>NW_027361696.1:90757500-93650000 GCF_039654945.1 Dendrobates tinctorius | reverse complement strand
AATAGTCGTTTACACCCACATATGGGGTATCAGCGTACTCAAGACAAATTGCACAATAACTTTTAGATTCCTGTTACCCTTGGTAAAATAAAAATTGGGGGTGAAAAGATCATTTTTGTGGAAAAAATATGATTTTTTCAATTGTACCGCTGTGAAGCCCTTGTGGGTTCAAAGTTCTCACCACATATCTAGATAAGTTCCTTGGGGGGGTCTAGTTTCCAAAATGGGGTCACTTGTGGGGAGTTTCCACTGTTTAGGTACATCAGGGGCTCTCTAAACGTGACATGGCATCCGATCTGAATTCCAGCCAATTTTGCATTGAAAAAGTCGTACGGCGCTCCTTTCCTTCTGAGCTCTGTCATGCGCCGAAACAGTGGTTCTCCCCCACATATCCGCTATCAGCGTACTCAGGACAAATTGCACAATAACTTTTCCTGTCCAATTTCTCCTTTTACACATGGTAAAATAAAAAAAATTGAACCTGAATTATTTTTTTTGTGAAAAAAAGTTAAATGTTCATTTTTTTTAAATATTCAAAAAATTCCTGTGAAGCACCTGAAGGGTTAATAAACTTCTTGAATGAGGTTTTGAACACCTTAAGGGGTGCAGTTTTAGAATGGTGTCACTTTTGGGTATTTTCTATCATACAGACCCCTCAAAATGGCTTCAAATGTGATGTAGTCCGTAAAAATAAAATGGTGTGGCAAAAATGAGAAATCGCTGGTCAATTTTTAACCCTTATAACTTCCTAACAAAAAAAAATGTTGGTTCCAAAATTGTGCTGATGTAAACTAAACATGTGGGAAATGTTATTTATTAAGTTTTTTTGTGTGCTGTATTTCTGTGATTTAAGGGCATAAAAATTCAAAGTTGGAAAAATGCGAAATTTTCAAAATTTTCGCCAAATCTCTGTATTTTTTTATATGAAGTTATATGAATGAAATTTTACCACTATCATGAAGTACAATATGTCACAAGAAAACAGTGTCAGAATCACCAGGATCCATGGAAGCGTTTCAGAGTTATTACCTCATAAAGGGACAGTGGTCAGAATTGTAAAAATTGGCCTGGTCATGAATGTGCAAACCACCCTTGGGGGTTAAGGGGTGACATCTGAGAGCTGCAGCCTTGCAGCCCCAAATTATTTTTATTTTAAATTCTTTTAAATTTTGCCTTATATAAAAGTCATCATACAGAAAAAAATGTTTCTTAACATGTTTTTTTTCCTATAAACTCCAAGTTCTCTTCAATTTTGAATGTTTTATTGTCAGTTTTTAAAATATAGTAAAAGTGTGACACCATTGTTCTCAGCAACAATCTTGGAGTCAGAGATGCTTCCAGGGGTCTTTCTCATGCTGTTCTCTATCTATTCTGCACATTTTCTATCCATTTCAACATTTTCACTGCCACGCCTTAAACCTCCTTGTTGGGTTTGCCGGAAAAATTCTCAGATTTCCTATTGACTCCCATTATACCTAGGAATTGTTCGGTTTGAGTAACGAGCATCCAAGCATTTTAGCGCTTATGTTTTACCAGTGTAGGCAGTGGCGTAGCTACTGTTTGTGGCGCCCGGGGAGGTCGAAAAATTTGCCGCCCCTTTGGTTGTTGATAATTCGGAAGCATCCAAAGAGCCCACACTACACTCAAAGATCTCATTTTTAGTCTGCTACTAACTCTACTGTTATTATTTCTAAATTTCTAGACATTCATCTTCTTGCAGTTCTCTATATATATGTATGTATTAGCTTGATGATGCTGGATGAAGACCTAATGGCTTTTTTAATAATAATTTTTAATAATGTGACAGAAAAAAAACAGAAAGTACAAATTATTTTGGCGAACAGGGGGCGGACACTGACAGCTTGGGGCCCCTGTGCAAGAAATGTGTCCGGGCCCCCCTCCTTTTATGGCGTCAGAGCTACATGTGTGTGTGTGTGTGTATGTATATATATATATATACAGTGGGGAAAAAAAGTATTTAGTCAGTCAGCAATAGTGCAAGTTCCACCACTTAAAAAGATGAGAGGCGTCTGTAATTTACATCATAGGTAGACCTCAACTATGGGAGACAAACTGAGAATAAAAAATCCAGAAAATCACATTGTCTGTTTTTTTTTCATTTTATTTGCATATTATGGTGGAATTAAGTATTTGGTCAGAAACAAAATTTCATCTCAATACTTTGTGATATATCCTTTGTTGGCAATGACAGAGGTCAAACGTTTTCTGTAAGTCTTCACAAGGTTGCCACACACTGTTGTTGGTATGTTGGCCCATTCCTCCATGCAGATCTCCTCTAGAGCAGTGATGTTTTTGGCTTTTCGCTTGGCAACACGGACTTTCAACTCCCTCCAAAGGTTTTCTATAGGGTTGAGATCTGGAGATTGGCTAGGCCACTCCAGGACCTTGAAATGCTTCTTACGAAGCCACTCCTTCGTTGCCCTGGCGGTGTGCTTTGGATCATTGTCATGTTGAAAGACCCAGCCACGTTTCATCTTCAATGCCCTTGCTGATGGAAGGAGGTTTGCACTCAAAATCTCACGATACATGGCCCCATTCATTCTTTCATGTACCCGGATCAGTCGTCATGGCCCGTTTGCAGAGAAACAGCCCCAAAGCATGATGTTTCCACCACCATGCTTTACAGTAGGTATGGTGTTTGATGGATGCAACTCAGTATTCTTTTTCCTCCAAACACGACAAGTTGTGTTTCTACCAAACAGTTCCAGTTTGGTTTCATCAGACCATAGGACATTCTCCCAAAACTCCTCTGGATCATCCAAATGCTCTCTAGCAAACTTCAGACGGGCCCGGACATGTACAGGCTTAAGCAGTGGGACACGTCTGGCACTGCAGGATCTGAGTCCATGGTGGCGTAGTGTGTTACTTATGGTAGGCCTTGTTACATTGGTCCCAGCTCTCTGCAGTTCATTCACTAGGTCCCCCCGCGTGGTTCTGGGATTTTTGCTCACCGTTCTTGTGATCATTCTGACCCCACGGGGTGGGATTTTGCATGGAGCACCAGATTGAGGGAGATTATCAGTGGTCTTGTATGTCTTCCATTTTCTAATTATTGCTCCCACAGTTGATTTCTTCACTCCAAGCTGGTTGGCTATTGCAGATTCAGTCTTCCCAGCCTGGTGCAGGGCTACAATTTTGTTTCTGGTGTCCTTTGACAGCTCTTTGGTCTTCACCATAGTGGAGTTTGGAGTCAGACTGTTTGAGGGTGTGCACAGGTGTCTTTTTATACTGATAACAAGTTTAAACAGGTGCCATTACTACAGGTAATGAGTGGAGGAAAGAGGAGACTCTTAAAGAAGAAGTTACAGGTCTGTGAGAGCCAGAAATCTTGATTGCTTGTTTCTGACCAAATACTTATTTTCCACCATAATATGCAAATAAAATGAAAAAAAAACAGACAATGTGATTTTCTGGATTTTTTTTTCTCAGTTTGTCTCCCATAGTTGAGGTCTACCTATGATGTAAATTACAGACGCCTCTCATCTTTTTAAGTGGTGGAACTTGCACTATTGCTGACTGACTAAATACTTTTTTTCCCCACTGTATATATATATATATATATACATATATAGATAGATAGATAGATAGATATTGATATTGATATTATATAGCCACACACACACACATACAGGTATATATATTATATAGTCTCCTTTATTATGTATATTGCTGTCCCTTACGCAGTGCCCTCTCTTGTTATGTACAGTACCGTCCCTTACATATTGGATTATATAGAGCCCTGTTTTTTATTACATACCGTCCTGTCTTGTTGGCTGTATAATGCAATGATGGCTGATGGAGCATGGGAAAGCTTCCTTTCTAATGGAGGAGCTGTTGGACTGGTAGTTTGGTCACTGGCTCCTCTATCAGCAGTCATTTTATATCTAAAAAGAGAGGGGACTATGTAATAGAATCATAGAATCATAGAATCATAGATAATAAAAGAGGGCACTGTAAATAACAAAATTAACAAGAATACACTATGTAAGAGACAGCACTATACATAACAGCAGAGGAAGCTATATAATAAGGGACGGCATCATATATAACTAGAGAGGATGATACGTAATAAGGGATCGTGTTACACATAATAAAAGAGGAAACTATGTAACTAAGGATGGTGTTATACAGAATTAGTGAGTACACTATATACTAAGGGACTGTGTTAGACATAGTGAGTACACTATATACTAAGGGACTGTGTTAGACATAATAAGCGATAATGTCTTCCTCTACCTCCCCCTGTTCCTAAGGCCATTATAAGTCCCCCTTCCTCCCATCCCAATCCCCCACACCCCTCATTGTCCTCCTCCCGTCGCATCCCATTATTGTCCTCTCCCCCACCCCATCATTGCCCTCTTCACCACCTCCATCATTTTCTTTTCCCCTCCACTATCTTTGCTATCTCCCCCACCGCTCCCATCATTGCCCATTCCACCACCTCCATCATTTCCTCCTCCTCCTCCACCCCCATTTATTGCCCTTTCCACCACCTCCATCATTTCCTCCTCCTCCTCCACCCCCATTTATTGCCCTTTCCACCACCACCATCATTCCATTCTCCCCCACCACCCCATCATCATTTATTTTTCCCCCACCACCCCACCATTGCCTTCTCCCCATCACCCCCATCATTGCCTTCTCCCCATCACCCCCACCATTGCCTTCTCCCCATCACTCCCATCATTGCCTGCTCCATCACCCCATCATTGTCTTCTCCCCATCACTCCCATCATTGCCTTCTCCATCACCCCATCACTGCCTTCTCCCCATCACTCCCATCATTGCCTGCCCCATCACCCCATCACTCCCATCATTGTCTGCTCCATCACCCCATCACTCCCATCATTGCCTTCTCTGCATCACCCCCATCATGGCCTTCTCCCATTACCCCCTCAAGGCCTTCTCCCATTACCCCCTCATGGCCTTCTCCTGTTACCCCCATCATGGCCTTCTCTCATTACCTCCATCATGGCCTTCTCCCATTACCCCCACATGGCCTTCTCCCATTACCCCCTCATGGCCTTCTCTCATTACTCCCACATGGCCTTCTCCCATTACCCCCACATGGCCTTCTCCCATTACCCCCTCATGGCCTTCTCCCATTACCCCTTCATGGCCTTCTCCCATTACCCCTTCATGGCCTTCTCCCATTACCCCCTCATGGCCTTCTCCCATTACCCCCTCAAGGCCTTCTCCCATTACCCCTTCATGGCCTTCTCCCATTACCCCTTCATGGCCTTCTCCCTTTACCCCCTCATGGCCTTCTCCCATTACCCCTTCATGGCCTTCTCCCATTACCCCCTCATGGCCTTCTCCCGTCACCCCAGGCATCATGGCCTTCTTTCCCCATCACAGTCTTCTCATGTCCCCATCTCCTCCAGGGCCAGGCTAACCTACAGACACACACAGACATACATACATACACACACAGACAGACATACACACACACACACATACATATACATACACACACAGACATACATACACACAGACACCACCTCTCTCCTCTCACCTGTCCGCAGCATCGCCCGCACTTCCTCGCTCACACAGCAGTGGCCGCTGAATGATGACGTCATTCAGTGGCGCTCCTCTGTGTCAAACAGGAAGTGCGGCCTCCGGGCAGGAAGCAGGACGGACCCTTGCAGCTCCGCTCCTGCTATTCCCTCTTGCAGGCAGCGGAGCTGCTGTGATCGCTCCCTGCCCGCCGCTGCACTGCACTGTGCCTCCGCGCTTCTCCCACAGAGAGGAATTGCTGCAGCTGCCGCGCCGCCCCCACACATGTGCCGCCTGGGGCGGACCGTCCCCCTGCCCCCCCACACTAAGCCACTGCCTCAAGGCCTTCTCCCATTACCCCCTCATGGCCTTCTCCCATTACCCCTTCATGGCATTCTCCCATTACCCCTTCATGGCCTTCTCCCATTACCCCCTCATGGCCTTCTCCCATTACCCCCTCATGGCCTTCTCCTGTCACCCCAGGCATCATGGCCTTCTTTCCCCATCACGGTCTTCTCATGTCCCCATCTCCTCCAGGGCCAGGCTAACCTACAGACACACACACAGACATACATACATACACACACAGACAGACATACACACACACATACATATACATACACACACAGACATACATACACACAGACACCACCTCTCTCCTCTCACCTGTCCGCAGCATCGCCCGCGCTTCCTCGCTCACACAGCAGCGGCCGCTGAATGATGACATCATTCAGCGGCGCTCCTCTGTGTCAAACAGGAAGCGCGGGCTCCGGGCAGGAAACAGGATGGACCCTTGCAGCTCCACTCCTGCTATTCCCTCTTGCAGGCAGCGGAGCTGCTGTGATCGCTTCCTGCCCGCCGCTGCACTTCACTGTGCCTCTGGACTTCTCCCACAGAGAGGAATTGCTGCTGCTGCCGCGCCACCCCCACACATGTGCCGCCTGGGGCGGACCGCCCCCCCGCCCTCTTCACGCTACGCCACTGAGTGTAGGAGACCTACTCCTTAGTAATGGGAAAAAAATGCTTTTCTGTGGCTACACCTTCAATTTGAAGGAACTTTTTTTTAATCAATAGTTTCTATTAGTATATGATCCAGTGCCTTGTTGTGGGCTGTCAGGTCATTGTCACATAGGGAGTTCTCACACTGCATTCAGAATTTCACAGATGGGACAGGAGAGTTTGTACAGCTGTAAGGAGGTGGCCAGTCCCCTCAGTTGCGCCCTCTCCTTCCATGTGACCCCCTGAGCCCTTTATGAACATATGTTATGCACCTGTATGTTTTATGTGTAATGTATGTGTTGTAATTGTTATATCCTGTATTGTGTACAGTGAAGGAAATAATTATTTGATCCTTTTCAAGGGGAAAAAGCACCTAGCGAAACGCGCGTTGGGGTACCGCCACCATCTGAGAGGCAATGTAGGCAACACTTCTCCTCCATCATTTATTTCAGTTCTCCCAATCGTCACATATTTTTTTTGGCTGGTTTCTTTCCCAGACTATTTCTGGTTACTGCTGCTCATTTGAGCTATATTTATTCTAGCCTATACTGCTGTGCATTTATATTTTGGGACTTATTTATATCATGGAAGGCCATTATATATAATACTAGATTATGGCCCGATGCTATCGCATCGGGAGGATGCGATAGCATCACACCTCTTGCCATGTTAACCCTCAACACACACACTCCTCAACACACACTCCTCTCACCGTTCACCATCTCCACTCACTCTTTCACTCCACATACGACCCCTTCTCTCACTCCGTCTCTCATACTCACGCCGTCATCGCCGCTGCTCCACGATCCCCGACATCTTCTTCTGCCGGCGCCATCATGGATCCAGACGTTGTCCACGCCGGCGACATGTTCTTGCGGCGACGCCATCTTGAGTATCGTGAAATCCCGCGATAGTCAAGATAGCGTCGCCGGAAGAACATGACGCCGGCGTGGACGACATCGGGATCCAAAATGGCGTCGGCGTAATCTCGCGAGATTTCGCCGACGCCATCTTTTTGGATCCCGAGTCGTCCACGCCAGCAACATGTTCTTGCGGCGACGCCATCTTGAATCTCGCGGGATTTCACGAAATCCAAGATGGCGTCGCCGCAAGAACATGTCGGTGGCCTGGAGAACGTCTGGATCCAGGATCGCGGCGGTGGAGGAAGATGTCGGGGCAGCGATGATGACGGTGTGAGTATGAGAAACGGAGTGAGAGAAAGGAACGTATGTGGAGTGAAAGAGTGAGTGGACGTGAGTGGAGGTGAAAGGTGAGAGGAGTGTGTGTTGAGGCGGTGTGGTGTGTTGAGGGTTAACGTGCGTGTGTGTGTGGTGACGTCACCGGTTACAACTGGACGGAAGTTGTTACAACCGGAAGCTGGTAAGGGCATTTATTATTATAGATGATGAGGAAGAAGCCGTCTGTTGTTGGCGGTGATGGCGTGTAGAGGCTTCTTCAGCCAATGTAATAGATTTAGAGTTAGGGGATTCGTGTGTGAGACAACGGCGTTTATAAGCCTTAATCTTGTCAAGTCGATGCTGTTTTTCCTCAGGAGTCTCATTAGCACGGCGTTGTTTTTGTCATAGTGCTAAAGCTGCTTTCCTTTCACTGGCATTGGCATACTGTGCATCGGTATTGAATGGTGGTATTGATAGGGCAGAAACAGATTACTGATTAGATATGTCAGTGAATGGCATATGGGATGAAGTGTAGCAGTAAATTGTTCCACATGCTGATGTGGAAGCATCCTGTTGTGAGTCTAATAATAATGATGAGGAAGAGGCCGTCTGTTGTCGGCGGTGACGGCGTGCAGAGGCTTCTTCAGCCAATCTTATGGATTTAGAGTTAGGGGATTCGTGTGTGAGGCGACGGCATTTATAAGCCTTAATCTTCTCAAGGCGATGGTGTTTTTCCTCAGGAGTCTCATTAGCATGGCGTTGTTTTTGTCGTAGTGCTAAAGCTGCTTTCCTTTCACTGGCATTGGCATACTTTTTGTTATGACTCATGTTGGCACAGGTAAAGGAGTCTATTTGGCAGTTAGCTGGCAGTGAAGAAGGCGTCCTGGAGTATTGTAGAGTAAACAGATACTAATTGACCCTGTAATTGCCCAGCAGTAGTTATGAAGTGGTAGTGGCAAATTGGCCCTGTAGTTAGACACCGGCAGAGGAGCAAGGCAGCAGTAGTTATGGCGGTAGAGGCAAATTGGCCCTGTAATTAGACACCGGCAGAGGAGCAAGGCAGCAGTAGTTATGGCGGTAGAGGCAAATTGGCCCTGTAATTAGACACCGGCAGAGGAGCAAGGCAGCAGTAGTTATGGCGGTAGAGGCAAATTGGCCCTGTAATTAGACACAGGCAGTGAACAGTCAGAGGAGCAAGGCAGCAGTACTTACGGCGGTAGAGGCAAATTGGCCCTGTAATTAGACACCGGCAGAGGAGCAAGGCAGCAGTAGTTATGGCGGTATTGGCAAATTGGCCCAGTAATTAGACATCAGCAGAGGAGCAATGCAGCAGTAGTTATGGCGGTAGAGGCAAATTGATCCTGTAATTAGACACCGGCAGAGGAGCAAGGCAGCAGTAGTTATGGCGGTAGAGGCAAATTGGCCCTGTAATTAGACACCGGCAGAGGAGCAAGGCAGCAGTAGTTATGGCGGTAGAGGCAAATTGGCCCTGTAATTAGACACCGGCAGAGGAGCAAGGCAGCAGTAGTTATGGCGGTAGAGACAAATTAGCCCTGTAATTAGACACCGGCAGAGGAGCAAGGCAGCAGTAGTTATGGCGGTATAGGCAAATTGGCCCTGTAATTAGACACCGGCAGAGGAGCAATCCAGCAGTAGTTATGGCGGTAGAGGCAAACTAGCCCTGTAATTAGACACCGGCAGAGGAGCAAGGCAGCAGTAGTTATGGCGGTAGAGGCAAATTAGCCCTGTAATTAGACACCGGCAGAGGAGCAAGGCAGCAGTAGTTATGGCGGTAGAGGCAAATTAGCCCTGTAATTAGACACCGGCAGAGGAGCAAGGTAGCAGTAGTTATGGCGGTAGAGGCAAATTGGCCCTGTAATTAGACACCGGCAGAGGAGCAAGGCAGCAGTAGTTATGGCGGTAGAGGCAAATTGGCCCTGTAATTAGACACAGGCAGTGAACAGTCAGAGGAGCAAGGCAGCAGTACTCACGGCGGTAGAGGCAAATTGGCCCTGTATTTAGACACCGGCAGAGGAGCAAGGCAGCAGTAGTTATGGCGGTATTGGCAAATTGGCCCTGTAATTAGACACCAGCAGAGGAGCAATGCAGCAGTAGTTATGGCGGTAGAGGCAAATTGATCCTGTAATTAGACACCGGCAGAGGAGCAAGGCAGCAGTAGTTATGGCGGTAGAGGCAAATTGGCCCTGTAATTAGACACCGGCAGAGGAGCAAGGCAGCAGTAGTTATGGCGGTAGAGGCAAATTGGCCCTGTAATTAGACACCGGCAGAGGAGCAAGGCAGCAGTAGTTATGGCGGTAGAGACAAATTAGCCCTGTAATTAGACACCGGCAGAGGAGCAAGGCAGCAGTAGTTATGGCGGTATAGGCAAATTGGCCCTGTAATTAGACACCGGCAGAGGAGCAATGCAGCAGTAGTTATGGCGGTAGAGGCAAATTAGCCCTGTAATTAGACACCGGCAGAGGAGCAAGGCAGCAGTAGTTATGGAGGTAGAGGCAAATTAGCCCTGTAATTAGACACCGGCAGAGGAGCAAGGCAGCAGTAGTTATGGCGGTAGAGGCAAATTAGCCCTGTAATTAGACACCGGCAGAGGAGCAAGGCAGCAGTAGTTATGGCGGTAGAGGCAAATTGGCCTTGTAATTAGACACCGGCAGTAAACAGGCAGATGACCAAAGCAGCAGTAGTTATGGCGGTAGAGGCAAATTAGCCCTGTAATTAGACACCGGCAGAGGAGCAAGGCAGCAGTAGTTATGGCGGTAGAGGCAAATTAGCCCTGTAATTAGACACCGGCAGAGGAGCAAGGCAGCAGTAGTTATGGCGGTAGAGGCAAATTGGCCCTGTAATTAGACACTGGCAGAGGACAAAGGCAGTAGTTATGGCGGTATAGGCAAATTGGTCCTGTAATTAGACACCGGCAGAGGAGCAAGGCAGCAGTAGTTATGGCGGTACAGGCAAATTGGTCCAGTAATTAGACACCGGCAGTAAACAGGCATAGGACCAAGCCAGCAGTAGTTATGGTGGTACAGGCAATGCCAAGCGTCCGCACAGCAAGTCGGCGTGAGGTAAATGACGCAATTTCACGAATGCAAGCTGGCGTCGGCGGACGTCGTTAACACCTCTTGCCATGTTAACCCTCAACACACCACACCGCCTCAACACACACTCCTCTCACCTTTCACCTCCACTCATGTCCACTCACTCTTTCACTCCACATACGTTCCTTTCTCTCACTCCGTTTCTCATACTCACACCGTCATCATCGCTGCCCCGACATCTTCCTCCGCCGCCGCGATCCAGGATCCAGACGTTCTCCAGGCCGCTGACATGTTCTTGCGGGACGCCATCTTGGATTTCGTGAAATCCCGCGATATTCAAGATAGCGTCGCCGCAACAACATGTCGCTGGCGTGGACGACATCGGGATCCAAAAAGATGGCATCGGCGAAATCTCGCGAGATTACGCCGACGCCATTTTGGATCCCGATGTCGCCCACGCCAGCGACATATTCTTGTGGGACGCTATCTTGGATGTCGTGAAGTCCCGCGATATTCAAGATGGCGTCGCCGCAACAATATGTCGCTGGCATGGGCGACATCGGGATCCAAAATGGCGTCGGCGTAATCTCGCGAGATTTCGCCGACGCCATCTTTTTGGATCCCGATGTCGTCTACGCCAGCGACATATTGTTACGGCGACGCCATCTTGAATCTCGCGGGATTTCACGACATCCAAGATGGCGTCCCGCAAGAACATGTCGGCGGCCTGGAGAACGTCTGGATCCTGGATCGCGGCGGTGGAGGAAGATGTCGGGGCAGCGACGATGACGGTGTGAGTATGAGAAACGGAGTGAGAGAAAGGAACGTATGTGGAGTGAAAGAGTGAGTGGACATGAGTGGAGGTGAAAGGTGAGAGGAGTGTGTGTTGAGGCGGTGTGGTGTGTTGAGGGTTAATATGTGCGTGTGGTGACGTCACCGGTTACAACTGGACGGAAGTTGTTACAACCGGAAGCTGGTTAGGGCATTTATTATTATAGATTCTTGCTGATTGAGCCCGCTGTATGTACATTTGAGTGAGATTATTTTTCCCACAGACCATTTAAACATTTTCCTATGGGCTTCTCTCGCATGCTTTAGCCTACTTACCTTAATTAGGTGGCTTTTTTGTGCACTGTGTCTCCTTTTTCTATAAACTGTTTTTATGGTAATTTTATTATTGTTCCAGTAAAATTTTGTCTTTTTATACCTTTATGGCACATAGCTTCTCTCTTTTCCTTTGATTAATTGTAACATTGAGAGCTAGAATATCAAAAATAAAATCCAGAAAATCACATTGTATAAATTATATAAATTTATTTGCATTTTGCAGTGAGAAATAAGTATTTGATCCCTCTGGCAAACAAGACTTAATACTTGGTGGCAAAATCCTTGTTAGCAAGCACAGCAGTTAGATGTTTTTTGTAGTTGATGATGAGGTTTGCGCACATGTCAGGAGCAATTTTAGTCTACTCCTCTTTGCTGATCATCTCTAAATCATTAAGATTTTGATGCTGTCGCTTGTCAACTCAGAGCTTCAACTCCCTCCATAAGTTTTATATGGGATTAGGGTCTGGAGAATGGCTAGGCCACTCCATGACCTTAATGTGCTGGTGGTTGGAAGAATTGTAGGAGTGACACACATTCCCGCGGCCGAGTCAGCAATCGGTGGAGGACCCTGAGGATGACAAGAATTATGAGAGAATTGGTGATGCCCCAACGGGAACATGCGGGAGTCCAGAAGGCTTTGGAGGCAGTTCTGCAGAGGATAATGATGGCTGCTATCACTGATGTCGGCTTTGGTGCAAGAGGACTACCGACGGGTGTGGCGATGAGTAAAAAAACTTTGCCTGGCTACCCTGCTGCTTTGCCCTTGGCCTACTCACCGCCCGTAGCTCTGCTATTATCTCCGGATGCATCCCAGCTGCTGACCCTGCCATCATCTCCGGAGGTGCCTCAGCTGCCGACCTCGTCATCTTCCCTGGCTGCACCGGCACCTGCGCTTCCCCAGGCTGCACCCGTCCCAGCTAACAGCCGTGGCCTGTGTGCAGAGCAGCCCCATGTACCAATGGAGGCCGAGTGCATCCATGAAGTAATAAGCCAGAAAAGACGGCGAGAGCGCGGCGTCCTTGCAGAACTACTGCGCTCCAGCGGAGGAACCGCAGCAGGCTGGATTACCCATGTTCTCATCAGATATCAGAATCACAGCAATGGTTATGGCTTTGTATGGGAGCTAGCACCGGGAACAAGGTCTACATAAATGCTGGTTCCCTCATGTTCAATGGCCCCTTTCGTGAGGGGGACTATGTGTTGTTTATAAAGAAAGAAGGACCAGGGGGTTCTACACAGTGGTCATTGAACTGGCCCCTGATCGAGAGACTGGCCCGTCCCATGAGGTCTCAGATGTGGAACGGCCGGCTGCTGCTGCCCTTGCCACACAGGAGACTGTGGTGCCTCAGGGCAGTGAGACGGCTGCAGAGGTGTTCACAGAGCCGGAGGCTCAAGGAGCTTCAGGATCACCACTGGAGGGAATGTGCAACAGGAAATAGAGTGAGGACTGCTCCTTCTCCAATGGGTCCTCGTCCAATGTCTATGTGGTGGTAAAAGGGTCAAATGCGGCCCACTCTGCAGCTCAGTGGCTATGTCCGGATTGAGCAGCCCCTTTAAGGATTGATGTTCATTGGTGCCGGTTGCACCCAACAAATATGAGGGACTTTTTGGGGTCCCTAAGAGGACAGTAGTCCTTACATGGTGGCCAAGGACAATGACATTTGTAGTGGCCACCCATGGACGGCCATATTTCATTGTATTGTCCCTCCCCCCAGTTTTATTTACACCCATTGTTCCTCCTGCTGGATCACAGGACCTGGACCCTATGGGTGTCAATAGCGATGGACTCCTGATGCGGCTGCTGGACTGTATGCTCCTGAACTTTGCCCTACTTCACCCCTTGGACTAGCCCCATGTCTACAAAAGCAGAGGGAGAGGGAGACTGTCCTCAGAAGGACCAGGGTTATATGGACACATGCACAGGGGAAGGACTGTCGGGTCTGAGTGAGGCCCACTGGACTGCAGCCGCCTGTGTTAAAGGGATAATAGAGATGGTTAGCACTCAACCAAATGTTGTGGATATACGGTGCTAGTGAAAAGGGAACCAGTGGTCCCACTATCATACTGTAAGTCCAATGTAGAGTCACTGCACACGTGGATTTTTGCAAAAGTGAAATATTTTTATTTTAATTAAACGGTGAAAAAGCGACAACTTTTTTGACGTTTCGGCCTCACTATTTCACTATTGAGAAATGTTTTGAGAGTCAATGGATTATCCTCTATGATAGGTAGTTTTAATTCTTGAAGTTCCTCATTAAAGGTAATATGCCCAGAGAGAGTTGCCTTTATGACAAGAGATTCCAGAGGATCCACAGGTAAGTAAATGAGCCCAAGATAAATTGCAATCATTGGTGGCACCAATCCATTGACTCTCAAAACATTTCTCAACAGTGAAATTACTCATACGGTGACTACAATCTTTCATCTCTAAAAGGGCGACTATATGATTAAGGCCGTTGTGAGGCCGAAACGTCAAAAAAGTTGTCGCTTTTTCACCGTTTAATTAAAATAAAAATATTTCACTTTTGCAAAAATCCACGTGTGCAGTGACTCTACATTGGACTTGTGTTAAAGGGATGACAGGCCATTATAAAACTATGTGTGCCTTATAAACTGTGTTCTCATTGCATCTTACTCAGGTTGCCATGGCCAGAGATGGCCATGTTTAAGGAGAGTAGAGTGTAAGGAGGTGGTCGGTCCCCTCAGTTGTACCCTCACCTTCCATGTGATCCCCGGAGCCCTTTACATATGTTTTATGTACTTTATACTGTGTATAAAGTCCATGTGATCCCCGGAGCCCTTTACATATGTTTTATGTACTTTATACTGTGTATAAAGTCAGGGACAAAAATAGTTAACTTGGGGGATGGACTTGCAGCCATGAGGAGGAGAGAGGAAGCTGCTTCTTCCTCAGAACTGCCCGGATACGTTGGCCATGGCAGATATCTGTTACAGACGGGGCACTGCCCATCACTCCAGAGGGGAGAGGTCTGTTGCCCGGGACTTCATGGACTTCAAGGACCCCAGGGACTCAGAAAGGGTCGAAAAGATAAAAGGGCTAAGAACTGAAATATGGGCCCCAGGTCTCTGGAATGGCTTCTGAAGGGGTTATCCCCGGTGAGTGGAATTCCACTGATCTTTGGCTGCTGCAACTGCTGTGGGTGCGGTTGGAGAGCATGACAGGGAGAGAGTAGGAAAACCAGTGTTGCACTCTTGCCCTCCTTCTTCTTCTTTCATTACTACTGTTCATTAAAG
Organism: Dendrobates tinctorius; assembly: GCF_039654945.1. NCBI lineage: Eukaryota > Metazoa > Chordata > Amphibia > Anura > Dendrobatidae > Dendrobates > Dendrobates tinctorius. The sequence continues at coordinate 93,634,891 of NW_027361696.1, read as the reverse complement.
AATTCTTTGTGAACTTTGCATCGCCTGGACTGCTGTGACCAGAAGAGAAGGTAACCTGTGGGGAAAAACAGTGTTGAATCCGTCTATCTATGTGCAAGTGACTGGTAGTGCTCGCTGATAGTGTGCTTAGTGGACTCTGCCTATGTACTGTATCTCTAAATAGCTTGCCACAACTACCCCCCAGGTTACCCTTGTTACACAGTAACTAGAGAAGATCTTAGTCTTCTCCCTATCAGGCTGAGTAAATACGTTGCTTTACTAACGTATATACTCGTGTATATGCCAAGTTTTTTAGCACTTTTTTTGTGCTGAAAATGCCCCCTTCGGTTTATACTTGAGTCAATTGTCCCAGAGGGCCGGCTGGGGAAGGGGAGTGGAGGAGCAGAGGGTCACAGAGGCAGGAGCTTGCTGTAATAGTGCACAGTGTCAACTGCAGCCGCCGGCATCCAGCACACATCCTAATTACCTACCTGCGTGTCCTCGCTGGCATTGCATCTCATTCGTTCCAGCACCAGCAGCTCTTCTGGCCGAGCGAACACATGGCCCCGCTCATTAAGGTAATTAATATGCATGCCTCCCCACTCCCATAGGCATGGAGTGCATATTCATTACCTTCATGAGCAGGGCCACGTGATCGCTCTGCTGGAAGAGCTGCTGGCGCCGGAACAAGATGCATTAGGGCTCGCAGGAAGGTGAGTAGGATTTTTTTTACAGGAATCATGCATACAAGGATAGGGATAAAGAGCCATACATACAATGATAGGGGATAAAGAGCCATACATACCAGTATAGGGGATAAGGAGCCATGCATACCAGGACAGCGACGGGTGAGCCATGCATATAATGATAGGGACAGGGGAGCCATGCATACCAGAACAGCGACGGGGAGCCATGTATACAATGACAGGGATGGGGGAGCCCTGCATACAATGACAGGGACGGGGAAGCCATGCATACCAGGACAGGGACTGGGGAGCCATAGAAACCAGGATAGGGATGAAGGGGACAATGCATACCCGGCTTATACTCGAATCAATAAGCTTGCCCAGTTTTTTGTGGCAAAATTAGGTGTCTTGGCTTATATTCGGGTTGGCTTATACTCGAGTATATACGGTATATTCCCCAGCAGGGTTGATGAAATAACAGTCCTTGATGCTGCTACGTTAAACTAATCGCCTTTTTCAGAGCTAATTAAAATAGACTCAATTCTGTGAAAATAATGCCACTTTTATCTGCAATTCATCTACAGTGATGTGTGCCAGTAGAGATAGCTTATTAGAGGCATCTAGTCAGGGTTTATTGCCTTATAATTTACAATCTTTGCTGTGGCAACCTAAAAAAAAATCAAGTGAACATTTATTCTATTCCCTATTAATACCACGGTTAGCTGTGTTTAATGTAGGGATAGGTGTAAGGTATCATCTGCTGGAAATGAGTGTTCATTCTAGTCACATACATGTCTTCCACAGTCCAAAACTTGATTGCTTTTTTCCATTCACTCATTGACAGATTCATATTTTTTACAGTGATCTGTACTGAGAAATTAATTAGAGCAGGCAAAATTAACTGATTTAAAGTGTCCATTCACAGTTTCTCTGAAGCATTTGTATATAAGAGGTAGTGGTGGGAGACTACGCTACTGGAGCTGGAATTAACATTTCTGAACTTTTCAGTGCTTTGATTCCATCCATTTCTGGGTGCTTATTGAAGAATTTTTGAGTCATTTTCCTGTTGAAAGACTCATTACCTAGGATGCAAACCTGCTTTCTGACACTGGGTGCTACATTGCGACCATATTTGACTTTCACTACTGTGTTCCTTTATTTGCAGACCTCATTCCATTTACAGTAAACAGTAGAATGTGCTTTATCAAAAAGTTCTATCTTGTTCTCATCAGACCACAAAATGCCTGCTGGCCCTCTAAAAATAGTGGGAGCCGCCTGCTGTCCCTCTTTAAATTGTAGTGCTGCCCGATAGCACTTCAAGTTTAAAAGTTCCCATTAATAATACGAACAATAAATTTTGTCCATCTTAGATGTATAAATTATATTGCCCTCCAAAAATGCTTAGTGTGGGCTGGCTGCTGAATCTCTAAAATTGTTAGGAGAGAGCCGACTGATGGCCCTTTACTATTAGAGTGAGAGCTTCCTGATGGCACTCTGACAGTAGTGAGGCCTCCAGCAATAGTGAGGGCAAACTGCTGGACTTCTAACAATAGTAATGGCTGCCTGATGGCCCTAAACAAATAGTGAGGGCTACCTCATGGCTTTGAGTCCTTCCTTCATAAGTTAAACAGGATATGTCTGATCATGTCTCACACGCTACATGGCCAGATAAAGTAGTAAAATGTTAAAATTACATTTCCTTGTGTATGTTTTTTTTTTTTTACCAATGAAAGCAATGCAAATGTGCAAAAATGCAGCAAAAACACTATGTATGAACATAGGCCAAGGTGCAGAGGAACATTTTTTTCCCTCTTATTTATTTTTCCTTATATGCAAGTGATTATCCTGGAAAAAATGTTTCTTAACATTGTTTACAGTAAAATCCATTTTATCTTTGTTCTTGCATGTTTTCTTGTCAGTCCGTAAAAGTGGCTTAATACTCTGACAACATCGTTCCCGGCAGCAACCTTGGTTCAGAGATGCTTCCAGGGGTCTTCCACATTCCCATGCCATTTCAGTGCAGTTTCAAATGAAGTCAGACACCAGACATGCCACTCAAAGCAAGGATAACCAAGCTACAACTTGACTTCTTTTGACAAATAATATGAAGAGAGCAATCGCTCGACAAGGATATCATGGTGGGAATAATAGAAGAAACAAGGCAAAGAGGAAGACCATTAAATCTATGGCTTGATACAATCAAGTTAATGTTGGAGAAGACACCTCTGGCAGAACTATCTAGGCTTGTAGAAGATCGGTCTTCCTATAGATCGTTCATCTTTGAAGTCACCATAGCTCGAGATTGAAACTTAAAATAGGCATCAAAGCATCAAAGGCCTCAGCTATGAATCACTGGGCCATGATGGCATTCCTTTTGAGATGTATTCAAGATTTAAGGCAATCTTACTGCTGGCACTTTTGAAGACTTTAAAATTGGCCTTTGAGAGTCAATCACTTCTCCCTTTTATGTCAGAGGATGTGACCATTCTGCTCATTAAAATGGTGAAAAACTCGCTTATGATGAATTCATGTTATCCTTTTTCATTATTAAACTGTTATATGAAGCTATTTTAAAAGGTTCTAGCAACCAGACTATTTGAGGTCATCATTGGTCTGATACTTGAAGATCAGCTTGAATTTGTCCGTAATATGTCAGGAAATTTTAATTCAAGAAGGCTATTTTATAATCTACAGCATTATGTTGGCAGTAGGACTACTCTCTTCTGTATTTTTGATGCTTTCAATACTTTTGATAGAGTGGAGTAGTCCTTCCTGTGGGTACTTCTAAAAGGAAAGTAGATTTGGTGGCTTTGATGGCTTAACTTTTTGTACTAGCAGAAAGCAAGGGTATTTTTACTGGTAAGAACAACAAAGCTCACCCAGCTTGTAGTAGCTGGCAATTCTCAGCACAGATAAATGCCACTCCTGCATTAACGTGGTAAGCATCGGCATAGAAGGGAGAAATGCAGCCATTTTCTGGATAAAAATATTCAAATAACTTGAAACAAATTACATGAAAAATGGATAATCCTGTTACTGCAAAATTGTAAGAATTAATCATACACATTTCAGACTAAAACTTAGTCCTTACTCATTATGTCTGTTACATTTTTGCTGCCAATGAGCACTCATCAGGGTTGTCTTCTATTCTCCCTGCTGTTTGTTCTGACAACACAGGCTATGCAAATTTTTGCACCTTAGATTCATGGGTTTATGCATGGGGAGAGAGAGGACAAAACTCGTTGCATGCAGACTGCAGTTAATGCATTGCTTTACCTTTACCTCTCTCTATTCCCCAGATGATTTGCCAGTTTTGTTAGATACGGTGGCCAGATTTAGAATATTTTTAGGTATTGAAATCAAGTGTCGGAAGTTTTCATTACTTCTACTGTTTCCCTGTTAATCAAAGATGATTTGATAGTAATTAAAATAATTGAACCAGGCAGGTTTTTTTGTTATTTAGGAATTATAATCTGAACTAAGGCTAAAGAGTCTTTAGAACTTAATGCTAGGCTACTGATTAAATTATTTCAAGTAAAGATGAAGATTTGGAGGGCAGATTAACCTGCCTAAAATTATTTTATTTCCATACATGCTTTTAATTTGTAGGAATTACTCCGTTTGGAGTGAGGACAAAGTTTTTTCATTTTTCAATTGTATTATTAGTTATTTGATTTGAAGGAGGAAAAGACCCAAATAAAGATTTTTTAATTTACTACATCATTTAAATGTGTAGTTATTGATATTGTCAACCTTTTACTTTTTGGCTTCTCAGCTCAAGCGTTTGATGAATGACTTACCTTCATTCTGTTTAAGTAATCTCTGTAAAATCCTTCACAAGTAGAATATTTGTCATGTCCTATAAGTGCAACTGAATTATGCAGAACTTAGAAATTATCCAGTTATGATGTTGATGATTGAAATATGGGAGAGAGTTAAAGACATTATTTCATTGAATCACTTTACATTTTTTCTCTTCAGTCTGGGACAATCTTCAACTATGACAGTCAATTAATCTTCCATGTAAAAAATGTAGATATAATGGCTCAATTTTTATAAAACAATTTTTCTCCCAGGTTATGATCTTATCACTTCATGCCCTGTCCACTTGCATGTTCTTAGCCAAGAATAATATCTTAATGTGTGTTCTGTTGTAGCACATTTTGTTCTACCTTATATAACATCTGGCCAACCTAAAAAAGTTCATCTGTTGGATAAAATCATGAATGATCAGTTTTCTTCTACACTAATATAAAATCTAGAGTTGATAGGGATGAGCAAACCCATGGAAGTTCAAGTTTGGCTGGTGCTGTCGAACTTGAGTTCAAAGGTCTGAACTTGACCCTGGAGCTGAACTCATATAAGTCAACTTGACCCCAGACCTGAATTTTGGTGCTGCAAAATGGTCACCCTAAGGCCTATGGGGTAGGAAAAGGAAGCAAAATGGGGGTAAAAGCAGGACAATTGCCTTGCAAACAAATGTCGATCGGAAGATGACTTAAAATAACAAAATTAAAAAAATTAAAAAATGTTGTTCAACCAGGAAGTGGAAGTCCAAATGGAGGAGTGGAGCAGTGCCTTACTTTTGTATGTTACTGTCATTTTATTTAGGGTCTCATTTTAATATCAAGCAAAGGCACAGCAGACAGCTTAGGACTGACATTAATGGACTGGAAAGTGAATGGATATTGTCCCCTTCCCAGCATAATTAGACTAGCTCACAGCTGTCTGAGTTCACTTAACTGGTTACAAAAATAACCATTGTATTTATTTTTCACTGTCAGACCTGGTTATGTGGTGCACTGGCCAATCACAGTCATGCCATTATTTGGTAGGGCTATGATGGAATCAGAAGTACCCACAGCCTTAAAGCTTGTTGATTGGCTCCACTGCATCCTTTCAACACGCTTTATTAGGCTGCCGAACCTGAACAGTAACACGGACATAAAGTAGGAAGTCCACATTCGGGTTCACTCATCCTTACTCATTGGGAGAAAGATTTTGGAATTTTTCTGATGAAAAGTACAGTATTTTTCAGATTATAAGACGCACTTTCGTTCCCCCAAATTTGGGGGGAAAATGGATATGCGTCTTATAATGCATATATTCCCTACCATTACCATTGCTTCAGGCCGCAGGCTGGGAATAGGAGGTGTCCGGCAGTGCTGAAGTGCCCATGGTGCTGCGGGGGTCTCCAGAGCTGATGCAGGGGTCTCTGGTGCTGTTGCGGGTGTCTCCGATGCTGCCGGAGCTCTGCCAACATTTTGTGAAAAGCCAGAGCCCCGGCAGTTCCATGGTTTCCTGTGCAGTGGAGATCTCGGCACCAAGATCTCAGGAGATGAGATCTCAACGCTGAAATCTCATGTAATTATCACTACGATTAAATTATATTTAATATAAATTTTAAAAGAATCAATTTAAATTATAAAGTAGGTCTTTAAAATAGCAGGCTAATGTCTATAGATGAGTTAAGAGCTTCCCTCTCTTTTTCTATAATTTTTCTTCCCCTCTCTTGCATCTCATGGGTGGATGTCAGTGGTCAGGGTCAGACTGGGGCCCCGGGATACCAGAGGATCCTCTGGTGGGCTGGGGACCGTCTCAGCCCCAGATCCTGCCTCCTTCATTCCTGCCTGCCCTGCAAGCTCATAGCGTGCACCAAGCGGTGCGCACTTTATTGTATAGCCGGCACGGGCAGGCAGGCTGCATAAGTGATGTGATGTGAAGTGCAGGGGCACCTCCTTCACATCACCTCCTGCTGCCCGATGACGGCTTCTATCTGCCAGGAGAGCTGTGTGTGCGTGCCGACCCTCACTTCAGTCAGCACAGTTAGAGGCACAGCTGACTGTGAGGCTGAGTCTGAGAGGAGACACACGCACACAACAGCAGACTCGCAGTGACCTGTTTGCTGTGCTGCGTCTCTCTGCTCTTCCACAAAGCCCTGGACAGCAGTGGAAATGCTGATTGGCTGCAATTCAGCCAATCAGCATTAATTTTCTTTGTGCAAGAACCTGTGCTGTGATTGGTCAAAGTCCTGCCAAAGCAGCACAGCCCAGCGATATAGTGTACAGAGGAACAGAGGGAGTCTGATGGCTGCAGTGTGATGGTAAGTAAAGAAATATACTGTATAATGAGCCTGCAGCCTGACTAGTTCTCCAGCCAGTGAGGCAGTTAGGGGAGGGGGCCCCCATGAAACCTAAAGGTGACAGGGGAGGGGGCCCACAGTTATATTTATTCCAACTTCCTGTGGGCCCCTCCCCCATTATGTCAACCACCTCTATTATACTGTGGGTCCCCTTTTACCTCTCTGAGCAGGCCCACAGGAAAATAGAGGTGACACAGTGGGGGAGGGGGCCCACAGAAAAATAGAGGTGAGACAGTCGGGGAGGGGCCCCACAGGATATTGGGTGAAACACTTAGAAAGGGGACACTTAGGTATTTAACACTTTTACGACATCTGCCTTACATGTATGGCGCGCTTTGAATGCCACTGTTAATCTCTGACAGCAGCATATAACACGTGCCAACATGCATTCGCATCATTCACTCACTCACTCATTGGCGTGCCAATGACATGATCATGGGTCACCGATGGTTGTCATGACAGCCAGGGGTTCCCATGCGGTCAGTGGGCATGTCAAAATGATGCTCGTGGACGCATCTGCATACAACGCATGTCCCTACGTACCCAATGTTAAAAATAAGGAAAAAAAGAAGGACTGTGAAGTCAGCTCACCACTGTGTAGACTCCTCGTTAGACAGCTGGCACTCAGCACGGTTCCATTGAAGCAAACTTAAGTAACAACAGGAGGGAGGGATCCAGCGAGAAATTAGCTGTCTAAAAAATAACTTTTAATTCAATATTTAAAACATAAACAGCAAAAAGTTGTCAGGCAAAAAAACACATTGTTGTCAGATCAACGCGTTTTGACTTTGCAGTCTTCGTCAAGATCTTGTCCGTTCTCCTGTGTGGTGTATACAGAGGATCTGTCAGCACTCCTGGGTGGTGTAGTATATAGAATGTGTCCTGTGTGATGTAGTATGTAGAGGATCTGTCAGCTCTCCTGTGTGGTGTAGTATATAGAGGATCTGTTAGCTCTCCTGTGTGGTGCTGTATATAGAAGATCTGTCAGCTCTCCTGTGTGGTGTAGTATATAGAGGATCTGTTAGCTCTCTTGTGTGGTGTAGTATATAGATGATCTATCCTCTCTCCTTTGTGGTGTAGTATATAGAAGATATGTCAGCTCTCCCTTGTGGTGTAGTATATAGAGGATCTGTTAGCTCTCCTATGTGGTGCAGTATATAGAAGATCTGTCAGCTCTCCTGTGTGGTGTAGTATATAGAGGATCTGTCAGCTCTCTTGTGTTGTGTAGTATATAGATGATCTATCTGCTCTCCTTTGTGGTTTAGTATATAGAGGATCTGTCAGCTCTCCTGTGTTGCATTATATAGAGGATGTGTCAGCTCTCGGGTCAGTCCATGTCAAGTGAACCAAGGATTTTTACCTCTATATTTTTAATTCTTTTGAGATTTTGTTATGTGGTAATAGTGTGTCAGAGAATGCAAAATGTGAAGAAAACAATTCTAGATTTTTTTAATTCATTTTCAAAGTTCGGAAAAAGTGTGAATTTCGGTGTTCCTTTCCTTTACATTTCTCCTCATAACTAAGGCTAGAAAAAAGATAAAGTAACAAAATAAACACCATTCTACTCAGAACAGTACAGGATTTCACCAGATATGTCACAAGAGTATATTTGTTAATATTTTACCCACACGAATGCAAACACAAAATTTTAAAATGCATTTTAGAAAAAAAAGTTTAATATAAAAATTTCAAAAAATGTACATGTGCCTGCTATGCTCCTAGCCATAACTATAACAAAATTCAAGTTGGGATCGCAATGGGATCATATTTAAAACAATATATAATACAGCGTCAATTTGAAATCTTGGATTCAGATCTGTTCAGCCTGTCGTCTAAAAGTGTGGGGTCTATATTTACCAAATATTCCATGATTAGACAGTGAATGCAGAGCAGATGACAGGCCAGCAGCTCTGTCAATCATGTTAAGTATCTGCCCACCACAGAAACAGGAAGTAAAACAGAGCTTACCAGCTTTCATGTCCTGACATGCCTGGGCTTGTTCACTCTTGAACAAACAATAGTCTCTAACCAGGCATCAAGGGAGTCGGTGTGCTACAATATTGGTGAGTGTGTTTAAAGTTTGAGTAAATTTATATTAATAGTTTAATGCTTTCCTTATTAAGGGCTAATACACACACAGTGCAATTCTGAGTGATCAGCGTTCAGAAAAAGACCCCCATTGATTTCAATGGGGTTGAACACATGCAGTGTTATTAAAAAAAGCTGCTATCGTTTTCACTAGCGATTAAAAAAGCTAATGCAGTTATAGTGAAAACTCGGTAGAATAATGCTGCCAAAACTGCAGCGTTTATCCGCAGACAGAAAAAGCTGTGTGTGCCCTAGCCCTAATACTCACTTTATAGTAACACATTTATATCTCAAGTATACAGTAAATCTTTATTTTTATCACCCATCTTCCTTAATATTAACTGTATTTTTCTCACACAGCAGTGGCTGCTACTTCTCAAGGAGCAGCATTTTGTAATATATGCTGTTGCAATCCTTTTGAAAAAACTGGACACACAAGAAAAAATCTTAGGCAGGTACAAGATTTGATGTTTCATACAAATCCATCAATCAATGCAGGCATGAAAATTTGTGACAGTTGTAGAAACCAACTTGCAAAAGAGAAAAATACTTTGCAGGCAGAAAATTTTGAAGAACCTGTAACTTCCAACACAGAGGATTTCATAAATCCTGATTTAACAATAGAGTATTTGAATAACTCGCTTTCTAACATCGAAGAATCGCCCATTGCAAAAAAAAGAATCCATTATCCAGGTTATTGCCAAAAAAATTAGAAAAAAGTCACAAAAAATGACCCTTGAGCTGGTAGGTGAAACAGTAGAAGGTGAAGTAAAAAATGACACTGATTCAGAGATCATTCTGCTGCTTAAAGAGAAATTTAAATCCATAGCAGAAGTAAACTGTTCATGATACTGACTACACTACTGAAGAGTTGGACATGCAAAAGAATAGAAAATGAATTTAACGTTAGCAATAGAAAGGCTAGAAAAGCCAAATCTCTAGTTGAACAAAAAGGTTTCATGTCTTGCCCTGATCCTAAACCAGGCCAAACATTAGATGAAGCTATAAGGGGTAAAGTGAAAGATTTTTACAATAGTGATGAAGTGAGCCGAATTATGCCTGGCAAGAAAGATTGCGTGTCTATGAAAGTGAGCGGTAAGAAAACTCATGTCCAGAAGAGGCTGGTTCTCACCAATTTGAAAGAAACCTATGAACTTTTTAAAGAAAAAAATTCCACTTCTGCCAAAATAGGGTTTTCAAAATTCGCTGAACAGGGACCGAAGAATTGTGTCCTGACTGGTGGTAGTGGTACACACTCAGTATTTTGAATTTGATTTCTCCAAAACAAAATATAAAGAAACATAGTCTTGTAAAATATCAAATGAAAGCCAGCACCCGTTCTGAGAAAAATGATGCCTCTCCCACCTCTTTATCTTAATTCTAGCCCGAGATATGATAAAAAATGTAAAGCCATACCGGGCCAAGATTCGCACTTTTTCAAAACTTTAAAAGTCTGTAAAAAATTAATTGATGATGAAAAAAATCAAAGCTTTTAATTTGTAATTAACTAAAGTAGTACTTCTTAAAAAAAAATAAAAAAAATCTAAAGACGTCAAGTAAAAAATATTCATATTTGGATCACTTGATATGGAATGACCCACTCGTGTGTGGTGTGATATATAGGATCTATCCTGTGTGGTATTTTTACATAACTGCATGGTGGGCCCCAAGAATGATTTTTCTCTGGTGGGCCCAAGGGACTCCAGTCCGATGCTGTCGGTGGTAGTTTTCCTCTTTTTTGATGCTTTGTTGTGATGTATATTTTTAAATTGCGAATGCATTGTAGCTTCTCCCAGAATTGCATAATAAAAAAGCACCTAGCCATGCAGTCTGCCTTCATAAACATCTGTGAAACAGTGAATTTTTCTAAAGAGCTCTCTGAATTAGAGTGTGATACATTAAAATGCTGTAATTCGATGCCTCCGATGCAATACACAAGCTTGTGATTTTTTTACCTCCTGATTATTTCACGATGAACTGTAAGTGGTATTAGTGAAAAGTGAAAGTGGATAAGAACCACAGCAACTCACCCACGAAGTGGCAGACCACGTAAAGTTCCACAGTGTATCACTGAGCGGTGAAGTGTATATTGAAGAAAAAGCTCTGAGTTCCAAAAGCTGATTTCCAACGCTCGCAAAACATTAACAACAACAACACAAGACGTTTAGGCTTTGTGCACACGATGCGTTTTTGTGGCAATGTTTTACGCCTTAAATGCTCCAAAAATGCCATGGAATACTAAACCAAGGTAATTCAATGACAATCCTGAAGTGTTGTGCACATGATCCGTAAATTTCTGTCCGTATTTGCAGTGTTTTATTTTCTGCAGCATATCAATTCTTTTTTGTGTTTTTGCAGCGTTTTTGACTTATTGACATCAATTGAGACAGTCAAATCTGCAAAAAAAATGCAGGTGTAAAAAGGGTTGCATTTTGCTGAGTATTTACTGCTTATTTGCTACAGATTTGCTGCCAAAAATGCTACAAATTGTCAAATGAAATTATGTCAGAAGGAGGAAGAGTGTGTGGGCGGAGAATATGTGTGTGAGCGGAATATATATGTGAGCGGAGAATATGTGCGACTGTCTGTGTTTGCCTGTCTGTGTTTGTCTGTGTCTGAGTGTGGCGTCGGCTCATGGGACTACTACTCCCATTCGGCTATATCTGCTCTTATATATAACAGAGACGGCATGAGCCGATGATGGGAGAATAGTCTCATCATCCGGCGATTGTGTTCAATTGTTAAAAAAAATCAAAACATTTACACAACTACATACATATTCACATACAATATACATACTCACCGAACACCTAATCCCCGACACCCGCGTCTCCTGTAAACAATCAAAAATAATAAACCAACATATACTCCCTGTCCACCATAGTCCATTTAATACCGAGTGTTCCTCGTCGATCTCACCAGGCCACCAGCGATACACTGACTTGAGGTAATTGCTCCCGCATTGTATCACTGCTCTGCCATGAGAGTTCACCTGAGTTCATCAGCTGATCAGCTCCGGTTCTCATGCAGCGGTGCTGTAAGTGAGAGCACCGGAGGTGATGAACTCTGGTGAACTGTCACGGCAGTGCAGTGATACGCTGCAGGAGCGATTACCTCATGTCAGTGTATCGACGGAGGCTGGGTAGAGCAGTCACATCTCCTAATGTGACTGTCCTACACGTGATATCACCGTGGGATACTCTGTATTGAATGGACTACGTTGGACAGGATAGTATTATATGTTGGTTTATTATTTTTTGATTGTTTGCAGGAGACGAGGGCGTTGGGGATTAGGCATTCAGTAAGCATGGTAAATTTAGATTCAATAAAGGAGTCTGTGATCAGGGCAGCATGGTGACTCAATGGTTAGCATTGCAGTCTTGCAGTGCCTCAAGGAGTTTGTATGTTCTCCCCGTGTTTGCATGGGTTTCCTCCAGGTTCTCTGGTTTCCTCCCATATTCCAAAGACATACTGATAGGGAATTTAGACTGTGAGCCCCATCGGGGACAGTGTGCTTGTGTGCAGAAACTGTAAAGCACTGCGGAATATTTTGGTGCTATATAAATAAAGAGATTATTATTATTTCAAATAAAGGACTGGTTGTCTGTGTTTATACAATATCACTATGGGGTTAGTAATAGGGGTGTCTTATTGACGCGTCTCCATTACTATCGTGTGGGCTTGATGTTACTTGACAATACAAAGGTGACATCAACCCACCCAACCATTACCCCACTTGCCACTGCTACAGGGCAAATGGGAAAAGAGAGGCTAAGTGCCAGAATTGGCGCATCTATAAAATGCATCATTTATGGGGTGGCTGAGAGCTGATATTTTTAGCCTGGGGGTGCCAATATCCATGGCCCATTCCCAGGCTATAAATATCAGTCCACAGGTGTCTGCCTAGCTTTTGCTGGTTCTATTTTATAGGGGGCCCATGTCAATTTTTTCCTGGGGTTCCCCTGTAATCTAGCCAGTAAAGGCTAAGCAAACAGCTCTGAGCTGATATTAATAGCCTGGGAACCTTTATGGTTATTAGCTCATTCCCAGAATATTAAAATCAGCCTTCAGCTGTCAACTTTCCCTCTGCTGGTTATGAAAATTACGTGGGAGCCCATGCATTTTTTTTAAATGTTTTTGAAAAATAAACCGATATTGCATTTCATGCAGATTACTGACAGTTGCTGTTTTGTTACAGCATATGTAGGTTAATTATGTTAATGCTCCTACATAGGCTGGTGACTGTATGTGTGTGTGCGTGCAAGTGTGCATGTGTCTTTAACTCTTTATGTACCATTTTATTAATGAGGGTATCTGGCTGACAGCTGTTCATGGTACTACATATTTATATATTATATATATTCACTTATATTTGATTTGTGTGTGTGTAAACATCATATTTGAACATGGTATGTAATGACATTATGGCCTTCAATCGAGAATGAAAAAGAAGAGGTCGAACAAGGAAATAACATCCTACTTTTTTCATATATCTTTATTTAGCTTACAAAAACACATACAAAAATGCATGAAAAAAACGCAACAAAAATGCAAAAAAATGCATAAAAAATGCTGATTTTCCACTGTGGTTTTCTGCAAAGAGAGGCAGAAGCCTTGCAGAAATTACTGCAAGCAAATACGCAATCTGTGCACATAGTCTTATGCTTCATGGCATGGTTGAACAAACTGTTTCAAGCTATACACCACTAAGCACGATATGAAGCTTTTCAATGGAGTGAATTAAAGCCACCACTACTGGTCACTAGAGCAGTGGAAATGTGTTTTACAGAGTGATGGAACATGCTTTTCTAACTGGTATCTGATGGATGAGTCTGGATTTGTCCATTACCAGAAGAACATTTCAGCACTGCACCAACTTCAAAGTGTGAAGACAGATTATGCTATTGTATAGTTTTTCAAGAATTGGCCTAGGCTTCTTAGTTCTAGTGAAGGAAAATGTTAATATTTCCAGTCGTATGCTTCCAACATTGTTCAATTTGCAGAAGGCCCAGTTCTGTCCCAGGATGACTGCACCCCAGTGACAAGTCAAGTTTCATAAAAACATAATTGGGTGAGTTTGGTGTGGTGATAATTAGCTGACTTGCAAGGAGTCTTGAATAGAGATTGGCAAACCTGAACAGTAATTTTCGGCAACCATACCAAACACCTACTGTTCGGGCACAGACACCGGACACAGACTTCACCAGGAGGCTGTGTTATCATATGAGTTCGGCCCCCTAAACAACAGGTGTTTGTTACGCTGTCATGTGCATGCGCATGACAGCACGACAAACACTGCTTCTGATCAGTGGTGAAATCATGACCGCTGCTCAGACAGCCGAGGTTCCCATACTGTCGGATGACAGTGAGAGCACTCAGCTGTAATCAGAGGTATAAAGTTTACCTCTGTTCATTGGTGTCGGCTGATGGGACTTCTGCTCCCATCAGCCGATGCCTGATGCTGCTAATAACAGTGATTGCAGGTGCCACTGATGGGAATATTCATCAGCCGGCTTCTATGTTGTAAATAAATAATTTAAAAAAAACAGCTTGGGTTCCCATGTAATTTTGATAACCAGCTGGGAGCTGGAATTCTCAGGCTGGTAAGAAGCCATGGATATTGGCCCCCGCGGTCTAAAAATAGCAGCCTGCAGCCGCCCAGAGAAGGCGCATCTATTAGATGCACCAATTCTGGCTCTTTGCCTGGCTTTTCCCACTTGCCCTGCAGCAGTGGCAAGTGGGTTTCGTATTTGCGGGCTGATGTCACCTTTGTGTTGTCAGGTGACATCAAGCCCACGGATTACTAATAGAGAGGCATTTATAAAACACCTATCCAATACTAATCATATGGTAAATAAAGACACAGCCAGAGTAAAATCTTTTATTTGAGGTAAAACAAAATACACTTTTCCATTTTTATTTAAAAATAATAAACACAGTTATACTTACCTAATGCCTATTTCCACTGAATTCTTTGTCTCCTGTAATAAAACAAAAATTAAAAAAAACAATATCCCTCATCTGTCTGTCATTCTTTCCCATGCCATAATCAATGTCTGGGGGATAAAGAGTTCTCAACCTGGACATTTCCAAGATGCGACCTCCAGGCTGAGAACCACTGGTGAATGAACTGTTGAGAGTGCAGCATTAGAGACTAGTGGTGACATCATTGAGGTTACTGCCAGTCACTGAAGCTGCATTACCATCTAAGTTGAACTGCGAGGACCTCAGTGAGATCCCCACTAGCAACCTGAGAAAGTCTGCAGAGCCTAGTTCACCAGGAGAATTTCACTGCACCTTGAGACTTTTTGACTGTACTAACAGGGATGTCATCAAGATCAAGATTGAGGCTGGGAACACAGCCTCAATGACTGGAAGTAACCTCAATAACATCATCCCTAGACTCTGATGTTGCGCTTGCAGCAGCTCCTTCACCAGTGGTTCCAAGATGCAACCATCCAGGCTGAAAACTATTTATCCCCAGACATGGATTGTGCCATGGGACAGAACGACAGACAGGTGAGGGATATAGTTGCTTTTTATTTTTGTTTTATTACAGGAGACGAGGGATTCAGTGGAATTAAGTGTTAGGTGAGTATAACTGTGTGTTATTTTTAAATAAAAAAGAAAAAGTATGTTTTGCTTGATTTCAAATATTGCAAAAGACTTTATTCTGGCAGTGTCTTTTTTTACCATATAACTATAGTACTAGTAATGGATAGGTATCTTATAGACACCTCTCCATTTCTAATCCTTAGGCTTAATGTGACCGGACAATACAGAGGTGACATCAACCCCACAAATATGAATCCTGCTTTCCACTGCTACAGGGCAAGTGGGAAGAGCCAGGCAAAGCTCCAGAATTGATGCATCAAATAGATGCACTTTTTCCGGGCACCTGCAGGCTGCTATTTTAAGGCTGGGGGGCATTATCCGTGGCACCTTACCAGCCTGAGAATACCAGCCCACAGCTGTCTGCTTTAGCTTGGCTGGTTGTCAAATATGGGGGGACTCCATGCCTTTTTTAATTTACTAATTTAAATAATTAAAAATTATGGGGTGGGGACCCCTCTATTCTTGATTACCAGCCTTGCTTAAGCTAACAGCTGAATACTCCCATTAGCTGCTCTTGCTCACACTGTTATTAGCAGCAGGCATTGGCTGATGTGAGCTGTAGTCCCATCAGCTGACACCAGTGACTGGAGGTAAACTTTATACCTCTGGTGACAGCTGCAGACTCATGCTGTAATTTGACAGTGTGGGAACTGCAGCTGTCTGACCGGCAGTGATGATTTTACTGCCAATCAGAAGCAGTTTGCTGCACTGTGATGCACATGACAGCATTGTAAACACTGCATTTTTGGGCCCCCAATTCAAGTGAATGGGATCCGGGTTCGGGTCCGGGTACTGTTCCTGAACTTTTTGCAAATTCGCCAGAAATCCAGGTGTCCACCCATCTATAGTTCTGAACTCACATACCCCCCAGTTATTACCTTTGGGATGAGTTAGAATGGAAATGGTGGACTGGATCTCTCTTACAATATCAGTGTCAGATGTCAGAAAAGATCTTCTGGATGAAACAACCCATAGATAGACTTCAAAATAATGCAGAGAACCTTCCCAGAAGAGTGGAAGCTATTTTTTTGCTCCAAAAAAAGATCTCCCCCATACTAATTATTATGGAATTAGAATGGGATATAATAAAATCTCCTGCAGGTATTCTGTGTTTGTGTCTCAATACTTTTGTTCATATAGTGTTTGTTGTTTATAGGATAACTCCTTTAACATGTTATCTGCTTTCAGTCACCACTAGAGGGAATTGAGGAGCTAACATCATAGTGATATTTATTACAAACTCAATAATAAAGCAATATTCAGCAAGTTTTAATGAGCCCTCTCGTGATGTTTGCAAATAGCAAGAATGTTATCTTTTAAATGCTTTCCAGTGTAAGGAGTACACAATGAGGCCTGTTTGTATACAGTAAGAAAATTTATGCAGAAAAATAATCACATAATTGATATGCTGCCGAGAACAATTTGATTCTATGATCACGGTATTGACGATCCTTATCTGTGGATAGAAGTACAATTGGCCTCTCCGAATAGGATATTAACATCCATCTTACTGCCATGTGACGTACTATCCCGTCCATGTGCCCTGGGACTTAATTCCCAGGGACGGGATAGTACGTCACAGCGATCAGCGGCGCCCAAGTGGTGAACGCCACTGATCGCGGCCGGGTGTCAGCTGATTATCACAGCTGACACCCGGCACCACGTTAACCCCTTGCACACCGCGATCAAACACGATTGCGGTGTACCGGGGGTTAAAGGGAAGCATCGGCAGGGAGGGGGCTCCCTCCGTGCCTCCCTGAGCCCCCCACAGCAGCGCAATGTGCAACGCTGCTGCAGGGGGCTCCATCCCTGCAGGTCCCCGAATCCAAGATGGCGACGTTGACCTTCGGGGGCCTGCAGAGAGCTGGCTTCCTCATGCCTGCAAAGCGCAGGCAAGGAGGAAGCCTGTGTAGTGTCTGTGACAGATTGCTGATCTGTCACAGTGATCTGTGATGTGACAGATCAGTGATCTGTCACAGGACAGTGATGTCCCACCTGGGACAATATAAAAAAGTGAAAAAAAAAAAGTGTAAAAATAATTTAAAAAAAAACGCTAAATAAACTTAAAAAAAAATTCCCTAATAAATTCATTTTTTGGAAATAAAAAAAAAACAATAAAAGTACACATAATTGGTATTGCCACGTCCGTAACGACCCGCCCTATAAAACTGTCCCATTAGTTAACCCCTTGAGCGAACCCCTTAAAAAATAAAAATAAAAAACGAAGCAAAAAATAATGATTTATTTATTATATCACCGAACAAAAAGACGCATATAAATATCCATGGTACCGCTGAAAACGTCATCTTGTCCCACAAAAAACGAGCTGCCACACAGCATCATCAGCAAAAAAATAAAAAAGTTATAGCTCGCAGAATAAAGCGATGCAAAAATAATTATTTTTTATATAAAATTGTTTTCATTGCATAAAAGCGCCAAAACATAAAAAAAAAATATAAATGAGGTATCGCTGTAACCATACTGACGCGAAGAATAAAACCGCTTTATCAATTTTACCGCAGGCGGAACGGTGTAAGCGCACCCCCGAAAAGAAATTCATGAAACGCTGGTTTTTGTTCATTCTGCATCCCAAAAATAAAATCGGAATAAAAAGCGATCAAAAAAGTCACGTGCCCGAAAATGATACCAATAAAAACGTCAGCTCGTCCCGCAAAAAATAAGACATCACATGACTCGGTGGGTCAAAATATGGAAAAATTATAGCTCTCAAAATGTGGTGATGCAAAAACTATTTTTACAATAAAAAGCGTCTTTTAGCGTATGACAGCTGCCAAAAATAAAAACCGCCATAAACAGTAAATCAAACCTCCAAATGTATTTATTTCCATTTTCCCATTAGGGCTAGGGCTAGGGTTAGGGCTAGAGTTAGGGCTGAGATTAGGGTTAGGAGTATGTTGGGGTTAGGGTTGGAGTTATAATTGGGGGTTTCCACTGTTTGGGCACATCAGGTGCTCTCCAAATGCAACATGGCGTCTGATCTCAATTCCAGACAATTCTGCGTTGAAAAAGTCAAATGGTGCTTTTTCCCTTCCAAGCTCTGCCATGCGCCCAAACAGTGTTTTACCCCCACATATAGGGCATCAGCCTTCTCAGGACAAATTGCAAAACAACTTTTGGGGTCCAATTTCTCCTGTTACCCTTAGGAAAATAAAAAATTGGGGGCAAAAATATCATTTTTGTGGAAAAAATTATTTTTTTATTTTCACTCCCGGGTGTTATAAACTTCTGTGAAGCACTTGGGGGTTCAGAGTGCTCACCACACATCTAGATAAGTTCCGTGGGGGGTCTAGTTTCCAAAATGTGGTCACTTGCGGGGAGTTTCAATAGTTTAGGTACATCAGGGGCTCTCCAAACGCACATGACACCCGCAGACCATTCCATCAAAGTCTGCATTCCAAAACGTCACTACTTCCGAGCCCCGACATGGGCCCATACAGTAGTGTTCTCCCACATATGGGGTATCAGGGTACTTAGGACAAATTGGACAACAACTTTTGGGGTCCAATTTCTCCTATTACCCTTTGGAAAATAAAAAAATTGGGGACTAAATGATCATGTTTGTGGCATTATAAACTTATGTGAAGCCCCTGGGGGTTCAAAGTGCTCACCACACATCTAGATAAGTTCCTTAGGGGGTTTGGTTTCCAAAATGGTGTCATTTGTGGGGGTTTTCCACTGTTTAGGTACATTACAGGCTCTCCAAAGGCAACATGACACCCGCAGAGCATTCCATCAAAGTATGCATTCCAAAACGTCACTACTTCCCTTCCGAGCCCTGACGTGTGCCCATACAGTAGTTTTCTCAAACATATGGGGTATCAGCGTACTCAGGACAAATTGGACAACAACTTTTGGGGTCCAATTTCTCCTGTTACCCTTGGGAAAATAAAAAAATTGGTGACTAAAAGGTCATGTTTGTGGAAAAAATACGATTTTTTATTTTCACGCCCGGGTGTTATAAACTTCTGTGAAGCACTTGGGGGTTGAAAGTGCTCACCACACATCTAGATAAGTTCCGTGGGGGGTCTAGTTTCCAAAATGCTGTCATTTGTTGGGGGTTTTCACTGTTTTGGTACGTCAGGGGCTTTCCAAACGCGACATGGTGTCCGATCTGAATTCCAGCCAAAAACATCAAATGGCACTGCTTCCCTTTCGAGCTCTGCCATGCGCCCAAATAGTGGTTTACCCCCACATGTGGGGTATCAGCGTACTCAGGACAAATTGCTCAATAACTTTTAGAGTCCTGTTACCCTTGGAAAAATAAAAATGTGGGGTGAAAAGATCATTTTTGTGGAAAAAATATGATTTTTTAATTGTATCACTGTACGTTATAAACTTCTGTGAAGCCCTTGTGGGTTCAAAGTTCTCACCACATATCTAGATAAGTTCCTTGGGGGTCTAGTTTCCAAAATGGGGTCACTTCTGGGGAGTTTCCACTGTTTAGGTACATCAGGGGCTCTCCAAACGTGACATGGTGTCCGATCTGAATTCCAGCCAATTTTGCATTGAAAAAGTCAAACAACGCTCCTTCCGTTCTGAGCTCTGCCATGCGCCGAAACAGTGGTTCCCCCCCACATATCAGGTATCAGCGTACTCAGGACAAACTGTACAATAACTTTTGCGGTCCAATTTCTCCAGTTACCCTTGGTAAAATAAAAAAATTGAACCTGAAATATTTTTTTTGTGAAAAAAAGTTAAATGTTCATTTTTTTTTTTTAAATATTCAAAAAATTCCTGTGATGCACATGAAGGGTTAATAAACTTCTTGAATGTGGTTTTGAGCACCTTAAGGGGTGCAGTTTTTAGAATCGTGTCACTTTTGGGTATTGGGTATTTTCTATCATATAGACCCCTCAAAGTGGCTTCAAATGTGATGTGGTCCGTAAAAATAAAATGGTGTTGCAAAAATGAGAAATCGCTGGTCAACTTTTAACCCTTATAACTTCCTAACAAAAAAAATTTTGGTTCCAAAATTGTGCTGATGTAAAGTAAACATGTGGGAAATGTTACTTATTAAGTTTTTTGTGTGCCGTGTCTCTGTGATTTAAGGGCATAAAAATTCAAAGTTGGAAAATTGCGAAATTTTAAAAATTTTCGACAAATTTCCATTTTTTTCACAAATAGACGCAAGTTATTTGATTGAAATTTTACCACTAACATGAAGTACAATATGTCACGAGAAAACATTGTCATAATCACCAGGATCCATGGAAGCGTTTCAGAGTTATTACCTCATAAAGGGACAGTGGTCAGAATTGTAAAAATTTGCCCGGTCATGAACGTGCAAACCACCCTTGGGGGTTAAGAGGTTAATTGACCACTGATTGGCTTCCATGAACTGCATTGGCAGAGTGTTAATGGTCGTCCTCGGGTCCTGACAAAACTAGCATTCATTAAACACTTCTCCAATACATGGAAGCCTTAAAAATATTTAGTGATGCTATGAATGCTTCTTTGATATTGTGATGTGAAAAACTAAATTATATAAGTGTCCCTAGTCATTGTGCTTCACGTGAGTAGACTCCATCTTCAGGAAACCATTGTAAATTGTAGACTGCTAATTATCTATTGAGTGAGCAAAATGCTTGTAGGTCGGGTGAAATTATTTTTACACTATCATAAAAATCAGTTATTCTTGGCAGCACGTTATCCTGTAGTCCAAGAAATGTGCTGCCGAGAACAAGTAGATTCTTTGATCAAAGAATGATCACCAGCAATATGAAGTCTTAGGCCTCTTTCACACTTCAGGTTCTTGACGTCAGTTCCAAACCGTCAAAGTGTGAAAAAACGGATCCGTTGCAGATTTGCAGAAAACTGATGCACCGGATCTATTTTTTGGACGGATCCGTCACAGCAGCCAGTGTATTAAATTTAAAGGAACAGAACTATGGAAAAGGAGAGAGAGAGAGAGATTTTTTGTGCCAGAATGGCTTTTAGGGTTAAATTAAATCTTCCGGGCATGCTCAGTTTAAAAAAGCAGAATCCGTTGTGGGATTCCATCACTTGACGGATTGCAACGGATCCGACCCCCCTAGGCTTCCATTCTAGCAATCGGCGGACTGAAAAGGATACATTGCAATCTGTCTTTTCAACGCAGACAAAAAAAGTTACAAAGTCCATCTACTCCAGAAGGCAGATGCTGAAATTCCATCCGTCGCAATCCGCCGCTAATGTAAGTCTATGGCCGGGATCACACACAGCGAGATACGGCTGAGTCTCGCAGGTTAAAACCAAGCTCTGGCGCCGGCACTACGGAGCGGAGCGTGCAGCCGCACAGCAATGCACGGAGCTGCACGCTGCGCTCCGGAGTGCCGGCGCCAGAGCTTGGTTTTAACCTGCGAGACTCGGCCGTATCTCGCTGTAGTGTGACTCCGGCCTATGAGAAAAAAACAGATTCCACCAAAAAAACGACGGATCCGTTTTTTTCATAAAAGGGCGGATTTTAACTGATGTCAAAAGACTGAAGTGTGAAAGAGGCCTTAAAAGTATGCTTCTCTTTTATTTGAAAAAGTTATGTAAATGCCACAAGTCGTTGTGTTCTACATGAGTAGACTCCATCTTCTGGAATTGCCCTTAGTGAACTGTAGAATGATCTTCATCTGATGAGGGAGCCAAATGCAAGTTTGTTCCATGAAACGATTTTTATGCTCTCTTCAAAAATCTATCATTCTTGGCAGCACATCATCCTATCCAGGACATATGATGCCAAGAACAATTATATTCTATGATCACAGAACGATCATTTTGATCACCATCCATCTTCAGGAAGACAAATTTGTCCCATTCAACCTCTCATGTGTGCATCAGAAGTACAATGCCACTGTATTTTTAGTGTCTGGTTACATGGTCATAACAGCCCGAAGATTAAAGATCTTTGGAACAGAGTGTCACTGCATATCAATTCCTTTTTCCAAAATTTCAAAATCACTCCCCAAAGAGCTTTGCTGTCTCTAGACTTGGAACTTGTTGACCCGTCAGTTAAATTTGTTATCATACATATCTTTCTAGTAGTAAAGAATACAATTGCTTACTGGTGGAAAAAATCTGACCCACCATTATTTTGTGAAATTTTGGACAGACTTCATCAGCATAGTTCCATAGAAAAGAGATTTGCAACCGTTAATGATGGATTAATCAGATATTCCAACAAATGGAAGGTTTGGAACACTAAATTCTGTAACACTTAATTATACTTGGTGCGGTTTGAATTCGCTAACTTGGCTTCATATATATGTGCATTGTATGGGTTTTGATACATTACTTATGTATATTCATGTACTTGTATGGCATTGTTAAAAAGACTTGAGTTCTCTACTTTTTATTACCTTAATCCTCTTTCCCACCCTTTTCCCTTTGTTAATTCCCTTTCTTTCCCTTCTTTCCCTCCCCTTTTCCCAACCCTTGTTATTTACTAAAATCCAATAAAAATGTTTGAAAACAAGGTCATAACAAGGACATACACGAAGATGTTAAAACTGGTGTTTTTTTTACAATTTTGGGAACTTCAAAAAGAAAACAAATCTCTGACTTGGAGATCATTCCACCTTGTTCTTAAGCTTTAATATAACAAACAGTCCTTTTTATGTCCATAAAAAGGAATCTTTTAAGCAGATTACAATGAGTCATACATTGGTTCCATTGTTACAATAAGAACTTGTTCTTAATATATCCGCATTATTTAGAATATGAAGAGAAGATGTTTTATTATTCTAACGAACATTAATATTCCATTTTCTTGTTATTACGGAGGTTAGTGATCTTCTGAGACAATGAACAAGTTCTCCTCGATGTGAAGGTTTGGATATTCCTTGAAATGTTGTGGATCTTATAAAATACTGTTGGAAATCCTGAAATAAAAATGCTTTAAAATTACAGCAAAAATGAATTAGTCATTTGGCACAACTCATTATCATATTATAATGTGCTACTATGGTTTCCCATAAAGGAACATAAAGCAAATGATATACGTTGCGCGAGATGGAGTAAAACTGGTGACTTTGGGTGTGCTGGTATCTCTCACACTTTTGGGATGCCCATCATGTCGATATATCAGGGTCGGCTGCAAACTATAACCTGAAATTGAAGCCTGACACATTTCAAGATACAAAAAGTAGAGAAAACATTTCCAATGTGTCCACTTGGTTGAGCCAAAACTGCCAAATCTGCCCATTAAGCTATGTGTAGAGCAAGTACTGAGGTCGTGGGGACTTGGCCCTGAAAAAAGACCTGCATTAAAGAGGTTGTCCACCATAGCTTTCTGGTGTCCTGACAGTGCTCCGGTCTCTGTTTATGCACATTACTGCTGCAGTCAATCACTGAGCTCAGCAGCTCTTGGTATTCAATTCAGTAATTAACTGAAGTCATGATATCAACGCTGCAACTAACAAATGTGGAGAGAAAGCTCTAAACCAAGGGGTGTTACTTACATCTAACTAATTTTGCTATTTTAACTCCATGCTGGTGATTAGAGAACAAAAGTTGGAAAACCCCTTTCTGGTAAACGCAATGCGACAATGAAAGGTAAAATGTGCAAGAATTCTGGAATGAGTCAGAAGACTGGCATACATGTGTCACACACATATAAGACACTTTTTGGTTCTTTTTAAAGGAAATATGCTATGTAATCTGTGAGCAGCAAGATGCAGAGATAGAGACCCAGATTCCAGTGATGTGTCACTTACTGGTCTGCATAACCATTTTGGATAAAATCTCTGTTTTATCTGCTGCAGATCTAACAGTTCTCTGAATGCTGAGCCCCGTATAACCCCGCCCACTCCACTGATTGGAAGCTTTCTCCGTTCACTGTGCATAGGCATAAATCAGCCAATCAGTAGTGGTGGTGGGGTTATACAGGGAAGGACTACATAGCTTGAGTCAACTTGTCCCGTAGTGATAATTTCCTGCTAATAAAACACTGATTTTATTGAAACTGCAGCACCCAGCCTAGTAAGTGACAAATGGCTGGAATCAGGGTCTTTATCCCTAAATCATGCTGCTCTTTGATTACAAAGCAAAAGTCAGCTGAGACATTTCTTATGATGCATTTGACAAAATTTTGACTTATAATACTCTTTAGAGTAAGCCAAACAAGAAGTGGCATAAAAAAAAGAAAAAATGTCTACCAGCATGCAATCCAAATCCACAATGTATCAGTTTTGCCTGGAATATTTCTTTAACTTAATAAGCCACAAAGACATACTAACTCAAAGCTGCCAAATCTGTGTCTTTCTATGAAAGTGCATCAATTTTAAAGTGACTCTGTCACCTAAAAAATACTGAGTAACTGCAGATATAGCCGTAATGCAGGCACATACGGTTTTAACCATTTTTAGCAGTCTTACCGAGAAAACAGCGGCTACAGGAAGAAACGTAACTATATTCTCCCTGAAGCTGCTTGCTTTCAATTTTCAGGGTGGTGCTGGGAGCTGTAAAAGTCACTGCTCTCTATACAGTGAGTGTGCTGTTATAACTTTCTCTGCACCGACTATTTGCCTGAGGAAGGATTCACAGCGCACTCACTGTGTAGATAGCGATGACTGTTATAGCCCTTTGAATCGCCCCGATGACTGCACACGAGTGGCTGCAGGGAGAATATAAGCTAATTTTCTTCCAGTAAACCAGCCTAATATGATTTATTAGCTTTTCACCTGCAGACTGAAAAATAGCATTTTTGAAGGTGGCCCCGTTAAACATTTTTCATACAAATTTGCCACTTTCAAACCTTGTAAATTCACATTTTTATATTTGAAATCCTATGTTACAACAGATCGGCACAATATATTTTTTTGCAAATGGTTTTGTTCCTATGCTTAGCACACCCAAAGAGTTCGCATGAGATATCATATACCATCAAAATGTGGCTGTATTTTGAAGTTTGGCACATAGTCTTAAATCGATTACAAGGAAAATAATCACATTTTAATGGCCCAATAGGGCGGACATCTACAAACCAGAACCGAGAACAGAACAATGGAAAACAAAATCTTATGACAGCAATGCAAAAGTGCAATCTAATGTCGATTTTATACCATTACTTTGCTTTTTTTTCTGAACATTTTTTATTTTATTTATTTATATATATATTTGTAGAAGTCCTAAGATACAGAATTAATTTTATACCTGTACCAGACATTATAGGATACCAAAAAAAGTACGGTGTAATCCGCAGTCCCTAAAATCAAATGCTGAATATTTAAAAGATGTAAAAAGCAAGCCATGAAAAAAAACAACAAAAAAAAACAATATTAACTGAGAAAAAGAAAGAGCGAGCCCATGTAATACTATATTGGTTGCTTAAGTTAACTTGTAATCATATTTTACAAACACACGCATGTTACTCATTCACCCTCTGCATCCAGCTATGTGCACTCTCTCTATGCTTACCGTGCCCTAAGTATATTTTATGTTCACAGTTTAACAGGGCAAACATGACATAGTCTTTTTTCATTTTTAGCACTGAGGCTGCACCATTTTGCAAATCAGTGCCACAATCTGGAATCAGCGTCATGAAATACATTTCCATTTTAAGAGGAAAATAAATTAAAAAACTTGGTTGCAGATGACATCCTCCGGTTGGCGAAACGTATTGGCGAAACGTGTAATGGCTCTGTAAATGATACATTCAGATGATGTATTTGTATAGCATGCAAGCTGCCAGCTTTCCTTGCCTATCAGAGAAGATCGGTCAGACGTGTATCATATTCAGTAATATTTCCCTTATGTATCATTCCAAATCTCCATGACATGACCCTGTTCTGTAGTAGATCGCTGTATCAGTCGGAAGGAAATTGGGAAAAATAATAATTGGGAATGGTGCATTGCTCTCTGATGTAAATACATTATTTAACTTTAATTATGTACGTATTGAAATGTGCATGATATGATCTTATGAGCCCCGGGAACGATGCCGGCACACATCTAAGCATGTGATACTAAAGTGCATGCTGTGTTGGCATAAAAGAAAAGGCACTGAATTGTCCCTGTATTACCGTCATTTTGTGGTCCCTACGGTTTTCTCATTTTTTAGATTTTGGATGTTCGCCCTATACAGAAGAGGTATATTTTACTTTATTTTCACAGTTGAGAATTGTCCAATCCATCATTTCAATCTTCACATTTACACCAGAAAAAAAACTAATTAAATACCATCCTGTCCATTAAAATAAAGAAATGTAAGCTATATATATTTTTTTTTTTCAATTCTGTTTTATATGATCTTATAAACTCGGTGTTTGTTTGTGCTGCAGACTACTTAGGTTGTTGGGTTAGGTCAAGTGAGGCAAAAGAACCCAAGACACAGCTCTGGCTTTACATTTCAGTACTAAAGATTGAATTTCATGTTCTTGCAGGAAACTAGATAGCTGGTGATCAAAGTCGATTGGCCGGAGACATTACACAGAGACAAAATATAAACTGACTAGCACATTTTACATGCAAAAAGGTCTCAAAATATTGAAAAGAGGAGATAATATGAGTTTACAGTTTATAATTGGACACATGGAAACTAATATTAAGACAAACTAAAATCATTAGTAAAAGTAGAATTATTAATATTTAAAATGATGTATCAGACTGTTTTAGTAACAATTGAAAGGAATGCTAGAATTTTGTGCTGTGCTGCTCCTCTATTCTCCTGGAAATTAATGAAATTTAGGACTTGTGAAAATGTTTGTGCAACATAGTCTGAGCACGGACCGCCATGCACGATCAGGCCTTGAGTCCCCCAACCAAAGCGTGAAGCCTCCTGTAAAATATGTGAAGGTGTCACGCTCGGGTCAAGAGACTCGCGGCCAGTCTGCGCTCTTCGGTCCGTGCTTGGGCTGTGCTAGCAGAACGTCGTCATAAGCCCTAATTAAAAAATAGTTATTATCAATCGTCTTGTCAATACTATGGGGACATACCTGGTTGACAAGGGTAATGATAATGTATTTACAGAAGAAGTAATGATAATGTATTTACAGAAGAAGAAACATGTAAGAAAAGATGCTTTAAATTTGCCTTCTTCTGGGGATCTGTCTAAAACACACATGACAAAAGAGCTGACGTGTCCCTTCCAGGTAGTGCCTCTGGTTTTGTCATATTTTACATATTAGAGATTTCCGTATGCACCGTACACAAAAAATTAGCAAATGACCTCATCATGAAAAGCATTCATCTGGTAACAGCACCCACATTTTCCACATCCGCTCTCTTCACTTCTTCCTTGAGTCTTTATACAGTTCTATAATAGTGGAACAGCAGGAGATCTCTTACTTGTGACCTTGGCAGATTCCAGACCTCACCTCCAATTCTTTCTCTGCTTGATATTTTCGAGAGGACATTATAAATGAGCACGGCTGACAGATGACTGTTCAACCAGCTAACACCTGGTCTTAGATACCACTCCGCAAAAGCTCAAGTCATTTGAGATCTACAGTAAGACATTTCAACTTGCTTCCTGTACTGCACTTAACAAGATTGCCTGATTTAGAGAAAAAAAAAATCTGTATTTTTTTGGCAAACACAAAATAAATGCACAATTTTAATTTACTTTAACTTTCATAAATGCACATATCGCTGAATTTCAATCCCGTCAGCTGGTTTTTAGAAGTAGAGCACCTTAGCGCAACTGTTACTGTACATTTCTTGTCTCTTCTCTTCATGATATGCTTGAAGGGGATTAAGGGTCTGCCTACACTGAACCAGCAACACTAAACCAATGACAATCAGTAAACTTTCCCGATTGACTGTTGTTTTAAATTGGTTATCTGGGACTTTTTCATTGATGGCTTATCCTTCATCAATGGTCATCAATAACTGATCAGTGGCAGTGTGACACCTGGCAACCCCGCTGATTAGCTGTTCCCGGGGTAGGTGGCGACAAAACTGCTCACTTATGAAGTGGCACAGAACAGCTCTCTCGTATGTACAGTGTCTGCAGCCAGTTACTGTACGTTCACCCCCTGTTCAAATCAATAGGGGGCAGATGTAGAGTACACATCTGTGGCTGCGGTAACTGAGCAGTTCCAGCCACCACTGATATTGGGAACAGCTGATCGGCGGGAGTGCTGGGTCTTGCTCCCCCACCAATTTCAAACAGCTGACCGCCCACAAGAATGTCACCAGCAGAATGGGAGGAAGGTTCACTACCAGGACTGAAATTCAGAGATCTATGCACTTCTTGAAATACATATGAATATATTTATATTTCCAAAATATTTAAGATTTTATTTTTAGTCATTCAGCCTTTTAATAATGTATATTCCTACTTCATATGCGGTAGTGGTATTTTATGCTATGTGCTACAGTGCATGATATTAGCTGAGCTTTTGACTCATATATTTTAATCTTTGTTTCACAATAATAGGATCAAAGTTTGTCAAAAGTATCAAGTCTTACACTTAATGGGGTATTCCAAGCCTACAGATAGAATCTAATGCCTAACAACCCCAACAATCATCAATCAATGTAAACAGCGCACAAAGCAGGAGCAACACCACTCCATACAGCGCGTAGTGGCCATTCCCGAGTACTGCAGCTCAGCCCCTGGTTATGTGAACAGTGAATGCTACTGTGCTGTTCCAGCTTTGTACACAGTTTACATCTGACCATCTCTTAAGATGCAAACTCTGATGGGGAGGGGGTGCTAAAAAGCTTATATAGCATATTTACTAATCTGTAAGATAATGACATTTGCATTGGATCTCATTCACATAGGAGGAGGAGCGCCGAGGAGATGGCTGCTCTGGCATGAGGCTCCTGAGTTTTTTTAGTTTTTTACCCCGTTTAATTGTTAATTCTCCCTTTGGAGCACTCACCATTGCGTAGCTACAGGATTCGGCAGAGCTGGGAGTAGTGTGGAGACTGCGATCAGCTGGGACTGGTGTCTTTCTGTCCTCGTGGAGCTCCGTGCCTGGATTCAGCTGGGAGAGAGTGAAGCTGCTGGCTGCCTGCCAACTTTCCTACAACTTGTAACCAATTCCAGAATGCAGATGATCCCGGGATAGGAAAGCTGGTGGACAGTGCGGTGCTGGAGTTGTTCTGGAGATCTTGTGGTCCACGTGGAGCTGTAGGGCTACAGGATTCGGCAGAGCTGGGAGTAGTGTGGAGACTGGGACCAGCTGGGACCGGTGTATTTCTGTCGTCGTGGAGCTCCGTGCCTGGTTTCAGCTGGGGGAGAGTGAAGCTGCTAGCTGCCTGCCAACTTTCCTACAACTTGTACCCATTTCCAGAATGCAGATGATCCTGGGATAGGAAAGCTGGTGGAGTGTGCGGTGCTGGAGATGTTCTGGAGATCTTGTGGTCCAGGTGGAGTTGAAGGGGTGAGCTGGGCAGGTTTGGACTGACTGTTGGCATGTCCCCTGATGTCCCTGTCTTGTTGCACCCATGCCCTCCCCCCCAGCAGTGCTGGGAGCACCCTTTATGGAAAGTTGTACATTTAACTTTGCTAAGCTGTGACTGTTCAGTCTTTTTAGCTACAAGCTGAGTGTAATCATGGCCACTGCACTCTGTAAACCTACTCTTATGATTTCAAGGGACGATTTATTATTCTGGAATCATCCGCAATTTCTCATGGACTCCCCTTCTTGGAGCATGATTGCTAATTCAACAATTGAGCACATAAAATCCATTACTTCTGTGAAACCTGTGGAGGTGTACTGCAAGAGAGGTAGGAGAGGAGGAGTCCTGGCACGCCTTCGGAGGAGAGGGTTCAGAACAGCTCTTCCTTCACTCCACTTGGCTAATGTCCGTTCCTTATCTAACAAAATGGAGGAACTGAACTTACTTTGTAACATGAGATCTGATATGGCCAATTCAGCTGCTCTTTGTTTTATTGAGACCTGGTTGAATGAGACCATCCCTGATTGTAGTCTGGATCTACCTGGTTTTGTTATCTACAGAGCTGACCGTGATTGTGTAGCTTCAGGTAAACAAAGGGGGGTGGGGTATGTCTCTACATCAACACTAGCTGGTGCTGTGATGTTAACATACTGGGAAAAGGCTGCTCTCCAGATCTAGAGTACCTTGCACTCAATTGTAGACCATTTTACTCTCCAAGAGAGTTTTCATCTATGGTTCTGGTTGCAGTATATATTCCCCCCCAAGCATCTGTTAAAGCTGCTATTGGTGAATTAGCATGCAAAATATCAGAATGGGAGAAAGGATCTCCAGAAGCATTTGTGATCGTAATGGGGGACTTTAACAAAGGAAAACTCAACCTGGATCTCCCCAAATTTACTCAACATATAAACTGCTTCATGAGAGAGAACAATACGCTTGATCACTGCTATACAGTCATAAAAGGGGCCTACAGGGCAGTGAGGAGAGCAGCAGTGGGCTTTTCAGATCATTGTCTAATTCATTTAATTCCAGCCTACAGGCAAAGGTTGAAAACATCCAAACCTACAGTTTATACAAAGAAGACATGGTCTGAGGAGGCAAAATTGCAACTATAAGCATGCTTTGAATGCACGGACTGGGAGGTATTCCAGGAAACATGCTCGGGTCTGGATGAATGGGTTGATGCAGTGTCCTCATATATCCGTTTTTGTGAAGACACGTTTATTCCATCCAAATCTGTCCACTTTCGGGGAAACAACAAGCCGTGGTTTACAAATAAAGTCAGGTTGATCCGTAAGAGAAAAGAGGAGGCTTATAAAGCAGGCGATATTACTGAATTCAAGAAACTTAGGAACTCGCTATCTAAAGAGATCAAGTTAGCCAAACACGAGTATGCAAAGATTCTGGAGGAAAGGTTCTCATCAAAAGATAATAGATCTGCATGGAGAGGATTAAGAGAGGTCACCAATTATAAAAGCCACCCCACTATAGTGAACCCCAGCAGAAGTCTGGCAGCAGAGTTAAATGAATTCTACTGCAGATTTGAGGCAAGCTCTACACACAGTGGCTATTCATCTCTAAGCTCCTCAGTCTGTTCATATAAAGATCATTCATTGTGCAACACCCAAGTAGTGATCTCCGAGGCAGAGGTGATACGCATCCTAAAGGGACTTAAGGTCAAAAAGGCACCTGGCCCTGATGGTGAATCTCCAATGTGTCTGAAAGTATGTGCTACCCAGCTTGCCCCTATACTGACAAATATATACAATGTGTCACTGAAAGAGTGCGTTGTACCTCAGTGTTGGAAAAATTCCACAATTATCCCTGTCCCCAAGAAAGTGGGATCCTCTGAGTTGAACGACTATAGACCAGTAGCACTCACATCTGTAGCTATGAAAGTCTTCGAAAGAATTATGATGTCCCACCTGATAAAATTCATGCAGAAGCTATGGGACCCGCTTCAGTTTGCCTATAAGGAGAATCGTTCGGCAAACGACACTGTCAATCTGGCACTGAAGTACATTTTGGATCATACAGATGAACTGCACTCATATGTCCGGATTCTTTTCATGGACTTTAGCTCAGCGTTCAATACCATTGATCCGAATTTACTTCATAAGAAAATGGTAGCTCTTGGAGTCCCTCTTAACTTATGCTTGTGGATTTATAACTTCCTGACAGCCAGGATACAGAGTGTAAAAGTTGGACCATTCACTTCGGACACCTTGGTCACAAACATCGGGGCACCTCAGGGGTGTGTTTTGTCCCCGTTACTGTTTTCTCTCTATACGAATGATTGCATCTCTTCAGCAGACTCAGTAAAAATCTTGAAATTTGCCGATGATATGACACTGATTGGTCTCATCAGGGGAAATGCTGAAGACTTGTATCGGAGTGAGGTGGAAAGAATATGTGACTGGTGTAAAGCCAATAATCTTGTACTCAACACTAAAAAAACTGCTGAGATGGTGGTGGATTTTAGGAAAGATCAACATGAGATACTTCCAATCTACATCCATGACGAAGTGGTTCTTAGGGTCACAGAGACCAAATTCCTTGGTGTTATCATCTCTCATGATCTTAAATGGGGGAAAAACGTGGATGCTGTTATAAGAAAAGCACAACAGAGGATGTTCTTCCTGCGTCAGCTGAAAATATATGGTTTGTCTAAGAATCTGCTGAACTTATTCTTTAATGCTGTCATCAGATCTGTGATTTGTTCCTCTCTGATAGTCTGGTATGGGGGAGCCACTGCGCATGACAAACTCCGCTTGCAAAGGACTTTCAGAACAGCAGAGAGAATTATAGGTTCCCCCTGCCTAAAATCCAGGATCTTTATGATAAGAGTATTCGATCCCACGCATTGAAAATTTCATCCGATCCCTCTCACCCGGGACACTCCTCATTCCAACTACTCCCTTCAGGACGTCGCTTCAGAGTCCCCAAATGCAGCACCAACCGCCATATGAACAGCTTCTATCCACTCTCTGTTCAACAATTAAATCGTCATGTGTAGACTATATACTGTATCTGTCTTGTTAGATGTTACTTGTTGTATCTGTTGTTATATATTATGTTGCCTCTTTGCCACAAAGAATTCCTTGTATATATGTAATATGTACTTGGCGATAATAAATTTGATTTGATTGATTTGATTTGACATAGCAATACCATGTTCCTCCTCTTCCACCCTATGGCACTTGCACAATACATTGCCTTAAATACTGCATTTTTCCTATATGTTGACATCACCACCAACTATGGGGAAATAAGGAAGTTTCAAATCAGGTTGAAAACAAGTATTTTCGTATGATACCTTCATTTCAATTTCTAGAAAGTTTACTCATGACTGGGCAGCAAAGACTTAAAGAGGAACCTTTTACATTCCACATGTAGTCTGATTTGTGGATGTATTGGAGAGCAGGAGTAGCTAATCAGATTGTTACATGTTTTTCTGGTAAACATTTTAGCAAACCATGAATGTTTCCATTGGTGTTTGCATGTAAATGACTCCATTGGGTGGTCCTATTCAGTGATTGATAGTTATGCCTGCATCAAGAGTTATACAGGGAAGACTGTCACTTACTGACAGTAGAAACACTCACTGAACTCATATACATAGAACCGCCCACTGAACTCGTATACATAGAACCGCCCACTGGAATCATATACATAGAACCACCCATTAAACTCATATACAAGGAATCACCCACTGAACTCATAAACATGGACCGCCCACTGAACTCATATACATAGAACTCCCACTATACTCATATAAATAGAACTGCCCACTGAACTCATACAGTGAACCGCTCACTAAACTCATATACATGGACCGCCCACTGAACTCATATACATAGAACCACCCACTGAACTTGTACACATAGAACCGCCCACTGAACTCATATACATAGAATCACCCACTGAACTCATATACATGGAACTGCCCACTGAACTCGTATACATAGAATCACCCACTGAACTCATATACCTGGAACTGCCCACTGAACTCGTATACATAGAACTGCGCACTGAACTCATATACATAGAACCGCCCACTGAACTCATACATGGTACCACCCACTAAATGCATATATATATATGCAACCGCCCACTGAACTCGTATACATAGAACCACCCACTAAACTCATATACATAGAATGGCCCAATGGACTCATATACACAGAACTGCCCACTAAACTCATATACATAGATCCACCCACTGGTCTTATATGCATACAAATGCCAGGGATTTCAATGAATAAAATTCCCCACAAAAATGTATATTAATCTGATCAGCTCCTCCGGCTCTACACCATCCTGCCTGCACATCAGATACCATTGTCAACATGACTGCTTCAGTTAATTATAATCTATGCTACTTCTATGGTGGCTCAACAGTGTGTCATCAGTGAGCCATTCCACCATATGGCCTACAGAGGGGAAGACAATATGGTGGAGTGTAAAAGTGTAGGGTTAGCAGGGCATAGACAGAAAAATCACATTTTTGGGGCTGCTGAAATCTATTTTCATACCGCTCACACTTAATTAGACTATAAGAAATTTCAGATAATTGCAGCTTATGTTTTTCTAGAAAGGGCAAATATACTCAATGAATTGTCATACTTGGTGACATGAAGAAAAAAATAGCCACTGATTGGCAAGATTTTCCATGATCAACTACTCATAAACATAAAATAATACAAGATTTATCTTTTATAATATGATGGAAGAATTCACTTCTATTTCTCCATGTCCCCTTTGGTTTTGCTCTTTTGAGCCTCCTGCTCTGTTGCTCTTCATACGCTCATTGGAAATAAGTGCTACAATCATTTAAGTGTAATTTCCCGTAAGACTATCTCTATCCTGAGTGATACACCTTTCCCGGTGATCCTGGCATTGCTGCTCTGCTGTGATATTTTGTACCACTCCGGGAAAAATCTGAAGTAATAGCTTCACACATATTTCCCTTAGCATTACATTATTTTGACAAGAGAGATAGATGACTATTATGCCAATAAAAAGGATGAGTCTCAGCAGGTACCGGCGGAGGTAAATTGCAGTGCACTTCATCACTACTGCACTCAGCACAGAGGTTATTTCTCAGCACAGCGATAGTAAAGACATGTGGTCCCACACCTGGCCTAATATATAAACTTTGCGTCTATCATAATCATTCTTAATTTCTTTCACACCTTCAACTGAGATATATTGCTCTCCTAATGTTCTACATAAACCTTGTGCTGGAAGGCTTACCAGCATGGTTTCCCAGTGAGTCTCATGATCCATCTCAGTGCCTGCTATATGCATTATATACGAAGGTTGATATATCTGTCACTCCATAATGCACTGTCATTATTGCACTCACTTCATGCAGTTATAAGTTCCCATAATATAGATTAGGTATAGCCTTTTCTTAAAAATAGAAAGTTATCATGATACAGAAGCAGGTGGGAAACACAGACACAAGAAGAACCCTGAGCATGAACAATATCTGGGATTTTTTCAGTACAATAACTCACCATAATGCACAATTCCCCTTGCCGTGTAGGCATTATTGGTTTGATTAAGAGCTCTGGCATTATAGAGCTATAAAGGGCGTATATGGAGGAAAAACAAGTAGGTGGGATGGTGTACTTCAATGTTTGGCCACACCAAGAGTGCTCCGAGCACCTGTGCTTGGTTTCATTCCCTTTTAACGGAACTTGACTTGAGATCCATTGAACTATGAGCAGCAAGAACCTGATAACAGTTGTGTTATTGCAGCAATTTATGCTTTACTTTTAAATGATTTGGTGTTTCACAGTAAAAATACTCTTAGAAGCCGTAGACCTTAGATTCCGGTGGCTTCTTCCCTACTCTCTTCCCTTGACTGACAGGTCTCTCCCTCGACCCACATACACATACGGAGAGATCTATCAGTTTAGGAGAGTATAGCAGAGATAAGTCAAGAACCTGCCTCTTGGACTAGTCGTTGGAGACACGTAGTCCCCAACCACTCTTCTAAGTATGTTTATATCTGTATGTCAAATGGCGATCACACAACCAGCATCTGATTCATCCTAACCATGGATCTCAGTTTAGCTTCCCTTAAAAAAGGTACCTCAGTAGAATGACATAGGCGAACATTTGTCCATGGTGTGGACTAAAACTCAGGTTAAACATGTTCTAAATCTATCATAAATGATCTGTGATGATTATAGTAAGTTGATTACCAATAGACCGCATGGAAATGGAGGGCAGAGATGTCAACAGAAGTCATACACTAAATCTGTAGAATATAGTTATGCAATTACATATTGATGGTCCGTGACGAATTCTGTTAGAGTCACACTGTGGTTTTCAGAGTTTCACAGCATATAAAGATTTGTAACTTATTGTAAAGTATACATATACAGACGGTAATTTAGATTGTGAGACCCAATGGGGACTGTGCTTTAAAAGATGCCAGAACACCGACCAGGCATCTTTTGAGCCTTTCCATTGACTTGTATAGTAAAATATATAGTAGAAGAATGGACCGCTCACTTCTTTTAGCCATTTTCAGAAAGCAAATATATTGTGACCTCATAGTGTGGCTGAATACTGTAAAAATCCAATTTAATCAATTAGGCTGCATTCCAAATTCTAAAATATTCTGGATCATTGGAAGTACCATGCAGATAGCCATAACTAAAGGGTTATTTACATATAATTCATATACATTGAGATACATGGCCCCGGGAGCTTTGAAAATCAAGATTTTTAGGTACACTGCCATTTGGTTCTTCCTTTGGGTTGTCTTTGTGTAGAAAGTGAAAACTATGCCAGGCATGAGCTGTTATAGAAAGAAGTCAACCTTAATTTACTCATATTTTCTGGTTTATATAAAGTAAACTAAATTTGCTGCATGGCAATCTATTTATTTATTTGCCTTGTAATGTTTTCATTTCTTGTTCTGTCCAGATGTCACCGTATCCCAGAATTCCAAGCGGAGGAAGTTCACCGACCACCATATTGAGACACCCAAGTGATGGGTGTCTCAATATGGAAATTGCCGCTGGTACCAACCTATTGCACGGTACCATCAGCGGAACACCGTCGCACCACACACACACTCTCTATATGCTGTACGCACCACACACACATACACACTCACACACACACCTCACACACACACTCACACTCACACACTCACTCAGCCTCTTGTGCGATACCACCAGTGGAACACCGTCGCACTGCACCTATGTGAATTCCACGCAGGTGCAGTGTATCATTCAGCTGATCTCGGTTTTAGATGCACGACCTGTCTACAGGCAGAAGAAGCCAGTCACATTAAAGGGCTTTTTTCATGAACGAAAGTTCATTTTAAAAATTGTCTGTGTCTGACCATGTACGAAGCATACCACATCTCCTGGGCAGGGGAGGAAGCAAAAGACTATACTGACATTACAACAGGGGACCACAGAGGATTCATTTTGTGAGATAAAATATTTCACTGACCGTTTTTAAGCAATATTTTACCTCACAAAATGTTTCCTCTGCGATCTCCTGCTGTAATGTCAGTATTGTCTTTTGCTTCCTCCCCTGCCCAGGAACTGTGGTATGTTCTGTACACGGTCAGACACAGATAATTTTTAAAATGAACTTTCGTTCATGGGAAAACCCCTTTAAATAGAACTTCCTCCTGACATGCTTTTTAGTGATGGGGTACACAGGTCAAACAAGAGATGACATGAGAAGAGAAGACAGCAGATGAAGGAGAAAGCGCACAGGGGAGAGACAGACAGCACAAGGGGGAGACAGCTAAAACGGGATAGCACATGAGGGGAGAACACAGCACAGGAAGGAGAGAGACAGCAGACAAGGGGGATAGCACATGGGGTAGACAGGTCAAAGAAGAGAGCACAAACGGGAGAAGTCAGCACATGGGGAAAGAGAGAGTGGATAGGTGAGTGAGCACATGGGGGGAGAGATTCTCAATGCTGTAAAGCCTGTGCCCATCGTGACATTACCGCCCTCGCATCGGGCCTCCATCTAGTAGAATATATGCCCTTTTGCTAAGCCCCACTGACTTTTGGAAAAAGTTCTGAGACCGAAGCAAAATGACAAGAATTCCAAATTTTGCATAAAGTTTCACTTGCAAAAGATTTAGCAATTTTGTTATGCTAATTTTGAGGTGCAGAGGGGTAATAAAATCTCCCTTTCTGTCTGTGTTCACACAGTGGTTGTGATGTGGATTGCAGCCTGTCAGAAGTTTTTTTTGCCATGTCCAAATATGACAATGATTGTAAAAGAACACGATATTAAGACAATAGCTATATGTGTAAGTCAGAGACTTAATAAAAAATGTCAGAAAAAAATCTAGAAGAAGCAAAAAGAGGGAATACAGTTCATCTCCAGATGAAGCGGTGAAACATGCATTGAGTGAGAATGGTTGCCAGCATACTAGGGAATTTTTGTGCCATGAAATGTGAATTATCTTCTTTTAATATCCTTTGCACTCACATTACACATTGTATTGGGGACACTCATTACAGGTCCATTACTGCCTTATGTGTATCTTATTGACATCAAACTATTTATGTGTATGCTAATCTTTTGTACTACACCCACTATATATTCTGCATTTTCTTTTTTTTCTCAATTTTTTTGTGATATTGCTTGTGTCTGACACACACATGTATTTATAGTCTCAACATCAAGTTCTTTTAAATTTATTAATTAAATCATTTTTAGTATTATTATTTCTTCCTCCCTTCCCATGTTGCTTTTTTCACTTGGTATTGGTCTTTGGAGAGTTGTGCACTGCGGGAATTCACAAGTCTGCAGACTTGTAGACTAAGGTCGGGCATCCCCTTAAGCCAAATTAAGAAAAAGTTAAGGGTGGGTAATTTTGTATCTTATTGTCATTTTTATCTATAGTTCTGAATATAGCGTTGAAAATAGTCATTCTCAGTATGAAAATGCCACCAATGGACACGCAAACTCTTCTGTGTGTGATTTACTTGAAGAGTGCAGCTAACAAAATATTTATATACTATGAGCTCACGCCGAGGTTTTCCTCCTTAAAGCTGTTCCATAGTAGAATGCTGCTATTTTTGACACATGAATGAAGCTGCTCGTCCTCCCTCAGTGACTCAAACACAGAACTGTTATATTTCTTCTACTGCCTTTACATGAAGTTCAGACTGCTGGGCAGTGATTCATTATTCCTATATCCCGTAAGCAAAAAACAAAGCGTTATTCATGCATCCACTCCCCCCCTGCATACTGGGTGAATTCTGTGTTTTCTTTAATAATCCATTTAGCGTCATCGTTAGAGATGGGCAGACTCCTGGATGTTCCGGTCTGATGGGTTCGGCCGAACAGTAACAAAAAGTTTGGGTTCGGGTACCAGAACAGTACCCAGACCAAAACCCAAACCTGTTCTCCATTCACTTGAATGGGGGGCCCGAACATCCAGTGTTTGCTACATCTCCATGTGCAGGACAGTGCGGCAAACATCGCTTCTGATCGGCAGTGAAATCCTCCCTGATGGTCAGAGAGCAGCGGTTCGCACGCTGTCAGAAGACAGCATGAGCGTAAAGCTGTGATTGGAGGTATAAAGTTTACCTCCGGTCACTGGTGTCAGCTGATGGGACTACTGATCCCATCATCCATCACCTGCAGCCACTAATAACAGTGAGAGGAGCAGGAGTGGAGTATTCATCAGCCGCTCCTACGCTGTAAAAAAATAATTTTAAAAACTCGGCGTGGGTCCCCTGTATTTTTTATACTAGCGGGGATGTCATTGAGGTCACGGTAGTTCAGCCTGACTGGGAACGGAGCCTCAGTGACCGGAGGTAACCTCGATGATGTCAACACCAGTCACTCAGGCTGCGGTCGCAGCAATTCAGTCACCAGTAGTTCTCAGCCTGGACGGTCGCATCTCGGCACCGTCCAGGTTGAAAACTGTTTACCCCCAGACATGGATTATTGCTTGGGACAGAACGACGGAATGGTATATTGTTGTTTTTTTTAATTTGATTTATTACAGGAGAACGAGGGCTTTGGTGGAATTAGGCGAGATTGTAAGCATGGTTTAATTAAGATTATTAAAGGAGTCTGTGTCATTTTTTCAATTAAAGGACTTTATTCTTGGTGTGTGTGTTTTTTCATACAATGTGATTATGGGGTTAGTAATGGGGGCGTCTTATAGATGTCTCTCCATTACTAAGCCATGGGATTGATGTCACCAGACAATACAAAGGTGACTTCAACCCCACAAATATGAACCCCACTTGCCACCACTACAGGGCAAGTGGGAAGAGCCGGGCAAAGGGTCAAAATTGGTGCATCTAATAGATGTGCCTTTTCTGGGCATCTGCGGGCTGCTATTTTAATGCTGGGGGGCCAATATCCGTTGCTCCTTACCAGCCTGAGAATACCAGCCCCCAGCTGTGAGCTTTAGCAAGGCTGGTTGTCAAAAATGAGGGGGAGCCAACACAGTTTTTTTTAATTATTTATTTAAATAATTTAAAAAAAAACAAAGTGGGGACTCCTGTATTCTTGATAACCAGACTTGTTGAAGATGACAGCTAAGGATTGCAGACCCCAGCTGTGAGCATTGCCTTGCTGGTTATCAAAAAATACAGGGGGACCCATACCGGGTTTTACTTTAAATTATTTATTTACAGTGCAGGAACGGCTGATGAATACTCCCCATCTGCTGCTCCTGCTCTCACTGCTATTAGCGGCTGTAGGTGTCGGATGACAGGAGCAGTAGTCTCATCAGCTGACACCAGTGACCAGAGATAAATTTATACCTCCAATCAAAGCTGAGCGCTCACGCTGTGTTTTGACAGCGTGGGAACCACGTCTCTCTGACCGGCGGGGATGATATCACCGCCGATCAAAAGTGGTGTTTGCCGTGCTGTCATGCACATGACAGCGCGACAAACACCCGGTGTTCGGGCAGCTGAACCCAAATAGTAACACGGACTTCCTTGTGAAGTCCATGTTCGGTGTCCGTGCCCGAACAGTAGATGTTCAGTACGGACGCTGATCTTTACTGTTTGGGTTTGCCCATCACTAGTCATCATCACAGGACACTGATTAGAATTTGTACATAATTAATAATTGGATTCTTCTATTGCTTAACATAAAACTGCAATAACATTTCTAATTCATTTGTGGGAGGTCCTGTACACCATCTATGGCACATACAATACTTTTCTGTGACTGTTGAAATGAAGTCCAGTATAGGTAACATGTTTATTATGTCACCCACAAATCACTCCATGGCTCAGCACCACCGTGGATCTCCTCCCTTGTCTCAGTCTACCACCCTACCCATGCCCTCCTTTCTGCGAATGACCTGAGGGTAACATCCTCAATAATCAGAACCTCCCACTCCTGTCTCCAAGACTTTTCACGTGCTGCGCCAATTTTTTGGAATGCACTACCCAGGTTAATTTGATTAATCCCCATTACCCACAGTTTTAAGTATGCCCTAAAAGCATTTTTACCATAACCAAGTTCCTCATATCATGTTCCACATGCTTTATGCATTTAATATTCCTCTGTGTCTGTACTGTTACAAACTTATGCTGATAACCGGTTCATGCAGCATTACATGAACACCCGATTCTATGGCTGGTCCAAACAATGAAAGCAATTGTTACCATCTACCCTTCATGTCTCCCTTTTTCCTCTTGGTATCTGCTTTGATCTATGTGTTTATTGTTATGCTGCAATGTACACTCACTGGCCACTTTATTAGGTACACCTGTCCAACTGTGTGTTAAGACTTAATTTCTAATCAGCCAATCACATGGCGGCAACTCAGTGCATTTAGGCATGTAGACATGGTCAAGACAATCTCCTGCAGTTCAAACCGAGCATCAGTATGGGGAAGAAAGGTGATTTGAGTGCCTTTGAACGTGGCATGATTGTTGGTGCCAGAAGGGCTGGTCTGAGAATTTCAGAAACTGCTGATCTACTGGGATTTTCACGCACAACCATCTCTAGGGTTTACAGAGAATGGTCCGAAAAAGAAAAAAAATCCAGTGAGCGGCAGTTCTGTGGCCGGAAATGCCATGTTGATGCCAGAGGTCAGAGGAGAATGGGCAGACTGGTTCGAGCTGATAGAAAGGCAACAGTGACTCAAATTGCCACCCGTTACAACCAAGGTAGGCAGAAGAGCATCTC
The DNA here is from genome assembly GCF_039654945.1 of Dendrobates tinctorius. Classification (NCBI taxonomy): domain Eukaryota; kingdom Metazoa; phylum Chordata; class Amphibia; order Anura; family Dendrobatidae; genus Dendrobates; species Dendrobates tinctorius. Next base: position 93,592,870 of record NW_027361696.1, on the reverse strand, counting down.
TGAACGCACAGTGCGTCGAACTTTGAGGCAGATGGGCTACAGCAGCAGAAGACCACACTGGGTACCACTCCTCTCAGCTAAGAACAGGAAACTGAGGCTACAATTTGCACAAGCTCATCGAAATTGGACAGTAGAAGATTGGAAAAACGTTGCCTGGTCTGATGAGTCTCGATTTCTGCTGCGACATTCGGATGGTAGGGTCAGAATTTGGCGTAAACAACATGAAAGCATGGATCCATCCTGCCTTGTATCAACGGTTCAGGCTGGTGGTGGTGGTGTCATGGTGTGAGGAATTTTTTCTGGGCACTCTTTGGGCCCCTTGGTACCAATTGAGCATCGTTGCAACGCCACAGCCTACCTGAGTATTGTTGCTGACCATGTCCATCCCTTTATGACCACAATGTACCCAACATCTGATGGCTACTTTCAGCAGGATAATGCGCCATGTCATAAAGCTCGAATCATCTCAGATTGGTTTCTTGAACATGACAATGAGTTTACTGTACTCAAATGGCCTCCTCAGTCACCAGATCTCAATCCAATAGAGCATCTTTGGGATGTGGTGGAACGGGAGATTCGCATCAGGGATGTGCAGCCGACAAATCTGCGCCAACTGTGTGATGCCATCATGTCAATATGGTCCAAAATCTCTGAGGAATGCTTCCAGCACCTTGTTGAATCTCTGCCACGAAGAATTGAGGCAGTTCTGAAGGCAAAAGGGGGTCCAACCCCTTACTAGCATGGTGTACCTAATAAAGTGGCCAGTGAGTGTATATTGTCTGTACAAGTCCCCTCTAAAATGTAAAGTGCTGCGGAATAAGTTGGCTCTATAAAAATAAAATTATTATCATTATGGAATTTTTTTAATTGATTTAAAAATTATAAGACCTAAACATCTACTTAACCAGACATTTTAAATTTTCTTTTATATATGTATATATGCGTCCAATTCAATTTTTCTTATTATGAGAATTTAATGGTGACAATATTCCATGTACTAGAGTCCAATTCAACATCAACTACTGTATATAGTCTGGTATGTCTTGCAAATTCTTAGGACCACATTTAACATTCACTTGGATTTTTAATAAATAAATTCCAATAAGCTTTCAATGTATTTAGGGGGAAGGAGGCATCACAAGAAGCTCCTAGGCCTCAGTACAAAATTATTTGTATTAATGACCTCCATACATTGGAAAATAAATCAAGCCAGACATGTCACTGGAAGCAATGATCACCAAGCTTAGGCTTTGCTTATTTTGAACACATCCTACGAAGAAAGCAATTACAGGAGAAGGACATCATGGTCAGAAGATTAGAAGGAACAAGGCGAAGAGGAACACCAACAACCCGATGGCTTTTAAGATAATGGCGGAGGAGACTCTGGTGGACCTTGCACAAGATTGATCTTCCTACAGAGCGTTCATCCATCAAGTCATCATTGCTCGAGAACAAGTTGAAGGACGTTAAATAATAATAAAAATAATAATAATAAAACTGGGCAAAGAGACCTTACAGGCCCACAGATGTCAGGTCAAAATTTTGTATTCCCTTATTTAATTCTATGACTCCAAACAGAAGAATTTCTTTCCTGCTAGTAAAATCTAATTCACCACAGCTTCTCCAAGCACATTTTACGCCCTCTACATAGCTTCTGACAACTGTTTTGACTTTTATGCCCCTTTCTGTACAAATATCATTGCGACTGATAGTAATAGGGATCAAAGGGCATGATCCATAGTCCGATCTTCAGCACCTATTCTGCTCATGAAGATATAAATACATAAACTTTGAGCATTGGAGTAAAGCACCTCGCAATATACATCACCTTCAAATTTAATGGACCATTATTTAAAACCTACATCTGTGTAAATTGGAAATTGAGCATGGAAAACTCTTCTCCCAGTAACAATTCAAATATATTAAACTGAAGTTTTGAAAATGTGATTTGTTCATTTAGATCCCTGAAGCTTTCAACTCTTCAAAAAACAGGATTTTTTGTGCCCTTTCAGACATTATCATACAGCCTTCAATAAAATGCTAAAACCGTCCAAAGCAGTTGAATTAAACAGATTTCCAGAATATCTGGGAGGAGAAAATTTATTTAAGCTCTATAAAACCCTGTGTTTTAAAATGGATAGTTTATGTTCTGCCCAGACAACCTCAGCTTCTACTTAAAGGGGTACATAGATTTTGTCTTAGTTCAAAGAGAACCTAATATTATATACTAGCACAGGAGTGGGCAATTAATTTTCCTGAGGGGCCACAGTGATAGACCATGACTGTTGTGGAGGGCCAAACCAATAGGCCGAAATTAATTATACTCAATATTAATATCGATATATAATAATTATTATATTATTGATAACAATATTAATTGAATCATTTAATATTGAGCAGAATTAAGCATGCTGTCACCCCTATATATTTTTTGAACCCGAGTACAGCTCCTTCTGTATATCTTATGAGCCCCCATAGCCCCTTACATGCGGCATGAGCCCCACACAGCCTCCCTCATATTTGGCATGAGCCCCACACAGCCTCCCTATATACTGCATGAGCCCCACACAGCCTCCCCCATATGAGACATGAGCCCAACACAGTCTCCCTCAAATGTGGCATGAGCCCCACACAGCCTCCCCCATATGCAGCATGAGCCCCACACCTTCCGCCCCCATATGCAGCATGAGCCCCACACAGCCTCACCCATATGTGGCATGAGATCCCCACAGCCTCCCTCATATGCGGCTTGAGCCCCACACAGCCTCCCCCATATTCAGCATGAGCTCCACACAGCCTCCCCCATATGCGGCATGAACCCCACATAGCCTCCCCCATATTCAGCATGAGCTCCACACAGCCTCCCTCATATGCGGCATGAGCCCCACACAGCCTCCCTCATATGCGGCATGAGCCCCACACAGCCTCCCCCATATGCAGCTTGAGCTCCATACAGCCTCCCCCATATGCAGCTTGAGCTCCATACAGCCTCCCCATGTACAGCATGAGTCCCACACAGCCTCCCCCATATGCGGCATGAGCCTCACACAGCCTCCCCTATATGCGACATGAGCCCCACACAGCCTCCCCTATATGTGGCATGAGCGCCAAACACAGCCACCCCCATATGCAGCATTAGCCCCACACCTTCGTCCCCTGGGCGAGGAGGTGGGCGAGCAGGTGGGCACGGTGCGGCCCTGGACATCTGATTTTCCAGTCTCCTGGCTGTCTCAGTCCACGGGCCAGACTGAGGCAGCCAGAGAGCCAGATGTGTCCCATGGGCTGCACTTTGCCCAGGTCTGTCCTAGGGGCATGGTTGTCATGTGTCATGTATCTTAGTTGCTGGATGCCAAGTAGGGATCCTACAAGCCACACTGTCTTGATCAAGGTATTTAGAAAAAGGGCTGAGAAATTTCAAGGAAACAGAAAACCAGCAATTGATTTAACATGGACTAAAATATTGATGAATCCACTGTAATTAAACTCTGATTTGGATAATAGAGATGTATATAAAATGAATCTATGTTTTTCAGTTTACATTGGGTCGAGGCACAATGATTTTGTCAGCAACATGTCTCACAGCAAATGTTTTCCAAGTGTCATTTCAACATTGCATTAGCAATACACGTGAATGAAGTTGGACCTGGGAGTACTGAGACTGCGATAAACAAGTCCCAAAAAATTCAACCAAATTGAATTTTTTTGTACTGTATTGTATTGAGGTGGAGTAGTAACACCTGGCACACTTTGGCCATGCAACATGTGTAAAGTCATCATATTAGTCTCGCTAGTGCTTTTATTTCATCCAAGCAAATTGGTCCATTTATGCTAATCAAACTCGGATCAGAGTTTTATAAGCGTGCGTTTCGATTTTCTTGGAGGTGGAAAAAAAAGAAGTTTCTCCACTATGTCCATGAAAATCGGACCCCACTCAGATATCATCCGAGTGTGATACAATGTTTTCCACAGACCCACAGACTTGCCTTCGAATATCAGAAGCAATATGTGCATGCTGCAATTTTTTTTCCTGGACTACTCGGTCTGAGAAAAAAGTCGGACATGTGCTTGGTCTCGTCGAATAAAATGGGGACGAGTGCTATCCATCAAAACGACGGATAGCACTCATCTGATTTTTACGGTCGTGTGATTGAGCCTTTATACAACTTTTTTAAATGCTGATAAATGCAATGAAATGATTATTTCCTCCCAGTTCTGCAATAAAGCATTACATGGCTCCTATCACACCTAATGGTCAGTTAGCGAATGATAGCAGAGGGGCATATTTTATTTTTTCCTAACATCTGGATTATTTTAAGGGGTCCTGGATTACATGTCTTTTCAAACAATTTTAGATGGATTCAGCATTGATAGCAATCTTCAGCCTTGATCAGTCAATAAATTTACGTTCTTATCCACATATGTGGAAATTCTTAGATGATTTATTTTTGTAAATAGATTTCCCATGTATACCCGAAATTTATCACTTTCATGTACAATTGAATTACCATTTAAAGAGAAATTGTCAACTCTTCTGATATGTATGTTTTAGTTACCAATCCAATAACAATACTTGGATGCCTTTTCTTTTACAATTGTCTCATTGATATGGCATTTCTCTCCAAAATATATGAATAAACTAAAAAATAGAGGAGTGTTCACTTTTTCAAAAGATCTGGGCCATAGGAGTGACACATGTTTGAGAAGTGCCCCTTTAGTAAGAGAGGTAAAGGACTGAGCAGAGTTCTAAATAAGGATGTTCTAGAATTATTATTTCATGACAGATATAAGCATCTACTAAAACAGTCAGGTCACAACAAGCGCTCACAGGGTCTTATCAAATCATTTCAGGATTTTGCTCCGGTAAAGAATATTTAATAATTTTCATCCTATAAGGCAGGTACAGTTTGTTGTAAGAGAAATTACAGTTTAGCAGTAATCAAGATATTTGTGTTTCTTTTTTCCTTCATTTTTGTAAGAGAACTGTTATTAATCAGCATCCTATAATGTTCATTATCTTTAAATACGTATGTTATATATCAAAACAATATAATGCAGGGATTAGAACACTTATCATTTGGTTCCAAAATTTCTTTCACTGATAGAGAGATTCCTAACACCTCTTTACCAGAAATTGGCAGCTACATGGCGTTAAATGGCTCCTACCTCCGTTCTAAAACTTACATCCTATCACACGGATTGCACACTCACTCCTCACACACTCATTTAGAAGACCTTAGCCTTGGGACCACCTACACAGGGGTGGTTTTCCTGTTTAGAGTGTTGGTGTTTGAACCGTCCTTGCCCAGGGTGCCTGTGTTTGAGGCTGGTCCTGTGACGGTGACGGTGACCCCAGGTTCCTTGGGAAAGCAGTTGTGCAGCTGTAAAAAACTGTGATCCCCACGCTCTGTGTTGTACAGACTGCTAACATTAGCCTTGGAGGTATCTCTTGACAAGGTGTACATGGAGATATCAGTAGATGGTATCCCTTTCACTCCAACTGGAGAAGTGTCCCTTGATTGAGAAGGTTCGGTGGATCTTGAGCTTGACCTAGAGCGCCGGCGGTATCGAAAACGATAGCTTGGTAAACGTAGAATGGCTGACGGGTTTTTGATCAGCTCAGTACGTGATTTACAATGTGCTTCTCTGTTCTTTTCTATGTAGATATTAACAGCAAGGACTCCAATCATTTCAGCAATGATAAACGAAAGTCCTCCAAAATAAAAGGACCAACCATATGAATAATGACTTTTCTTCTCATCATCTCGTTTTGTACCAGGATCCCCGGCATTAGCAGAAATGTAAACAATGACACCAATAATGTTGCTTAAACCTGCCAATAGATAGGAAGGCAAAAAAAATTAGTACAACATTTAGTAAAAAAAAAAAAATTGGAATCACAGTGGTACAATTATTCAGCTTTGAACATCCATTGCTTACAATAAAGCAGACACTTCTGTATATAGTCGACCATTTTTTCTTTTTTCGGAAAAACATCTAAACAACGTCACTATCTTATTTATACTAAATAAACCAAATCAATTTTACACATAAGTGCCACTCATAAAAGCAGTCTATGATCAAAAGGGAACAATTCTTAAAAGATCTTTGCAGCCCATTGTTATGATGATTTATAGGGAAAGGGAACCTGATTGGTCCCTCATTTTCTCAAACCCACCAGCATTTCTATATTCCTCTATGTCCTGCCTAACAGTCCTGCTATACTATTTGTCACCTAAACAGATGTTTAAAATATTTTTTTTACAGTTCATCTTTCATATGCAAATATCCTTTTGACTAGTTGATGGGGCGCTTGCTTCCCACAGGGTCGTGATAACAAGATTTACAAGAGCGGGTGCCATCGCCAGATCACTGTAAATCTTGCGCATGCACACGGCTTTCTTTCCAGGCGTCATTGCATCTCTAAAATGTAACACCTACGGTAGTGTATGCTTCCGGGCTTCAGAAGTGCACTGCGCATGTCCAGAAGGAAAGGAAATGGCTGACTTCCACAGAGGAGCTGAAGATCAGCCATCAGAGCAAGTCTTCTATTCTTCTGGACATGCTCAGTTCACCTCTGAAGACAGGAAGCTTACACCCGGCATGAGAGACACAATGAATTGTATGCAAGAAAGTTCAGACCGTTCCTGCAAATCATGTTATCATGCCTCCATGGGTGTGACAACATGCTGAATGGAACGATTAGTCTGGGGAATCAACACCCCATCAACTAGTCAAAAGGTTATTTGCATATGAAAAAGGACTGTTAAAATAGTATTTTAAACATCTATTTAGATGACGAACAATATAAAGGGCTTGGTAGGCAGGGCAGTTAGAAAGAAATATACAATTGTTGGTGGGTTGGAGAGCATGCGGCACCTGTCAGTTTTTCATTAATTGAGAAGCATATTGCAAGGTAGCTGCAATTTTCTGCTTAACAGAAATACATCAGCATGATCCAGCCGTTCAAAATGATTCTATGGTGAGGTTACTCTTCGAAACATTATACAGTCAATACCTATTATTAGCAAGTTTCAATCAAATTGAATTACACATTTTAATTCATATGCAAATGAGGCTTAAGTTCTCTGGGTGTGATTAGAGCACTTCCCCAGACTCTGCCTGGCTGGCTCCATTCTAAACCCATTTTACCTTCTTTTGCTTGTGTTTGACCACTGTAGGGATTCACGCTCTCAGGTAGGCATTGGGTGGCATTCACACACTCACTGGATTCTTGGGTTCAAACAATCTGACATTTATTTCCAGTGGTGTCACAGCACAAACATAAAGCCATAAACACAAAATCCCCATCCTTTGTCCAGGCACTAACTACACAATATAGATGCTGGCTACTTCAGGCACATCTGAACTACACCTAGTTCAGTCAAGCCCAATGGCTATTGTCCATATCAAACAGTGATACTTACAGTTTGGTGCACACGGCCTTTTCAGTCTCTTCTCAGGGAGGGATTCTGGCTTCTTTCTCTCTCCAGATCCAATACAATCAACTCTGGTCAGCATCCCCCAGCTGACTGACTAAGGTAAACAGCTAGTCTAGTTACGGTATATGTAGAGCTAGCAAGTTGAACTTAATCAGAGTCTGTAAATGTGAGGCTCAGCGTAAGGTGGGGCTTAGCGGGAAATAGAGCTAAAGAGGCAGAGATTTGTGAAGTTCTTTGACACTCCCAGAGCACTTGGCATTGAAGTTTCATTTGCATGTGAAAAGAACAATTTTTTAGCCCTGGAGCAATCAATTAAATACAGTAAGAAAAGTAGAAATTGCATTATGCTTCTTACATCAACATATAAATAATTTGGGCGTCTGGATCATGCTAACAAATTCCTTTTAACTATAGGAGCACTTGAAGACACAAATTCAGATGCAAATAAATGTATGTCCATTCTGTAGTTTCAAAATGAGTGGCTTTCCTAATGTAATGGTTACATAACTATCCTACTTCTGCCAAACCTTCCCTCTTTTGCTTCCGCACCTCTACATGCCAGTCCTCTGGGCGTAGCTTCAGCATTGAAAAGTCATGGCTTTTTTCAGTGCCTGGATTGTAATCAACTAGTGTCCTTGCCAGCGCATTCACACCCTGGACGTAACATCACCAGTGGATGTGATTACTGCTGTGATTATTCAGTACCACAGCTAGGCCAAGAAGACTGGAACCAAATGAAAAAGTTCTCAAGACAGGATCTCATTAGTGTAATCATTGCTATATGCAGGAATGCATCATACACTGTGTTACAGGGAGGGCAGCACAGTTGCTGAAGGACAGTCAAAGAGAACTTCTAATCTTTCACATCTCCTTATCCCTGTTCTGTTTTTAAAATAGCAACTAAACAAGTCATGAGGTTTAGGGTGGATACACAAGCAGCAGATCCTGTTGCAGAAAACTAGTTCTATTTATCTGAATAGGGTCGATTTGGCGGCATGCTCATGGTTTTTAGGAAGTTTCATTCAGATCAACGTGACAGTGGCAGAAATGTCTACAAAAGAATCTATTGTGGGTGAACCCACCTTTAGCCTTTCCACTTCTTCCATCAGTAAATCATTTTTCACTAAAGGAGCATCATGACCCATGTAAACCCTGGTGTGATAAGACGACAACTGAGCAAGTGCTTGTAGGGAGGCTGATCGTAACTTTTATGTGGCTTAAAAATTATTTCTATCACCAACATATCTCTCTGTAGGTTGTGCATCTGACAACTGCAAACTGTATGGAGACCAAACAATTGTATTAATCATCATTAGTTAAAGAGGTGGTCCGGCACCTAAAATATACTTTCTAACTATCTAACTTTACACAATAGCAACCTTTGTAATTTGATTATTATAAAATATACCACACTTCTCCCTATTTAGCTAATCTCTATATGTATTTTTTACTGTCCTTACTGTAATGTTTCATTTGAGAGGAGTCTCAAACATGTTGTCACAGGAGGCTGTGGCTGCACTAGCTCCCTGTAGCGTCCATCGATTCTCCTGGAACAAAACATCAGTGGGCTTCACTGCATTTGCTTTCTAGATCTTTGCATCACTGCCCCCTCTGAAGATGTCCTGGATCTTGGGTGATGGAAGCTGTGGGAGATGTGAGTGCAGTGCCGGCACTCTGCTTCTATCTCCGCCCACATAGTTTCTGTGAATGAAGAAGTCATTAGTGGTGGAGATAGAAGCACTGAATGACACATGCTCCGCCTCACAGCTTCCAGCACCACCTTCAAATGAGATGTCATCAGAGGGAGGTGCTAGAAGCAGTGAGTTACATCAGCACTGTCTTCCAGCTTCCAGCACCGACATCAAACAAATGTCATCGGGGTGGTGCTGGTGTATCTCACTGGTTCTAAATTCGACAGGCCTCTGACACAAATGTGTACATAACCTTATCTACGTAACACAGAAGATCAGAGCAGCACTCTCAACACCATCCCAAGTTTGCTCTGCACATTGCAATCTAATAAAGCTTGCAAGTCCTCCATAGTTTAGTGTGGTTCTATATTTTCTTTTGTGTGGATTACATTTTTTGCAGTATTATTGGATCTGAGTACCACCTTGGGAGCAAGACATACTAACTGTTTCCCAATAAGTGGCTTATTGGATAGAAGCCTCTTAGATATGGTGTCGGCCAATGTTTTCTTTACATGTGTTCAGCTTTGCTTTATACACAAATACATGATTTAATCCTGTAAAGTAGAATATAGTTATAAAATGAATGTAGTGTGAGATCTTTCTCACCTGCAGCAACAAAAAGAATTCCAGCCCCCAAAATAATGTTGCGCTTGGATTTGTAAACACGACTGGCAGCAACACAAAGGCCCCCGAGTAATAGGAGCATGGCACTGAGGATAGGGAAGATGCTCGAGGCACGAACCACACCTGATATATATAAAGAAAAGGAATCAGTATTTATGCTGCATAACAAAGTTTTGGCATCCAAGTTATAAAAAGTGATGTATGTATAGAAGATGATTGTACTGCACAGTGAAGTGACATTATTAGACAACCAAAAAGTGCAGTAATAACTTCAGCAATAGGGTGAAGTCAGATGGCAGTATAAATCAGACCAAAATCGGACTGGACGGTGGCTTTTCTGATCAGAGCATGGCAGCGCCATGCATTTCTATGCAGTTCTCACGCTCAGGTCAGGAGAGACACTGGCCAGTCTGTGCATTGCTTTACGATCTTGGTCTGATTTATATTGCTGTCTGGCTGTGCCTATAGAATGGTATAGCATCTCTATGGTTTGATCTTGCAGCCATACCAACGTGCCACAGATCAACCGTGTCTGCAGCATTGCATGTTGATTGTGCTTCCAAATGGCAGTGGTTTAGGAAAGACCAAAGCATTTTGAAGATACCATTGCAGGCTCTTACCTCTTGAGGAGCCGCTGCATTTTGATTTAGTGTACAACCATAGGCATTTAAAAATAATTTATAAACTTAGAGAAATATCAGAAAGAAAGAATAAGATAATACAAACGTGATAACAATATGTTTTCCCAAGTTTCTTCCAATTGATTTTCTCAAATCTATGTTCTGAAATTGTACAGTATATTTCCAAGTGTATTTCATTAATTTATTTATTTTTACTAAGAAGCAAGGCTTCTGAATCTGGGCACACAGGGAAAAGTGACCGCCCAACACTTAATAAATTACCGTATAACAGCATCTAATATTATAAGTCTATATGACAAAGCCCGTATAGCTGCCAAAAGAGGATGAGAAATTATTTGTGCACTGTGAAAACATGGCCTACAATGTCTATTTAAGACAAGTCTTCAGAAATACATCTTGAAAATGACTTGATCTTTTGGTTTTAAGAGTTGAAACCCATTCAAACTGCATCCTGTTAAATGTTGATGGTCAATGAGCATTCCTACAAACTTTTTTTGTCTGATCATCGGCTTGTGTAAACAGGTCTTCAACCATATAATTATGTAATTATCTAAAATTGATTGACAGTGCCAATGCACATATTAGGGCAGCAAAATAAATGTGTGGAAATATTCAGTGTTCAAAATGTGGATAGAAAATGTACCTCTTATTTGTAAAAAACTATGTGGCTTGTATTCTATTTTCATAAAGATGTCTGATTTAAAAAAAAACACTTTCAAGTACTTCTAGGGAATTCTGAAATACCTTTTCAGGACCCTTAAGTATTGTGAAGAACACCCTGGAGGAACCGGCATTTTCAAGCTTTAGAGAAGGCCATTGAATTTAAAGAGAACAATCCAATGGTTTACTATCCCCCATGGCAGAGCTGCAGGGAAATCGAACATTTGCTATAACTGTATGTATGCTAACAGTGTACAAACATTTCTTATCCTTGTTCTCAGTATCTAAGGCTCAGTTCACATCTGTGTTGGTATTTCTGTATTCTAGCTCTGTTAGGGTATGTGAACACATCTTTTTGAAGCCAGGTGTACCCACTCAGTGTTAAAAGCCAAAGAATGCCCAGCGATGTCCAACAGATCCTTCAGACTATTATGGGTGTCTGTTGGATTTTTATCATGGAGCCCAGCATTTTATCGAACAACATGATCTTTGTGACAATGGACAAGATATCATTTTCATAAACAAGCTACTAGTGATGGGCGAACGTGATTGGATAATGTCTTATGCCCGGGTGTCATCCAAGGAGTATTTGGGTGTGATCATATGATATGTTCCCGTCCATGTGGCTGCATGATTTGCGGCTGTTAGACTGCCTGAACACATGTGGAGACTCCCTAACATACAGGGGAAGCGAACATAATATATGAGCACGCCCAAGATACTCGGATAACACCGAAGCATGCTCGGATAAGGCTTTATCCGAGCACGTTTGCCCATCACTAGTAGCTACAAATAACTAAAACTATTAACAAAAAATAAGAATGAAAAATTCTGGATCTTGTAAAAAATAATGAATGACTATAGAACTGATGAAGATTTATGTGATCTGATGCCTCGGCTTTAGCTGAAATTTAGTTGATATCATTGACCATCTGTCATGATGGCTTTTTGCTTGACAAAAACATTCTTCTGCAGAAAAAGGCAAGTGTAGCCTAATGAAAAGCGCGAAATATTCCCTAATGGGCGCAGCTTAGGTGCACACCCAGACATTACAGGTCAGTCAAAGAAAAAAGAAACATCCGGCACTGAGGAAGAAATACCCACAAAGCTGCTTGTGACCTCTATCAGTGTGACACCTGTAACCCATACTGAATGGGTGCTCTATCCATGTGAAGAAAAAACATGAACTATCATAGTAGAAAAAGACAGCAGGATGGCACCTCCAGACATTACAGGGTTTGTAGGAGGTAGGCAATTAAGGGTTTATTTTTTAAGCTGGAGAGAGGTGTAAAAGAAGGAGGAAATTTGGGGAAGGGCTTTAAGGCAGTCAGGATGCCATGGGAGTTTTGTAATATTTTTCTTTAGTACCTATGGAAAGATCCATCGACTGGGTTGTTAGAAAACGTAATGGTGCACGATGAGCCTTATTGCAAAATTTCAGCTCAGCTGTTTAGACTGGAAATATTCTTTAATGAATTTTGTTTGGTTCTCTGACAGGTATCGTAGCACCTATCACAACTCCACCCACCCAATGTGTGGGTGTCACCTGTCCTACGGTAATCTGTACAGGACATGGCAACTTAGTGGAAGTGGCCTCAGAAGATCCATGCTGCCAGAGATTCGAGTGCTGTAATTTTTTTTTTATCTCTATCTATCTATCTATCTATCTATCTATCTAGCTATCTCTCATATCTATCTATCTATCTATCTGTCTGTCTGTCTTTCTATCTATCATCTATCTATCTATCATTTATCTATCTATCTATCTATCTATTATCTATCATCTATCTATCATCTATCGATCCTTCTATTATTTATCTATTATCTATCTACAATCTATCTATTATCTATCAATCTCTCATATCTATTATCTATCTATCTATCTATCTCTATCTATCTATCTATCTATCGATATATTATTTATCCATCTATTATCTATCTATCTATCTATCTATCTATTATTTATCTATCTATAGATCCTTCTATTATCTATCTATCTATCTATCTATCTACCTATCTATCGATCTATCTATCTATTATCTATCTATCTCTCATATCTATTATCTATCTATTATCTATCTATCTATCTATCTATATATTTATCTATTTATCTATCTATCCCATATCTATCTATCTATCTATCCCATATCTATCTATCTATCATCTATTTATCTATCATCTATCTAGCTATATGCATACAAAATACATATAACTTAAAAGGAACCTGATACCTGAGTCATGCAGCCCAAACCTTGGATATCATGAATGGCAGCCTGGTAAAATAATTGCAACCAAGTTCACTGCTCTCTGAAATGTTCCGGTGCTTCAGAAAAAATATACTTTAAAATCGGACCAGTGACCATAGTCAGAGACCAGACTGGTCCAGCACCGCCCTTGGCCGCCTCGTCCAAGCATCACTGCAGGTGACTGGCAGGTTTCTCTGTATGTGCAAATGTGGGAGAGACCTGTCAATTAGCGGCAACAGCGCTTGTTCACCAACTGACTAGTTATGGTCACTGGCTGGATGTGCAAAACGCTGCAGCATGTCATAGAATGGTATATAACACCTGGCTGCCATCGTGCAGACATGATCTAATTCATGCTTCCTCCAGTTTGGGCAGCATGAATTGCCTGACAGGTCTCTTTTACATGATCCAAAATGATATAAAGCGGAAGATCACTGTCCTATAGTTTTGCATGCTCAAAACCTCTTGAAATGTGAAATTACTGTATTATACCTACTTTTCTTTTAAAAAAGTTTTTCTTTCTTTTTTTTTTTCCAGTTCACCCTGAACCTGTAAGTAAATGACTAAATATCAAATATGTGAAATATTGCATGGTTAAATCATGGGGCCCAAAATCCTTAAAAATAGGTTTAGAAATACAATTATTTTAAGTTTTAGTCCTTTTTTAGGGCTTTGCTTTTGAAAGTTAAAAAAAACTAGTAAACAGGGTGTTGTAAAATGCGGCACATTTATTTAAGGGATTGTCTGCCATTTTATATATTTTATCAGAGATTTATGTGTTAAAGGGGTCAGGCCTCCATACTAGAAACTCATGTCTTGGGGAGCGCCTCTCAGGAGGATCTGGCTCATCCTACATTACATAAAGGATGGGCAATGTGTAATACCTAGTTTCCCCTTTGGGGGTGCTGAAGAGAAATTACACAGTTACACAGTTACACACTTAACATTATGGCTGGTCCATACAATCAGGGCCACTATTACCACCCACCTTTCGTGTCTACCTCGTTCCTCATAGACTGTAAGCTTGCGAGCAGGGCCCTCATTCCTCTTGGTAATTGTTATAATCTATGTGATTATTGTTATGCTGTAATGTCTATTGTCTGTACAAGTCCCCTCTGAAATGTAAAGTGCTGCGGAATATGTCGGCACTATAGAAATAAAATGTATTATTATATATTATTATTAACATGCGAGACTAGGCCCTGTTTCTTGCATGTGTGATCCCAGCCTTACTCATAGTTCGGTCAGTACTAGGAGATCAGGAGTTCACTTTTCAGTGTTTGCTTACTTCTGTGTGGTCTGGGTGGGGTTAAAAGCTTATTAAGCTCCTGAAAAGGCTGCTATCCACTGCTATTTATAATTTTACTTGCTCCAAGAGAACAGCTCAGCATTCTGCTTTGACTCTATGTACATATTCCTGATTTTTTACGGCGGCTGTTTTTTTTACTACTCTCCTGCCTTTTTTTGTCCCTGTATTAATCTCCTGGTTCTGACCCAGGTACTGGACAATTCTACCTGTCAGTTCACACCATCGAATGGCAGCTAACTTCATTACCCCAGCTAAGGGTTCATTGTTAAGTCCAGATCCCTGTATAAGGGTTAATAGGTTAATGGGTGAAGGCCAAGGCAACCTCTGGGATCTGGAAAACAGAGTAGCTAGTGCCGAGCCTGTTCGTGGCAGCCCTCTTGAGAGCAGCCATGTGACCCCCTATGCAGGGTGGGCCATTTATATGGATACACATAAATAAAATGGGAATGGTTGGTGATATCAACTTCCTGTTTGTGGCACATTAATATATGGGAGGGGGAAAACTTTTCAAGATGGGTGGTGACCATGGAGGCCATTTTGAAGTCAGCCATTTAGTATCCAACTTTATTTTTTCCAATGGGAAGAGGGTCATGTGACATATCATACTTATTGAGAACTTCACAAGAAAAACAATGGTGTGCTTGGTCCTGTTGCAAATTTTGCTTTGCCCGTTCTGCAAATTCAGTGTGCCGATCTGGGTCATCCTCATTGAAATGCTGCAGCAGCTGGATCTTGTAAGGGTGCCATTTGTGAGCAGATTGTCTCTTCAGAGAGGAAGAGGACTAGAACTCTAGTGCCACATATTGGAGGTAGCAATCCTAAAAGTCAATGTTGACCCTTTAACGAGCCTAGTTACATGACTTAGGATAAAAGCCAAAAGATAAAGTTGGCTTTTATCCTAAGTCATGTAACTAGGCTCGTTAAAGGGTCAACATTGACTTTTAGGATTGCTACCTCCAATAGGTGGCACTAGAGTTCTAGTCCTCTTCCTCTCTGAAGAGACAATTTGCATAATTAGCATATTTCCCAGAGGAGCATTGCGGCTTTAAGTCTCCTCACCTCGACATGCTTAGCATGTTATTCTCCACAAGGAGAAATTATACTTCTTGGATATTTGTGAGCAGCTAATATTCGCTGAAGGGATGTTCAACTGATGCCAGATCAGTGCGCTGAATTTGCAGAATGGGCAAAACAAAAATTGGAACAGGATACTCAGTTTTCACAGAACATTACGTTCAATGATGAGTCAAACTTTTTTGAGTGGGCCATTTATATGGCTACACCTAAATAAAATGGGAATGGTGACAGTTTTCTTGCGTAGAGTGTCTTGCATTGAAATCTGCTGCAATGACCCGGGTACTGCGTTCACCAGACATCAACACAATTTCTATCCGCTCCCCACGTGTTAACCTCTGCGACATGTCAATGGCTGTAAACAAAGAGAAACTTGTAAATAACTCACGAAAGAATAAAGTTACTTTAAAACCAAACACACCATTGTTTGTCTTGTGAAATTCTCAATATGTTTGATGTGTCACATGACCCTCTTCCCATTGGAAAAAATAAAGTTGGATTCAAAATGGCTGACTACAAAATGGCCACCATGGTCACCAACCATCTTGAAAAGTTTTCCCCCTCCCATATACTAATGTGCCACAAACTAGAAATTGATATCACCAACCATTCCCATTTTATTTAGGTGTATACATGGCTCACCCTGTAGTACTCCCATTGAAGAACCATTTATATGCCACTGTCCGCAATGGCATTTAAATGGTTAAACAGCAGCAAAAAGAGCTAGAACTGGTTGCTTCTGTGATAGGCAGATCCTAGCTGCATAATACAGCTGGCACCTATTCTGTCTGTAGTGTAGCAGGCTTCATATACTTCTACGTGATGTAGATGCACAAATGTCAGGTGTTGGGAAGGGTTTAAAGGGCTGCAGCATATTAATAATTGTTTATGAGTTTAATTACACTTTTTAGTGTCCACATAATATTAGCTACATTTGTAATTGCATAGTGTTATATTTAAAGGGAAAGTTTACCTAATAAAATGAACAACATTAAAACAATAAAAGTACCGTATGTAAAATATAGTATAAAAGCATACATCACATATGTATGATGCTGTACACAACGCGGTAAAGCTAAGACAAATTAAATTTAGATTTTATTAAATTAATATATTTAGTACGACAAAATATTAAATAATTTACAACCAACCAATCGCAATTTTTTAAAACGGAAAAAAAAAATGTAAAAAAGAACAGGGAGACAAACTTCATGGAAAAAAAATGAGGGCTGCCATTAGGTGAGAGAGTGCAAAGCCAACAAATAATTTACAAGAAGAAAAGTGAAATGTATTTTTAATTAACGCCATGCCTGTTACTTATTAATAGAGGTTACCTCCTCTATAAATGGAGGCTATCTGTCAGTATTGTACTCATTACTCAGCCTGGCTCTGCGCCTATGTGTTCAGTCATGTGCATTACAGATTTTAATCATATATCTTCATACATAAGTAACATTTCTTAAAACCTGCAAGTACTGTAAAATGACCTTGCCAAACCAATGTGATGGACAAGGTCATGAGAGATTTAGAGCATCCAGTTATTCCATGACATATAAAGTATAAAATGACTGCATTATGAACCCCCTCATGACCTTGCAATTTTACCTTTTCGCACTTTAGATTTTCTTCCTTTTTTTCCCCAAGAGCAGTTTTATTTTCCCATTAATAGAGCAGTATGATGGCTTGTTTATAGCTGGACGAGTTTTTTCTTTGAGGCTGCGTTCACACGTCGCTTTTTTTGCGTTTTCGAGGCGTTTTTTAACGCGCGATTTTGCAGCGAAAATGCAAAGAAACAGCATCCCATGCCATCCTATGGGATTCCGCAATGCTGTGCTAATGCTGCGGATTTTCCAGCGGCGGAATCGCATCATGGAAAAATACGCAGCTTACTCATTATTTTGCGGAATTGCGGCGATCCCGCACCCATAGGATTGCATTGTTCCACTTACTTCCCGCATGTGGCTGTGCCCACCATGCGAAAAGTAAGCAGAACATTTGTGGATGGTACCCAGGGTCCGGAGGAGAGGAGACTGTCCTCCAGGCCGTGGGTACCATATCCCTGTAAAAAAATAGAATAAAAAATGGTGTTATATTCACCTTCCAGCGTCCCGCGCAGCCTTCCCGGGCCTCAGCGATGCTCCCGTTCCCAGTAATGCTTTGCGAGACCTTTGATGATGTCGCGGTCTCGCGATAATGTAGCGGTCCCTATTCCTCGCGAGACCGCTACATTATCACTAGACCGCGACGTCATCAAAGGTCTCGCAAGGCATTACTGGGAACGGAAGCATCGCTGAGGCCCGTAAAGGCTTCGCGGGACGCCGGAAGGTGAATATAACACCATTTTTTATTTTTTTAATTATTTTTAACATTATATCTTTTTACTACTGATGCTGCATAGGCAGCCTCAATAGTAAAAAGGTTGGTCACACTCGTCAAACACTATGTTTGACGAGTGTGACCGACCTGTCAATCAGTTCTCCAAGCGAGATACAGATCGCTTGGTAAATGCTAGCATTCTGCAAGCTAATTATGCTTGCAAATCACTAGTTTTTCCGTGGGAAAATCGCAGGAATTTAAAATGCGATTTTCCCGCGGAATGGAATTCTGGAATTCTCGCGGTAACTTCCGCAAGAGTTCAGATATTTGTGCACATAGCCTGAATGACAGCATTGATTTTACCTTATAGTGTACTGGAAAATAGTAAAAAAAAATTAAGTCCAGTGAAATTGAAAAAAAGTGCTATTCCACAGTTGTTTTTTGTTTTTAATTATTTACCGTGTTCACTATATAGTAAAACTGACCAGGCAATATGATTTTCCAGATCAGTGCAAGCACGCAGATACCAAACTTGTAGCGTTTATTTTTATTAAAATGGTGAAAAAAATTCTGTAATTTGTAGGAAAAATAAAAACTAACTTATGGCGCCATTTTCAGAGATCTGTAGCATTTAAATTTTTTTTAATCTGGGGCTAGGTGAGACTTAATTTATGCGGCTTTAGCTGACATATTAACCACTTTCCAACACTTGCAGTATATGTACAACGCTGTGGGTGCTGAATTCCCATAAACCGTAGTACATATACCTCTTGAGGATAATGTTGAACGCCGCCGCAATCAAATGGGGTTGTCAACTCTCATATAGAGCTAACACCCACATTTGATCACGACAGTGCTCAGCTAACCAGCACCGATCACAGGCATTTAACTTCTCTGATGCCACTTTCAATAGTAACAGCAATATTGATGGGGATCGCAGAGGGATGGAGCTCCCATTGGAAAAACGTGATCGCGATCACATTGTGCCAATGGTCTCCATGGTGGCCACAGGCCAAAAGATGGTAGTGAGGTCACCCAGGGATGGTGGCCTGTATGCTCCTGTTCAGACCAAGAGATGACACCCCACCTCCCTTCTTGCGATGAAATGTTTTAATGCACTGCAATGCAAAATCATTGAAACACAACGTGAGCAAAAAGCTCCAAAGAAGCGATAAATAGATCCACACATAATATGGTAAAAAATATAAATTTATTAACAATAATACATTAAAGAGTCAAATACAGATCCATATAAGGGAATGTGGGAACAATTAGTGTCAAATCCAAGACAAAATGGGCTAAACAGCAAAGGGAGACAGAGCTGGAGAGCCAAACTGGTTTACCAAATTGATGTAAGGAGATATAGTAAGCAGTTAGTTGCCCTCAAAAAATAATGCACTCACAAATCATGAGTATGTCGAGTGTCCACACTTACTCACACAACATAAAGACATCATATGTCCACAAGGGGCGCAATAATTAACATGTGAAAAATATGGCAGAGGACACTCACCAGCGGCTACCAGCCTGTACACCCACCCCGATGCGCGTTTCGGAGGGTCAGTCCTTCATCAGGGGGCATGACACATGAGTAGAACAGGGCCAAATAAATACCGGCAAAAAACGGAAGTGGCGGCGCCAGCTGACCGGAAGTGACGCATCCACAGTCTCAGCAGCCGCGGTCACGAGCGGCGTCGGCGTCACGCCACGAGGGCGCACCATGGCAGCCACAGGGGCTGAAGACGCCGAAAGCCGCGCGGGAGCGGGGGAGCCGGACGCGCATGCGTCACGTCAGTGACACAGTCACAGGGGTAATAATATACAAAAGGGGAATCAATCACTAATGATGAGCATACAAAAATAGGTGTAGAATATAGTAGATTGATGTTGATAATAACAGTTTATGTAGGACGGAAGAGGGAAGGGAACAAACGGGAAAACAAGGGAAGGAGAGGAGGGAGGGGATGGGGAGGGAAAAGGTACCATCAGTAAATGAATAATTAAATCATTAAATATGGGCATAAGTCACAACGCATGAAAATACTTAATGCAAGTTTATCAAAGAATACAAAATATCCATATAGTACATAAATAATACAAAATAAAATAATATACCCCTGACAATATACTGTAATACTTCATGCTAGTATAACATCCAATAATCATATATAGATATAATAAATAATAAAAATTATTATTTATTATATCTATATATGATTATTGGATGTTATACTAGCATGAAGTATTACAGTATATTGTCAGGGGTATATTATTTTATTTTGTATTATTTATGTACTATATAGATATTTTGTATCCTTTGATAAACTTGCATTAAGTATTTTCATGCGTTGTGACTTATGCCCATATTTAATGATTTAATTATTCATTTACTGATGGTACCTTTTCCCTCCCCGTCCCCTCCCTCCTCTCCTTCCTTTGTTTTCCCGTTTGTTCCCTTCCCTCTTCCGTCCTACATAAACTGTTATTATCAACATCAATCTACTATATTTTACACCTATTTTTGTATGCTCATCATTAGTGATTGATTCCCCTTTTGTATATTATTACCCCTGTGACTGTCACTGACGTGACGCATGCTCGTCCGGCTCCCCCGCTCCCGTGCAGCTTTCGGCGTCTTCAGCCCCTGTGGTTGCCATGGTGCGCCCTCGTGGCGTGACGCCGACGCCGCTCGTGACAGCGGCTGCTGAGACTGTGGATGCGTCACTTCCGGTCAGCTGGCGCCGCCACTTCCGGTTTTTGCCGGTATTTATTTGGCCCTGTTCTACTCATGTGTCATATCCCCTGATGAAGGACTGACCCTCCGAAATGCACGTCGGGGTGGGTGTACAGGCTGGTAGCCGCTGGTGAGTGTCCTCTGCCATATTTTTCACATGTTAATTATTGCGCCCCTTGTGGACATATGATGTCTATGTTGTGTGAGTAAGTGTGGACACTCGACATACTCATGATTTGTGAGCGCATTATTTTTTGAGGGCAACTAATTGCTTACTATATCTCCTTACATCAATTTGGTAAACCAGTTTGGCTCTCCAGCTCTGTCTCCCTTTGCTGTTTAGCCCATTTTGTCTTGGATTTGACACTAATTGTTCCCACATCCCCTTATATGGATCTGTATTTGATTCTTTAATATATTATTGTTAATAAATTTATATTTTTTACCATATTATGTGTGGATCTATT
This sequence comes from Dendrobates tinctorius, assembly GCF_039654945.1. Lineage (NCBI taxonomy): Eukaryota > Metazoa > Chordata > Amphibia > Anura > Dendrobatidae > Dendrobates > Dendrobates tinctorius. The sequence continues at coordinate 93,571,669 of NW_027361696.1, read as the reverse complement.
TATCGCTTCTTTGGAGCTTTTTGCTCACGTTGTGCTTCATATATCTGTGCGATAGGTCTATTTTTATCCATGAATGTCCTATTATGCGATCTCTATAATTGATGTAATCCTCAACTAGGATGACATTTGTCATGAGCAAACTATTAATTAATGCAAAATCATTGCAAAGTATTAGGTCAGCAATCAGGGCAGGAAACATGATGTCCCATACTGGGACAAAGTAAAAAAAAAAGTTTCAAAAAAGTCCTTAAAAATTGTAAAAAAATGAAAAAAATCACTAAATAAAGAAATAACAAAATGAAAAAATATGAATCCAATAAGTTAATTTATTTATGTAACAACAAAAATGAACAAAAGCGTACACATATTTGGTATTGAGATATCTGAAATGACTCAACCTGTGAAACTGTCTCACTCTTTCAGTAAACACCATAGAAAAAAAATAAAAAGTGAGACAAAAAAATATGCTTTATCATCATACCGCCGAAGAAAAAGTGGAATAAAATGTGACAAAAAAGACGAATGTAAATAAAGATAGTATCTCTGAAAACGTCATCTTGTCCTGCAAAAAACAAGCTGCCATACAGCTCCGTCAGCAGAAAAACAAAAAGGTAATAGCTCTCAGAATAAAGAAAAGAAAAAATAATTATTTTTCCTATAAAATTGTTTTTGCTGTATAAAAGTGTCAAAATTAAAAAAAATTGATATAGATGTGGTATCGCTGTAATCATACCGACCTGAAGAAAAATGATGCGTTATCAATTTTACCACACACAACAGCTAACAAAAAAAAGCTGGTTTTTTTTACATTCTGCCTCCCAAAAATTGGATTAGAAAGCGATCAGATAATGTCATTTGCCTGAAAATGGTAATAATAAAAACGTCAACTCGTCCCTCAAAAATAAGCCCTCGCATAACTTTGTAAGCCATAATATGGAAAAATTATAGCTATCTAAATATGCGGATGTAAAAACTTTTTATGCAATAAAATGTGACTTTTAGTGTGACATCAGATAAACATAAAAAATTATATCAATCTGGAATAGTTTTAATCGCACAGACCAGAAAAATAAAGTTGTCTAATCACTTATAGAGGAAAAGTATAACAAATAAATAAAACCAATTCTTCACCTGCTATTGATATTTTCATTCTGACTCCCAAAGTCAGGCTCGGCTCACATTTATCTTGTGCTCTACACTGAGTGCTTCTACCAGGGTTTCCATGTAAATCTCTGAATTGATTCAGACGGAACTACCGAAGGATAATTTTGTGCACTTCTGAAAAGAAGGACAACACTGAAAACAGGTCAGAGTCCAGAGCAACTCTGCTGCCTCATTACATTGAGTGGATCTCTTGTGGGTTTCATCTGAATCACATCACTCTGAGGTTTAGATGGAAACACAGACATAAGTGCTCCTCATAGAGCGTCAAATAAACGTGATCCCGAACATTATGTAAAATATTCCCGATAAATGCTTCAACTCAATCCATAAAAAAGCAGGTCCCCACTCAGGTCCATTAACTGTTATCAGAAATATAGGGGGCTTCCACATTACTAGTAGTAAAAAAGTTCCAGAAAAGCGCTATGGCTCCTTTCCCCACAAAGAAATTCAGCAAAATTTCAGCTCCCAAATCCAAATGCCCCCTCCCTTCTGAGCCCACAGTGTGCCTAAACGATATTTAGCGTCCACATGCTTTGTATTTCTGTAGCAATAATAGCCCACCTAAGTTACATGTGCAAGTCTCCAGAAACATGTGCTGGACACTGCAAGTTACTGGTGACTACAAGGTATTGGGCACTACAATGGCAGTTTGCAACTTTCACTCAGCAACATTCACCACTACTTGTCTCTGGAAAAGATCCATGGAGTAGAAATTGTCACTGCACATATAGATAAATTCCCATAGGGGTATAATTTCCAAAACAGGGTCATTTGAGGGGGTATTCTGCTTTTCTAGGATGTAGGGGCACCATATGGAGTCTGCAAAGTATTCTTGAAAATCTGTGCTCCAGGAGGTAAATTGCACTATACCACCTCCCTCCCCTGAGTCTGACTGTGTGGCTCAGCATAACTGTACATTCATATATGGGTAATTTCTACATACTTCAGAAATTGTTGGACAAATTGGTGCCATTTTTACCATTTCCCAGTGTAGAAATGCAAAATCTGCAGCTAAAACAAAATTTTGGTGGTAAAAATGTAATTATTTTTACTTCACTGCCCAATGGTATAAAATTCTCTAAAATACCTGTGGTGTCAATATGACCACTGCACCGCTAGATGAATTAATTGAGAAGTATAGTTAGTAAAATGGGGTCACTTAGGGGGGTTTCTGCTGTTCTGGGACATCAGAGGCTCTATCAATGTGACATGGCACCCTCAAACCAGTCATGTAAAATCTGAACTTCAATATGGCGCTTCTTCCTTTCTGAGCTTTGCACTGTGCCTCAAAAGCATATTGGGTATTGATGTTCTCAGGAGAAATTGCAAAACAAATTTTACTGTCTATTTTCTCCTGCTGCCTTTGTGAAAATGAAAAAATTTGGGGCTAAAACATATTAGTGAGAAAATATATTTTTTTCATTTTCACAGATCAACGTTGTAAAATTCTGTGAAGCACCTGTGGTTTCAAGGTGCTCACCACACATCTAGATAAATTCCTTGAGGTGTCTAGTTTCCCAAATAGGGTCACTTGTGGGGGTTTCAACTGTTTAGGCATATCAGGGGCTCTCCAAATGTGACATGGTGCCTGCAAGACAGTTCCATCAAAGTCTGCTTTCCAAAACACCACTCCGTCATATGCGAGCCCTGCTCTGTGCCCAAACGGTAGTTTTCCCCTACGTATGGGGGATCTTCCATACTCAGGAGAAATTGCACAACAAATTTTATGTTACATTTTCTACTGTTGCCATTGTGAAAATAAAAGTTTTGAGGCTAAAAGAACATTTTTGTGGGAAAAATGTTTTTTTTTTTTAATTTTCACAGCTTTACATTATAAACTACTTTGAAGCACCTGGGGCTTAAAGGTGCTCACTAGTGATGAGCGAATATACTCGTTGCTCAGGTTTTCCTGAGCATGCTTGGGTGATCTCCGAGTATTTTAGCATGTCCGGAGATTTATTGTTTGTTGACGCAGCTGCATTATTTGCGGCTGCTAGACAGGCTGAATGCATGTGTGGAATTCCTAACAAACAGGCAATCAACTATGTATTCAGCCTGTCTAGCAGCTGCAAATTATGCAGCTGCACTGACAAACACTAAATCTCCGAGCACGTCAAAATACTCGGAGATCACCCGAGCATGCTCGAGAAAATCCGAGCAACAAGTATACTCGCTCATCACTACTGCTCACCAAACATCTAGATAAGTTCATTGAGGGGTCTAGTTTCCAAAATGGGGTCACTTGTGTGATGTTTCCACTGTTTAAGCACAACAGAGGTTCTTCAAATGCAACATGGCACCACTAATGACTCCAGCAAATTTTGCATTCAAAAAGTCAAATGATGCTCCTTCCCTTCCCAGCCCTGCTGTGTACCTAAACAGTAGTTTTCATCTACAAATTGTTTTTCTGCATACTCAGGGGAAGCAAATTGTATGGTGCATTTTCTCCACTAAACTTTGTAAAAATAAAAAAAATTGGGGCTGCAAGAACATTTTTGTGGGAAAAATTAGATTTTTTATTTTCACGGCTCAATGCTATAAACTTCTGTAATGCACTGGTGGCTTGTTTTCCAAAATGGGGTCACTTGTGGGGGGTTTGCACTGTTTAGGCATATCCGAGGTGACATGGCGTCTACTTAATGATTCCAACAAATTTTGCATTCAAAAAGTCAAATGGCACTCTTTCCCTTTCGAGCCCTGCCGTGTGCCCAAACAGTAGTTTTCTCCATATACGGGGTTTCTGTGTGACTCGGGATTAGTGAGTCGCACTAATTTAGCTCAAATTACATGGCTACCTCAACTGCTGTATGTTTTACAGAATTCACTTAGGGTACTGTCACATTTAGCGATGCACCAGCGATCCCGACAACGATATGACTCAGTCAGGATCACTGGTGCATCGCTAAATGGTCGCTAGTGAGCTGCCAAACAGGCAAATCTCACCAGCAATGCAGCAGCGGTCGGCGGTCGTTACTTACCTGTCAGACTTGGCGATGAAGACATCCTCCCGCATCCACGCATCGCTCGTCGGCGCCAGCAGGAAGCGGCCGACGAGAAACGGCCCAGGACGTTCTCGCGCGATCAGTGATAACCAGCGGGGGAGCCGGTCGGAGGTAAGTATCACACATAGCGATATCGCTAGCAATATTGCTGCTGTGTCACAAAATCGGTGACGCTTAAGCGATATCGCTAGTGATCTTACTTAGTGTGATGGGGCCTTTATTTGAATACCCCAGACTGAATGGCAGTGGAAATCAGAGACCAAGGGGCTTAAATAGCGGGTATCACTGCCTAAGCTTCTCATAAAAGAGCCATCAAAACTAGACAATTAACACCATAGCTCCCCAAGCTAGCAGCATCAAAAATTTCCAGGAATTAAATAGGATCGATGCTATCATGTGTCACTCACAACAAAGGTGCAGTGCTGCCTAGCAGCCAAAGCAGGAAGGGGCAAAAATGGGCACAAATGTTACCATTGTGCACATTATTCCGTACTCGGACATGGCTATGCAAGAATCCACTATTTTGACCCCAGTATGTTGTTGTATATGGGTAATATATAATAAGCAAACAAGCACTGTTTTAAAGTACATTATATTTGGCAAGAATTTAGCTCTTTTAATGTATTCTAATGTAACATTTTTCATATATCTCAGCTCCCGCTTTTTCTACTGATTTTTCCATTATTTTCCATTCGTGTACAGCGGCATCAATTTGTTTTTCCTGGTTTATGACATCGCTATATGCATTATTGCTGCGCTGTGACATCCCTGTGAGCGTCAAGTATTCCAGGTACTGTCACACTTAGTGATGTACCAGCGATCCCGACCAGCAATATGATGCGGTCAGGATCACTGGTACATCGCTAAGTGGTCGCTAGTGAGCTGCCACACAGGCAGATCTCACCAGCGACATCGCTGGGGACGGGGGTCGCTACTTACCTGTCACACTAGGTGATCCTGCGTCCTCCCGCCCGGCTCCACGCTCGTCGCTCGTCTCTCCACAGGAAGCGCCACAGGAAGCTGACGACGAGACACAGTCCTGGACGTTCTCGCGCAATCAGCGATAACCAGCGGGGGAGCGGGTCGTAGGTAAGTATCAGACACAGTGATATCGCTAGCAATATCGCTATAACGTCACAAGTTATAGCGATATTGCTAGCGATATTGCTTAGTGTGACAATACCTTTAGTCTCGTTACACGTTACAAGAATGCATATGATTTGACTAATTATGGTCTTTAGTCAGAAGCATGGCAGAGTGTAAACATTTCAAAACGACTGGTTTAGGAACAGCAATCTCAAGTTTTCTGACATGTTAAAATCATAAAATTGCTGGTCATAATAAAAAAATCAGGGCTGCCAAAAAATAAAAAACACCTATATGTACATTATCCCAACCCAAAGTTCACAGCGATTTTCTTTAGACTGCCATATACAATCACATACTGTATCTCCTTCATGAGAAAATCACATGGCATGATTCACACATAATCACAATGATGTAACCCTCATACCTGTGTAAAAAGATCACAGTTCTACAGTCATATGTAAAAGTTTGGGCACCCCTATTAATGTTAACCTTTTTTCTTTATAACAATTTTGTTTTTTGCAACAGCTATTTCAGTTTCATATATCTAATAACTGATGGACTCAGTTATATTTCTGGATTCAAATGAGGTTTATTGTACTAACAGAAAATGTGCAATCTGCATTTAAACAAAATTTGACCGGTGCAAAAGTATGGGCACCCTTATCGTTTTCTTGATTTGAACACTCCTAACTACTTTTTACTGACTTCCTGAAGCACTAAACTGGTTTTGTAACCTCATTGAGCTTTGAACTTCATAGCCAGGTGTATCAAATCATGAGAAAAGGTATTTAAAGTGGCCACTTGCAAGTAGTTCTCCTATTTGATTCTCCTATGAAGAGTGGCATCATGGGCTCCTCAAAACAACTCTCAAATGATCTGAAAACAAAGATTATTCAACATAGCTTTTCAGGGGAAGGATACAAAAAGTTGTCTCAGAGATTTATCCTGTCAGTTTCCACTGTGAGGAACATAGTAAGGAAATGGAAGAACACAGGTACAGTTCTTGTTAAGCCCAGAAGTGGCAGGCCAAGAAAAATATCAGAAAGGCAGAGAAGAAGAATGGTGAGAACAGTCAAGGACAATCCACAGACCACCTCCAAAGACCTGCAGCAGCATCTTGCTGCAGATGGTGTCACTGTGCATCGGTCAACAATACAGCGCATGCATAACGCCTTTTTGTATGACCAAACAACTCAATCTTTGTTTCATCAGTCCACAGGACCTTCTTCCAAAATGTAACTGGCTTGACCAAATGTGCTTTTGCATACCTCAGGCGACTCTGTTTGTGGCGTGCTTGCAGAAACGGCTTCTTTCGCATCACTCTCCCATACAGCTTCTCCTTGTGTAAAGTGCGCTGTATTGTTGACCGATGCACAGTGACATCATCTGCAGCAAGATGATGCTGCAGGTCTTTGGAGGTGGTCTGTGGATTGTCCTTGATTGTTCTCACCATTCTTCTTCTCTGCCTTTCTGATATTTTTCTTGGCCTGCCACTTCTGGGCTTAACAAGAACTGTACCTGTGTTCTTCCATTTCCTTACTATGTTCCTCACAGTGGAAACTGACAGGTTAAATCTCTGAGACAACTTTTTGTATCCTTCCCCTGAAAAGCTATGTTGAATAATCTTTGTTTTCAGATCATTTGAGAGTTGTTTTGAGGAGCCCATGATGCCACTCTTCATAGGAGAATCAAATAGGAGAACTACTTGCAAGTGGCCACCTTAAATACCTTTTCTCATGATTTGATACACCTGGCTATGAAGTTCAAAGCTCAATGAGGTTACAAAACCAATTTAGTGCTTCAGGAAGTCAGTAAAAAGTAGTTAGGAGTGTTCAAATCAAGAAAATGATAAGGGTGCCCATACTTTTGCACTGGTCAAATTTTGTTTAAATGCAGATTGCACATTTTCTGTTAGTACAATAAACCTCATTTCAATCCAGAAATATAACTGAGTCCATCAGTTATTAGATATATGAAACTGAAATAGCTGTTGCAAAAACCAAAATTGTTATAAAGAAAAAAGGTTAACATTAATAGGGGTGCCCAAACTTTTACTTATGACTGTATATCCATACTGTGATATCATTGGGTTTTACACCTCTACACTGTATATTTTCTCACTACTGTAAAATCACTGCATCTGTAACCAGATCTGTATCTGGATCTGTAACCAGGTTTTACAATACAAACTGCATACATTTTGAAATGGATCTGCTTGGTGTACTTACTTTAAAAATCCATTTAAAAAATGACTGCATAATCTCTTTGCATTCAGATAGATTTCATCCTTTCCAGCCTCCTGTCACTCCCTGGCCTATCTTTCTCTTCTTTCTTCTTAGAGGGAATCTGTCAGTAGGATCAACATTCCTAAGTCAACTATATCGGCATGAGGTCATAGGAAGCTGAATAAGATGATTCCCTGATATCTGAGATATAATGTCTTATTCCAGAGAAATTCACTTTTTTTAGAATATGCAAATGAACTGTTAAGCTATATGGGCCAGACAGAGAAATAAGCTCTGGAGGCAGACTCTCAGGGAGATCTATGTCCGGCTCATATATCTTAACTGCTCATTTACATATTAAGAAAAACATGGAGTTTTTTAGAATAAGACATCGGATTGCAGATATCAAGGTAACATTTTATTCAACTTTCTGTGATCTACATGCCCATGTAAACAGCTTCAGAGGGATGATCCTGCTGATAGATTCCCTATTAGGGCCCTTACCTCTGTCTCATATCTGCTCCCTGCGCACACATTTTGCCCAGAAGCAAAAAAATTATAGTTTTTATAGATACACATCTAACACCACCTAGAATTCTACCACCATTACATCTTCTTCAGTCAGAAGGGCACAAGAAAATTGCCCCCCACAGTTTGACACACTCTCCTTCTGAAAGTCGGAACTCAGAACTCATCAGCCTCCAAAAGAGTGGTGATATCATTGATACAAAAAATGATCAGATCCTACTCAATTAGACAGAAAGTACCTGGACACTGGAGAGTACAATGGTATTCATATCTAATGTTGTCAAAAAATCTTAAACACAGAACGCTATTTCTCAAAAGTGCATGTAACGCGGCAAAACTAAAGATGAGCAATCGTTTCGCAGGACCCTTGTCTAGCAACTAAGTCAATATTCCCTATCTGTTTGATGGGAGCCCAACTAACCATCTCCTAACTGTAGACATCTGCAGCTCCTCTTTTGCTTAACTGGCCTGGTATGACAACATTGTTGTAGAACGACGGATAAGGCATGATATCATGCCAGGTTGGCTAATCAAGAGAGGAGCTGCAGATGGTGGAAGGTAGGAGGTAGTTTGCAATGGTGCCATCCATCGGTCATGAAATACTGACCTGGCCACTGGGTCCCACAAATCACTTCACTCATCTGCAAACATAATATTTTAATTCGTAAGGGGGAAAGCTTGCAGATCATGCCCGTCCATCCAACACTGATTTCCAGATGATGGAATGTTAAGGCTATGTTCTCACATTTTTTCACTGTCAATTGTCTATCTTTTTATCCACTCAAACAGCATGAGTTCATGGCTATACTTCATACATGAATCCCGTTTTTTTTTCTGAATAGTCACTATTTTTCAAACATAAAAAACCCTTTTTATAGCAATCCTTTTGTTTCTCCTCACTCCAAGCCTAGTTTAATTGAATTAGTGATAACTAGATTAATGCTATGTATTAAAATAAAACAATGCCCTACCTAACAAACATAAAAAAAACCTTTTTCCACTAAATAATGTGATAGAATTGCCCTTTTTTGCAAAAATGATTCTTGCATTGGTGGCCTAACACCTTGTTTTGTTTATGCTGGTAAGGTGGAAGCAAAGTTGTATTTTGGGAACCTGAAAAACGTAACAAAATTGCAGCAAGAAAAGCAGCAAAACCTGCCTTTTGGCTACAGCATGTTTTCTGCCAAGAAATCAGTTTGCAGGAAAAAAAACCCCAGCAAAAACGTGATGTGCAAACATAACCTAAGGGAGTTTTATGAAATCAAAAGGCAGATAGAAATATGTTCTAAAAATCAGCAACTAGAGGAGCCTTTGTCAGTGACATCAGAAGAGTATATTCATTTATCCTCCCTCCTCTTGATAACACCTGCAAACTCACTAACAGCAGCATGCATCACCCAGTAACTAAAGCCTCTCTACATGATCAGGCACATATAGATATCATGGAATGAACACAAGTTTATCTCAACACAGTAACATTACTTAAAATCACATCCAATTATGAAATTGCTTAAGTTTTCATTATTTGTTGATTAGGCAGCACTTTTGGACAACCCCATTAATGACATTGAATTCCAAAAATGTCTGGTTAACCTGAAAGAATATTGGAAATCTGCTGTAAAAAATGTATAAAAGCTGTGACTCATTCCAAACTTAGATTTTAGTTAACTCTGGTAAAAGCTTTTGTACAACCATTGTCCCATGAAGGACACGAGATTCCCTTGTATTAGAAAGAATAAATTAATATGTTGGACAAAATATAATCAGACTATAATAACAGCAGGGTAAATGTTCACACTTTTCCTTTTGTCTTAAGACTGGAAGCAGAGATGAATATCTCAGCCAACAATGGAGAGTAACTGTGTTCAAAAATGTACAGTAAGACATCAAAGGGTTTTATTATCTCATCCCTGCATATATTATAACAATAATAATTAATTTTCCCTTCAATCAGCAGATTCTGAGATATGCGGCCATGTTCCAGCCAACCCAGTGAGCGGTCTATATTCAGTGCATGCTAAGCTGAAGTATAGTTAGAGCTGATGACTGTGAGAAAACATGAAACAGTATGTGAAGATATTTTCTTGTGCTGTGCAGTAACAATTACAAGCTGTGAATTATTTAACATTGCAAGTTCTGGAATGTTTTGGCCAAGTTCAAAGGTTGCAGAATTTTTGGGCGCGGATTCTGCATCATAATTCTACAGTAAGTTACAGTGCGAAACAAGTAAATTGGGTTTTCAATAACCCATTCACATATTGCAGAAGAAAAAGTCAAATAACTCTTAAACAGATGATCATTGTGGATTTCACCATATTCAAAGCTTGGTAAGGGAGTATGACGAAATCCACTGCAAAATCTGCAACCAAATTTGCAAGTAAGGGCAGAGACACACTGGCGTATTTTTCGTCCGAGAATCGGATCGTAAAACTTGCCCTGGCCGGCACCTCTCCTGACCTGAGCTTGACAGCTGCATAGTAATCCATCATGCTGTCATGCTCAGGTCAGGAGAGGTGCCAGCCAGTCCATGCTATGCGATGCGATTATCGCATGAGAAATTCGGCAGTGTGACTCCAGCCTAACACATGCAAACTCTATCAGCAGGATCTTTACAGATTTGTGATTAAATTTGCAGCAAAATTTTTCTCTCTTATCAACCACTTAAAATCTTGTTTCTGCACTAAATACACTACAGACACTTTCCATAATAAAATGAGCCAGCAACTTTATTAATTCTTCTGGATTTCTCCGTGTCATAGGATACCGTAGATACACTTTGAGTTCTTTTAAAACTGTATCCAGCTTCTTACACCTATATTTCCCAAAATTATTGGCAGACACCACCAAAGTGGCATCAATTTCACCACAGTAGAAATAGTATAATAGGGACTGAAAGGTCTTTCACTACACCGAATCCAGCAGATGGACACCCAACAAGGAGTGTTCACATTTTCAAAAATTATTGACAGACACCACCAAAGTGGCAATAATTTCACCACATTAGAAGCAGTATAAAAGGGACTGACAGGTCTTCCACTATAATCAATGCAGCAGATGGACAGCCAGCAAGGAGTGTTCACATTTAAACAAATGAGGGCCTTATACCACAGAAATGGCATCAATTTCACCACAGTAGAAATAGTATAATAGGGACCGACAAGTCTTCCACTACACCCAATCCAGCAGATGGACACCCAACAAGGAGTGTGCACATTTTAAAAAATGAGAGCCTGACACCACCGAAGTGGAATAACTGTCACGAGAATACAAACAGTATAATTGGGACTGAGACATATTCCAGTACAGCTAACCCAGCTGATGTAGACCAGCCATAACTGTTCCCATTTCCACAAATTTGTGTTAACATCAGCAGCAGCAGCTGCAGCCACAGGTGGCACAGGAGCCACACTAAAGATATCACAGAGTGCAGTTACTTGACATTAAGGCTGTGTTCACACGTTGCATTTTTTTTCGTGCTTTTTTTGCGGATTTACCCAGAAATCCACTTAAAAGAAGCTTCCCTTTCATTTTAATGCATTTTTCACTTTTTGTGCATATTGATGCCTTTTTTTCTGGGAAAAAAACACTTCGCGGGAAAAAAACGCAGCATGCTCATTAATTTCGCGGACAATTCCGCATTCCTTGCTATTTTCTATGTGTCTGGGGATGTGTGGAAAAAACGCATAAAAACTGTGCGTTTTTTGCGCAAAAAATGCGCAGAAAACGCGCGGAAAAAAATGCGCATTTTCTGGTTAGGAGTCCTGTTTTTATGCAGAAATTTTCTGCATACGTGTGCACATAGCCTAATGCATCACACTAAAAAATCCCTTATCCCTTCCTCATCCTCGTCTGCTTCTTCCTATTCTTCTGGGACAACCATCTCTTCCTGGAGGCTATTCAAAATCTGCTCCAGCCTACAGATGACCAGCATAGTGATGCTGATGATGGCATCTTTAGCGCTAACCATCTTAGTAGCCATTTCAAAAACGTGAAAAAGGGTGCAGAGGTCGTTAATCTGTGCCCACACTTTAAAAGTGATATGTGCCACGTCAGTACTGTGTGGGCCCAGGCTATACAACATGACATACTGCATCAGGGCTCGTTGCTGTTGCCACAGTCGCTGCAACATGTGCAAAGTGGAATTCCACCATGTCGGCACATCGCATATCAACCTGTTACCTGGCATGGACAAAGACCTCTGTATTATTATTGTTATTTATTTAAATTATTTTATTTATTATTTATTTAAATAGCAGGATTAATTCCATGGCCCCCTGAGGAAGCAAGAAGCGAAACGCGCACATGGGTCTCGCAGTCCACACTATAGATAGGTTGGTACCTGTCTTTACATTTGTCATTGATTCTGAGGTATTATCTTTTTATATTTCTGGCTGCCTTCCCTCCAGTAACTTTTGCCTTTTTCGTATTGGCTGGCAGTTCTTTTACTTTTTGGTCATCAGACTCCTACTTGAGGATTATTTATTTATATATTATGTGTACTGTATACTATATATATTTTTTTTTCTGTGACCATTCTTTATGCACTATGCACTTTATGGAAGATACTATGTGCTGCTATATTTAAGGGAAAAAGAAAGGGGGAGTTGTTTTTTTCATTATTACTTACCTTTGTTCACACAATATTACTTGTATCATTATCATTAGCTATGTGTGGTAACTGGGTGTTGCTGATTCCCTGTCTGTATTTTGTATAAACATTTTCCTATATATTGTATTTTATCCATTGAGTACAAAATAAAAAATCTTACATTTTATTTTATTGCTCCCAATTCAATTTTTTTCTTTTGGTTTGTATATTGCTTTAATGGATGAGCCTTATTATTGATAGCCCTCCTATGGTATACATGTTTAATTAGCCAGCAGGTGGTGACCAACCCCTCCTTTCTATAAACGGTCATCAGGTGCTTAGTTCCTTGTTGGTAATACTGGTCATTTGAAAGCCAACCGTTCAGAGGAGAAAAGCTACCTTGAGCAGTGGTGTTTGCAGCTTATCTGGAGAAGTGGTTTTCCTGCTGGAAGCTGTCTTCGGGTGCCTTTCTCTGCGGTCCGGTGCATGACTGCAGAGCAAGCTAAGTTTGTTGATTTTTCCCTGCCTGTTATTTTCCCTGGTGTTTATTAGTACAGCGGTGAGGACCAGTGTCCGCACTTGCCAGTTCCCTAGTAAGGGATACGTGCAGTGCAAGTGAGGGACTGAGGTATCCTGGTCGGCAACAGGTTGAAAGAACCTGTATAGGGAATGTGAGGAGAGTCAGGGCTCTTCCTTAGGAGAGTGCAGGAGGTTTCCACTTCCGCATTCCCTATCATAGGGCCCACCATTGTAATTGTGTCCCTAGGGTCCCCTTGTTTGTCTTTGTTGGTCTTGTGACTGACCGATCAGCAGGTCGTCACACAGTACCAGTCACACCGTGACAGGCAGCCATTTATCAAACTCATTGACGACTTATCCTTAGGAATAATATTGGGTTGGTGAGGGTCTATCTGTCATCAACTCCACCAATTAAGTGTGGAGACACTTAATTGGTGGAGTTGATGACTGAGAGACCCTCACCAACCCAATATTATTCCTAATGATAATTTATCAAACTCAGCCTGAAGAGCTGTCCACAACTCTTCAGCTGTATGACTGCGATCTTCAAGTCATATCAATTTTAAGACTACCTGATTGCAGTGAACCCTGACTGCACAGTATGGAGGTAGTGGAGGTTCGCTCTGCACTGTTGGAACGCATGTCTTGTTAAGGCAGAGGTTGAGGGCGCAGGCGGAGGCCCTAGAGGTGATTGAGGAGGCAGAAGCAGTGGAAGAAGTGTTAAATGTAGAGGTTTTTTCTGCAAACCTTGGGGATTCCAAGACTTGTGAAGCAGTGCCTGTTCCCACAGCCACCAGAGTCACCCAATGAGCAATCAGCAAGATGTAACGCCCTTGGCCATGCTAACTCGTCCAAATGTCTGTGGTGCAATGCATCCTGGCAGACAGAGATTTTGTCAAGGAACAGATTATGTTTTCTGCGACATGCTGGTGTAGCGCATGCACAGCTTTCTTAGAAAAGTTATGGTGATGGGGTCATTGGTACTAAGGGACTGCGACGGCCATCAGCTTTTGGAAACCGTCTGTATCTACCAGGCATAAAAGCTCCATTTCTGTGACCAACAAATTGGAGATATTGGAGTTCAACCTCTTAGCTTTTTCAGTCATATGAGGAAACAATCTTTTACGTGACCACAACTGCAGAACCGTGGGCTGGCTGCAGTTCTGTGAGAGAGCGGAGTATGGTGAACCAGACAAACTGCTGGACCGTGAGACAGGTGCAGGCAGAGATGTTACTGTGGATTGAGAAACTTGTAGTGTGATTATTCTCTGAGATAGGTCAAAAACAGCAGGCATGTCTGCTTCCGTTAAAGCTGAAGGTGGCCTCTCAGTCAGCGTGACTGGAGCGGGTTTAGAACCCGAGGTTCTGTGGTTGAAGACCTGCATCTCAATAGTTGGAACATTAACATAGGAGGAGGATGGGGTGGCTGATGGTTGTTAAGGCCGCTGGTATTTTTGCGCAGTGGGATTCCCATAGTAAAGCATGTTGATTGCGCATGTGAAGGTTCATACATGTAGTAGTCAAATTATTGCACTTTTTGCCTCAACTCAGTTTTTTTTGCAAAGTTGGCAGATTACGTAAGTTGCTTCAAGCTTTGCAGTGTCAAAAAAGGCCCAGGCTAGGCAACCCCTGACACCCCTATGAGCTGCAGACCTGCGGATGCTGCTGATCAGAGGCACATTTGTGGCTGAGGATGCATTGCTTGTCGTGGCTGCCTAACTACATGTCTGCGATGTACAGTGCAACATAACCTCCTCAGATGACCTACACAGCTGTGTGCCTCTATGTTCTAGCCAACTGGGATCTAATGCCTCATCATTATCATCCTCTGTGTTATCACATTCCTTGCCCTTGGAGTACAGTCCATGTGAGCCTCAGATATCTGAGTCTCATCAGGATCACCTCCCCCCAGGGGTTAACATCTGATGACAAGGGTCAGGATGCTGTTCCGACCGTACTTCATCCTGCCCCGGATCCAAGCTAAAAAAATTTTGGCCATTGATGCAGATTTCCTCCTCTTGACTCTGCGAAGCTTTTGAGTGCAGTTCTGATGAACATGGCATAGAATGTGTAAAACAGCTACATCTGGGGCTCCGTACAGTCAGTTGAACGTTTGGATAGTTGGGCATCATCAACAAGACGTACTGCTGTGTGTCTGCCAAAGAAAGGTAGTGGTGTAGCCTGTCCAGCTACATAAGTTGCCAGCTGTCTTTGCTTATAATGTGAAGTTGCTTCACTAGTGCTTTCAAAAATATTACCACCTACCCTACATACACCTTGAACACCAAGCCTAATTCCCCATCCACCACTGCCTCGCTTTTTCCTAGTCATGTTGCTCAGATAATGTGGTAGGAGCACAGTATTAGCAACAAAAGATTAGATTTTAAACTCTGCACCACCTCTACAAAAAGCTGAATTTCACTAAGAGCAAATTCAAAGTTGAAATATGGCATGCTGTATCGTGTTAGTCACAGAAAAAAAAGTTTCAGTGTGGATGAGGCCTGTATGAAAAAGAAGTTATGCTACAAAAAATGTTAAATTCAGGTCCCTTACTGTGTGACGTTAATAACAGAAGACATTTTTGTGGCCTATGGATCAGGCCTTTATAACACACTAGATGCTACAAATTGTTTTAAAGTCAGGTCCCTTACTGTATGATGTTAATTACGGAATACAGCTTAATTTCAACCCAATCAAATGACAAAATGTGATACGGCGGGTTGTCTAACTTTTTCCAACTGAAAAATTAGGATTTTTTTTTATGTGCATTAGGTCTGCAGACAGATTCATATCACTGCCACAAAATGACAATGTGGGATACAGCAGGCTGTTTCACATTTAGCAACAGAAAAAATTATAACTTTTTTGAATGTACCTTAGGTCTGCAGACAGTTTTATATCACCACAGCACTAAATGACAAGGCGGGATGCAGCAGACTGTTTAACATTTTTTCACTACTTACATGTGAATTAGAATGCTAAACTTGTGCATGGAGCACAATAGAAGCAGTGCACAACACACTTGTAAGACATGTGCCTTGCTGGCTTTCTTTGTGGACGTCAGTAATGTCCAAAAAAGAAAAAAAAATGCTTGAAGGTATAACAGCCACACTGGACAGTAGTTCTCTACACTATCTGACTGATATACAACCACCTAGCTAGCTAGCTAAAATGTTGTTACAGCAGACATTTTCATATTTAGCTAATGAAAAAATATTATTTAGAATGCTATACTCATGCATGGAGCAGTACAGAAGCAGTGCACAACACACTTGTAGGACATGTGCCCTGCTGGCTTAGGCCGGTTTCACACTAGCGCATTTTCAACGCGCGCACGGCCGGGGGTAGCTCCGCCCCCGATCCGGCTCTCTGCCCGGCGTGCCCGCCCCTTCCTTGTAGCGCCGCCTCCTAGCGGACAGCGGCGCCTGCGATCGGCGCACCCTATCTTTAGCATAGGGTGCGCCGATCATGCGCAGGCCGTGCGCTAGTTGCGCTTTGACCTGCGCTGCGCACTTTTGACGGTGCGCCGTGCGCGCCAAAATCAAACTTTTCGGATTTTGGCGCGCACGGCGCACCGTCAAAAGTGCGCAGCGCAGGTCAAAGCGCAACTAGCGCACGGCCTGCGCACGATCGGCGCACCCTATGCTAAAGATAGGGTGCGCCGATTGCAGGCGCCGCTGTCCGCTAGGAGGCGGCGCTACAAGGAAGGGGCGGGCACGCCAGGCAGAGAGCCGGCTCGGGGGCGGAGCTACCCCCGGCCGTGCGTGCGCATAAAATGCGCTAATGTGAAACCGGCCTTAGTCTGTGGACCTCAGTAATGCCCCCCCCCAAAAAAAAAAATATTCCGAAAGGTAAATTTTACAGCCACACTGGACACTATGTAGCAACACTATTTGACTGATATACAACCGCCTGACTAACCAGCTAAAATCTTGCTGTTAACAGTGGCAGCGTCAGGGGCATCCTCTCTGCGCTGTTACAGTGTCAAAATGGCACTAAAACAAGATGTCCGCTATTTATATGGAGAGGGACATGTGACTTGAGCAGCCAAAGACACAAGCCGTTGTGTCAGGACATTGTGGGTGTTTCCTGTGCCCTGATTGTCTAGTCACAATATGCACACATAAAGTTAGGGATGAAAAGAATGACTGTTTACAAGAACGCCACATCTCTGAGGTCTGCAAACCTCCTTCCCTCATCAAACACGTGCCAAACGCTCATGATACTCCATCATTATTGTTGCTAAAGTGCTGAAAATATTTTTGCGGCAATGCAAATATTTTCCCGCACTTTTATAGAATGTTACCGATTTTTACCGATTTTCTAAAAATTTACTCAGGTTTCCGATCACGAATCTGAATGTGCCATATTCGTGCCAAATTTATGTGTGGCGATCGTTTTCCAAACAAATTCTCTCATCACTATTAGTAAGCAGGATTTTTTCTGTAAAAACTATTCTAATGCATTGCTTCTGTTTTCGACTGCGTTAGCAATGAAGAAAGAAAATGTGCATTTGTAATTGAAATGCAGTAGGACAGATGTCAGCTACACTTTATGGCCACGTACACGTTTAGTATTTGGTAAATTTTTTACATCAGTATTTATAAGCCAAAAGCAGGAGTGGGTGATAAATACAGAAGTGGTGACGTGTTTTTACTATACTTTTCCTCTGACTGTTCCTCTCCTGGTTTTGACTTACAAACACTTATGTAAAATACTGATCAAATACTGAACGTGCGAATATCACTGATCAATCACACTCTAGCTGGAAGGTCATCTATCTATCTTTTCCTTATTAATTGCCTTTGTGCATCATTCACAGACTATTATACTAATCTTCTTCACTGCTTAGAAGTCTGTCTACCCGTCTGTATTGTTGAGCTTTGATAAATTCTACCCATGGGTACACCTTGATGTGGTTTTTCACTACAGTAAATACCCTATGTTATGTACATGTACTATTACTACTTACTGATTTACTTGAGGTAGGGTATATGCTCATTTTTGTTTTCCTTGGATTTTGTCTATGAAATGGCCAAAGTGTGAACATCCTCTTACACTTTACACGTATACCAGCTAAAAGTCCTGCTCAGTTTTTTGTTTTACTGAATTGTCGCTATTCTGAAATCATCCTAAAATGGCTGCTAAAGAACGCCTGCACAGTCTCACTGTTAGGCGTCAGGTTTCTGCGTCTGCTCTGCAGGAATCCAGAGCCTCATATTCTGCTGTCTCCTGCTGTCTATCTACTGCAGAGAAGATTACTTTGCAGCAGACCGCTCCAGAGACTAAGTTCCTCTGTGCTCCTACTGGGCATGCTCACGAGACGATCTCCCATTGGAGATCAGGAGTCATGTGCCTAGGTCCTGCTCCAGATCTCATTGGTCCATCTCGGAGATCTGGAAGGTCCCGCATGGCTATAAAAAGCGTGCATGACCGTTCGGCCATGCGCTAGTATAGACTATACTTGCTATGTGTGAATGGTGACGGATGTATGTTTCTGGTGACTGACTCATTATAAAACCCCTTCCCTCTGATATTACGCATGTGGATAGGGAATTAGTTTAGCAGTCAGCGCCAGTCAGTGGCAAGCCTTAAGCCACTGTGCACACCGCTACACTACGCTAGCGTCCGACATTGCGCTTGCTCTCTGGATTTGTCATAGAGCGGCAGTGTCCTACGCCGCGCTGCAGTTGCAGCCCTTCTTGGAGCTCGCAGAAGCGACGCCGCACACACAGTAGGTCTAAAGGGATGCAGCTCCTCTGTCTTGGATCCTGCTCCTGTGACCAGATACCGTGTGTGCATTTACCTGAGGCCTGTGTCACTAACAGGTTCAGAATTTTGTATGTTTTTGTTGCGGCACCTCTGTGTGTGAGCAGAGCCCGCTCTGCGCACTCTGGGTGAAGTTGAACCCGTGTGCATTATACCGCCATATCGGCGCCTCTGTGTATGAACAGAGCGCGCTCTGCGCACTCCGGGTGAAGTTGAACCCATGCGCATCATGCCGCCATATTGCTCCTCTGGCATTACCTAGCAGCGGTGTAACACCTACTGCACGGTGGACCCTGAGCGGCGAACGCACTTTATTATTTATTTTTATTTAGTGCGTTCCACCGTGCCTAACACTCACCTAAAGTGATGTCAGCTTTCTGCAAAGTGTAAAATGATGGCTGGAATTTTTGTGTTGTTTCAAGTAAATTGAATTGCAAATTCTTTGGACTTGCAACTTGTTTGGACTTGGAATTGTTTGGACTTGTTTGGACTCCCGCACCTGAAATCCGCTACCTCGGAATAACTCTCGACACTGTCCTGTCCTTCAAACCACACATCCAAACTCTTGCCACCTCCTGTTACCTTCAACTCAAAAATATTCACAGAATCGGTCCCTTCCTCAGCCCTCAATCTACTGAAACTCTTGAACATGCCCTCATTATCTCCTGCCTTGACTACTGCAACACTCTTGTCTGTGGCCTCCCTGCTAACTCTCTTGCACCACTCCAGTCTGTCCTCAACTCTGCTGCCCGACTAATCCACCTCTCTCCTTGCTACTCCCCTGTCTCTCCCCTCTGCAAATCCCTCCACTGGCTCCCAATTTACCAATGAATCCAATTCAAACTACTAACACTGACCTACAAAGCCATCCACAACCTGTCCCTTCCCTATATCTCTGAACTAATCTCCCAATATCTTCCCTCACGTAATCTTCGATTCTCCCAAGACCTCCTACTCTCCTCCACACTTATTCGTTCCTCACAAAACCGCCTCCAAGATTTCTCCCGAATATCCCCTATCTTCTGGAATTCCATGCCTCAAAAAGGCCGATTATCCACCACCCTCGGATCCTTCAAACGGAACCTGAAAACTAGGGATGGGCGAGTCTACTCGCTAGGACTCGTTACTCGGCGAATAGTAAGGGACTCGCTGGACTCGTTACTCGGCGAGTCTCCCAGTGATTACTCGCACAGTAACGAGTCCAATGCAAGTCAATGGCAATCCTAGTTTTGTCAGAGTTTTTTTTCTCACTTGCTAGACTCGCTATATCACATCGCTGTCAACAGCGAGTCTGAGCGAGTCTACGATTCCGAGTCCTGTATACTGGATTCGGGACTCGCTTATACAGAATCTGTTATGTTCCTACAAGTTTCCAAGACAGCCTATGTCAACACACAGCGATTGTGAGCGAGTCTGAGCGAGTCTACGAATCCCGAGTCCTGTATACTGGATTCGGGACTCGCAAATATAGAATCTGTTATGTTCCTACAAAGCTTCCGAGACAGCCTAGCGTGTTAGGTCAGAAAAGTTTTTTAGATGGACAAGCATGTTAGCCAATCATATTCAGTAATGTTGGTTGTGGCAGGACTATGATTGGCTTCTGTCCATCGTGATGCCTATGTCATGTATGAGAGGCGAGACTGTATATAAGCCTTTTCCACCGCCATTTCCTCTACATTCCTGAGAGATCTGAGATAGAGCAGGGTGAGGTAGATGCTTGAGCAGATCATAGGGATTGTCAGTTAGTGTAGGGAAACTTCAAGATTCCTTATATTAAACCCAAACAGCTCTTCTGAGAGCTACCAGGAGGACAGAGGAGTACTGTGTAGACTGTAGGCAGGCAGGGAGGATCAAGCCTTACAGTGCAGTGCACAGTGCAGGGACTAGTGTGCAGCTTCACTGCTAGGTGTCAGCACACATACTTACCCCGCCAGCAAGTGACGCCTACAGCACCACCTAACTCCATCTCGGTGACTGTGCATTTGTCAACAATGTCACAAAAACCACAATTTCCCAAAAAAGAGGTTGCAAAGGGACGAGGTCGTGGCCGTAGCAGTGCAGGGAACATCACTTGAGCGATCTCCCTCCAGGCTGTAGTCCGCTGGATGTTATGCCCATAGGCAGGGTCAGTGGGGAGCCAAAGCAGGGGCCGAGTCTCCACCAGATCAATCAACTGCAGCGTGTTGACAGTGACACGGGCCATGAGTGCTCTGTATTGCTCTGTGTGTGTGTGCGTATGTCAAGTCGACTCGGATTATTTCCTGTTTGCTCAAAGCATGGTGTGTGCTAGAGAAAATCGCTTCCCTCGCCTCATCGGCGCTAAATAAGACAAACAAATGCGAGTTTGGACTCGGACACAGCAGCAACAAACTGTTGCGAGTGGGGTTTACAAATCGCCAATGCAAGCGCTTTCCGAGACACATCTGCGATTTGTAAATCGCACATTACTCGCTAAGACTCGCTTCCCCATTCATTGACATTGGACTCGCTAGACTCGCAACGAGTAGCGAGTCCCGGGCTCGGACTCGCTAGAGTCAAGCGATTCCGAGTAATTTAGGACTCGCCCATCACTACTGAAAACCCATCTTTTCAGGAAAGCTTACAGCCTGCAATAACCATGCTACCGCCTCACCAGAGCCCGAGCCGCCAACTCAAAACCACCAGAGCTGCTGCACCCCTAACCTTCTGACTCTTCCCCACTATCCCATAGAATGTAAGTCCGCAAGGACAGGGTCCTCTCCCCTCTGTACAAGTCTGTCATTGTAAATTTGTTTACTGTTAACGATATTTATAACTTTGTAGGTAACCCCCTTCTCATGTACAGCACCATGGAATAAATTGTGCTATATAAATAAATAATAATAATAGAAAAGAGAACTTTATGAAATTTAACTCAAATTTGATTTGTGTCAAATTGATCATCTCTATCAAATATCTATCTAAAATTAAGCCAACTGAAGTTTTCCAGTTGCAACCAAAAATCTTGAAAAACAAACATCTGCAGGCAGATAAGGCATGTCTGGCACATTTTTTCATCCAAAAACAATTAGAAGTTATTATTGATGAATTTTTCAGAAAAGCTATCCTAAAGGCGTTATCCTCTATTTGGACAACCCGTTCTTATATAATATATTCCCCTGTATAAAACAATACAAAACAATACTCACCTCCTGTACTGGTGCTATTCCAGTGATGTCAGTGCCAGGTTGTCTCCCGAGGCTCTCATGACATTATTATACCACATGAGCCCTGGAGGCAAAAAAGCAGTCACCATTAGTCTGCTGCCCTCTCACTTTTGAAGGTGTGTCAAAAGGAAATGGGAGCACAGCAGCCTAATTGCCCAGACATAAAATATATTTATAATTTTATCTAAGAGAAAATATAGATTATAGATGTTTGCAAACTTTGCAGTGAGGTGCAAGTTGTATTGCAGCTAAGGAAAAGCAACTATGTTTATTGAATCTGAAATAGCAAGTGAACAAGCTTACAAGTGGTTTGTTCTAAATCTGGTTTGGGCTAAGTGTGTGACTTGAGATCGAGTGACTTTAAAAAGGGAGTGACTAATATTAATTCACTGTTTATATTTACTTGCTATATTCCCATGTTAGTGCTATCCCCATTAGTGATATGTGCTAAATTTTGTAAAATACCATCAGTACCATCTTGTCACATGTATGCAATATGAACAGTTGTTTGACGGTGCATACATTGTACATACACTGAAAATACAGAAAGTTGCTTGCTACTCATTGAGCAGGTGCTTGATGGGGTAGATGCTAGGAAATATGGTAGAATGGAACTGTAGGACAGTAAGGCATTAGAATGAATGATAGTTAGAAGGTAGGATAGAAAGTCACTGATAGGACCACCCACTGGACCAAAAATCCCAGACAGAGCAGAGGTTTCAATGATTAAAACACAGAACATTCTAAATCTTTTCTCACAAAACTATATATCAAGCTACTCACCTCCCCCCTGCTCTATAACACAGTGCCTGAAGATTGGTGACGGGTTCTCTTCAACACCTTAAAGAGGACCTTTTACCAAATGTATCATATTGAACTAGATATAAGATGTAATAGTGGTTGCAGAGAAAAATAAAACATGTTTATTTTTTATTTTGTCTCTCTGTTCCAGAGACGTTAGCAATAAAAGTATTTGGCACCTAATAAGTAAACTTTTTTAAGTCAAACTGGGTGTAATCAGGTAATTTTCACTGGGGGCGTGTACTTATTCTCCCTGTATGATGCAGACCAATCATAAACAGGCAGCAACGCTTGAAGGAAAGACCACCATAGCTTAGAGCAGATTTCTCAGTGTGTGAGATGTTTGACAGACAGTCTGATTGGCAAAGCTAACTTGCATGAGTCACTGGAGGCGGGGGCATTGAAACTGAGTTTAGCTGCAGTTATTTTCCAAACCTTTTTATCAGATTTCCTGACTACTGAGTTTGCCAATATCACACATATGTCTGCTGTGCTCCGGTAATTTGTAATTACTCTGCACTGAGATCAGGGCTGCATTATATGTAACTATAGAGCAGCATGCCAATTCTAGATTACTCCTGTCTGACATGTAAATATAGTGACTGCAGACTTGTAGTTTAAGACTAAACTCCTTTAAGATTTCAGCTCATGAGAGGCAGTGTGTGGGAGGGACAGCACAGCAAAGCTCACTGCTAGGAATGGAGGAAAGTTAATGGAAGGGTTTGTAATCCAACACAGCTAAACTCAGCTGTGCTATCTAATCATGAACAAGGTTAAGGACCAGTCACTCATAGCGATCTCGCTAGCGAGAATGCTGCTGAGTCACAATTTTTGTGACACAACAGCGATCTCACCAGCGAGATCGCTGTGTGTGACAGCGATCAGCGACCGGCCCCCCTGCCGTATCGCTGATCGCTGCAGGAAAGGCCAGGACTTTTTTTCGGTCGCTGGTCTCCCGCTGGCCACCACGCATCGCTGCGTGTGACAGGCGGGAGACCAGCGATCTGCTGGTAACTAATGTACACATCGGGTATCCAAGGGAGTGCATCCCTTAGATACCCGATGTGTACGTTAGTTACCAGCGCGCTGATGCAGGGAGCTGGTAACTAATGTACACATCGGGTATCTAGGGACGCACGTCCCTTAGATACCCGATTTGTACGTTAGTTACCAGCTTCCTGCATCAGCGCTCTGGTTACTAACATGCACAGCGACACCGAGCGCTCGGCGTCGCTGTGCTGATCGCTGGTGAAGCTGTCTGTTTGACAGCTCACCAGCGATCGCATAGTGACTTACCAGCGATCCTGGCACATTGATATCGTTGTCAGGATCGCTGGTGAGTCGCTATGTGTGACTCCAGCCTTAGACAAGTAAATCAGGGCTGTCTGTCATTACATCTCACACACTAAGCTCTAAGCTATGGTGGGAGAATTTTTTTTCTTTGAGTGTTGCTTTCTGATTAGGGTTAGTCAGGATTATACAGAGAGAAGAAGTACACACCTCCAGTAAAAACTCTGATAACACTAACATAGAGTTAAAAAAGTTAACTGATTAGGTGACAAATACTTTGATTGCTAATCTTGATAACTGAGAAGTAAAACTTATAACAATATATATATACAGTGCCTACAAGTAGTATTCAACCTCCTGCAGATTTAGCAGGTCTACACATTCGGAATTAACTTGGCATTGTGACATTTGGACTGTAGATCAGCCTGGAAGTGTGAAATGCACTGCAGCAAAAAAGAATGTTATTTCTTTGTTTAATTTTTTTTTAAATTGTGAAAAGTTTATTCAGAGGGTCATTTATTATTCAACCCCTCAAACCACCAGAATTCTGTTTGGTTCCCCTAAAGTATTAAGAAGTATTTCAGGCACAAAGAACAATGAGCTTCACATGTTTGGATTAATTATCTCTTTTTCCAGCCTTTTCTGACTATTTAAGACCCTCCCCAAACTTGTGAACAGCACTCATACATGGTCAACATGGGAAAGACAAAGGAGCATTCCAAGGCCATCAGAGACAAGATCGTGGAGGGTCACAAGGCTGGCAAGGGGTACAAAACCCTTTCCAAGGACTTGGGCCTACCTGTCTCCACTGTTGGGAGCATCATCCGGAAGTGGAAGGCTTATGGAACTACTGTTAGCCTTCCACGGCCTGGACAGCCTTTGAAAGTTTCCTCCCGTGCCTAGGCCAGGCTTGTCCGAAGAGTCAAGGCTAACCCAAGGACAACAAGGAAGGAGCTCCGGGAAGATCTCATGGCAGTGGGGACATTGGTTTCAGTCAATACCATAAGTAACGTACTCCACCGCAATGGTCTCCGTTCCAGACGAGCCCGTAAGGTACCTTTACTTTCAAAGCGTCATGTCAAGGCTCGTCTACAGTTTGCTCATGATCACTTGGAGGACTCTGAGACAGACTAGTTCAAGGTTTCTGGTCTGATGAGACCAAGATCGAGATCTTTGGTGCCAACCACACATGTGACGTTTGGAGACTGGATGGCACTGCATACGACCCCAAGAATACCATCCCTACAGTCAAGCATGGTGGTGGCAGCATCATGCTGTGGGGCTGTTTCTCAGCCAAGGGGCCTGGCCATCTGGTCCGCATCCATGGGAAGATGGATAGCACGGCCTACCTGGAGATTTTGGCCAAGAACCTCCGCTCCTCCATCAAGTATCTTAAGATGGGTCGTCATTTCATCTTCCAACAAGACAACGACCCAAAGCACACAGCCAAGAAAACCAAGGCCTGGTTCAAGAGGCAAAAAATCAAGGTGTTGGAGTGGCCTAGTCAGTCTCCTGACCTTAACCCAATTGAAAACTTGTGGAAGGAGCTCAAGATTAAAGTCCACATGAGACACCCAAAGAACCTAGATAACTTGGAGAAGATCTGCATGGAGGAGTGGGCCAAGATAACTCCAGAGACCTGTGCCGGCCTGATCAGGTCTTATAAAAGACGATTATTAGCTGTAATTGCAAACAAGGGTTATTCCACAAAATATTAAACCTAGGGGTTGAATAATAATTGACCCACACTTGTATGTTTAAAATTTATTAAAATTTAACTGAGCAACATAACTTTTTGGTTTGTAAGATTTATGCATCTGTTAATAAATCCTGCTCTTGTGTGAAGTTTGAAGGCTCTAACTTATTTGCATCTTATCAAACCTGCTAAATCTGCAGGGGGTTGAATACTACTTGTAGGCACTGTATATATATATATATATATATATATAATTCTTATTCTGCTTCGTAGCCAATATTACATTGCATATCCGGATCAAGAAAATCAATTAAAAAAATTGATGAAAGGTCATCTTAAAATGCTGCCAGGCCTGTCATGATCATTTGCTTGTGAAGAGCAGCACTTTCAAGCTTTTTCTTGATATCTATCCCACCAAGTGCCTGATCAGTGAGCAGCAAACTCCGTTCCATATTGTCAGTGGATCTCAATTTATAATTAGCCATATAGCATTACCAATCCGAGCAATTGAAAGTACTTACGTAGAAGATATTCAGCACTGTCGTGGTCGTAATCTGTGTCTTCTGGGAAGTGATTTATTTTTACACACACCCCTCTTTTCTGACCTGAGTACGAGTGAAATTTTAAAAGTCATCAGATAAAAATCTCTTACAACAAATGAAAAGCAATAACCTCAAGAACTGTAATAGTAAATTGTATATACAATGTTAGTTGCAGCTTTTTCAAGATTTGTGAATATTTACCTTCATGTTGCACAGACAACATTTTATAGATAAACAGCACCTTTCCTCTCAGCAATTTAGCATTTAGGGTTAAAGAGATTCTGTCACCAGGTTTTGCTATAAATCTGAAAGCACCATGATGTAGAAGCAGAGACCATGGTTCTATTGATGTATCATTTAGTGGGTGTTTTTTTGCTTTAATACATTCAGTGTTTTATTAGCATGAGATTATCACTACAGGACAAACTGTCTCCTGACTCCTGGTCCAGCCACACCCCAAGCAGTGATTAGCAGCTCTCTATCACCGAAAGCTGACAATCAGTGGTGTGGATGGGGCTATACACAGCTCAGATCTGCAGAACAAAAAATTTGATCCTATCACAACTGCTGCACCCAGTAAGCTAAGGGTACCGTTACACCTAGCGATGGACCAGCGATCCCGACCAGCGATATGTCGCGGTCAGGATCGCTGGTGCATCACTAGGTGGTCGCTAGTGAGCTGCCACACAGGCAGATCTCACCAGCGACATCGCTGGGGACGGGGATCACTACTTACCTGTCAGACGCGGCGATCCTGCGTCCTCCCGCCCGGCTCCTCGCGTCGCTCGTCGTCACAGCAGTAAGCGCCGCAGGAAGTGACCGACGAGGAATGGTCCAGCAACTTCTCGCGCGATCAGCGATAACCAGCAGGGGAGCGGGTCGGAGGTAAGTATCACATGCAGCGATATCGCTAGCAATATCGCTGCAACGTCACAAAATCGGTGACTTTACAGCGATATTGCTAGCGATATCGCAGTGTGTAACGGGGGCTTAAGTGATGCTGTCAGATTATATAGCAACAATCTGCTGACAGATTCCTGTTAAGGTCCATTTACACCGCAAAGATATCTTGAACAAGCATTCATAGGATTGCTTGTTTTATGATGATCTTGCAGTCTAAACATGCTGTCTACCTGCCGACTAATGGGCCAAATTCTCATTCCTCTGGTGAAATAATCTTTTGTGTTGCATCCTGTGTACACTGAGTGATCTATTACAGATCGTTCAGAGTATAGACTGGACAGTAAAGGGGGTTAAACTAATAAGAAGGGACCAAAAAAGTTAATTAAGTCTAAACGACAATGAGATCATGCAGCCACGCGTACCTATCAGTCACAGGCTGCAGCAGTGATTTCAGTTATGTTGAGACTCTATCGATGTAGAAACCACTTGTCATGTCAACAAATTATCCATAATGGTGGGAAGAGGTATAGTATTAAAGTAAGCAGAACTTGTATTTTTCACTTTACTGTGTTAAACAACTTTTCCAAAAGTGAACATGAGGTTCTTGGTCAACATTTCGATCAAAGTGGATAAGCACACTGCCACATCACTGAGGCGGTGTCTTTATCCTTTACACCTTTGCTTTTTCTGGGATTTTCGGCCCAGTTGGTGGTCCTATCAGCAACTGACAGCTTTCAATGTTTAAGAGTGTATACAGCGGTAGCTGTCAGTCACTTAATAGACTGCCCACTGGACCGAAAATCCCAGAAAAAGCAAAGGTTTAAATGATTAAAGCACAAGGTATACTGAATCTTTTCTCATAAAACTATATATCAATTTGCGCAGCTTTCTCTTTAAAGGGAATCTGTCACCCCTTTTTTGAGATATCATATAATGATATCATTCAATTGTGTGTCACATAAGGATTCTCTTAGTACTTTTGCTTCCCCCTGACCCCGCACCTTTCATGCATAAATACCTTTCTTATATCGGTTCAGATGTATGTAAACTGCCACGGTCCGGTCCGATGGGCGGGGCTTATTCACCTGCTCCCCCTCTCCCTGTCTTGCTCTACACAAGAAGAAATGCGTATAGAAAGACAGGGAGGGGGGAGCAGTTGAATAAGCCCCACCCAGCGGACCGGACAGCGGCAGTTTACATACATCTGAACCGATATAAGAAAGGTATTTATGCATGAAAGGTGCGGGGTCAGGGGGAAGCAAAAGTACTAAGAGAATCATTATGTGACACACAAATGAATGATATCATTATATGATATCTCAAAAAAGGGTGACAGATTCCCTTTAATGTCATGACGCCTGCAGATTGGACTGCTTTTTCATGGTGACAGGTTTCCTATAATGGGAAGGTAGGTAACGTACTTGGTGTGACTTAATTCAAATTTATGACTGATGGAAACAGCTGAGTTCAGCCCTCGGCTGTTCCTGTCAGCCCTACAGACACTGAACAAACAAAAGCAGAGATTGAATCCCTAACAAATGATGCAAATAATAATCACAAATAATTATATTGTCCCATGGGACAAAAAGTTTTCTAGCATTCAAATAGGACTGTGTAAAAAGCTGTTCTACGCTACAACAGAGAGAGCCTATAAGAAGAGGCGTAAGATGAACAATAAAATTACAATATTTTATTAGAAATAATTCAAAAGACAAACAATGTTAAAAAAGTGTCTAGTGCAAGGTGATGAGCTAAAGAAAGTAAGTGGCACCACTAGATGGCAGGCAAGAGCAAGATGTAATACTAATAGACAACGTAGTCAAAGATTGAAAATACACAAATAAGTACCAACATAAACAAAACTTGCATCCGGAGACTAGAAAAAAAATCACACAGTATATTGACTATATTCCCATAACCCTCAAAATTATGGCTAAAGTGCCTGCAATTCACATTGGATTGAACACTGGAGCATACTGTAGATGTGAAGACCATAGTATCCTACATTGATGTAATGAATTTAATAAACATGTCTTTACCTCACCATGTGACACTATTGCATGGGAAAGTGGAACCATCACTCATTTCATATATTAACTATATGCTCCCTCCTGATTACGGTCTGTTGTACTTCTGGGTGCGCGGCCCTGTTTTTAACGGTTCTTAATCATTTAATCATTCATGTACATTTGTTTGTTTTCAAGTTGCTGTCACCTGACTTTATGCATTAAACTATTACGTTTTTTGCCTGATGTGGGCGGGGTTAGCTTTTCAGCTCTGCTTTTCACCCCTAACTCTGATATTTGGCACATCAGAAGGCTATTTTTGAAGTTATGTTGTTACTGTTGCATTTATCGGAGCATATTACTCCTGGCTATTATATGAGCCACCAATATCAGAGTTAGGGGTGAAATGTGTTGAGGTGATGTTACAACAGTGCCGAAGATCATATCATTAGGGTCTGGCACAGATGCTAAGAGGTTTTAGCCCTGGTCCCAGTATAAACATGATGGACAGTGTATATGTCTAGGGAGAGTAATTCATGGCATATGACATGCGATGTGCAACATCTTTCGCTTTTAATATCATAAGCTGATATACTGAATATACTTGATTATAAGCCAACCCAAGAAGAATCCGAGAATTTTACCATGAAAAGCTGGGTACACTTATTGACCAAGTATGTATTGTTCCCTCATCCCTCTCCTGGTATGCATGGCTCCCCCATCCCTGTCCTTGTATGAATGGCTCCTTATCCCCTTATCCTTGTATGCATGACTCCTTATCCAGTATCCTTCTATGCATGGCTGCACCTATGGGAGTGGAGAGGCATGAATATTCATCACCTAAATGAGCATGGCCACGTGATTGCTCTGCTGGAAGAGCTGCTGGTGCTGGAACGAACAAGATGGAGCAAGGGCACGCAGGAAGGTAAGTAGGATGTGTGCTGGAAGCCAGCGGTTCTGGCTGACACTTTGTGCACTACAAAAGAAATGAATGTTCATTGCCAGCGCAGTGAATATTCATTTCTCTTTAGCAGCGGGCACAGTTAGAGCTGCAGCCGCTGGCTCTTGCCTCCTGTCACCTGCTGCTCTGCCGCTCCCTCTCCCCCGCCGTCTTTCTTGGACATTGACTCACGTATAAGCCGAGGGGGGCGTTTTCAGCACAAAAAAAGTTTTGAAAACCACGGCTTATACACGAGTAGATAGGGTAATAGGCTAGGTAGCTAAAACGCTGATCTTTAGAAGAAACATTAGCAGCAGCGTTTGTTTAGGTGAAATGATGTATGATATTCATTCATGCAACAGATAGCATCATCTCAGATATATATGTGTATGTAGAGTCTATCAATTAGTCTATCCTATTGACACTTGATGATGATAAACTGTGCGTTATAGCGCTTATAGCTAACATATACACAGCTGCTATAGTGTGTGTATGGATATGAGGGCAACGTGCGATAAATCTAGCACGCACATATAAAGAGACATTAAGGGTCTATTGAAAGAAAGGTCTTGTGCAATATAATTGATACCTATCCCTCTTTTTGTGATATTTAAATGGATGACTTCTCAGTAGTGAGAATTGACGTGGGAGATATTTTATATTGAAAACATTTTTCTCTAAATACAGTATTTGGCATCCATCTTATTTCATACACCTGTGTTTTTTCATTTATTTTTAGAATCCACTATCAAATATAGTGGTGATTGTCAGGATGAAATGTGGATAGACTGTACACAAAATATGGTAGTCACTTAGCTATTTTTATCATTATCACTAAAAGTTATATTTTATATATATTGTTTTGTCCACTGCAGTTTGATTCACATGCTACCCAGGGTTTTGACATCATGAATCTAATGACAGTTTCCCTTTAATATCTTCCTGATGTTACAGATGTTGCTGTGTGTGCATCTTACTGAGAGAAGAAGATATGTGGCTACTGATACAGTAGGTATTCTGCAATGCATTTCTGATATAGATAGGAGGTAACAAAAACTTACCTGGCCAAGCTAGAATAACAGGTATTAAAAAAGAAAGCACAGTTGTAGTATTGTGTCTTTTCCGATAATATAGAGCAAAGTTATTCATCATGATTGCAGGAATGATACTATACTATAGAAAGCCGAATCTGGTTTGGCGTTACTATTGTTCTATTTATAGAAATGGAGTTGTGAAAAACCAAGTCATTAAACTAACAATTCACGATCTGTCAGCAAAAGCTCGGGTTTAAAAAAAAATGGAAAAACAGGAAAGATTTTAATGAATTGGAACTTTGGATAAAATGTTGAGTTTGTTCGGCTACATTTGGTGATCTCATTAATGACGTGAAGAACTAAATTGACATAATTATAGGCTAAAGAAAATCACACAAGGCAAAACAGAGACCATTTTGCCCTTTCTCAAATAGCTGATCAATAGGGGTATCTGACATCGGACCCTCATTGATCTGATATTCATGATCTATCCATACATAGTATAGGTCATCAGCATTATATGATCGGACAAAACTGCTTTAAAAAAAAAAAAATCAGGGCCAGGTGGATACCTACATTTTGAAACTACTAAAGCATGTATATAAAAAATTGTTAATTTAAAATCACAATAAGCCTAATAACTTAATATGATGTTTGAAAACGTCATTGTCAAATTATCTCTTGAGCAGCACACAGCTTTCTAGTCTTCTTACTTCTTGGTTTCTAGCAGGGCGGGCTCATTTCTGAAGTGACAGTTCTGGTGAGCAGCAGAAGTTTTGGTAGACCTATGACGCTCAGCACAAGTTCTGCTGTAACACATTCAGCTACCAGTAGTTTGTTCTCTGCTTATGCTGTTATTTCTATATTTACACATCAGGTTAACAGGGCATTTGAAGAAACACAGATTATTACATTGATGAGGCCTGCTCTGAATGCAGCCAATGGTGAAAGGTAATAATTTTGCAAGATTTATAACAGCAGCTTATCAGGAACTGAGAAGGATGGGGAGGGAGTTAAGAAACTAACTGCTGTATAAAAATCAATGGGCTGGACAGAGGTGGCTGACCACCTTCTGGAGTGTAATTAATGTGCACTTTTACCAGGATCTGGGCAGGCCAAGCTCCATATAAACCAACTGTTCACTATACATTATAGGAAAATTACAGCAGATAAAAAGCATGTCAATTACAAATTTAATTATCTTCATTCTGTATGGTGATCTAAAGCAATTTAATAAGTTGAAAATATCTCTTTAGGTAAGGGCAACATGCTAAAAATATAGATCTGCTTTACATTTAGCTCAAACAGCAGATAAAAAATTACTGTGTCATTTGGCTAATAGGAGTGATGATCAAACTACATGGAGAGCATTTTCTCACCTTTCCTTGCTCCACTCAATGGTACCTGATACTTAGTAGCAGATCAATTATTGAGATGGGAGTGGTACGAGGAATCTGACACATAAATCAACTGAATTATTTTATCTATTACTGTATTCTTTGACTAAAATATAATAATAGGCAAAATAAGTGATGCAATAAAGTCAAAGGGCTTGTCCATGAAAACCAAGTTATCATCTATCCATTGAATGGGTTATACATTATTAATCGGTGGGGGTCCAAGCGCTACGACTCCCAGTGACTAGGACAATTATCTCCAAGAGGCACTTTTATCCCTGTTAGAATAGGCCAGCAGTGCGGATGCTCAACCGGTACTCCATTCATTTTCTATGGGAGTAAATCCAAGAGCAGTGCTCAGTAGCCTCATAAATAATGAATGGCGGGGTGGTCGAACATGTGTCCTGCCTCTCCATTCTAATAACGAAACGTGACCCATTGTGCTATATGGTATGAGACTCGCACCAATCAATAAGTTATCACACATAAATTAGATAGGTGATACATGTTATTACCATAAAATCCCTTTCAAAAGTTACTAAATGTTTTTTTTTCTTTCACTGGCTTTTCTAAGATTAACTATAATTGTTGAGCATTAGGGAAAATGCAATAAAAAATCTAAAACAAACTCATTCTATTAAGAAATACATATTACATAAATAAAATGTGAAAAAAATAATACCTTCCAAACAGCAAATTCTCCAGAGGCCAGAATGCGTCAACCCTCCCGGGTCTTTTTTATCTTTCTGTGGCATTTCTTCACTTGATATATTTGTGGTATTGCAAATGAAGGCCCTGGCATACAGCCAGTAATCTGTTCCTATTGCGATTGTCATGAGCCCAAATGCAGCAAAAGCTCCTACCGTGGTCAGAAGGATCTGAACCCCTTTCTCGCACCACACCATTCTGCCCTCATTCCACCTTTTCCACGACTCCAGGGTGACAGGTTGGGGGTTTCCTATTCACACAAGAATTAGTTTTGAGTAGAAGAAGCTCTGTGTCTTCCTCTTTGGTCAAATTTGTGCTCTTTGGTTGGTACTGCCTTTTTCTGGCCTTCTTTTACCTTAGGCTTCTAATGTCAGCAGCAGCTCAAATGCTTTTGCCAAAGGACAAGAGAAGCCACTAAATCACTCAGGACTATCTTTTCAAAATGCCTCAAGTTGTGTTCCATTGACTGTCTAGGCTTAGATCCGTTTGCTTTAGTGTCAAAGGGCCTCCTCTTGCATCACTAGAACCTGTTGAAGACATAAAGACAAATGTTATTTTATTTTGTCCTGTCACATGCTTTTCACATTTATTAGTTTTCTTTGGGAGAATTCAGTAGAAATTACATTAATTTTTCGGCATTTTAATTGGTTTATTTTTAGTTTTTCAATACCTTTTAATCCTTCTTTTGGTTGTTAGGATAAACAAAAAACAGAAATTGTAATAATACCTAAACTTCAATACAATTAGGCCAATAATACACTGCAATATTTAAGTATTCTACTGTATTATAAATCTAGCTGGTATATACAGTGGGGAAAAAAAGTATTTAGTCAGTCAGCAATAGTGCAAGTTCCACCATAATATGCAAATAAAATGAAAAAAAAACAGACAATGTGATTTTCTGGATTTTTTTTTCTCAGATTGTCTCCCATAGTTGAGGTCTACCTATGATGTAAATTACAGACGCCTCTCATCTTTTTAAGTGGTGGAACTTGCACTATTGCTGACTGACTAAATACTTTTTTTCCCCACTGTAAATGACTGCTATGATAGTTGTCTCCTTTCCTGGTTGTCATAAAAGTAATGATAAAATAGGAGCAATCTTTAAAACCATCTCTTGAGAGGTGACCTGCCACCCTCATATTGAGCATAGAAGCATTGCTTCATTAACATTTTAAATGAAGAAACCTAATAAGTAGAGTTGAGCGAAACGGGTCGAACAATTTCAAAAGTCGCCGACTTTTGGCAAAGTCGGGTTTCATGAAACGAAACCCGACCCTAGGATGAGGTCGGCCACGAGGTCGGCGACTTACACGCCAAAGTCGCGTTTCAAAAGTTTGTTTTGCGCTCTGTTTCAGCCAATCAGTATCCACGGACACTGTGGGCAACGTGATGACATAGGCAGGGGTCACCACCATCTTTCAGAAGGGCATGCAAGTGATTGGCTTGCTTTGGTGGGCGTCACAGGGGGTATAAAAGGGCGTGCACGCCGACCGCCATCTTACTTCTGCCGATCTCAGTATAGGGAGAGGTTGCTGATTCTGTAGGGAGAGCGTTAGGCAGGGAAGAAGACAAAAAAACTGCTTCTGCTGCTAGCGATTTGGCCTGCACAACACACCAGTCACTGTGTGTGCAGTGCAAGGGGAGGCTATATAGTGGTGTATCAGTGGAGTTGGTTGCTGGGCTGCCTTCTAAGGCTTCCTGACATTCCTGCATTGCTGTTTACCCAATGCTCCGCAAACTGCTTTTTTAAAAGCAATCCAATCTCCCTTATCCTCTAGTCACTTTTGTCACAGCTGTGCCATCGAGCCTGTCACATAGCGCTCAGATATCAGTGGGCCTCACACAATCCAAAAGTGTCCAGTGTCCAAAAGTGTGTGCAGAGATTCAAAATCTCCCTTATCCTCTAGTCACTTTGGTCACAGCTGTGCCATCGAGCCTGTCACATAGCGCTCAGATATTCATTGGGCCTCACACAATCCAAAAGTGTCCAGTGTCCAAAAGTGTGTGCAGAGATTCAAAATCTCCCTTATCCTCTAGTCACTTTGGTCACAGCTGTGCCATCGAGCCTGTCACATAGCGCTCAGATATTCATTGGGCCTCACACAATCCAAAAGTGTCCAGTGTCCAAAAGTGTGTGCAGAGATTCAAAATCTCCCTTATCCTCTAGTCACTTTGGTCACAGCTGTGCCATCGAGCCTGTCACATAGCGCTCAGATATCAGTGGGCCTCACACAATCCAAAAGTGTCCAGTGTCCACAAGTGTCTGCAGAAATTCAAAATCTCCCCTGTCCTATAGACACCTTGTACCTTGTTTTACATTACTATATAGTTTGTTGGATTTTGCCTACATTTCTACCAAAAATGAGGAAGGCTGGTGGAAGAGGCCGTGGAATTGGGCGGGGGTTGGCAGCTGGTAATGATGGTGTTGGTGGTGGATCTGATGGTAGTGGCAAGAGCAAAATAGGACTGAATGCAGGAGGTGTTGGGCCTGCATCATCGTCTGGCTACATAAGGCCTCGAACGCTTAGTTTTCTAGGAGTTGGCAAACCGCTTTTAAAGCCAGAGCATCAGGAAAAAGTTTTGTCTTACATTGCTGACTCAGCCTCCAGCTCTATCGCCTCCTCTTCTTCAGTTGTAAAAAGTAAAAGCACTGAGTCGTCATTGGAGGCTCATGTTTATGAACCACACCTTTCCTTGTGTCCTTCACCCCAACCAAGATTGAAGGATGACGCAGGCCATACTACTGATTACTCCATGGAGCTGTTTTCACATACCATGCCTGGATTATCAAGTCAAATGGTGAATTACCCAGGCCAAGATGAATCTGACATGGAGTGCACTGATGCACAGCCGCTGATGGATGATTCTGCTGGTACATTCACTCAGAGCACTACATTGTCCTCGCAGTGTACAGAGCCAGATTCTGACCCTGATGAGACTCAGGTGCCCCTTCCCGCACACTATACCACCATACACGGTGACACAGAGGAAGGTGCACATGACATAGAAGAGGAGGTGATGGATGACCCAGTTGTTGACCCAGATTGGCATCCATTGTGGGAAGAGGGTGCTGCTTCCAATAGCTCAGATGAGGAGCATCCACAGCAGACATCGACATCGCAACAGCTGTTATCTGGCAGGCCCATAGCACTCCAAAGACAGGTTCCAAACATCAAAAGAGTTGCTGGACAGCTTGTCCAGAGGGTCAAAAGATCACAGCGTGCTAGGCCGCAAAATGTCTGCCAAAGTAGGAAGAGTGCAGTGTGGCACTTTTTTGACCAAAATCATCATGATCAGGCCAAGGTTATCTGTAAGAAGTGCGCAAAGACCTTTAGCCGAGGGAAAAATCTGAAAAATTTGAATACCAGTTGCATGCTTAGACATTTAACCAGCATGCACTTGCAAGCATGGACACAACACCAAACCTCAAGTGCCACATGTGCAACTGATCACAACGAAGGTAGTCAGCAACGCTACATTGTTTCACCCACTGTAAGCCCACCGGTTAGCACAGCAGCAAATGTTGAGGTGTCGTTGCAAGGCCACAGCAGTCAGGGAATCCCACTGTTATATCAAAGAAAGACTGATTCTAGGCCATCAGAAAGAACACCAACTCCATCACCATCATCAACCCTCTCTCAGTCCGCCCTGTCCACCGCTACTTCCACCATATGCAGCTCTCAAGTCCAGCTCACCCTCCCAGACACTATGAGTAGGTCAAGAAAGTACTCAGTCTCTCATCCGCGTACACTGGGTTTGAACGCCCACATTGCCAAACTAATCTCGTTTGAGATGATGCCCTTTCGGTTGGTGGAAAGCACAGCTTTCCGCGAACTCATGGCCTATGCAGTACCACGCTATGACCTACCCAGTCGCCACTTCTTCTCTCGCAAAGCCATCCCAGCCCTCCACCATCATGTGAAAGACCGCATTGTCCATGCACTCAAGCAGTCAGTGAGCGGAAAGGTGCACCTCACCACTGATGCATGGTCCAGTCGGCATGGCCAGGGCCGTTACGTGTCCATCACTGCGCACTGGGTTAATGTGGTGGATGCAGGGTCCACAGGGGACAGCGGTGGTGGGACAGTGCTGCCTAGCCCACGGTATAGGAAACAGTTGGCTGTAGGCGTTCGACCCTCCTCCTCCTCCAGAAGCGAAAGCTCGTCCACAGAGCGCAGTCGTACGAGCACTCCATCTGCAGCTGCCACTGTTGCACACGATGTGTCCCCCTATCGAGCAGCTAGTGGAAAGCGTCAGGCTGTGTTGCAGATGATGTGTTTGGGCAACAGACACACCGCCGAGGTGCTGGCCGAGTACTTGAAGCGACAAACTGAGTCATGGCTGGGCAGTGTACATCTTGAGGCAGGCAAGGTAGTTAGTGATAACGGCCGTAATTTTGTGGCAGCCATAGCCCTTTCAAAACTCAGCCACATACCTTGCTTGGCTCACACCTTGAACCTGGTTGTGCAGTGCTTCCTCAAAAATTATCCGGAGTTAACAGCCCTGCTCCAGAAGGTGCGAAGACTGTGCGCGCACATCCGCCGGTCGCCTGTACACTCCGTTCGTATGCAGAAGCTGCAGCGATTGCTCCACCTTCCCAACCACCACCTCATTATCGACATTGCAACAAGGTGGAACTCCACCCTGCACATGGTGGAGCGGCTGTGCGAGCAGAGGCAGGCCATAATGCATTTGTGGGAGGATACACGGCCAGGCACTTTGAGAGCAGACATGGAGTTGACAGGCGTGCAGTGGTCGAAGCTGAAAGACCTCTGTAAAGTCCTTCAGTGTTTTGAGGAATGCACACGGCTGGTAAGCGCAGACGACGCCATCCTAAGCATGAGCATCCCACTTATGCGTCTGCTCATGCAAACTTTGACGCACCTTAAGGAGCAGGCGTCTGCAGCCAATGTTGATGAGGAGGAAGAGGAGGAGGGAATCCTTGATGACATTCAGCCATTGTCTGCTCAGGGACCTCTCCTGGACGAGGTGGAGGAAGAAGAGGAGGAGGAGGATGATGATGGGGATGATTACTTAGGGGAGGAGGATGCATCTTGTGGGGCAAGTGAAAATGTTGGCGTGGCAAGGTCTGGTACAGGGTTTGTGCGTGACTGGAGGGACGTGGATTTGCCAGAAAGTGCTCCTCCACCCAGCACTCACAGTGCATCATTGACACCGGGAACATTGGCCCACATGTCAGATTATGCCTTGCAGATCCTAAAAAGGGACCCCCGCATTGCCAAAATGATGAACGATGACGACTACTGGTTGGCCAGCATCCTGGATCCACACTATACAGGCAAATTACAAAACATCATGCCACAGGAGAACCTTGACCTAATATTGGCTAATAAACAAGCAACTCTGGTAAATCGGTTGCTTGAGGCATTCCCAGCACACAGCAGCGGTGATGGTTCTCACACGAGCCGTACGGGCCGGGGGCAGCTTGGCAGAGGTGTTCGTGGTGCACACAGCAGAAGTGGCGTTGGAGACAGGGGTTTCATGACAATGTTGTGGACTGATTTTTCAAATACCGCTCACACAACTGGTAATACTGCATCGATGGAAAGTGACAGGAGACAGCAGTTGTCAACTATGGTTACAAACTACTTTTCCTCCCATATCGATGTTCTTCCACACAGGTCATTCCCCTTTGACTATTGGGCCGCTAAACTGGACACCTGGCCTGAACTGGCCCAATATGCCTTACAGGAGCTCGCTTGCCCAGCTGCAAGTGTGCTATCGGAAAGAGTCTTCAGTGCAGCTGGATCAATCCTGACAGAAAAAAGGACCCGTCTGTCAACCCAAAATGTGGATGATCTAACCTTCATTAAAATGAACCATGCATGGGTTTCCAAGGATTTTGTCCCACCTTCCCCTGATGACACATAGGGTGACAGAAAAATGGCTTGCTTTGGTCCACCTCTTCCTGGGACTTCACCTATTTCGCCTTTTGCATCAGCTGAATGTCCAACATCAACATATGCCACTTTTTAAAACTCCCTAACTGTGCTGCCTCCCCCCCATGGCCGGGGTCACCACCTAGCGCACGACACCATGCGAGTGCCGTTGCCCTGGACAGGTGGGTAGGTCGACTCTTGGGCGCGGGCACTGGCACAGGGTCCCTCATAGTGCAATCAAGTGTCTCTGACGGTGGTGGTGCACACCGGCCGTCAGACACACCGCTGTACTATGAGGGGCCCAGTACCAGTACCGACGCCCACGAGTGGGCCCCCCTTGCTTGGGCAGGGCCCCAGCATTTGCAATCTTTACCTCTCCCTGCTCCTCCGCTGTGTAATCTGGGCCGTCAAATCCATACTGTGCCTGACACCGTCTGAGCCTGCCTCCTGATGTATAGACATATATTTTGAATGTGTACGCTATCCATACATGTTATCTGGGGATACGGTACCCCTTCTAACCTTTGTGCAATCACGTGCAATCCCTACTGGGCCTAACACCGTCTGAGCCTGCCTCCTGAGACATATATTTTGAATGTGTACGCTATCCATACATGTTATCCGGGGAAACGGTACCCTTTCTAACCTTTGTGCAATCACATGCAATCCATACTGGGCCTAACACCGTCTGAGCCTGCCTTCTGATGTATAGACATATATTTTGAATGTGTACGCTATCCATACATGTTATCTGGGGATACGGTACCCTTTCTAACCTTTGTGCAATCACGTGCAATCCATACTGGGCCTAACACCGTCTGAGCCTGCCTCCTGAGACATATATTTTGAATGTGTACGCTATCCATACATGTTATCTGGGGATACGGTACCCTTTCTAACCTTTGTGCAATCACGTGCAATCCATACTGGGCCTAACACCGTCTGAGCCTGCCTCCTGAGACATATATTTTGAATGTGTACGCTATCCATACATGTTATCTGGGGATACGGTACCCTTTCTAACCTTTGTGCAATCCATACTGGGCCTAACACCGTCTGAGCCTGCCTCCTGAGACATATATTTTGAATGTGTACGCTATCCATACATGTTATCCGGGGAAACGGTACCCTTTAAAACCTTTGTGCAATCATGTGCAATCCATACTGGGCCTAACACCGTCTGAGCCTGCCTCCTGATGTATAGACATATATTTTGAATGTGTACGCTATCCATACATGTTATCTGGGGATACGGTACCCTTTCTAACCTTTGTGCAATCACGTGCAATCCATACTGGGCCTAACACCGTCTGAGCCTGCCTCCTGAGACATATATTTTGAATGTGTACGCTATCCATACATGTTATCTGGGGATACGGTACCCTTTCTAACCTTTGTGCAATCACGTGCAATCCATACTGGGCCTAACACCGTCTGAGCCTGCCTTCTGAGACATATATTTTGAATGTGTACGCTATCCATACATGTTATCCGGGGAAACGGTACCCTTTCTAACCTTTGTGCAATCACGTGCAATCCATACTGGGCCTAACACCGTCTGAGCCTGCCTCCTGAGACATATATTTTGAATGTGTACGCTATCCATACATGTTATCCGGGGATACGGTACCCTTTCTCACCTTTGTGCAATCACGTGTAATCCATACTGGGCGTGAGAACGGCTGGCGAGCTGTTAAGCAAGCTACAGCACCTGTGGTTTGCACACGTATGTTTTTCATTTTTTCAGGAATGACGGTTAGGCCTAATTCCGGAACTGCGGTTGACCTGCACTTACTGGTAAATCATTGTTCGCGGGTAATAATTGTAATCAGTGATCCCCATCACTAACGTTGTTCAGCGGGTTATCTGCACCTGTAAGCGACAAACGCTGGCCTTTTCAGTGTAGCGCACATGCAGCCACGGACATGTAAGGGCATGACACACCAGTTATTGGCCAATCTCATGTGCCAGAGCCTCACGTGTCCCTCTAGTAAGCCGGACTCGGACCGCGGGGCATGACGGAGTCTCGTTCGTTAACGGAATTAAGCTTGCAATGTGTGCATCTGTTCTATAGCTGGCATGGTTGAGGTTTCCCAGGTGGAGTCGAATTTAACCGTAGGCTCCACTCCTGGTGGTGCCCTTCTGGACATTCCTTTAAGGTTCAGCTTTGCAACCATACTGCCCACGTAAAACAAACACTTTGCCTTCATGAACGCTGTTTGGAGGGTCATGACTCGTGGGAATAACGCCGCCCAATCAGTTAACCTGCTAGAGAGATCCTTCGTTGCTCCCAAGCATGACATCACACTCCCTAGGAAGAAGGTAATGCCACTGTGGCGACCGTACTCCTGGGGGCGACACAAGTGCACTGATGCCCAGCCACTGCTCGATGAATCTGCTGGTACATTGTCCCAGACCACTACATTCCCCTCGCACGCTACCCGGCCTGAATCTGACCCTGATGAAACTCAGGTTACCCTTCCCATATACGGTTCCATCTTACACGGTGACAAAGAGGAAGCTGCAGATGAAAGTGCAGGTTCGGCCCACCCGCCATCAGACACACCACCGTACTATCAGGGGCCCTGTGCCAGTGCCGTCGCCAACGAGTGGGCCCCCCCTGCTTGCCCAGGATCACAGCACTTGCAAAGTTGAAATACTGTGCAGTGAGATGGAAGATGGGGACGACGAGGAGTCTAGACTAGTACAGGGATTCCCTAGCGAGGAGACTTATTTGATTGTTTTCAATGTTGGGACAGCAATTTTTGGGGAGCACTATACTCTGGAGAATGATAGATGGGGCCCACCATACACTGGAACATTCCAAAGGTGGACATCAGACACTGGAGCAGCATTTACAGGGCCCATTATACACTAGAGCATTAGAAATGGGGCCCATTATGTTTGGAGCATTATTTGGGCCCATAAGACAGTGGAGCTTCATCCATGGGGACCAACATATACTGTAGCATTATGTGGAGCTCATCATATACTGTTTCAAACATTATATGGGACCAATGATTCTGTATGGAGAAATAGATGGGCCTCGTCATGAGATGTAAAAAGTGAGGTATTTTTCATTGTACTATACCGCTATTTCTCTGCCGTATCGGAGCATGATGAATTGTGGTAT
The DNA here is from genome assembly GCF_039654945.1 of Dendrobates tinctorius. Classification (NCBI taxonomy): domain Eukaryota; kingdom Metazoa; phylum Chordata; class Amphibia; order Anura; family Dendrobatidae; genus Dendrobates; species Dendrobates tinctorius. Next base: position 93,529,247 of record NW_027361696.1, on the reverse strand, counting down.
GTGTTAAAGGGGCGCTCTTTCTCCCAGGGCACATGAAAACCTGCAGCCAGCCCCCCCCCCCCACAACTTTAGCCAAATAACCCCCATTTTTCAGTGCGTAACTTGTATTATGAAGTTAATTAAGGTTGACAAGCTTAAGTAAGAAGAATTGATGCTTTTGGCATTCAAATGGGCACTGTAGGTGTGTTTCCTGTCCTCCTCTCACTGCCGACTTTTATTCCCCATTGACTTACATTGGGTTTCGTGTTTCGGGACGACCCCGACTTTTCCCTATAATCGGACAATCTTGCTCGACCCGACTTTTGGAAAAGTCGGGTTTCACGAAACGAAACGCGACCCTAAAAAACCAAAAGTCGCTCAACTCTACTAATAAGCATTGCAAATGAAAAAAAGAGATAACACTCCATTTTGACCCGTTTGTTCTACAACCCTCTGCTGTGAACTGGTAATTGTAGTAGGTTATCTGATGGAAAGCGAACATGGAGTGTGTACACAGAGGAAACAACAGGCTGTGTTGTGGAACTTTAAGGATATTGCGTCACTGATTTTGCTATTGCATCACCGATTTTGTGACACAACAGCGACCTCGCCAGCGATCTCATTACGTGTGACACTTAGCAGCGACCAGGCCCCCCGCTGGATATCGCTGATCGTGCTCGAATGTCCGGGACCATTTTTTGATCACTGGTGTCCCGCTGGCCAGCGCTCATCGCTGTGATTGACACCGATGAGCGACCTTGTTAGCGACTCAGAAATCAGGGACGCAGGTGGGAGTTGTCAGAATCGCTGCTGTGTGACAAGGTCTCAACGACCACCGAGTTCGTTATACGGATCGCTGGATCGTTGCTGCATCGATGGGTAAATCTGACTGTTTGACAGCTTACTAGCGACCATTTAGCGATGCACCAGCGATCCTTACCAGGTCGTATCGTTGTCGGGATCGCTGGTGTGTCGCTAAGTGTAACGGTACCCTTACTCTCCTGTGTAAATAAGTCTTCCTTCCTAGCTTTAAAGCAACACAGGCTTCACTTTGTGGTCTGCACATCAGCCCAGAATTAATAATGGCCAGATGGATAACATTGCATATGCCATGTCACATATCTGTAGAAAGCGAAAATCATGATCAGAAATATAGCATTAAGATATCCCGCCTGGGACCTCCAGGTGGGCAGATATCCTTAAATTGGGGGATCACTTAATTTTTGATACCTGAGCCACATCTCATTTGTATAATCCCCATCTGATGCCATAAGGGGATTGACTCATACCTCGTAATAGCAGTTACTGACATTGGACCATTGTTCCATAGTGGGAGATACAACTCCCTGTGAGATTGCACTATTTCCTAATTGGAGAACAAGATCTCAGCCATTCCTTTGACAACAGGTCCAGTAATTTTCTTTTGTTTATCCCTCTTATTATTTGTGATTGTATATACTGTATTGGCTTGTCCCCTTTGTAAAATCTCTCGCATATTGTTATAGTCACTGCAAAATTGTTGGATTAAATATATAAAATTTAATAGCTTTGCTCTTCTTGCTCTATAAACTGCACCCTTGAAGCCTCGTGAGGCCAAATTTTATGACTAACGAACGTCCAATCAGCCTGTAATAAATGAATGGTGGTGGTCGCAAGCTTTTCTTGGTTTATTGCGGAGCTTGGCAGTGACCTTACTGAAGTATATATACATATTCATGTACTGGAATTGGATGTGTATATACTATACATCCACAGGGAAGTGCCCAATAACTAGACTAGTAGCAAATGCAGCTGTGGCCTCGCCCATCAATCATCTGTCAATTGTGTGATTGCCCTGAGAATTAAGGCCCCGTCACACATAGCGATCTCGCTAGCGAGATCGCTGCTGTCACGAGTTCTGTGTGTGACAGCGATCAGCGACCGGCCCCCCTGCCGGTATCACTGATCGCTCTTGGCAACCTCTGGACATTTCTTCCATCGCTGGTCTCCCGCTGGCCAGCATGCATCTCTGCGTGTGACAGGCGGGAGACCAGCGATCAGCTGGTAACTAAGGTACACATTGGGTATTCAAGGGACGTGCGTCCCTTAGAAACCCGATGTGTACGTTAGTTACCAGCGCGCTGATGCAGGGAGCTGGTAACTAATGTACACATCGGGTATCTAAGGGACGCACGTCCCTTAGATACCCGATGTGTACCTTAGTTATCAGCTCCCTGCATCAGCGCGCTGGTAACTAACGTACAGAGCGACGCCACACGCTCGGCGTCGCTGTGTTGATCGCTGGTCAAGCTGTCTGTTTGACAGCTCACCAGCGATCATGTAGCGACTCACCAGCGATCCTGACTCGTTGATATCATTGTCGGGATCACTGGTGAGTCGCTATGTGTGACTCCAGCTTTAGAAGCAGAGAAGTGCTGTTCGTGATACCGTCCATCATGACAGAGCCCAGTGGTATATTACAGCCAATTCCAGCTAATATTGGAATGGGGACAGCTCCTGCGCCTATGCCATAGTTGCATCTTAGGCCTCTTTCACACATCAGGTTTTCGCCGTCAGGCGCGATCCGGCGGTTTTGACAGAAACCGGATCCGGCGAAATGCAATGCCGGATCCGGTTTCCCCCCCATTGACTTGCATTTGCGCCGGATAGTGCTGGATGGCCATGCGTTTCATCCGGTTTTCGCCGGATCCGGCAATGTGTCGCAATGTGTCGCAATCCGGCGTCTGGAAAAAACGTCTACTGTAACGTTTTTTGTCTCCGGCGAAAAAGCCAGACACGCCGGATCCGGCGCGTCCGGCTTTTTCACACAATGAAAGCCTATGAGCGCCGCAATGCCCCGGATCCGGCGAAAGCCTGATCCGGCGGCCGGATCCGGTTTTTTGGTCTGAGCATGCTCAGTAGCTCTGCCCACAAGACATATATAAAAGCAAGACAGTGGGACCCACAGCCACACCCAACATGCCACCCAAGACAGCAACCAATACAAAAAGGGTGGGGGAACAAGAGGTGCAATAGTGCCCTATCACTAGTGACACTACGATGTGAGTGGTGTAATGCAGTTCCACTCACCTATTCCGGTTGTGTGACCCACAACTGGCTTGAAGACATAACACAGTATCAGCTGCTGCAGGACCTCCACCGACCACTCCAAAGTGGAAAAACTGCCAGAGAATATGGGAAGCAAGATGTGCCACAGTCCGCGCTGCTGAATCCACAAAATCACCTGGGATGCAAGATGTAGTAACAAAGTACTGCTTTATTCCTTCCTACGCATTTCGGCTCCCTTCCTGGCACCTTCCTCAGGGATATTACACCAGCCATAGGAGCAGGGAATTTATAGCCCCTTCCATTAGCAATTATGGGTGTGTTCTGTTTACATATGATGTCATAATGGTCATCACTGGGGGAGGGGCCAGCATTTTTGGCACAATTTCACACAAATAACATAATAAAACAAGAAAATCCTTCAAAATACTTGCTAAAATGTACATAAAAATCCTACCAGTAAAATGATATAAAGACCTTCATAAAAATTGCAGCGGAAACATTGCCAAAGTATCCAGACTGTCAATGCAAAAACAAAAAAATTTTTTTTAAAAAATATTATCTCCCGACTTTCAGGGTAGTAGAACCCATGTGTTTACTGGTTTCATTTTTTTCTCTTGTGACTTATGTTGAGCGCCACCGTTCTGCTGGTATCAGTGCCTTAGGAACATAGGTTCTATGAACTATTTTGTCACAAAACTATCCTGTTAAATATGTGATACTATGGTTTGTTAAAAAATTATTATAAAAAATTGCAATGAACAATTTTCTTTATTTTTGTTTTGTAGGAGGGAATCAAGGAGCGATGCCACTATTAAATAAAATGGATTATTTCTAAAATTAACTGCTTTTAAAAAACTTATTTTTATTTTCATTTTTATTTTTATTATTTATTATCAATAAAGAATTATCTAAAAATTACTATTATATAATCGTATTATTAAAAATGGCCTGAAGAAAGTATCTATCATCTTCCGTATAGTTATGGTCACTATTTTATATATTAATTGTGGTGGTGTCACCCATGAAACGTGTGTCTTTTGGTCTAGCACACCTGGGTTCAAGTCACAGGTCTCCATGCAGGCATAAATGACATTGTCTTTTGTAATATCAGGAAAAATTATAAATTGTTATGAGCTTATGCATATTAAATTAGGGAATTGTGAAATTCTAGATAGGATACCAACTTTGATATATATTTAAACAAAATAAATGTGTCATTAGGTGTATGTGAGACATTAAGTGTTTAGATATACCCGTGCGATCAAAAAAGTAGTCAGATGAAAAAATAAATAAAATGAAAAAAGATAGAATGAAAAAATAAAGTGAGGTTTGCTTAAGTGTGTGACATAAGGATGCAGGAATTCCTCCTACTATGGTGCGCCTTTCTTACCCACTCAGGATGTGACCAAGAGAGGGGGGGGGGGTTGGGGGATTATAATTTATATTAGTTCTGAAATTATGTTTAGCCCTCTCGGTTTTAATGTGTCCAGTTTAAACATCCAATATTTTTCACGTTTTTTGAGCAGCTCGAATCTGTTGGGTATATTCACTGCTATATGATCGATCGGGGTTATCTTGATTGCTGTTGCATCTCTGTTATGATACGTGTCATAATGGAATGACACTCCATGTGCTCTATACCCACTCTTTATATTTGAACGATGTTTGTTTAGCCGCTCATGAAGTGGTCTGATAGTTCTGCCAACATACTGCATGCCACATGGACACTCAAGCAGGTAAATTACAAACTCTGTAGAGCAATTCATGTCATGTTTAATGGTAAAGGATTCATTCGTTGATGCGGATTTAAAGCTGCTTGTCTGTTGGATGCTCCGACAACAAAGGCATCTATTTTTTCTACATTTTGATGTCTTTTTCTGCAGTACTTTGGCATAATTTGTGGTTGTCTTCTGTTTGAGCCTACTAGGAGCTATTATCCCTTTAATGTTTGGCGCCCTGCGGAAAGTAATTCCTGGTCTATCAGGTACAATGGATTTTAATATTGGATCACTTAGAAGTAAGTGCCAGTGTCTATGAAGGCATTTTTTGATTGACTTGTGACAATTATTATAAGTCGTTATAAAATTAAATGCTTTATTCTTCTCTGTCCCTTTTCTGTCTTTCTGTATAAGGAGGGTTTCTTGCGGGATTTCTCCACTGTGCTTTTGTGTGCTGGATATCAATTTTTTTGGGTATCCTTTCTCTAGGAATCTTTTTCTGAGTATTTCAGATTGAGAAGCGTAGTCATCCTTGGAAGTGCAATTCTTCTTAATCCTTCTAAATTGATTGGCCGGTATATTACGCAGCCATTTTGTGTAATGTCCACTCCTGAAGTCAATATATGAATTCCTGTCCGTAGGCTTAAAGTATGTTTTTGTATGTATCCTTGTGCCATCAGAGAAAATTGTTAGGTCCAGGAAATTGATGCTTTCTTCATGTATTGTTCGTTCAAAATTTATCCCCCAGTGGTTATTAATGATGTCACTGAAAAATCCCCCAACCCCCCCCCCCTCTCTTGGTCACATCCTGAGTGGGTAAGAAAGGCGCACCATAGTAGGAGGAATTCCTGCATCCTTATGTCACACACTTAAGCAAACCTCACTTTATTTTTTCATTCTATCTTTTTTCATTTTATTTATTTTTTCATCTGACTACTTTTTTGATCGCACGGGTATATCTAAACACTTAATGTCTCACATACACCTAATGACACATTTATTTTGTTTAAATATATATCAAAGTTGGTATCCTATCTAGAATTTCACAATTCCCTAATTTAATATGCATAAGCTCATAACAATTTATAATTTTTCCTGATATTACAAAAGACAATGTCATTTATGCCTGCATGGAGACCTGTGACTTGAACCCAGGTGTGCTAGACCAAAAGACACACGTTTCATGGGTGACACCACCACAATTAATATATAAAATAGTGACCATAACTATACGGAAGATGATAGATACTTTCTTCAGGCCATTTTTAATAATACGATTATATAATAGTAATTTTTAGATAATTCTTTATTGATAATAAATAATAAAAATAAAAATGAAAATAAAAATAAGTTTTTTAAAAGCAGTTAATTTTAGAAATAATCCATTTTATTTAATAGTGGCATCGCTCCTTGATTCCCTCCTACAAAACAAAAATAAAGAAAATTGTTCATTGCAATTTTTTATAATAATTTTTTAACAAACCATAGTATCACATATTTAACAGGATAGTTTTGTGACAAAATAGTTCATAGAACCTATGTTCCTAAGGCACTGATACCAGCAGAACGGTGGCGCTCAACATAAGTCACAAGAGAAAAAAATGAAACCAGTAAACACATGGGTTCTACTACCCTGAAAGTCGGGAGATAATATTTTTTAAAAAAAATTTTTTTTGTTTTTGCATTGACAGTCTGGATACTTTGGCAATGTTTCCGCTGCAATTTTTATGAAGGTCTTTATATCATTTTACTGGTAGGATTTTTATGTACATTTTAGCAAGTATTTTGAAGGATTTTCTTGTTTTATTATGTTATTTGTGTGAAATTGTGCCAAAAATGCTGGCCCCTCCCCCAGTGATGACCATTATGACATCATATGTAAACAGAACACACCCATAATTGCTAATGGAAGGGGCTATAAATTCCCTGCTCCTATGGCTGGTGTAATATCCCTGAGGAAGGTGCCAGGAAGGGCGCCGAAATGCGTAGGAAGGAATAAAGCAGTACTTTGTTACTACATCTTGCATCCCAGGTGATTTTGTGGATTCAGCAGCGCGGACTGTGGCACATCTTGCTTCCCATATTCTAAGACAGCAACCAGGCGCAGGAGAAGGCAGGAGACATCTGCAGCAGCACCATCAGCACCACCCCAATTGGAGCAGCATGCTGAACAACGGGAGGGGGTCCAGCAGCAGATGAGAGACGGTAATTATCAAATCACCCATTCCTCCAAACTAGGGCTATTGAATATCAAAATATTCATTGGCCCTTTGTTTCTCTTTATTCAACAGCCGCCCAATAGATGCAGCAGCAGCAATGGCAGCAGCTGGAACACCACCCACAGGCATGGAGTGTGGCCACCAGGAAGACAGCACATCATCTTCTGGGAGCCCTCCCTCGCATCGTCAGCGTTTGACGGTAAGTTTTTATTTCCAAAATCCATCTTCTTTGTAATATATGTCTATTCATGGCCTTTTATTTCAAAACAGGAATCACAAGATGAAGAGGAGCTCCCAGAAGAAGGAAGGGGTGGACAGACACCTGGAGTGGGCTCACAATTGGTAAGTTTTTTGCATCAAACGCAGAAACACAACATCACACTACACACAACACATAGAAAACAATGTTCTGCAGACCACACACAGCAAACAAATGCCTACATCCAAAGACATAACTTTTTTTGTTTTCTTCTCTAGTCTTCCCAATCTGGTGCTTGGCCAAGAGGTCCTCGCAGTGCCTCCCAGGGTCGTCGGCGACAGCAACGCGGCGGTCACCAGCGTGTAAGTATAAATATTTTTGCTTTGTTTTTTTGCACTTTTTATTTCATTTCTTTTGTGGAGGCTAATTATGTTATTTTTGTCTTTTTCTTTAACAGCCTTCACAGCGTGCTCCCGACTCTGACGTTGAGGATGGAGGGATTGATGTGGACCGCCTCATCGATCTCGTCAGAGAAAGGGAGCCGCTCTGGAATATGGCTGACCGCCGCCACGCTGACCTGATCGTTACCCGACGACTCTGGGAGGAAATCTGTTCGCTCCTTGTGGGCCGCTGGGAGGACCTCGATGTTCGGGCCCAGATTACAGAGCGTAAGTATATACAGTACCGGTTGCTTGATTTAAACCAGTGTTTCCTGAACTCCAGTCCTCGTGGTCCCCACGGATCATGTGTTCAGGATTTCTATTTACTATGGAAATCCTGAAAACATGACCCCTGGGGACCATGAGGACTGGAGTTTGGGAAACACTGATGTTGTATACTAACCACTCCTTTCTCGTTTCAGGGAACAGAATTGTGAATCGGTGGCGGTCTGTGAGGGATCGTTTCAAGAAGGAGTTCAATAAAGAGATGCGGGCCCCGAGTGGATCTGGAGGACGCAGGAGCAAGTACAAGTACGCAGAAGCCCTGTCGTTCCTCCGGGAAACAATGGTCACCGGAAGGTAAATATTACACACCACATGTGAAAAAAAATGTTAGATGTAAATTTTTTTTTCAGCCAGGGCCATACCATGTCAGTATTTTAATTGTTTTTTTTTTCTCTTTATTCCACAGCACGGTGAGCAGCACTCGGGAGCCGGCACGATTGGACCCTTCTGAGGCGATCCCTGAGGAGACCGGCACCGAGGGACACTTCGACCGCCCCGGTACATCTGCACCTTCCCAGCCTTCCCACACATTCGACCCATCTGTCCCATCCACCAGCACAGGAGCATCGTGGCCGCCTACATTACATGAAGCTGCTGGTGAGGAGATCGCTTTCCCTTTACCCCACCCTTCTGCCCCTGCCACCTCTAGTACACCTGCGGGTACTGGGCGGCAGCGGCAGAGGGGTCAGGAAAAGACTTATGCGCCAGAGTTCTTGCATCTGAATGCATCTTTCCAGAACTGTCTAAAAGTCTTGTCAGAGCAAATCTCCGCAGGCTATCAGCAGATCAACTCCAGCATTCTGGAGGTGAAGACACTTCTGCAAACCATGCATTCAGAAGCAAGATCTTCGCCAAACCACACCTTTTTCAGGTCTGTTGTGGAGCGCATGGAAACGCTCTCTCCTGCCCAGCAGATGCATGTAATGCATTCATGCCACGCTGCTCTCCAGCAAGTTACCTCCCAACCTCCTCCTCCTCCCACCACAGTAGTTCCTCCACCTGCACCCCCTCCAGCCACTTTCCATCCTCCCCCTCCTATTACATCTACACCCCCTCCAGCCACTTTCCATCCTCCCCCTCCTATTACATCTACACCCCCTCCAGCCACTTTCCATCCTCCCCCTCCTATTACATACCATCCACCTCCAGCCACTTTCCATCCTCCACCTCCCCAGCACCAGCAACCTCCCCAGCACCAGCAACCTCCCCAGCACCAGCAACCTCCCCAGTACCAGACATCTCCCCACTTCCAGCAACCTGCCCCGTACCAGACATCTCCCCACTTCCAGCAACCTGCCCCGTACCAGACATCTCCCCACTTCCAGCAACCTGCCCCGTACCAGACATCTCCCCACTTCCAGCAACCTGCCCCGTACCAGACATCTCCCCACTTCCAGCAACCTGCCCCGTACCAAACTCCTTCCCCATACAACTTGCCATCAACATCATCTGCTCCTACAGTCTCTGCCCAACCCTCCACTCCACCACACACCACCTCTTCTGCTTCCCACATGTCCACCCATTCTGTAGTTTTTTCCACACCTTCACCTCTAACTGTTCCTTCCCCACCACGATCCCAGTCCTCTCTCCACACTCCCAGTGTCGAAGTGTCCCGCAGCCCCTACAGCAGTATTTCCACCACACACTACACTGAATTATAATGTGTGTATTTAAATAAAAATGACCAGTTTTATGGTTTCAGTTTTATAGTTTCAAATTTTTATTAAACATGTTTATTAAAATTTTAAAAAAGTTTACTAAAAAAAACATTTTTCAATAAAAGTTAAATTATTTTACACTGGTTGTCTGTCATTTCTTTCTGCGGCGAAAAAGGTTAAATACAGGGTATTTAAAAGGTGAAATGGTATTCAAAACTAGGTATATAACTGTGGGTAAATTTTAGCTTTTTGCCACAGTTGTGTTCCTGGTTGTGTTTGAAGCAAAGTATTTCACCTAAAAAGTTGTGTTTATTGTTGGTGATTTCCTAACAATGTACACAACTTTTGTTAAAAGGTGAAATACTTTGCATAAAACACAACCAGGTACACACCTGTGGCCTAAAGCTAAAAATAGAGACCATGACAAGATAGCCAACTTTGGTTGGCAAAGGTATATACTGTTGGTACAGAAGGTACACAAGTTTGGTTAGGGCACAAATCTTTCACACTCTGTCATCCTGCCAGTGTACTCTGCCTTGAGGTGACATAAAGTATAGTGCAAAATTGTCCCTCATTACTGAAACCGTCACAGAACTTCTAGTGGTAATGTCATGGTAATCTTGCAAGGTGGTTTCTTCAGAGGTGTCCTCAATGGAAATGGGTTCCTTGCAGATAACAAAATTGTGGAGTACCACGCACGCTTTGATCACCTCGTCCACAGTTTCTGTCTTGAGGTTGATCGCAGTCAATAGGACCCGCCATTTGGCTGTCAGAATACCAAAGGTACATTCAACCATTCTTCTTGCTCTTGTGAGGCGGTAATTAAAAATGCGTTTTGGTCTTGTCAATCCTCTGCTAGAGTACGGTTTCAAAAGGTGTTCTGACAGCTGGAAGGCTTCATCCCCTACACAGACAAATGGCATAGGTGGACCAGATGTTTGCGGCAGCGGTCTAGGTGGTGGGAACTGGAAGGTGTTTCCATACAGTTTACGCCCCATGGCAGACAGTTTGAAAACTTGAGAGTCATTGGAGCGGCCATAGGCCCCAATATCAACCGCAATAAATTTGTATTCCGCGTCAGCGATGGCCATGAGGACAATTGAAAAATATTTCTTGTAATTGAAATATTCCGATCCCGATCCAGCTGGCTTTACAATGCGGATATGTTTCCCGTCCACAGCGCCCAAGCAGTTTGGAAACTGACATATCTGTTGAAACTTGTCAGCAATTTCAATCCACCTCTCTGTTGTGGGCTCTGGTAAAAACTCTTCAGCTAAGGAGTCCCACAGTGCACGGCATGTGTACTTCACAATTCCAGATATGGTGGAAATCCCGAGTCTGTACTGGAAATGCAGTGACGAAAGGGATTCTCCAGTTGCAAGAAATCTGTGGGGAATTAAAAAACAATAAATTAGTTTTAAATCACAGCATTACATACCAAAACTGACCTATAACACTTGGAGATGCAAACTACCACCAGCAAGATTGCAGTGAAAGTGTGCTCTGATGCGAGCATATCCAATAAATGTGGCTTACCTTAAAGTCACCATCAGACGCTCTGCGGGTGAAACAGAGAAGCGGCAATAGGTTCCGCTTTTCTTATGAGGTGTGCAATGCGCTCCACCAAGTAATCAAAATTCTCCATTTTCATCCTAACATATCCAAAAAATGTATCCGGGTTTCGTCGAAGGTCCATGCATAGTGTAGAATAGACCCCACGCATCATTCTCTTGGCTTTGATGGGGAGGATCCACAAACGTCGTCTACGATGCCTGATGCGCTGCTGTCTCGCTCTCTCCTTCTCCAGAACAATCACCCTCAAACGATTTGCCTCCGCTGTAAAATCCGCCAAATTCTTCAAAATATTTCCAATGACAACATCCATCTTCGCCAGTACTTGCTCTTCTCTCCAACCTGCACTTTCTCCTCTACAACCTGTCAAAGAAGGGCTGTAGGAACATGCTATATATAGTTTTCCAGTAGCCAATCCCGTTCGGAAGGCCACAAGGGTCAATTTTCAAAACCGGATCCGGCGTAATCCGTCGAAAAACGGATAGAAAAACGGATGAACCGGATGAGACGGATCCGGTTTTGTCTGTCAAGAAAAAGACGGATCCGGCAGAAAACCGGATCCGTCACATCAGGTTTTACTAAACATTTGCCGGATCCGGCGTTCCGGCACGACGCCGGATCGCGCCTGACGCCGAAAACCTGATGTGTGAAAGTAGCCTTACAGTGGTTTTCAGGCAGTATTTAAAAATCACTATCAAAATTTGAATTAAAAAATTTATGAAATTTGCAGTTTTAACTACCAAACCTCATATATGTCTGACACTTAGGGCTCGTGCACACAAGCACTTTTCTCATATGAATGCTATCTGGGGTTTTCACGTAAGATATTTTATGGGGTTGTACACATGTCCAATCTTTTTGACCGGACCGAGTGGTCCACAGAAAAAATCTGAGACATGTATGATTTTGATCTGAGGGGTGGGGTCAAATTCAGCAATGCAAATCTAGAGGTCTATGAAAAACTCAAATGACATCCAAGTGAATTTCAGATTTTCACAGACTGACAGAAAGAACAAGGTAGAGAAACTTTTTTTCTCTGCACTAAAAACTAATGCCACTCTGATCAAACTCCGATCAGAATCATAGGTCCGTTTTTCAAGGATGTGGAAAAATCGGTCATGTGAACCTACCCTTAAGGTGCTCATATACATGCATTTCCAAGCATTTTATTGGCTGCCCTATTAATATGAATATGATCATGTAGGATGATTGTTCTCTATGAGGAGATTGGAGTATGAAACTGATGCACACCTCTGTCAGTGGCTTATATAGGGCGTGAACAGATGGATTATTCAATGGAATTTAAATTACCCAATACTTCTACATGTATAGATGACGTCAGTGAAGTGTCTCATTTAGGTCAAATTGTTGGGCACCTCAAAACCTGGATATCAATATCTCTATATGTACGCAACTTCTAAGACCAAAATGTGTAAGTATTTCAAGAACCAGGAGTTAAATTTCAAAGCAGATTATTGTAAAAAGGAAAACTAAGTAACCAGAATAATGGAAGCTGTAATGAAGACAAAGCGTTGACACATATCTTCATAAATATACTGTAATTCTAAATGAGTCTTACTACTGAAATGGAAGCCCAGTAAAGTATAAAAAACATCTGTGAGTGCATAGACTAAGCAGTTTACTGATGATGTATCTGACCACTGTAAAACAAGGGAAATAATTCTGCTTAGACAAGAAGAACAAATAGATCAAGAAACTGTCACTGGTTGCATTTTACATCCAAGTTACTACTTTATAGAGCAGCACTAATTAGCAAGGTACATTGGATTTTTTTTAAAGTGAAACAACGAAACCTATCTTTTCAACGGGATTTTGCGCTTGTTTCTGAAGACGCTTAATAGTGGCTTGAATTTAAAGTTTTACATTTGTGAATCAATTTATTACATAAGGAAGCAAAGCCTCTCATTTTACAGTTAGATAATCAGGAAAATCAATATGCACAAAGTGTTTCAAAGAATTTTCCAATTGGTTGAAAGAAAATGTGCACTTTTATTTTATTTTACTATCTTTAGCCTTTACACATTGGGGATATATCAGAAAATTGGTTGTGATGGTTTTAGGACTAAGGCCCTTCACAGTTTGCATGCCATTATTGTGAGCTGCCGTCCCATATCTGAGGGCTACGCCCAATATCGGAGACCTAATTGAGAATTTTGAAAATCATTCTAACTAGTGCAAGGAAACAAGATGTGAAGAAAATGTTTCTTATTTTTATTTAAATAGTGTAGATCCATCATGAAGATAAACAAGGAGTCGAACATATACAAACTAATCCAAGCAGTAAAATTTTCTACAGTGCAGTCCATACTGCACAGTCCGTGAGGAGATGCCACTGGCCGATAATAGGAATGTGCAAATCTGTGCAATATTTCGAGGTAAAAATGAGCTTTTTGAGCATGTTTGAAAAATTACTGTGTCAGGACTCAAACCTGGTAATTCACGAGGCAGCAGCTCTTCCCAGTCAGCTATTCAGCTCTATGGCTAGCTCCTTGCTAAATCAGATACCAGTACCTACTGCATGTTCTTTATGGCTCCAACCTGTCATGGTATTGGACTGGGTCCATGTCCTTCCCTCTCAGGGTTAATTGTTGCGGCCTTCCTTTGGATCTGGGAGGGGTATTTATACATACTCTGGACTAGGATTCCCTGTCAGCTATACTTTCGTTTAGTCTGTGTGCCTGAGCCTCGGGTGTGTATGCTTTGGTTACGTCTGTTTGTTTTGCTCTCAGTGCTTGACTCGGTCCGTTTACTCTCTGGGCTTTCTGACAACTGGCTTCTTTTTGACTATCCCTCTGTCTCAATCATCCAGTACCTCGTTATATCCTGATTTTGACCTTGGCACATCTGACTACTCTCCGGTGTCTATCGTCTCCTCTTCACCCCCGGCGCCTGGCACCGCCCTCGGCCTCCTCCCACTCTGTCACGTGGTTCGGGTCCTGCTTGCTACCTGGTAAGTTCTCCGCTGCTCTGCTTCCCCGCAGCAGTTACACCTGGGAGCCGTGACACATCCTGTGTTGTTCCTGATTTACTTAATCTTAAAATTTCCTGATTGAAGACCCTAATTTAAATCTGTCCTGGCACTCTTCCTTGTGAGATTATTGAGCTCTCAGCCACTAGCCTAGGGCTCTTACCTGCTGCTGCTCCTCCTCCTCCTCCCCCTCTTCCTCCTCTTCCACTTCCTCTCCCTGCTCCTCCTCCACACCAGAATGTTGACTCTTGTGTACCGACCACTGGCATCCCTACTGACTACGCAATTTGCTAACCCTCCAAAACCCTCCTGCGTATCAACCTCTAGCTTCCTTTGACAACAATAGCAGCCTCTGCTCCACCTAATGGTTGCAATAATTAGAGACTATAATCCTGACTGGATCCTGACCGGATCGCACCACATTGCTTCCTCATGCAGCAATCCTATGCTGAGTTTTCTGACTTTTCATAGAGGATCTGCTCCAAAATCCTCCTCGAAATCTGCTTCAAAAAGTCTTACAAAGCTTTTCCTACTCATTTATATGGGAAATCCACTTTGCTGTTCATAGAGGTTTTGAGCATTGTTTTTGAATATGTTTTGAAAAACACCGGACAAAAAAAGTGAATGTCAATTCTTTGAAGCAGATCCCAATGGAATCTTATTTACTTTACTCGCACATATAGTGCCATTAAGTTTCACAGCACTTCACAGACATTATCATGGGGGAAATCCACACAAACAAAAGGAGAACATACAAGCTCCTTGCAGATGTTCTCCTTGGTTGATGTGAACCCAAGACACAAGTGCTGCAAAGCTACAGTGATAACCACTGATTCACTGTATGGATGTGTACTGTCTTACCCAGTTCCTACCCCTGAAGAAAACAGACGCGGTATGTGAATATTGTCATGCAGTTTTTTATGTGAAGTAGCGTGTGTATCATGAAATGTGATATAAAGTATTACGGTGGTGTACAGTATAAACAGTGTTAGCGCATAATGTGAGAAATTGGCGTTTATAAGGAAAATAATGTGGAGAAACATTTTTTCCTGTAAAATGACTTGTATACAAGGCAAAATTTAAAAAGGATTTTAAAAAATATTCAATTTAAGTAAACAAAAATTGAAATTTTTTATTAAAAAAAATGAATTTCAGTGTAATTTATGAACGAAACAAGAAGTGCTAAAAATTAGGGACTCATATACAACCTGTATTAACCATAAAGGAGGGCCTCATACACATACTATTCAAATTGTAATGTAGTAGTACTCCAAGACTCCTGAAGCCTATGCACTAAGCGCAACTCTTGCCAAAAATTACAAGCAGGGTCATCCATACACCCTTGAAGCCACTATCTGTAGTGTCTCATTCAAATATTGTGAGCAAAGTGTAGTTGTGTTACCCCTACACTCATAAAAGCTCATCACACAGTACAAAGACTGCCAATAATTATAAGCAGGGTCATCCATACAGTCTTGAAGGCACTAACTGAAGTGTCTCTTAAAAAAATAAGAAAGTGTAGTTGTGGTACTTCTAAACTCATTGTGGAAAAATTTTTAAGTAGGTTCATCCAGTCAACCATAGACCCTACAAGGCAACAACTGGCAGGACTCATTCAAATATTGAACATTAAAAATACTTTATGTGCTGCTATCATCTAGTGATGTGGAAAAGTTGGGTTTAATTCAGGCTCTGTTCCTTGTTATCAGAGTGAGCCTTTCAGTACTTTCTGTTGACAAGTGTGTTAGGCATCAGGATTCTCCCACAGCACAGGGTAGATCCCAAGCCTTGTCTGCCTCTGCGGTCTCCCATTCTGCTTAGGCCGCAGCTGCTCAGCAGAGACGTCGGTCTCAGTGTCTTGCTCAGACTCGTGCTGTTTGCTTAGTTACTGCTGGCTGTCCAGCCAAAGCTATAGGAACTAGCAATAGGCAGCAGTGATCAAGCGTTTCAGAGGCTACGTCCAGAAATCATCCCACTGAGCATGCTCGTGAGGTGGCGACCTCTCATTGGTGGTTGGTCGTCAGCTGCTCGGGTGATGTGGCAGTTCCAGATTGGTCCACGAGCAAGGTCCGGTCAGACTGGACTTGAACAGGAATGTATAATAGGTTCCCAGGAGCGCGTGTCGGTGTGCTAATATCATTTGCGGTCATGTGTGTGTGCGTGGAGACTTTACCGCCCTATCAGCTTGTAAGAACGTCTAGTTTTCATTAGAGAGGCAGGTTTTTCTTTTTGCTTGGCCTAGTGCCTGTCTCGGCCACATGTGCTGTTAGCACAGGTCAGATATGGGGCATAATCAAACCTACGGGCTTAAACCCTAGTGTTGTCAATTTGGTATAGCACATACCTCATTTGGTACCGCTCAGCGGTTAGCTGAGCTTGGCACTCTTATTTTTGCACGACTTGGTGGAGCTGTATTAGTTAGTTATATTTTCTTTGCCACTCGGCAGTTAACTGAGCTGGTATTCCTGCTCAGCCCTAAGCTTAACCCTCCACCCTCCACCCAGTGAGGAGACAAACCACCAAAGCCCCAAACAATAAAGACAGACAGGGAGAACTTAAACTGCACTGCGCGCATACACACAGGACGATACAGTAATGTGAACAGGGCACAACAAAACACAAATATGGGAAGGCGAGAAGGTAACAATGGATCATACGACACCAGATATGAATCTCTCTCTCTCTCCAACACCTCCACTCCAGACCGGAACCACTTGGTATGACACACAAGCTATAATCGGCGACGCCCATAGGCCAGCACGACTATTTAAAGACCGTGGGCGTGACCAAACATCCAACCTGATCTCCAGCTAGATTAACCCCCGATAGCCTGAGAAACTCAAGCTGGCGCCACTGAGGCTATAGTGGACGGAGGTGGAACTACCTCTGCCTGCCGGACGCTGTGGTGTGAATAGCGTCTGACATGACAGTACCCCGTCTTCTACGAGGGACCCCAGGGCCCTCAAGACTCATAGGACCCGGCTTGTCCGGATGACGACGGTGAAAAGAACTGACCAGCTGATCTGCATGTATGTCCGAGGCTGGTACCCAAGACCTCTCCTCCGGACCATACCCCCGCCAGTGTACCAAATACTGAAGAGTACGGCGCACTACTCGAGAGTCCAGTACCTTGGAGACCTCAAACTCTAAATCGCCATCCACCATGACTGGAGGTGGCATTGGCATCCTGTCCATAGAGCCTGCCACCTTTTTCAATAAAGCCTTGTGAAACACGTTGTGTATCTTGTATACTGCAGGAAGTTCCAACCGATAAGCAACTGGGTTAATGATGGCAGAAATCTTAAAAGGCCCAATAAACCTTGGACCCAATTTTAAAGATGGAATTTTGAGTTTTATATTTTTACTCGCTAACCACACCCATTCACCCACACACAGGTCCGGACCTGGCACGCGTCTACTGTCAGCCACCCGTTTGTACCTCGCACTCATGCTCAACAATCGCTGTTTCACCCTCCTACAGACCGATGATAATTGAGCTCCTAGCTGGTCCTCCTCCGGGAAGCCCCCCGAGTCACCCTGACGTAAGGTACAAAATTGAGGATGTTGACCGTAAACACAAAAGAACGGAGACTCTCCCAATGACTCTTGACGGTGATTATTTAACGTGAACTCGGCCAGAGGAAGGAAAGTAGACCACTCCTCTTGGTTGTCGGACACAAAGCATCGTAAATACTGCTCCAGATTTTGGTTCATGCGCTCAGTTTGACCTTTTGACTGTGGATGAAACGCCGATAAATGTGACAACTTGATCCCCAAACGTGAGCAAAAAGCTTTCCAAAACCTCGCAACAAATTGAGTTCCCCTATCAGATGCTATGTCCGACGGAACTCCGTGGAGTCTGACCACCTCCTGCACAAACACCTGAGCCAACGTCTTCGCATTGGGCAAGGAAGGCAATGAGACAAAATGCGCCATCTTTGAAAATCGGTCAACCACCACCAGGATGACCGTGTTCCCCGCAGAGACTGGCAAGTCAGTGATAAAATCCATGGAGATCTCTGTCCATGGCCTATTAGGTACCCCCAGAGGCTATAGCGTGCCAGCAGGACGGGCTCGGGGCGACTTGGGCCTGGCGCACGTGATGCAAGCTGCCACGTACGAGACCACGTCCTGCCGGATTTTGGGCCACCAGAAACGACGCGATACCAGCTCCAAGGTGCCCTTAACCCCTGGATGACCAGCCAGTACGGAGTCGTGATGTTCCCTCAACACTTTAAGACGAAGATGAAGGGGTACAAATGATTTGTTGGCGGGAAGTCCTGGCGGTACCTCCTCTTGGGCCTCGGCAATCTCCGCCTCTACCTCAGTCGTGAGAGCCGAAACCACTACACCTTCCTGGAGGATGGGTACCGGCTCTTCCCGAGGTTCTCCCCCCGGAAAACACCTGGACAAGGCATCCGCCTTGGTGTTTTTAGCCCCGGGACGGTAAGTCACCAGAAAATTGAAACGTGTAAAAAAACAATGCCCAGCGAGCCTGCCTAGTAGACAGACGCTTGGCCGACTCCAGATAGAGCAGGTTCTTATGGTCGGTGATGACTGTGACCTGGTGAGCCGCCCCCTCCAAGAAGTGTCGCCATTCCTCAAAAGCCAATTTGATGGCCAACAACTCCCTGTTGCCGATATCATAATTCCGTTCGGCCGGCGACAGCTTCTCGGAGAAGTAGGCGCATGGATGCATATCGCTCAAAGATGAGCCCTGTGACAGTACTGCCCCCACTCCCACCTCAGACGCATCAACCTCCACCACAAAAGGTTTAGACACGTCCGGTTGCACCAGAATGGGGGCTGAAGCAAAACTGTTCTTCAGACGCTCAAATGCACGTATCGCCACCTCAGACCAGCTAGTCAGATCGGTACCTTTTTTTGTCATGTCCGTGAGCGGTTTGGCTATAGTAGAAAAGTGTTTTATAAATTTCCTATAATAATTAGCAAACCCAAGGAACCGCTGGAGCGCTTTCAGATTATCAGGCCTTTCCCATTGTAGCACCGCTTGCACCTTAGCGGTGTCCATTTTAAACCCTGCGGCAGACACAATATATCCCAAAAAAGGCAACTCCTGAACAAAAAATAAGCATTTTTCCAGCTTAGCATAGAGCTTATTCTCACGGAGCAACTGTAACACCTGCCTGACATGCTCTAAATGAATGTCCCGGTCGCTCGAATAAATGAGGATATCACACAGGTATACAATCACAAATTTCCCCAGGACATGAGCAAATACGTCATTAATAAAATGTTGGAAAACAGCAGACGCGGTTGTCAACCCAAATGGCATAACCAGGCTCTCAAAATGACCCTCAGGAGTGTTAAAGGCCGTTTTCCACTCATCCCCCTGACGGACCCTTATGAGGTTATACGCACCCCTGAGGTCAAGCTTGGAAAACCACTTTGCCCCCGCCACCTGGTTGAACAAATCAGGGATCAAAGGCATCGGGTATGGATCACGGATCGTAATCTGGTTTAACTCCCGGAAATCCAGACACGGCTGTAACCCCCCATCTTTCTTCTTAAAGAAGAAAAACCCCGCTGCTACAGGCGAGGACGAAGGCCGGATGTGTCCTTTGCTCAGACTCTCCACGATGTAGTCTTTCAGAGCTTGTCTCTCTGGACCAGAAATATTAAACATCCTGGCCTTAGGTAATTTGGCCCCGGGTTTTAACCTAATCGCACAGTCATAGGCTCTATGTGGAGGCAGTTCTGAGCAACCCTTCTCAGAGAAAACATCCGTGAAATCCTGCAAAGCCTCCGGAAGGCTGGGCGTCACGGCGGACACACATGTGGCCAAGCAATTGTCCTGGCAAAAACCACTCCATTGGACTATGTCCTGAGTTTTCCAATCAATCACCGGGTTGTGCCTGGACAACCATGGAAAACCCAGGACCATTTGTGCTGGGAGATTACGGAGGACCCTACATGTAACCCACTCAGAATGTAGGACCCCAATGTGGAGTTTCACCTCAGCCACAAACTCCGTAATCTCCCCCTGAGGGAGGGGAGCGGCATTAATGGTAACCACCTGAATAGGATGAGGGAGTTTTTCGATCTTAAACCCGGCAGTGCGTGCAAACTCCTCATCTATGAGATTGGTGGCAGAACCGCTATCCACAAACACTGATATTGGTAGCTCTCTGCCCGCGATAATAACCTTGGCAGGGAGCATACATTGAAATACCATCATGGAGGATATGCATACGCTCAGTTGGGTCTCCTCCATACCCACTGAGCTTAGCAGTTTTCCGCCGGTGTGACCTTCTTCGGTAGCACAGGACAAGCGTTAACATAATGATTCCTTTTACCACAAAAAAAAAAATGCTCCGGGCTTCCTGAACCCAGGAACGCGACGCTTAACCTGTGACACCCCCGCAATTTGCATAGGTTCAGTGGGCTCACCTGCAGCAACCACACTTGCACCCCTGCTTTCCCCCTGGGGTAGCATCTCCTGTGCCCCCTGACGCAAACGGCGATCAATACGTATAACCAAACTCATGGCAGACTCCAACGATGCAGGAGTCTCATACATCAGGAGGGCCTGTTTAACTCTTCCTGAAACCCCATGAATAAACTGACTCCGCAGCGCTGGGTCATTCCACTGTGTGTCTACTGCCCAATGGCGAAATTCTGAGCAATAGTCTTCCGCCATACGTTCCCCCTGATGGAGGGCGCGGATTTTAGATTCTGCTAGAGCTAATCTGTCGGGATCATCATAAATGAGCCCGTGTGCAGAAAAAACATTATCGACAGAATGAAATGTAGCAGAGTCAGCTGGTAAGGAAAATGCCCATGCTTGGGGGTCCCCACTCAGTAATGATAACACCAGGCCCACCCGCTGAGCCTCATTACCTGAGGAGACCGGGCGCATGCGGAAGTATAACTTGCAGGCCTCCCGAAATATGACAAATTTGCTGCGTTCCCCTGAGAATCGTTCTGGCAGCGGGATCTTCGGCTCTGCACCGACACCTGCAGATGCCGTTTGCACCTTCGCTACTACCAGGCCCTGCTGCTGAACTGCCCCTTTCAACTCGGAGACCTGTAAGGACAGCGCCGCCAACTGGTGGGTTATGGAATCCATGGGATCCATGGACTCCTGAAAAATGCGTGGGAATTTCCCACACAGCAATGGCATAAAGTGAGACTAGGGACTTTTTTTTTTTTAAGTGGCGGAGGAATACAGTGCGGAAGGATACCTACCTTCCGTCACTGGATTCCTGCAGCCCGTAGAGAACGGCAGCAACAGCTGATGCTGCAGTTCTCTACCCAAGATCGTCGTGGGACACACTCGTGGACTGCTTCGGATCGTGGGTGAGTATTTTTGTGGTTTGTTATGTTAATATTTATTCCGTAAAAGACAATGGCTTCGGGGAACAATGTGACAAGTATTGGTAAGTATGTTACTCTATGTTATATGTACTGTATGTCTATGTATGTATTGTATGAATGTATTGTATGTAGTATGTATGTAGTATATATGTGGTATGTATGTAGCATGTAGTATGTATGTAGTATGTATGTAGCATGCATGTAGCATGCAGTATGTATGTAGCATGCATGTAGTATATATGTAGTATGTATGTAGCATGTAGTATGTATGTATCATGCATGTAGTATATATGTAGTATGTATGTAGTATATATGTGGTATGTATGTAGTATGTATGTAGCATGCAGTATGTATGTAGCATGCATGTAGTATATATGTAGTATGTATGTAGCATATATGTAGTATGTATGTAGCATGTAGTATGTATGTAGCATGCAGTATGTATGTAGCATGCATGTAGTATATATGGAGTATGTATGTAGCATATATGTAGTATGTATGTAGTATGTATGTAGCATGCATGTAGTATATATGTAGTATGTATGTAGCATATATGTAGTATGTATGTAGCATGTAGTATATATGTAGTATGCATGTTGCATGCATGTAGTATATATGTAGTATGCATGTTGCATGCATGTAGTATATATGTAGTATGTATGTTGCATGTAGTATATATGTAGTATGTATGTTGCATGTAGTATATATGTAGTATGCATGTTGCATGCATGTAGTATATATGTAGTATGTATGTTGCATGTAGTATATATGTAGTATGTATGTTGCATGTAGTATATATGTAGTATGAATGTAGCATGTATGTAGTATGTAGTATGAATGTAGCATGTATGTAGTATGCATGTTGTATGTATGTAGCATGTAATTTTTTTTTTTTTACATTCAACACTACTACTGTTCCATCATTGGCTAATGTGTCAATCACTGTCATGGTAGCAGGCATCACCCGATGGGACTTGTAGTCCCATCGGACGATGCCTGCACAGACCCCCGAAGCCTGCACAGCCCCCCGGCAGGCCGGCAGGCCGGCACAGCCCCCCGGAGCCTGCACAGCCCCCCGGCAGGCCGGCACAGCCCCCCGGCAGGCCGGCACTGCCCACCGGAGCCTGCACAGCCCCCCTGGCAGGCCGGCACAGCCCCCCGGCAGGCCGGCACAGACCACCGGAGCCTGCACAGACCCCCTGGCAGGCCGGCACAGCCCCCCGAAAGGCCCGTACAGACCCCAGAGAGGCTGTACAAGGGAAAAACAGGATTTTTCTTATTCCGATACCGGAAGTCCCATAGACTTGAATGGGACTTCCGGTATCGGAATCGGCGATACCGATACTTTTTTTTAAGATCGGCCGATCCATTCCGATCCGATACTTTGAAGTATCGGACGGTATCGCTCAACTCTAGTTATGATTCTTTTGTGGAGATGCTTCTAATGCTATTTCAGCCTGCCCTAAACGAGAGAAACGTTTTGCTCACTCATTTGCAATGGGCAGTGTGCAGCCTAAGTTCCTTTTGGCGGTTACCTTGATCTGCTCCTTGTCTACATCTTCCCCTAAGGCATTTGTGGATTCAGGAGCAGCTTTGAATCTGATGGATTTTGACTTTGCTGAGCATTGTGGTTTTCCTATGGTGCCCCTTCGGACCCCTATTCCTTTGAGGGGTATTGATGCTACCCCTTTGGCGGAGAATAAACCCCAGTTTTGGACCCAGGTGATTATGCGGGTCGCCCCGGACTACCAAGAGAATTGTAAATTTTTGGTGTTGCACAATTTACATGATATTATTGTACTAGGTTTTCCATGGTTGCAGACCCATAATCCTGTGTTGGATTGGAAATCTGTGTCTGTGGTGAGTTGGGGTTGTCAATGTGCTCTTGGTGACACGCCTGTTTTCTCCACCTCTCCCGGTCTCAAGATGTTCCTGACTATTTGGCTGATTTTTCTGATGTACTTAGTGAGAGTAAGTCCGCATCTTTGCCTCCTCGTAGGAGTTATGAATGCGCAATTGAGTTGATGCCCTGGTGTAAATTTCCCAAAGGTCGGCTTTTCAACTTATCGGTACCTGAACATGATGCTATGCGATCTTACACCAAGGAGTTATTAGAGAAGGGTCATACAAGACCATCCTCTTCACCTTTAGGTGCTGTTTTTTTGTGTGGCCAAGAAAGATGTCTCATTAAGGCCATGTATTGACTATCGCTCCCTTAATAAGATCACTGTTAAATATCAGTACCCGTTGACCCTGATTTCTGATTTATTTTCCAGGGTCAAAAGTGCTTGTTGGTTTACCAAACTTGACCTTAGGGGGGGCGAATAATCTTATTCGCATCAAGCACGGGGATGAATGGAAGACGGCTTTTAATAACCGGAGGGACATTTTGAGTACCCGGTGATGCCTTTTGGGCTCACTAATGCCCCTTCCGTCATCCAGTCTTTTATAAATGATATTTTCCGGGACTTTGTGGATACGTTTTTGATCATTTATCTGGATGATATTTTGATTTTTTCCAGTGATTGGGATTCTCATGTGGAACATGTCTGGACTGTGTTCCGGATCTTGAGAGAAAATGCTCTGTATGTTAAGGGATCGAAAAGTCTCTTTGATGTACAGAGGATTTCGTTTTTTGGATTCATTTTGTCCCCATCTGCTATTGAAATGGACCCGGCCAAGGTACAGGCCATCTATGATTGGGTTCAGCCCACTTATCTGAAGGCTCTTCAGAAGTTTTACGGTTTTTCTAATTTCTATCGTAAATTTATAAGTAATTTTTCTGGTATTGTTAAACCACTGACAGATTTGACCAAAAAAGGCGCTGATGTGGTGAATTGGCCTCCAGAGGCAGTCTCGGCGTTTCAGGAGCTTAAGTGGAGATTCACTTCCGCTCTGGTTCTGTGGCAACCTGATGTTTCACTCCCATTTCAGGTGGAGGTAGATGCTTGTGAGATTGGTGCAAGAGCCGTTTTGTCTCAAAGGGATCCGGTATCCTCTAAGATGAATCCCTGTGCCTTCTTTTCTCGAAAATTTTCCCCATCTAAATGTAACTATGACGTGGGGAATCGAGAGTTGTTGGCCATGAAGTGGGCATTTGAAGAGTGGAGACATTGGTTGGAGGGAGCTAGACATCAAGTTGTGGTCCTTACCACAAGAATTTGATTTATCTTGAATCAGCCAAGCGCTTGAATCCTAGACAAGCTAGGTTTGCCTTGTTTTTCATGCGCTTTAATTTTGTTGTTACCTTTCTTCCTGGCACTAAGAATGCTAAGGCAGACATCCTTTCTAGGAGTTTCCTTGCGGATTCTCTTGATGTGACCAAGCCTACTACCATTCTGGGTGAGGGTGTGGTTCTTTCCTCCATTTCAACCACTTTGAGACTTGCCCTGGAGGAATTTCAGGAGGACAAACCTGAATGTTGCCCTATGGGAATATTGTATGTCCCTGACCAGTAGAGGAAAAGAGTAATGTCTGAAATACATTGCTCTGCGCTGGCTGGTCATCCGGGTATTTTTGGTACCAGAGATTTGGTGAGTCGGTCTTTTTGCTGGCCTGCCTTATCTCGTGATGTCAGGAATATTGTGCAGTCCTGTGGGACTTGTTCCAGGTCTAAGTCCTGTTCTCATTCTAGTGGTTTGTTGATGCCCCTGCCTTTGCCCAGCAGGCCATGGACCCATATTTCAATGGATTTTATTTCTGATCTCCCTGTGTCTCAGAGAATGACTGTTATCTGGGTGATTTGTGATAGATTTTCCAAGATGGACCAACTTGTACCACTCCCGAAGTTGCCATCTTCTTCTGAGTTGGTGCCCCTGTATTTACAACAGGTGGTTCGTTTGCATGGGATTCCTGAGAGCATTGTGTCAGACAGAGGAGTCTAGTTTGTTTCCAGATTTTGGAGGGCCTTTTGTTCTAAACTGGGAATTCAGTTATCTTTCTCCTCTGCATTTCATCCTCAAACCAATGGATAAACTGAGAGAATAAACCAGACTTTGGAATCCTATTTGAGATGTTTTATATCTGCTGATCAGCATGACTGGATCTCATTTTTGCCATTGGCCGAATTCGCTTTAAACAATAGAGCTAGTTCCGCCACTTTGATGTCTCCGTTTTTCTGTAATTTTGGTTTTCATCCTCGATTTTCTTTGGGGCAGGTGGAGGCTTCTGCTTGCCCAAGTGTGGATTCTGTGGTGGACAGAAAGCAGCAGAATTGGGACCAAGTAGTGGACAAGTTGTCTCACTCTCAGGAAAAGGCCCAACGGTTTTCCAACCAGCATAGGACCTTTGGTCCCCGGTTCAAAGTGGGTGATATGGTTTGGTTGTCCTCAAAAAATATTCCGATGAAGGTTGCGTCTCCAAAATTCAAGCCAAGGTTCATTGGTCCTTATAAGATTTTGAAAATCCTTAACGCCATTTCTTTCCGTTTGGCTATTCCAGGTACGTTCAAGATTCATAATGTTTTTCACAAATCATTGTTGAAAAGGTTTGTGGAGCCAGTAGTTCCTGTGGCGGCACCCCCTGACTCTGTATTGGTTGAGAGTAATTTAGAGTATGAGGTAGAGAAAATATTGGACTCTCGTCTGGCTAGACTTAGACTCCAGTACTTGGTCAAGTGGAAAGGTTATGGCCAGGAGGATAATTCTTGGGTTTCTGCTTCCAATATTCATGCCAAGAGATTGGTTCATGCTTTTCACCGGGCCCATCCTGATCGGCCTGGTGGTGTGGATGAAGGTTCGGTGACCCCTCCTCAAGGGGCGATACTGTTGTGAGCTCTCTTGATCCGACTTTTGAGGCAAGGCTCCCTCTGTCCCTCTGGTGGATACTGCTGGTAGTGGTGCTGGTCAACATGATGTTAACCCAACAGCTGCAGAAGATAATTGGAGGAGTGGTGGTAGTAACTGGGACTTCATAAGCGAGTAGACTTCTCTCAGTGACTGCCGGTGATAATCCTTTCTTTGCTTACTGAGGATTTCTGTCTGCTGCCTGATCCTGCAGTTTTTCAGCTAAGTGTCATTTGTTAAACCCTTTACATCTATTTTTGCCTTGCTGTCAGGAGTCAGCTTGCTCCCCCTGAGGCTGCTGGCTCCTGCCCTGTATTTTTGTGTCTTGTGTTTGTTTGCTCAGTCCCCTGCTGTATTAGCCTGTTGCTAGTCGCCAGTTCACACCTGAGTGCTGATATAGTGGGGGCGAGGTTGTTCAAACCTCAGTATTTTTGTATATCAGTCGTGTTGGAATTATTAGGGTTTTTGCGTGATTGCAGACAGTGCCTTTTCTGTCCTTTCCTATCTAGTCAGTGTGGGCCCCATCATTTGCTCAGTCTATTTTCTGTTTGTGTTTGTGCTTCATCTTGTCTCACCAACAAAATATGTTTGGGGGCTGTCTATTCCTTTGGGGATCTGCTCCGGGGCAGTTTAGATTTCACCTTTCTGTCTTTAGGCTTTGTTAGTCCTATGGCTGTGACGAGGCATCTAGGGTAACGTAGGAACGCTCCACGGCTACTGCTAGTTGTGTTGTTAAGATCAGGGGTCTGCAATCCGCTGAGTGACCAACCTTTCTGGTGTTCTGGTGGCATAGCCTATTGCCCTCTCCTCCTCGATGACTCATAAATAACAGGGATCGCTGGGACATCGTTAGCTGATCGCTGGTGAGCTGTCACATAGACAGCCCCTCCAGCGATCAGGACCAGCAAGCAAGCATGTTTCCAATGTAAACAGCGGGTATCTAAGAGCCGCGCGGCTCTTAGATACCTGCTGTTTACCTTGGAAACCAGCGTCCAGCATCGCTAATCGCTGGTCTCTCACTGCCACACACAGCGATGCGCGCTGGCCAGCGGGAGACAAACGATCAAAAACGGCATAGGACGATGGAGCGTGATCAGCGATACCCGGTAGGGGGCCGGTCGCTGATCCATGTCACACACAGGGATCTCGCTGGCGAGATCGCTGTGGCGTCACAAAATCATCGATCTCACTGGCGATATCGCTGTGTGTGATGGGGCCTTTACTTTGTCTCCTCCTGGTCTGCATGCAAAGCATCATGTTTAATTGTCAGCAGCGACTGTTTAACTAGGCACAGAAGCGGGATAGTTGTACTGATTATTTCCATATCGCCGCTAACCATCTTTGTGGAGTCTTCAAAGTCTTAGAGAACTGAACAAATGTCAGACATCCATACCCACTCTTCAGTTGTTATGTGTGGAGGCTGACAAGAATACCTACTAGAGCTGGTATTCCACAACTGACCTCTGCTGCTCACAAAGCCTTCTCAGCATGTACAATGTGGAGGTCCAGCATGTGGTCACGTCGCACATCAGTTGTTGAGTTGGCATTTGCTTGTGCTGCTGCATAACTGCCAGAGCTGCAGCAGCTGTAGCTAACTTATGGAAATGGATGCTGACACGGTGTCCCTTGACCAGAAGCTCTGGCAAATCTGGGTAGGTTTTCAGAAACTGCTGAAATACTAAGTTGAGCACATGGGCTAAGCATGGTATGTGTTTGAGCTTGCCAAGCTTCACAGCCACCACCATTTTTCATCCATTATCACATATGACCATGCTTGGTAGCAGGTTCTGCTGTGAGATCCACAGATCAGTCTGTTCTGTTTTTTCTTTCAATAACTATGCTGCGGTGTGCGGTTTGTCTCCTAGACAAATTATCTTCTGCTGAGTCTGTTGTTGCTTTGAAGAAGCAGTGCTGCGGAGCTTCCAGTTTCCAGCTGATGTGAAAGACAGCACATCAGTGATGGAGGATGAGGAGGAGCAAGATGGTGCAGGAACTGCTGTAGGAGCTGGAAAAACTCTGATAGAAGTAGAGACAGAAATTATCGGCATTTGTAGCACATATGCCATACCTCCATGACATTCACCTAGTGTGCTTTCAAGGAAATCTAATGTCTCTGGCCACTGGCGCTTGTCCTTGTGTCGGTCATTAAGTGGACATTAAAAGCATTGGTAAGGGCACGAGTATTGGTGCAAGGAGGGGGTGCGACAATAAGAGAAATAGTGGAGACTGGGGACTGAGTAATTTTTCAATTTTACACAAGTTCAAGTTCTTCAGCATAAATGACAATCAACCACCTTTTTTTCTCCACTGCTTTATTTTATCTTACTTCTACAGTTTGCAAGAAATGAAACATTTTTCACTGAAAAGATTATTAAATAAAAGAAAACAGTGTGGCAAAATATCTGTATTGTAAAAGTTAATATAAAAAAATCTTGATGGTAAAATTCAATTTAACCCCTTACCTACAATGGACGTAATATTCCGTCCATGTGACCCTGGACCTAATTCCCATGGATGGAATATTACGTCATAGCGATCAGCGGCGCCCACGTGGTGAGCGCCGCTAATCGCGGCCGGGCGTCAGCTGATTATCACAGCTGACACCTGGCACAATGTGTCAGGGGTGGTCACGGACCGCCCCCGACATGTTAACCCCTTGCACACCGCGATCAAACATGATTGCGGTGTACCAGGGGTTAAAGGGAAGCATCGGCAGGGAGGGGGCTCCCTCCATGCTTCCCTGAGCCCCCCACAGCAGCGCAATGTGCAGCGCTGCTGCAGGGGGGCTTCATCCCTGCAGGTCCCCAGATCCAAGATGGTGACGGGGACCTTCGGGGGCCTGCAGGTAGCTGGCTTCCTCAGTGCCTGCAAAGCGCAGGCACGAGGAAGCCTTGTGCAGTGCCTGTGACAGATCGCCGATCTGTCACAGTGATCTGTGATGTGACAGATCAGCGATCTGTCACATGACAGTTATGTCCCCCCTGGGACAATGTAATAAAGTTAAAAAAAAAAGTGTAAAAATAATTTTTAAAAAATTGCTAAATAAATTAAAAAAAAAAAATATTCCCTAATAAATTCATTTTTTGGAAATAAAAAAAAAAAACAATAAAAGTACAGATATTTGGTATCGCTGCGTCCATAACGACCTGCCCTATAAAACTGTCCCATTAGTTAACCCCTTTAGTGAACCCCTTAAAAAATAAAAATAAAAAATGAACCAAAAAATAATGATTTATTATCATACTGCCGAACAAAAAGTGAAATAATGCTCAATCAAAAAGACGCATATAAATATCCATGGTATTGCTGAAAATGTCATCTTGTCACACAAAAAACGAGTCACAATAAAGCATCATCAGCAAAAAATTAAAAACGTTATAGCTCGCAGAATAAAGTGATGCAAAAATAATTATTTTTTATATAAAATTGTTTTCATTGCATAAAAGCGCCAAAACATAAAAAAACAACCTAAATGAGGTATCGCTGTAACCATACTGAAGAATAAAACTGCCTTATCAATTTTACTGCAGGTGGAACGGTGTAAGCGCACCCTCCAAATGAAATTCATGAAACGCTGATTTTTGTTCATTCTGCGTCCCAAAAATCAGAATAAAAAGCGATCAAAAGATGTCACGTGCCAGAAAATGACAGTATTAAAAACGACAACTCGTCCCGCAAAAAATAAGACCTCACATGACTCTGTGGGTCAAAATATGGAAAAATTATAGCTCTCAATATGTGGTGATGTAAAAACTATTTTTACAATAAAAAGCGTCTTTCAGCATGTGACAGCTGCCAAATATAAAAACCGCCATAAATAGTAAATCAAACCCCCCCGTTATCACCCCCTTAGTTAGGGAAAAATAATAAAATTAAAAGAAAATGTATTTATTTCCATTTTCCCATTAAGGTTAGGGTTAGGGCTAGGGTTAGGGCTGAGATTAGGGTTGCAGTTATAATTGGGGGGTTTCCACTGTTTGGGCACATCAGGTGCTCTTCAAATACAACATGGCGTTTGATCTCAATTCCAGCCAATTCTGCCTTGCAAAAGTCAAATGGTGCTCCTTCCCTTCCAAGCTCTGCCATGCGCCCAAACAGTGTTTTACCCCCACATATAGGGTATCAGCCTACTCAGGACAAATTGCAAATCAACTTTTGGGGTCCAATTTCTCCTGTTACTCTTAGGAAAATAAAAAATTTGGGGCAAAAATATCATTTTTGTGGAAAAAAAAGATTTTTTTATTTTCACGCCCGGGCGTTATAAACTTCTGTGAAGCACTTGGGGGTTGAAAGTGCTCACCACACATCTAGATAAGTTCCGTGGGGGGTCTAGTTTCCAAAATGGGGTCACTTGTGGGGAGTTTCAATAGTTTAGGTACATCAGGGGCTTTCCAAACGCACATGACACCCGCAGACCATTCCATCAAAGTCTGCATTCCAAAATGTCACTACTTCCCTTCCAAGCCCCGACGTGTGCCCATACAGTAGTTTTCTCCCACATATGGGGTATCAGCATACTCAAGACAAATTGGACAACAACTTTTGAGGTCCAATTTCTCCTGTTACCCTTGGGAAAATAAAAAAATTGGGGACTAAAAGATCATGTTTGTTGAAAAAATATGATTTTTTTATTTTCATGCACGGGCGTTATAAACTTCTGTGAAGCACTGGGGGGTTCAAAGTGCTCACCACTAGTGTTGAGCATTCCGATACCGCAAGTATCGGGTATCGGCCGATACTTGCTGTATCGGAATTCCGATACCGACTTCCGATATTTTTTCAATATCGGAATTCGGCATCGGAATCGGAAGTTCAGTTGATTGACGGCCTGACGTCATCATGATGCGCGGTGTGTGCGCATCATGATGCGCCGTCATTTCGGGCCTTCCGGGGGTCTCTGCCGGCCTGCCGGGGGGCTGTGCCGGCCTGCCGGGGGGCTGTGTGGACTGCCCGGGGTCTGTACCGGCCTGCCGGGGGGCTGTGCCGGCCTGCCGGTGGTCTGTGCACCCTGTGGGGGTCTGTACCGGCCTGCCGGGGGGCTGTGCCGGCCTGCCGGGGGGCTGTGCTGATGTCCGGGGGTCTGTGCAAGCATCGTCCGATGGGACTACAAGTCCCATCGGGCGATGCCTGCTACCATGACAGTGATTGACACATTAGCCAATGATGGGACAGTAGTAGTCCCATCATCCGGCTAATGTGTTAAATGTTAAAAAAAAAAAAAAAAATACTACATACATACTACATGCATGCTACATACATACTACATATATACTACATACATACTACATACATGCTACATACATACTGCATGCTACATACATACTACATACATACTACATGCATGCTACATACATACTACATATATACTACATACATACTACATACATGCTACATACATACTACATGCTACATACATACTACATATATACTACATACATACTACATACATGCTACATACATACTGCATGCTACATACATACTACATACATACTACATGCATGCTACATACATACTACATATATACTACATACATACTACATACATACTACATATATACTACATACATACTACATACATACTGCATGCTACATACATACTACATACATACTACATGCATGCTACATACATACTACATGCATGCTACATACATACTACATGCATGCTACATACATACCACATACATACTACATGCTACATACATACCACATATATACTACATACATACAATACATTCATACAATACATACATAGACATACAGTACATATAACATAGAGTAACATACTTACCAATACTTGTCACATTGTTCCCCGAAGCCATTGTCTATTCCGGGATAAATATTAACATAACAAACCACAAAAATACTCACCCACGATCCGAAGCAGTCCACGAGTGTGTCCCACGACGATCTTGGGTAGAGAACTGCAGCATCAGATGATGCTGCCGTTCTCTACGGGCTGCAGGAATCCAATGACGGAAGGTAGGTATCCTTCCGCACTGTATTCCTCCGCCACTTAAAAAAAAAAAAAAGTCCCTAGTCTCACTTTATGCCATTGCTGTGTGGGAATTTCCCACACAGCAATGGCATAAAGTGAGACTAGGGACTTTTTTTTTTTAAGTGGCGGAGGAATACAGTGCGGAAGGATACCTACCTTCCGTCATTGGATTCCTGCAGCCCGTAGAGAACGGCAGCATCATCTGATGCTGCAGTTCTCTACCCAAGATCGTCGTGGGACACACTCGTGGACTGCTTCGGATCGTGGGTGAGTATTTTTGTGGTTTGTTATGTTAATATTTATCCCGGAATAGACAATGGCTTCGGGGAACAATGTGACAAGTATTGGTAAGTATGTTACTCTATGTTATATGTACTGTATGTCTATGTATGTATTGTATGAATGTATTGTATGTATGTAGTATATATGTGGTATGCATGTAGCATGTAGTATGTATGTAGTATGTATGTAGCATGCATGTAGTATGTATGTAGCATGCATGTAGTATGTATGTAGTATGTATGTAGTATGTATGTAGTATGTATGTAGTATATATGTAGTATGTAGTATGAATGTAGTATATATGTAGTATGTATGTAGCATGTAGTATGTAGCATGCATGTAGTATATATGTAGTATGTATGTAGCATGTAGTATGTATGTAGCATGCATGTAGTATGTATGTAGTATGTATGTAGTATGTATGTAGTATGTATGTAGTATATATGTAGTATGTAGTATGAATGTAGTATATATGTAGTATGTATGTAGCATGTAGTATGTAGCATGCATGTAGTATATATGTAGTATGTATGTAGCATGTAGTATGTATGTAGCATGCATGTAGTATATATGTAGTATGTATGTAGCATGTAGTATGTATGTAGCATGCATGTAGTATATATGTAGTATGTAGCATGTAGTATGTATGTAGCATGCATGTAGTATGTAGCATGTAGCATGCATGTAGTATATATGTAGTATGTATGTAGTATGTATGTAGCATGCATGTAGTATATATGTAGTATGTAGCATGTAGTATGTATGTAGCATGCATGTAGTATGTAGCATGTAGTATGTATGTAGCATGCATGTAGTATATATGTGTTATGTATGTAGCATGTAGCATGCATGTAGCATGCATGTAGTATGTATGTAGTATATATGTGGTATGTATGTAGCATGTAGTATGTATGTAGCATGCATGTAGTATATATGTAGTATGTATGTTGCATGTAGTATTTATGTAGTATGAATGTAGCATGTATGTAGTATGTAGTATGAATGTAGCATGTATGTAGTATGCATGTTGTATGTATGTAGCATGTAATTTTTTTTTTTTTTTTTTTTTTACATTTA
The DNA here is from genome assembly GCF_039654945.1 of Dendrobates tinctorius. Classification (NCBI taxonomy): domain Eukaryota; kingdom Metazoa; phylum Chordata; class Amphibia; order Anura; family Dendrobatidae; genus Dendrobates; species Dendrobates tinctorius. The sequence goes on along the minus strand of NW_027361696.1, from coordinate 93,495,665 downwards.
ACACATTAGCCGGATGATGGGACTACTACTGTCCCATCATTGGCTAATGTGTCAATCACTGTCATGGTAGCAGGCATCGCCCGATGGGACTTGTAGTCCCATCGGACGATGCCTGCACAGACCCCCGGAGCCTGCACAGCCCCCCGGCAGGCCGGCACAGCCCCCCGGCAGGCCGGCACAGCCCCCCGGAGCCTGCACAGCCCCCCGGCAGGCCGGCACAGCCCCCCGGCAGGCCGGCACAGCCCCCCGGCAGGCCGGCACAGCCCCCCGGAGCCTGCACAGACCACCGGCAGGCCGGCACAGACCACCGGATCCTGCACAGACCCCCTGGCAGGCCGGCACAGCCCCCCGAAAGGCCCGTACAGACCCCAGAGAGGCTGTACAAGGGCAGGAAAGGGTTTTTCTTATTCCGATACCGGAAGTCCCATAGACTTGAATGGGACTTCCGGTATCGGAATCGGCGATACCGATACTTTTTTTAAAGATCGGCCGATACCATCCGATACGATACTTTGAAGTATCGGACGGTATCGCTCAACTCTACTCACCACACATCTAGATAAGTTCCTTGGGGGTTTAGTTTCCAAAATGGTGTAATTTCTGGGGGATTTTCACTGTTTTGGTACATCAGGGGCTTTCCAAACGCGACATGGTGTCCCATCTCAATTCCAGCCAAAAAGTCAAATGGCGCTGCTTCCCTTCCAAGCTCTGCCATGCGCCCAAATAGTCATTTATACCCACATATGGGGTATCAGTGTACTCAAGACAAATTGCACAATAACTTTTAGGGTCCTGTTACCCTTGGGAAAATAAAAATTGGGGGTGAAAAGATCATTTTTGTGGAAAAAATATAATTTTTTAATTGTACCGCTGTACGTTATAAACTTCTGTGAATCCCTTGTGGGTTCAAAGTGCTTACCACACATCTAGATAAGTTTCTTGGGGGGTCTAGTTTCCAAAATGGTGTCATTTGTGGGGGGTTTCTTCTGTTTTGTACATCAGGGGCTTTCCAAACGCGACATGGTGTCAGATCTCAATTCCAGCCAAAAACGTCAAATGGTGCTGCTTCCCTTCCGAGCTCTGCCATGCGCCCAAATAGTGGTTTACCCCCACATGTGGGGTATCAACGTACTCAGGACAAATTGCACAATAACTTTTAGGGTCCTGTTACCCTTGAGAAAATAAAAATTGAGGGTGAAAAGATCATTTTTTGTGGAAAAAATATGATTTTTTAATTGTACGGCTGTACGTTATAAACTTCTGCCATGCGCCAAAACAGTGGTTCCCCCCACATATCAGGTATCAGCGTACTCAGGACAAATTGCACAATACCTTTTCCGGTCCAATTTCTTCTGTTACCCTGGGTAAAATAAAAAAAATTGAACCTGAATTATTTTTTTTGTGAAAAAAAGTTAAATGTTCATTTTTTTTTTTTTAAATATTGAAAAAAATTCCTGTGACGCACCTGAAGGGTTAATAAACTTCTTGAATGTGGTTTTGAGCACCTTAAGGGGTGCAGTTTTTAGAATGGTGTCACTTTTGGGTATCTTCTATCATATAGACCCCTCAAAGTGGCTTCAAATGTGATGTGGTCCGTAAAAATAAAATGGTGTTGTAAAAATGAGAAATCGCTGGTCAAATTTAACCCTTATAACTTCCTAACATGAAAAAATATTGGTTCCAAAATTGTGCTGATGTAAAGTAAACATGTGGGAAATGTTATTTATGAAGTTTTTTTGTGTGCCGTATCTCTGTGATTTAAGGGCATAAAAATTCAAAGTTGGAAAATTGCGAAATGTTAAAAATTTTCGCTAAATTTCCATTTTTTTCACAAATGAACGCAAGTTATTTGAATGAAATTTTACCACTAACATGAAGTACAATATGTCATGAGAAAACAGTGTCAGAATCACCGGGATCCATGGAAGCATTTCAGAGTTATTACCTCATAAAGGGACAGTGGTCAGAATTGTAAAAATTGGCCCGGGAGTTAACGTGCAAACCACCCTTGGTAGTGAAGGGGTTAAATTTTTGAAACACAAATTTTGTACGTCTGTAGCAAATCAATTTTGTTCTTTTTTTAAAACCAACGAAACTGCATACAAACCAAGTCCTAGAGTATGTATGACAGTAGTCAATTTATGAGCAAAATAACTACACCTGTAGCAAGCCAATTTCAAACCAATGAAATTTCACACAAAACAAGTTCTAAAGCATATACAGTGTGGAAAAATATTTAAAGAAGAAGTTACAGGTCTGTGAGATACAGAAATCTTGCATGTTTTTAGGTGACCAAATACTTATTTCCCACCATAATTTGCAAAATAAATCTTGCCAAATCAGACAAGGTTTGTTTTCTTTTTTTGACTCTCATAGTTGTGGGCTACCTATGATGTCAAATACAGGTCTCGCTCATCATTTTAAGAGGGAGAACTTGCACAATTGGTGGCTGACTAAATATTTTTCCCCACTGTATGACAATAGTCAATTTTTGAAGAACCAAATTTATACACCTGTAGCAGTCCAATTTTTGTTTTTTATTTCAAACCAACAACATTTTACCGAAACCAAGTTCTACAGCATATATGACAATAGTACATTTTTTTAACAACCACCTTTGTACAACAACAGCTGGTCATTTTTGCTTTATAGTTCAAAGCAACAAAATTTCACACAAAGAAGGTTCTACAGTACATATAACAATAGTCAATTTTTAGAACAAAAATATTAAGTGACCTGTACCAGAAAAAGCATTTTTTTAAAATGTTAATCCATCTTAATTTTGCACAAAGCATGTTAAACTGTATGTATGACTAATTGAATACAGAAAGAAATATAAGATTTTTTGGAGAGTTTTAGTTAACACCGTAATGTAATAATAACCACGTTATACTGTATGGATGATTAAGTGAATCCAGAAATTTTTTTGGAATATAAATATTTTTAAAAGTGCAGTTGATGTGCTCCTAGACTCATGAGGGCTTTGCAGAAAGTGCAAAGCCAGAAAAAAATTATAAGTAGGGTAATTCAGTAATCCTCTTAAGGTTTCTGCTTCTTCTTGCTTCAGAAGCTGGGGGTACTGCCTCTACTTTCTTCCTGGAGCCGAATTCCCAGGTGTCTTGGCTGTAAGTGACTTGGCTTACATTGTAGCTCGAGGGTCCTCTAGCATTTCTCCAGCCCTCCAGAATTTAAACTGGGACTTCAAAAGACAGATTTTAATGGACTCAGAAAGAGGGTAGGAAAGGTCCAATGGCTAGATGTTCTAGAGTAGAGAAATGCCCAATAAGAATGAGAGATTTTGCTAAATTGGAAACAATCCTGTAAAGTGGGAAGAATTGGAAGCATTTAAATATAGACCAGGGTGGATAAACACAGAACTTAATCACTTGATAAAAAGGAAAAAAAAAGTATATCAAATGGAAAGAGAGGAGCACATCTAAAGAAGACTATAATACTGTTTGCAAGGAATACAGGGCAAGCGTTAAAATAGCTAAAGCAAATTATGAAGTGAGTCTTGCAAGGAAGACCAAAAGCAGTAAAAAAGGATTTTGTGGGTATGCCAAAAAGCAAAGGAAAAGTCAAAGATGCTATAGGATTTTTACAGGACAGGAGAAGTCCCAGATGATTGGAGTAGGGCAGATGTTGTCCCTATTTTCAAAAAAGGAATGAAGATGGAGCCAGAAAATTACAGGCCAGTGAGTCGTATGTCTATCCTAGGAAAGATATTTGAGCAAATTATTAAACAACATGTACAGTGGCAACCAAAATTTTCATTTTTTTTAAAAAAGTGTGATTAATTCTGTCTGGCTGTTGTAATGCCATTTTCCTGGAGATTTTAGTAAACAGGAAGCAAATAGTTGTCAGCTATAAGCATGAAGATTGTGTTTGACATTGTTTTATTACTCTCTATGCTGTGATCGATAAATAGTATATGCAAAAGTTTTGGCATCAGTTTTCTTTAATTAAATGGCCATACCTATATTTTAAAGCATTTTTGTTAAAATTAACATCTTGCAGGATGGCAACTTCATTGTACTTTCAATTCATCACAAGAAAAATGTCATTACAACAACCAGACAGAAGTAGTCACACATTATAAAAAACCTGTTGGTCACCACTGTATGTAAGTACTTGGAAAAGAATATAGTAATTCACCAGAGCCAGTATGGGTTTGTAGCAAAAAAGTCATACCAGACTAATTTTAATTTCCTTCTAAGATAGAATCACTGACTGGTTGGTTCAGGGAAATGAGGTAGATATAGTATATTTTGACTTTTGATAAAATATCTCATACTATCCTTATTGAAAAAGTTACCAAATATGGGATTGACAAGGTTACAGTTAGGTGGATTCATAACTGGCTAGGTGATCATACTCAAAGAGTGGTAATACATGATTGCACATCCAATTGGAAGGGTGTTTCAAGTGGGCTACCACAAAGTTCTGTCCTGGCCCCAATATTGTTCAACATTTTTATAAATGATCTAGATAAAGGAACTGAAGGTAAAATGATCAAATTTGTAGACAATGCAAAGTTAGGAGTGATAGCTAACACTATAGAAGACAAAGATAGGATTCAGAAGCATCTCTATAAATGAGAAGCAATTTAATAAAGGGAAAAGATATAGATTAAATATTAGAAAAAACGAACAGACTGCCACATGAGATGATGAGTTCTCCTTCAATGGAAGCCCTCAAACAAAGGCTGCACAGACATCTGTCTGAGGTGGTTTAGTAAATCCTGCATTGAGCAGGGGGTTGGACACGATGACCCTTGAAGACCCTTTGAACTCTAACATTCTATGATTCTATGAGAACCTCATCTGAGAAGGCTGTGGCCTGGGTTTGGACCTTGGTGCTTCTGGGAAAGCATCTGATTCTGGACCAGAGGCTATTGACAGGTCTGCTGTCACACCAGCGGGGTCTGGCTTCGCTATTCCTCTGGTTGCTCCTTCAGAATTTTGCCGGATTCTGCCATCTTTGTCACCTTGTCACCCACTAAGCACATTGCACTGTATAGATTCCCAATTCAATTTGGAAATTTTTTTTGGTGTGTTATATACCACAGAAAAGTATTCCAGAACAAGTAATACTCTATTTGTGAGCAATTGAATACCAACAAATTTTTGAACACTTTTTTGAGTGTTATATACCACCAGAATGCAACAGAAAGCATGCAATACTCTATGGACAAGTAATATAATACAAAAAAAAAATATAAAAGCAGTTTAGGTGTGTTATATAGCACAGAAATGTACCCCAGAGCACATAATATTCTATAGATGAGTAATTAAATTTGAAAATATGTTTGAACTTTTATACTACCGAAATGTATCAGAAAGCAAGCAATACTCTATGGATGAGTAATATAATATCAAAATATTTTCTAAATTTTTTTGGAGTGTTATGTAACACCGAAATGTAATAGAAAGCACATAATACTCTATGGATGACTATTTGAATCCAGAAAATTTTCCAATGCTTTTTTAGACTAATATATAACACTAAGAACAAAAGAGCAAAAAAGCCGACCATATAGTCCAAGATATTGTGGTGAAAAATCAAAGTCAGTTTATTAACTTACAGTTGTGGCCAAAAGTATTGACACCCCTGCAATTTTGTCAGATAATACTCAGTTTCTTCCTGAAAATGATTGCAAACACAAATTCTTTGGTATCATTATCTTCATTTAGTTTGTCTTAAATGAAAAAACACAAAAGAGAATGAAGCAAAAGCAAATCATTGATCACTTCACACAAAACTCCAAAAATGGGCCAGACAAAAGTATTGGCACCCTCAGCCTAATACTTGGTTGCACAACCTTTAGCCAAAATAACTGCGACCAACCGCTTCCGGTAACCATCAATGAGTTTCTTGCAATGCTCTGCTGGAATTTTAGACCATTCTTCTTTGGCAAACTGCTCCAGATCCCTGATATTAGAAGGGTGCCTTCTCCAAACTGCCATTTTTAGATCTCTCCACAGGTGTTCTATGGGATTCAGGTCTGGACTCATTGCTGGCCACCTTAGAAGTCTCCAGTGCTTTCCCCTCAAACCATTTTCTAGTGCTTTTTGAAGTGTGTTTTGGGTCATTTTCCTGCTGGAAGACCCATGACCTCTGAGGGACACCCAGCTTTCTCACACTGGGCCCTACATTATGCTGCAAAATTTGTTGGTAGTCTTCAGACTTCATAATGCCATGCACAAGGTCAAGCAATCGAGTGCCAGAGGTAGCAAAGCAACCCCAAAACATCAGGGAACCTCCGCCATGTTTGACTGTAGGGACCGTGTTTTTTTCATTGAATGCCTCTTTTTTTCTCCTGTAAACTCTATATTGATGGCTTTGCCCAAAAAGCTCTACTTTTGGCTCATCTGACCAGAGAACATTCTTTCAAAATGTTTTAGGCTTTTTCAGGTAAGTTTTGGCAAACTCCAGCCTGGCTTTTTTATGTCTCGGGGTAAGAAGTGGGGTCTTCCTGGGTCTCCTGCCATACAGTCCCTTTTCATTCAGCCACCGACAGATAGTACGGGTTGACACTGTTGTACCCTCAGACTGCAGGGCAGCTTGAACTTGTTTGGATGTTAGTCGAGGTTCTTTATGCAACATCTGCACAATCTTGCGTTGAAATCGCTTGTCAATTTTTCTTTTCCGTCCACATCTAGGGAGGTTAGCCACAGTGCCATGGGCTGTAAACTTCTTGATGACACTGCGCATGGTAGACACAGGAACATTAAGGTCTTTGGAGATGGACTTGTAGCCTTGAGATTGCTCATGCTTCCTCACAATTTGGTTTCTCAAGTCCTCAGACAGTTCTTTGGTCTTCTTTCTTTTCTCCATGCTCAATGTGGTACACACAAGGACACAGGACAGAGGTTGAGTCAACTTTAATCCATGTCAACTGGCTGCAAGTGTGATTTAGTTATTACCAACACCTGTTAGATGCCACAGGTAAGTTACAGGTGCTGTTAATTAAACAAATTAGAGAAGCATCACATGATTTTTCGAACAGTGCCAATACTTTAGTCCAACCTCTTTTTTATGTTTGGTGTGGAATTATATCCAATTTGGCTTTAGGACAATTCTTTTTGTGTTTTTTCATTTAAGACAAATTAAATGAAGATAATAATACCAAAGAATTTGTGTTTGCAATCATTTTCAGGAAGAAACTGAGTATTATCGGACAAAATTGCAGGGGTGTCAATACTTTTGGCCACAACTGTACATATAATCAGGTAAAATAACAGAAAAATCAACAATGAACATAGTATGATAAAAATATTTAAAAACAAGGATGTATATCCAAAACGATAATGGGGCTAGATGAAAAAGTGCCATTAGAGTATGCACAGCACAGAAAGTACAGTATATGTAATAGTATAAAACAAAATTCTGCAAATTGTCTACAGGTGAATAAAGTGCTTGTGCATTATAACACTGATGAGTGTTACCATGAATGCATGGTTATTAAACATGTATATACCATCTGAAATGTCAGGGCACCAAGTAACAACATTGAGCAAATAAATTGTGGAGGAGAAAATAGGATCATGTGAGAATGTAAGGAAGTCTGTACAAAATGGAGAGTGACTGATGAAGACAGCGTGCCGAAACACGCGTTGGTTAGGACGCCATCCAAGAGCCTGAGATCTGCACGGCCACTGTAAGTCACACTCTACTTTGGACCAACTTCTTTGATCATTGTTGTTTTTTCTGTTATTTTACCTGATCATGTGTGTTAGGAACGGCAGAATGCACAAAATAAAAATAATAATAAAGTGCGTTCGCCGCTTGGGGTCCACCGTGCAGTAGGTGTTACAACCGCTGCTGAATAATGGCAGACGAGCAATTGTCATGGTTAGGACATGGTTAATGTCCTGTTCTCAGAGGGTTAACTTTTGCCGGCCTCTCTTTGGATCTGGGAGGGGTATTTATACTCACTCCAGACTTGCATTCTCTGTCAGCTATACTGTTATTCTGGCTGTGTGTCTGACCGACCCCCCTGGTGTGCGTGTACTGTATTGCTTGTTTGATTCCCGTGTATGATCCGGCCTGTCCCCTCACTCTGAACTCCGTCTCATGTTTTAGGTACTATTGTCTTCTCTGGTTCTGACCTCCTGGCTTGGCTATTGTTACTCCGCTACCGTTTGCCCCTATTGTACAATCTATTGCCCGTTCTGGTTTTCTGATCTATTGCTACGTCCTGACTATCCGCTCTGTCTAACCCTTCGGTACTGTCCTGCTATCTTGTGCATTGACCCTGACTTGATCTGGTTTCCACCCCTGTCTATGCCCCTTTTCTAACTTGTCCCATAGTTACCTTTCTAGGAGTTTCCCTGCAGCTCCTAGCTCTGTGGAGCTTAGGCCATGCCCCCAGCAGTCACATGCTTCAGGTCCTGATAGTTTGAATCACGCATTGTCACCACTGCTGCCCTGCTCCACAGGTATCTTTGAGCACAGTTTTTGTACTCAGGACATGCGCACTGGCTCAGTGAGCGAGTGAAGTGCGGTGTTCCTGACAGCAATATGGCAATATAATGCGCACGGGTTCAACTTCACCCGAAGTGCGCAGAGCGGGCTCTGTTCACACACAGAGGCGCCGCAACAAAAACATACAAAAAGGCTGAGCCTGTTAGAGTCACAGGCCTCAGGTAAATGCACACACTGTATAAGGTCACAGGAGCAGGAACTAAGACAGAGGGGCTGCGTCCGTCTAGACCTACCGTGTGTGCGGCGTTGCTACTGCGAACGCCAAGAAGGGCTGCAACTGCAGCGTGGCACAGGACACTGCCGCTGGATGACACAGCTACAAAGCAGGCGCTATGTCGGACGCTAGCGCAGAGGTGCGGTGTGCACAGTGGCCTAAGGCTTGCCACAGACTGGCGCAGACTACTGCACTAATTCCCTAACCACATGCGTAATATCAGAGGGAAGGGGTTTCATAATAAGTCAGTCACCAGAATCATACATCCGTCACCATTCTCACATAGCAGTATAGTCTATACTAGCGCCTGGTGGAACGGCCATGCGCGCTTTTTATAGCAGCCGGGACCTTCCGGAAGCTTCCAGATCTCTGAGATGGACCAATGAGATCTGGAGCAGGACCTGAGCACATGACTCCCGATCTCCAATGGGAAACCGTCTAATGAGCATGCTCAGTAGGAGTACAGAGAGCCCCTGGAGAGATTTGTTGCAAGGTAATCTTCTCTGCGGTAGATAAAGAGCAAGAGACCGCAGAATGTAAGGATCTGGATTCCTGCAGAGCAGACGCAGGAACCTGACTCCTAACATTATGTAACTTAACTGACCTTGATTTTTCATCACAATACCTTGGACTATATGGTTGTTTTTTTGCTCTTTTGTTCTCCTTGCATATTTGATGACTGTTCACTCAGATCCGGCTCCTTTGACACAGGGATATCAGGGTAAACTGATTAAACTGATTAAATTTGCTGATGACACAAAGCTAGGAGGGATAGCTAATAATAGAGAATAGAGAGAGAGGATTCAAAAAGATATAAATAAACTGGAGCAGTGGGCAGCAACTAACAGAATGGTTTTTAACAGGGAAAAATGCAAAGTACTTCATCTGGGCAATAAAAATGAAAGAAAGCATATACAGAATGGGAGGAATATGGCTAAGCAACAGCACATGTGAAAAAGACTTGGGTTTACTAATAGATCACAGACTGAATATGAGTCAACAGTGTGATGCTGCAGCAAAAAAGGCAAATGCAATTCTAGGATGTACAGTATTAACAGAAGCGTACAGTCTAGATCACGTGAAGACATTATTGCCCTCTACTCCTCTTTGATCAGACCTCATCTGGAATACTGTGTCCAGTTTTGGGCACCACATTTTAAAAAAGACATCAACAAACTGGAGCAAGTTCAGAAAAGAGCGACCAGAATGGTGATCGGTCTGCAAACCCTGTCTTATGAGGAAAGGTTGCAGGATTTGGGAATGTTTAGCTTGCAGAATAGAAGACTGAGAGGAAACATAATAGCTGTCTACAAATATCTCAAGGGCTGTCACATTGTAGAAGGATCATCTTTATTCGCATTTGCACAAGGAAAGACTAGAAGCAATGGGATGAAACTGAATGGAAGGAGACACAGATTAGATATTAGAAATAACTTTTTCACAGTTAGAGTGATCAATGAGTGGAACAGGCTGCCACAAGAGGTGGTGAGTTCTCCTTCAATAGAAGTCTTCAGAGGCTGGACAGACATCTGTCTGGGATGATTTAGTGAATTCTGCTTTGAGCAGGGGGTTGGACCAGATGGCCCAGGAGGGCCCTTCCAACTCTATGATTTTATGATTCTATGATTCTACCCTTTATCATAATTTCATTTTAGTATACTAGACACACTGCCATCATTAAGCTTCCCTTTGTTTTTGTTTTGATTGTATTATATAACAATGAAATGTACCACAGAGCACAAAATAGTATATAGAAGAGTAATTGAGTACAGAATTTTTTTTCTATGCTTTTTTTGGACTGTTATATAAAACTGAAAACAGAGCAAGTAACAGCATATGGATGAGTAATTGGATACATAAAAATGTTTCAATGCTTCAATGCTTTCAATGTTATTTGGGAGTGTTATATGCCACCGAATTGTACCACAGAGCATGCAATAGTATATGGATAAGTAATTGAATAGTGAAAAAAATTGAACTTTTTTTTGGACTGTTATATGACAGTGAAATGTACCTCAGAGCATGAAATAGTATATAGATGAGTAATTGAATTCAGAAAAATGTTTCAACGATTTTTTGGACTGTTATAAAGCACTTAAATGTACCACAGTGCACTCAAAGAAATACAACCAAAAAGCAATTAGGGTATGTGCACAGAAAAGGAGCAATTCATCTAAGTTACTTTTAGCAAAAAGCTTTAAAAAGCAAAAAAAAAAATGTGCAACACAATGTTGCACAAAAACTGCACCTTCTGGAATTTTGGCGCCATTCTTCCACCAGTTCTGACAAATTGCAGACTTCAGGAGGAGGGGGGCCTGAGGGGGCTTGACCACCCTTGCTTATCAATTTTATGACAAGCGGAGTAGTTTGCTCTGCTATAAATCTTACTTCAGCAGAAGTTGTAGTAAAGTTTGTGGTGAGATGCACACACCACTATGTGCTTTGCCTGATTCATTAATTTGACTGATCTTAATAAATCAGGAGTGTCTGCTCCAAAACACCCACTCATCAAGACCAGGTGAGAGAATTGATGGTTACGATGAATCACCTCAATGTATTTTTCAAGCAGATTCTGCCTAGAACCCACTGAAAAAGTGCTACAAAAAGCCAAAAGGAATAAACATAAGTGCTCTGCCTACTTCCACGTATGACGCTGTGTGGATTCCAGCATATGGCTAAATCCTTCATCCACTCCCAGTAACAAGACTGTATGGGTGCTTAAGTCTATATTTATTGGGATGATATGGACAACAATGGGAGATGATAACAGATGGTATAGTAGAACACAGTAGTAGATGATATCAGAGGTTCTTGAACATAATTGTGGATGAATCAGAGATTGTTGTACACAATGTGGTTGATATCGGGTAAAAACTATAGGGAAAAAAACAATGCAGTATGTCAGTACTGGCAGATCAATAACACAAGGTGCTATCATAACAGTAAAGCAATGATACAGAGTGTTGTTATATCGGTAGCATGCATTATACAGAGGCTAAGCTATACAACATACAATGCAGTGAAAAGAGAAAGGAGATATCTAAACAACTTAGGCTGCAAGCATTGTGCTTACTGAACAGAAAATGCATATAACTTCATGCAGAGCAAGAGCATTACAGGAGCAGAAAATGCATTGCAAATATCATGGGGGGCTGCAATATGGCAGCTAGCACATATGCATAGCACATAATTGCATTAAACCTTACCGGAATCCGCTTGATATAAGCAGTGGTTTTGCAGGGAGCTGAGCACATGTGAGTACCTCAGAGGTCCAGGAGAAATGGTTACATGTTGCTGACCCAGGAAGGAAGAAGGGGCGGTTCTGAACAGAATAACCATTAAAGGGACAGAGGATTCTAAACAGATGAATCGGAAAGAGAAGGTCAACTATGACATCTAATGGCCATAGCTGGAACAGCACTTAAGAAATGTCTTGATGCACTTGAATGGGCAGAACAATAAGGTACTCCCATGTCAAAACGACTTGCTGTGCATGTTCCGTATCTTTTTTAACCACTTCAGGATTTGAAAGCTATGAAGCGGCTAGAATAAGTGACCAGTCCCTTCTTCTTGAGGATATGCTGGTGTCTAAAAGATGCTGTATGCACATACCACACCACACAAAATATATTAAGTAAAAATAAAATTTTTTAAAGCATAAAAAGCATTAAAATGTGAATCATCCCCCACATTTCACAATATAAAAATAAAGAAATATAAAAAAATAAAAACATAAGCATACTCTGTATCATTACACCGGTCTAAATTATAAAAAAATAAAATTATGTAACCATTAGAGGGTAACGCTGTAAAACCAAAAATCAAAACTAAAGTATTGCTTGGATGCTCAAAATAACTTCCCAAAAATACACAATAATAAGCAATCAAAACTTCACATGTTTTGCTACATGCTACAATAAAAACGACAACCTCCATAAAGCTCCATTCATTGATAAATAAAAAATGCAAGTGCCTCGGAAAATGGTGGACACCAACCAAAGTTTTTTGCAAAATTCAGATTTTCTTTCAAAACACTAAAACATTAAAAAATTATGACTCTTTGATATCACTGTAATTAAACAGACCTGGAGAATCACTTGCCATGTCATTTTTACCGCACATTGATTGCTGTAAAACCAAAACCATAAAAATTAAGGTGTAATTTTTCACCATTTTATTCCTGCTCTCAATACATTATATGGTAAAATTAATGGTGTATTTCAAAAGTACAACTCATCCCTTCAAAAAGAATTTCTCATACGGCAACGTCGACGCAAATGTGAAACATTTTAGGCTTTTGAAGAAGAGGAGGAAAAGGTTTAGATCAGAAACTAAAACTGGTTTTCTAATGAGGTTAAATGGTAGTTCATGAACTTGGAAATCCTCAGCTTGGGAACAGGAATGAAGACTTTTGTAAATTCGTTTTTGCAAACTGCGAGAAACAAAAATATGAATGTTTTGCAGAAATTACAGCAATAATATAATATTGCATGGTTTGCTTGCACGTGGATAGTATTAAATTGATTTGTCTATTATTCAAGTCAATTTAGCTGAATTTAAGATAAGTTAATTGTCTGTAAAATGAGTGTGTAATATCATCTTGTTGGGCATTTGCACGTAAAATTGTCAAATCCTTTGGTAGTCATTTCAGCAGCAGTTAAGACAATATTGCACTTCATCAAATTAGTTAAAGTATGAATTTCTCATCGTGTGAATGTGAGAGAAAAGATTTAAAGAATTTCATGAAAAAGAATATGGCACCATGCTAGAGAGCTAGAGGCAAAGATGACAGATTACAAGAGTTGTCCACGTCTGGGCCTATTTAACATAAAAACATTGGATATTCACCTCTCACACTGTTTCACCAATGCCGGGCCGATATTCCGGGCGGATCAAGTTATGTTGTCACAGATCTGCTGCAGCCAATCAATAATGGATTGGCTGCATCTTTTACTTCAACATCTGCTCTCACATAATATTGATGACCTACAGCCAATCAGCGCCTGCTAATTGGCTGCAGCCGACCCGGGAAACAACAGTGTGATTTCTAGAAGGTTGCAGCCATGGTAGGTGTGGATTTTTTTTAATAGGGCCCTACAAGGGTTTCCCAATGTTGCACAACCCCTTTAAGTTGATTCATTTGGAATATGTACTTATCACTCTAATATATGTGTGGAAATTACTAAATATATGTGTGGAAATTACTATACAGAGAGATTAAGGGAAATGTCCCACTTCCCTTTTTTATTATTAACTAGCTGAAGAGCCCGGCGCTGCCCGGGCATAGTAACTAACTGTGGTTAGCTATAGCAAATTATAATTATCCTCCATCCCATAGTCCGGTGCCCATATACCCATCATACATATCCTCCATCCCGTAGTTGAGTGCCCATATACCCATCACACATCCTCCATCCCATAGTCCCATGCCCATATACCCATCATACATATTCTCCATCCCATAGTCCCATGCCCAAATACCCATCATACATATTCTCCATCCCATAGTCCCATGCCCATATACCCATCATACATATTTGCCATCCCATAGTCGAGTGCCCATATACCCATCACACATCCTTCATCTCATAGTCCCATGCCCATATACCCATCATACATATCCTCCATCCCATAGTCCCGTGCCCATATACCCATCATACAAATTCTCCATCCCATAGTCCCGTGCCCATCATACATATTCTCCATCCCATAGTCCCATGCCCATATACCCATCATACATATCCTCCATCCCATAGTCGAGTGCCCATATACCCATCATACATATTCTCCATCCCATAGTCCCGTGCCCATATACCCATCATACATATTCTCCATCCCATAGTCCCATGCCCATATACCCATCATACTTATTCGCCATCCCATAGTCGAGTGCCCATGTACCCATCACACATCCTTCATCTCATAGTCCCATGCCCATATACCCATCATACATATCCTCCATCCCATAGTCCCGTGCCCATATACCCATCATACATATCCACCATCTCATAGTCCCGTGCCCATATACCCATCATACATATCATCCATCCCATAGTCCAGTGCCCATATACCCATCACACATCCTCTATCCCATAGTCCCGTGCCCATATACATATCCGCCATCCCATAGTCCCATGCCCATATACCTGTCAAACATATCCTCCATCCCATAGTCAAGTGCCCATATACCCATCACACATCCTCCATCCCATAGTCCCGTGCCCATATACATATCCGCCATCCCATAGTCCCGTGCCCATATACCCGTCATACATATCCTCCATCCCATAGTCCAGTGCCCATATACTCATCACACATCCTCCATTCCATAGTCAACCATTATGACATCATAATGAGCAGCGGCAGGGCTTGCAACCTATGATTACATCAGCATCGCCATGGCAACCATTGTGACATCATAATGAGTGGTGGGGCTTGATACGCACACACTGTTTCCCCAGTATGCAAATAGGGACATTATGACATCATAATGAGGGGCAGGGCTTCACACGCACACACTTTTTCCCCAGTATGTAGATGGGGCAAAATTGTTTGGTGAATTGGAACGCGCGGGGTTAAAATTTCACCTCACAACATAGCTTAGGACGCTCTCGGGGTCCAGACATGTGACTGTGCCAAATTTTGTGGCTGTAGCTGCGACGGTGCGGATGCCTATCCCGGACATACACACACACATACATACACACACACTTTGAGCTTTATATATTAGATTTTCTTTTTAAATAGAAATTTATTTTTATATTTCAGAGTGTCTGTAGGTCTCAATATCTGTATGTCCTTGGGGCTTTGCAGAAATGCTACAAATCCATCCTAACTCTTTCTGATGACTCTTGCTCTTCCTTTCTCTTTGTGTTGGGGTATGGTCACACAACCATTTTCTCTCCATCGAGAAAAAAAGTCTGATACTGATCAGAGTTTGAACTGAATTTTATCAGAGTCTGATCTGATTTTATTCAAGGTGGAGAGTAAAAATAAAGTTGCTAACCGATTCTCAGAGGCAAATCATGCATGCTGTGAGTGGTCCAAGGAAAATATCGCATATGTGCACAGCCCTATAGAATAACGTAGGAAGGAGTGCTATCAGTGAAAACTACAGAAAGAACTAGTCCGATTTAAACGGTGGTGTGTACCTATCTTGAGGCTGATTTCAAATGTCAGAGTTTTTTCTCATACATGACTCCCCCTGAGGAAGTGTGGACGAAATGTGCGTCGGGGTGGAGGAACATGGTTTGGACATCACACATTTATGTAAGTTTATGTTTGAATATTTTTTTACTGTGCCTATCATTAATCACAGCGCTGTTAACTGCGTACCCTATTATTGGAGGAGAGAATTTTAGCAGTTATGGCTATGCTGGATGTGGCAATCAAAAGCATTACTTTGCAATATTATTTTATACTCAGCTTCTCCCATAAGGTGTAGTCATTATAGCGCATTCCTCTTTCAGCTTTTTGAGGATTAGTGTTTTCTATATTATCTTGAATTGATAAATGGGCATAGTTTCTTTATCTTGTGATATTCATAATCAAATAGGAGTGTTTAATGATGTCCTTAGCCAACGATGTTCCCTAGATTTCTTGGAGGCATTTGTCTTTTGTCATTTATTATATTTTAATTAATTGTATGTTTAATAAAATTGCAATTTTAATAAGTTAAAAAACTGTTGTTTTCTTGTGTTTTTTTTCTGTTCACTTTTTGTCTTGGAGTAGAGATGTAAGTGATGGCATGTGGTTTTTATGATGAAAAACAGTCTGTATTTTTTCTGTGTGCTGGTAGCAATTTTGAGTAGAAATGAGAGGACACCTGGATGTTCGGGTCCGGCAGATTCGGCCGAAAAATTAAAAAAGTTTGGGATCAGGTACCAGAACAGTACCCGAACCTGGACCTCATTCACTTGAATGGGGGGCCCGAAACATCCAGTATTTGCCACACTGTTACGTACATGACAGTACAGCAAACACCGCTTCTGATTGGCGATAAAATCATCACCGCCGGTCAGACAGCCATGGTTCCCACGCTGTCAAAAGACAGCATGAGCATGTAGCTGTAATCGGAGGTATAAACTTACATCCGATTATTGGCGTTGGCTGATGCGACTACTGCAAATAACAGTGAGAGCAGGAGAAGCTGATGAGAGTGTTCATCAGCCGGCTCCTGCGCTGTAAATAATTTAAAAAAAAGCGTGGGTTAACCCATATTTTTGATAACCGGCCAAGCAAAACTTACAGCTGGAGGCTGCAACCCTCAGCTGTCAGCTTCAGCAAGGCTGATTATCAAGAATAGTAGGGTTCCCACACCATATTTTTTAATAATTTAAATAAAGGCATGGGTAGCCCCCCGTTTTTGACAACCATGGATATTGCCCCCCCCAGCCTTAAAAATAGGAGCCTGCAGCTATCCAGAAAAGGCACATCTATTAGATGCACCAATTCTGGCGCTTTGCCTGGCTCTTCCCACTTGCCCTGTAGTTGTGGTTAGTGGGGTTTATATTTGTATGGGTTGATTTCACCTTTGTATTGTCTGGTGAAATCAAGCCCACGGCTTAGTAAAGCAGAGGCGTCTATAAGGGTACCGTTACACTTAGTGATGCACAAACAATTCTGACAACGATATGGATCGCTGGGGCATCGCTAAGTGGTCGCTAGTGAGCTGCCACACAGGCAGATCTCACCAGCAACATAGCAGCAGTCAGGGGTCGCTATTTACCTGTCAGATGCGGCCATCCTGATGTCCTCCCACCCGCATCCACGTCGGCGCCACAGGAAGCCCAGCAGGAAGCACGCGATGAGAAATGGTCTAGGACGTTCTCGCGCGATCAGCGATAATCAGCGGGGGAGCCAGTCGGAAGTAAGTATCACACATAGCGATATCGCTAGCAATATCGCTGCTACGTCACAAAACCAGTGACGTTACAGCGATATTGCTAGCGATATCGCTATGTGTAACGGGCCCTTAAGACACCTTTACTAATCCTATAGTTATATGTTAAGTAAAGGCACAGAATAAAGTCTTTTATTTGAAATAAAAAAAACACTTTTACTTTTTTATTTAAAAATAACAAACCCAGTTATTCTCACCTAACGCCTAATTCCACTGAATCCCTCGTCTCCTGTAATAAAACAAAAATAAAAAATAACAATATTCCTCACCTGTACATCGCTCTGTCCCACTTCGTATTCCATGTCTGGGGGATAAACAGTTTTCAACCTGGAAGGGGTCAAGCATTTTTACAGTGTGATAGCAGCAAAATCATACTAACTCGAAGAAGAAATTTGCCTTATCACTTATACCGCATGGAGAACTGCACAAAAGTAAAAATAAGAACTATCATTGTACTGTTGCCTATTTGTTCATTCTACCTCTCAAAAATCAGAATAAGGCTCTGCTAACATTTATCGCGCACTCTCTGCTGAGCCCTTCCATAAATTCCTCCAAAACCACGATTCAGACAAAACCCTCAATGGAACCACTCACTTATGAGGCAGATGGAGTCACTTTCATCTTGTCTGTGTTTTGACGGTGTGTGTCCCATAATGTTAGGTGTCTTTTTAGTGCATAAGTGTGGGCGAGCACAGATCTGTGCACACCTAAAAAGATGGATACCACCGGAGCAGACGCCAAACAGCATGAATGGTCTCCATCTGCTCATTATGGTGAGTGGTTCCATTGGGGGGTTTCGTCTCAAACGCATTTTTGTGGAATTTACAAGGAAACGCTGATGTAAGGCTAAGTTCACACTTGCGTGTGGCTGGTCTGAGTATGGCTGCGTTCGTCCTCCCTTAAGCTCCGCCTATGCTCTTCCTACTTCCACATGCATCTTGCCTTGTCCTGAGTGCCTATCTTTAACATTGGGTGTGCAGGGACATGCGTTGTATGCTGATGCGTCATACAGCAAATGTCCCTGCGTGACCAATGTTAAAGATAGGTACGCAGGACAACGCAGGACGCATGCGGAAGTAGGCGGAGCATAGGCAGAGCTTAAGGGAGGACGTACACAGCCATACACAGACCAGCCAAATGCAAGTGTGAACTTAGCCTAAGTGCATAGTGTAGAACACAAGAATGTGACTCCAGCCGTATTTTGGAAGTGATTGAAAAATATTATGTATTCCAAAATTATGATGGGTTCTCTGCTGTTCTGACATCCTAAGGGCTCAGAAAATTGTCCCTGTACACTATTCTACCAAAATCTATGCTCCAAAAGCCAAATAGCGCTCCTTCCTTCTCAACCCTGATGTGTGGCATAACAATTATTTCTGAAGACATATGGAACATCACCACATTTGGGAGAAATTGCACAATAAATGATATGGTTCAGTTTCACCTATTACCCCTTGTGTACCTGACAAATTTGCAGCAAATACAAACAATAAATTTTTACCACTAAAATGTTATATTTCTACATCTCAATGTTATACATTTCTGTGAGGTACCAATGAGTACAAAATACTGACTACACCCCTAGATGAATTCCTATGGAAGTTATAATTCCTATATGGGATCACCTGAGGGGTGTCTGCTTTTCTAGCTCCTCAGGGCTCAGCTAATAGAGCCAACAATCTATTAAAATGAAATCTGCTTTCTAAAAGCCAAATAACGGTACTTCCCAACCGATTCCTACAGTGTACTCAAACAGTAGTCACAACACATGCATGGATTGCCTGTTTTTTGGGCCATCCATGCATGTGTTGTGACGAGCAGCTGATTATCGGGAGCACTCCAGGTATCAAAGTTACCGAGATAACTATTCGGGAAGCGCTATAGCTATTCGGATAAGCACTTAATAATCCCTATTAAACTTCTTGAATGTGGTTTTGAAGACTTTGATGGGTACAGAATGGTGTCATTTTGGGGTATTTTCTGTCATATAGGCCTCCCAAAGTCACTTCAAATGTGATATGGTCCTTAAAAAAAATATTTTTCAAATTTTGTTGGAAAAATGATTAATTGCTGATCAATTTTTAACCCTTCTAATGTCCTAACAAAAAATATATGTTCTTAAAAATTAAAGTGACAGAAATTTGGTCTGGTGATTAAAGTTAAAATTGGCTCGGTCACTCAGATGTTAATCAGTAGAGTTGAGCGAATTGTTCAAAATTTGGTTCCGATTATGATCAGCGCCGAACACAGCGTCATTGGAGACAATGGGAGTAGAAATGAACGACTATGTTTGGAACCAATCATCAAACATAAATTCGACACAAACAGGGTATCAATATGGAACCAATGTGGCAAATTCAGATTCGGTGACAGATTTCGAGCATATTCGCTCAACTCTATTAATCAGTAAACTACGAACATCAAACAGATGACATCCATGTGCTTGCCATCTTTTTTTAAAGGAAACATTGACTTGCATTAGTGAGTTCGATCTATAGCACGGATCAATGTAGAATATGACTCAATTCTTTTTTTGCTGTCAATCGGTCCACAAAAAAAGACTTGTGAAAAGGAACATTGATTACAACTGCAATCTATTATTAAAAATATTGGATAGCGCATGTACCAAAAATGTAGAGACTAGAAGGAAAATATATACAGTACAGTATTGCAGCTGTGCTGACACATGAAAGCAAAGGAAGACAGCATCACCCTGGATACACACAGACCTCACATCCAGCACATATTGCAGGGAGAAACACTCCCACATGAGGAAATTCAGAAACCTCTAACAGGCTGAAAAATGCATATCAGAGGGTCTGAAAATGAATAATGGAAAGAAAAGTGTAGACTGAAACTTAGTGTATTTAGTTGTATTAAGACATTTGCAGTACATGCCGGAAGCGAGTGTATGAAGCGTGAAGGGTGAGACCTCCCCACAAAATGTGCGCCATAAAAATAATTCCCCAAAAAAAGTCAGAATTGCATTTTTTTCACAATTTCTCCCCACTTGGAATTTTTTTCCTATTTTTTCCAGTTAACTATTTGGTAAAGTCAATGCTGTCAAAAAGTACAACTTTTCCCACAAAAAAATAGCTCTCATATGTCTATGTGGACAGAAAAATAAAAGAGTTATGGCTCTGGGAAGAAGCGGCGAAAAAAATGAAAACGCAAAATCAGAAATTGGCCACATTGTGAAGTGGCTCAAGGTAACCATCAACTTATGTAAAACAAAAAATTCCATGTCAGAGGTGTCCATAGACTTTTACATACTTTTTTGATTAAGTAGTTACTTAATCAAAAAATTAATTTTGATTTGATTTGATTTACTCAGATGATGAAATGAGAGTTTACTGCAGGTTGTATGCTTGTTAACCAGTTAAATCCCGCTGTCAATCACTAACAGCGAGATTTAACACGCATCGGCTGGAAGCGTCACAAATCCCGCCAATGGGTGTCCCTGTCATGCGATCGCGGGGCGCCAATGGGCTGTCATGACAGCTGGGGCTCTGCTGGCATTCATCGGACATCATGATTTTTTGCTATACTTAGCAGTGCAAAAGCACTATGCATGGCACAGGCAATCAGACGATCACAACTGCAAGTCTCTTAGGTTGAAGATCTGAAAAAAGTTGTGAAAAAAACCCCCCACAACAGTTCAAATTATCCCCCTCTTGCCCTATGGAAAATAAAACAATTTAAAAATAAATTTATTTTGTATCACAAATACAGGCACACACAAACCCATTATATTCAATATTGGTGCACACAAATCAGGTTTTTCACACAGACCATGTAGCCATGTGAACAACCTGCAGACATATCCTTTTTTTCCGACAGCATGGACAAAATGCATGCCGCCTGTGAAGATCTAGAGTTGTGGGTGTTAGTAATCACCTAGGCAGGTTAACGATGCAACAAGTTTTATTTGTATCCATACAAGCATTTCAGTAAGTCCAGGTAGATGACCCCAATGTAATGCCCCCAGTCCACGGGATCAGCAACAAGTCAGTAAAAATAGTCCATGGGATAATTCCTAGGGGAATATAGATCTCATGACCGAAGCCCGAGAACTTAGTTCCAAGTTCGATAGTCCATTCATGGGTTCCAGGAGCGGCCTTAACTCTGCTCTTTTCGCTTCAGATCCCCAGACACAACTGCTCTCCCCCATCAAGTCTCTCAACTCTACGCCCAACCCCTTAACCAATGTACAATGAATTCACAGCCAGTGAAGTCTCCGGCCAGTCTGCAGTGGTGTGAACCCAAGTGGCCCCCCTGCCGAGAGAAAGAAAGGCACATATTCCCCCACCAGATAAGGTCATTGCATGTAAATACAACATAACTTGAGGTAACTAGTCATCTGTGCTGGGAAAGTATTTCAGTTCCTCACATTCCTCCCCCACTTTTCCAGCACGGCAAGTATTGGGCTCCAATTCATGAAATTGACTATCCTGAAGATATGGATGAACTCTTTATGCATCAAATGGCCAAGTTCTCGAAAAAATATGACATAGTTGTCATGGGAGATTTCAACTACCCAGACATTTGTTGGGAATCTCTCTCAGGCAAAACTAACAGGTCAAGGAGATTCTTATCCTCTCTTGCTGACAACTTTATCTTCCAAAAGGTAAGGGAGAAAACAAGGGGAACTGCTACCTTGGATCTAATCCTTATAAATAGGGAGGAAATGGTTGAGGAGGTAAAAGTGGCTGGGACCCTAGGAGGTAGCGACCATGCTATTTTAGAATTTTGGATAACTAGAGGCGGAAGACCTGTGAAGACTCAAACATCAAGGTTAGATTTCAGAAAGGCAGATTTTAAGGGATTCAGAAAGAGAATTGGAGGAATCCAATGGCTGGATATCCTTAAAGACAAAAATGTCCAGGAAGGATGGGAAATCTTGAAAAATGAAATTCTCAAAGCACAGTTGTTAACAATTCCGAAAAGAGGGAAGAATAGGAAGCATTTAAGGAAGCCAGGATGGATGAACACAGAACTTAAGCACATGCTAAAAAGGAAGAAAAAAACGTTTATAAAATGGAAAGAGGGAGGCATATCTAAAGAAGAATATAATGCTGTCTGCAGAACCTGCAGGGTACAAATCAGATTATCTAAAGCTGAAAATGAATTGAGGCTTGCAAGAGATGTCAAAAGCAATAATAAAGGATTTTGGGGATATGTCAAAAGTAAAAGAAAAGTCAAAGATGCTATAGGATTTTTACAGGATGAAAATGATGACATGGTAAGACAGGATGTTGAGAAGGCTGAACTTTTAAATTCCTATTTTGCATCTGTTTTCTCTCAGAAAGGAAATGTAACATCAACTGTTATTCACTGTCCTATTAAGGGAATAGAAGAATCCAGGATATCTATAAACAGAAAGATAGTGAGGAAACACTTAGCTAACCTAAATGAATTCAAGTCTCCAGGTCCAGATGAATTACACCCCAGAGTACTGAAGGAGATAGCAGAAGAAATTTTTGAACCCCTCTCCATAATCTTTGAAAATTCTTGGAGAACAGGAGAAGAGCAAATGTTGTTCCTATCTTCAAAAAGGGGAAGAAGGTGGACCCAGGCAACTATAGGCCGGTGAGTCTGACTTCTATACCAGGAAAGATCTTTGAACAAATTATTAAACAACATGTATGTCAATACCTGGATAAGAATGAAGTGATTAAACAGAGTCAGCATGGGTTTGTAACTAATAAGTCATGTCAGACTAACTTAATTTCCTTCTATGACGGTATCACTGATTGGGTGGATCAAGGAAATGCTGTAGATATAGTATATCTTGACTTCAGCAAAGCATTTGACAAAGTCTCTCATACAATCCTTATTGAAAAAATGACTAAGTATGGAATGGACAAGGCAACTGTTAGGTGGATTCATAACTGGCTTAGTGATCGGACCCAAAGAGTGGTCGTAAATGGCTGCACATCCAGTTGGAGGAATGTCTCAAGTGGGGTACCACAGGGCTCTGTCCTGGGCCCTGTATTGTTCAACATCTTTATCAATGATTTAGCTGAAGGAATTGAGGGTAAACTGATCAAATTTGCTGATGACACAAAGCTAGGAGGGATAGCTAATACTAGAGAAGAGAGAGAGAGGATTCAAAAAGATTTATTTAAACTAGAGAAGTGGGCAGCAACTAACAGAATGGTTTTTAACAGGGAGAAATGCAAAGTACTACATCTGGGCAATAAAAATGAAAAAAGCATATATAGAATGGGAGGAATAGGGCTAAGTGACAGCACATGTGAAAAAGACTTGGGTATACTAATAGATCACAGACTGAATATGAGTCAACAGTGTGATGCAGCAGCAAAAAAGGCAAATGCAATTCTAGGATGTATTAACAGAAGCATACAGTCTAGATCACGTGAAGTCATTATTTCCCTCTACTCCTCTTTGGTCAGACCTCATCTGGAATATTGTGTCCAGTTTTGGGCACCACATTTTAAAAAAGACATCAACAAACTGGAGCAAGTTCAGAAAAGAGCGACCAGAATGGTGACCGGTCTGCAAACCCTGTCTTATGAGGAAAGGTTGCAGGATTTGGGAATGTTTAGTTTGCAAAAGAGAAGACTGAGAGGAGACTTAATAGCGGTCTACAAATATCTAAAGGGCTGTCACATTGTAGAAGGATCAACTTTATTCTCATTTGCACAAGGAAAGACTAGAAGCAATGGGATGAAACTGAATGGGAGGAGACACAGATTAGATATTAGAAAAAACTTTTTGACAGTTAGAGTGATCAATGAGTGGAACAGGCTGCCACGAGAAGTGGTGAGTTCTCCTTCAATGGAAGTCTTCAAACAGAGGCTGGACAGGCATCTGACTGGGATGATTTAGCGAATCCTGCTTTGAGCAGGGGGTTGGACCAGATGGCCCAGGAGGTCCCTTCCAACTCTACGATTCTATGATTCTATGATTCTATGATTCTATGATTCTTCTGACGACAATTACCAGAGTTCGTGGCTTCCTCAGTCTGTCTCGATAGTCTATCAGCATTGCCGTGGTCTCTCCCACACTGGTGGGAGGTTATTCGGCATGTCGAGGTCTTCTGATGCAGCGGGAATGAGTCCTTGGCTTCGGGTTGCGACACTGGTCCAGTGGCACACCAACCCTGCTCCTAACTTGTTGCCCAGCAACACATCCACAGGTAGGTGTCGCACTACCCCCACATCCACCATTCCCTTGCTGTGTCCCCAGTCTAAATGTAGTCGGGCTGTCCAAATGTTCAGAGATTCTCCTCCAGCTACGTGGACTCGAATGTGCCCGGCATTCCCTGGCGAAGTGTCCCCTGCGTCCGCAGTTATGGCAGCTTAATCCACCTCGCCCTGATGTGGGCCGTACTTGGGGTTTTGGGGGACCTCCCCCCCTTTTCTCGCTCACAGCATTCCAGTCCCATTGCAGTACACTGTTCACAGGTTGGAAATGCTGATGACGTGGACCCGAATGGGCCCGGCATTCCCTGGAGAAGTGTCCCATGCGTCCACAGCTATGGCAGCTTAATCCCCCTCGCCCTGATGCTGGCAATACTTGGGTTTTTTGGAGACCTCCCCCTCTTTGTAGAGTATGAAATCCTCGCAGTTCCTCCTCTCGCTGGACAATGGGTCTCACTGGCCTCTCGGGAAGCCCCTGTTCCCGACTTCCAGAGCTGTTCTCCCACACCACCCTGGACGATTGGCAGACCAATCATCAGCCAATCTTGCAGCCTCCTCCAGACTCCGTGGTTTTCTATCCGCCACCCATTCCTTTATGTCACGTGGGAGCTTGGACATAAATTGCTCCCGCATGAATATATCCAAGACATGTTCAGTTTCCCGAGCTCCCAGTCCTTCGATCCACAGAGCACATGCTGTACGTAATGTGTTGGCAAACTCCCGGTGCGTATGTGCATTGGGCTTTTCAGTCTCCCGAAACTTCCTCCGGTAGGTTTCAGGTGTGACGGCATACCTCTCCAGTAATGCGCTGCGAATGGTAGCGTAACACCTCTGATCCCCAGAAGACAAGTTATTAAAAGCTTCTCTGGCTTTCCCGGTCAGGCCAACACTCAAAAATCTCGGACAGTACTCAATGGACACCTCATGAAGCAGGCAGAGGTTCTCAAATAATCGAAGATGGTCATCAATACCCATGGTGTCTTCATTAAACTGTGGTATGTCCCGGTACCTCAAAGATGCGGGTCCCTCTCTCCCTTTATCCACTGTCATCTGCGCAGAGGGTGGTGGGGTTACGGCTACATGGACACCCAGATATTTGCTTATCACAGCCGCCTGTTCTCTTTCTGTGGCCCGCTCTCCTAGAGCAGCCAGCACCCTCCCCAACTCGGTCAATCGATCCTCTGCCATTGGAATGATTGCCCATGGCTGTTGTCCCTCCACTGGGCTGTCCTCTTCTACATCTGGACTGATCTCCTCATGTGGGTGTTCTCGATCCCACTCATCCAAGCGTTGAATTAGGGCCATCCGGTTGTCTGCCATCGACCACTCCAGCTCTCTCCCAGAGCACAGGGCTCTCAGCTGCTCCTACTTGAGTCTCTTGTAGATGGAGTCTGCCATCTCTTCTGCCAAGTCACCATCAGTAACATTCTCTGTTACGCTGTTCAGAGATAGGTGATCCCACCGCTGCCACCACTTGTGAAGATCTAGAGTTGTGGCTGATAGTAATCACCTAGGCAGGTTAACGATGCAACAAGTTTTATTTGTATCCATACAAGCATTTCAGTAAGTCCAGGTAGATGACCCCAATGTAATGCCCCCAGTCCACGGGATCAGCAACAAGTCAGTAAAAATAGTCCATGGGATAATTCCTAGGGGAATATAGATCTCACGACCGAAGCCCAAGAACTTAGTTCCAAGTTCGATAGTCCATTCATGGGTTCCAGGAGCGGCCTTAACTCTGCTCTTTTCGCTTCAGATCCCCAGACACAACTGCTCACCCCCATCAAGTCTCTCAACTTTATGCCCAACCCCTTAACCAATGTACAATGAATTCACAGCCAGTGAAGTCTCCGGCCAGTCTGCAGTGGTGTGAACCCAAGTGGCCCCCCTGCCGAGAGAAAGAAAGGCACATATTCCCCCACCAGATAAGGTCATTGCATGTAAATACAACATAACTTGAGGTAACTAGTCATCTGTGCTGGGAAAGTATTTCAGTTCCTCACACCGCCCACGTGCACAGTGATGATACATGAATTACACCCTTTTAATGATTAAATAATAAAAATGACGTGGGGTACCCCCTATATTATAAATCAAGCGCAGACAAAGTAAGCAGCCAAAGGCTTCTATTATCAGTCTAGGATGGTCCAAGGTTATTGGTCTGTCCCAAGCCAAGAAATAGAAGCCCACAGCTGGCCCAGAATTGGCATATCACATTAGATGTGCCAATTCTTGCGCCTTACCCTGCTCATCCTGATTCCCTGGTGCGTTGGCAGTCAGGGTGATATATGGGTTTGATGACAGCTGTGATTTGTCAAAAATCATAGATGCCATCAAGCCCTGTGACTAGTAATGGAGAGAGTTCAGGCAGACACCCTCATTGCTAACCCCGTTGTCAAAAGTAATAAACCCATACACGGAGAAAAGTCAATTAATTGTAAAAATAACTTCCCTACAATTAACCTCATTTACCCATTTGTTACCATAAAAATAATAGTAATCCACAAGTGTCAGCCATAAATCCATAATAAGGAGGTCCCACGATGATTCCCGACATGTGTTTAGCTAATAAATATAAAAATGCATGACAAAAATGGTGTGGGGTCCTCCTTATTTTTAATAACCAGCTGAAGGAAAGCAGACATCTGTGAGCTGGTGTAATTATTCTGGGAAAGGGCCAATATCCATGGATCTTCCCATCCTATTAATATCACCTCACATCTGTCTGCGTAGCATTTACTTGTTATTAAAAAGGGGGAGCAGAAAAAAATTTGGGATCCCCCTATTTTTAACAATCAGCAAAGGCTAAGCAGCCAGCTGTGTGCTGATATTAACAGGATGAAAAGGGGCCATGTATATTGGCCCCTTCCCAGACTAATAACACCAGCCCTCAGCCATCTCAGAAATGGTGCATTCATTAGATGTGCCTATTCTGGCGCTTAGCCTCTGCTTTTCCCAATTGCCTAGGTGCATTGGCAATCGGGATAATGGTTTTGGGGTTGATATCAGCTGTGTAATGTCCGCTGACATTAAGTCCAGGGGTTAGAAATGTAGAGGTGTCTATTATTCACCCCCATTACTAAACCCATAGGCAAAAGAAAGAAGCAAACATACAGAAAAGTCCCTTAATTGAAAAAAGCACTCCCTGACAATTACCCTCTTTTGCCCATTTAATGCCAAAAATAAAATATTTCAAAGGAGTTCTCCGTAAATCCATAATATGGACATCCCACGATGATCCACAACTCTGCTACATCTGGAAGCTGTGATGAGCAGTAGTTGACATGCAAAATACCAATCTTTGGCATATGACTGGTTTATTGCTCAGAGCATGTCCATGCAATGTTCACAATCTTCTCTGATTGTTCTGAAATTCTACAGTGTTTAAAGCTTTCATAAAGAAGATTCTGAGTAGAGAAATCACCATCACAAAGTTCTGTAGTACAGAAATCCCCTTCGCTGTGAAGGTCATCTTGACCAGACCAATTTCACGCATTGTGAGCAGGCTTGTTTAAAGATTAAAATGTCTAAATATTGGCACAGGTTCCAGCACATACTTGAAGGTGATCAATGAGTGACTGATGAGAGGAAAGCCCTAAATAAGATCATTTAACTCACTGTGGCATTCCATTATGCTAATTCTTCATGGAATATAATTGTAGGTGTGCACATTTTATGTACCGTAAGGCATCAGCTTTTTGCAATAATTATATATTTTTCAACTTAAAAACAAAGTTCCCACAATGAGTACTTGGTGACATACATATACTGCAAATGTCGGGAAGGGGTTAATCACTTTGGTTGATCTTTTACATCTTAGCAGGGCAAACCTTAATTCTGATATGAAGGTACAATTTAGAGCTATGTATTTCTTTGAAATTGCTGAACATAATGATTGGCTTGTTTTTTTTTCTTTGTTAAGATTTTTTATGAATTAGAGAACATTGAATTAAATGTAATTGAAATATGATATAGGAATAACAACTGGCATTTTAATTTAAATGGAGAAGAACTGGAGAAATATGGGCAATTTTACTTTCCATGTGTTATGTGTTACTCAACGCCATGTGCAGCCTCTCCTATTGCGCAAAGGCTGAAAAACAGAATGTACAAAATTACACAAAATTAGGCTATCATCAAAAAGTTAATTTATTTCAGTTCTTCAATACAAAAAGTGAAACTCATATATTATATAGAGTCATTACAAACAGAGTGATCTATTCACGTGTTTATTTCTGTTAATGCTAATGATTATGGCTTACAGCCAATGAAAACCCAAAAGTCATTATCTCAGTAAATTAGAATACTTTATAACACCAGCTTGAAAAAATGATTTTAAAATCTGAAATGTTGGCCTACTGAAATGTATGTTCAGTAATTGCACTGAATGCTTGGTTGGGGCTCCTTTTGCATCAATTACTGCATCAATGTGGAGTGGCATGGCGGCGACCAGCATGTAGCACTGCTGAGGTGTTATGGAAGCCCAGGTTGCTTTGATAGCTGCCTTCAGCTCCTCTGCATTGTTGGGTCTCGTGTCTCTCATCTTCCTCTTTATAATACCCCATAGATTCTCTATGGGGTTAAGGTCAGGCGAGTTTGTTGGCCAATAAAGCAGTGATACTGTTGTTTTTAAACCAGGAATTGGTACCTTTGGCAGTGTGGAGAATGAAGTTTCCATCTCCAATAAGCTTGTCGGTAGAGGGAAGCATGAGGTGCTCTAAAATTTCCTGGTAGATGGCTGCGGTGACTTTGGTCTTGATAAAACAGAGTGGATCTACACCAGCAGATGACATGGCTTCCCAAACCATCACTGATTGTGGATACTTCACACTAGACCTTGGAAATCAAGGTCCCAGAGTCTGAAGGAAGAGTGGAGAGACACACAATCCAAGATACTTGAGGTCTAGTGTGAAGTTGCTATGAGTAAGAGCCTCTAATCTCGAAACGCGTCTGCTTACGGATCCCGGGGGAAGCTGGTGACCCTTATGTTGTATGATATGATGCAGGATTTTAAACTATTGCTTCAATAAATGATAGATTTTAAAGAAACAAAGACGTGGATTACATCCTTTTTCAATTACAAATCCTGCTGCACTACAGACTCTCCATGCTTTGGTTCCTGGACATCTAAGGGTGAGCTGACCTTTTTTCTCTTATTTCATTATAATTGTCTACATAAAAGCCCCAAATCAATCTGTTTCTTTGATCTGTTACTGGACTTGAGATAGAAAAGTAAAGAAACTGGTATTTTATATTTCTACGCTGAGAGCATACAAATATACGGTATGTAAACTTATAAACTTTCAATTTCATCTTTAAAGGGAACCTGCCATCTCCTGAAATGTTCTTTGACCTGCAGATACAGTGACAATCTGCCAGTAACTAGCATTTAAATCAAGCCTGGCTGCTTGACTAGAGCAGCGGCTACAAGAAGGAAATTAAGTTTTATTCTCCCTGCAGCTGCTTGCTCCCAGTCATTGGTGTTGCTCAGTCACCACCTACTGTTTAGTGAGGTTGCTTTGCACCATATAGGTGTGTAGAGCAGACTATGGATGTCAATCAATGTGCTGGGAGGTGATTAGCTCGCTCGCTGACAGATGGGATAAAAGTGGACATTTTTAGCACAAAAACACAACATTAAATTTGGAAGAAAATAAAGAATGCACATGAACACTATGGCACATATAAATTAAGACTGATGTTTTTTTTATGCCAGTTTTAATGATGGGTGTGCAGGAGCGAGATGCTCCCAATTTATTAAGGAGTGCACTCTACTTAATGAATTTAGTGCATCTCATAACTGGTGTGCGCCTCGGAGCATGCTGGCTAACATTTCTGGCATAAATTACTGATATCCAAATAAAAATAAATTGCATGCGCTATTTTGTATTTTAAAACTCGTTTATTCAAGTCACTGGGTGCACACAAAAAAATCGGACCCGATATGGATCTTCCATATTGCATCTAAACTTTACTGATAAATTAACATTAACATAGGAAATTGTATATGGTCTTATGTATTTTAAACTGTTGATGTGCGAGATGGTGAATCAGCCCCTATTGCCTCTGACCAGATGTGAGCACCTGATTATAGGGGTAGATGGTAAGCCTTGTATATTCAATGCAGCACCAAGCTTATGAGCATGGTATGGAGGTGCCTATCTGTGCCCTCATACATAAATAAGCTTAAGCACCTGCTTGCTGTCAATAATGATGTGTTACTGCTTTCCATCTACAGTAATACAGTGATTTGGCCACAAGATGCTGCCGTTTCCTAAGCACAACTGAAAGACTGCAACCCATAAGTGTACTCTGGCAAACACTTACAGAAGGACAGAAGAGGAGCTACAAGCTGAGGTGGATGTGAAATACAGGAAGAGAAGGCACGGCCATTTTGTGTGCAGTCTAGAGTTAATAAGGACAGAGGGATGACGTGCCAGAGAGAGATCCAGCGACATCCATGGATAGAATCATATCACCAAGACCAGCATCATGATGGAGTGAAGCTGATCCAGCCTGTGACCAGCTATTTGAAAGATGGGAAAAGGACAAAAACTAGTATGTACAATGCTGGACATCGTTGGGGGGTCAATTCACAGTCAGAAGCTATACCGCTCCTCTACTGGTGTGGGTCCTCATTTGTCCGCATGCATCAATCGTTTGTCCAGTGTAGACCCATGTCAGTAAGAAAACCAAGGCCCACTGCACCACTACAGTGTGTAACCAACCATACACGCACCTCATCTTGCTTTCAAGATCAGTGTCCAGGACCTTTGATTTTGCTGCTACGTCACCAGTTTATTTGTGATTAAGGAATTTTGTCTAAGAAGACACACAATTGGACTATGAGTCATGCTTGAATTTGTCATGGAGGGAGCTTCTGAAGAACATTACAGTTAAATGATATTTGCTTAAGTTCTTCAAACTTCATTTACAGTTAAGCAACTGCTACATTGGGTTATTTGGTCAATGATCCTCAGTGTAGCTGGAGAAGGACCATTTTTCAGTGTTCATTTTATTCCTATTAAAATATTTGGCTGTGGAATAGAGCTAATTCATTATAAGGTTATAAGCTGTTGTGCTGTACCGCAGGTGAGCCTAGACTATACACCCATTCACGTTATACCCAATTTTCACCCCTTTCCACGATCCACCCACAACTGTTAACTAATTAAATGCCACTGTCAATCTCCGACAGTGGCATTTAACTGACGCTTACCGGAAGCAAGTTGTAAATCCCACCCATCGGTGACCCTGTCACATGATCGCAGTTCACTGATGGATGGGCATGACAACCAGAGGTCTCCAGCAGACCTCTATAGTTGTTGAAGCCAGATTGCTATGAGGGCTGCCCGGTGGTCAGCACTCATAGTAAGTGATCATTTCTGCTACACATAGGCGATCTGATCTTTGCCTGTGTGTAGCAGAGGAGATTGAAGTAGTGCAGCTTCTAGTCTCCCATGAATTCTATTGAAGCATGCAAAAAGTAAAAAAAGTTTTTAAAAATAATAAAAAAGTATAAAATATAAACATTCATATCACCCTCCATTTACCCCTTTCAAAGTAAAACAATTAAAAAAAAAAAAAATTTACACATGTTTGGTATCACCGCACTCAGAATTGGCAATATGCAAAAAGAATTAACCCAATCGCTAAACGGCGTATTGAAAAAAAAAATGAAAACGTCAGAATTAGGTTATTTTTGCGCCGCTACATTGTAATAAAATGCAATAACGGGCGTTTAAAAGATCATATCTACACCAAAATGGTACCAGTAAAAACATCAGCTCGGCGAGCAACAAATAAGCCCTCACCCATCCTTAGATCACTAAAAATGGAAACACTACAGGTCTTGGAAAATGTCTCCTTTTTTTACCAAACTTTGGATTTTTTTACCACTTACATAAATAAAAAAGAACCTATACATGTTTGGTATCTATGAACTTGGAATGACCTGGAAAATCATAATGGCAGGTCAGTTTTAGCATTTAGTGAACATAGTTAAAAAAAAAACAACTGTGGAATTGCACTTTTTTTACAATTTCACCGCACTTGGAATATTTTTCTCATTTTCCAGTACATGATATGTTAAAACTAATGGTGTCGTTAAAAATTACAACTTGTCCTGCAAAAAATTAAGCCCTAACATGGCCATATTGACAGAAAAAGTAAAAAGTTATGGCTCTGGGAAGATGAGGAGCAAAAAAACGAAAATACCTCTTGTCATGAAAGGGTTAAGGTATTAATAAGTAATCAGTGGTTGGTTTAGACAAAGACATAGTTAGTATAATTGGCACATATTGCAGGGCGCTACGTTGTATAGCACAAGGGTCCCGACCTCTCTGCTGAGTGTCTGTGAATTTTTTTTTTATGTTTCCTCTCTTTTTGGTTATGTTCATCCATACACACAAGTAAAATACTTTCTGTGAATGAACTGTTGTTAAAGTCGTTTCCTTGTGTGCTTATTGCCCTTCATAACAAACCTATTAGATATCTATCATATAACCTGTAAATTTGGCATAAATGCCAGGTGGGGAAATACACCTTTGAAGGGGCAATCTAGCGTATATTGATACGGGTGTTCTGCCTAATCCAGTGCCCAAGGGAGTGGTGCATAACACAAGGATTCAAAGAGCTCCAAGAAAAATACATACAATGATAGGTAGCATGGAGAATCCCCATGGCCTAAGGGCTCTGTTACAGATGTATCCGCCATTAGTGCTGTAGTCATGATGCTGATTGCAAACAGGCACGTCATATTGTGAAATTACAGAAAGCACTACTCTACTAGAATAGCCATAAAGTCAGATCTCATCAATGTATAATTCACTGTGTAACAATAGCATTTCATTCAGATCAGCAGCAGAGTTATATTGCTGTGGCATGTCATGATTTCCTAATTGGAATGTAGCATTACATTGCACTGCTAGTAAAGATGACCAATATCAAAAGAAGGAAGCTATGCTACCCATAACGAAATGGACAAAGCTTCTATCACATACAAACTGTCTAAGTATTTTAAAACCCCTTCCAAAAAATAGAATGTACTCATATGTTTTATGTCAGGTCCACGTCTTTAAAGCAGGCTACAAAGCTGCTTTAGAATACCCAGCATCCACCCATTGCTGTTAACCCCTTAAATGTCACAATTTCTGAAACGGTATTTAAAGTATGAGAGTTCATCTGCCTAACCTGCTAAATACCCTGTGTCTGCCAAGATTGTGATCTTGTGAAGATTAGCCTGAGGCTAGCCTTCATAGGAGACTGAGATATTAAAGAGAACATGTCACTAGGTTTGTCCCATGTGAAGTAAGGCCAGTAACTATTAGAACTCATATACAGCATCTAATATGCTGTATATAAGCCCCAGTCTGGCCTGCAAGACAAGAAAAAGACCTGTCCAGGCATACTTCTTGCTGTCCTGTTGAGGGCAGAGTAAAGTACTGTAGTACACATGCTCTTTGGCCTTTTCTGCACATGTGCACTGAAGTACGCCTGTGCAGGAGTGCGATGCTGGACAATGGGTGAATGACATAGGACATGTCATCTGCACAAAGCAGTGCAGGAGGACAGGGATCGCTATAAGACAGGAAGGACGTCCATGGGACCGAACCAACCTGTAGGTGAGTATAATAAAAGCTTTTTCATGTCTTGTAGGGTGGATAGGGGGCATATATACAGCATATTAGTTTGCAGTATAACAGGGATAAAAGGTGGTGGTCTTATCTCATATTGGAGAAAACTTGGAACAGGTTCCCTTTAAAGTAAATGTGATAAGTAGTGATGGGTGAACTCATGGATGTTCGCGTCCAGCGACTTTGGCTGAACATGTAAAAAAAAGTTTGGTTTGGTTACCAGAACAGGACCCGAACCTGGACCCCATTCGGATGATGGGGGGCTTGGACATCCATTTTTTGCCACACTGTCATCTGTGTGTAAGATCATTACCACCAGTCAGGGAGCTACAGGTCCCATGCTGTCAGATGACAGTGTGAGCCAGGAGCTGTGACCGGCAGTAAAAGGTTACTGCCGGTCACAGGAGTTTGCTGATAAGAAAGTACTACTCTCATCAGCCTATGCCTGCTGTTGCTGATAACAGCAAGAGCAGGCACCGCTGATGGGCGTATTCATTAGCCAGCACTTGTGCTATAAATAAATACATTTTTTTTTAAATGGCATGAGGTCACTTCTATTTTTGATAACCAGTGCTGGCAAAACTGACAAACCTGCAAACCTGAGCTGTCAGCTTTATCATGGCTGGTTATCAAGAATAGAGGGGTCCCACACCGTTTTTCTAAATTATTTAAATAAATGATTAAAAAAACAGTCTGTGGTACCCCCATTTTTTTACAACCAGCCAAGCTAAAGCAAACAGCTGGGACTGTTATTATCAGACTGGTATGGGGCCATGGATAATGCCCCCCAGCCTAAAAATAGCAGCCCACAGCCACCCCAGAAAAAGGCACATCTATTACATGCGCCAATTCCCAATTCTGGCTCTTTACCCAGCTCTTCTCACTTACCCTGGTGGGGTGGAAATTGGGGTAATAGTTGTGGGGTTGACGTCACCTGATTTATGGCCGCTGACAAAAGATTTTATTCTGGCTGTCTTTGTTTTTTTTACAATCATTACTAACCCCATAGTTAGATTGTAAAAAAAACAAAGACAGCCAGAATAAAATCTTTTAATTGAAATAATTGCACAGACTATTTTATATGAAATAAAAATAAAAAGGCACAGTTATACTCACCTCAGTGCCTAATCCATTAAACCCCATGTCCACTGGAAAAAAAACTGAAAAAACTAACCATAATGCTCACCTTTGCAATTTATCCATTGAAGCCCATGCCTCCTGAAAAAATAAACAACCATATCTCTCACCTATCTGATGTGAAGATAATGCTGTGCCACAAAGATCCAGATGATTTGGATAGCGGTCATATCATCTATGCAACCGCTATCCATGCCAGCCAGATTACAGTGATATAGGAGCAGAATATAATCGCTCCTGCAGTGTGTAGCACTGAGCTGCAATGAGAAAGTTCATCAGAGTTCCAATCTGATGAACTCTGGTGACCTCATTTACGGCACCACTCACTGCATGAGAACTTTAACATTTCCTCTATTAAAAGACAAATAAAAAAAAATAAAAAATTAACCTATGTCATATGACTGTAAAGAAAAAGCAAAATGAAATACCAGAATTGTGCTCTTTCAGTGGTAGCAACACCATTACCGAACAATAGGAAGCTATATAAATGGATCTATCATAAAGTCATATCAATAAAAATGTCATTGTGTCAAGCAAAAAACAAGCCACCTACTGCTCCATAGATGTAAAAAAAATATTACAGGTGTTGGAATATGGTGAAAAAAGATTCATTCTTTCAACATTTTTTCACTATTTAAAAAATATATACACGAGTGATATCTCCATATTTAAAATGACCTGCAGAATCATTTTGCCAGGTAACTTTTGCAGCACAATAAACACCACACAAACAAAACCCCAAAAATAATTCAAAAATGTATTGTGGAATTGCAATTTATGTGCAATGTTACTGTATTTGAAATATTTTTTTGTGTTTTCCAGTGAATCAAATGGTGTCATTTAAAACTACAACTTGTCTAGCAAAAAACAAGTCCTCATCTGACTACGATGCTGGAAAAAGTAAAAAGTTATGAATCTTGGAAGAAGGAGAGGGAAAAAACAAAAGTCCAAAAGCGGAAAATTGCCCGATCAAGAAGGAATAAAGATGTTAGCATTTTTTTAATTCTGTGGCCCATAATAAAACATTGCTACTGTGGATTTCAAGGTATCTCTAAACAATATATTCGAACAAGGAAACTAGTTAAGTTGAAGTGTTTATAGAGTATATCTAGTACTAAAGCACTCTGAAAAAATACAGCTGTACAATGATGTGTTTAGGCACCCTGTGGCTTTATAAGTGCTGTTGTATCAATATCTACTTTTCTAGATTCTTGTTTATGTAACATTTTCTACATGTTAAGTTATGGAATTGAAGTCATTGAATATATACATAATACTTCCTCATCACTGTTTGACTTAAAATAATTATGTCAGTAAGATCAAACTCCCCCACAAACTATATATATGGCCATGCAGGTCTTTGAAAGGTAAGTCCATCACAAACTTTACATTTTCTTTTCCTTGCTGCTTTCCTGAGAAATCAGAATTTTCATTCACAAGCAAATGAAGCTTTAAATTCTCTGGGCAAGACAGGGCACTTCCCGAGGCTCTTCATCCTTCAGTTGTTTCACCGCCTACCATCAGCCTCTTTAGCTTGATTGTTGTGACACCAGGCAAGAAAATCATAATCAAGCTAAAGAGGCTGGGGTAGGGCATGAAAACAACTAGAGATGAGCGAACACAAACTGTAAAGTTTGGGGTTTGTACCAGACAACTAGAGCTGATGTCCGAACACCGACTTCTCTTGGAAGTTTGCTCTACAGTTCAGGAGTCCGAGGAGAGATAGAGATTATCCAGCTCCAAACTTCAGGTCCCCATTGAAATCAATGGGTTCGGGTTAAGTTTGGGGTACAGTTCTGGTATCCGAACCAAACTTTGGGCTAAAGTTCGGCCGGGTAGCTGAAGCAGAATTTCCACCGGTCTGCTCATCCTTAGAAACAACCTCAGAAGGAAGATAACTGGGAAGTGCTTTTTCACATGCAGAACACTTAACACATCATTTACATATGAATGAAAATGCTAATTGTTAAGCCTTAAAGGGAAACTGTCACCTTTTTATGCCCTATGAGCTGCTGGCGTTGACATCAGGGGCTTACTTACAGCATTCTTTAATACTGCAGTGCGCAGGCGCCAGACCTCTCCCGACGCCTGCGCACTGCAGGACTCTGCTCTGCTCTTAACAGGGCAAAGCAGTGCTCCTGTGCCAGAGCCACTACAGGAAGGGAAGAAGAGGACGGCATCGATGAAGATGGGAGGCGTCAGACCGGACCGCGACACCCATCGGACCGGACCGCGCCCTCCGGTGAGTATAATCTTAAGTGTTTTTCTTATCTTTCAGGTTACATCTGGGGCTTATCTACAGCATTACAGAATGCTGTAGATAAGCCCCTGATGTCAATGCCAGCGGCTCATAGGGCAAATAAAGGTGACAGATTCCCTTAAAGTGAAGCTCAGGGGTGCAGTAGTGTCCACCAAGTAAAGAAGAGTCTTACAAATTGTAGGCATGATCTCTTTATTAAAAGATTTTTAAAACACACAAATTCTTGGCTCCAGACCAGAGATGAAAACCATTTCATGTGTTTTAAGAACCTTCTAATGAAGTGAGTGTACATACCTGATGATGGCTCCAGTTGAAGCCAAAACCTGTTTGTGTGTTTTATGAATCTTCTAATAAAGGAATCAAGCAATTGGTAAGAGACTTCTTTTACCCATAGGACAGTGAACCACTACAACCACGCAGACCAGTGCTTCACGTATCCTAAAACACTCGGGGAACCAAACCCAAAGTGTTCTCAGGCTTGACACAAATGTTCGTTTGACATGCAAACTGTCTGACCTGACCAATCAAACCAAATAATTTTCTGTGCTATGGAGTTTGCATAGGTCCACTATGCCACTACGAAATCTTCACGTTAAAGTAATTATTAAAATCTCTTTTGTCTAATTACCAAGAGCACAATGCAGGTCAAAAGCTAATTTTGATACCAAAAAATTCAGATTGAAGAAACTGGGAGAATACATACTTCCTACGAATTATAGTTTTGTAGGCAATTTGTATGAGCTAAAAGGTGCATTTACCACACACTGAGTTACCAATTGAGGCTCTTTTACTTTCTCCAGCCTGAAAGTCATATGTATTGCAATACGCCACTTTATCTGATTCTGGAAGTAAGCCAGCAGTTCCCCTGTAGATGAAGACATCAGTGTGAAACAAGGATTTTCTAAAGAATAAAAGCCTGACTTGCTTTCAGGTTTTATCTGAAATACATACAATGTGTATCACAATCACTGTCAGGTGCAATTACTGGCTGATTAGAGACCTGTATCTAAATTTGGCCACAAAAAAACTCAAAAAGCTCGGCTCCTTACAGACCTGGTTTTAAAGAGGGCTCCTTAAATCCTCTGAGTTATACAAAGCATAATAATAAAACCATAAAAGAATATGTTCCCCATACTGTACAAACCCCAATATTCAAAAGGAGATCTGTTTCCGTAAGGTTCTTTAACCCCTTCCTGATGGGTCTATTTTCCATTTTTTCATGTAATCCCCTTCTTCCAAGAGCCATAGTTTATTCTGTCCAAAGCTATATGAGGGCTTGTTTTTCACGGGACAAGTTGCACTTTTGAAGAATGTCATTCATTTGATTAAGTGATGTACTGGAAAGTGGGAAAAAAAATTCCAAGTGTGTTGAAACTGCAAAAAAAGTGCAATTTCACAACGGTTTTGGGGGCTTTTATTTAACATGTTCAGTATATAGTAAAAGTGACCTGGCAATATGATTCTCCACCTCAGTAAGTTTATGCAGATGCCAAAACATGTACAGTGATTTTCTTATTTGGTTGGTGAAAAAAAATATTGGAAATTTGAAAAAAAAAAAATTGCTCTCGTTGCCGTTTTCAGACATCAGTAGCGTTTTCAATTTTCAGAATCTGGGGCTGTATTAGGGCTTATGTTTTTGCCATGCGCTGTAGTTTTACTGTTGCCTTTTTGGAGTAGATATGAGGTCTTGATTGCCTCTTATTGCATTTTATTGCAATGTTGTGGTGGCAAAAAAATGTTTTGATAGATCAGACTTTTACGAACACAGAGATACCAAATATGTGTATTTTTTATTGTTTTATTTTTAATGGGACAAAAGGGGGTGATTTGAACTTTTGTATTTTTTCATATTTTTAAAAACATTTTTTTTAGCTTTTTACTGTATTTATTTGTCTCCATAGGGGACTTGCATCCAATCACTTGTGATATACATATCACGACTTCAGCAGACCCCTGGCTGTCATAGCAACCCATTAGCAGCCCACGATCACATCACAGATCAGAGATTAACAGCAACATTTAACAGGTTAACAACAGTGGGCAGAACTCTGCTCCACCTGTGACTGATAGAGGCAAATGATAGCTGAAAAATTCAGCCATCGTCTGCAGGGAAAGATGCAGGCTCACAA
Organism: Dendrobates tinctorius; assembly: GCF_039654945.1. Lineage (NCBI taxonomy): Eukaryota > Metazoa > Chordata > Amphibia > Anura > Dendrobatidae > Dendrobates > Dendrobates tinctorius. The sequence continues at coordinate 93,455,735 of NW_027361696.1, read as the reverse complement.
GCCGTGCATGCATCAAAGTTATGGAACCTGCATTTGACGTAACAATGCGTCATGTGTCAGTAAGGGGTTAAAACTCCAACAAAAAATTGCACTATGCTTCTTTGAACGCCATGTTGCAGAGGTATACAATGAATACAAAAGTTACATTTGATGTCCGTCATTCTTTTAGCTGCCAAAGTAAAAGTTTAGGCACCTTTCATGATGTTTTAATACATTTTCTATTCTCCGCCTCTCAACAACTGAGTCACACAAAAATTTTCTAAAACTGTTATTTTTCAGAAGGTTTCATGATGCCCTGGAGATTTGCTAAAATATTTTTTATGGAGCTCTTTTTCCAGAAACCTATAGAGTATATTTATTGCATACAATTTACAGCATTCATTTAAAAACTTCTTTATAGATATCATATATATATATATACACAGTATTTCTGATGTTTGTGATGATTTTTCACTGATACTTAAAGGTTTTAGCTACCTATTTAAGAGCAGCATAATCTAGAGAAAATAACCCAGATTACAGCAACTTGTCACTTATTGGGATTCCTGCTGTAGTTTTGATAAAATCACTTTTTATTAGCAGGAGATTTTCCCAAAAATCTGCTGCCATGTCGTCCTCCATATTCATGAGTGTTGTATAACCCTTCCCTCACCACTGATTGACAGATTTCTGCCTATACACATTGTACACAGAAATCTACCAATCAGTGGTGTAGGCGGGGTTATACACATAGCTGTAATCAAGGTCTCTGTCTCTACATTGTAGATCTGCAAAAACCTAATGACAGATACAATTTAGCAAATAAATGTTGGTCCTGTGGATGATCAAATGTGTAATGCAAAATAAAATGGCTTTTCATGGATAAACTAAAACCTTCTGACTTGTTTTATCTCAGTACTGCAAAATGCTTGCTCTGGTATCTTTTTCCATATTTCTGAGAAAAAAGTAAGGGCTGGCTATCGAGTTGCCTTGGAAACTTCAATTTTGACTTTTTAAGGCAATTATATGATTTGAAATAAAAATATGTATGATTTACTTGCGCTAAATAAATGTACCCAGGTTCAATAAAAGAATACAATGATGTCAACAAGTCCAGTAATAAACAAAAAAAAGGGGGAATGAATTACCTTGAATAGTGCTTGGATAGTATAAAAAAGAAAAAAAAGGTAGTCCTGGAGAGGGATCCTTAGAAGCGAAATGAATGAAGGTTCCTTTCCAAAGATGTTCTAACGGTGGCTGTTGTCTCAAATGAAAAAAGTTCAATCTCCATGCATACCGCCATCCCGGCTGGCGACTAGCGTGCAACTAGAGATGAGTGGCGTCAGACTGTTTGAGTTACAGACGCCACGTTCAGGAGCAGGCCTGCAAGGTCCAAAACACTGCAGGACCTTGCGTGACATAACATTTACGTGATGTGTCACGTGACAGGCAAAGAAGAGCTAAGGAGCGCTGTGGGGGCCAGAAACGGCTTCCTTTCCAACGTGTTCCGGAATTCTCGGATTCCTTCTTCAGGGATGGCCTCAGGGAGTGGAAATGGCCCTTATATATCCTGCAGGAACATATCGTTCTGTCACACATTAAAAGCAAACAGTACAATCTCGCTATTTAGACCATTTGGAATCAGGGTATCAAATTCAAATATCCATTTACTCTCTACCCTGGACATTTGGTGAATAAAATTTCCCTTCCTCCAACTTCTTTTAACCACTTGAATACCGGTAACTTTAGTGTTCTTTATAGAACCCCCATGGTGTAAAAGATAATGGTTAGAGAGGGGATGGCAAGTAAATTTCTTGCAGATATTACGTAAGTGTTCACCAATCCGGACATTCAACGGACGTATTGTTCGACCTATATACAATTTGCCACAGGGACATGTAATACCATATATTACTCCCTTCGTATCACACGTGATGAAATCATGGATTGGAATTTCTGTGGATTTATTAATAATTGAAAATTGTTTTTTACTACCCAGTTTCCTACAGGGTGCACATTTTTTACAGGGAAAAAAACCTTTTAACTGCTGTTGTGAGTAAGGTTTATACCCTACCATAGGTCTTGAGAAAGAGGGGGCTAATAAATTGCCCAAGTTGTTGGCCCTCCAAAAAACAAACCTTGGGTGCACTGGCAAAACCGCACCAATGACCTTATCATTCCTCAAAATTCTCCAGTATTTTTTCAGAATTTTTTTAAGGATTTAACTATTAGAATTATACTGAGTCACAATGGGAATCGACTCCATAATGGAACTTTCCTTATTCTTTATTTTGTGTCTGAGAAATTGTTCCCGTGGTGTATTCCCAATACATTCCCTAGTTTCTCTCATGGATCGGGTATCATACCCTTTTTGGCAGAATTTTTTAATTAGGGTGTCGGCCTCAGTAATGTAATCTTGTGTCCTAGAACAGTTTCTATGAGCCCGTATAAATTGGCTCTTTGGAATATTAAGAAGTCAGCTAGGAAGATGGCAACTATCTAGGGAAATGTAATTGTTCGAATCGGTGGGTTTATGGAATAATTGTGTCTGAATGGTGTCATCCTCAATAAAAATTCTCAAATCCAAGAAATTGATTTCTATGGGGCTGGTAGTCGCAGTAAATTTTAAAAAGTAACAATTTTTATTTAATTCATTAATAAAATCAATTAAGCAATGCCATAGTACCAGGTTCGCGCGCAGGTTGCCGTCATTTGGTATAAAGTCCCTCCCAAATTTCTTTTTTTTCCGTTCTATGATTTCTTTTTCTTTTGTATGTATCCTTTTCCGTATACTTATGGAAAGATGTAATATTTCGGGATGTGATTCATATGGTTTAATGACTTCAAATAAGTTGGAGCACTGTGGGGGCCAGAAACGGCTTCCTTTCCTACGTGTTTCGGAATTCTCGGATTCCTTCTTCAGGGATGGCCTCAGGGAGTGGAAATGGCCCTTATATAGCCTGCAGGAACATATCATTCTGTCACTCATTAAAAGCAAACTGTTCAATCTCGCTATTTAGACCATTTGGAATCAGGGTATCAAATTCAAATATCCATTTACTCTCTACCCTGGACATTTGGTGAATAAGATTTCCCTTACTCCAACTTCTTTTAACCACTTGAATACCAGTAACTTTAGTGATCTTTATAGAACCCCCATGGTGTAAAAGATAATGGTTAGAGAGGGGATGGCCAGTAAATTTCTTGCAGATACTACGTAAATGTTCACCTCTTAAAAAAAGAGGAATTCGATTTTATTAACACTACTCATCCCAGAACACCATATTTTTATTACCTTCCAAAGGTTCATAAGAGTTTAACTAATCCTCCTGGCAGACCAATAATATCAGCCATTGGTGACCTAACAGCCAACCTTTCCAAGTTTGTGGAATGCCATTTACAGAAGTTAGTCCCTACACACCCGGCTTATTTGAAAGACAGTACTCGAGTTCTACAGGTTTTAGAAACCATAGAATGGAAAGAACATTTCATTTTAGGGACTCTTGATATAACTTTTCTCTATACTGTATTTGAGCATGAAAAGGGGTGTAAATCTGCGGAATTTTTTATGACGAAGGCTAATATTTTGTCTAGTGACCAAATCACTTTTATCATCGAATGTATTGATTTTATACTCACAACTATTTCCGTTATGGAGCGAACTACTACTCCCAGCAGTGGGGGACTGCAATGGATACCATGTTTGCGCCCAGCTACGCAAACTTGTATGTTGGCATATGGGAGCATGAAACCATTTTCCCTGATGGCAACCTGCGCGCGAACCTGGTACTATGGCATTGCTTCATAGACGATTGTTATGATGAGTCACCGAAGGAGGAAAAAACAAAATACCAGCTAAGTCCAGAAAAACCAGAGAGGTTGGCAGCTATCGGATTGCAGACCCCTGAACCTATCCACAACAACTAGCAGTAGCCGTGGGGGGGTTCCTACGGTGTCCTAGACCCCTCGATCACAGCCGGAGAACTACATAGCCTAAAGACAGAAAGGGGAAAAACTAAACTGCCCCAGAGCAGACCCCAAAGCAATAGGCAGCCCCCAACATATAATGACAGTGAAGCAAGATGAAAACACTAACACAGATAGAAAGATAGGTTGAGCAAATGATGGGGCCCAAGCTAACTACATAGGACAGGATAGGAAAGCTGCTGTCTGCCATCCGAAAAAACCCTATCAAAATGAGCCAACCGACTGATAGGAAAAACAGGCCCTGAAGTCGCTAGGCTTCAAAAGACTATATCAGCACTCAGGTATATTCTGAAGACAGAGCAAAAGATCAACAGATCAGAGACAAAAATGGAATTCAGCTCACCTCCGGCCGGGGATGGCAGAACTCCCAAAAAACAAGGCAAAACAAAAACAGAACTGAAGAGTACAAAGCAGAGCAGAAAAACTTAGTTTTGAGAAGCAGGAATCAGACTGGTCTCCAAGAATCCAGCAGGAAAATCACCAGCCAGGAAGAAGGGCGTCGGCAGCCTTATATCCAGTCCTCAATTCCAGCCACCCAGTCATCATCTAGCTGCCCAAGTGTTTGGTAATCAGCCTCACTATCTTCCTTCACCAGAGGAGGGAGTTCATCAGACCTCAATGGTGAAGGGAAAAATGAACTCACAACAGTACCTCCCCCTTGAGGAGGGGTCACCGAACCCTCATCCATGCCACCAGGGCGATCCGGGTGAGCCCAATGAAAGGCACACACCAATCTTTGGGCATGAATATCAGAGGCAGAGACCCAGGAATTATCCTCCTGACCATAACCCTTCCACTTAACCAAATACTGGAGTCTCCGTCTAGCCAGACGGGAATCCAGTATTTTCTCTACCTCATATTCCATGTTACCTTCAACCAATATAGGGTCAAGAGGTGCCACCACAGGAACTACTGGTTCAACAAACCTCTTCAACAAGGACTTATGAAACACATTATGAATTTTAAATGTGACAGGAAGAGCCAACCGAAAAGAGACCGGATTAATAATCTCCAAAATCTTGTAAGGTCCAATAAATCTAGACTTAAACTTAGGAGAAGCCACCTTCATAGCGATATTTTTTGATGACAACCAAGCCATATCACCCACCTTAAACTGGGGACCAACGGTCCTATGCCAGTTGGAAAACCGCTGGGCCTTTTCCTGGGAGAGAGACAACTTATCCACTACTTGGTCCCAGATCTGGTGCATTCTCTCCACCACAGTGTCAACACCTGGGCAGGCAGAAGGCTCCACCTGCCCTGAAGAAAATCGAGGGTGGAAACCAAAGTTACAAAAAAAAGGTGACATCAAAGTGACAGAACTAGCTCTATTATTTAAAGCAAATTCGGCCAAGGGCAAAAATGAAACCCAATCATCCTGATCGGCAGAAATAAAACATCTCAAATACGACTCCAAAGTCTGCTTTGTTCTCTCCGTCTGCCCATTGGTCTGAGGGTGAAACGCAGAGGAGAAGGACAACTGAATTCCCAGCTTGGAACAGAAAGTCCTCCAAAATCTAGACACAAACTGAACTCCTCTGTCAGATACAATGTTCTCAGGAATCCCGAGCAAGTGAACCACCTGTTGCAAAAACTAGGGCACCAACTCAGAGGAAGATGGCAACTTAGAGAGTGGTACAAGATGGACCATCTTAGAGAATCTATCACAAATCACCCAAATAACAGTCATTCTCTGAGAGACAGGCATATCAGAGATAAAATCCATTGAAATATGGGTCCATGGCCTCCTGGGCACCGGCAAAGGCATCAACAAGCCACTAGAGCGAGAACAAGGTTTAGACCGGGAGCAAGTCCCACAGGACTGCACAAAATTCCTGACATCATGAGACAAGGCGGGCCACCAAAAAGACCGACTCACCAGATCTCTAGTACCAAAAATACCTGGATGACCAGCCAATGCAGAGCAATGAACTTCAGACATCACTCTCTTCCTCCACTGGTCAGGAACATACAACTTTCCACTGGGACAACGCTCAGGTTTGTCCTCCTGAAACTCTTCCAGAGTACGTCTCAAATCGGGCGAGATGGCAGAAAGAAATACCCCCTCGCCTAAGATGGTAGCAGGCTTAGTCACAACAGGAGAATCAGCAAGGAAACTCCTAGAGAGGGTGTCTGCCTTGACATTCTTAGTGCCCGGAAGAAAAGAGACCACAAAATCAAAACGTGTGAAAAACAAGGCCCACCTAGCCTGTCTAGGATTCAAGCGCTTGGCCGATTCCAGGTAAATCAAATTCTTGTGGTCAGTAAGGACCACGACTTGGTGTTTGGCTCCCTCCAACCAATGTCTCCACTCCTCAAATGCCCATTTCATGGCCAACAGTTCCCGATTCCCCACATCTTAGTTACATTCGGATGGGGAGAACTTTCGGGAAAAGAAAGCACAAGGATTCATTTTAGATGTCACAGGATCTTTATGGGACAACACCGCTCCTGCACCAATCTCAGAAGCGTCCACCTCCACCTGAAACGGGAGTGAGACATCAGGTTGCCGCAAAACCGGAGCAGAAGTGAATCTTCGCTTCAGCTCCTGAAAGGAAGAAACAGCCTCTGGAGACCAATTCAGCACATCAGCACCCTTCCTAGTCAAATCCGTCAATGGCTTGGCAATACCAGAAAAATTAGCTATAAATTTCCGATAAAAATTAGCCAAACCCAAAAACTTCTGGAGGGCCTTCAAAGAAGTGGGCTGAACCCAATCATAAATGGCCTGTACCTTGGCCGGGTCCATTTCAATAGTTGACGGAGACAAAATAAATCCCAAAAATGAAATCCTCTGTACCCCAAGAAGGCATTTAGATCCCTTGACATACAGGGAATTCTCCCTCAAAATCCGGAACACAGTCCGAACATGTTCCACATGAGAGTCCCAATTCTTGGAGAAGATCAAAATATCATCCAGATAATCAAAAATTTATCCACAAAGTCTCGGAATATATCGTTCATGAAGCACTGGAAGACAGAAGGGGCATTAATGAGCCCAAAAGGTATCACCAGGTACTCAAAATGTCCCTCCGGAGTATTAAACGCCGTCTTCCATTCATCCCCATGCTTAATGCGAATAAGATTATACGCCCCCCTGAGGTCAAGCTTGGTAAACCTGCAAGCACCTTTAACTCTGGAGAATAGATCAGAAATCAGGGGTAACGGATACTGATATTTAATAGTAATTTTGTTGAGGGCACGATAGTCAATACAAGGCCTTAATGAACCATCCTTTTTAGCCACGGAAAAAAACCCAGCACCTAAGGGTGAAGAGGATGGTCTAATATGACCCCTCTCCAATGCCTCCTTGATATAGGATCGCATAGCCTCGTGCTCGGGTACAGATAAATTGAAAAGCCGACCCTTGGGGAATTTACACCCCGGGTTCAGCTCAATCGCACAGTCATAACTCCTATGAGGAGGCAAAGACGCAGACTCATTCTCACTAAATACATCATAAAAGTCAACCAAATAGTCAGGAACATTATGCGACTTGGGAGAGGTGGAGAAAACAGGAGCATCACTAAGGGCACACCGACAACCCCAACTCACCACAGACAAAGATTTCCAATACAGAACTGGATTATGGATTTGCAACCAGGGAAACCCCAGAACAATGGTATCATGCAAATTAGGCAACACCAAAAATATGCAATTTTCTTGATGGTCTGGGGCGACCCGCATAACCACCTGGGTCCAAAACTGAGGTTTATTCTTCTCCAAAGGAGTAGCATCAATACCCCTCAAAGGGATAGGCGTCCGCAGAGATGTCATAGGAAATCCACAACATTTAGCAAAATCCAAGTCCATCAGGTTCAGAGCTGCTCCTGAATCCACAAATGCCTTGGCGGAAAATGTGGACAGGGAGCAGATCAGAGTAATTGCCAGAAGAAACTTAGGTTGAACACCACCCACAGAAAACGTGTGTGCACAACGTTTCTCTCATTTAGGGCAGACAGAAATAATATGCGAGGCATCTCCACAAAAAAAAACACAGCTTATTACGCCTTCTGAACTCCTGACGTTGCGCCCTAGACAAAACTCTATCACATTGCATAGGTTCAGACATTTGTTCAACAGGTGGCAACATCTCTCGTGTAGTTTTGCGTTCACGTAAACGCCGATCCACCTGAATGGCTAATGACATAGAATCGTCAAGACCAGAGGGAACAGGAAATCCCACCATAGTATCTTTTACAGTTTCTGACAAACCCTTCCGAAAGAGGGCTGCCAAGGCACCATCATTCCAGGTAGTAAGGACCGTCCACTTTCGGAATTTTTGACAGTACAACTATGCTGAATCCCGACCCTGGCTTAATGCCAACAGGGTCTTTTCAGCCTGATCAATAGCATTAGGTTCATCATACAACAACCCCAAGGCTTGAAAAAATGTGTTCACATTATTCAGAATAGGATCATCAGGTTTCAAAGAAAGCGCCCAATCCTGGGGATAGCCGCGCAGCAAAGAGATGACAATTTTTAACCTGCTGCGCGGAGTTCCCCGACGAGTTAGGCTTCAAGGCAAAAAATAGTTTACAATTATTCTTGAAATTCAAGAATTTAGACCGATCCCCAAAAAACAAATCAGGAGTGGGAATCTTTGGTTCAGCAGCATGTGAATGAGCAAGATAGGCGGAAATTCCCCGCACTTCAGCAGCGAGCTGCTCCACACGATCAGACAATTGCTTCATCTCCATTGATAGAAAAATTCCCCCTACGGCCTCAGAGATATAGAGGAAAAAATATGCACACAAAAAAAAAAATTCTGACACTTTCCCTTTTTTTTTTTTTACAATTCTCTCCTGCTATTGAGTACCCTAGGATCTGCGGTATGGCTGGTGATTCTGTTATGATGAGTCACCAAAGGAGGAAAAACAAAATACCAGCTAAGTCCAGAAAAACCAGAGAGGTTGGCAGCTATCGGATTGCAGACCCCTGAACCTATCCACAACAACTAGCCGTAGCCGTGGGGGGTTCCTACGGTGCCCTAGGCCCCTCGATCACAGCCGGAGAACTACATAGCCTAAAGACAGAAAGGGGAAAAACTAAACTGCCCCAGAGCAGACCCCAAAGCAATAGGCAGCCCCCAACATATAATGACGGTGAAGCAAGATGAAAACACTAACACAGATAGAAAGATAGGTTGAGCAAATGATGGGGCCCAAGCTAACTACATAGGACAGGATAGGAAAGCTGCTGTCTGCCATCCGAAAAAACCCTATCAAAATGAGCCAACCGACTAATAGGAAAAACAGGCCCTGAAGTCACTAGGCTTCAAAAGACTATATCAGCATTCAGGTATATTCTGATGATAGATCAACAGATCAGAGACAAAAATGGAATTCAGCTCACCCCCGGCCAGGGATGGCAGAACTCCCAAAAAACAAGGCAAAACAAAAACAGAACTGAAGAGTACAAAGCAGAGCAGAAAAACTTAGCTTTGAGAAGCAGGAATCAGACTGGTCTCCAAGAATCCAGCAGGAAAATCACCAGCCAGGAAGAAGGGCGTCGGCAGCCTTATATCCAGTCCTCAGTTCCAGCCACCCAGTCATCATCTAGCTGCCCAGGTGTTTGGTAATCAGCCTCACTACCTTCCTTCACCAGAGGAGGGAGTTCATCAGACCTCAATGGTGAAGGGAAAAATGAACTCACAACAGACGATGTTGTTTTCATCTGGTCTGGTGGGCCTACTCTCTTAATTGATTTTATTAATGAATTAATAATTGTTATTTTTTAAAATTTACTGCGACTACCAGCCCCATAGAAATCAATTTCTTTGATTTGAGAATTTTTATTGAGGATGACACCATTCAGACACAATTATTCCATAAACCCACCGATTCGAACAATTACATTTCCCTAGATAGTTGCCATCTTCCTAGCTGGCTCCTTAATATTCCAAAGAGCCAATTTATACGGGCTCATAGAAACTGTTCTAGGACGCAAGATTACATTACTGAGGCCAACACCCTAATTAAAAAATTCTGCCAAAAAGGGTATGATACCCGATCCCTGAGAGAAACTAGGGAATGTATTGGAAATACACAACGGGAACAATTTCTCAGACACAAAATAAAGAATAAGGAAAGTTCCATTATGGAGGAGATTCCCATTGTGACTCAGTATAATTCTAATAGTCAAATCCTTTAAAAAAAATTGTGAAAAAACACTGGAGAATTTTGAGAAATGATAAGGTCATTGGTGCGGTTTTGCCAGTGCACCCAAGGTTTGTTTTTAGGAGGGCAAACAACTTGGGTAATTTAGTAGCCCCCTCTATTTCAAGACCTATGGCAGGGTATAAACCTTACTCACAACAGCAGTTAAAAGGTTTTTTTCCCTGTAAAAAATGTGCACCCTGTAGGAAACTGGGTAGCAAAAAACAATTTTCAATTATGAATAAATCCACAGAAATTCCAATCCATGATTTCATCACGTGTGATACGAAGGGAGTAATATATGGTATTACATGTCCCTGTGGCAAATTGTATATAGGTCGAACAATACGTCCGTTGAATGTCCGGACTGGTGAACACTTACGTAATATCTGCAAGAAATTTACTTGCCATCCCCTCTCTAACCATTATCTTTTACACCATGGGGGTTCTATAAAGAACACTAAAGTTACCGGTATTCAAGTGGTTAAAAGAAGTTGGAGGAAGGGAAATTTTATTCACCAAATGTCCAGGGTAGAGAGTAAATGGATATTTGAATTTGATACCCTGATTCCAAATGGTCTAAATAGCGAGATTGTACTGTTTGCTTTTAATGTGTGACAGAATGATATGTTCCTGCAGGCTATATAAGGGCCATTTCCACTCCCTGAGGCCATCCCTGAAGAAGGAATCCGAGAATTCCGAAACACGTAGGAAAGGAAGCCGTTTCTGGCCCTCACAGCGCTCCTTAGCGCTTCTTTGCCTGTCGCGTGACACGTCACGCGACTGTGACGTCACGCAAGGTCCTGCAGTGTTTTTGGACCTTGCATGCCTGCTCCTGAATGTGGCATCTGTAACTCATACAGTCTGACGCCACTCATCTCTAGTTGCACGCTAGTCACCGGCCGGGACAGCGATATGCATTGAGATTGAACTTTTTTTCATTTGAGACAACAGCCACCGTTAGAACATCTTTGGAAAGGACCCTTCATTCATCTCGCTTCTAAGGATCCCTCTCCAGGACTACCTTTTTTTTCTTTTTTTATACTATCCAAGCACTATTCAAGTTAATTCAATCCCCCTTTTTTTTGTTTATTTCTGGACTTGTTGACATCATTGTATTCTTTTATTGAACCTGGGTACATTTGTTTAGCGCAAGTAAATCATACATATATTTTTATTTTATATTCTTTTGGACAAATTGAGTGGTCTTTGTCCTTTCACTTGCAGCTTTGTACTATATTGGTTTGCGGTTAGCGCCGTTGGCTACACACATTTATTGAGTACAATTATATGATTTGGCAAAAAAAGAGGAATTGCACAGCATTGCTGTATATTTCAATCAAACAACAATTACTGCCACCAATACTTTTTATACTATCAAGTGGGTTGTTAGAGCCCTTCTCAGAGAGGTGTTTTCCAAATGATTTGGATAGGAAAGCATAAGCCCATGTGCACATGATGTCTGTGTTCACTGCCGGGAGGATAAACCCAAAAGGTATGTACCCAACAGTGGTTGGCTGGGCCTCCTTCCAACATAGAGAGCCATTGGAAAAAAAAATGACAACAAATTGTTTATTTCTTAGATGAGTCCTATAGCCTGTAGTGCTTCCATGTGCAGTTTAACCCCTTCACAACATATGACGTACAGTTACATCATATATTGTGCCTCTGCCTTTTAGGCAGGTTCGCACCCAGAGCCTACATCTTTCCTATCAGGTGATGGTTGATTTAATATAGTTGGTATTCATAGGAGATCGCCATTTTAGGTATGTATAGCAGTGTTGATGCACAAGAACAAGCAATCAGATGATCACAGCTTCAAGTCCCTTAAGAGGACTATTACAGTTGTGCTCAAAATTTTTGCTTTCTTGGCCTTTTTTCAGAGAATATGAATGATAATACCAAAACTTTTTCTCCACTCATAATTAGTGGTTGGGTAAAGGCATTTATTGTCAAACTACTATGTTTTCTCTTTTTAAATCATAATGAAAACCCAAAACGTCCAACTTACCCTGATCAAAAGTTCACATACCCTAGTGATTTTAGCCTGACAACATGCACAGAAGTTGACACAAATGGGTTTGAATGGCTACTAAAGGTAACATCCTCACCTGTGACCTGTTTGCTTGTAATCATTGTGTGTGCATAAAAGCTGAGTGAGTTTCTGGGATCCAGACAGACTCTTGCATCTTTCATCCAGCAACAGACGTTTCTGGATTGTAAGTCATGGGGAAAGCAAAAGAATTGTCAACGTATCTACTGGAAAAGGTAGTTGAACTGTATAAAACAAGAAAGGGATACAAAAAGATATCCAAGGAAATGATAATGCCAGTCAGTAGTGTTCAAACTGTGATTAACAGATGGAAAATCAGGGACTCTGTAAAAACAAAACCATGGTCAGGTAGACCAACAAAAATGTAGTCCACAATTGCCAGGAAAATTGTTTGGGATGCAAAGAAAAACCCACAAATAAAATCAGCTGAAATGCAGGACTCTCTGAAAACTAGCGGTGTGGCTGTTTCAAGATGCACATTAAGGAGGTACTTGAAGAAAAATGGGTTGCATGGTCGAGTCGTCAGAAGAAAGTCATTACTGTGCAAATGGCACAAAGTATGTAGTCTACAATAAGAAAAAAAGCACAGAGACAAGCCTCAAAACTTCTGGAACAAGGTAATTTCGAGTGATAAGACAAAAATTTATTTTTTTTGCCACAATCATAAACGTTACATTTGGAGAGAGGTCAACAAGGCCTATGATGAAAGGAACACCATTCCTAGTGTAAAGCATGGAGATGGATTGCTGATGTTTTGGGGATGTGTGAGCTACAAAGGCACAGGAATTTTGGTCAAAGTTGAAGGAAAGATGAATGCATCACGCTATCAGCAAATACTGGAGGCAAATTTGCACTCATCAGCCTGGAAGTTTCATATGTGATGTAGTTGGAAGTTTCAACATGACAACGATCCAAAACACAAGGCCAAGTCGACCTGTCATTGGCTACAGCAGAGCAAAGTGAAGGTTGTGGAGTGGCCATCTCAGTCTCCTGACCTCAATATCATTGAGTCACTCTGGGGAGATCTTAAGTGCGCAGTTAATGCTAGACAGCGCTGGAATTTACAGGAACTGGAGACATTTTGCAAGAAGAATGGGCAGCTTTACCATCTTAGAAAATAAAGAACCTCATCCACAACTACCACAAAAGACTTCAAGCTGTCACTGATGTTAGAGGGGGCAATATATGGTATTAAGAAATGTGGTATGTAAACTTTTGATCAGGGTCATTTGGATGTTTTGGGTTGTCATTATGAATTAAAAAGAGAAAACACAGTAGTTTGACAATAAATGGCTTCACCCAACCACTGACCATGAGTGGAGAAAAAGCTTTGGTGTTATCATTCATATTCAGTGAAAAAAGGCCAAGAAAGCATAAATTCTGACGGGGTATGTAAACTTTTGAGTAGAACTGTAAATAAAGTAAAAAGTAAAAAAAAAAAAAATCAACTCACTCCCGTTTGTTACATTAAAATTAAAACAGTAAAAGAAATTAAAAATACACATATTTGCTATCGCTACATTCGTAAAAGTCAGATCTATCAAAATATAAAATAAATTAATTAAATCGGTAAATGGCGTATAAAATGGAAAAAAAAAGCAAAAAACGCCAGAATGACTTATTATGGCCCCTGCAACATTTTAATAAAATGCAACAATAGGCGATCAAAACATTGTGTCTACCCCAAAATGATAACATTAAAAATGCCCACTCAGGGAGAAAAAAAATAAGCCCTCATTCAGCCCCAGATCGTGATAATTGAAAGCGTTAGGCGTTTCAGAAAAATAAGCAAACATTTTTTTTTCTTTACAAATTTTCAATTTTTTTCAGCACTTAAGCAGAATAAATAACTGCGTGTTTGTTTTCTGCATAATTGTACTGACCTGGAGAATCATATGTGCAGATCAGTTTTACTGTATCATGAACATAGTCAATAAAAATAAACAAACATTATGAAATTGCACTTATTTTTGCAATTTCAATGCACTTGAATTTTATTCCTGCTTTCCAGTGCATCATATTCTAAAATCAATGGAGTAACTTGAAAATATAATTCGTCCCTCAAAAACCAAGCCCTAAAATGGCCATGTTGACGGCAAAAGAAAAAATGTATGGCTCCTGGAAGAAGTGGAGGAAAAAAAAAATGAAAAATTGCTCATCGGTTAAAAAACTGTTTTGGGCACATAGTGACCATACAGAGGCCAAAAGAATAACACTTTTGGTGTCATTCTGCCAAATGACATTCTGTAGTAACATTGACTATATACATCTGGAAAAATGCTGATGTCAAATTTTGTATAAGTCCAAAAACTAAATTTTTATTGTTTGGGATCCACATCTTTTGCTGAAAGTGGAGAGCAGCTAATATATTACTATTATTATTATTTATTTATATAGCACCATTGATTCCATGGTGCTGTACATAAGAAGTGGTTACATAAAATTTACAGATATCACTTACAGTAAACAAACTTACAATGACAGACTGATACAGAGGGAAGAGGACCCTGCCCTTGCGGGCTTACATGCTACAGGATGGTGGGGAAGTAGACAGTAGGTTGGGGGGTTGCAGCAGTTCCGGTATTGGTTGAGGTGATATCTCCAGTAGTGATGAGGAGTAGCGGGATCATTGCAGGCTGCAGGCTTTCTTGAAGAGGTGGGTTTTCAGGTTCTGTCTGAAGGATCCGAATGTGGTTGATAGTCGGACATATTGGGGCAAAGAATTCCAGAGGATGGGGGCTATTCAGGAGAAGTCTTGTAGGTGGTTGAGTGAGGAGCGAATAAGTGTGGAGGAGAGAAGGAGGTCTTGGGTTGACCAAAGATTACGTGAGGGAAGGTATCGGGAGAGACATATGGAGGAGACAGGTTAAAGATGGCCTTGTAGGTCAGCATTAGTAATTTGAACTGGATCCGCTGAGTTAGGCCCCTTTCGCACTGGTTGCCCAAGCATATGTGTGCAATACCCTGATGTGACGTGTAATGCTTCACATTATTTGTTGTGGTGCTGCAGTGGCAAAAATATCCATTTGGTGACAGATTCCTCTGCAGATTACATTTGACTACTGGAGATCCAAATTTCATTATTTTTAGATCCACTCATATCAAGCAAATACTTTTCTGGATAAGGTGCCAAAAATCCTAAAAGCACACTCCAAAATTTTGCTGAATATTTTCCCAGAGGAGTGGAACCTATTATAGAAGAGGCAAAAAACATATCGAGCTTCCACCATCCAATAAAATACAACATGGCTATATTGACTGTTCCACAAAGATATGATCAAGACACAAGATTAAAAAACGGCGATGCGTTGGTTTCAGATAAACACTGATCTGTTGTGAATTCTCTTTCTGGCCTCCCTCTGGTTATTATTGAAGGTAGTGGAGCTGGTCAGATTGACAGAGGGGCTGCGAGTTCTCTTTCTGGGCTCCCTCTGGTGGTTACTGGAGTAATGGAGCTGATCTGATTGACAGAGGCTGGCCACCTGATAATGAGGATGACGATTGGAGATCTGTGGTTTCAGATTGGGATTTAAAACAGCTGACTCCCTTTATCCCTGCTGGTGATTATCATTCTATTCCTTCTGAGGTCTGATGTCTCCTGCTCTGTCCCTGCATGATTCAGCTAAGTGTTTCATTTTCTATTCTGTTTGCATTTGATCTGGTTTTGTCTATCTTTGCTTTGTGCGGGTCAGCCAGCTCCGGCTTGGGCTGTGCTGAATCACCGCCCATATGTTACTGCTTGTGCCAGTTTGTTTTGTCTCCTGTTATATTGGTCTCTTTTTGCTTTGCTTTCAGAATATACCAGAGTGCTGATATAGTGGGGGCGAAGTCGTGCGACTTCAGTGTTTTTTGTGCATCAGACATGTTGGACTTTTTGCAGGGTTTTTTGCGTGATTGCAGACAGTGTCTTTCCTTTCCTGTCCTGTCTAGTCAGTGTTGGCCCCATCATTCGCTCAGTCTATTTTCCTGCCTGCTTATGTGTTTTCATCTTGTCTCACCGACAATATATGTTTGGGGGCTATCTATTCCTTTGGGGTCTGCTCCGGGGCAGTTTAGATTTCCCCTTTCTTGTTTTCGGCTTAGTTAGCTCTCCGGCTCTTTAGGCTTAGTTAGCTCTCCGGCTGTGCCGAGGCGTCTAGGATCATCGTTGGTACACTCCATGGCTACTACTAGTTGTGTGGATAGGATCAGGGGTCTGCAATCCACTTAGTTACCAACCTCTCTGGTTTTCTGTGGCTTAGCCTGGGCCTGCTTTCCTCCTCAGTGACCCATTCTTAACACTGATCCTTCTTCATAGCATGCTATGAATGTAGGACAATAGTTGTGAAAAATGAGGATGAATGAACTCATGGAGATCAACACCCAACACTGCGGAGACACCATCACATGTTTCTCAACGCAGTCATACTAGAGCAATGCCCCCATCCCTTATGGGAAATATGTAAAAATATGCAAAACACAAGCCACGGAGACACCATTACATGTTTCTCAATGCAAGCAATGACTAGCCAGGTCTTTCCCTGGGAAGGACCAACATATTTCCCATAAGGGATGGGGGCATTGCTCTAGAATCACTGCGTTGAGAAACATGTGATGGTGTCTCCACAGTGTTGGATGTTGATCTCTGAGTTCATTCATCCTCATTTTTCACAGTCTTTTACTAGGCATTGCTCCTACTGGCCAGTTTCCTACTCCACACTGATGATGGGCAATACCCCGAAACAGCTGTCTGTGGATGGATACCATGTTTTGGCATAGGTGGCTTCCTTCATTGGAGACTGCCCTTCCCGTGGTTGTTCATTCCCGGAGAAAGACCTGGCTAGTCATTGCTTGCGTTGAGAAACATGTGTTGGTGTCTCCGTGGCTTGTGTTTTGCATATTTTTGTAGGACAATAGTTGATCCGAAACGTGTTGTAGTTGTTTGCATCTTTGTGGAATATTCAATATAGCCATGTTGTATTTTATCAGATCGTGGAAGCTGGATATGCTTTTTTGCTTCACTTCCTCATTGCACACTCCATGTATCCGATGGTGAGTTAGTTGGACTTTTTTCTTTTTTATAGGTGCAAAAGGGGAAGCAAAGCCATATTGATACCTAGGGATTTAGAACGCAATGTCATAAAGGATTATGGCTTCTGTAGATGATTTGTAGATGCACTGAGATATATTGTGTGTCATTTTTAACCTTCCTTGAGTTTGATATATTGATCGATTATTCGCGAGCATACAGCAGGATAAATAAAACCCTCTTAAGGTGTCTTACTAATTTTATAAGCTTATGTCTAACAACGGCTGGATAAGTAATTCCTTGTTCAAATATTTACATTCACTTAAACGATAGATAGCATTCTTATTGATTTGCGTTTACTGCCAGATCAGAGACCGGTAAGACTGTGCCACAAGCTCAAGAAAAGTGGCTGACTAGATGTGCATGAACACAAAAGATCTATGAGACCCCAGGGGTTTCCGATTAATGTGGCTGCAATAAATAATGAAAAAAAAACTTGCTAATGTTACTTTATATAGTTAGGAAAACATTTTCACAAATTTGTCATTCTAAAATGTCATTTATCCCGAAAAACATCATATACAACAAAACTGATCTATTTTCTGCTTGTAAATCCCCATCATATCCCATAGCAATGTACAAGTAATAATGGTGTATTACTTGTACATTGTGTGGCTCTTATACAAACACTTCAGACAATTTATATTATGCCAGATTACCTATCAGTATGTTAGAGCAGACATTATGTGAATTCCTAAATTTCAAAACAAAATCAACGTTCAAAAAGAAAGTACACTTCTAATACAAATAATAATGTTCTAAAAATAAGGAAATAAGGAGAACTGAAGTTATGGTGATTTAGTTTACCATAATTATATAGTAAGCAAACTTTCATTAAAAAAAAAAACAACAACGAAAAAACAATTTTCCAGCATTTAAAGCTACGAAAACTTTACATACCACTTTATTAGGTAATGTCTCTACATTCCTGTAAAGAACTGCATGTACATGGCTCCAAATTACCTCCTTATGCCCAGTTTATTTGCCTACCTTTAGCTGCATTTACATCAGAAAGTACTCATTTGGAGTACTGATGATGGTAGTGAACGGGTCAGCTCAGGAGGACTTGTATCCTAGGTGTTCTCCATGACAGAACAATGTCCTGCAGCAAGATTATCCACAGGGTTATGGAGCTCAGCCAGCTTTGCTGCGCTGCTGGCTTGACCCAAAGCACTATCTCCTTACACTCCAGAATAATAACTAATGTCTGTAATGTGTGCCAGTAATCAGACCCTCGCTGCCCCCTGTGTACTGTATTTACTTCCACAAGCACCATGAATATTTCTTTGGGGGAGATTAGGAAGTAATGACAGCAGGGTACTTGTGGATGTAAGCTCAGTGCTTCAAACACAACATGCAAAGGAGGAGACAGATGATGACTATTAGGGTGTGTGCACACGCTGCGGATTCTGCTGCGGATCCGCAGTGGATTTGGTCCTGCAGGGGTGTACAGTACCATTATAACCTATGGAAATAGAAATCCACGGTGCACACTGTGCGGAATTTTCCGCGCGGATTTGCTGCGGTTTCAAAACCGCAACATGCCAATTCTTTGTGTGGATTCCGCTGCGGTTTGGCACCTACTCCATGGCAGGTGTCAAACTGCAGGGGAAACCCGCAGGCTAAACTGCAGAAAATCTGCAGATAAACCACAGGTCTTTTGACCTGCGGTTTTACCTGCGGACTTACACAAATCCGGGTGGAAAATTCCGCAGGACAATCCGCAGCGAGTGCACACACCCTTACTGCCAGCATCTGTACTCCAAAGGAGTATGTTCCGATATCAATGCAGCTAAAAGGAAGACAAAGAGACCTGGGGAAATCAATTTTTTGTAAAGGAGTGAAGACAGAATCCTTAATAAATAACGTGATTTATAAAATTTCTTAACTTTCCATGCTGGACCAAAATGAATAAAAAAATGAAAGTTTAATAACTTTTTAAACATGTTAGACAATGAGTTAAAAAGCAAATCCACTCCCCAAACCAGCAAAGTAAGAAATAGCTATTGAGGCCCACATATTTTACAAAATAAATAAAATATATGATGTAATCCTTACATCAGTAGAGGATATACAGATATATATATATATATATATATATATATATATACACATATATGCTGCTCAAAAAATAAAAGGGAATGCTTAAACAACAGAATATAACTCCAAGTAAATCAAACTTCTGTGAAATCAAACTGTCCACTTAGGAAGCATCACTGTATAACAATCAAATTCACATGCTGTTATGCAAATGGAATAGACAACAGATGTAAATTATTGCCAATTATCAAGACACCCTCAATAAAGGAGTGGTTCTGCAGATGGGGACCACAGACCACATCTCAGTACCAATGCTTTCTGGCTGATGTTTTGGTCACTTTTGAATGCTGGTTGTGCTTTCACACTCATAGTAGCATTAGACAGACTCTACAACCCACACAAGTGGCTCAGGTAGTGCAGCTCATCCAGGATGGTACATCAATGCGAGCTGTGGCAAGAAGGTTTGCTGTGTCTGTCAGTGTAATGTCCAGAGGCTGGAGGTGCTACCAGGAGACAGGCCAGTATACCAGGAGACGTGGAGGGGGCCATAAGAGGGCAATAACCCAGCAGCAGGACCGCTACCTCAGCCTTTGTGCAAGGAGGAACAGGAGGAGCACTGCCAGAGCCCTGCAAAATGACCTCCAGCTGGCCACAAATGTGCATGTGTCAGCACAAATGGTTAGAAACCGACTCCATTAGGATGGTCTGAGTGCCCGCCGTCCACAGATGGGGGTTGGGCTAACAGCCCAATATCGTGTGACCCTCCAAAGAAATGCCACCTTATACCATTACTGACCCACTGCCAAACCGGTCATGCTGAAGGATGTTGCAGGCAGCAGATCGCTCTCCACGGCATCTCCAGACTTTGTAACATCTGTCACATGTGCTCAGTGTGAACCTGCTTTCATATGTGAAGAGTACAGGGCGCCAGTGGTGAATATGCCAATACTGGTGTTCTGTGACAAATACCAAGCATCCTTGCGGTGTTGGGCTGTGAGCACAACCCCAATCAGTGGACATTGGACCTTCAGACCATGCTCATGGAGTTGGTTTCTAACCATATCTCCACTCCATCAGTCTTGACTACCTTGCCTATCTTTATTACCAACCGGCCACACTTCTCCAGTCCAAAGGACATCCTGATGTCTTCACTGTAGATCCTTGTCAGGTGGATCAGTGAATTGATGTCTCGTTCATTTCTCGCATACAGCTTGATGTCATCCTTGTAGAGTAGGTGACTGATGATGCTTCCACTCTTGAAATTGAATCCAAAGCCAGACTCTGTAATTAACTGACTGAGGGGGTTCAAGCCTATGCAGAACAACAATAGGAACAGTGCATCACCTTGGTATATGCCACATTTGATGGTCACTTGTGCTAGTTGTCTTAAGTAGAGATGAGTGAAAATTTCAATGTACTGTTCGGATTATGATTGCTGAATTTGCAATATTCACTGAAGATAATCGAACGCCATTCAGCTCAATGTAAGGCAAAAACAAACGCATGCACAATACGTTTTAACGGCAACAAATGCTGCCAAAACACATCAAATAAAAGACAGACACCAGTAAAGTGGCCTCAATTTCACGAGAGTAGAAACAGTGTAATAGGATCCAATAGGTCTTCCACTAAACCCAATTCAGCAAATGGACACCCAACCAGAAGTGTTCACATTTTAAAAAATGAGGGTCTGACGCCACCGAAGTGGAATAACTGTCACAAGAACACAAATAGTATAATTGGGACCTGAGACCTCTTCCACAACAGCTAATTCAGCAGATGTAGACCACAATGACTGTTCACATTTCCACAAATTTGTGTTAACAGCAGCAGCAGCAGCCACGGCAGGCACAGAAGCCATTCTAAAGATATCATAAAGTGCAGTTATGTGACATTAATGCTCACAGTAAAAAATGCCAAATCACATAGTCTGTACAGTCTGCAATTGGAGTGCAAAAGTCCTTGGAGATCCATGATTTTTTCATCTTGATGAAATTTAGGTGGTGTACACATTCAGGGGACAGCCGGCTGTGCTTATCCATCAGGACACCTGCTGAAGACACATTCTGAGAGAACGCTGGCTGCCGGGCGTGATAAAACCTCCAAGGCATGTGAGGCGAACTCAGGCCACTCATCCATTTTAGAAGACCAAAATGTGAAAGGATCCAAACACTACCCGATGGTATTTATAATCAGTTATAGATACTCCAGCACCATCATGTCCATTCGTTCACCACGTGTAAGACTTGGACTCTGTTGTGCTGGTGCATGAATTGGTCTTTTTTTATGTGTCAAAGGACTCACAGAAGTTGCTTCTTCCAGTTCCACCACTGATACAGCTAATGTTTTGGCGTTGATGAATTGATGTGCTGGAGGTTGGAAGTGTAAAGCTACGATGCGAACTGTGTGCTTCACTGCTGTCTTGGGGAAAATCTCTCTTAAGGTTGTGTAAAAGCGTGTTTCGATACTCCAGCATTCGCGGGTCCCTTTCTAGGTTGGGAATCATCTGGCAAATTTGGTTTTATAACATGGATCTTTCAGAGTGTCGACCCATAAGTCAGTATTATTCCTAATTATAACGGGGATCATGTTGCAGATAGTGCATCAAGAAGGCACTCATATGTCATTCTCTACCATGAGGTCCGAGTCCATGCTGTGTTGGTGGCTGGGTAACAATGAGGCTCGTTTCCTCCATCCCCTATCGCCAACCATGAACAACAGAGAGGGGAGGATCATCCTCTTCATCTGACAGTTGCTCTCCCATCACCTCTTCCTCCTCCATTTGTTCCTTGGATCTTGCACCTTCTATAACAGTTTGTCTGTTATCACCTGCCCCCCTCGATCACAGTAATCCACCCTCCCTTGGCATCCGCCTGTGTGATGATAGTCTTGAACTTAGAGACAATGTTATCCCTTCCGCATCCTCCTCTGCTTCGTCCTCTTCTCCTGGGACCACGCTCTCCTCCCGCAGGCTATTCAAAGTCTGCTCCAGTATATAGAAGACTGGAATAGTGATGCTGATGATGGCATATGGAGTGCTTGCTGCTGCTGCCACAGTCGCTGCAACATGTGCAGAGTGGAATTCCACCATGTTAGCACATCACACATCAACCTGTTAACTGGCATGGACAAAGACATCTGTATCAATGCAAGTCGGTGACCAGAGGGGTGCAAACGGTGGACATGAGCACACAGCTTATGTGCTTTCTGGAGCAGCTCACCCAGGCTAGAATAGTGGTGGAGAAAACATTGAACCGCCAAGTTGAGGATGTGAGCCATGCAAGGCACGTGTGTAAGCCTGCCTCGCCGCAGGACTGCCACCAGGCTCGCACCTTTATCAGACATGGCCTTCCCAGGATGCAGGTTCAGCAGGGACAACCATCGATCAAACTCAGCCTCGAGAGCTGTCCACAACTCTTCAGCTGTATGACTGTGATCTCCAAGGCATTTCAATTTTAAGACTTCCTGATTGCTGTGAGCCTGTCTGCACAACACGAAAGCTTTTCTCATTAAAGGGAACCTGTCATCTAATTTTTGGCCTATAAGATGTGGCCACAGCCATCAGGGGCTTATCTACAGTGCAGGTGCCGGGAAAAGTCAGAGAGGTCCGGCACCTGCGCACTGCAGTACTTTACTCTGCCCTCAACAGAATGCTGTAGATAAGCCTCTGATGGCGGTGGCTGCAGCTTATAGGCCGAAAATGGGGTGAAAGATTCCCTTTGAGGCAGAGGTTTAGGGCACAGGTGGAGGCCCTAGAGGAGATAGAGGAGGCAGAAGCAGTGGAGGAAGTGTTAAATGGAAAGGTTTGTTCTGCAAGCCTTGGGGATTCCAAGACTTGTGGAGCAGCGCCTGTCCCCACAGCCACTAGAGTCACCCAGTGCTCAGTAAGCAAGATGTAACGCCCTTGGCCATGATTACTCGTCCAAGTGTCTGTGGTGAAATGCAGCCTGGCAGACAGAGATTTTGTCAAGGAACTGCTGATATCTGTGACGTGCTGGTGTAGCACCCTCACAGCTTTGTTAGAAAAGTAATGGCGACTGCGAAATTGGTACTGGGAGACTGCAATGGCCATCAGCTTTCGGAAACTGTCTGTATCTACCAGTCGGAAAGGCAGCATTTCTGTGGCCAACAGATTTGAGATGGTGGAGTTCAACCTCTTAGCCTTGTCATGCGTAGGAGGAAACAATCTTTTAAGTAACCACAACTGTGGAACTATGGGCTGGCTGCAGTGCTGAGAGAGGGCGGAGTACAGTGAACTGGACAAACAGCTGGACTGTGGGAGAGGTGCAGGTGGAAATGTTATGGTAAATAGAGAAATTTGTGGTGTGCTCGTTCTCTGAGATCAGTCAAAAACAGCAGGCTTGTCCGCTTCCATTACATCTGAAGGTGGGCTCAGTCTGCGTGACTGGAGTGGGTAAAGAATCTGAGGTTCTGCAGTCGAAGAAGTTCTGGAGTCTCAATAGTTAACAGGTAACGGAGGAGGAGGAAGAAGCAGCAGATGCGATACATGGGGTGGCTGATGGTTGTTGAGGTCAGCTGGTCTGCATTTTTGAGTAGTGGGATTCCCACAGTAAAGCATATTGATTGCGCATGTGAAGGTTCATAAATGTAATAGTCAAATTACTGCACTTTTTACCTCGACTCAGTTTTTTTTTTGCACGGTTTGCACATTACATGAGTGGGCTCAGTAATAACAAAAAAAATGCTGAAAGGTAAATTTAAGAGTCACACTGGACACTAGCTAGCTACACTATCACAGATATACAACCACCTAGCTAACTAGCTAAAATGTGGAATACAGCAGGCTTTTTCACATTTAGCTAGTGAAAAAAATATTAATTAGAATGCTATAACCTGTAGACTGTGAGCCCTTGTGGGAAGGGTCCTCTCTCCTTTTGTACTTGTGTGTGCCTTGTATTGCTAATGTTTAGTGTGCTTGTCTTTGTCTTTGTATGCCCCTTTTTCACATGTAAAGCGCCATGGAATAAATGGCGCTATAAAAAATATAAAAATGAATAATCTACTATATAATCGTCTAATTCTGTCTGTCTGTATGTAACGGAAATCCCGCGTCGCTGATTGGTCACGCCGGGCCGGCCGCGGCCAATCAGAGACAGACAGAATTAGACGATTATATAGTAGATACCCGATGCGTTAGACATGGCGGCCAGGATTCAATGAGCGGCGCTGGATTCAAATCTCCCGCCCCTCGGCTGAGGCAATGAGCGTTGCTGCGTGGGATTTGAATCCCCCGCCAAGCCGCGGGGCTCCACTCATTGGCTGAGCCACCCGTCATCTGAGGCTTGGTGGGAATTTAAATCGAGCGCGGCACCGCTCATTGGCTCAGCCGGCGGGGGATTACATACTTACATACTTACCTGACCGGGAGGAGCGTTGCCGCTGCACTTTTCATCTCACTGGAGACCGGGGCAGGGGTGCGGTGTCGGAATCGCATACGCATAGCGCTTTCCGGTGCCATTTGCAGTGTGCCTTCAGCAATATGGCGCCGGACAGCACGGTATGGGCATGCGCATACTCCGGCGCCAGACTCCTCCCCCAGCCTCCGGCAGAACATGACAGCGCTGGAGCACAGGGAAGGTGAGTATAAATGTTTTGGGTTTTTTTTGTATGTGTGCAGTTTAATAGGGGTGAGAGGGCCATACATATCAGGATAGGGGGGTGAGAGGTAGCATGCATACCAGAAAGGGGGTTGAGAGGACCATGCATATCAGGAAAGGGGGGTGAGAGGACCATGCATATCAGGATAGGGGGGTGAGAGGTAGCATGCATACCAGGATAGGGGGGTTTGGGGACCATGCATATCAGGATTGGGGGGTGAGAGGACTATGCATACCAGGATAGGGGGGTGAGGGGTAGCTTGCATACCAGGACTGGGGGGTGAGGGGACCATGCATACCAGGAAAGGGGGGTGAGAGGACCATGCATATCAGGATTGGGGGGTGAGGGTACCATCCATACCAGGATAGGAGGGTGAGAGGATCATGCATACCAGGATAGGGGGGTGAGAGGACCATGTATATCAGGAAAGGTGGGTGAGAGGACCATGCATATCAGGATAGGGGGGTTAAAGGTAGCATGCATACCAGGATAGGGGGGGTTCGGGGACCATGCATATCAGGATTGGGGGGTGAGAGGACCATGCATATCAGGATTGGGGGTGAGAGAACCATGCATACCAGGATAGGGGGCTGAGGGGTAGCTTGCATACCAGGATAGGGGGTTGAGGGGACCATGCATATCAGGACTGGGGGGTGAGTGGACCATGCATACCAGGAAAAAGGGGTTGAGGGGACCATGCATATCAGGACTGGGGGGTGAGGGGACCATGCATACCAGGAAAGGGGGGTGAGAGGACCATGCATACCAGGATAGGGGGGTTCAGGGACCATGCCTACCAGGATAGGGGGGTGAGAGGACCATGCATACCAGGATTAAGGGTTAGAGGACCATGCATGCCAGGATAGGGGGGTTAGAGGACCATGCATACCAGGATAGGGGGTGAGGGGACCATGCATATCAGGATTTAGGGGTGAGGGGACCATGCATATCAGGATAGGGGGGTGAGAGGACCATGCATACCAGGATAGGGATGAGGAGGGACCATGCATATCAGGATTCGGGGGTGAGGGGACCATGCATACCAGGATAGGGGGGTGAGGGGACCATGCATACCTGGATAGGGGGGTGAGAGGACCATACATACCAGGATAGGGGGTGAGGGGACTATGTATACCAGGATAGGGGGATGAGGGGACCATGCATACCAGGATAGGGGTGTTGAGAGGAGCATGCATACCAGGATTGGCGGGTGAGGGGACCATGCATACCAGGATAGGGATGAGGGGGGACCATGCATACCAGGAAAGGGGGTTGAGGGGACCATGCATATCAGGACTGGGGGGTGAGGGGACCATGCATACCAGGAAAGGGGGTGAGAGGACCATGCATACCAGGATAGGGGGGTTCAGGGACCATGCCTACCAGGATAGGGGGTTGAGAGGACCATGCATACCAGGATAGGGGGGTGAGGGGTAGCATGCATACCAGGACTGGGGGGTGAGGGGACCATGCATACTAGGATAGGGGGGTGAGAGGACCATGCATACCAGGATAGGGGGGTGAGAGGACCATGTATATCAGGAAAGGTGGGTGAGAGGACCATGCATATCAGGATAGGGGGGTTAAAGGTAGCATGCATACCAGGATAGGGGGGGTTCGGGGACCATGCATATCAGGATTGGGGGGTGAGAGGACCATGCATATCAGGATTGGGGGTGAGAGGACCATGCATACCAGGATAGGGGGGTGAGGGGTAGCTTGCATACCAGGATAGGGGGTTGAGGGGACCATGCATATCAGGACTGGGGGGTGAGGGGACCATGCATACCAGGAAAGGGGGTTGAGGGGACCATGCATATCAGGACTGGGGGGTGAGGGGACCATGCATACCAGGAAAGGGGGGTGAGAGGACCATGCATACCAGGATAGGGGGGTTCAGGGACCATGCCTACCAGGATAGGGGGGTGAGAGGACCATGCATACCAGGATTGAGGGTGCAAGGACCATGCATGCCAGGATAGGGGGGTTAGAGGACCATGCATACTAGGATAGGGGGTGAGGGGACCAAGCATATCAGGATTTGGGGGTGAGGGGACCATGCATATCAGGATAGGGGGGTGAGAGGACCATGCATACCAGGATAGGGATGAGGAGGGACCATGCATATCAGGATTCGGGGGTGAGGGGACCATGCATACCAGGATAGGGGGGTGAGGGGACCATGCATACCTTGATAAGGGGGTGAGAGGACCATGCATACCAGGATAGGGGGATGAGGGGACCATGCATGCCAGGATAGGTGTGTTGAGAGGACCATGCATACCAGGATTGGCGGGTGAGGGGACCATGCATACCAGGAAAGGGGGTTGAGGGGATTATGCATATCAGGACTGGGGGTGAGGGGACCATGCATACCAGGAAAGGGGGGTGAGAGGACCATGCATACCAGGATAGGGGGTTCAGGGACCATGCCTACCAGGATAGGGGGGTGAGAGGACCATGCATATCAGGATAGGGGGTGAGAGGACCATGCATACCAGGATAGGGGGGTTAGAGGACCATGCATACCAGGATAGGGGGTGAGGGGACCATGCATACCAGAATGGGGGATGAGGGGACCATGCATATCAGGATTTGGGGGTGAGGGGACCATGCATATCAGGATAGGGGGGTGAGAGGACCATGCATACCAGGATAGGGATGAGAGTGGACCATGCATATCAGGATTCGGGGGTGAGGGGACCATGCATACCAGGATAGGGGGGTGAGAGGATCATGCATACCAGGATAGGGGGTGAGGGGACCATGCATACCAGGATAGGGGGATGAGGGGACCATGCATACCAGGATAGGGGTGGTGAGAGAACCATGCATACCAGGATTGGCGGTGATGGGACCAGGCATACCAGGATAGGGATGAGGGGGGACCATGCATATCAGGATTGGGGGGTGAGGGGACCATGAATACCAGGATAGGGGGTGAGCGGACCATGCATACCAGCATAGGGGGATGAGGGGACCATGCATACCAGGATTGGGGGTGAGGGGACCATGCATACCAGGATAGCCGGTCATCTCGCGGTTGCAGAAGTATCCCAACCTGCGCTAGTGATCTCGCTCAGTGTGACATGCAGCAGCGACTAGGCCCCCGCTGTGAGATCGCCGATTGTAGGGGATCATTCTGGACCATCTTTTGAATGTCGGTCTCCCGCTGGCCAGCATGCATACAGACATATTCTAGAATACCCGATGCGTTAGAATCGGGCCACCATCTAGTAATAATAATAATCGTGCATGGAGTACAATAGGAGCAGTGCACAACACGTGCCCTGCCGGTTTTATTTGTGGACCTCAGTAATGTCCAAAAAAAGAAAAAAAAGTGCTGAAAGGTAAATTTAACAGCCACACTGGACAGTTGCTAGCTACACTGTCTGACTGATATACAACTGCCTAACTAACTAGCTAAAATCTTGCTGTTAACAGTGCCAGCGTCAGGAGCAGCCTCTCTGCGCTGTTACAGTGTCAAAATGGCTCTGAAACAAGATGTCCGCTATTTATATGGAGAGGCACATGTGATTTCAGCAGCCAATTACACAAGCCGTTGCGTCAGGACATTATGGGTGTTTCCTGCTCGCTGATTGGCTAGCTGCAATGTGCACACATAAAGTTAGGGGAAAAAAATGACTGTTTACAAGAACGCCGCACCTCTGAACTCTGTAAAGTTTCCATGTTGTCGTAAAGCAGATTATTGGGCGGTAGTTGGATGGAACAGTTGATTCATCTGCTTTGCCATGTGATCATGTACTGCTGTTATTTTCTTTAGCCAGTAAGTGTGGATTGTTTCTGGGTCAGGTGCTGTTCAGCACATGTTCTTCATGTCCTTGACCCGCTGTTTTATGTCTGATTCTTAAATGATGAATGGTTTTTGCTCTAGGTGGTTTCTGTGTTTCATTTTCAAAACTTTCAGCCACATTGCACTGGTGTTTTGTGTTTTTTCCTTCTTCCATATGTTCTTCCAGTATTGTTCAGTCTCTGCTATCTGTGGAGTTGCTGTCTTTGTGTTGTTACTCTGCAGTTGAGAGTATACTTTTGATGGTTCTTTAGAGAACAGAGCATTTATCTTCTTGGCCTCAGCTACTCTAGTGTATCTCCCTAGTCTTGCAGCGTGTGCTGTGAGCCTTTGTTTAGCAGTCTCTAGGGCTTCATTTGGGGTCAGGCCCTTGTACTTGTCCAGCTTGGTCTGATTCTTGATCTTTACACCCTTCTGTATTTCTGTTAGTTGCCTGACTTTCCTGTGTGTCACCTTGATCTTTGCCTCCAGTCTTCTTTTCCAAGGGGGGCACGTACTTCTGTTGTTCTTGTTGGTTGTATAGACAAGCATTTCCATGACTGCTGAGGCAGTAGCATAGATCAGTTTGTTAGCTTGAGTTATGGTGGCAGATATTGATGCAAGTGCTCTATTGGCTTCTTCTAGCATACTGTCTGGTGGTGTTTCTGTGCTGAGCCTTGGCAGTCGATCTCTGATATTGATGGTATTTAGTTTATCTAAGATCTTTTGTTTCAGATCAACTGCAGTGCTCTCTAGTTGCAGGGTTGGGTCAGGGTGTTCAGGTGATTGCACATATTGTTCTTCCAGGTCTTCATGTTGGGTGGATCTGCAGTGCAGTTGATCCATCTCAAGTTGTGATAATGGCTTTCTCTTTATGATATTGAAATGTTGGGTGACTAGTTGTTTCTCAGTCAGTGGACATGCAGGTCTTGTATCCATCCAGAGTTTCCTCATGCACTTCATATATCCTCTCTCATTTGGTCTGCTGTTATAGTAGCATTTAATCAGATCCAGGTTCTCTTGCCTTGTCCATGTATGGTTTGTTCCAGTAGTCCATTAATCATCAGATTGTCCTGGTTCCTCAAGATCAGACCTTTTATCAACAGATTGATGATCTGAAACCTCTGAAGCAGACCTTGTTAATCCGGGCGATGTCCGATCCCGCATGACTCTCTTTGGTTGACACTCTCATGTTGAGGTAGGAACTCTCTCATTATTCTGCCATTTGGCAAATATTAATAATTATGGTAATCCTAATTGACCTGGAAAGGGAAAGGTTTATTCTGATTGACTTTCAGATATTGAGAAAAATATGCATATGTG
The DNA here is from genome assembly GCF_039654945.1 of Dendrobates tinctorius. Lineage (NCBI taxonomy): Eukaryota > Metazoa > Chordata > Amphibia > Anura > Dendrobatidae > Dendrobates > Dendrobates tinctorius. The sequence continues at coordinate 93,425,718 of NW_027361696.1, read as the reverse complement.
TCTTTTTATATAGTGTATGTAAACTTCTGGTTTCAACTGTATAGATATATTTTTTTGAGAAATGCAAAGGACACTATGTTCTGTTTGTCAAGAATAAATAATGTCAGTGATGACATGAGTTACTGTGTTTGACAAGAACAAACCAAGTCCGGAGCATGAGTTAAGCGTGGGATAAACAGGGAGCATCTGTGGTTGTCAAGACAGGGCATCTGTAGCTGTCATAAAGGAATGGTGTCTGCCATAAAGGTGATTAATCGGGCATAAGGTAAGCAATGTATGGCTGTCATGAGCAGTTTGTGGTATAAAAAAAGGAGATAGAAATGCTAAGGCCACAAAATCTGCAAAGCCACATCCTAGCTGGAAGGAGTCTCTATACTTGTGGAGAATGGAGAAGGAAGACAAAAAAGCAATAAAAGTTGAGATCAACTGTTAGTCACTAAATTTAATTGTTTTATGGTCTCCTACAGGAACTGACCAGTGCTATATTCACTGGTCTGCAGTGAGAGTCTCCTTAAAAATGATCTAATGTCCTATCTGCCTGCACTAAGAATTAAAATACATCCAATAATTTACATCCACTGGTAGGTGCAAATAATATCTGACAAACATTTTCTCCCAGGTGTTAAAAGATTTGCTCTGTAAATATTCCACATTTCAAGAGGACCTCCATCAATTTTTTTTCCAAGGGTCCACAACCACCTTGATCCAGCTCTGGCATTAATGTATATTTAATGACCAATTCATTTATTATTATAGCATGTTGCATGTGATAAATTAATATACCGTAGATTCATTTTATTTGTTTGTTGTGTATGGCACTACACTTTGTCGGTAAGATTCTGTACATTGTTCATATGACATTTTTTAAATTAAATACAAATATACTACATACATTTTTTGGATTATTTGTCCAGGTGAATTGCTGTAGAATTTCATCACTTATAGGAAAGCATTTGTATGCATGAATGTGCCAAAGTATTCATCATCTATACAGAACATACTAACCATTCACTTTTGAAAGATGCCAAATGTACATTTCTCTGCCATTTTGTATTTTATGAAAATTGAAAAAAGTTATGTTTTCCTACAATAGAAAATCTAAGAAATCCAGAGGTTCCAGGATGAATGAGAATGTGTCAAAACAAAACTTAGCTATTTAGACTTTTACTTAGTGAAGAGCCAATGAAATATCTGGTCCACATCCAAAAAAGAGACACATTGTCATATGAATTTGTATATACTTGCATAATCTATTACTCTCATCACCATCTTCTAAGTGTAAATGGAGCAGTGTTCGTGGTAGTCTGGCATCTTTTTGTAGGCTTCCACAAACAGGCTCAGAACAAACCACTCTGTTTACCAAATCCAACTGATTGCCTTGGACCTGGCTTTCACCCTTTATCAGCTGCACAAGGAACTGGACTTACATAGGGACCCCTTGGCTGGGACCACAGAGTAGGATGCTTACTGATGGAGCAAGCTGGCAGCAAGAAGGGCCATCATTTGGGATCAATACTACGGAATCAAGCCAATTACAAAACTGGAAAGCAAGTGATTGGTCAAAAAGCAGGATAAAAAATTAGCACTACTTGAGCAATGGATAAGATCTGTAACAAGGTCTAGCTGAACAAAATAAATGGTGTTCAGAAACTTTCTGATGGGATTTATATAGAAAGGAACCTCACCCATAGTTCCCAGCAGATAGCTAATTACATTACCATTTCACAGCACATGTGGTGGCATCACAACACAGAACCAGACCCCAATCAGAGTACAATAAAACTTTCTCTCCTTATCTACTAACTGTTCCAATATTTATGGACACAACTGTTTATCACTCTCCCATAGTGACAGTTCTGTGCTGTGTTGTGTATAAATATGTGATTCTTCAGATTTTGTATTAGTCAATGCCTGATGAAGAGACCTGAGTAGTCTCGAAAGCTTGCAATGTGTTACCATCTTTTCAGTTAGCCATTAAAAAGTATTAACCACTGAGGACTCTCAATTCTGAATATTTTTCCATCTCACAGCAGTAAAATACAGGTGGAAAGGAAAGGTACAAGTAGTCTTAACAATCTTAAAGATAAACAACCATACGCTGCCATAATCCTACAGTAGTAGTGACCAGGGCTGAGGTGGCAGCAGTATGATCAGGTATATGGGTGCGTCTAACAAAATTAGAATATCATTGGGTGTAAGCCATAAACATCAACATTGACAGAAATAAACACTTGAAATAGATCATTCTGTTTGTAATGACTCTATATAACATACTAGATGGTGGCCCGATTATAACGCATCTGGTATTCTAGAACTTTTTACTATAGATGCTGCCTATGCAGCATCAATAGTAAAAGATAGCATGTAAAAAATAATTTAAAAAAATTAAAGAAAAGGTTATTCTCACCTTCTGAAGGCCCCCGATCTCCCCTCCACGCTCCTGGCATCTTCCGGTCCCAGTAATGCTTAGCGCGAAGGACCGAAGATGACGTCACTCTCGCGAGAGCGCGATGTCATCAGAGGTCTTTCACGCAAAGCATTACTGGGACTGGAAGATGCCGGGCGCGTGGTGAGAGGAGGGAAAGAGTTTGGGGGCCTTCAGTATCATCACTATTTTTCATTTTAATTCTATTTTTTACAGGTTTATGGTACCCAGGGCCTGGAGGAGAGTCTCCTCTCCTCTGGACCCTGGGTACCATCCTCACATTGAGCGCTGCGCCGGTCATCTCCTGACTGCATCACCGCTGACCTCCGTGCGGCAGGAGATGACCCATGGCAACCGTCGGGAGATCAGCAGCTAGCACCGCAAATCTCCCGATGGTAGCGGTGGCATGCGTCGTTCGAATGCCTCGCCAATTTGCGGGCGCACTGCGCCTGTTGCTGATTGGTCACGGCCGGCTGAGCGCGACCAATCAGCGATGCGGGATATCCGTTAGAGACAGACAGACAGAATTAGACGATTATATAGTAGATGAGTTTCACTTTTTGTATTGAAGAACTGAAATAAATTGACTTTTTGATGATATTCTAATTTTGTGAGAAGAACCTGTAGATGTGATAGCAAGCATCATAAATGCAATTCCTTTGCATTTTGTGCACATTGTGGCTCAGTGGTTATCACTGCAGCCTTGCAGCACTGGAGTCCTGGGTTCATATCCCACCAAGGACAACATCTGCAAGGAGTCTGTATGTACTCCCCGTGTTTGCGTGAGTTTCCTCCGGGTACTCTGGTTTCCTCCCACATTCCAAAGACATACTGATAGAGAATTTAGATTGTGAGCCCCATCGGGGACAGCGATGATAATGTATACAAACTGTAAAGCGCTGCGGAATATGTTAGCACTATATAAAAAAAAATAAAGATTATTATTATTATTTGCAGAGAGATTTACTGGTGATAGATTGTCTACAGATGTGAAGTATTATGAAAGCTACAGGTAGCACACTGCTTCTGTCTATCAAATGAAATGGTCTGCTATATAGACAATGCTTTATACATGCAGGTTTCCCAATGTATCAGCATTTACAAAGAGCCATCAAACATGCAGAAATTGCCTTGTGAGCCTTGATGCTGATTGTTTCAGCTGACGTTCAAACAAGGGTGAACTAACCATAAATTTCAATTTGGACAGACTGTATTTAGTATTTACTCGTTTAATCATTTATAGGTAGCCAATAATTTTCCTGCAAGAGTATCTTTCGTTTCAGATGAGTTTTCAGAGTAAGTTGTCTTGCGTGTACATAATGTAATTATTACATGTAATAACACTATTACCATTACTTGTTTGTATCCAATTTTTTACTATTATTACCAATTTTCGCTTCCACTTGCTCTAACGCTTATTTTTAGTAACGGTAGAGATACCAGGTGATTGGTACACCCGTGGTAGCGAATAAGCAGGATAAAAGTACCAATATATTTGTATTGTGACCAGGTAAAGATACTACTTTTATCCAGCACATTTGTTACCATGGGAGCATCATTCACCTGGCATTTCCACCCTAACTACACACTATCAGACTTTCCTTGGAGGATTCTCCATCAGCTGCACCTACTGAATCTAGTTTATGTGTTTTTGGAGTGGTGGCCATATGTGCACAACTTTATCAGGTCTAAAACTTGTCTATCATTAGTTTTAACAATTGTAATCATACTACACTAAGAAAGTGTTATTTTCTCTTTTTTCCCTCAAGGGAACTGCACTTTTGGTAGTTTTTGTTAGTTGCCTCCAAGCTAGTTGGTGAAAATTAGCTGCCGTGATGTCTCCAATACACATTACAAAGATAGAAGTACTAACAGATTTTTTTTTATCGTAATAGAAAACCTTTGGCTTGAAATGTAATCTTGCTGAAAATGATGTATTTATTTTGAGACAGAATTCAAGACCAACATTTCAGCCTAGTGGCCTTTATCAAGGTTATCTACAGTTGTGCTCAAAAGTTTACAAAACCCAGCATAATTTTGGCTTTCTTGGCCTTATTTTTCAGAGAATATGAATGATAACACCAAAACTTTTTCTCCACTCATGGTTAGTGGTTGGATGAAGCCAGTTATTGTCAAACTACTGTGTTTTCTCTATTTAAATCATAATGGCAACCCAAAACATCCAAATGACCATGATCAAAAGTTTACATACCCTGGTGATTTTGGCCTGAGAAGTTGACACAAATGGGTTTGAATGGCTACTAAAAGTAACATCCTCACCTGTGACCTTTTTGATAGTAATCAGTGTGTATGCATAAAAGCTGAGTGAGTTTCTGGGATCCAGACAGACTCTTGCATCTTTCATCCAGCCTCTGACGTTTCTGGAGATTGTGAGTCTTGGGGAAAGCAAAAGATTTGTCAATGGATCTACAGGGAAAAGGTAGTTGAACTGTATAAAACAGGAAAGGGATACAAAAAGATATCCAAGAAATTGATAAAGCCAGTCAGCAGCATTCAAACTGTGATTAACAAATGGAAAATCAGGGGCTCTGTAAAAATAAAACCATGGTCAGGTAGACCAACAAAAATTTCATCCACAACTGCCAGGAAAATTGTTTGGGATGCAAAGAAAAACCCACAAATAGCATCAGCTGAAATACTGGACTCTCTGAAAACTAGCATTGTGGCTGTTTCAAGATGCACAATAAGGAGGCACTTGAAGAAAAATGGGCTGCATGATTGAGTTGCCAGAAGAAAGCCATTATTGTGCAAATGCCACAAAGTATCTCGCCTAGAATATGCAAAACAACACAGAAACAAGCCTCAAAACTTTTGGAACAAGGTAATTTGGAGCGATGAGACCACATTGGAACTTTTTGGCCACAACCATAAACGTTATATTTGGAGAGAGGTCAACAAGGCCTATGATGAAAGGAACACCAGTCCAATTGTAAAGCACGTAGGTGGATCACTGATGTTTTTGGGGATGTGTGAGCTACAAAGGCACAGGAAACTTGGTCAAAGTTGTAGGAAACAAGAATGCAGCACATTATCAGCAAATACTGGAGGTATATTTGCAATCATCAGCCCGGAAGCTGCGCATGGGATGTACTTGGATGTTCCAACATGACAACGATCCAAAACAAGGCCAAGATGCAGAAAATGTCCCCTTGTGACCGTCACATTCCTTGGTATTAACAGATCTTTGGAGAGATATTTGTATTGTCCCCTTATATACTGTACTTATACATGGTTATTAGATCGCCCCTCGGTCGTCTTTTTTCTAGACTAAATAATCCTAATTTTGCTAATCTCTCTGGGTATTGTAGCTCCCCATTCCATTTATTAATTTTGCTATCCTCCTTTGTACTCGCTCTAATTCCACTATATCCTCCCTTGTCACCGGTGCCAAAAACTGTACACAGTACTCCATGTGTGGTCTAACCAGGAATTTATACAGAGGCAGTATAATGCTCTCATCATGTGTATCCAGACCTCTTTTAATGCACCCCATGATCTCGTTTGCCTTGGCAGCCGCTGCCTGGCACGGGCTGCTCCAGGTAAGTTTATCATTACCTAGGTTCCCCAAGTCCTTCTCCATGTCAGATTTACCAAGTGGTTTCCCATTCAGTGTGTAATGGTGATATTGATTTCTTCTTCCCATGTGTATAACCTTACATTTGTCATTGTTAAACTGGATCTGCCACCTTTTGGCCCAAGTTTCCAACTTATCCATATCAACCTGTAGCAGAATACTATCTTCTTTTGTATTGACTGCTTTACATAGTTTTGTATCATCTGCAAATATCGATATTTTACTGTGTAAACCTTCTACCAGATCATTGATAAATATGTTGTAGAGAACAGGTCCCAACACCGACCCCTGAGGTACCCCAATGGTCACAGCGACCTAGTTAGAGAATATACCATTTATAACCACCCTCTGCTTTCTACCACTAAGCCAGTTACTTACCCATTTACACACATTTTGCCCCAGACCCAGCATTCTCATTTTGTGTACCAACCTCTTGTGTGGCACTGTATCAAACACTTTGGAAAAATCAAGATATACCAAGTCCAGTGACTCACCTTGGTCCAGTCTATAGCTTATTTCTTCATAAAAATTTGATTAAATTGGTTTGACAGGAGTGATTCCTCATAAACCCATGCTTATATGGAGTTAAACAGTTATTCTCATTGAAATAATCCAGAATAACATCACTCAGAAACCCTTCAAATATTTTACCCACATTAGAGGTTAGACTTACTGGCCTATATTTTCCAGGTGTACTTTTAGAGCCTTTTTGAATATTGGCACCAGATTTGCTATGCGCCAGTCCTGTGGAACAGACCCCATCACTATAGAGTCCCTAAATATAAGAAATAATGGTTTGTCTATTACATTACTTAGTTCTCTTAGTACTCATGGGTGTATTCCATCCGTACATGGAGATTTATCTATTTTAATCTTATTTAGCCGGTTTCGCACCTCTTCTTGGGTTAGAGTGGTGACCCTTAATATGGGGTTTTCTTTGTCTCTCGGTATTTCATCTGGCATTTCATTTTCCACCGTGAATACCGTGGAGATGAAGGTGTTTAATATATTAGCTTTTTCCTCGTCATCTACAACCATTCTTTCCTCACAATTTTTAAAGGGCCTGCACTTTCACTTATGATTCTTTTACTATTGATATAGTTGAAGAACAGTTTGGGATTAGTTTTACTTTCCTTAGCAATGTGCTTCTCTGTTTCCTTTTTGGCAGCTTTAATTAGTTTTTTAGATAAAGTATTTTTCTCCTTATAGTTTTTTAGAGCTTCAACGGTGCCATCCTGCTTTAGTAGTATAAATGCTTTCTTTTTAATGTTAATTGCCCCTCTTACTTTTTTGTTTAGCCACATTGGGTTTTTTCTATTTCTTGTCCTTTTATTTCCACAAGGTATAAACCGCTTACAATGCCTATTTAGGATGTTCTTAAACATTTCCCATTTATTATCTGTACTCTTATTTCTGAGAACATTGTTCCAGTCAACCAGATTAAGGGCATCTCTAAGGGTCCCGTTTCACATAGTGACGCACCAGCGATCCCGACAACGATACGACCTGGTAGGGATCGCTGGTGCTTCGCTAAATGATCGCTAGTAAGATGCCAAACAGGCAGATCTCTTCAACGACGCACCAGCGATCCCAACAACGATACGACCTGGTAAGGATAGCTGGTGCATTGTCACACAGCAGCTATTCTGAATGATTCCAGCTTGCGTTCCTGAGTTCTGCGTCACCAACGAGGTCACTCATCGGCATCAAACACAGCGATGCATGCTGGCCAGCGGGACGCCGACGATGAAAGAATGGCCCAGACATTCGAGCATGATCAGCGATATCCAGCGGGGGGCCAGTCACCGCTATGTATTACATGTAGCGAGATCACAGGCGAGATAACTGTTGCGTCATAAAATCGGTGACGCATTAGCAATATCACTAGCGATCTCGCTATATGAGATAGGGGCTTAAGCTGGTCATACCTTGCCTTCCTAAAGTTCAGTGCTTTTGTGACTCCCTAACAAGTCCCCCTAGTGAAAGACAAGTGTAACTGTACAATACTGTGGTCGCTATTTCCTAAATGCCCTATGACCTCCAGATTTGTTATTCTGTCAGGTCTATTAGATAGTATTAGGTCTAAAAGTGCTGCTCCTCTGGTTGGATTCTGCACCACTTGTGAAAGATAATTTTTTTTTTGTTATTAGCAGAAACCTGCTGCCTTTATGGGTTTCGCAGGTCTCTGTTTCCCAGTTAATATCTGGATAGTTAAAGTCCCCCATAACAAGGACCTCATTATGGGTTGCAGCTTCATCTATTTGCCTTAGTAGTAGACTTTCCATGATTTCTGTTATATTTGGGGGTTTGTAACAGACAATGAGAATTTTGTTACTATTTTTCCCTCCATGTATTTCGACCCATATGGACTCAACATCCTCATCCTCTTCGCTAATATCCTCCCTTAAAGTGAACTTTAGACAAGACTTTACATAAAGACAAACCCCTCCTCATCTCAGATTTTTACGATCCTTTCTAAACAGACTGTAACCCTGTAAGTTAACTGCCCAGTCATAGCTTTCATCTAATCATGTCTTGGTTATCCCCACTATGTCATAGTTACCTGTAGCTATTTCTGCTTCTAGTTCTTCCATCTTGTTTGTCAGATTTCTGGCATTTGTGAGCATGCAGTTTAGAGGAATTTGTTTTGTTCCAGTCTACTCCCTGTTGATTGTTTTAGAAATGTTCTTATCTCCCATCTGAGAATGTTGTCTTGGGTCTTCTTTACCGCACCTCTTATCCTTCATCAGTATATTTCCTGTCTTCATTTTCGAGTCTCATGTTTTTCTTCCCGTCCCCTCTTCTTCTAGTTTAATGCCCTGCTGATGAGTGTAGCGAGACTTCTGGCGAATGTGTGTTTCCCAGATTTGTTGAGGTGTAGTCCATCTCTGGCGAGGAGTCCATCATACAGGTAATTCACACCATGGTCCAGGAATCCGAATCCTTGCTGACTGCACCATTGTCTTAGCCAGTTGTTCGCATCAAGGATCCTGTTCCATCTCCTGGTGCCATGCCTGTCTATTGGAAGGATAGAAGATAAAATTACCTGTGCATCCAGTTCCTTTACTTTCTTACCCAACTCTTAAAAGCCCTTGCAGATTGTAGGTAGGTCCTTCCTTGCCGTGTGATTGGTGCCAACATGTATAAGAAGAAATGAGTGGACGTCCTTGGAACAGATGAGCTTTGGTATCCTATCGGTCATATCCATGATCTTCGCACCTGGGAGGCAGCATACTTCTCTTGCGGTTATGTCCGGTCTACAGATGGCTGCTTCTGAGGCTCTCTGTAGTGAGTTTCCCACCACTACCACTCTTCCTTGCTTCTTTGCTGTACTTTTTGTTGTCACTTCTGGGTGTTGCTGTGTGCCCTTTTCTTCTTTGCTTGCTGGTAGTGTCTCATTCTTAGGTGTGCCATCTTCATCCTCCACAATGCCTTGGTATCGCTTTCGCAGTTGTGTGGTTTGTGATGTCTTCATGGTCTTCTTGCTTCTTTTGATCACATGCTCATCTGCTTTTGGAGGTTCTCTGACACTTTTTTCACCTTCTGTGACCAGTAGAGATGCTTTTGTTCTGTCTAGGCACTCTTCATTTTCTTTGGTGAGTTTCAAAGTTGCAATTCTTCCTTCCAGACCCTGCACCTTTTCTTCTGAAAGGGCCAGTAGTCTACACTTCAGGCAGGTGAAGATGGATTCTTCTTCTGGTCGATCTGTGAACATGTAGCACATGTTGCAGCTCACCATGTAGGTGGTCACGTTGGCCATGTTGCTCCTAGATCCTGCTGACTTGTTGTGTGTCTTCCTTCTTGTGTAATCTACTATGTGTAACCATCTTGTGTAATCTGCTGTGTGTTTTCCTTCTTGTGTAATCTCCTTAATCAGCCAAGCTTTCTTGCAATAATGTCCATGAGGCAAAAATTTGGCGATGATTTCCAAGCAGCTAGTCCCGGCTGTACCCAACAATCTTCCTGCTGAGGGAGACTCTTCGCTTTTCCCAGAAGGCACATGGAATATGCAAATTGTTCTCTTCAAGCTTCAATCCCTGGTTTGGCAATGCTTTCCAAGAAGCTGGTCCCGGCTATACTCACTGATCTTCTTGCTGAGGGAGACACTTTGCTTTTACCAGAAGGCATCTGGAATATGCAAATTTCCCTCTTCAAGCTTCAATCCCTAGTGTTGCACTTGTTCCCTTTATAACCTCCTGAGGTGTCCGGCTCTGTGGTTGGTTTGTCCTATCTGGGCATTTAAACTCATAGCTAAATTACTGCTCTAGAAGGCCCCGTGTTTCTCTCTTTTTGTTTTCCTAGCTCATTTTTATGCTAGGCCACTGAGTGAGGAGACTCTTTTTACACACCTTTGACTATTATTGCTTTGAGTTACTGGTTCTTTAACTGACTGTTTAACGAAATCACAATTTTCATTCCAAAAATCATTTTTTTCCTTGATAACAATTAGTTTATGTTGAAATTGTTCCTCAATAATACTGGCCTAGAAAGCAGCTGGGTATTTTTAGCAAAGCTTTGTATTCCATAATAATCAAACGAATGCAAAAGCAAAGACTCCTAAAGTGTAGTGGGTAGAAAAATAGAAAGGCTTCGTAAATAGGGTTTCAGGCACAGACCTTAGTATGCTCAAACATTTTGGCCTGTTTAGCTGATCACGGCTTCCAGTGTGCCATCAACTTGTTTTATTGAGACAAATATTCTAAGCTTCGCTGTTTTATCTGGAAACTGCAAAACAATAGACGGTATTCGTGTCTATATGGATGTACGACTCCACTTACATCATTACTGCCCGTTTTACTTTTAAATTAATATGAAATATTCATTAATAGCTTCTTTCTCTTGAATTATGTATAAGACCGAAAAGTAAAAGTTATTCTAAGGGTATTCTGGAAAAGATATATTGATTTCATCAGTTTTAGAACATTCTGACAGTGGTCTAAAAGGCCGTCAATTAAAACAACGTTAAATGGCCAAAAATTATGCTATTAAAGAAGTAAATGAAGAATTTGCCTTGGTATGCTCATGGGGATCAGCCATTTTACCCTTCTTCCTTCCCAAAAATCGGCATATAGTTGTGAAATCACTGGCCGGTCGAGGAAACCCTTTCTATTACTTTGTCTGCAATAGAGCAATAGTATTACATCCTGTTCTTTGCCTAAATTCACCTCCCAGCCATCCGTAAGGTGACAAATGGAAGGAATCAGGAAAATATTAACTCCTTTGTGTAAATTTTTTGTTTTTGTAAACTAAAGAATTCAGAAGAATGTGAAACAGCGGGGACAAGTCTCTTAACTTTCATTTATTTGGAGTTTATATTGGAATTATATAGGATGTATAATAATGCCAAACAGATGAGCAGGCCCCCTTCGACACTATATATATATATATATATATATATATATGGGAAAAGGTAGTAGAAAGGAAATTGAACCTATTCGATCTGTATGACTTATCTGGTAAAATGTAAAGATCTCCTGTAAAGATCAGTGTCAATTGTAATCAGGTTGCCAATATCCATAGACCTAATGCACCTGGGCAGTGGTGGGGCTCAGGCAAAAAATAGAGAGACATGCTCAAAAATCCATCTGACTGCAGTTCCCCTTTAAATGTTTTTAAAGGTGTAAACCGAGCAGCCAAAATCATTTTTCAAGACAGCTTGAAAATGGTTCAAGATATTAAAAGAAGCATTATTCATCTTACCAATTACCCTGCAGTCTCGTTTCAGCTCTTCCCAATCCAGCTGGCCTCCAATAACAGCTCTAGCAATGATGTCCCTGACTCAGAGAAGTGATCACTGAAGCCAATTACTAGTCACAACATTGGCCAGGTTGGGAACATCCTCAGGGGCAAGGTGGGGAGACAGGCGAAGAATATGGAAAGTATCTGAACTAGAGCAGCGAGAGTGTATGGTTCCTCAGACATTTTAGGCAATACAGAACTGCTTCCTAAGCGGTTAGCCTGGATACATAATCCCTTATTTTACTCACTTTTATAGTACCATGATATTCCACATCATTATCATTACTGTCCCCATTGGGGCTCACAGTCTAAACACCCTATCAAAATGTCTTTGCAGTGGGGGGAGGAAACTGGAGAACCCTGAGGAAACCCACGCAAACACGGGGAGAACATACACACTCTTTGTAGATGTTGTCTTTTGTAAGATTTGAACCCAGGATGCCAGTGCTGCAAAACAAAAGTGGTAACCACTGAGCCACTTCACTGCCCCTTTAATTGGTTGCAAAAATTAAAGGGGTAATCCCATCTCAAGATCCTATCCCAATATGCAGTAGGTGTAATAATAATATTAGCAAGTGCCTCTATTTAGAAATGCAGTATACAGCTCTGGCAAAAATTAAGAGACCACTGCAAAATGTTCAGTTTGTCTGATTTTTCTCTTTATAGGTATATTTTTGAGTAAAATGTAAATTGCTCTTTTAGTCTATAAACTTCTGATCACATGTCTCCGAATTTACAAGCAATACATTTTGTAATTTTTTCTAAAAATGAGAAATGGATAAAATTCAATAAAATAACCCAGTGCTTTCAGACCTCAAATAATGCTAAGAAAACAAGTGCATAATCATTTAGAAACAATAATACTAATGTTTTAACTCAGGAAGAGTTCAGAAATCAATCTTTTGTGGAATAACCATGATTTTTAGTCACAGCTTTCATGAGTCTTGGCATACTTGCCACCAGTGTTTCACACTGCTTCTTATTTAGATATAAGCCGTTCCTCTTTGTTTGGTGGCTTGTGATTATCCATCATCCTCTTGATTACATTCCAGAGGTTTTCAAAGGGGTTCAGGTCTTGAGAATGGGGTGCCCATGACAGGGTTTTGATGTGGTGGTCTCTTAATTTTTGCCAGAGCTGTAGTTCTTCAAATTCCCTACGTTGCTTTCCCCATCTAGCGCATGGCAGTAGCTTAGGCATCCACGGTTATAACCACTCATATAGTGACAGTTAGTTGTTAGTGGTCGTAACCATGGATAGCTACGCTACTGCAATGCCCTCGTATGGGGTAAGCAACATAGTGAATCTGAAGAACTATGCTACGTTCTTAATTGGAGGTAGTGGCTAATATTATTACATCTCTGGCATATTGGGATAGGATTTTGGAGATCGGAATACTAATTGAAATATCAAGTTATTCAGGAGTGCTCAGATAATTGGAGCAATGTTTATGATATGACTGCTAAAGTTATTATTCTGTGGCTGTAAAACAACAGCCAAAGAGAACGTTACTGGATTCAGTTATGTCACAGACAAGTCTCCACTAAAGGTAATTCATCTGACTCCAAAGCATGCAAAGCTGTGCCGGCCAGGTAAGAGATGGCAAACTAATAAAGAGATGTTTTGTGTTATTTTTTGATTACTATTTCAACGTGTATACTAGTATAGCTTACAAATAGGTATGCCGACGTTCCAGAACAAGAGATATGTCATGCCAAGCAGTTAGAGTAAGGACATGGATTCCTTCTGGTCTTCCTCAGATGAAGAACATGGTTTAATCAAGCCTGAGATGTTATCTCAAATGACAACAGGGCAGGTCCAAGTTGAATGGAAAGTTTCCTTCAACTGGGTCCTCCAGTGATCAGCTGTAACCTAGAGGAAAACCTGGCAGGCAGGGTTAATTTCACATGGGAAATTAGGCATTTTAGAGCACCCAGTCCAGTCAGTGGAATAGCTATGAAATGAAGGACAGGACAGGTCGTCCAGATGAAGAGACATTCTTTGAAATCACTCCCGATTTTGGTCAAAAGTCGAGATCTTTAACGGGGAACTCCTCTTTTAACTCAGAATTCCCTAAGAAGGCACATAAAACCTGATGATTAAAAAAGGCTCTTCAGTTGTGCCTCCTTGTCTTTCGGCCATATTGGGAGTAGCTAGTGTATATTGACAATCTGCAATCCAGTGGACCTGTGCATCCATATATTACAAGAGCAGTCCAAGAAAAAAGTGTAATTCTTAATTTCCCCCTGGAGAATTCATCGCAAATTATTGCTATTCACTGTTGTCCCCAACATCGTGATATTGACCCTTGTCGCAAAAGGGAACAATTTGTTTCAATTTTTGGGCCCTTTAAAAAATAAAGAAGCTCCTACCTGCTCCTACATCTGTATAAGCTTGACAGTAAAATAAAAGGGAAAGAAAATAATCCTTCCAGCACAATCAATAGAAATGATCATACATCAGCTAGTTTTCTAGTTTTCTGATGTTCTGGACTGTCTTATGATAAATCCAAAAAACAAGCATCAAAATAGGACTGAAATTGTCATAAGCAGAAACAATCTGACCATTGCGACCAATTCCTGTTGACAGCACGTAACCTTTTTCCTTAAGGAAGGTAGCAACTGGTGATCACAGGGCAGTAGTATCTAACAGGCAGCCCCAGACTCCGCGCTTTGTTTGGGCTCCTTTATTCCTATGCATTATTTTACATTTGTTGGACTATTATACTTTATAATATTACCTTGTATTCTAACCAAATATTGTAAAACATACAAAGCCTGGCGGCTGAAAGACGAGATATAGGTTACAGGATCACACACTCAAACCTTCGGAGTTCACCCACAGCCTATAGAATGACATGGAAATAATATTTGTTGGCCCTAGTGAGCAACTATACGGAAAAGATGTTAGAATACACATATGAGGTATGTGGCATTGTGAATTGCGACCTCATTAACACTTGAAATCCTGTAGGGGGCTGCAGTTTATCATGAAAAATGCATGGGCAACACAAGTTAAATATTCCTATGGGATTTTAAAAGGCCTATTCATTGAGAGCTTGGTGGAAAAGATTGATTGGTATCTGTCCTATAGCAGACAGGACAATTAAATAGATAAATATGGAATAATGTGGAGTTCAGGCCGGGACCCCAGGGGTCCTGAGCACTGTTACAGTGGTACGGATGAATGAAAGGATCTCAAGTGTAAGGGATCAATGACATTTTTAATAATCTATCAATAGATATCTGATTAAGCGAGAAACATACCTACCACATTGTAATGTATCTATAATAATCAGCAACGGACCCCCGTATATGCTCTAAACAAACCTCATCTTCTCGCTTCTTAATGTTGCAATATTTTCCACATTTAGCAATGAACTACTTGCCATTTGCATTAAAATCCGGATATAAGAAAAGTGAACATAGAATGTGATATACAGAAATATGTATAAAAAAGCGCGCAACATGTATATTATATACTAAGGTTTCTATAGGAGCCTTATTAATCATGCACAGCTGCCACCAAAGCAAAAGCACAGCTCACCAAGAGTAAAGCCCTTCAGTCTCTCTGGAGAAAGTGAAATCCCTAAATCCCCTCTCCTGCAAACCGGTGGCCACCTGCCCAGAGCGCGCTTCAGGGATGGATGGAGCACTTCTACTTCACATGTACATTTTATTACATGGTAAAGATCATGTCAGTATAGAAAAAAAAACACTGATTGGGAGGAGGCAGAGGGACAGCGGAAATAAAACAAAGCCGCTTCCTGAGCCTTGTTCTAGAAGGAACCAAAAAAAAATACATATATATATTTATTTATGTATTATTTATTTCACCCACTTTTATAGCAACATTAAAGCCACAACACTTTACAGACATTATATAAATATATATATATATATATATATATATATATATATATTACATGTATACGTGTGTGTGTGAATTTAGGTAATAAATCTGCTAAATACCGCTTCTTCCATACATTATGTAGATTACCAATATATGTATAAGTTCCATTTTCCAAAAACCCATCCTAATTTCCAAAGCAAGATTAAGTCATGATGTGAACACCCCTCAGCTTCACACAGCAGCAGGTTCTATATAATATATATATATATATATATATATATATATATACATACAGCATATTGTTCTATATGATATATATACAGCATATATTTATTATCATATACAGCATATTTATTATTTTTTACCTTTAATATAAGCAGATACATCATACATGCCATTTCCCCGTACATGAACAGCCTCGCTCTATAATTGCCAGCATTTATTAAATCCTCTTAAAATCCCACATAAAGCCAATCGTTAGACAAGCAACTAAGTATCTGTTGCATTTTTTCCAAAAAGGATATGCCCATTTCTAATGGAAGGAAGGCAATACAATAAATCTTAGTGTTATTGGGAAGAATAGATGTACAGAACGCTCTAAAACAGCTTTGTTTTCAAAATAAATATAAATATTTACAAAAAGATAACATAAACATAAATAAGCAAAGAAACCAAGCAAGAAGATTCACGTCTTGTACATGTCGGAGATCATAAAAATGTATATATATTTATATTTACATAGCATGCATATACACAATCATAAAATGATATAAACTGACATGTATATGTGTGTATGCATGTATGACATATATATAGACAAAAGGTGCCATGGAGATGCCAGACTGGTCCGGTAGGAACCGGGGGATTGACATGAGCCTCTTACCTTTGTTATAAGGTGTGCTTTGATGGGGGGATGTATGTCTGGGTATAAGGGGGACCAGGAGATGCTTCACAAATCCCTGGATGTCTTAGCTCCTCTCTCCCTCATGCCCTGGAAGGTTCTGTGAAATGGCGTTTATTTTAAGAGGGGATATTTTGCAGAAAAGGAGAAAGACTTCAGCATCCTGTTATTATGTCACTGGGAGAAACCACTGTGAAAAAAAGTACATGAGAGAAAAAGGGGAGAGATGGAGGGAGAGAGAGAATGAGGCAGAGAGCATGTACACAGTGCTGGGATCCAGGTGGGGGAGGGGAGGAGAGCTAGGAGGAAGGAGGGCGACTACTACATATATGTTGGCTGGAAGGCGTGCGACTAATACATGTATGTTGGCTTGTCAATGTGGTGACTACAGAGGAAGATGACTGGCAGCACACACATTCCCATGTGCTGCCACAATGAGGGACATGGAGCTCAGGCAGACTGGTCCATGACTCTTGCAGGAGGCAGTGCACAGTATGGAGGATGCTGGCTGGCAATAGGAAGGCGGGTGACTAGTCACACAGGCATGAGGGTGAAGCCAGTGGCTCTGTAGCTGCAGTCTCCTCAGTGGTGACTGGCAGTATGGGTTACACTCGCAGAATGCTTTCACTCCAGTTCATTCTGCTGTATTAGACGGATTTGCAGGAGCCAGGCCTTTTTTTTCCCTTCTGCTTCAGCTCTCATGGTTTCCATGGCAACTTGAGATGCTCATCTCCAATAGTCTTCTGATCACATCGTTTACCGGAATAAAGTGCTTCCCATCATCATGTTTGCAAACCTATTTCTTAGCCTAGAAGGTGGAGTCCTAGCGAAAGACTAGGAAAGGTCAGTACAGAGGAGATGAAAGCTTTTCTGTCACATGAGACTTCAGTGTTGTGACAAAGTGTTCGCACCTTTTAGGTGTCGCTTATGGTTTCACAGTTTGATTCACTGGTCAGTGACTGGAGAAAGGAAACCATTGTACTGCATATAAAGGCAATTTTGCTCTAAATGGCATATTTCGCCTACCCATAGGATCATTAGTGGGGGTCTGGCCTCTGGGACAAACAACAGTCCTGAGTAATGTGCTCTCCATTATTTTCTATGGGAGTGGTAGTGTGCATGTCTGACCACCACTCACGAGACAGTGAACAGGTTGATGGTCAACTGTTATGCTCACTAGGTGAAGTGCATCCTCTAGGCCCAAGGTCCAGGTGAGCACACGGGCCACGGGTTTCGGTGCTGCAGGCAGGTGTTGCACATGGAAAAAGGTAGCAGTTACTTGAAGCCACTGGAGGACCTGATTCATCCTGGAGACCTCAGACAATTAGCAGAGTTTCTGAAACCCACACGTAGACATGACACGTCTTGGAGACCACAGACAGATAGCAGAGTTTCTGAATGTCACAGGCAAACATGGGATATTTTGGAGACCGTAGTCAGGTGGCAGATTTGCTGGAAGTCACGGGCAGACAGGAGACATACTGGATACTGTGAACAGGCACCTGGGATGCTAAAAACCACAGGCAGGTAGAAGTCATTCAGGAAACTACAGCAGAGCAATTCAAGGTGTATAGATAAACTCAGAATCTTAGAAGCAATGAAGTCTATGTACTAAAACACAGGTGTGTGTCTTGATGAGCCTTATATAGGCTCGGGCAGATACATGGGATCACGCCGGGCCATCTGCAAAGCCTGACAGAGCACAACATAGTCTAGGGTGAGGGAAGCAAAGCATAGATCCAGAACAGATGCATAACATCATCTATGCAGAGCACTACTGTATACCTCCTTTCTCTCAATCAGTAGACAGACTCACACTGTTGGTGGGATAACCTAATGAAAAGGTTCTAATCATCTTTGTTGTTAAGGAGCATACTGCTCCCGAGCCTCTCAGGTTCATGCTTTGTGAAGCAGTGTGCTCCTGTTTGATTGACAGTTTGCACCATGGACATCGAGGCTCCTGGCCTAAGCTGTACTATGCAGCATTGAAAGCACTTAGTTGCACTGGAGCTGACTACAGTGTCATGTAAAAGTTTGGCCACCCCTGGTCAATATTGCTGTTATTGTGAAAAGTTAAGCAAGTTGAAGACAGAATGATCTCTAAAAGGTATGAAGTTAAAGATGACACATTTCCTTTGTATTTTAGGCAAAATAAAATATATATTGTCATTTTTTTAACATTTTAAAAATTACAAAAATGAAAATGGACCCATGCAAAAGTTTTGGCCCCAGATTGGATCCAAATCCGCAATGAAGATAGGAGAAGGGCAAATGTTTTCCCTATCTTAAAAAAAGGAAAGAAGATGAAGCCTGGAAATTACAGTCCAGTGATCCTTACTTCTATACTAGAAAAGATCCTTGAACAAATGATTAAACAACATGTATGTAAGTACTTGGATAAGAATACAGTAATTAACCAGAGTCAGCACGGGTTTGTAGCAACAAACAAGTCATGCCAGACTAATCTAATTTACTTTGATGATGGAATCACTGACTGGGTGGATCAGAGAAATGTGGTATATGTAATATAGTTTGACAATAAATGGCTT
Source organism: Dendrobates tinctorius (assembly GCF_039654945.1). Taxonomy (NCBI): domain Eukaryota; kingdom Metazoa; phylum Chordata; class Amphibia; order Anura; family Dendrobatidae; genus Dendrobates; species Dendrobates tinctorius. The sequence goes on along the minus strand of NW_027361696.1, from coordinate 93,406,659 downwards.
CACCCAACCACTAACCATGAGTGGAGAAAAAGTTTTGGTGTTATCATTCATATTCTCTAAGAAAATGCCAAGAAAGCAAAAATTCTGCTGGGGTATGTAAAATTTTGAACACAACTATATTTATTATGCATTGCTTGTATCGCACTATCAAGTTCTACTGCCCTATACATACTTTATCATCACTGTCCCCAATGGGGCTCACAATCTTGATTCCATATCAATATGTTTTGGAATGAGGGAGGAATGCCACACAAACATACAAACTGCTTGCAGATGAAGTTCTTGGTGCGATTTGAACCCAGAACCCCCATGCTGCATAGCAGCAGTGCTAACCACTGAGCCACCACGTTGTCCGTATTAAAAGGTGACTTCAAATCACAAAAACACCAAAGGGTCTATGGACAAAGTTTCTTGACATTCTTTGATATCCTCAGGATTAATCTGTCACAAGGATTTATGAATTACTAAAAAATCTGAGGCATCTTCTACAGAGACAGTGATGGCACAAAGTCTCTGATCTTACATGAATATTGGGACAATAAAACCTTCACACCACTTATCTAAGGTAATGAAGGATTCATTCTCTCAGCTCAGTTTTTTTGTTTGTTTGCTTCCTTAAGGGTATGTGCACATGTTGCACATTTGCTGCGGATTCACAGTGGATTTGCCGCTGCAGATCCGCTGCAGATTGGCTAGTGATTTACAGTACAATATTATTCTATGGGGAAAAAAAAAAGCTGTGCACATGCTGCGGAAAAATCCGCACGGAAACGCATCGGTTTATTTTCTGCAGCATGTCGATTCTTTGTGCGGATTCCGCAGCGTTTTTACACCCATTCCATTATAGGAATCCGCAGGTGTATAAACACATACCAAATCCGCACAGTATATCCGCAGTATATCCGCAGTAAATCCACAGGAAATCCACATAAAAAACGAGTGGATTTTGACCTATGAATTCTGCAAAAAGATGCAGATTCTGTACGGAAAATTCTGCACAGCATGACGTTGGTATTGTCAAGTGTTTACCTCGTGGGGAGATCAACCGTCTTGACTTTCCCCCGATACCCCTGCGTGACCATGAAACCCCCATCACCACCTCACCGGCGCCAATTAATACACAAACACGGGTATTTTCTTTGGAATTTTTATGGCCACAGCAGCCTTTTATTATATCAACAAAAAACAAACAGTAAACACTGTATCATAAATAACATAATTACAATGACTTTAACACTAGAAGGAGAAGTCCTTGAAGACACAAGATCATGGTGAAGTAGTCCAAAATATTGTGAACAAACCCCGTCCATTTGCTTCAAGCCGTTACCCCACAGGCTCGGGAGCACCAGCACACCAATAGATATTGTCCACAAACTACTTGGAGATCCGTCCTCTTCCGACTGAAAACTCCTCTTCCACCTTTCACCTGACCACGATCAGCATACCTTTTAACGAAGGAGACCCTACACACCGAGTCTCCAAAACCAATTTCCACCGACTTCAAGGACTTCCCCTCCCCGAAAACCGCCACAACGAGGGGGCCTTGAACACCTCAATGACCCGAGACCCCCCCAACCCGCCATGCGACGGCCTTCTCTATGCCCTCCTGAAGGGCGAGGGCCCAAATATCGGAACCCGCTACATTTAAATGGATCCCGTCCGCCAAACAAAAATCGCCCTCGCCCTTTTCCAAATCGAAATGCCGCACGGCAACGCCCCCATTTATAACTATAAAAGCAGACACTGCTCTGTTAACCTTAATCCTGGCCCGATTAACCTTCTCCAACGATCTCATGTACCGCCAACGCCTGCGTGGCACAATCTCAGACCACACAATCGTGATCCCCCGATACATCAAACACAACCGTAAGCAATTTTTCTTAATGTCCTTGATCAACTCCCAAAAGGGCCGAACAGCCAGATCGTTACCCCCAGCATGAATAACGAGAATATCTGGTGCCCGGTCAAACCGGACGCACTCGTGGATCTCCGGCAACACCCGACGCCACACCAGGCCCCTAAAACCGAGCCACCGCACCACCGCCACCGTCCTGGGAATCCCCAACTGTCTGCCTTCGCTCCTGACATTGGCTTGCAATGCTCCCCAATAAACGAAGGAGTGACCAAAAATCCAGACCAGCAGCGGTTCCGCACCTGAAACACAAAACGACACTAACAGGAAAACATACTTACAGCATAAAATTAACGCCAACCCCCTCAAACATTTATTCGACCCCATGTACACCACAAACTAAACCCCCCCCTCTCAACTTAAGGCTGAACATAACTGCGATACTGATTAGACCTCCACCCGCCAATGCGCTGTATGAAAGAGGGACCCAAACCACGCTCCGCCGCCTCGGTCGTCGCTCCTATCCTAAATGAATGAGAGGCAAATCGGGAATCATCTATCCCCAAACACCGAATGGATTTCTTAAAAACCGCACCAAACTGATACCGAGACAAACTACCCCCGTCTGCGTGGCACAACAAGGATCCGCTCAAACTGGGATGAAGCTCCCAAAAATTACGCAAACACTGAACCGGGCACATTCCAGAACCGGACACGCGACCCAACACAACTCGACGGCCTTTACCAGACTGGTCCATTTTAGACCGACGCAGCCAGAATTCAACCTCCCTGAGAGGTCAATACCACATCCCTGGCTAGCAAACCACCCGTCGACTCTTATTGGGAGCCACAAGCTCCCCAATCCGCAAAGCCCAAAAAAATGAAACCAAGAAGGCAAGGCGAAACAGCACAACCTCATATCGATCCGCACAGACCGATCCCAGAACCAGCCCCAATTGCTCCAGCATATTAAATGACACAGGCCATCTTAAATCACCCCCCCTCGGAAACGGCGGAAACCTTTTGCCGCCTGTCTTACCAGAAATGTTTTCGCCAAATCCCTGCACCCACGCAACCGAAAACCAAAAGACAAACCTGCCAACAAGCGCGTCACCTTTGCACGGGACCAACATTCGCTCGCACCCCGCCCCAACCAAGACAACAACATTCCCTCTTGCTCGAGCCCAACCCCGCTGGTGGGGCTGCCCGTAAGAACCTCCTCCCACATGCACCACACAGCCCGGTAGGCCTCCCAAGTTTTCGGTGCCAATGACGATTCGATCAGTGACTCTGCGGCTCGTAAGCCATCCTCCACAGCTCCTCCTGACAAATTAGACCCTCGAACTCTGCTTCCGGAGCCAAGGGACGAAAACGATCCCACTGCGAACGAGATAGAGAATCAGCTATCTCGTTCTTCACGCCGGACACGTGCGTTGCGGTCACGTGTGCATTCAAAGACAAACACAATAGCACCAACTGCTGCAAAACCCGAACAACTGAAGGGGATGATGCAGTAAGACCATTAATCATGCTCACAACACCCATGTTGTCGCAATTAAAATGAACACGCCGATTCCGAAAATCCTGCCCCCACAAATGTACCGCCACCAGAATCGGAAAAGTCTCCAAGAACATGATGTTACGCACTAAGCCGGCCGAAACCCACGCATTGGGCCATTGAGCTGCGCACCATTGCCCTCTGAAATAGGCACCAAAACTGAATCCGCCAGCTGCGTCTGTAAACAAATCCAATGCATCATTACCAACCACATCTGCCATTACCAACGAGCGACCGTTGTACTCCTCCAAAAAGGACTCCCAGACTGCCAAATCAGCCCTGAGCTCCGCCGATAACCTAACAAATTGATGGGGAGCCCGAATCCGCGAAGTAGTGCTAGCCAGCCTTCGTGAAAAAACTCGACCCATCGGCATCACCTGACAAGCGAAGTTAAGTTTCCCCAACAGCGACTGAAGATCCCGCAACGATATTTTCCGCAACCGACACGCTCGGACCACATCTGACCTCAAATCTTCTAGCTTGTCCTGAGGCAACCTAAATTCCCATTCAACTGTATCGATGACGATCCCCAAAAAACGTGAACAAGTGCTGGGGTGATCCGCTTTTCCGGGCGCCAACGGGACCCCGAACCGATCCGCCACCCACTCAATGGCTTGCAAAATCCTGAAACAACGTGAAGAATCCGCCGGACCAACACACAAGAAGTCGTCTAAATAATGAATAACTGAGTCGAAATCAGAAACGTCGCACACGAACCACTCAATAAAGGAACTAAACGCCTCAAAATACGCACAGGACAACGAACAACCCATAGGTAAACACCTATCCACAAAAAACCTGCCTTCCCAAAAACAGCCCAGCAGCTTCACGCTTTCAGGGTGAACCGGAAGTAGACGAAAAGCAGATTCAACATCGGTCTTAGCCATAAGGGCACCACGACCACATTTTCGCACCCAACGCCCCGCCACGTCAAAAAAAGAGTATACCACCGAACAAATCTCTGGATCAATACCGCCGTTATCCGACCTCCCACGTGGGTAAGACAAATGTTGAATGAGCCGAAACTTATTCGGCTCCTTCTTCGGAACAACCCCCAACGGGGAAACCACCAAATCTGGAAAAGGAGGGGACAGGAAAGGGCCCGCCATGTGACCCAACGAAACTTCCTTCCTGAGTTTCTCTGAAACAACTGAAGAATAGTGTTGAGCATTCCGATACCGCAAGTATCGGGTATTGGCCGATACTTGCTGTATCGGAATTCCGATACCGACTTCCGATATTTTTTCAATATCTGAAGTCGGCATCGGAATCGGAAGTTCAACGTTGATTGACAGCCTGACGTCATCATGATGCGCGGTGTGTGCGCATCATGATGCGCCGTCATTTCGGGCCTTCCGGGGGTCTCTGCCGGCCTGCCGGGGGGCTGTATGGACTGCCCGGGGTCTGTACCGGCCTGCCGGGGGGCTGTGCCGGCCTGCCGGTGGTCTGTGCACCCTGTGGGGGTCTGTACCGGCCTGCCGGGGGGCTGTGCCGGCCTGCCGGTGGTCTGTGCACCCTGTGGGGGTCTGTACCGGCCTGCCGGGGGGCTGTGCCGGCCTGCCGGGGGGCTGTGCTGATGTCCGGGGGTCTGTGCAAGCATCGTCCAATGGGACTACAAGTCCCATCTGGCGATGCCTGCTACCATGACAGTGATTGACACATTAGCCAATGATGGGACAGTAGTAGTCCTATCATCCGGCTAATGTGTTAAATGTTAAAAAAAAAAAAAAAAAAAATACTACATACATACTACATACATACTACATGCATGCTACATACATACTACATGCTACATACATACTACATACATACCACATACATACCACATACATAACACATACATAACAAATATATACTACATGCATGCTACATACATACTACATGCTACATACATACTACATATATACTACATACATACTACATATATACTACATACATACTACATACATACCACATGCATGCTACATACATACTACATGCTACATACATACCACATACATACTACATACATACTACATGCTACATACATACTACATATATACTACATGCATGCTACATACATACTGCATGCTACATGCATGCTACATACATACTACATACATACTACATGCTACATACATACCACATATATACTACATACATACTACATACAATACATTCATACAATACATACATAGACATACAGTACATATAACATAGAGTAACATACTTACCAATACTTGTCACATTGTTCCCCGAAGCCATTGTCTTTTACGGAATAAATATTAACATAACAAACCACAAAAATACTCACCCACGATCCGAAGCAGTCCACGAGTGTGTCCCACGACGATCTTGGGTAGAGAACTGCAGCATCAGCTGTTGCTGCCGTTCTCTACGGGCTGCAGGAATCCAATGACGGAAGGTAGGTATCCTTCCGCACTGTATTCCTCCGCCACTTAAAAAAAAAAAAGTCCCTAGTCTCACTTTATGCCATTGCTGTGTGGGAAGTGTGGGAAAGGAACTCCCACACTTATTTTGCGCAATCACACGCATCCACCGACCAATATCTGTTTGGTCCAAGCAAATAGCCGGACGCACTGCTTTCCTCTGACGAAATTGCTCGTCATACCTCAGCCACGCCTGACCGCCATATGCTCTGTAAGCCTCCCTAATGGCGTCCAAATAACAAAACAGCGCAGAGCAATTGTCAGGGGCCTTTTCCCCAATAACACTTGCCAAAATGGCAAAAGCTTGCTGCCAATTAACAAATGTCTGAGGAATCAGACGCCACCTGCACTTTTCTTCCTCTTCCTTTTTGCTATCCTCTTTTTTATTTTTATCCAAATTAAACTTCTCAAGAGGCAATATCGAAAATATTTCCACATATTCATCCTTCCAAATCCGCTCTTTCATCTCCTTTTTTAGATGAGCCCCCAACGAACCTTCGAAGCACACGTACACCTCGCCATGCGCCCAATCATCCAGATGCACACGACACTCCTTTTCTCTGTCAGTTTGCACTGACACCGACACTGGCTCGCCAGGGCGAGGGCCTGGCACTGCCACGCACTGACCTGATAACCCTCCGCCCTGCGGCCCGACCCACGCCGTTACCGGTGACGACCCAACAAAACCCCGCTCTAAGTGCGACAGCAAACTACGCACATCCGCCAGCATATCACACATGCCCCCGGCCGACCCTGAACTGCTCAACCCAGCCTCAAACCCGGCGCCACTGGATTCCACTGAGGGCCCCCCTACCACCACTGGCGAAGATAAAAGCGGGTGACAAACAGGGGACATAGACACATACTCAACGGGCTGCGAGGGGGCTGTGTGCCCTCCAGCCGGAAAGCCTGGATCCCCCGATGCCTCGTGGACCTCGTGACTCCCGGTGGCGGACTCGCTGCCGCATTGCTGTACCCCCGACACCCCCGCAATGAGGGCCGGGGTGGGAGGCCTGAACCCCTGGACTGAACCAGGCGGCAGTACCCCCAGATCGAAAGCCTCCTGGCACCTCCCGCCGAGGGCTCCTGCCGGTGTGCCATCGCGTTGCACCTGGGCGTCTAGGGCCCCCCAAGACAGCTGGGAGCCCGAAACCGTCCTCCTTCGCCCGAATCTTCCTGCAGCCGGCACCGACCCCGCCAGGCTGCCCGCTGCAGCCTCAGGGCTGTAAGGTGTTGTCTCTTCATCTGAAGCAGGCGCAGCTGCGGGGCCAGCGCAGCGGCGCCCCCCCGCCACGGCCGGTTCCCCCACACCGCTGGGGGACGACGAAGAACCCAGCCCTGCCACCCTGCAGGCCGCCATTCTGCCGGTGGCTGAAATACCTGAGGCTGAAGAGGCAGGCCGCGTGGCACGTCCATAACCGCCGCGGCCCCCCGAAGGAGCTGGTGCAGCCTGAAGCCCTCCTCCTGCCTCTGGGCGAAGGTCCGGACACCACCGCAGGGCCCCGCCGCACCTGAGGATTACTCCCATGGATGGGGGGGTGAGCGTCGCGCGGCCTGGAGGGTCCCGGGAGGGACTCCGGCGGCGACGCGAGGCCCGGGGAGCGGTGTCGGGCGAAAGCCATTCCGGAGGCCTCGCCCGCCTGGATCTCCGCTCTCTCACTTCGGCCTGCGCTGCTGCCCCCTGAAGCAGGCCAGCCACTTGAGCCTCCAACCATCCCGGAGGCTGACCCGCCGCTGCCGCCCGCAGTCTGTCCAGGGCCTGATCCACTCCAGACATCCCAGTAAGTGTGTGGGACTGTCCTGGAGCTGGTAACGCGGGAACAGAGGGCGGGAACCCCCCAGCCCCTGGCTTAAATACCCCCTAACTCCCCCTCCCCATTAACCCTTTGTCATGTCGGACGCTGTTCACACCACAGCGTCCGGCAGGCAGCGGTAGTTCCATCTCCGTCCACTATAGCCTCAGTGGCGCCGGCTTGATTTTACTCAGGTTATCTGGGGTTAATCTAGCTGGAAATCAGGTGGGATGTTTGGTCACGCCCACGGTCTTTAAATAGTCGTGCTGGCCTGTGGGCGTCGCCGATTATAGCTTGTGTTTTGTGCCAAGTGGTTCCGGTCTGGACTGAAGGTGTTGGAGAGAGAAATTCATATCTGGTGTCGTATGATCCGTTGTTACCTTTTCGCAGGAGATAAGGAGAGGCTGGAGGCTCAGGCATTTGCACCTTTAGCAAAAACCCTGGGTTGAGGGTCAGACAGGGTTTTCCCTAGTTTGAGGGACTCCGCAGGGGCCCGGGTTTTGTCAGCCTCCTTCGACCTAAGCCTCGCATAACATTATAATCGGCCCAACATTTGTCCATGGATTCCATGACTTCCATAAACCGCCAGTTGGCGGCGCTGTCCGTACAGGTCACCGAGTTGAAGGGGGCAGTTCAGCAGCAGGGCCTGGTTGTAGCTAATGTGCAAGCGGCTTCTGCAGGTGCAGGTGCAGAGCCTAAGATTCCGCTGCCTGAACGATTTTCTGGGGAACGCAGCAAATTTGTCATCTTTCGGGAGGCCTGCAAGTTATACTTTCGCATGCGCCCGGTCTCCTCAGGTAATGAGGCTCAGCGGGTGGGTCTGGTGTTATCATTACTGAGTGGGGACCCCCAAGCATGGGCGTTTTCCTTACCAGCCGACTCTGCTACGTTTCATTCGGTTGAGAATGTTTTTTCAGCACTCGGGCTCATTTATGATGACCCCGACAGATTGGCTTTAGCAGAATCTAAGATCCGCGCCCTCCGTCAGGGGGAACGTATGGCGGAAGACTATTGTTCAGAATTTCGCCATTGGGCATTAGACACACAGTGGAACGACCCAGCGCTGCGGAGTCAGTTTATTCATGGGGTCTCTGAAAGAGTTAAACAGGCCCTCCTGATGTATGTGACTCCTGCATCGTTAGAATCTGCCATGAGTTTGGTTATTCGTATTGATCGCCGTTTGCGTCAAGGAGCGCAGGAGACGCTGCCTCTGGGGGAAAGCAGGGGTGCCAGTGTGGTTGCTGCAGGTGAGCCCACTGAGCCTATGCAAATCGCTGGGGTATCACATGTGCAGCGTCGCGTTCCTGGGTTCAGGAAGCATGGAGCATGTTTTTACTGTAGTAAAAGAGATTATTATGTAAATGCTTGTCCTGTGCTACCAAAAAAAGTCGCACCGGCGGAAAACTGGTAAGCTCAGAGGGTATGGAGGAGGCCCAACTGAGCGTATGCATATCCTCCATGATGGTATCTCAATGTATGCTCCCTGCCAGGGTTATTATTGCGGGCAGAGAGCTACCAATATCAGTGTTTGTGGATAGCGGTTCAGCCACCAATCTCATGGATGAGGAGTTTGCACGCATGGCAGGTTTCAAGATCGAAAAACTCCCTCATCCTATTCGCGTGGTTACCATTAATGCCGCTCCCCTCCCACAGGGGGAGATTACTGAGTTTGTAGCTGAGGTTAAACTCCACATTGGGGTCCTACATTCTGAGTGGGTTACATGTAAGGTACTCAATAATCTCCCAGCACAAATAGTCCTGGGTTTCCCATGGTTGTCTAAGCACAACCCGGTGATTGACTGGAGAACCCAGGACATAGTCCAGTGGAGCAGTTTCTGCCAGGAAAATTGCTTGGCCACATGTGTGTCCGCCGTGAAGTCCAGCCTTCCGGAGGCATTGCTGGATTTTGCGGACGTATTCTCTGAGAGGGGTTGCTCAGAACTACCTCCACATCGAGCCTATGACTGTCAAATTAGGTTAAAACCCGGGGCTAAATTGCCAAAGGCTAGGATGTTTAATATTTCTGGTCCGGAGAGACAAGCTCTTAAGGACTACATTGCGGAGAGTTTAAGTAAAGGGCACATCCGGCCTTCATCCTCACCTGTAGCAGCGGGGTTTTTCTTTATTAAGGAGAAAGATGGGGGGTTACGCCCGTGTCTGGATTTCCGGGAGTTAAACCAGATTACGGTCCGTGATCCCTACCCGATGCCTCTGATCCCTGATTTGTTCAACCAGGTGGCTGGTGCGAAGTGGTTTTCCAAACTTGACATCAGGGGGGCGTATAACCTCATAAGGGTCCGTCAGGGGGATGAGTGGAAGACGGCATTTAATACCCCTGAGGGTCATTTTGAAAGCCTAGTTATGCCATTTGGGTTGACAACCGCGCCTGCTGTGTTCCAACATTTCATAAATGATGTATTTGCTCATGTGCTGGGGAAATTTGTGATTGTGTACCTGGATGATATCCTTATTTATTCGAGCGACCAAGACACTCATTTAGAACATGTCAGGCAGGTGTTACAGCTGCTCCGTGAGAATAAGCTCTATGCTAAGCTTGAAAAATGCGTGTTTTTTGTTCAAGAGTTGCCTTTTTTGGGATATATTGTGTCCACCGCAGGGTTTAAAATGGACGCCGCGAAGGTGCAAGCGGTGCTGCGATGGGAACGGCCTGGTAATCTAAAGGCGCTCCAGCGGTTCCTTGGGTTTGCCAACTATTATAGGAAGTTTATTAAGAATTTCTCTACTATAGCCAAACCGCTCACGGACATGACGAAAAAAGGTACCAATCTCGCTATCTGGTCTGAGGATGCGGTGCGTGCATTTGAGCTTCTGAAGAACCGTTTTGCTTCAGCCCCCATTCTGGTGCAACCGGACGTATCTAAACCTTTTACTGTGGAGGTCGATGCGTCTGAGGTGGGAGTGGGGGCAGTACTGTCACAGGGCTCGTCCTTGAGCAATATGCGTCCATGCGCCTACTTCTCCAAGAAGCTGTCGCCGGCCGAACGGAATTACGACATCGGCAACAGGGAGTTGTTGGCCATCAAATTGGCTTTTGAGGAATGGCGACACTTCTTGGAGGGGGCGGCCCACCAGGTCACAGTCATCACCGACCATAAAAACCTGCTCTATCTGGAGTCGGCCAAGCGTCTGTCTCCCAAGCAGGCTCGCTGGGCATTGTTTTTTACACGTTTTAACTTTCTGGTGACTTACCGTCCTGGGGCGAAAAACACCAAGGCAGATGCCTTGTCCAGGTGTTTTCCGGGGGGAGAACCTCGGGAAGAGCTGGTACCCATCCTCCAGGAAGGTGTAGTGGTTTCGGCTCTCACGACTGAGGTAGAGGCGGAGATTGCCGAGGCCCAGGAGGAGGTACCACCAGGACTTCCCGCTAATAAGTCGTTCGTACCCCTTCATCTTCGTCTTAAAGTGTTGGGGGAACACCATGACTCGGTCCTGGCCGGTCATCCAGGGGTTAGGGGCACCTTGGAACTGGTATCGCGCCGCTTCTGGTGGCCAAAAATCCGGCAGGATGTGGTTTCCTACGTGACAGCTTGCATCACGTGCGCCAGGGCCTAGTCGCCCAGAACCCGTCCTGCTGGCACTCTACAGCCTCTGGGGATACCTAGTAGGCCATGGACAGAAATCTCCATGGACTTTATCACAGACTTGCCTGCCTCGGCGGGGAACACGGTCATCCTGGTGGTGGTTGATCGATTTTCGAAGATGGCGCATTTTGTGTCGTTGCCTTCCTTGCCCAACGCGAAGACGTTGGCTCAGGTCTTTGTGCAGGAGGTGGTCAGACTGCACGGAGTTCCGTCGGACATAGTGTCTGATAGGGGTACCCAGTTTGTGGCGAAGTTTTGGAAAGCTTTTTGCTCACGATTGGGGATCAAGTTGTCTCATTCGTCGGCGTTTCATCCGCAGTCAAATGGTCAAACTGAGCGTATGAACCAAAATCTGGAGCAGTATTTGCGATGTTTTGTGTCTGACAACCAAGAGGAGAGGTCGACGTTCCTTCCCTTGGCCGAGTTCGCATTAAATAATCACCGCCAAGAATCATCGGGAGAGTCTCCGTTCTTTTGTGTTTATGGGCACCATCCTCAATTTTGTACCTTGCATCAGGGGGGCTCTGGGGGCGTCCCAGAGGAGGACCGGTTAGGAGTTCAACTATCATCGGTCTGGAGGAGTGTGAAACAGCGATTGCTGAGCATGAGTGCAAGATACAAATGTGTGGCTGACTCTAGACGCATGCCAGGTCCGGACCTGTGTGTGGGTTATTGGGTGTGGTTAGCTACTAAAAACATAAAACTCAAAATTCCATCATTGAAATTGGGTCCAAGGTTTATTGGCCCTTTTAAGATTGCTGCCATCATAAACCCCATTGCTTCTCGGTTGGAGCTTCCTGCGGTATACAAGATACACAACGTGTTTCACAGGTCTTTATTGAAAAAGGTGGTAGGCTCTGTGGACACGACGCCGATGCCACCTCCAGTCATGGTGGATGGCGATTTAGAGTTTGAAGTCTCCAAAGTGGTGGACTCTCGAGTACTGCGCCGTACCCTTCAGTATTTGGTGCACTGGCGGGGGTATGGTCCGGAGGAGAGGTCTTGGGTACCAGCCTCGGACATACATGCGGATCGGCTGGTCAGTTCCTTTCACCGCCGTCATCCGGACAAGCCGGGTCCTATGAGTCTTGAGGGCCCTGGGGTCCCTCGTAGAAGACGGGGTACTGTCATGTCGGACGCTGTTCACACCACAGCGTCCGGCAGGCAGCGGTAGTTCCATCTCCGTCCACTATAGCCTCAGTGGCGCCGGCTTGATTTTACTCAGGTTATCTGGGGTTAATCTAGCTGGAAATCAGGTGGGATGTTTGATCACGCCCACGGTCTTTAAATAGTCGTGCTGGCCTGTGGGCGTCGCCGATTATAGCTTGTGTTTTGTGCCAAGTGGTTCCGGTCTGGAGTGGAGGTGTTGGAGAGAGAAATTCATATCTGGTGTCGTATGATCCGTTGTTACCTTTTCGCCTTCCTATATTTGTGCTTTGTTTTGCCCTGTTCACATTATAGTATTGTCCTGTGTGGTTGCGGCGCGGTGTGGTTTGAGTTCTCCCTGTCTGTCATTACTGTGTGGGTTTTGGTGGTTTGACAACTCACTGGGTGGAGGGTGGAGGGTTCAGCTTAGGGCTGAGCAGGAGATAAGGAGAGGCTGGAGGCTCAGGCATTTGCACCTTTAGCAAAAACCCTGGGTTGAGGGTCAGACAGGGTTTTCCCTAGTTTGAGGGACTCCGCAGGGGCCCGGGTTTTGTCAGCCTCCTTCGACCTAAGCCTCGCATAACACCCTTCCCTCCACTAAACCTTCCAACCCCCCCGTCATGATGGCCTTCGCCCACGCCTCCTACAGGGGGCCGGGAGGCTCACTCCGGCCATTTCTATCTGGAACGTGTACACATACCCTAAAAGTTTATTTAGTATGTCATGCCTTTGCCCTTTTTATATATATATTTTTGTTTCTTCAGACACTTTGTTATACCATGCCTAATGAAGAGAGCTAAGAAGTTCTCGAAAGCTTGCTTTGTAACATCACTTATTTATGTTAGCCATTAAAAGGTGTCAAAACTGCAAGATTATATTTGTGTTTCTCCCACTGAGAACAATCAATCTTTTTTCATCTGGCTAACACAGTACCAAAACTTTTTTTTCTTTTAAGCAGTAGAAAAACCCACTGAAAATGTAAGGCTGACTGAAATGGATGTTTATTCTCAGTCAGCTAAACATAGGTGTTTATCTTTTCCTTTAAACCCCTTTTTTATTTTCCTTTAATCCCTTCCACTCAGTGTCCTGTCAGGTGAACTGTACAGAGTAATATGTGTTCAGGATGCCTGATCAGATGCTGCTTTGACGTGACTTCTGTCACAACCAGATGATGTTCACGCAGCCCTCATACTGTGTGTCTTCTGAAATCAAGACGGGTTGTGATTGATGGCATCTGCCATCTTTACAATCCTGACAGAGTGCACTAGATAAATCCACCAGAAATGCTGAAATACAGCCTACCAGAAATGTAGGCAGCTATGGTTAAACAGAGTGGGGACAGGTAGGACCCTACCAATCACAGAGGCATATGTGTCAGCAGCAACCTGGGGAAACTGTTCAACAGCATCCTGAACAAGAGGATTTTTAGTTTCCTCACTGACCACAAGATCCTCAGTAAAATCCCATCAGCTGACACCAGTGACCGGAGGTAAACTTTTTACCTCCGACCACAGCTGAGCACTCACGTTATCTTCTGACAGCTTGGAATCTGTGGCTCTCTGACTGGCAGGGATGATTTCACCGTTGATCAGAAGTGCTATGTCGGTGTTTCCCACGCTGTCACATAGCTTTGGAAACACTAGTTTTTGTGCTGTGTATGTTATATTTATATATATTTGGCGATTTAATCGACTATTAAATTGGCGAATATTGCAAATTCGACGATCGTGAGCCGAACAGAACATTGAAATATGCGCTCATCTCTAATTTTTACTACTTACTGCAAAGTTAAAAGTTTGCATACACTAAGATTACTATGCCTTTAAACAATTCTGGACTGTCTATGTGATGATGTCATGTGTTTGGAAGCTTCTAATTCAATTAGAGACACACCTGTGGATGTATTTTAATGCACACCAGAAACTTACTGCTTCTTTGTGTAGCATCATGGAAAAATCTAAAAAATCAGCCAAGATATCAGGAAGAGAATTGTGGTCTTGCACAAGTCTGGCTCATCCTTGGGTGCAATTTCAAGATAATTGAAGGTGCCTTGTTCATCAGTACAAACAATTATACGGAAGTACAAACAAAATGAGACTGTCCAGCCATCATAATGCTTAGGAAGGATATGGTTCTGTATCCCAGAGATGAACGTGCTTTGGTTTGACATGTGAATATCAACCCAAGGACAAAAGCAAAAGTTCTTGTGAAGATGATGGCAGAAACTTGTAAGATTGTCTCAATATCCACAGTGAAACAAATACTGTTTCAACATGGGCTGAAAGACCACTCTGCCAGGAAAAAGCAATTACTTCAAAGGAAATATAAAAAAGATTAATATTTGCAAATGCACACAGGAACAAAGGCCTTAATTTTTGGAGACATGTCCTGTGGTCTGATGAAACTAAAATTGAACTTCTTGGGCATAATAACCATCGTTACATTTGGAGAAAAAAGGGAGAAGCTTGGAAGCCTAAAACATCATACCTACAGTGAAACACAGGAGTGGCAACATCGTGTTATGGGGTTGTTTTGCTGCAGGAGGGACTGGTGCACTTCACAAAATAGATGGCATCATGAGAAAAGAAGATTATGTGGCAATACTTAAGCAAAATCTCAAGACATCGGCCAATAAGTTAAAGTTTGGGCGGAAATGAGTCTTTCAAATAGGCAATGACTCGAAGCATACTGCCAAAATGGTAACAAAGTGGCTTAAGGATAACAAAGTCAATGTTTTGGAGTGGCCATCACAAAACCCTGATCTCAATCCTATTGAAAATTTATGGGCTAAGCTGAAAAGGCAGGTACAAGCAAGATGACTAAAGGGCATGTCACACTAAGAGATATCGCTAGCAATATCGCTATAACTAGTGACGTTATAGCGATATTGCTAGCGATATCTCTGTGTCTGATACTTACCTACGACCGGCTCCCCCGCTGGTTATCGCTGATCGCGCGAGAACGTTCAGGACTGTTTCTCGTCGTCAGCTTCCTGTGGTGCTTCCTGCTGTGAGGACGAGCGACGCGTGGAGCCGGGCGGGAGGACGCAGGATCGCCTGGTGTGACAGGTAAGTAGCGATCCCCGTCCCCAGCGATGTCGCTAGTGAGATCTGCCTATGTGGCAGCTCACTAGCGACCACTTAGCGATGTACCAGCGATCCTGACCGCGTCATATCGCTGGTCGGGATCGCTGGTACATCGCAAAGTGTGACAGTACCTTTACAAACCCCTATCAGTGACACCAATTTGGTCCTGAGGAATGGGCTCAAATTTCAATCAATTAGTGCGAGAAGCTTGTGGAAGGATATCCCAAATGTTTGACCTAAGTCATTCAGTTTAAGGGCAATGGTATCAAATACTAATGAAATGTATGTTAACTTTTGACTTTGCAGTAAGTAATAAAAATATTAATAATTATGGTAATCCTAATTGGCCTAAAATGGGAAAGGTTTATTCTGATTTCATGTCAGATATTGAGAAAAACATGCATATGTGTCTTTTTATAAAGCGTATGTAATCTTCTGGATTCAACTGTAATTGTTGTGGATCTGACCACTGGATCCCCACTATTCAGAATAGGGTTTCCATGTCCACTGTGTGAATGGAGCAGTAGCTCTGATGCATGAGCACTGCTTCATTAATAGTCAGTTCCACCATGAGAGCAGTTAGCCAGCTGTCAAAATTTATGGAAGTATTTTATTTCAGACCCTCCCCCTTTCTCCACTCCCACTGCCAAGTCATTGCCTCCTGCAAGCATTGTTTCTTTTTGAAGCAGCTCAGTGAGTGCTTGCTCAGCACTGAATATGTAGAAAGCAACAGCTGAGAAGATGTTATCATGGTCTGATGCGCTCTGCATATTCAGTATAATGAAGTGAGCCTTGTTATTTTGGATACTGACTATGCAGAATGCAGCAGCATATGACAAACCTCACCTGCTACTGTCTACTTAAAAAGTCACCCGTATGACAGATGATTGACTTTAACCCCTTTCTGCCATTGGACGTACTATCCCGTCCATGTGACTTGGGACTTAATTCCCAAGGACGGGATAGTATGTCACAGCGATCAGCGGCGCCCCCGGCAGGGAGCGCTGCTGATCGCGGCCAGGTGTCAGCTTATTATCACAGCTGACACCCGGCACTATGTGTCAGGGGAGGTCACGGACCGCCCCCGGCACGTTAACCCCTGGCACACTGCGATCAAACATTACACAAGATGACCATGGGGGCCTTCGGGGGCCTGCAGGGAAGCGGCTTCCACAGTGCCTGCAGAGAGCAGGCATGGCAGAAGCCTGTGCAGCGCCTGTCAGATCGCTGATCTGACAGAGTGCTGTCTAAACTGTCATATCAGCGATCTGACACATTACAGTAATGTCCTCCCTGAGACAATAAAATAAAGTAAAAAAAAATGTAAAAATAATTCATAAAAATCACTAAATAAATAAAAAAATATATATTCCCTAATAAATTCATTTTTTGGAAATAAAAAAACAATAAAAGTACACATATTTAGTATCGCTACATCCGTAATGATTTGCCCTATAAAAATATCCCACTATTTAACCCCTTTAGTGAACCCCTTAAAAAATAAAAATAAAAAACAAAGCAAAAAACAATGCTTTATTATCATACCGCCGAACAAAAAGTGCAATAACGAACAATCAAAAGACGGATATAAATAACCATGGTACCACTGAAAACGTCATCTTGTCTCGCAAAAAATGAGCTGCCACAAAGCATCATCAGCGAAAAAATAAAAAAGTTATAGCTCTCAGAATAAAGCGATGCAAAAATAATTATTTTTAATATAAAATTGATTTAATTGCATAAAAGCGCCAAATCATAAAAAAAGACATAAATGAGGTATCGCTGTAATCGTACTGACCGGAAGAATAAAATTGATTTATCAATTGTACCACACATGGAATGGTGTAAACGCACCCCCCAAAAGAATTTCATGAAATGCTGGTTTTTGTTCTTTCCGCTTCCCAAAAATCGGAATAAAAAGCGATCAAAAAAAGTCATGTGCCTGAAAATGGTACCAATAAAAACGTCAACTCGTCCCACAAAAAATAAGACCTTAAATGACTCGGTGGGTCAAAATATGAAAAAATTATAGCTCTCAAAATGTGGAGATGCAAAAACTATTTTTACAATAAAAAGCGTCTTTTAGCATATGACAGCTGCCAAACATAAAAACCCGATAAAAATAGTAAATCAAACCCCACTTTATCACCTGCTTAGTTAGAGAAAAAGAATAAAATAAAAAAAATGTATTTATTTCCATTTTCCCATTAGGCTTAGGGTTAGGGCTAGGGCTAGGGTTAGATTTAGGGCTAGGGTTAGGGTTAGGGCAAGGGTTAGGGCTGAGATTAGGGTTAGGGGTGTGTTGGGGTTAGGGTTGGAGACAGAATTGGGAGGTTTCCACTGTTTAGGCACATCAGGTGCTCTCCAAACGCAACATGGCGTCTGATCTCACTTCCAGCCAATTCTGCGTTGAAGTCAAACAGTACTCCATCACTTCCAAACTCTGCCATGCACCCAAACAGTGGTGTACCCTCACATATGGGGTATTAGTCTACTCAGGACAAATTGGACAATAACTTTTGGGGTCCAATTTCTCCTGTTACCCTTGGGAAAATTAAAAAAATGGGGACTAAAAGATCATGTTTGTGGAAAAAATATGATTTCTTTATTTTCATGCCTTGGCATTATAAACTTCTGTGAAGCCCTTGGGGGTTCAAAGTGCTCACCTCACATCTAGATAAGTTCCTTAGGGGGTCTAGTTTCCAAAATGGTATCATTTGTGGAGGGTTTCCACTGTTTAGGCACATCAGGGGCTTTCCAAATGGCGTCCGATCTCAATTCCAGCCAAAAAAGTCAAATGGTGCTGCTTCCTTTCCGAGCTCTGCAATGCACCCAAATAGTGGTTTACCCCCACATTTGGGGTATCAGCGTACTCAGGACAAATTGCAAAATAACTTTTGGGGTCCTGTTACACTTGGGAAAATAAAAATTGGGGGTGAAAAGATCATTTTTGTGGAAAAAAATATGATTTTTTAATTGTATGGCTGTACGTTATAAACTTCTGTGAAACCTTTGGGGGATCAAAGTTCTCACCAGACATCTAGATAAGTTCCTTGGGGGGTCTAGTTTCCAAAATGGTGTCATTTGCAGGGGGTTTCCACAGTTTTGGCACATCAGGGGCTTTCCAAACGCGGCATGGCGTCCGATCTCAATTCCAGCCAAAAGAGTCAAATGGCGCTGCTTCCCTTCCGAGCTCTGCCATGCACCCAAATAGTCATTTACCCCCACATATGGGGTATCAGCAAACTTAGGACAAATTGCACAATAACTTTTGGGGTCCTGTTACCCTTGGGAAAATAAAAATTGGGGGTGAAAAGATCATTTTTGTGGAAAAAATATGATTTTTTAATTGTATGGCTGTATGTTATAAACTTCTGTGGAGCCCTTGGGGTTTCAAAGTTCTCACCACAAATTTTGATATGTTCCTTGGGGGGTCTAGTTTCCAAAATGGTGTCACTTGTGGGGGATTTCCACTGTTTAGGCACATCAGGGACTCTCCAAATGTGACATGGTGTCCGATCTGAATTCCAGCCAATTTTGCGCTGAAAAAGTCAGACGGTGCCCCTTCCCTTCTGAGGTCTGCCATGCGCCGAAACAGTGGTTCCCCCACATATCAGGTATCAGCGTACTCAGGACAAATTGCACAATAACTTTTGCAGACCAATTTCTCCTGTTACCCTTGGTAAAATAAAAAAAATTGGACCTGCAATAATTTTTTTGTGAAAAAAAGTTAAATGTTCATTTTTTTTAAACATTCAAAAAATTCCTGTGAAGCACCTGAAGGGTTAATAAACTTCTTGAATGTGGTTTTGAGCACCTTGAGGGGTGCAGTCTTTAGAATGGTGTCACTTTTGGGTATTTTCTATCATATAGAACCCTCAAAGTGACTTCAAATGTGATGTGTTCCCTAAAAATAAAATGGTGTTGTAAAAATGAGAAATCACTGGTCAAATTTTAACCCTTATAACTTCCAAACAAAAAAAAATTTTGGTTCCCAAATTGTGCTTATGTAAAGTAAACATGTGGGAAATGTTATTTTTTAAGTTTCTGTGTGCCGTATCTCTGTGATTTAAGGGCATAAAAACTCAAAGTTGAAAATTGCAAAATCTTCAAAATTTTAACCAAATTTCCATTTTTTTCACAAATAAACACAAGTTATATGAATGAAATTTTACCACTAACATGAAGTACAATATGTCACGAGAAAACAATGTCAGAATCACCAGGATCCATGGAAGCGTTCCAGAGTTATTACCTCATAAAGGGACAGTGGTCAGAATTGTAAAAATTGGCCCGGTCATTAATGTGCAAACCACCCCTGGGAGTAAAGGGGTTAAGGTCAGGCAGAGGGATAGGATTAGGATTAGTATACAGTCAAGGCTAAAGTTAGTGATAGTGCTAGGGACATGATAATGCAATTGTTACATGCAATAAAAGAGTAAATAAATAGAAAAAAAGGAAAAAAAAAGAAAAATAATGTAAAACATTTTAGCTTCTAAAATTTCATAATTTTAAAGATTTCAGAAAAAAACCGGAAAAAAAACTAGGAGGTCAAAGTCTTTTCAGTGTTTTCTTCAAATTACAATAGATGTTCTTGGGAGATAAAGCGTTCAATACTGGACTGGTGGAAGGGGCCTAAATTCCTTTTGCTCCCATACACCGACAGAAGTACAGTATCAAAGGCGTCTCTCAGGTCAGATGATCATAAACTGTATATCATCTGTTCTACCACGTAGAATCGGACTGGGGTGCCAAGGGCTCACCAGTAACCAACTCCAGGCCCCAACATTTTAACTAAATGCAAATGTGAGATTATCTTAAAACAAAAATGTATATACAAGTGAACTGAGTAGATTGCTAAATGAAAAGATGCAGCTTTGTCTGTACATGGTAAATCTAGTGTATTGTGACAAGTATTGCTCATATAAGAGGATGGTGGCCTACTCATGCACAGGGCCCACCGGAGGATTCTCCATTGCACCAGTCCAAGTCTGATTCTGTGTATAGGTGATGTCATTTAAGAAATTATCCCTTTAGGACATTAGACAATTGAAACTAGTACAATTCAACACAAATGCTGTTAAGTTATTGTCTTGTTAACATTTTTTGTGGAAAAACAGATTCCAGCTCACCCGACAATGCATCCTGGTCTTGGGAGCACGGGCTGTTATGAATGGGTTACCGAGGAGGATAACAGGACCAGGCTAAGCCACCAGAAAACCAGAGAGGTTGGTAAGTAAGCGGATTGCAGACCCCTGATCCTATCCACACAACTAGCAGTAGCCGTGGAGCGTACCTACAATGTCCTAAACGCCTCGGCACAGCCGGAGAAGTAACTCAGCCTAAAGCAAGAAAGGTGAAATCTAAACTGCCCCGGAGCAGACCCCAAAGGAATAGACAGCCCGCAAACATATATTGTCGGTGAGACAAGATGAAAACACAAATGCAGGCAAAAAAATAGACTGAGCAAACGGTGGGGCCCAAACTGACTAGACAGGACAGGAAAGGATAGAAACTGTCTGCAGTCACGCAAAAACCCTGGAAAATCCAACACGTCTGATGCATAAAAAACACTGAAGTCACACGACTTCGCCACCACTATATCAGCACTCTGGTATATACTGAAATCAAAGCAAAAGAGACCAATATAACAGGGGACAGAACAAACTTACACAATCAGTAACATATGGGCGGTGATCCAGCACAGCCCCAGCAGGATCAAGCTGACCCGCACAAAGCAGAGATAGACAAAACCAGATCAAATGCAAAAAGTTTAGCAAATTAACCACTTAGCTGAACCATGCAGGAACAGAGCAGGAGACATCAGGTGTTAGGTACGGCAGAACTCAATAAATAAAAATAATAATAAAGTGCGTTCGCCGCTCGGGGTCCACCGTGCAGTAGGTGATATAACCGCTGCTAAGTGGTGGCAGGAGCAATATGGCGGAAATGCACACAGGGTTAAGCTTCACCCAGGTGCACAGAGCAATCTCAGTTAAACTCACAGAGATGCCAAAAGTACAAACACAAATGGCTGAGCCTGTTGTAGTCACAGTACTCAGTAAAAAATGCACACACGGTATAAGGTCACAGGAGTAGCCCAAGACGGCGGCACTACGTCCGTCTAGACCTACCGTGTGTGCGGCATTGAAACTGCGAGCGCAAAGGAGGCTGCTACTGCAGCACGACGTGGACACTGCAGCTAAACGACAAAGGCAAGGCGCAAGCGCAATGTCGGACACTAGCAGCTGTGAAAGCAGAGGAGCGCTGGCGCTGTTTCTAACTCAGTCCCTATCCACATGCATAATATCAGAGGGAAGGGGTTTCAAATGAGTCAGTCACCAGAATCATGCATCCGTCTTCACACACAGCAGCAAGTAAGTCTATACTAGCGCATGGCGGAACAGCCATGCGCGCCTTTTATAGCAGCCGGGACCTTCTGCACGCTTCCAGATCTCTGAGATGGAGTCTTGAGCAGGACACGCCTGGAGAACAGCGCGAGACACCTCCATGGGCTCTGGGGGTGGAACCTCTGGCTTGGGTACTTCCAAAGGCTCAAAAAAATTGGGAGCCGGAGTTACCTTCCATTTGGATTGAGCACGCTCCATACCGCGCTCCGAAAAACGGAAGTCAATGCAGGTGGAAATGGCAATCAGCTCTTCCAAACTGGCAGGAACCTCTCTAGTGGAGAGAGCATCTTTGACGTGCTCCGCCAAACCTCTCCAAAACACAGGGATGAGGGCTTTATCGGACCACTCCAACTCGGAAGCCAGTGTCCGAAAACGGACGGCATACTGACTAACCGAGAGAGCACCCCGAGTCAAAGCAAGAAGCTGAAGAGAGGTATCGTGCATGACCCGTGGACCAAGGAAGACCTGCTTAATAGCTGGTAGAAAGTGAGCAGCGGTCCGGACCACTGGGTCACCACGCTCCCATAGTGGCGTAGCCCACTCCAACGCTTTGCCCGACAGCAGGGAAACAATAAACCCCACCTTGGCCTGTTACATAGGGAATCGCGCAGCCAGTAACTCCAGCTGAATGGAGCACTGGCTGATGAAACCCCTACAGGAGGCGCCATGGCCAGAAAATTTATCGGGCAACGGGAGGCGGGTAACTGTCGGCGCAGGGGAGGATGTGGACATACGGGAAACCACGTCTGTGATTGCTTTTACAGCAGCTTCGGTGGATTGTGCAGCTGAGAGAGCCCTCTCAAGAGTGGCCAGCCGGCGCTCAAGCTGCCGAATGCACTGTAAGGCTGGAGTCACACACAACGAATAAAAAATCGGTCCCATTTTAACGGTTCGAAATCGCACAAAGAATTCTTGTCCAGGGATCCGTCTGTCATCCCATTTTCCGGCAATGAACCGATTTTATTCGCATCTAAGCATCAAATTGACATCCATTGTCAATGCCTGATGCTCCTTCCTGTTGACCTGGAGAAGTATTGCGATTTAATCGCAAGTCACACGTGTGGTGCGTTTTCAATGCGTTTTTTAATCGCATCCATAGACTTGCATTGTCGAATCCGATCCGAAAATTGGTGACAATCGCAGTATGCTGCGATTGTCTCAGTCCGAGGAACAGATCCGATAAAAAAACGCATGATGGGAGCAGCACCATTTAATAACATTGGGACGAATGCAATGCAATTTTTTATCGCATTGCATTTGTCCAATTTTATCGCTAGTGTGACTCCGGCCTAAGAGTTGCTGCTGTTCTGCCATCACTAGCCAGACCCTGGTGCTAGCATAATGTTAGGAACGGCGGAACGCACTAAATAAAAATAATAATAAAGTGCGTTCGCCGCTTGGGGTCCACCGTGCAGTAGGTGATATAACTGCTGCTAAGTGGTGGCAGGAGCAATATGGCGGAAATGCACGCAGGGTTAAACTTCACCCAGGTACGCAGAGCAATCTCAGTTAAACTCACAGAGATGCCAAAAGTACAAACACAAATGGCTGAGCCTGTTGTAGTCACAGTACTCAGTAAAAAACGCACACACGGTATAAGGTCACAGGAGTAGCCCAAGCCGGCGGCACTACGTCCGTCTAGACCTACCGTGTGCGCGGCGTTGCAACTGCGAGCGCAAAGGAGGCTGCTACTGCAGCGCGGCATGGACACTGCCGCTAAACGACAAAGGCAAGGCGCAAGTGCAATGTCGGACGCTAGCAGCTGTGGAAGAAGAGGAGCGCTGGCGCTGTTTCTAACTCAGTCCCTATCCACATGCATAATATCAGAGGGAAGGGGTTTCAAATGAGTCAGTCACCAGAATCATGCGTCCGTCTTCACACACACAGCAGCAAGTAAATCTATACTAGCGCATGGCGGAACAGCCATGGACGCCTTTTATAGCAGCCGGGACCTTCTGCACGCTTCCAGATCTCTGAGATGGACCAATGAGAACTGGAGCGGGACCTGAGCACATGACTCCCTATCTCCAATGGGAGATCGTCCCATGAGCATGCCCAGTAAGAGGACAGAAGGACTTAGCCTCAGGAGAGATTTGCTGCAAGGCAATCTCCTCTGCAATCTCCTCTGCAGTGGATAAATAGGAGGAGACTGCAGAATGTGAGGATCTGGATCCCTGCTGAGTAAACGCAGAAATCCAACTCCTAACATTAGGCATCAGACCTCAGAAGGCATAGGAAGAAAATCACCAGCAGGGATTGAAGGAAGTCAGCTGTCTTAAATACACCAGTCAGAAACCCCAGATCTCCAATCGTCATCATCATTATCAGGTGGCAAGCCTCTGTCAATCTGACAAGCTCCACTACCTTCAGTAACCATCAGAGGGAGCCCAGAAAGAGAATTCACAACAGTACCCCCCCTTGAGGAGGGGTCACCGAACCCTCATCCACGCCACCAGGCCGGTCAGGATGGGCCCAATGAATAGCACGAACCAATCTTTCGGCATGAATTTTAGAAGCAGAGCCCAAGAATTATCCTCGTGGCCATAAACCTTCCACTTGACCAAGTACTGGAGTCTCCGTCTAGCCAAACGAGAGACCAATATCTTCTCTACCTCATACACCAAATTTTCTTTAACCCATACAGGGTCAGGAGGTGCCGCCATGGGAACTACTGACTCCATAAACTTCTTCAACAAAGATTTATGAAAAACGTTATGAATAGAGATGAGTGACTTTTCCTATTTTTGGGTCGAGTCGGGTTTCATGAAACCCGACTTTCTCAAAAGTCGGGTCGAACGAAATTGGCCGACTATAGGGAAAAGTCAGAGGCCGACTGAAACACAAAACCCAATGCAAGTAAATGGGGAAGCAAAGTCGGCAGGGAGTGGAGGACAGTAAACACACCTACAGTGCCCATTTCAATGCCAAAAACATCAATTCTTATTAATGAAGCTTGTCAACCTTAATTTACTTCATAATAATAGTTATGCATTGAAAACAGGGGGTTATTAGGCTAAAGTTGTGGGGGGTAGGGCTGGCTCCAGGTTTTCATGTGCCCTGGGCCAAAGAGTGTCAGTGCGCCCCTTTAACACATACCACAAGTCATGATGCTCCGATACGGCACAGAAATATAGGTATAATACAATGACAAATACTTCACTGCTTACATGACATGACTGATCTATTTTAAATTGTACAATAGCTCAAAAAAAGGACAGTATATTACTCTATACAGTATTATGGCCACCACATTGTGCGCCATACAGAATAATGAGCTCCATATATTTCTCCATACAGAATAATTGGCCCCATATAATGTTCCATACAGAATATGATGAGCTCCCCATAATGTTACAGTATATGATGGTCCCCATGGATGATGCTCCAGTGTGTTATGGGCCCAAATAATGCTCCACATATAATGGGCTCCATTTCTAATTCTCCAGTGTATAATGGGCCCCGTAAATGCTGCTCCAGTGTCTGATGTCCCCAATCTGGAATGCTCCAGTATATGATGGGCCTCATGGATGTTGCTCCAGTGTATGATGGGCCCTAATAATGCTCAATATATAATGGGCTCCATTTGTAATGCTCCAGTGTATAAAGGGCCCAGTAAATACTGCTCCAGTGTCTGAAGTCCCCCATTTGGAATGCTTTAGTATATGATGGGCCCTATTTTTAATTAACCCAGGCATGGTATGTGAAAAGAGCTCCATGGAGTAACCTGAAGTGTGTGCTGCCACATCCTTCACTTTTGGTGTGGGTGAAGGACACAAGGAAAGTGGTTGCTCCTGACCAGAAGCCTGTACTTACGACTCAGTGCTTGCATTTTTTTAAACTTCAGAAGAGGAGGCTATAGAGCTGGAGGATGTTTCAGCAATGTAAGCCAAAACAGTTCCTGATGCTCCAGCTTTAAAAGCAGTCTACCTACTCCCAGAAAAGGGAGCCTTCCAGGCCTTCCAGAGCTACACTATGAAGCTGGCTTAACACCTCCAGCCTTAGCTGTTATTGTGTTTTTGGCACTATCAGCAGATGCACCACCACCATCAGTACCAGGTGGCCCCCCACGCCCACGTCCACGTCCTCTTCCACCATACTTACTCATGTTTTAGAAAATTGACCAAAAATACCAGCAAATATATGGTACTGTATCAGAAGTGTACAGCTCTATACAGTCTAGGGATAAGAGCAAATCTCCGTATATATTTCATTAGTCATACACAGACGCTCACAGGCTCAGTATGGATTATCCAATAAAATAAAAACGTGAAAAAGGGTACAGTATCACCAGATACAGGGTATATATAGTATGGTGTAAACATTCTGAATCTCTGTATACATTTCAGGAGGCAGACACAAACGCTCTCAGGCCCTGTATGGATTACACAAGAATATGAAAAGCTGTAAATGGGTAATGTAAAACAAGCGTACAGCTGTATACAGTGTTGGCCAAATTTGAAATCTCTGTGTATATTTCCGGAGTCACCCTCAGACGCTCACTCAATCTGGGTTTGACCATAAAAAAAAGTTGTACAAAAGGTACTGGATAACAAGATAGCAAGTATATATATTATCGCGTACAATTGAAATCTCCGCTTACATAGTCCCGTAGTCAGTCTCAGACGCTTACCCAGTATGGATTTGACCGTAATACTAATGTCGAACAAAGGTACTGTATAACAAGATACAAGCTGTATCGAGTATAGGGTAAAAATTGGCATCTCCAGTTCACCATATATATAGAAGGCGTAAACCACACACGCTCACTCACTATGGATGATACCGTAATACAAAATTTGGAACAAAGGTACTGTATCAGCACATACCAGGTGTATCCAGTATAGGGGTAATTGTAAATTTCCGTCTATACTTCCGGAGTCAGACACAGACACTCAGGCTCAGTATGCATTACACCAGAATTTAACAAGTAGAAAAAGGGAAAGGTAGTCGAAGCGTACAACAGTATACAGTGTTGTGGTACTTTTAAATCTTCGTATATATTTCAATCTCAGTAAGCCAGTCCAGACTCTCCGCTACTGGAAACTACATAGATACAAGTACAGACAGTGGAGTGTAAGCAGAAATTTGGGAATTACTCATCGCGGGAAAGCCTCCCGGTAGATGTTGCAGAGGCGATGCAGACCCTCAATTACTGTGTCTGTGGAGACAGCAAATACGGTTCTTTGTGAAGAAAGGATAGCTTTATCGCAGCAGCGTGGATCACATCACCGTTACTTGTCTCCATCAAACTGTGATCACAAGGAGAGATGTAGACATGGTCCTCACTGCCTATCATGATGTGTCTGGTCATTTTGGAGTGCCAAAGACAGAAGCCACAGGCCGTAGGCGATTCTATTGGATTGGCATGAGAGGAGACTTTGAAAAATGGTTAGTCTGTGACTATCACAACTGTGAAAGGTGATCATAAAGCACCACTGCATCCGCTTGTAAGTTGACGTCCATTACAAATGGTAGCCATTGATCATCTGAAGGTAGAGGCCAGCAGGACAGGCCATAGCTACAACTTAACCATCATCGATCAATACATCAAATTTCTAGTGGCCATCCCTGTGAAGGATTTAACTGCACAGACTACACAGCGGTGGAGCAGGGAGAGGTAAGTATTGCAACTTGCAAGTGCTGTGGCCATGACCAAGCAGGGGGGCACACTCATGATCGACGGTACTGGCACAAGGCCCCTCATAGTACGCTGGTGTGTCTGACGGAAAGTGGGCCCCGCACCGTCAGAGACACTGTATTGTACTATGAAGGGCCCTGTGCCAGTGCCGTCGGCCATCTGTGGGCCCATCCACCTGTTCAGAGCAACGGCACTTGCCCGGGTGCGCCAGGTGTTGACCCCAGCCATTGGGGGGTGGGCAGCCCACTTAGGGGGGTTTAAAAAATGGCATATGTTGATGTGTTGGCTGGACATTCAGCTGCTGCAAAGAATTGGGCAGGTTCGAGGAAGAGGAGGACAAAAACGAGGCAGTTTTCTGGGAACCTATGTGTCATCAGGGGAAGGTGGGACAATATTTTTTGCAACCCATGCATGGTTCATTTTAATGAAGGTTAGATCATAAACATTTTGGGAAGACAGACGGGTCCTTTTTTCTGTCAGGATTGATCCAGCAGCACTGAAGACTCTTTCAAATTAACACACTAGCAGCAGGGCAAGCGAGCTCCTGTAAGGCATATTGTGCTAATTCAGGCCAGGCGTCCAGTTTAGAGGTCCAATAGTCTAAAGGGAATGACTTGTGAGGGAGAACATCGATATGGGAGGAGAAGAAGTTTGTAACCATAGTTGACAACTGCTGTCTCCTGTCACTTTTAATCGATGCAGTATTAGCAGTCGTGTGAGTGGTACTTGAGAAATCATTCCACAACATGGTCATTAAACTCCTGTCTCCAACGCCACTTCGGCTGTGTGCACCACAAACACCTCTTCCATTGTGCGCACTACGGCTCGTGGGAGAAACAGCCTGCTGCTGTGTGTTGGGAAAGCCTTAAACAACCTGTTTACCAGAGTTGCTTGTTTGCTAGCCAATATTATCTCTAGGTTCTCCTGTGGCATGATGTTGTGTAATTTGCCTTTGTAGCGTGGATCATGGTTGCTGGCCAGCCAGTAGTCATCATCTCTCATCATTTTGGCAATGCGGGGGTCCCTTTTTAGGATCCGCAGGGCATAATCGCACATGTGGGCCAATGTTCCAGGTGTCAATGATGCACTACCAGTGGTGGGTGGAGGAGCACTTTCTGGCAAATCCACATTCCAACAGTCACGCACAAACACTGTACCTGACCTTGGAACGCCAACATTTTCTCTTGCCACCTGAGAAGCATCCTTCTGCCCAAAACAATCAACCCCCTCATACTCCTCCTCCTTCTCTTCCTCTTCTTCCTCCACCTCATCCAGGACAGTTCCCTGACCAGACAATGGCTGACTGTTATCAAGGCTTCCCTCCACCTCCTCCGCTGCAGACGCCTGATCCTTAATGTGCGTCAAACTTTGCATGAGCAGATGCATAAGTGGGATGCTCATGCTTATGATGGCGTCGTCTACGCTTACCAGCCGTGTGCATTCCTCAAAACACTGAATGACTTTAAAGAGGTCTTTCAGCTTTGACCACTGCACACCTGACAATTCCATGTCTTCCCTCAAACTGCCTGCCCGTGTATCCTCCCATAAATGCATTACAGCCTGCCTCTGTTCGCACAGCCTCTCAACCATGTGCAGGGTGGAGATCCACCTTGTTGCTACGTCTATGATTAGGCGGTGCTTAGGGATGTGGAGCAATCGCTGTAGCTTCTGCATACAACTGGAGTGTACGGCCAAGCGACGGATGTGCGAGCACAATCTTCGCACCTTTTGGAGCAGGGATGTTAACTCCGGATAATAATTAAAGAAGCACTGCACCACCAGGATCAAAGTGTGAGCCAGGCAAGGTATGTGTGTGAGTTTTGCACGGGCTATGGCTGCCACAAAATTACGGCCGTTATCACTGACTACCTTGCCTGCCTCAAGATGTAGACTGCCCAGCCATGACTCTGTTTGTCGCTGCAAGAAGTCGGCCAGTACCTCCGCGGTGTGTCTGTTGTCGCCCAAAGAAATCATCTTTAAGACAGCCTGCTGATGCTTACCACTAGCTGTTCGATGGTGGGACACCTCGTGTGCAACACTACCAGCTGCGGATGGAGTGCTCGTGTGACTGCGCTCTGTGGACGAGCTTTCGCTGATAGAGGAGGAGGAGGATTGAAAGCCTACAGCCAACTGTTTCCTATACCGTGGGATAGGCAGCACTGTTCCACCGTCGCTGTCCCCAGTGGAGCCTGCATCCACCACATTAACCCAGTGCGCAGTGATGGACACGTAACGGCCCTGGCCATGCCTACTGGTCCATACATCTGTTGTGAGATGCACTTTTCCATTCTCTTACTGTTTTAGTGCATGGACAATGCGGTCTTTCACATGCCGGTGGAGGGCAGGGATGGCTTTTTGAGAAAAGAAAAGCCGACTGGGTAGATCATAGCGTGGGACAGCGTAGGCCATGAGGTCATGGAAAGCTTCACTTTCAACCAAACGGTAGGGCATCATCTCTAATGAGATTAGTTTGGCAATGTAGGCATTCAAACAAAGTGTACGCAGATGAGAGGATGAGTACTTTCTTGTCCTACTCAGAGTGTTTGGTAGGGTGAGCTGGACTGGAGAGCTGCATATGGGGGAAGTAGCGGTGGACTGGTCGGAGTGAGAGGGGGTTGGTGATGGTATTGGTGGTGATGGCCTAAATTCAGTGTTGTGTTGCAAAACCATTGTGATTCCCTGAGTGTTTTGGCCTTGCGACAACACCTGCACATTTAGTGCTGGTGGTGTGCTTAACGGTGGCAGTGGTCTTACAGTGGGGGAAGAGATGGAGCGTTGCTGGCTACCTTCAGTCGGAGCAGGTGCACAAGTGCTGCCTGAGGTTTTGTAGTCCGTCCACGCTTGCAAGTGCATGTTGATTAAATGTCAATGCATGCAACTGGTATTCAAATTTCTGAGTTGTTTACCTCGGCTAAAGGTCCTTCCGCACTTCTTACAGGTAACCTTTGCTTCATCAGTAGGATTTTGGACAAAGAAGTGCCACACTGCACTCTTCCTACTATGGTATACATTTTCTGACCTTGCACGCTGTGCTAAGTTGACCTTCTGGCCAAGCTGTCCTGCAACTCTTTTAGTTTTTGGTCCACGTTTTTGGACAGCTGTGGGCCTGCCAGATAACCACTGCTGTGATGTCAATGCCTGCTGCGGATCCTTCTCCTTAGCTGAACTATTGCCAGCGCCACCCTTCTCCCCGAAGGGATGCCAATTCGGGTCAAGAACTGGGTCATCCATCACCTCTTCTTCAAAGTCATCTGCACCTTCCTCTTTACCTTCCTCTGTATCACCGTGTAAGGTGGCATAGTATGCGGGAAGGGGCACCTGAGTTTCATCAGGGTCAGATTCTGGCTCAATAGACTGCGAGGGCAATGTAGTGCTCTGGGTCGATGAACCAGCAGAATCATCTAGCAGTGGCTGTGCACTCCATGTCAGATTCATCTTGGACAGGGAAATTCTGGATTAGACGGGATAACCCAGGCATGGTATGTGAAAAGAGCTCCATAGAGTAATCTGAAGTGTGGGCTGCCGCATCCTTAACTTTTGGTGGGGGTGAAGGACACAAGGAAAGGTGTTTTTCCTGACCAGAACCCTGCACTGACAACTCCGTGCTTGCAGGTTTCAAACTTTCAGAAGAGGAGGCAATAGAGCTGGTGGCTGTTTCGGCAATGTACGCCAAAACCTGATCCTGAAGCTCCGGCTTTAAAAGCGGTTTTCCTACTCCAAGAAAAGGCAACCTTACAGGCCTTCTTGGGCCAGAGGATGACGCAGGCTCAACACCTCCTGCCTTAGCTGCTATTGTGCTTTTGCCAGAACCAACCGATGCACCACCACCATCAGTACCAGCTGTGCCCCCTGCCCATGTCTGCGGACTCTTCTACCATACTTCCTCATGTTTGGGAATATGTACAAAAAATACCAGCAGAGAGATAGTACTGCATGAGGAGCGTCCTGCTGTGTAAGGTGTATTAAAAAAATTAAATCTACATATATATTTTGTTACTCACAGACGCTCTCACAGTATGTATTTGACCTTAATCCAACAAGCAGATATACGGAATTGTATCAGAAGTGTACAGCTGTATACATTTTTTGTGCAACTAACAATCTCCTTATATGTATTTAAAGAGTGTCACACAAACACGGTGACTCTGTATAGATGTGACTGTAATGCGAACGGCAGATATACAATACTGTTTGAGAATCATACAGCTCTATACGGTGTCTGTATGGAAATTTGTCAATCTCTGTCTATTTCTATAGGGACTGACACACGTTGTCTCTGTCTAGTTTTCACCGTAATCAAACAGCAGATCTACGAAACTGTTTGAAAATCAGACAGCATTCTAAGGTGTAGGTGTGGAAAAACGGACAGACTCCTCGGCTTTTTTCCAGAGTAACACACAGATAGCTTCTATTTGTCCGTGATACCAGCCGGTACACGGTAGTGTGTGAGGATCGTACACCGCTATACGGTGTCTGTATGGAAAATTGTCAATGTCCGTCTATTTGTATAGGGACTGACACACGCTGTCTCTGTCTAGTTTTCACCGTAATCAAACAGCAGATATACGAAACTGTTTGAAAAGCGGACAGCACTCTAAGGTGTAGGTCTGGAAAAAAGGACAAACTCCTCGACTTTTTCTTCCAGAGTCACACCAAGATAGCTTCTATTTGTCTGTGATTCCAGCCGCCTGTACACGGTAGTGTGTGAGGAGCGTACACCGCTATACGGTGTGTGAAAAAATGAGCGCTCAGTAACTCACCAGGACAAAATAATAAAAGTTGGAGTGCTTTGAAAAAAGCAGTTTGAACAGCAGTGTGCACACAGCAATGCAGCTAACAGGTAGCCTTAAAAGGCAGCCTAATCACCACCAGCACTGCTGCACAAAAGCAAAAATCCTCCCCTTTCACTGCACACTAACTGTACAGTTAAAAAGTGCTATCAGCAGAAGCATTTTTTTTCTTCTTCCCTGCCTAACACTCTCCCTTATTCAGAATCAGACAAATATGCCAAGTATGACTAGGACACATGGTAACAATTACTGTATATAATTACTTATAGTCCCCATGTATCCACTCGGATTAATAACGCCTATCATCAAATACATAACATATCCACAGAAAAAAGATGATTAAAAGGCTTCTTTTACTAATATGAAAAAAGACTTTATTGTTTAGAACCATAGATAAAATACTACACATCACCAATTAGGGGAATAAGGGGAAGTAAACATACACATATGTATATTGTGATTACACATCTAAAAAAGACGCATACATCCAGCACCTGGAAAATAAAGGCTACTATACGACTCCAATTATATGGCTATCTAGAAATGGCAGTTTTACTCAAAATAGTACATCAACCTCAAAGGGAATGAGTAATTGACAATACAATACTATATCCTCACATACTGCAACATAATATAAAGAGCCCATATTTTAGATGTCTATTGTATTAAGCCTCCACCGCTAAAAAATAGCCATTACAATTAATAGACGTTATCACTTATAACAATAAATATTTATAGGGTGATGCCTAAATGCAGCCACTTATCCTGACTAATCACCCATAATGCTGTCTATAATACCACCAGCAAGTGGCCGCTATATGTACAGGGAACAACGTCCATACTATAATAATTACCGGCAGGTCCGAAACGCACGTCGGGGCGGACGCTCTATCCAGACACCGGAGCATCTCCTGACCTCCACTGCCGGTAATTATTATAGTATGGACGTTGTTCCCTGTACATATAGCGGCCACTTGCTGGCGGTATTATAGACAGCATTATGGGTGATTAGTGGCTGCATTTAGGCATCACCCTATAAATATTTATTGTTATAAGTGATAACGTCTATTAATTGTAATGGCTATTTTTTAGTTTTGAGTAAAACTGCCATTTCTAGATAGCCATATAATTGGAGTCGTATAGTAGCCTTTATTTTCCAGGTGATGGATGTGTGCGTCTTTTTTAGATGTGTAATTACAATATACATATGTGTATGTTTACTTCCCCTTATTCCCCTAAATGGTGATGTGTAGTATTTTATCTATGGTTCTAAACAATAAAGTATTTTTTCATATTAGTAAAAGAAGCCTTTTAATCATCTTTTTTCTGTGGATATCTTATTCAGAATCAGCAGCATCAACCTCTCCCTACGCTAAGATCGGCAGAAGTAATATGGCGGTCGGCGGGCACAGCCTTTTATACCCACTGTAACGCCACAAAAAGCCAGCCAATCACTTCAATGCCCTTCTCTAAGATGGTGGCCGCTGCCCATGTCATTGCGTTGCCCACAGTGTGCATCCTCCATCATTGGCTGAGAAAAGGCGCTGGAAGCATTATTTGAAACGCGACTTTGGCGCTCTGATCGGCGACCTCATGGCCGACCTCACGCTATGGTCAGGTTTCGATCGGCGAAACCCGACTTTAGTGAAAGTCGACTATTTTTGAATTTGACCCACCCATTTCTCTCAACTCTAGTTATGAATCTTAAATGTAACTGGAAGAGCCAACCGGAAAGAAATGGGGCTAAGGATTTCCAAAATCTTATAAGGTCCAATGAATCTTGGCTTGAAGTTTGGAGACGCAACCTTCATAGGAATATTTTTTGAAGACTACCAAACCATATCATCCACTTTAAACCGGGGACCAATGGTCCTATGCTGGTTGGAAAACCGTTGGGCCTTTTCCTGAGAGTGGAACAACTTACCCATTACTTGGTCCCAAATCTGCTGCATTCTCTCTACCACAGAATCCACACTTGGGCAGGCCAGAGATTCCACCTGCCCTGAAGAAAATCGAGAATGAAACCCAAAGTTACAGAAAAAAGGCGATATCAAAGTGGCAGAACTAGCCCTATTGTTTAGCGCGAATTCGGCCATGGGCAAAAATGAGACCCAGTCATCCTGATCAGCAGATATGAAACATCTCAAATAGGATTCCAAAGTCTGGTTTGTTCTCTTAGTCTGCCCATTGATCTGAGGGTGAAATGCAGAAGAGAAAGATATCTGAATTCCCAGCTTGGAACAAAACGCTCTCCAAAATCTGGAAACAAACTGGACTCCTCTGTCCAACACAATGTTCTCAGGAATGCCATGCAAACGAACCACCTGTTGTAAAAACAAGGGCACCAACTCAAAAGAAGATGGCAACTTTGGGAGTGGTACAAGATGGACCATCTTAGAAAATCTATCACAGATCACCCAGATAACAATCATTCTCTGAGAGACAGGAAGATCAGAAATAAAATCCATTGAGATATGGGTCCATGGCCTCCTGGGCACCGGCAGAGGCATCAACAAACCACTAGAATGAGAACAGGGCTTGGACCGAGAACAAGTCCCACAGGACTGCACAAAATTCCTGACATCATGAGATAAGGCAGGCCACCAAAAGACTGACTCACTAAATCTCTGGTACCCAAAAAAAATACCTGGATGACCAGCCAACGTGGAGCAAAGAATTTCAGACATTACTCTTTTCCTCCACTGGTCAGGGACATACAATTTTCCCATAGTGCAGCGTTCAGGTTTGTCCTCCTGAAATTCCTCCAGGGCACATCTCAAATCGGGTGAGATGGCGGAAAGAACTACACCCTCATTTAGAATTGTAGTAGGCTTGGTCATATCAAGAGAATCCGCAAAGAAACTCCTAGAAAGGGTGTCCGCCTTAACATTCTGAGTGCCCAGAAGAAAAGAGACCACAAAATTAAAACGCGTGAAAAACAAGGCCCACCTAGCCTGTCTAGGATTCAAGCGTTTAGCTGATTCAAGATAAATAAAATTCTTGTTGTCGGTGAGGACCACAACTTGATGTCTAGCTCCCTCCAACCAATGTCTCCACTCTTCAAATGAGCAATTTCAAGGCCAACAATTCCCGATTCCCCACGTCATAGGTACGTTCAGATGGGGAAAATTTTCGAGAAAAGAAGGCACTGGGATTCATCTTAGAAGTCACTGGATCTCTTTTCTGACAAAATAGCTCCTGCACCAGTCTCAGAAGCATCTACCTCCACCTAAAATGGGAGTGAGACATCAGGTTGCCGTAGAACCGGAGCAGAAGTGAATCTCCGCTTAAGCTCCTGAAATGCCGAGGCTGCCTCTGGAGACCAATTAACCACATCAGTGCCCTTTTTGGTCAAATCAGTCAGTGGTTTAACAATAACAGAAAAATTACTTACAAATTTACGTTAGAAATTAGCAAAACCCAAAAACTTCTGGAGAGCCTTCAAAGAAGTGGGCTGAACCCAATCTTAAGTGGCCTGTACCTTGTCCAGGCCCATTTCAATAGTAGACGGGGACAAAATAAATCCCAAAAATGAAATCCTCTCTGTACACCAAAGAGACACTTCGATCCCTTAACATACAGAGCATTTTCCCTCAAAATCCAGAACACAGTCCGGACATGTTCCATATGAGAATCCCAATCACTGGAAAAGATCAAAATATAATCCAGATAAATGATCAAAAGCTTATCCACAAAGTCACAGAAAATATCGTTCATAAAAGATTGGAAGACAGAAGGGGCATTAGTGAGCACAAAAGGCTTCACCAGCTACTCAAAATGTCCCTCTGGGGTATTAAATGCCTTTGTCCAGTGTCCAAAAGTGTTCGCAGAGATTCAAAATCTCCATTATCCTCTCGTCACTTTGGTCACAGGCAGCTGTGCCATCGAGCGTGTCACATAGCGCTCAGATATCAGTGGGCCTCACACAATCCACAAGTGTCCAGTGTCCAAAAGTGTACGCAGAGATTCAAAATCTCCATTATCCTCTCGTCACTTTGGTCACAGGCAGCTGTGCCATCGAGCGTGTCACATAGCGCTCAGATATCAGTGGGCCTCACACAATCCACAAGTGTCCAGTGTCCAAAAGTGTACGCAGAGATTCAAAATCTCCATTATCCTCTCGTCACTTTGGTCACAGGCAGCTGTGCCATCGAGCGTGTCACATAGCGCTCAGATATCAGTGGGCCTCACACAATCTACAAGTGTCCAGTGTCCAAAAGTGTACGCAGAGATTCAAAATCTCCATTATCCTCTCGTCACTTTGGTCACAGGCAGCTGTGCCATCGAGCGTGTCACATAGCGCTCAGATATCAGTGGGCCTCACACAATCCACAAGTGTCCAGTGTCCAAAAGTGTACGCAGAGATTCAAAATCTCCATTATCCTCTCGTCACTTTGGTCACAGGCAGCTGTGCCATCGAGCGTGTCACATAGTGCTCAGATATCAGTGGGCCTAACACAATCCACAAGTGTCCAGTGTCCAAAAGTGTACGCAGAGATTCAAAATCTCCATTATCCTCTCGTCACTTTGGTCACAGGCAGCTGTGCCATCGAGCGTGTCAAATAGCGCTCAGATATCAGTGGGCCTCACACAATCCACAAGTGTCCAGTGTCCAAAAGTGTACGCAGAGATTCAAAATCTCCATTATCCTCTCGTCACTTTGGTCACAGGCAGCTGTGCCATCGAGCGTGTCACATAGCGCTCAGATATCAGTGGGCCTCACACAATCCACAAGTGTCCAGTGTCCAAAAGTGTACGCAGAGATTCAAAATCTCCATTATCCTCTCGTCACTTTGGTCACAGGCAGCTGTCCCATCGAGCGAGTCACATAGCGCTCAGATATCAGTGGGCCTCACACAATCCACAAGTGTCCAGTGTCCAAAAGTGTACGCAGAGATTCAAAATCTCCAATATCCTCTCGTCACTTTGGTCACAGGCAGCTGTGCCATCGAGCGTGTCACATAGCGCTCAGATATCAGTGGGCCTCACACAATCCAAAAGTGTCCACTGTCCACAAGTGTGTGCAGAAATTCTAAATCTCCCCTGTCCTATAGACACCTTGTACCTTGTTTTACATTACTATATAGTTTGTTGGACTTTGTCTACATTTCTACCAAAAATGAGGAAGGCTGGTGGAAGAGGCCGTGGAATTGGGCGGGGGTTGGCAGCTGGTAATGATGGTGTTGGTGGTGGATCTGATGGTAGTGGCAAGAGCAAAATAGGACCGAATGCAGGAGGTGCTGACCCTGCGTCATCGTCTGGCTACATAATGCCTCGAACGCTTAGTTTTCTAGGAGTTGGCAAACCGCTTTTAAAGGCAGAGCATCAGGAAAAAGTTTTGTCTTACATTGCTGACTCAGCCTCCAGCTCTATCGCCTCCTCTTCTTCAGTTGTAAAAAGTAAAAGCACTGAGTCGTCATTGGAGGCTCATGTTCATGAACCACACCTTTCCTTGTGTCCTTCACCCCAACCAAGATTGAAGGATGACGCAGGCCATACTACTGATTACTCCATGGAGCTGTTTTCACATACCATGCCTGGATTATCAAGTCAAATGGTGAATTACCCAGGCCAAGATGAATCTGACATGGAGTGCACTGATGCACAGCCGCTGATGGATGATTCTGCTGGTACATTCACTCAGAGCACTACATTGTCCTCGCAGTGTACAGAGCCAGATTTTGACCCTGATGAGACTCAGGTGCCCCTTCCCGCACACTATACCACCATACACGGTGACACAGAGAAAGGTGCACATGACATAGAAGAGGAGGTGATGGATGACCCAGTTGTTGACCCAGATTGGCATCCATTGGAGGAAGAGGGTGCTGCTTCCAATAGCTCAGATGAGGAGCATCCACAGCAGACATCGACATCGCAACAGCTGTTATCTGGCAGGCCCGGAGCACTCCAAAGACAGGTTCCAAACATCAAAAGAGTTGCTGGACAGCTTGTCCAGAGGGTCAAAAGATCACAGCGTGCTAGGCCGCAAAATGTCTGCCAAAGTAGGAAGAGTGCAGTGTGGCACTTTTTTGAACAAAATCCTCATGATCAGGCCAAGGTTATCTGTAAGAAGTGCGCAAAGACCTTTAGCCGAGGGAAAAATCTGAAAAATTTGAATACCAGTTGCATGCTTAGACATTTAACCAGCATGCACTTGCAAGCGTGGACACAACACCAAACCTCAAGTGCCACATGTGCAACTGATCACAACGAAGGTAGTCAGCAACGCTACATTGTTTCCCCCACTGTAAGCCCACCGGTTAGCACAGCAGCAAATGTTGAGGTGTCGTTGCAAGGCCACAGCAGTCAGGGAATCCCACTGTTATATCAACGAAAGACTGATTCTAGGCCATCAGAAAGAACACCAACTCCATCACCATCATCAACCCTCTCTCAGTCCGCCCTGTCCACCGCTACTTCCACCATATGCAGCTCTCAAGTCCAGCTCACCCTCCCAGACACTATGAGTAGGTCAAGAAAGTACTCAGTCTCTCATCCGCGTACACTGGGTTTGAACTCCCACATTGCCAAACTAATCTCGTTTGAGATGATGCCCTTTCGGTTGGTGGAAAGCACAGCTTTCCGCGAACTCATGGCCTATGCAGTACCACGCTATGACCTACCCAGTCACCACTTCTTCTCTCGCAAAGCCATCCCAGCCCTCCACCATCATGTGAAAGACCGCATTGTCCATGCACTCAAGCAGTCAGTGAGCGGAAAGGTGCACCTCACAACTGATGCATGGTCCAGTCAGCATGGCCAGGGCCGTTACGTGTCCATCACTGCGCACTGGGTTAATGTGGTGGATGCAGGGTCCACAGGGGACAGCGCTGGTGGGACAGTGCTGCCTAGCCCACGGTATAGGAAACAGTTGGCTGTAGGCGTTCGACCCTCCTCCTCCTCCTCCTCCAGAAGCGAAAGCTCGTCCACAGAGCGCAGTCGTACGAGCACTCCATCTGCAGCTGCCACTGTTGCACACGATGTGTCCCCCTATCGAGCAGCTAGTGGAAAGCGTCAGCAGGCTGTGTTGCAGATGATGTGTTTGGGCGACAGACACACCGCCGAGGTGCTGGCCGAGTACTTGAAGCAACAAACTGAGTCATGGCTGGGCAGTGTACATCTTGAGGCAGGCAAGGTAGTTAGTGATAACGGCCGTAATTTTGTGGCAGCCATAGCCCTTTCAAAACTCAGCCACATACCTTGCTTGGCTCACACCTTGAACCTGGTGGTGCAGTGCTTCCTCAAAAATTATCCGGAGTTAACAGCCCTGCTCCAGAAGGTGCGAAGACTGTGCGTGCACATCCGCCGGTCGCCTGTACACTCCGTTCGTATGCAGAAGCTGCAGCGATTGCTCCACCTTCCCAACCACCGCCTCATTATTGACATTGCAACAAGGTGGAACTCCACCCTGCACATGGTGGAGCGGCTGTGCGAGCAGAGGCAGGCCATAATGCATTTGTGGGAGGATACACGGCCAGGCACTTTGAGAGCAGACATGGAGTTGACAGGCGTGCAGTGGTCGAAGCTGAAAGACCTTTGTAAAGTCCTTCAGTGTTTTGAGGAATGCACACGGCTGGTAAGCGCAGACGACGCCATCCTAAGCATGAGCATCCCACTTATGCGTCTGCTCACGCAAACTTTGACGCACCTTAAGGAGCAGGCGTCTGCAGCCAATGTTGATGAGGAGGAAGAAGAGGAGGGAATCCTTGATGACATTCAGCCATTGTCTGCTCAGGGACCTCTCCTGGACGAGGTGGAGGAAGAAGAGGAGGAGGAGGAGGATGATGGGGATGATTACTTAGGGGAGGAGGATGCATCTCGTGGGGCAAGTGAAAATGTTGGCGTGGCAAGGTCTGGTACAGGGTTTGTGCGTGACTGGAGGGATGTGGATTTGCCAGAAAGTGCTCCTCCACCCAGCACTCGCAGTGCATCATTGACACCGGGAACATTGGCCCACATGTCAGATTATGCCTTGCGGATCCTAAAAAGGGACCCCCGCATTGCCAAAATGATGAACGATGACGACTACTGGTTGGCCAGCATCCTGGATCCACGCTATAAAGGCAAATTACAAAACATCATGCCACAGGAGAACCTTGACCTAATATTGGCTAATAAACAAGCAACTCTGGTAAATCGGTTGCTTGAGGCATTCCCAGCACACAGCAGCGGTGATGGTTCTCACACGAGCCGTACGGGCCGGGGGCAGCTTGGCAGAGGTGTTCGTGGTGCACACAGCAGAAGTGGCGTTGGAGACAGGGGTTTCATTACAATGTTGTGGACTGATTTTTCAAATACCGCTCACACAACTGGTAATACTGCATCGATGGAAAGTGACAGGAGACAGCAGTTGTCAACTATGGTTACAAACTACTTTTCCTCCCATATCGATGTTCTCCCACACAGGTCATTCCCCTTTGACTATTGGGCCGCTAAACTGGACACCTGGCCTGAATTGGCCCAATATGCCTTACAGGAGCTCGCTTGCCCAGCTGCAAGTGTGCTATCGGAAAGAGTCTTCAGTGCAGCTGGATCAATCCTGACAGAAAAAAGGACCCGTCTGTCAACCCAAAATGTGGATGATCTAACCTTCATTAAAATGAACCACGCATGGGTTTCCAAGGATTTTGTCCCACCTTCCCCTGATGACACATAGGGTGACAGAAAAATGGCTTGCTTTGGTCCACCTCTTCCTGGTACTTCACCTATTTCGCCTTTTGCATCAGCTGAATGTCCAACATCAACATATGCCACTTTCTAAAACTCCCTAACTGTGCTGCCTCCCCCCCCATGGCCGGGGTAACCACCTAGCGCACGACACCGTGCGAGTGCCGTTGCCCTGGACAGGTGGGTAGGCTGACTCTTGGGCGCGGGCACTGGCACAGGGTCCCTCATAGTGCAATCAAGTGTCTCTGACGGTGGTGGTGCACATCCGCCGTCAGACACACCGCTGTACTATGAGGGGCCCAGTGCCAGTACCGACGCCCAAGAGTGGGCCCCCCTTGCTTGGGCAGGGCCCCAGCATTTGCAATCTTTACCTCTCCCTGCTCCTCCGCTGTGTAATCTGGGCCGTCAAATCCATACTGTGCCTGACACCGTCTGAGCCTGCCTCCTGAGACATATATTTTGAATATGTACGCTATCCATACATGTTATCCGGGGATACGGTACCCTTTCTAACCTTTGTGCAATGACGTGCAATCCATACTGGGCCTAACACCGTCTGAGCCTGCCTCATGCTGTATAGACATATATTTTGAATGTGTACGCTATCCATACATGTTATCCAGGGATACGGTACCCTTTCTAACCTTTGTGCAATGACGTGCAATCCATACTGGGCCTAACACCGTCTGAGCCTGCCTCATGCTGTATAGACATATATTTTGAATGTGTACGCTATCCATACATGTTATCCGGGGATACGGTACCCTTTCTAACCTTTGTGCAATGACGTGCAATCCATACTGGGCCTAACACCGTCTGAGCCTGCCTCATGCTGTATAGACATATATTTTGAATGTGTACGCTATCCATACATGTTATCCAGGGATATGGTACCCTTTCTAACCTTTGTGCAATGACGTGCAATCCATACTGGGCCTAACAACGTCTGAGCCTGCCTCATGCTGTATAGACATATATTTTGAATGTGTACGCTATCCATACATGTTATCCGGGGATACGGTACCCTTTCTAACCTTTGTGCAATGACGTGCAATCCATACTGGGCCTAACAACGTCTGAGCCTGCCTCATGCTGTATAGACATATATTTTGAATGTGTACGCTATCCATACATGTTATCCGGGGATACGGTACCCTTTCTAACCTTTGTGCAATGACGTGCAATCCATACTGGGCCTAACACCGTCTGAGCCTGCCTCATGCTGTATAGACATATATTTTGAATGTGTACGCTATCCATACATGTTATCCGGGGATACGGTACCCTTTCTAACCTTTGTGCAATGACTTGCAATCCATACTGGGCCTAACACCGTCTGAGCCTGCCTCATGCTGTATAGACATAAATTTTGAATGTGTACGCTATCCATACATGTTATCCGGGGATACTGTACCCTTTCTAACCTTTGTGCAATGACGTGCAATCCATACTGGGCCTAACACCGTCTGAGCCTGCCTCATGCTGTATAGACATATATTTTGAATGTGTACGCTATCCATACATGTTATCCGGGGATACGGTACCCTTTCTAACCTTTGTGCAATGACGTGCAATCCATACTGGGCCTAACACCGTCTGAGCCTGCCTCATGCTGTATAGACATATATTTTGAATGTGAACGCTATCCATACATGTTATCCAGGGATACGGTACCCTTTCTAACCTTTGTGCAATGACGTGCAATCCATACTGGGCCTAACACCGTCTGAGCCTGCCTCATGCTGTATAGACATATATTTTGAATGTGTACGCTATCCATACATGTTATCCAGGGATACGGTACCCTTTCTAACCTTTGTGCAATGACGTGCAATCCATACTGGGCCTAACAACGTCTGAGCCTGCCTCATGCTGTATAGACATATATTTTGAATGTGTATGCTATCCATACATGT
The DNA here is from genome assembly GCF_039654945.1 of Dendrobates tinctorius. NCBI lineage: Eukaryota > Metazoa > Chordata > Amphibia > Anura > Dendrobatidae > Dendrobates > Dendrobates tinctorius. The sequence continues at coordinate 93,363,769 of NW_027361696.1, read as the reverse complement.
TATCCGGGGATACGGTACCCTTTCTAACCTTTGTGCAATGACGTGCAATCCATACTGGGCCTAACAACATCTGAGCCTGCCTCATGCTGTATAGACATATATTTTGAATGTGTACGCTATCCATACATGTTATCCGGGGATACGGTACCCTTTCTAACCTTTGTGCAATGACGTGCAATCCATACTGGGCCTAACACCGTCTGAGCCTGCCTCATGCTGTATAGACATGTATTTTGAATGTGTACGCTATCCATACATGTTATCCAGGGATACGGTACCCTTTCTAACCTTTGTGCAATGACGTGCAATCCATACTGGGCCTAACACCGTCTGAGCCTGCCTCATGCTGTATAGACATATATTTTGAATGTGTACGCTATCCATACATGTTATCCGGGGATACGGTACCCTTTCTAACCTTTGTGCAATGACGTGCAATCCATACTGGGCCTAACACCGTCTGAGCCTGCCTCATGCTGTATAGACATATATTTTGAATGTGTACGCTATCCATACATGTTATCCAGGGATACGGTACCCTTTCTAACCTTTGTGCAATGACGTGCAATCCATACTGGGCCTAACACCGTCTGAGCCTGCCTCATGCTGTATAGACATATATTTTGAATGTGTACGCTATCCATACATGTTATCCGGGGATACGGTACCCTTTCTAACCTTTGTGCAATGACGTGCAATCCATACTGGGCCTAACACCGTCTGAGCCTGCCTCATGCTGTATAGACATATATTTTGAATGTGTACGCTATCCATACATGTTATCCAGGGATACGGTAGCCTTTCTAACCTTTGTGCAATCACGTGCAATCCATACTGGGCGTGAGAACGGCTGGCGAGCTGTTAAGCAAGCTACAGCACCTGTCCAGCCAAGTACAGGGATTCCCTAGCGAGGAGACTTATTTGATTGTTTTCAATGTTGGGACAGATGGGGCCCACCATACACTGGAAAATTCCAAAGGTGGACATCAGACACTGGAGCAGCATTTACAGGGCCCATTATACACTAGAGCATTAGAAATGGGGCCCATTATGTTTGGAGCATTATTTGGGCCCATAAGACAGTGGAGCTTCATCCATGCGGACCAACATATACTGTAGCATTATGTGGAGCTCATCATATACTGTTTCAAACATTATATGGGACCAGTGATTCTGTATGGAGAAATAGATGGGCCTCGTCATGAGATGTAAAAAGTGAGGTATTTTTCATTGTACTATACCGCTATTTATCTGCCGTATCGGAGCATGATGAGTTGTGGTATGTGTTAAAGGGGCGCTCTTTCGCCCAGGGCACATGAAAACCTGCAGCCAGCCCTCCCCCCCCACAACTTTAGCCAAATAACACCCATTTTTCAGTGCGTAACTAGTATTATGAAGTTAATTAAGGTTGACAAGCTTAAGTAAGAAGAATTGATGCTTTTGGCATTCAAATGGGCACTGTTGGTGTGTTTCCTGTCCTCCTCTCACTGCCGACTTTTATTCCCCATTGACTTACATTGGGTTTCGTGTTTCGGGACGACCCCGACTTTTCCCTATAATCGGACGATCTTGCTCGACCCGACTTTTGGAAAAGTCTGGTTTCACGAAACGAAACGCGACCCTAAAAAACCAAAATTCGCTCAACTCTATCCTCCACGTTTCATCCCCACACCAATGGGCAGACTGAGAGAACAAACCAGACCCTGGAGTCTTAAGGCCCTTTTACATTTAGCGATGCACCAGCGATCCAACCAGCGATCCGACCCGGTCAGGATCGCTGGTGCATCGCTAAATGATCGCTAGTGAGCTTTCATACAGAAAGATCTCACAGCGATGCAGCAGCGACGCAGCGCACGATACTTACCATTCACACACAGCGATCCTGGCGTCCTCCCGCCCGCGTCCACGCGTCGCTCGTCGTCACAGCAGGAAGTCCAGCAGGAAGCGCCCGACGAGAAATGGAGCCGGACATTCTCGCGCGATCAGCGATGAGCAGCGGGGGAGCCGGTCGTTGGTAAGTATCACACATAGCAATATCGCTAGCAATATCGCTATAACGTCACAAAACCAGTGACGTTTTAGCGATATTGCTAGCGATATTGCTTAGTGTAAAACCCCCTTTATTTAAGATGTTTTATATCTGCTGATCAAGATGATTGGGTCTCATTTTTGCCCTTGGCCGAATTTGCGCTGAACAATAGAGCTAGTTCTGCCACTTTGATGTCACCCCTTTTTCTGTAATTTTGGGTTTCATCCTCGATTGTGGACACATCCTGTGTGGACACTGGTTGTGAGAATGCAGCAGATATGGGACCAAGTGGTGGATAAGTTGTCACTCTCTCAGGAAAAGGCCCAGCATTTTTCCAACCGGCATAGGACCATTGGTCCCCGGTTTAAAGTGGATGTTATGGTTTGGTTGTCGTCTAAGAATATTCCTATGAAGGTTGCCTCTCCAAAATTTAAGCCCAGATTTATTGGACCTCATAAGATTTTGGAGATTCTTAATCCTGTTTCTTTTCGATTGGCTCTTCCAGTTACGTTCAAAATCCATAACGTATTTCACAAGTCACTGTTGAAGAGGTTTGCTGAGCCAGTAGTTCCTGTGGTGGCACCTCCTGACCCTGTATTGGTTAAAGGCAATGTGGAATATGAGGTAGAGAAAATATTGGATTCTCGTTTGGTTAGACAGAGACTCCAGTATTTGGTCAAATGGAATGGTTATGACCAGGAGGATAATTCTTGGATCTCTGCCTCTGATATTCATGCCAATAAATTGGTTCGTGCTTTTCACCGGGCCCATCCTGATCGGCCTGGTGGCATGGATGAGGGTTCGGTGACCCCTCCTCAAGGGGGGGTACTGTTATGAGCTCATTTTCTGCTCCTCCAGTTGAGAGTTATCCTTCCGTTCTCCCTCTGATGGTGACAGGAGGTAGTGAGGTTGTTTTAAGTGGTAGTGATCTGCCACCTGATGAGAAGGATAATGATTGGATCTCTGGAGTATCAGACTGGATATAAGACAGCCGACGCCCTCTCGTGCTGCTGGTGATTCGGTCTACTTCTCAGGTCTTGGACTTCAGCTCTCTTCCAGTCTTCTTAAGTTAAGTTTGTTTTTTGCTAATGTTCACACTTGCGCTTGTTGGTCAATTCAGTTTCTTGTGTGGTCAGCTTGCCCCTGCTGGGGCTATGCTGAACTTCCACTTCTACTTATCTGTATTTGCCAATTTGCCTTTTTGTCCCTTATTAGATTGGCCTCATTTTGCTCTGTTTCAGAATATTTCAGAGTGCTGATATAGCGGGAGAAGTCTAGTGACTTCAGGGTTAATTTTGCTATCAGACGTGTTGGACATTATTTTTGGTAGGGTTGTTTGGCAGATTGCAGACAGTGGCTTTCCTTTCCTATCCTTTCTAGTTAGTCGGGCCCCATCATTTGCTCAGCCTATTTTCCTGCCTGTATATGTGTTTTCATCTTGCTTCACCGTCAATACATGTGTGGGGGTTGTCTTTTCCTTTGGGGTCTGCTCTGGGGCAGTTAGTTTTCCCTTTTCTTGCTTTAGGTTTATGTAGTCCTCCGGTGGTGATGAGGCATCTAGGAACAACGTAGGAACGCTCCACTGCTACATATTCTTACTTTCCACTGCCTTGCTAGGATTAGAGTAGGTGTTTCTTCAGGGCTTCCAGTGCCAACTGCCCGAACCAGTGGCACCCTGCTTTTGGAGGGCACCCACAGGCAGGAGGTAACAGCAAGCTTAGAAAGCTGACAGCTCATTGAAGTATGAGGCCAGGTGACTTGATTGTCCCACCCTGGGTGCTCCAAACATCTCCATGGGTTCAATGATGGACAATGGATCAAATCTGTATTCCTCCAGTTGAAGCCATTCTGCTTGGTTGCTGTTCTGTAATGTCTCTCTGCAGATGGATAGAGATCCTTTTTATACTGACAGCTCTCCCCGACGCCACCATACACAGGTCAGGGTGAAGGTGGGATGAGGTCCACTCTCATTGTTTGAGTATTCTGTCCATCTGCACAGTTTGTCATTTGCAGGTCAACGCTGCAAGGATTAATACAATGAAAATCAACATATAAGAAAATATTGATTGTTCATTTATCTTGTGTTACTATCTTTCAAGGATAGCAGCACAATAATAATAATAATAATCTTTATTTATATAGCGCCAACATATTCCACAGCGCTTTACAGTTGAACAGTTTCAAACACAACAGTCATAAGTAACAACGTTAACAATACAATAATTAAAGCGAAATAAGACGACCCTGCTCGTGGGAGCTTACAATCTACAATGAGGTGGGGGAGATACAAAGCACAGGTTTCTATTTACAATGATGTATTTACAATGATGGTCCAGCCATCTTCAGGGGGTGGGGGTTAGATGGAGATAGTGAATGGGCTACACACACACAAACATAACATGACTTTGATTACTGAATGTGATAGGCCGCTCTGAACAAATGTGTTTTGAGCGAGCGCCTAAAACTATGCAAATTGTGGATGGTCCTAATATCTTGGGGTAGAGCATTCCAGAGGATTGGCGCAGCACGGGAGAAGTCTTGGAGTCGGGAGTGGGAGGTACGGATTAGGGCAGAGGTTAGTCGAAAGTCATTTGCAGAGCGCAGCGGTCGGTTAGGCCGATAGACAGAAATGAGGGAGGAGATGTAAGGGGGTGCCGCACTGTGGAGAGCTTTGTGGGTGAGAACAAGTACTTCGAATTGTACCCTGTAATGAATTGGCAGCCAGTGTAACGACTGGCGAAGAGCGGATGCGTCTGAGTAACGATTAGCCAGATGGACAACCCTGGCTGCTGCATTAAGGATAGACTGGAGAGGGGAGAGTCGAGTGAGAGGGAGGCCAATTAATAGAGCATTACAGTAGTCCAGGCGGGAGTGGATCAGGGCGACAGTGAGAGTTTTTGTTGTTTCCATGGTGAGAAAAGGGCGGATTCTAGAGATGTTCTTTAGGTGTAAGCGGCACGAGTGGGCAAGAGATTGTATATGGGAGGTGAAGGAGAGATCAGAGTCAAACATAACACCCAGACAGCACGCCTGCTGTCGGGGTGTTATTATGGTGCCACCCACAGAGAGGGAAATGTCAGATTTAGGGAGGTTAGTAGATGGTGGGAGCAGAAGAAGTTCAGTTTTGGAGAGGTTGAGTTTCAAATAGAGAGCAGACATGATGTTGGAGACTGCGGACAGACAGTCAGTGGCGTTCTGTAGTACAGCGGAGATAAGGTCAGGGGATGATGTGTACAGTTGTGTGTCATCAGCATAAAGATGGTACTGAAAGTCAAATCTGCTGATGGTCTGTCCAATTGGGGCCGTGTAGAGAGAGAAGAGAAGGGGGCCAAGGACTGAGCCCTGAGGTACCCCAACAGTGAGAGGAAGAGGAGATGAAGTGGAGCCAGAAAACAGAACACTGAAGGAGCGGTCGGAAAGATAGGAGGAGAACCAGGAAAGAGCAGTGTCCTTAATGCCTAGTGACTGGAGCCTAGAGAGTAGGAGAGGATGGTCAACAGTGTCGAAAGCTGAAGAAAGGTCGAGAAGAATGAGCAGAGAGTGGTCACCATTACGTTTTGCTGTCAGAAGGTCATTGGTCACTTTGATGAGTGCAGTTTCTGTCGAATGTAGGGGGCGGAAACCGGACTGTGAAGGGTCTAGGAGGGAGTGAGTGGAGAGGTAACGGGTAAGGCGGGAGTATATCAGGCGCTCCAAGAGTTTAGAGATGAAGGGGAGATTGGAGACTGGTCTGTAGTTGTTTGTGCAGGATGGGTCGAGGGTGGGTTTCTTTAGTAATGGAGTAATGATAGAGTGTTTGAAGGAGGAGGGGAAAATGCCAGAGGAGAGGGAGAGATTAAAGATTGTAGTTAGGTGAGTTGTGACGACTGGAGAGAGAGACTGGAGGAGATGTGAGGGAATGGGGTCGGTTGTGCATGTAGTCGGACGAGAAGAGGAGAGGAGCCTGGAGACTTCTTCTTCTGTGATGGGATCGAATGTGGAGAGTGAGCCAGGGGAAATGCAGGGAGGGATGGGAGTCACTGAACTTGGTGATTAGGAGCGGATTTCCTGACGGATATTGTCTATTTTCTCTATAAAGTGGGAGGCCAGGTCATCAGCGCAAATGTCTGTGATAGGGGCTTGTGCTTTTGGCCTGAGGAGGGAGTGAAAGGTGTCAAAAAGTTTCTTGGGGTTGTTGGATAGTGAGGAGATCAGGGTGGTGAAGTAGGTCTGTTTGGCGAGGTGAAGGGCAGAGTTATATGTCCTTAACATAAATTTGAAGTGTATGAAGTCTTCTGGTGTGCGGGTTTTCCTCCATAAGCGTTCAGCACAATAAGTTGCAGCAAATATCAATTCAAGAGTCAACATTCAGTACATTCAGGTTCATATGAACAATGACTTAGGTCTCTTGTCCTACTGGAAAATATGTCTGGCATAATAAAGAATAAATTCTGTGGCACCACAGCATGATATGAAAATCATAGTGCTATTTAAATGGAATTTGTCAGCAGGTTTTTGCTGCTTGATCTGAGTGCAGCATTATGTGGAGACAGAGGCCCTGATTCAATTGATGTTTCACTTAGCACTCATAAAAGATTTGAACAGTGCAAAGCCTGCTTAAAATTCCAAGCAGGGTCAAGCATACACCTTGAAGTCACCAAAACGAGTACCTCACTCAAATATTGTGAACTAGGTGTAGTTGTGGTACTCCTACACTCCTAAAGACTCTGCACATAGTGCAAAGCTAGAAAAAAAATATAAACAGGTTCATCCTTAGACCCTTAAAGGCAACAACTGGATGCCTTCTTAAAATATGAAGAAGATGTAGTTGATGTGCTCCTACACTCAAAAAGGCTCTGAACAAAGTGCTAAGCCATGAAAATATGATAAGCAGCATAATATAGTCATCCATAGACCCTTGAAAGCGACAACTAGAGGAACTACGTCCCTATCTGACCAGGGATGTATTATTATGACATAGCGATCGCCAGAACACACGGACTGTGCGTGAGTGATCGCCACCAGGTGTCAGCTGATTCTGACAGATGACGCCCTGAACTAAGTGTCAACAGTGGTTGCACACCACTGCCAGAACTTTACACCCCTAAATGTTGCAATCAAAAGCAATTGCAGCATTCCGTGAGCCGGAAGAGGGCTGACAGCCCCTCTGCCTTTGAATCGGGGACCATGTGATGCTGGGTCCCGATCATTGCAATGGTGACCCGATGTCCTCATGACGACATCTGAGTCACCAGAGCTAGAAAACTTGCTGATCATGCCCAGTGCATGATGAGTATGTTTCTGTGTTAGTGCAGAGCTGACAGTCTATACAGTATGTGGATGCTGCTTCATCCCCATTCTGTAGAAGCAATCAGCCATCAAAAAATGATTGTCCCATATTGGGACAAAGTAAAAAGTTAAAAGAAAAAGTAAAAAGAAGTTTAAATAATTGTACAAATATTTTTTTTAAAATATCAAAAATAAAAAAATCTAAAAATATTGTATCTTGAAATAAATATTTGAATAAAAAATATATATAAACAATAAAAGTACACATATTCGGTATCACTGGGTCCGGAATGACCCGGTCTATAACAGTTTCCTACTAGTTAACCCTTTTAGTGAGCAACATAGAAAAAAAATAAAAAGCAAGGCAAAAAACCAATGCTTTATCATCATAACGCCAAACAAAAAGTGGAATAAAATGCTAGAAAAAGATGGATATAAATAAACATGGCACTGCTGAAAACATCATCTTGTCCCGCAAAAAACAAGCCATGATACAGCTCCATCAGCAGAAAAATAAAAATTTTACAGCTCTCAAAATAAAACAATGCAAATATAATTATTTTTTCTATGAATTAGTTTTTATTGTGTAAAAGCGCCAAAACATAAGAAACTATATAAATGAAGCATCTCTGTAATTGTACTGACCCGAAGAATAAAACTGCCTTATCAATTTTACCACACACGGAACGTCATAAACCTCCCCCCAAAAATATTCCTGAATTGTCGGTTTTTGTTCATTCAAGCTGCGGAATAGAGAGCGAACAAAAATGTCATGCCCGAAAATGGCAGCAATAAAAATATCAACTCGTCCCACATAAACAAGCCATAACATGACTCTGTGGGCCAAAATATAGAAAAATTATAGCTCTCAAAATGTCGTGATGCAAAAACTATTTTTTGCAATAGAAAACGTCTTTTAGTGTGACAGCAGCCAATCACAAAAACCCGATATAAATCTGGTATCGTTGTAATTGCACCAACCCAAAGAATAAAGTCATCTATTGACTTATAGCACACGAGGAATGGAGTGAAAAATAAATAAAACTAATTCTTCACCTGTTGTTGATTTTTTAATTTTGCCTCCCAAAGATCGCAGTAAGGTTTGTGGCACATTTATTGTGTTTTCTGTGCTGAGCACTTGCATCTGCATTTCCGTGTAAGGCTGTGTGCCCACGATGCGATTTTTAAGCGTTTTTGCTGCGATTTTCGGCGTGAAAACGCTGCGAAAACATTTAAAAATCTTGTACAGAACGCACCCAATGCATTCCTATGGCATTCCGCACATGCTGTGCTAATGCTGCGCTTTTTTCCGCGGCAGAATCGCATCGCGGAAAAAATCGCAGCATGCTCATTCTTTTGTGCGGAATCGCAAAGAATTGCCGCGATTCCGCACCCATAGGAATGCATGAGAATCGCTTACTTCCCGCATGTGGCTATGCCCACCATGCGCGAAGTTAAGCATCTCATGTGCAGTTGGTACCCACGGTGTGGAGGAGAGGAGACTGTCCTCCAGGCCCTGGGTACCATACCCGTGTAAAAAAAGAATAAAAACTAAAAAATCGGGGTATATTTACCTTCCGACGTCCCGCGCTGCCATCCCGGGCCTCAGCATTCCCAATAATGCCTTGCGGCAAGGTCCTGTAATGACGTAGTCTCGCGTGACTCTAGCAGTCTCGTGAGATCGCTATAGCAACGCGAGACCAACGTCATCACAGGTCTCGCAAGGCATCGCTGGGAACCGGAGCGTCGCTGAGACTGCGCGGGACGTCGGAAGGTAAATATACCCCGATTTTTTATTTTTTAATTATTTTTTACATTCTTTCTTTTACTATTGATGCCGCATAGGCAGCCTCAATAGTAAAAACCTGGTCACATTTGTCAAACACTATGTTTGACGAGTGTGACCAGCCTGTCAATCACTTTCCAAGCGATGCTTCAAATCGCTTGGAAAGTGCTTGAATATCGCACGCGAAAATCGCTGCAAAATCACGAACATAATCGCGGTAAAATCGCGCGGAAAGAACGCACGATTTCTGGGAAGGAATCCGGTTTTCAGTGTCCGGATTTAAACACTACGTGGGCACATAGCCTAAATCTCTGAAATACGTGAATCAGACTGAACCCCTAGAAGAAGATTCCCTATAAGGAGTCAGATGGGGGCACTGTAGATGCTGTCTGATCTGTGTTCCTGCTGTGCCCGTCTTTTTAGGATTGCATAAAAGTGCCGTCGGCCACACTTTTGTGCACTTCTGAAAAGAAGAACACTGCTGAATAGAGGCTAGATGGAGCCCAGAGCAACTCTGCTGCCTCATTATATTGAATGGATCTCTCAGGGCTTCATCTGAATCATGTCACTCAGAGATTTATTTGGAAACCCCAAAGAAAGAGGTCAGCCTAGAGCTCCGGATAAATGTGATCCCAAATGTTATGTAAAATGTTCCCAATAAAAACTTCAACTCAATCCACAAAAAAGCAAGCCCCAACTCAGGTCTGTCATCTGCTAACGGAAATATGGGGGCTTCCATGTTACTGGTAGTGCAAAGGTTTTGGAAAAGAGAAATGGCTGCTTACCTCCAAAAGAAATTCAGCAAATTCTGTGCTCCAAAATACAAGTGCCCCCTCCCTTCTGAGCCTCACAGTGCATCTAAACCACATATTGCATCCAAGTTTGGCATTCTGAAGCGATGAGAGCATGTCTAATTTACAGATGCTTGTCTCCAGAGCTGGGCATAATGTACTGGTGACTTCAAATTACTGATCACTACTGTGTACTGGTCACTACAACGGCAGTTTGCAATTTTCACTCAGCAACATCCATTGCTGCTTGTTTTTGTAAAATACCCTTGGACTCAAAAATGTAACTACACCTGTAGATAAATTCCCCAAGGGGTATAGTTTCCTTCTAACAATTATGGGCTCTGTATATGGAGTCTGCAAACTGTTCTAGGAAAATCTGAGCTGCGCTACTGTACATTCACAAATGAGTTATTGCCACGTTCAGTAAAAATTGTGGGACAAATTGTCATGCAATTTCACCCACTTCATGGGTGAAAATGTAAAATCTGGAGGTAAAACAAGATTTTGTTGGTAAAAACGTAGTCCTATTTTCTTCACTGCTTGCTTAATGGTATAAAATTCTGTGACACACCCATAGTGTCAATATGATCATATAAGGAGATAGACTGGACCTCGGGTACCTGCATGCCGGGTCCGGAACTGAAAGGGCTACAACCTCTGTTTCTGTGGGGAAGCCTGAGAGAGGCGGACCTTCCCCTGCTGCATGAGGGAAACATTAGTGAGTCGGAGCTTCCTGCTGACAGGAGGGGGCGGGGATAGCTAGAAAACTGCACGCAGCAGCATGAGGTAAAAGGGGAAAAGCGTGCACAGCAGCATGAGGTAAAGTGGAAAAAGCATGTGCTGCAGGGTTTTTTTGGCGCCAGTGCAGAGCAGCACGCGGTGAGAGGAGCGCTGCATCCCGTCCCTCCAGACAGTACCGGCGCTGTGACAGACCCCACCGCTTGCAGAGAGGTCACAGTGAAGAATAGGGCCAGATGTGCAGAGCAGAGCGGCACAGAGCAGAGTCGTGCAGAGCTGTGCACTCAGAGCACAGCAAAGTTGGGTGCTGCAGCAGACATAGAGAGGAGTGCTCCTTCCGGGGAGCACCTATGCCACACAGACCCCATTTCCTTGAGGATGGTATGGTGTGGTCCGGGATTTATCGATACCGTATACGCGATGTAGTTCTTCCCAGGAAGCACACACCTTGCTCTTAATGGATCCACTGGGGGCAGCTGTATACTTTAATAAAGTTCATGCAGATCGCGTACGTGGCCTATTCCGCTGTTGGATCCCGAGTAGGGGTCACCACGGCGAATTTGGTAAAATGGTCGACCATGACTAGACAATGTCATGATCCAAGGTGGATCTGACAAGTAAATGGACAAAGTGAACTTTTTTTCCTTTGGCTTGGTGCCAAAGTGGTGTGATTGCCCCCGGTGGCCATTAGAATTATTACACGTGGTGTCGTTCATTATAAGTTGCCCCGGTGGTGAGCAGTAGCACACTTTAGTTTCTTTGGTTTAATGTGCACGTAATTACAAATCAGGTGTGAGGCTCTATAAAAGAGTTCAGGTGTGTTTGTTCACTGTTGGTGATATTGTGAGTTAGTCATTCTCAAGGAAGCCTGGGTGAAAGAAGGAGCTGAATGAGAGTCCTGGGCAGCCCAGCCAGAGGGGTTGAGTCAGCTATGGAGTCTGCATGGAGGGCTGGCATGGCGTGGTGGAGTCACAGTTTATGGTGTCAGCAGGAGGTGCTTGCATGGCTTGGTAGAGTGGAAACGATGGTGAGAGTTGCACTCAGCATGCTGCACTTGGTTGCTGAAAACTGGACTCAAGCATGCTGGACTTTTTGGCAGAAGCTGGACTCATCTTTGGGACTCTGTTTACTGGGCAGCTGCAACTGGTGGTGGACTCTGCTCCAAGGCTGCACTATGGTGATGGATCCGGTTATGGTGATGGATCCGGGTGGAGGAGAAGATGCACGCAGGTGGTGGGCTCTGTTGCTAGGAGCGTACGCAACAGAGCAAAGCTAAGTGGTGTTCCCCCTGTATTGTCATTTTCACTTGTGTGTGTTTAATGCAGTGGTGGGATTAGTTTCCGCACTGACCAATTCCCTAGTGAGGGTTTAGGGTCAGGGCGAGTCAGGGTTTTAAGGTTCCTGTGCATTGCCCAGTGCGGAACTGGCATAGGGAACGTTAGGAGTGCAGAGACACTGGCTCAGGGGAGTGCAGGAGGTCTCCACGTCCCTATTCCCTATCGCAGGGCCCACCATTGTTAATGTTACCCAGGTTCCCCTTTATTATTTAAATTTGCCTTACTGGAAACGGGGTTTCCAGACTTTTGTATAAACACGTGTAATACCTAAATTCGCCAGTTGGAGGCGGTGTAACCAGCTGCATGTCTTATTATTTAAATTTGCCCAACTGGAGGCGGTGTATCCAGGGTCACGTGTGTCATATGGGTTCGCCTTGCGGTACTCGCTGCGTCCAGACACACGTGACCGTGACATTATCACCAACCTTACATTTTTTTTCTGGTTAGCCTTGGCCATGTGGAGACCGCTGAATAATTGCTGCCGGGCCTAACTGAGGTGAGTGAGGAGCGGCATGGTGTGTTAGAGCCGCTGCAGCAGTAGTTATCAGGGTCTGGGGCCTCCCTTTGGCTTCACTAGAAAATCAAATGGCGGCTGCGGTCTGGCAAAAAGCCCTAGAGTCGCTGCTGGGGAGCGGGACTTGCTCATACAGGCGGACGTAACCAGACAGGTGGGTGGATTTGGTGATCCCCATGGTGCTGTCTGGGGTTCCCCGAAGTGAAGGGGTACGGCCCTGTGGTGAGCAGACTGGTGTATAGTCCGTGGGGCTCACGCCAAATCTTCCATACCATTGAATAAGCCGCCCCCTCCTGGTCGTGTGGAGGCAACCAGAGAGTGTATTTTTCCTCCATATTCCTGCGGCTCTGGCAAAGTGCCCCCTTGAGTCGCTGCTGGGGAGTGGGACTTGTTCATACAGGCGGACGTACCCAGACAGGTGGGTGGAGTTGGTGATCCCCATGTTGCTTTCTGGGGTTCCCCGAGGTGAAGGGGTACGTCCCTGCAGTGAGTAGACTGGTGTTAGAGTCCGCGGGGCTGACGCCAAATCTTCTATACCACTGAAGAAGCCATCCTCTCCTGGTCGTGTGTAGGAAGGCGACCAGCGAGTGTATATTTCCTCCATATTCCTGTCCCCTTCTCCTCCAGGTGTGAGCGGCAGGTGTGCTGCGGGGGAGTAGGGACAAATCTCACCCCTCGCCATTAACCAACCCTGGGAGGCGTAGACATCATGGTGAAAGGGTTGGAGGGTGGTGTCCCTTGGTGAATAGCGGGGGTGTGAGTGTGGTGACGCAGGGGGATGCCTCTATTGTCGACTCCAGAATGAGTTCACCAAAATATGGCAAACAAATGTGTGGCAATAAACGTTCAGGTCCGGACCTGTGTGTGAACAAGCATGTATGGGTGGCCACCAAAAAACATCTTGTGGAAGTGTGTTGTGGAGTCTGATCAGTTCATAGCAAACATACACATACATAAACTCGTTCCCCAGGTCGGCGCTGTGGAGATGAGTGGTGCCTCCAGAATATACATTGCCAATACCAGCGGTGCGTTTGTCATAAACCTGAAGTGTCAGGTAGTGGTGGGGTGAACCCAGGATCTGGGCGTCCCCGCTGTAGGTGTTTCCTTTATGAGGAGTGGCCTTGAGGGTCCAGAGGCCCCTCAATAAGGAGGGGGCACTGTCATAATCCAAGGTGGATCTGACAAGTAAATGGACAAAGTGAACTTTTTTTCCCTTTGGCTTGGTGCCAAAGTGATGTGATTGCCCCCGGTGGCAATTAGAATTATTACACGTGGTGTCGTTCATTCTAAGTTGCCCCGGTGGTGGTGAGCGGTAGTGCAATTTAGTTTCTTTGGTTTAATGTGCATGTAATTACAAATCAGGTGTGAGGCTCTATAAAAGAGCTCAGGTGTGTTTGTTCACTGTTGGTGATATTGTGAGTTAGTCATTCTCAAGGAAGCCTGGGTGAAAGAAGGAGCTGAATGAGATTCCTGGGCAGCCCAGCCAGAGGGGTTGAGTCAGCTATGGAGTCTGCATGGAGGGCTGGCATGGCATGGTGGAGTCGCAGTTTATGGTGTCAGCAGGAGGTGCTTGCATGGCTTGGTGGAGTGGCGACGATGGTGAGAGTTGCACTCAGCATGCTGGACTTGGTTGCTGAAAACTGGACTCAAGCATGCTGGACTTTTTTGGCAGAAGCTGGACTCATCTTTGGGACTCTGTTTACTGGGCAGCTGCAACTGGTGGTGGACTCTGCTCCAAGGCTGCACTATGGTGATGGATCCAGTTATGGTGATGGATCCGGGTGGAGGAGAAGATGCACGCAGGTGATGAGCTCTGTTGCTAGGAGCGTACGCAACAGAAAAAAGCTAAGTGGTGTTCCTCCTGTATTGTCATTTTCCCTTGTGTGTGTTTAATGCAGTGGTGGGATTAGTTTCCGCACTGACCAATTCCCTAGTGAGGGTTTAGGGTCAGGGTGAGTCAGGGTTTTAAGGTTCCTGTGCGTCGCCCGGTGCGGAACCGGCATAGGGAACGTTAGGAGTGCAGGGACACTGGCTCAGGGGAGTGCAGGGGGTCTCCACGTCCCTATTCCCTATCGCAGGGCCCACCATTGTTAATGTTACCCAGGTTCCCCTTTATTATTTAAATTCGCCATACTGGAGGCGGGGTTTCCAGACTATTGTATAAATACGTGTAATACCTAAATTCGCCAGTTGGAGGCGGTGTATCCAGCTGCACGTCTTATTACTTAAATTCGCCCAACTGGAGGCGGTGTATCCAGTGTCACGAGTGTCATATGGGTTCGCCTTCCGGTACTCGCTGCGTCCATACACACGTGACCGTGACAGACAATGCTCATACCCCTGGTGAGCGGGACCAATGGTTAAATAGTCGATTATCAGGAGTTTGAGGGGCGCTGCTGTTACTATTGTTTGTATGGGAGCCTGTTGCTGAGGTGGTTTAGTCAGCTCACACAGGCGGCATGCAGGGCAAACTCCTTCCACTTCGGCTTGTAAACGGGGATGGTAGGCCATTTGTTGTAGCCACTGAAAAGTCTTTTGTGCCCCAAAATGAGCCCCTTTTTCGTGAGCCTCGCGAGCAAGTTCAGTGAGCCGGGCTCCCGGTATTACTATCTGCCAGGCTGTCGTCTATGTTGTCCGCAGCACTGCCTTTCGGTACAATAGATCTCCTTTGATTACAAGTTTCTCCCACTGGCGTAACATTAGCAGAGTGTCTCGAGTCAATGTCTTTCTTTGGGTGTCACTGGGTAGCCGTCTCGTGGCCACCCATTGATGCAGGGGGCCAATCTCTCCATCTTCTTGCTGCTGTTGGATCCATTCATCTCGGGATTGTTCTAACATGCCCCTAGCGGATCCTGTGTGGGATTGCTCTCGGGTTACAGCCATGATTCCGGCAGGGGCCAGAGCGAATGGCGTCTCTTCTCCTTCCAGCTTGTCGTCCCGGCTTTGCCCAGGGATCATACGATGAATTCTGGAGAGGGCATCGGCACGCACATTCTCCGCTCCCCGTTTGTAGATGATTTTATATCTGAATTTGGCCATACCGTTGCTCTAGGGCCCCCAATTTGGCATTGTCGAGGTGAGCCAGTGGGTTGTTGTCAGTCTGTACCACTACCTACGAGCCTGCCAGGTACTCCGTGAATCGCTCCATCATGGCCCACACTACCGCGAGAAGCTCGAGCTTAAAGAAGCTGTAATTGTTGGGATTGCATTAGGAATTGTGGAGCGATTGGCTACTGTAAGCAATCACTCTTTCCCGGCCGTCTTGGACTTGAGACAATATAGCTCCTATCCCGTGTAGGCTCCCGTCGGTGTGCAGTATGAACGGCTGCGAGAAATCCGTGTAGGCCAACACTGGGGCTCCCGAGAGTGCGGTTTTAAGATCTTGGAAGGCCTCTTCCTGTGGTTCCCGCCACTGGACCTTCCAACTATTGGCCCGGCAGAGGCCCCCTTTAGCAGGTTCTGCAGGGCTCGGGTCCGGCGGGTGAAGTTTTTACGAAGCGACGGTAGTATCCGGCCATCCCCAGAAAGACTCATACATCTCGGGAGTAGGCCACCCTTGCATTGCGATTACTTTTTCCATGGTCTAACGCCCTCGGTGGAGATGGTATGCCCAAGGTATTCGATCTGCGAACAGAACAGGTGGCATTTCTGAGGTTTTACCTTCAACTTGTACTTTTGCAGCCAACCAAGCACCTGCCCCAACCGCTGCAAGTGGTCATCAAACGTGGCAGCGTAGATGATGATGTCTTCTAGGTATATCAAAGTGGCCTCGAAGTTGAGATCTCCCAGACCTCGCTCCATTACCTGTTGAAAGGTCCCAGGAGCGTTGGCTAGCCCAAACGGTATGCGATTAAATTTGAACAGTCCGATGGGCAAGATGAACGCGATCTTGGCGGGGTCTTCCTCCGATATGGGCACCTGCCAGTACCCGCTGGCCAGATCCAGGGTAGAAAAGTACGTTGCCTTCCCCAGGGCTGATAGGGACTCCTCTATACGGGGCAGCGGGTATGAGTTTTTGATGGTACAGGCATTCAACTTTCGATAATCCATGCAAAACCGCAAGGGGCCATCTTTCTTTCGGACCAACACAATGGGGGCCGCCCAAGTACTTTGGCTTTCCCGGATAACCCCTTTTCGCAGCATTTGGCCCAGTAGTGTTTTTACCTCTTGGTATAGCTGTGGTGGAATCTGTAGGTATCGCTCCCTTATAGGGGTCGTTCCTTCGGTGGGATTGCCATGCGTGATGGCCGTGGTGAACCCGAAGTCATCTTCATGATTGATGAATACCTCTCGGTACTGGCCCAGGAGTGCTTCGACTTGATATATTTGGGCCGGGGTTAGGCCAGAGAGTTATGCTCGCATTTTCTCTAGGATGGCTTGGCCCTTCTATTAGGGCGAGGACCCGGCGGTTTGAATGGAATGAATAGTCACCACCCATGGGTCCCCCGCCTGCAGTTTGAGCTGTAATGCCGGGGTCGGAAGCACCTCCTCCAGAGGTTTCACCAATTTCGCCATTTCGACGCTGGGTTTTAGGACGACGTCTTGATCTACTAGGTTGACACAGTGCACGAGCACGGTCCCTTACCTCGCGGTGGCCAAGGCGCGGGCCACTAGGGTTCCAGGGGGTTAGCGCTCCGAGAAGCAAGGCTCCACCTGCACCTCTACTCCCTCCAGAGGCACATGGGCCCGGATGGGCAGGACTAACACCGTCTGCCCTGGCGGCAGCACGAGCTGAGGGGCCGCCAGTGCAATCACTCTCCCCAGCACCTCTCCCTCCTGTTAGTCCTGTAGGACCCACACCCCCCGCACCAGTTGTTGGAAGACCTGCCCTTGGGGAGTGCGGGAGCCCCATTGTTTCAGGGTCTCTTGTATAGGCTCGCTAAGGAGTAGACTGCCAAACTCCCTCAATATGTTCATACCCAGGGTGACAGGGTGTTTTTCGCTTGCGTCTCCCTGGGTCACAATCACCCATCAGCGGCCGAGTTGTTTGCCACACAATGAAATTTGCATCCAGGCTACACCGATGACAGGGACTGGTAGCTAATTGCTTTATCACGGACCCCCACTGGGGCCTCACAGCCTCAGGAAACTGCTGTCAGAAATAGGTCTACGGCATGGTCATAACCTGCGACCCCATATCTACCAGACAGCGCACTGCACGTCCTTCGAGCTCTGCGCATATCAACAGATACTTTGCAATCAAGTCTTCGGGACTTCCACCACTCCATGTTGTGGGTTCTGGCTCCGAGCGGCGTCCCCCCAGCTCAGAGCCCTTTACTTTAATGGCTGCCGGGGTGGGTATCTTCCACGCCGTGGGCATTCTCGGGCAAAGTGGCCCAGTTCACCACATCCAAAGCATTCCCGAGGCCGCAGTGACCGACTGTCCCTGGGATTACGAGGGCCCCAGGGTGCCAGGCCCAGCCCAGGCTGACCACTTGTGGTCTCGGCCCTTCTCTTTACCTCAGCCAATTCGCCCCTAATGCTCTTCAGCTCTTGTATAATTTCTTCCACCCATTGGGGCTCTCCGATGGAATTCGTGGAAACTTTAGTGCTCTGGACCTTTTCCATGGGGACTTTCAGGCCTTGTTCTTGTTCCCGGGTGCGCGCCTGGCTCCCTACCTCGGAGAAAGCCACGCGCGGGTTTACCCGGACCTGTTCCCGCAATGCCTGTTTAGTCAGGGGGTCTCGGAGCCCGATCACTAAGAGGTCACGTAGGGTTATGTCAATGGGTCCTACACCTACACCGTCCTTTCGCTCGATGGCTAACTCTTGAAGGACATTCATGTATTGGGTGACCGTCTCCCCCTTGCATATGACTGAATAACCGGGTCCTCTGTTCTCCCACGTCCGTCGGGTCCCCATGAGTCTCCTCCAAGATCTGTAAGACCCTGATAAAGGTGTTTCGCTGTCCCAGGAGCCTCAACACCATGGAATCCTGGGC
This sequence comes from Dendrobates tinctorius, assembly GCF_039654945.1. NCBI lineage: Eukaryota > Metazoa > Chordata > Amphibia > Anura > Dendrobatidae > Dendrobates > Dendrobates tinctorius. The sequence continues at coordinate 93,345,365 of NW_027361696.1, read as the reverse complement.
CTCCCTATCAAAAGCCATTAGGGTCACTTCTGCCTCTAGGTCAGGGGTCATCGGATGCATCCTAAACAGCCCTCACATCTGTTCCGTCCAGCTCCACAGCATAGTATTGCTGCCGGAGAACCTGGGCAGGTTACTCAGCATATCCCCCAAGAATAAACTGGACCAGGGGCTGACATTGCCCTCCTTATCCACAGGATCTCCACTTGGAGACTGCATCCTGCCGACTACGCCAAATGTAGTTATCGCAGGCACGCGGGCTGCAGTGACGAGACAAGAGACATAGTAAGCTTAGAATATTATATACCTTTAGGGCTATCTCGAGTAACCATTAAGCTAACAACCATTATCCTCACAGGGGTCAGAACTAGAGTTGAGCAAAACAGGTCAGTCAAATTAAAAAATAGCCGACTTTAGCTTAAATCGGGTTTCGCCGATCGAAGCCCAACCATAGCGTGAGGTTGGCCATGAGGTCACCGATCAGAGCGCCAAAGTCGCGTTTCAAATAATGCTTCCAGCGCCCTTTCTCAGCCAATGATGGAGGATGCACACTGTGTGCAACGCGATGACATGGGCAGCGGCCACCACCATCTTAGAGAAGGGCATTGAAGTGATTGGCTGGCTTTGTGTGGCATCACAGTCGGTTTAAAAGGCTGTGTCAGCCGACTGCCATCTTACTTCTGCCGATCTTACAATAGGGAGAGGTGCTGCTGCTGCTGATTCTGAATAGGGAGAGCGCTAGGCAGGGAAGAAGAAAAAAAAACTGCTTCTGCTGATAGTGCTTTTCACTGTACAGTTAGTGTGCAGTGAAAGGGGAGGATTTTTGTTGTGTGCAGCAGCGCTGGTGGTGATTAGGCTGTCTTTTAAGGCTACCTGCTAGCTGCATTGCTGTGTGCACATTGCTGTTCAAGCTGCTTTTTTCAAAGCACTCTAACTTTTATTATTTTGTCCTGGTGAGTTACTGAGCGTTCATTTTTTCACACACCGCATAGCGGTGTACGCTCCTCACACACTACTGTTTACCAGCTGGTATCATGGACAAATAGAAGCTATCTGGGTGTGACTCTGGAAGAACAAGCCGAGGAGTTTTTCCATTTTACCAGAACTACACCTTATAGAGCTGTCCGTTTTTCAAACAGTTTCGTATTTCTGCTATTTGAGTACGGTCAAAATTAGTCAGAGACAGCATTAGTCAGTCCCTATACAAATAGACAGAGATTGACAATTTTCTTACAGACACTGTATAGCGGTGTACGCTCCTCACACACTACTGTGTACCGCCTTGTATCACGGACAAATAGAAGCTATCTGTGTGTGACTCTGGAAAAAAAAGCCGAGGAGTTTATCCGTTTTTCCAGACCTACACCTTAGAGTGCTGTCCGCTTTTCAAACAGTTTCGTCTATCTGCTGTTTGATAGCGGTCAAAACTAGACAGAGACAGCGTGTGTCAGTCCCTATACAAATAGACGGAGATTGACAATTTTCCATACAGACACCGTATAGCGGTGTACGCTCCTCACACATTATTGTGTACCGCCTTGTATCATGGACAATAGAAGCTAGCTGTGTGTGACTCTGGAAAAAAAAGCCGAGGAGTTTTTCCGTTTTTCCAGACCTACACCTTTGAGTGCTTTCCGCTTTTCAAACAGTTTCGTATATCTGTTGTTTGATACAGTCAAAACTAGACAGAGACAGCGTGTGTCAGTCCCTATACAAATAGACAGAGATTGACAATTTTCCATACACACACCGTATAGAGCTGTCCGATTCTCAAATAGTATTGTATATCTGCCGTTCGCATTACAGACACATCTATACTGAGTCAGTGTGTGTGAGTGACACTCCGTAAATACATATACGGAGATTGTTAGTTGCACAAAAACGTATACAGCTGTACACTTCTGATACAGTTCCGTATATCTGCTTGTTAGATTACGGTCAAATACATACTGTGAGAGCGTCTGTGACTAATAAAATATATACGTAAAGTCATGGCCAAAAGTATTCACACCCCTGCAATTCTGTCAGATAATACTCAGTTTCTTCCTGAAAATGATTGCAAACACAAATTCTTTGGTATTATTATCTTCATTTAATTTGTCTTAAATGAAAAAACACAAAAAGAATTGTCATAAATCCAAATTGGATATAATTCCACACCAAACATAAAAAAGAGGGTGGACAAAAGTATTGGCACTGTGCGAAAAATCATGTGATGCTTCTCTAATTTGTGTAATTAACAGCACCTGTAACTAACCTGTGGCACCTAACAGGTGTTGGCAATAACTAAATCACACTTGCAGCCAGTTGACATGGATTAAAGTTGACTCAACCTCTGTCCTGTGTCCTTGTGTGTACCACATTGAGCATGGAGAAAAGAAAGAAGACCAAAGAACTGTCTGAGGACTTGAGAAAACAAATTGTGAGGAAGCATGAGCAATCTCAAAGCTACAAGTCCATCTCCAAAGACCTGAATGTTCCTGTGTCTACCATGTGCAGTGTCATCAAGAAGTTTAAAGCCCATGGCACTGTGGCTAACCTCCCTAGATGTGGACGGAAAAGAAAAACTGACAAGAGATTTCAACGCAAGATTGTGCGGATGTTGGATAAAGAACCTCCACTAACATCCAAACAAGTTCAAGCTGCCCTGCAGTCCGACGGTACAACAGTGTCAACCCGTACTATCCGTCTGCATCTGAATGAAAAGGGACTGTATGGTAGGAGACCCAGGAAGACTCCACTTCTTACCCCGAGACATAAAAAAGCCAGGCTGGAGTTTGCCAAAACTTACCTGAAAAAGCCTAAAACATTTTGGAAGAATGTTCTTTGGTCAGATGAGACAAAAGTAGAGCTTTTAGGGCAAAAGCATCAACATAGAGTTTACAGGAGAAAAAAGAGGCATTCAAAGAAAAGTACACGGTCCCTACAGTCAAACATGGCGGAGGTTCCCTGATGTTTTGGGGTTGCTTTGCTGCCTCTGGCACTGGACTGCTTGACCGTGTGCATGGCATTATGAAGTCTGAAGACTACCAACAAATTTTGCAGCATAATGTAGGGCCCAGTGTGAGAAAGCTGGGTCTACCTCAGAGGTCATGGGTCTTCCAGCAGGACAATAACCCAAAACACACTTCAAAAAGCACTAGAAAATGGTTTGAGAGAAAGCACTGGAGACTTCTAAGGTGGCCAGCAATGAGTCCAGACCTGAATCCCATAGAACACCTGTGGAGAGATCTAAAAATGGCAGTTTGGAGAAGGCACCCTTCAAATATCAGGGACCTGGAGTAGTTTGCCAAAGAAGAATGGTCTAAAATTCCAGCAGGGCATTGTAAGAAACTCATTGATGGTTACCGGAAGTGGTTGGTCGCAGCTATTTTGGCTAAAGGTTGTGCAACCAAGTATTAGGCTGAGGGTGCCAATACTTTAGTCCGGCCCATTTTTGGAGTTTTGTGTGAAATGATCAATGTTTTGCTTTTTGCTTCATTCTCTTTTGTGTTTTTTCATTTAAGACAAATTAAATGAAGATAATAATACCAAAGAATTTGTGTTTGCAATCATTTTCAGGAAGAAACTGAATATTATCTGACAGAATTGCAGGGGTGTCAATACTTTTGGCCATGACTGTAGATTTAATTTTTTTAATACACAGCTGGACACACCTCATACAGTTCCATCTCTCTGCTGGTATTTTTGGTACATTTTCCCAAACATGAGGAAGTATGATGGGAGAGGCTGCGGGCGTGGGTAGGGGGGCGCAGCTGGTACTGATGGTGGTGGTGCATCGGCTGGTTCTGGCAAAAGCACAATAGCAGCTAAGGCAGGAGGTGTTGAGCCTGCGTCATCGTCTAGCCCAAGAAGGCCTGTAAGGTTGCCCCTTCTTGGAGTAGGAAAACCGTTTTTAAAGCGGAGCATCAGGAACAGGTTTTGGCGTATATTGCCGAAACAGCCACCAGCTCTATTGCCTCCTCTTCTGAACGTTCGAAACCTGTAAGCACGGAGTCGTCAGTGTAAGGTTCTGGTCAGGAAAAACACCTTTCCTTGTGTCCTTCACCACCACCAAAAGTTAAGGATGCGGCAACCCACACTTCAGATTAATCTATGGAGCTCTTTTCACATACCATGCCTGGGTTATCCAGTCGAATCCAGAATTCCCCAGTCCAAGATGAATCTGACATGGAGTGCACTGATGCACAGCCACAGCTAGATGATTCTGCTGGTACATGTCAGGATCCTGTCAGCGCCGGCGTGTAGCCTCGGCTGAGCATGGACTCACCCACACTGTAGGGGGGCCCGGTGTCAGGTACAGCCGGAAAATACAGATACACAGGACCTGTGGACGCTGAAGTTTAGCAAGCAGTCACAGGACCTACGGTCACGTGACTGCAAGGGGGCAGTGCTTAGCATCCTGCTTTCAGAGATGGCAGGACACTATACAGAAATACTCAGAGTCAGGCAAAACAGAGGTCATACACAGTGATATCAGTAAAGTACCAGGGATGAGACAGAACAGATAGTCAGGGCCAAGCAGAAGTCAAAACCAAACAGACATAGAAGGTACCAAGCAGAATCCAAAGCAGTATCCAGAGAACAGACCGAGTCATACACAGAGAATCAAGCAACCAGAACACAGCACAAACACACTCAGGGGTCACCACACAATGCCAAGGGCGAAAGTATAACTGACGGGGATGGAAGCATCCTGAGGCTATAAGAAGTCTCTCCCAGTACCAGGGAGAGGCCACAATCATAGCCCCAGGTGTGCAGGTAAGCCTGCACTGGGATCACAACCTTTAACCCCAGAAATGCCAGTCATCAACACTGGTTCCAGACCTTAACCCCACGTGTGCAAGTCAAACCCGCACTGAGATCATGACAGTACCCCCCTCTCAACGGGGGGCCTCTGGACCCCCAGGCTTGCCCGGGTACTTAGCATGGAAAGCCCGCACCAGGCGATCAGCATGCATCAACCGGGCCGTTACCCAGGACCTGTCTTCCGGTCCATACCCCTTCCAATGAACCAGGTACTGTACCGACCGCCGTACCAACCTGGAATCTACGATATGACCAACCTCGTACTCCACCTGCCCCTCGATCAAAACAGGAGGAGTAGCAGACTCAGAGTCTCCCCGGGCTGCTTCAAAAGGTTTCAGTAGAGATTTGTGGAAGACATTAGGGATCTTGAAAGAGCGTGGAAGGCACAGCCTATACACCACTGGATTTATTTTTTCCACAATCTTGTATGGGCCAATGAATTTGGGCCCCAACTTGGCTGAAGGAGCCTTTAACTTAATGTCTCGCGTGGAGAGCCAAACCTTGTCTCCAACCTGAAACGTAGGCCCTGGTGTTCGTTTCCTGTCCGCGAAAAACTTATACCTGTCCTGAGACCTAGATATACTCCGCTGAACTTCTGCCCACGTATTCTGTAATCACTGAACAGAGCCCTCAGCCCCAGGACACCCCGAGTCCAGACGAGAAAACTCACCAAAATGAGGACTGAACCCCTAATTGATCAAAAAAGGAGTCATACCCGAGGATTGACTCACCCGACTATTGAAGGCAAATTCAGCCAACGGCAGTGCATCGCACCAGTCATTCTGTCTAGCAGAGGTTAGACACCTTTGGATCTGTTCCAGGGACTGGTTAGTGCGCTCCGTCTGACCATTGCTCTCAGGATGGTATGCAGACGAAAAGGACAGAGACATCCCTAATTTTTTGCAGAATGCACGCCAAAACTTAGCCACAAAGTGCACACCACGATCAGACACCACATTCAGGGGTACCCCATGCAACCGGATCACATGCTGCACAAACAACCTGGACAACGTCTCAGCTGACGGTACTGCGGACAGGGGTACAAAATGAGCCTGCTTAGAAAACCTGTCCACCACTACCCATACCACTGTATTACCCTTAGATAGAGGGAGATTGGTAACAAAATCCATGGATAAGTTATTCCATGGTCTTTCGGGCACTGCCAAGGGCATCAGCTCCCCTGCCGGCCAGCTATGAGAGCTTTTAGAACGAACGCAGACCCCACAACCAGCAATGAATTTTTTTATGTCCGAACCAAGGGTAGGCCACCAAAAGATCCTAGCCACCGCCAGACGCATGGCTGAAATACCAAGGTGAGCACTTAGCTTGGATTCATGGAACTCCTGCAAGAGTTTCAGGCTAAGTTGCTCTGGGACAAACAACTCCCCCTCCGGCTTGGCCGCCGGGGCCTGTTCCAATTCAGACGAGACCTCTGCTATTACAACCCCAGGGTGAAGAATGGAGGACGGTGGCTCAGGGTGCGACACCGGCTGAAAACTGCGTGATAAGGCGTCAGCCTTGGCATTCTTAGACCCTGGACGAAATGTAATCGTAAACTGAAAACGGGAAAAAAAAAGTGACTAACGGGCCTGTCTGGGCATTAGTCTTTTAGCAGACTCAATGTATGACAAATTTTTGTGATCCGTGATCACCGTAACCGGGTGACTGGCCCCCTCCAAAAAGTGCCTCCATTCTTCAAACGCCAATTTGACCGCAAGAAGCTCTCTATTGCCTACGTCGAAATTTCTTTCCGCAGCAGAGAACTGCTTGGAAAAGAAAGCACATGGCCTGAGGTTGGTTAGAGTGGTAGGCCCTTGGGACAACACCGCCCCCACCCCCACCTCAGAGGCGTCCACTTCCACGGCGAATGGTTTGGACGGATCTGACTGTACTAACACGGGAGCAGAAATAAAGCTTCTTTTCAGGGTCTCAAAGGCCTCTTTTGCGAGCGAGGACCAGTTTCTCACATCCGCACCTTTACAAGTAAGATCTGTGAGTGGTTTGACCACCTGTGAAAACCCCCAAATAAATTTGCGGTAATAATTGGCGAACCTCAAGAAGCGCTGAAGACCCTTAAGGTCTCGGGGTTGCACCCAATCCGCAATGGCCTGCACCTTCTTGTGGTCCATGCGAAAACCCTCACAGGACACAATTACTCCCAAAAAAGACAATTCTTGAACAAAAAACACACATTTCTCCAATTTGGCATGCAGATGATTTTCCCTCAGTCTTTGGAGAACGGTTCGTACATGATTCAGATGAGATTGACTGTCGGAAGAGTATATCAGAATATCGTCTAAGTAAATGACAACAAAATGACCAATGAGATCCGAGAATACCACATTGATGAAATTCTGAAATATGGCTGGGGCATTGGTAAGACCAAACGGCATGACTAAATTTTCAAACAGTCCCTCGGTGGTGAGGAGCGCGGTTTTCCATTCATCCCCCTCCCGGACCCTTGTCAAATTATATGCCCCCCAAAGATCCAGTTTGGAGAACCATTTTGCCCCTGAAAGTTGGTTACACAAATCGGGAATCAACAGAAGGGGGCACATATTTCGTACAGTAATCTTGTTGAGCTCACGAAAATCGAGGCAGGGACGTAAGCCACCATCTTTTTTCTTTACAAAAAAAAACCCTTCCGCCAAAGGTGAGACTGAGGGACGTATGTGTCCTTTGCGAAGACTCTCAGCAATGTAATCTTTCATGGCCAAGCGCACAGGGCCAGATAAATTAAACAGACAGGCTTTAGGCAATTTAGTCCCTGGGACTAACTCGATAGCGCAGTCAAAGGGTCTATGTGGCGGTAACGTCTCGTACTCGCTTTCAGAGAACACATCTTCGAATTCTTTCAGGTACTCCGGAGTACCTTCCAGCTCGACAGATGGCACAGATACAGATTTAACAGGTTCAAACAATAGTGCAGACTTATCACATAACATCGAATCATTAAATCCCCACTGAACAATCTCCCCCGTTTTCCAGTTAATGACTGGGTTATGGCATTGTAACCAGGGAATGCCCAACACCAATCCTGCTGGTAGATTGTCCAGAACCAAACAACTTAATTTTTCCACATGGGTAGCACCCACTTTGAGCAAAAGCAAGCAAGGCATAAAGAGAATTCCCTCTTTAGTGAGGGGGAGGAGTCAATGGCCACCACTTTGATCGGAACCTTAAGTCTAACTGTCCCTATCTTACAACGTGTGACCAATTGGGAGTCAATGAGATTGATGGATGTGGGTCGCCCTCCCAGGGCTGGGGTACTCGGTACCGGGCCGGTGTCAGGGGAATGTGTCACAGCAGCGGTGACCCAGTCCGTGGCCCTGGGCGCCCAATATCAATGGCGGTGGTGTTAAAGGTGTTAGAGTTTATTGGTATAGTTCGTGACGCCACCCGTGGTATTTGGCAAGTGAGGTGTTAGCCAACGCTGCGTAGAGATCCTCTGGGACTGATGGTGTGGTGAAGCAGAGATGGTATAGCTCCCCACAGGTGGAGCTGTAGTCCCAGGGCAGTGTAGGTGCAATGGATGAGGAGATGCACAGGATGGTGTAGATGTTGTTACCCAGGTATAGCGATGCGGGAATAACTGGAGGACACCAGAGTATGTGGTTCCAAAGCTTTACTCACTGTTTGCAGTTCACACCACTGCCTGCCTCCGTACTGTGTTCTCCAGGTCAGGGCTCCAGCCAACCTCCAGGCAGGATAGGATTCTCCCTTCCACACTCCGCCAATATGTGCCTTCACTGAACGACTCCTCAAATGAGCCTTTAGGTGTGAAGCACTCCAGTACTTAGTTACCCTGGAATGCCTCTCTCTAGATGTTCCTAGTCTTTACTTGTATGACAGACAGCTGTTGCCTGCTTCGGGGACTCCTCTCCTGAGTCCTGGCTCTCTATCCGTTTCGCTGTTGTGTCCAGAGTCTATGGTGGGAGTAAGGCATTAGCGGCTCACTACTCCTCTGGTGTCTGTTGCCGGATATAAAGATCCAATCAACCTCGGGGACCGGGCCCCGGCCTTTGAGCTGAGAACCTATAGGCAGGGTTCCTATCCAACCCACTCCTCCTCTCTGTTCTCCTTCTCCTTTGTTCCGATCTGTTCTATCTCTTTCTTATGGAATCTGTAGTCTTCAGTCTACGTCTCTTTCTCCTTCTCTTCCTTCCTTGAGAAGCTCATTCCACTAAGACCAGTCCTCAGCCTCTCCTGTCCGACTGCCTTCCTCCGCCTTGAGCTCCTCTCAGGCTGACCTGCTGTTAGCCTGCTCTCTTCTCTGGATCTCTCCCCAGACTGACCCCTTCTGGGTCTCTCCCAGACAGAACTCTTCTGGGTCTCTCCCAGACTGGCTTGAAATCCTACACTTTCACTCTCTTTTGTATCATCTAACTCCACCCGCCACCCAGGACATCTCGTGTTACGAAGCAGGGTTCCATGAGGGGTGCTCTGCTAACCCCCAGCATGAAGCTGTTAGGTGGCCCCACTGAACTATCATGTGTGTGGAATGCAGGTGTGGAGCGTGGTCAGGAGTTCCCACCTTACCTGGATGGTGGGGCACTACACCTTAGGAGAAGGTGCAGTACCTCTGTGGCGACTGAAGCCTCAGGGGCGCCACAGATGATCCGCAGTCCATGAAAGCTGTAGAGGGAAAACAACAATCGTCCACTAACAGTTCCACATGAAGCAACACCTTAGAAAACGAGGAAAAGGGTACCTGAGGGTCTGAGTAGTCTCCCCGCTGACTACCCAGACCTAGTCGTTTCCCGTCGACCAGGTTGAGGAAGGACAATCAGGACACTCCCTTTTCCAATGTCCCGTTTTACCACAGTAGAAGCATAACTGCTTTTCCTTCTGGCGTTGTCTCTCATTTTCCTTCAGGGAGAGAGCCCCTACGTCAAGGGTAACAGAAACAGTCTCTTTTCCACTAGGGAACAATGGAGTCTCCGCCTGCATCACCCCCCTGGCCTGCAGCCTTGCGGCCCATCAGGACGGCCTGGGTCATGGCGTCCACGAGTGAGTTAGGTGGGGGATGTAATGCCAAGGCATCCTGTAACCGCTCGGGCAAGCCTCTGCGAAAGAGTCCTCGGAGTGTGGCGTCGTCCCAAGAGACCTCTGTGGCCCAGCCGCGGAATTCTGTACAAAACCACTCAGCCGAGTGTTTCCCCTGACAGACACTCATCACCATATCCTCTGCCAATCGCACTCGGTCCGACTCATCATATATGTGCCCGAGGGCCTCAAAAAACGCATTCTCAGACACTCTCTTAGGGGCAGTGGGAGGAAGGGAGAAATCCCAAGCTTGTGGGGACCCTCTTAACAGAGACATAATGATCCCAACCTTCTGACTTTCGCACCCAGATGAACGTGGCCTCAAACTAAAGAAGAGTTTGCACCCGTCCATGAAGACCCTGAACTCCTTTTTGTTCCCAGAAAAGAAATCAGGCAGTTTAACAGGTGGTTCTGGGGACACCAAAACAACATCACTCGCCCCAGCCCCCAGAGACCCAGCAGCTAAAGCCCCCCACACTGTCTCAGAAACCTGCTGCTGAGAACGAGCCAGAGCTTGCTGCTCCAGAGATAAACCCTGAAACATCTGACTCAGCTTTTTCATTTGCTCAGCAAGAGATTGCATGTGATCCATATTTCTCAGCAGAGAAAGAAAAAAAAACCCCCAAAAGCTTAACGGTCAGTTATAATGTCAGGATCCCGTCAGTGCCGGCGTGCAGCCTCCACTGAGCATGGACTCACCCACACTGTAGGGGGGCCCGGTGTCAGGTACAGCCAGAAAGTACAGATACACAGGACCTGTGGACGCTGAAGTTTAGCAAGCAGTCACAGGACCTACGGTCACGTGACAGCAAGGGGGCGGGGCTTAGTGTCCTGCTTTCAGAGATGGCAGGACACTATACAGAAATACTCAGAGTCAGGCAAAACGGAGGTCATACACAGAGATATCAGTAAAGTACCAGAGATGAGACAGAATGGATAGTCAGGGCCAAGCAGAAGTCAAAACCAAACAGACATAGAGGGTACCAAGCAGAATCTAAAGCAATATCCAGAGAACAGACTGAGTCATACACAGGGAATCAAGCAACTAGAACACAGCACAAACACACTCAGGGGTCACCACACAATTCCAAGGGCGAAAGTATAACTGATGGGGATGGGAGCGTCCTGAGGCTATAAGAAGCCTCTCCCAGAACCAGGGAGAGGCCACAATCATAGCCCCAGGTGTGCAGGTAAGCCTGCACTGGGATCACAACCTTTAACCCCAGAAATGCCAGTCATCAGCACTGGTTCCAGACCTTAACCCCACGTGTGCGAGTCAAACCCGCACTGAGATCATGACAGTGCATTGACCCAGAGATCATGACAGTACATTGACCCAGAGCACTACATTGCCCTCGCAGTCTATTGAACCAGAAACTGACCCTGATGAAACTCAGGTGCCCCTTCCCGCATACTATACCACCTTCCACGGTGACACAGAGGAAGGTAAAGAGGAAGGTGCAGATGACTTTGAAGAGGAGGTGATAGATGACCCAGTTCTTCACCCGGATTGGCATCCATTGGGGGAGGAGGGTGGCGCTGGCAATAGTTCAGAAAAGGAGAAGTATCGCAGCAGGCATTGACATCGCAGCAGCGGTTATCTAGCAGGCCCATAGCTGTCCAAAACCTTGGAACAAAAACTAAAAGAGATGCAGGACAACTTGGCCAGACGGTCAATTTAGCACAGCGTGCAAGGCCAGAAAATGTTTACCATAGTATGAAGAGTGCAGTGTGACACTTCTTTGTCCAAAATCCTACTGATGAGGCAAAGGTTACCTGTAAGAAGTGCGGAAGGACCTTTAGCCGAGGTAAGCAACTCAGAAATTTGAATACCAGTTGCATGCTTAGACATTTAATCAACATGCACTTGCAAGCGTGGAAGGACTACAAAAACTCAGGTAGCACATGTGCACCTGATCCAACTGAAGGTAGCCAGCATAGATTCATCGCTTCCCCCACTGTAAGACCACTGCCACCGTTAAGCACACCACCAGCACTGAAAGTGGAGGTGTCGTCGCAAGGCCAAAGCACTCAGGGAATCACAATGGTTTTGCAACACAACACTGAATCTAGGCCATCACCACCAATACCATCACCAACCCCCTCTCACTCCATCCGGTCCACCGCTACTTCCCCCATATGCAGGTCTCCAGTCCAGCTCACCCTATCAGACACTCTGAGTAGGACAAGAAAGTACTCACCCTCTCATCCGTGTACACTTTGTTTGAAAGCCTACATTGACAAACTAATCTCAATAGAGATGATGCCCTACCGTTTGGTTGAATGTGAAGCTTTCCGCGACCTCATGGCCTACGCTATCCAACACTAAGACTTACCCAGTCTGCACTTCTTTCTTCGAAAAGCCATCCCTGCCCTCCACCGGCATGTGAAAGACCGCATTGTCCATGCACTAAAACAGTCAGTGAGTGGAAAGGTGCACCTCACAACAGATGCATTGACCAATAGGCATGGCCAGGGCCATTACGTGTCCATCACCGTGCACTGGATTAATGTGGTGGATGCAGGCTCCACTGGGGACAGTGGCGGTGGAACAGTGCTGCCTAGCCCACGGTATAGGAAACAGTTGGCTGTAGGCGTTCGACCCTCCTCCTCCTCCAGAAGCGAAAGCTCGTCCACAGAGTGCAGTCGCACGAGCACTCCATCCACAGCTGCCAGTGTTGCACACGAGGTGTCCCACTATCGAACAGCTAGTGGTAAGTGTCAGCAGGCTGTGTTGAAGATGATGTGTTTGGGCGACAACAGACACACCGTGGAGGTACTGGCCGACTACTTACAGTGACAAACTGAGTCATGGCTGGGCAGTCTACATCTTGAGGCAGGCAAAGTAGTTAGTGATAATGGACGGAATTTTGTGGTAGCCATAGCCCTTTCAAAACTCAGACACGTACCTTGCCTGGCTCACACCTTGAACCTGGTGGTGCAGTGCTTCCTCAATAATTATCTGGAGTTAACACCCCTGCTCCATAAGGTGCGAAGACTGTGCTCGCACATCCGCCGGTCGCCCATACACTCCACTCGTATGCAGAAGCTGCAGCGATTGCTCCTCCTCCCCAAGAACTGCCTAATCATAGAGGTTGCAACGAGGTGGAACTCCACCCTGCACATGGTGGAGAGGCTGTGAAAACAGAGGCAGACTGTAATGCATTTTTGGGAGGATACACGGGAAGGCAGTTTGAGGGAAGACATGGAATTGTTGGGTGTGCAGTGGTCAAAGCTGAAAGACCTCTGTAAAGTACTTCAGTGTTTTGAGGAATTCACACAGCTGGTAAGCGCAGATGACGCCATCATAAGCATGAGCATCCCACTTATGTGTCTGCTCATGCAAAGTTTGACGCACATTATGGGTCAGGCATCTGCAACGGAGGAGGAGGAGGGAAGCCTTGCTGACAGTCAGCCATTGTCTAGTCAGGGAACTGTCATGTATGAAGTGGAGGAAGAAGAGGAAGAGGAGGAGGAGGAGGATGAGGGGGATGCTTATTTTGGGCAGGAGGATGCTTCTCAGGGGGCAAGAGAAAATGTTGGCATTCCAAGGTCAGGTACAGTGTTTGAATGGTCAAATGATCAGGGGCTAAAGGCTGCTATAATACCAGTGACCACCGGGGGCAAAAGGCAAAGCAAAGAAAAATCAAGTGCAATGACCCTAACGGCCACCGGGGGCAAAACTAGAACTGAAACCACCACAGTGCAAGAAAAAAAAATGTTACTAGTGCATTTTATCTGTCATGATCCAGCATGGATCATGACAGTCAGGTACAGGGTTTGTGCGTGACTGGAGGGATGTGCATTTGCCAGAAAGTGCTCCTCCACCCACCACTGGCATTGCATCATTGACACCTGGAACAATGGCCCACATGTGCGATTATGCCTTGCGGATCCTAAAAAGGGACCCCCGCATTGCCAAAATGAGGAGGGATGATGACTACTGGCTGGCCAGCAACCTCAATCCACGCTACAAAGGCAAATTACACAACATCATGCCACAGGAGAACCTACAGATAATATTGGCTAACAAACAAGCAACTCTGGTAAACTGTTTGTTTGAGGCTTTCCCAGCACACAGCAGCGGTGCTTGTTCTCCCACGAGCTGTAGTGGGCACAAAGGAAGAGGTGTTCATGGTGCACACAGCCGAAGTGGCGTTGGAGAAAGGGGTTTAATGACCATGTTGTGGAATGATTTCTCAAGTACTGCTCACACGACTGCTAATACTGCATCGATTAAAAATGACAGTAGACAGCAGTTGTCAACTATGGTTATAAACTACTTCTCCTCCCATAGCGATGTTCTCCCTCACAGGTTATTCCCCTTTGACTATTGGGCCTCTAAACTGGACGCCTGGCCTGAATTGACACAATATGCCTTACAGGAGCTCGCTTGCCCTGCTGCTAGTGTGTTATCTGAAAGAGTCTTCAGTGTTGCTGGATCAATCCTGACAGAAAAAAGGACCCGCCTGTCTACCCAAAATGTTTATCTAATCTTCATTAAAATGAACCATGCATGGGTTTCAAAGGATTTTGTCCCACCTTCCCCTGATGACACATAGGTTGCCAGAAAACTGCCTCGCTTTTGTCCTCCTCTTCCTCGGACCTACCCAATTCCGCCCTTTGCAGCAGCTGAATGTCCAGCCAACACATCAACATATGCCATTTTTTAAACCTCCCCAAGTGGGCTGCCCACCCCCTCAATGACTGGGGTCAACACCTTGTGCACCCGGGCAAATGCCATTGCTCTGAACAGGTGGATGGGCCCACAGATGGCCGACGGCACAGGCACAGGGCCCCTCATAGTACAATACAATGTCTCTGATGTTGGGGGGCCCACTCGCCGTCAGACACACCAGCGTACTATGAGGGGCCTTGTGCCAGTACCATCGACCACGAGTGTGCCCCCCTTGCTTGGTCATGGCCACAGCACTTGCAAGTTGCAATACTTACCTCTCCCTGCTCCACCGCTGTGTAGTCTGTCCAGTTAAATCCTTCACAGGGACGGCCACTAGAAATTTGGTGTATTGATCGATGATCGTTAAATGCCCTGTCCTTCTGGCCTCTACCTTCAGATGATCAATGGCTAGCATTTGTAATGGACGTCAACTTAGAAGCGGATGCAGTGGTGCTTTATGATCACCTTTCACAGTTGTGATAGTCACAGACTTGTGACACGCCTGCCACCATTTTTCAATGTCTCCTCTCATGCCAATCCAATAGAATCGCCTAAAGTCTGTGACTTCTGTCTTTTGCACTCCAAAATGACCAGACACATCATGATAGGCAGTGAGGACCATGTCTGCATCTCTCCCTGTGATCACAATTTGATGGAGATGAGTAACGGTGATGTGATCCACACTACTGCGATAAAGCAATCCTTTCTTCACAAAGAACCATTTTCACTGTCTCCACAGACACAGTAATTGAGGGTCTGCATATCCTCTGCAACATCTACCGTGAGGTTTTCCCGTGATGAGTAATTCCCAAATTTCTGCTAACACTCGACTTTCCGTCTGTACTTGTGTCCATTTAGTTTCCAGTAGCGGAGAGTCTGGACTGACTTACTGAGATTGAAATATATACGAATATTAAAAAGTACCACAACACTGTATACTGTTGTACACTTTGAATACCTTTCCCTTTTTCTACTGATGGTGGTGGTGCCTCTGCTGGTAGTGCCAAAAACACAACAGCAGCTAAGGCAGGAGGTGTTGAACCTGCATCATGGTGTAGCTCTGGAAGGCCTGTAAGGCTCCGCTTTCTGGGATTTGGTAAACTGCTTTTAAAGCCGGAGCATCAGGAACTGTTTTCTCCTCCTCTTCTAAAGTTTAAAAAAATGCAAGCACTGAGTCATAAGTGCAGGCTTCAGGTGGTCAGGAGCAACCACTTTCCTTGTGTCCTTCACCCACACCAAAAGTGAAGGATGCGGCAGCACACACTTCAGATTACTCCATGGAGCTCTTTTCACATACCATGCCTGGGTTAATTAAAAATGGGGCCCATCATATACTGGAGCATTCAAAATGGGGAACATCATACACTGGAGCATCATCCATGAGGCCCATAAGACACTGGAGCATCATCCATGAGGCCCATCATACACTGGAGCATCATCCATGAGGCCCATCATTTACTGGAGCATTCCAAATGGGGCAGATCAGACACTGGAGCAGCATCTAAGGGGCCCATTATACACTGGAGCATTAGAAATGGGGCCCATTATATATGGAGCATTATTAGGGCCCATAAGACACTGGAGCATCATCCATGAGGCCCATCATATACTGGAGCATTCCAAATGGGGGACATCAGACACTGGAGCAGCATTTACGGGGCCCATTTTACACTAGAGCATTAGAAATGGAGCCCATTATATGTGGAGCATTATTTTGGCCCATAACACACTGGAGCATCGTCCATGGGGACCATATATACTGTAGTATTATGTGGAGCTCATCATATACTGTATGGAACATTATATGTGGCCAATTATTCTGTATGGAGAAATATATGGGGCTCATTATTCTGTATGGCGCACAATGTGGTGGCCATAATACTGTATGGAGTAATATACTGTCCTGTTTTTGAGCTGTTGTACAATTTAAAATAGATCAGTCATGTCATGTAAGCAGTGAAGTATTTGTCATTGTACTATACCTATATTTCTGTGCCATATCGGAGCATCATGAGTTGAGGTATGTGTTAAAGGGGCGGACTGACACTTTTTGGCCCAGGGCACACCAAAACCTGGAGCCAGCCCTACCCCCCCACAACTTTAGCCAAATAACCCCCTGTTTTCAATGCATAACTATTATTATGAAGTAAATTAAGGTTGACAAGCTTCAGTAATAAGAATTGATGTTTTGGCATTGAAATGGGCACTGTAGGTGTGTTTACTGTCCTCCACTCTCTGCCGACTTTGCTTCCCCATTGACTTGCATTGGGTTTCGTCTTTCAGTCAGCCTCCGACTTTCCCTATAGTCGGCCGATTTCGTTCGACCCGACTTTTGAGAAAATCGGGTTTCATGAAACCCAACTCGACCCTAAAAAAGGCAAAGTCGCTCATCTCTAGTCAGAACAACAATACACAGGTAACACAATAATAACTACCTGGTCGGAACCGGTAACTATAAGGCCGCGATATGGCCGACTATGGGTCCCGGAACTGCGATTAATCAACTACAACGTGTCACTTATCCTCCTCTGACGTCTGGCAGATAGGTGGTCAGTGTCTATTCAGCGTCTCAGCTGCTGGGCCCAGCCGAAGAGTTATTGGTGCAAGCTTCTGGCGTTCCTACGTCCAGGTGGAGCAAGGGCACAACAGGCCCCGGGAGAGTTCCTCTGCATTGCGCCTCCCGGCGGAGGCAGGCCAGCGACATCTGAGGCTTGGGGTGTGTAGGCCCCAGCCGCAGGCTGGGGTCGAGCAGCGGCGGTTGCGGGTGGCAGCTGGCAGGCAACAACCACAGGCTGGAGTCGGGCAGCGGCGGCCGCGGGTGGAGGCGAGCAGACCACAACTGCGAGCTGGAGTTTAGCAGTGCGGCTGTGGGTGTCGGCAGGCAGGCCGCAGGCTGGAGTCGGATGGAGGCGGCTGAGGGCAGCAGCGGGTAGGCCGCAGCCGTGAGCTGGAGATGGGAAGTGGCGGACGCGGGTGGCAGCAGGCAGGCCACAGCCACAGGCTGGAGCCGGATGGCGGCGGCTGAGGGCAGCAGCGGATAGGCCGCAGCCGCGAGCTGGAGACGGGCAGAGTCTCCCTTCAGTCTCTCTGGTCATCACTCACTCCTTCTGGCTCTGGCTCTCTGGCGCCGCCTAGGCTTCCTACTTCTTCTCTCCCGCTCTGTCGAGTGCCCCTTGCTGGCGGTCTCAGCTCCTTTTATATCTGCTCTGCCCCCACTCCTTCTAGAGCTGTCTCTCGTCCATCCTCTAATTATGTCCCCTGGAAACAGTCTCCCTAGGAACATTGGTGACACTCCCCTTGGTTTCAGTCCAGTTACACAGTGGGGACTCTACCTCCTACACCCTCATGAAAATGAAATGCAAAATTTTGGGCCAAAATAACATTTTTATGGGGAAAATGTGAATTTATTATTTTCTTGTTATAAACTTCTGTGAAACACCTGGAGGTTCAAGGTGCCCACACGCATCTAAATACATTCCTTGAAGGGTCTAGTTTCCAAAATGGGGTCACTTGTGGGGGTTTCCACTGTTTAGCCACATCCGGGGTTCTCCAAATGGAACATGATGTCCACTAATGATTCCTGGAAATTTTACATTCAAAAAGTCAAGTGACGCTCCTCTTCTGAGCCCTGTTGTGCGCACAAACAGCAGTTTTCTCCCTCATATTGGGTATCAGCGTAATCAAGAGAATTTGCACAACAAATTGTGTGATTCAAATTCTCCAGTTATTCCTATGAAAAGGCAATATTTTGTGCTAAAAACATATTTGTGAGGAAAATTTGTTTTTTTTTATTTTTATGGCTTAACGTTATAAACTTCTGTAAAGCACCTGAGAGTTCAAGGTGCTCACCCCACATCTAAATACATTCCTTGAGAGGTCTATTTTCCAAAATGGGGTAACTTGTGTGGGATTTTCACTGTTTAAGCACATCAGACACTCTCCAAGTGTGACATGGCGTCCAATTTTTCCAGCAAATTTTACATTCAAAAAGTAAAATTGTGCTCCTTTCCTGCCGATCTCTGCTGTGCACCCAAACAGTGGTTTTCTTCCTCATAAAGGGTATCAGCATGCTAATATGAAATTACACAACAAATTTTGGGGTCAATTTTTTTCCTTTTACCCTTGTCAAAATTAAAAATAATGGATCTTAAGTAAATTTTTTGTGAAAAATAGTTAAATGGTCATTTTTTCCCCACATTTCAAAAATTCCTTTTAAGCACCTGAGGGGTTAATAAACTTCTTGAGTGAGGTTTTGAGCACCTTGAGGGGTGTAGTTTTGAGAATTATGTCACTTTGCAGTATTTTCTATCACATAGACTTCTCAAAGTGACTTCAAATGTGATGAGGTCACTAAAAAAATAGTTTTGTAAATTTTGTTGGAAAAATGAAAAATCGTTGGTCAGCTTTTAACCCTTATAACTTTCTAACTAAAAAAATTTTGGTTCCAAAATTGTGATGATGTAAATTAGACATGTGGGAAATGTTATTTATTTACTAATGTGGCAAAACTGTGATTTAAGGGGATTAAAATTCAAAATTTGAAAATTGTGAAATTTTCAAAATTTTTGCCAAATTTCCATTTTTTCACAAATAAACGCAGGTAACACTGAATAAATTTTACCACTATCATGAAGTAGAATATGTCCTAAAAAAAATCTCAGAAACACCAGAATCCATTGAAGCGTTCCAGAGTTATTGTTAGCAGTGGATTAATCAGCATAACATCCAGAGTCAGCAACACAGAATGTAGATTTATTCATATCCAGGTTGAACAGCTTGCAGCATGAAATGTGATCAGTCTGGTATCTGCTGTGGCTTGCAACATGGGAGCATTACAACAACAAGAAGGGAAGAGAAGGAGGGGGCATCCTGTCGGTTCCTTTTTTTTTTTTTGTCACTTAACTTTGTTAACAATCTCACAATATGCACAATATATCAAACAGTACAGTAGTAGTTGTTGCAATACATACAGATCAATATGCATTATTCCAACACCCCCACTCAACAACTACTTATCCTCTTAGTCCCAGTGTGGTTCTCAATTCTTGGAACCTGGCTAGTGGCAATGGCTTTCTCATAATGTCAGCTGCCATCTTATCAGTTTCACAATAGACGAACTGAATTATGCCACGATCTATCAAATCATGTAAGTGATGATGTCTGACATCAATGTGCTTGGTTCTAGCACTGATCTTTTCACTGCATGCAAGTTTAATGCATCCTTGGTTGTCCTCATAAATCACCATCGGCTGAGTTGACGGTGTGCCAAGATCATCCATCAATTGTCTTAGCCAAATGACCTCCTGGCTTGCATAGGCTGCGGACACATACTCCGCTTCTGTAGATGACAAGGCAATAGACACTTGATTCCTACTAGACCAGGAGATTAAACTTTCTCCAACTTTAAACAATTATCCGCTTGTGGATTTGCGATCATGCGAATCACCAGCCCAATCTGCATCTACATAGCCGGTGAGTTCTAGATCTCCCGTTTCAGACAGCTTTAAATTTACATCTTGGGTTTCTTTTAAATATCGGAGAAGTCTCTTAACAGCATTCCAGTCTCTTTGGCGTGGTTTTTCCACTTATCTGCAAAGGATTCCAACTGTTGTTGTGATATCCGGTCGAGTCATAGTTGATATGTATAGAAGTGCCCCCACTGCCTGACAATATTTCTCATTGTTTGGCAACAGGTCATCTTCTCCTTCCAGCTTCAGGTGGGATGGTTCCATTGGGGTTGATATACCTTTGGCTTCTGACATTCCAAACTGATTCAGAATCAAATTAATTTTTGCACTTTGGTTTAGAAGAAAACTTCCATCTTTCTCTCTCTGGATTTGGATTCCTAGATAATATAAATAACTGTCAAATGTAAAGGGTCTCAGAACAGGAAATCATATGAAAAAACCCTAACAACGATACTTTATTATTAAAAGACCAAAGGTCACACCACAGAGTGAACAGAACAAAAAAAAACAAAAAAACGTGTCCAATCAGTACCCAAATAAAAGCATGTAATGGGGGTTACCTAGGAGTCCCTATTATCGTCTAAGGCTCAATCCTTCCTTGCCGCGGAGGTTGGCACCCTAGGGGGAGCGTTGTGGCGCCCCCGCTCAACGATGGCTGTCCCTGTGGACCCTGATGTACCCTACAGCCCCTGGGGATCCCTTCCCCGATGCTAAGGGGGCCCCTATCAATAGACAGAGATCAACTGTGTTAAAGAGGACCCTAATCCCCAAATACAATTAAAAATCAAAAGGAACACATTTATGTACTGGCATTAAGGTGATGGCATATCAGTGACACGAGTCAAGTAGATACAACAGATACAATAGATAAAGTCCACAGCATATAGAATATCATTAACCTGAGGTTAGATCAAAATGGCACAAAAATGCAACCTCCACAGATGATCAATCACTCAGTAGCCAAAGATTAGATGTATAGTGACCAATGCATGCCACCTGACTGGAGAAACAGTGCCAATGAATAAATAGTTCAAACCCTCAGTGATCAAATGCTGCAGATACTCATCGTGTCAAACGCCTTCTGCCATATACGTGAAGCGCCTCGACGCGTTTCGCCCCATCTGGGCTCATCAGGAGGGCCGGTCTCAGTGAAAATAGTGTCCTGATGTGGTATAATCGATGTGCTGGCCTGATATCCCTTATTTTATAGTTACCGCCACAGCGTTCGCCAGCTCCGGACGCTATGAAGGGACACACCCCCTTAACACCACTGCGCATGTCACGACTCAAGGAGACTCACCCATTGGTTGTAAAGTGTCTCATTCACTTCCTCACATCAAGTACGCCTGTCATGATTTCGGTAACGCCCCTTTCACGGATGTAAACAAAATCCTCGTATTATACTGCGTTTACTGATAGACGTGCAAGACACCGGGGGGTGGGCATGTGTCAACAAGAGAATGCACTGACACTTAACATAACCCAGTCTCCAACACGCATATCGCCCATCAATACACCTCAGCACGAGACCTGCGTGTATACAGCCCGGAACTGACTGCACTATCTCCGGATAGGTCAAAAGTGGAACTCATCGTGCAGAGACACAGTCCCTCAAAAGGGCACCCACTGCATCTATAGCCCACAAGGGTCTGAAGGCACCATCATGAATCATTTTTTCTCTGCGCATGTCCCCCATCGGCCATTCAAAGCCCGCATGCGCAGTGGGTACATAGCGCTCAATGGAAGGCAGCACAAATCGACCCGAACAGAGGCACAATAAGGACAGAAGAAACCGATCCTCCAATACAGGAGAGTAGAGGCAATATTTAACGCTGGCACCATAACCAACAGCCCATGTTCATATCTTTGATTAAACTGCGACATGAAACGCGATCAATGTTGATCTATGGTGGAAATCATCATATTAGTAGATGTATTCTATCCTCAATTCGTATAATTATATATATATATTTGGCCAGTGTGTATAATTAGACACAATAATTGTTCATGGCAAAGCAGAGGCAATACAAACTAATATCCTCATAGGAAAGCATGCATTTTAATGCCCGTGTTCATCTCTTATGAATGGTGCCAAATACGGCACCCTGTTAATAGGAGCATTACATGCTCTAATAGTGTCTGTTACGCCAATACATACATCTGTGATTGGCCAGTAATATGCCTCAAAATACCTTAATCATCTGGGTGGTCTCAAGGCGGGGTGTCAATTCCCCAGTAGTGTGAGAGGGAATTTTTGGTCATCAAAATAATTTGTCATGGTAAATCCATGTAGGTCTCAAAACTAGACCTAAACAAGAATATGGAAAACAGTCCAGTCTTACAGTTGGTCCTCATTAAAATTATATCTGGGTTGATTCAAAATTTGATATGTATCAAACCCATGAAGAAGGATGAAGAATCACAGAAAAATTCACAAAAAACAGGCAAAAGATAATTGTTCATTTAATCCCCTTGGTTCACGACTCTCCATCCTGAATATCCATTCACACTCTCTTTTTAGGATGGTTTTATCTGTGTTGCCTCCTCTAGGGTTAATGTTCACTACCTCAATAATCATGAACCTGACCTCCGCAAGGGAATTATTGTGGACTAATAGCATGTGCTTAGCCAAGGGGGTGTCTCTCCCATTCCTGATATCTCCCATGTGCTCACCTACTCTGCGTCTGAATTCCCTCTTGGTTTTCCCTATATAATCCTTAGGGCAAGAGCAAGTGGCTAGATAGATCACTCCAGTGGTCTTACAGTTTGAGAAATTACGTTGATAGAAGGTTTTTCCCGTGGCCGCACTACAAAAGGATTTGTTGGGTTTCATCCACCTACATAGGCTACAGTCCCCACACTTAAAGAAACCGATAGGTTTCCTCTCAAGCCAAGTACCCTTCGGTTCAGGCCTCTTATATTGACTATGTATTAACATGTCTCTAATGGACTTCCCTTTCCTGAATGTGATATTAGGGCGTTCGCCTATCAGACTTCCAATGTCTGGATCTAATTTAAGAATATCCCAGTGTCTTGTAATAATTCTCCTAACTTCTTGATGTTTATCATCAAATGTACCAATAATTCTGACTATATCCGCTCTTTCAGCAAAATTTAATGCTGCATCCAAGACATGTGTCGGATATCCCTTTTCCCTGAATCTATTAAACCCACAAGTACTCAACAAGTATCCATCGTAAACCCACTAGTACCAACAGTTTGCTTCACTGGCAGAGTCATCATCCTGTCCCTCTCAAGAGAGGAATCCCTAAAAGCCAGTTCCTTAGACTGAGGAGAAATTGTTCGAGAAAAGATCTTTTTTATAGTCAGGCTGGTGACATGTTTAATAGATTCAGGGAAAAGGGATATCCGACACATGTCTTGGATGCAGCATTAAATTTTGCTGAAAGAGCGGATAGGCAGAAACTCCTACAGAAACGTACGGAAAGGGATACATCTGAAATAGTCAGAATTATTGGTACATTTGATGATAAACATCAAGAAGTTAGGAGAATTATTACAAGACACTGGGATATTCTTAAATTAGATCCAGACATTGGAAGTCTGATAGGCGAACGCCCTAATATCACATTCAGGAAAGGGAAGTCCATTAGAGACATGTTAATACATAGTCAATATAAGAGGCCTGAACCGAAGGGTACTTGGCTTGAGAGGAAACCTATCGGTTTCTTTAAGTGTGGGGACTGTAGCCTATGTAGGTGGATGAAACCCAACAAATCCTTTTGTAGTGCGGCCACGGGAAAAACCTTCTATCAACGTAATTTCTCAAACTGTAAGACCACTGGAGTGATCTATCTAGCCACTTGCTCTTGCCCTAAGGACTATATAGGGAAAACCAAGAGGGAATTCAGACGCAGAGTAGGTGAGCACATGGGTGATATCAGGAATGGGAGAGACACCCCCTTGGCTAAGCACATGCTATTAGTCCACAATAATTCCCTTGCGGAGGTCAGGTTCATGATTATTGAGGTAGTGAACATTAACCCTAGAGGAGGCAACACAGATAAAACCATCCTAAAAAGAGAGTGTGAATGGATATTCAGGATGGAGAGTCGTGAACCAAGGGGATTAAATGAACAATTATCTTTTGCCTGTTTTTTGTGAATTTTTCTGTGATTCTTCATCCTTCTTCATGGGTTTGATACATATCAAATTTTGAATCAACCCAGATATAATTTTAATGAGGACCAACTGTAAGACTGGACTGTTTTCCATATTCTTGTTTAGGTCTAGTTTTGAGACCTACATGGATTTACCATGACAAATTATTTTGATGACCAAAAATTCCCTCTCACACTACTGGGGAATTGACACCCCGCCTTGAGACCACCCAGATGATTAAGGTATTTTGAGGCATATTACTGGCCAATCACAGATGTATGTATTGGCGTAACAGACACTATTAGAGCATGTAATGCTCCTATTAACAGGGTGCCGTATTTGGCACCATTCATAAGAGATGAACACGGGCATTAAAATGCATGCTTTCCTATGAGGATATTAGTTTGTATTGCCTCTGCTTTGCCATGAACAATTATTGTGTCTAATTATACACACTGGCCAAATATATATATATAATTATACGAATTGAGGATAGAATACATCTACTAATATGATGATTTCCACCATAGATCAACATTGATCGCGTTTCATGTCGCAGTTTAATCAAAGATATGAACATGGGCTGTTGGTTATGGTGCCAGCGTTAAATATTGCCTCTACTCTCCTGTATTGGAGGATCGGTTTCTTCTGTCCTTATTGTGCCTCTGTTCGGGTCGATTTGTGCTGCCTTCCATTGAGCGCTATGTACCCACTGCGCATGCGGGCTTTGAATGGCCGATGGGGGACATGCGCAGAGAAAAAATGATTCATGATGGTGCCTTCAGACCCTTGTGGGCTATAGATGCAGTGGGTGCCCTTTTGAGGGACTGTGTCTCTGCACGATGAGTTCCACTTTTGACCTATCCGGAGATAGTGCAGTCAGTTCCGGGCTGTATACACGCAGGTCTCGTGCTGAGGTGTATTGATGGGCGATATGCGTGTTGGAGACTGGGTTATGTTAAGTGTCAGTGCATTCTCTTGTTGACACATGCCCACCCCCCGGTGTCTTGCACATCTATCAGTAAACGCAGTATAATACGAGGATTTTGTTTACATCCGTGAAAGGGGCGTTACCGAAATCATGACAGGCGTACTTGATGTGAGGAAGTGAATGAGACACTTTACAACCAATGGGTGAGTCTCCTTGAGTCGTGACATGCGCAGTGGTGTTAAGGGGGTGTGTCCCTTCATAGCGTCCGGAGCTGGCGAACGCTGTGGCGGTAACTATAAAATAAGGGATATCAGGCCAGCACATCGACTATACCACATCAGGACACTATTTTCACTGAGACCGGCCCTCCTGATGAGCCCAGATGGGGCGAAACGCGTCGAGGCGCTTCACGTATATGGCAGAAGGCGTTTGACACGATGAGTATCTGCAGCATTTGATCACTGAGGGTTTGAACTATTTATTCATTGGCACTGTTTCTCCAGTCAGGTGGCATGCATTGGTCACTATACATCTAATCTTTGGCTACTGAGTGATTGATCATCTGTGGAGGTTGCATTTTTGTGCCATTTTGATCTAACCTCAGGTTAATGATATTCTATATGCTGTGGACTTTATCTATTGTATCTGTTGTATCTACTTGACTCGTGTCACTGATATGCCATCACCTTAATGCCAGTACATAAATGTGTTCCTTTTGATTTTTAATTGTATTTGGGGATTAGGGTCCTCTTTAACACAGTTGATCTCTGTCTATTGATAGGGGCCCCCTTAGCATCGGGGAAGGGATCCCCAGGGGCTGTAGGGTACATCAGGGTCCACAGGGACAGCCATCGTTGAGCGGGGGCGCCACAACGCTCCCCCTAGGGTGCCAACCTCCGCGGCAAGGAAGGATTGAGCCTTAGACGATAATAGGGACTCCTAGGTAACCCCCATTACATGCTTTTATTTGGGTACTGATTGGACACGTTTTTTTGTTTTTTTTTTGTTCTGTTCACTCTGTGGTGTGACCTTTGGTCTTTTAATAATAAAGTATCGTTGTTAGGGTTTTTTCATATGATTTCCCCTTCCTAGATAATATGTCACATTTCCAAGGTCTTTCGTTTCAAAATGATGGTTCAGAATTTCAGCCATTTTTCCAATTTCTGCGTCTTCCTGATGAACTACAATCACATCGTCCACATATAAGAGAATATACATCCACTTTCCATCTGTATATTTTGGGTATAAGCATGGATCCGCTTGAACTCTTTTAAAACCTTCTTCCAACAAGACCTTATTCATCTTGGTATTCCATGCTCTTGCTGATTGCTTAAGACCATAAAGGGATTTTTGTAGTTTGCAAACAAGATTTTCTTCATCCCCTTTTACATAACCTTCAGGTTGAGTCATGTATAAGTCCTCCTCAATGTCACCATTTAAAAAGGCAGTTTTTATATCCAAATGTCTGACATTCATCTTTTGTACAGCAGCTACAACTAACAAAGCTCTGAACGTGGTCTATTTAGCGACTGGAGCAAACATAGCATCGTAATCTTCGCCATACTTTAGAGAATATCCTTTTGCAACCAACCTTGCTTTAAATCTTTGGACTTTACCTTCAGAGTCATATTTGGTTTTGAAGACCCTCTTGCACTTGATTACCTTTTTGCCCTGTGGCAGCTTGGTGAGTTTCCAAGTTTGAAGTTGATGAAGCGATTTGATTTCCTCATTAGCAGCATTGATCCACTTTGTTCTTTCATGGACAGGTAGTTCTTGCATTTCATCCCATGACTGCGGCTCTGATTCAGGTAGTGTCTTGACTATGTAGGATAGACGTTTAGCTGGTACGCCTCTGTTTGAACTTGACGATCTTCTGATTTCAGATTCACCTGAATTTTCTGTTGTTCCTTCAGTGGTTGAAGAATCCAGCCAGACCTCTACATCCTCCTTGTTATTGTCTTGTAATTGTGACTTCAGCTGGACTACAGGCGTGATGTCACAAAACTCGGGGGACACAAAGTTCTCATCAATCACTACATCTCTACTTATTGTGACCTTGTTTGTTTCTGGGTGTGGAATCCTATAACCTTTCTGGGTTTCACTGTAGCCTACCAGGATCCCTTCCTTAGCGTGAGATTCCCACTTAGTTCGCCTTTCTTTGGGAACATGTACAAGTGCTTATATGATGTAGTTTTGGCTTTCTGCTGTTCCTTTGCTCAAACGGAGTTTTCTCTGTAGCTTTACCTGGTAGTCTGTTCTGATGATAGCAAGCTGTCATGATTGCTTCACCCCAATATGCTGTGGGCATATTTGCATCAAACAACATACTTCTTCCACTTTCACAGAGTATTCGGTTTCTTCTTTCCGCGACACCATTTTGCTCAGGATTGTACGGTACAGTGGTCTGAAATAGGATTCCATTTTTCTTTAAAATGCTCTGTGTCTCATCACTT
Source organism: Dendrobates tinctorius (assembly GCF_039654945.1). Taxonomy (NCBI): domain Eukaryota; kingdom Metazoa; phylum Chordata; class Amphibia; order Anura; family Dendrobatidae; genus Dendrobates; species Dendrobates tinctorius. The sequence goes on along the minus strand of NW_027361696.1, from coordinate 93,317,861 downwards.
GTGTATTCAGTCCCATTATCTGCACGTAGAATCTTTGGCATTCTCCCAAATTTATTATATACCTCAGCTAGATATACTTCACGTTTCTCTGGAACTTCTTTCTTGCTGTGAAGCAGATGGACAACTGTATATCTTGAATGATCATCAATAAATGTGAGAAAATATCTCTTCTTCCCAAGAGTCTGAGTGCTCATTGGACCACAGACATCTGTATGTATTAAATCTAGTGTCTGTTCTGTTCTTGTAGTACTTCTCTTAGGAAAAGCTTTTCTAGACATTTTCCCTTTGATGAAGCTAGTACATTTCATTATCTGGTTTTCATAGATCAATTGTAATGTCCTCAGCTAGTTGCTTTTGAACTAACTTCCTTATTGCTTCTGGGTCTCTGTGTGCTAGGCGCCTATGCCATACATGAATGCAGTTATAGTGATTTCTTCATGAGCAGTGTACACATACCGTACACTTTGCTTTTAAGCTGGTAAAGTTCATTTGTGATTTTTCCTTCTGCTAGTGTGTGGCCCTCTTTTGAGATGAGGCAGCTATCATGCTTAAATGTAACGTCATTTACTTGTTTTGTGAGTTTCTTCACAGATAGTAAATTACTCTCAAGACTAGGCACATAGAGCACATCTTTTACTGGGATCTTCTTGCTTTGTGTTGGTGAGATTTGACAATCAATATAACCATCTCCTATACCTTGTGAAGTCATGTACTGACCATTAGCCATAATCACTTTCTCTGACTTACTTTGGTTAAGCTTAGAAAAGAAGTCCCTGTTATTAGTCATGTGACTAGTTGCTCCAGAGTCTATACACCATGCATGCTTTGATGTATTTACACTGACAGTAAATGCAGATTCAGTATTCACAGAATCATTTTCTGCAGACACAGCACTTTTAACCCTTTGAAGACTGCTTTGCTTTTTCTGCTGATTCATTCTAGCTTTCCAGACTCTGCAGTCGGCTTTCAAATGTCCTGATTTCTTGCAAACAAAACATTCACGTGTTTCTTTTAGGTGCTCAAAATGAAAAAAGCATATATAGAATGGGAGGAATAGGGCTAAGTGACAGCACATGTGAAAAAGACTTGGGTATACTAATAGATCACAGACTGAATATGAGTCAACAGTGTGATGCAGCAGCAAAAAAGGCAAATGCAATTCTAGGATGTATTAACAGAAGCATACAGTCTAGATCACGTGAAGTCATTATTTCCCTCTACTCCTCTTTGGTCAGACCTCATCTGGAATATTGTGTCCAGTTTTGGGCACCACATTTTAAAAAAGACATCAACAAACTGGAGCAAGTTCAGAAAAGAGCGACCAGAATGGTGACCGGTCTGCAAACCCTGTCTTATGAGGAAAGGTTGCAGGATTTGGGAATGTTTAGTTTGCAAAAGAGAAGACTGAGAGGAGACTTAATAGCTGTCTACAAATATCTAAAGGGCTGTCACATTGTAACAGGATCAACTTTATTCTCATTTGCACAAGGAAAGACTAGAAGCAATGGGATGAAACTGAATGGGAAGAGACACAGATTAGATATTAGAAAAAACTTTTTGACAGTTAGAGTGATCAATGAGTGGAACAGGCTGCCACGAGAAGTGGTGAGTTCTCCTTCAATGGAAGTCTTCAAACAGAGGCTGGACAGACATCTGACTGGGATGATTTAGCGAATCCTGCTTTGAGCAGGGGGTTGGACCAGATGGCCCAGGAGGTCCCTTCCAACTCTACGATTCTATGATTCTATGATTCATTCAAATATTGAACATTTAAACACTTTATGCGCTGCTGTCATCTAGTGGTGTGGAAAAGTTGTGGTAATCCAAGCATTGCTCATTTTTATCAGAGTGAGTCTGTTAACCCTTTCTGTTGACAGGCAAACATGCGAAAGTGCCTTTCTATTTTTAACCCTCTGGCAGCACTAAAAACATGCTGAGACAAGACGCTAGTTAGTCGGGCAGCACAATATCTCCAAGGCATAGAGAGACAGCTCATGCTAGGTGACCAGCTTTTACACCCAATAGCTGAAGGTTGAAGCAAACATAAAGCAGTACACTGGTTTTGTCGGCCAGGTATTGCTTGACTGTAGATGACTTGCGAAAATGGCTGCTGACGCAGCGTATCTTCACCAGAAGCTCTGACAAATAAATGTATGCTTTCAGAAACTGCTGAAATACCAAGTTGAGCACATGAGCCAAGCATGGTACATGTATGAGCTTATTAAGCTCCACAGCCACCACCAGGTTGTGACCATTATCACACATGACCATATCTGGTTACAGATCTGTCTGGTTTATTATTCCTTTCAATAACTGTCCCATGGCATGTGGTTAAGACCCCGTCACACATAGCGATCGCGCTAGCGAGATCGCTGCTGAGTCACAATTTTTGTGACACAACAGTGATCTCACCAGCGAGATCGCTGTGTGTGACAGCGATCAGCGACCGGCCCCTCTGCCGGTATCGCTGATCGCTGCAGGAAAGGCCAGGACATTTTTGGTGCGTGTGACAGGCGGGAGACGAGCGATCTGCTGGTAACTAATGTACACATCGGGTATCCAAGGGACGTGTGTCCCTTAGATACCCAATGTGTACATTAGTTACCAGTGTGATGATGCAGGGAGCTGGTAACTAACATACACATCGGGTATCTAGGGACGCATGTCCCTTGGATACATGATGTGTATGTTAGTTACCAGCTTCCTGCATCAGCGTGCTGGTTACTAACGTGCACAGCGATGCCGGGCGCTGTGCTGATGGCTGGTGAAGCTGTCTGTTTGACAGCTCACCAGCGATTCACCAGCGATCCTGACACATTGATATCGTTGTCAGGATCGCTGGTGAGTCGCTATATATGACTCCAGCCTTTCTCTCAGCATAGTCTGTTGTTGCTTCACTCAGTCAGTATTGCAAAGCTTCCAGCTGATGTGAGCTTTGAGATAACATGTTGATAATGGAGGAGGGGGAGGAGCAGGAGATGATGCAGGAACTGGTGTTAGATGTAGAGGAAACCCTGTGTCATGTCGGACGCTGTTCACACCACAGCGTCCGTCAGGCAGCGGTAGTTCCATCTCCGTCCACTATAGCCTCAGTGGCGCCGGCTTGATTTTACTCAGGTTATCTGGGGTTAATCTAGCTGGAAATCAGGTGGGATGTTTGGTCACACCCACGGTCTTTAAATAGTCATGCTGGCCTGTGGGCGTCGCCGATTATAGCTTGTGTTTTGTGCCAAGTGGTTCCGGGCTGGAGAGGAGGTGTTGGAGAGAGAAATTCATATCTGGTGTCGTATGATCCGTTGTTACCTTTTCGCCTTCCTATATTTGTGCTTTGTTTTGCCCTGTTCACATTATAGTATTGTCCTGTGTGGTTGCGGCGCGGTGTGGTTTGAGTTCTCCCTGTCTGTCATTATGGTGTGGGCTTTGGTGGTTTTACAACTCACTGGGTGGAGGGTGGAGGGTTCAGCTTAGGGCTGAGCAGGAGATAAGGAGAGGCTGGAGGCTCAGGCATTTGCACCTTTAGCAAAAACCCTGGGTTGAGGGTCAGACAGGGTTTTCCCTAGTTTGAGGGACTCCGCAGGGGCCCGGGTTTGTCAGCCTCCTTTGACCTAAGCCCCGCATAACATTATAATCGGCCCAACATTTTTCCATGGATTCCATGACTTCCATAAACCGCCAGTTGGCGGCGCTGTCCGTACAGGTCCCCGAGTTGAAGGGGGCAGTTCAGCAGCAGGGCCTGGTTGTAGCTAATGTGCAAGTGGCTTCTGCAGGTGCAGGTGCAGAGCCTAAGATTCCGCTGCCTGAACGATTTGCTGGGGAACGCAGCAAATTTGTCATCTTTCGGGAGGCCTGCAAGTTATACTTTCGCATGCGCCCGGTCTCCTCAGGTAATGAGGCTCAGCGGGTGGGTCTGGTGTTATCTTTACTGAGTGGGGACCCCCAAGCATGGGCGTTTTCCTTACCAGCCGACTCTGCTACGTTTCATTCTGTTGAGAATGTTTTTTCAGCACTCGGGCTCATTTATGATGACCCCGACAGATTGGCTTTGGCGGAATCTAAGATCCGCACCCTCCTTCAGGGGGAACGTATGGCGGAAGACTATTGTTCAGAATTTCGCCGTTGGGCAGTAGACACACAGTGGAACGACCCAGCGCTGCGGAGTCAGTTTATTCATGGGGTCTCAGAAAGAGTTAAACAGGTCCTCCTGATGTATGAGACTCCTGCATCGTTAGAATCTGCCATGTGTTTGGTTATTCGTATTGATCGCCATTTGCGTCAAGGGGCGCAGGAGACGCTGCCTCTGGGGGAAAGCAGGGGTGCCAGTGTGGTTGCTGCAGGTGAGCCCACGGAACCTATGCAAATCGCTGGGGTAACGCATGTGCAGCGTCGCGTTCCTGGGTTCAGGAAGCATGGAGCATGTTTTTACTGTGGTAAAAGAGATCATTATGTAAATGCTTGTCCTGTGCTACCAAAAAAAGTCGCACCGGCGGAAAACTGGTAAGCTCAGAAGGTATGGAGGAGGCCCAACTGAGCGTATGCATATCCTCCATGATGGTATCTCAATGTATGCTCCCTGCCAGGGTTATTATTGCGGGCAGAGAGCTACCAATATCAGTGTTTGTGGATAGCGGTTCAGCCACCAATCTCATGGATGAGGAGTTTGCACGCATGGCAGGTTTCAAGATCGAAAAACTCCCTCATCCTATTCGCGTGGTTACCATTAATGCCGCTCCCCTCCCACAGGGGGAGATTACTGAGTTTGTAGCTGAGGTTAAACTCCACATTGGGGTCCTACATTCTGAGTGGGTTACATGTAAGGTACTCAATAATCTCCCAGCACAAATAGTCCTGGGTTTCCCATGGTTGTCTAAGCACAACCCGGTGATTGACTGGAGAACCCAGGACATAGTCCAGTGGAGCAGTTTCTGCCAGGAAAATTGCTTGGCCACATGTGTGTCCGCCGTGAAGTCCAGCCTTCCGGAGGCATTGCTGGATTTTGCGGACGTATTCTCTGAGAGGGGTTGCTCAGAACTGCCTCCACATCGAGCCTATGACTGTCAGATTAGGTTAAAACCCGGGGCTAAATTGCCAAAGGCGAGGATGTTTAGTATTTCTGGTCCGGAGAGACAAGCTCTTAAGGACTACATTGCGGAGAGTTTAAGTAAAGGGCACATCCGGCCTTCATCCTCATCTGTAGCAGCGGGGTTTTTCTTCATTAAGAAAAAAGATGGGGGGTTACGCCCGTGTCTGGATTTCCGGGAGTTAAACCAGATTACGGTCCGTGATCCCTACCCGATGCCTCTGATCCCTGATTTGTTCAACCAGGTGGCTGGTGCGAAGTGGTTTTCCAAACTTGACCTCAGGAGGGCATATAACCTCATAAGGGTCCGTCAGGGGGATGAGTGGAAGACGGCATTTAATACCCCTGAGGGTCATTTTGAAAGCCTAGTTATGCCATTTGGGTTGACAACCGCGCCTGCTGTGTTCCAACATTTCATAAATGATGTATTTGCTCATGTGCTGGGGAAATTTGTGATTGTGTACCTGGATGATATCCTCATTTATTCGAGCGACCAGGACACTCATTTAGAGCATGTCAGGCAGGTGTTACAGCTGCTCCGTGAGAATAAGCTCTATGCTAAGCTTGAATAATGCATGTTTTTTGTTCAAGAGTTGCCTTTTTTGGGATATATTGTGTCCGCCGCAGGGTTTAAAATGGATGCCGCGAAGGTGCAAGCGGTGCTGCGATGGGAACGGCCTGGTAATCTAAAAGCGCTCCAGCGGTTCCTTGGGTTTGCTAACTATTATAGGAAGTTTATTAAGAATTTCTCTACTATAGCCAAACCGCTCACGGACATGACGAAAAAAGTACCAATCTCGCTATCTGGTCTGAGGATGCGGTGCGTGCATTTGAGCTTCTAAAGAACCGTTTTGCTTCAGCCCCCATTCTGGTGCAACCGGACGTATCTAAACCTTTTACGGTGGAGGTCGATGCGTCTGAGGTGGGAGTGGGGGCAGTACTGTCACAGGGCTCGTCCTTGAGCAATTTGCGTCCATGCGCCTACTTCTCCAAGAAGCTGTCGCCAGCCGAACGGAATTACGACATCGGCAACAGGGAGTTGTTGGCCATCAAATTGGCTTTTGAGGGATGGGGACACTTCTTGGAGGGGGCGGCCCACCAGGTCACAGTCATCACCGACCATAAAAACCTGCTCTATCTGGAGTCGGGCAAGTGTCTGTCTCCCAGGCAGGCTCGCTGGGCATTGTTTTTTACACGCTTTAACTTCCTGGTGACTTACCGTCCTGGGGCGAAAAACACCAAGGCGGATGCCTTGTCCAGGTGTTTTCTGGGGGGAGAACCTCGGGAAGATCCGGTACCCATCCTCCAGGAAGGTGTAGTGGTTTCGGCTCTCACGACTGAGGTAGAGGCGGTGATTGCCGAGGCCCAGGAGGAGGTACCACCAGGACTTCCCGCTAATAAGTCGTTCGTACCCCTTCATCTTCGTCTTAAAGTGTTGGGGGAACACCACGACTCGGTCCTGGCCGGTCATCCAGGGGTTAGGGGCACCTTGGAACTGGTATCGCGCCGCTTCTGGTGGCCAAAAATCCGGCAGGACGTGGTTTCGTACGTGACAGCTTGCATCACGTGCGCCAGGGCCAAGTTGCCCAGAACCCGTCCTGCTGGCACTCTACAGCCTCTGGGGATACCTAGTAGGCCATGGACCGAAATCTCCATGGACTTTATCACAGACTTGCCTGCCTCGGCGGGGAACACGGTCATCCTGGTGGTGGTTGATCGATTTTCGAAGATGGCGCATTTTGTGTCGTTGCCTTCCTTGCCCAACGCGAAGACGTTGGCTCAGGTCTTTGTGCAGGAGGTGGTCAGACTGCACGGAGTTCCGTCGGACATAGTGTCTGATAGGGGTACCCAGTTTGTGGCGAAGTTTTGGAAAGCTTTTTGCTCACGATTGGGGATCAAGTTGTCTCATTCGTCGGCGTTTCATCCGCAGTCAAATGGTCAAACTGAGCGCATGAACCAAAATCTGGAGCAGTATTTGCGATGTTTTGTGTCTGACAACCAAGAGGAGTGGTCGACGTTCCTTCCCTTGGCCGAGTTCGCATTAAATAATCACCGCCAAGTATCATCGGGAGAGTCTCCGTTCTTTTGTGTTTATGGGCACCATCCTCAATTTTGTACCTTGCGTCAGGGGGGCTCTGGGGGCGTCCCAGAGGAGGACCGGTTAGGAGTTCAACTATCATCGGTCTGGAGGAGTGTGAAACAGCGATTGCTGAGCATGAGCGCAAGATACAAACGTGTGGCTGACTCTAGACGCGTGCCAGGTCCGGACCTGTGTGTGGGTGATTGGGTGTGGTTAGCTACTAAAAACATAAAACTCAAAATTCCATCTTTGAAATTGGGTCCAAGATTTATTGGCCCTTTTAAGATTGCTGCCATCATTAACCCGGTTGCTTTCAGTTGGAGCTTCCTGCGGTATACAAGATACACAACGTGTTTCACAGGTCTTTATTGAAAAAGGTGGTAGGCTCTGTGGACACGACGCCGATGCCACCTCCAGTCATGGTGGATGGCGATTTTGAGTTTGAAGTCTCCAAGGTGGTGGACTCTCGAGTACTGCGCCGTATTCTTCAGTATTTGGTGCATTGGCGGGGGTATGGTCCGGAGGAGAGGTCTTGGGTACCAGCCTCGGACATACATGCGGATCGGCTGGTCAGTTCCTTTCACCGCCGTCATCCAGACAAGCCGGGTCCTATGAGTCTTGAGGGCCCTGGGGTCCCTCGTAGAAGACGGGGTACTGTCATGTCGGACGCTGTTCACACCACAGCGTCCGTCAGGCAGCGGTAGTTCCATCTCCGTCCACTATAGCCTCAGTGGCGCCGGCTTGATTTTACTCAGGTTATCTGGGGTTAATCTAGCTGGAAATCAGGTGGGATGTTTGGTCACGCCCACGGTCTTTAAATAGTCGTGCTGGCCTGTGGGCGTCGCCGATTATAGCTTGTGTTTTGTGCCAAGTGGTTCCGGGCTGGAGAGGAGGTGTTGGAGAGAGAAATTCATATCTGGTGTCGTATGATCCGTTGTTACCTTTTCGCCTTCCTATATTTGTGCTTTATTTTGCCCTGTTCACATTATAGCATTGTCCTGTGTGGTTGCGGCGCGGTGTGGTTTGAGTTCTCCCTCTCTGTCATTATGGTGTGGGCTTTGGTGGTTTTACAACTCACTGGGTGGAGGGTGGAGGGTTCAGCTTAGGGCTGAGAAGGAGATAAGGAGAGGCTGGAGGCTCAGGCATTTGCACCTTTAGCAAAAACCCTGGGTTGAGGGTCAGACAGGGTTTTCCCTAGTTTGAGGGACTCCGCAGGGGCCTGGGTTTGTCAGCCTCCTTTGACCTAAGCCCCGCATAACACCCTGATAGAAGTAGGGCCATCAATCCTCGGTGTCGGTAGAAGTTGGGCCATGCCAGGGTGGGACTCGGCCCAAACCATCACAATGTTCATCTATTGTGCCATCATTGAAATGTAGGTTCTCTGTCCACAAGCGCTTGTAAGGACACATGTGATGTTCCTGGACACGTGGTGGTGCAAGGTGGGGATGCCACATCAAGAGAAATAGTGTTGGCTGGGGACCGAGTACCGAGGGACCAAATTTGTAAACTGGAAGCAAGCCAATTTTGTTTTTTATTTCAAACCAACGAAATCATACACTAAGTTCTACAAAATATATGTCAACAGTCAAATATTTAACAACCAAATTTTTTTAACCTGTAGCATGCCATTTTTGTTTTGTATTTCAAACCAATGAAATTTCGCACAAAGCAGGTTCTACAGTATACATAACAGCAGTCAATTTTTTTGAACCAAAATATTTTGTGAACTTTACAAGGCCAAGTGTTTATTAAAAATTTGGACCAACCATAACTTTACACAATGCACAGAAAATGAATTCATAATTTTTCTTAAAGTTTTTTTGGGATATTTAAATTTCACTTTAATGTAACAAGAACTGCGTAAGACTGTTATTCTGTTATAAGACTGAAATTGTAGCAATTTAACCCCTTTACCCCCAAGGGTGGTTTGCACGCTAATGACTGGGCCAATTTTTACAATTCTGTCCACTGTCCCTTTATGAGGTGATAACTCTGGAGCGCTTCCATGGATCCCGGTGATTCTGACATTGTTTCCTCTTGACATATTGTACTTCATGTTAGTGGTAAAATTTCATTCATATAACTTGCGTTTATTTGTGAAAAAAGCAGAAATTTGGCAAAAATTTCGCAATTTTCCAACTTTGAATTTTTATGCCCTTAAATCACAGAGATATGGCACACAAAAACTTAATAAGTAACATTTCCCACATGTTTACTGTTAGGGCTAGCGGAACACACTAAGTAATAAAAGATGGTGTCAAGGTGCGTTCGCAGCCCGGGGTCCACCGTGCAGAGATGTTACCTGCTGCTCGGTAATGGCGGATGCTATATGGCAATATAACTGGACACAGGCGGATTAGCATCACCCGGTGTGTACAGAGGCGGGTTCTATTACTGCACAGAACATAAACGCCAGAGCCTGTTAACACTCATGGAGCTCGGCAAACTAAAAATATAGCACACAAGTGTGCACAGTACCGCTCTGGCAGATGCCACTAACCACCCTGACTCTGGCTAGGAAAGCGCAACACTTGTGCACAGTGCCACGCTGGCAGTTGCTGCTACATGATGCAGTATGATAGTGCCTCATACCTTGTACCTTGTGCCTTGGCAAAAACTGGCACTAAGTATGTGCTGATAACTGGGAGCACAGTGGCGCATAAGTAATGCCACTAGTAGGCGCTGACTCTAACTCCAATTCCCTATGCACAAGCACAACAAGAGGGAGGTGATCATAATGAGTCAGTCGCAAACACATGCATCCGTCAGCACACACACAAAGGTACATAATACTGTCTATACTAGCGTATGGACGAGCTGCCATGCAAACCTTTTATAGCAGCATCCTTTCGGGGCTTTCCCAGTGGACCAGTCAGGGAAGCAACAGGACCTGAGCATGTGACCCCTGACCTCCAATGACAGGTTGAACCATGGGCATGCTCAGTAGCCTGAAAGAAGGACTTAGTCCCAGGAGCTGCACGCTGCTGACTAGTGCAGGTTGCTATAGCTGACCCCGGGATGGCAGCAGCAACCAAACCGACAACACTAGCTGGGGCAAGATACCGGCATCAACGTCTTCGTTAAGCAGCCTCCTCTGCCGTCGGGACTGAATGGGAGACAGCAGAAGGCATGGCCCGAGATTCCTCCTGTACAGAAGCAGGAACCCGACGCCTAACATTTACTTTACATCAGCTCAATTTTGGTACCAAAATTTTTTTTTTTTAGGAAGGTATAAAGGTTAAAATTTGACCAGCGATTTCTCATTTTTACAACACCATTTTTTTTAGGGACCACATCATATTTGAAGTCACTTTGAGGGGTCTATATGATAGAAAATACCCAAAAGAGACACCATTCTAAAAACTGCACCTCTCAAGGTGCTCAAAACCACATTCAAGAAGTTTATTAGCCCTTCAGGTGCTTCACATGAATTTTTTGAATGCTTAAAAAAAGAACATTTTTTTATTTTACCAAGGGTAACAGGAGAAATTGGACTGCAAAAGTTATTGTGCAATTTGTCCTGAGTACGCTGATACCTGATATGTGGGGGGGGACCACTGTCTCAGCACATGGCAGAGCTCAGAAGGGAAGGCGCGCCTTTTGACTTTTTCAATGCAAAATTGGCTATAATTGAGATCGGACGCCATGTCACATTTGGAGAGCCCTGATGTGCCTAAATAGTGGAAACCCCCACAAGTGACCCCATTTTGGAAACTAGACCCCCCAAGGAACTTATCTAGATATGTGGTGAGAACTTTGAACCCCCAAGGGCTTCACAGAAGTTTATAACGTACAGCCGTACAATTAGAAAATCATATTTTTTTCCACAAAAATGATCTTTTCACCCCCAATTTTTATTTTCCCAAGGGAATTGAGATCGGACGCCATGCCGCATTTGGAAAGCCCTTGATGTCCCTAAATAGTGGAAAATCCCCACAAATGACACCATTTTGGAAACTAGACCCTCCAAGGAACTTATCTAGATGTGTGGTGAGCACTTTGAACCCCCAAGGGCTTCACAGAAGTTTATAACGCCCGGTCGTGAAAATAAAAAAACATATTTTATGCACAAACATGATCTTTTAGTCCCCATTTTTCATTTTCTCAGGGTTAACAGGAGAATTTGGACCACAAAAGTTGTTGTCAATTTGTCCTGTGTACGCTGATATCCCACATGTGGGAAAAAACTACTGTATGGGCGCATGTCGGGGCTCGGAAGGGAAGTAGTGACATTTTGGAATGCAGACTTTGATGGAATGGTCTGCGGGTGTCATGTTGCGTTTGGAGAGCCCCTGATGTGCCTAAACTGTGGAAACCCTCCATAAGTGACCCCATTTTGGAAACTAGACACCCCAAGGAACTTATTTAGATGTGTGGTGAGCACTTTGAACCCCCCAAGGGCTTCACATAAGTTTATAACGCCCAGGCGTGAAAATAAAAAAATAATATTTTTTCCACAAACATGATCTTTTAGTCCCCAATTTTTTTATTTTTCCAAGGGTAACAGAAGAAATTGGATCCCAAAAGTTGTTGTCTAATTTGTCCTGAGTACACTGATACCCCATATGTGGGAGAAAACTACTGTATGGGCACATGTCGGGGCTTGGAAGGGAAGTAGTGACATTCTGGAATGTAGACTTTGATGGAATTGTCTGCGGGTGTTATGTCGCATTTGGAGAGCCCCTGATGTGCCTAAACTGTTGAAACTTCCCACAAGTGAACCCATTTTGGAAACTAGACCCACCAAGGAACTTATCTAGATGTGTAGTGAGCACTTTGAACCCCCAAGTGCTTCACAAAAGTTTATAGCGTAGAGCCATAAAAATAAAAAAAAACATATTTTTTAATCCACAAAAATGATATTTTTGCCCCCAAATTTTTATTTTCCCAAGGGTAACAGGAGAAATTGGACACCAAAAGTTGCTGTCCAATTTGTCCTGAGTAGGCTGATACCCCATATGTGGGGGTAAACCACTGTTTGGGCGCATGGCAGAGTGTTATGAATGGGTCACCGAGGAGGAAAAAACCTAAACCAGCTAAGCCCCAGAAAAACCAGAGAGGTTGGTAACTATGCAGATTGCAGATCCCTGATCCTAACCACACAACTAGCAGCAGCCGTGGAACATACCTACGATGAACCTAGACGCCTCGTCATGGCCGGAAGACTAAATAAGCCTAAAGCAAGAAAAGGGGAAAACTAACTGCCCCAGAGCAGACCCCAAAGGAATAGACAGCCCCCACTCATGTATTGACGGTGAAACAAGATGAAAACACAAACACAGGCAGGAAAATAGGCTGAGCAAACGATGGGGGCCAAACTAACTAGAAAGGAAAGGAAAGGAAAGACACTGTCTGCAATCTGCCCAAAACCCTACAAAATAATGCAAACACTTCTGAAAACAAAATTAACCCTGAAGTCACTAGACTTCTCCAACTATATCAGCACTCTGAAATATTCTGAGACAGAGAAAAAAGAGGCCAATCTAATAAGGGACAAAAAGCAAATTGGCTAATACAGATAAATAAGAGTGGAAATTCAGCACAGTCCCAGCCGGGGCTGGCTGACCACACAAAAAACTGAATAGAACAACAAAATCAAGTGTGAACATTAGCAGAAAAACTTAGCTTGAGCTGACTGGAACAGAGCTGAGAACCAAGACCTGACAAGCAGAAGGAATCACCAGCACCAGAGTAGGGCGTCGGCTGTATTAAATCCTATCTGAGATTCCTGAGGTCCAATCGTCATCCTCATTTTCAGGTGGCAGATCTCTACTGATTAAATCAGCCTCACTACCTCCTGTTACCACCAGAGGGAGCCTGGAAGGAGAACTCACAACTGGTAGACCAAAAAATGAACTCACAACAGCAGAGCTTGGAATTGAGATCACACGCCATGTTGCGTCTGGAGAGCCCCTGATGTGCCTAAACAGTGGAAACCCCTCAATTCTAACTCCAACCCTATCCCCAATCTTAGCCCTAACCCTAATCTCAGCCCTAACCCTAGCCCTAATCCTAGCCCTAACTCTAAGCCTAGCCCTAACCTTAACCCTAGCCCTAATGGGAAAATGGAAATAAATACTTTTTATTTTTAATTTTATTATTTTTCCCTCACTAGGGGGGTGATAAAGGATATTTGATTTACTACTTTTAGCTGGTTTTTATGTTTGGCAGCTGTCATTCGCTAAAAGATGCTTTTTATTGTTAAAATAGTTTTTGCATCACAACATTTTGAGAGCTATAATTTTTCCATATTTTGACCCTCCAAGTCATTTGAGGTCTTATTTTTTGCGGGACGAGTTGACGTTCTTATTGGTACCATTTTCGAGTACGTGGCATTTTTTGATCGCTTTTATTCTGATTTTTGGGAGACAGAATGAACAAAAACCAACATTTCATGAATTTCTTTTGGTGGGTGCGTTTACACCGTTCCGCGTGTGGTAAAATTGATAAAGCGGTTTTATTATTTGGGTCAGTTCGATTACAGCGATATCTCATTTATGTCTTTTTTTATGTTTTGGCACTTTTATGCAATGAAAACAATTTATATTGTTTATATACGTCTTTTTGATCGCGTTATTGCACTTTTTGTTCGGCGGTATGATGATAAAGCATTGTTTTTTATTTTTATTTTTAAGGAATTCACTAAAGGGGTTAACTAGTGGGAGACAATTTCATAAGGAGGGTTGTTACGGATGCAGCGATAGTAAATATATGTACTTTTATTGTTTGGTTTTTTATTTTCAAAAAATGAATTTATTAGGGAATATTTTTTTTTAAATTTATTTAGGGATATTTTAGAAATTATTTTTACATGTATTTTTCTTATTTTTTGCTTTACTTTATTGTCCCGGGGGGACATTACTATCTAGTGTCAGATCGCTGATCTGACACTTTGCACAACGCTGTGTCAGATCAGGCACTGAGGAAGCCACCTCCCTGCATGTCCCTAAAGGCCCATGTGGCCATCATGGATCCGGGGACCTGCAGGGAAGGAGACCCTTGGAGCAGCGCAGCACATCGTGCTGCTCCGGTGGTCTCAGGAAAGCATGCAGGGAGCCCCCTCTCTGCCCCATGCTTCCCTAATCCCCCGTTACACTGCAATCATGTTTGATCACAGTGTGCCAGGGGTTAATGTGCTGGGGCGGTCCGTGACTGCCTCTGACACATAGAGCTGGGCGTCAGCTGTGATAATCAGCTGACAACCTGCCGCGATCAGATATCATCTTTTTACTAGATGGGGAGGTTTCCACCCCTCCCATATGGGCCGTGCACACAAAAGCTGTCTTCCATAGCGTGTCCACATCGGACATTACCTGCCTGAATCCTGCCTATACAGGTACTATACTAATGATCTGGTTTTTAAATACATCGGTTAGGACTGCTCTGAGATGGGTGTACCTTGACATTTGGTAGAGCGGCTTAATATACATTTTTTGCAAAAAACGTATCAACTAAATACTCTGTTTTGTTATCATTTTTTTACTAGCACTTGCTGTTTACTGTTACATTTTTACAAGAGTATTTTGTGTTTCAGTCTTTTGGTGGTGTGAACACTGTCATACAGACTTTTTCACTGTGTGCATGGCCCATGTGTTTTTGAGTATCACTGAGTATGTCTGCTCATCCCCATGCAGCAGTTGTTTTGCAATCAGTTTTTAGATGTAACATGTAGGAGAGCTCAGGAAGCTGACACAACATGCAACCCTAACTGGCAGTCTTCTGTGTACATTATTATTATTATTACTATTATTTATTTATATAGCACCATTGATTCCATGGTGCTGCACGTGAGATGCGGTTACATACAGATTACAGATATCACTTACAGAAAACAAACTAAAGCCCCTGTTACACACTGCGATATCGCTAGCAATATGGCTGTAAAGTCACCGATTTTGTGACGCAGCAGCAATATTGCTAGCGATATCGCTATGTCTGATACTTACCTCCGACCGGCTCCCCCGCTGCTCATCGCTGATCGCACGAGAAGCTCCTGGACCATTCCTCGTCGGCCACTTCCTGCTGGGCTTCCTGTGGCGCCGACGAGCGATGCGTGGAGCCGGGTGGGAGGATGCAGGATCGCCGTGTCTGACAGGTAAGTAGCGACCCCCAACCCCTGCGATGTTGCTGGTGAGATCTGCCTGTGTGGCAGCTCACTAGCGACCACCTAGCGATGCACCAGCGATCCTGACCGCGTCATATCGCTAGTCGGGATCGCTGGTGCATCGCTAGGTGTAACGGTACTCTAACAATCACAGACTGATACAGGGGGGAGATGACCCTGCCCTTGCGGGCTTACATTCTATAGGATGGTGGGGAAGGAGACAGTAGGTTGGGGGTTGCAGCAGCTCAGGTGATGGTGAGGCGGTAGCTCCAGTAGTGGTGAGGAGGCAGCGGGGTCATTGCAGGCTGTAAGCTTTCCTGAAGAGGTGGGTTTTAAGGTTCCGTCTGAAGAGAGTCAAAAGTGTTGGGGCACAGAAGACTTGGAGGCGATTAGGTGACGACAGGAGATTACGTGAGGGAAGATATTAGATTAGTTCATAGATATATGGGGGAGACAGGTTATGGATGGCTTTGTAGGTCAGTATTAGTAATTTGAACTGGATACACTGAGGGAATGGGAGTCAGTGAAGAGATTTGCAGAGGGGAGAAGTTGGAGGAGTAGCAAGGAGAGAGATGAATTAGTCGGGCAGCAGAGTTAAGGATGGACTGGAGAGGTGTGAGGGTGTTAGCAGGGAGGCCACAGAAAAGGATGTTGCAGTAGTTGAGGCTGGAGATGATGAGGCCATGCACAAGCGTTTTAGTAGATTGAGGGTTGAGGAAAGGATGGATTCTGAGTTTGAGGAAGCGAGAGGAGAAGAAGGAGGATATGGCTGATAAACACTCTGGGATTCTGGACAGTAGAGAGGTGACTTCTGGGCCAGAGAGATAGATCTGAGTGTCATCAGCATACAGGTGGTACTGGAATCCATGGGACTTTATGGGTTGTCCCAGGCCAAGTGCATAGATTGAGAAGAGTAGGGGTCCTAGAACAGAGCCTTTGGGGACTCCAACAGAGAGAGGGTGGGATGAAGAGGTAGTGTGGGAGTGGGAGACGCTGAATGTTAGCAGCAATATTGGGCGATAGCTGGACATAGAGGTTGGGTGGAGGGTTGGCTTTTTAAGGATAGGAGTGATTATGGCATGTTTGAAAGCAGAAGGGAAGGTACCAGAAGATAGTGATAGGTTGAAGAGGTGGGTTATGAATGGGATAAGAGTGGTGGTGAGGTTGGGGAAGTGGTGGAATGGGATGGGGTTGAGTGCACAGGTGGTGAGGTGCAATTTGGAGAGGAGACAATTAAGCTCCACTTCAGGGATGATGGAGAGTGAGGTTATGGGATTTGGGCATTGGTCTGGCATACAAAGGGGTTGTGGTAGTTAAACAATGAAGACTGGCCTTGTTTGGTCGATCTTATTTTTAAAAGTGTGTCCTCAGCAGAGATGTGGGAGGTTGGAGGGGGCAGTGTTGGGCAGAGGAGGATAACTGTTTGGGGTTGTAGGATAGGGAAGATACAAGAGTTGTGAAGTAGGCCTGTTTAACAGAGGTGAGGGCAGACTTGAAAGCGAGGGTTGCCTGTTTGAATGCAGTGAAGTCGTCTTGCGAATTGGTTTTCTTCCAACACCGCCCTGCAGCCCTGGGCACTTGCCAGAACATTTTAGTGGTGTTATTGTGCCAGGGTTGTCTGTTTTCGCACTCTGCCATGAACGATAGGGGCGACTGCGTTAATAGCTGATGTGAGAGTGGCATTGTAGAAAGCAGTGGAACTGTCTGTGTCATGGAGTGAAAATATAGATGTCAGTGGTAGCATAGAGTCAGAGAGTGTGTGGGTGTCTAGGTGTGAGAGGTTCCTGCAGGGGTGCCCATGTTGGTGGACAGGGGTGACAGGTGAGGAGGAAAGGGATGAGAAAGCGAGTAGATGGTGGTCGGATAGAGGGAGAGGGGAGGTGGTGAAGTTAGATAGAGAGCAGAGACGGGTGAAGACCATGTCTATTGTATATCTGTCTGTGTGGGTGGCTGAGGAGCACCACTGATCAAGTCCAAAAGATGACGCAAAGGACAGGTGTTTGGAGGTTGTTGACTGAAGGTTATCAGTGGGGATGTTGAAGTCACCCATGATGATAGTGGGGATGTCAGTTGAAAGAAAGTGAAGAAGCCAGGTAGAGCATTGGTCAATAAAGGCGGTGGTTAGGCCCGGACGTCAGTATATGACGGCCACTTGGAGCTTGGAGGGAGAGTAGATGTGGACAGAGTGGACTTCAAAAGAGGGGAGGATAAGGGAGGGAAGTGTTGAGATGGGATTAAAGGTGCAGTTAGAAGAAAGGAGAAGACCCACTCCTCCACCGTGTCTGTTGCCGGGGTGAGCAGTGTGGGTGAAATGGAGGTCACTGTAACACAGCGCAGCAGGGGAGGCGGTGTCAGAGGGTGTCAGCCATGTTTCTGTGAGGCTGAGGAAGGCAAGATTGCGAGAGAGAAAGAGATCATGAATCACATGAAGCTTATTGCAGATATAGCGGACATTCCAGAGTGCTCCAGAGAGAAGGAGCAGGGGGTGAAAGTCAAGGGTCGAATTATACGTTGGAAAGATTGCGGTAGCTCATATTAGACTGTGAGCGGTAGGAGGGGGTAGTAATGGGAGGTATGAGCTGTGGGGGTCCAGGATTGGGAGATACAGGGGTTGGACAAAATAATGGAAACACCTAACGTTTTGGCATCATAATCTTCGAACATGTTCTAAACAAGCAAACCGTGACATATGGTAACGTTTTGTAGTTAATTATTTGTGTTATGTGATATGTGTATGTAAATTAATCATTTGTTTTGCAGAATTGTAAGAACATTGATGAGAACCTGATACCAATGGCAGACCTCTCGGATTTTCAAAGAGGCCAAATTGTTGGTGCTCGTATGGCAGGCACTAGTGTAACAGAAAGTGCACGAAAGCTTGGCGTGTCAAGAGGTACTGTCTCCAAAGTAATGACTGCGTTTGAAAGAGAAGGAAAAACATCCGCAGCAAAGCACAGGTCAGGCTAAAAGTCGAAGTTGACTGAGAGAGACCGTCGGACTCTAAAGCGAATTGTGAGAGAGGATCGCAAGACCACGGCTCCGATAATCACTGCTGAGCTCAATGAACACCTACAGAACCCAGCTATCATGAAAACTGTTCGTCGAGAGCTGCACAAATAAGGATTCCACGGAAGAGCTGCAATTAGAAAACCACTGCTCTTTACTACAGTGCATGTAAGGAATACAGCAATGATCCATATTCTGAAATCTTATCTATCTACAATATTGATAAATGCCAAGACATAAATCAATGCCGGATGCAAAATGCATAAGAAATGTGAGTGCAATACATGATTACATAATCAAAACAATGAAAGGATAAACTAGCAAGCCTGTTCTTAGGCTAAACGTTTAGTTGTTTTCCATGTACAGTGCTGTGAAAAAGTACTTGGCTCTTACCATTTTTTCCTTTTTTTCCTAATCTGCCCAAATTATTTTTTTCACATTGTGAAGCTATTTTTAATGTAAGATATAGACTAAATGAGGAAACACAAAATGTAACATTTATACAAACATTCCATTTATTACATCTTGCAATTAAGGGCAAACTCAAACAGTAAAGTTCGGCGTTGGTACCGAACACCTACTGTTCGGGACACCGAACACGAACTTCACCAGGAAGTCCATGTTACTGTTTGGGTTTGGCGGCCCTAACACCGGGTGTTTGTCACGCTGTCATGAGCATGTCAGCATGGCAGCACGGCAAACACTGCTTCTGATCTCCCCACCGGTCAGAGAGCCACGGTTCCCACACTGTCCAAAGACAGCGGGAGCACTCAGCTGTGATCGGAGGTATAAAGTTTACCTCCGGTCATTGGTGTCAGCTGATGGGACTGTTGATGCCATCATCTGACATGTGCTACCGCTAATTACAGTGAGAGAAGGAGAGTTGGGTCAAAGTATTCATTAGCCGCTCCTGCGCTGTAAAAACTAATTTAAAAAACAGCATGCGTTCCCCTGTATTTTTGCTAACCAGCCAGACAAAACTCACAGCTGAGGGCTGCAACCCTCAGCTGTCAGCTTCATCAAGGCTAGTTATCAAGAATAGAGTGGTCCCCATGCTGTTTTTTTTAATTATTTGAATAAATAATAAAAAAAGTGGGGTCCCCCCATTTTTGACAACCAACCTTGTTAAAGCAGACAGCTGGAGGCTGGTATTCTCAGGCTGGTAAGGGGCCACAGATATTGGCCCCCAGCCTAAAAAAAGCAGCCCACAGCTGCCCAGAAAAGGTACATCAATTAGATGCACCCATTCTGGCGCTTTGCCCGGGTCTTCCCACTTGCCCTGTAGCGGTGGCAAGTGGGGTAATATTTGTGGGGTTGATGTCACCTATGTATTGTCAGGTGACATCAAGCCCACAGCTTAGTAATGGAAAGGTGCCTATAAGACACCTCTCCATTACTAATCCTATAGTTGTATGGTAAATAAAGACACAGCCAGAAAAAAAGTCCTTTATTTGAAATAAGAATAAGCACAGTTTTCCATTTTTATTTAAATGCCTAATTCTAACTAAGTCCTTGTTTTACTGCAATAAAAGTAAAATTAAAAAAAAGCAATATACCATACCTGTCAGTCATTCTGTCCTAATCTGTAATCCATGTCTGGGGGATAAACAGTTTTCAACCTGGACGGTGCCAAAATGCGACTGTCCAGGCTGAAAACCACTGGTGACGGAACTGATGCAACAGCAGCCTCAGAGACCGGTGGTGACATCAGAGAAGTTACATCTGTTCAGTGAGGCTCCATTCCCAGCCAGACTGAACTGCTGTGATCTTGGTGACATCCGTGCTAGCACCGTGAGAATTTTTCTCTGTGATCTGATGTGAAGACACTGACCTTGAACTGCGTTGAACTCATCACTGACATTTTCCCACGGTCATGAGGTCACCGCAGTTCAAGCCAGCTGGGAACCTCGATGATGTCACCACTGGTCAATGATGTTGTGCTCGCAGCAGCTCATTCACCAGTTGTTCTCAGCTGGGATGGTCACATCTTGGCACCGTCCAGGTTAAAAAATATTTAGCACCCAGACATGGATTACAACATGGGACAGAACGACAGACAGGTATGGTATATTGTTGTTTTTTTATTTTATTTTTATTACAGGAGATCGAGGGCTTTGGTGGAATTAGGCGAGGTCGTAAGTATGGTTTAATTGAGAATATTAAAGGAGTCTGTGTCATTTTTTCAATTAAATGACTTTATTCTGTGTGTCTATGTTTTCTTACAATGTGACTATGGGGTTAGTAATGGGGGCGTTTCATTGACGCCTCTCCATTACTAACCTCGGGGCTTTATGTCACCTGACAATACAAAGGTGACAACAACCCCACAAATATTACCCCACTTGCCACCACTTGCTGTTTTTAGGCTGGGGGAGTTTATATCAATGGCCCCTTACCAGCCTGAGAATACCAGCCCTCACACCATATTTTTAATTATTTATTTAAATAATTAAAAAAGCATGGGGACCCCTCAATTCTTGATAACTAACCTTGCTGAAGCTGACAGCTGAGGGTTGCAGCACCCCGCTTTGAGCTTTGCCTGGTTGGTTAAAGAAAATAGGGGGAAACCCATGTCTGTTTTTTCATTCATTTATTTAGTTAGATTGCAGGTGGTGGGTGAGGAATACTCGGATCATCGGCTCCTGCTGTCACTGTTATTAGCGGCAGCATGTGTCGGATAATGGATGTAATAGTCCCAAAAGCCCCCACCTGCTGTCATCATTCTGACTTTAATATAACTCTCATCTTTCCCCCCTGCTCGCACTGGTCGCCAGCAGAGCAGGGAAGAATGATGAGAGCCGTCTTCAGCACTCGCCCACGGGGAACAACGCTTACTGTAGTGCTTCTTTCCCGGCGGCCATCCATGAGGGATTGATGTGGCACAAGGGCGGAACACGTGTGCCGCAAGTATTACACACACGGACACAGATATCTTTGCTACTGTTTATTCCAGTACAGGAAATAAATGGGTGTGTGAAACCGGCCTAAAGGTCCCGTTACATTTAGCAATGCACCAGCGATCCTGACAACGATACGACCCAGTCAGGATCGCTGGTGCATCGCTAAATGGTCGATAGTGAGCTGCCAAACAGGCAGATCTCACTAGCGATGCAGCAGCGGTCGACGGTCGATACTTACCTGTCAAACGCAGCGAGGGTGATGTCTTCCGCCCGCGTCCATGGAGTCGCTCGTCAGCACCAGCAGGAAGCCGACGACGAGAAATGGACCATCCCGTTCTCGCGCGACCAGCGATATCCAGCGGGGAACCGGGTTGGAGGTAAGTGTCACATGTAGCAAGATCACTACCGATATCGCTGTTGTGTCACAAAATTGGTGACGCTTTAGCAATATCGCTAGCGATCTCGCTATATGTGAAGGGAGCTTAAGGCAGCTTTATTCTTCGGGTCAGTGTGATTAAAGCGGTACCTCATTTATATCATTTTTAATGTTTTGGCAATTTTACACAATAAAAACTCTTTTGTAAAAAAAAATAAATATTTTTGCATCGCTTAACTCTGAGAGCCATAACTTTTTCTATTTTTCTTCTGATAGATCTGTATTGTGACTTGTTTTTTTGCATGACATTTTCAGCAGTACCATTTTTATTTACATCCGTCTTTTTGATTGCATTTTATTGCTCTTTTTGTTTGGCGGTATGATGATAAAGCATTGTTTTTTAGCCTCTTTTTTTTTACGGTGCTCACTGAAGGGACAAACTAGTGGGACAGTTCTATAGAGCAGGTCAATATGGATGCGGCGATACCAAACACGTGCTCTCAGCAGGCGCTCGCAAGCCACCTTCCCTGCAGGACCCTAAAGGACCCCGCTGCCATCTTGGTGCCTGGGTCTCCATGACATCCAATTATACACCTCTACTGCTGACATCACTCATGCATTATTACAAAACATTAGTGATTGTCTTACCGCTGTCTCCAACATCATGTCCTTCCTCTATCTGAAACTGAGCCCATCAAAAAACAAACTCTTTGTGTTTCCTCCCTCCACTAGCCTACCTATGCCCAACATTGCCATTTCTGCATGTGGTTCTACTTTTACTCCCCAGCAACATGCTTGCTGTCTTGGGGTCACACTTGGTTCAGATCTTTCATTCACCCCCCACATCCGATCACTGACTCGGTATTGTCATCTACACCTCAAAAAGATTTCTAGAATTTGACCTTTACTTACTTTCGACTCTGCAAAAACTTGTACTGTAGCTCTTATTCATTTTTGTCTGGGCTATTGTAACTCTCTACTAATTGGTTTCTCACTTACTAAACTCTCCCATCTCCAATCTGTCTTGAATGCTGCAGCCAGGATCATATTCTCAGATGTGACAGTCATTGCACTGGTTACTCATCCACTCCAGAGTTCAATTTAAACTTATTACTCTCAACCACAAAGCGCTCCACGGTTCAGCACCATCTTACGTCTACTCCCTTGTCTCAGTCCACTACCCTTGCCATGACCTCTTTTCTGCTAATACCTAAGATTAACATCCTCAATAATCCGAACCTCCCTCTCCCGTCTCCAGGACTTTTCACGTGCTGTGCCAATTTCTGTGGAATGCAATACCCAGGACAACTCTATTAATCTCCAATACCCACAGTTTTAAGTGTGCCCTAAAAATGCATTTCTTCAGACTGGCTAACCGCCTCAACATATTTATTTAACTATCCCTGTTTTGCCATTTCAAAATGTTCTTCAAAACCAGGACCCTTGTATCATATGTCCTCACACCATTTATGCATTCAATAGCCGACTGTGTATGTACTCTTACACAAACATGCTGGTTACTGATTCATGCAGCACTACATAAGCACCCTATTTATTACATTGATGGCTGGACCATACAATGAAACAATTGTCACCATCCACCTTTCGTGTCTACCCTATTTCAGCACAGATTGCAAACAAAGCCCTCACTCCTCTTGGTATCTGTTGATTTATGTGATTATTATAATGTACCGTATATACTCGCGTATAAGCCAAGATTTTCAGCCCATTTTTTGGGGCTGGAAGTCCCCCTCTCGGCTTATACGCAAGTCATATACCAGGGGGTTGGCGGGGAAGGGGGGCGGGGGTGTCAGGTCATACTTACCGCCTCTTGGTGCGGTCTCTGCAGCCCCCCTGCTTCTCCTGGTCTCAGGCTCTTTCCTTCAGCGGTCACATGGTACCGCTCATTAAAGTCATGAATATGCACATATTTATGACTTTAATGAGCGGTACCACGTGACTGCTGAAGGAAGGAGCCTGAGACCGGGAGAAGCAGGGGGGCTGCAGAGGCCGCACCAGGAGGGGTTAAGTATAAGCTATATTCACCTATCCCCGGTCCATCGCTGCGTGCTGCTCTGTCCTCTTCTCCGCGTCCTCTGTCTGTGATGTTCAGGTCAGAGGGCTCGGTGACGTAGCTAGTGCATGCCACACCCTCTGCCTGAAAGTCACTGACAGAGGTACCTGACAGACAGAGTGATGCACAACCATGGAGCGTGGATCGGTAAATATTGCCAGTGCCAGGGTCCTGAGCCAGCGGTGATATCAGAACCTGCCTGCTCAGGACACCGGCATTGGGCCTCCAGCGACGAGAGGTGAGTATGTCATTTTTTTATTATTTGCAGTGGCAGCAGCAGCATTATATGGGGGTATAATTATGGAGCAGCATATGGGGCATAAATTATGGAGCAGTATATGGGGGCATAAATTATGGAGCAGCATATGGGGCATAAACTATGGAGAAGCATATGGGGCATAATTATGGTGCAGCATATGGGGGCATAAACTATGGTGCATCTTATTGGGGCATAAGCTATGGAGCAGCATATGGGGGCATAAACTATGGAGCAGCATATGGTGGCATAATTATGGAGCAGCATATGGGGGCATAATTATGGAGCAGCATATGGGGGCATAATTATGGAGAAGCATATGGGGCATAAACTATGGAGCAGCATATGGGGGCATAAACTATGGAGCAGCATATGGGGCGTAATCTATGGAGCAGCATATGGGGCGTAATCTATGGAGCAGCATATGGGGGCATAATTATGGAACAGCATATGGGGGCATAATCTATGGAGCAGCATATGGGGGCATAATCTATGGAGCAGTATATGGGGGCAAAAACTATGGAGCATCTTATGGGGGCATAATCTATGGAGCATCTTATGGGGCAGCATATGGGACATAATCTATGGAGCAGCATATGGGGCATAATCTATGGAACATCCTATGGGGCATAATCTATGGATCATCTTATGGGGCATAATCTATGGAGCATCTTATCGGGGCATAATCTATGGAGCATCTTATGGGACACAATCTATGGAGCATTTTATGGGGGCATAATCTATGGAGCATAATCTATGAAATATCTTATGGGGCCATAACCTTTATGGGGCATTATTAACCTTTGTGCAGCATTATATGGGGTGTATTTTGTATGGAGCATCTTATGGAGCCATCATGGACTGTATGGATCATTATATGAGGCTCCTGATTCAATATGGATATTCAAAAACATTTAACCTACTGATGTCTCAATAAATTTTACTTTTATTGGTATCTATTTTTATTTTTGAAATTTACCAGTAGCTGCTGCATTTTCCACCCTAGGCTTATACGCAAATCAATAAGTTTTCCCAGTTTTTTGTGGCAAATTTAGGGGGGTTGGCTTATACACGGTTTGGCTTATACACGAGTATATACGGTAATGTATTTTTTTGTTTGTACAAGTCCCCTCTAAAATGTAAAGCACTGCAGAATATGTTGGTGCTATAGAAGTAAATTTATTATTATTATTAGTTGGTGCTTTCAAAGTTGTATGGATGACCCTGCTTGTAATTTTTAGCAGGCTTTGCATTGTGCACAATCTTTGAGTGTAGGAGTACTTAACTATACTTTGCTCACAATATTTGAATGAAGTACTACAGTTGAATCCTTCAAGGCATGGATGACCTTGCTTTTTATTTTTGGAAGGCTTTGCACTTAGTGCATAGCCTTTTTGAGTCTAGGAGTACCACTACATGACAATTTGAGCATAATGTTTATGAGGCCATCCTTTATGTCTAGGTTGTATCTGAGTCCCTCTTATCACATTTTTGGCAGTTCTTGCTTCCTTCATAAATTACACTGAAATTTCCATTTCTTTGCAAAAAATTTCAATTTTGGTTTACATAAATTATTATTTTTTACGCTAATTAGATAGTTCACTTCTCTTTGTCTATTGCACAAACCTATCTTTAGCAGACGCCAACTTTGAGCTCAGATTGCAATCTCTTGTTTTGTGCTGAAATTCTGTATGACAGAGGAGCGGGGAGTAAATGCCACCTCTCTAGTGAGGCTTGAGGCCCCGTCACACACAGCGAGATCGCTAGCGAGATCGCTGATTTTGTGACGCATCAGAGATTTCACCAGTGATATTGCTGTGTGTGACATGCATCAGCGGCTGGCCCCCCCGCCGGGTATCGCTGATCGTGCAGGAGTGTCCTGGGCCATTTTTTTATCATTGGTCTCCCGCTGGCCATTGCGCATTGCTGCATGTGGCAGCAGGAGACCATCGATCAGCGAGCTCCCAGCGCTGTAAGCAGACGCTGGGAGCTGGTATCCAAGGTAAATATCTGGTAACTAAGCGCGCGCGTCACTTAGTTACCCACTGTGTACCTTGGATACCAGCGTGCTCGCGCTGGGAGCTGGGATCCAAGGTACACAGCGGGTAACTAAATGACGAGCGTGCTTAGTTACCCGATATTTACCTTGGATACCAGCTTCCTCACTGGTCCTGATCGCTGGTGAGTCTGCCTTTTTGACAGCTCACCAGCGATCAAGTAGCGAGGCACCAGCGATCCTGACAAGGTCGTATCATTGTCGGGATCGCTGGTTCATCGTTTAGTGTGACGGGACCCTTAGAGATTTTAATATTTTCTATGACACCTTGTTACGCTCAGATCTTCTTAACAAAGTACATGATTCTGTGTTGGCTGGTCTCCCGTGTTTTTCAGCCACATGGAGAGCGATAGCTAGGTTCTTTCGGTGGAAAAATGCTTGTAAAGATGTTGGTTATTACATACAGAAGTGCAGAGTTTGTGCCAGGGCCAAAGCCTCTTGCCAAATGAAATTCCACCTCAGCCCTGGGCACTCTTGTCCATGGACGTTATCACCAATCTGCCTTGGTTGGGGGATAACACAGTAGTGTGGGTGGTGGTGGACCTTTTCAGTGAAATTGGGCATTTGGTTCCTCTGCAAAAATTTGCAACTGCTAAAAATCTAGCTGAACTGTTCATCACGATCATTGTTAAATTACATGGTGTTCATAGAAACATTATTTCTGACTGTCATGGAATATGACGTAAGCCTTATTGGTCAATCGTGCACGCTGAGCTCTGCTATATCTGCCTGGGACCTGCCAGCCAGTCACACATAGCTGCAGCCCCTCCTTCTCCCTGCACCAGGCAAGCTCTTCTTCACACTCTGCCAGCGTGTGTAATCCTATACTCCTTCCTCCCCCTCCCTCAAGAATGTGCTGGGGATCAGAAAACAATCCTTTGTCTGAAAACATGTGCTTTCTGTGTACGTGAGAAGGCATATCTTGACCCCAATTAGTGATATAGGTGTAAAAGTTACATATTTGGAACCTACAATGATAGAACTATACACCAGTGAATTTTCTAAGCTCAGGGACCAGCAGAATCCAAGTGGTGGATTACTACTTAATCGAGGCACCTAGCCAAGCCGTTTTTGGATTTAAATGAATACTAATGTCATGCTGAGAAAAATTATTCTTGGGTCATTGCTCTATTAGGTTCCCTCCCCGAGATATGAAATTAAAAATGTTTTAGCAAGTTTTAAGTCTTTGCCAAAAGGGGGAGTGCAGTCCTTAGCTCCGCCCACTCAGTGATGTCACAAGCAGAGGGTATATGATCAGGAACCTCAGTCTGAGGTCATTCAGACCTGGGGGAGACAGCATATACCATCCATGCTGTTGGCTGAATTTATGCCTTTGGGAAAACCCTCCCCCCACCACATTGCTTACCATGGACTGAGATATCTGTAAGTGTTTATTTTCACCTTTAATCCTTCTTTATTTTGTAATTGCCTGTACATTCTATAATTGCCTCAAATTGTAACATCTTTTTGTATATTTGTAAACACTGCCTACTTTTTGGCGTAAAATATAAAATTACTAGCTTTGTTTTCCTTGCTCTAATACGTATCCCCATGACCGCCATGCTAAATTAAGCCAACGCTACTGATTAGATGGCTCCTGACCCGATCTTAACTAAAACCAGGAGCTGGTGGCAGTGTAGTGTGTTCTGGGCTTTTGGGGGAGACCCTGGCAGAGACGGATGGAGTTTGGTAAGGGTATATCCTGACTGGGACCGGGATTAGTCATCTCTCTCACTGCAGCCTTCCCATTAGCCCGTACAAGGTGAGGCAGCCCGTCTGGTGACTACTTGTCCTAGGTGCAGTTCCCTGAATGACCTGAGGGTAAGGGGGGGCACCGGAGAGCTCCAAGTTCCAAACCGCTACTGGAAAGTGGGATATACATAATAACCTGAAGACACTGACAGACGGTTCCAGTGTTTGGCCAGCTTCTGGTGTAGTTCTTGCTGCTGATTAGGTAAACTTTCTTTCATCTCAGGTTACCACCTCAAAGACTAATGGTCAGACAGAGAGAATGAATCAAGAGGTTGAACAGTACTCTTTTGTTTCATTTAATCAGGAGGTTTATAACAAGCGGATTCCGGTAAGGTTTAATGCATTTATGAATATATGTTATGCATCTCTGTTAGCTGGCCATAATGCATTCCTCATGATGTTTGCAATGCATGTTCAGCTCCTGTAATGCTAGTACACTGCATGATAGTTATGCACCCTCCGTTCAGTGAGTGTAAAGCTGGCAGCCACTAGTTGTGTTAGATATTTCTTTCTCCTTTGCTTCTGTGTATGTTATATTGCTCTGCTCTTATATAATGCATGATAACAGCATCCTGTATCTTTGCTACTGTTGTGATAATACCCTGTATTGCTATTACCTACCAGTATTTGTGTATTGTATACTGTCTACCAGTACTGACATGCTGTATTATCTGTCTCTTAAAAATATGGATAAAAAACTGGAGTCTGAACTGTGAAAGTAAGTTAATGTGTATGCACAATGTAAGTGCATATTAACACATGACCATTACGTAGAGAAAACAAAAACAAAAAACACAAATATCCTAAAATTAAAAATTAAAAAATAAACTGCAAATAATGCATAAAGGTAATAATAATAGTAATAATAATAATAATAATAATGATAATAATAATAAGGGTATTTAGTAAACATAATTTTGATCAAAAGAATGTACAAGCCATCCCGCCACGTCAAGGCAACCCTTGTGGGACAGTCCTAACTCTAATATTTAAAACCTTTCCACTTGCCCAGTGACTAGCAAAAGCGCAGGCCAGACAGGATGGATTTCCCAGCTCAGAAAGAGGGCGGTCACACCCATATATGCACAGAATGTACAATGAATTGAATAAAAACTGGAGTCTGAACTAAGAAAGTAAGTTAATGTGTATGCACAATGTAAGTGCATATTAACACATGACCATAACACAGAAAACAAAAACAAAAAACTCATATATCCTAAAATAAAAAATTAAAAAATAATCTGCAAATAATACATAAAGGTAATAATAATAATAATAATGGTATTTAGTAAACATAATTTTGATCAAAAGAATGTACAAGCCATCTCGTCTCTTGTAGTTTTTACCTGAATAATCCACATTTTGTACAACAATATCTGAAACATCCATAACTGTGTTCAACAACCTCTGATACCATCTACTACTGTGTTCTACTATACCATCTGTTATCATCTCCTATTGTTGACCATATCATCACAATACATAATAGACTTAAGCACCTATACAGTCTTGTTTCTTGGAGTGGATGACAGGCTAAACCGTATGCTGGAATCCACACAGCGTCATACGTGGAAGAAGGCAGAACAGTACTACCTGCACAACTGTCATATTGTCTGTTCAGCATGGATGGCCTGAGGAGGAGGAGGAGGAGAGCATGGTCAGTTGTCCTATTGGTGAGGACAAGGAAGTCTTGCCTGTTAGCAGTCTGGAGCGAATGGCTGAGCTTATGTTACGCTGCCTTTCCCGTGACCCTCATGTTCTGAAAAATTTTGGTGACAAACATTACTGGTTGGTGACACTTCTAAACCCATGCTACAAGGAGAACTTTCAATCTCTTCTTCCAGAGGTGGAAAGGTCTACTAAAATGGGGCAGTACCAGAGGGCCCTTGTTGCAGAATTATTCCCATCTGAAAACGCTGGCGGCAGAGGTCACAGTTCGTTGGATAACCAAGGAGTACAGATGAGACAGACACAACTCCAATCCAGCAAAGGCATGGGAACACTGGGAAAGTTCTGGGAGAGTTTTCTGAGGTATTGGGTTGTGGCTAACTTTGGCCAGGCCTTGCATTCACTGCTAGGACAAACAGTATGGGAGAACCACTTCCTAATAATGGGAGCATTGCTTTCAGGAGGCCCTACTGTACGTCTCTTCAAAGGGGTATTGGAGTGAGTCTAAATTTTGGCCAGGCCTTGCATTCACTGCTTTGACAAAGGAGTATGGGAGAACCAATTCCTAATAATGGGAACATTGCTTTCAGGAGGCCCTCTTGTACGTCTCTTCAAAGGGGTATTATTAGGGTGCGTCTAAATTTTGGCCAGGTCTTGCATTCACTGCATAGGCAAACAGTATGTGAGACCCAATTCCTAATAATGGGAACATTGATTTCAGTAGGTCCTGCTGTACATCTCTTCAAAGGAGTGTTGGGGTGAGTTTAAATTTTTGCCAGGTCTTGCATTTACTGCATAGACAAACAGTATGAGAGAACCAATTCCTAATAATGGGAACATTGTTTTCAGGAGGCCCTCCTGTACATCTCTTCAAAGGGGTATTGTGGTGTGTGCAAATTTTGGGCAGCCCTGCTACTCACTGCATAAGCAAACAATATGGGAGACCCACTTCCTAATAATGGGACAATTTTTTCATGAGGCCTTCATGTACATCTCGCCAAAGGGGTTTTGGGGTGCATCCTAATTTTTGGCAGCCCTGCCACTCACTGCATAGGCAATAACAGTATAGTAGACCCATTGTTTAATAATGGGAACAACAAAGCATAGCTGGCTGATGGATCTCTGAGAATAGTAAAGGTCGTCTGATGACCCTATAAAAATAAGCTTTGTAGCTTTCAGAGTTCCTCCTTCATAAATGAAACAGGATGTGTCTGATGATGTGTCACACACCAGGTGGCCAGCTAAGGTTGTAAAATGTTAAAATGACATTTTTCAGTGAATGCATTTGTCTTGGTTGAAAGCGATGCTAAAGTTCAAAAATGCATCAAAAGCGCTACATGTGTTTTTAGTTATTTATTTTGCCTTATATACAAGTTTTCCCAAGAAAATTCACTTTGGTTTCGTTTTTGTATGTTTTATTGTGAGTCTGTAAAAGTGGCGTAAGACTATGCCAACATTGTTCACAGCACTGACCTGGGAGTCAGAAATGCTTCCAGGGGTCTTCCCCATGATGCTACCATGTCATTTGAGCACTGTTCCCATCGATTTCTGCAATTTCTAGACCCTCTAAAGACTGTCAGGGGTGGGTAGCTGAAAAAATGCTCGAGTGACCTATAGACTAACATTGGAGTTGAGCACCGAGCACTCCAATTTGCTCGACCCGAGCTACGAGCACCTGTGCATTTTAGTGCTCGCCCATCACTAGTAGTAATGTCTCTGTGACTGGGAGTTTCAACTAGTAGGTGACAGTTATCCTCTCTTCTTCAACCTCTTCTACATCCTACACAACAGAAAAGACCCCATCAACAAATGCCACAGAGGCACAGTGTGGATTCCACAAACCACCCTCATTCTTTTTAGTAATACAAAGCAAAGCACTACCAAACACTTAAATCAGTAAGAAAAGCTGTACAGTGAACAAGTTGCTGCTGTGCATCAAACAGCAATTCACTTGTTGGATGGCTCATATTCAACTGGAGTTAGGAATTGACATGTAACAATGCCAGAACATTCTGGCTTTATTACGTTGAAGTAGAATAACGTTCCCTGCC
Organism: Dendrobates tinctorius; assembly: GCF_039654945.1. NCBI lineage: Eukaryota > Metazoa > Chordata > Amphibia > Anura > Dendrobatidae > Dendrobates > Dendrobates tinctorius. The sequence goes on along the minus strand of NW_027361696.1, from coordinate 93,286,461 downwards.
TGGCATATGTTCTGTATTTAGTCCTGAAAAATTCCTTTTAGAAATATACGCACTCGAGGAAGGTGAGGGATACAGCCAGAAAATCGTATGATCATTTCAACCATTCTTATGTGGCAAGCTTTACAAAAATAGAGCCGTCATCCAAAGTGCTTCGTATTTTTGACATTGCAACTCAATGGAATTTGACACCACATATAATGGCTACCACAGTAAGGCTTAGCGTAAGCCACTCGATTTACCAAAGCTGAGAGACTGCCCTTGCCTTCTTTCTTTACCCCTTTAAGGAATCTGGACTTACACAGGAGTCCCTGGGCTAAGGCCACTGAATTAGCTGCTTTTGGTGGTGCAGACTGGCAGGAGTGGTCAGGTAGCCTTGTCAGAACCAAGAGGGCAGACAAGGTACAGAATAAAAAAAACACAATAATAGTCAGTAAAACAAAATAAAACAGGAAACAAATACACAAGATATAAACACATAGACGCACAAGGCTATATCTGGCAGGTTCTAGCATTTATCTGGAAGCTTTAGTTTGGTGTCATGCTTTCCAATTGGATGAAACAGGGAGCTAATAACTCCAGTTGGACAGAACACATATCCATACTGCTAGACTGGACAGCACTGTAGGTCCCAGCAACTTTAACCTTAGTGGCAGGACAAAGCCTGTGCCATCCAGAGTTTCTATATCTGATGTCTCTTCTATCACCAGTTACGTCCACTGAATGAATTTGGAAGCACCTTGCAGCAGAAAAAGACATCACAAGCAAATAAATGTGTAATGAAGGCTGAGATGTTAATCGGGGTCTTCCATCTAAAGTTTCTTGGGAAACCTGGGGTCCAGTGGCCCGCCTAGGAAAGGGGGTAGTGTAGCAATTTCATCCCTCAGAGCTGAGATGTCTGTGCACTGATTGACAGATCAGTTGTCCAGTCTACTGCAGGAATGTGCTGAGCTGTCTGTGTTTTATTGACAGCTCCGCCACCAAACCTGAGACTTGGTGGAGCTGAGCTCTAGTCAGATGCTCCCAATTCCCTTGATTTTTCAGATATTTAACTGATCTGGCAGTCCAAGATAGCTGTCAGCAATAGCTTCAGATAAATGAGGTTGGTTTACTTAGTGCCTCCTACTTTGCTTGTTTATGTATCACTGCCTGACCTTGGACCTCGTTCTGACCATCTGTCTGTTTTTTTTTTTTACTTTGTACTTTTGAATTCTGTGCAAGCTTCCCCAGACTGGTGTATACTGTTTGGGACCCAGTCCTTTTGTCTGCCCTTGTTCACACATTGAGGTCAACTTTGACACAAGGCAAGGTTTTTAATATTAGACAGTGTAGGACTATCCCGAACAGAGTTACCGTGTCGTGGTGGGATAGCTTTCATGCTACTTTTGATCAAAAACAGTATTACTAAATACTCTGTATTATTTAGATGCACTTTTGCTTTTACTTATTTAGTTACAGCAGGGTTTTTGCTCATTTTGTCTTTTGCAGGTTTTATATTTAACCCCTTTGCAGTGATCCACCATTTCCCTGGAATTTTGACCTTGGATCAATACTTGACTACAACTTTGTTTTTCCCTCAGTTTATGACTGTGGAAACACGAAGGTCAGCGGATGCTCTTGTTCACCAGCTGAAACCGCATGCACCAGGGATCATCCAACCGAATGCACACCCTCCTTTACCTTTGGAATAATACTACTCAGACAACACAGAGTGAGAGTAAAACAGTGTGGCTATACTTGTGTGAACCACAAAACAGGCAAATAACACAAATAGAACAGTCCCAGCAAAATACCCAAGATGGTGTGAAATTTTAGTCTCACCTCTCGTCTTATTCGCCAAGATAAGAGCAGCTGTTACTTCAGCGCTTCCAGGGCCAACTACCCTCACCTGTGGCTAGTACAGAGAGAAAGTAACGACAAGCTTAGGAATATAACAGTCTATTGAGGTACAAGGACAGGTGACTGGAGAGTCACATCCAGGCTTTTTTGAACATCTACATGGAATCAGGTGACCGGTGAGTCCCAATCCTGGCTGTTATGATTGAGTCACCGTAGGAGGCAAAAACAGAAATGCTAGCTAAGTCCTGAAAACCAGAGAAGTTGGCAACTATCAGATTGCAGACCCCTGAACCTATCAACACAACTAGCAGTAGCCGTGGGGGGTTCCTACGATGACCTAGACCCCTCGATCACAGCCGGAGAGATACATAGGCCTAAAGAAGGAAAGGGGAAATCTAACTTCCCCAGAGCAGACCCCAAAGCAATAGGCAGCCCCCCACATATAATGACGGTGAAGCAAGATGAAAACACTTACACAGACAGAAAGACAGGCTGAGCAAAGACGGGGCTCAAAAACTACCTAGATAGGAACGGATAGGAAGGCTGCTGTCTGCAATCTGCCAAAACCCTATCAAAGACAAAAGCCAACAAGCTGATATAAAAATGGCCCTGAAGCAACTAAGCTTCAAAAACTAAATCAGCACTCAGGTACCTTCAGAAGACAGAGCTCACGGAACACTGCACACTCCAGCAGGGAGTGGCAGAATCCAAAAAGCAAGAAAAACAAAAACAAATCTTAGATGCAAAAAGGCAAAACAGAAAACTTAGCTTTAGGAGAGCAGGAATCAGACTGGTGTCCAAGAGTCCACAGAGAAATCACCCGCAGGGCAGAAAGGGCGTAGGCTGCCTTAAATCCAGTCAGTGACTCCACTCAGCCAATCGTCTTCATTAGTCCCAGGTGTCTGATAATCAGGCTCACTACCTTCCTTCACTAGAATAGGGAGTTCACCAGGCCTCAGTGACGGAGGGGAAAATGAACTCACAACAGTACCCCCCCCTTGAGGAGGGGTCACCGAACCCTCAACAACGCTACCAGGGCGATCAGGGTGAGCCCGATGAAAGGCCCGCACCAATCTTTTGGCATGAATATCAGAGGCAGAGACCCAGGAATTATCCTCCTGACCATAACCCTTCCACTTAACCAAATACTGGAGTCTCCGTCTAGCCAGACGGGAATCCAGAATTTTCTCTACCTCATATTAAAAAGTTACCTTCAACCAATACAGGGTCCGGAGGTGCCACCTCAGGCACAACTGGCTCAACAAACCTCTTCAACAAGGACTTATGGAACACATTATGGATCTTAAATGTGACAGGAAGAGCCAAACGAAAAGAGACCGGATTAATAATCTCCAAAATCTTGTAAGGTCCAATAAATCTAGGCTTAAACTTAGGAGAAGCCACCTTCATAGCAATATTTTTTGATGATAACCACACCATATCACCAATCTTAAACTGGGGACCAATGGTCCTATGTCGATTGGAAAACCGCTGGGCCTTTTCCTGGGCGAGAGATAACTTATCCACCACTTGGTCCCAGATCTGGTGCATTCTCTCCACCACAGTGTCAACACCTGGGCAGGCAGAAGGCTCCACCTGCCCTGAAGAAAATCGAGGGTGAAAACCAAAGTTACAAAAAAAAAGGTGACATCAAAGTGGCAGAACTAGCTCTATTATTTAAAGCAAATTCGGCCAAGGGCAAAAATGAAACCCAATCATCCTGATCAGCGGAAATAAAACATCTCAAATACGACTCCAAGGTTTGGTTTGTTCTCTCTGTCTGCCCATTGGTCTGAGGGTGAAAAGCAGAGGAGAAGGACAACTGAATTCCCAACTTCGAACAGAACGTCCTCCAAAATTTAGACACAAATTGAACTCCTCTGTCAGATACAATGTTCTCAGGAATCCCGTGCAAGCGAACCACCTGTTGCAAAAACAGAGTCACCAACTCAGAGGAAGATGGCAACTTAGGGAGTGGTACAAGATGAACCATCTTAGAGAACCTATCACAAATCACCCAAATAACAGTCATTCTTTGAGAGACCGGCATATCAGAGATGAAATCCATTGAACAATGGGTCCATGGCCTCTTGGGGACAGGCAAAGGCATCAACAACCCACTAGAGCGAGAACAAGATTTAGACCGGGAGCAAGTCCCACAGGACTGCACAAAATTCCTGACATCATGAGACAAGGTGGGCCACCAAAAAGAGCGACTCACCAGATCTCTAGTACCAAAAATACCTGGATGACCAGCCAATGCAGAGCAATGAACTTCAGACATCACTCTCTTCTTCCACTGGTCAGGAACATACAACTTTCCACTGGGGCAACGCTCAGGTTTGTCCTCCTGGAACTCTTGCAGAGCAAGTCTCAAATTGGGCGAGATGGCAGAAAGAACTACCCCTTCGCCTAAGATGGTGGCAGGCTTGGTCACCACAGGAGAATCAGCAAAGAAACTCCTAGAGAGGGCGTCTGCCTTGACATTCTTAGTTCCAGGAAGGAAAGAGACCACAAAAACAAAACGTGTAAAAAACAAGGCCCACCTAGCCTGTCTAGGGTTCAAGCGTTTAGCCGACTCTAGGTAAATCAAATTTTTGTGGTCAGTGAGGACCACAACTTGATGTTTGGCTCCCTCCAACCAATGTCTCCACTCCTCAAATGCCCATTTCATGGCCAACAGCTCCCGATTCCCCACATCATAGTTACGTTCAGATGAAGAGAACTTACGGGAAAAGAAAGCACAGGGATTCATTTTAGATGCTACCGGATCCTTTTGGGACAACACCGCTCCTGCACCAATCTCAGAAGCATCCACCTCTACCTGGAACGGGAGTGAGACATCAGGTTGCCGCAGAACCGGGGCAGAGGTAATTCTACGCTTCAGCTCCTGAAAGGAAGCAACCGCCTCCGGAGACCAATTCAACACATCCGCACCCTTCCTGGTCAGGTCAGTCAATGGTTTGGCAATACTAGAAAATTTTGCTATAAATTTCCGATAAAAATTAGCAAAACCCAAAAACTTCTGGAGGGCCTTCAAAGAAGTGGGCTGAACCCAATCATAAATTGCCTGTACCTTGGCCGGGTCCATTTCAATAGTTGACGGAGACAAAATAAATCCCAAAAAAGAAATTCTCTGTACTCCAAAAAGGCATTTTGATCCTTTGACATACAGAGAATTCTCTCTCAAGATCCGGAACACAGTCCGAACATGTTCCACATGAGAATCCCAATCCTTGGAGAAGATCAAAATATCATCCAGATAGATAATCAAAAATTTATCGACAAAGTCTCGGAAAATATCGTTCATGAAGCACTGGAAGACAGAAGGGGCATTAGTGAGCCCAAAAGGCATCACCAGGTACTCAAAATGTCCCTCCGGAGTATTAAACGCCGTCTTACATTCATCCCCCTGCTTAATGCGGATAAGATTATACGCCCCCCTGAGGTCAAGCTTGGTAAACCAGCAAGCACCTCTGACTCTAGAGAATAGATCCGAAATCAGGGGTAACGGATACTGATATTTAATAGTAATTTTGTTGAGGGCACAATAATCAATACGAGGCCTTAAAGAACCATCCTTCTTGGCCACAAAAAAAAACCCGGCACCTAAGGGTGAAGAGGATGGTCTAATATGACCCTTCTCCAATGCCTCCTTAATATAGGACCGCATAGCTTCGTGCTCGGGTACAGATAAATTGAAGAGCCGACCCTTAGGAAATTTACACCCCGGGTTTAGTTCAATTGCACAGTCATAACTCCTATGAGGAGGCAAGGATGCAGACTCATTCTCACTAAATACATCATAGTAGTCCGCCAAATAGTCAGGAACCTCATGCGACTGAGAGGTGGAAAAAACCGGAGCCTCACTAAAGGTACACCGGCAACACCAACTCACCACAGACACAGACTTCCAATCCAAAACTGGATTATGAATCTGCAACCAGGGAAATTCCAGAACAACGGCATCATGCAGACCATGCAACACCAAAAATCTGCAATTTTCTTGGTGGTCTGGGGCAACCCGCATGACCAACTGGGTCCAAAACTGAGGTTTATTTTTAGCCAGAGGGGTAGCATCAATCCCCCTCAAAGGGATAGGCATCTGCAGAGGTGTCAACGGAAATCCACAACGTTTAGCAAAATCCAAGTCCATTAGGTTTAGCGCTGCTCCCGAATCCACAAAAGCCTTGGCGGAAAATGTGGACAGGGAACAGATCAGAGTAATCGCCAAAAGAAACTTAGGCTGAACCCCACCAACAGAAAACGTGTGTGCAAAGAGTTTCTCACGTTTAGGACAAACAGAAATAACATGTGAGGCATCTCCACAGTAAAAACACAGCTTATTACGCCTTCTGAATTCCTGACGTTGTGCCTTAGACAAAACTCTATCACATTGCATAGGTTCAGACGTCTGTTCAACCGGTGGCAACACCTCTCGTGTAATCCTGCGTTCACGTAAACGCCGATCAACCTGAATGGCTAAAGACATAGAATCGTCCAGACCAGAGGGAACAGGAAATCCCACCATAGTATCTTTTACGGCTTCTGACAAACCCTTCCGAAAGAGAGCAGCCAAGGAACTATCATTCCAGGTAGTAAGGACCGCCCACTTTCGGAACTTTTGACAGTACAACTCTGCAGATTCTCGACCCTGGTTCAATGCTAACAGGATCTTTTCAGCCTGATCAATAGCATTAGGTTTGTCGTACAGCAACCCCAAGGCTTGAAAAAATGCGTTCACATTAGTCAGAATAGGGTCATCTGGTTTCAAAGAAAACACCCAATCCTGGGGATCGCCGCGCAGCAAAGAGATGACAATTTTAACCTGCTGCGCGGGGCTCCCTGACGAGTTAGGCTTCAAAGCAAAAAATAATTTACAATTATTTTTGAAACTCAAAAATTTAGATCGATCCCCAAAAAATACATCAGGTGTGGGGATCTTTGGTTCAACAGCATGTGAACGAGCAAGATAGGCGGAAATTCCTCGCACTTCAGCAGCGAGCTGCTCCACACGATCAGACACTTGCTTTATCTCCATTGAGAGAAAAAAAAATTCCTCCTACGGCCTCAGAGATATAGAGGAAAGAATATACACACACCCTTTTTTTTTTTTTTTAAACACAATTCTTTCCTGCTATTGAGTACCCCAGATCTGCGGTTAGGCGGGTGATTCTGTTATGATTGAGTCACCGTAGGAGGCAAAAACAGAAATGCTAGCTAAGTCCTGAAAACCAGAGAAGTTGGCAACTATCAGATTGCAGACCCCTGAACCTATAACACAACTAGCAGTAGCCGTGGGGGGTTCCTACGATGACCTAGACCCCTCGATCACAGCCGGAGAGATACATAGGCCTAAAGACGGAAAGGGGAAATCTAACTGCCCCAGAGCAGACCCCAAAGCAATAGGCAGCCCCCCACATATAATGACGGTGAAGCAAGATGAAAACACACAGACAGAAAGACAGGCTGAGCAAAGACGCCCAAAAACTACCTAGATAGGAACGGATAGGAAGGCTGCTGTCTGCAATCTGCCAAAACCCTATCAGAGACAAAAGCCAACAAGCTGATATAAAAATGGCCCTGAAGCAACTAAGCTTCAAAAACTAAATCAGCACTCAGGTACCTTCAGAAGACAGAGCTCACGGAACACTGCACACTCCAGCAGGGAGTGGCAGAATCCAAAAAGCAAGAAAAACAAAAACAAATCTTAGATGCAAAAAGGCAAAACAGAAAACTTAGCTTTAGGAGAGCAGGAATCAGACTGGTGTCCAAGAGTCCACAGAGAAATCACTCGCAGGGCAGAAAGGGCGTAGGCTGCCTTAAATCCAGTCAGTGACTCCACTCAGCCAATCGTCTTCATTAGTCCCAGGTGTCTGATAATCAGGCTCACTACCTTCTTTCACTAGAATAGGGAGTTCACCAGGCCTCAGTGACGGCGGGGAAAATGAACTCACAACACCTGGCTTTCTTCACATATATCCATGGGGCTCAGGTGACTGGTAGTTCCAAATCCTGACTGCCCCAAATGTATCTATGGGTTCAATGATGGTCAATGGAGGAGATCTATATTCTTTTAGCTGGGGCTGTGGTCCCCTAAGCTGTCATCCTGTCAAATGTCAAATCTGTGTCCCTCGTGATGGAGCCATGACGTCTTTGGATCACTTTTCTGTCTAGATGACTGACCTTATATATATATATATATATATATATATATATATATATATATGGCTCAGCACCACCCTACATCTCCTCCCTTGCTTCAGTATACCACCCTACCTGCGCCCTCCGATCTGCTGATGACCTGAGGTTAGCATCCTCAATAATCAGAACCTCCCACTCCCATCTCCAAGACTTTAAACGTGCTGCGCCAATTCTTTGGAGTGCACTTCCCAGGTCAATACGATTAGTCCCCAATCCCCACAATTTTAAGCATGCCCTGAAAACGCATTTATTCAGACAGGCCTATCGCCTCAACACATTAACCTAATCTATCCCTGTGTGGCACAGCCAATAGTTTTACCATAACCAGGTTCCCCGCATCATGTTCCCACATGCTTTATGCATCCATTAGCCCTCTGTGTCTGTACTGTTACACACTTAACATTATGGCTGGTCTATACAATCAGGGCAACTGTTACCACCCACCTTTCGTGCCTACCTCTTTCCTCATAGACTGTAAGCTTGCGAACAGGGCCCTCATTCCTCTTGGTATTTGTGATAATCTATGTGATTATTGTTATGCTGTAATGTCTATTGTCTGTACAAATCCCTTCTGAAATGTAAAGTGCTGCGGAATATCTTGGCGCTATAGAAATAAAATGTATATATATACATATATATATATATCTGTATAATGTTATAGAAGCACATATCTTCTTTTTTATAGTCCACAACTGTTCTTCAAGTCATTATTCACAGGTAAAAGGGAAAAATAGTGACAAGGTCAACTTGCATTGTTTGATTATTTAATCTATTTGCATAATTTTTCCTCCTCTATTTTGCAAGTCAACAAACTAGCTGGTCTGGACAATGTGTAATCAACATATCAGCAAACATCCATTGTTCAATGGCCCTGTATCACTGTATTGCAAAGAGAGTAGACAATAAGTTGTAGGCGCTGATATAAGAGGCAAACATTAGCTATTCATCAGTTCACAAATTTCAATTTAACCTACAAGAAGAGTCAACATTTCAGGTTCTTGTTAGGTGTCAGGTTCCTGTAGCTGCACAGCAGGAATCCCGAGCCTTGCATTCGGCAGTCTACCATTCCTCTACTGCTGCAGAGGAGGCTGCTCAGCAGACTCGTCGATCCTGGCACTTTGCTCAGACCAGTTCTGTGAGTTTGGTTGCTCCTGCCATTTCTGGTCCAGCTATAGCAATGCATGCTGGTCAGCAGGGAGATACTCCAGGGACTAAGTCCTCCTTTCGGTCCACTGTTAAGCGCCCAGGTCTAGGTGTAGGTAGAGGCAGAGTAAGAGACTGGAATCAGTGTCCACCGGTGGCTCTACATGCCACGGTGCACGTGCTCGACACTCCACCATAATCAGCATCTATATTGGTGTCCGCTTGTGCGACGCCATGTGCACAAAGGGACTCTGACCCCGTGTCCTTGGGGCAGAGTACTGTGACCGAATTCTGTGTGCCCCCTTGCCGAGCTCTGTGAGTTCTATCAGACTCTGGCATTTAAGTTCCGCGGTACTGCGGCTCTGTGACGTAACAGAGTCCGCTCCTGTTCACACCGGGTGCCGTTAACCCGCGTGTGACCTTTTGTATACCCCTATATACATCCGCCATTACTAAGCAGCAGTTTACCATCTCTGCATGGTGGACCCCGGGCTGCGAACGCACCTTACTATCTTTTTATTATTTGGTGTGTTCCGTCAGCCCTAACAGTTCTTGACCAACTGAAGAACAAAAGCATAAATTAAAAAGTCCACATATAGATAACAGTCTATTCTTCCTGGCTTACTGAAAATATGCATCTGATTAGTTAAGATAAAATGCTGTGTTATCACAATGACGTCCCCTCCTTGCTATTGACCATGGACTCCTCGACTATCCTGACTCGGCTTGTCCGTGAGAAGTGACTCAGCGCTACGATATGACTGACTGACACATTTTTCTTTTTTGCCATTCTGGAGACTGTCCACACGCTCTGTAACCAGGATTTGTCACTGATGATGCAGGATCTGACTTTGGAATGCCAGAGTCTGGAATCATTGTGATATCAGTTGCCGGCTTAGATTATTAGTTTGATGAAGACTCCAGATAGCCCTCCACTGCTTGCAGTTGCTGTGACATCAGTACCCTCTGACATACAGTTGGTTTCTCCTAAACCTGTAATGGCCCTCCCTGATACATTTTCTGAAGAGAAAAAACAGTTTAGGGTTTTCAGGGAAAGCTGTAGGTTATTTTTTATCCTATGTCCCCAGTCGTCAGGGGATGAGTTCCAGTAGTTGAGAATAATTGTGTCCCTAATGTGTGGGAACCCTCAGACTTAGGCATTTTCCTAGTCCCCACAAGCCCTTTAACGGTCCACTGTGGATGCATTTTTTGATGCTTTAGGTATGATCTATGATGAACCTGACAGCATCCAAGTCGCCAAGGCAAAGTTCATGAACCTGGCACAGGGGGCTGCACTGTTGAGGACCACTGCACTGAGTTTCCGCAGTGGTCCACTGAAGTTATGTGGAATGATGCAACTCTTAGATGCTAGTTCCAAAAAGGTCTTTCTGAGACTTTTGACATTGCTCTGGTTCTTGTTGACGACCCTTGTTTTCTGGGTAGGCCATGTCTCATGCTATTTGAATGGACAACGCAATCCATGGTGATGAACAACGGGGTGGCCATTATACTTCCCTGGAGCAGATCCATTTACTGGAGGTGGAACCATTAGAGTTTAGAGTTCCGAGTCTTCTTGTTCTGGAGATAAAACATAGGCAAGACCTTGGATTCTGTCTGTACTGTGGTTTCTCTGTACATTTTGTCAAGAACATCTGACTCTGTCTCTGGATAATGGCCGAGGTCACCCATACTCTCAGGTACCCCTTTTCTTCCCCTGATAAAGTACTGATGAATACAATGTTACCCTTCAAGGATAGGTGTTATCAGCATTCGCGTTCATTGACTGTGGATCTTCTGCTAACTTTATTCATTCAGGCAGAACTAGTACTAAAGTGACGATTAGGTACAGTTAGTTTACAAAGATGCATTCAAAACTTTTCCAATGATGACACTGCTAGCCCGGAATCTGGTCAAGAGGACAACTGTGGATTTCATCACTTCACTCTGAATCCATTTCTTGTTTTATTTTGGATAATTTACCTGCTGGATTTGTACTGGGCCTTCCATGGCTGCGTATTCACCATTCTGTTTTTGATTGGTGTCAGAAGGAGATTGTTAATGTAGCCCCAAATGTTGCAAGAAATATCTAAAGTAAAAATATGCTCTGCTAATCTGAAGGGTCTGCCATGGTACCTAAAGAACTTTGGTCCCAAACACCAAATTACCTAAAGCTTGCCTTCACAATTTGTCTGGACCTGAATGTGCCATCATGAAAGAATTTGTTAATGAAAGTTTACAGAAGGGTCATATCCTTGCTTTCTCCTCCTCTGTAGCTACCATATTTTTATTTGTAAAAAGGAAAGATAGAGGCCACCATCCCTATCTCGATTTTCAAGAACTAAACAAAATTATGGTTAAAAAGACATAACCACTCCACTCATCCCTGACCTACTGTATATAATCAGCTTCTGGGGCTAAGTGGTTTTCTAAACTTGATCTTAGGCCGGTTTCACATTTGCGTTTTTTTCCGCAGCGTTTCTGACACATACATCCGCATGCATCGTGTTTTCATATCTTTTACATTGTGGACACAGGTACATGCATTTGCATGTGCTCGCCTGCATTTGCTTACACATGTGTCATTTCATGGTTTGCGGCGGGGTGCCGCTAACGCATCATGTTGCAATTTTGGAGGCCTCAAATTTCCGCCGCCATTCACATGCTGACGCTTGCAGAAGGAGTGCGTTAAAACAACGCATTACAGTCTATGAGAGATAGGAACGCAAGGACATGCGTATGACTGCGTTTGTTTACGTCTGCATTTTCTGAGTAAACAAGTCCAGGAACTGGTTTAAGCCACCCCCCAAACAAAGATGTATAAAAAGAAAGTATGGGCACTGGAAGTCCATTATCTCCTGAACCTGTGCAATTGGAAGCAAGCTGTTTCTGTGGGAAGACTCTGCTATTATTACAAAATGTGACTATACAAGCTAATGTCTGTCTTTTTTTTCACCCTACAGTCTGTACTCATTTCTGTCTCTTTCTTGCAGCATTCATCACCATATCACCATGCCCTCAAATCCAGAGCACACTGAACTCACCAGACAGGAGTCTGAAGTGAGTACATTTGCTAGTGATTGGTAAGTATTCACTGTCACTATACATGTGGCAAAATAATGTATTTTCTTTTACAGAACACTTCAACAAGTGCAGAGGAGCAGGAGCAGCAGACTCAGGCCCAAGTTCCGGTGGCAAGACGGCGTGTAAGTATTCTTGACTGTTTGTACTTATTCTTGACTGCTTTTTTTTTCTTGACTGTTTTTTGTTTCTCTTTTTTAAAATTTTCAACAATAATGTATTTCTTTCATTTCTAGGTTCCACAATGGGAGGAGGAATACCTCGATAACGACCTCCTTAACACACTTGTGGAGGAGCGAGATGCGTTGTTGGACACCCGGGAGTAGCAGCACTCGGGCGCTGTGGTGATTCAGCGGCTGTGGATTGAGGTGGCCCAATCGATGATGGATGACTGGGACAACGCCATGCCATGAGTCCAAAAGGAATTTTGTAAGTACTGCAATGTCATCTGACGCGGCAGTGAACCTGTAAGGCCGGGATCACACAACCGTGTGTGATGCGATAAACTCCTGCGAGTTTCTTGCATCACACACGGTTGTGTGATCTTGGCATTGTTTAACCATTTTTTTTCCACCTTCATAGTGAACAAAGTCAGAGACCGTTGGCGTTCGATGAAGGACCGCTTCAACAAGGACCTGAGACAGGAGATCCAAGTTTGCAGTGGTGCTGCAACAAGGATCCGGAAATATAAATGCCACTGGTACTGGCTTTCCTGAGGCCTGTCCTTGCTCAGAGAATGTAAGCATTTTGTGTTGTATTCCATTGTGTTGTGTTCCATAATCTGAATTTTATGGCCACCACCATGCCGGGTGCTGCGGAAAGCCACTACACCACCATGCCGAGTCCTGCTCCTGCATGGCCGTCCACCGCCACCACCATGGCGGCTATGGAAACTGCACGGCCGTCCACCGCCACCACCATGTCAGTTTTTGCTCTGCTGTCAACCAACACCACCATGCTGATTCCAGATCCCACCACTCCCACCCTCCCTAGGAGAAGAAAAAGCCACCAGCCTCCTCATGGCAAACACAAAAAGAAGAAACAGGAACAAAGAACTGTCGTACTATCTCCACCTTCACCTCCCAATGTGTCTGTGTTGTCCAGTTTGTCTCTCCCTTTCAATGTGTCTCTCCCATCCCATGTTTCCACTCCTAATGTGTCTACTTCCATCCTTGACCTCCCAGACCCCACACATTTAGTAGACCCTTCCCCTGGAACCCCTTCATCGTCCACACCTAGCCAATCCTCCCAGCTCCACACCCCCCAGGTCCATAACATTTCCCCATCATTATTTCGTAAAAAGTAACATTTTTTTGTGCTGTAGCTAAATTTGTGTTGTTTTTCCCCTATCAAAGCTTGCTCTTTGTCTCTTTTGTCTCCGGCAACACACCGTGTGCTGTCACCACTAGTGTTGAGCATTCCGATACCGCAAGTATCGGGTATCGGCCGATATCAGCGGTATCGGAATTCCGATACTTAATTCCGATACTTTTTTCATATCGGATTCCGGGATCGGAATCGGAATAGGAAGTTCCCATCATGCTATGAGCCTGCTTGCTTTGATTAAGCCAATGGGAATCCTCCGAAGTGTGGGCACATCCTGTTAGGCATGTAGGCATGTTAACTATTGGCATGGCTGTGATTGGCTGCCGAAATGATGTCATGATGCACTATAAAAGCCACCGCAGCCGCCATTTCTGGTCACTCTGCTGTGAATTCAGTTAGGGACAGGCTGCTGTAGAAGACTGTGAGGGACAGTTAGAAATAGCGATTCTAAAAACAATATTGTGCTTTATCCAGGCTACATAAACCACCACTGTAGCTTGCTTTTCCCTAGCAGCGCTGTTTTCACAGCTGTCTGCAAGGGCTGTGTGAGTGCAGCTCACGCTGTGGAGTGGGTCCTGCAGCCACGTCAGGCTGTAGGCCACCCAGTGTGATCACTGCTGCCTCATACATCTTTTATTTTTTGAGCTGCATTTTTTAAATAATTTCAATCTAGTGTGCTTCCATCCGTATCCATATACGTTGGTTGCAAACACTAGTAGTAGACAGCGGAGCCTTTCTGCAGCCTTTCAGTGCTAGTGTCCACTTTGCTGCACTGTTCACGGCTGTCTGAGAGGTCTCTGACTGTGTGTGAGTGCAGCTCACGCTGAGTAGTGTGTCCTGCAGCTACGTCTGGCTGTAGGACGCTCAGCGTGCGTCACTGCCTCACACATATTTTTATTTGAGTGCAGCTCATTTTTTCTTCTATTAGTGTGCATCCATCCGTCTCCATCTACGGTGGTTGCAAACACTATATAGGAGTACACAGCGGAGCCTTTCTGCAGCCTGTCAGTGCCAGTGCCCACTTAGCTGCACTGTTGACGGCTGTCTGAGAGGTCTCTGACTGTGTGTGAGTGCAGCTCACGCTGAGTAGAGTGTCCTGCAGCTACGTCTGGTTGTAGGACGCTCAACGTGCGTCACTGCCTCACACATATTTGTCTCTGAGTGCAGCTCATTTTTTCTTCTCCTATTAGTGTGCATCCATCCGTATCCATCAACATTGGTTGGTTGCAAACACTATATAGGAGTAGATAGAGGAGCCTTTTTTTCTGGCTTGTGCCCTGCCGGCGCAGCCAGATTAGTATTACCCAATTTTTTTGGAGCCTCATCTTTTGCATTGTAGGTTACCTGCCTGCATTGTAATAGCTCCAAAAAGTTGGTGATACTATCAGTTTCAATTCTTTGTTCTCATACTTTGAGTTTGTTTCAAACAAAGAAACCACATAAAAAGTTCACCAAACACTACATTTTGAACTTGTGTAGGCCACATCAGCTCCTATTAAAGTCTAGTCCACACACACACACTTCATAAAATTAGTGTTTCTTGTACCTGTAACCAGCTGTTCAGGAATAAGCACACTAAGGCCCCCCTTTGTCCTTTTTTGCCTATCTTAAGCAGTCTTGCAAGATGAAGAAGGCAGGGAGTAAGGCGCGGGGGCGTGGGCGTGGGCGTGGAGTTTCAGCAGGGAGAGGACGTGGGGATTCTGCAGGGAGAGGACGTGGGGATTCTACAGGTAGAGGACGTGGGGATTCTGGGCCTGCTGCGGGCACCAGTGGATCAGCATCCCCCAGTTTTAGCAGGCAACAGTCCTTTATGCGCAGCTTTGTAGGACCTCAACGTACCCCACTGCTGCGGGAGGAACAAATTGAAGCCGTTGTCGGATGGATGGCAGCTAACGCATCGACTTCAATTACTTCCGCATCCTCTCAGGGTCAGAGCACCGAAGAGCAACCATCTGTCTCTTCACCACCTGCCAAAGTGCCCAGGCAGTCAGAGAGACATGGACAGGAGCCATCACAATCTCTACTTCTGTTGTCGGAATCTGTTGGCTTGGAAAGAGGGGGCCAGCCAAGCAGCATTCCTGAATGTGAAGAAGAGGGAGTATGCAGTGATGCGCAACTTCTTTGTCCCTCTGAATCTGAAGAGGCGAGTGGGCCAGTGCCTATGGTCAGCACACCTCAGTACGCATCAGATGATGACGAGACTCAGTTGCCACTTTCTGGTGCGTACGGTGCTGGCGAGACAACCCCGGAGAAGCAGCTGTTTGAAGAGGGGAGGGAAGATGATGAGGTCCTTGACCCATCATGGCGTGAGCAACAGGAAGGTGGTGGGAGCAGCTCGGAGGAAGAGATTCCCCTACCGGCCAAAACAGGAGGCAGAGGGAGGGGGAAGACTTGGTTGCCTGTACCCTCCACTTCGGCACCCGTTAGGAGCATTCCTCCTTCCAAAGGCAAACCGGGCGCTCACAAGAGTTGCAGTGCGTGGTCCTTTTTTGACACAGTTGCAGATGACATTTGCTTTGTCAAATGCAAGCTGTGTCATCAGAGAGTCAAAAGAGGGAGAAATGTCAGCAACCTCAATACCACAAATATGTGGAAACATGTGCGCACCAAGCACGAGTTGGAGTTGCAGAGACACCCTCAAGACGTAGGCCAACGTACAGCACCACCTACCACCTCTTCAGTTCGTGTTGGGCCCTCTTCCTCCAGCTCACACACTGCTGGTTCGGCTTCCTCACAGGATCGCCAAGGAAGAACCTCTGCCACTGTTGTCCGGAGACCCTGTCAGATTCCACCCATAACAGCACGTTCCCATCCATCACAGCCATCGGTAGCACAGGCATGGGATAAAAGGCGCCCTTACTCGGCAAACCATCCCAGAGCACAGTCTCTGAATGCTGGCATTGCCAAACTTCTGGCAGTTGAAATGCTGTCATTCAGGCTGGTGGACACTGACACCTTCCGGGACTTAATGGCATTGGCAGTCCCCCAATACAACGTGCCCAGCCGCTTTTATTTCAGCAGGCGAGCCGTCCCTGCCCTGCAGAAACATGTTGAGGGCAAAATAAAACATGCGCTACTAAACGCCGTTAGTAGCAAGGTCCACCTGACCACCGATGCGTGGACCAGTAACCATGGACAGGGACGATACCTTTCCCTCACTGCCCACTGGGTCAATGTTGTGGAGCCGGGTACGGATCTGGAGAGTGGCGCTGTACGTGTTCTTCCAACGCCACGGATTGCAGGACTCCAGTCTGTACACATAGACTCCTCCTCCTACTCAAGTTCCTCAGAAACAGCAGAGCAGGAGCCTGTTACGACCGATATGAGCACAGCCGTGGCCAAACGTCAACAGGCTGTACTCAAATTAATTTCTTTGGGGAATCGAAGCCACACAGCGCAGGAGCTCTGGAATGCTATCAAGCTGGAGAGCGATGTGTGGTTTGGGCCAGCGAATCTCCAGCCGGGCTTGGTAGTGTGTGACAATGGCCGAAATCTGGTGGCAGCTCTTGGCCTAGGCAACCTCACACACATCCCATGTCTGGCACATGTTCTTAACTTGGTCGTGCAGAGCTTTCTGAGGGACTATCCGGATCTTGATGCACTGTTGCACAAGGTCCGCATAGAGTGCGCTCACTTGCGACGTTCCAGCACGGCAAGATCGCGCCTCGCTGCTCTGCAGCGACGATTTGGCCTTCCAGAACATCGCATCATATGTGACCTACCCACCCGGTGGAATTCAACGTTACATATGTTGGAGCGGTTGTGTGAGCAGCAGGCAGCAGTCATGGAGTACCAGCTGCATCAGGCGCAAACAAGTCGCACTGTGCGCCGTTCACACTTCAGCACCATTGAGTGGGCCTCTATGAAGGACATCTGCCTCGTTTTGCGTGCCTTCGATGAATCCACGCGGATGGCGAGTGCAGATGATGCACTAGTCAGCATGACTGTCCCCCTTATCTGCCTGCTTCAACAAACACTGCAAGCACTAAGGGATGAGGTTTCAGAAGAGGTGGAGGATGAGGAGTCCCAAATGCCATCTGCTTCTGGACAGTCTGCGCTACGTGTTTCCTCACAAAGGCCTAGGCAGGGGACACTTTGTGAGGAGGATGAGGAGGAGTCGATGGAGGAGGAAGACATCTCTCCAGAGGAGGGAGGTACACAAACCTCTACTCAGTATGTACAGCGAGGGTGGGGTGATGCAGAGCAGGTCGAGGTCACGCCTCAAACAGGGGACAGCGGTTCTTTGGCAGTTGGGAGTCTGCAGCACATGGTTGATTTCATGCTGCAGTGCCTGAGAAACGACCGCCGCATCGCCCACATTCTCGTCTCGGCTGATTATTGGGTGTACACCCTCCTAGATCCTCGCTACCGGGACAGCGTACAAAGGCTCATACCAACGTTGAACCGGGAGCGTAAAATGCGGGAGTACGAAGAGTCACTGGTGCAGTCCATAATGTTTTCCATTCCACCCGACAGCATTGTTGCAAGTGCTTTACAAAGCAGCTCTGTGCGTCGAGGCAGTGGAGGAAACTCTGCACAAAGAGGGAGCAGAGGCAGTGCCGCAGCACAAGGCAAGACCACTATGGCCCAAATGTGGCAAAGTTTTGTGTGTCCACCACAATTGTCTACACCATCAGCGACGCCTCGAGTCAGCAGGAGGCAACGCTTCCGTCAGATGGTGTCAGACTACATGTCTTGCCCTGTCGCTGTACTCCCAGATGGCTCTTCCCCCTTCAAGTTTTGGGTCTCTAAGCTGGATACATGGCCAGAGCTTAGCCAGTATGCATTGGAGGTGCTGGCTTGCCCTGCTGCCAGTGTATTATCGGAACGTGTCTTTAGTGCCGCAGGTGGTGTACTAACAGACCGTCGCACGCGACTATCTTCCGATAATGTTGACCGGCTGACTTTTCTGAAAATGAACAAGGCCTGGATCTCCAAAGACTTTGCCATTCCTCTTACAGACTAAATTAGTGGTTGGCAACTGTATCCAGGTCTGCTGGTGTGTTCATTTTTCTACCACCTGAACTATAATCCCTGTGCTTCAACACAGCCAGTTGTCGCTCAGATGTGTCGTCTGCACAGAGAAACACACTAGCTCCTGTGTTACTGGGGTTCAGTAATGCCAGCTGATCCCCTGCTGTGTGGACGGCAGAGTCACCAGCTCCATCAACATTCAAACCACTACTGATTTTTAACCGTGCCCAACTTAGGTCTCTGGCTCCACTGTCTCTACTATTTCCCCTGACCTCCAACCCCGCCATCTACATCTCTGAAGTGGCGTCAGCACAATCTACACTTGTTCCTGTGTTCCTGTGGCTCAGTCCCATCAGTTTATCCCCTGATGTGTGTCCGGCAAGGTCTCCTGCTCTGTCCACATTCCCATAACCAGTAGTGGGAATGAGGACAGAGCTGGCGAACTTGCCGGACAAACATCAGGGGATCAACTGATGGGACTGAGCACCAGTAACACAGGAACAAGTGTAGATTGTGCTGACGCCACTTCAGAGATGTAGCTGGCGGGGTTGGAGGCCAGGGTAAATAGTAGAGACAGTGGAGCCAGAGGCCTAAGTGGAGCATGGTTAGAATCAGTAGTAGTCCACAACCTCCATAAAAACCGCTGCCCATTGGCCTCTGCATGCGGCATGCGTAATCCTGGGCACCAACAGCGTCAGTTGGTGTTCAGAAGTGTCGTCTCCACAGAGCCAAACACATTCGTTCAAGTGTTAGTGGGGTTCAGCACTGCCAGCTGTTCCCCTGCTGTGGAGATGGCAAGTCTCCTGCTGCATTCACCTGCCAAAATCCAGTAGGCCCCAGCCTGCTCCTCGCCTAATCCTGGGCTCCAACAGCGTCAGTTGGTGTTCAGAAGTGTCGTCTCCACAGAGCCAAACACATTCGTTCAAGTGTTAGTGGGGTTCAGCACTGCCAGCTGTTCCCCTGCTGTGGAGATGGCAAGTCTCCTGCTGCCTTCACCTGCCAAAATCCAGTAGGCCCCAGCCTGCTCCTCGCCTAATCCTGGGCTCCAACAGCGTCAGTTGGTGTTCAGAAGTGTCGTCTCCACAGAACCAAACACGTTCGTTCAAGTGTTAGCGGGGTTCAGCACTGCCAGCTGTTCCCCTGCTGTGGAGATGGCAAGTCTCCTGCTGCCTTCACCTGCCAAAATCCAGTAGGCCCCAGCCTGCTCCTCGCCTAATCCTGGGCTCCAACAGCGTCAGTTGGTGTTCAGAAGTGTCGTCTCCACAGAGCCAAACACGTTCGTTCAAGTGTTAGTGGGGTTCAGCACTGCCAGCTGTTCCCCTGCTGTGGAGATGGCAAGTCTCCTGCTGCCTTCACCTGCCAAAATCCAGTAGGCCCCAGCCTGCTCCTCGCCTAATCCTGGGCTCCAACAGCGTCAGTTGGTGTTCAGAAGTGTCGTCTCCACAGAACCAAACACGTTCGTTCAAGTGTTAGTGGGGTTCAGCACTGCCAGCTGTTCCCCTGCTGTGGAGATGGCAAGTCTCCTGCTGCCTTCACCTGCCAAAATCCAGTAGGCCCCAGCCTGCTCCTCGCCTAATCCTGGGCTCCAACAGCGTCAGTTGGTGTTCAGAAGTGTCGTCTCCACAGAGCCAAACACGTTCGTTCAAGTGTTAGTGGGGTTCAGCACTGCCAGCTGTTCCCCTGCTGTGGAGATGGCAAGTCTCCTGCTGCCTTCACCTGCCAAAATCCAGTAGGCCCCAGCCTGCTCCTCGCCTAATCCTGGGCTCCAACAGCGTCAGTTGGTGTTCAGAAGTGTCGTCTCCACAGAACCAAACACATTCGTTCAAGTGTTAGTGGGGTTCAGCACTGCCAGCTGTTCCCCTGCTGTGGAGATGGCAAGTCTCCTGCTGCATTCACCTGCCAAAATCCAGTAGGCCCCAGCCTGCTCCTCGCCTAATCCTGGGCTCCAACAGCGTCAGTTGGTGTTCAGAAGTGTCGTC
This sequence comes from Dendrobates tinctorius, assembly GCF_039654945.1. NCBI lineage: Eukaryota > Metazoa > Chordata > Amphibia > Anura > Dendrobatidae > Dendrobates > Dendrobates tinctorius. Next base: position 93,265,921 of record NW_027361696.1, on the reverse strand, counting down.
TCCACAGAACCAAACACGTTCGTTCAAGTGTTAGTGGGGTTCAGCACTGCCAGCTGTTCCCCTGCTGTGGAGATGGCAAGTCTCCTGCTGCCTTCACCTGCCAAAATCCAGTAGGCCCCAGCCTGCTCCTCGCCTAATCCTGGGCTCCAACAGCGTCAGTTGGTGTTCAGAAGTGTCGTCTCCACAGAACCAAACACATTCGTTCAAGTGTTAGTGGGGTTCAGCACTGCCAGCTGTTCCCCTGCTGTGGAGATGGCAAGTCTCCTGCTGCATTCACCTGCCAAAATCCAGTAGGCCCCAGCCTGCTCCTCGCCTAATCCTGGGCTCCAACAGCGTCAGTTGGTGTTCAGAAGTGTCGTCTCCACAGAACCAAACACATTCGTTCAAGTGTTAGTGGGGTTCAGCACTGCCAGCTGTTCCCCTGCTGTGGAGATGGCAAGTCTCCTGCTGCATTCACCTGCCAAAATCCAGTAGGCCCCAGCCTGCTCCTCGCCTAATCCTGGGCTCCAACAGCGTCAGTTGGTGTTCAGAAGTGTCGTCTCCACAGAACCAAACACGTTCGTTCAAGTGTTAGTGGGGTTCAGCACTGCCAGCTGTTCCCCTGCTGTGGAGATGGCAAGTCTCCTGCTGCCTTCACCTGCCAAAATCCAGTAGGCCCCAGCCTGCTCCTCGCCTAATCCTGGGCTCCAACAGCGTCAGTTGGTGTTCAGAAGTGTCGTCTCCACAGAACCAAACACGTTCGTTCAAGTGTTAGTGGGGTTCAGCACTGCCAGCTGTTCCCCTGCTGTGGAGATGGCAGTCTCTCCTGCTGTCTCCGCATTACAAAGACAGTAGGCCTCTGCCTACACCCTCCTATTTCCTGGGCTTCAACACAGCCAGTTGTAGTTCGGAAGTGCCGTCCACACGGAAAGAGACACTTGCTCCCGTGTCTCAGTGGGGTTCAGTAACGTCAGCTGATCCCCTGCTGTGTGGATGGCAGTCTCTCCTGCTGTCACCTCATTCAAAATTCAGTAGGCCTCTGCCTACACCCTCCTATTTCCTGGGCTTCAACACAGCCAGTTGTAGTTCGGAAGTGCCGTCCACACGGAAAGAGATACTTGCTCCCGTGTCTCAGTGGGGTTCAGTAACGTCAGCTGATCCCCTGCTGTGTGGATGGCAGTCTCTCCTGCTGTAAACTCATTCAAAATACAGTAGGCCTCTGCCTACACCCTCCTATTTCCTGGGCTTCAACACAGCCAGTTGTAGTTCGGAAGTGCCGTCCACACGGAAAGAGATACTTGCTCCCGTGTCTCAGTGGGGTTCAGTAACGTCAGCTGATCCCCTGCTGTGTGGATGGCAGTCTCTCCTGCTGTAAACTCATTCAAAATACAGTAGGCCTCTGCCTACACCCTCCTATTTCCTGGGCTTCAACACAGCCAGTTGTAGTTCGGAAGTGCCGTCCACACGGAAAGAGATACTTGCTCCCGTGTCTCAGTGGGGTTCAGTAACGTCAGCTGATCCCCTGCTGTGTGGATGGCAGTCTCTCCTGCTGTAAACTCATTCAAAATACAGTAGGCCTCTGCCTACACCCTCCTATTTCCTGGGCTTCAACACAGCCAGTTGTAGTTCGGAAGTGCCGTCCACACGGAAAGAGATACTTGCTCCCGTGTCTCAGTGGGGTTCAGTAACGTCAGCTGATCCCCTGCTGTGTGGATGGCAGTCTCTCCTGCTGTAAACTCATTCAAAATACAGTAGGCCTCTGCCTACACCCTCCTATTTCCTGGGCTTCAACACAGCCAGTTGTAGTTCGGAAGTGCCGTCCACACGGAAAGAGACACTTGCTCCCGTGTCTCAGTGGGGTTCAGTAACGTCAGCTGATCCCCTGCTGTGTGGATGGCAGTCTCTCCTGCTGTCACCTCATTCAAAATTCAGTAGGCCTCTGCCTACACCCTCCTATTTCCTGGGCTTCAACACAGCCAGTTGTAGTTCGGAAGTGCCGTCCACACGGAAAGAGATACTTGCTCCCGTGTCTCAGTGGGGTTCAGTAACGTCAGCTGATCCCCTGCTGTGTGGATGGCAGTCTCTCCTGCTGTAAACTCATTCAAAATACAGTAGGCCTCTGCCTACACCCTCCTATTTCCTGGGCTTCAACACAGCCAGTTGTAGTTCGGAAGTGCCGTCCACACGGAAAGAGACACTTGCTCCCGTGTCTCAGTGGGGTTCAGTAACGTCAGCTGATCCCCTGCTGTGTGGATGGCAGTCTCTCCTGCTGTCACCTCATTCAAAATTCAGTAGGCCTCTGCCTACACCCTCCTATTTCCTGGGCTTCAACACAGCCAGTTGTAGTTCGGAAGTGCCGTCCACACGGAAAGAGATACTTGCTCCCGTGTCTCAGTGGGGTTCAGTAACGTCAGCTGATCCCCTGCTGTGTGGATGGCAGTCTCTCCTGCTGTCACCTCATTCAAAATTCAGTAGGCCTCTGCCTACACCCTCCTATTTCCTGGGCTTCAACACAGCCAGTTGTAGTTCGGAAGTGCCGTCCACACGGAAAGAGATACTTGCTCCCGTGTCTCAGTGGGGTTCAGTAACGTCAGCTGATCCCCTGCTGTGTGGATGGCAGTCTCTCCTGCTGTCACCTCATTCAAAATTCAGTAGGCCTCTGCCTACACCCTCCTATTTCCTGGGCTTCAACACAGCCAGTTGTAGTTCGGAAGTGCCGTCCACACGGAAAGAGATACTTGCTCCCGTGTCTCAGTGGGGTTCAGTAACGTCAGCTGATCCCCTGCTGTGTGGATGGCAGTCTCTCCTGCTGTAAACTCATTCAAAATACAGTAGGCCTCTGCCTACACCCTCCTATTTCCTGGGCTTCAACACAGCCAGTTGTAGTTCGGAAGTGCCGTCCACACGGAAAGAGATACTTGCTCCCGTGTCTCAGTGGGGTTCAGTAACGTCAGCTGATCCCCTGCTGTGTGGATGGCAGTCTCTCCTGCTGTAAACTCATTCAAAATACAGTAGGCCTCTGCCTACACCCTCCTATTTCCTGGGCTTCAACACAGCCAGTTGTAGTTCGGAAGTGCCGTCCACACGGAAAGAGACACTTGCTCCCGTGTCTCAGTGGGGTTCAGTAACGTCAGCTGATCCCCTGCTGTGTGGATGGCAGTCTCTCCTGCTGTCACCTCATTCAAAATTCAGTAGGCCTCTGCCTACACCCTCCTATTTCCTGGGCTTCAACACAGCCAGTTGTAGTTCGGAAGTGCCGTCCACACGGAAAGAGATACTTGCTCCCGTGTCTCAGTGGGGTTCAGTAACGTCAGCTGATCCCCTGCTGTGTGGATGGCAGTCTCTCCTGCTGTAAACTCATTCAAAATACAGTAGGCCTCTGCCTACACCCTCCTATTTCCTGGGCTTCAACACAGCCAGTTGTAGTTCGGAAGTGCCGTCCACACGGAAAGAGATACTTGCTCCCGTGTCTCAGTGGGGTTCAGTAATGTCAGCTGATCCCCTGCTGTGTGGATGGCAAAGTCTCCTGCTGCCTACACAGTCGTACCACTACTGATTTTTAACCGTGCTCCAATTAGGCCTGTGGCTCCACTGTCTCTCGTATTTCCCCTGTCCTCCAACCCTGCCAGTTACAGCTCCGAAGTGGCGTCTGCACAATCCACACTTGTTCCTGTGTTACAGGTGTTCAGTCCGATCAGTTAATCCCCTGATGTGTGTCCGGCAATGTCGCCTGCTCTGTCCACATTCCCATTATCGGAATGTGGACAGAGCAGGCGACATTGCCGGACACACATCAGGGGATTAACTGACCGGACTGAACACCTGTAACACAGGAACAAGTGTGGATTGTGCAGACGCCACTTCGGAGCTGTAACTGGCGGGGTTGGAGGACAGGGGAAATACGAAAATCAGTGAATCCACAGGCCTAAGTGGAGCTTGGTTCAAATTAGTAGTCTACAACCGATCTTAAAATTTCTTCAATGCAGCCTAAGCCTGCTCCGTGCTTGTCCCTGGGCTTCAACACAGCCAGTTGTTGCTCGGAAGTGCCGTCTTCACAGAGTAAAACACTAGCTCCTGTGTTTGTGGGGTTCAGTAACGTCAGCTGTTCCCCTGCTGTTTTGATGGCAATCTGTCCTGCTGCCTCCCAATTGACAGCACATCAGGCCTCAGCCTGCTAAGTGCTTGTCCTGGGCTCCAACATCGCCAGTTGCTGCTCATAACTGACTTTGGCACGGGTACTCCCTCCTGCCCAGCTTGGTTCCAGCCCTGCCTGCTGTTTCCGGGAAGTGTCAATGTCAGTTTGCCACCCCAAGTTGCCATGTCGTGTTGCGGTTGGGTTAGCCGAGGCTAGGGTGCCAGCAGTTTAGGTGCTTCCTATGTGGACTGCGGGTTCTGGTAAGAAAGGTTTGTTCCATAGTGCCAGTAGGACAAGCACCCCCTGTAGGACTGTGTGATTCGGTAACTGCGGCCAGCTTGCGGCATGCCAACTTTGCTTTTCAGGGGTAACTTCTGATACCCCTCCGGGTTCCAGCACCGTCAGCTGGTTCTCATCAGAGCCTTTGGCCTAGGTGCCTCCATCTCGGTATCCGAGTTCCAGCAACGTCTGCTGGTCCTTGGTAGTGCTTTGTAGCACAGGTACCTCCTGCTTAGTAACCGGGTTCCAGCACCGTCAGCTGGTCCTCGGTTGTGCCATTGGCTCTTATTTCTTCTGCTGCCCCTCCGGGTGCCAGCACTGTCAGCTGGTCCTCGCTATTTCCATTTGCTCTTGCAGCTTATGCTACCCCTCCGGGTTCCAGCACCGTCAGCTGGTTCTCGTCAGAGCCTTTGGCCTAGGTGCCTCCATCTCGGTATCCGAGTTCCGGCAACGTCTGCTGGTCCTTGGTAGTGCTTTGTAGCACAGGTACCTCCTGCTTAGTAACCGGGTTCCAGCACCGTCAGCTGGTCCTCGGTTGTGCCATTGGCTCTTATTCCTTCTGCTGCCCCTCCGGGTGCCAGCACTGTCAGCTGGTCCTCGCTATTTCCATTTGCTCTTGCAGCTTATGCTACCCCTCCGGGTTCCAGCACCGTCAGCTGGTTCTCGTCAGAGCGTTTGGCCTAGGTGCCTCCATCTCGGTATCCGAGTTCCGGCAACGTCTGCTGGTCCTTGGTAGTGCTTTGTAGCACAGGTACCTCCTGCTTAGTAACCGGGTTCCAGCACCGTCAGCTGGTCCTCGGTAGTGCCATTGGCTCTTGTTCCTTCTGCTGCCCCTCCGGGTGCCAGTACCGTCAGCTGGTTCAAGAGGACAAAGAACAGGAAGACAACCACCAAGATGCAGAACAACAAGAGAGAGAAGACAAAGAAGCATAAAAAAAACAAAGCAGAAGAACATTAAGCATAAGACTAATACTCTGAGCAAATGATATTATCTTATTTATAAGCAGAAGAAGACTAAGCAGTGTATGGGGGTGAGTCCGTTCCTCCTCGTGGTGCCCCTGGAAAAGGCCTGCTTCTGCAGGCCAAACTGAACGCGGACAAATCCTGTTGTAAATCTTTTGTGACAGGCAGAACGGAAGGTGTAAACTTCTAACTTTTCTAGATAACAACTACAGGAATGCCTGACACAAACAAGAATATGATGAAGAAGAATAGGAAGAAGATGAAGAAGCTGAATATGTAGAATAATAATTGTTGAATAAGAAGAATATGAAGAATGTAAGAAAAGGAAGAAGAAGAAGAAGAAGAAGAAGAAGAAGAAGAAGAAGAAGAAGAAGAAGAAGAAGAATGTAAAAAAAGGAAGTAGAAGAAGAAGAAGAAGAATGTAAAAAAAGGAATAAGAAGAAGAATGTAAAAAAAGGAAGTAGAAGAAGAAGAAGAAGAATGTAAAAAAAGGAAGTAGAAGAAGAAGAAGAAGAATGTAAAAAAAGGAAGTAGAAGAAGAAGACATACATGTCTGGCAAAATATAAATGAGGCTAACATAGTCAATATCTTTGTAACTCCTAACATCTTTAAAAAAAAAAGTTTAATTCCTGCTATTCCATTTGATTGGGCTAAACCTCTATGGCTTTAATGTCTCCTCCACCTCCCACAATACATTCTACATTATTCTTAGTTGTTTTTCTTCATGTAGAATTAACCTACAAGGAAAGAAAGGGTTTTTTTTAATTCCGATATTTTGGCCCCATTGACTTGCATTGGTTCCCGGTATCGGAATCGGCGATACCGATACTTTTTTTTAAGATCGGCCGATCCATTCCGATCCGATATTTTCAAGTATCGGCTGGTATCGCTCAACTCTAGTCACCACACATATCGCCACCTACACACACTTTTTTGCCACCTCATAGCTCCATGACACACAATCTGCTCCTCCTTTTCTTTATTTGCTTTACACTGCAGCTTTGCTTCTTGTGTCTGTCATGGAGCTATGAGGTGGCAAAAACACAAAGAGGACTGAAAATCCTCCAAAAAAAAAATTAATACAGCCAAAGGGTCAGGGGTCAGCAATGCTCACCTGCCCAGGTGTCAGCACTAGTGCACTCAGGATGCTGGATTTTCTGCATCCTGAGTGCACTAAATCTGACACACGGGCAGGTGAGTAAAGATATGAAGTGGATTAGCTCTATCATCTCTTCATTCTGCATTAATCTATTGGACTATAGAAATGCAGATTGAAGAGATGATGGAGCTAGTCCGACATCACCTACCATAGCACTGACTTCAGAGAGAAGAGGTGTAGTGTAAAGCATAACCCAATTTGGTTATAATCGACTCCCTGTCTCATGCAATCTGTTCATGAGGCAGTGAGTGGATTTTCCAAAGACTGCAGTTGTGAGCCGGTGATCACCTTATTAAACTTTAAAAAAGAGTATTGTAATGTAGAGGGCACTTGGAACAGGTGTTTCACTAGCGGTGTTTTATTGTCAGAAAACATTAAAGGTACATTTTAATACTTAAGGTACATAGCAATGCATAACATTACAAGAACATTTAACTAAACCATTTCATCTTGCCATGCCACATGTCCAATATCTGAAACAAAGTAGGCTGCAAATGTATCCCTCATTTGGGCAACTTCCCTTGTTGTCCTCAGAGGGTGATGATGGTAATCTGGCAATGGTTTGGAAACAGATTCATCAAGTTCAATGTTGGGTCACTCTTTTGCCATTATGTAGTTGTGCTGAACCACACACGCCTTGACCACCTTATCGACTGTCTCAATTTTGAGATTAATGGCTGTCCCTAAAATGCGCCATTTCGAGACAAGCGTACCAAAGGCACACTCAACAGTTCTTCATGCCCTGGTCAGTCAGTAATTAAAAATCCTTTTTCTGTGGTTCATGTCTCGACTGGAGTATGGTTTAGGTAGGTTTCCACACATCTGAAAGGCCTCATCCCCAACCACAACAAATGGCATTGGCTGGACTTCAGTGTTGGGAGGAGGTCGTGGCAGGGGGAAATTAAAATTATTCCCATACAAGCGTTGGCCCATGTTCGAGTTTTTAAATGTCTGGGAGTAATTACCATGGCCAAAAGATCCAATGTCCTCAGAGGCAAAGTTACAGTCTGCAGCTGCAATTGCCATGAGCACTATGGAAATTTGTTTCTTATAATTAAAGTACTCAGATCCAGTTCCAGCTGGTTTGGTAATCCGAATGTTTTCCATCCACTGCTCCCAAACAGTTGAGGAAATTACAAAGTTTCAAGAATTTTTCTGCATTTTCCTGACAGATTTCCGTAGTGGGTAGGGGGATAAATTCCTCATGGAGAACATCCCACAAAGCCCGGCAAGTGTATATTTAGATGCCTCCTAAAGGGGCACGTGTGTGGGGTCAGGCACGTGTGTTATGAATGGGTCACTGAGGAGGATAGCAGGCCCAGGCTAAGCCACAGAAAACTAGAGAGGTTGGTAACTAAGTGGATTGCAGACCCCTGATCCTGTCCACACAACTAGCAGTAGCCGTGGAGCATACCTACGATGGTCCAAGATGCCTCGACACAGCCGGAGAGCTAACTAAGCTAAAAGCAAGAAAGGGGAAATCTAAACTGCCCTGGAGCAGACCCCAAAGGAATTGATAGCCCCCAAACATATATTGTCGGTGAGACAAGATGAAAACACAAACGCAGGCAGAAAAATAGACTGAGCAAACGATGGGGCCCACACTGACTAGACAGGACAGGAAAGGAAAGACACTGTCTGCAATCACGCAAAAAACCTTGCAAAAGTCCAGCACGTCTGATGCACAAAAAACACTGAAGTCGCACGACTTCGCCCCCACTATATCAGCACTCTGGTATATTCTGAAAGCAAAGCAAAAAGAGACCAATATAACAGGGGACAAAACAAACTGGCACAAGCAGTAACATATGAGTGGTGATTCAGCACAGCCCCAGCCGGAGCTGGCTGACCCGCACAAAGCAGAGATGGACAAAACCAGATCAAATGCAAACAGAGTAGCAAATGAACCACTTAGCTGAACATGCAGGGACAGAGCAGGAGACATCAGACCTCAGGAGGCACAGGAAGAAAATCACCAGCAGGGATAGAGGGAGTCGGCTGTCTTAAATCCCAATCTGTAACCCCAGATCTCCAATCGTCTTCCTCATTATCAGGTGGCAAGCCTCTGTCAATCAGATCAGCTCCACTACCTCCAGTAACCACCAGAGGGAGCCCAGAAAGAGAACTCGCAACCCCTCTGTCAATCTGACCAGCTCCACTACCTTCAGTAATCACCAGAGGGAAGCCAGAGAGAGAATTCACAACAGTACCAACCTTGAAGAGGGGTCACCCAACCCTCATCCATGCCACCAGGCCGGTCAGGATGGGCCCGGTGAAAAGCATGAACCAATCTTTCGGCATGAATGTCAGAAGCAGAGACCCAAGAATTATCCTCCTGGCCATATCCCTTCCATTTGACCAAGTACTGGAGTCTCCGTCTAGCCAAATGAGAATCCAATATTTTCTCCACCTCATACTCCAAATTACATTTAAACAATACAGGGTCAGGAGGCGCTGCCATGGGAACTACTGGCTCTACAAACCTGTTCAACAAGGATTTATGGAACACGTTATGAATCTTAAACGTAACTGGAAGAGCCAAATGGAAAGAAACGCGATTAAGGATTTCCAAAATCTTACAAGGTCCAATGAATCTTGGCTTGAATTTTGGAGACGCAACCTTCATAGGAATATTCTTTGAAGACAACCAAACCATATCACCCACTTTAAACCGGGGACCAATGGTCCTATACCGGTTGGAAAACCGTTGTGCTTTTTCCTGAGAGTGGGAGAACTTGGTCCCAAATCTGCTGCATTCTATCTACTACAGAATCCACACTTGGGCAGGCCAAAGATTCCACCTGCCCTGAAGAAAATCGAGGATGAAACCCAAAGTTACAGAAAAAGGGTGACATCAAAGTGGCAGAACTAGCCCTATTGTTTAGCGCAAATTCGGCCAAGGGCAAAAATGAGACCCAGTCATCCTGATCAGCAGATATGAAACATTTCAAATAGGGTTCCAAAGTCTGGTTTGTTCTCTCAGTCTGCCCATTGGTCTGAGGATGAAATGCAGAGGAGAAAGATAACTGAATTCCCAGTTTGGAACAAAAAGCTCTCCAAAATCTGGAAACAAACTGGACTCCTCTGTCCAACACAATGTTCTCAGGAATCCCGTGCAACCGAACCATCTGTTGTAAAAACACGGGCACCAACTCAGAAGAAGATGGCAACTTTGGGAGTGGTACAAGATGGACCATCTTAGAAAATCTATCACAGATCACCCAGATAACAGTCATCCTCTGAGAGACAGGAAGATTAGAAATAAAATCCATTGAGATATGAGTCCATGGCCTCGTGGGCACCGGCAGGGGCATCAACAACCCACTAGTACGAAAACAGGGCTTGGACCGAGAACAAGTCCCACAGGACTGCACAAAATTCCTGACATCACGAGATAAGGCAGGCCACCAAAAAGACTGACTTACCCAATTTCTGGTACCAAAAATACCTGGATGACCAGCCAACACAGAGCAATGAATTTCAGACATTACTCTTTTCCTCCACTGGTCAGGGACATACAATTTTCCAATAGGGCAACGTTCAGGTTTGTCCTCCTGAAATTCCTCCAGGGCACGTTTCAAATCAGATGAGATGGCAGAAAGAACAGCAACCTCATTTAGAATGGTAGTAGGCTCGGTCACATTAAGAGAATCCACAAAGAAACTTCTAGAAATTGCGTCCGCCTTAAAATTCTTAGTGCACGAAAGAAAAGAGACCACAAAATTAAAACGCGTAAAAGACAAGGCCCACCTAGCCTGTCTAGGATTCAAGTGCTTGGCTGATTCAAGATAAATCAAATTCTTGTGGTCAGTGAGGACCATAACTTGATGTCTAGCTCCCTCCAACCAATGTCTCCACTCTTCAAATGCCCATTTCATGGCCAATAATTCCAGATTCCCCATGTCATAGTTACGCTGAGATGGGGAGAATTTTCGAGAAAAGAAGGCACAGGAATTCATTTTAGAAGTCTTCGGATCTCTTTGGGGCAAAACGGCTCCTGCACAAAGCTCAGAAGCATCTACCTCCACCTGAAATGGGAGTGAGGCATCAGGTTGCCGTAGAAACAGAGCAGAAGCGAATCTCCGCTTAAGCTCCTGAAATGCCGAAACTGCCTCTGGAGACCAATTCACCACATCAGCACCCTTTTTGGTCAAATCAGTCAGTGGTTTAACAATACCAGAAAAATTACTTATAAATCTCCACTGAGACAGCCCTGACCAAAATTACTAATGACCTACTTACAGCCAAATCAAATGGACAATACTCTATAATCCTGCTTCTAGACCTGTCCTCTGCATTCGACACAGTTGACCACTGCCTCCTCCTACAGAACCTCTCCTCCTTTGGCATCAAAGACCTCACCCTATCCTGGATCTCCTCACACCTTTCCAACCACACATTCAAAGTCTCCCACTCCCACACTACCTCCTCATCCGACCCCCTCTCTGTTGGAGTCCCCCAAGGCTCTGTTTTAGGACCCCTACTCTTCTCAATCTATACACTTGGTCTGGGGCAACTCATAAAGTCCCACGGATTCAAGTACCACCTTTATGCTGACGACACTCAGATCTACCTCTCTGGCCCAGATGTCACCTCTCTACTGTCCAGAATCCCAGAGTGTCTATCAGCCATACCCTCCTTCTTCTCCTCTCGCTTCCTCAAGCTCAATGTGGACAAATCTGAAATCATCTTTCCTCCATCTCACAGATCTTCCTTACCCGACCTAGCTATAACAATTAATGAAATCACGCTTTCCCAAGTACCGGAAGTCCGCTGCCTCGGAGTAAGCTTTGACTCTGCTCTGTCCTTCAAACCGCACATCCAAGCTAATTCTACCTCCTGTCGCCTCCAGCTCAAAAATATTTCCAGAATCCGTCATTTCCTCAACCCTCAATCTACTAAAATGCTTGTGCATGCACTCACCATCTCCCGCCTCGACTACTGAACATCCTTTTCTGTGGTCTCCCTGCTAACACCCTTGCACCTCTCCAGTCCATCCTTAACTCTGCTGCCCGACTAATTCATCTTTCTCCTCACTACTCCTCTGCTTATCTCCTCTGCAAATCTCTTCATTGGCTCCCATTCCCTCAGCGTGTCCAGTTCAAATTACTTATACTGACCTACAAGGCCATCTATAACCTGTCTCCCCCATATAGCTCTGAACTAATCTCCCGATAACTTCCCTCACGTAATCTCCGGTCCTCCCAAGACCTCCTTCTCTCCTCCACACTTATTCGCTCCTCACCCAACCGCCTCCAAGACTTCTCCCGAATTGCCCCTATCCTCTGGAATAGAGATGAGCAACTTTGCCTTTTTTCGGGTCGAGACGGGTTTCATGAAACCCGACTTTCGCAAAGTCGGGAAGACCGAAATCGGCCGACTATAGGGAAAAGTCAGGGGCCGACTGAAACACGAAACCCAATGCAAGGCAATGGGGAAGCAAAGTCAGCAGGGAGTGGAAGACAGTAAACACACCTACAGTGCCCATTCCAATGCCAAAAACATCAATTCTTATAACTGAAGCTTGTCAACCTTAATTTACTTCCTAATAATAGTTACGCATTGAAAACTAGGGGTTATTTGGCTAAAGTTGTGGGGGGGTGGGTTGGCTCCAGGTTTTCGTGTGCCCTGGGCCAAAGAGTGTCAGTGCGCCCCTTTAACACATACTACAACTCATGATGTTCCGATACGGCACAGAAATATAGGTATAGTAGAATGACACATACTTCACTGCTTACATGACATGGCTGATCTATTTTAAATTGTACAATAGCTCAAAAACAGGACAGTATATTACTCCATACAGTTTTATGGCCACCACATTGTGCGCCATACAGAATAATGAGCCCCATATATTTCTCCATACCAAATAATTAGTCACATATAATGTTCCATACAGTATATGATGAGCTCCACATAATGCTCCATATATAATGGGCCCCATTTGTAATGCTCCAGTGTATAATGGGCCCCTTAGATGCTGCTCCAGTGTCTGATCTGCCCCATTTACAATGCTCCAGTACATGATGGGCCTCATGGATGATGCTCCAGTGTATGGTGGGCGCTAATAATGCTCCATATATAATGGGCCCCATTTGTAATGCTCCAGTGTATAATGGGCCCTTTAGATGCTGCTCCAGTGTCTGATCGGCCCCATTTACATTGCTCTAGCACATGATGGGCCCTATTTTTAATTAACCCAGGCATGGTATGTGAAAAGAGCTCCATGGAGTAATCTGAGGTGTGTGCTTCCACATCCTTCACTTTTGGTGTGGGTGAAGGACACAAGGAAAGAGGTTGCTCCTGACCAGAAGCCTGCAATTATGACTCAGTGCTTGCATTTTTTACAACTTCAGAAGAGAAGGCGATAGAGCTGGAGGCTGTTTCAGCAATGTAAACCACAAACAGTTCCTGATACTCCGGCTTTAAAAGCAGTCTACCTACTCCCAGAAAATGGAGCCTTACATGCCTTCCAGAGCTACACCATGACGCTGGCTCAACATCTCCTGCCTTAGCTGCTATTGTGTTTTTGGCACTACCAGCAGATGCACCACCACCATCAGTACCAGGTGGCCCTCCACGCCCACATCCACATCCTCTTCCACTATACTTCCTCATGTTTTTGAAGATGGACCCAAAATACCAGCAGATATATGGTACTGTATCAGAAGCGTACATCTCTATACAGTCTTTGGATAACAGTAAATCTCCGTATATATTTCATGAGGCATACAAAGACGCTCACAGGCTCAGTATGGATTACGCAATAAAATAACAAGTTGAAAAAGTGCACAGTATCACCAGATACAAGGTATATATAGTATAGTGTAAACATTCTGATTCTCCGTATACATTTCAGGAGGCAGACACAAATGCTCTCAGGCCCAGTATGGATTACACAAGAATAGGAAAAGCTGCAAATGGGTTATGTAACACAAGCGTACAGCTGTATACAGTGTTGGGGTAATCTTAAAGTTCCAAATATATTGCAGGAGTAACAGACAGACGTTTACAGGCTCATTATGGATTACACCAGAATCTAAATAGCTAAAAAGGTTACTGTATCAGAAGCGTTCTGCTGTATACAGTGTTGTCCAAATTGAAAGTATCGGTATATATTTCCGTAGTCACCCTCAGACGCTCACTTTGGTTTTGACCATAATAAAAGATGTTGTAAAAAAGGTCCTGGATAACAACATAGCAAGTATATATTTTTTAGGGTACAATTGAAATCTCCATATAAATAGTCCCGTAGTCACTCTCAGATGCTAAATGTCGAACAAAGGTACTGTATAACAGGATACAAGCTGTATTGAGTATAGTGTAAAAAGGCGTAACCCACACACGCTCACTCACTATGGATGATGTAGGGAAGGTGGACTGACAGACAAACCAGCCTGTAGTGAGAAGCAGAGGTGTAGCACAGTATAGGTGTCAAACCGCTAAGATAAAGAGAAAGGGTGTAGTGTTTTAGCTTGCCCATTGGAGGGCAGTGGAGAGTGTAGGAGTGGGACTGAATAACTGCCATTGGTCATTGAGAAACTGTTAGGTGATGGTGGGCGGAGTTACCAGTACTGGAAGTATAAAAGGCTGAGGGAATTTTCTGGAAGAGTGTCAGTCAGCGAAGGGAGCACAGTAAAGAGGAAGTTCTGCTGAGGAAATAGACACAGTGGAAAGGCTCCAGAGAGGACTGACAGTTGAGGCGGTCACATGGGGTGGCCCAGAGGATGGTAGCCGCAGACAAAGACGGCCTGGGGCTATTATACGGACGGTGTGCTTAGACTGGTGCAGCGCTGAGGTGTTTGGGCCGAGGCCAGCCACAATGGAAGAGCCACAGAGGACGCCACGATTATAGTTACAAAGGAAGTGAAGGTACCGGGGCCTGTGTACAGAGAAAAGTGAAATGGCTGTGGTGAATTGCTGTTGTCAACAGAAGGATGGGCACCAAAAATGGACCTGTTCAATACAAACTCTGTCTCAGTCTCGTGTTTGTCTGAGGCAAGAAGAGGGTCCCCCCCCACAGCTGGTTATCCTACATATGATACCTTAATACAAATTTTTGAAACAAGGTACTGTATCAGCACATACCAGGTGTGTCCAGTCTAGGGTTAAATTTCCATCTATACTTCCGGAGTGAGACACAGACACTCACAGGCTCACTATGTGTTACACCAGAATTAAAAGAGTAGAAAAAGGAAAAGGTATTCATAGCGTACACCAGTATACAGTGTTGTGGTACTTTTAAATCTTCGCATATATTTCAATCTCAGTAAGCCAGTCAAGAATCTCCGCTACTGGAAACTGCATGGATACAAGTATAGATGCAAAGTCGAGTGTTAGCAGAAATTTTGGAATTACTCATCGTGGGGAAACCTCCCGGTATATGTTGCAGAGGCGAGGCAGACCCTCAATTACTGTGTCTGTGGAGAAAGCGAAAAAGGTTCTTTGTGAAGAAAGGATTGCTTTATCGCAGTAGCGTGGATCACATCACCGTTACTCGTCTCCATCAAATTGTGATCACAGGGAGAGATGTACCCATGGTCCTCACTGCCTATAATGATGTGTCTGGTCATTTTGGAGTGCAAAAGACAAAAGCCACAGGCCGTAGGCGATTTTATTGGATTGGCATGAGAGGAGACATTGAAAAATGGTGGCAGGAATGTCACACGTCTGTGACTATCACAACTGTGAAAGGTGATCATAAACCACCACTGCATCCGCTTGTAAGTTGTCGTCCATTTCAAATGGTAGCCATTGATCATCTGAAGGTAGAGGCCAGCAGGACAGGCCATAGCTGCATCTTAACCATTATTGATCAATACACCAAATTTCTAGTGGCCGTCCCTGTGAAGGATTTAACTGCCCAGAATACACATTGATGGAGCAGGGAGAGGTAAGTATTGCAACTTGCAAGTGCTGTGGCCATGACCAAGCAGGTGGGTCACAGTCGTGGTCAACGGTACTGGCACAGGGCCCCTCATAGTATGCTGGTGTTTCTGATGGCGAGTGGGCCCTCCCACTGTCTGAGACACTGTATTGTACTATGAGGGGCCCTGTGCCATTGCCGTCGGCCATCAGTGGGCCCATCCACCTGTTCAGAGCAATGGCACTTGCCCGGGAGCGCCAGGTCTTGACCCCAGCCGTTGGGGGAGTTGTGGGGAGCCCAGTTAGGGAGGTTTAAAAATTGGCATATGTAGATGTGTTGGCTGGACATTCAGCTGCTGCATAGGGCGTAATTGGGCAAGTCCGAGGAAGAGGAGGAAAAACCGAGGCACTTTTCTGGTAACCTGTGATGTGTCATCAGGGGAAGGTGGGACAAAATCCTTTGAAACCCATGCATGGTTCATTTTAATGAAGGTTAGATCATCAACATTTTGGGTCAACAGATGGGTCCTTTTTTCTGTCAGGATTGATCCTGCAACACTGAAGACTCTTTCAGATAACACACTAGCAGCAGGGCAAGCGAGCTCCTGTAAGGCATATTATGCCAATTCAGGCCAGGCGTCCAGTTTAGAGGCCCAATAGTCAAAGGGTAATGACCTGTGAGGGAGAGCATCGATATGGGAGGAAAAGTAGTTTGTAACCATAGTTGACAATTGCTGCCTCCTGTCACTTTTAATTGATGCAGTATTAGCAGTCGTGTGAGCGGTACTTGAGGAATCATTCCACAACATGGTCATTAAACCCCTGTCTCCAACGCCACTTCAGCTGTGTGCACCACGAGCACCTCTGCCAAGCTGCCCCCGGCCCGTACGGCTCGTGTGAGAACCATCACCGCTGCTGTGTACTGGGAATGCCTCAACCAACCGGTTTACCAGAGTTGCTTGTTTATTAGCCAATATTAGGTCAAGGTTCTCCTGTGGCATGATGTTTTGGAATTTGCCTTTATAGCGTGGATCCAGGATGCTGGCCAACCAGTAGTCGTCATCGTTCATCATTTTGGCAATGCAGGGGTCCCTTTTTAGGATCTGCAAGGCATAATCACACAAGTGGGCCAATGTTCCAGGTGTCAATGATGCACTGAGAGGGCTGGGTGGAGGAGCGCTTTCTGGCAAATCCACATCCCTCCAGTCATGCACAAACCCTGTACCAGACTTTGCCACACCAATAATCAGTCCACAACATGGTTATGAAACCCCTGTCTCCAAAGCCACTTCGGCTTTGTGCCACATGAACACCTCTTCCATTGTGCCCACTATGGCTCGTGGGAAAACCAGCACCGCTGCTATGTGCTGGGAAAGCCTCAAACAAACGGTTTATCAGAGTTGCTTGTTTGTTTGCCAATATTATCTCTAGGTTCTCCTGTGGCATGATGTTGTATAATTTGCCTTTGTAGCATGGATCGAGGAAGCTGGCCAGCCAGTAGTCGTCATCCCTCACCATTTTGGCAATGCGGGGGTCCCTTTTTAGGATCCGCAAGGCATAATCGCACATGTGGGCCAATGTTCCAGGTGTCAATGATGCATTGCCCGCGGAGGGTGGAGGAGCAGTTTCTGGCAAATCCACATCCCTACAGTCACGCACAAACACTGTCCCTGACCTTGGAACGCCAACATTTTCTCTTGCCCCCTGAGAAACATCCTCCTGCCCAAAATAATCATCCCCCTCATCCTCATCCTCCTCCTCTTCCTCTTCTTCCTCCACCTCGTCCAGGACAGTTCCCTGACCAGACAATGGCTGACTGTCATCCAGGCTTCCCTCTTCCTCCTCCGCTGTAGACGCCTGATCCTTAATGTGCATTAAACTTTGCATGTGTAGACGCATAAGTGGGATGCTCATGCTTATGATGGCGTCGTCTGCGCTTACCAGCCGTGTGCATTACTCAAAACACTGAAGGACTTTACAGAGGTCTTTCAGCTTTGACCACTGCACACCCAAAAATTCCATGTCTTCCCTCAAACTGCCTGCCCATGTATCCTCCCACAAATGCATTACAGCTTGCCTCTGTTCGCACAGGCTCTCAACCAGGTGCAGGGTGGAGTTCCACCTTGTTGCAACATCTATGATTAGGCGGTGTTTGGGGAGGTGGAGCAATCGCTGCAGCTTCTGCATACGACTGGAGTGTACAGCCGAGCGACGGATGTGCAAGCACAGTCTTCGCACATTATGTAGCAGGAATGTTAACTCCGGATAATTATTAAGGAAACACTGCACCACCAGGTTCAAAGTGTGAGCCAGACAAGGTATGTGTGTGAGTTTTGCACGAGCTATAGCTGCCACAAAATTACGGCCGTTATCACTGACTACCTTGCCTGCCTCAAGATGTAAACTGCCCAGCCATGACTCTGTTTGTCACTGCAAGTAGTCGGTAAGTACCTCCGCTGTGTGTCTGTTGTTGCCCAAAGACATCATCTTTAACACAGCCTGCTGACGCTTACCACTAACTGTTCGATAGTGGGACACCTCGTGTGCAACACTGCCAGCTGCGGATGTAGTGCTCGTGCGACTGCGCTCTGTGGATGAGCTTTCGCTGATAGACGAGGAGGAGCTTTGAAAGTCTACGGCCAACTGTTTCCTATACCGTGGGCTAGGCAGCACTGTTCCACCGCAGTTGTCCCCAGTGGAGCCTGCATCCACCACATTATCCCAGCGCGCAGTGATGGACACGTAACAGCCCTGGCCATGCCTACTGGTCCATGCATCCATTGTGAGGTGCACCTTTCCACTCACTGACTGTTTTAGTGCATGGACAATGCAGTCTTTCACATGCCAGTGGAGGGCAGGGATGGCTTTTCGAGAAAAGAAGTGCCGACTGGGTAGGTCATAGCATGGGACAGCATAGGCCATGAGGTCGCGGAAAGCTTCGCTTTCAACCAAATGGTAGGGCATCATCTCTAATGAGATTAGTTTGGCAATGTAGGTGTTCAAACAGTGTACGCGGATGAGAGGATGAGTACTTTCTTGTCCTACTCAGAGTGTCTGGCAGGGTGAGCTGGACTGGAGAGCTGCATATGGGGGAAGTAGCGGTGGACCGGATGGAGTGAGAGGGGGTTGGTGATGGGATTGGTGGTGGCCTAGATTCAGTGTTGTGTTGCAAAACCATTGTGATTCCCTGAGTGCTTTGGCCTTGCGACGACACCTCCACAGTTAGTGCTGATGGTGTGCTTAATGGTGGCAGTGGTCTTACAGTGGGGGTATTGATGGAGCGTTGTTGGCTACCTTCAGTCGGAGTAGGTGCACATGTGCTACCTGAGGTTTTGTAGTCCGTCTACGCTTGCAAGTACACGTTGATTAAATGTCTAAGCATGCAACTTGTATTCAAATTTCTGAGTTGTTTACCTTGGCTAAAGGTCCTTCCGCACTTCTTACAGGTAACCTTTGCCTCATCAGTAGGATTTTGGATAAGGAAGTGCCACACTGCACTCTTCCTACTATGGTAAACATTTTCTGGCCTTGCACGCTGTGCTAAGTTGACCGTCTGGTCAAGCTGTCCTGCAACTCTTTTAGTTTTTGTTCCACATTTTAGGACAACTATGGGCCTGCTAGATAACCGCTGCTACGATGTCAGTGCCTGCTGCGGATCCTTTTCCTTATCTGAACTATTGCCAGCACCACCCTGCTCCCCAATGGATGCCAATCCGGGTCCAGAACTGGGTCATCTATCACCTCCTCTTCAAAGTCATCTGCACCTTCCTCTTTACCTTCCTCTGTGTCACCGTGTAAGGTAGTATAGTATGTGGGAAGGAGCACCTGGGTTTCTTCAGGGTCAGATTCTGGCTCAATAGACTACGAGGGCAATGTAGTGCTGTGGGTCAATGTACCAGCTGAATCATCTAGCAGTGGCTGTGCATCAGTGCACTCCATGTAAGATTCATCTTGGACTGGGGAATTCAGGATTTGACTGGATAACCCAGGCATGGCATGTGAAAAGAGCTCCATAGAGTAATCTGAAGTGTGGGCTGCCACATCCTTAACTTTTGGTGGGGGTGAAGGACACAAAGAAAGAGGTTTTTATGACCAGAACCCTACACTGACGACTCCGTGCTTGCAGGTTTTGACCGTTCAGAAGAGGAGGCAATAGAGCTAGTGGCTGTTTCGGCAATGTACGCCAAAACCTGTTCCTGATGCTCCGACTTTAAAAGCGGTTTTCCTACTCCAAGAAAAGGCAACCTTACAGGCCTTCTTTGGCCATATGATGATGCAGGCTCAACACCTCCTGCCTTAGCTGCTATTGTGCTTTTGCCAGAACCAGCCAATGCACCACCACCATCACTATCAGCTGCATCACCCTGCCCACATCCGTGGCCCCTTCCACCATACTTCCTCATATTTGGGAAAATGTACCAAAAATACCAGCAGAGAGATGGTATGAGGAGTGTCCAGCTGTTTAAGGTGTGTTAAACAAATTAAATCAACGTATATATTATGTTAGTCACAGACGCTCTCACAGTATGTATTGGACCATTATCCAACAAGCAGACATACGGAACTGTATCAGAAGTGTACGGCTGTATACAATTTTCGTGCAACTAACAATCTCCATATATGTATTTACGGAGTGTCACACACACACACTGACTAGGTGTAAAAGTGACTGTAATGCGAATGGCAGATATGCAATACTGTTGGAGAATCGGACAGCTCTATACGATGTGTGTATGTAAAATTGTCAAGCTCCGTGTATTTGTATACGGACTGACACACGCTGTCTCTGTCTAGTTTTGACCATGATCAAACAGCAGATGTACCAAACTGTTTGAAAAACTGACACGACTCTAAGGTGTAGGTCTGGAAAAACGGAAAAACTCCTCGGCTTTTTTCCAGAGTCACACACAGGCAGCTTCTATTTGTACATGCTAGAAGGCGGTACATGGTAGTGTGTGAGGAGTGTACACCGCTGTATGGTGTGTGTATGTAAAATTGTCAAGCTCCGTGTATTTGTATACGAACTGAAACACGCTTTCTCTGTCTAGTTTAGACCGTTATCAAACAGCAGATATACGAAACTGTTTGAAAATCGGACACGACTCTAAGGTGTAGGTCTGGAAAAACGGAAAAACTCCACTTTTTTTTTCCAGAGTCACACACAGGCAGCTTCTATTTGTACATGCTAGAAGGCGGTACATGGTAGTGTGTGAGGAGTGTACACCGCTGTATGGTGTGTGTATGTAAAATTGTCAAGCTCCGTGTATTTGTATACGGACTGACACACGCGCTCTCTGTCTAGTTTTGACCGTAATCAAGCAGCAGATATACGAAGCTGTTTGAAAAACGGACACGACTCTAAGGTGTAGGTCTGGAAAAATGGATAAACTCCTCGGCTTTTTCTTCCAGAGTCACACCCAGATAGCTTCTATTTGTCCGTGATACCAGCCAGTACACAGTAGTGTATGAGGAGCGTACACCGCTAGACGGTGTCAGTATGGAAAATTGTCAAGCTCCGTGTATTTGCATACGGACTGACACACGCTGTCTCTGTCTATTTTTGACTGTAATCAAACAGCAGATATATGAAACTGTTTGAAAAATGGACACAACTCTAAGGTGTAGGTCTGGAAAAACGGACAAACTCCCCGGCTTTTTCTTCCAAAGTCACACCCAGATAGCTTCTATTTGTCAGTGATACCAGCCGGTACACGGTAGTGTGTGAGAAGCGTACACCGCTGGACGGTGTGTGAAAAAATGAGTGCTCAGTAACTCACCAGGACAAAATAATAAAATTTGGAGTGCTTTGAAAAAAGCAGTTTGAACAGCAGTGTGCACACAGCAATGCAGCTAGCAGGTAGTTTTTAAAGGCAGCCTAATCACCACCAGCGCTGCTGCACACAACAAAAATCCTCCCCTTTCACTGCACACTAACTGTACAGTGAAAAGCGCTATCAGCAGAAGCAGTTTTTTTTTCTCCTTCCCTGCCTAACGCTCTCTCTGTTCAGAATCAGCAGCAGCACCTCTCCCTATTGTAAGATCGGCAGAAGTAAGATGGCGGTCGGCGTTCACAGCCTTTTATACCCACTGTGACGCCACACAAAGCCAGCCAATCACTTCAATGCCCTTCTCTAAGATGGTGCTGTCCGCTGAGCATGTCATCGCGTTGCCCACAGTGTGCGTCCTTTATCATTGGGTGAGAAAAAGCGCTGAAAGCATCATATGAAACGCGACTTTGGCGCACTGATCGATGACCTCGTGGCCGACCTCACACTATGGTCGGGTTTCGATATCCGACTTTGGCGAAAGTCAGCGATTTTTGAATCTGACCGACCTGTTTCGCTCAACTCTACTCTGGAATTCTTTGCCCCAACATTTCCGACTATCAACCACATTTGGATCCTTCAGACGGAACCTGAAAACCCACCTCTTCAAGAAAGCCTACAGCCTGCAATGACCCCGCTACCTCCTTCTCTCTCATCACTATCGGAGATATCACCTCAACCAACACCGGAACTGCTGCCACCCACCAACCTACTGTCTCCTTCCCCACCATCCTATAGCATCTAAGCCCGAAAGGGCAGGGTCCTCTCCCCTCTGTATCAGTCTGTCATTGTTAGCTTCTTTACTGTAAGTGATATCTGTAATTTGTATTTAACCCATTCTCATGTACAGCACCATGGAATCAATGGTGCTATATAAATAAATAAATAAATAAATAATAATAATAACAACAAAAAATAACAATGATAGTCTAATATTCTCTCCCAATTTGGTTGCTCATGAGGAACATGTCCATGTGATATTACAGATGTTGAGGGAGAACTCTTTCTTTACAAAATTAGAGAATTGTGTTTTTTATGTTCTGGACATTTTATTCTAGGGGAATATCAGGTCAGAAGAAGGGTTTCAGATGGACCCTGGAAAGGTACAGATTATAATTGTTTGGGTTCAACCTTCTGACTTTAAGGCTTCGCAAAGTTTTACTGAAGTTTATAGGAAATTTATCAAAGGATTTTCTCAGATTGCTAAACTTCTTACTGACCTTACGCGTAAGGAGGCGAATCTCAAGGTTTGGTCACCGTATGCTATAAAGGTCTTTAAAAAGTTAAAAAAGTAATTCATGTCTGCTCTCTTTATAATCCAAACCAATCTACAAGAGCCTTTCATTGTGAAGTCTGCATACACGCTAAGATAGTCATAGCCAGTTGGTCGGGGAATTGTCTCCATTGCCAGTTCCAAAAAGACCATGGATTCACCTGTTTATGGATTTAATTACAGATTTGACTCTAGTGGAAAAACAAAAAAGCTTATTTTGTTCCTTTGTCAACATTACCAAATACAGAGACACTCCAGGTTTTGTATTTCACATATTTTTAGGTTACATGACGTCTCTCTTAACATTCACGGAGTTTACCTTTAACAATCGAGTAAATCAGTCTACAGAAACCTCACCATTTTTCTATAATTATGTTATTCATCCTAATTTTGGTGAGTTTTCTAGGATTAGTTCTGAATGTCCTGGGGTGGAAGTCATTGTGCAGAGACTTGGGGATGTCTGGAGGGAGGTTCACAAAAATGTTAGAATTGCTCAGATTTGCCCCAAAATGGAAGGCCAATAGAAGATGTTTGGTGGGTCCTGTTTTTAACATTGGGGATAGGGTTTGGCTGTCATCCAGAAACATCAAGCTTAAGGTACCATAGGTGAAGTTGGGTCCAAAGTTCAGTGGTCTGTATGAAATTATGTAAGTGGTTAATCATGTGGACTTTAGATTGAAGCGTCCTCCATCTCTCTTCATCCCTAACATCTTTCATAAATCTCTGTTGAAAGAATTCGTCTCCTAGGCAGTGTTGCCATTGTCTCCGCCTCCTCTGTTTGCTGTTAATGGCAGTTTAGAATATGAGATGAAGAGAGTTGTGGACTCTCATAGGGCCTGAAATTCCCTCAAGTACCTCATCCATTGGAGGAGATGAGGTGATATGGATCTGAGGAGACATCCTGGGTCCCAGTTTGAGATGCAAATGATGATCTGTTTGTCAGTGCCTTCTATCTGAAGTTTTCTGGGAAACCTGGGGGTCTGGTGGCCCACATAGAAGAGGGGGTACTGTAACAAATCCACCCCTCAATGCTGAGCTGTCTGTGCAGTGATTGACAACTCAGTTGTCCAGTCTGGTGCAGGGAATGTTGAGCTGTCTGTGTTTTTATTAACAGCTTAGCCATCCAATATGAGAATGGCTGGTGCTGAGCTCTCATCAGGTGATCCTGTTTCCTTTGATTGTTCAGCTATTCAACTGAGCTGGCAGTCCCAGATAGCTGTCAGCTCTAGCTTCAGCTAAGTGTGGTTGGTTTACTCAATGCCTTATATTTTGCTTGATGATTTATCACTGCCTGACCTTGGACCTTATTCTGACCATCCGTCTATTTAGTCCCTTTGCTCTGACCCGCTATCCTCCTGGTATTTTGGCCTTGGACCATTACTTGACTATGACTTTGTCTCTTTCCTCAATTTATGATGCATCCTCATGGCTGTTGACCTCAGACTCCTTGACTATCCCAACTCCTGACTTGTGTATGAGAAGTGACTCAGCATCACAAAATAACTATTGAATAGCCATCATTTTAGCCCTCACTATAAAAGCAAAATGGAGGATATTTTATGGCTTCCAAAAAGGAGTCCAAATTGGTGCATTACCATGAAAAGCTGTGCATTCTGCTTGGTAAAACTAGGTATGAGCCTGACGACTGCTTAACTGACCAGAAAACCCTCTGCTCCATACAGATCAAACTCTCACCACTTATGCCTGTGTAAGGACTAGAACAAATAGTCGAGGCACTAGCTGCAACAGCTATAAGGTATTTGGCATTATGGAACATATGTTTTTCAGCCACCTTGCCTGCCTGATGCATTTCAGCAAACACTTCCCAGCTAAAAAGCCAAGTTCAGGTACATATACAGCTGCCACTCTCATTAGATGGCCATACACATCTTCTGTGTTTGTCTAAAGTGTTGTGCTGTATTGCTGCTGCTGGGAATCATATCTTCTTAATTTCTTTTTCAGTGTACAGAAAAAAGAAACAACTCCCAAAATAGTAATAATTTCTTTTACGGTTTGTTGACAAGCCATGTCTTCTTCACTTTCAAAGTAGCACACCGGATTCTGCTCCCTAAATAAGCAGATAATTTTTAGATGGCTTGTGAAATGCTATCAACTTTTCATTTAGCATAGATCAAAGGTCTTTATACTCCCTTAATAAGGTTGGTTTTTGCTCCACTTCTTGTGAAAAATTACTGCTTCTTCCTTTTGCTCCATAGGTGTATAAACACCACCAAGGCAGTCATTTGACCCAAAAATTGGATAATTTTTGGACCATTTTTTCAATTTAAGAAAATTAAAAATATATTTTAATGCAATATGTTGGTTGTTACATCTGTTTACCATCAGTTTCCCCTAACCAGATATATTTTGCTGACTTGAACATTTTGAAGGCTTTGTTAGCAAGAGCTTGAAAGGGGTTCAATTCAAACCTAAGAGAATTCAGAATGTTACTCATGTCTTATCCAGGCAGTTAGATACTTTGCAGTTATGCAATTTGCAGCTAATCAATTCACTGCAAAACAAAATAAAAAATAAGTGATTTCAAAACACTCAATCCTTTCAAATGGTTTATAATATTTTCCTCTGCTCTTGTATTGCACTTAAGTCATTTTTTACTGTCGCAAACGTAAAAATGGTGACATATTAAATGGCGACATATTAATTACTATGTGCTGTTTTGAGCTGAAAGTGGAATATGGTCAAATGTACAACCACATGCAAGAGATTTATAATGCTTGCACACAAATAGCATCTTATTCATGGTATTGCTGTCTGCAGGATTTCTCAGAAGGGAGAGAAGTAATGTTAACTTTTGCTTGCCGCCGAGGTCAAATGTGTACGTCACCCAAGCATACTATAATTAGGAAGAAAGGATGCTTGGTTTGACAATATATACCTTAAACCAAGCAAGAAATCTTTAATGATTTGGAATGCTTGTGTTAATTGCCTTTTTCTCTTTCATACTGTGAGATTTTAAAAGAATTTAAAGGTGTACTGCAATTTTAGTGCTGTGCTTTGTCACCTTTCAGTTGTGTATTGTTTCAATGTGTTAGGTTGGTGACTACATTATAGTGGTGCAAAAATAGAACTGAAAAAGATGGGAATAGTTGGCATGATACTCTACTCAAATTGCAAGTTTGAAGCTTACAGTAAGTAGGAACACTAAAAGCTTATATATGTAGCTATCCTTATAGCAACACTTCAGCAGTTTGTTTTTCAGTGCTGGATGGTTTCTCATTTAAGGATCTGACTGTAGTCTTATGTAGTCAAATTCATTTTTGTAAAATATTGTTTATAGACTGTAAAAGTAGAAAAGCATGAAAATAACTATATACATCTGGTATCGCCTTAATTCTACTGACCTGATGGCAGTCTTTTCACTTTTAGCGCACAGTGAAATGTGCAAATATATATATATATATATATATATATATATATATATAAACAATAACTCAATTGCTGTTTTTTGTTCATTCTACATCTGAAAAATCTAAATAAAAATCAATTATAAAAATGTTATGTACCGCAAAAGTTTTCACCTTCTCCTCCAAAAAATAAGCCATCAAATGACTCTGTTAGCCAAAAATAAAAAAGTTACAATTCTCAGAATATGGTAAAGAAAAAAATATTTTTCATTAAAAAACATTTTTACTGTGTGATAATCAAAGCATAAAAAACTATATAAACCTGACATTTTAATCAACCTGAGATCCAAATTTCCTACTCTGTGCCATATATCATATACAACCCATCTGAAACACCACAGTAAAACAAGGTGAACAGAAATGCACAATTTTACTAAATAATTATAAAAATAATTTATTATATCAAAACATTTTTAAAAAAAACATCCAATGTACAATAAAGCAACCTCAATTGCGGGACAAAAAGAAGGCTAATCACCCCAATATACGAAAAACATATGCGCAACAGGTATGAGATATGTATTACAATTGCTAACATCTGATGGCATAAGGTATAATACAATATAATTTGTAACTGCGCTTGCCTTTTTTCATTTATATAAGCCTGACAACTGTAATAGCTATTATATGTGCAGAAAAAATTCAGTGTCCTACCAAATACCAGATTTCACATATGTTGCCACCAAATTGTATGAAAGCACATAACGTGACAATAATGTGAGCGATGACAATGCTCAAAAGAAATCTCACCTGGCTAACTATAATGTGTGGAGTGACTGCCACATCCCTCACCCCAAATAATATGAAATCTGGTATTTGGTAGGACACTGAATTTTTTCTGTGCATATAATAGCTATTGCAGTTGTCAGGCTTATATAAATGAAAAAAGGCAAGCGCAGTTACAAATTATATTGTATTATACTTTATGCCATCAGTTGTTAGCAATTGTAATACATGTCTCATACATGTGGCGCATATGTTTTTCGTGTATTAGGGTGATTAGCCTTCTTTTTGTCCCGCAATTGAGGTTGCCTTGTTGTACATTGGATGTTTTTAAAAAAAATTTTTTTGATATAATAAAAATATTTTTATAATTATTTAGTAAAATTGTGCATTTCTGTTCACCTTGTTTTACTGTGGTGTTTCAGACGGGTTGTATATAAACCTGACATTGCTGTAATCATACTGACTAGGAATGAGCAAAGATGGTCGATGATACTCGGTGGTCACTCAAGCATCATGGTGCTCAGATATGCTTGTTGCTGGGTGAGTAATGGGCAAAGGTTGATATAAAACTTGAATCCCCGCCATGCCTGTTATGCAGCCAATAAGCATGCGTGGATTTCCTGTGAGTCACTGTAATGCCACAGCCATCTTAGTTGTGGCATTCCTGTGATTGGCTGACTGTCTGACATCATCAGGAATTGTAAAAGGACAGGCGCCACCCGACTCAGTACACTGACCCTACTGCGCAGCTCTGCGACACTTCATATTGGAGGGAGAATGCTTGTCTAGGCCTGTGTGCAACGAATCAGAGGCCTGCAGTGTTGATACTCGTGCTTATGCTGAGTCATCATACAATCAGCCCTTCTAAGGGCTAATCATTTGCAGAACATACAGGTACATCTCACAAAATTAGAATATCATCAAAGTTCATTTATATCCGTTCTTCAATACAAAAATTGAAACTCATACAATGAAAACCCCAAAGTTATAATCTCAGTAAACTAGAATTCTTTATAACACCAGCCTGAAAAATGATTTTAAAATAAAAAATAATGGCCTACTGAAAAGTATGTTCAGTAAATGCACTCAATCTTTGGTCGGGGCTCCTTTTATATCCATTACCACATCAATGCAGCGTGGCATGGAGGCTATCAGACTGTGGCACCATGAGCAGGAGAACTTTCTCAGGATCTCGGTGCCCCCAGACAGGAAGATACTGAGCACATGGAACTATGCAGCCTGCCATCTAGATGTAGCAGAGCTAGACCCATCGTGGCACCAATGGATTAGCAGCATCTCTGTGGAAAGTTGAAGAATATTGTTGCTTGTTTTTTACCTCTTTTGCAGATGACGAGGGCATCGGGGGTATGGGCAAGGTTGTAAGTATGGTTTATTTAAGAATATCAAAGGGGTCTGTGTCTTTCTTACAATTAAAGGATTTTTTCAGAGTGTCTGTGTTTTCTTACAATATGACTATTTGGCTAGTAATGAAGGCGTCTTATTGATGCCTCTCCATTACTAACCTCGGGGATTGATGTAATCTGACAATACAAAGGTGACATTAACCCGTCCAACTATCACCCCAGTTGCCACTGCTGCAAGGCAAGTGGGAAGAGCGAGGCTTAGAGATGCACATTTCTGGAGTGGATGAGAGCAGATGTTATTAGCCTGGGGGGAGTATCCATGGCTCCTTCCTAGGCTATTAACCCCTTAACCCCCAAGGGTAGTTTGCACGTTCATGACCGGGTCAATTTGTACAATTCTGACCACTGTCCCTTTTTGACGTAATAAGGCTAGTTTCACACTAGCGTTTTGGAGCGCAGCGACGGCCTGCGCACGGCCACCGCTAAGCCCTGCCCCCTGCCGCGCCTCTGCCTGTAGCTCCGCCCACCGGCGCATGACGCTACATGCGCCCTGCATCCCCTATCTTCATCACAGAGGGCGCAGGCGCGGCAGGGGGCGGGGCTTAGCGGCGGCCGTGCGCAGGCCGTCGCTGCGCTCCAAAACGCTAGTGTGAAACTAGCCTAACTCTGAAACGCTTCCATGGATCCTGGAGATTCTGACATTGTTTTCTCGTGACATATTGTACTTCATGTTAGTGGTAAAATTTAATTGAAATAACTTGTGTTTATTTGTGAAAAAAGCGGAAATTTGGCAAAAAATTTTAAAATTTCGCAATTTTCCAACTTTGAATTTTTATGCCCTTAAATCACAGAGATACGGCACACAGAAAACTTAATAAGTAATATTTCCCACATGTTTACTTTACATCAGCACAATTTTGGAACCAAAATTTTTTTCTGTTAGGAAGTTATAAGGGTTAAAATTTGACCAGCGATTTCTCATTTTTTGCAACACCATTTTATTTTTATGGACCACATCACATTTGAAGCCACTTTGAGGGGTCTATATGATAGAAAATACCCAAAAGTGACACCATTCTAAAAACTGCACCCCTTCAAGTGATCAAAACCGCATTCAAGAAGTTTATTAACCCTTCAGGTGCGTCACAGGAATTTTTTGAATATTTAAAAAAAAATGAACATTTACATTTTTTCATAAAAAAGGTTCATTTTTTTATTTTACCAAGGTTAACAGGAGAAATTGGACTGCAAAAGTTATTGTGCAGTTTGTCCTGAGTATGCTGATACCTGATATGTGGGGGGAACCACTCTTTCGGCGCATGGCAGAGCTCAGAGGAAGGAGCGTTGTTTGACTTTTTCAATGCAAAATTGCTATGCTATTTGCTTTGCACTTTATTGTGGCTATATATTGATGTGTATATATCTATCTAGTCCTTTGCACCGTCTTTTTGACTACACTTTATGTGATGTATTTTGGCTGTTTTACACAAAGATATTGTATTGACACTTGTTATTATTTATTTATTATTTATTACTTTTTAACATTGTGAGATATTCTTTATGATGTATTGATATTGAGTAATTACTGTTGTCCCCAGGGTGTGCCTTTATTTTGGCATTGGCCTCCCCTGATTTTCATTAATTTTAACTATATTCTAATAAAATAAAGTATTTCATCATTGGACATTTTTTCGGTTTTTTTCATTTGTTTTATTCTATTATCCGAGTTGTCCTTTATATTTCCATGGGTGCATTATTATGATTTTAGGTTAACTTATTACTATATATTGCACTTCCCTTGAGTCATTTATTTTATTAGGGCACATGGCAGAGCTCGGAAGGGAAGCAGCGCCATTTGATGTTTTTGGCTGGAATTGAGATCGGACACCATGTCGCGTTTGGAAAGCCCCTGACGTACCAAAACAGTGAAAACCCCCAACAAATGACACCATTTTGGAAACTAGACCCCCTAAGGATCTTATCTGGATGTGTGGTGAGCACTTTGAACCCCCCAGTGCTTCACAGAAGTTTATAACGACCAGGCGTGAAAATGAAAAAATCGTATTTTTTCAACAAACATGATCATTTAGTCCCAAATATTTTTATTTTCCCAAGGGTACCAGCAGAAAATGGACCCCAAAAGTTGTTGCCCAATTTGTCCTGAGTACAACAAATTCCCATATGTGGGAGAACACTACTGTATGGGCACACATCGGGGCTTGGAAGGGAAGTAGTGACGTTTTGGAATGCAGACTTTGATGGAATTGTCTGCGGGTGTCATGTTGCCTTTGGAGAGCCCCTGATGTACCTAAACAGTGGAAAACCCCCAAAAATGACACCATTTTGTAAACAAGACCCCCTAAGGAACTTATCTAGATGTGTGGTGAGCACTTTGAAACCCCAAGGGCTTCACAGAAGTTTATAATGCCCGAGCATGAAAATAAAAAAATCGTATTTTTTCCCCAAACATGATCATTTAGTCCCCAATTTTTTTTATTTTCCCAAGGGTAACAAGAGAAATTGGACCCCAAAAGTTGTTGTCCAATTTGTCCTGAGTACGCTGATACCCCATATGTGGGAGAAAACTACTGTATGGACACACGTCGGGGCTCGGAAGGGAAGTAGTGACGTTTTGGAATGCAGACTTTGATGGAATGGTCTGCGGGTGTCATGTTGCCTTTGGAGAGCCCCTGATGTACCTAAATAGTGGAAACCTCCCACAAATGACACCATTTTGGAAACTAGACCCCCCAGGAAACTTATCTAGATGTGTGCTGAGCACTTTGAACCCCCAAGGGCTTCTTAGAAGTTTATAATGCCCGGGCATGAAAATAAAAAAATCGTATTTTTTTCACAAACATGATCATTTAGTCCCCAATTTTTTTATTGTCCCAAGGGTAACAGGAGAAATTGGACCCCAAAAGTTGTTGTCCAATTTGTCCTGAGTACGCTGGTACCCCATATGTGGGAGAAAACTACTGTGTGGGCACACGTCGGGGCTCGGAAGGGAAGTAGTGACGTTTTGGAATGCAGACTTTGATGAAATTGTCTGCGGGTGTCATGTGCGTTTGGAGAGCCCCTGATGTATCTAAACTTTTGAAACTCCACACAAGTGACCCCATTTTGGAAACTAGACCCCCCACAGAACTTATCTAGATGTGTGGTGAGCACTTTGAACCCCCAAGTGCTTCATAGAAGTTTATAACGCCCGGGCATGAAAATAAAAAAATCATTTTTTTCCACAAAAATGATATTTTTGCCCCCAATTTTTTATTTTCCTAAGGGTAACAGGAGAAATTGGACCCCAAAAGTTGTTTTGCAATTTGTCCTGAGTAGGCTGATACCCTATATGTGGGGGTAAAACACTGTTTGGGCGCATAGCAGAGCTTGGAAGGGAAGGAGCACCATTTGACTTTTTCAACGCAGAATTGATAGAATTGAGATCAGACGCCATGTTGCATTTGGAGAGCACCTGATGTGCCCAAACAGTGGAAACACCCCAATTATAACTCCCATCCTAGCCCAAACACACCCCTAACCCTAGCCCCAACCCTAACCCTAGCCCTAACCCTAGCCCTAGCCCTAATGGGAAAATGGAAATAAATACATTTTCTTTTAATTTTATTATTTTTCCATTTTTCCCTAACTAAGGGGGTGATAACGGGGGGTTTGATTTACTATTTAAGGCGGTTTTTATTTTTGGCAGCTGTCATATACTAAAAGACGCTTTTTATTGTAAAAATAGTTTTTGCATCACCACATATTATGAGCTATAATTTTTCCATATTTTGATCCCCCAAGTCATGTGAGGTCTTATTTTTTGCGGGACGAGCTGACATTTTTATTGGTATTATTTTTGGGCACGTGACTTTTTTTATCGCTTTTTATTCCGATTTTTGGGACGCAGAATGAACAAAATCCAACGTTTCATGAATTTCTTTTGGGGGGTGCGTTTACACCGTTCTGCGTGCGGTAAAATTGATAAGGCGGTTTTATTCTTTGGGTCAGTATGGTTACAGCGATACCTCATTTATGTCTTATTTTATGTTTTGGCGCTTTTATGCAATGAAAATAATTTTATATAAAAAATAATTATTTTTGCATCGCTTTATTCTGCGAGCTATAACTTTTTTATTTTTTTGCTGATGATGATGTGTTGTGGCTCATTTTTTTGCAGGACAAGATGATGTTCTCAGCGGTACCATGGATATTTATATGCGTCTTTTTGATCGCGCGTTACTGCATTTTTTGTTCGGCAGTATGATAATAAATCATTATTTTTTGCTTTGTTTTTTATTTTTATTTTTTAAGGGGTTCGCTAAAGGGGTTAACTAATGGGACAGTTTTATAGGGCGGGTCTTTACGGACGTGGCGATACCAAATATGTGTACTTTTATTGGGTTTTTTTATTTCCAAAAAATGAATTTATTAGGGAATATTTTTTTTTAAATTTATTTAGGGATTTTTTTTTAAATTATTTTTACACCATTTTTTTTTAACTTTATTACATTGTCCCAGGTGGGACATCACTGTCCTGTGACAGATCGCTGATCTGTCACATCACATATCACTGTGACAGATCAGCAATCTGTCACAGGCACTACACAGGCTTCCTCCTTGCCTGCACTTTGCAGGCATGAGGAAACCAGCTCCCTGCAGGCCTCCGAAGGTCCCTGTCACCATCTTGGATTTGGGGACCTGCAGGGATAGAGCACACCGCTGCAGCGCTGCACATTGCGCTGGTGAGGGGGGCTCAGGGAAGCACGGAGGGAGTCCCCTCCCTGCCGATGCTTCCTTTTAACCCCCGGTACACCGCGATCGTGTTTGATCACGGTGTGCAAGGGGTTAACGTGTCGGGGGTAGTCCATGACCACACCTGACACATTGTGCCGGGTGTCAGCTGTGATTATCAGCTGACACCCGGCCGCGATCAGCGGTGCTCACCACGTGGGCACCGCTGATGGCTGTGAGGTACTGTCCCGTCCCTGGGAATTAAGTCCCAGGGCACAGGGATGGGATAGTACGTCACATGGCAGTAAGGGGTTAATGTCAGCCCACAGCTGTCTGCAAAGCCTTTGCTTGCTGGTTATTAAATATAGGGGGACCCCACGTCATATTTTGGGGGGATTATCCATTTTAATATCCAGTAAAGGCTAATTATACAGCTGTGAGCTGATATTAATAGCCTGGGAAGCTCCATGGGTATTACCCCCTTCCCAGACTATAAACATTGGCCCCAAGCCATCGGCTTTCCCTCTGCTGGGGACAAAAATTGCACGGGAGCCCATGCAATTTTTTTTCCAAAAAATAATCTTTTAATAACAATGGCAAGAGAATTTCCTAAGGTGAATGAGAAAGTGTGATGACTTATGGATTAAATGTCCAAAAAGTCTGTATCATTCGCCGTGATATTGTCAACAATATAAATACATTCTAATTATACTCCTTGATACACCATAGAGGCTCCATACTAAATATTGGAAATGTTATATAGAAGTTTTATTGATAATAGTACACATAATGGTGACAACATGCATAGCACTACAAAAAGACAAAGGGTAGTAGTAAAAGGTGAATACAAAATGTCGTATTATGTCAAGTAGGAGGGGTTTGAAACATTCTCACAAGATATGTAAGTGTGTTCAGTTGCCACTAAAGAATAATACAGTAGCTATTAGGGATATACTGTAAGTAGTATAACTGAACATAAATATCAAATGTATAACAGATATGTATATTCCACCTAGACAAATGCAAATACAAACATCTGGCAGGGAAATGGCAGTCTCACAACGCCCATAATTACATAACCTCAGCTGCTCACAGAGAAAAGTTCAACGCTAACCTCTATCTCATCCTATATAACAAATAATAGCCTGAGTGAAAGTTCTACAATAGGATATAATGGCCACTCGACCACCCATCAGTGAGTGATCATAGAGGAGAGGTAGGAGTGTTGGTAAAATCATTACCTTCAGTCAAGGTGAAGCTGGGTCTGAGCGCAGAGGGCGTGTGTGGGACCCCGGGAGCCTTGACGCGCGTTTCGCCTATGGCTTCGTCGGGAGGCGTGGCCAATTTAAAAGAGGCATAAGCATTTATAGTGTGCAATGGGAATCCTCAGCGAATCAGTGTTCTCTCCATGTGAATGCCAGCCCACAGTAAGGAGGAGCTAGCGTGTGCAGGAGCTGGCGGAAAGGAGGGCTCGCGTCATCACCATCCGTCGCCCCGGCAACTCGCACACACCCCCGGACCCATGGCATGGGCACAGCACACCGAGAGAGCATAGATGTGGGGCAGAACACAGCAAGTTGGCGTGCATCCTGTGTGATGTGCCCGCCCATAGTAATGAGGGGCGGGCGCGCGCCAGAGCGATGGAGGGGAGGACAAACGTCATCACCATCCATCACCTCGGCAACGCACACGCACCCCCAACACCACAGGGCGGGCACAGCACACACATAAAGCGCGTCGGCGCAGATGGTTCAGCCTGTACCATGATGAAAAGAAAGTGGGGAAAAATACTCACAAAATAATCCCTCAAAAAGGGGAGGTGCAAATGAGTTACATCATAGCTGTCATACAGCAACATAATAGCTATGAAATGCAGGATATATAAAGTGTATTGACAATTTAGAAGATGCATATCTCATACAGTCATTCAAAAAATAATAACGACAATATGGAAAACAAGCATATAAAAGATACTAATTCATATATATGTCTATACAAAAGTATACCTAATATTTGGGCATAAATATATACCAACAACCATATACATACAAATGAATAAATAGTAAGAAAAAATAATTCATACAACAAAATCAATATCGGGTAAGTATGAAAAGCCCCGATGTTAAATATAGACATTAAAGGGTAGTAATTATAATACAAACTCATAACACATGTTCCTTAAAAAAAAAGGCAATATTCAAAAAAATAGCAAAAATAAATGTACATAGTTGTAAATAGAGGTATATATTATAATAAACAGCTGCGAATTCAGCATCTACCAATGGTCTAGATGAACAAGTCCATTATTCTTCAAGGTAAATTCAGTATCCGGTACCGCTGAGGAAATCCAAGAACAGGAATGGGTGATAGAGAAGGGGGGTGAAAACGAATCATCCAATCTACAATGTGATCACAAAACACAAAATAAGTAACAGCAAGATTAAAAACAAAACATATGCAGATACCTCAAAATAAAATACTTTATAAAAAGGATTTGAAGCTGATAGTCTCATTAAGACCTTTTGGGGCCATTGTGTCAAGAATTGTAATCCAACCTGTCTCTTTTTGGAGCAATCTCTGTCTAGGATTCCCTCCACGAATCCCCATATATATATGATCAATACCACATACTTTGAATCCCTTAGGGTTACATTTGTGAGTCTCAAAAAAGTGTTTAGGGATAGTTTTTAAAAGATGTGGTTCGGAACAGCCTGACGCATTTTTGATATCTCTAAGGCTACTTTCACACATCAGGTTTTCGGCGTCAGGCGCGATCCGGCGTCGTGCCGGAATGCCGGATCCGGCAAATGTTTTGTAAAACCTGATGTGCCGGATCCGGTTTTCTGCCGGATCCGTCTTGTTCTTGACAGACAAAACCGGATCCGTCTCATCCGGTTCATCCGTTTTTCTATCCGTTTTTCGACGGATTACGCCGGATCTGGTTTTTAAAATTGACCCTTGTGGCCTTCCGAACGGGATTGGCTACTGGAAAACTATATATAGCATGTTCCTACAGCCCTTCTTTGACAGGTTGTAGAGGAGAAAGTGCAGGTTGGAGAGAAGAGCAAGTTACTGGCGAAGATGGATGTTGTCATTGGAAATATTACCACTAGAAGTTCTGTGACGGTTTCAGTAATGAGGGACAATTTTGCACTATACTTTATGTCACCTCAAGGCAGAGTACACTGGCAGGATGACAGAGTGTGAAAGATTTGTGCCCTAACCAAACTTGTGTACCTTCTGGACCAACAGTATATACCTTTGCCAACCAAAGTTGGCTATCTTGTCATGGTCTTACTATTTTTAGCTTTAGGCCACAGGTGTGTACCTGGTTGTGTTTTATGCAAAGTATTTCACCTTTTAACAAAAGTTGTGTACATTGTTAGGAAATCACCAACAATAAACACAACTTTTCAGGTGAAATACTTTGCTTCAAACACAACCAGGAACACAACTGTGGCAAAAAGCTAAAATTTACCCACAGTTATATACCTGGTTTTGAATACCTTTTTACCTTTTAAATACCCTGTATTTAACCTTTTTTTTAAACATATTTCGCCGCAGAAAGAAATGACAGACAACCAGTGTAAACAATAATTTAACTTTTCTTTAAAATATTTTTTTTTGTGTAAACTGTTTTTAAAGTTAAAAAACTTTTTTAATAAAGGTTTGAAACCAACCAAATGGGCATTTTTATTACAAAAAAAACATTATAACTCGGTGTAGTGTGGGGTGGAAATACTGCTGGAGGGGCTGCGGGACACTTCGACAATGGGAGTGTGGAGAGAGGATTGGGATCGTGGTGGGGAAGGAACAGTTAGAGGTGATGGTGTGGAAAAAGATACAGAATGGGTGGACATGTGGGAGGCAGAAGAGGTGGTGGGCGGTGGAGTGGAGGGTTGGGCAGGGACTGTAGGAGCAGATGATGTTGATGGAAAGTTGTATGGGGAAGGAGTTTGGTACGGGGAAGGAGTTTGGTACGGGGCAGGTTGCTGGAAGTGGGGAGATGTCTGGTACTGGGGAGGTTGCTGGTACTGGGAAGGTTGCTGGTACTGGTGAGGTTGCTGGTATGTAATAGGAGGGGGAGGATGGAAAGTGGCTGGAGGGGGTGCAGATGTAATAGGAGGGGGAGGATGGAAAGTGGCTGGAGGGGGTGCAGATGTAATAGGAGGGGGAGGATGGAAAGTGGCTGGAGGGGGTGCAGATGTAATAGGAGGGGGAGGATGGAAAGTGGCTGGAGGGGGTGCAGGTGGAGGAACTACAGTGGTGGGAGGTGGAGGTTGGGAGGTAACCTGCTGTAGAGCACCGTGGCACGAATGCATTACATGCATCTGCTGGGTAGGAGATAGTGTTGCCATGCGCTCCACAACAGACCTGAAAAAGGTGTGGTTTGGCGAAGATCTTGCTTCTGAATGCATGGATTGCAGAAGTGTCTTCACCTCCAGAATGCTGGAGTTGATCTGCTGAAAGCCTGCGGAGATTTGCTCTGACAAGACTTTTAGACAGTTCTGGAAAGATGCATTCAGATGCAAGAACTCTGGCGCATAACTCTTTTCCTGACCCCTCTGCCGCTGCCGCCCAGTACCCGCAGGTGTACTAGAGGTGGCAGGGGCAGAAGGGTGGGGTAAAGGGAAAGCGATCTCCTCACCAGCAGCTTCATGTAATGTAGGCGGCCACGATGCTCCTGTGCTGGTGGATGGGACAGATGGGTCGAATGTGTGGGAAGGCTGGGAAGGTGCAGATGTACCGGGGCGGTCGAAGTGTCCCTCGGTGCCGGTCTCCTCAGGGATCGCCTCAGAAGGGTCCAATCGTGCAGGCTCCCGAGTGCTGCTCACCGTGCTGTGGAATAAAGAGAAAAAAAAACAATTAAAATACTGACATGGTATGGCCCTGGCTGAAAAAAAAAAGTTACATCTAACATTTTTTTTCACATGTGGTGTGTAATATTTACCTTCTAGTGACCATTGTTTCCCGGAGGAACGACAGGGCTTGTGCGTACTTGTACTTGCTCCTGCGTCCTCCAGATCCACTCGGGGCCCGCATCTCTTTATTGAACTCCTTCTTGAAACGATCCCTCACAGACCGCCACCGATTCACAATTCTGTTCCCTGAAACGAGAAAGGAGTGGTTAGTATACAACATCAGTGTTTCACAAACTCCAGTCCTCATGGTCCCCAGGGGTCATGTTTTCAGGATTTCCATAGTAAATAGAAATCCTGAACACATGATCCGTGGGGACCACGAGGACTGGAGTTCGGGAAACACTGGTTTACATCAAGCAACCGGTACTGTATATACTTACGCTCTTTAATCTGGGCCCGAACATCGAGGTCCTCCCAGCGGCCCACAAGGAGCGAACAGATTTCCTCCCAGAGTCGTCGGGTAACGATAAGGTCAGCGTGGCGGCGGTCAGCCATATTCCAGAGCGGCTCCCTTTCTCTGACGAGATCGATGAGGTGGTCCACATCGAGTCCTCCATCCTCACCGTCAGAGTCGGGAGCACGCTGTGAAGGCTTTTAAAGAAAAAGACAAAAATAACATAATTAGCCTCCACAAAAGAAATGAAATAAAAAGTGCAAAAAAACAAAGCAAAAATATTTATACTTACACGCTGGTGACCGCCGCGTTGCTGTCGCCGACGACCCTGGGAGGCACTGCGAGGACCTCTTGGCCGAGCACCAGATTGGGAAGACTAGAGAAGAAAACAAAAAATGTTATGTCTTTGGATGTAGGCATTTGTTTGCTGTGTGTGGTCTGCAGAACATTGTTTTCTATGTGTTGTGTGTAGTGTGATGTTGTGTTTCTGCGTTTGATGCAAAAAACTTACCAATTGTGAGCCCACTCCAGGTGTCTGTCCACCCCTTCCTTCTTCTTCTGGGAGCTCCTCTTCATCTTGTGAATCCTGTTTTGAAATAAAAGGCAATGAATAGACATATATTACAGAGATGATGGATTTTGGAAATAAAAACTTACCGTCAAACGCTGACGATGCGAGGGAGGGCTCCCAGAAGATGATGTGCTGTCTTCCTGGTGGCCACACTCCATGCCTGTGGGTGGTGTTCCACCTGCTGCCATTGCTGCTGCTGCTGCATCTATTGGGCGGCTGTTGAATAAAGAGAAACAAAGGGCCAATGAATATCTTGATATTCAATAGCCCTAGTTTGGAGGAATGGGGGATTTGATAATTACCGTCTCTCATCTGCTGCTGGCCTCCCCTCCTCAGCATGTTCCATTTGCTGCTCCATTTGGGGTGGTGGTGGTGCTGATGGTGCTGCAGTGGTCTCCTGCCTTCTCCTGCTGCGCTTGGTTGCTTTCTTGGGTGGCATGTTGGGTGTGGCTGTGGGTCCCACTGTCTTGCTTTTATATATGTCTTGTGGGCAGAGCTACTGAGCATGCTCAGACCAAAAAAACCGGATCCGGCCACCGGATCCGGCTTTCGCCGGATCAGGCGCATTGCGGCGCTCATAGGCTTTCATTGTGTGAAAAAGACGGACGCGCCGGATCCGGCGTGTCCGGCTTTTCCGCCGGAGACAAAAAACGTTACAGTAGCCGTTTTTTCCAGACGCCGGATCGCGACACATTGCTGGATCCGGCGAAAACCGGATGAAACTCATGGCCATCCGGCGCGATCCGGCGCAAATGCAAGTCAATGGGGGGGAAACCGGATCCGGCATTGCATTTCGCCGGATCCGGTTTCTGTCAAAAGCGCCGGATCGCGCCTGACGGCGAAAACCTGATGTGTGAAAGAGGCCTAATATGTTCCTGCATGCGAGTTTTGAGAGTCCTCATAGTCATGCCAATGTAAATATATTCACAGGGGCAGCTGGCATGATATATCACTACTTCTGTGTTGCATGTGATATGATTTTAACATTTTTTGTCTTAGAGGAGTCCCAAAATTGTTTAGTACGTAGTATATGGGGACATGCCGAACAGTCCACGCAGGGGAAGCATCCCAGGGAGGACCTTTACTTGATGTAAATGGTGATTTGACTTGAGGTGGAATGTAATGACTACGACAGAGAATATCTCCCAGTGAATGTGATTTTTGCCAGGTAATAGAGGGATGTGGAGTTAATTGGTAACTTAAATCTTTGTCCGTCAGTAATACTGACCAATGTTTCTTAAAGATGTTGTTAATTTCGGCCCAATTAGCGTTAAATTTGGTAATAAAACGCAGTTTAGAGTCGTTAATTTTTTGTGTACCTTTGAACGATTTATTCAATAAAGTTTGAATTGGCTGCTCGCAAGAAACCTCAATGAATGTCTTTTTTCCTATAACACCTATCTTGAAAACGACGGGACAGTTCCTTTTCTTGATTAAAG
Source organism: Dendrobates tinctorius (assembly GCF_039654945.1). NCBI lineage: Eukaryota > Metazoa > Chordata > Amphibia > Anura > Dendrobatidae > Dendrobates > Dendrobates tinctorius. The sequence goes on along the minus strand of NW_027361696.1, from coordinate 93,225,870 downwards.
AAGATTTTATCATCTGAGCAAATGCGACGTGCTCGTAGGAATTGTCCAATCGGAATTGAATTCTTCAATTGTGGGGAGTGGGAGGACGTGTAATGCAAAACTGCGTTTGTCGCCGTATTTTTGCAGAAAATGTTCTTGCAAATAGTCCCATCTGGGGTTTTAGAGATGAGGAGGTCCAAGAAGTCAATTGATTTTTGACTATATTTCCATGTTAGCCTGATATTGGATTCATTGGCATAAAGAAGATTCAGAAAGGTGTCTAGTTGCGACGTGGAGCCCCGCCAGATGAAAAGAATATCATCGGTATGGGGTAGCCACGAGATGATACGACAATGACCAGGTGTGTCAAGGACCGTATCCCACTCCCACAGCCCCAGGAACAAAGTAGCATAGGAGGGTGCACATGCAGCCCCCATAGCTGTGCCCTGGAGCTGTAGGAAGGGGCGGTCCATAAACACAAAAAAATTATGCATCAAAAGAAAAAGTAATAGATCCAAAATGAATTGAATCAAATTAGGTTCCAGATTGTTCATTTGAAGAAAAAAATTAGCGGCTTTCACCCCATGGCTGTGGTCTATCGATGTATGCAGGGACTCCACATCGCAAGTAACAAGCCACATATCACTATCCAAAGTAAGACCATTAATCTCTTCTTGTGAGAGATGTTGCAAACTCCTCCTACTTGACATAATACGACATTTTGTATTCACCTTTTACTACTACCCCTTGTCTTTTTGTAGTGCTATGCATGTTGTCACCATTTTCTGTACTATTATCAAAAAAACTTCTATATAACATTTTCAATATTTTGTATGGAGCCTCTATGGTGTATCAAGGAGTATAATTAGAATGTATTTATATAGTTGACAATATCACGGTTAATGATATAGACTTTTTGGACATTTAATCCATAAGTAGTGTTGAGCATTCCGATACCGCAAGTATCGGGTATCGGCCGATATTAGCGGTATCGGAATTCCGATACTGACTTCCAATACTTTTGTCATATCGGATACGGGAATCGGAAGTTCCCATCATGCTATGAGCCTGCTTGCTTTGATTAAGTGTGGGCACATCCTGTTAGGCATGTAGGCATGTTAACTATTGGCATGGCTGTGATTGGCTGCCGAAATGATGTCATGATGCACTATAAAAGCCACCGCAGCCGCCATTTCTGGTTCACTCTGCTGTGAATTCAGTTAGGGACAGGCTGCTGTAGAAGACTGTGAGGGACAGTTAGAAATAGCGATTCCACCAAACATCTAGTGCTTTACCCAGGCTACATAAACCACCACTGTAGCCTTCTTTGCCCTAGCAGCAGTGTTCACAGCTGTCTGCAAGGGCTGTGTGAGTGCAGCTCACGCTGTGGAGTGGGTCCTGCAGCCACGTCAGGCTGTAGGCCACCCAGTGTGATCACTGCTGCCTCATACATCTTTTAATTTTTGAGCTGCATTTTTTACATAATTTCAATCTAGTGTGCTTCCATCCGTATCCATATACGTTGGTTGCAAACACTAGTAGTAGACAGCGGAGCCTTTCTGCAGCCTTTCAGTACTAGTGTCCACTTTGCTGCACTGTTCACGGCTGTCTGAGAGGTCTCTGACTGTGTGTGAGTGCAGCTCACGCTGAGTAGTGTGTCCTGCAGCTACGTCTGGTTGTAGGACGCTCAGCGTGCGTCAGTGCCTCACACATATTTGTATTTGAGTGCAGCTCATTTTTTCTTCTATTAGTGTGCATCCATCCGTCTCCATCTACGGTGGTTGCAAACACTATATAGGAGTACACAGCGGAGCATTTCTGCAGCCTGTCAGTGCCAGTGCCCACTTAGCTGCACTGTTGACGGCTGTCTGAGAGGTCTCTGACTGTGTGTGAGTGCAGCTCACGCTGAGTAGAGTGTCCTGCAGCTACGTCTGGTTGTAGGACGCTCAACGTGCGTCACTTCCTCACACATATTTGTCTTTGAGTGCTGCTCATTTTTTCTTCTCCTATTAGTGTGCATCCATCCGTATCCATCAACATTGGTTGGTTGCAAACACTATATAGGAGTAGATAGAGGAGCCTTTTTTTCTGGCTTGTGCCCTGCCGGCGCAGCCAGATTAGTATTACCCAATTTTTGTGGAGCCTCATCTTTTGCATTGTAGGTTACCTGCCTGCATTGTAATAGCTCCAAAAAGTTGGTGATACTATCAGTTTCAATTCTTTGTTCACATACTTTGAGTTTGTTTCCAACAAAGAAACCACAAAAAAAGTTCACCAAACACTACATTTGGAACTTGTGTAGGCCACATCAGCTCCTATTAAAGTGTAGTCCACACACACACACTTCATAAAATTAGTGTTTCTTGTACCTGTAACCAGCTGTTCAGGAATAAGCACACTAAGGCCCCCCTTTGTACTTTTCTGCCTATCTTAAGCAGTCTGGCAAGATGAAGAAGGCAGGGAGTAAGGCGCGTGGGCGTGGGCGTGGAGTTTCAGCAGGGAGAGGACGTGGGGATTCTGCAGGGAGAGGACGTGGGGATTCTGCAGGTAGAGGACGTGGGGATTCTGGGCCTGCTGCGGGCACCAGTGGATCAGCATCCCCCAGTTTTAGCAGGCAACAGTCCTTTATGCGCAGCTTTGTAGGACCTCAACGTACCCCACTGCTGCGGGAGGAACAAATTGTAGCCGTTGTCGGATGGATGGCAGCTAACGCATCGACTTCAATTACTTCCGCATCCTCTCAGGACCAGAGCACCGAAGAGCAACCATCTGTCTCTTCACCACCTGCCAAAGTGCCCAGGCAGTCAGAGAGACATGGACAGGAGCCATCACAGTCTCTACTTCTGTTCTGGGAATCTGTTGGCTTGGAAAGAGGGGGCCAGCCAAGCACCATTCCTGAATGTGAAGAAGAGGGAGTATGCAGTGATGCGCAACTTCTTTGTCCCTCTGAATCTGAAGAGGCGAGTGGGCCAGTGCCTATGGTCAGCACACCTCAGTACGCATCAGATGATGACGAGACTCAGTTGCTACTTTCTGGTGCGTACGGTGCTGGCGAGACAACCCCGGAGAAGCAGCTGTTTGAAGAGGGGAGGGAAGATGATGAGGTCCTTGACCCATCATGGCGTGAGGAACAGGAAGGTGGTGGGAGCAGCTCGGAGGAAGAGATTCCCCTACCGGCCAAAACAGGAGGCAGAGGGAGGGGGAAGACTTGGTTGCCTGTACCCTCCACTTCGGCACCCGTTAGGAGCATTCCTCATTCCAAAGGCAAAACGGGCGCTCCCAAGACTTGCAGTGCGTGGTCCTTTTTTGACACAGTTGCAGATGACATTTGCTTTGTCAAATGTAAGCTGTGTCATCAGAAAGTCTAAAGAGGGAGAAATGTCAGCAACCTCAATACCACAAATATGTGGAAACATGTGCGCACCAAGCACGAGTTGGAGTTGCAGAGACACCCTGAAGACGTAGGCCAACGTACAGCACCACCTACCACCTCTTCAGTTCATGTTGGGGCCTCTTCCTCCAGCTCACACACTGCTGGTTCGGCTTCCTCACAGGATCGCCAAGGAAGAACCTCTGCCACTGTTGTCCGGAGACCCTGTCAGATTCCACCCATAGCAGCACGTTCCCATCCATCACAGCCATCGGTAGCACAGGCATGGGATAAAAGGCGCCCTTACTCGGCAAACCATCCTTGAGCACAGTCTCTGAATGCTGGCATTGCCAAACTTCTGGCAGTTGAAATGCTGTCATTCAGGCTGGTGGACACTGACACCTTCCGGGACTTAATGGCATTGGCAGTCCCCCAATACAACGTGCCCAGCCGCTTTTATTTCAGCAGGCGAGCCGTCCCTGCCCTGCAGAAACATGTTGAGGGCAAAATAAAACATGCGCTACTAAATGCCGTTAGTAGCAAGGTCCACCTGACCACCGATGCGTGGACCAGTAACCATGGACAGGGACGATATCTTTCCCTCACTGCCCACTGGGTCAATGTTGTGGAGCCAGGTACAGATCTGGAGAGTGGCGCTGTACGTGTTCTTCCAAAGCCACGGATTGCAGGACTCCAGTCTGTACACATAGACTCCTCCTCCTACTCAAGTTCCTCAGAAACAGCAGAGCAGGAGCCTGTTACGACCGATATGAACACAGCCGTGGCCAAACGTCAACAGGCTGTACTCAAATTAATTTCTTTGGGGAATCGAAGCCACACAGCGCAGGAGCTCTGGAATGCTATCAAGCAGGAGAGCGATGTGTGGTTTGGGCCAGCGAATCTCCAGCCGGGCTTGGTAGTGTGTGACAATGGCCGAAATCTGGTGGCAGCTCTTGGCCTAGGCAACCTCACACACATCCCATGTCTGGCACATGTGCTTAACTTGGTCGTGCAGAGCTTTCTGAGGGACTATCCGGATCTTGATGCACTGTTGCACAAGGTCCGCATAGAGTGCGCTCACTTGCGGCGTTCCAGCACGGCAAGATCGATTTGGCCTTCCGGAACATCGCATCATATGTGACCTACCCACCCGGTGGAATTCAACGTTACATATGTTGGAGCGGTTGTGTGAGCAGCAGGCAGCAGTCATGGAGTACCAGCTGCATCAGGCGCAAACAAGTCGCACTGTGCGCCGTTCACACTTCAGCACCATTGAGTGGGCCTCTATGAAGGACATCTGCCTCGTTTTGCGTGCCTTCGATGAATCCACGCGGATGGCGAGTGCAGATGATGCACTAGTCAGCATGACTGTCCCCCTTATCTGCCTGCTTCAACAAACACTGCAAGCACTAAGGGATGAGGTTTCGGAAGAGGTGGAGGATGAGGAGTCCCAAATGCCATCTGCTTCTGGACAGTCTGCGCTACGTGTTTCCTCACAAAGGCCTAGGCAGGGGACACTTTGTGAGGAGGATGAGGAGGAGTCGATGGAGGAGGAAGACATCTCTCCAGAGGAGGGAGGTACACAAACCTCTACTCAGTATGTACAGCGAGGGTGGGGTGATGCAGAGCAGGCCGAGGTCACGCCTCAAACAGGAGACAGCGGTTCTTTGGCAGTTGGGAGTCTGCAGCACATGGTTAATTTCATGCTGCAGTGCCTGAGAAACGACCGCCGCATTGCCCACATTCTCGTCTCGGCTGATTATTGGGTGTACACCCTCCTAGATCCTCGCTACCGGGACAGCGTACAAAGGCTCATACCAATGTTGAACCGGGAGCGTAAACTGCGGGAGTACGAAGAGTCACTGGTGCAGTCCATAATGTTTTCCATTCCACCCGACAGCATTGTTGCTAGTGCTTTACAAAGCAGCTCTGTGCGTCGAGGCAGTGGAGGAAACTCTGCACAAAGAGGGAGCAGAGGCAGCGCCGCAGCACAAGGCAAGACCACTATGGCCCAAATGTGGCAAAGTTTTGTGTGTCCACCACAATTGTCTACACCATCAGCGACGCCTCGAGTCAGCAGGAGGCAACGCTTCCGTCAGATGGTGTCAGACTACATGTCTTGCCCTGTCGCTGTACTCCCAGATGGCTCTTCCCCCTTCAAGTTTTGGGTCTCTAAGCTGGATACATGGCCAGAGCTTAGCCAGTATGCATTGGAGGTGCTGGCTTGCCCTGCTGCCAGTGTATTATCGGAACGCGTCTTTAGTGCCGCAGGTGGTGTACTAACAGACCGTCGCACGCGACTATCTTCCGATAATGTTGACCGGCTGACTTTTCTGAAAATGAACAAGGCTTGGATCTCCAAAGACTTTGCCATTCCTCTTACAGACTAAATTAGTGGTTGGCAACTATATCCAGGTCTGCTGGTGTGTTCATTTTTCTACCACCTGAACTATAATCCCTGTGCTTCAACACAGCCAGTTGTCGCTCAGATGTGTCGTCTGCACAGAGAAACACACTAGCTCCTGTGTTAGTGGGGTTCAGTAACGCCAGCTGATCCCCTGCTGTGTGGACGGCAAAGTCACCAGCTCCATCAACATTCAAACCACTACTGATTTTTAACCGTGCCCAACTTAGGTCTCTGGCTTCACTGTCTCTACTATTTCCTCTGGCCTCCAACCCCGCCATCTACATCTCTGAAGTGGCGTCAGCACAATCTACACTTGTTCCTGTGTTCCTGTGGCTCAGTCCCATCAGTTTATCCCCTGATGTGTGTCCGGCAAGGTCTCCTGCTCTGTCCACATTCCCATAACCAGTAGTGGGAATGAGGACAGAGCTGGCGAACTTGCCGGACAAACATCAGGGGATCAACTGACGGGACTGAGCACCAGTAACACAGGAACAAGTGTAGATTGTGCTGACGCCACTTCAGAGATGTAGCTGGCGGGGTTGGAGGCCAGGGTAAATAGTAGAGACAGTGGAGCCAGAGGCCTAAGTGGAGCATGGTTAGAATCAGTAGTAGTCAACAACCTCCATAAAAACCGCTGCCCATTGGCCTCTGCATGCTGCATGCGTAATCCTGGGCTCCAACAGCCTCAGTTGGTGTTCAGAAGTGTCGTCTCCACAGAGCCAAACACATTTGTTCAAGTGTTAGTGGGTTTCAGCACTGCCAGCTGTTCCCCTGCTGTGGAGATGGCAAGTCTCCTGCTGCCTTCACCTGCCAAAAGCAACAGGCCCCAGCCTGCTCCTCGCCTAATCCTGGGCTCCAACAGCGTCAGTTGGTGTTCAGAAGTGTCATCTCCACAGAGCCAAACACATTCGTTCAAGTGTTAGTGGGGTTCAGCACTGCCAGCTGTTCCCCTGCTGTGGAGATGGCAAGTCTCCTGCTGCCTACACCTGCCAAAATCCAGTAGGCCCCAGCCTGCTCCTTGCCTAATCCTGGGCTCCAACAGCGTCAGTTGGTGTTCAGAAGTGTTGTCTCCACAGAGCCAAACACATTTGTTCAAGTGTTAGTGGGTTTCAGCACTGCCAGCTGTTCCCCTGCTGTGGAGATGGCAAGTCTCCTGCTGCCTTCACCTGCCAAAAGCAACAGGCCCCAGCCTGCTCCTCGCCTAATCCTGGGCTCCAACAGCGTCAGTTGGTGTTCAGAAGTGTCGTCTCCACAGAGCCAAACACATTCGTTCAAGTGTTAGTGGGGTTCAGCACTGCCAGCTGTTCCCCTGCTGTGGAGATGGCAAGTCTCCTGCTGCCTACACCAGCCAAAATCCAGTAGGCCCCAGCCTGCTCCACGCCTGATCCTGGGCTCCAACAGCGTCAGTTGGTGTTCAGAAGTGTCGTCTCCACAGAGCCAAACACATTCGTTCAAGTGTTAGTGGGGTTCAGCACTGCCAGCTGTTCCCCTGCTGTGGAGATGGCAAGTCTCCTGCTGCCTACACCTGCCAAAAGCAACAGGCCCCAGCCTGCTCCTCGCCTAATCCTGGGCTCCAACATCGTCATTTGTTGTTCAGAAGTGTCGTCTCCACAGAGCCAAACACATTCGTTCAAGTGTTAGTGGGGTTCAGCACTGCCAGCTGTTCCCCTGCTGTGGAGATGGCAAGTCTCCTGCTGCCTACACCAGCCAAAATCCAGTAGGCCCCAGCCTGCTCCACTCCTGATCCTGGGCTCCAACAGCGTCAGTTGGTGTTCAGAAGTGTCATCTCCACAGAGCCAAACACATTCCTTCAAGTGTTAGTGGGGTTCAGCACTGCCAGCTGTTCCCCTGCTGTGGAGATGGCAAGTCTCCTGCTGCCTACACCTGCCAAAATCCAGTAGGCCCCAGCCTGCTCCTCGCCTAATACTGGGCTCCAACAGCGTCAGTTGGTGTTCAGAAGTGTCGTCTCCACAGAGCCAAACACATTCGTTCAAGTGTTAGTGGGGTTCAGCACTGCCAGCTGTTCCCCTGCTGTGGAGATGGCAAGTCTCCTGCTGCCTACACCTGCCAAAATCCAGTAGGCCCCAGCCTGCTCCTCGCCTAATCCTGGGCTCCAACAGCGTCAGTTGGTGTTCAGAAGTGTCGTCTCCACAGAGCCAAACACATTCGTTCAAGTGTTAGTGGGGTTCAGCACTGCCAGCTGTTCCCCTGCTGTGGAGATGGCAAGTCTCCTGCTGCCTACACCTGCCAAAATCCAGTAGGCCCCAGCCTGCTCCTCGCCTAATCCTGGGCTCCAACAGCGTCAGTTGGTGTTCAGAAGTGTTGTCTCCACAGATCCAAACACATTCGTTCAAGTGTTAGCGGGGTTCAGCACTGCCAGCTGTTCCCCTGCTGTGGAGATGGCAAGTCTCCTGCTGCCTTCACCTGCCAAAAGCAACAGGCCCCAGCCTGCTCCTCGCCTAATCCTGGGCTCCAACAGCGTCAGTTGGTGTTCAGAAGTGTCGCCTCCACAGAGCCAAACACATTCGTTCAAGTGTTAGTGGGGTTCAGCACTGCCAGCTGTTCCCCTGCTGTGGAGATGGCAAGTCTCCTGCTGCCTACACCAGCCAAAATCCAGTAGGCCCCAGCCTGCTCCACGCCTGATCCTGGGCTCCAACAGCGTCAGTTGGTGTTCAGAAGTGTCATCTCCACAGAGCCAAACACATTAGTTCAAGTGTTAGTGGGGTTCAGCACTGCCAGCTGTTCCCCTGCTGTGGAGATGGCAAGTCTCCTGCTGCCTACACCTGCCAAAATCCAGTAGGCCCCAGCCTGCTCCTCGCCTAATCCTGGGCTCCAACAGCGTCAGTTGGTGTTCAGAAGTGTCGTCTCCACAGAGCCAAACACATTCGTTCAAGTGTTAGTGGGGTTCAGCACTGCCAGCTGTTCCCCTGCTGTGGAGATGGCAATTCTCCTGCTGCCTACACCTGCCAAAATCCAGTAGGCCCCAGCCTGCTCCTCGCCTAATCCTGGGCTCCAACAGCGTCAGTTGGTGTTCAGAAGTGTTGTCTCCACAGAGCCAAACACATACATTCAAGTGTTAGTGGGGTTCAGCACTGCCAGCTGTTCCCCTGCTGTGGAGATGGCAAGTCTCCTGCTGCCTTCACCTGCCAAAAGCAACAGGCCCCAGCCTGCTCCTCGCCTAATCCTGGGCTCCAACAGCGTCAGTTGGTGTTCAGAAGTGTCGTCTCCACAGAGCCAAACACATTCGTTCAAGTGTTAGTGGGGTTCAGCACTGCCAGCTGTTCCCCTGCTGTGGAGATGGCAAGTCTCCTGCTGCCTACACCAGCCAAAATCCAGTAGGCCCCAGCCTGCTCCACGCCTGATCCTGGGCTCCAACAGCGTCAGTTGGTGTTCAGAAGTGTCATCTCCACAGAGCCAAACACAATCGTTCAAGTCAATGCAAGAAAGCGGACGGCACCGCTGTTACCGTGCTAAGGTCCGTGGCTGGCAGCAGGCGGAGAGCTCACATCCAGGACTCCCGGGTGCTTGACCTCATAGCAAGACGAATGTAGTTTCCAAGAGAAAAAGGTCGCACTCTGCGGGATAATGATGAATGTTTATTGACACTGAATTACATGTCACGTAGGAGATGTGAAGGAGAGTGTGTCAAATGGCTGACTACGGCCACTTCACGCTACTCGAGCGCTTCCACGGGTCAAAGTGCAGGAGGAAATGACGGATACTTATGCATACCAATCACTCCTCCTGCCAGCCACTAAAAAAAAAAAAAAAAAAAAAAAAATAACAAGTGAAACAGACAAGTGTTACGTGCAGACATATAAAAACATACAATTTACCGCCTCAGCGGGAACAATACCTTTACATATAAAATTACAAAGATTACAAGGAACAATAAATCATTATCAGTGTTACTGGTTAACCCCTATAATTAAGTTAACTCTTCAGGATAATCTATTCCGGACCAAATATGTGATCCCATTAAATATAATATAATTGTGATATATTGCGACTATGTCGTAGCTCCTGTCTCCAGGATAAAAATCACTGACACCTATCTTATTGCCATTTATATTATAATAATATCCTAGAAAAACTATTTTCTCACGATCAAAACGGATTAAGACAAATTTAACTATGTAGTACAAAATTAAGCGAATAATAAACTGCCCCAATTTTATATAAATTTTTTATCAAGCAAAATACCACGCCGAATGTCATATATTTATATACCTCCCAGACATGATTCTTGTGTTATAATCTCATAATATTAAGCAAAATACATTTATATGTATCAATTATCATAAAAAAATAGCCATATCTACTTTATCATTGAAACCTGCGGGACCCGTCGCCCGTGTATCCATGATCCATTTCGATTCCCGCTGCAATAATAATTTATGCAAGTTCCCTCCTTGTGGGGGTAACATCACTTTTTCAATACCCGCAAAAGTAAGGACACCCGGATCCGTCCCATGTACAGTCCTGACATGGTCAATGAGACGTGGCACTCCTTTCCCAGATTTTATCGACTTGAAGTGCTCCCATAACTACTTATGGGAATGTGGACAGAGCAGGCGACATTGCCGGACACACATCAGGGGATTAACTGACCGGACTGAACACCTGGAACACAGGAACAAGTGTGGATTGTGCAGACGCCACTTCGGAGCTGTAACTGGCGGGGTTGGAGGACAGGGGAAATAGGAAAATCAGTGAAGCCACAGGCCTAAGTGGAGCTTGGTTAAAATTAGTAGAAGTCTACAACCGATCTTAAAATTTCTTCAATGCAGCCTCAGCCTGCTCCGTGCTTGTCCCTGGGCTTCAACACAGCAAGTTGTAGCTCGGAAGTGCCGTCCACACGGAAAGAGACACTTGCTCCCGTGTCTCAGTGGGGTTCAGTAACGCTAGCTGATCCCCTGCTGTGTGGATGGCAGTCTCTCCTGCTGTCTCCACATTCCCAATACAGTAGGCCTCTGCCTACACCCTCCTATTTCCTGGGCTTCAACACAGCCAGTTGTAGCTCGGAAGTGCCGTCCACACGGAAAGAGACACTTGCTCCCGTGTCTCAGTGGGGTTCAGTAACGCTAGCTGATCCCCTGCTGTGTGGATGGCAGTCTCTCCTGCTGTCTCCGCATTCCAAAGACAGTAGGCCTCTGCCTACACCCTCCTATTTCCTGGGCTTCAACACAGCCAGTTGTAGCTCGGAAGTGCCGTCCACACGGAAAGAGACACTTGCTCCCGTGTCTCAGTGGGGTTCAGTAACGCTAGCTGATCCCCTGCTGTGTGGATGGCAGTCTCTCCTGCTGTCTCCGCATTCCAAAGACAGTAGGCCTCTGCCTACACCCTCCTATTTCCTGGGCTTCAACACAGCCAGTTGTAGCTCGGAAGTGCCGTCCACACGGAAAGAGACACTTGCTGCCGTGTCTCAGTGGGGTTCAGTAACGCCAGCTGTTCCCCTGCTGTGTGGATGGCAGTCTCTCCTGCTGTCTCCGCATTCCAAAGACAGTAGGCCTCTGCCTACACCCTCCTATTTCCTGGGCTTCAACACAGCCAGTTGTAGCTCGGAAGTGCTGTCCACACGGAAAGAGACACTTGCTCCCGTGTCTCAGTGGGGTTCAGTAACGCTAGCTGATCCCCTGCTGTGTGGATGGCAAAGTCTCCTGCTGCCTACACAGTCCTACTACTACTGATTTTTAACCGTGCTCCAATTAGGCCTGTGGCTCCACTGTCTCTCGTATTTCCCCTGTCCTCCAACCCTGCCAGTTACAGCTCTGAAGTGGCGTCTGCACAATCCTGTGTTACAGGTGTTCAGTCCGGTCAGTTAATCCCCTGATGTGTGTCCGGCAATGTCGCCTGCTCTGTCCACATTCCCATAACCAGCCCTGCCTGCTGTTTCCGGGAAGTGTCAATGTCAGTTTGCCACCCCAAGTTGCCATGTCGTGTTGCGGTTGGGTTAGCCGACGCTAGGGTGCCAGCAGTTTAGGTGCTTCCTATGTGGACTGCGGGTTCTGGTAAGAAAGGCTTGTTCCGTAGTGCCAGTAGGACAAGCACCCCCTGTAGGACTGTGTGATTCGGTAACTGCGGCCAGCTTGCGGCATGCCAACTTTGCTTTTCAGGGGTAACTTCAGCTGCCCCTCCGGGTTCCAGCACCGTCAGCTGGTTCTCGGCAGAGCCTTTGGCCTAGGTGCCTCCATCTCGGTATCCGAGTTCCGGCAACGTCTGCTGGTCCTTGGTAGTGCTTTGTAGCACAGGTACCTCCTGCTTAGTAACCAGATTCCAGCACCGTCAGCTGGTCCTCGGTTGTGCCATTGGCTCTTATTCCTTCTGCTGCCCCTCCGGGTGCCAGCACTGTCAGCTGGTCCTCGCTATTTCCATTTGCTCTTGCAGCTTATGCTACCCATCCGGGTTCCAGCACCGTCAGCTGGTTCTCGGCAGAAAAGGAAGAAGTAGAAGAATTTAAAAAAAGGAAGAAGAAGAATGTAAAAAAAGGAATAAGAAGAAGAATGTAAAAAAAGGAAGTAGAAGAATGTAAAAAAAGGAAGAAGAAGAAGAAGAATGTAAAAAAAGGAATAAGAAGAAGATGAAGAAGGTAAAAAATGGAAGAAGAATAAGGAAGAAGAAGAAAGAAGAAAGAAGAAGAAGACATACATGTCTGGCAAAATATAAATGAGGCTAACATACTGTAGTCAATATCTTTGTAACTCCTAACGTCTTTAAAAAAAAGTTTAATTCCTGCTATTCCATTTGATTGGGCTAAACCTCTATGGCTTTAATGTCTCCTCCACCTCCCACAATACATTCTACATTATTCTTAGTTGTTTTTCTTCATGTAGAATTAACCTACAAGGAAAGAAAGGGTTTTTTTTAATTCCGATATTTTGGCCCCATTGACTTGCATTGGTTTCCCGGTATCGGAATCGGCGATACCGATACTTTTTTTTAAGATCGGCCGATCCATTCCGATCCGATATTTTCAAGTATCGGCTGGTATCGCTCAACTCTATCCATAAGTCATCACACTTTTCTCATTCACCCGAGGAAACTCTCTTGCCCTTGATCTTTTTTGAGTTTTTTTCGGTTTTATATGTTGTATATATGTTTGTGTCACTGACATCTATATATCTATGTATTCTATGTATATATATATATATATATATATATATATATATATATTCTATGTATTTTATTCTAACCTGTCAGTGTGATTCCACTGTAAGTGGCATATGAATTGCCATCTTTTCAAAGGACACTGGGGTGTAAAACTCAGCACTGACATGGTTCAAGTGCTGTGCAATTTTTTTTCTCACACCTATAGGCTTGCATTGGTGAGTCTCAGATGACATACCTGTAAAATCGCAGCATGCTGCGATTTTACACGCACACTGAATACGCTCAAGAAAATAAACAGTGATGTGAGCTGCCCCATAGATTAACACTGGGCCGATGTTTTCTCGTATAGCACTCGCCCGTATTCTGTGGTAGTGTGACACGGCCATACACTTTTGCTTTCTTTCTGTTACATTATGGTGAAATAAACTCACAAAAACTGCTTTGATTGCTGCAGGTGACCAATTTTTATCTTTTATTAACTCCTTCAACCACCAAGCCTGTTTTCACTTTCATGACCAGGTCAAATTCTACAATTCTGACAAGTGTCACTTTATGAGGTAATAAGCCTGGAAGACTTCAACGGAACCCACTGATTCTAAGGCTGGTTTCACATTTGCGTTTTTTAGCGCTGGAAAAAAACGCATATGTGCGCATGCGTTTTTTCCCCTATATTTAACATGGGTGCGCATACCTGCGCGCTTGTAAGCGCATGTATGCGATTTTCATGCGCTGCGTTTTTTTGGGGTGTGCGTTTGGATTTTACAGACGCAGCATGTTGCATTTTTTGGCCCTGCAAAAAAGCGCATGCGCACATATGCGCACGTTTTGCGCTAAAAATGGCCATTATAGCCTATGGATGCGCATATGTGCGCACTGGCATGCTCATGTATGCGTTTTTTTGCATATGCGTTTTTTTTTTTTAACCATGGAATTTAGGGGTTTGGGTTAGAGTTAGGGTTAGTTAAGGGGGTTTAGGGTTAGGGTTAGGGTCAGGGTTAGGGTTGGGGTTTGGGTCAGGGTTAGGGTTAAGTATGGTTTGGTTAAGGGTTAGGGTCAGGGTTAGGGTCAGGATTAGGGTTAAGTATGGTTTGGTTAAGGGTTAGGGTCAGGGTTAGGGTTAGGGTTAGGGTTAGGGTCAGGGTTAGGGTTAGGGTTAGGGTCAGGGTTAGGGTTAGGGTCAGGGTTAGGGTTAAGTATGGTTTTGTTAAGGGTTAGGGTCAGGGTTAGGGTCAGGATTAGGGTTAAGTATGGTTTGGTTAAGGGTTAGGGTCAGGGTTAGGGTTAGGGTTAGGGTCAGGGTTAGGGTTAGGGTCAGGGTTAGGGTTAGGGTCAGGTTTAGGGTTAAGTATGGTTTTGTTAAGGGTTAGGGTCAGGGTTAGGGTCAGGATTAGGGTTAAGTATGGTTTGGTTAAGGGTTAGGGTCAGGGTTAGGGTTAGGGTTAGGGTTAGGGTCAGGGTTAGGGTTAGGGTTAGGGTCAGGGTTAGGGTTAGGGTCAGGGTTAGGGTTAAGTATGGTTTTGTTAAGGGTTAGGGTCAGGGTTAGGGTCAGGATTAGGGTTAAGTATGGTTTGGTTAAGGGTTAGGGTCAGGGTTAGGGTTAGGGTTAGGGTTAGGGTCAGGGTTAGGGTTAGGGTTAGGGTCAGGGTTAGGGTTAGGGTCAGGGTTAGGGTTAAGTATGGTTTTGTTAAGGGTTAGGGTCAGGGTTAGGGTTAGGGTCAGGGTTAGGGTTAGGGTTAGGGTTAGGGTTAGGGTCAGGGTTAGGGTTAGGGTTAGGGTTAGTTAGGGTTTAGGGTTTGGGTTAGGGTTAAGTATGATTTGGTTAAGGGTTAGGGTCAGGGTTAGGGTTAGGGTTAGGGTCAGGGTTAGGGTTAGGGTTAGGGTCAGGGTTAGGGTTAGTAAAGTCATGGTTTGGGTTAGTGTGAGGGGCCACCCTTATGTTGGAAAAAAACGCAAACGCGGTAAAAACGCACTAAAAACGCATACAAACGCATAAAAATGCTGCGTTTTTTTCATGCATGCTCATAAAAATGCTTGAAAAAAACGCAGCAGTTGTATGCTTTTGTATGCGTTTTTTCAATGCGTTTTTTTGCGGGAAAAACGCGCTGCAAAAAAAAGCAAGTGTGAAACTAGCCTTAGACTGTTTTTTCAAGACGTATTGTACTTCATGATAGTGGTAAAATTTGTTCGATATGACTTTATTTGTGATTAAAATGGAAATGTTATAAAAATTTAGCAATTTTCAAGCTTTTAATTTTTATGACCATAAATCAGAGAGCTATGTCATATAAATTAGTTAAAAAATAACATTTCTCACTTGTCTACTTTACATCAGAACAATTTTTTTTATTTTTTTAGGAAGTTATAAGGGTTATAATTTGACCAGCGTTTTTTCATTTTTTCAACAAAATTTTACAAAACCGTTTTTTTTAGGGACCACATTACATTTGAAGTGATTTTGAGGGGTCTATATGACAGAAAATACCAAAAATCAACACCACTCTAAAATTTGCACCGTTCTAGTTGCTCCAAACAACATTCAATACGTTTATTAACACTTAGGTACTTCACAGGAATTTTTAGAAAGTGGAAAGAAAAAATTAACATTTAGTTTTGTTTCAGAAAAAATTTACTTTAGACCCAAATTCTCTTATTTTAGCAACGGTAAAAAGAAAAAAATGGACCCCAAAATTTGTTGTGCAATGTCTTCTGAGCTTGCTGATACTCCATATGTGGGTGAAAACCACTGTTTAGGTCAGGGGTGGGGAACGTCCGGCCTGCGGGCCATATACGGCCCACCACATCATCTTGTCTGGCCCGCACTCCAGAGCCACGATCCGGTACTTTGTTGCAGGAGCCAAATGAGCAGAGGAGGACTCTTGCTCTGCTTCCTAGCCCCACCTGCCGGATACCTCGTACTGATACGTGCATGCACTGATGGGGACTGAGCACACCTCGCCGGACCCCGACGGCCCCCGCGCACTGATACCTGTGGCAGTGCAGGGCGGCTAATGGGTATCTGGAGCTGGAGGAGTCACCGCGTGCTGCTACCCAGTGTGAGCTGCACTGGACTCTGTCTGCGGCCTGCCTTCTTCATCACCCCAGCCTGCCATCTTCATCACCCCGGTCACCGATGCGGTGGTGACCGTGTGCTGCTGTGTGTGTGGTGCGTGGACTGGTGGCCATCCAGGAGGCCTGGTCAGTGGGACTTACTTCAGACGCAGCCTGTCACTGTGTACTCACTGGACCACTCCCAACATCAGGTCAGTATGTGACCTATGCTGCCTAATGGGGACCTGTGCTGCCTAATGGTGACATTTGCCTGCCTAATGGGGACCTGTGCTGCCTAATGGTGACATTTGCCTGCCTATTGGGGACAGTTACCTGCCTAATGGGGACATTTACCTGCATATTGGGGACCTGTGCTGCCTAATGGGGACCTTTGCTGCCTAATGGTGACATTTCCCTGCCTATTGGGGACAGTTACCTGCCTATTGGGGACCTGGCTGCCTATCGGGGACCTATGCTGCCTATTGGGGACCTGTGCTGCCTAATGGGGACTTGTTCTGCCTAATGGTGACATTTACCTGCCTATTGGGGACCTGTGCTGCCTAATGGGGACCTGTGCTGCCTAATGGTGACATTTGCCTGCCTATTGGGGACCTATGCTGCCTAATGGGGACCTGTGCTGCCTAATGGGGACATTTACCTGACTATTGGGGACCTGTACTGCCTAATGGGGACCTCTGCTGCCAAATGTTGACATTTGCCTGCCTATTGGGGACCTATGCTGCCTAATGGGGATCTTTACTGCTTAATGGGGACCTGTGCTGCCTAATGGTGACATTTACCTGCCTATTGGGGACCTATGCTGCCTATTGGGGACCTGTGCTGCCTAATGGGGACCTGTGCTTCCTAATGGTGACATTTGCCTGCCTATTGGGGACCTGTGCTGCCTATTGGGGACCTGTGCTGCCTAATGGGGACCTGTGCTGCCTAATGGTGACATTTTCCTGCCTATTGGGGACCTATGCTGCCTAATGGGGACCTGTGCTGCCTAATGGGGACATTTACCTGCCTATTGGGGACCTGTGCTGCCTAATGGAGACCTGTGCTGCCTAATGGGGACATTTACCTGCCTATTGGGGACCTGTGCTGCCTAATGGTGACATTTACCTGCCTATTGGGAAGATTTTCCTGCCTATTGGGGACCTGTGCTGCCTATTGGGGACCTGTGTTGCCTATTGGGGACCTGTGCTGCCTATTGGGAACATTTTCTTGCCTATTGGGGACCTGTGCTGCCTAATGGGGACCTGTGCTGCCTAACAGTGACATTTGCCTGCCTACTGGGAATATTTACCTGCCTATTGGGGACCTCGGAGATTTAGTTTTTGTCGCCTCAGCTGGATGATTTATGGCTGCTGGACAGCCTGAATACATGTGTGGAATGCCTGTTTGTTAAGAAATCCCCACATGTATTCAGGCTGTCCAGCAGCTGCAAATCATGCAAATGCATCGACAGACACCAAATCTCCGAGCAAAATACTCAGAGGACACCCAAGCATGCTCGGAAAAACCCGAGCAACGAGTATACTCACTCATCATTATTAACAATTTTATGTGGCCCCCGAACCCTATTATAAAATTCCAAATGGCCCTCGGCAGAAAAAAGGTTCCCCTCCCCTGGTTTAGGTGTACGGCCGGACTTGGAAGGAAAGGAGCTCTATTTGAGTTTTTGGAGAGACCCTGGTGTACCTAAACAGTGGAAACCCCCAAAAGTGACAATATTTTTTTAAACTGGACCCCTCAGGGAACTTATCCAAATGTGTGGTCATCACCTTGAACCCCCAGGTTCTTCACAGAAATTTAAAACATTGAGCTGTGAAAATAAAACAAAATAAATTACGTTTTTCCACAAAAAAAAAATTTTCTGCCCCAAATTTGGAGTTTTTATAAGAGTAACAGGAGAAATTGCACCATAAAATTTGTTGTGCAATTTCTCCTGAGTACACTGACACACAATATGTTGAGGAAAACTATTGTTTGGGCACACAGTAGGACTCACAAAGGAAGGAGTGACATTTTGGAAAGCAGACTTTGATAAAATGGTCTGCAGATGTCATGTCACATTTAGAGAGCCCCTGATATGCCTAAACAGTGGAAATCCACAAGTGACTCCATTTTACAAACTAGACCCTCTAAAGGAATGTATATAGATGTGAAGTTTATAACGTAAAGCCATGAAAATGAAAGAATCACATTTTTCCCACAAAAAAAGTATTTAAGCAACAATTTTTTTATTTTCACAAGGGTAACAGAAGAAAATAGAACTCAAAATTTGTTGTTCAGTTTGTCCTTAGTACACAGATACCCCATATGTGATTGAAAACTATTTTTGAGGTACAGTGTAAAGCTCGGTAAGAAAGAAAGAAATTGGAGTTCAAATTTTGCTTGACTGGTGTGAGGGTGCCATTGTCACATTAGCAAAGCCCCTGAGGTGCCAGAGTACCAGAAACCCCCAATAAGTGACCTCATTTTACAAACTACACCGCACAATGAATTTATCTAGGGGTGCAGTGATTATATTGACACCACAGGTGGATCACAGATTTTTATACCATTTTTACTACCAAAAATTTTTTTAGCCCAAGATTTTACATTTTACCACTGGGAAATGAGTAAACATGGCATCTACATTTGTCCCACAATTTCTGCTGAATGCAGAAATACCCTATATATGACTGTACAGTACTGCTTAGCAAAATGGTGAGACTCAGAAGGGACAAAGCGCTATTTGCCACCTGAAGCACAGATTTTCCTCGAATGGGTTGTGCACTCCATATGCAGAGCTCTAAGGCCAGGTTCACATTGCGTTTAACCAGCCCGTTCAATGCATAGCATTGACAGGCTGGTTAAATGGTATAGCATAACGCGATCGCGTTATGCTATGCCCGCTAGCCATGATGATTCATCAGCGCTAGCGGTGACGGAGCCTCAGACGCTGCAGACCTCGTCCAATGCTTCGTCACTGAATGACGGCACATCGTGAACGCGTGCCGCTTTACGGCATGCGTCGCGATGCACCTGACAATGGAGGGTAATGGCAGCATTAACAGACTGCGTTACACCGCGTTATGCCGCGGTGTAATGCAGTCTGTCTAACGGTCTGCCTAAACGTAATGTGAACCCAGCCTAAGTGCTAGAAGAGCTGAATCACCTGAAATTTTAAAGTTTAAGAAGGGATCCAAAGTATAGACCAGGACAGCCGCACGTCCCCAAGCCCTACGCCGTTTCGCTTAACGCTTCGTCCTGGGGTGTGTCTTAAGGCAGGTGAGTCAGATGTTACATATACATGATTATTCAATGATTGGCGTTGTAAGGGAGGCAGAAATGAAATGAAGTTAATCATTGGTGTGTTCAATGTATGAGGTAGTGGAAAATGGTGGGATATAAGAATAGATCTGGCCAGTCACTGGGCATTATGGCGCATCATGTGCTCGTAGCGTACCTTCTGCTGGAAAGAGGTCTTCGCAATGGCACAACAAACTCGCATGCGCACTGCCCGCGGTTGCCGAGAATAAAGGTAACCCAGGGCGATGTATTGAGCCACAGAAGCAAAGGAAAAAGTAGAAAAAAATGTAGAAAAAAGGGGCATTGAACTGGGGCCGTGGGGACAAGCAGATTAACAAGCTCTACACATTATTTTAGAATGTCATATGCTTCTACTCTGTTTTTTCCTGTTTCTCCTTTTTCTTTAACTTTTTCTTCTGATTCTTCAAATCCCCCATCATTTGCAGTCACCCCACTCACTTCACCCTGTGCAGTGCCCCTTCCTTCATTATATGCAATCCCTCTCCCCCCCACTTTATCATGTGCAGTCCCCCTCCCCACTTCAACATTTGAAGTCCCCTTTCCCCATTCACTTCATCATTTGCAGTCCCCTCACTCATGTCATCATGTGCAGTGCCCCCCTCCCTTTACCATTTGCTGTCCCACTCCCACCTCTCACTTCATCATTTGCAATCCTCCCCAGTCACTTCATCATTTGCAGTTCCCCTCACTCACTTCATCATTTGCAGTCCCCTCCTCCCAACTTCATTATGTGCAGTCCCCCCTTCCCTCCACTGCATTATGTGCAGTCCCCCTACCCCCACTTCATCATGTCCAGTCCTGCTCCCCACTTTAACATTTTCAGTCCCACTTCCCCATTCACTTTATCATTTGCAGTCCCCTTAATCACACCATCATTTGAAGTGCCCCTCCCTTCATCATTTGCATTCCCCCACCTCCCCACTCATTTTTTCATTTGCAGTCTCCCCTCTAACCTCATCATTTGCAGAGCGCCTCCCTTCATCATTTGCAGTTTCCCCCACTCACGTCATCATTTGCAGTCCCCCCACTCACTTCATTATTTGCAGTCCATCACTCACTTCATCATTTGTGTCCCCTCCCTCCAACTTCATCATGTGCAGCCGTCCTCCCCACCACTTCATTATGTGCAGTCCTCCTACCCTAACGGCCCCGTCTTATATAGCGAGATCGCTAGCGAGATCGCTGATGCGTCACCGATTTTGTGACGCAACAGCGATCTCGCCAGCGATCTCGCTACATGTGACATATAGCGGCGACCGGCCCCCCCTGCTGGATATTGCTGATCATGCTCGAATGTCCTGGGCCATTTTTTAATCATCAGCGACTTCGTTGGCGACGCAGAACTCAGGGATGCAGGCTGGAATCGTTCAGAATAGCTGCTGTGTGACAACGCAACAGCGATCCTTACCAGGTTGCATCTTTGTTGGGATCACTGGTGCATTGTTGAAAAGATCTGCCTGTTTGGCAGCTTACTATCGACCATGTAGCGACTTCATCATGTGCAGCCCCCCTCCCCCACTTCAACATGTGCAATCCCCCTTTCCCCTACTTCATTAGTTGCAGTTCTCCTCCCCTCCATTTCATCATGTGCCGCCTGCCTCTCCCCACTTCATGATGTGCAGTCCTGTGCCTTAGACTGGAGTCACACAAGCAATTTTAAAATTGGTCTGATTTTGTTCCTGCAAAGTTGGACGAGTGTAATGCAAGTGTCATGTGCTTATCCGTCAGGACACCAGCTGTGGCGCTGAAGACCCATTCTGAGAGAAGGCTGCCTGCCGGGCATGACAAAACCTCCAAGCGTGTTTTGATACTCCAACATGCACACATTTCTTTCCAGGGGGAAGCATCTGGATAAATGTAGTTTTGTACCGTGGATCTAACGGAGTGGCAAACTAGTAGTCAGCATTATTTCTAACTCTAAGAATACGGGCAACATGTTGATGATAATTCAACAAGAAGGGTCTCATGTGTCGGGCGTTTCCATGAGGTCCAAATCCATGTTGTGTTGGTGGCGGGGTAGCAATCAAGGTTGCTTACTCCATCCCCTCTCTCCAACCATGGGCAACAGAGGGCATATCATTATCCTCTTCATCTCCTGACTGTTGCGCGTCCATCACCTTGTCCTCCTAAATTTGTTCCTCCAGTCCTGCATCTTCGCTAACAGTTTGTCTGGTACCATGAGCCCCCTTGATTGTTGTAAGCCACCCTCAAATGACACCTGCCAGTGTGATGACAGTCCGGAAATTTGAGATATTGTTATCCCTTCCGCATCCTCCTCTGCTTCCAACTCTTCCTCTGGGACCATCACCTCCTCACGCAGACTATTCAATATGTGCTCCAGCATGTTGGTGACCAGAATAGTGCATTAACCTAGTGGGATAGTGGTGGAGAAATTGTTTTACTACCACGTTGAGGACATGAGCCATGCAAAGCATGTGTGTGAGGTTGTCACGGCATAGGACCACCACCAGGTTTGCAGCATTATTGCACACGGCCTTCCCTGGCTCCAGGTTTAGTGGAGACAGCCACTGCTTTAACTCGGCCTGAATACTTGTCCACAACTCATGAGCTGTGTGACTGTGATCTCCAAGGCATATTATTTTAAACACTGCCTGACTGTGGTAAGCCATGGCTGCGCAGTACGCAGATGGGGGAGATTCTATCTGCACTGCTGGAACACATGTCTGATTAAGGGAGAGGTTGAGGGCTCAGGTGGAGGCATTAGTGCAGGTGGAGGAGGCAGAAACAGTGGAGGAACTGTTAGACACAGAGGTTTGTCCCTCAAGCCTTGGGGATTCAAAAACCTGTGGATCAGCCCCTTGACCCCCTGCCCACACAGTCACCAGAGTCTCCGAGTGCCAATTCTGCAAGATATAACGCCCCTGCCCTTGTTTGCTCATACAGACATAGATTTTTTTCATGGAACGAGTGATGTTGTCGGCGACATGCTGGTCAAGTGCAGTCACAGTTTTCTTAGAGAAGCAATGGTGACAGGGCAATTGGTTCTCGGGATTGAGACAGCCATCTACTTTCTGAAACTGTCTGTTTCCACCAGGTTGAAATGCAGCATTTCCATAAATAACAGATTGGAGATGGTAGAGTTCAAGCTCTTAGTTTTTCCATGTGTAGCAGGAAACATTCTTTTATGTGACCACAATTGCGGTACCCTGTGCTGACTGCTGTACTGAGAAAGGGCGGAGTATGCAGAACAGGACAAACTGCTGGACTGTGAGTGAGATGTATGCTGAGATGTTATGGTGGATTGAGAAAGATGTGTTGTACTAGGTGACACAAAAGCAGCAGTCATGTCTTCTTCCACAACAGCTGACGGGCTCAAACTCAACCTGACTGTGGTGGGTAAACAATTGTAGTTTCAGTGGCTGAAGACCTGTGTCTGAACACTTGGATTGGTGACAGAGGAGGAAGAAGCAGCAGATGGGGTTGATGGGATGGCCGTTGGTTGGTGAGACCCGCTAGTTTTAGCGCAGTGAGATTCAAACACAAAGGCATGTTGATCGAGCATGTGCCGGTTCATGCATGTGGGTCGCCCTCCCAGGGCTGTGGGGTAATCGGCACTGGGCCGATGTTGGCGGGATGTGTCACAGCAGCGGGGACCCGGTCCGTGGCCCTAGGCGCCCAATTAATAGGGGGATGAATGGTGGAATGTAGCTAATGGAATAGTTTGTGACGCCACCTGTGGTGTTCAGCAAGTGAGATGTTAAGCCGACGCTGCTTGCAGATCCTCTGGGGCTGGTGGTGTGTTGCAGCCAAGATGGTGAAGCTCCCCACAGGTGAAGCTGTAGCCCCAGGGCAGTGTAGATGTGGAGTTAGAGGAGAGGCACAAGCAGTGTAGAAGCTGGTACCCAGATGTAGCAGTGCTGGGTGCGCCGACGCAAGAATCAATGGAGGACACCAGGGCCTGCAGTTCCAAAGCCTTACTCACAGTCTGTAGTACACACAGGTGCCTGCCTCCCAGTCTCTGAAGCTTCAATCTCTGTGCAGTTAAACGCGTTTCTAACATACAATGCGACACCTCCTCCTCGTTTATCAAGTCTGTTTCTTGCAAATAAGTTGTATCCTTCTAGTCTTGTATTCCAATCATGTGTATTGTCCCACCAAGTTTCAGTGATTCCAATGACATCATATTTCTTTTCCTGTGTTAGTAGTTCCAATTATCCTTGTTTGTGGCCCACGCTTTGTGCATTAGTATAGAAACATTTTAGTTTGTGATTGGTTTCTCTTTCTCCAATATTTTTATTAATTAGATTCTTTTGTCTTTGTTCTTCCTTTCCACTTCTAATAGCAGAGTTCTCAATAGCATTTGTCAGGTGTATGGCTTTTTCTGGTCTTTTGCTTCCCTTCCCATGTTGTTCTAGTTTAAAGCTCTCCTTACAAGTGTAGCAAGGTGACTTCCAAATACATGTTTTCCAGTCTTCGTAAGGTGCACCCCATCTCTAGCAAGTAGTCCATCGTATAGGTAATTCACTCCATGATCCAGAAATCCAAATAGTTGCTGACGGCACCATCGACATAGCCAGTTGTTCACCTGCAGAATCTTATTCCACCTCCTTGTTCCATGGCCATCCACTGGGAGGATGGAAGAGAAGACCACCTGCGCTCCCAGTTCTTTCACTTTCTTGCCTAAGTCTTCAAAGTCTCTGCAGATGGTTTCCAGGTCGTTTCTTGCGGTGTCATTTGTCCCCACATATAGTAGCAGGAATGGGTAGTAATCTGTAGGTCTGAAGAGTCCTGATATCCTGTCAGACACATCTTTAATTTTTGCACCTGGAAGACAGCACAGTTCTCTTGAAGTTATATCCGGTCTGCAGATAGCGGCCTCTGTTCCTCTCAACAGGGAATCCCCCATGACCACCACTCTCCGTTTCTTTTTCACAACATTTTTCATTCACCATCCAGGAGGACTCTGAAGGCGTACAAGGTTGCTGTTTGTGGGCAAAGTCTTATCCTGATGTATTTCTTCATCATTTTCCTGCGTGAGAGCCTGGTACTGGTTCCAGAGAAGTATGGGTGCTGACTGCCTCCTGATCCTCCTGCTTCTCTGGGTAACATGTTTCCATTCCTCTGTTTCTTAAGGTGCACTTCAAATTTCTTCTCTTTCTGTAACATGAAGAGATAATTCTGCTCTGTCTAAGAACTCTTCACCTTCCTTAATGATCTTCAACGTAGCTAACCTCTCTTCGAGATTTTGCAACTTTTCCTCCAACAGGGACACAAGCTTGCATTTGTAGCATGTGAAGTTTGGCTTTTCCACTGGTAAGTCTGTGAACATGTAGCATGAAATGCAGGTCACCAAATGGCTCCTGGCCTCTTCCATATTGAGATTTCTTAAAAACGATGAAAGATGAGCCAAAATTCGCGCCGATAGGCGCGCGGTTTTCCAATTTCCTCTTTTCAGCTGCAACGGCCAGAACCCAGTGATCGTTGAGCTCGCGGAGACTCTTCACTTATCCCAGAAGGCACTGGGAATATGCAAATGATCTCCTCAGGACTCTTCCCCTGCATGCGTATGGCTGCGCATATTTGGTGCCTCAAACATGTAACATGTTGCGTTCGCCGCACCCCGCCACAGACTGAAAAGTGACGCATGCATATGCTTCTCACAAAATCAGATTCTATAGCATCTACATAATTGTTACAAGCAGGGGAATTGCCGATTTAGCCAGCATGGATTGTCCCTGTTCAGAACAGGCAGGTATAACTGTGTGAGTACTAGTTATTAGCCCGATTTACAAAAAATATTAAAACCCTGGGTAACCCCTTTAAATACCATTCTAGTGATTTGATATTTCCATTTGTGCATTGCAGGCATGCAAATTGTGAAGTTCACACATGAATAATTTGCAGTTCCTGTTTGATAAATCTATAGCATTTTCATTGCTATTGAAGAGAATGCATTAGCATTAATCCTCCAGGAATCCAAGCTTCCTAACAGGCCATTAATCACGGTAGGAATGTGTAATCTAATGTTATTTCTTAATTCCACCTTGTTTGTCTTATTTTTTGCAGTTAATCATTTTCAGAATAAACAGAGCACCAATGCATGTCCACATTTACTACATAACAGTTAATTTCTTATTAGTGTATACAAAGAAAAATTCCAAGTAAGTGTTAAATAATTGTGTTCTTGATATTATACTAATTTGTGGAGAATGATACTGCATGATAGTAGCTTTACATTTAATTATAAATTCATATGATTCTTAGATATCATGACAATGTATTTAAAGGGGTTTTCTATAACAAATACAATGCCTTCAAAAAAAATCATACCCTGTGATCTTTTTCCACTTTTTTCACATTACACTCACAAACTTAAATATATTTTATTGGGATTATATGTGATATATATACAAACACAAAGTTGCAAATATTTGTAAAATATAAAGGAAACAATACAAGGTTTTCCAAATATGCAAAAATATGAATCTGAAAATTGTGACATACATTTGTATTCATGTCTCTGTAGTCTGATACCTCTAAATAAAATCCTGAGTGACCAATTGCCTCCAGAAGTCACATAATAAACTGAGTCCACCTTGTGTAATTTATTATTAGTATAACTACAGATGTTCTGTGAAGCCCTCAGATGTTTGTTTGAAAACATTAGGGATCAAATGACATCATGAAAACCAAGGAACACACAAGTCAGGGATCAAGTTGTGGAAAAGTGTAAAGCAGGGTTAGGTTAAAAAAAGTTGACCAAGCTCTTAATATCTGATGGAGCATTGTTCAATTCATCATCCAAAATGGAAGCAATATGGCACATCTGTAAACCAACCAAGACCCAGCTGTCAACCTAAACTGGCATATCAAGCAATGACCAAGAAGAGAAAAACAAAACTGTGGTGACAAGAGCGCTACCAAGGATGAGAACTTCTAGAGGTATGGAAAGCAAACTTTTATTAATGCAACGTGTTTCAGAGTCAATAGAAGTAATTCTATTCAAGTTAGTGGAGTGTCACTTACCAGCAAGACTGCACTTTTATATTACAATACTAATTCCAACGAGGTCACCCACTCCATTTTCATTCTGAATGGTGCATCTAAGGTTGATTCCCAAGTTAATGATACTCAATATCAAATTCAGAAATTTAGACATAGCAATAGCTCCAATTGTTGTTTCATCATTTAATAAAAATTCACATTTTGATGCTAGCGAATCCTTCAGTATCTCTGTCCCATGCTCGAGTCTTTACAATTTAACATTCCTGATTGTAGAAAGGAAGACCCGGCTGCCAGAGTCCGGAACTGCTGTGTCCAAACCACTTATTCCTGCGGGAGCGAGTTTGCAGTTGGAGCGAGCCACTAACCAGGGTGAAAGGTGCATAGCCAGTCAGTGTGAGGTAAAATGGGTTGCGTGGCAACAGAAGCCATCTTCATGCCAGAACGCTGATGAGGTACAGACCACAAATGCCGAGAGGGAAACGACCGGCTGCGGTGCGAAGAGAAAGGGCGACATAGTGAGGGACTCCCCAAAATCGACGGGTACGCAGGGGAGCTCTGAGACTGACGGATCATCGCAGCTCTGACATCCAGAGGTGCAAGTCGGGCAGACCATTGCAGCGCAGCCCTTCGGGTGACTGCTGCTGCTCAAAGAGACACACGCTGAGAGGAATCCTGCGGAGAGCTCTATTTTTTTGCTCCACAGATACATGGACTAGTGTCTCAGCAGGCAAAACCGAACACCACCTGTTGCCGCCATAAGTAGGACCGTGTGCTGGGTGAGGATGCCAGCAGTCACCACACCAACTGCCACAAGCATCCTGCTACCCACAGGACCTTCAGCGAGTGACAGGCTGAGGAGCTACGATAAGTGAACTGTTAACCAGAGACTGTTCAACAACCATTTATTCTGTTTAGTTTTGTACCCTTTTGTACCTTGCGCCCAAGCCCACTCATGGCCTTCTTAGAGGTGGGGGCAGAAAGCAGGAGCAGGGGGTGATGGCCTGGCAGGGATGGTCCGCAGGTATGAAGTACCTACTCCACCTTCAGCAAAGCAGGAGTGGGTCCGAGAAATAAGAAGGAGATAAAAGAGATGTGGAGAGAATGAACCAGTCTAAGGAGAGACCCTGTTCTGGCTCAAAAGCCACCGAGAGCAGATTCCTCAATTTGAAATAGAAATGTTACAGGATCTCGCCTTTCTACCGGGCCTCGTCAGGAAGTGAGACTTCTTGGTGCTGGAGGGTCATGTGAGTTGCCGCCCCCAGTCACATCAGCAAGGTCACAAGGCCATGTCCTGTGTGTATCACTTAGGACGCAGAGGCCAGTGTGCATGCACCCCCCATGGAGCCCGGCAGAAGAGCAAGCGGTGACTCGTGTGCTCGTAGGTGCCGGAGGGGAGACAGCATGGATATGGAGACTGGTCTCTGGCTATGTGAGTATACATGTGATTGGTGTATGGTTATACATCTTTTTGGTGCCAATATGAATTATGGATATCAATTGGCTTTAGGACTCTGTGTACTGGGATGTTTTGATATGTATAAATGGATAGGTTGCTAATTTCCATGGCAACTGTGATGCTTAGCAGTGATTGGTTTGACAATGCAGGATTTGGGTTGTTTATCATATTATCACCATTGATATTATTTTTGTACACTAAATGTGCTATGTGTCACTACTATTATGTGTATATAATGATTATATAAAATGACTGAATTTTTTTATCATGTTATGTGTACTATGTTAGTGGGCAGAACCTTGTTGGTGATTGGAGCACACATGTTCCACACTATATAAGGCTGCCATGTTTTATGTTGTTATATGCTTGAAAAAGACCTTAATGGTCAAAATGCTGCAATATGCAAAATAAAGATCAACTTTTAATTTTTCACCTGGACTGGATTCTGTTCTCTTTCATTTTTGTTATGGCTCCCCAAACCATTACTGATTGTGGAAACGTCACACTAGACCTAAAGCAACTTGGATAGTGTGCCTCTCCACTCTTCCTCCAGACTCTGGGACCTTGATTTCCAAATTAAATGCAAAATTTACTTTCATTTGAAGACAACACCTTGGACCACTGAGCAATAGTACAATTCTTTTTCTCCTTGGTCCAGGTAAGACGCTTCTGACATTATCTATTGGTCATGAGTGACTTGACACAAGGAATGTGACACTTGTAGCCAAAGTCCTGGATACTTCTGTGTGTGGTGGCTCTTGAAGCAATGACTCCAGCAGCAGTCCACTCCTTGTGAATCTCTCCCATATTTTTGAATGGACTTTTCTTAACAATTCTTTCAAGGCTGCAGTTATCCCGGTTGCTTGTGTACCTTTTTCCACCACATTTTTTCTTTCCACTCAATTTTCCATTAATATGTTTGGATACAGCACTCTGTGAACAGCCAACTTCTTCAGCAATTACGTTTTTTGGCTTACCCTCATTGTGAAGTGTGTCAATGACTGACCTCTGGATATCTGTCAAGTCAGCAGTCTTCCCCATGATTGTAGAGCCTACTGAAACAGACTAAGGGACCTTTTTAAATGCTTAGGTAGCCTTTGCAGGTGTTTTATGTTAATTATTCTAATTTAATGAGATAAGGAAAATCATGGGCACGTGTTTTTATCCCCTTGTACTCACTTCAAACCTCAACAGATCATTACAAAGAAAAATAAACTTAGAGGGAGTAGGAGAGGATGGAAAAGCAATTCCTCTAGGAGACAAACCACCCAATAAAATCAGATGCAACATAAAATGAGAATATTTGCCGTATATACTCGAATATAAGCCAAGATTTTCAGCCCATTTTTTTGGGCTGAAAGTCCCCTTCTTGGCTTATATTCGAGTTATATACACCAGTGGGTCGGAGGGGGAGAGGGGGCAGGGGTGTCAGGTCATACTTACCCATCCTGGCACTGTCTCTGCAGCCCCCAGCTTCTCCGCGATCTCCCATCCTTCCTTCAGCGGTCACATGGTACCGCTCATTAAACTCATGAATATGTACATATTCATGAGTTTAATGAGCGGTACCACCTGACTGCTGAAGGCAGGAAGGGAGACCATGGGAGAACGGGGCTGCAGAGACCGTGCCAGGACGGGTAAATATAGTGATGTTCACCTGTCCGGGGTCCATCGCTGCTTGCTGCTGTCTGGCATGTCAGGTGAATATCTCAGGTGTCAGCAGTGACACCAGCACCTGGCCCCCAGCGACGGAAAGGCAAGTATGTAATTTTTTTATTTTTAAATGCAGCGGCAGCACATGGGGGCAAAATCTATGGAGCACCTTATGGGGGCAGCATATAGGGGCATAATCTATGGACCATCTTATGAGGGCAGCATATGGGGGCATAATCTATGGAGCATCTTATGGGGCAGCATATGGGTGCATAATCTATGGAGCATCTTATGGGGGCAGCATATGGGGCATAATCTATGGAGCATCTTAAGGGGGCAGCATATGGGGGCATAATCTATGGAGCATCTTATGGGGGCAGCATATGGGGGCATAATCTATGGAGCATCTTATGGGGGGCAGCATATGGGGGCATAATCTATGGAACATCTTATGGGGCCATAACCTTTATGGAGCAGCATATGGGGCATATTATTCTATGAAGCATCGTATGGGGCCATTATTAACCTTTGTGCAGCATTATATGTGGTGTATTTTGCATGGAGCATCTTAAGCGGCTATCATGAATTGTATGGAGCATTATGTGGGGCTCCTGATTCAATATGGATATTCAAAAACATTTAACCTACTGATGTCTCAATTAATTTTACTTTTATTGGTATTAATTTTTATATTTTAAATTCACCAGTAGCTGCTGCATATTCCACCCTAGGTTATACTCAAGTCAATAAGTTTTCCCTGTTTTGGGGGCAAAATTAGGGGGGTTGGTTTATACTTGGGTCGGCTTATACTCGAGTACATACAGTAATTTATCTCAGTACCAATTAATGTTGTAGGAAATTGAACTATTGAACAAGGAGCTATCCTTTTGTCCTATGGCCACAATGGACAACTTTTGGCTATTCCTAGAAATAGTTTTTATTAGAAAGCTCACATTAATAGGCATTTTCTCATACAAGAAAATAAAAAAACATGGTGACATTAATACCTAGGAGAAATCCCATGATGATGATTTGTCACAACAGCCGCTTCGTCTACAGTCCCAAATTCGCCTCATTTCCAATTTTTGCCCTATTGTCCATCGAGAGTCATCTAGGGACCTTCCATCTATTACTAATTTAAAAAATTAGATCTTTTTCCCAGATTTCTGGTAGAGACAATTTAAAACCCTTAGAACAGTAGGCTGTTAAAAATTTAAAATAGAATAACTAAATAGTTATACTGTATGTGCACCTGGCAAATGTGAAGCAGTGGTGGTTATGGTTAGGTCTGTTTATATCAATAAGACATTAAGAATCTTGGGAGATTATCAAGAGCATCTTACAGAAATAACTACTCATTCTCGATCGTTCACTAAAAAGGAAAAAGATTTCCTGTATATTAACCCCTTCACCCTGGGCCATTTTCCTTTTTTTTTTTTCATTTTTTACTCCCTTTTTCCTAGAGAAATAACTTTTTTTTATTTTTCTGTCAGTATTGCCGTGTGACGCCTTCTTTTTTGCGGGACAAATTGTAATTTTGAATAACACCATTGATATTACCATATAATGCACTGGAAAATGGGAAAAAAAATTCCATTTCAACAATTGTTCTTTTTTTTATATGTTCACTAACTGTTAAATCTGATCTTCGATTATGATTCTCTAGGTCATTATGATTTTGCCGATACCAAACATGTATAGGTTCTTTTTTAATTTAAGTAATGAAAAAAAATCCAAAGTTTATAGAAAAAAAAAAGTTCAAATTCCAGGACCCTTACCGTCTACATTTTTCAGGATCTGGGGCTGGGTGAGGGCTTATTTTTTTAAGCATGAAGTGTCATTTTTATTGATATCATTTTGAGGTAGATACAATCTTTTGATCGCCTGTTATTACATTTTATTGCAATGTTGCGGCGACAAAAAAAACCCCATAATACTGGCATTTTTTTTTCCCATTATGTTTACCGATCAGATTAATTTTTTCTGCATTTCTGGACGCAGCAAGACCAAATATGTGAATTTTTTATTGGTTTATTTTGAATGGGGAAAAAGGGGGTGATTTGAATTTTTCCTTTTTTTTATTTGCTTCAGTAGTCTCCTTAGGAAACTTAAAGCTTTGATCTTCTGATTGCTTGTGCTACACACAACCAGGCTTCAGCGGATCTAGTGATGTGCTACTAAATATGTGTATTTTTAATTTTTTCATTGTTTTATTTTGAATGGGGCAAAATGGAGTGATTTGAACTTTTATTTTTTTATATTATTAAAAACTTTTTTTTATTCTTTTTACTTGCTTCAACATTCTCCCTAGGAGACTTGAAGCTACGAGCTTCTGATCGTTTGTGCTACACATAGCAGGACTGAAGCCCTGCTATGTGTAGCAGAATTGATCATCTGCTAGGAAAGCCGTCCACAGGTTGGTCATCATATCAGATTGGCAATGACAACCACAGGGGGTCTCCTGCAGACCCTGGGTTGTCATGCCAACCCATCAGTGCCCAGAAATCATGTGACAAGGGCGCCGATGGGCAGAGCTAGTGATGTGCTTCTGGCGCAATCATGTTAAATGCAGTGGCATTTACCATGTTATTAGCCGCGGGTAGATCACGATTCATGTGGGTTCATATAATTGAAGTGGTAGGAAGTGCCTTTCTTGTAATATGATTGGAATGTTGTGTAAGTAGTTTGTATCCATTCGTACAGGAGTCAAATATCCTATTTCTCAACATCTCAATTGTAACAGCAGTCACGTCATTTAATTAATTCAATCTAGTTGCAAACTTCAGTATATAGGTAGAACAATGCATGCAGCACATAATAGGATGGATAAACATCGCTATAATATTAGGAATTGTGTAGCAAACCATAGCCTTTCCAGACACTTACTGATTGAATACTAGAAAGACCCCGCATATTTTCAATTAATTTTACTCAAGCAAATTCCTGAAAATGTTCTTAATAGAAATCATGAATTCATTAATAGCGAATTCTACTGGATCTTCAAATTGGCCACACTAACCCCCGATGGGTTAAATGAGTGCATTGAAAATACTAAATAATTCTAGTTTAGTGCCCTCTAGTTTCCCTCCATCTTTTCTTCTCTCTGTAATAGGTTATTTATACATTATGTTTTTATGGGGAACAGTACATATATTTTTATAAAAATTAGGGATTTTATTAAATTTTATATTTAATACTATCATTATTTAGATTTAATTTCATGTATTTTTATAAGAAGTAGTATCATTGTCATTTTAATCATTATAATTTGTCTAAATTTTTTTTGCTCTATACTGTGTTTTTTTGTATAATTCCCTTATTCCTTCTGCATTCTTGTGTATACGAATAATAATAATAATAATAATTTTATTTCTATTGCGC
Source organism: Dendrobates tinctorius (assembly GCF_039654945.1). Classification (NCBI taxonomy): domain Eukaryota; kingdom Metazoa; phylum Chordata; class Amphibia; order Anura; family Dendrobatidae; genus Dendrobates; species Dendrobates tinctorius. The sequence goes on along the minus strand of NW_027361696.1, from coordinate 93,193,179 downwards.
CAACATACTCCGCAGCACTTTACAGTACTACTTTAATCAGAATTAGAGTTGAGGTATGTCTGAATTCCTTTTTACACAATCATGTTCTACATGTCTTTTTTATACTAATGTTTTTTAAATATATTTTACTTGTATTTTTTCTATGTATTTTCATATGTTTTGTAATTGTGAATTTAATTTCTTTGTTGCTTATTATAATTATGTTAATCTCTGATGCGCCAATCATGTTAACATGGGCTGATCTCTATAAAAGGTCAGAGTAGTCATTTTGTATTTTATATGCCTGATGAAGGATTTCTATACATTAATAAAAGACTTATCTATACCTATGGATGTTCCCGTCTTTGGCAGCTCTCCTGTCATCATGGTGTTGGATTTTTATTTTTGGTATACTGTTTCCTGTCAGTGACCTCAGGAATCCAAGAAGGTTGCTGCAGCCTTGGCATGTTTAATCTATACACACAAAAATAGTGTTGTGCCTCGCACAACTGCTTTAGGTGAGTTTTCATTCTGCCTCCCAGTAAGTGCTCAGCGTACAGTGCAGGATAAATGTGATCCCAAATGTTATATAAAATGTTCCCAACAAAAGATTCAACTCGATCCAAAAAAATTCAAGTCACTACTCAGCTCCATCATCTGTCAATGGAAATAGATATGGGGTGTATCCACTTTCAGCAGAAATTATGTGATACATTTTTGTGCCATTTTTACTTATTTCCCAGTGTGATAATGTAAAATCTGGGGCTAAATACTACATTTTTGTCCTAAAAATGTAATTATTTTTTTCTTCCCTGCATAATTGTATAAAATTCTGTGACACACCCATGGTGTCAATATGATCGCTGAACTCTTAGATTAAAATAATTGAGAGGTGTAGTTTTTAAAATGGGGTCACTTATGGGGAGTTCTGCTCTTCTGGCTCTTTAGGGGCTCTTTCAGCAGGTCATGCCATCCGCAAACCATAACAGTAAAATCTACACTATAATATGACACTCCTTCCCTTCCGAGATTTGCACTGTGCCTCAAAAATAGATTTCAACCACATGTCATGTATTGGTCACTGAGGTGAAGTTCTGTGCTCTATTTTTTCCTGTTACCTTTTTGAAAATAAAATATTGGGGTCTAAAAGAACATTTTTGTGGGAAAAACATGATTTTTTAGTTTTACGACTCTACGTTATAAACTTCTGTGGGGTTTCAAGGAGCTCACCACACATCTAGAAACATGTCTTGCGGTGTTTAGTTGGCAAAATGTGGCCACTTGTTGTGATTTTCTACTGTTTAGGTACATCAGGGGCTCTCCAAATGCAAAATGGTGCCCGCTGTCAATTCCAGCCAAAATCTATACCAAAACCTTTTTTAAGAAGGTAGACTCCAATAGTTATGTCCATTTTAAGAGCAGCCACTATTCTAAATGGCTTTTTAACATTCCTCATAATCAATTTCAGAGAATCCGAAAGAATTGTACAGAAGATGAGGATTTTAATAATCAGGCTGAGGTCCTCAAGGGAAGATTCCTGGCTCAAAAATACCCTTCCCAATTGATTCATTCTACTTTTAATAATGTTTCAAAAAATTTTAACCAGCAAATTCTTTTAAGTGGGAGATCTAAAGAAAAAGATACACATGCTAACTAGAGTTGAGCGACTTTTGGTTTCTTAGGGTCGCGTTTCGTTTCATGAAACCTGACATTTCCAAAAGTCGGGTCGAACAAGATCGTCCGATTATAGGGAAAAGTCGGGGTCGTCCCGAAACACGAAACCCAATGTAAGTCAATGGGGAATAAAAGTCGGCAGTGAGAGGAGGACAGGAAACACACCTACAGTGCCCATTTGAATGCCAAAAGCATCAATTCTTCTTTCTTAAGCTTGTCAACCTTAATTAACTTCATAATACAAGTTACGCACTGAAAAATGGGGGTTATTTGGCTACAAACTGTGGGGGGGGAGGGCTGGCTCCAGGTTTTCATGTGCCCTGGGCGAAAGAGCGCCCCTTTAACACATACCACAACTCATCATGCTCCGATACGGCAGAGAAATAGCGGTATAGTCCAATGAAAAATACCTCACTTTTTACATCTCATGACGAGGCCCATCTATTTCTCCATACAGAATCATTGGTCCCATATAATGTTTGAAACAGTATATGATGAGCTCCACATAATGCTACAGTATATGTTGGTCCCCATGGATGAAGCTCCACTGTCTTATGGGCCCAAATAATGCTCCAAACATAATGGGCCCCATTTCTAATGCTCTAGTGTATAATGGGCCCTGTAAATGCTGCTCCAGTGTCTGATGTCCACCTTTGGAATGTTCCAGTGTATGGTGGGCCCCATCTATCATTCTCCAGAGTATAGTGCTCCCCAAAAATTGCTGTCCCAACATTGAAAACAATCAAATAAGTCTCCTCGCTAGGGAATCCCTGAACTTGTCTGGACAGGTGCTGTAGCTTGCTTAACAGCTCGCCAGCCATTCTCACGCCCAGTATGGATTACGCGTGATTGCACAAAGGTTAGAAATGGTACTGTATCCCCGGATAACATGTATGGATAGCGTACACATTCAAAATATATGTCTCAGGAGGCAGGCTCAGACGGTGTTAGGCCCAGTATGGATTGCACGTGATTGCACAAAGGTTAGAAAGGGTACCGTATCCCTGGATAACATGTATGGATAGCGTACACATTCAAAATATATGTCTATACAGCATGAGGCAGGCTCAGACGGTGTTAGGCCCAGTATGGATTGCACGTGATTGCACAAAGGTTAGAAAGGGTACCGTATCCCTGGATAACATGTATGGATAGCATACACATTCAAAATATATGTCTCAGGAGGCAGGCTCAGACAGTGTTAAGCCCAGTATGGATTGCACGTGATTGCACAAAGGTTAGAAAGGGTACCGTATCCCTGGATAACATGTATGGATAGCGTACACATTCAAAATATATGTCTATACAGCATGAGGCAGGCTCAGACGGTGTTAGGCCCAGTATGGATTGCACGTGATTGCACAAAGGTTAGAAAGGGTACCGTATCCCTGGATAACATGTATGGATAGCGTACACATTCAAAATATATGTCTATACAGCATGAGGCAGGCTCAGACGGTGTTAGGCCCAGTATGGATTGCACGTGATTGCACAAAGGTTAGAAAGGGTACCGTATCCCTGGATAACATGTATGGATAGCATACACATTCAAAATATATGTCTCAGGAGGCAGGCTCAGACGGTGTTAAGCCCAGTATGGATTGCACGTGATTGCACAAAGGTTAGAAAGGGTACCGTATCCCTGGATAACATGTATGGATAGCGTACACATTCAAAATATATGTCTATACAGCATGAGGCAGGCTCAGACGGTGTTAGGCCCAGTATGGATTGCACGTGATTGCACAAAGGTTAGAAAGGGTACCGTATCCCTGGATAACATGTATGGATAGCGTACACATTCAAAATATATGTCTATACAGCATGAGGCAGGCTCAGACGGTGTTAGGCACAGTATGGATTGCACGTGATTGCACAAAGGTTAGAAAGGGTACCGTATCCCTGGATAACATGTATGGATAGCGTACACATTCAAAATATATGTCTCAGGAGGCAGGCTCAGATGGTGTTAGGCCCAGTATGGATTGCACGTGATTGAACAAAGGTTAGAAAGGGTACCGTATCCCCGGATAACATGTATGGATAGCGTACACATTCAAAATATATGTCTATACAGCAGGAGGTAGGCTCAGACGGTGTTAGGCCCAGTATGGATTGCACGTGATTGCACAAAGGTTAGAAAGGGTACCGTATCCCCGGATAACATGTATGGATAGCGTACACATTCAAAATATATGTCTCAGGAGGCAGGCTCAGACGGTGTTAGGCCCAGTATGGATTGCACGTGATTGCACAAAGGTTAGAAAGGGTACCGTATCCCTGGATAACATGTATGGATAGCGTACACATTCAAAATATATGTCTCAGGAGGCAGGCTCAGACGGTGTTAGGCCCAGTATGGATTGCACGTGATTGCACAAAGGTTAGAAAGGGTACCGTATCCCTGGATAACATGTATGGATAGCGTACACATTCAAAATATATGTCTATACAGCATGAGGCAGGCTCAGACGGTGTTAGGCCCAGTATGGAATGCACTTGATTGCACAAAGGTTAGAAAGGGTACCGTATCCCCGGATAACATGTATGGATAGCGTACACATTCAAAATATATGTCTATACAGCATGAGGCAGGCTCAGACGGTGTTAGGCCCAGTATGGATTGCACGTGATTGCACAAAGGTTAGAAAGGGTACCGTATCCCCGGATAACATGTATGGATAGCGTACACATTCAAAATATATGTCTATAGAGCATGAGGCAGGCTCAGACGGTGTTAGGCCCAGTATGGATTGCACGTGATTGCACAAAGGTTAGAAAGGGTACCGTATCCCTGGATAACATGTATGGATAGCGTACACATTCAAAATATATGTCTCAGGAGGCAGGCTCAGACGGTGTTAGGCCCAGTATGGATTGCACGTGATTGCACAAAGGTTACAAAGGGTACCGTATCCCTGGATAACATGTATGAATAGCGTACACATTCAAAATATATGTCTATACAGCATGAGGCAGGCTCAGATGGTGTTAGGCCCAGTATGGATTGCACGTGATTGCACAAAGGTTAGAAAGGGTACCGTATCCCTGGATAACATGTATGGATAGCGTACACATTCAAAATATATGTCTATACAGCATGAGGCAGGCTCAGACGGTGTTAGGCACAGTATGGATTGCACGTGATTGCACAAAGGTTAGAAAGGGTACCGTATCCCTGGATAACATGTATGGATAGCGTACACATTCAAAATATATGTCTCAGGAGGCAGGCTCAGACGGTGTTAGGCCCAGTATGGATTGCACGTGATTGCACAAAGGTTAGAAAGGGTACCGTATCCCCGGATAACATGTATGGATAGCGTACACATTCAAAATATATGTCTATACAGCATGAGGTAGGCTCAGACGGTGTTAGGCCCAGTATGGATTGCACGTGATTGCACAAATGTTAGAAAGGGTACCGTATCCCCGGATAACATGTATGGATAGCGTACACATTCAAAATATATGTCTCAGGAGGCAGGCTCAGACGGTGTTAGGCCCAGTATGGATTGCACGTGATTGCACAAAGGTTAGAAAGGGTACCGTATCCCTGGATAACATGTATGGATAGCGTACACATTCAAAATATATGTCTCAGGAGGCAGGCTCAGACGGTGTTAGGCCCAGTATGGATTGCACGTAATTGCACAAAGGTTAGAAAGGGTACCGTATCCCCAGATAACATGTATGGATAGCGTACACATTCAAAATATATGTCTATACAGCATGAGGCAGGCTCAGACGGTGTTAGGCCCAGTATGGATTGCACGTGATTGCACAAAGGTTAGAAAGGGTACCGTATCCCTGGATAACATGTATGGATAGCGTACACATTCAAAATATATGTCTATACAGCATGAGGCAGGCTCAGACGGTGTTAGGCCCAGTATGGATTGCACGTGATTGCACAAAGGTTAGAAAGGGTACCGTATCCCCGGATAACATGTATGGATAGCGTACACATTCAAAATATATGTCTATACAGCATGAGGCAGGCTCAGACGGTGTTAGGCCCAGTATGGATTGCACGTGATTGCACAAAGGTTAGAAAGGGTACCGTATCCCCGGATAACATGTATGGATAGCGTACACATTCAAAATATATGTCTATACAGCATGAGGCAGGCTCAGACGGTGTTAGGCCCAGTATGGATTGCACGTGATTGCACAAAGGTTAGAAAGGGTACCGTATCCCCGGATAACATGTATGGATAGCGTACACATTCAAAATATATGTCTCAGGAGGCAGGCTCAGACGGTGTTAGGCCCAGTATGGATTGCACGTGATTGCACAAAGGTTAGAAAGGGTACCGTATCCCTGGATAACATGTATGGATAGCGTACACATTCAAAATATATGTCTATACAGCATGAGGCAGGCTCAGACGGTGTTAGGCCCAGTATGGATTGCACGTGATTGCACAAAGGTTAGAAAGGGTACCGTATCCCTGGATAACATGTATGGATAGCGTACACATTCAAAATATATGTCTATACAGCATGAGGCAGGCTCAGACGGTGTTAGGCCCAGTATGGATTGCACGTGATTGCACAAAGGTTAGAAAGGGTACCGTATCCCCGGATAACATGTATGGATAGCGTACACATTCAAAATATATGTCTATATAGCATGAGGCAGGCTCAGACGGTGTTAGGCCCAGTATGGATTTCACGTGATTGCACAAAGGTTAGAAAGGGTACCGTATCCCTGGATAACATGTATGGATAGCGTACACATTCAAAATATATGTCTCAGGAGGCAGGCTCACACGGTGTTAGGCCCAGTATGGATTGCACGTGATTGCACAAAGGTTAGAAAGGGTACCGTATCCCTGGATAACATGTATGGATAGCGTACACATTCAAAATATATGTCTATACAGCATGAGGCAGGCTCAGACGGTGTTAGGCCCAGTATGGATTGCACGTGATTGCACAAAGGTTAGAAAGGGTACCGTATCCCTGGATAACATGTATGGATAGCGTACACATTCAAAATATATGTCTATACAGCATGAGGCAGGCTCAGACGGTGTTAGGCACAGTATGGATTGCACGTGATTGCACAAAGGTTAGAAAGGGTACCGTATCCCTGGATAACATGTATGGATAGCGTACACATTCAAAATATATGTCTCAGGAGGCAGGCTCAGACGGTGTTAGGCCCAGTATGGATTGCATGTGATTGCACAAAGGTTAGAAAGGGTACCGTATCCCTGGATAACATGTATGGATAGCGTACACATTCAAAATATATGTCTCAGGAGGCAGGCTCAGACAGTGTTAGGCCCAGTATGGATTGCACGTAATTGCACAAAGGTTAGAAAGGGTACCGTATCCCCAGATAACATGTATGGATAGCGTACACATTCAAAATATATGTCTATACAGCATGAGGCAGGCTCAGACGGTGTTAGGCCCAGTATGGATTGCACGTGATTGCACAAAGGTTAGAAAGGGTACCGTATCCCTGGATAACATGTATGGATAGTGTACACATTCAAAATATATGTCTATACAGCATGAGGCAGGCTCAGACGGTGTTAGGCCCAGTATGGATTGCACGTGATTGCACAAAGGTTAGAAAGGGTACCGTATCCCCGGATAACATGTATGGATAGCGTACACATTCAAAATATATGTCTATACAGCATGAGGCAGGCTCAGACGGTGTTAGGCCCAGTATGGATTGCACGTGATTGCACAAAGGTTAGAAAGGGTACCGTATCCCTGGATAACATGTATGGATAGCGTACACATTCAAAATATATGTCTCAGGAGGCAGGCTCAGACGGTGTTAGGCCCAGTATGGATTGCACGTGATTGCACAAAGGTTAGAAAGGGTACCGTATCCCTGGATAACATGTATGGATAGCGTACACATTCAAAATATATGTCTCAGGAGGCAGGCTCAGACGGTGTCAGGCACAGTATGGATTTGACGGCCCAGATTACACAGCGGAGGAGCAGGGAGAGGTAAAGATTGCAAATGCTGGGGCCCTGCCCAAGCAAGGGGGGCCCACTCGTGGGCGTCGGTACTGGCACTGGGCCCCTCATAGTACAGTGGTGTGTCTGACGGCAGATTTGCACCACCACCGTCAGAGACACTTGATTGCACTATGAGGGACCCTGTGCCAGTGCCCGCGCCCAAGAGTCGGCCTACCCACCTGTCCAGGGCAACGGCACTCGCACGGTGTCGTGCGGTAGGTGGTGACCCCGGCCATGGGGGGGAGGCAGCACAGTTAGGGAGTTTTAGAAAGTGGCATATGTTGATGTTGGACATTCAGCTGATGCAAAAGGCGAAATAGGTGAAGTACCAGGAAGAGGTGGACCAAAGCAAGCCATTTTTCTGTCACCCTATGTGTCATCAGGGGAAGGTGGGACAAAATCCTTGGAAACCCATGCGTGGTTCATTTTAATGAAGGTTAGATCATCCACATTTTGGGTTGACAGACGGGTCCTTTTTTCTGTCAGGATTGATCCAGCTGCACTGAAGACTCTTTCCGATAGCACACTTGCAGCTGGGCAAGCGAGCTCCTGTAAGGCATATTGGGCCAATTCAGGCCAGGTGACCAGTTTAGCGGCCCAATAGTCAAAGGGGAATGACCTGTGTGGGAGAACATCGATATGGGAGGAAAAGTAGTTTGTAACCATAGTTGACAACTGCTGTCTCCTGTCACTTTCCATCGATGCAGTATTACCAGTTGTGTGAGCGGTATTTGAAAAATCAGTCCACATCATTGTCATGAATCCCCTGTCTCCAACGCCACTTCTGCTGTGTGCACCACGAACACCTCTGCCAAGCTGCCCCCGGCCCGTACGGCTCGTGTGAGAACCATCACCGCTGCTGTGTGCTGGGAATGCCTCAAGCAACCGATTTACCAGAGTTGCTTGTTTATTAGCCAATATTAGGTCAAGGTTCTCCTGTGGCATGATGTTTTGTAATTTGCCTTTATAGCGTGGATCCAGGATGCTGGCCAACCAGTAGTCGTCATCGTTCATCATTTTGGCAATGCGGGGGTCCCTTTTTAGGATCCGCAAGGCATAATCTGACATGTGGGCCAATGTTCCCGGTGTCAATGATGCACTGCGAGTGCTGGGTGGAGGAACACTTTCTGGCAAATCCACATCCCTCCAGTCACGCACAAACCCTGTACCAGACCTTGCCACGCCAACATTTTCACTTGCCCCACGAGATGCATCCTCCTCCCCTAAGTAATCATCCCCATCATCATCCTCCTCCTCCTCTTCTTCCTCCACCTCGTCCAGGAGAGGTCCCTGAGCAGACAATGGCTGAATGTCATCAAGGATTCCCTCCTCCTCTTCCTCCTCATCAACATTGGCTGCAGACGCCTGCTCCTTAAGGTGCGTCAAAGTTTGCATGAGCAGACGCATAAGTGGGATGCTCATGCTTAGGATGGCGTCGTCTGCGCTTACCAGCCATGTGCATTCCTCAAAGCACTGAAGGACTTTACAAAGGTCTTTCAGCTTCGACCACTGCACACCTGTCAACTCCATGTCTGCTCTCAAAGTGCCTGGCCGTGTATCCTCCCACAAATGCATTATGGCCTGCCTCTGCTCGCACAGCCGCTCCACCATGTGCAGGGTGGAGTTCCACCTTGTTGCAATGTCGATAATGAGGCGGTGGTTGGGAAGGTGGAGCAATCGCTGCAGCTTCTGCATATGAACGGAGTGTACAGGCGACCGGCGGATGTGCGCGCACTGTCTTCGCACCTTCTGGAGCAGGGCTGTTATCTCCGGATAATTTTTGAGGAAGCACTGCACCACCAGGTTCAAGGTGTGAGCCAAGCAAGGTATGTGGCTGAGTTTTGAAAGGGCTATGGCTGTCACAAAATTACGGCCGTTATCACTAACTACCTTGCCTGCCTCAAGATGTACACTGCCCAGCCATGACTCAGTTTGTCGCTTCAAGTACTCGGCCAGCACCTCGGCGGTGTGTCTGTCGTCCAAACACATCATCTGCAACACAGCCTGCTGATGCTTTCCACTAGCTGCTCGATAGGGGGACACATCGTGTGCAACAGTGGCAGCTGCAGATGGAGTGCTCGTATGACTGCGCTCTGTGGACGAGCTTTCGCTTCTGGAGGAGGAGGAGGAGGAGGGTCGAACGCCTACAGCCAACTGTTTCCTATACCGTGGGCTAGGCAGCACTGTCCCACCATCGCTGTCCCCTGTGGACCCTGCATCCACCACATTAACCCAGTGCGCAGTGATGGACACGTAACGGCCCTGGCCATGCCGACTGGACCATGCATCAGTTGTGAGGTGCACCTTTCCGCTCACTGACTGCTTGAGTGCATGGACAATGCGGTCTTTCACATGATGGTGGAGGGCTGGGATGGCTTTGCAAGAGAAGAAGTGGTGACTGGGTAGGTCATAGCGTGGTACTGCATAGGCCATGAGTTCGCGGAAAGCTGTGCTTTCCACCAACCGAAAGGGCATCATCTCAAACGAGATTAGTTTGGCAATGTGGGCGTTCAAACCCAGTGTACGCGGATGAGAGACTGAGTACTTTCTTGACCTACTCATAGTGTCTGGGAGGATGAGCTGGACTTGAGAGCTGCATATGGTGGAAGTAGCGGTGGACAGGGTGGACTGAGAGAGGGTTGATGATGGTGATGGAGTTGGTGTTCTTTCTGATGGCCTAGAATCAGTCTTTCGTTGATATAACAGTGGGATTCCCTGACTGCTGTGGTCTTGCAACGACACCTCAACATTTGCTGCTGTGCTAACCGGTGGGCTTACAGTGGGGGAAACAATGTAGCGTTGCTGACTACCTTCGTTGTGATCAGTTGCACATGTGGCACTTGAGGTTTGGTGTTGTGTCCACGCTTGCAAGTGCATGCTGGTTAAATGTCTAAGCATGCAACTGGTATTCAAATTTTTCAGATTTTTCCCTCGGCTAAAGGTCTTTGCGCACTTCTTACAGATAACCTTGGCCTGATCATGAGGATTTTGTTCAAAAAAGTGCCACACTGCACTCTTCCTACTTTGGCAGACATTTTGCGGCCTAGCACACTGTGATCTTTTGACCCTCTGGACAAGCTGTCCAGCAACTCTTTTGATGTTTGGAACCTGTCTTTGGAGTGCTCCGGGCCTGCCAGATAACAGCTGTTGCGATGTCGATGTCTGCTGTGGATGCTCCTCATCTGAACTATTGGAAGCAGCACCCTCTTCCCCCAATGGATGCCAATCTGGGTCAACAACTGGGTCATCCATCACCTCCTCTTCTATGTCATGTGCACCTTTCTCTGTGTCACCGTGTATGGTGGTATAGTGTGCGGGAAGGGGCACCTGAGTCTCATCAGGGTCAGAATCTGGCTCTGTACACTGCGAGGACAATGTAGTGCTCTGAGTGAATGTACCAGCAGAATCATCCATCAGCGGCTGTGCATCAGTGCACTCCATGTCAGATTCATCTTGGCCTGGGTAATTCACCATTTGACTTGATAATCCAGGCATGGTATGTGAAAACAGCACCATGGAGTAATCAGTAGTATGGCCTGTGTCATCCTTCAATCTTGGTTGGGGTGAAGGACACAAGGAAAGGTGTGGTTCATGAACATGAGCCTCCAATGACGACTCAGTGCTTTTACTTTTTACAACAGAAGAAGAGGAGGCGATAGAGCTGGAGGCTGAGTCAGCAATGTAAGACAAAACTTTTTCCTGATGCTCTGGCTTTAAAAGCGGTTTGCCAACTCCTAGAAAACTAAGCGTTCGAGGCCTTATGTAGCCAGACGATGACGCAGGGTCAGCACCTCCTGCATTCGGTCCTATTTTGCTCTTGCCACTACCATCAGATCCACCACCAACACCATCATTACCAGCTGCCAACCCCCGCCCAATTCCACGGCCTCTTCCACCAGCCTTCCTCATTTTTGGTAGAAATGTAGACAAAATCCAACAAACTATATAGTAATGTAAAACAAGTTACAAGGTGTCTATAGGACAGGGGAGATTTTGAATTTCTGCACACACTTTTGGACACTGGACACTTTTGGATTGTGTGAGGCCCACTGATATCTGAGCGCTATGTGACAGGCTCGATGGCACTGCTGTGACAAAAGTGACTAGAGGATAAGGGAGATTTTGAATATCTGCACACACTTTTGGACACTGGACACTTTTGGATTGTGTGAGGCCCACTGATATCTGAGCGCTATGTGACAGGTTCGATGGCACTGCTGTGACAAAAGTGACTAGAGGATAAGGGAGATTTTGAATATCTGCACACACTTTTGGACACTGGACACTTTTGGATTGTGTGAGGCCTACTGATATCTGAGCGCTATGTGACAGGCTCGATGGCACTGCTGTGACAAAAGTGACTAGAGGATAAGGGAGATTTTGAATTTCTGCACACACTTTTGGACACTGGACACTTTTGGATTGTGTGAGGCCCACTGGTATCTGAGCGCTATGTGACAGGCTCGATGGCACAGCTGTGACAAAAGTGACTAGAGGATAAGGGAGATTTTGAATATCTGCACACACTTTTGGACACTGGACACTTTTGGATTGTGTGAGGCCCACTGATATCTGAGCGCTATGTGACAGGCTCGATGGCACTGCTGTAACAAAAGTGACTAGAGGATAAGGGAGATTTTGAATATCTGCACACACTTTTGGACACTGGACACTTTTGGATTGTGTGAGGCCCACTGATATCTGAGCGCTATGTGACAGGCTCGATGGCACTGCTGTGACAAAAGTGACTAGAGGATAAGGGAGATTTTGAATTTCTGCACACACTTTTGGACACTGGACACTTTTGGATTGTGTGAGGCCCACTGATATCTGAGCGCTATGTGACAGGCTCGATGGCACTGCTGTGACAAAAGTGACTAGAGGATAAGGGAGATTTTGAATATCTGCACACACTTTTGGACACTGGACACTTTTGGATTGTGTGAGGCCCACTGATATCTGAGCGCTATGTGACAGGCTCGATGGCACTGCTGTGACAAAAGTGACTAGAGGATAAGGGAGATTTTGAATATCTGCACACACTTTTGGACACTGGATACTTTTGAATTGTGTGAGGCCCACTGATATCTGAGCGCTATGTGACAGGCTCGATGGCACTGCTGTGACAAAAGTGACTAGAGGATAAGGGAGATTTTGAATATCTGCACACACTTTTGGACACTGGACACTTTTGGATTGTGTGAGGCCCACTGATATCTGAGCGCTATGTGACAGGCTCGATGGCACTGCTGTGACAAAAGTGACTAGAGGATAAGGGAGATTTTGAATTTCTGCCCACACTTTTGGACAGTGGACACTTTTGGATTGTGTGAGGCCCACTGATATCTGAGCGCTATGTGACAGGCTCGATGGCACAGCTGTGACCAAAGTGACGAGAGGATAAGGGAGATTTTGAATTTCTGCACACACTTGTGGACAGTGGACACTTTTGGATTGTGTGAGGCCCACTGATATCTGAGCGCTATGTGACAGGCTCGATGGCACTGCTGTGACAAAAGTGACTAGAGGATAAGGGAGATTTTGAATATCTGCACACACTTTTGGACACTGGACACTTTTGGATTGTGTGAGGCCCACTGATATCTGAGCGCTATGTGACAGGCTCGATGGCACTGCTGTGACAAAAGTGACTAGAGGATAAGGGAGATTTTGAATATCTGCACACACTTTTGGACACTGGACACTTTTGGATTGTGTGAGGCCCACTGATATCTGAGCGCTATGTGACAGGCTCGATGGCACTGTTGTGACAAAAGTGACTAGAGGATAAGGGAGATTTTGAATTTCTGCACACACTTGTGGACAGTGGACACTTTTGGATTGTGTGAGGCCCACTGATATCTGAGCGCTATGTGACAGGCTCGATGGCACAGCTGTGACAAAAGTGACTAGAGGATAAGGGAGATTTTGAATTTCTGCACACACTTGTGGACAGTGGACACTTTTGGATTGTGTGAGGCCCACTGATATCTGAGCGCTATGTGACAGGCTCGATGGCAATGCTGTGACAAAAGTGACTAGAGGATAAGGGAGATTGGATTGCTTTTAAAAAAGCAGTTTGCGGAGCAGTGGGTAAACAGCAATGCCAGCCTGTCAGGAAGCCTTAGAAGGCAGCCCAACAACCAACACCACTGATACACCACTATATAGCCTCCCCTTGCACTGCACACACAGTGACTGGTGTGTTGTGCAGGCCAAATTGCTAGCAGCAGAAGCAGTTTTTTTTTCTTCTCAGCAGGACAAAAAAAAAATTGGGATTGCTTTTAAAAAAGCAGTTTGCGGAGCAGTGGGTAAACAGCAATGCCAGCCTGTCAGGAAGCCTTAAAAGGCAGCCCAACAACCAACACCACTGATACACCACTATATAGCCTCCCCTTGCACTGCACACACAGTGACTGGTGTGTTGTGCAGGCCAAATCGCTAGCAGCAGAAGCAGTTATCTTGTCTTCTTCCCTGCCTAACGCTCTCCCTACAGAATCAGCAGCAACCTCTCCCTATACTAAGATCGGCAGAAGTAAGATGGCGGTCGGCGTGCACGCCCTTTTATACCCCCTGTGACGCCCACCAAAGCAAGCCAATCACTTGCATGCCCTTCTGAAAGATGGTGGTGACCCGTGCCTATGTCATCACGTTGCCCACAGTGTCCGTGGATCCTGATTGGCTGAAAAAGAGCGCAAAACAAACTTTTGAAACGCGACTATGGCGCGTAAGTCGCCGACCTCGTGGCCGACCTCATCCTAGGGTCGGGTTTCGTTTCATGAAACCCGACTTTGCCAAAAGTCGTCGACTTTTGAATTTTTTCGACCCGTTTCGCTCAACTCTAATGCTAACTATCAGGCCAATTTTATTACTACCTACAACTCCCAACATAAGGAGATTAAAAATATACTAGGGGACCTATGGTACATTATCCAAAAAGATCCTGTACTTAATAAAGTTTTGCCTGACAAACCTACTGTTACATTTAGGAAGGCCAGATCACTAAAAAAATCATCTGGCCCCTAGCAGATTGAGCCAATGTACTCCCGACAATCATACCGGCTTGACACCAGGCATTTTTAGATGCCAGAGACCTAGGTGTAGCCTTTGCAGCAATATTGCCCATAATACCTTCATCTTTTCACATCCATTCACCTCAGAAAAATTCACCATCACTAATCACCTGTCCTGTGTGTCTGCCTTTGTTATCTATGTTATCCTGTGTCCTTGTCCTAAATTATATGTTGGGAGAACCACACAACCCCTTCATTGTAGAATGAACTCACATAGACACAACACTAAAATTGGATATCAACAACATGGTCTGTCACGACACTTTGATTCATTTCACCAAAGAGATTTCTCTAAAGCCATCATTTTTCCTATAGAACACATCCCTGAACACGTTTCCAAAAGAACCCAAGCATTAAACAGAAAAGAGGTCTATTGGATCTATAAATTGAAGACAATTGGCCCCTATGGCCTCAATATTATCAATGATGCTTTTATTTGATTTTATCCTTATTGTGATCTTCATACATTTTTATTACATTTTACCCAATTTTATGTCTTTTTTTTTTTTTTTTTTTTTCTTCTCTGATGTCCGATTTTGATTTTCTCTCTACAAAATAAAATGAAAAGACAATTTCTTTACAAAAACACATCATTTAAGTCTAATGGTATAATGTACTAATACATACAAAAAAATCATTACAGTCTTATAGTCGAGTGGACTAAAACCTTGTAATTGCACCTTATAGCCTGCTATGAGCCAGGTTCTGATACCACTGCAAGTTATTTTGCTGAATTTTGATTTCTATAAAACAAATAATTTCTTAAATTCTTTCTTAAAACACTCCAGCTAAATCCAATGGTTTAGTGGACTAATACCTGGTACTTGCACTTTACAGCATACATCTGCACTTCATGAGCCAGGTTCTAATACTCCTTGAGGTCTCACCCCTCCCCTCCCTTTTTTTTCATTAACCTTAGCCACTTTTTACCCCGTGATCCATAGCACTCTGTTTTATTTTTATTTTTGCATAATTTTATATATTTTTTCTCATTTTAATACACTTTTATTGTGGTGTTTTTATGTTAATAAAATTTCATTGTTTTTGAGTTTTTTTTTTTTTTTTTCTTTGACCTTGCTGATGTCATTTAACCCTGTATTGGCGCCATTTTTTTCTCTATAAGAATGTTTCACCATCTTTCAATGTAATCTGCCCTGATGAAGTGAGCCAGTAGGCTCAGGAAACGCGTTGGCTGAATAAAGAACCTTGTACTCCACCAGAAGCAAGCGCAGTCCTTATTGCACTTTCACGCCGTTTTTGCAAATTTGTCCTAGGACCCTGTGCAGATTTGCTGCTGCTTCTCATGCGTTTATGGGTGTTGTGACTTCGTCACAACCCCAATAGGTGAGCACCTTCCTTTTTTCTCTGTTATTGTGCTTTTTGATACGGATTTACACAGTGGATGCGCCCTGTATTTCTCCTTTTAATTCCAGCCATTTTGGCATTCAAAAAATTAAATGTTGCTCCTCCCCTTATGAGCCTTGCCATGCATGCAGCCAAACAGTCCTTTTGCCCCACATTTGGGGTATTGGCGTACTCCAGAGAAATTGCACAACAAATTTTAGGGACCATTTTCTTCTGTTACTCTTGTGAAAATGAAAAAAAACTTGGAGGCCAAAGTAAAATTTTTGTGAAAAAAAATAAAATGTTAACTTTTTCCTTCAACATTACTTTCATTTCTGAAAAGCACCTGAAGGGTTAATAAACTTACTAAATATGGTTTTGAGGAGTTTGAGGGGTGCAGTTTTTACAATGATGTCACTTTGGGTATTTTATGTCATATAGTTCCCCCAAAGTCACTTCAAATGCGATGTGGTCCCTAAAAAAATAGTTTTATAAATTTTGCTAGAAAAACAATGTTTTGAACTTTGACTTTCAGGCTCCATATCTCGCTATACACTACTATCCCATATGTAAATTCTCCTTGCAACTATTTTTCATAAAATTAGTTATACAGATTCTTGTCATGTCACTGTATTGTTACTGTTTTGCTCCTGGTGGTGGAAAAAATCTTTTTCTTTGTGTATGCTACAAATTACCACCACATTACCTAATAGCTCAGTCTGTTATTAGGTTGATTCCCAAGTGTACGTTCACTGATTTGAATCAAAGAGCAGCCAAGAAGACGATTTCCCAACATAAGAGAAGCAGTCATGTTTTTTGCCAGAATCATTGGGAGAAAGCTGGTAGAGCTGGTAGACTCCCTGAAGGTGTGAAAATGACCTTGGTAAAGTATATAGAGTTTCTGACTGACCACTTTCTTCCATGGTACAAAATGAAGAACCATGCAATCCATAGCAAAATCATCTTCATGCATTACAATGCACCATTTCATTCTTCAAAGAATGCCTCATTGGCTGCTATGGGCATAAAAGGAGAGAAACTCATAGTTTGACCATCATCCTCCCCTGACCTCATCCCTAATAAGAACCTTTGGAATATCCTCAAGCTAAAGATCTATAAGGGTGGGTGGCAGCTCACATCAAAATAGCAGCTCTGGGAGGCTATTCTAACATCCTGTAAATAAATTCAAGCAGACACTATCCAAAAATTCACAAATTCAATGGATGCAATGGACATAGCAGCAACTTAGAGCCTAGTCATGAATATTGCTGACAATGATTGGAAACAAAATTGGGGTTCCGAGTAGGTGATATCATCAGAGGGGAAGGTTTCTGGAGTCACCATAAAAGAGCAAAGCCAATGTGCTTCTTCTAAGGTAAGCTTCTGATCAGGTGATGTCTCGACTGTTGGTGTTGGAAACACTGATGAAACGACAGGTATGCTTTAAGGCTGACAAAGTCAGCAAAGTTAAAACACAAGGTGCTAAGTGAGCAAGTGACTAGTGGAGTGTAGTGAAAATATGTATTTGTAGGCGATATATGACTGGCAGTAAAGTAGCATCTGTTCTTAGGCTGCAGTTCTTCACAAAGGTTTCCTGGTCCTAGGGTCTCAGACCCCAGAGTGCCTTCCTGAGAACTCACAGAATTGGAACCATTTCACACCTCTGATGACTTTGAAGGGATACACCAAATGGAACCTAGTTGCAGCCTGACAAATTCTATTTACTATGGGAAAGAAAGGTTTAGACAAAGAGCATTTAGAAAAAATAATGTGTTCATTGGGAAAGTAGTCATGGTACAGTCACAAACCAAGAATTAGAACATTAACATGAAGGGCTGGTCTAGAGATCTGATCTCCAGGCTGAGCCTATAATTGGGGCCCTCCACAGAGAAAGTGGTTCACAGATTGAGGGAAGTCAAGCTGATGTGATACATTTTCATATTCGCTCCCTCAGGAAACAGAATGATAGACTGCAAAGTTTAGATATTTCTGTAAGTTTCTTCCTTTTATTTTATAATTGTTTTGCATATTTGTATGTCACTTTTTATTTCCATGTCTTTATATCCTTTTATTGTAAGCACTGTACCTTTTCTATTAAAGCTTAAAACTTTAATAAGTTTGAACCTTGTATGCTCTAAAAGAATCCATTGCCTTAGAGTGTATGATCCTGGTGATTGGCAGACAGTAGCATTTCTGGGACTCATCGCCCATATGTTTAGTGAGCGGTGGCAGCATGTTTGAAGCAGGGTGCTGGTCTGTGTTGGGGTGTGATTTACTGTATGCTCCCATTTTAGCATTGGACAGAGGTTGAATGCTGGATTGATTGAGAGGAGATAGTTAACCCCTTGCAGGCGCACCCCAAGTCACGTGCTGAGAAGCGGGTACGTGTCATGTAGAAACAACAACAACTGATAAAATACTCAAGAAACAGAGATAAAAGTAAAAAAGTTAATATAATAAATAGATAAAAGATACAATTTATAAACATATGATCTATACATATTTTAAAATAAATATATATATATATATATATATATAGTACAGACCAAAAGTTTGACACACCATCTCATTCAAAGAGTTTTCTTTATTTTCATGACTATGAAAATTGTAGATTCGCTCTGAAGGCATCAAAACTGTGAACTAACACATGTGGAATTATATAATTAACAAAAAAGTGTGAAACAACTGAAAATATGTCTTATATTCTAGGTTCTTCAAAGTAGCCACCTTTTTCTTTGATTACTGCTTTGCACACTCTTGGCATTCTCTTGATGAGCTTCAAGAGGTAGTCACCAGAAATGGTCTTCCGGCAGTCTTGAAGGAGTTCCCAGAGATGCTTAGCACTTGTTGGCCCTTTTGCCTTCACTCTGTGGTCCAGCTCACCCCAAACCATCTCGATTGGGTTCAGGTCTGGTGACTGTGGAGGCCAGGTCATCTGGCGTAGCACCCCATCACTCTCCTTCTTGGTCAAATAGCCCTTACACAGCCTGGAGGTGTGTTTGGGGTCTTTGTCCTGCTGAAAAATAAATGATGGTCCAACTAAATGCAAACCGGATGGAATAGCATGCCGCTGCAAGATGCTGTGGTAGCCATGCTGGTTCAGTATGCCTTCAATTTTGAATAAATCCCCAACAGTGTCACTAGCAAAGCACCCCCACACCATCACACCTCCTCCATGCTTCACGGTGGGAACCAGGCATGTAGAGTCCATCCGTTCACCTTTTCTGCGTCGCACAAAGACACGGTGTTTGGAACCAAAGATCTCAAATTTGGACTCATCAGACCAAAGCACAGATTTCCACTGGTCTAATGTCCATTCCTTGTGTTCTTTGGCCCAAACAAGTCTCTTCTGCTTGTTGCCTGTCCTTAGCAGTGGTTTCCTAGCAGCTATTTTACCATGAAGGCCTGCTGCACAAAGTCTCCTCTTAACAGTTGTTGTAGAGAGGTGTCTGCTGCTAGAACTCTGTGTGGCATTGACCTTGTCTCTAATCTGAGCTGCTATTAACCTGATGTTAATAATCTGGGAAAAGAGGCAATATCCCAAAAGGTTCCCAGGCTATTAATAACAGCTCATGGTTGTTTGCTTAATGGTGATTTTGCATGGGCCCCAGAAAAAAAACTAGGGTTCCCCTATGAATTCAAACCAGAAAAGACTAACTAGACAGCTGTGGGATTATATTAACAGCCTGGAAAGGGGACAGACCTGGACAAAGATCTGGGTGTATGGGTGGAGGACAAACTCACATTTAGCTGCCAGTGTCAGGCAGCTGCTACAAAGGCAAATAAAATAATGCGATGCATTAAAAGAGGTATAGATGCTCATAAGGAGAACATAATTTTATCTCTATGCAAGTCACTAGTGCGACCACACTTAGAATACTGTGTACAGTTCAGGTCGGTGTATAAGAAAGACATAGCTGAACTAGAGCAGGTGCAGAGAAGAGCGACCAAGGTTATTAGAGTACTGGGGGGTCTGCAATACCAAGACAGGTTATTACAACTTGGAGTTATTTAGTTTGGAAAAATGAAGGCCAATGTATAAGTATGCAGGGACAGTAAAAAGACCTTTCTAATGACCTTTTTACTCATAGACCTCAGGGACAAGGGGGCATCCTCTCTGTCTGGAGGAAAGAAGGTTTAATTATAATCACAGATGCGGATTCTTTACTGTAAGAGCAGTGAGACTATGGGACTCTCTGCCATATGATGTTGTAATGAATGATTCCCTACTAAAATTTAAAATGGGACTGGATGCCTTTCTTGAAAAGTACAATATTACAGGCTATATACACTAGTTTCCTTGATATTGCATTGATACAGGGAACTAGTCTGATAGCCGTATGTTGAGTCAGGAAGGAATTTTTTTTCCCAATGTGAAGCTTTCTGTTTGCCACATGGTTTTTTTTGCCTTCCTCTGGATCAACATGTTAGGGCATGTAGGTTAGGTTATGGGTTGAACTAGATGGACTTAAAGTCTTCCTTCAACCTTAATAACTATCTTACTATGTTAGATATTGACCCTCCCTCCCAGGCTACCAAAATCAGCCTTCAATTGCCCCAGAAATGCTGCATACATAAGATGTGCCAAATCTGGGGTAATAGTTGTGGGGTAATGGTTGTGGGTTTTATGTCAGCTTTGTTTTTTCAGCTTACATCAAACCGAGGGGTTAGTAATGGAGATGTATCTATAAGACACCACCATTACTAACCCCATAATAAGTTTTGAAATAAACACGCAGCAAGAATAAAACCCTTTATTTGAAATAAAGACAGACTCCTTCATTTAAAATAAAAAAGCAAAGTTATACTCACCTTTATGCCTGATCCATTGAAGTGAATGTCCCCTGTAAAAAAAACAAAAATAATAAACAACCATATCCCTCATGTGACAGGCGTGAAGATAATAATTTAATACCCGTGTCCCCCGTAAAAGTAAAACAAACTAATAAGCAACCATATCACTCACCTGTCTAACCTGAAGATAATCCATATCATCCCACACCGTAATCAATCTCTGCAACATTTGATTTTCAAAATGAACGGTGCCATGATACGACTGTTCACGCTGAAAACCAGGACACAGTGACTTGTTGCAAGCGAAGCTTCAGTGATGAACAGTGATGTCATAGAGGTTACAGCCAATCACTGAAGCTGCGGTTCCACGGCCAGTTTACTGTGAGATCACTTCTAGCACCATCAGAAAATTCTAGCAACAGCACCAAAACATCTTTGAACTTCACTATATTTGACTGTAGACAATGTGTTGCTTTCTTTGTAGGCCTCATTGCGTTTGCGGTAAATAGTAGAATAATGTGCTTTTCCAAAAGCTCTATCTTGGTCTCATCTGTCCACAATATGTTTTCCCATAAGGATTTTGGCTTACTCATCTACATTTTGGCAAACTGCATTCTAGCTCTTTTATGTTTGTGTGTCAGCAATGAGGTCCTCCTGGGTCTCCTGCTATAGCATTTCACTTCATTCAAATGTCAATGGATAATTTGCACTGACACTTGTGCACCCTTATCCTGCAGGACATCTTGAATTTCTTTGCAACTTGATTGGGGTTGCTCATCCACCATCTGGACTATACTGCATTGCAACATTTAATTATTGCTTCTTCACGTCAAGGGAGATTTGCTACAGTGCCATTGGTTGCATATTTCTTAATTATGATGTGCACCGTGAAAAAAGTAACCTCAAGATCGCTGGAGATGGACATGTAACCTTGAGATTGATATTTTTCAACAATTTTCATTCTCAAGTCTTCAGACAGTTCTCTTCGCCTCTTTATCTTCTCCATGATTTCTCTGGCATACAGACCCATAATGAAACTATTAAGTCAACTTCTCCCCTTTTTTTCTGGTTTCAGGTGTGATTTTCATATTGTCCACACCTGTTACTTGCCACAGGTGAGTTTGAACGAGCATCAAATGCTTGGAACAAATATGTTTACCCACAAGTTTGGAAAGGGACCAACAATTATATACTGCAGAAATTCTTTTGTAACCTTGGCCAGATCTGTGCCTTGCCACAATTATGTCTCTGAGCACCTTGGCCAGTTTCTTTGACCTCATGATTCTCATTTGTTTGGACATGCACTATGAGCTGTGAGGTATAATATAGACAGGTGTGTGCCTTTACAAATCAAGTCCTATCAGTTTAATTAAACACAGCTGAGCTCCAAAGAAGCAATAGAACCATCTCAAGGAAATGGACAGCATGTGACTTAAATATGAGTGTCTGAGCAAAGGGTCTGAATACTTATGACATGTGATATTTCATAATTTGCAAAAATTTCTACATTTCTGTTTTTTTTTCAGTCAAGATGCTGTGCAGAGTGTGCATTAATGAGAAAAAAAATGAACTTTTTTGATTTTACCAAATAGCTGCAATGAATAGTGTTGAGCATTCCGATACCGCAAGTATCGGGTATCGGCCGATACTTGCTGTATCGGAATTCCGATACCGACTTCCGATATTTTTTCAATATCGGAATTCGGCATCGGAATCGGAAGTTCAAAGTTGATTGACAGACTGACGTCATCATGATGCGCGGTGTGTGCGCATCATGATGCGCCGTCATTTCGGGCCTGCCGGGGGGCTGTGCCGGCCTGCCGGGGGGCTGTGTGGACTGCCCGGGGTCTGTACCGGCCTGCCGGGGGGCTGTGCCGGCCTGCCGGTGGTCTGTGCACCCTGTGGGGGTCTGTACCGGCCTGCCGGGGGGCTGTGCCGGCCTGCCGGTGGTCTGTGCACCCTGTGGGGGTCTGTACCGGCCTGCCGGGGGGCTGTGCCGGCCTGCCGGTGGTCTGTGCACCCTGTGGGGGTCTGTACCGGCCTGCCGGGGGGCTGTGCCGGCCTGCCGGGGGGCTGTGCTGATGTCCGGGGGTCTGTGCAAGCATCGTCCGATGGGACTACAAGTCCCATCGGGCGATGCCTGCTACCATGACAGTGATTGACACATTAGCCAATGATGGGACAGTAGTAGTCCCATCATCCGGCTAATGTGTTAAATGTTAAAAAAAAAAAAATACTACATACATACTACATGCATGCTACATACATACTACATGCTACATACATACAACATATATACTACATACATGCTACATACATGCTACATACATACTGCATGCTACATACATACTACATACATACTACATACATACTACATGCATGCTACATACATACTACATGCATGCTACATACATACTACATGCTACATACATACCACATACATACTACATACATACTACATGCTACATACATACTACATATATACTACATGCATGCTACATACATACTACATGCTACATACATACCACATACATACTACATACATGCTACATACATACTACATATATACTACATGCATGCTACATACATACTACATATATACTACATGCATGCTACATACATACTACATGCATGCTACATACATACTACATGCTACATACATACCACATACATACTACATACATACTACATGCTACATACATACTACATATATACTACATGCATGCTACATACATACTACATGCTACATACATACCACATACATACATGCTACATACATACTACATATATACTACACGCATGCTACATACATACTACATATATACTACATGCATGCTACATATATACTACATGCTACATGCATGCTACATACATACTACATACATACTACATGCTACATACATACCACATATATACTACATACATACAATACATTCATTGTACATTCATACTTACCAATACTTGTCACATTGTTCCCCGAAGCCATTGTCTTTTCCGGAATAAATCTTAACATAACAAACCACAAAAATACTCACCCACGATCCGAAGCAGTCCACGAGTGTGTCCCATGACGATCTTGGGTAGAGAACTGCAAAAAAAAAGTCCCTAGTCTCACTTTATGCCATTGCTGCGTGGGAAATTCCCACACAGCAATGGCATAAAGTGAGACTAGGGACTTTTTTTTTTTTTAAGTGGCGGAGGAATACAGTGCGGAAGGATACCTACCTTCCGTCATTGGATTCCTGCAGCCCGTAGAGAATGGCAGCATCAGCTGATGCTGCAGTTCTCTACCCAAGATCGTCGTGGGACACACTCGTGGACTGCTTCGGATCGTGGGTGAGTATTTTTGTGGTTTGTTATGTTAATATTTATTCCGGAAAAGACAATGGCTTCGGGGAACAATGTGACAAGTATTGGTAAGTATGTTACTCTATGTTATATGTACTGTATGTCTATGTATGTATTGTATGAATGTATTGTATGTATGTAGTATATATGTGGTATGTATGTAGTATATATGTAGTATGTATGTAGTATATATGTAGTATGTATGTTGCATGTAGTATTTATGTAGTATGAATGTAGCATGTATGTAGTATGTAGTATGAATGTAGCATGTATGTAGTATGCATGTTGTATGTATGTAGCATGTAATTTTTTTTTTTACATTTAACACATTAGTCGGATGATGGGACTACTACTGTCCCATCATTGGCTAATGTGTCAATCACTGTCATGGTAGCAGGCATCGCCCGATGGGACTTGTAGTCCCATCGGACGATGCCTGCACAGACCCCCGAAGCCTGCACAGACCACCGGCAGGCCGGCACAGCCCCCCGGCAGGCCGGCACAGCCCCCCGGAGCCTGCACAGCCCCCCGGCAGGCCAGCACAGCCCCCCGGCAGGCCGGCACAGCCCCCCAGCAGGCCGGCACAGACCACCGGAGCCTGCACAGACCCCCTGGCAGGCCGGCACAGCCCCCCGAAAGGCCCGTACAGACCCCAGAGAGGCTGTACAAGGGCAGGAAAGGGTTTTTCTTATTCCGATACCGGAAGTCCCATAGACTTGAATGGGACTTCCGGTATCGGAATCGGCGATACCGATACTTTTTTTAAAGATCGGCCGATACCATCCGATACGATACTTTGAAGTATCGGACGGTATCGCTCAACTCTAGCAATGAAGCAAAGAGCCTGAATACTTTCCGTACCCACTGTATGTTGTATAGACTAATGCGACCTCCTGGGCTGTCCAGCACTACTTTCAGCATTCTGCTAGCATTATCTTTTTCTTGTGATATGACCTTGCAATTTGCCTGTCTATGGATCAAAAGCAGAACTCCTGCAGATCTGTCCCTTGTAATAAAGCTACATCTACTTTAAGGTTTTTTAAGTGCCTCAATACCTTCATCCTTTTTTGCAGTGATTGAAGACCTTTTACATTCCATGTAATCAACTTCATATTGTATTGGACAAATTATTTGGTCGTTATAGCAAATATAAGTTTAAAAAAAAAAACCCACAAAATTCCTCTCCATCTTCAGTCCCCTCTCGCCTTCTTCAGGAGAATTTCTTATCTGTAATAACTTTTAACCCTGCAAATTGTCTCTTCAGAGAGGAAGAGGACTAGAACTTTAGTGCTACCTATTGGAAGTAGCAATCCTGACTAAAGTCAGGATTGCTATTTCCAATAGGTGGCACTAGAGTTCTAGTCCTCTTCCTCTCTGAAGAGACAATTTGCATATTACTCAGAGGACCATTGCGGCTTTAAGTCTCATCATCTTGGCATGCTTAGCATGTCAGTCTCCGCAAGAGAAACATTTAACCTTAAAAGTTTTTTTAACCCTTTATTTTAACAGAGACAGCATTTATCTTATTGACTTCACTTGTTTCACACACTTATGGGAATTCTTCCTATTCCCTAACTTTTTTTTTTGTAAAAGTGTATAATAAAATTAACCTTAACTACAAGTACAAGTAGATTCCCTGTTTCCGCATCTCCTACTCTCATTGGCAGAACGTGTTATAAATACACGACAATTTTCAAACGTATCTTCTCCCCAAACCAGCTCCCGGTATATTAGATAGCATGTTATATTATCTATTTTGCACGATATTATACTGTGACTACATATCAATCCTTATGCCCCTGGACCAAAGTTACCAGACCAGCAAGAAGACCCCCACTGGTATTCAGTCAGTTTGGTAATTGTCTCTTGTTCTGTTTTCTTTGTGATAGTCCTCCATACTCTTCATGTATTCCAGTGCTTTGTCAGGCGCTGAGAATGGTTCTGTTCCACCTCCTGGTGATAATAATTTGAGGATGGCTGGGAATTGTAGTGAAAAGCTGATTTTCTTCTTTACCAGTTCAGTACAGATTCCACCGAATGCTCATCTTCTTTTTGCAACTTCCACTGAGTAATCGCCAAAGAGTAAAGGTCCCGTCACACCTAGCGACGCTATAACGATCCCGACAGCGATACGACACGACAAGGATCGTTGCCGCATCGCTATGTGGTCGCTATAGAGATGTCAGACAGTCCAATCTACCCAACAACGGAGCAACGATCTAGCGTGTCATAGCGACCTTTGTAACGATGTTGGTGGTCATTGGGACTCTGTCACATTACATGTTCCATTGACGATTCACATCTCGACGAGGGATGTACTGTGTGACGCTCTATGTACACAGGCGTGGATTGCGCTC
Organism: Dendrobates tinctorius; assembly: GCF_039654945.1. NCBI lineage: Eukaryota > Metazoa > Chordata > Amphibia > Anura > Dendrobatidae > Dendrobates > Dendrobates tinctorius. Next base: position 93,166,616 of record NW_027361696.1, on the reverse strand, counting down.
CCTTTCTCATGCCCTCTCAGCTGTGATTGGTGGACGCTACCACGTCCTGATTGGCCGTGCATTTAAAAGAAGGTGACGTACTAGAGCTTCATTTCATTGTTCTCGAACACGTTTTTTGGTTAGCAGAAGTGCCCTATTTGCATTCAGCGCCTGGCCTAATAGCGTTCACCGGCTGTCCAAATAGCGTTCACGGGCTGTGATTCCAGATAGATACCAGACGCCCACTCAGTGTTGACGGTATGTATCTTTGGGGTATATTTTGCTGTACTTGAGGGTGGGCTTTGGTTTAATCGCCTATCGTATGGAAGCCATTTTAGTTGGTGGGTTCATATCTCGCTCGCCCATATGCAATGGAATGATCAGCAATCTGTGTAAAAGCACGTATATTGCCATGCCCGGTAATACGATGGTATAGAATTGCATTTGTTGCTAAAGCCACGCCTGGGTAATAGGGTGTTATGCAAGGTTACACGTAGCTTGTTGTAACTTCTTTACTGTGTAAATAGTAAACATATTTCAACTTTATTTTTTACAATTCGCTCCATCATGGACAAGGCGCAGTGTTCGGTAGTGGTGGCTGCTTTGCTGGCTGAGGAAGCTCGCCGTCGTGATGAGGCCCAGACACTGGAGAGGTGTTCCAAAAGAAAACGTCGACTGTGGACCAGAGAGTGGCTGCAGAGGAGGTCCGAATAGTCAGACAGCTGCAGGACAAAAATCCACACGATTTCCGGAACTTCCTGAGGATGTCGGAGGAGTCGTTTATCTATTTATCGGAGCTAATTTCTCCACTTATTCAAAGGAGGGATACAATAATGCATTCTGCCATCCCCGTAGATGAAAGATTGGCAGTCACGCTGAGATTCCTGGCCACCGTGCGCTCGTTTCAGGACCTGCATTTCTCTGCCGCTATTTCAAGGCCCCTCCTCAGTGTTCTTATTCCGGAGACATGCAGAGCGATTTTCGAGTGTCTACACAGCTTCATGGAATTTCCTCAAACGGCCGAGGATTGGAAACAGATAGCCTCCGATTTCGAGGAACTCTGGCAGTTTCAAAATTGTGGTGGTGCCTTGGACGGGAAACATGTCCGCATCACCCAACCACCAAACAGCGGGTCATACTTCTACAATTACAAGGGCTACTTTAGTATCATCTTGATGGCCCTTGTAAACACTAAGTATGAATTTATTTATGTTGACGTGGGGATGAACGGAAGGGTTTCCGATGGGGGGGTTTGGAACATACCCATTTCGGAGAAAGTTTATTTGGCTCTGCCATTCTGTTGCCTTCAAACTCGGAGACTCGATGAACTTTGTGTTTGTGGGCGACGAGGCTTTCCCACTAAATCCACATTTGCTGATACTGTTCCCCCTAAAAACTATAACGCCAGAAAGACGTATTTTCAATTACCGCTTGTCAAGGGCACACCGAGTGGTTGAAAATGCCTTTGGGATCATGGCCAATCGGTTCTGTGTATTGCACACGCCAATGAACATGAAACTAGACTCAATTGACTCTGTTGTGATGGCCTGCTGTGTGCTTCACAACTTTCTCCGTCGGTGAGATTCCAGTTCTTACTGCCCGCCAGGGTTCATGGACTTTGTGGACGCAACAAATGGCGTAGTTCAGCTGGGTGAATGGCGTTCGAACGCACCCGCAATAGCGGACCTTAGACGTCTTGGACCAGGCAGATACACCCAGGATGCCAAGGCCTGCCGTGAAGAGTATTGCCATTATTTCAATGGTCCTGGCGCTGTTCCTTGGCAGCATCAGCAGTGAATTGTTTTAATTTTTTTGTTGTACCATGTTTATAAATAAACTCTTTTATACATTCTGTCGTAATAAAATAAATTTGTATTCACAAATATTAGTTTGCTGTGTATATTTCTTCAAGAAGCAAATAAAGGTACATGCAACTGTGAAATGTGGTTTGCTTTCGGAACGCTAAAGCGTCCCATTCTGGGGTTTTATGGCGCGGTGAAAAACTTTTAGGTCGCTAAAGCATCCTATTAACTGCCGCATGGCAGCAATAAATCAGGGTGGAGCTGTAGCGTCGTGGGCGTGTGTTATGACCTAACTGCGGCCTAGACTTTTTGACATGGCGACCAGGCGGCGCTCAAGTCACTGGGGTGATGCAGAGGTGCGGTTTCTAATCAGGGAGGTGGATGAGCAGAATTATTCATGCACACAGCTGCATCCACACCCTGTACTTCATAAGCAGGCAGTACTCCATTGTATTAGGCGGGGCTTGGCAGACAATTTGGAGGGGATCGGTCGACCAGACAGATCAGGAAAAAGCTTGCTGATCTGCGCTACCGCTCAAGCAATCGTATTGCCTGTGTCCGTGCCCAGATGGTCTCCCAGCGTGGTAAGTGCACATTGTACAGACACCCGCAGACTACCAGCACAGACACACAAACCCCTATATAGTTGCTGAAAACTCCCTCCCAGAACTCGCACACACCCGCACACTACCAGCACAGACACACAAACCCCTATATAGTCGCTGAAAACTCCCTCCAGGAACTGAAACACACCCGCACACTACCAGCACAGACACACAAACCCCTATATAGTTGCTGAAAACTCCCTCCCAGAACTCGCACACACCCGCACACTACCAGCACAGACACACAAACCCCTATATAGTCGCTGAAAACTCCCTCCAGGAACTGAAACACACCCGCACACTACCAGCACAGACACACGGACCCCAATATAGTCGCTGAAAACTCCCTCCCAGAACTCGCACACACCCGCACACTACCAGCACACGCACACAAACCCCTATATAGTCGCTGAAAACTCCCTCCCAGAACTTGCACACACCCGCACACTACCAGCACAGACACACGGACCCCTATATAGTCGCTGAAAACTCCCTCCCAGAACTCGCACACACCCGCACACTACCAGCACACACACAAACCCCTATATAGTCGCTGAAAACTCCCTCCCAGAACTCGCACACACCCGCACACTACCAGCAGAGACACACAAACCCCTATATAGTCGCTGAAAACTCCCTCCCAGAACTGAAACACACCCGCACACTACCAGCACAGACACACGGACCCCAATATAGTCGCTGAAAACTCCCTCCCAGAACTTGCACACACCCGCACACTACCAGCACAGACACACAAACCCCTATATAGTCCCTGAAATTGTTTTTTTTTTCGTTTTTGCATCCAGATATCGCGAACCAAGTGGGAACAGATGATGAAGAGCCAGACCCACTGCCAGACACACCAGAAAGGAGAGGATGCACGAGGATCCGGTTGGAACATTAGCCCCTCATCCTCAAGAATCGGAGGCAGGGAGAAACCGTAAGAGTTTATTAAACAAATAAAGTAACCGATAATATGTATCATGTTTTGTATTGTAAAGTTACAAAATTTCACACCATAGGAACCCCAACACCTGAAGAGCTCCTGCAGTCACTGAGGAGAGTGACAAAAGCAGTGGAGGACCACAAACAGCTGCTGTTAAGGGCGGCGGCGGCCCAAGCATGTGGCGCAAGATGATAATTTTTTTGTAGTTGTTTTTATGTAAGTTCTTCTTTCATCACAGTTGCCGAAAAGACGGCGATAAAAAAAAAAATTACAAACATCAACACTTGTTTGCGTTTTCTGTATAAAAAAAAGAATACCCTCGCTGTAATGCATGATAACGCTTTTCACTCCTATTGCAACACATTTTTGTTAATAAGCGTCAAAAATGAAGAATTCATTCCAATAAAGTAGAAACACAGGAAAAGTTTATTAAAACACAACAACCAATAAAGAACAATATTGTTTAGATTATATAAAAAATTATTAAACAATTAAATAATTTTTACACACAGATTGTTGAACATAAACTAAAAAAGTTACAATTCTTGACACTGATTTTCAGAATTTGAAAAAAACCGTCTTGGCGGAGAAGCAAGTTGGGAGATAAAAGACTGCGAGTATTGAGGAAAATGGTGGTTGGGTGGGGTTTGCAGATGATTTAGCTGTGGCCCAATCCTCCGCACTGGTGTGCTCCGAAGGGGCTCTTGAACTTCTGGCCAAGAAGGCTCACGGGCGATCGATCTTTTTACGGTTGAGGTTTCATCCAATCGACCGGAATCAGCTTCACTCAATGTTTCAAATATCACCCGTTCAGCATGTTTATGCTGGTTAGCATCCAGCTTTCCCAGGCAATCAGCCATGAATTGGGCAAAGGTGTTCATGGCCGAGCTTGCCATTATATGCTTGGCCAAACACATAAGGTCTGGGGATGTGGGCAAAGTTTCCTTCCTCTTAAGAGTCTTTTGCCGTCGGTATTGGGGAGCAGGGTGTTGACTTGAGCTCTCAGATGCGTCATCCAAACTACGTTCACACTCCATTATGGTGTCACTCCTTTGCGTCGACGAATCATGTTCACGCTGATGCTGTGGTAACAAAGAAAACAAAACATTAGATGTTTAACAAACACTGTCATATATGGAGCAAATTTCAATGACTTCTGGGCCATAGGGTAATATTAACATTTTTTTCACCATAAATACGTAATGTATATGCAATTAAATTCATTAACTTTTTAAAAACAATATGGTACTTACATCTCCAACTGGGGCATCTGGATCATTCACGATTTCTGTGTCAAGGTGCACATTTGGCCGCATTGAAGACACTGTTTTCCTTGGAATTTCTTGGTCGCGGGTGAAGCCGAGTAGGTCGTAGTACCACAGCGTGGGCACATAAACCTCATCTGTGCCGGCACCCGACTTCCTCGACTTCTCGACCTTGTTGAGCTCTTTTTTATATACAGTGCGGAGAGACTGTATTTTTTTCCGTACTACGGTTTCGTCCACCTTCTCGCTCGGGTTGTGACGCTTAAATAGGCAAATCATCTTTTCATATGCCTCTCTTTTCTAAATCCTGTTGCTGTACTCTGCGCACTTTATCTTCCAAAGACAAGGAAGAGATCGATACAGCTCGATCATCTCCCGAATGAACTCCTCGCTGTTGTAAGACATCTGCAAAGAGGAAAATACGGTTTACAAACCATGAACACCAATGGAACATTAAGGTATTTGACAAAAAAAAAAAAAAAAAAAAATATAGGGTCTTGGGAGTGTTCACTTCTTATAGCCTAAAATGGCTACCCAGATATGGCTCTTTTTTCGCACAAGGAAAAGATGAAAAAAAAAAAACAAAATAAAATAAACCCCCCCAAAAAATATATAAAAATATATATATACATATATATATGTGGAATCGCTGTTGAGACCCGCCAAAAAAACCTACCGTTAACTGTTTAGAGAAGCTACGAAGATGGCAAAGCAGATGATCTAAAATGGAGTCGCAGCCGTCGGACAAAAAACAGGATCTCAACTGGGACACACCCGAGTCAGGAACAAAGAAGTGAAGCGCTAGTTTGTTTAGCTTCTTTTAAAGGAAACTTGCCAATCAGGATACTGTAGTGACCACCAATCGGAGCTGAGGTAGGCGTGGAAATGGGAACGCTAATCCCGTCCCCCCTTTTTTTGTTTGTGAGTCGCTAACGAGGTCGCTAGGCTGGTGTCAAACGTGACAATACAAGTGACTCAGCGGGATATGAGCAACCAAAGAAATGTCCGGACATTTCGGGCACGATCAGCGATTCCCGGCAGGGGGCCTGGTCGCTGGACTCTGTCACACACAGCGATCTCGCTGATAAGATCGCTATAACGTCACTTTTCTAGTGACTCAGCAGTGATCTCGCTAGCGATCTCGCTTAGTGTGATGGGGCCTTAATACTTTACTGTATGTCCTTTTAATCTCAAAGGTGGTGAGGATTTTCTGTATCTCTACAGGATGTTAGCTTTGTCTGCATAGTCTAGATATTTCACTATAATTGTCCTGGGTATGTTTGAGGCAGATGCTTGCCCGGGGTGAAGTGGAGGATCTATTCTGTGAGCCCTCTCCACTTTTAACAGTGCATTGATGCCCAGTGCCTTAGGTAAGTCTTTTGTGCATATCAATACGAGCTGGTCGGGAGTAATGGATTCTGGAAGGCCAATGATCCTTAGATAGTTTCTCCGGGACCTATTTTCCAGGTCATCAACTTTATCAATCAGTAGGTGAGTTAGTGTTAGGGGCCGGGATTCTCCCGCTGCACGGGATGGATCTTAAGCCTTGTCTGGAGCTGTGGTCTCCCATTCAGGCTCGGCCCAGACTTAGGTCCCAGCGCCTTGCCCAGGCACATGTTGCATATGTAGTTGCTGCTGGCTCTCCAGCTAAGCCTAGGGTCACTACTGGTTTACATATGCAGCGCTGTACTCTGGAGCCTAAGTCCAGATTTCATCCTACTGAGCATATCCAGGATGTGGCATCTTCTCTTTGGTGCTCAGACATCACCTGCTCTGGTTATTTGGTAGCTTCTGATTTGTCCACAGGCAAGTGCCTGTCTGTCTGGACTTGAGCTGTATGTATAAAAGGTCCTTTGGAGTGCACAGCTGTGCACTAGTATCATGTGTGTTTGGTGTGTTGGTGGCTACTTCACCACCCTGTGTGCACGTGTGCCCCTAATAGCACTGCAAGTGTTGGTCTACGCAGGCAGTGTAGGGTGGAAACTCCCGCTTAAACTTAGTGTCTGCACCGGGCTCCTCAGGAGCACGTGCTAAAGCACATCATGTATCAGAGCAGGGTCAACCACCAGCTTAGTCTTCCCTACGGGGTTAGTTATAGGGACCCCAATTAGTATTTTTCTATTCGCCTGTGCAGTCTAACAGGGTATAGTCCTTTGTGTGTTGCTTCATTGTACTACTCTGTGGTGTAACAGAGCTTGTTACTCTGCGATCTGTGCACACTGAGTGACATTTAACTCAGTGTGCGTAAAGTGTTTTCTCGCAGCCTTACTCTGCCATTGTGCTAGTTGCGGTTTCTCCATCACTGCACAGTGGACCCGGGTTGCGAACGCACCTTATTATAATTTCTTATTTGGTGTGTTCCGCCAATCCTAACAGTCAATTTATTGGCTTTTTGAAGATCAGTACAGGCTCTCTCCAGTTTGTCCTCCAAATTCCTGATTCTATCTTCAGTTTTCTCAAGTCTCTCACTTTGATATGATATATCACCCTGCATCTGCTTCAGTGTAATGGTGACTTTGGATTCCAGAGATTACTTTATCTCTGGAGCAAGCAATTTGGCAACTTTAGCTGCCAATGTTTTGCAAGAAACATTTATATTAGTTACGCATACCTCTCCCTCTCCTACTTCTTCTTGCTCCTGCGCATCTGTTATGGACTGTGAAGATTTAGCATTTTTCTTGCCTTTTGATATGTCTGGTGCCATCTTGCATCTTTGGGAGCTTCTCTGAGGTAATGGTGCGTGTCGTGCAGGGGTCCTGTTCCTTGAGCGAAATCTCTACATACACACTGGGAGGTCTTCTGGTAGTTTGTCTTAGGTTTCCAAACTGTTCAGTGCAATTAGGAAGCAGGCACTTCCGATATAGCGTGAAGGAGACACGGTGCTGCAATCACCAGCATCTGTTCATGTGCCCGCCTAAGCCGGAAGTCCCCTAAAATGTCAAATTGTTTATTACAGAAAAAAATTACAAAAACACTGGAAGACAAAATGTAATAAAGCAGTCAATAGTGATGGCACAGGCTATCAACATGCAACAAACCACAACATAGTAACAGGTACAGGCAAAGAAATCAACTTATAGATGTACATTAAGCAAGAGATGTGGTGTCTGCAGTAAAGTGACATGTGTATCAAAGTAACACAAAGGTCAGAGGCCATCAGAGAGTATTAGTCTCTAACCACTATGACCTTTTGCCACCTGTAATCCTTTATCCTTATATACTCTTAACTCTTTGTATTTGAGGGATTCAACAGCGAGTGTATGGCGTACGACACATAGTGGTTAGAGACTAATACTCCTTGATGGCCTCTGACTTTTGTGTTACTTTGATACACATGTCACTTTACTGCAGACACCATATGTCTTGCTTAATGTGCATCTATAGGTTCATTTCTTTGCCTGTACCCGTTACTATATTGCGGATTTGTTGCATATTGATAGCCTGTGCCATCACTATTGACCGTTTTATTATATTTTGTCTGCCAGTGTTTTTGTATTTTTTTCTGCAATAAACAATTTGTCATTTGTATAAAAACTTCTCTGGACTTTCAATCAGGATGAAGTTGAAACTTCATATTTTAAATAAAATATTTACACGAAATACAACCATTCTATACACCCATCTCTGTAAAAAGTAAATCGAAGGTTCTTGCTCAGCGATGAAACTTGAACTTACATTCGTCTTCATTTCGCAGAATACATTGAGAGACAGATGAGAAGGAGTGGAAAGGAGCTTTTTACTAAAAGTATGAATTGGAACAAATTACCTTTAAAGATATGAAATCTGCATCTGTTGCTCTTTATCTATGTTGCAACAATGGCAACTTAATTTACAAGCCCGCACTTTTGGTTTGAATAGAAGTATATGAAATATTTGTAAAGCTGCAGACACCTGTATGGCTCACATTCGATATGGATCTTTTATGATATTATACTATGAGGAAAAGGTGTTTTCAAATCAAATGAATTCGCAGTTATTATGAACTTATGACAAAGTGAATATGTAGCAGAGACCAAGTGCAACTGTTAGGTTTCTTTGTAATGTTATACGATACTTGGTCAGTTTTGCATTATTTTTTACATTCTGTCTTCACATGCTAACCTGTCTGTTACAATTAAACACTGTCCATTTGCCCTTTTAACAGCATAGGGATATTATCAATGTCTACCTCCCCTCTGTTGACAAGCTCTGGAGAGGGACAGAAGTGCACACAAAATAGGGCAATACCGTCTGGTATGTGATAGGTTTAATCAATGGCAGCACTCACGTAAAGGTGTTGTGTGGAGGCATAACACCTATGCAATCATGGAAAGCCACTGCTGCTGCCCCATTGCTGGAGGACAAGGTTTCTACATGTGGAGGCATAACACCTATACAGTCATGGAAAGCCACTACTGCTGCCCCATTGCTGGCGGACAAGGTTTCTCCTAAGGTATAATGGCAAAAATGAAAGCTGGCAAGCTTAGGCAGGCTGCGCTCCAGGAATGAAGAACCTTGGGATTCCAAAATGGTTTTTATTAATATCAATCCATATACCAAATTTGGACGTGCCTGTGTATCTGAGCACAACGAGTCATCCACAGCCCAACCGTCTGTCTGGGCACAATGAGTCATCCACAGCTCAACAGTAACTTAGGTATCCATAGTTACTACCACTAGCAGCTAACTGACTATGTGCGTGGGTCTAACCATGGATACCTAAGTACTGTAAGACCCTGTATAGGAGTTAAGTGACATATCTAATAAGGAGAGGAGCTCTCCCTGGTGACGAGTTGAGATATAAGCCTTTTTCGAATGCTAGCCTGTGAGGCTACATTGTGAGGCAACACTGTGAGGCAATGTTGGGAGGCAACAGTGTAAGGCAACATTACAAAGGTGGATCAAATTGATCGCTCTGCTGCACGTAGAGAAGCGAATCGCATATGGATGCGTAATCTGTGTATGAAAGAAACAGAAGACGAATGAAATTGTCGAAGAACTGCTGATGCAGCCCGACAGAGGGCGGCCAGAGCAAGAGAAACGAATGAAATAACTGAATCACGTAGAACATCTAATGCTGTACGACAACGAGCAACACACAATGCACAAAGTGATACACAAATTTCACAAAGACGAGAACAAGATAGAAAATGTGTCCAAAATGCATGAGCCACTCGACAACGGCAAGTTACATTTGCTGATAGAGAGCTTCTTAATCAAATTGATGAGACATGTATTGAAGAGCACTATGCTGGCGAACTGACATTTCGATGTCAGTTCTGCCAATCTAAAAATTTCAAAGACGAAATGGCACAGGACAAAACATTCCCTTCCTGCTGCAAGAGAGGGCACATACAATTTCTTCCCATTCGTATGGATGATCAATTAGTCAAGTTGATGAAAGGAGAGCATCAGCACTCCAATAACTTTATGGCTAATATAAGGCAATACAATAGCTCTCTTGCTTTGGCATCAATGGGAGCACAAGTAGCGCCACCTCCTGGGCATGGTCCAAACTGTTTTTGAACTCATGGACAAATTTACTACAGAACTGCCCCATTGCATCCTACAGTGGGTAGTACTCCCAAGAATGCCCAGATTTATATCTTGGACAGTAAGGAAGCATTAAGTACAAGAAGTCAAGCAATTAAAAAGTCCCTCCCAGCGCTGCTGTTATCTCTTGGAGAGAAAATGAAAGCAATTAACCCATTCACAAGAGCATTCACAATGATGAGGGAATTTGAAAGAGAGGAAGAGAGGATTGCTGAATTAAAAAATCACGATCCACTCGAAATAACAGTGTCAATTATAAATGACTACAATGATGACCACCAAGGTGCAATGAAGTAGCTATAATTTATCAAAATTCATTGGGTGAACCCCGTATTTGGAACCGAATCCGAACAAATTCGCTCATCTCTAGTGCAGATGTGCTCTAATTACTTAAGAGGTGACTTTTTTTGGAGTAGATTGGGCCAGTCTAACAAAACCTTGTTGGTAGAATGGTTTCCTACTCAAGGATGTCAGAGGAATATATTGGTGCAAAGATGTTTTGGTTCAATAATTTTACTCAAAGAGAGGCAACAAAATAGATTGTTAGTTACATAATCTTCCACAAGTCAATAAGCTTGATTGTTCCTAAGCTCTCATAAGAGTCCAAGGTAGACAATTGATATTAGTAAAGGAGGGTTTACACTTTGAGCAATATGCAGAAATGTGATAATTTGCTAATAGTGACGAGCAAGCAGTAAACTGCTTGGGTATTTTGTACTCAAATCAAACATTTTGGAATGCTTGCATGCTTGATTCGAGTATCGAGTGTAATGTATGTCATTGAGAAAGTCGATCACTCTTTTGGCAAACTTTTACTCAATGTCTGAGGGGTTGGAGTGGCCGAGGGGTCGGAGGAGAGAGAGAGAAAAAAATTCCCAAATTCTGTGATGTTTGGCTCATGTACCCGAGCATTTGAGTATCATGCAATACTCACCACTGCTCATTACCAGATGGAGTACCCAAGTGTTTGATCGAGTATCAAGCAGTGGCAAGCAGGCTTGCCTATTACTATTTGCTAACTTTTGCGACTGTCAGCTAGCAATCTGACTAGCACTTGTCTAACAATGTACCAGTCTGTGTCACTCGCAACAAATCAACTTGCTCAAAATCCCTGTCAAGTCTCTTTGGCAAGAATGTCTTGCAAAAACATCCAACACCCTCAAACACAGGCAACAGTCTTTTATCAGTCTGTGGCATTGCATTCATCCGGCTAAACTGTATGCCATGAAAAATAAAGTTAGCAACCAACTGAAAAGAAAACATTAGCCAAATCAATTACCATGAAGTTCATTGCAGTATCTGGAATTCTGGAAAGTAGTAAGCATGTGCTTAGCATCTTTGCACAAAGGGGACCTTGTCACTTGACTAGCTGGCACATTTTCGCATCAGCAGTCACAGACAGAAGAGGCCCTGTAGAAGCACAATATATGGGCCTTTTGCAGTTCTATAAGTCATTAAATGTCAAATTCCATCTAATATGGAAGTGGAAGTGGACCTTTTACCTACTTGACCAATGCACAACCCCTGGAAAAAATTATGGAATCACCGGCCTTGGAGGCTGTTCATTCAGTTGTTTAATTTTGTAGAAAAAAAGCAGATCACAGACATGGCACAAAACTAAAGTCATTTCAAATGGCAACTTTCTTGCTTTAAGAAACACTAAAAGAAATCAAGAACAAAAAATGTGGTAGTCAGCAATGGTTACTGTTTTAACCAAGCATAGGGTAAAAATTATGGAATCACTCAATTCTGAGGGGAAAAATTATGGAATCACCCTGTAAATTTTCATTCCCAAAACTAACACCTGCATCAAATTAGATCTGTTCGTTAGTCTGCATCTAAAAAGGAGTGATTACACCTTGGAGAGCTGTTGCACCAAGTGGACTGACATGAATCATGTCTAAAACATGAGAGATGTCAATTGAAACAAAGGAGAGGATTATCAAACTCATAAAAGAGGGTGAATCATCACGCAGTATTGCAAAAGATGTTGGTTGTTCACAGTCAGCTGAGTCTACAGGCAAACATACTGGTTGACCAAGGAAGACATCAAAGTGTCAAGACCGGAAACTTAAAGCAATATGTCTCCAAAGCAGGAAATGCACAACAAAATAAATGAGGAATGAATGGGTGGAAACTGGAGTCAACATTTGTGACCAAACTGTAAAAAACCGCCTAAAGGAAATGGGATTTACATACAGAAAAGCTAAACGAAAGCCATCATTAATACCTAAACAGAAAAAAACAAGGTTGCAATGGGCTAAGGAATAGCAATCGTGGACTGTGGATGACTGGATGAATGTCATATTCAGTGATGAATCGCAAATCTGCATTGGTCAAGGTGATGATGCTGGAACTTTTGTTTGGTGCCGTTCCAATGAGATTTATAAAGATGACTGCCTGAAGAGAACATGCAAATTTCCACAGTCATTGATGATATGGGGCTGCATGTCAGGTAAAGGCACTGGGGAGATGGCTGTCATTACATCTTCAAAAAATGCACAAGTTTATGTTGATATTTTGGACACTTTTCTTATCCCATCAATTGAAAGGATGTTTGGGGATGATGAAATCATTTTTCAAGATGATAATGCATCCTGCCATAGAGCAAAAATTGTGAAAACATTCCTTGAAAAAAGACACATAAGGTCAATGTCTTGGCCTACAAATAGTCTGGATCTCAATGCAATTGAAAATCTTTGATGGAAATTGAAGAAAATGGTCCATGACAAGGCTCCAACCTGCAAAGCTGATCTGGCAACAGCAGAGAAAGTTGGAGCCAGATTGATGAAGAGTACTGTTTGACACTCATTAAGCCCATGCCTCAGAGACTGCAAGCTGTTATAAAAGCCAGAGGTGGTGCAGCAAAATACTAGTTATGTGCTGGAGTGTTTTTTTGCTTGTTTGTTTTTCATGATTCCATAATTTTTTCCCTCCAAATTGAGGGATTCCATAATTTTTCCCCTATACTTGGTTAAAAAAGGGACCATTACTGACTACCACATTTTTTGTTCTTGATTTCTTTTAGTGCTTCTTAAAGCCAGAGAGATGCCATTTGAAATGACTTTAGTTTTGTGCCATGTCTGTGATCTGATTTTTTTCTACAAAATTAAACAACTGAATGAACATCCTCCAAGGCCAGTGATTCCATAATTTTTGCCAGGGGTTGTATGTATGTCCATGAATTTTAGCCTAGAGAGAAAACAGAAAACATTGGTCCATCAGTAACAAATCATCTTTAGGCTGGGGTTTCATGTACAACTCGGCATGTGTGGCTATGAAGACATTTTATAAAAACTAGTGATGAGCGAGTGTGCTCATCACAGCTTATCTCTAGCTCCAGCATCAAATTTTCATGCAATACTAATAATGCAATTTTTTTTGGTGGGGAAATATTATAGTCCATTTATACTGCTCCAGTTGTGCATCAAAATAAAAAAGACAGACCTGGTTGGTTCGAAAAAGCATCACTATATTGCTAGTGCAGTGTAACAAGTCATCTGAAGTAGGCAAATTTTCCTGTGCTAGTAATCCTGCAAATTTTTTTCAGCTGAGAAATATAATATGGCATGTATACTGTGCCAGGTGTGCAGCAAAATAAAAAAAGCCAGACATGGTTGGTTAGAAATAACAGCGCTATATTGCTAATGCAGGGTAAAACGTCAATCTGAGGTGGGCAAATATTTCTGCAATAGTAATCCTGCAAATTGTTTTCAGCTAGGAAATATTACACATCATTTATAGTACACCAGTTGTGTGTCAAAAAGCATGCAGCCAGACTTTGTTGGTTAGCAATAGCATCACTATTTTGCTCCTGCACTGTAACATTTCCATCTGAGGTGGGCAAATTTTCCTGCGATACTAATTTTGCAAAGTATTCTTGACAGGGATATATCAAACAGAATTTAAAATGTGCAAGGCATGAGGTAAGGGACGGGAAAGTGGATGTGATGTTGATAATGAGCGCAGAAGCAGAGGCTATGGGAAAGGTGAAACTATACCTGCTGTAGGAATAAAACAAACACGCACAACATGTTGACCTAGCTTCCTGTCCCACTTTGTAGGGGCGCATAACAACACTCATGAAGCCAGACAAGTGAGAAAATTTTGTGAAATGGATGGAACGGATAGCAAATAATGCTTCTTTTCAATTTGTCAGCACAACTCTGTGTTTCACAGGGTCCAGTCTCAGTAGCCATAATTCTGATCTTCATAATCCTCACCCTGATCTTCTTTCCTTCCACCATGTTGAGTGCTTGGATACAAGTGATCCCACACTTGGACACTCCAAAGAGCTGTTCACATTTCCATTTATAGATTCTGACCTCTCACCCTGCCGTTTCAAGCAGAACATGAGGATATTGCATGTAATGATGCCCAATTATTTGAGCAGTCATGCTCACAAGACGGCGATGGTGGGAAAATGCAATTTCTGTCACAAGAGAGGCATGATGAAGAGATACAATTGCCAACAATTTATGTTGTTAACTCAAGAGGAGGACCAGGGTGCAAAAGTAGATGAGGTGGTGGACGCTGAATTCACTGACCAAACCTGGGAAGGTGATATGTAGAGCAAGATTAGCAGTGCACAGGGGGAGGCAGCCACAGCCCTACAACAGACAGAAAGAGGCAGTGGGGTGTCCAGAGACACAAGATGGGCAACTGTTCCCAAGAGCACCAACATGGGTGAAGTTGCCAAGCCAAAACTTGGGTGTTTTGGAGTCAGGTGCTTTTTTAAAGACAGTCCAGATAACCCAAAAAAGGCCGATTGCAACATTGGAAATTCTAGCATCAGTAGGAGCAGCACAACTGCCAGCCTAACAACTACCAGCATGTTCAGGCACATGACAGCAAAGTACCCTACTAATTGGGCTGAATGGCAGGCTCCAGAAACAGTGTCTGCGGGTGACACCACTGTGTCTTCCTCTGTTCTATGTGCACGTCAATCCACTGTTGATGAAACAGGCGAAGATGCCTCCCACCCTGCACCTGTCATTGCATATTTGCAACCACCATCAACAAACACATCCACGTCCTTTTCCCAGCACATCATTCAGTTGTCCCTCCCTACCACAGTTCTTGAAACGCAAGCGTAAATCAGCCACCTATCCACAGCCCATAATAATAAATGGCTACATTTCCAGAGTCCTTGTCCTGGAAATTTTGCCATTCAGGCTTGTGAAGATGGAAGCTTTCCACCACCTCATGGTGGCGGCCGTCCCTCAGTACTCACACCTCAGCCGCCACTATTTCTCCCTGTGTGCCATCCCCGTATAACACAAGCATGTGTCCCATAACATCAGCTGTACCCTAAAAAACACTACTTCTGGGAAGGTTCACTTTACCTGAGACACATGGACAAATGCTTGTGGCCAGATACGCTACATTTCCCTGACATGACACTGGGTGAACATTGTGGAAGCCAGAATCCAGTAGGACCCTGCAACAGAACACGTGCTCCCAACACTGAGGATTGCGGACTTTGGTTCAATCAGGGTTCCTACACGTGCATTTCCTCCTCTTCCTCTCTCTATCCCAGAAGCATCAACCTCAGTCGCAAGCTGGAAGCACTGCAGTACTGCCTCAGCCAAGCAGCAACAGGCTCTGCTGAAGCTAATCTGCTTAGGTGACAAACCACACACAGTTGAAAAGTTGTTGAAAGGTCTAAAAGACCAGACTGATCAGTGGCTGTCACCCCTAAACCTACAGCCAAGCATGGTCATGTGTGACAATGGCTCTAACCTGGTGGTGGCACTGAAGCTTGGAAACCTCCACACATATCACGCCTGGCCCATGTGCTCAACTTAGTGCTTTAGAGGTTTTTCAACATCTATGCTGAACAGCTGTTGACATTTCTATTTATAGATTCTGGCCTCTTGCCTTTCCCATTTCAAGCAGGACATGAGGAGATGGCAAGTGTAAGTATGTTGCGCATGTGCCCATTTCTGCGCTGGTAGTACTGCAGCAGCGTTTGCAACTTCCAGCTCACTGACTGGTGTGCGATGTCACCATGTGTTGGAACTCAACATTACACATGATTGCCAGGATTGGTGAGCAACAGAGGGTAGTAGTTGAATACCAGCTGCAAAATGCCCATTGGTATTGATTTCAAACTCCACACAAAAGAGCTGATGAGTGGGCATGGATGTCTGACATCTTAGCGATTCTCCAAAACATTGAAGACTCGACCAAGATGGTGAGTGGCGATGATGCCATAATCAAAACCATACCATTTCTTTGTCTCTCATTTTCTCAATGGGAATTGGGTGATAATGAGGAGGAGGAGAAACAGGAGCTGGTTGCCTACTCTGCAGACGATACTACCCACACCAGTTTCATCATGTTGGTTCTGCATGGATGGCCTGAAGATGAAGAGAAGAAAGAGGACAAAGAGTTGGATGAGGAGGAGAAAATGGACAGTTGTGGGGACAGGGAAGTCTTGGTTATTGGCAGTCTGGCACACATTGCTGTGTTTATGTTCCACTACCTTTCCTGTGACTCTCACTTTGTAAGCATTTTGACCAACTCTAATTACTGTTTGGTCATTCTTCTATACTCATGCTGTAAGGAGAACTTTACATCTCTCCTTTCTGTGGCTGAGAAGTCTAATAAAATGTTGCAGTACTAGAAGGCAATAGTTAAATAATTAGTAAAAAAAAATTAACATCTGAGAACGCTGGTGCAGAGGTCACAGTTCTTTTTACAAACAAGGAATAGAGACGAGGGAGACACACCAAATCCAGTAGAAACATGGGAACACCCTAAAAGGTCTGGGACAGTTTTTAAGGCCCTCCCATTGCCCAGGCTTTGATGTACAGGGTACTTTGACAACAGGGAAAAATTTTGGAACATGCTGAATGAACGCCTTGCCGATTGTACGAACATCCTCTATAATTCCTCTGAGTGTTACAACCATTGTGTATCCATGATAGACACATGGCATGAACTGTCTCTCTACACCTTGGAGGTCTTGGCCTGCCCTGCCACTACATTTTTGTTAGAGTGGGTTTTTAGCTTCTCCAGGAGTGTTATACCTGATTGGGGCATCCGTCTGTCAATGGAAAATGCTGACAGATTGACTCTTGTCAAAATTAACTAGGGCTGGATTGGCCTAGACTTCTCAATGATCCCCAGATAACACAGGGGAACTGAATTCCAGTGATTTTTTCATGGTCTATTCGCAAGCATCCCTTCCAACTCAAATATGGGTATATGCTTCAGGATTTTGTCTTTTTTGTGTCGTCTTCCTCCTTCAACTTCTTCACCATCATATCAGCAGAGTGATCATACTATCTGTTGTGAGTTCATTTTCCCCTTCACCATTGAGGTCTGATGAATTCCCTCTTCTGGTGAAGGAAGGTAGTGAGGCTGATTACCAAGCACCTGAGCAGGATGATGATGACTGGGTGACTGGAATTGCTGACTGGATATAAGGCAGCCGACACCCTTCTGCCTTGCTGGTGATTTCTCAGAGGGATTCTAGGAGACCAGTCTGATTCCGGCTCCTCAAAAGCTAAGTTTTCTGCTCTGCTTTTTACATTTGTGTTTTGGTTTTGTTTTGCCTTGTTTTTCTGGATTTCTGCCATTCCCTGCTGGGGTGAGCTGAATTCCATTTTGCTCTGTCTTCAGAAAATACCTGAGTACTGATATAGTCTTTTTGAAGCCTAGCGTCTTCAGGGCTTTTTTCCCTATCAGTCTGTTGGCTCTTGTTTTGATAGGGTTTTGGCGGATTGCAGTCAGCAGCTTTTCTATCCTGTCCTATTTAGTTAGCTTGGGCCCCATCATTTGCTCTGCCTATCTTTCTATCTGTGTGAGTGTTTTTTCATCTTGCTTCACCGTCATTATATGTTGGGGGCTGCCTATTGCTTTGGGGTCTGCTCTGGGGCAGTTTAGATTTCCCTTTCTGTCTTTAGGCTATTTAGTTCTCCGGCTGTGATCGAGGGGTCTAGGGCACCGTAGGAACCCCCCACGGCTACTGCTAGTTGTTGTTGATAGGTTCAGGGGTCTGCAATACGATAGCTGCCAACTTCTCTGGTTTTCTGGACTTAGCTAGTATTTCTGTTTTTACCTCCTACGGTGACTCATTCATAACAGAATCACCAGCCATACCGCAGATCCTAGGGTACTCAATAGCAGGAAAGAATTGTAAAAGAAAAAAAAAGTGTGCATATTTTTTCCTCTATATCTCTGAGGCCGTAGGGGGAATTTTTTTCTCTCAATGGAGATAAAGCAATTGTCTGATCGCGTGGAGCAGCTCGCTGCGGAAGTGCGGGGAATTTCCGCCTACCTTGCTCATTCACATGCTGCTGAACCAAAAATCCCTACTCCTGATGTGTTTTTAGGGGATCGGTCTAAATTTTTGAATTTCAAAAATAATTGTAAATTATTTTTTGCCTTAAAGCCTAACTCGTCAGGGAGCTCCGCGCAGCGGGTTAAAATTGTCATCTCTTTGCTGCGTGGCGATACCCAGGATTGGGCGTTTTCTTTGAAACCAGATGATCCTATTCTGACTAATGTGAACGCATTTTTTCAAGCCTTGGGGTTGTTGTATGACGAACCTAATGCTATTGATCAGGCTCAAAAGACCCTGTTGGCATTGAGCCAGGGTCGAGATTCTGCAGAATTGTACTGTCAAAAATTCCGAAAGTGGGCGGTCCTTACTACCTGGAATGATAATGCCTTGGCAGCTCTCTTTCAGAAGGGTTTGTCAGAAGCCGTAAAAGATACTATGGTGGGATTTCCTGTTCCCTCTGGTCTTGACGATTCTATGTCATTAGCCATTCAGGTTGATTGGCGTTTACGTGAACGCAGGACTGCACGAGAGGTGTTGCCACCTGTTGAACACGTGTCTGAACCTATGCAATGTGATAGAGTTTTGTCCAGGGAGCAACGTCAGGAGTTCAGAAGGCGTAATTACCTGTGTTTTTTTGTGGAGATGCCTCGCATATTATTTCTGTCTGTCCTAAACGAGAGAAACATTTTGCACACACATTTTCTGTGGGTGGTGTTCAACCTAAGTTTCTTCTGGCAATTACTCTGATTTGCTCCCTGTCCACATTTTCCGCCAAGGCTTTTGTGGATTCGGGAGCAGCCCTGAACCTAATGGACTTGGATTTTGCTAAACGTTGTGGATTTCTGATGACACCTCTGCGGACGCCTATCCCTTTGAGGGGAATTGATGCTACTCCTTTGGCGAAAAATAAACCTCAGTTTTGGACCCAGGTGGTAATGTGGGTCGCCCCAGACCATCAAGAAAATTGCAGATTTTTGGTGTTGCATAATTTGCATGATACCATTGTTCTGGGGTTTCCCTGGTTGCAAATTCATAATCCAGTTTTGGATTGGAAATCTGTGTCTGTGGTGAGTTGGGGTTGTCGGTGTGCCCTTAGTGAGGCTCCGGTTTTTTCCACCTCTCCATCAGTCGCATGATGTTCCTGACAATTTGGCGGACTTTTATGATGTATTTAGTGAGAATGAGTCTGCGTCTTTGCCTCCTCATAGGAGTTATGACTGTGCAATTGAACTGAGCCCGGGGTGTAAATTTCCCAAGGGTCGGCTCTTCAATTTATCTGTACCCGAGCACGAGGCTATGCGATCCTATATTAATGAGGCGTTGGAGAAGGGTCATATTAGACCATCCTCTTCACCCTTAGGTGCCGTTTTTTTTCTCGTGGCCAAAAAGGATGGTTCATTAAGGCCTTGTATTGATTATCGTGCCCTCAACAAAATTACTATTAAATATCAGTATCCGTTACCCCTGATTTCGGATCTAATTCTCCAGAGTTAAAGGTGCTTGCTGGTTTACCAAGCTTGACCTCAGGAGGGCGTATAATCTTATCCGCATTAAGCATGGAGATGAATGGAAGACGGCGTTTAATACTCCGGAGTGACATTTTGAGTACCTTGTGATGCCTTTTGGGCTCACTAATGCCCCTTCTGCCTTCCAGTGCTTCATGAACGACATTTTACGGGACATTGTGGATACATTTTTGATTATCTATCTGGATGATATTTTGATCTTCTCCAAGGATTGGGATTCTCATGTGGAACATGTTCGGACTGTGTTCCGGATCTTGAGGGAGAATTCCCTGTATGTCAAAGGATCGAAATGCCTTTTTGGGGTACAGAGGATTTCATTTTTGGGATTTATTTTGTCTCCGTCAACTGTTGAAATGGACCCGGCCAAGGTACAGGCCATTTATGATTGGGTTCAGCCCACTTCTTTGAAGGCCCTCCAGAAGTTTTTGGGTTTTGCTAATTTTTATCGGAAATTTATAGCAAAATTTTCTAGTATTGCCAAGCCATTGACTGATCTGACTAAGAAGGGTGCTGATGTGTTGAATTGGTCTCCGGAGGCTGTTTCTTCCTTTCAGGAGCTGAAGCGAAGATTCACTTCTGCCCCGGTTTTGCGGCAACCTGATGTCTCACTCCAGTTCCAGGTAGAGGTGGACGCTTCTGAGATTGGTGCAGGAGCTGTTTTGTCCCAAAAGGATCCTGTAACATCTAAAATGAATCCCTGTGCTTTCTTTTCCCGAAAGTTCTCTCCATCTGAACGTAACTATGATGTGGGGAATCGGGAACTGTTGGCCATGAAATGGGCATTTGAGGAGTGGAGACATTGGTTGGAGGGAGCTGAACATCAAGTCGTGGTCCTCACTGACCACAAGAATTTGATATACCTGGAGTCGGCCAAACGCTTGAACCCTAGACAGGCTAGGTGGGCCTTGTTTTCTACACGTTTTGATTTTGTGGTCTCTTTTCTTCCTGGCACTAAGAATGTCAAGGCTGACGCTCTCTCTAGGAGCTTCTTTGCTGATTCTCCTGTGGTGACCAAGCCTGCTACCATCTTAGGCGAAGGGGTAGTTCTTTCTGCCATCTCGCCTGATTTGAGACGTGCTCTGGAAGAGTTCCAGGAGGACAAACCTGAGCGTTGTCCCAGTGGAAAGTTGTATGTTCCTGACCAGTCGAAGAAGAGAGTGATGTCTGAAGTTCATTGCTCTGCATTGGCTGGTCATCCCAGTATTTTTGGTACTAGAGATCTGGTGAGTCGGTCTTTTTGGTGGCCCGCCTTGTCTCGTGATGTCAGGAATTTTGTGCAGTCCTGTGGGACTTGCTCCCGGTCTAAACCTTGTTCTCGCTCTAGTGGGTTGTTGATGCCTTTGCCGGTCCCCAGGAGGCCATAGACCCATACTTCAATGGATTTCATCTCTGATATGCATGTCTCTCAGAGAATGACTGTTATTTGGGTGATTTGTGATAGGTTCTCTAAGATGGTTCATCTTGTACCACTCCCTAAGTTGCCATCTTCCTCTGAGTTAGTGCCCCTGTTTTTGCAACAGGTGGTTCGCTTGCACGGGATTCCTGAGAACATTGTATCTGACAGAGGAGTTCAGTTTGTGACTAGATTTTGGAGGACTTTTTGTTCCAAGCTGGGAATTCAATTGTCCTTCTCCTCTGCTTTTCAGCCTCAGACCAATGGGCAGATGGAGAGAACAAACCAGACCTTGGAGTCGTATTTGAGATGTTTTATTTCCGCTGATCAGGATGATTGGGTTTCATTTTTGCCCTTGGCCGAATTTGATTTAAATAATAGAGCTAGTTCTGCCACTTTGATGTCACCTTTTTTTTTGGAACTTTGGGTTTCATCCTCGATTTTCTTCAGGGCAGGTGGAGCCTTCTGCCTGCCCAGGTGTTGACACTGTGGTGGAGAGAATGCACCAGATCTGGGACCAAGTGGTGGATAAGTTATCTCTCTCCCAGGAAAAGGCCCAGCGGTTTTCCAACCGACATAGGACCATTGGTCCCCAGTTTAAGGTTGGTGATATGGTTTAGTTATCATCAAAAAATATTGCTATGAACGTGGCTTCTCCTAAGTTTAAGCCTAGATTTATTGGACCTTACAAGATTTTGGAGATTCTTAAACCGGTCTCTTTTCGTTTGGCTCTTCCTGTCACATTTAAAATCCATAATGTGTTTCATAAGTCCTTGTTGAAGAGGTCTGTTGAACCAGTTGTTCCTGGGGTGGCACTTCCAGACCCTGTATTGGTTGAAGGTAACATGGAATATGAGGTAGAAAAGATACTGGATTCCTGTCTGGCTAGACGGAGACTCCAGTATTTGGTTAAGTGGAAGGGTTATGGTCAGGAGGATAATTCCTGGGTCTCTGCCTCTGATATTCATGCCAAAAGATTGGTGCGTGCCTTTCATCGGGCTCACCCTGATCGCCCTAGTGGCGTGGATGAGGGTTCAGTGACCCCTCCTCAAGGGGGAGGTACTGTTGTGAGTTCATTTTCCCCTTCACCATTGAGGTCTGATGAATTCCCTCTTCTGGTGAAGGAAGGTAGTGAGGCTGATTACAAAGCACCTGAGCAGGATGATGATGACTGGGTGACTGGAATTGCTGACTGGATATAAGGCAGCCGACGCCCTTCTGCCTTGCTGGTGATTTCTCAGAGGGATTCTAGGAGACCAGTCTGATTCCTGCTCCTTAAAAGCTAAGTTTTCTGCTCTGCTTTTTACATTTGTGTTTTGGTTTTGTTTTGCCTTGTTTTTCTGGATTTCTGCCATTCCCTGCTGGGGTGAGCTGAATTCCTTTTTGCTCTGTCTTCAGAAAATACCTGAGTACTGATATAGTCTTTTTGAAGCCTAGCGTCTTCAGGGCTTTTTTCCCTATCAGTCTGTTGGCTCTTATTTTGATAGGGTTTTGGCGGATTGCAGACAGTAGCTTTTCTATCCTGTCCTATTTAGTTAGCTTGGGCCCCATCATTTACTCTGCCTATCTTTCTATCTGTGTGAGTGTTTTTTCATCTTGCTTCACCGTCATTATATGTTGGGGGCTGCCTATTGCTTTGGGGTCTGCTCTGGGGCAGTTTAGATTTCCCTTTCTGTCTTTAGGCTATTTAGTTCTCCGGCTGTGATCGAGGGGTCTAGGGCACCGTAGGAACCCCCCACGGCTACTGCTAGTTGTTGTTGATAGGTTCAGGGGTCTGCAATCCGATAGCTGCCAACTTCTCTGGTTTTCTGGACTTAGCTAGTATTTCTGTTTTTGCCTCCTACGGTGACTCATTCAAAACAACTATCCTTGCTATAAAAGGGTATTTATAATGCCCATTTTAAGAATTTTGAAAAGTCTACCTCTTACATTCTTTCATATATTTGTATAACCCCAGGGGTAAATGTTTTTCAGCCCATGAACTTATTGCATGCAGAATACTAGTCTAGAATACCCACCCCTTTAATTATGGGGAAAATTAATACTGAGGCTCTCCACTATAGTATGTCTTTTCAAATGGGTATTGGATTGCCTCCTTCTAATTTTTGGCATCCCTTGCACATGGTGCATATGCATTACCAGTCTAGAAAACCAACTTCTTAGTAAGGTGAATAAATGCTTTTCTGAGGCTCCCCTGCTGTGAACTCTCTTGATCTGACTTCTGAGTCGGAGCTCCCTCTGGTGGTTGATGCGGGTAGTGGAGCTGCTCGTGTTGACAGAAGTCTATCACCTGAAGATAATGATTGGAAGTCATGGGTTACAGACTGGGAGGATTTAAGTGAGCAATCTTCCATCAGTAGCTGCTGGTGATTTGGTTTCTCTTCCTGTGCATTGTGAAGTCTGCTTTTTCCCCTCCTTGGTCTGGCATCATTCAGATAAGTTATTTGTTTGCTGGAATCTTTTGAATTTGGTATAGTTTTTGCCTTTTTCTGCTTTCTGCTTTGCTGTGTGGGTTCAGCATTATTCCCTGCTGGGATTTATGCTGGACCCCGCTCATATGTCACAGCTAGTGTTGAGCGATACCATCCGATATTGAGAAATATAGGATCGGATTGGATCAGACCGATACCCAAAAAGTATCGGGTATCGCCGATTTCGATACCGGAAACCCCATTCAAGTCAATGGGACAGAAATATCGGAATTAAAAAAACCCTTGCTTTACTTGTACATCCAGTTCGGGAGGGGGGAAGGGTGTGGGCGGTGCGCGGGCGGATACTGTGTGTGTCTGTGTGTGCGGGCGGGGTCTGTACGGGCCTCTCAGAGGTCTGTGCGGGCCTGTCGGGGGTCTGTATGGGCTGACGGGGGTCTGTGCGGGCCTGCCGGGGGTCTGTATGGGCCTGCCAGGGGTCTGTGCGGGCTGCCGGGGGTCTGTGCGGGCCTGCCGGGGGTTGTGTGTGTGCAGGCATCGTCCGATGGGACTACAAGTCCCATCGGGCTATGCCTGCTACAATGACAGTGATTGACACATTAGCCAATGATGGGACAGTAGTCGTCCCATCATCAGGCTAATGTGTTGAATGTAAAAAAAAAATGAAAAAAAACATACATACTACATATATACTACATTCATACAACATACATACATACATACTACATACATACTATATATATACTACATTCATACAACATACATACATACCTACATACTACATACATAATACATACATACATCATACATAAAACATGCTACATACTACAACATTCGTACTACATACATACTACATACTACATACAATACATTCATACAATACATACATATAGACATACAGTAACATAGTGTACATACTCACCATCACTTGTCACTTTGCTCCTCAATGCCAGTGTCATCTTTAAAAAATATTAAAATAACAAACAACAGATATACTCCCTGATCCGCAGAAATCCACGAGTGTCCCACGACGATCTCCCGTGGAGAACAGCAGCATCAGCTGATGCCACCGCTCTCTAGGGGCCCCAGAAATACAATGACGGGAGGTAGGTATCCTTCCGCACTGTATTCCTCCGCCACTGTAAAAAATTAGTCCCTAGTCTCACTTTTGGCATTGCTGTGTGAGAAAGTTCCCATGCAGCTTTTGTCATAAATTGAGACCAGTGAACTATAGTAACCTCTCAGTGATGCAGTGCAGGAGATCTTCGTGGGACACTCGTGGATTTCTGCGGATCAGGGAGTATATCTGTTGTTTGTTATTTTAATATTTTTTAAAGATGACACTGGCTTCGGGGGACAAAGTGACATGTGATGGTGAGTATGTACTCTATGTTATATGTACTGTATGTCTATATGTATGTATTGTATGAATATATTGTATGTAGCATGTATGTAGTATGTATGCAGTACGTATGTTGTATGTGGCATGTTGTATGTATGTTGTATGTATGTAGCAAGTATGTAGTATGTAGTATGTATGTATGTATGTTGTATGAATGTAGTATGTATGTAGTATGTACGTATGTAGTATGTATGAATGTAGTATATATTTAGTATGTATGTAGTATGTATGTATGTAGTATGTATGAATGTAGTATATGTGTAGTATGTATGTAGTATGTATGAATGTAGTATATATGTAGTATGTATGTATGTTGTATGAATGTAGTATATATGAAGTATGTATGTAGTATGTATGTAGTATGTATGGTTTTTTTGTTTTTTTTTTACATTCAACACATTAGCCGGATGATGGGACTTCTGCTGTCCCATCATTGGCTAATGTGTCAATCACTGTCATTGTAGCAGGCATAACCCGATGGGACTACAAGTACAAGATGCCTGCACACACAACCCCCGGCAGGCCGCACAGACCCCCGGCAGCCCGCACAGACCCCCGGCAGGCCCGCACAGACCCCCGGCAGCCGGCTCAGACCCCCAGCAGGCCCGCACAGACCCCCGGCAGCCCGCACAGACCCCCGACAGGCCCGTACAGACCCCCAGCAGGCCCGCACAGACCCCCGGCAGGCCCGCACAGACCCCCGGCAGCCCGCACAGACCCCCAGCAGGCCCGCATAGACCCTCAGCAGCCCGCACAGACCCCCGGCAGGCCCGCACAGACCGCGCATTATGATGCGCACAGACCGCGCATCATGATGACATCATTTCAGCAGCCAATCACAGCCACAACACTGGCTCATTGCATTATGGGAACTTCCAATTCCGGTATCTGATATTGTAAAAATATCGGTACTTGGTATCGGAATTCTGATACAGCGAATATCGGCCGATACCCGATATTTGCAGTATCGGAATGCTCAACACTAGTCACAGCTTATGTCATTCTGTTCAGTATTGCTCATTCCCTGTTATATTAGTATCTTTGCTTTGCTTCCAGTTCACACCAGAATGCTAATCTAGTGGGGGAGAGGTTGTGTGGCCTCAGTGTTTTTGTATATGAGATGTGTTGGATTTTTTAGGGTTTTTGCATGATTGCAGACAGTATCTTTTGTGTCCTGTCCTATCTAGAAAGTTTGGGCCCCATCATTTGCTCACTCTATTTTCTGCCTGCCTTTGTGCCTCATCTTGTCTCACCGACAATATATGTTTGGGGGCTATCTATTCCTTTGGGGTTCTACTCTGGGGCAGTTTAGCTTCCCCCTTTCTTGCTTTAGGCTTAGTTAACTCTTTGGTTGTGCAAAGGCGTCTAGGGCATTGTAGGCACGTCCCACGGCTAATGCTAGTTGTCTTGTTAGGTTTAGGGGTCTGCAATCCGCTAAGTTGCCAACCTTTCTGGTTTCCTGGTTGCTTAGCTGATTTCCCAGTAATTCTCCTCAGTGACCGAATCATAACACTCCCCCTTCTACATAAGGGAACATTTTTGGAAAGCAAAAGAGCCAGTGGGTTTTATTAGTAAATAATCTAGTGACTTGTTGGGGCCATCAGGTGATCATCCCATAGGGAGTTCTCACACTGCATAAAGGATTTGACAGCAGGGACAGGAAACTTTGTACAGTAAGTACAGAAGATCCTGTTCACATTCCTACATCAGAGTAGATGCGAAATGCTCTACTATATTCCCCAGCAGTGTTGATGAAATAACAGTACTTGATGCTGCTATGTTAAACTAATTGCTTTCTTCAGGGCTAATACAAATAGATTCTAGTTTCTTATAATAATGCTGTTATCTGCAGTTCATGTAAGGTGAGGTGTAGCAGTAAGGATAGCATATTAGAGGTATTACAGGGATTATTGCCTCATAACTTATAACCTTTGCTGCTGCTTTTTTCCATATGCTCATTGACAGATCCCATACTTTTTATGGTGATTTGTGCTCAGAAATTCATCAAAGCTGGCATTGTTACTTGCGTCCATCCAGAGTTTGCTGCAGCCACATTTCCCATTAACTTACATTATACTCATTACTCGGGGCGAACACCTGAGCATTACGATTTGCTTGACTCAAGTAATGAGTACCCAAGCATTTTAATGCTTGCTTTTCACTAATAGTAACGCTGATCATGGCGTCATCCGTGCTGGCCATGTTAGTGGAGTATTCAAAGCAGTGCAACACGGCACACTTCCCACATTGAGGCCCACTCATTGATGGTGAAGTAGTGTTGTTCTGCAGAGCAATTTGTGCATGTGTGCTGCAGCTGAACCTCCACTATTGCCTGCTGCTACTTGCACAGTCTCTCCAGGAAATGAACCTGACCTCACCTTCTTACTGACCAAAATCCCACAATGTCTGTCTGTTATTTCAGCTTTCTTTTTTGCTCACTTACTAAAACTGAACATGGACAAAACAGAATTCATCATCTTTCCCCCATCTCACTCTACCCCTCCAGGAGACCTATCCACCAATGTCAATGGCAGCTCACTTTCCCCAGTCCCGCATGCTCGATGTCTCGGGGTGATCCATGACTCTGCCTTCTCTTTCAAGCCACATATCCAAGCCCTTGCCTCCTCCTGCCATCTCACACTCAAAAATATTTCCTGGATCCGTGCATTCCTTGACCATTAAACCACATAAACACTAATGCACATCCTTATCATCTCCCGCCTCGACTACTGCAACCTCCAACTCTCTGGCCTCCCCTCTAGCACTCAGGCACCACTCCAATCCATCCTACACTCTTCTGCCCAACTAATCCACCTGTCTCCATGTTATTCCCTAGCCTCTCCCTTATGCCAAACCCTTCACTGGCTTCCTATTGTCCAGAGGCTCCAGATCAAAACCCTAACTATGACATACAAAGCCATCCACAACTTTTCTCCTCCATACATCTGTGACATGGTCTTCCGTTACTTACCTACACGCAAACTTCGATCCTCTCAAGATCTCCTTCTCTACTCTCCTCTTATCTCCTCTTCCCACAACTGCATGCAAGACTTCTCCCTTGCTTCTCCCATACTCTGGAACTCTCTACCCCAACACATCAGACTCTCACCTACCACGGAAACCTTCCAAAAGAACCTGAAGACCCACCTCTTCTGACAAGCCTACAACTTGCAGTGATCCTCAGTCTACTGAACCGCCTCACAACCAACTCTACCCTCTCCTCATGTATCCTCACCGATCACCTGTAGTCTGTGAGCCCTCGCGGGCAGGGTCCTCTCTCCTTCTGTACTTGTGTGTGCCTTGCTTTGCTCATGTTTATTGTACTTGTCTATATTTGCCCCTTTTTCACTTGTAAAGCGCCATGGAATAAATGGCGCTATATAAATGTATAATAATAGTAATAATAAAATGTAAGTGGCGTTCCACCTTGTTGATATGTCACATATGAGGTGGTATGCGCTCTCACACTGCCTGCACTTTTAGCAACAGCTTTGGCATATATACATAGTTTTTCAGTATGCTCTGCACCCCCACATTGAGAACATGTGCAGAGCCTGAGATGTGTGTGAAACTGGCTAGGCCCAGAGCTGCTATGAGATTTCGCACGTCACTGCACACCACCAGGCTGGGCTTGACGTTCACGGACACTAATCACTTATCTGTCTGCTGTTTGATCTCTGTCCATAGCTTCTGCATGATGAGGGATTTGTCTCCCAAACATATGACTTTCAGAACAGCCTGCTGTCATTTTCCCCTGGCTCTGCTGAAGTTGATGATGCAGGTCTTAATGTGACCAGATGAAGAGCCATTGGAGGAAGCAGAGGAGTAACAGGCAACCTGAACAGAGAAACATCCAGGAATCCTATGTGGTGGTATAATATGGGCTAGAACACCTTCTTCTTCTGCCCCTGCCACCACTACATTTATCCAGTGAGCAGTTGGGGAGATGCAACATCCTTGGCCTTGCTTACTGGTCCACATATCGGAGGTAATGTGGACCTTGCCACTGATGGTGTTCCACAATGCATAACTTATTTGGACCACAACATACTGTATGTGTGCAGGGCAGAGATAGCACGCCAGGAAAAGTAGTGGCGGCTGGGAAGATCGTACTGCAGGTCAGCCACCACCATCAGTTTCCTAAAACTGACCATCTACACTAGTCAGAAAAGCAGCATTTCAAAGGCCAGTGATTTTTAAATGCTGTCATTCAGGGTCATGGCTCATGGGTGGGTAGGAAGTTATCTCCTCTTTCTCTCGAGGATTTGGGGGATGAAAAGCTGAACATTTCCATAGGACAGCATGGAGTTGCTTGGAGACACTGTTGTTACTGCTGCTGATGGTGCTATCACATCCTTTCTTTGGTGGGAGGAACGTGACCCTTTTGATAGTGGGAGGGTGGAAGAGGGCAAGACCACAGTAGAAGGGGGAGCAGGAAGAGGCTCAGATCTGTCATGGTTTGTATGGTGTGCTCTTCACAGTACCTCATGCTTGAACACAGATGCTCATCATGCAGATGATGTTCAGGTTAAGAAGATTTATGCCTCGCTTCGGATTCTGATGGCACAGGGTCCAAACCTCCTGCCTCTTGTCATCAGCATATTGCATGAAGGCATGCCACTACAGGGAGCTCTTTTGAGCTTGCTTTGGTGTTTTATTTCCTTGGTGCGGTGGGCAGTAGCAGACACTGTGGTTTTGCATGCTGATACCTCTTTTGCTATGTTCCTGAGGCAGCGTGACCACCTACTCTTCCTCCAAATCGCGCATGTCATTAGGATGGCCTTCGCTCCATGTTGGGTCTAATACTTCATCATCTTCTGCTTCATTTTCCACCCAGTCCTCAACCCTGTCCTTGGCAGTCTGAACACTGCAGAAAGATGTAGCAGTTGGCACCTGTGTTTTGTCATTATCAGAAATGTGCTGTGGTTGTTTGCTGACCATGTGTGTTAACCTTCCTACTTACTCATCCTGCACCTGAACAAGTGGTTTGGCATCAGTTCACTCATTATATTCCACTTGTAGGGCTGGGATAAGTAGATGACTCACGGAACCCAGCTTGTCGAGTCATCAAAAAGCAGAAGTGACTGATTCATGACTTGTGGCTCAGACTGGTGGCCTGATTTGCAAGGGGGTCACATGCATGTCGGATGACCATGGTCTGCAGGTGCCAAGTCTCTGCTTTCAATAGTGGACTGGGTAGAAGTTAATGAGTAGGAACTGGAGCTATTGGCAGCCGTCTGATGTAACACCACCTCAACATGTTTCAGCCCCACCATTCGTATAGTGGTATTCAGACCTACAAAATGATGCAGAATGCTCTGCTGTCTTCATTCACCAGAGTAAGGTGTTGTATTTGGGTACGTATCAGCCACAGAATGATCTCGTCTTTTCCCCTGCAGTAGCTACACCATCACCATAGTAGCTGTACCAGCAGCACCATGGCCAAGACCAAGTCCCTATGTAGTACGTGTGATGACTGGGGGATGGTCCCTTTCGGCAGCGAGACGGACCGACAACAGACACAGGAGCTTGTTCAACCAGGTCCAAACTTTACTGGGTGTCTTCCTGACATCCACAGCATACATGACAGCTTCTGCCCCTAGGCCCGGGTACCTGTCACCTCCTCATGTTCCTGTTGGCAAAGCCCCTCCGGGTTCCTTCACCATGGTGCTGCTGTTAGGCCCACAGCCAGAGCGCTGAGTCTGCCATTAGACCCACGGCGAGAGGGCTAAGTCTGCCCGCTCCAACACTTACTGCTCCTTCTGTGTTCAGCCATCTGGTACCCCAGGCCTCCGTTGTCAGTGCCCTCATAACCTGCAGCGGTCCTCTCAGGGCCACCCCCCTACGAGTCTCAGTCTCTCTTCTCTCCCTCTCCTGAGCTCGTCCTTTCATCATCTTCTCCTGCGCTCTTCTCACTTTCGTCACCTCCTGGGTATTTATCTGCCCCTGGGACTCTCTTTCCTTTTATCTTCTCATCCTGGAAATCCCCTTCCCAGTCCTGTAGCTCCGCCCACCATGACTCTGCAGTTTGCCAAGCCTAAAGCTTGCTGCTGAGTCCTTTTCTCACTACTCTATGTCCCCATTTTGTGGCCAAAACCCGGCACTACACCATCTTTCACTAATTCTAGCTGCTGTCCCACACATATACATTCAAGTCAGAATAAAGCATTGTACACATCACCTTGTACATTTTCCCTCCTTATCAGACAGGTTCAAACAGAGTCAGCATGGGTTTGTAACTAATAAGTCATGTCAGACTAACTTAATTTCCTTCTATGACGGTATCACTGATTGGGTGGATCAAGGAAATGCTGTAGATATAGTATATCTTGACTTCAGCAAAGCATTTGACAAAGTCTCTCATACAATCCTTATTGAAAAAATGACTAAGTATGGAATGGACAAGGCAACTGTTAGGTGGATTCATAGCTGGCTTAGTGATCGGACCCAAAGAGTGGTCGTAAATGGCTGCACATCCAGTTGGAAGAATGTCTCAAGTGGGGTACCACAGGGCTCTGTCCTGGGCCCTGTATTGTTCAACATCTTTATCAACGATTTAGATGAAGGAATTGAGGGTAAACTGATTAAATTTGCTGATGACACAAAGCTAGGAGGGATAGCTAATACTAGAGAAGAGAGAGAGAGGATTCAAAAAGATTTAAATAAACTGGAGAAGTGGGCAGTAACTAACAGAATGGTTTTTAACAGGGAGAAATGCAAAGTACTACATCTGGGCAATAAAAATGAAAAAAGCATATATAGAATGGGAGGAATAGGGCTAAGTGACAGCACATGTGAAAAAGACTTGGGTATACTAATAGATCACAGACTGAATATGAGTCAACAGTGTGATGCAGCAGCAAAAAAGGCAAATGCAATTCTAGGATGTATTAACAGAAGCATACAGTCTAGATCACGTGAAGTCATTATTTCCCTCTACTCCTCTTTGGTCAGACCTCATCTGGAATATTGTGTCCAGTTTTGGGCACCACATTTTAAAAAAGACATCAACAAACTGGAGCAAGTTCAGAAAAGAGCGACCAGAATGGTGACCGGTCTGCAAACCCTGTCTTATGAGGAAAGGTTGCAGGATTTGGGAATGTTTAGTTTGCAAAAGAGAAGACTGAGAGGAGACTTAATTGCTGTCTACAAATATCTAAAGGGCTGTCACATTGTAGAAGGATCAACTTTATTCTCATTTGCACAAGGAAAGACTAGAAGCAATGGGATGAAACTGAATGGGAGGAGACACAGATTAGATATTAGAAAAAACTTTTTGACAGTTAGAGTGATCAATGAGTGGAACAGGCTGCCACGAGAAGTGGTGAGTTCTCCTTCAATGGAAGTCTTCAAACAGAGGCTGGACAGACATCTGACTGGGATGATTTAGCGAATCCTGCTTTGAGCAGGGGGTTGGACCAGATGGCCCAGGAGGTCCCTTCCAACTCTACGATTCTATGATTCTATGATTCTATGATAGGTCAGTCCACCCCCTACACCTATTTGATGCTCTCTTCATGTTTGAAAGTGATTTATAGGCATACTACTCGCACAGAGAAGGTGGCCAAGTAGAATTATTTTTTAGGCCCATAAATGGCAAAGAGAGGGCTGCAGAGTAGAATTATTTTTTAGGCACACTACTTGTATATACACAGCGGTAGAAAAAAAATATTTTTTAGGCCCACAAATGGCAAAAAAGATAGCTGCAGAGGCACTAAAGCTCCACAGGCGGGGTTGCAGAGTTCACACAGAAACTTATAGGCGCAGTACTCCCACAGGCAAGGGTGCAGAGTACACCCAGGCTTAAAGGCACAGTACTTCTACAGACAGGATTGCAGTGCAGAGTAGACATAGAATCTTAGGCTACTTTCACACATCAGGTTTTCGGCGTCAGGCGCGATCCAGCGTCGTGCCGGAACGCCGGATCCGGCAAATGTTTTGTAAAACCTGATGTGCCGGATCCGGTTTTCTGCCGGATCCGTCTTGTTCTTGACAGACAAAACCGGATCCGTCTCATCCGGTTCATCCGTTTTTCTATCCGTTTTTCGATGGATTACGCCGGATCCGGTTTTTAAAATTGACCCTTGTGGCCTTCCGAACGGGATTGGCTACTGGAAAACTATATATAGCGTGTTCCTACAGCCCTTCTTTGACAGGTTGTAGAGGAGAAAGTGCAGGTTGGAGAGAAGAGCAAGTTACTGGCGAAGATGGATGTTGTGATTGGAAATATTTTGAAGAATTTGGCGGATTTTATAGCGGAGGCGAATCGTTTGAGGGTGATTGTTCTGGAGAAGGAGAGAGCGAGACAGCAGCGCATCAGGCATCGTAGACGACGTTTGTGGATCCACCCCATCACAGCCAAGAGAATGACGCGTGGGGTCTATTCTACACTCTGCATGGACCTTCGACGAAACCCGGATACATTTTTTGGATATGTTCGGATGAAAATGGAGAATTTTGATTACTTGGTGGAGCGCATTGCACACCTCATAAGAAAAGCGGACACCTATTGCCGCTTCTCTGTTTCACCCGAAGAGCGTCTGATGGTGACTTTAAGGTAAGCCACATTTATTGGATGTGCTCGCATCAGAGCACACTTTCACTGCAATCTTGTTGGTGGTAGTTTGTATCTCCAAGTGTTATAGCTGAGTTTTGGTATGTAATGCTGTGATTTAAAACTAATTGATTGTTTTTTAATTCCCCACAGATTTCTTGCAACTGGAGAATCCCTTTCGTCACTGCATTTCAAGTACA
Organism: Dendrobates tinctorius; assembly: GCF_039654945.1. Taxonomy (NCBI): domain Eukaryota; kingdom Metazoa; phylum Chordata; class Amphibia; order Anura; family Dendrobatidae; genus Dendrobates; species Dendrobates tinctorius. Next base: position 93,132,690 of record NW_027361696.1, on the reverse strand, counting down.
GACTCGGGATTTCCACCATATCTGGAATAGTGAAGTACACATGCCGTGCACTGTGGGACTCCTTAGCTGAAGAGTATTTACCAGAGCCCACAACAGAGAGGTGGATTGAAATTGCTGACAAGTTTCAACAGATATGTCAGTTTCCCAACTGCTTGGGCGCTGTGGACGGGAAACATATCCGCATTGTAATGCCAGCCGGATCGGGATCGGAATATTTCAATTACAAGAAATATTTTTCAATTGTCCTCATGGCCATCGCTGACACGGAATACAAATTTATTGCTGTTGATATTGGGGCCTATGGCCGCTCCAATGACTCTCAAGTTTTCAAACTGTCTGCCATGGGGCGTAAACTGTATGGAAACACCTTCCAGTTCCCACCACCTAGACCGCTGCCGCAAACATCTGGTCCACCTATGCCATTTGTCTGTGTAGGGGATGAAGCCTTCCAGCTGTCAGAACACCTTTTGAAACCGTACTCTAGCAGAGGATTGACAAGACCAAAACGCATTTTTAATTACCGCCTCACAAGAGCAAGAAGAATGGTTGAATGTACCTTTGGTATTCTGACAGCCAAATGGCGGGTCCTATTGACTGCGATCAACCTCAAGACAGAAACTGTTGACGAGGTGATCAAAGCTTGCGTGGTACTCCACAATTTTGTTATCTGCAAGGAACCCATTTCCATTGAGGACACTTCTGAAGAAACCACCTTGCAAGATTACCATGACATTACCACTAGAAGTTCTGTGATGGTTTCAGTAATGAGGGACAATTTTGCACTATACTTTATGTCACCTCAAGGCAGAGTACACTGGCAGGATGACAGAGTGTGAAAGATTTGTGCCCTTAACCAAACTTGTGTACCTTCTGTACCAACAGTATATACCTTTGCCAACCAAAGTTGGCTATCTTGTCATGGTCTCTATTTTTAGCTTTAGGCCACAGGTGTGTACCTGGTTGTGTTTTATGCAAAGTATTTCACCTTTAAACAAAAGTTGTGTACATTGTTAGGAAATCACCAACAATAAACACAACTTTTTAGGTGAAATACTTTGCTTCAAACACAACCAGGAACACAACTGTGGGAAAAAGCTAAAATTTACCCACAGTTATATACCTGGTTTTGAATACCTTTTTACCTTTTAAATACCCTGTATTTAACCTTTTTTTTAAACATATTTCGCAGCAGAAAGAAATGACAGACAACCAGTGTAAACAATAATTTAACTTTTATTTAAAATATTTTTTTTTTGTAAACTGTTTTTAAAGTTAAAAAAACTTTTTTAATAAAGGTTTGAAACCAACAGGGCATTTTTATTACAAAACACATCATAAATCTGTGTAGTGTGGGGTGGAAATACTGCTGGAGGGGCTGCGGGACACTTCGACAATGGGAGTGTGGAGAGAGGACTGGGATCGTGTTGGGGAAGGAACAGTTAGAGGTGATGGTGTGGAAAAAGCTACAGAATGGGTGGACATGTGGGAGGCAGAAGAGGTGGTGGGCGGTGGAGTGGAGGGTTGGGCAGGGACTGTAGGAGCAGATGATGTTGATGGAAAGTTGTATGGGGAAGGAGTTTGGTACGGGGAAGGAGTTTGGTACGGGGAAGGAGTTTGGTACGGGGCAGGTTGCTGGAAGTGGGGAGATGTCTGGTACTGGGGAGGTTGCTGGTACTGGGGAGGTTGCTGGTACTGGGCAGGTTGCTGGTATGTAATAGGAGGGGGAGGATGGAAAGTGGCTGGAGGGGGTGCAGATGTAATAGGAGGGGGAGGATGGAAAGTGGCTGGAGGGGGTGCAGGTGGAGGAACTACAGTGGTGGGAGGTGGAGGTTGGGAGGTAACCTGCTGTAGAGCACCGTGGCACGAATGCATTACATGCATCTGCTGGGTAGGAGATAGTGTTGCCATGCGCTCCACAACAGACCTGAAAAAGGTGTGGTTTGGCGAAGATCTTGCTTCTGAATGCATGGTTTGCAGAAGTGTCTTCACCTCCAGAATGCTGGAGTTGATCTGCTGAAAGCCTGCGGAGATTTGCTCTGACAAGACTTTTAGACAGTTCTGGAAAGATGCATTCAGATGCAAGAACTCTGGCGCATAACTCTTTTCCTAACCCCTCTGCCGCTGCCGCCCAGTACCCGCAGGTGTACTAGAGGTGGCAGGGGCAGAAGGGTGGGGTAAAGGGAAAGCGATCTCCTCACCAGCAGCTTCATGTAATGTAGGCGGCCACGATGCTCCTGTGCTGGTGGATGGGACAGATGGGTCGAATGTGTGGGAAGGCTGGGAAGGTGCAGATGTACCGGGGCGGTCGAAGTGTCCCTCGGTGCCGGTCTCCTCAGGGATCGCCTCAGAAGGGTCCAATCGTGCAGGCTCCCGAGTGCTGCTCACCGTGCTGTGGAATAAAGAGAAAAAAAAACAATTAAAATAGTGACATGGTATGGCCCTGGCTGAAAAAAAAAAGTTACATCTAAACATTTTTTTGTCACATGTGGTGTGTAATATTTACCTTCTGGTGAGCATTGTCTCCCGGAGGAACGACAGGGCTCGTGCGTACTTGTACTTGCTCCTGCGTCCTCCAGATCCACTCGGGGCCCGCATCTCTTTATTGAACTCCTTCTTGAAACGATCCCTCACAGACCGCCACCGCTTCACAATTCTCTCCCCTGAAACGAGAAAGGACAAAGTGGTTAGTATACAACATCAGTGTTTCCCAAACTCCAGTCCTCATGGTCCCCAGGGGTCATGTTTTCAGGATTTCCAAAGTAAATAGAAATCCTGAACACATGATCCGTGGGGACCACGAGGACTGGATTTCGGGAAACACTGGTTTAAATCAAGCAACCGGTACTGTATATACTTACGCTCTTTAATCTGGGCCCGAGCTTCGAGGTCCTCCCAGCGGTCCACAAGGAGCGAACAGATTTCCTCCCAGAGTCGTCGGGTAACGATAAGGTCAGCGTCGCGGCGGTCAGCCATATTCCAGAGCGGCTCCCTTTCTCTGACGAGATCGATGAGGTGGTCCACATCAATCCCTCCATCCTCACCGTCAGAGTCGGGAGCACGCTGTGAAAGAAAAAGACAAAAATAACATAATTAGCCTCCACAAAAGAAATGAAATAAAAAGTGCAAAAAAAACAAAGCAAAAATATTTATACTTACACGCTGGTGACTGCCGCGTTGCTGTCGCCGACGACCCCGGGAGGCACTGCGAGGACCTCTTGGCCGAGCACCAGATTGGGAAGACTAGAGAAGAAAACAAAAAATGTCATGTCTTTGGATGTAGGCATTTGTTTGCTGTGTGTGGTCTGCAGAACATTGTTTTCTATGTGTTGTGTGTAGTGTGATGTTGTGTTTCTGCGTTTGATGCCAAAAACTTACCAATTGTGAGCCCACTCCAAGTGTCTGTCCACCCCTTCCTTCTTCTTCTGGGAGCTCCTCTTCATCTTGTGATTCCTGTTTTGAAATAAAAGGCAATGAATAGACATATATTACAGAGATGATGGATTTTGGAAATAAAAACTTACCGTCAAACGCTGACGATGCGAGGGAGGGCTCCCAGAAGAAGATGTGCTGTCTTCCTCATGGCCAGACTCCATGGCTGTGGGTGGTGTTCCTGCTGCTGCCGCCATTGCTGCTGCTGCTGCATCTATTGGGCGGCTGTTGAATAAAGAGAAACAAAGGGCCAATGAATATCTTGATATTCCATAGCCCTAGTTTGGAGGAATGGGGGATTTGATAATTACCGTCTCTCATCTGCTGCTGGACTCCCCTCCCGTTGTTCAGCATGCTGCTCCATTTGGGGTGGTGCTGATGGTGCTGCTGCAGATGTCTGCTGCCTTCTCCTGCTCCTGGTTCTTGGTTTGGGTGTCATGTTGGGTGTGGCTGAGGGTCCCACTGTCTTGCTTTTATATATGTCTTGTGGGCAGAGCTACTGAGCATGCTCAGACCAAAAAAACCGGATCCGGCCACCGGATCCGGCTGTCGCCGGATCAGGCGCATTGCGGCGCTCATAGGCTTTCATTGTATGAAAAAGCCGGACACGCCGGATCCGGCGTGTCCGGCTTTTTCGCCGGAGACAAAAAACGTTACAGTAGCCGTTTTTTCCAGACTCCGGATCGCGTCACATTGCCGGATCCGGCGAAAATCGGATGAAATGCATGGCCATCCGGCTCGATCCGGCTCTAATGCAAGTCAATGGGGGGGGAAACCGGATCCAGCATTGCATTTCGCCGGATCTGGTTTTTGTCAAAAGCGCCGGATCGCGCCTGACGGCGAAAACCTGATGTGTGAAAGAGGCCTTAAAGGCACAGTACTTCCACAGATATGAGTGCAGAGTACACACAGCGGCTTTTTGGTGCAGTACTCATACAGATATGGGTGCACAGTACATACAGCAGCTTTTTGGCAAAGTACACACAGTGGTTTTTTGACAGTACTCCCACTAAAACGAGTGCAAAGTACACATAAAGAGGCTTTTTGGTACAGTGCACTCACACAAAATCTAATGCTGTCCTTCACATCACCTGCTTCCTGTCCCTACATTAATCAGTGCTTAATGGTGGTGGAACTTTTGATCCGGCCTTTATACAGGCCTGGTCACATGTTGCATCGGCCAGTCACAGCCATGCCCATACTTGGCATGGCTGTGATGGCTCAGGAAGTGCCCACAGCCTAAAAGCTTGTTAAATGGCTGCATTACATCCTCTTAACAAACTTTAGTATGGACACAAGGTGTCTGGTCCTAACCCTGAACTTTACAGTTCTTTTTCGCTTATCCCCAGCAGAGAGACTTTTAATACTACACAGTTTTTTAATTATGGAACATCTTTTGTGAATCATCTGCTTAAATGTGATTGTAATCTAGAGTATGTGAGGAGGACTATACAACGTCATCGATCAAGGACAGACACTGACAGCTTGGGGCCCCTGTGCAAGAAATGTGTCGGGGCCCCAATCCTTTTGTGGCGACTAAGCTACACACATTGGGTATGAAAAGTATTCAGACCCCTTTAAACTTTTTACTCTTTGTTTCATTACAGCTAGTGATGAGCGAGCATATTCGGTAATGCTCATTACTCGCCCGAGCATCGCTATACTCGCGGTACTCAGCGAGCGCTGAGCATCTCTGGGTTTGCTCGGCGGGAGTTCAGGTCCCCGTGCTGAATGTTTGGCACTTTTTAGTGTGCCAATCATCATGCAGGGATTGTCTGCCATGGACTGAAATGCTGCAGCCATTTTGGTTGTGACATTACAGTGATTGGCTGGCTACACAGCGTTATCAGGTCTATATGAGGCGTGCCGCTGCCCTGCTCATCACAGTCACCTCCGGAATCAGACAGTGTAGGGAGAGTTGCTGCTGAGATAGGGTAAGATTTGGGGGTTTAGACGTTAGTGTGTGTATACCATAATAGAATACACAAATCCAGCTTTATCAACAGTCCTTCTAAGGACTAATTACAGAATATATAGATTGCAGTGCTAGGTAGGCAGGGAGTGTCTGTGGGTATATAGATATCAGTAGCAGGCAGGCATTTTATGTGGCATACTTCACTGCATACATCAAGAGGGTCCATTCCATTACTGTCTGCTGCTGCTGCCTATTACATATATTGACTGCATATACATATCCCCAGGTATCAGTGGGCAGGAATATATTTTTTTTAATCTTAATCCTGATTATTTTATTCAAAAGCAATCTAGAGCCCCTTTTATTGTCCATTTGCTTGTTGACACAGCAGAATACAGTCAGATCTTTTTCATAGTACAGTGTGAAAATCCAGCTATTTTAAATGGGTTTGCCCATCCCAGCCATCACATCGGAGTGCGCAAAAAATTCTGCCATTTTTGTGGTACTGTGGAGTGTCTTATATAATTTCTTGACACCATTTTGCTGCCTAAAAATATTTACCGTAGCTGCCAAAAAAATATTTAGCTACAGGGTACATATTTTACATTGCACTCAAAATTGTGCCATTTCAGGCCTCCATAGAATTTTTTTTGTTGTGTCTTAGCCTACTTATTGACACAATTTAGCCGGGCAAAAAGAAAAAATACAGGCCAGATATTTAAAAGTGGGCTATCTCCGTCAGACATCTCATCTATCTGTGGTCTACAAATTGTGGCATTTCAGGCCTCCATTCAACTGTTTTTACTGTGTGTTACCCTAGTTCTATACACTATTTTGCGTTAAAAAACAAAACATACAGGCCACATATTGAACAGTGTGGTATCTCCGTCAGACACCTCATCTATCTGTGGGCTACAAATTGTGGCATTTTAGGCTTCCATTCAACTCTTTTTGCTGTGTGTTACCTAAGTTTTATACACTATTTAGCGTTAAAAAACAAAAAATGCAGGACACATATTGAGCAGTGTGGTATCTCCATGAGACGTCTCATCTACCTGTGCCCTACAAATTGTGGCATTTGAGGCCTCCATTCAACTATTTTTGCTGTCTATTACCCTAGTTCTATACACTGTTTTTTGTTAAGAAACAAAAAATGCAGGCCACATGTTGAACACTGTGGTATTTCCAAATAGCCCCAATCCTCTGGAATTCTTTGCCCCAACACGTCCAGCTATCAACCACACTCGGATCCTTCAGACGGAACCTGAAAACCCATCTCTTCAGGAAAGCCTACAGCCTGCAATGATCCCGCTGCCTCCTCACCACTACTGCTGCAACCCCCCAACCTACTGTATCCTTTCCCACCATCCTGTATAATGTAAGCCCGCAAGGGCAGGGTCCTCTCTCCCCTCTGTATAAGTCTGTGATTGTTAGTTTGTTTACTGTAAGTGATATCTGTAATTTGCATGTAAGCCCTTCTCATGTACAGCACATGGAATCAATGGTGCTATATAAATGAATAATAATAATAATAATAATAATCTCTGTCAGACGCCTTATCTGTATGTGGGCTACAAATCGTCTCCATTCAACTGCATTTGCTGTCTGTTACCCTAGTTCTATACACTATTTGCGTTAAAAAAAAAATACAGGCCACAAACTGAACAGTGGGGTATCTCCGTCAGACGCCTCAACTATCTGTGGCTGCAAATTGTGGCATTTCAGGCCTCCATTCAACTGTTTTGGCTGTCTGTTACAATAGATCTATATACTATTCTGCATTAAAAAACAAAAAATTCAGGCCACATATTGAAAAGTGTGGTATCTCCGTCAGACGCCTTATCTAAATGTGGGCTACAAATTGTGGCATTTCAGGCCTTCTTTCAACTGTTTTGGCTGTCTGTTACCCTATATAGGCTACAATTTGTCTCCATTCAACTGCATTTGCTGTCTGTTACCCTAGTTCTATACACTATTTTGTGGTAAAAAAAAATAGTACAGGCCACATATTGAACAGCGTGGCATCTCCATCAGACACCTCATCTATCTGTGGGCTGCAAATTGTGGCATTTCAGGTCTCCATTCAACTGTTTTTGCTTTGTCTTACCCTAGTTATTGACACCAGTTTGCTAAAAAAAAAAAATTACCTACAGTCCAGATATTTTAAATAGTGGTTTTCCCGCATCGCATCTAAGTTCGCTCCAAATTCAGCCATTTTTAGTGAACGTAGAAAATATTGTAGTCCATTAAAATGGGGCGTGGCGCATGGCAAGGGACGGGGAAGTGGACGTGATAGTGATGATGCATGAAGAGGCCAAGGCCGTGGGCAAGCTGAACTTGTGCCACAACAAACACCCACATCTTCTCGCCCAACCTTCCTGTCCAAATTACTAGGGGACCGCAGAACACCACTATTGAACCCAGAGCAGTGTCAAAATGTTGCTGGTTGGATAGCGGATAATGATTCCAGTTACTTTGCCAGCACCACCAGCACCCTGTCTTCCACATGGTCAAGTCTGAGTAGCCGTTAGTGTGGACCGCATATTCCTCACCCTGATGCTCCTTCCTTCCGCCATGCTGAGTACCCGGAGACAACTGATCCCACACTTGGACACTCCGAAGAGCTATTCACTTTTCCATTTATAGATTCGGGCCTCTCGCCTGGTCCACTTGAAGCAGGGCAAGATGATATCGCATATAGCGATGCCCAAATATTTGAGCAGCCACGGTCACACGAAGATGATAGTGGGAACATGTCACAAGAGGTGGACGAAGATGAGACACAATTGCCAGACGGTACAGCTCATTGACGGCACACTGGGTTAACATAGTGGAAGGAGGGACCCAGTCAGACATTGGGATGGAACACATCCTCCCGATGTTGAGGATTGTGGGCCCTATGTCAATCAGGGTTGCCCCCACAGACTACAGCTCCTGCACCTGCTCCTACTCCTCCTCATTCTCCGTCTTCGAAATGAGCACATCGGTCACAAGCTGGAAGCACTGCAGCACTGCCTCAGCCAAGTGGCAGCAGGCTGTGCTGAAGCTAATATGCCTAGGTAACAAACCGCACAATGCTGAAAAATTGTGGACAGCTCTGAAAGAGCAAGCAGATCTGTGGTTGACACTGCTGAACCTACAGCCAGGCATAATCATGTGTGACAATGGCCAGAACCTGGTGGTGGCTCTGAGGCAAGGCGAGCTCACACACGTACCATGCGTGGCCCATGTGCTTAACCTCGTTGTTCAACAGTTTCTCAAAAGCTACCCAGAGCTGCCGGATCTGCTTGTGAAAGTACGTCACCTGTGTTACCATATTAGAAAGTCAGCTACAGCTGATCAGTAGGCTGTTCAGACACTTTGCACCACACTTATCTGTGTGACTTATGTCTTATGCAAGCCTTATTTTTGTGCGTTTTTCCACTAGGCAGCCAGCCCCTCCATTGTTTGGTTGGGTGACTGGTTGTTTTCATCAGTGGAATGCACCTGTGCTGCCCAAGCCTTTATCAATGGGAGTCTGCTGCATCCTGCTAGTGCATTAGCCAATGTTTTGGTGAGCCTACCTTTCATGGTATGTGTTTTCTTTGCTTTTTTTCTATGTTCGCTATTTTGAGATTAGTGTTAGGGACTGGCAATTATTGGGGACCCTTGATGTTAGGTTGCGAGCTTATCTGTCTTGGCCAAAATAGCAACTAATACCCCAAGTAATGTATTTATTATTTATTATATGCATTATTTTTTCATCTTTTTTGCACTTTTTATCATTTTTGCAGGATGCAGCTAGTCCTCTTTATGTTTGCTTGGTTTTTCTGTGTGATGCATATATATAGTGCTGAACAGTCTGCCTGCTAATACTATGTGTGTGATCAATAGGCTGTTCAGACACTTTGCACCACACTTATCTGTGTGACTTATGTCTTATGCAATCCTCATTATTGTGCATTTATCCACTAGGCATCCAGCCCCTCCATTTTTTGGTTGGGTAATTGGTTCTTTTCATCAATGGAATGCACCTCTGCTGCCCAAGCCTTTATCAATGGGGGTCTGCTGCAACCTGCTAGTGCATTAGTCAAGGTTTTGGTGAGTCTACCTTTCATGGTATGTGCTTTTTCTTTTTCAAGTCCCAGCGTTGGTCAGGCCCACACTTCCATCCAGTCATACTTTCAGGTATGGCAACCACCGTCATGTCACTAAGTTGGGCCCGTCCACCATTTTCCTTGGTCGTGCCTAACTTAGGATTGTAAACTCTAGGAGGCTCATTCTCTATATTATTACCTCCTATACACATTAACTCTACAGACACTTTTTCCTTTATCCACTAGTCCTACAGGGCCTCCAAGACCTGACCTATTACCATATTACACAGCAAGTCTGGGACTGCCGTCACTTCATGGTACGTGGACACCTCAGTCACATGAATGTAGAGGTAGGCTGTCAAAGGGCCTTTATCATCCCCACTGGAGCCATTCATTCTTGGCCCTGTCCCAGGCGACACAGAACATTCAGGAGCAGTCCTCAGTACAGACACCTGACCCCCCGGTCTATCAGTCCCATCACCCATTCTCCATCCAGCCAGAGAGGGCGCTGTAGTGTCAGTTCACTGACCGAGCTATCCAAAGTAAAGCATAGACCTGCATAGCAGGAACTTCACCAGTCCCGGCTACTGTCCAATGGCACATTCGCAGCCGCCCCTTTTTGGGTCACCACTAGTGTTGAGCATTCTGATACTGCAAATATCGGGTATCGGCCGATATTCGCTGTATCGGAATTCCGATACCAAGTACCGATATTTTTTCAATATCGGATACCGGAATCGGAAGTCCCCATAATGCAATGAGCCACTGTTGTGGCTGTGAATGACTCCTGAAATGATGTCATCATGATGCACGGTCTGTGCGCATCATGATGCGCGGTCTGTGCCGACTGCGGGGGGTCTGTGCCGACTGTCGGGGGTCTGTGCCGACTGTCGGGGGTCTGTGCCGGCTGCCGGTGGTCTGTACGGGCCTCTCGGGGGTCTGTACAGGCCTGTCGGGGGCCTGCCGGCTGCCGGTGGTCTGTACGGGACTCTCGATGGCCTGTGCCGGCTGCCGGTTGTCTGTACAGGCCTCTCGGGGGCCTGTGCCGGCTGTCGGGGGTCTGTACGGGCCTGTCGGGGGCCTGTACCGGCTGCCGGTGGTCTGTACGGGCTAGGTATCCTTCCGCACTGTATTCCTCCGCCACTGTAAAAAAAGTCCCTAGTCACACTTTATGGCAAAAGCTGCGTGGGAACTTTCTCAAACAGCAATTCCAAAAGTGAGACTAGGGACTATTTTTTTTTACAGTGGCGGAGGAATACAGTGCGGAAGGATACCTACCTCCCGTCAGTAGATTCCTGCAGCCCCTAGAGAACGGTCGCATCAGCTGATGCTGCTGTTCTCCACGGGAAATCGGCATGGGACACTCGTGGATTTCTGCGGATCAGGGAGTATATAGGTTGTTTGTTATTTTAATATTTTTTAAAGATGACACTGGCTTCGGGGATCAAAGTGACAAGTGATGGTGAGTATGTACTCTGTTATATGTACTGTATGTCTATGTATGATTTGTATGAATGTATTGTATGAATGTATTGTATGCAGTATGTATGTAGTATGTATGCAGTATTTAGTATGTATGTATGTATGTTGTATGTCTGTAGCATGTTGTATGTATGTATGTAGTATGTACTATGTATATATGTTGTATGAATGTAGTATATATGAAGCATGTGTGTAGTATGTATTTATGTTGTATGAATGTTGTATATATGTAGTATACACTCACTGGCCACTTTATTAGGTACACCATGCTAGTAACGGGTTGGACCCCCTTTTGCCTTCAGAACTGCCTCAATTCTTCGTGGCAGAGATTCAACAAGGTGCTGGAAGCATTCCTCAGAGATTTTGGACCATATTGACATGATGGCATCACACAGTTGGCGCAGATTTGTCGGCTGCACATCCCTGATGCGAATCTCCCGTTCCACCACATCCCAAAGATGCTCTATTGGATTGAGATCTGGTGACTGAGGAGGCCATTTGAGTACAGTGAACTCATTGTCATGTTCAAGAAACCAATCTGAGATGATTCGAGCTTTATGACATGGCGCATTATCCTGCTGAAAGTAGCCATCAGATGTTGGGTACATTGTGGTCATAAAGGGATGGACATGGTCAGCAACAATACTCAGGTAGGCTGTGGCGTTGCAACGATGCTCAATTGGTACCAAGGGGCCCAAAGAGTGCCAAGAAAAAATTCCCCACACCATGACACCACCACCACCAGCCTGAACCGTTGATACAAGGCAGGATGGATCCATGCTTTCATGTTGTTTACGCCAAATTCTGACCCTACCATCCGAATGTCGCAGCAGAAATCGAGACTCATCAGACCAGGCAACGTTTTTCCAATCTTCTACTGTCCAATTTCGATGAGCTTGTGCAAATTGTAGCCTCAGTTTCCTGTTCTTAGCTGAGAGGAGTGGTACCCGGTGTGGTCTTCTGCTGCTGTAGCCCATCTGCCTCAAAGTTCGACGCACTGTGCGTTCAGAGATGCTCTTCTGCCTACCTTGGTTGTAACGGGTGGCAATTTGAGTCACTGTTGCCTTTCTATCAGCTCGAACCAGTCTGCCCATTCTCCTCTGACCTCTGGCATCAACAAGGCATTTCCGGCCACAGAACTGCCGCTCACTGGATTTTTTTTCTTTTTCGGACCATTCTCTGTAAACCCTAGAGATGGTTGTGCGTGAAAATCCCAGTAGATCAGCAGTTTCTGAAATACTCAGGCCAGCCCTTCTGGCACCAACAATCATGCCACGTTCAAAGGCACTCAAATCACCTTTCTTCCCCATACTGATGCTCGGTTTGAACTGCAGGAGATTGTCTTGACCATGTCTACATGCCTAAATGCACTGAGTTGCCGCCATGTGATTGGCTGATTAGAAATTAAGTCTTAACACACAGTTGGACAGGTGTACCTAATAAAGTGGCCAGTGAGTGTATAAGTATGTTGTATGAATGTAGTACATATGTAGCATGTATGTAGTATATGTGTATGTTGTATGTAGTATATACGTAGCATGTATGTAGTATATATGTATGTTGTATGAATGTAGTATATATGCAGCATGTATGTAGTATATATGTATGTTGAATGAATGTAGTATATATGTAGCATGTATGTAGTATGTAATATGTATGTATGTTGTATGGATGTAGTATACATGTAGTATGTATGTAGTATGAATGTAGTATATATGTAGCATGTATGTAGTATGTATGTATGTTGTATGAATGTAGTATATATGTAGCATGTATGTAGTATATGTGTATGTTGTATGTAGTATATACGTAGCATGTATGTAGTATATATGTATGTTGTATGAATGTAGTATATATGCAGCATGTATGTAGTATATATGTATGTTGTATGAATGTAGTATATATGTAGCATGTATGTAGTATGTAATATGTATGTATGTTGTATGGATGTAGTATACATGTAGTATGTATGTAGTATGAATGTAGTATATATGTAGCATGTATGTAGTATGTATGTATGTTGTATGAATGTAGTATATATGTAGCATGTATGTATGTAGTATATATGTAGCATGTATGTAGTATGTATGTTGTATGAATGTAGTATATATGTAGTATGTATGTATGTTGTATGAACGTAGTATATATGTAGTATGTATGTATGTTGTATGAATGTAGTATATATATAGCATGTATACAGTATATATGTATGTTGTATGAATGCAGTATATATGTAGCATGTATGTAGTATGTATGTATGTTGTATGAATGTAGTATATATGTAGCATGTATGTAGTATGTATGCATGTTGTATGAATGTAGTATACATGTAGTATGTATGTAGTATGTATGTATGTTGTATGAATGCAGTATATATGTAGCATGTATGTAGTATGTATGTATGTTGTATGAATGTAGTTTATATGTAGCATGTATGTAGTATATATGTATGTTGTATGAATGTAGTTTATATGTAGCATGTATGTAGTATATATGTATGTTGTATGAATGTAGTATATATGTAGCATGTATGTAGTATGTATGTATGTTGTATGAATGTAGTGTGTATGTAGCATGTATGTATGTTTTATGAATGTAGTATATATGTAGCATGTATGTAGTATGTATGTATGTTGTATGAATGTAGTATATATGTAGCATGTATGTAGTATATGTGTATGTTGTATGTAGTATATACGTAGCATGTATGTAGTATATATGTATGTTGTATGAATGTAGTATATATGCAGCATGTATGTAGTATATATGTATGTTGTATGAATGTAGTATATATGTAGCATGTATGTAGTATGTAATATGTATGTATGTTGTATGGATGTAGTATACATGTAGTATGTATGTAGTATGAATGTAGTATATATGTAGCATGTATGTAGTATGTATGTATGTTGTATGAATGTAGTATATATGTAGCATGTATGTATGTAGTATATATGTAGCATGTATGTAGTATGTATGTTGTATGAATGTAGTATATATGTAGTATGTATGTATGTTGTATGAACGTAGTATATATGTAGTATGTATGTATGTTGTATGAATGTAGTATATATATAGCATGTATACAGTATATATGTATGTTGTATGAATGCAGTATATATGTAGCATGTATGTAGTATGTATGTATGTTGTATGAATGTAGTATATATGTAGCATGTATGTAGTATGTATGCATGTTGTATGAATGTAGTATACATGTAGTATGTATGTAGTATGTATGTATGTTGTATGAATGCAGTATATATGTAGCATGTATGTAGTATGTATGTATGTTGTATGAATGTAGTTTATATGTAGCATGTATGTAGTATATATGTATGTTGTATGAATGTAGTTTATATGTAGCATGTATGTAGTATATATGTATGTTGTATGAATGTAGTATATATGTAGCATGTATGTAGTATGTATGTATGTTGTATGAATGTAGTGTGTATGTAGCATGTATGTATGTTGTATGAATGTAGTATGTATGTATTTTGTATGAATGGAGTATATATGTAGTATGTATGTAGTATGTATGTATTTTGTATGAATGTAGTATATATGTAGCATGTATGCAGTATATATGTATGTTGTATGAATGTAGTATATATGTAGCATGTATGTAGTATGTATGCATGTTGTATGAATGTAGTATATATGTAGCATGTATGTTGTATGAATGTAGTATACATGTAGTATGTATGTATGTAGTATGTATGTATGTTGTATGAATGTAGTATATATGTAGCATGTATGTAGTATGTATGTATGTTGTATGAATGTAGTATATATGTAGTATGTATGTAGTATGTATGTATTTTGTATGAATGTAGTATATATGTAGCATGTATGCAGTATATATGTATGTTGTATGAATGTAGTATATATGTAGCATGTATGTAGTATGTATGCATGTTGTATGAATGTAGTATATATGTAGAATGTATGTATGTATGTATGTTGTATGAATGTAGTATATATGTAGCATGTATGTAGTATGTATTTATGTTGTATGAATGTAGTATATATGTAGTATGTATGTATGTTGTATGAATGTAGTATATATGTAGTATGTATGTAGTATGTATGTATGTTGTATGAATGTAGTATATATGTAGTATGTATGTAGTATGTATGTATGTTGTATGAATGTAGTATATATATAGCATATATGCAGTATATATGTATGTTGTATGAATGTAGTATATATGTAGCATGTATGTAGTATGTATGTATGTTGTATGAATGTAGTATATGTAGTATGTATGTAGTATGTATGTATGTTGTATGAATGTAGTATATATCTAGCATGTATGTGGTATGTATGCATGTTGTATGAATGTAGTATACATGTAGTATGTATGTAGTATGTATGTATGTAGTATACAAGTAGCATGTATGTAGTATGTAGTATGTATGTATGTTGTATGAACGTAGTATATATGTAGCATGTATGTAGTATATATGTATGTTGTATGAATGTAGTATATATGTAGCATGTATGTAGTATATATGAATGTTGTATGAATGTAGTATATATGTAGTATGTATGTTGTATTAATGTAGTATATATGTAGCATGTATGTAGTATGTATGTATGTTGTATGAATGTAGTATACATGTAGTATGTGTGTAGTATGTATGTATGTTGTATGAATGTA
This sequence comes from Dendrobates tinctorius, assembly GCF_039654945.1. NCBI lineage: Eukaryota > Metazoa > Chordata > Amphibia > Anura > Dendrobatidae > Dendrobates > Dendrobates tinctorius. Next base: position 93,117,121 of record NW_027361696.1, on the reverse strand, counting down.
GTATACATGTAGCATGTATGTAGTATGTATGTATGTATGTTGTATTAATGTAGTATATATGTAGCATGTATGTAGTATGTAGTATATATGTATGTTGTATGAATGTAGTATATATGTAGCATGTATGTAGTATGTATGTATGTTGTATGAATGTAGTATATATGTAGCATGTATGTAGTATGTATGTATGTTGTATGAATGTAGTATGTATGTATTTTGCATGAATGTAGTATATACACTCACTGGCCACTTTATTAGGTACACCATGCTAGTAAGGGGTTGGACCCCCTTTTGCCTTCAGAACTGCCTCAATTCTTCGTGGCAGAGATTCAACAAGGTGCTGGAAGCATTCCTCAGAGATTTTGGACCATATTGACATGATGGCATCACACAGTTGGCGCAGATTTGTCGGCTGCACATCCCTGATGCGAATCTCCCGTTCCACCACATCCCAAAGATGCTCTATTGGATTGAGATCTGGTGACTGAGGAGGCCATTTGAGTACAGTAAACTCATTGTCATGTTCAAGAAACCAATCTGAAATGATTCGAGCTTTATGACATGGCGCATTATCCTGCTGAAAGTAGCCATCAGATGTTGGGTACATTGTGGTCATAAAGGGATGGACATGGTCAGCAACAATACTCAGGTAGGCTGTGGCGTTGCAACGATGCTCAATTGGTACCAAGGGGCCCAAAGAGTGCCCAGAAAAAATTCCCCACACCATGACACCACCACCACCAGCCTGAACCGTTGATACAAGGCAGGATGGATCCATGCTTTCATGTTGTTTACGCCAAATTCTGACCCTACCATCCGAATGTCGCAGCAGAAATCGAGACTCATCAGACCAGGCAACGTTTTTCCAATCTTCTACTGTCCAGTTTCGATGAGCTTGTGCAAATTGTAGCCTCAGTTTCCTGTTCTTAGCTGAGAGGAGTGGTACCCAGTGTGGTCTTCTGCTGCTGTAGCCCATCTGCCTCAAAGTTCGACGCACTGTGCGTTCAGAGATGCTCTTCTGCCTACCTTGGTTGTAACGGGTGGCAATTTGAGTCACTGTTGCCTTTCTATCAGCTCGAACCAGTCTGCCCATTCTCCTCTGACCTCTGGCATCAACATGGCATTTCCGGCCACAGAACTGCCGCTCACTGGATTTTTTTTCTTTTTCGGACCATTCTCTGTAAACCCTAGAGATGGTTGTGCGTGAAAATCCCAGTAGATCAGCAGTTTCTGAAATTCTCAGACCAGCCCTTCTGGCACCAACAATCATGCCACGTTCAAAGGCACTCAAATCACCTTTCTTCCCCATACTGATGCTCGGTTTGAACTGCAGGAGATTGTCTTGACCATGTCTACATGCCTAAATGCACTGAGTTGCCGCCATGTGATTGGCTGATTAGAAATTAAGTCTTAACACACAGTTGGACAGGTGTACCTAATAAAGTGGCCAGTGAGTGTATGTAGTATTTATGTAGTATGTTTTTTTTTTTTTACATTCAACACATTAGCCGGATGATGGGACTACTACTGTCCCATCATTGGCTAATGTGTTAATCACTGTCATTGTAGCAGGCATCGCCCGATAGGACTTGTAGTCCCATCGGACGATGCCTGCACACACACAAGACCCCTGGCAGGCTCGCAGAGACCACCGGCATAGGCCCCCGGCAGCCGGCACAAACCACCGACAGCTGGCACAGGCCCCCGAGAGGCCCATACGGACCACCGGCAGCCGGCACAGGCCCCCGGCAGCCAGCACAGACCACCGACAGCCGGCACAGGCCCCCGAGAGGCCCATACAGACCACCGGCAGCCGGCACAGGCCCCCGAAGGCCTGTACAGACCCCCGAGAGGCCCGTACAGACCACCGGCAGCCGGCACAGGCCCCCGACAGTCGGCACAGACCCCCGAGAGGTCCGTACAGACCACCGGCAGCCGGCACAGGCCTCCGGCAGTCGGCACAGACCCCCGAGATGCCCGCACAGTCCCCACCCGCACACACAGACACGCACAGTGTCCGCCCACGCACCGCCCACACTCTTTCCCCCTCCCGAACAGGATGTGCAAGGCAAGAAAGGGGTTTTTTCAATTCCGATATTTCTGTCCTATTGACTTGAATGGGACTTCCGGTATCAGAATCGGCGATACCGATATTTTTTGGGGTATCGGGCCGATCCAATCCGATCCGATATTTCTGAATATCGGATGGTATCGCTCAACACTAGTCACCACTCAATTTTTGGACTCCACCACCTTTTGGGTCACTGCCCCCTCACCGACAATATATGTTTGGGGGCTGTCTATTCCTTTGGGGATCTGCTCCAAGGCAGTTTAGATTTCACCTTTCTGTCTTTAGGCTTAGTTAGTCCTCCGACTGTGACAAGGTGTCTAGGGCAGCGTAGGAACGCTCCACGGCTACTGCTAGTTGTGTTGTTAAGATCAGGGGTCTGCAATCAACTGAGCGACCAACCTCTCTGGTGTTCTGGTGGCATAGCCTATTGCGCTCTCCTCCTCGGTTACCCATTCATAACAGGCAACTACTCCCTGTTAGGATACCGCCCTCTTTTGGAACTCCACCCTTTTTTGGGCAACTACTCCCTTTTGGGATACCACCCCCTTTTGGGATTTCACCCCTTTTGGGGACACAACCCCTCCTTGGGGTACACCCCGTGGACTCTCCACGGCACTATCAGGCCCCAGTTCGCATAGTACACTTATGTCTCTCTGGGCTTGTACTGGCCCTTTAAGAGTTTGTACAACTTGGTCCACACTGTCCTCTTACGACACCTCTGAAGCTCTGGTAGCTTCCATTGCAGTGCCTCTTGCTGCTTCCTGCTGCTTCTTACTCAATTCCCAACAGAAAAAAAATGGGTATAACCAATAGTTATATCAATATATAATCCAAGTGGATGTAAACCAATGATACCTACCCAAAGAATTCTAAAAGGACTAAAATTGTATACTCCGGGTAACAATTCAATAATAAGAAAAAATGGAGTTCCATACAAAAAATGTTATTTAAAAATAATTGATTTTATTACACAAAATAATGTACATATATAAGAACCAAGTAATGGTAAACCCTAATAATACATGGGTCCAGGGCATACGATGAGGTAATATTATATATCCAAGCACCTAAACTGTAGTAATATATCAAATAAAACATCAATTATAATCCCACTTATTAAACGCATAATCCCTAAAAAAGACACAAACATGAATCTTATAATCTGGGGAGCAATATAAAATCGAACGAGCAAAGGCTAGGCAGACAGCTGCAGGCTAATATTTATAGCCTGAGAAGGGGCAATGTATATTGACACCCCCAGACTAAAAACATCAGCTCTCAGCCACCCCAGAAATGGTGCATCATTGGCACTTAGCATTGCTTTTGCCACTTGCCCTGTAGTTGTACCAAGTGGGTTAACATTTGTGGGGTTGATGTCACCTTTGTATTGTCTGTGACATCAAGCCCATGACTTAGTAATGGAGAAGCGTCAATAAGACACCTATCCATTACTAATCCTATAGTTATATGGTAAATAAAGACAGTCAGAATAAAGTCCTTTATTTGAAATAATCCTTAATCTTAATTTACCATACTTACTAATCCCCAAATCCCTCGATCTCCTGCAACAAAAATAATATAATAAACCAACATAAATACTCCCTGTCTGATGTAGTCCATTTACTGAGTGTCCCATGACGATCTCACGTGTAGAACAGTCACAACAGGAGGTGTGACCACTCTACCTGGCCTCTGGTGATACACTGACCAGAGATAATCACTCCTTCAGTGTATCACTGAGAGTTCACCGGAGTTCGTGCTCTCCCTTACAGCACTACCACTGCATGAGGATTTTCTCTGACGGCAACACAGTGATACATTGTGGGAGGATAACCTCTTGTCAGTGTATCACCAGAGTCCAGGTAGAGCGGTCACATTTCCTGATGTCACTGTTCTACACGTGAGTTTGTCGTGGGACACTCATTATTAAATGGACTACTGCGGATAGGTAAGTACATGTTGGCTTATTATTTTATTTTTGTTGCAGGAGATCAAGGGCATCGGGGATTAGGTGTTTGATGAGTATTAATGTGTTTTTTTGTTTTGCAATCGAACACAGTCGCTGGATGATGGGACTACTACTGTCTGTGTCTGTCTGTGTGTCTGTATCTGTCTACGGCTGTCTGCGGGTGTGTGTGGCTGTCTGTGTCTGTCTGCAGGTGTTTGCGACTATGTTCGGGTGTCTGTGTGTGTGTCCATGTGACGAACAGCCCATAGTGATTGTACTTAGGCATCATCTGATGGGACTACTACTCCCATCTGGCTATGTCTGCTGTCACATTTAACAGAGACAGTATGAGCCAATGATGGGAAAATAGTCTCATCATCCGGCGCCTGAGGTCAATTGTAAAAAAATCAAAACATTGACATAATCACATACAATATACATACTCACTGAACACCTAATCACTGATGCCCGTGTCTCCTGCAAGCAATCAAAAATAATAAACCAACATATTTTCCCTGTCCGCCGTAGTCTATTTAATATCGAGTGTCCAACGATGATGTCACACGGCTGCCGGCGATACACTGACGGGAGGTAATCTCTCCCGCAGTGTATCACTGAGCCACCATGAGAGTTCACCGGAGTTCATCAGCTCCGTTGCTTTCACTTACGGCACCACTGCATGGTAAAGTTTTCACACAGTGATAACTTTATCACGCAACGGTGCCATAAGTGAGAGCAACGGAGCTGATGAACTCCGGTGAACTCTCATGACAGGGCAGTGATACACTGCGAGAGCTATTACCTCCTGTCAGTGTATCGCCGGCGGCCGGGTAGAGTGCACACATTGTAGAATTGCCTGTGTAAAATTCTGCACATTTTCTGCCTCTCTTGGCAGAAAATGCAGTTGAAAAGCTGTGCAGTTTTTATGCGGACTTGATGTGGATTTAATGCAGATTTTCATGCAGATTTTCTTGTGTTTTTGTAAATCCACAGAGCTAAATAAAGATATATTACTAAAAAAAAAATAGTGATGTCATTTCCTTGTTCAACCTTTTCAGCATTTTACATTTTAATATTAAATAAGGACTTACACACACACACTAGCCTATTTAAGAGTAATAACATAATTAACCTACATATGTTGTAACAAAAAAGCAACTGTCAGAAATGTGTGTGAAATGCAATATCATTTTATTTTTCAAAATGTTTTTTTTAAAAATTGTGTGGGCTCCTGCATGATTTTAATAACCAGCAGAGGGAAGGCCGACGGCTGAGGGCAGATGTAAATATTCTGGGAAGGAGCCAATAGCCATAAAAGTTCCCAGGCTATTAATATCAGCTCACAGATGTTTGCTTAGCCTTTAATGGCTAGTTTACAGGAGAACCCCAGAAAAAAATTGACATGATACACTGGGGAAGTGATTACCTCATGTCAGTGTATCACCAGAAGCTGGGTAGAGTGGTCACAGCTCCTGATGTGACTGTTCTACATGTGAGATCGTCATGGAACACTCATTATTAAATGGACTATGGCAGAAAGGTAAGTATATGTTGGCTTATTGTTTTATTTTTGTTGCAGGAGACAAGGGCATCGGGGATTAGGTGTTTGGTGAGTATGCATGTTGTATGTAATTATGTAAATGTTTTTCTTTTTTTTACAATTGAACAGCAGACATAGCCAGATGGGAGTAGTAGTTCCATCAGATGATGCCTGGGTACACGCACACACAGACACCTGCTGACACTTAAAGACATATACCCGCAGACAGACACACACGCACACACACACCTGCAGACAGACACACCCGCAGACAGACACAGACACCCGCAGACAGATGCACTCATAGACACCAACAGACAGATACACACACCCACAGGTACCCGCAGATACACACAGACGCTCGCAGACAGACACACACATATTCTTCGCTCACACATATTCTCCGCCCAAAACACTCTTCCTCCTTCTTTCATTTTCTTTCTGAAGCGTTTTTGGCACACAAATCCACAAATATTTTTAAACCTGTGGTTTGGCTGCGTATTTGACTGACTCAATGTAAGTCAATGGGTGCAGAAACGCTGCAGATCCACAAAAAGAACTGACATGCTTCGGAAAGTAAAACGCTGTGATTCAGGATGGAATTTTCCGCAGTATGCGCACACCAATTCTGAATTCCTATTGATTAACATTGCTTGAGCAATCCTTTGTGGATTTGATGCAATTCCACGCAGAAAAAACGCTGTGGATGCACAACAAATCCGCAACGTGTGCACATAGCCTTACTGAGAGCAGTAAAACGCAACAGGAAGCAGTTAGCCCTACAGTAAACAGTGTTCCCTGCCACTCAAGATGCTGTCCTCTAAGATAAAAAAGTGCCTCATTGAGGAACTATAGATATGGCTCTAGATCCTGTCTGTGAGATATCAGACTCAAAATGACTGATGTTTCTATATCACTGTGTATTAATGTTTTTCAACTTCATCAATGTTATTTTGTTTAAAAATGGGGGGGAAATGTTCCATATAGCAAGCATCCCTGTCAATTTAGGGGAGATCACATATGACAGGAAATGCAAAGTTTGGACAGGTGGGTTGTGTGCTGAGAAAGAGAAGAATAGAGATTTAAATATAGGTTATAAGTTTTAATAAAATAAGTTGCTGTTTGATTTCAACTGAATAACAGCATAGCGATATCTCCGGACTAACTGTGCATGAACTGTCCATAAAGTTTATATAACTAATGGTACAGTTTGACATTATGACACTAGGGGACAGTATGCCTCAGGAGAAGTCTTATCTATAAACTGCAATCTAACTTTGCAAGGAAAGCAATTTGTTTAGCTGCTCTACTGCTTTTTGCATATGTGAACCACACAAGGAAAGGAGATGATCGAATCAGCTAATAAACGCCATTTAACCTGAAATTCTTACAAGAGGGACTAAGTGCTTTAGGCTAGCAATCTGCTGCAAATTTCTACATGTAAATGTATAAATGTGAATGCCAAGACATATAGTGTCAAAGGAAATAACAACTTCCAACCACATTGACCCTCAGCAGGATCTGTACTTACAAAAAAGCAAAGGTTCTTTCTTAGCTCATAAATTGGCCAATTCATGTGTGCCCATGATGTTTACAGAAACGTTGTAAAAAGAAGGGGGATTATACACAATGGTAGACATGGCCCTGCCCCAGATTTTTGGAGCTGTGTTGCTGCCATCAATTTCTAAATGAGTTACTCTTTTCAAATTAAATTGAAAAAAATCGAACGTTCACTTTCTGATCTGTGTTCTGCTGTAAATTAAATATGGCTATAAGAGATTTCCAGTTCATTGCATTCCTGTTTTCGTTACATTTTACACAGCATTCTCACTTTTTTGAAATTGTGGTTGTATATTTGAATCATGTTATAGTATAACCTGAGCCATTGTGAGGGTAAATAATGCTGGGAATTGTGATTTCTTACCAGAAACTCCATTAAATGCCATCAAGCTGCCGATGATATGGTTGGCTCTAGTGATGAGCGAGTATACTCGTTGCTCGGGTTTTTCCGAGCATCCTCGGTTGTCCTCCGAGTATTTTGCCATGCTCAGAGATTTAGTTTGAGTCGATGCAGCTGCATGATTTGTGGCTGCTAGACAGCCTAAATACTTGTGAGGAATGCCTGTTTGTTAGGGAATTCCCACATGTATTCAGGCTGTCTAGTAGCCGTAAATCATGCAGCTGCTTCGACAAAAACTAAATCTCCAAGCACTCCAAAATACTTGGAGGACAACAAAGGATGCTCGGAAAAACCCGAGCAACGAGTATACTCGCTAATCACTAGTTGGCTCCATTACAGTACGTCATCTCTGCTTGTAATAATAATTTTTCCTATTGTCCATTCTTCTCTAACTGCCATGATGAATTCACCAACCGATGTCTTATCTCTGTAGTCTGCTGTCCAGACATGTTTAACCCCTTATAACCTTGAATATATTCATACGTCCAGGTCGCTGGATACTTACCAACCTTGGCCATATGGATAAGTCATAGCGATTTTGCGTACACAAGAGCTGTGCGCGCGACTGCCCATGGGTGTCAGTGGATTCTCACAGCTGACACCCAGTAATCACTGCCAGGAGCAGTGCCGGCACTTTAACACCCTAAGGCTATGTGCCCACGTATGCAGAAAATGTCTGCTTCAAAACCGGACTCCTTCCCAGAAAACGCACGTTTTACTTCCTCACGGTTTTTGCACATTTTCTGTGAGTTTTTTGCTTCAAAAACGCTTACGTTGGCACACAGCCTAATGCTGCAATTGCAGCATTTAGCAGGCTTGAAGAGGGAGCCACCTCCGCACTCCGATTGTTGCCCCCGTGACGTTATCGTGAGGGGCAGATCATTGCCATGGTGACACGATGTCAGTCATGATGACATACAGGTCAACAGACACTAGCAAGTTAGTTAGATCATTCACAGTGCATGATGTAACAAACTTGTGTCTGCAGGGCTGACAGTTCTAATGTACTACAATGCATTAGAACAGTGATTACACTGCAGAAAGTGAAAAAAAACCTGTAAAAATAATTTTAAAAGAATCACAAAATAATACAAAAAAATTATATATTGTACCCAAAAATAAATATTTTCATGAAAAAAATAAACAAAAAAAGTACATATATTTAGTATCGACAAGTCAAGAACAACCCTACCTAAAAAATGATTCCTCTAATCAAACCCTTCAGTAAACACCATAAAAAAAAAAGAGGGAAAAAATGATGCTTTTTCACCTTGCCGCCAAGCAAAAATGTGATAAAATAAAATAAAAACATGATAAAAAAGATGAATAAAAGTAAATATGGTATAGCTAAAAACGACATCTTGTCCCACAAAAAATGTGCACAGAGGAGTAGAAAAGCTGTCAGAATAAAGTGATGCAAAAATAATTATTTTTTCTATAAAGTAGTTTTTATTGCGAAAGGCCATGTGCACACGATGCATTTTTCCTGCGGATCCGCAGCGAATTTTACCGCGCAGAAACGCTGCGGATGCGCAAAGTGATTTACAGTACAATGTAAATCAATTTAAAAAAAACGCTGTGGAGACGCTGCGGTTTTTTCCTCGTGGTTTTTGTGCGGTACAAAAAATGCAGCATGTCACTTCTTTTGTGCGGTTTTCCACCTGCTCCATTCTCCAAATCCGCAGGGGGAAAACTGCAGTGAAAAACCGCACAAAAAACGCAAGAAAACCGCACAAAAACAGGAAGAAATCCGCAGGAAATATGCAGGTCATTTGACCTGCGTATTTCTTCAAATCTGCGTGGAAACATCCGCAGGAGGAAAATCCACGTGTGCACTTAGCCTAAAAGCGCTGAAACACACAAAAATATATATAAATGTAGTATCGCTGTAAATGTACAGACCTGAAGAATAAAGCTGCTTTATCAATTTTAGCACATTGGAAACAGCATAAAAAATTCCTAAATTGTTGGTCATGTGCCAATAAAAACATCAGCTCATCCTGCAAAAAACAAGCCCTCACATGACTCGGTCAGCAGAAATATGTAAAAATTATAGCTCTCAAAACATGGCGATGCAAAAACTTGTTTTTGCAAAAAAAAGTGTCTTTTAGTGTGTAACAGCAGTCAAACAAAAAAACAATATAAGGGCTCATGCTCACTTGCGATGAAATCGTACGAACTAAATCCGATAAAAATCGTATTGAATTTGTACGAGTGTTAATCTATGAGAAACTGGGTCTGAGCAGAAAAAGTAAATTAATGTGCATGCAAAATGTAAGTAAATTAATGTGCATGCAAAATGTAAGTAAATTAATGTGCATGCATCATAGAGTGTTAATCTATGATGGTGTCTTCATCTGCGTTTTTTTTCCAGCTCAGATCGGATCAAGATCGGGCTGGAAAAAAATCGCAATGCTGTGCGCATTGGTGTCCTTTGAAAAGCCAGCAATTCATAAGCGGCTACACAGTAAAATCACCCTGACAGGTTATAATAGAAAATATAGAATACATGTATACACATAGAATAGTAGAATAGATGTGTGTGTATATATATATATATATATATGCTCGGGCAGTGCGCCTCCTGTTCCTCCTTGCACAAAGGCGGAGGTAGCGGTACTGCTGCTGTGTTGTTGCCCTCCTAAGGCCCCCTCCACATCTCCTGGTGTACTGGCATGTCTCCTGGTAGTGCCTCCAGCCTCTGGACACTACACTGACAGACACGGCAAACCTTCCGCTCGCATTGATGAGCCATCCTGGATGAGCTGCACTACCTGAGCCACTTGTGTGGGTTGTAGAATCCATCTCATGCTACCACGAGTGTGAAAGCGCAACCAACATTCAAAAGTGACCAAAACATCAGCCAAAAAGCATTGGCACTGAGATGTGGTCTGTAGTCCCCACCTGCAGAACCACTCCTTTATTGAGGGTGTGTTGATAATTGCCAATAATTTCCATCTGTTGTCTATTCCATTTGCACAACAGCATGTGAAATTGATTGTCAATCAATGTTGCTTCCTAAGTGGACAGTTTGATTTCACAGAAGTTTGATTTACTTGGAGTAATATTCTGTTGTTTAAGTGTTCCCTTTATTTTTTTGAGCAGTGTATATATCTTTATATTTCATAGAGAGATACATAGTAGAATAGCCGGTGATTCATTTGTCGACTTTTGTAAAATCATTGCAGAAGCCGACAGGATAGGAGACATGGTTTACAAACAGTAAACCACTGCAGAACAGTTAGATTTATAATGCCTGAATTATCTATCAGACATAGAATTCTCAACACAGGATACTACCCAGAGGGCCTTTATGGACGCTGACTTTACTATAGAGGAAATTAAAAATGCTATGATGACTATGGCAGTTTGGAAGGCTCTTGGACCAGATGGGTTCCCTGTTGAAATGTATAGAAAATATCAAGATATTCTGGCACCACTTCCTCTAAAGGTATTTCGGAGGATTTGGAGGGGGAAATACTTGATTCCTTTTATAAAGCAAACATTATTATATTTAAGAAAAAAGGGAAGGACCCCCTTGATTGTGGATCTTATCGCCCCATATCACTGGTAAATGTAGACTATAAAATTTTCACCAAGATTCTGGCCACTAGATTAAACTCAGTTATATTCTTATACACCCGGGCCAAACAGGTTTCATGCCAGGTAAAAGCACCTCTTTCAATATCAAGCGAGTCCAATCGGTGGTTCAATATAGCTCTCTGGTACCGGATAACAACTGGGCCCTGGCATCGCTAGACGCAGCGAAAGCCTTCGACTCCCTTGAGTGACCATTCTTGCCTGCATGTTTACAGAGATATGGCTTTGGTGCTAAATTCCAAAAGTGGATTGGTGTAATATACGCCAAACCTAAAGCTCATATAATCATAAATAACTCCATATTGGAATCCTTTTCTCTATCTAGGGGAACGCGTCAGGGGTGCCCCCTCTCCCCAGCCCTTTTTGCCCTTGCTATAGAAGCATTAGCAATACACATGAGGACTTCTCCGAGTATCAGAGGTATAAATATAGAAGATCATCTAGACACTATTGGTTTATACGCTGACAACATGGTGGTATTTATGGATAAAAAAACGAGACGTTGCCACATGTGATTACTACCATAAATAAATTTAGTAAATACTCAGGCCTATATATTAATTGGACTAAATCTGCTCTCTTACCCCTCTCTCATGGCCTTGTGACCCATCTTAATTCTTTGTGCCTATAGTGTCTCATTTTAAATATTTAGGAATTAACTTATCTAATAGCAGTGTACTTGACTTACAACTTAATATTCTCCCATTACTGAAACTAGTCAAACTCAAATTTGCCTCTTGGAGTAAACTTCTGCTATCTTTTGCCGGCCGTATTAATTTAATTAAAATGATTCTACTTCCCAAACTTAGTTACTCCCTCCAGCATAGTGCGGTGCTGGTTCCTAAACCCGTTTTCACCAATCTGAACTCTCTGATCACATCCTTTTTATGGGGGAAATCTAGACCTAAGTTTACATTATCCACTTTACAGAGGTCGAGGTGGATGGGGGGGCGGCACTGCCAGATTTGTATTTATACTATCTGGCAGGACAGATTAAAGCTTTAAGTAAATGGATGCCGGATAATTACTTACCTAACTCAGAACATCATCTTATTCATGCTGCAGAAATTGACTGCCCATTAGGTTTTCTAGAAACAGACAAACTAAATGCCCCTCGATTGTTTGCCTCTACTTTGTTTGGCGAGGTCGGTATGGAGACAAGTCAAAAAAGTGATCCACTTTGAGGGTACTATAGCTGAAATGCCGCTATGGAACAATAACTATTTCCAATTGCTGTTGAACCACCCGTCCACTGGCTTTTGGATCTCACATAATGTCTCTTTGATTAAAGACTTATATGAAGGTAATATCCTAATGTCTTTTGAACAAATCCAATCAAAATATATAATCCCTAGATCCCAATTCTTTCGTTATCTTCAACTCCGGTCAGCTGTCCAGTCACATTTACGTTACTCATGTACGACTCAAGCTATCTCATCTCTCCCTTTAATAGGAATTCTTAAATCCCAAGGCCCTCAGGCCTTATCTCTACTCTTTATACGTACATGTTGCTGCAGGAACTGACTCTGCTATAACGATGATTAGGGGGAAGTGGGAAGATCTCATTCCTGATGATCAGGCTGAGGATTGGGAGGAGATTTTTGAATCCCCAACTAAGTTATCTCCATCTATTAATAATAGAATGACTCTATTATATACCTTACATCAGACATATCTAACCCCATTACAACTTTTCAAAATGGGTCGTTTGCAGTCCTCAGAATGTTTCAGGTGTCATATAATGGAAGCAAACTTCTTGCATATGCCCCATTATCCTTTCATACTGGTCTGAAGTAATATTGTTGATAACATCCTTGGTGCAAATTCCTGTTCCTCTCAGTCCATTAGTTTGTTTATTCGGGGTGTTAGACGAAGAGACATGGGGACACTATATTAGGGATTTATTTACGTAAGACGCTTTTTTTTGGCTAGGAAGGTGTTGGCGCTACGTTGGATGGGAGGGTCACATCCCTCTCTCACAGCCTGGATTGACCTGGTAAACTCAGTCATTCCATATGAGGGAACACTCTATCAAAACAGGGGCTGTTTAGGGAAATCAACAAACTGGAACAGATGGAATTCCTGTCATCTCACTATGTCGGGGAGTGGAGGCTCGGTACCACCGTGACTGCTCTAGTTGAAATACATTGAGAATTATTTATGGCATCACATAATTTTTTTAATATTGTGTAATATACTAGGACTAGGCAGCGTGTTAGGTATAGTTGTTTAATTAGATTTGTAGTGCCTTTGTGATATGTACTTTCAAAAGATATAGAGCTTAAAAATGCTTACCTGTTTAGTAATCCACTACCTAAGCAGCAGCTCATAGACCTATGAAACTAAAATTGTATAAACAATTTAATGTGTGAATTGTTATTTTCCCATAATTATTCTGACAAAATGCACTTGTATTATTTTGGTATATGCATATGCGTACATGCTGTTTCTTCTTTTCTTGGTTAATAAACGAATTTAAAAAAAAACTTAGCAGATACACGTGAGGATATATTTGATTAGACAGTCCAATTTTTGCTCATTGCTGCATACTGTATGTCCTTGTAAGAAGACGAACTCAGCCAAGGTCGGCAATACAAAGATACAAAGAAATAATGAAATATGAATATAATTGAGGAACACTTAAAGTTGGATAAATGCACTTATCCAAGTGGCCCCGACCAAGTAAAAGAGCTGGAAGCAATAGCCAGAACACATCTATCATTTCCACACAAATAGTCTACCCTTCCAAAACAATTTTAACTGTATATGTAAGATATATTATGGGCTCGAAGCTGTGCTAAAAAATGTTAGAATAAAACTTAACCCAGTGTGGGGTCAGAGAGATGTACCATCCCTGCCCACAAGGACTTGCCCACGTGTCCGTGGCTAGGTGGACTTTCTCAGTAACAGCATTGTTGTGGGCATGGCTAATGTTGTGGGACACGTGCTTTTGTAATGCTGGGACGGCACACCAGGAGAAATAGTGGCGACCGAGTGATAGCCGCCATCAGGTTGCGGAAAGCTTCCATCTCCATGAGCCTAAAAGGCAACATTTCAAGGGCAAGGGAAATGTGGGAATTTAGTAGTGTGACCTGTGGGGCATTGGCTGCATATTTGCGCTTGGTTTCCAAGGACTGGGGTATGGACAAATGAACGCTGCGCTGGGACAAGGACGTGCTTAATGATGTGCTAGATGAGTGTGTGCAACAGGTGCAGGGCAGGCGGTATCTTTGCATGCACAATGGACAGAGGATTGGCTTGCAATCACAATAGTGGAAGAAGCAGTGGTGACATTCCAGACACTGTTCCTTGACCCTGGGGTTCGGCCCATAAAGTCAGGTGCTTTGTTGCCATGTGTCTGATCATGCTGGTGGTGGTAAGGCTGGTAGTTTTGCTACCCCTGCTGATGCTGGCCTGGCAGGTGGTGCAAATGGCCTTTTTGGTGTTATCGTCAGAGTCTTTAAAAAACAATCAGACTCGGGAAGACCTAACAGTTGGACTGGCAACTTCCGCCGTGTTGGTGTTACGGGGAACGGATGACCGCTTTCTGTCTGCGGCCACCACACTGCTTCTTCCTGCCTTTTGGGGTGCTATGCCTCCCTCCCCCTGTGTGCTGCTGTCCTCCCTCTGAATGTCCTCCTGCTAGATTGGGTCAGTTACTATATACATGGGCAGCACCGTGGCTCAGTGGATAGCACTGCAGCCTTGCAGCGCTGGAGTCCTGGGTTCGAATCTCACCAAGGACAACATCTGCAAGGAGTTTGTATGTTTTCCCAGTGTTTGCGTGGGTTTCCGCTGGGTACTCCGGTTTCCTCCCACATTCCAAAGACATACTGGCAGAAAATTTACATTGTGAGCCCCATCGGGGACAGTGATGATAATGTGTGCAAACTGAAAAGCGCTGCGGAATATGTTAGCGCTATATAAAGATTATTATTATATCATCCACCACCTCGTCTTCCACTTCCACACCCTGGTCCTCCTTCTGACTTTCTGGCAATTGTGTCTCATAATCGTCCACCTCTTGGGATACTTTCCCACCATCACCTTCATGCGACCGTGGCTGCTCAAATATTTGGGCATAGCTGCATGCCATCTCCTCTTGCCCCGCTTCAAGTGGACTGAGTGAGAGGCCCAAATCTATAAATGGAAAAGTGAACAGCTCTTTGGAGTGTCCAAGTGTGGGATCAGTTGTCTCTGGGCACTTGGCATGGTGGGAGGAAGGAGGATCTGGGTGAGGAATATGCGGTCCAGACTCACAGCTACTGAACTTGACCGTGTGGAAGGCAGGCTGGTGGTGGCAAAGTGACTGGAAGCATTATCTGCTATCCAACCAACAATCTTTTGACCCTTCTCTGGGTTCAATAGTCGTGTGCTGCGGTCCCCTAGTAATTGGGACAGGAAGTTTGGGCAAAAAGATGTGGGTGTTTGTTGTGGCACAATTTCAGCTTGCCCAGTCTTGGCCTCTGCATGCACCATCACCATCATGTCCAGTTCCCCATCCCTTGCCACGCGCCTTGCCCATTTTAAATGGAGGACAATATTTTCCATGTTCACTATAAATGGCAGAATTTGAAACAAACTTATTTATGATCTGTGTGACTGAATACAGCAGTTTTAAATAGCTGTCCTGTAGGTAACTAATTTCAAGAGAAAAATGGTGTCAATAACTTTGCTAAAACACTGCAACAAAATTTAAATGGAGTCCAGAAATAGCAGAATTTTGAGCGCACTTATAAGTGATCCATGTGACGGACAAACTACAGTTTTAGTTTTAAATAGGTGGATTTTTAGCGCTGTAATATGGAAAGGATCTGGCTGCATTCTGCAGTGCCAACAAGCAAATGGAGCAGAAAAATCATGTTCTCTGGATTGCTTTCTAAGTAAATAATCAGGATTAAGATCCAAACAAAATATTCCTGGCCCCTGATACCTTGGGCTATGTCTAGAAATATTTGTAATAGCAGCAGCAGACAGAACTGGAATAGACCCTCTTGCTATATGCACTGCAGTCTGCCACAGACACTGCCTGCCTGCTTAGCACAGATATCTATGCAGCTTTATTAGTCCTCAGAAGGACTATTAGTTGAGATGGATATGTGTGGAAAATATTGTGGTATACCTACACTAACTAAGAAAAAAGCAAATCTCTCCCTAGCTCAGCAACACCTCTCCCTACTCTGCCTCTCCCTACTCTGCCTGATTCCGGAGTAGACTTTGATGACAATGGCTGTGCCAGGTCTGATATAGACCTGATGATGCTGTACGGCCAGCTAATCACTGCAACTAACATGGTTGCGGCATTACAGTGTGTGGCAGACAATCCCTGCAAGTTCATTGGCTCTCTCTCTCTAAAGAGCGCTAAACATGCAGGGAGGGGACCCAAGCTCCCGCCGAGCAACCCCAGAAATACTCAGTGAGCTCCGAACATCTCGAGCAGTGAGATTCTCGGGCGAGTACTGAGTAGTGGCGAGCATGCTCACTCATCACTAGTCTTAATTCTTTTATCCATATTGTGCTTTTGATCCACCGGCAAGGTCTGCCAATATGAAAGAGTTTGCTTGTGTAACTTTTTCAGCATGTGCATTTGCTGGAGGAATGTGGAAACCCTAAAGGTCTTTTACTTGTTTTTTTTGTCTAATTCCACATTTAGGGCTCATTCACATGACTTTTGGAAGTGCATTGAGCAGCAGGGTGGTGTACTGGTAAATGGAAAAAAAAAATCTTTTAAATCTTCTGCCTGAGCGAGTGTGAACGAGCTGAGTGTGCCCTGAGCATAAGTGCGAACTGTGGTAAGTGTGTGACTTGAGATTCAGTGAAGAGGTGTTTGGCAAACCTATAACAAATACCTGTGTGAGTTGCTGAATTGTAGGTTGCTGAGTGCTTTCTACCTGTTCAATTTTTGGGGGGCTTGTTTAACCCATTTTATCTCACTACAGGGTTAATCTCTTATTTTACTATCTGTGTTTTTAAGGGTTAACTATATTGCATTTAAATCTTGAGGTGTAACTGTATTCACAAGGGGTTAATTAAGGGTGGGAGTTCATAATTAAGGGTTTATAAGGGGCAGTTGGTTGGGGCTCAACTCCTTTTGGAAGTGCATTGAGCAGCAGGGTGGTGTACAGGTAAAAGGGAAAAAAAAATCTTTTAAATCTTCTGCCTGAGCGAGTGTGAATGAGCTGAGTGTGACTGGAGTGTAAGTGCAAACTGTGGTAAGTGTGTGACTTGAGATTCAGTGACTTTGGATTCAGGGAGTTTCCAAGGGAGGTATTACTGAATTGCTGTTATATTATATTAATACTTTTTATTTATTTTTGCTTATCTTATTGTCTGGTGCAATCCCCATGAGGATGTGCTCCACTATTGCTAATGCCATCCAGTGCATGTCTTGCCGCATGTATGAAATCCTTGAACAGCTGGTCGAGGGTGCATACTGCTGTGCAAGATGTGAGCATGTTGTGCATTTGGAAGCCCAGATACTGGATCTAAATGTGCAGCTGGCAACACTGAGATCCATAGACAATATGGAAAGGAGTCTTCTGCTCACTGAGCAGACGCTCAATGGGATAGAAGAGGGGGGGATGCTAGGTTGGAGCTGCAGGACAATGAAGCAGCTAGCTGGGTGACAGTTAGAAGGCGGGGTAGAGGGAAGAGCACCAGGGAGGCTAGTCCTGATCTGGCACACCCCAATAAGTTTGCTAAGTTGGTTGATTATTGGAGTGTTAGTGCAGGGGTAGCACTGCTGCAGCAAGGCATGTCCTCTGAAAGCCAGAGGAGTGTCTGCTCCAGTAAGGGGGGAAATAGGAGAGCAGGGCAGGCCAGACAGGTTCTGGTAGTGGGGAACTCAATTATTAGGGGAACAGATAGGGCAATCTGTCACAAAGACAGGGATCGTCGAACGGTGTGCTGCCTACCTGGCGCTCGAGTCCGACACATCGCTGATCGGGTTGACTGATTACTGGGAGGGGCTGGTAAGGATCCAGCGGTCATGGTGCACATTGGCACAAATGACAAAGTTAGAGGTAGGTGGAAGGTCCTTAAAGATGATTTCAGGAAATTAGGCGTAAGCTTAAAGCAAGGACCTCCAAGGTGGTATTTTCGGAAATACTTCCTGTACCACGTGCCACGCCAGAGAGGCAACGGGAGATTAGGGAGGTTAATAAGTGGCTCAGGAATTGTTGTAGGAAGGAGAGGTTTGGGTTCCTGCAGAACTGGGCCGACTTCTCAGTTGGCTACAGGTTCTACGCTAGGGACGGGCTGCACCTCAATGGGGAGGGTGCAGCTATGCTGGGGGAGAAAATGGCTAGAAGGTTGGAGGAGTGTTTAAACTAGGGATGGGGGGAGGGTATTCCTTTTATAGGAGGGGAAGACAGTGCAGATAGAGACCTGGGCACAAATAATGAAATTGAGGGTGGGGTTAGAACAGTTAGTAATTTAAGAAAGAATAGAGGTACAGAGAGATACATAAAGTGCATGTATACTAATGCCAGAAGCCTCACCAACAAAATGGAGGAATTGGAGTTAATGTTGTTGGAACATAATTATGATATGGTGGGGATATCTGAGACATGGCTGGATGAGAGCCATGACTGGGCGGTTAATTTACAGGGCAATAGTCTGTTCAGAAATGACCGTACAAATAAACGAGGGGGAGGCGTGTGTTTATATGTAAAATCATCCTTAAAACCCATCCTTCGTGATAATATATATGAATCTAATGAAAATGTAGAGTCCCTGTGGGTAGAGATAAGTGGAGGGGGGAAAAATAATAAATTGCTGATAGGGGTTTGTTATAAGTCTCCAAAAATAATGGAAGCAATAGAGAATGTCCTCACAAAGCAAATAGATGAAGCAGCGACTCAAGGAGAAGTCATTATTATGGGGGACTTCAACTACCCTGAAATACATTGGGGAACCGAAACCTGCAGTTCCAGCAAAGGTAATAGGTTTCTGACAACTATGAGAGACAATTACCTTTCACAACTGGTTCAGGACCCAACAAGAGGGGGAGCACTGCTAGACCTAATATTAACCAACAGGCCAGACCGCATATCAAATGTAAGGGTTGGGGGTCACTTGGGTAATAGTGATCACAAATTAATAAGTTTTCATGTATCCTTTAATAAGATGTGTAGTAGAGGGGTTACAAGGACACTAAACTTCTGGAAAGCAAATTTCCAACAGTTGAGAGATGATCTTGGTGCAATTAACTGGGACGATATCCTGAGACATAAAAATACACAAAGAAAATGGGAGACGTTTATTAGCATCCTGAATAGGACCTGTGCACAATATATACCGTATGGGAATAAACATGCGAGAAATAGGAAGAAACCACTATTGCTAAACAGAGCTGTAAGGGGTGCAATAAGAGATAAAAATAAAGCATTTAGAGAATTAAAGCAAGTAGGTAGTGATGAGGCATTAACTAAATACAGAGTATGAAAAAATAGTAGTAAATATAACATATGTAGATAGAGAATAATTATAACAATAATAGGGCAAATTGCCAAATATCTATTCACCATGTGTATCGAAAGAGGACAGTCACCGGACAAAACTGCAATGGAGCAAGCTATTCAAAAACTGGAAAGCAGTCAAACAGTCCCATAAAAAATTCTTTTTATTAGTACAAAAAAATTAAAAGCAAATAGAATGGGAGCAAACATATTGTGCACAGCAAGTGGTCACACACTAAAGGGCATATAGGCCAGAACCTCCACATCCTCATAAGGCTGAGTTCACACATAGCATTTTTTTCGCGTTTCCGCGGCGATTTTAACAGCGCGATTTTGCCGCGAAAAATAAGCATCCCATGCATTCCTATGGGATTCCGCAATGCTGTGCTAATGCTGCGGTTTTTATCACGGCGGAATCGCTTCGCGGTAAAAACCGCAGCATGCTCATTAATTTTGCGGAATCGCGGCGATCCCGCACCCATAGGAATTCATTGTTCCGCTTACTTCCCACATGTGACTGTGCACACCATGCGGAAAGTAAGCAGAACAATTGCGGATGGTACCCACGGTCCGGAGGAGAGGAGACTGTCCTCCGGGCTTTGGGTACCATATCCCAGTAAAAAATAGAATTTAAAATAAAAAATATTGTTATTCTTACCTTCCGACGTCCCGAGAAGCCTTCCCGCCTCTCTCCACGCTCTCGTTCCCAGTAATCCATTGCGAAAATGCCCACGATGGCGTCCGTTCTCACGGGATCGCGAAGTCTCGTGGTCATTCACGCAATGTCATTGCGAATAACCACGAGACGTCGCGATCCCGCGAGAACGTACGTCATTGCGGGCATTTTCGCAAAGGATTACTGGGAACGGCTGCGCGGGACGTCGGAAGGTAAGAATAACACCATTTTTTATTTATTTTTACATTTTATCTTTTACTACTGATGCTGCATAGTAAAAAGTTGGTCACACTTGTCAAACACTGTTTGATGAGTGTGACCAACCTGTCAATCAGTTCTCCAAGCGATGCTACAGATCGCTTGGAAAACGCTAGCATTTTGCAAGCTAATTACGCTTGCAAAATGCTAGTTTTTCCGTGGGAAAATCGCAGGAATTTAAAATGCGATTTTCCCGCGGAATGGAATTTCGGTAATTTCCGCGAGAGTTCCGGTACGTGTGAACTTAGCCTAAGAAATAGTCAAACCCACGAGCTTAGGTATATGTGAGTATTTATGAGATAAATAAAGTGTCAGTGTGCACATAACATATGGGATATATATGTGAGTATACTGTTTGTAAAATAAAGAGCAAGTGCCCATATATAATATTCAAGAAATTATTATATGTAAACTTAAACTCACATAAATACCCATACCTTATTCACAGCCCAAAATCATCAGCCCATACAAATATATAAAGCACCATCACTGATATGGTGCATAGATCATTATACAGTGTGTACTGCAGTGGCTAAAGACTATATCCAATGTTGCACCACAAAAATGCATATGGCGCAAGAAACATCCACAATGACACAGGCACAGGCTCACTAGAGTGCCAGAGCTATAACAAAATGAGCTATAGACTCCTTCCGCGCGTAGGGGAAGGCTAAGGGTCCGGTTCCTCCCACATCTCCTGTAATTGAGGTAATGTTGAATTTGGTATATGGTGTTGAATTCATTTTGTTATAGCTCTGGCACTCTAGTGAGCCTGTGCCTCTGTCATTGTAGATGCTTCTTGCGCCATATGCATTTATGTGGTGCAACCTTGGATATAGTCTTTAGCCACTGCAGTACACACTGTATAATGATCTATGCACTATATCAATGATGGTGCTTTATATATTTGTATGGGCTGATGATTTTTGGCTGTGAATAAGGTATGGGTATTTATGTGAGTTTAAGTTTACATATAATTTCTTGAATATTATATATGGGCACTTGCTCTTTATTTGTTTACAAACAGTATACTCACATATATATATATCACATATGTTATGTGCACACTAGGGTGACCGGATCTCATATGGGGGGAAAAAAATGTCAGAATCTTGTTCGTCTGGACCCCACAAAACGATTCCCCTTTCCAGATATTGAGAGAGACAAAATTTGAGCTCGATCAAACGACGTTAACCCGTGCCGCTCGTCGCTCAAAGTTTGAAAAAATCCAAATTGAGGTATTTTAAGATTTAGGTATTTTGCAAAGTCTGTTAGACTATAAAGAATGTGACAACAACATTGCAGAAATAGCCCTGACCAAATTTTCGAACCATTTGTGGTATTTGAATGCAGAGTTGGTGGGATTATCGTTTTTTGATCCCACCATTACAGACAATGAAAAGTTGTTAATGGCTAATAAATTGCTCAGTAGCACAGATGAACCATCAGAGCACGCTAACCTACATGAGTTGATAATTTTACATAGTTATCTAATCTATTCTAGAGCTTTTGTTAAAGTAGTTTTTGAAACGTCAGAATATAATGCTCGGCATTTGCTTACAACTTGCAGGACATATTGCTTTTGTTCTTCATCTTTTGTCAGAAGGTCGTTAAAGTCGGTTACTTCCTACCTCTTTTAATTTTTCTTTCCTAACTTTTGGATTTACAACCCTAGCGTGCTCTGATGGTTCATCTGTGCTACTGAGCAATTTATTAGCCATTAACAACTTTTCATTGTCTGTAATGGTGGGATCAAAAAACGATAATCCCACCAACTCTGCATTCAAATACCACAAATGGTTCGAAAATTTGGTCAGGGCTATTTCTGCAATGTTGTTGTCACATTCTTTATAGTCTAACAGACTATGCGAAATACCTAAATCTTAAAATACCTCAATTTGGATTTTTTCAAACTTTGAGCGACGAGCAGCACGGGTTAACGTCGTTTGATCGAGCTCAAATTTTGGCTATCTCAATATCTGGAAAGGGGAATCGTTTTGTGGGGTCCAGACGGACAAAATTCCGACATCGATTTTTTGCGGTCACCCTAGTGCACACTGACACTTTATTTATCTCATAAATACTCACCTATACCTAAGTTCGTGGGTTTGACTATTTCTTATGAGGATGTGGAGGTTCTGACCTATATGCCCTTTAGTGTGTGACCACTTGCTGTGCACAATATGTTTGCTCCCATTCTATTTGCTTTTAATATTTTTGTACTAATAAAAATAATTTTTTATGGGACTGTTTGACTGCTTTCCAGTTTTTGTATAATTAACTAAATACAGAAGATTAAATAAATTCTGTAAAAAGCAAATCAAGACAGCAGATTGAGACAGAGAGACTCATTGCCAGAGAAAGTAAAAATAATACCAAAATATTCTTTAACTACATAAATAGTAAGAAACTAAAAAATGATAGTGTTGGTCCCCTTAAAAATAGTCTGGGTGAAATGGTGGATGAGGATGAGGAAAAAGCCAATATGCTAAATGACTTTTTTTCAACAGTATTTACACAAGAAAATCCCATGACGGATAACATGATCAGGGATAAAAATTCTCCATTAAATGTCATCTGCTTAACCCAGCAGGAAGTACGGCGGCGTCTAAAAATCACTAAAATTGACAAATCCCCGGGACCGGATGGGATACACCCCCTGAGTACTGCAGAAATTAAGCACAGTCATAGATAGACCATTATTTTTAATCTTTAAAGATTCCATAATAACAGGGTCTGTACCACAGGACTGGCGTATAGCAAATGTGGTGCCAATATTCAAAAAGGGGACAAAAACTGAACTCGGAAATTATAGGCCAGTAAGTTTAACCTCAACTGTGGGTAAAATCCTGAAGGGTTTTCTAAGAGATACTATACTGGAGTATCTGGAGAAGAATAACCTCATGACCCAATATCAACATGGGTTTACAAGGGACCGTTCCTGTCAGACTAATCTGATAAGCTTTTATGAAGAGGTTAGTTTCAGACTGGACCAAGGGAATGCAGTGGACGTGGTGTACATGGACTTTTCAAAATCTTTTGATACAGTGCCACACAAAAGGTTGATACATAAAATGAGAACAATGGGGATAGGGGAAAATATGTGTAGGTGGGTTAAGAGCTGGCTCAGGGATAGGAAACAAAGGGTGGTTATTAAGGGAGCACACTCGGACTGGGTCACGGTTAGCAGTGGGGTACCACAGGGGTCAGTTTTGGGACCGTTTCTTTTTAACATATTTATTAATGACCTTGTAGGGGGCATAGAGAGTAGAATTTCAGTATTTGCAGATGACACTAAACTCTGCAGGGTAATCAATACAGAGGAGGACAATTTTATATTACAGGAGGATTTATGTAAACTAGAAGCTTGGGCTGATAAATGGCAAATGAGCTTTAATGGGGATAAATGTAAGGTCATACACCTGGGTAGAACGAATAAGATGTATAATTATGTGCTTAATTGTAAAACACTGGGCAACTGTCACTGAAAAAGACCTGGGTGTATGGGTGGACGACAAACACATATTTAGTGGCCAGTGTCAGGCAGCTGCTGCAAAGGCAAATAAAAAAATGGGATGCATTAAAAGAGGCATAGATGCTCATGAGGAGAACATAATTTTACCTCTATATAAGTCACTAGTGCGACCACACTTAGAATACTGTGTACAGTTCTGGTCTCCGGTGTATAAGAAAGACATAGCTGAACTGGAGCGGGTGCAGAGAAGAGCGACCAAGGTAATTTGTGAACTAGGGGGTCTGCAATACCAAGACAGGTTATTACACTTGGGGTTATTTAGTTTGGAGAATCGAAGGCTTAGGGGTGATCTTATTACAATGTATAAATATATGCGGGGACAATACAAAGACCTTTCTAATGATCTTTTTACTCTTAGACCTGTGACGGGGACAAGGAGGCATCCTCTACGTCTGGAGGAAAGAAGGATTAAGCATACTCACAGACGCGGATTCTTTACTGTAAGAGCAGTGAGACTATGGAACTCTCTGCCATATGATGTTGTAATGAGTGATTCCCTACTAAAATTTAAGATGGGAATGACTGGATGCCTTTCTTGAAAAGTATAATATTAAAGGGTATATACACTAGTTTCCTTAATATTGCGTTGATCCAGGGAGCTAGTCTGATTGCCGTATGTGGAATCGGGAAGGAATTTTTTTCCCCAATGTGAAGCTTACTGTTTGCCACATGGGGTTTTTTTGCCTTCCTCTGGATCAACATGTTAGGGCAGGTTAGGACAGGATATGGGTTGAACTAGATGGACTTAAAGTCTCCCTTCAACCTTAATAACTATGTTACTATGTTACTGTGTTTTCGGTTCAAGTGCTGTCTGTGAAAAAAATCAACTCCAACAAGACCAATGTTATTTAATGTGGCAGTGCAGAATGGGTGATTTTTTTTCCACTGTTTGTGAAAAAAATCGCATCATGCTCTAGCATCTTCCATAAATTGGATGTAATTCACCCATTTATGTCTTTGGGTGCATACAAAAATTGGATGCCATATGGAGCCACAGTGTAACATCTGTTTTTT
Source organism: Dendrobates tinctorius (assembly GCF_039654945.1). Classification (NCBI taxonomy): domain Eukaryota; kingdom Metazoa; phylum Chordata; class Amphibia; order Anura; family Dendrobatidae; genus Dendrobates; species Dendrobates tinctorius. Next base: position 93,092,060 of record NW_027361696.1, on the reverse strand, counting down.
ACAGATACATTGCAGTTCAAATGATCAGACTAAACACTTGTTTCTAATTGCTTGAGGTTGCTAAGGGATTACATATATTTGCTTAGCAGCTATAATCCTTTGTAGATGGAGAATTTGATGGGCATCAGACAACTGCAGAGTGTGTAACTGTCTACACAGGTAATCCAAGAATAAATTCACCAGAAAGTTGATAATCTCCATCCATTACCAGAACCTTCTTGATGAATTCAGAAATGAGTGACAAGTAGAAGTTTGCCCCTGATAAGGCAAGTACTAGTTTACAATAGAAAATATAGTACTGGATATTTTTAATCTCCATTTTTAAACAATGTTTTACTTGAAAGAAATGTGGTGATACCAAATATGTTTATGTTTTTATTTTTTAATAATAGAAAAAAGGGAAGAAAGTTCCAGCGCCAGGAATGGAAAATTAAAAATCCATTTTATTGTGCCAATGCATATTAAAATTCCAGCAGGTACAGCATATTAGTCGGATGACTGCAGAACAACGCGTTTCAACACCTCAGGTCTTAATCATGTTCTGATCATATTATTTTTTAATAGTTTAATTTTTAATGGGGAAAGAAAGGATTACTCAAATGTTTGCTTTTTTAATACTTTTTAAAACATGTAATTTTAACATTTTCCATTTACTGGAGGTGCATACTGTAATTCAACTGTATTGCAGTATAGAGGAAAAAAGCACGTTCTTCTAAAAACACCAACCACAACTCACCAGCAGACCCTCGACTGCTATGGGAGGGGGACAATGGGGAGGGATTTCAGAGAAATTTCTAGCCAAACCTTTAGAAGAGCATTAAAGATCTCTGAGATCCTGCGAACCTATATTGTTCTCAATGTCATCCAATAGGTCAAACATATATTACAATTGATAGGAGTGAGAAGATAGCTTGAGGTCATGAATGTCTACAATTGCTAGGAAAGCAGTTGTGGCAAATTCAACTGTTATTGCTGCATCTGATACCACAAAATGGAGTTGTCCACTCTGCAAACGTTTTCTTAGCTGGAAATCTAATTATAGTCCTCACAAGTTGCAATTGTGCTAACATTAGTGAAACGCCTGCTAGGGCCGGGAGACTCGGTCTGGGCCTTAGTCAGTTCTTTAAGGGTTTTGTCACGGCAGCGGTGACCCGGTCCGTGGCCTTGGGCATCCAATCAAATAAAGATGGGGAAGTTAGTTGAAATAAAGTTGTGACACCACTCGTGGTATTCGGCAATAAGGAGATAGCCGACGCTGCTTAAGGAGGCCGCTGGGGCTGTTGGTGATGCAGCAGAGTTGATACAGCTCTCCACGGGTAGAGCTATGCCCCAGGGCAATTATAGTGTTTAAGATGTTGGTAATGGTTGTAGTGCAGGGCAGATGATGCAGTAAATAATCTGAGGATACAGCAGAGTGCAGTCTTCACACTTTTACTCACAGTTCTTCCAGTTACAATCCCCAGCCGGTGTGCTGTGTCCTCTGGGTTGGTGGTCCAGCCAGCTCTCAGGTAGTTTGGGGTCCACTGTACCAGAATCCCCTTCTTATATTCCTTTCCTGGCCGTCTCTCTGTGCTGGCTCCCACCTCTTCTGCCCTGCACCTTCACACACAGTGTCCCAAGCCGGCAGTCTCGGATCCTGTCGGGCGACATTCTCTTAGTCCACTTGATCCTATCTGGCTGCCTTTTCAGCGTATATTTCTGGAGTTGACTGTTGCACATTCAGTCCCTACAGCCTCTGGTTTTCTAGCCGAGTCCTTAGCTTCTCCACTAGGCTGGGGTCCGGTCCCCTACTGCGACCTGGTCCCTCCACCCGACTACAGTCAGCATGGATTTGCGCGCCATGGTGGATTCCTCACTTCCCGTGCCCCTAGGACCCCTTCTTCCTCTCCTCTTTTCTCTCACACTGCGCTAGTCTACTGATGTGCTCCACTCTCCTTCAGTCCCCAGCACCAACTCAGTTCTCCTCAATCCTTCTGACTCCTACATCTTTCACTCCTGTTACCATGACAACTCTCCACTCCCAAATGTCTGCTTTCTCTCCAACTGTCCTACCCTTATCTACTTCCTCCACCCACACCCTCTACCTAGTTCTTCCTTGGCTTAGAGGGATCTGGTATTGGAAGCTAGTGTGTGGGTACTGGGTAGTGTCCCCTCCTTACCCAAGAGCGGAGTACCACACCTCTGGCTTAGGTGCAGTAATTCTGTGGCGACTGGACCCTCAGGGGCGCCACATTAGCCCTCAGATTCGAGAGGTAGGCCAGTGCTTCTGCATTTTGCCTTGAAATAAAGTCTCTGTGTGATTATCCAGTGTTGGGAACAATGGAGGCCTATAGTGAAGCTAAGAGCATTCTTTATAGGCTTTTTTCCTTCTATTGTATATGATAACAAAAATGGTCCCAATCTCAATAGTAGAAGTTTGTCATCATGTACAGTCTGTGCTCTATTTATGTTGGGTGTTTCTCCAAATTATACTACTGTCAAGCAGGTGATTGGTACCAAATTTAATCAAAGGTGTGCCAAAAGTCACTAACTACTTATTTTTCCCCATCCTCTGCCAGATAAAAGGGTGATTCAACATGGCTTCATGGGGATTACATCAGTGGTGTACTAACACTGGCAGGCAATGCAGTGCCTACAGGGCCTGTGAGTCAGGGGGGCCGATGCCAGCTCACTGCCCCTATGCCTGCAGTCACAATTTTAATGGCATCTATATTCTTAGGATTAATGCTCCCCATTTCACCATTCAACCTTTCACCATTCAGCATTCAGTTCCCATATTGCAGAGCCATCAAGGAATGTGGTGCAATTTTTACTTGTTTTATTTTATTAGTATATCTAGAGTGCTGCAGGAGAATCATAATGTGTGAGGGCATTTGGGGCTATGATACTGTATTGTGGCTCCATCATCATAATACTGTGTGTAAGAATCTATATTCTTTGAAGGTATCTGCTGGGAACATCATAATGTGTGGATGGGAATGCACTGTGTGGTGGGACTATGGGGGAATCTTACTATGTGGAGGGCTGTGAGATCATCATACTGTGTCTGGGAGCTTTGAGGGCACCATATCATTTGGCCGCCATTATACTGTGTGTGGTGGGATCATACTGTGTGGAAGCCATCATATACTGTGGGGGTTGTAGGGATAACATACTGTGTAGGGGAATTATGAAGACATCATACTGATTTGAGGTTACCATGGCACTATCATATTGTATGTGTGTGTGTGTCAAGGTTGCTGTGGAGGAAATCGCTGTGTTAGTATTGTACTGTGTGTGAGTGGGGCATTTGTGGGGTATCATACTCTTTGGGAGTCAAAAGAGGTGTATAATGGGGGTGAGAACAATAGGGGCCTGCAATAGGGGCAAAATTGCTATGTAAGAGTCATAATATATGTCCCTATTAGTGATGAGCGAGTATACTCGTTGCTCGGGTTTTCCCGAGAATGCTCGGTTGGTCTCCAAGTATTTTGGCGTGCTCGGAGATTTAGTTTTCGTCACCTCAGATGCATGATTTGCAACTGCTGGACAGCCTGAATACATGTGGGAATTCCCTAACAAACAGGCAACCCCCACATGTATTCAGGCTGTCTAACAGTCGCAAATCATTATGGGCTCAAAGCTGGGCTAAAAAATGTTAGAATAAAACTTCTGGGATAGAGATGAGCGACTTTGCCTTTTTCAGGGTCGAGTCGGGTTTCATGAAACCCGACTTTTGCAAAAGTCGGGTCAAACGAAATTTGCCGACTATAGGGAAAAGTCGGACGCCGACTGAAACACGAAACCCAATGCAAGTCAATGGGGAAGCAAAGTCGGCAGGGAGTGGAGGACAGTAAACACACCTACAGTGCCCATTTCAATGCCAAAAATATCTATTCTTATTACTGAAGCTTGTCAACCTTTATTTACTTCATAATAATAGTTACACATTGAAAACTGGGGTTATTTGGCTAAAGTTGTGGGGGGGGTAGGGCTGGCTCCAGGTTTTCTGTGCCCTGGGCCAAAGAGTGTCAGTGCACCCCTTTAACACATACCACAACTCAAGATGCACCGATACGGCACAGAAATATAGGTATAGTACAATGACAAATACTTCACTGCTTACATGACATGACTGATCTATTTTAAATTGTTCAATAGCTCAAAAAAAGGACAGTATATTACTCCATACAGTATTATGGCCACCACATTGTGCGCCATACAGAATAATGAGCCCAATATATTTCTCCATACAGAATAATTGGTCACAAATAATGTTCCATACAGTGTATGATGAGCTCCACATAATGCTACAGTATATGATGGTTCCCATGGACGATTCACCAGTGTGTTATGGGCCCAAATAATGGTCCATATATAATGGGCCCCATTTGTAATGCTCCAGTGTATAATGTGCCCCATAGATGCTGCTCAAGTGTCTGATCTGCCCCATTTAGAATGCTTCAGTATATGATGGGCCCCATTGATGATGCTCTAGTGTCTTATGGGCCCAAATAATGCTCCATATATAATGGGCTCCATTTCTAATGCTCCAGTGTGTAATGTGCCCCATAGATGCTGCTCCAGTGTATGATCTGCCACATTTAGAATGCTCCAGTATATGATGGGCCCCATGGATGATGCTCCAGTGTCTTATGGGCCCAAATAATGATCCATATATAATGGGCTCCATTTCTAATGCTCCAGTGTATAAGGGGCCCTGTAAATGCTGCTCCAGTGTCTGATGTCCCCCATCTGGAATGCTCCAGTATATGATGGGCCTCATGGATGATGAGAGGGTGAGTACTTTCTTGTCTTACTCAGAGTGTCTGGTAGGGTGAGCTGGACTGGAGAGCTGCATATGGGGGAAGTAGCGGTGGACAGGACGGAGTGAGAGGGAGTTGGTGATGGTATTGGTGGTGATGGCCTAGATTCGGTGTTGTGTTGCAAAACCATTGTGATTCCCTGAGTGCTTTGGCCTTGCGATGACACCTCCACATTTAGTGCTGGTGGTGTGCTTAATGGTGGCAGTGGTCTTACAGTGGGAGAAGCGATGGAGCATTGCTGGCTTCCTTCAGTCGGAGCAGGTGCACGTGCTACCTGAGGTTTTGTAGTCCGTCCACGCTTGCAAGTGCATGTTGATTAAATGTCATGTCTAAGCATGAGGCGCGTCCAGCTGTGTATAGTGTATTAAAAAATTAAAGCTATGTATATATTTTGTTACTCACAGACGCCCTCCCAGTATGTATTTGACCGTAATCCAACAAGCAGATATACAGAACTGTATCAGAAGTGTACAGCTGTATGCATTTTTTGTGTAACTAACAATCTCCATATATGTATTTACGTAGTGTCACACACACATGCTGACTCTGTATAGATGTGACTAGAGATGAGCGACTTTGCCTTTTTACGGGTCGAGTCGGGTTTCATGAAACCTCGACTTTCTCAAAAGTTGGATTGTATGAAATCGGCCGATTATCGTGAAAAGTCGAAGGGCGACTGAAACACGAAAACCAATGCAAGTCAATGGGGAACCAAGGTCGGCAGGGAGTGGAGGACAGGAAACACACCTACAGTGCCCATTTTAATGCCAAAAACATCAATTCTTATTACTTAAGCTTGTCAACCTTAATTTGCTTTATAATAATAGACATTGAAAACTGGGGATTATTTGGCTAAAGTTGTGGGGGGGGGGGTAGGGCTGGCTTCAGATCTTCGTGGGGCCTGGGCCAAAGAGTGTCAGTGGGCTCTTTTAACACATGCCACAATTCATGATCCTCTGATATGGCAGAGAAATAGCGGTATAGTACAATGAAAAATACTTCACTTCTTACATCTCATGACTGATATCCATTTTAAATTCTCCAATAGCTCCAAAAACGGGCAGTATATTACTCCATACAGTATTATGGCCACCACATTGTGCGCTATAAAGAGTAATGAGGCCCATATATTTTTCCATACAGAATCATTGGTCCCATATAATGTTTGAAACAGTATATGATGAGCTCCACAAAATGCTACAGTATATGTTGGTCCCCATGGATGAAGCTCCACTGTGTTATGGGCCCAAATAATGCTCCATATATAATGGGCCCCATTTCTAATGCTCCAGTGCATAATGGGCCCTGTAAATGCTGCTCCAGCGTCTGATGTCCACCTTTGGAATGCTCCAGTGTATGGTGGGCCTCATATATCATTCTCCAGAGTATAGTGATCCCCAAAAATAGCTGTCCCAACATTGAAAACAATTAAATAAGTCTCCTCGCTAGGGAATCCCTGAACTAGTCTGGACTCCTCGTTGTCCCCATCTTCCATCCCACTGCACTTGGACTGTTTAGGCAGAGGGCGTACAGACGTGATGTCATCGCGCTCTCTGACCAGAATGTCACTGTCAGGAAATGCGGAAGACGTCATGGCGGTGGAGCAGGGAGAGGTAAGTATTTCAACTTTGCAAGTGCTGTGATCCTGAGCAAGCGGGGGGGCCCACTCATTGGCGACGGCACTGGCACAGGGCCCCTCATAGTACAGCGGTGTGTCTGACGGTGGGTGGGCCCTCTCACCGGCAGAGACACTTTTGCGTACTATGAGGGGCCCTGTGCCAGTGCTGTCGCCCATGAGTATGCCCCCCCCACCTGCTCAAGGAACCTGCACTTTCATCTGCACCTTCCTCTTTGTCACCGTGTAAGGTGGTATAGTATGCGGGAAGGGGAACCTGAGTTTCATTAGGGTCAGATTCTGGCTGTGTAGCGTGCAAGGGGAATGTAGTGGCCTGGGTCAATGTACCGGCAGAATCATCTAGCAGTGGCTGGGCATCAGTGCACTTGTGGCGCCCCCAGGAGTACGGTCGCCACAGTGGCATTACCTTCCTCCTAGGAAGTGTGATGTCATGCTTGGGAGCAACGAAGGATCTCTCTAGCAGTTAAACCAACACACAACACAGTTCCCACTCCAGGCCAGCAGGGAGACCTCTGAACCTGACTGCTGAGGAGCTGCTCTCTGTGGTCGGGAGGTAAGTTAGGGCAGTCTGTGAAGGGAAGGGGAAGTGTGTGGACGTGAGAAGGGGAGCTGGAGGATGAGCAGAGTTAAGGCTCAATCCTAGCTGGAGCGCATGGTCGGGATTCCGGTCTCCGAGTTTGTAGGGACACTGACGTTCCTGCAGCAGAAACCGGAGGAAGTAGCAGCTGTAAATGCTCTGCTCCCAACTAAGGCTCAGAGGCCCCAGCAGCGATGTGTGTGAGCCAGAAGGAAAAGGCTATGGCTGCCTGCCATACGAGAAAGTTCCAAAAGAAAGTCAACAAGGGGAACTTCAGTGAACTCAGTACTGCGAGTACTTCAGATAAGCGCTTGAACGAAGGCCACACTACCTATCTGCAGAGAGAGAATTCCAAATTTGCTTCCAGGCTGACCAACTCCTTCTCCATCTGTACTCTGGGTCCTGGACAGCACTTACCAAGTACAGGTAAAGGAACTGCACGACTGTGTCTGTCATCTTTCTCCTGCGCCTGGTGCATGGCTTTGCTACATCTTGCACTGCACACCATCTACCAACTCTTTCATCTGCCCTGCGACTACGGCCCTACCTGTGCAGGGCTTCTAAATCTTAGCTGCACCACAACATCTGTCCCAGAGGAGCGACACTGCAATGCGGGTCAATCTGATCAGAAACCACAGGTGGCGTCACGTATCATTCACCTATAAACGTTATTCACCCCTTTGCATGGAGGCCTAGGGTTATGGAACGGGTCATCATCACCACCAACGTGACACATCCCTCTGAGACACCGGCCCGGTACCGATTAACCCCACTGCCCTGGCTGGCCATCCACACTCCATGTCAGATTCATCTTGGACTGGGGAATTCACGATTTGACTTGATAACCCAGGCATGGTATGATAGAAAGAGCTACATGGACTAATGTGAAGTGTGGCCTGCTGCATTATTCACTTTTGGTGGGGGTGAAGGACACAAGGAAAGGGGTTCTTCCTGACCAGGAGCCAGCACTTGACCACTCAGTGCTTGCATTTTTTGAAACTTCAGAAGAGGAGGGCATATTTGCTGGAGTTTGTTTCTGCAATGTAAGCCAAAACCAGTTCCTGATGCTCCGGCTTTAAAAGCGGTTAACCTACTCCCAGAAAAGGTAGCTTTCCAGGCGTTCCGGAGCCAGACCTTGACGCAGGCTCAACACCTCCTGCCTTAGCTGCTATTGTGCTTTTGCCACTACCAACAGATGCACCACCATCATCAGCACCAGCTGGCCCCCCCACGCCCACGTCCGTGGCCTCTTCCACCAAACTTCAAAATGTTGCAGAAAATGAACCCAAAATAACATCAGATATATGGTACTGTATCAAAAGCGTACAGCTCTATACAGTCAAAGGATGATTGTAAATCTCCCTATACTGTATATACCATCAGTCACACAGAGACGCTCACAGGCTCAGTATGGATTAGACAAGAATATAAAAAGTAGAAAAAGTGTACAGTATCATCAGATAGCAGGTATATATAATATAGTTTAAACATTCTAAATCTCCGTAGATATTTCAGGAGGCAGACACAGACGCTCTCAGGCTCAGTATGGATTACAACACAATATAAAAAGCCGTAAAACGGTAATGGATCTGAAGAGTACAGCTGTACACAGTGTAGGGGTCATTGTTGTCAATCTCAGTATTTATTTCCACAGTCAGAAAATAACTCTCACTTGGTCAGATTGAATTAGACCAGAATATAAAAAGCAGTAAATGGGTAATGTATCACAAGCGTAGAGCTGTATACACTATTGTTGGGGTAATTTTTAAATATACATCTAAATTGCAGGAGTAACCCACAGACTGTCACACGCTCAGGATGGATCACACCACAATATATATAACAAGAAGATCCGCAAGAAATAATCACACATGTGGGACAATGTTCCAGGTGTCAATGATACACTTAGAGTGGTGGGTGGAGGAGGACTTCCTGGCAGAAAGGGTACAGTATCATCAGATACCAGGTATATATAGCATAGTTTAAACATTAAAAATGTATGTCTATATATTCAGGAGTAGTGTTGATCCACCCCGCTACTGTTCCAGTTCGTTTTGGTTCGTCGAACACGAGGCAAGTTCATCGAATGTTTGTCGAACGTTCAACGAACAACGTCGAACACCATTGAAAACAATGGCAGGCAAACACAAACACATACAAACACATAGAAAACAATTACAAAACACCATAAAAGGTGTCCCAAAGCGGACAAAATGCTCAGAACACAAAAATAACAAAAGGAAAATGGCAACTACATATAGAAAAGAGATGAAGGAGTAAAAGGAGGAGGAGGAGACACAGATATAGGCATGTCATGCCCTTATAAAGTCAAGAAAGGCTGGACTAAAAATCTAAAATACCAAAAAACAGTAAAAATCTGAAATCGAAGATGATCATATACCGTCGGACTTCCCACCATAAATTAGGCCAACTGCCGATCAGGCGGTGCTATTCCGACGAAACTCCGAACAGCGTCCATGAAGGCAAAGGGTTTGGTTTCCGGGGGCAGTATGGTTGCAAAGCTGAACCTTAAAGGAATGTCCAGAAGGGCACCAACAGAAGTGAAGCCTGAGGCTTAATTCCACCCGGGAAACCTCAACCATGCCAGCTACAGAAAAGATTGACAGATTGCAAGCTTTGTCGATTCTGTGGGTGGTGGTGGATGACCGTTTTTAGCTGTGCTCTCTATTTGTCAGCTTAATTCCGTTAACGAACGAGACTCCGGCATGCCCCCGCAGTACGTATCAAGCTTACTAGAGGGACACGCAAGGCTCTGGCACGCGAGATTGATCAATAACAGGTCTGTCATGCCCTTACATGTCCGGGGCTACATGCGCACTACACTGAAAGGTCCAGCGTGTGTCGCTTACAGGTGCAGATAACCCACTGAACCCCGTTAGTGATGGAGATCTGGGATTCCAATTCTTCCCCGCGAACGAGGATTTCCCTGTAAGTGCAGGTCAATCGGAATTCCGGAATTAGGCCTAACTGGCATTCCAGAAAAAATGAAAAAATTAAGTGTCCAAACCACAGGTGCTGTGGCTTGCTTAACAGCTGGGCTCCTACACTGAGTAGCATGCAGTTCTTACATAAACAGGTGGCATAGCTTGGTTCACGGGTGGGCAACTCTGCTGAGTAGCAGACAGTGCTTACATACACAGGCGGCAGAGCTAGGTTCACAGGTGGGCTCCTCTGCTGAGCAGTAGACACCGGTACTAGTCCCAAAGTATTCACTGGGCTAAATGGAGTTAAAAAATGGTTCTAACATAAACAGGCGGCACAACTTGGTTCACGCGTGGGCTCCTCTGATGAGTAGCAGACACAGTTACTAGGCCCAAAGTATTAACTGTGCTAAATGCAGTCAAAAACTGGTTCTTTCATAAACAGGCGGCATAGCTAGGTTCACTGGTGGGCTCCTCTGCTGAGTAGCAGACAGTGCTAGAAGGCCCAAAAGGATTTTCTGGACAAGATGGGGTAAAAAATAATTAGAAACACACACGGTGTAGCTCCTTGACAGGTGTACTACACCGCTTGCTACCACACACCGCTACTATGCCATGAAACAGTCTATTAACATTGAAAACCATTATTAATGTGAAAATGAAGTTACGCCTTTGGTGAACAAACAGTTCATAGAATCATAGAATCATAGAACCGTAGAGTTGGAAGGGACCTCCTGGGCCATCTGGTCCAACCCCCTGCTCAAAGCAGGATTCGCTAAATCATCCCAGTCAGATGTCTGTCAAGCCTCTGTTTGAAGACTTCCATTGAAGGAGAACTCACCACTTCTCGTGGCAGCCTGTTCCACTCATTGATCACTCTAACTGTCAAAAAGTTTTTTCTAATATCTAATCTGTGTCTCCTCCCATTCAGTTTCATCCCATTGCTTCTAGTCTTTCCTTGTGCAAATGAGAATAAAGTTGATCCTTCTACAATGTGACAGCCCTTTAGATATTTGTAGACAGCTATTAAGTCTCCTCTCAGTCTTCTCTTTTGCAAACTAAACATTCCCAAATCCTGCAACCTTTCCTCATAAGACAGGGTTTGCAGACCGGTCACCATTCTGGTCGCTTTTTTCTGAACTTGCTCCAGTTTGTTGATGTCTTTTTTAAAATGTGGTGCCCAAAACTGAACACAATATTCCAGATGAGGTCTGACCAAAGAGGAGTAGAGGGAAATAATGACTTCACGTGATCTAGACTGTATGCTTCTGTTAATACATCCTAGAATTGCATTTGCCTTTTTTGCTGCTGCATCACACTGTTGACTCATATTCAGTCTGTGATCTATTAGTATACCCAAGTCTTTTTCACATGTGCTGTCACTTAGCCCTGTTCCTCCCATTCTATATATGCTTTTTTCATAGAAAAATGGAACCTCGAACAGCCGAATTTTAAGCAAAGTGTTCGAGAACGATGAACGGCTCGAACACCGCCTAAAACAGCTGGAATTTTAACTTGGCGAACAGGTTGACTCGAACACCGCTCATCTCTAATCAGGAGGCAGACTCAGACGTTCTCAGGCCCTGTATGGATTCAACAAGAATGTAGAAAGTTGAGAAAGGGTACAGTATCACCGGATATCAGGCATATATGTAGCATAGTTTACACATAAAAAACCTATGTCTATATATCAGGAAGCAGACTCAGAGGGTCTCAGGCCCAGTATGGATTTGACGTGGTTGTACAAAGTTGAGAAAGGGTACAGTATTACCGGATAACAGGTATATATAGCATAGTTTAAACATTAAAAACCTATGTCTATATATCAGGAGGCAGACTCAGAGGGTCTCAGGCTCAGTATGGATTTGACGTGATTGTACAAAGTTGAGAAAGGGTACAGTATCACCGGATAACAGGTATATATGTAGCATAGCGTAGTAAAATGATTAAAATTGATGGTGTTGGCCCTTTAAAGAACAATGAGAGTGAAATCATAGAGAGCGATGTGGGAAAAGCAAATGTTTTAAATACTTTTTTCTCAACAGTGTTCACACAGGAAAAGGATTTGCCAGGGGAAATGCAGAGTAATAATGTAAACTCCCCATTAAGTATTACCTGCCTAACCCAGGAAGAAGTGCAGAACCGCCTTAGTAAGATTAAAATTGACAAATCACCAGGCCCTGATGGCATTCATCCTCGGGTATTAAGGGAGTTAAGTAATGTGATAGACAGGCCTCTATTCCTTATATTTAAAGACTCTATAAAAACAGGGTCTGTTCCTTTTGATTGGCGGCAAGCAAATGTGGTACCAATATTCAAAAAGGGGTGTAAAAGGGAACCTGGAAACTATAGGCCGGTAAGCTTAACATCTGTTGTGGGTAAAATTTTTGAAGGGTTTCTAAGGGATACTATTATGGAATATCTCAATGTTAATAAATGTTTAGCTCCATATCAACATGGATTTATGAAGGATAGCTCCTGTCAAACTTACCTGATCAGCTTCTATGAGGATGTAAGCTCTCAAATGGACCAAGGAGAATCATTGGATGTCATTTATCTCGACTTCTCTAAAGCATTTGACACTGTCCCACATAAAAGATTGGTAAGTAAGATGAGAAGGATTGGGCTAGGGGAAAATGTGTGTAGATGGGTAGGTAGCTGGCTTAGTGATAGAAAACAAAGAGTGGTTATTAATGGTGCATACTCAGATTGGGCCAGGGTTACTAGTGGGGTACCACAGGGTTCTGTATTGGGCCCTCTACTATTTAATATATTTATTAATGATCTAGTGGATGGCCTACACAGTAAAATAGCAGTATTTGCAGATGATACAAAACTATGTAAGGTAGTTAACACAAAAGAGGACAGTTTGCAACTACAGATTTGAGTAAATTGGAGAATTGGGCTGAAATATGGCAAATGAGGTTTAACACAGATAAGTGTAAGGTTATGCACATGGGAAGGAGAAACAGATGCTACAATTACTTACTAAATGGGAAACTGCTGGGGAAATCAGACATGGAAAAAGACTTAGGCATCTTAGTCAATAAGAAGCTAAATTGAAGTGCCCAGTGTCAGGCAGCTGCCACCAAAGCAAATAGGGTCACGGGATGCATTAGAAGAGGTCTGGGAACACGAGATGAAAACATAATTCTCCCTCTATACAAATCACTCGTCAGACCACACTTGGAGTATTGTGTGCAATTTTGGACGCCGGTGCTCAAGAAAGACATTACTGAACTTGAAAGGGTTCAAAGGCGGGCTACTAAAATGGTAAATGGAGTTGGTTCACTACAATGCCCAGAAAGGTTATCAAAATTAGGTCTATTTACTCTAGAAAAGAGAAGATTAGGGGAGACCTAATATACAGTATATGTACAAGTATATCAGAGGGCAATACAGAGATCTCTCCAATGAACTGTTTGTATCAAGGACTGTGACAAGAACAAGGGGGCATTCTCTTCGTTTGGAGGAAAGACAATTTCTGCACCAGCATAGAAGAGGGTTCTTCACGGTAAGAGCAGTGAGGCTCTGGAATTCTCTTCCTGAGGAAGTGGTGATGGCCAACTCACTGAATGAATTTAAGAAATGAATGGATTCTTTTCTTTTGAGTATCAGTATAGAAAGTTACGAATAACATAATATTACAGGTCGATGATTGACCCTGCTTAGGGGAAGGAATTTTTTTCCTTATGGAGAAAATTGGCTTCTAATCTGTGGGTTTTTTGCCTTCCCCAGGATCAACAATGCAGAACAGCTGCACTAAAAATAGGCTGAACTAGATGGACATAAGGTCTTCCTTCAGCCTTCAAAACTATGTTACTATGTTACATGAAAAACCTATGTCTATATATCCAGAGGCAGACTCAGAGGGTCTCAGGCCCAGTATGGATTTGACGTGATTGTACAAAGTTGAGAAAGGGTACAGTATCACCGGATAACAGTTATATATAGCATAGTTTAAACATTAGAAACCTATGTCTATATATCAGGAGGCAGACTCAGACGGCCTCAGGCCCAGTATGGATTCAACGTGATTGTAGAAAGTTGAGAAAGGGTACAGTATCACTGGATAGCAGGTACATATAGCATAGTTTAACCCTAGAACGCATACCCATAGAAATCTACACATTCACGCACCTGGGGCCTTTTAGGCCTGTTTACAATTATCATGGAATAACTCAAATAAAAATACTTTTTAAAGTTTATTGCAAAGTAAGGATGCATTCCCACTAGCGCTGGGGTCCGCCAGGATGGGATTCCGTAATGGATCTGACCTCCTGGTGACCCCAGCTAAGGCTGGCGGGCGCATACCTGGGGCCTCGCAGGCCTGCCAGGTTACTTGTTTTCTATTTTCTGTAAAATTACTTTAGTTAGGATTTTGGAACTCTAGGTATTCCTCAGGTATATAGTTGTTAGTAATTTCCAGTTGTTCATATATTTTTATGTTATAGGCATTTCGGTATAACAACCTTTATTTGGGACTACCCCATATTCACACACCTGGGGCCTTTTAGGCCTGTGTGCAAATAACACGGAATAACTCAAATAAAAATACTTTTCAAAATTTACTTTACAATTGCAAAGTAAGGATGCATTCCCACTAGCGCTGGGGTCCGTCAGGAGGTGATCCGTAATGGATCTGACCTCCTGGTGACCCCAGCTAAGGCTGGCGGAATCCCGCCATTCCGTCAGCCTTAGCAGGAGTTACCAGGAGGTCAGATCCATTATGGATCCCCTTCTGGCGAACCCCAGCGCTTCTGGGAACACAGCCTAAGATGTGTATATTTCAAAACAGAATTATGTGCATAAAACAACAAAAAAGTAAGTAAACAGGCACGCCAAATATAGGCATTCTATATACAATTTTTTTATGAAAACATTTTTTGGTTGTAGCAAACTTGGTGCAGGAATATTTATTTGTAAATTTACATATTCCCCCGACAATTCTCGCATATTGTTTTTTCGGCTGAATGTTCCTTGCATACATTTTGTCCACAAGTAGAACAGAAACGCTCCGATTTTCTTTCCTTCTTTGCTGGACAAATATAGCAGTGCTTTCTTTTTTTTTCTCTTTGCTCTGGATGTTCCAGAAAGCGTATTCCACATCGGATCATTGCCTCTATAGTTTGCCTTGATAAGCATATCATGCTGCTTCTCTCCATCATAGTAGGCATCAAAAGTTCATAACTATGAATGGACATACGAGAAACTGGGTCTGAGCAGAAAAAGTAAATTAATGTGCATGCAAAATGTAATTGCATATGAACACATGACCATTACACAGAGAAAAACAAAAACAAAACACAAAACAAATATTTGTATTACTTGTGGTTCAGTCCCTCTGTCCTTGTTCACATTTTACGTCACTTGACAAGTGGAAAGGTTTTAAATACAAGAGTTAGGACTGTCCCACAAGGGTTGCCGTGACGTGGCGGGATGGCTTCTACATTATTTTGATCAAAATTATGTTAACTAAATACCCTTATTATTACTATTATTACTACTTTCATGCAATTTTTGCAATATATTTTTTTACATTTTTTTACTTTTTTATTCCAGGATATTTGTTTTGTGTTTCGTTTTTGTTTTTCTCTATGAATGGACAAAGTAGCTTTGCAGTGTGGATCTGCAAATGGGTTCTGAAATAACTCTCTGATTGGAACATCGTATGATTTTGTCGACCCTGCCAGAAGAGTAAGGCCAATATAAGCATATAATTCCTCTTTAGTTATATTTTTCCATGTTTTTTTTTCTTCCTGACGCGATACGTTTTCCTTCTACGTTAGTACACAAAAACATCTCTTTTTGACATGAATTGAGAAATTCCGACAGCTCCTTGAGCAACTCTAATAATGTTATGTGATGGGGTGCGTGCAGGAGCCGCAGCAGTACTGTTCCAAAAAATATTCGTTTTAGATGTTCTATTTGAACGTTCTGCTGGATCCACTACTTCTTCATCATCTGAAGAATCGCTGGACGATGAAGTTGATACATTAGCTGGTGGCATGTACTCTTCATCAGACAAAGAAATTTCACTTTCTTCATCACTATTGAAAACAATCACCTCGATTTCATGGTCAGTCAATCCCCTGGAAGTAGACTGTACCATTGTAATTTTAGATGTCAGTAAACTAAAAAGAAAAAAGAAAAAGATTACAATCAGGCTTGTGCACTGTAAACAGTATGTGATAAGACTCTTTGTTAGGGTCCCAGCACACCAAGCGATATAAAGCAGGTAAAGTGCAGCCCCCCTCCTCTTACCTCCAACAGATCACTTTCTTGTAGCGCAGTTGAAGCCTCTGGTTTTGGAGCTCAGAAAGTTTCTATTTCCAGACAAAAGAAAGCTGACTTCTTCCTCCAAAGTCTCTCCAGCAATTAGGACAAAAAGACCTGCGATGAGGTCAGAGACACTTGACTTTGTGAGGGAGCCTCCCTTCCAAGATCACATGACCATGTTGTCATGCAGAACCCACATTCTTCCCAGCAATAGCAGAGTCATAAAAGTTCTTCCCCAGCAACAATACAGACAAAAAGACTGAGTATCACATGTAAACCTAGTACAGGCCTAAAAGGCCCCAGGTGCGTGAATATGGGGTAGTCCCAAAAAAAGGTTGTTATACCGAAATGTCTGTAACATAAAAATATATGAATAACTGGAAATTACTAACAACTATATACCTGAGGATTACCTAGATTTTCAAAATTCTAACTAAAGTACTTTTACAGAAAATAGAAAACAAGTAGCCTGGCAGGCCTGCGAGGCCCCAGGTATGCGTTCTAGGGTTAAACATTAAAAATCTGCATGTATATTTCTGGAGTCTGACAAAGACACTCACAGCCTCAGTATGGATTAGACAAGAATCTAAAAAGTAGAAAAATGGTTATGTATTCGAAGCATACACCAGTATACACTATTGGGGTATTTTTCAATCTTCATATATATTTCAGTCTCAGTAAGACAGTCCAGACTGTCCGCAAGGGGAAACGAAATGGTTACAAGTACAGATGGAAAGTCGACTGATTGTAGACATTTTGGAATTACTAATCACGGTAAAAACTCCTGGGAGAATTCTCAGAGGCGATGCTGACCCTTAATTACTTTGTCTGTGGAAACAGTGAAAACAGTTCTTGTGAAGAAAGGTTTGCTATATCGCAGTACCGTGGAACCCATCACCGTTACTCATCTCCATCAAATTGTGATCACAGGGACAGATGTAGACATGGTCCTCACTGCCTATCATGATCTGTCAGGTAACTTTGGAGTGCAAAAGACACAAGCCACAGGCCGTAGGCGATTCTATTGGATTGGCATGAGAGGACACATTTAAAAATGTGGGCAGGAATGTCACACGTCTGTGAGTCGGAAAACCATGAAAGGTGATGATAAACCACCACTGCATCTCATTGTGAGTCGACGTCCATAACAAATGGAAGCCATTGATCATCTGAAGATAGAGCCCAGCAGGACAGGGCATAGCTACGTCTTAACCATCATCTATTATTTCACCAAATTTGTATTGGCAGTCCCAGGGAAGTATTTAACAGGCCAGATTACACAGTGGTGGAACATGAAGAGGTAAGTATTGCAAGTGCTGGTGCCCTGAGCAAGCAGGGGGGGCCCACTCGTGGGCGGCGGTACTGGCACAGGGCCCCTCATAGTACACCGGAGTGTCTGACAGCGGGTGTGCACCCCCACCGTCAGAGACACTTGATTCTACTATGAAGGACCTTGTGCCAGTGCCGTGGCCAAAGAGTGTGCCCACCCACCTGTCCAGGGCAATGGCACTTGCACGGGTGCGTGCGACAGGTGGTGACCCTGGTCCTGTGGGGGGAGGCAGCCCAGTTAGGGAGGTGGAAAAAATGGCATATGTTGATGTTGGACATTCAGCAGCTGCAAAAGGAGTAATTGGAGAAGTACGCGGAAGAGGAGGACAAAAGCAAGCCATTTTTCTGGCAACCTACATGTCAGCAGGGGAGGGTGGGACAAAATCCTTTGAAACCCATGCATGGTTCATTTTAACGAAGGTTAGATCATCAACATTTTGGGTCGACAGATGGGTCCTTTTCTCTGTCAGGATTGATCCAGTAGCACTGAAGACTCTTTCAGATAACACACTAGCAGCAGGGCAAGCAAGCTCCTGTAAGGCATATTGTGCCAATTCAGGCCAGGTGTCCAGTTTACAGGCCCAATAGTCAAAGGGGAATGACCTGTGAGGGAGAACATCGATATGGGACGAGAAGTAGTTTGTAACCATAGTTGACAACTGCTGTCTCCTGTCACTTTCGATAGATGCAGTATTACCAGTGGTGTGAGCGGTACTTGAAAAATCAGTCCACTACATGGTCATGAAACCCCTGTGTCCAACACCACTTCAGCTGTGTGCACCACGAACACCTCTTCCATGTTGCCCCCTACAGCTCATTGGAAAAACATCACCGTCGCTGCGTGCTGGGAATGCCTCAAACAAACGGTTTACCAGAGTTGCTTGTTTGTTAGCCAATATTAGCTCCAGGTTCTCCTGTGGCATGATGCTTTGGAATTTGCCTTTATAGCATGGATCCAGGATGCTGGCCAACCAGTAGTTGTCATAGTTCATCATTTTGGCAATGCGGGGTCCCTTTTTAGGATCTGCAAGGCATAATCAGACATGTGGGCCAATGTTCCAGGTGTCAATGATGCAGTGCAAGTGCTGGGTGGAGGAGCACTTTCTGTCAAATCCACATCCCTCCAGTCACGCACAACCCTGTACCTGACCTTGCCACGCCAATATTTTTTCTTGCCCCCTGAGAAGCATCCACCTCCCCAAAATAATCATCCCCATCATCCTCCTCCACCTCGTCCACGAGACTTCCCTGAGCAGACAATGGCTGACTGTCATCAAGGCTTCCCTCCTCCTCTTCTGCAGACGCCTGCTCCTTAATGTGCGTCAAAGTTTGCATGAGCAGATGCATAAGTGGGATGCTCATGCTTATGAAGGCGTCGTCTGCGCTTTCCAGCCGTGTGCATTCCTCAAAACACTGAAGGACTTTACAGAGGTCTTTCAGCTTTGACTACTGCACACCAGACAACTCCATGTCTGCCTGCAAACTGCCTGCCCGTGTAACCTCCCACAAATGAATTACAGCCTGCCTCTGTTCGCACAGCCTCTGAACCATGGGCAGGGTGGAGTTCCACCTTGTTGCAACATCGATAGGCGGTGCTTGGGAAAGTGGAGCATTCGCTGCAGCTTCTGCATACGACTGGAGTGTACGGGCGACCGGCGGATATGCGAGCACAGTCTTCGCACCTTATGGAGAAGGGCTGTTATCTCTGGATAATTATTGAGGAAGCACTGCACCACCAGGTTCAAGGTGTGAGCCAGGCAAGGTATGTCTCTGAGTTTTGAAAGGGCTATGGCTGCCACAAAATTCTGGCCGTTATCACTAACTACCTTGCCTGCCTCAAGATGTAGACTGCCCAGCCATGACTCAGTTTGTCGCTGAAAGTAGTCGACCAGTACCTCCGCGTGTCTGTTGTCGCCCAAACACATCATCTTCAACACAGCCTGCTGACGCTTACCACTAGCTGTTCGATAGTGGGTCACCTCGTGTGCAACACTGGCAGCTGCGGATGGAGTGCTCGTGGGACTGCGCTCTGTGGACGAGCTTTCGCTTCTGGAGGAGGAGGAGGAGGGTCGAACAACTACAGCCAACTGTTTCCTATATCATGGGCTAGGCAGCACTGTCCCACCGCCGCTGTCCCCTGTGGACCCTGCATCCACCACATTAACCCAGTGCGCAGTGATGGACACGTAACGGCCCTGGCCATGCCTACTGTACCATGCATCTGTTGTGAGGTGCAAACAGGATAGGATTAGATACACGGCTCAGCAGACAGTATCACACAGGATGAGATTAGGTACACGGCTCAGTACAGTATCACACAGGATAGGATTAGATAGCGGCTCAACAGACAGTATCACAAAGGATAGGATTATACAGCTCAGCAGTCAGTATCACACAAGATAGGATTAGATACAAGGCTCAGCAGACAGTAAAGCACAGGATAGGATTACACAGCTCAGCAGTCAGTATCACACAGGATAGGGGTAGATACATGGCTCTGCAGACAGTATCACACAGGAGAGGATTAGATACACGGCTCAGCAGTCAGTATCACACAGGATAGGATTACATGGCTCAGCAGTCAGTATCACACAGGGTAGGATTACATGGCTCAGCAGACAGTATCACACAGGATAGGATTATATGGCTCAGCAGACAGTAAAGCACAGGATAGGATTACACAGCTCAGCAGTCAGTATCACACAGGATAGGATTATATACACTGCTCTGCAGACAGTATCACACAGGAGAGGATTAGATACACGGCTCAGCAGACTGTATCACACAGGACAGGATTACACAGCTCAGCAGTCACTATCCTCCTCAGCAGTTATTGTCCTCCTCAGACAGCCATAAAAGCCGAGGGAATGTGCCAGCTTACCATGGATCACTTCACTTGTACTGTGTGTTAGTGGAGAAGCGGAGACAGAGCAGAAGGACACAGTAGAGCAGGGCAGTGTGTGAGGAGCAGAGGATGTCTGCTCAGGAGGCATAGTGTGGAGGCTGGAGTAGCAGGACAGAGGAGCATGGAGGTAAATCACCCGCACCCACTACTCTCCATCCTCCGGCTCCAGTGAGCACTTCTTTCCTCTGCTATCCACCTTCTCCGCATCTACAGCCTGTCATAACAATACAGGACATGTTATGCCAGAAGTGAACTGTACAGAATCTGACATAACAGGTCCTGTGATAGAGGATAAGAGATGCTCAGCAGATAGCACTGGGCTACAGTAAAATGGCGCCCAGCCACACCTACAGCAGTGAATTGTGTAGCCCACAGAGGAGTTCCCAGTTCACTGCTAATGCGGCTGCAATGTTAGGGCTGTTTCACACATCCGTTTGTGTCCATTAGTCAAAATCCGCCGCTTTGCAAAAAAAACGGATTCGCCATTTTTCTTGGCGGATCCGTTTTTTTCCGATTGAGTTGATTTACCGGCGGATCTTGACGGATGGCCATCCGTTGGATCTGTTTTTTTGCAGATCTGCCAAAATTTTTACGTCCGCCGACATGCCCGAATGGACCATGCAACGTTTTTTCGGGTGGCCGGATCCGCATTTCTCACTGCGCATGCCCGAAAGACTTCACTCAGCCGCAAATGTAACCCTAAACTCTGTTCTGGCGGCTGAAAAATTCTCTCTCTCTCTCTTAAAATTCTTCCTTTGATGGATCTGTTAAAATAACGGTCCGGTGCCAAACGTTGTGGTCAGTACAGGAACAGATCCGTTATCCGCCATTTTAGCGGATTTTGACTGACCAAAAAAACTGGTGTGTGAAACAGGCCTAAGAGATAGGGTCGGCATCTGGTCTCCTATGCCCAGGGCAGCCATATTTGCAGACTGTAAGTGTCCTGCAGTAACCATTACAGACCTGCAAAGCAAAATGACAGCGCCCAGTGGCTACACTAAAACATGATTTAACCCCTTTACCCCCAAGGGTGGTTTGCATGTTAATGACCGGGCCAATTTTTATAATTCTGACCTCTGTCCCTTTATGAGGTAATAACTCTGAAATGCTTCCATGGATCCTGGTGATTCTGACATTGCTTTCTCATGACATATTGTAGTTCATGTTAGTGGTAAAATTTCATTCAAATAACTTGCGTTTATTTGTGTAAAAGAACGGAAATTTGGCGAATATTTTGAAAATTTTGCAATTTTCCAACTTTGAATTTTTATGCCCTTAAATCACAGAGATATGGCACACAAAATACTTTAATATGTAACATTTCCCACATGATTACTTTACATCAGCACAATTTTGGAACCAAAATTTTTTTTTTGTTAGGACGTTATAAGGGTTAAAAGTTGACTAGCGATTTCTCATTTTTGCAACACCATTTTATTTTTAGGGACCACATCACATTTGAAGTCACTTTGAGGGTTCTATATGATAGAAAATACCCAAAAATGACACCATTCTAAAAACTGCACCCCTCAAGGTGCTCAAAACCACATTCAAGAAGTTTATTAACCCTTCAAGTGCTTCACAGGAATTTTTTGAATGTTTAAGAAAAAATGAACATTTTTTCACAAAAAAATTACTTTACTTCAGGTTCAATTTTTTTATTTTACCAAGGGTAAGAGGAGAAATTGGACTTAAAAAGTTATTGTGCAATTTGTCCTGAGTACGCTGATACCTGATATGTGGGGGGGAACCTCTGTTCCTGCGCATGGCAAAGCTCAGAAGGGAAAGAGCGCCGTTTGACTTTTTCAATGCAAAATTAGCTGGAATTCAGATTGGACGCCATGTCATGTTTGAAGAGCCCCTGACAGGGCCACACCTATAATGAGGCGATTTGCACCAGCTGCTCAAGCGGCAGGCAGCAGGAGGCGGGATTATGCGCTCCTCTACCCGCAGCACCTACAATTTAGCCTCTGCGCGCTGATGCTGTGGTCGTGCAAGAGTTTGCAACTGATGCGGTCACAGGAGGGAAGGTGTCAGGGCCCCCTGATCATGTGACCCATGACTCCTCCCCTCCTGTGACCTCATCACAGGTCCTGTGCGCATCATTCCTTGGTTTATGCAGGACTACTGTCTGTCATCGTGAGTGAGCTACTTGTGTGTGTGAGCTGTGATACATGCATGTGTGAGCTGTGTGTGTGATACTTGTGAGCTGTGTGTGTGTGTGATACGTGTGAGCTGGGTGTGTGTTACGTGTGAGCTGGGTGTGTGAGTGATACGTGTGATACGTGTGAGCTGGGTGTGTGATACGTGTGAGCTGGGTTTGTGATACGTGTAAGCTGTGTGTGTGATACATGTGAGCTGGGTGTGTGTGTGATACGTGTGAGCTGGGTGTGTGATACGTGTGAGCTGTGTGTCATACGTGTAAGCTGGGTGTGTGATAGTGTGAGCTGGGTGTGTGATACGTGTGAGCTGTGTGTGTGATACGTGTGAGCTGGGTGTGTGATACTTGTGAGCTGTGTGTGATACGTGTGAGCTGTGTGTGTGTTACGTGTGAGCTGGGTGTTTGATACGTGTGAGCTTTGTGTGATACATGTGAGCTGGGTGTGTGTATGATACGTGTGAGCTGGGTGTGTGTATGATACGTGTGAGCTGGGTGTGTGTGTGATACGTGTGTGTGTGTGTGTGTGATACGTGTGAGCTGGGTGTGTGATACGTGTGAGCTGGTTGTGTGTGATGCATGTGAGCTGTGTGTGTGTGATACGTATGAGCTGGGTGTGTGAGCTGTGTGATACTTGTGAGCTGGGTGTGTGTGATACGTGTGAGCTGTGTGTGTGTGAAACGTGTGAGCTGTGTGTGTGCGATACGTGTGAGCTGTGTGTGTGCGATACGTGTGAGGTGTGAGCTGTGTGTGTGAGCTGTGTGTGTGTGATATGTGTGAGCTGTGTGTGTGATATGTGTGAGCTGTGTGTGTGATACGTGTGAGCTGGGTGTGTGATACGTGTGAGCTGTGTGTGTGATACGTGTGAGCTGGGTGTGTGATACGTGTGAGCTGTGTGTGTGTGATGCGTGTGAGCTGTGTGTGTGTGTGCGATACGTATGAGCTGTGTGTGTGTGCGATACGTGTGAGGTGTGAGCTGTGTGTGTGAGCGATATGTCTGAGCTGTGTGTATGATACGTGTGAGCGGTGTGTGTGATACATGTGAGCTGTGTGTGATATGTGTGAGCTGTGTGTGTGTGATACGTGTGAGCTGGGTGTGTGTATGATACGTGTGAGCTGGGTATGTGTGTGATACGTGTGAGCTGGGTGTGTGTGTGATACGTGTGTGTGTGTGATACGTGTGAGCTGGGTGTGTGATACGTGTGAGCTGGTTGTGTGTGATGCATGTGAGCTGTGTGTGTGTGAAACGTGTGAGCTGGGTGTGTGAGCTGTGTGATACGTGTGAGCTGGGTGTGTGTGATACGTGTGAGCTGTGTGTGTGTGAAACGTGTGAGCTGTGTGTGTGCGATACATGTGAGCTGTGTGTGTGCGATACGTGTGAGGTGTGAGCTGTGTGTGTGTGAGCTGTGTGTGTGTGATATGTGTGAGCTGTGTGTGTGATATGTGTGAGCTGTGTGTGTGATACGTGTGAGCTGGGTGTGTGATACGTGTGAGCTGTGTGTGTGTGATGCGTGTGAGCTGTGTGTGTGTGTGTGTGCGATACGTATGAGCTGTGTGTGTGTGCGATACGTGTGAAGTGTGAGCTGTGTGTGTGAGCGATATGTCTGAGCTGTGTGTATGATACGTGTGAGCGGTGTGTGTGATACATGTGAGCTGTGTGTGTGATATGTGTGAGCTGTGTGTGTGTGATACGTGTGAGCTGGGTGTGTGTATGATACGTGTGAGCTGGGTGTGTGTGTGATACGTGTGAGCTGGGTGTGTGTGTGATACGTGTGTGTGTGTGTGTGATACGTGTGAGCTGGGTGTGTGATACGTGTGAGCTGGTTGTGTGTGATGCATGTGAGCTGTGTGTGTGTGATACGTGTGAGCTGGGTGTGTGAACTGGGTGATACGTGTGAGCTGGGTGTGTGTGATACGTGTGAGCTGTGTGTGTGTGAAATGTGTGAGCTGTGTGTGTGCGATACGTGTGAGCTGTGTGTGTGTGCGATACGTGTGAGGTGTGAGCTGTGTGTGTGAGCTGTGTGTGTGTGATATGTGTGAGCTGTGTGTGTGATATGTGTGAGCTGTGTGTGTGATACGTGTGAGCTGGGTGTGTGATACGTGTGAGCTGTGTGTGTGTGATGCGTGTGAGCTGTGTGTGTGTGTGTGATACGTATGAGCTGTGTGTGTGTGCGATACGTGTGAGGTGTGAGTTGTGTGTGTGAGCGATATGTCTGAGCTGTGTGTATGATACGCGTGAGCGGTGTGTGTGATACATGTGAGCTGTGTGTGTGATATGTGTGAGCTGTGTGTGTGTGATACGTGTGAGTTGGGTGTGTGATACGTGTGAGCTGGTTGTGTGATACGTGCAAGTTGTGTGTGTGATACATGCGAGTTGTGTGTGTGATACGTGCGAGTTGTATGTGTGATACGTGTGAGCTGTGTGTGTGTGTGCGATACGTGTGAGCTGTGTGTGTGATACGTGTGAGCTGTGTGTGATACGTGTGAGCTGTGTGTGTTACGTGTGAGCTGTGTGTGTGTTACGTGTGAGCTGGGTGTGTGATACGTGTGAGCTGTGTGTGATACGTGTGAGCTGGGTGTGTGTGTGCGATACGTGTGAGCTGTGTGTGTGATACGTGTGAGCTGTGTGTGTGATACGTGTGAGCTGTGTGTGTGTGTGATACGTGTGAGCTGGGTGTGTGATACGTGTGAGCTGTGTGTGATACGTGTGAGCTGTGTGTGTGATACGTGTGAGCTGTGTGTGTGTGATACGTGTGAGCTGGGTGTGTGTGATACGTGTGAGCTGGGTGTGTGAGCTGTGTGATACGTGTGAGCTGTGTGTGTGTGATACGTGTGAGCTGTGTGTGTGTGATACGTGTGAGCTGGGTGTGTGAGCTGTGTGATACGTGTGAGCTGGGTGTGTGTGATACGTGTGAGCTGTGTGTGTGTGAAACGTGTGAGCTGTGTGTGTGCGATACATGTGAGCTGTGTGTGTGCGATACGTGTGAGGTGTGAGCTGTGTGTGTGTGAGCTGTGTGTGTGTGATATGTGTGAGCTGTGTGTGTGATATGTGTGAGCTGTGTGTGTGATACGTGTGAGCTGGGTGTGTGATACGTGTGAGCTGTGTGTGTGTGATGCGTGTGAGCTGTGTGTGTGTGTGTGTGCGATACGTATGAGCTGTGTGTGTGCGATACGTGTGAAGTGTGAGCTGTGTGTGTGAGCGATATGTCTGAGCTGTGTATATGATACGTGTGAGCGGTGTGTGTGATACATGTGAGCTGTGTGTGTGATATGTGTGAGCTGTGTGTGTGTGATACGTGTGAGCTGGGTGTGTGTATGATACGTGTGAGCTGGGTGTGTGTGTGATACGTGTGAGCTGGGTGTGTGTGTGATACGTGTGAGCTGGGTGTGTGTGTGATACGTGTGTGTGTGAGCTGGGTGATACGTGTGAGCTGGGTGTGTGTGATACGTGTGAGCTGTGTGTGTGTGAAATGTGTGAGCTGTGTGTGTGCGATACGTGTGAGCTGTGTGTGTGTGCGATACGTGTGAGGTGTGAGCTGTGTGTGTGAGCTGTGTGTGTGTGATATGTGTGAGCTGTGTGTGTGATATGTGTGAGCTGTGTGTGTGATACGTGTGAGCTGGGTGTGTGATACGTGTGAGCTGTGTGTGTGTGATGCGTGTGAGCTGTGTGTGTGTGTGTGATACATATGAGCTGTGTGTGTGTTCGATACGTGTGAGGTGTGAGTTGTGTGTGTGAGCGATATGTCTGAGCTGTGTGTATGATACGCGTGAGCGGTGTGTGTGATACATGTGAGCTGTGTGTGTGATATGTGTGAGCTGTGTGTGTGTGATACGTGTGAGTTGGGTGTGTGATACGTGTGAGCTGGTTGTGTGATATGTGCAAGTTGTGTGTGTGATACATGCGAGTTGTGTGTGTGATACGTGCGAGTTGTATGTGTGATACGTGTGAGCTGTGTGTGTGCGATACGTGTGAGCTGTGTGTGTGATACGTGTGAGCTGTGTGTGATACGTGTGAGCTGTGTGTGTTACGTGTGAGCTGTGTGTGTGTTACGTGTGAGCTGGGTGTGTGATACGTGTGAGCTGTGTGTGATACGTGTGAGCTGGGTGTGTGTGTGCGATACGTGTGAGCTGTGTGTGTGATACGTGTGAGCTGTGTGTGATACGTGTGAGCTGTGTGTGTGTGATACGTGTGAGCTGGGTGTGTGATACGTGTGAGCTGTGTGTGATACGTGTGAGCTGTGTGTGTGATACGTGTGAGCTGTGTGTGTGTGATACGTGTGAGCTGTGTGTGATACGTGTGAGCTGGGTGTGTGAGCTGTGTGATACGTGTGAGCTGTGTGTGTGTGATACGTGTGAGCTGTGTGTGTGTGAAACATGTGAGCTGTGTGGGTGTGTACGATACGTGTGAGCTGTGTGTGTGTGTGCGATACGAGTGAGGTGTGAGCTGTGTGTTTGAGCTGTGTGTGTGTGCGATATGTGTGAGCTGTGTGTGTGATACGTTTGAGCTGTGATACATGTGAGCTGGTTGTGTGATACGTGCAAGTTGTGTGTGTTATACATGCGAGTTGTGTGTGTGATACGTGCGAGTTGCATGTGTGATACGTGTGAGCTGTGTGTGTGTGCGATACGTGTGAGCTGTGTGTGTGATACGTGTGAGCTGTGTGTGATACATGTGAGCTGTGTGTGTTACGTGTGAGCTGTGTGTGTGTTACGTGTGAGCTGGGTGTGTGATACGTGTGAGCTGTGTGTGATACGTGTGAGCTGGGTGTGTGTGTGCGATACGTGTGAGCTGTGTGTGATACGTGTGAGCTGTGTGTGTGATACGTGTGAGCTGTGTGTGTGTGTGATACGTGTGAGCTGGGTGTGTGATACGTGTGAGCTGTGTGTGATACGTGTGAGCTGTGTGTGATACGTGTGAGCTGTGTGTGTGATACGTGTGAGCTGTGTGTGTGTGATACGTGTGAGCTGGGTGTGTGTGATACATGTGAGCTGTGTGTGTGAGCTGTGTGATACGTGTGAGCTGTGTGTGTGAAACATGTGAGCTGTGTGGGTGTGTACGATACGTGTGAGCTGTGTGTGTCTGTGTGTGATACGAGTGAGGTGTGAGCTGTGTGTTTGAGCTGTGTGTGTGTGTGCGATATGTGTGAGCTGTGTGTGTGATATGTTTGAGCTCTGATACAAGTGAGCTGGTTGTGTCATACGTGCGAGTTGTGTGTGCGATATGTGTGAGCTGTGTGTGTGATACGTGTGAGCTTTGTGTGATACGTGTGAGCTGTGTGTGTGCGATACGTGTGAGCTGTGGTGTGTGATACGTGTGAGCTGTGTGTGATATGTGTGAGCTGTGTGTGTGAGATACGTGTGAGCTGTGGTGTGTGGTACGTGTGAACTGTGTGTGATAGGTATGAGCTGTGTGTGCGATACGTGTGAGCTGTGTGTGTGTGATACATGTAAGCTGTGTGTGTGTGATACGTGTGAGCTGCGTGTGAGCTACTTGTGTGAGCTGTGTGATACGTGTGTGTGTGAGCTAAAGCAAAAGTTGGCACAACCTGCCAGTGTTCTACGATTTGGGTGAAGACATTCATTGTATGTGGGCTGGTGAATTTTTTTTTGTCAGGGCTGCTTTTTGGTCTCAGCCCGGCCCTGTGTAAGGAGCAGAGCCGCATGTGTATGAGGTGTGCGGAGCCACGCGTGTGTACGAGGTGCACGGAGCAGAGCCGCGCGTGTGTACGAGGTGCACGGAGCGGAGCCGCGCGTGTGTATGAGGTGCACGGAGCGGAACCGCGCGTGTGTACGAGGTGCACGGAGCGGAGCCGCGCGTGTGTACGAGGTGCACGGAGCAGAGCCGCGCGTGTGTACGAGGTGCACGGAGCGGAGCCATTTGTGTACAAGGTTTACAGAGCATGGCCACATGTGTACGAGGTTTATGGAGTGGAGCCATGTGTGTACTGAGTGGAGCCATGTGTGTGCGAGGTGTACAGAGTGGAGCTGTGTGTGTGCGAGGCATAAAAAGCGGAACCGTGTGTTTATGATGTGTGCAGAGCCATACGTGTACAAGGTGTATGGTGGGGAGCATTCATACCTCCCAGCGGGACAGTCCCGATATTAAGAGAGATTCTGTCCCACTGCCCCACCTGGGAGCTTACTTTTCCCGCAGACACAGGAGTACACGGCGGACCCCCGCAGAGTACTTTAAAATTCGCACATGACGTTCTACCGGAAGTGATGTGCTAGAAGCTGAACGGAAATTAGGTAGTTTCGGGAGGAGATTGTGACGGAACCATGGAGGCACTTCAGGGAATGTTTCAGATCCATCACCGTGTCCTCCTCCAACAGTGCGGACAGCAGGATCGCCTTGGACTCGGGGTTGCCGGCCATGTAAGCGGATCATGATATGTCCTGCATCGGGAGGCTCCGGTGGGCACTACAGTGGGAGCCGGGCTGCTATAGTATCTTTATAGAATCTTTCTCTCTCTGTTTCTTTATCTCTCTAATTTTTCTTTTTTTTCTCTCTCTTGGTTCTTTCTCTCTCTGTTTCTTTCCTTCTTTCTTCTTTCCCCTCTTTCTTTCTCTCTCTCTCATCTTTCTTTCTTTCCCCTCTTTGTCTCTTTGTTCTTTCTTTCTCTCTCTCTGTTTTTTTTCTCTCTGTTCTTTCTTTTTCTCAGTACCAGTCAGTGTGCCCACAGTACCAGTAGAATAGGAGGGGTAGGAAACTAGGTGGCACTGGTCATATTGAGCCTCTCATACTTTTTACTGGTGTATAATCATATGCCCTGCGCACCTCCATAAAGTGGGCCAGCCCCAGACAACAGAGTACAAACAAATCACTATTACTATCGGTCCAAGTGGACAATTATATACGTAAAGTTAATGATGTCCCTGTGCCAAGCAGTGCGGAGGATCAGAATGCACGGAGGAGACCAGAGCAGCGGGGTTTGGGGAGAAGAATTATATGGGGCCCATTATACTGTATGAAGTAATATATGGTGCCCATTATGGGGACCATTATACTGTATGAAGTAATAATATATGGTGCCCATTATACTGTATGCAGTAATATATGGTGCCCATTATACAGTATGAAGTAATATATTGGGCCCATTATACTGTAGGCAGTAATATATGGTGCCCATTATGCTGTATGAAGTAATATATGGTGCCCATTATACTGTACGAAGTAATATATGGTGCCCATTAAACTGTATGAAGTAATATATGGGGCTCAATATACTGTATGAAGTAATATATGGGGCCCATTATACTGTATGGAGCATTATATGGGGCCTATCATAATGTATGAAGTAATATATGGGGCCCATTATACTGTATGGAGCATTATATGGGGCTAGGGGATGACTTTCTGTTTGTTGTGGATCTAACCGCTGGCTCTCCCATGAGAAATTGGACCCCAAAAGTTGTCCAATTTGTCTTGAGTGCGCTGATACCCCAAATGTGGGAGGAGAAAACTACTGTATGGGCACACGTCGGGGCTCGGAAGGGAAGTAGTGATGTTTTGGAATGCAGACTTTGATGGAATGGTCTGCGGGTGTCATGTTGCCTTTGGAGAGCCCCTGATGTACCTAAACAGTGGAAACCCCCACAAGTGACCCCATTTTGGAAACTAGACCCCCTAAGGAACTTATCTAAATAGTTTTTGCACCACCACATTTTGAGAGCTATAATTTTTCCGTATTTTGAGTCACTGAGTCATGTGAGGTCTTATTTTTTGCGGGATGAGTTGACGTTTTTATTGGTACCGTTTTCGGGCACATGACATTTTTTGATAGCTTTTTATTCCGATTTTTGGGACGCAGAATGAACAGGAGCTAGCATTTCAAGAATTTCTTTTGGGGGGTGCGTTTACACCGTTCCGTGTGCGGTAAAATTGATAAGGTAGTTTTATTCTTCGGGTCAGTACGATAACAGCGATACCTCATTTATGTCTTTTCTTATGTTTTGACGCTTAAATGCAATAAAAAATTTTATATAAAAAATTATTTTTGCATCACTTTATTCTGCGAGCTATAACTTTTTTATTTTTTCACTGATGATGCTGTATCGTGGCTCGTTTTTTGGGGGACAAGATGACATTTTCAGCGGTACCATGTTTATTTATATCCGTCTTTTTGATCGCGCGTTATTGCACTTTTTGTTCAGCAGTATGATAAAGCATTATTTTTTGCTTTGTTTTTTATTTTTATTTTTTAAGGGGTTCGCTAAAGGGGTTAACTAATGGGACAGTTTTATATGTGCACTTTTATTGTTTTGGTTTTTTTTATTTCCAAAAAATGAATTTATTAGGGAATATTTTTTTATTTTTTTTATTTATTTAACGATTTTTTTATAAATTATTTTTACACTTTTTTTTTTTTTTTTTAACTTTATTACATTGTCCCAGATCAGCCATCTGTCACAGGTAGTGCTTGTGGCTTCCTCATGCCGGCGCTTTACAGGCATGAGGAAGCCGGCTCCCTGCAGGTCCCCGAAGGACCCCGCCACCATTTTGGATCCAGGGACCTGCAGGGAAGGAGGCCGATGTGCAGCGCTGCTGCGGGGGGCTCAGGGAAGCATGGAGGGAGCCCCCTCCCTGCCGATGCTTCCCTAAACCCCCGGTACACTGCGATCGTGTTTGATCGCAGTGTGCCAGGGGTTAACGTGTCGGGGCGGTCCGTGACTGCCCCTGACACATAGTGCCGGGTGTCAGCTGTGATAATCAGCTGACACCCGGCCGCGATCAGCGGCGCTCACCACGTGGGCGCCGCTGATCGCTATGACATACTATCCTATCCGTGGGCATAGGGGCCTGGTCCCATGGAAGGGATAGTACGTCACATGGCAGAAAGGGGTTAAATAAAAACATTAACCCTTGTTAGTACAACATTTGCTAAAAAAAATGTTTTGTTACTTACTTTTGTTTTGCAAATGATATAAAATTGCGGCACCTTCCCTTTAATAATTGATATCACTAGCCTTTCTCTCCTTCACAATTGAACAACTGTAGAGAGATTTTAAAACTATTGGGAGAAGACATCCTTCAAATATGAGAGACCTTGAGTAGTTTGCAAAAGAAGAGTAGTCCAAAATTGCACTTGAGAGGTGTAAGAATCTTGTTGATGGACATATGAAGTAATTGATTGAAGTTATTTATTCCAAAGGGTGTGCAATCAAATATTAAGTTGAGGGTGCTAACAATTTTGGGGGTTTTGTGTGAAATTTTGTCCATGTTGAATTTTTCTCTATGTTTCTTCGTGTTGTTCAAATACACATAATGGAAATGAATGTGTATAATAAAATGTGTAAATAATAATTTTCTTGGAGAAATACTTCACTTTATGGAACAGTTAAAAAGGTGGTAACACTTTTGACCATGTCTGTAACTTTTCTAAAGTAAAAAAGGGTTTAGTACAGTGTTAGTCAGTTGTTTTCCAAATGTTTTATTTGAGTTTCAATAAATGAGGAGGATGGGGGAGGAAAGATAGGGAAAAAGGGGGGAGAATGTAAAGGGAAAGAAGAAAAAAGGAAGGTCAATAAAGTCCAAATATAAAGAAGACATAAAATGAAACAAGTTAATGTAGAAGCATATTATGCAGTGAATTATTACAAAGGTAGGTATTTAAGCATATAATATATTAATATATATGTTCCACACTCCCAAACACAAGGGGCCTTAGGCAGGTGCACTCTGGGTGAAGACTTAAGAGAACAACTCCAGCCATCTAGACCATTTCCTAGAATATTTAGCAAATTGATCATGCACATTCACAAATTTCAATTCAAAAGAATGATGAAGGCTAAGTTTGTCTATAATTTCATTAATTTGTGGGGGTTTGGGGTTTTTCCAAAAGAAAGACAATACTATGTCTGGAGACTAGTAAAATGTGCATAATCAATAGCCTGTTAGAAGCATCAATTTTGTCTGCGTCCAGAGAAAGAAGGGCCAGACGAGGAGACAAAATAAGTCATGTTCCTAAGATAAAATCGATAAGGTTAGAAATCTTTCTCCAAAAGGGAACAATTTTGGGACATTGCCAAAATATATGCAAGATATTTCCTGGCATTCCACAATGCCTCCAACAGAGCGGAGAATTGTCAGGGTTGATTCTATTAAGTCTAACGGGGGTATAATACCATCTCGTTAAAAGCTTGAAGTGGGTCTCTTGTAGTGATAAGGAAATGGAAGAGGCATACGAGAGGGTACATGCCTGTTCAAGGTCAGAAGGGTCAATTGTCGTGTGCAATTCGGTTTCCCATTTGACAATATTTTGAGTCTTTACCGCTTCAAAGCTATTGTTACACCATTTGTACGTGTATTCAAATGCCAAAAAATATTATGATCTATATTACAAATAAGGTTAACTGCTGGTTCAGAGATTCTCGGGTAGATAGTAAGGAACTCAAGGATTATGTCTTTGAGGATAACATATTGTAAGTAGTATTGAGCATTCCGATACCGCAAGTATCGGGTATCGGCCGATATTCACTGTATCGGAATTCCGATACTGAGTTCCGATACTTTTAGCATATCGAATACCGGAATCGGAAGTTCCCATAATGCTATGAGCCAGTTTGATTTGATTCAGCCAATGACAATCCTCAGAAGTGTGGGCACATCCTGTTAGGCATGTAGGCATGTTAACTAATGGCATGGCTGTGATTGGCTGCTGAAATGATGTCATGATGCACTATAAAAGCCGCCGCCGCCATTTCTGGTTCACTCTGCTGTGAATTCAGTTAGGGACAGGCTGCTGTTCAAGACTGTGAGGGACAGTTAGAGATAGCGATTTTCACAATCATAGTGTGCTTTACCCAGGCTACATAATCCACCACTGTAGCTTTCTTTTGCCTTGCAGCAGTGTTCACAGCTGTCTGCAAGGTCTGTGTGAGTGCAGCTCACGCTGAGTAGCGTGTCCTGCAGCCACGTCTATTTGTAGGCCGCTCAGCGTGTGTCACTGCCTCATACATATTTTTCATTTTTTGCTGCTCATTTTTCATTCTCCTATTAGTGTGCACTGTGCATCCATCCGTATCCATATACGTTGGTTGCAAACACTATAGGAGTAGACAGCGGAGCCTCTCTGCAGCCTTTCAGTGCTAGTGCCCAGTTTGCTGCACTGTTCACGACTGTCTGAGAGGTCTCTGTGTGTGAGTGCAGCTCACGCTGAGTAGTGTGTCCTGCAGCTACGTCTGGTTGTAGGCAGCTCAGCGTGCATCACTGCCTCACACATATTTTTCTTTTATTGCAGCTCATTTTTTATTCTCCTATTAGTGTGCATCCATCCATATCCATCTACATTGGTTGGTTGCAAACACTATATAGGAGTAGATAGAGGAGCCTTTTTTCTGGCTTGTGCCCTTCAGCTGCAGCCAGATTAGTATTACCCTATTTTTTGGAGACTCATCTTTTGCATTGTAGGTTACCTTCCTGCATTGTAATAGCTCCAAAAAGTTTGTGATACTATCGCTTTCAAATCTTTGGTCACATCCTTTTAGTTTAAAAAAAATAAATAAAAAAAAATAAAGTTCACCAAACACTCCATTTGACAGTTGTGTAGGCCACATTAGCTCCTATTAAAGTGTAGTCCACACACACACTTCATAAACTTAGTGTTTCTTATACCTGTTACCAGCTGTTTAGGAATAAGCACACTAAGCCCCCCATTTGTACTTATCTGCCTATCTTTATCAGTCTACCAAGATGAAGAAGGCAGAGAGTAAGGCACGTGGGCGTGGAGTTTCAGCAGGGAGAGGACGTGGGGATTCTGCAGGGAGAGGATGTGGGGATTCTGTGCCTGCTGCGGGCACCAGTGAGTCAGCATCCCCCAGTTTTAGCAGGCAACAGTCCTTTATGCGCAGCTTTGTAGGACCTCGCCGTACCCCACTGCTGCGGGAGGAACAAATTAAAGCCGTTGTCGGATGGATGGCAGCTAATGCATCGACTTCAATGACTTCCACGTCCTCACAGGGCCAGAGCACTGAAGCGCAACCATCTGTCTCTTTTCCACCTGCCAAAGTGCCCAGGCAGTCTGAGAGCCCTGGACAGGAGCCATCACAGTCTCTACTTCTGTTCTCTGAATCTGTTGGCTTGGAAAGAGGGGGCCAGCCAAGCAGCATTCAAGAATGTGAAGAAGAGGGAGTATGCAGTGATGCGCAACTTCTTTGTCCCGCTGAATCTGAAAAGGCGGGTGGGCCAGTGCCTATGGTCAGCACACCTCAGTACGCATCAGATGATGACGAGACTGAGGTGCCACTTTCTGGTGCATACGGTGCTGGTGAGACAACCCAGGAGAAGCAGGTGTTTGAAGAGGGAAGTGTAGATGATGAGGTCCTTGACCCATCATGGCGTGAGGAACAGGAAGGTGGTGGGAGCAGCTCTGAGGAAGAGATTCCCCGAATGGCCAAAACAGGAGGGAGAGGGAGGGGGCAGACTTGGTGGCCTGTAGCCTTCACTTCGGCACCCGTTAGGAGCATTCCTCTTCCAAAAGCCAAAACGGGCGCTCCCAAGACTTGCAGTGCGTGGTCCTTTTTTGACACAGTTGCAGATGACATTTGCTTTGTCAAATGCAAGCTGTGTCATCAGAAAGTCAAAAGAGGGAAAAATGTCAGCAACCTCAATACCACAAATATGTGGAAACATGTGCGGACCAAGCACGAGGTGGAGTTAGGCCTCTTTCACACTTCAGTTTTTTGCCATCAGTCAAAATCCGCCAAAATTTGAAATTGGCGGATCCGCTTTTTCTTGTTGCGGATCCGCCAATTTCCCCATTGGGATACATTAGTGGCGGATTTTGACGGATGGTCGTCCGTTGCGTCCGATATTCGGCAGATCCGCAAAATTCTTTGCGGATTCTGTCTGAGGGGGACGGAGAATGTAACGTTTTTTTTCGCCGTCAAAATGGCGGATGACGGCGGATCCGCCGTCATCAGCCAAGCGGTAGAATGGGGCCCTATGGGCGGCGGATCCGCCGGGATCCGCGATTTTGCGGAATCCGCCGGCAGGATCCGCAAAATCGCACTGCGCATGCCCAGAAAAAAAGATACTTTTCCAGACAGTCCCAAAACTATATAAGATGGGCTAATTGGGCCCAGACATGCAGTAGCAGCCAGACAGCAAGCCAGCCAGACCACCACCAAGCCTGCAAGACAGCCACCAAGCCTGCCAGACCACCCACCCAGCCTGCCAGACCACCCAGCCTGCCAGACACCCACCAAGCCTGCAGCCACAGCTATCAAGAGGCCTGCCAGTACCAGCTTTACCAAGTGTGAGTATACCTATGACATTTCTGTGTATGGCCTGCAAGTGTGTAGCAAGTGTGTGTGTGTGTGTGTGTGTGTGTGTGTGTGTGTGTGTGTGTGTGGTCTGCGAGTGTTGCATGTCTGTTTTTTTTTTTTTTATATTTTTTTTTTCTGTTGCTTGTGTACTGCATTTTATTTTCATACAACTGTAATTATATTGTATTTTTTATGCTGTGATTGCTGCGATTGAGTGGTGTATGGTATGTGGTGTAATTGGGCCCAGACAATCCGGCACCAGCAACACTGAATACTCCAAGCAAGACATCCGACTGCAGCCTGCCTGACAGAAGATTCAACTAGAGCTATAAAACCTGTCTGCCCAGCTGCAAGTCTACCACCTGCAAGACCCCTGGAGCGTGTGTGTGTATGTGTGTGGCCTGTGTGTGCATTTTTATTTATTTATTTTTTTTTTTCTGTTGCATGTGTACTGCTTTTTATTTTTATACAACTGTAATTATATTGTATTTTTTATGCTGTGATTGCTGCGATTGAGTGGTGTATGGTATGTGGTGTAATTGGGGCACCAGACAATCCGGCACCAGCAACATTGAATACTCCAAGCAAGATATCAGACTCCAGCCTGCCTGACAGAAGATTCAACTAGAGCTATAAAACCTGTCTGCACAGCTGCAAGTCTACCACCTGCAAGACCCCTGGAGCGTGTGTGTGTGTATGTGTGTGGCCTGTGTGTGCATTTTTTTTTTTTTTTCTGTTGCATGTGTACTGCTTTTTATTTTCATACAACTGTAATTATATTGTATTTTTTATGCTGTGATTGCTGCGATTGAGTGGTGTATTGTATGTGGTGTAATTGGGCCCAGACAATCCGGCACCAGCAACACTGAATACTCCAAGCAAGATATCAGACTCCAGCCTGCCTGACAGAAGATTCAACTAGAGCTATAAAACCTGTCTGCACAGCTGCAAGTCTACCACCTGCAAGACCCCTGGAGCGTGTGTGTGTGTGTGTTGCATTTTTTTTTTTTTTTTTCTGTTGCATGTGTACTGCATGTTATTTTCATACAACTTTAATATTGTATTTCTTGCTGTGATTGTGTGGTGTAAGGCTGGTTTCATATTTGCACTTTATAGCGCAGTGATAACCTGCACACGTCCACCACTAATCCCTGTCCCATCTGGTCATCACCGCCTACTAGCACACATGGACGCTTGCGATCTGCACACCCTATCTTTAGTATCAGTCAGGCTGGTGTTTTAATGTAGATGTCTGGGCCCAATAACACCACATTCAATACCTTTTAGGCCGATTTCACATTTGCACTTTATAGCGCAGCGATGGCCTGCACACGTCCGCCACAAATCCCCGCCTACTACCGCACATGAATGCTTGCGATCTGCGCACCCTATCTTTATCATAGGGTGCGTAGATGGTGCGCTGGCAGGATTTTACCATGTGCTGCGCACTTTTGAAGGTGTGCCCTTGTGCGCCAAACGCAGCATGTTGCATTTTGGCGCGCACGGCACACCTTCAAAAGTGCGCAGCACACTGTAAAATCCTGCCAGCGCACCATCTGCGCACCCTATGATAAAGATAGGGTGCGCAGATCGCAAGCATTCATGTGCGGTAGTAGGTGGGGATTTGTGGCGGACGTGTGCAGGCCATCGCTGCGCTATAAAGTGCAAATGTGAAACCGGCCTAAATGGTATTGTATGTGGTTTGGGCCCAGACATCTGGCAACAGCCACACTGAAGAAACCGAACCAGACATCAAACACCAGCCTGACTGATAGAATTTCAAACTCCGCTGCAAATCTTCCACCTGCAAGACACCTGGAGTGTGTAGCCTGGCTGTGTGTTATGCGTGTTTGCGTTTTTTTATTTTTCATGTATTGTGGTATTTAAAATAAAGAGCAGAGTAGCTCCTATTTTTTGGAAAAAAAAAAATAATAAAAAAAATAAATAAATAAATTGTTTTGAAAAAATCTACATTGTATCATTTAAAAAAAGGTAAAATTAAGTTACCATAAAGGTAATTGAAGTGTTCTGGTATACAAGTGTGGTTAAAAGTGAGATTGCAACATACCATGAAAAAATGGGTATACACAACTGAGTTTCAGGGAATTCAAAACCATGCAAACACAGTGGGTATACACAGAAATTAAACACCTTCAATCACTGGTTACATACTCTGTTGAGAGTTTCAGGGAATGCAAACACTGGTATACACAGCAATTACACACTACACGCCTTCAATCACTGGTTACACGGTGAGACCTTTAATCACTGGTTACACTCTCGGTGAGAGTTTCAGGGAATGCAAACTGGTATACACAGCAATTACACACCTTCAATTACTGGTTACACTCAGTTACAAAACACAAAGAAAGTAGGTTTACACAAAATATTAGACACCTTCAATCACTGGTTACACTCTGAGATAAGGGAATCTAGACATGCAAACACTTAAAATTGCGTATAATTAGTTTCAGGGAATTACACATACAAAATGTGGTTTTTTTTTGTTTTTTTTTTAACTTTCATATCATTTTCTTTCAGTTCACACAATGAAGCGCCACCATACCGGCAGACACGGCCAGCCCAACCATAGCAGAGATTCAGACCGCAGCAGGGATCAACGCAGCAGACATGACCGGTCAGACCGCAGCAGAAACAACCCTGACCGCAGCAGAGAGGAACAGCCACACCGCGGCGTACAGGCAACCATTAGTTTCCCTGTAAGTATAAAGACCTGAAAGCTTATTATGATCCTTTGTATAGTAGCTTAACAAGTCTATTTATACTTGCAGATCACTTCAAGCACTACCAGCAGGGTAGCAGCAGAGAGAGCCAGCCAGGCTGCAGCAGAGAGGCCCAGCCAGACCGCAACAGAGACTGCCAGCCAGGCCGAAGCAGATACTGCCAGCCAAACATTTTCCCTGTAAGTATAAAAGCCTGAAAGCTTATTATGATACTTTGTATAGTAGCTTAACAAGTGTGTTTATACTTGCAGATCAGTTCAGGAAGCAACACAGCTGCCCCAAGCCGTAATGTCTTCTCCTGAAAGCTCCCCCTCACATCATCAGCGAGCTGAGGTAAATAAAATTTTGTTTTTTTTTTATTTAAAATAATTTTTTTGTGGTTAAAAACACTATCCTATTATGTTTTAACAGGAAGCTGATTCAGAGGAGCTTCCAGGAGGAGACGTGCAGGGTGGAGAGACACACGGAGGGGGTGCGCAGATTGTAAGTTTAGCACATACACAGATACATAATGCTACACCCAACACAAACATTCATCACAGTGCACACCATAACTATGCATCCATCCAAACATTTTTTTTTTTTTCCCACAGTCTTCAGAATCCGGTGCCCGCACTAGAGTGACTCCCAGGACATCCCAGGGTCGTCAAGGTGATGCCTCTGGTGGTCGGCAAACGGTAAGTAACCCTATTTTGATAATTGTTTAAATGAACATCATGTGTTTGAATATAATGTAATTTTTTGCATTTTGTTTTGTTTTTTATCTTCACAGGTTTCACAGCGTGCTCCCCGCAGACATCAGGAGGAGGGTGTCATTATTGATAGTGATGACCTCATCCATGAGGTGGAAATCCGGGAGCCGCTGTGGAACATGGCAAACCGTCTTCATGCCGACCAACCAACCACACGACGGCTCTGGGATGAAGTCTGTTCTTCAGTTATTGACAACTGGGAGGAACTCAATGCGAGGGCCAGGGATTTTGTGCGTAAGTATTACAACTTCAGTAACTTATATTTCCAGCATGTGAAGTGTTGAATACTAAACCTTTTTTTTTTTTTTTTTGCTTCACAGGTGACAGGGTTATCACACGGTGGCGGTCGCTCCGGGATCGCTTCAAGAGGGACTACAACAAAGAGATTCAGACCCCGAGTGGATCGTCGGGAGGACGCCGGGGACCCCAGTACAAAAACTACCAAGCCCTGGCGTTCCTGCGATCTACAATGGCGTGCAGAAGGTAAATATTCCCCAAACAATTCCTGTAGTAGAAATGTTTAACCAATTTTTTTTTCAGCAGACTTAAATTAAATATCAATATTTTTAATATACATTTTTTTCTTCTTTTTTTTTTTTTTAGCACCATCTGCAGCACTCGGGAGTCTGCATCAGAGTTGCGTCCCTCTGGAGTGATCCCTAGTGAGACCGCCCCCGGTGACCACATCGAGGTATCCGACCCCTCTGTACCTACCCTCTTGTCTGATCCCTCTATCCCCTCCACCAGCACTGGAGCAGCAGGGCAGACTTCATCACATGAAGCTGCTGGTGACGACTTGTTCCCTGTTCCCCACCCCTCAGACACTGCCGCAACATCTCGACCAACTTTTGGTTCTGGCCGGCAGCGTCTGAGGAGTCAGGAAAGGATGACCTTGTCTGACTGTTTGAGTCTAAACTCAACTGTTCAACACGGTTTCCACACTTATGGACAACGGTTATCTTCTGGGTTGACCATGATCAATCAAAGTATCATGGAACTCAGAAGATACATGGAACAGATGAGTTTAGAATCAAACCAGACACCGAGACATACCTTTTTTCAATCTGTTGTCCGGCAAATAGAAGGTTTAAGTACTCACCAGCAGATGCGTGTGATGCAAGCCTGTCAGAATGCTCTAGTGGAAGTGCTTGCTGAAGCATCTCTTCCTCCCCCTGTCTATCCTTCCACAGTCCATCCTCCCCCTGTCTATCCTTCCACAGTCCATCCTCCCCCTGTCTATCATTCCACAGTCCATCCTCCCCCCGTCCATCCTTCCACCACCATCAATCACACAGCCGTCCCTCCTCCTACCACTCCCTCTCCTTTCTCTAGTTCCCCATTCCATTCTTCCCAGTACCTACCTTCCCCATTGCATTATACCCCAATGCCCTCGCCATACCCACCCCCACATACACCTTCAATGTACCCACAAACCTCGT
This sequence comes from Dendrobates tinctorius, assembly GCF_039654945.1. Classification (NCBI taxonomy): domain Eukaryota; kingdom Metazoa; phylum Chordata; class Amphibia; order Anura; family Dendrobatidae; genus Dendrobates; species Dendrobates tinctorius. Next base: position 93,051,228 of record NW_027361696.1, on the reverse strand, counting down.
CTGTCCATCCACTCCCGTCCCAACCACATGTGTTAAACCCCCCTTCCACTTCTGGTCCTCACCAACTCCCTCCCCAGTCCCCTACCCCCCCCCTCGATGTGGTCAACCCTGTTAACCCCCCCTCCAATACTATCTCCACCCAACATTATCATAGTTTGTAATTTTTCTGTTGTAATATACCAAAAAAAAATTAAAAAAAGGTAATATACCAAAAAAAATTAAAAAAGGTAATATTATACCAAAAAAAAGTTACCAAAAAGGTAATATACCAAAAAAAGTTACAAAAAAAGTTAAGAAAAAAAATTAAAAAAAAAAAATACAGTTAATACAAATTGTCAGAAATAAACTGTTTTTTTTCAAAAAACTTTATTGTGATGTTTATTTTTTGCTTCTTTATTCAAATTACACCAGTGGTGTAAAAGGTAAACACAACACTTGTTAACACAACACACAACCCTGGGTAATATTTCACAGTACACCGGTGGTGTACAAGGTACAAAAAAACACTTGGTAGCACAACATTTGATAACCAACACTTGTGAACATTTCAAAGTGTAAAACGCTTGGTACACAACACTTGGTAACTTTACGCTTGGTACACAACACTTGGTAACTTTACGCTTGGTACCCAACAATTGTTAACACTGCAAAGTGTAAAACTAACCAAATCACATGGTAAAACACAATGCTTGTGCAAAGCAAACACTTGGTAAAATTTCACATAAAAAAAAAAAAAAAAAATTACTCACAATTGGTATGAAGAAAATTATATCATGTCATCTTGCCAGTCCACTTGTCCCTCTGGTGTAACAAAATAATCTGCAAAGGTATCCCTAATTCTTGCCACTGAACCAGTACTCTGAAAAGTTTGCTGCTCATAATCCCACAAGGTGGTTTCATACACATTTTCATCGATGGAAACTGGTTCCTTTGAAAGGACAAAATTGTGCAGGATTACACAGGCCTTTACCACCTCATCCACAGTCTCTGTTTTCATTTTCATGGCCGTTAACAGTACTCTCCATTTGGCAGTTAAAATTCCAAACGCGCACTCCACCACTCTGCGCGCTCTGGTTAACCGATAGTTATAGATTCTTTTCTGGTGTGTTAATCCACGACAACCATATGGCTTCAGTAGGTGTTTTGAAAGTTGAAAAGCATCGTCGCCAACGCACACAAAAGGCATTGGTGGGCCTGTTGTTCCAGGGAGTGGTCTTGGAGGTGGGAAGTTAAAATTGTCTCCATACAAGCGACGGCCCATGGTGGAACTCTTGAATACCTGTGAGTCGTTAGAACGACCGTATGCACCAATGTCCACGGCAATGAATTTGCAGTTTGCATCCGAAATGGCCATAAGCACAATGGAAAAGTATTTTTTATAGTTGTAAAACTGTGAACCAGATCCCATGGGTTTCACAATCCTGATATGCTTGCCATCCACGGCACCGATGCAGTTTGGAAACTGGCAGATATCTTGAAACTTCTCTGCAATCTCCAGCCACCTCTCCTGGGTTGGCTCTGGGATGTATTCCTCCTGTAGAGAATCCCATAATGCCCGGCAGGTCTGTTGTACAATTCCAGCAATAGTGGAAATCCCAATCCGGAACTGGAAATGGAGGGAGGTGAAGGATTCTCCAGTTGCCAGGAATCTTAAAAAAAGGGAAAAAAAGTAAAATTAATACAAACTACAAGCCATAACATAACAATAAAAGCCTGCAGAATCTGAAACATTTTAAAAGGTAGATAACTTACCGAAGGGTCACCATCAAACGCTCCGCCGGTGATATAGAAAACCGCATGTAGGTGTCCCTTCGCCGGATTTGTTCTCCAACACGATCCACCAATATCTCAAAGAATTCCATCCGCATGCGCACGTAGTTGAAGAACTTGTCCGGATTCTCCCTCAATTCCAGGTACAGTGTGGAAAAAACGCCACGGGTGAACCTCTGCGCATTAATGGGATGAATCCACTGGCGCCGTCTCCTCATACGCAGGATTCGCAGTCTTCTTTTCTCCCTCTCGATAGCAATAATTGCCAACCGATTCAAGTGAATATCCAATTCCACACAGAAGCTGTCAATACTCGCAATAACTCCTTCCAGACTCGCACTAACTCCTTCCATCGCTGCCACTAGCTCTAAAACCTTTCAAAGAAATTGTATCACAACACCCTAGATATATTTCTCCCTAGTTTCCAGCATCCAATCACATTTGAGAGCATTTTCCAAGAGCGAATCATATTTGGGAGCATCCCATTTTGGAGGTGTGGAAAAACGGATCTGTAAAAAACGGATCCAACGGATGACAAAACGGATGCAAACTGATGGAACGGATCCGTTTTGTTGAGGATCCGCAGTAAAATCGGTATGGCGGATCCTCAACAAAACGGATCCGTTCCATCAGTTTGCATCCGTTTTGTTTCCATTTTTGCGGATCCGCCATTTTCAAATTTTTGGCCGATTTTGACTGATGGCAAAAAACTGAAGTGTGAAAGAGGCCTTACACAGACACACTGAAGACGTAGGCCAACGTAGAGCACCACCTACCACTTCTTCAGCTCGTGTTGGGGCCTCTTCCTCCAGCTCACACACAGCTGGTTCGGTTTCCTCACAGGATCGCCAAGGAAGAACCTCTGGCACTGTTGTCCGGAGACCCAGTGACATTCCACCCACAGCACCACGTTCCCAGTCATCCTCACACTCCCAGGCCACTCTAGAGCCATCGGTAGCACAGGCATGGGATAAAAGGCGGCCATACTCTGCAAACCATCCCCGAGCACAGGCTCTGAATGCTGGCATTGCCAAACTACTGGCCCTTGAAATGCTCTCATTCAGGCTGGTGGAGACTGACACCTTCCGGAACTTCATGGCATTGGCAGTGCCACAATACACCATTCCCAGCCTCTTTTATTTCAGCAAGCAAGCCGTCCCTACCCTGCAAAAGCATGTGGAGGGAAAAATAAAACACGCGCTACTAAATGCCGTCAGTAGCAAGGTCCACCTGACCACCGATGCGTGGACCAGTAACCATGGACAGGGACGATACCTTTCCCTCACTGCCCATTGGGTCAATGTTGTGGAGCCGGGTACAGATCTGGAGAGTGGTGTTGTACGTGTTCTGCCAATTCCACGGATTGCAGGAATCCAGTCTGTACACATTGACTCCTCCTCCTACTCAAGTTCCTCAGAAACAGCGCTGCAGGAGCCTGTTACGACCGATATGAGCACAGCCGTGGCCAAATGTCAAAAGGCCGTACTCAAATTAATTTCTTTGGGGAATCGAAGCAACACAGCGCAGGAGCTCTGGAATGCCATCAAGCAGGAGAGCGACGTGTGGTTGTGCCAGCGAATCTCCAGCCAGGCTTGGTAGTGTGTGACAATGGCCGAAATCTGGTGGCAGCTCTGGGCCTAGGCAACCTCACTCACATCCCATGTCTGGCACATGTGCTGAACTTGGTCGTGCAGAGCTTTCTGAGGGACTACCCGGATCTTGATGCACTGCTGCACAAGGTCCGCATAGAGTGCGCTCACTTGCGGCATTCCAGCACGGCAAGATCGCGCCTTGCTGCTCTGCAGCGCCGATTACGCCTTCCGGAACATCGCATCATATGTGACCTACCCACCAGGTGGAATTCAACGTTACATATGTTGGAGCGATTGTGTGAGCAGCAGGCAGCAGTCATGGAGTACCAGCTGCATCAGGCGCAAACAAGTCACACTTTGCGCCGGTCACACTTCAGCACCACTGAGTGGGCCTCTATGAAGGACATCTGCCACGTTTTGCGTGCCTTCAATGATTCCATGCGGATGGCGAGTGCAGATGATGCACTAGTCAGCATGACTGTCCCCCTTATCTGCCTGCTTCAAAAAACACTGCAAGCACTAAGGGAGGAGGTTTTGGAAGAGGTGGAGGATGAGGAGTCACAAATGCCATCTGCTTCTGGACAGTCTGCGCTACGTGGTTCCTCACAAAGGCCTAGGCAGGGGACACTTTGTGAGGAGGATGAGGAGGAGTCGATGGAGGAGGAAGACATCTCTCCAGAGGAGGGAGGTACACAAACCTCTACTCAGTATGTACAGCGAGGGTGGGGTGATGCAGAGCAGGCAGAGATGACGACTCAAGCAGGGGACAGCGTTTCTTTGGCAGTTGGGAGTCTGCAGCACAAGGTTGATTTCATGCTGCAGTGCCTGAGAAATGACCGCCACATCGTCCACATTCTCAACACGGCTGATTATTGGGTGTACACCCTCCTAGATCCTCGCTACTGGGACAACTTACAAAGCCTCATACCACTGTTAAATCGGGAGCATAAAATGCGGGAGTACCAAGACACACTGGTGCAGTCCATCATGTTCTCCATTCCACCCGACAGCAGTGCTGCTAGTGCTTTACAAAGCAGCTCTGTGCGTCGAGGCAGTGGAGGAAGCTCTGCACAAAGAGGGAGCAGAGGCGGCACCTCAGCACAAGGCAAGACCACTATGGCCCAAATGTGGAAAAGTTTTGTGAGTCCGCCACAAATGTCTACACCATCACAGACGGCTCCAGTCAGCAGGAGGCAATGTTTCCGTCAGATGGTGACAGACTACATGTCTTGCCCTGTTAGTGTACTCCCAGACGGCTCTTCCCCCTTCAAGTTTTGGGTCTCTAAGCTGGATACATGGCCAGAGCTTAGCCAGTATGCATTGGAGGTGCTGGCTTGCCCTTCTGCCAGTGTATTATCGGAACGCGTCTTTAGTGCCGCAGGTGGTGTACTAACAGACCGTCGCACCCGACTATCCTCCGATAAGGTTGACCGGCTTACTTTTCTGAAAATGAACAAGGCCTGGATCTCCAAAGACTTTGCCATTCCTCTTACAGACTAAATTTGTGGTTGGCAACTATATCCAGGTCTGGATCTCGTCAGAATTTGCCAGTCCTCTTCCAGAATAAATAATTGGTTGGCAACAGTATCCAGGTCTCCTGTTGTGTTCATGTTTCTACCACCTGAACTGTAATCCCTGGGCTTCAACACAGTCAGTTGTTGCTCAGAAGTTCCGTCTGCACAGAGAAAAACACTAGCTCCTGTGTTAGTGGGGTTCAGTAACGCCAGCTGCTCCCCTGCTGTGTGGACAACAAAGTCTCCTGCTGCCTCCAAAATCACACTACATCTTATTTTCTACTTGCTCCAAGTAGGCCTCAGCCTGCTCCTTGATTGATCCTGGGCTTCAACACAGCCAGTTGTTGCTCGGAAGTGCCGTCTCCACAGAGAAAAACACTAGCTCCTGTGTTAGTGGGGTTCAGTAACGCCAGCTGCTCCCCTGCTGTGTGGATGGCAAAGTCTTCTGCTGCCTACACAGTCACACTACTACTGATTTTTAACCATGCTCCACTTAGGCCTCTGGCTCCACTGTCTCTAGTATTTCCCCTGGCCTCCAACCCCGCCAGTTGCTGTTCAGAAGTGGCAACTCAACAATCCACACTTGTTCCTGTGTTACTGGGGCCCATTCACGTCAGTTGATCCCCTGATGTGTGTCCGGCAATGTCTCCTGCTCTGTCCACATTCCCACTAATAGTAGTGGGAATGTGGACAGAGCAGGAGACATTGCCGGACACACATCAGGGGATTAACTGATGTGACTGAGCCCCAGTAACACCAGAACAAGTGTACATTGTGCAGACGCCACTTCAGAGCAGTAACTGGCGGGGTTGGAGGCCAGAGGAAATACTAGAGACAGTAGAGCCAGAGGCCTAAGTGGAGCACGGTTACAATCAGTAGTAGTGTACAACCGATATAAAACTTGCTTCAAGTAGGCCTCAGCCTGCTCCATGATTGATCCTGGGCTTCAACACAGCCAGTTGTTGCTCGGAAGTGCCACCTGCACAGAGAAAAACACATGTTCCAGTGTTAGTGGGGTTCAGTAACGCCAGCTGCTCCCCTGCTGTGTGGACGACAGTGTCCTGCTGCCTCCAAAATCACACTACATCTTATTTACTACTTGCTCCAAGTAGGCCTCAGCCTGCTGCATGATTGACCCTGGGCTCCAACATCGCCAGTTGCTGCTCAGAAGTGTCTTTGGCACGGGTACTCCCTCCTGCCCAGCCTGGTTCCAGCACGCCTGCTGTTTCCGGGGAGTGTCAACGTCACTTTGCCACCAATACATTGTCCTGTCGTATTGCGGGGGGTTAGCCGAGTCTATGGTGCCTGCAGTTTAGGTGCTTCCTATGTGGGCTGCAGGTTCTGGTAATAAAGGCTGGTTCCGTAGTGCCAATAGGACTAGCACCCCCTGTTGGACTGTGGGTTTCGGTAACTGCGGCCTGCTCACGGCCTTGCAACTTTGTTTATTATGGGTACCTTCTGCTACCCATCAGGGTTCCAGCACCGTCAGCTGATTCTCAGCAGTGCCTTTGGCCGAGGTGCCTCCTTCTCGGTATCCGAGTTCCAGCAACGTCTGCTGGTTCTTGGTAGTGCTTTTTAGCACAGGTACCTCCTGCTTAGAAACCGTGTTCCAGCACCGTCAGTTGGTCCACGGTTGTGCCATTGGCTCTTGTTCCTTCTGCTGCCACTCTGGGTTCCAGCACCATCAGCTGGTCCTCGGTAGTTCCATTGACTCTTGTAGCTTCTGCTACCCATCCGGGTACCAGCACCATCAGCTGGTTCTCGGCAGTGCCTTTGGCTGAGGTGCCTCTTTCTCGGTATCTGAGTTCCAGCAATGTCTGCTGGTTCTTGGTAGTGCTTTTTAGCACAGGTACCTCCTGCTTAGAATCCGTGTTCCAGCACCGTCAGCTGGTCCACGGTTGTGCCATTGGCTCTTGTTCCTTCTGCTGCAACTCTGGGTTCCAGCACCGTCAGCTGGTTCTCAGTAGTTCCATTGACTCTTGTAGCTTCTGCTACCCATCCGGGTTCCAGCACCATCAGCTGGTTCTCGGCAGTGCCTTTGGCTGAGGTGCCTCTTTCTCGGTATCTGAGTTACAGCAACGTCTGCTGGTTCTTGGTAGTGCTTTTTAGCACAGGTGCCTCCTGCTTAGAATTCGTGTTCCAGCACCGTCAGCTGGTCCACGGTTGTGCCATTGGCTCTTGTTCCTTCTGCTGCCACTCTGGGTTCCAGCACCGTCAGCTGGTTCTCGGTAGTTCCATTGACTCTAGTAGCTTCTACTACCCATCCGGGTTCCAGCACCGTCAGCTGGCTCTCGGCAGTGTCTTTGGCACGGGTACTTCCTCCTGCCCTGCCTGGTTCCAGCACGCCTGCTGTTTCCGGGGAGTGTCAACGTCACTTTGCCACCAATACATTGTCCTGTCGTGTTGCAGTGGGGTTAGCTGAGTCTATGGTGCCTGCAGTTTAGGTGCTTCCTATGTGGGCTGCGGGTTCTGGTAATAAAGGCTGGTTCCGTAGTGCCAATAGGACTAGCACCCCCTGTTGGACTGTGGGTTTCGGTAACTGCGGCCTGCTCGCGGCCTTGCAACTTTGTTTACTATGGGTACCTTCTGCTAGCCATCTGGGTTCCAGCACCGTCAGCTGGTTCTCAGCAGTGCCTTTGGCCGAGGTGCCTCCTTCTTGGTATCCGAGTTCCAGCAACGTCTGCTGGTCCTTGGTAGTGCTTTGTATCACAGGTACCTCCTGCTTAGTAACCTTGTTCCAGCACCGTCAGCTGGTCCACGGTTGTGCCATTGGCTCTTGTTCCTTCTGCTGCCCCTCCGGGTTCCAGCACCGTCAGCTGGTCCTCGCTAGTTCCATTTGCTCTTGCAGCTTCTGCTACCCATCCGGGTTCCAGCACCATCAGCTGGTTCTCGGCAGTGCCTTTGGCTGAGGTGCCTCTTTCTCGGTATCTGAGTTCCAGCAATGTCTGCTGGTTCTTGGTAGTGCTTTTTAGCACAGGTACCTCCTGCTTAGAACCCGTGTTCCAGCACCGTCAGTTGGTCCACGGTTGTGCCATTGGCTCTTGTTCCTTCTGCTGCCACTCTGGGTTCCAGCACCGTCAGCTGGTTCTCGGTAGTTCCATTGACTCTTGTAGCTTCTGCTACCCATCCGGGTTCCAGCACCATCAGCTGGTTCTCGGCAGTGCCTTTGGCTGAGGTGCCTCTTTCTCGGTATCTGAGTTACAGCAACGTCTGCTGGTTCTTGGTAGTGCTTTTTAGCACAGGTGCCTCCTGCTTAGAATTCGTGTTCCAGCACCGTCAGCTGGTCCACGGTTGTGCCATTGGCTCTTGTTCCTTCTGCTGCCCCTCCGGGTTCCAGCACAGTCAGCTGGTCCTCGCTAGTTCCATTTGCTCTTGCAGCTTCTGCTACCCATCCGGGTTCCAGCACCGTCAGCTGGTTCTCGGCAGTGCCTTTGGCCTAGGTGCCTCCTTCTCGGTATTTGAGTTCTAGCAACGTCTGCTGGTCCTTGGTAGTGCTTTGTAGCAAAGGTACCTCCTGCTTAGTAACCGTGTTCCAGCACCGTCAGCTGGTCCACAGTTTTTCCATTGGCTCTTGTTCCTTATGCTGCCCCTCCGGGTTCCAGCACCGTCAGCTGGTCCTCGCTAGTTCCATTTGCTCTTGTTCCTTCTGCTAACCATCCGGGTTCCAGTACCGTCAGCTGGTACTCAGCAGTTCCTCAGCCTTCTTGTACCTTCTGCTACTTTTCCAAGTTCGAGCTTGTGGAAATGGTTTTTGGTTCTCACTCTGGATCTCCCTGATGACGACACTGAAGACTACAACCCTGAAGACCACACCGAAGAAGACCAAAAAGATGACCCTGAAGAAGATGACCAAGAGGACAAAGAACATGAAGACAACCACCAAGATGCAGAACAACAAGAGACAGAAGACCAAGAAGCTATAAAACCAAAAGCAGAAGAACATTAAGCATAAGACTAAAAATCAGAGCAAATGATATCTAAATTATAAGCAGAAGAATACTAAGCAGTGTATGGGGGTGAGTCCGTTCCTCCTCGTGGTGCCCCTGGAAAATGCCGGCTGCTGCAGGCCAAACTGAACGCGGACAAATCCTGTTGTAAATCTTTTGTGACAGGCAGAACGGAAGGTATAATCTTGAAACTTTTATAGATAACAACTACAGGAATGCCTGTCACAAATAAGAATATGATGAAGAAGAAGAATAAGAAGAAGATGAAGAAGTAGAACATGAAGAAGAATAATAGTTGAATAAGAAGAATATGAAGAATGTAAAAAAAAAGAATAATAGGAAGAAGGTGAAGAAGAAGATGAATAAGGTGAAGAAGTTGATGAAAAAGATGCTGCTGCCGAGGATGATGAAGGAGAAAGTGTGGGAGAAGTAAAAAAGAAGGTGAAGAGCATGGAAGTAGTGAAACATACATATCTGACAAAATATAAAAGAGGCTAACATAGTCAATATCTTTGTAACTCCGAACGTCTTTAAAAAAAAATTTAATTCCTGCTATTCCATTTGATTGGGCTAAACCTCTATGGCTTTAATGTCTCCTACACCTCCGCCAATACATTCTACATTATTATTAGTTGTTTTTCTTCATGTAGAATTAACCTACAAGGAAAGAAAGGGTTTTTTTTAATTCCGATATTTCTGTTCCATTGGCTTGAATGGGACTTCCGGGATCGGAATATGCGATATCCGATACTTTTTGGATATCGGCCGATCCAATCCGATCTGATATTTTTCACTATCGGGTGGTATCGCTCAACACTAATTGTAAGAAAGCAGGGGTAGTAGATTGAAATCTTTCCTTGAGTTTATTGTAAGGTGTACAAGTAACGCCATCGTATAAATTTTTAATTTTTTTAAGTCCAAGTTCAGACCAAATGGGGGTCAATGGTCTGATTAGACGCTTGAAAGATAACTGATAGAGCCAGATTTTTTATTGTGACTTCTTTGTTAGAGCCTCTTTTTGGAGCAGAAAATTTTTTCCAAGCTTCAGAAATAGCTTCAAAAATCGGATGAGAATTTGTAATTAATTTTTTATGAAGGAGTTGGTTCAGAATTGGTAGGTGAAGAGTAGAGTTGAGCGATACCAGCCGATACTTGAAAATATCGGATCGGAATGGATCGGCCGATCTTAAAAAAAAGTATCGGTATCGCCGATTCCGATACCGGGAACCAATGCAAGTCAATGGGGCCAAAATATCGGAATTAAAAAAAACCCTTTCTTTCCTTGTAGGTTAATTCTACATGAAGAAAAACAACTAAGAATAATGTAGAATGTATTGTGGGAGGTGGAGGAGACATTAAAGCCATAGAGGTTTAGCCCAATCAAATGGAATAGCAGGAATTAAACTTTTTTTTTTAAAGATGTTAGGAGTTACAAAGATATTGACTATGTTAGCCTCATTTATATTTTGCCAGACATGTATGTCTTCTTCTTCTACTTCCTTTTTTTACATTCTTCTTCTTCTTCTTCTACTTCCTTTTTTTACATTCTTCTTCTTCTACTTCCTTTTTTTACATTCTTCTTCTTATTCCTTTTTTTACATTCTTCTTCTTCTTCTTCTACTTCCTTTTTTTACATTCTTCTTCTTCTTCTTCTTCTTCTTCTTCTTCTTCTTCTTCTTCCTTTTCTTACATTCTTCATATTCTTCTTATTCAACAATTATTATTCTACATATTCAGCTTCTTCATCTTCTTCCTATTCTTCTTCATCATATTCTTGTTTGTGTCAGGCATTCCTGTAGTTGTTATCTAGAAAAGTTAGAAGTTTACACCTTCCGTTCTGCCTGTCACAAAAGATTTACAACAGGATTTGTCCGCGTTCAGTTTGGCCTGCAGAAGCAGGCCTTTTCCAGGGGCACCACGAGGAGGAACGGACTCACCCCCATACACTGCTTAGTCTTCTTCTGCTTATAAATAAGATAATATCATTTGCTCAGAGTATTAGTCTTATGCTTAATGTTCTTCTGCTTTGTTTTTTTTATGCTTCTTTGTCTTCTCTCTCTTGTTGTTCTGCATCTTGGTGGTTGTCTTCCTGTTCTTTGTCCTCTTGAACCAGCTGACGGTACTGGCACCCGGAGGGGCAGCAGAAGGAACAAGAGCCAATGGCACTACCGAGGACCAGCTGACGGTGCTGGAACCCGGTTACTAAGCAGGAGGTACCTGTGCTACAAAGCACTACCAAGGACCAGCAGACGTTGCCGGAACTCGGATACCGAGATGGAGGCACCTAGGCCAAACGCTCTGACGAGAACCAGCTGACGGTGCTGGAACCCGGAGGGGTAGCATAAGCTGCAAGAGCAAATGGAAATAGCGAGGACCAGCTGACAGTGCTGGCACCCGGAGGGGCAGCAGAAGGAATAAGAGCCAATGGCACAACCGAGGACCAGCTGACGGTGCTGGAACCCGGTTACTAAGCAGGAGGTACCTGTGCTACAAAGCACTACCAAGGACCAGCAGACGTTGCCGGAACTCGGATACCGAGATGGAGGCACCTAGGCCAAAGGCTCTGACGAGAACCAGCTGACGGTGCTGGAACCCGGAGGGGTAGCATAAGCTGCAAGAGCAAATGGAAATAGCGAGGACCAGCTGACAGTGCTGGCACCCGGAGGGGCAGCAGAAGGAATAAGAGCCAATGGCACAACCGAGGACCAGCTGACGGTGCTGGAACCCGGTTACTAAGCAGGAGGTACCTGTGCTACAAAGCACTACCAAGGACCAGCAGACGTTGCTGGAACTCGGATACCGAGATGGAGGCACCTAGGCCAAAGGCTCTGATGAGAACCAGCTGACGGTGCTGGAACCCGGAGGGGTATCAGAAGTTACCCCTGAAAAGCAAAGTTGGCATGCCGCAAGCTGGCCGCAGTTACCGAATCACACAGTCCTACAGGGGGTGCTTGTCCTACTGGCACTATGGAACAAACCTTTCTTACCAGAACCCGCAGTCCACATAGGAAGCACCTAAACTGCTGGCACCCTAGCCTCGGCTAACCCAACCGCAACACGACATGGCAACTTGGGGTGGCAAACTGACATTGACACTTCCCGGAAACAGCAGGCAGGGCTGGAACCAAGCTGGGCAGGAGGGAGTACCCGTGCCAAAGTCAGTTATGAGCAGCAACTGGCGATGTTGGAGCCCAGGACAAGCACTTAGCAGGCTGAGGCCTGATGTGCTGTCAATTGGGAGGCAGCAGGACAGATTGCCATCAAAACAGCAGGGGAACAGCTGACGTTACTGAACCCCACAAACACAGGAGCTAGTGTTTTACTCTGTGAAGACGGCACTTCCGAGCAACAACTGGCTGTGTTGAAGCCCAGGGACAAGCACGGAGCAGGCTTAGGCTGCATTGAAGAAATTTTAAGATCGGTTGTAGACTACTAATTTGAACCAAGCTCCACTTAGGCCTGTGGATTCACTGATTTTCGTATTTCCCCTGTCCTCCAACCCCGCCAGTTACAGCTCCGAAGTGGCGTCTGCACAATCCACACTTGTTCCTGTGTTACAGGTGTTCAGTCCGGTCAGTTAATCCCCTGATGTGTGTCCGGCAATGTCGCCTGCTCTGTCCACATTCCGATAATGGGAATGTGGACAGAGCAGGCGACATTGCCGGACACACATCAGGGGATTAACTGATCGGACTGAACACCTGTAACACAGGAACAAGTGTGGATTGTGCAGACGCCACTTCGGAGCTGTAACTGGCAGGGTTGGAGGACAGGGGAAATACGAGAGACAGTGGAGCCACAGGCCTAATTGGAGCACGGTTAAAAATCAGTAGTGGTACGACTGTGTAGGCAGCAGGAGACTTTGCCATCCACACAGCAGGGGATCAGCTGACATTACTGAACCCCACTGAGACACGGGAGCAAGTATCTCTTTCCGTGTGGACGGCACTTCCGAACTACAACTGGCTGTGTTGAAGCCCAGGAAATAGGAGGGTGTAGGCAGAGGCCTACTGTATTTTGAATGAGTTTACAGCAGGAGAGACTGCCATCCACACAGCAGGGGATCAGCTGACGTTACTGAACCCCACTGAGACACGGGAGCAAGTATCTCTTTCCGTGTGGACGGCACTTCCGAACTACAACTGGCTGTGTTGAAGCCCAGGAAATAGGAGGGTGTAGGCAGAGGCCTACTGAATTTTGAATGAGGTGACAGCAGGAGAGACTGCCATCCACACAGCAGGGGATCAGCTGACGTTACTGAACCCCACTGAGACACGGGAGCAAGTATCTCTTTCCGTGTGGACGGCACTTCCGAACTACAACTGGCTGTGTTGAAGCCCAGCAAATAGGAGGGTGTAGGCAGAGGCCTACTGTATTTTGAATGAGTTTACAGCAGGAGAGACTGCCATCCACACAGCAGGGGATCAGCTGACGTTACTGAACCCCACTGAGACACGGGAGCAAGTATCTCTTTCCGTGTGGACGGCACTTCCGAACTACAACTGGCTGTGTTGAAGCCCAGGAAATAGGAGGGTGTAGGCAGAGGCCTACTGTATTTTGAATGAGTTTACAGCAGGAGAGACTGCCATCCACACAGCAGGGGATCAGCTGACGTTACTGAACCCCACTGAGACACGGGAGCAAGTATCTCTTTCCGTGTGGACGGCACTTCCGAACTACAACTGGCTGTGTTGAAGCCCAGGAAATAGGAGGGTGTAGGCAGAGGCCTACTGAATTTTGAATGAGGTGACAGCAGGAGAGACTGCCATCCACACAGCAGGGGATCAGCTGACGTTACTGAACCCCACTGAGACACGGGAGCAAGTATCTCTTTCCGTGTGGACGGCACTTCCGAACTACAACTGGCTGTGTTGAAGCCCAGGAAATAGGAGGGTGTAGGCAGAGGCCTACTGAATTTTGAATGAGGTGACAGCAGGAGAGACTGCCATCCACACAGCAGGGGATCAGCTGACGTTACTGAACCCCACTGAGACACGGGAGCAAGTATCTCTTTCCGTGTGGACGGCACTTCCGAACTACAACTGGCTGTGTTGAAGCCCAGGAAATAGGAGGGTGTAGGCAGAGGCCTACTGAATTTTGAATGAGGTGACAGCAGGAGAGACTGCCATCCACACAGCAGGGGATCAGCTGACGTTACTGAACCCCACTGAGACACGGGAGCAAGTGTCTCTTTCCGTGTGGACGGCACTTCCGAACTACAACTGGCTGTGTTGAAGCCCAGGAAATAGGAGGGTGTAGGCAGAGGCCTACTGTATTTTGAATGAGTTTACAGCAGGAGAGACTGCCATCCACACAGCAGGGGATCAGCTGACGTTACTGAACCCCACTGAGACACGGGAGCAAGTATCTCTTTCCGTGTGGACGGCACTTCCGAACTACAACTGGCTGTGTTGAAGCCCAGGAAATAGGAGGGTGTAGGCAGAGGCCTACTGAATTTTGAATGAGGTGACAGCAGGAGAGACTGCCATCCACACAGCAGGGGATCAGCTGACGTTACTGAACCCCACTGAGACACGGGAGCAAGTGTCTCTTTCCGTGTGGACGGCACTTCCGAACTACAACTGGCTGTGTTGAAGCCCAGGAAATAGGAGGGTGTAGGCAGAGGCCTACTGTATTTTGAATGAGTTTACAGCAGGAGAGACTGCCATCCACACAGCAGGGGATCAGCTGACGTTACTGAACCCCACTGAGACACGGGAGCAAGTATCTCTTTCCGTGTGGACGGCACTTCCGAACTACAACTGGCTGTGTTGAAGCCCAGGAAATAGGAGGGTGTAGGCAGAGGCCTACTGTATTTTGAATGAGTTTACAGCAGGAGAGACTGCCATCCACACAGCAGGGGATCAGCTGACGTTACTGAACCCCACTGAGACACGGGAGCAAGTATCTCTTTCCGTGTGGACGGCACTTCCGAACTACAACTGGCTGTGTTGAAGCCCAGGAAATAGGAGGGTGTAGGCAGAGGCCTACTGTATTTTGAATGAGTTTACAGCAGGAGAGACTGCCATCCACACAGCAGGGGATCAGCTGACGTTACTGAACCCCACTGAGACACGGGAGCAAGTATCTCTTTCCGTGTGGACGGCACTTCCGAACTACAACTGGCTGTGTTGAAGCCCAGGAAATAGGAGGGTGTAGGCAGAGGCCTACTGTATTTTGAATGAGTTTACAGCAGGAGAGACTGCCATCCACACAGCAGGGGATCAGCTGACGTTACTGAACCCCACTGAGACACGGGAGCAAGTATCTCTTTCCGTGTGGACGGCACTTCCGAACTACAACTGGCTGTGTTGAAGCCCAGGAAATAGGAGGGTGTAGGCAGAGGCCTACTGAATTTTGAATGAGGTGACAGCAGGAGAGACTGCCATCCACACAGCAGGGGATCAGCTGACGTTACTGAACCCCACTGAGACACGGGAGCAAGTGTCTCTTTCCGTGTGGACGGCACTTCCGAACTACAACTGGCTGTGTTGAAGCCCAGGAAATAGGAGGGTGTAGGCAGAGGCCTACTGTATTTTGAATGAGTTTACAGCAGGAGAGACTGCCATCCACACAGCAGGGGATCAGCTGACGTTACTGAACCCCACTGAGACACGGGAGCAAGTATCTCTTTCCGTGTGGACGGCACTTCCGAACTACAACTGGCTGTGTTGAAGCCCAGGAAATAGGAGGGTGTAGGCAGAGGCCTACTGTATTTTGAATGAGTTTACAGCAGGAGAGACTGCCATCCACACAGCAGGGGATCAGCTGACGTTACTGAACCCCACTGAGACACGGGAGCAAGTGTCTCTTTCCGTGTGGACGGCACTTCCGAACTACAACTGGCTGTGTTGAAGCCCAGGAAATAGGAGGGTGTAGGCAGAGGCCTACTGTCTTTGTAATGCGGAGACAGCAGGAGAGACTGCCATCTCCACAGCAGGGGAACAGCTGGCAGTGCTGAACCCCACTAACACTTGAACGAATGTGTTTGGTTCTGTGGAGATGACACTTCTGAACACCAACTGACGCTGTTGGAGCCCAGGATTAGGCGAGGAGCAGGCTGGGGCCTACTGGATTTTGGCAGGTGAAGGCAGCAGGAGACTTGCCATCTCCACAGCAGGGGAACAGCTGGCAGTGCTGAACCCCACTAACACTTGAACGAATGTGTTTGGTTCTGTGGAGACGACACTTCTGAACACCAACTGACGCTGTTGGAGCCCAGGATTAGGCGAGGAGCAGGCTGGGGCCTACTGGATTTTGGCAGGTGAAGGCAGCAGGAGACTTGCCATCTCCACAGCAGGGGAACAGCTGGCAGTGCTGAACCCCACTAACACTTGAACGAACGTGTTTGGTTCTGTGGAGACGACACTTCTGAACACCAACTGACGCTGTTGGAGCCCAGGATTAGGCGAGGAGCAGGCTGGGGCCTACTGGATTTTGGCAGGTGAATGCAGCAGGAGACTTGCCATCTCCACAGCAGGGGAACAGCTGGCAGTGCTGAACCCCACTAACACTTGAACGAATGTGTTTGGTTCTGTGGAGACGACACTTCTGAACACCAACTGACGCTGTTGGAGCCCAGGATTAGGCGAGGAGCAGGCTGGGGCCTACTGGATTTTGGCAGGTGAAGGCAGCAGGAGACTTGCCATCTCCACAGCAGGGGAACAGCTGGCAGTGCTGAACCCCACTAACACTTGAACGAACGTGTTTGGCTCTGTGGAGACGACACTTCTGAACACCAACTGACGCTGTTGGAGCCCAGGATTAGGCGAGGAGCAGGCTGGGGCCTACTGGATTTTGGCAGGTGAAGGCAGCAGGAGACTTGCCATCTCCACAGCAGGGGAACAGCTGGCAGTGCTGAACCCCACTAACACTTGAACGAACGTGTTTGGTTCTGTGGAGACGACACTTCTGAACACCAACTGACGCTGTTGGAGCCCAGGATTAGGCGAGGAGCAGGCTGGGGCCTACTGGATTTTGGCAGGTGAAGGCAGCAGGAGACTTGCCATCTCCACAGCAGGGGAACAGCTGGCAGTGCTGAACCCCACTAACACTTGAACGAACGTGTTTGGCTCTGTGGAGACGACACTTCTGAACACCAACTGACGCTGTTGGAGCCCAGGATTAGGCGAGGAGCAGGCTGGGGCCTACTGGATTTTGGCAGGTGAAGGCAGCAGGAGACTTGCCATCTCCACAGCAGGGGAACAGCTGGCAGTGCTGAACCCCACTAACACTTGAACGAACGTGTTTGGTTCTGTGGAGACGACACTTCTGAACACCAACTGACGCTGTTGGAGCCCAGGATTAGGCGAGGAGCAGGCTGGGGCCTACTGGATTTTGGCAGGTGAAGGCAGCAGGAGACTTGCCATCTCCACAGCAGGGGAACAGCTGGCAGTGCTGAACCCCACTAACACTTGAACGAATGTGTTTAGCTCTGTGGAGACGACACTTCTGAACACCAACTGACGCTGTTGGAGCCCAGGATTAGGCGAGGAGCAGGCTGGGGCCTACTGGATTTTGGCAGGTGAAGGCAGCAGGAGACTTGCCATCTCCACAGCAGGGGAACAGCTGGCAGTGCTGAACCCCACTAACACTTGAACGAATGTGTTTGGCTCTGTGGAGACAACACTTCTGAACACCAACTGACGCTGTTGGTGCCCAGGATTACGCATGCCGCATGCAGAGGCCAATGGGCAGCGGTTTTTATGGAGGTTGTGGACTACTACTGATTCTAACCATGCTCCACTTAGGCCTCTGGCTCCACTGTCTCTACTATTTACCCTGGCCTCCAACCCCGCCAGCTACATCTCTGAAGTGGCGTCAGCACAATCTACACTTGTTCCTGTGTTACTGGTGCTCAGTCCCATCAGTTGATCCCCTGATGTTTGTCCGGCAAGTTCGCCAGCTCTGTCCTCATTCCCACTACTGGTTATGGGAATGTGGACAGAGCAGGAGACCTTGCCGGACACACATCAGGGGATAAACTGATGGGACTGAGCCACAGGAACACAGGAACAAGTGTAGATTGTGCTGACGCCACTTCAGAGATGTAGATGGCGGGGTTGGAGGTCAGGGGAAATAGTAGAGACAGTGGAGCCAGAGACCTAAGTTGGGCACGGTTAAAAATCAGTAGTGGTTTGAATGTTGATGGAGCTGGTGATTCTGCCGTCCACACAGCAGGGGATCAGCTGGCATTACTGAACCCCAGTAACACAGGAGCTAGTGTGTTTCTCTGTGCAGACGACACATCTGAGCGACAACTGGCTGTGTTGAAGCACAGGGATTATAGTTCAGGTGGTAGAAAAATGAACACACCAGCAGACCTGGATACAGTTGCCAACCACTAATTTAGTCTGTAAGAGGAATGGCAAAGTCTTTGGAGATCCAGGCCTTGTTCATTTTCAGAAAAGTCAGCCGGTCAACATTATCGGAAGATAGTCGCGTGCGACGGTCTGTTAGTACACCACCTGCGGCACTAAAGACACGTTCCGATAATACACTGGCAGCAGGGCAAGCCAGCACCTCCAATGCATACTGGCTAAGCTCTGGCCATGTATCCAGCTTAGAGACCCAAAACTTGAAGGGGGAAGAGCCATCTGGGAGTACAGCGACAGGGCAAGACATGTAGTCTGACACCATCTGACGGAAGCGTTGCCTCCTGCTGACTCGAGGCGTCGCTGATGGTGTAGACAATTGTGGTGGACACACAAAACTTTGCCACATTTGGGCCATAGTGGTCTTGCCTTGTGCTGCGGCACTGCCTCTGCTCCCTCTTTGTGCAGAGTTTCCTCCACTGCCTCGACGCACAGAGCTGCTTTGTAAAGCACTTGCAACAATGCTGTCGGGTGGAATGGAAAACATTATGGACTGCACCAGTGACTCTTCGTACTCCCGCATTTTACGCTCCCGGTTCAACGTTGGTATGAGCCTTTGTACGCTGTCCCGGTAGCGAGGATCTAGGAGGGTGTACACCCAATAATCAGCCGAGACGAGAATGTGGGCGATGCGGCGGTCGTTTCTCAGGCACTGCAGCATGAAATCAACCATGTGCTGCAGACTCCCAACTGCCAAAGAACCGCTGTCCCCTGTTTGAGGCGTGACCTCGACCTGCTCTGCATCACCCCACCCTCGCTGTACATACTGAGTAGAGGTTTGTGTACCTCCCTCCTCTGGAGAGATGTCTTCCTCCTCCATCGACTCCTCCTCATCCTCCTCACAAAGTGTCCCCTGCCTAGGCCTTTGTGAGGAAACACGTAGCGCAGACTGTCCAGAAGCAGATGGCATTTGGGACTCCTCATCCTCCACCTCTTCTGAAACCTCATCCCTTAGTGCTTGCAGTGTTTGTTGAAGCAGGCAGATAAGGGGGACAGTCATGCTGACTAGTGCATCATCTGCACTCGCCATCCGCGTGGATTCATCGAAGGCACGCAAAACGAGGCAGATGTCCTTCATAGAGGCCCACTCAATGGTGCTGAAGTGTGAACGGCGCACAGTGCGACTTGTTTGCGCCTGATGCAGCTGGTACTCCATGACTGCTGCCTGCTGCTCACACAACCGCTCCAACATATGTAACGTTGAATTCCACCGGGTGGGTAGGTCACATATGATGCGATGTTCTGGAAGGCCAAATCGTCGCTGCAGAGCAGCGAGGCGCGATCTTGCCGTGCTGGAACGTCGCAAGTGAGCGCACTCTATGCGGACCTTGTGCAACAGTGCATCAAGATCCGGATAGTCCCTCAGAAAGCTCTGCACGACCAAGTTAAGAACATGTGCCAGACATGGGATGTGTGTGAGGTTGCCTAGGCCAAGAGCTGCCACCAGATTTCGGCCATTGTCACACACTACCAAGCCCGGCTGGAGATTCGCTGGCCCAAACCACACATCGCTCTCCAGCTTGATAGCATTCCAGAGCTCCTGCGCTGTGTGGCTTCGATTCCCCAAAGAAATTAATTTGAGTACAGCCTGTTGACGTTTGGCCACGGCTGTGCTCATATCGGTCATAACAGGCTCCTGCTCTGCTGTTTCTGAGGAACTTGAGTAGGAGGAGGAGTCTATGTGTACAGACTGGAGTCCTGCAATCCGTGGCGTTGGAAGAACACGTACAGCGCCACTCTCCAGATCCGTACCCGGCTCCACAACATTGACCCAGTGGGCAGTGAGGGAAAGGTATCGTCCCTGTCCATGGTTACTGGTCCACGCATCGGTGGTCAGGTGGACCTTGCTACTAACGGCGTTTAGTAGCGCATGTTTTATTTTGCCCTCAACATGTTTCTGCAGGGCAGGGACGGCTCGCCTGCTGAAATAAAAGCGGCTGGGCACGTTGTATTGGGGGACTGCCAATGCCATTAAGTCCCGGAAGGTGTCAGTGTCCACCAGCCTGAATGACAGCATTTCAACTGCCAGAAGTTTGGCAATGCCAGCATTCAGAGACTGTGCTCTGGGATGGTTTGCCGAGTAAGGGCGCCTTTTATCCCATGCCTGTGCTACCGATGGCTGTGATGGATGGGAACGTGCTGTTATGGGTGGAATCTGACAGGGTCTCCGGACAACAGTGGCAGAGGTTCTTCCTTGGCGATCCTGTGAGGAAGCCGAACCAGCAGTGTGTGAGCTGGAGGAAGAGGGCCCAACACGAACTGAAGAGGTGGTAGGTGGTGCTGTACGTTGGCCTACGTCTTGAGGGTGTCTCTGCAACTCCAACTCGTGCTTGGTGCGCACATGTTTCCACATATTTGTGGTATTGAGGTTGCTGACATTTCTCCCTCTTTTGACTCTCTGATGACACAGCTTGCATTTGACAAAGCAAATGTCATCTGCAACTGTGTCAAAAAAGGACCACGCACTGCAACTCTTGTGAGCGCCCGGTTTGCCTTTGGAAGGAGGAATGCTCCTAACGGGTGCCGAAGTGGAGGGTACAGGCAACCAAGTCTTCCCCCTCCCTCTGCCTCCTGTTTTGGCCGGTAGGGGAATCTCTTCCTCCGAGCTGCTCCCACCACCTTCCTGTTGCTCACGCCATGATGGGTCAAGGACCTCATCATCTTCCCTCCCCTCTTCAAACAGCTGCTTCTCCGGGGTTGTCTCGCCAGCACCGTACGCACCAGAAAGTGGCAACTGAGTCTCGTCATCATCTGATGCGTACTGAGGTGTGCTGACCATAGGCACTGGCCCACTCGCCTCTTCAGATTCAGAGGGACAAAGAAGTTGCGCATCACTGCATACTCCCTCTTCTTCACATTCAGGAATGCTGCTTGGCTGGCCCCCTCTTTCCAAGCCAACAGATTCCGAGAACAGAAGTAGAGATTGTGATGGCTCCTGTCCATGTCTCTCTGACTGCCTGGGCACTTTGGCAGGTGGTGAAGAGACAGATGGTTGCTCTTCGGTGCTCTGACCCTGAGAGGATGCGGAAGTAATTGAAGTCGATGCGTTAGCTGCCATCCATCCGACAACGGCTTCAATTTGTTCCTCCCGCAGCAGTGGGGTACGTTGAGGTCCTACAAAGCTGCGCATAAAGGACTGTTGCCTGCTAAAACTGGGGGATGCTGATCCACTGGTGCCCGCAGCAGGCCCAGAATCCCCACGTCCTCTACCTGTAGAATCCCCACGTCCTCTCCCTGCAGAATCCCCACGTCCTCTCCCTGCTGAAACTCCACGCCCACGCCCACGCCCCCGCGCCTTACTCCCTGCCTTCTTCATCTTGCAAGACTGCTTAAGATAGGCAAAAAAGGACAAAGGGGGGCCTTAGTGTGCTTATTCCTGAACAGCTGGTTACAGGTACAAGAAACACTAATTTTATGAAGTGTGTGTGTGTGGACTAGACTTTAATAGGAGCTGATGTGGCCTACACAAGTTCAAAATGTAGTGTTTGGTGAACTTTTTATGTGGTTTCTTTGTTTGAAACAAACTCAAAGTATGAGAACAAAGAATTGAAACTGATAGTATCACCAACTTTTTGGAGCTATTACAATGCAGGCAGGTAACCTACAATGCAAAAGATGAGGCTCCAAAAAAATTGGGTAATACTAATCTGGCTGCGCCGGCAGGGCACAAGCCAGAAAAAAAAGCTCCTCTATCTACTCCTATATAGTGTTTGCAACCAACCAATGTTGATGGATACGGATGGATGCACACTAATAGGAGAAGAAAAAATGAGCTGCACTCAGAGACAAATATGTGTGAGGCAGTGACGCACGTTGAGCGTCCTACAACCAGACGTAGCTGCAGGACACTCTACTCAGCGTGAGCTGCACTCACACACAGTCAGAGACCTCTCAGACAGCCGTCAACAGTGCAGCTAAGTGGGCACTGGCACTGACAGGCTGCAGAAAGGCTCCGCTGTGTACTCCTATATAGTGTTTGCAACCACCGTAGATGGAGACGGATGGATGCACACTAATAGAAGAAAAAATGAGCTGCACTCAAATAAAAATATGTGTGAGGCAGTGACGCACGCTGAGCGTCCTACAGCCAGACGTAGCTGCAGGACACACTACTCAGCGTGAGCTGCACTCACACACAGTCAGAGACCTCTCAGACAGCCGTGAACAGTGCAGCAAAGTGGACACTAGCACTGAAAGGCTGCAGAAAGGCTCCGCTGTCTACTACTAGTGTTTGCAACCAACGTATATGGATACGGATGGAAGCACACTAGATTGAAATTATTTAAAAAATGCAGCTCAAAAAATAAAAGATGTATGAGGCAGCAGTGATCACACTGGGTGGCCTACAGCCTGACGTGGCTGCAGGACCCACTCCACAGCGTGAGCTGCACTCACACAGCCCTTGCAGACAGCTGTGAAAACAGCGCTGCTAGGGAAAAGCAAGCTACAGTGGTGGTTTATGTAGCCTGGATAAAGCACAATATTGTTTTTAGAATCGCTATTTCTAACTGTCCCTCACAGTCTTCTACAGCAGCCTGTCCCTAACTGAATTCACAGCAGAGTGACCAGAAATGGCGGCTGCGGTGGCTTTTATAGTGCATCATGACATCATTTCGGCAGCCAATCACAGCCATGCCAATAGTTAACATGCCTACATGCCTAACAGGATGTGCCCACACTTCGGAGGATTCCCATTGGCTTAATCAAAGCAAGCAGGCTCATAGCATGATGGGAACTTCCTATTCCGATTCCGATCCCGGAATCCGATATGAAAAAAGTATCGGAATTAAGTATCGGAATTCCGATACCGCTGATATCGGCCGATACCCGATACTTGCGGTATCGGAATGCTCAACACTAGTGAAGAGGTTTATAATTATTAAAGAACAGTTCTAGTTCATGCCAAGCTGGTGTCGTATCATGAGGCCACCAGTATGAGCTTTGTTTGACTAAATGTGCAATGTAATAGGCTGTAATATTTGGGGAACCAGCTCCACCATAAGCTTTATGGCTGTGTAGAATATTTTTTGCTATTCTGGGTCTTTTGTTATTCCATATAAAGGAGTTTAATGAGGCTTGAAGGTTTGTGAGAGAGGAAGTGGGTATTTTTAAAGGCAGTGAGAGAAGTAGGTATAGGATTTTTGGGAAAATATACAACTTGACCATCATGATTCTTCCCCACCAAGAAAGACCATCATCTCTAGATGTACGGAATTCATTAAAAAGCTTTTAGTAAGCTAAAGTTTATTTTTAGCTCTAAGCTCTAAGTTTATTTTTATTAGAGAGATTACGTCTTTGACAAATTTTAGGCCTAGATATGTCAGCCCATCAGTGGCCCACCCCCAAGGTGAGAGACCCTCAATTTCCTCTTGGTCTGATCCTAGGTTAAAGCCAAGTATTTTGGATTCTGAGTCGTTTATTTTAAAACTAGCTGAAGAGCCCGGCGCTGCCCGGGCATAGTAACTAACTGTGGTAAGCTATAGAAAATTATAATTATCCTCCATCCCATAGTCCCGTGCTCATATACCCATCATACATATCCACGATCCCATAGGCCCGTGCCCATATACCCATCATACATATCCTCCATCCCATAGTCGAGTGCCCATATACCCATCACACATCTTCCATCCCATAGTCCCATGCCCATATACCCATCATACATAATCTCCATCCCATAGTCCCATGACCATATACCCATCATACGTATTCTCCATCCCATAGTCCCATGCCCATATACCCATCATACATATTCTCCATCCCATAGTCGAGTGCCCATATACCCATCATACATATTCGCCATCTCATAGTCCCATGCCCATATACCCATCACACATCCTTCATCTCATAGTCCCATGCCCATATACCCATCATACATATCCTCCATCCCATGGTCCCGTGCCCATATACCCATCATACATATCCTCCATCCCATAGTCCCATGCCCATATACCCATCATACATATTCTCATCTCATAGTCCCATGCCCACATACCCATCATACATATTCGCCATCCCATGGTCCCGTGCCCATATACCCATCATACATATCCTCCATCCCATAGTCCCATGCCCATATACCCATCATACATATTCTCATCTCATAGTCCCATGCCCACATACCCATCATACATATTCGCCATCCCATAGTCGAGTGCCCATATATCCATCACACATCCTTCATCTCATAGTCCCATGCGCATATACCCATTATACATATCCTCCATCCCATAGTCCCGTGCCCATATGCCCATCATACATATCCGCCATCTCATAGTCCCATGCCCATATACCCATCATTAGAGTTGAGCGATACCGTCCGATACTTCAAAGTATCGGATCGGAATGGATCGGCCGATCTTAAAAAAAAGTATCGGTATCGCCGATTCCGATACCGGAAGTCCCATTCAAGTCTATGGGACTTCCGGTATCGGAATAAGAAAAATCCTGTTTTTCCCTTGTACAGCCTCTCGGGTCTGTACGGGCCTTTCGGGGGGCTGTGCCGGCCTGCCAGGGGGTCTGTGCAGGCTCCGGTGGTCTGTGCCGGCCTGCCGGGGGGCTGTGCAGGCTCCGGTGGGCTGTGCCGGCCTGCCGGGGGGCTGTGCCGGCCTGCCGGGGGGCTGTGCAGGCTCTGTGGGGCTGTGCCGGCCTGCCGGGGGGCTGTGCCGGCCTGCCGGTGGTCTGTGCAGGCTCCGGTGGGCTGTGCCGGCCTGCCGGGGGGCTGTGCCGGCCTGCCGGTGGTCTGTGCAGGCTTCGGGGGTCTGTGCAGGCATCGTCCGATGGGACTACAAGTCCCATCGGGCGATGCCTGCTACCATGACAGTGATTGACACATTAGCCAAAGATGGGACAGTAGTAGTCCCATCATCCGGCTAATGTGTTGAATGTAAAAAAAAAAAAAAAAAAAAAAAATATTACATGCTACATACATGCTACATACATACAACATGCATACTACATACATGCTACATTCATACTACATACTACATACATGCTACATTCATACTACATATATACTACATGCAACATACATACTACATATATACTACATGCATGCAACATGCATACTACATATATACTACATGCAACATACATACTACATATATACTACATGCAACATACATACTACATATATACTACATGCATGCAACATGCATACTACATATATACTACATGCTACATACATACTACATATATACTACATACATACTGCATGCTACATACATACTACATGCTACATACATACCACATACATACTACATACATACTACATGCTACATATATACTACATATATACTACATGCTACATACATACTACATATATGCTACATACATACTACATACATACTACATGCTACATACATACTACATATATACTACATACATACTACATGCATGCTACATACATACTACATGCTACATACATACCACACACATACTACATACATACTACATGCTACATATATACTACATATATACTACATGCATGCTACATACATACTGCATGCTACATACATACTACATATATACTACATACATACTACATGCATGCTACATACATACTACATGCTACATACATACCACATACATACTACATACATACTACATGCTACATATATACTACATATATACTACATGCATGCTACATACATACTGCATGCTACATGCATGCTACATACATACTACATACATACTACATGCTACATACATACCACATATATACTACATACATACTACATACAATACATTCATACAATACATACATAGACATACAGTACATATAACATAGAGTAACATACTTACCAATACTTGTCACATTGTTCCCCGAAGCCATTGTCTTTTACGGAATAAATATTAACATAACAAACCACAAAAATACTCACCCACGATCCGAAGCAGTCCACGAGTGTGTCCCACGACGATCTTGGGTAGAGAACTGCAGCATCAGCTGTTGCTGCCGTTCTCTACGGGCTGCAGGAATCCAATGACGGAAGGTAGGTATCCTTCCGCACTGAATTTCCCACACAGCAATGGCATAAAGTGAGACTAGGGACTTTTTTTTTTTAAGTGGCGGAGGAATACAGTGCGGAAGGATACCTACCTTCCGTCATTGGATTCCTGCAGCCCATAGAGAACGGCAGCAACAGCTGATGCTGCAGTTCTCTACCCAAGATCGTCGTGGGACACACTTGTGGACTGCTTCGGATCGTGGGTGAGTATTTTTGTGGTTTGTATGTAAATATTTATTCCGTAAAAGACAATGGCTTCGGGGAACAATGTGACAAGTATTGGTAAGTATGTTACTCTATGTTATATGTACTGTATGTCTATGTATGTATTGTATGAATGTATTGTATGTAGTATGTATGTAGTATATATGTGGTATGTATGTAGCATGTAGTATGTATGTAGCATGCATGTAGTATATATGTAGTATGTATGTAGCATGTAGTATGTATGTAGCATGCATGTAGTATGTATGTAGTATGTATGTAGCATGTAGTATGTATGTAGCATGCATGTAGTATGTATGTAGTATGTATGTAGTATGTATGTGGTATGTATGTAGCATGTAGTATGTATGTAGCATGCATGTAGTATGTATGTAGTATATATGTAGCATGTAGTATGTATGTAGCATGCATGTAGTATATATGTAGTATGTATGTAGCATGTAGTATGTATGTAGCATGCATGTAGTATATATGTAGTATGTATGTAGCATGTAGTATGTATGTAGCATGCATGTAGTATGTATGTAGTATGTATGTAGCATGTAGTATGTATGTAGCATGCATGTAGTATGTATGTAGTATGTATGTAGTATGTAGTATGTATGTAGCATGCATGTAGTATGTATGTAGTATATATGTAGTATGTATGTAGCATGTAGTATGTATGTAGCATGCATGTAGTATATATGTAGTATGTATGTATGTAGTATGTATGTAGTATATATGTAGCATGTAGTATGTATGTAGCATGCATGTAGTATATATGTGTTATGTATGTAGTATGTATGTAGTATGTATGTGGTATGTATGTGGTATATATGTGGTATGTATGTGGTATGTATGTAGTATGTATGTAGCATGTAGTATGTATGTAGTATTTTTTTTTTTTTTTTTAACATTTAACACATTAGCCAGATGATGGGACTACTACTGTCCCATCATTGGCTAATGTGTCAATCACTGTCATGGTAGCAGGCATCGCCAGATGGGACTTGTAGTCCCATCGGACGATGCTTGCACAGACCCCCGGACATCAGCACAGCCCCCCGGCAGGCCGGCACAGCCCCCCGGCAGGCCGGTACAGACCCCCACAGGGTGCACAGACCACCGGCAGGCCGGCACAGCCCCCCGGCAGGCCGGTACAGACCCCCACAGGGTGCACAGACCACCGGCAGGCCGGCACAGCCCCCCGGCAGGCCGGTACAGACCCCGGGCAGTCCACACAGCCCCCCGGCAGGCCGGCAGAGACCCCCGGAAGGCCCGAAATGACGGCGCATCATGATGCGCACACACCGCGCATCATGATGACGTCAGGCTGTCAATCAACTTTGAACTTCCGATTCCGATGCCGACTTCCGATATTGAAAAAATATCGGAAGTCGGTATCGGAATTCCGATACAGCAAGTATCGGCCGATACCCGATACTTGCGGTATCGGAATGCTCAACACTACCCATCATACATATCCTCCATCCCATAGTCCAGTGCCCAAATACCCATCACACATTCTCCATCCCATAGTCCCGTGCCCATATACATATCCGCCATCCCATAGTCCCGTGCCCATATACCCGTCAAACATATGCTCCATCCCATAGTCCAGTGCCCATATACCCATCACACATCCTCCATCCCATAGTCCCGTGCCCATATACATATCCGCCATCCCATAGTCCCGTGCCCATATACCCGTCATACATATCCTCCATCCCATAGTCCCGTGCCCATATACATATCCGCCATCCCATAGTCCCGTGCCCATATACCCATCATACATATCCTCCATCCCATAGTCCCGTGCCCATATACATATCCTCCATCCCATAGTCCCGTGCCCATATACCCGTCATACATATCCTCCATCCCATAGTCCCGTGCCCATATACATATCCGCCATCCCATAGTCCCGTGCCCATATACCCATCATACATATCCTCCATCCCATAGTCCCGTGCCCATATACATATCCTCCATCCCATAGTCCCGTGCCCATATACCTGTCATACGTATCCTCCATCCCATAGTCCGGTGCCCATATACTCATCACACATCCTCCAATCCATAGTCAACCATCATGACATCATAATGAGCGGCGGCAGGGCTTGCAACCTTTGATGACATCAGCGTCGTCATGGCAACCATTGTGACATCATAATGAGGGGCGGGGCTTGACACGCACACACTGCTTCCCCAGTATGCAAATAGGGGCATTGTGACATCATAATGAGGGGCGGGGCTTGACGCGCACACACTTTTCCCCCCAGTATGTAGATAGGGGCAAAATTGTTTGGTGAATTGGAACGTGCGGGGTTAAAATTTCGCTTCACAACATAGCTTAGGACGCTCTCGGGGTCCAGACGTGTAACTGTGCCAAATTTTGTTGCTGTAGCTGCGACGGTGCGGATGCCTATCCCGGACATACACACATACACACACACATACATACATACATACACACATACATACACACTTTGAGCTTTATATATTAGATAAGAGATTTTAGTCTGGATTAAGGTTTGTAAGGCAGAGATAGAGTTGCTTGGATCTGTGAGGGTAAGAATAATATCGTCTGCATACAACGCTATTTTAAAATCTCTGTGCAAAGTTTTAATTCCCGAGATCTTTGTGCTGTTCCTGATTAGATGGGCCAGAGGTTCAATAGCTAATGCAAAAAGCAATGGTGACAATGGACAACCCTGTCTGGTCCCATTAGCTATATTAAATGTAGAGGAAAGATGATTGTACACCAGGGCCGGAGTACAAAGCCATAATACCTCTCGTGATCTGAGAAGCCATTCCAAATTTTTTGAGAGTTGCTTCGAGATATGACCAATTAAGGCGGTCGAACACTTTCTCAGCATCAAGAGAGATAACAATGGCCTTGAGTTTGTTCGAGGAAATAAGGTTAATTATGTTAATGAGTCTTCTCATACCATCTATGGATTGTCTTCCTTTGATGAAGCCTATCTGATCATTGGAAATTAAACTCGGGAGGAATTGATTTAGTCTATTGGCCAGGATCTTTGCATAAATTTTTACGTCTGTATTGATGAGGGATATATGTCTATAATTAAAAATTCGGCTAGTGTCTGAATTTGGTTTTGGGATTACGATAATTGTCGCTTCCAGCATCTCTTTAGGAAATTGACCTGTTTGGAAAGCTGAGTTAAATACTTTGACAAGGAGGGGGGTTAATATATTACTAAAAGACTTGAAATAATCATTACTAAATCCGCCTGGGCCGGGTGATTTGAATGTTTTAAGCTTGTTTATGGTATCTAGGACTTCTTGTTCATTGAAGGGAGAAGACAAAAATGATAAGTCTTCAGGGTTCAGCTTTGGAAGGTTCATGCTGGAAAGAAATGATCCAATCTCTGAGGTAGATGGCTGCATATTGTGGTTGTCTTGGTTGATATTGTACAGATTTTTGTAACAATCGGCAAAAGCTCCTACAATATCTTAAGGGTGGACCAGGGATGGACCATTAGAGGAAGTTATACTGTCAATTCTATTCCGTTTCCGTATATTCTTAATTCTGTTTGACGTATTTTGATGGGCGATTTATAGATAAGTAATGTTTGCATTTTGCTGATCTAATAGCTGAGTTGTAAAAATTAAATATGATTTTCCTTAACTGCAACCTGAGATCAGTAAGTTTTGATAATACAGCTTGTTTGTTAGAGGAAACAGAGGATCGACATAGTTCCTCTTCTTTAGATTTAATAGACTGTTGTAGGGTAAGGATTTTATCCCTATTAATTTTTTTTTTGTCTGGAGGAAATTTGAATCAAGACTCCCCTCAAAACCGCCTTGTGAGCATTCCAATAGGTAAACAGATTGAGGAGGTTTGATTAGTTTTCGCTAAAATAATTTTGTAAGGCTGAGCTGATTTCAGATTTGATGGTGGGGTTATGAAGCAGAGAGGAGTTGAATTTCCACATGAATTGGGGATGAAATGGGGACCCTTTTATCAGTTCTGCAGTTACCGGGGAATGATCTGAAATAGATTTATTAAGTATGGAGCTGGAGGAGAACCTTGGCAAGGAGAAGACATCTGTGAGTATCAGATCTATTCTAGATGCCGACTGATGGCCATCAGAAAAATGAGTAAATTCTCTAGATGTGGTGTTCAAACAGCGGAATGAGTCGAATAGCTCGTGATTATAAATCCAGCTGTTCAAAGATTGCGTTTTTTGTCTGCTGGGGGAGGTGGAGTCTAGTACACCATCTGGCACCATATTAAAGTCCCCTAACAAAAGTAGGGTTCCTGATCGTAAGGTGTCTAATTTTTTCATTAGCTTATTCAGGAAGCTAATTTGTCTGATGGTGGGAACATAAGTATTAACTATTGTGAAGGTTTGGCCGTTCAATTTGCACAGGAGAATATGATAATGTCCTTTTTTGTCTTTTACTTCAGAAAGCAATTCAAAGGAAATTGAGTTACTAATTAGGGTTAAAACCCCAGCTTTCTTTCGTGGGCCGCAAGATTCAAATACAAATGGGAAATTTTTGAGATTTATAGAAGGGTGATTGTCTTTTTTGAACTTGGTTTCTTGAAGGCATACAACCTCAGCATGCATCCCATTAATCTCCCTACCAATGGAAAATCTATTCCATGGGCTATTTAGCCCCCTGGCATTGTATGATACGAATTTTATTTTCATGTTACCAGAATGGCTGGGTTCGTATGAAGTGGGGTAGAGGAAATGCAGAAACGAGAGTGCACCTACCTTTGTAGAACTTAGTTGTCCAAAAACCTCAAACTATATACGTATTTGAAACCAAAAACAAAAGAGACACAAAAACAATAAGAACAAAATTGTCCTTCAGGAAGAGCCGATCCGGAAGGCTCTAATTCCTTAGTGGGGAAAGTTTGTGTATGGATCCCATTGGAGGTATCCCTTGGCATAACAACACTATTCCCAGAAGGAAAATAATCTCACGTGATATATGAGTCCATAAAGTAGTAGAGAAGTGAGAAAACCTGTGGAAAGAAGAATAATAAGCAGTACAGTACAATACATTGACCAAATAATCAAGAAGTGTAGACAGGCCTTACAACAAGGTGAGTAAATATATTGGCCAGGTCTCTCCGTTGGATGGTCCCTTCTCTGACGAGGGCCCAGGGTCATAGAATCATAGAATCGTAGAGTTGGAAGGGACCTCCTGGGCCATCTGGTCCAACCCCTTGCTCAAAGCAGGATTCGCTAAATCATCCCAGTCAGGTGTCTGTCCAGCCTCTGTTTGAAGACTTCCATTGAAGGAGAACTCACCACTTCTCGTGGCAGCCTGCTCCACTCATTGATCACTCTAACTGTCAAAAAGTTTTTTCTAATATCTAATCTGTGTCTCATTCCATTCAGTTTCATCCCATTGCTTCTAGTCTTTCCTTGTGCAAATGAGAATAAAGATGATCCTTCTACCATGTGACAGACCTTTAGATATTTGTATACAGCTATTAAGTCTCCTCTCAGTCTTCTCTTTTACATACTAAACATTCCCAAATCCTGCAACCTTTCCTCATAAGACAGGGATGAGAGTTGAGGATTCTATGGCGGTCAGGTATCCTGTAGTAGGACAGGAAATCTCTTCCTTCTTTAGGTGAGAATAGGACGATTGTCTTTCCTTTGTAGATTATCAAAAGTTTAAGTGGGAAGCCCCATTTATAGGGGATATTATTTTTCCTCAAGGTGGAAGTGACTGGCTTAAAAGACTTTCTTCCTTCAATCGTTTCCCTTGAAAGATCCGTAAATAGCTGGAGGTGAGCATAGGGTTCTGGAAAACCTCCTAGATCTTTAACAGATTGTTGAATTTTTTCCTTAATCTTGAAGAAGTGTACCCTTAAGATGTTATCTTTAGGTAGATCTTTATCGATATTCCATGATTTGGGAAGTCTGTGGATCCTATCTATGATGAGATCTTGGTCTGTAAGTGTCGGTAGTAATTTTTTGAAGATTGTCTTGACGAAGATTCTTGTATTCCTCTTATTTTCAAGTTATTCCTTCTATTCCTGTCTTCCATATCCGCAACTTTAATTTTTAGTCTGTGAAGTTCAGACTTGAGGTCCTGAGTGTCTTTTAATAAATCGTCAGTATGTTCTTCCACTACAGTTAGCCGTTTTTCCTGACTGTCTAATCTGTTGCTGAATTTATCTAAAGTAGACTGTAAAATTTTAGTTTGGTTTTCAAACGTTAGGGTCATACTAGACGTAATTTTCTGGGCAAGGGTATTCATGTAAGAGTGAATGGATTCAACGTCCAGTTTTTGAGTAGAAGGATTGGTGTTATCCATCTTAAGTTTTGACCTTTCTGGAGAAAAGGTTGGTGAATTGTTTCCAGACTCAGAACTTGAAGCGTCCGCTAGCGATGCAAATTTTTCTGATGATTTACCAGGATTTTTCCTTTTTGATGAGAGGTATGTGTCCATATCCTCTTTATGAGGAGATCTTGCCTTAGATGGATTTACAGGATCCACTTGATCCTTGAAATGAAGATTATATGTATCTTGGAATTTTTGCGGTCTTTGTGTTTTTGTAGGAGACACTTTTGTTGATTTGGATGTGGGGGTGACCTTGTGACTCATCTTGAGTCCTTTTTTTTTTTTTTTTTACTTTATTATAACCTGCTCCGCAGGGATAATATGAAAGAATTAGACTCTTCTAGTCTTCTATTCCCTCTTTTTCTTCTACTTTCTGTCTTGTGTTTAGATGATTTTAGTGTTATGCCTGTTGTATTTCAAATCACTCTTTATTGATGAATAAATTATAGTGATCCCTTGTGACTTGCTATGTCTTTTAATAAAAGGGCTTTGAGGAATTGTAAAAGCTATAAAATCAGATGGCGCTTATAGAACTGGCTGATTTTTATTATAAAATCTTCCGTGTTAGTCAGTTGTAAAAATAATGCTCTAAGTGTGAAAAGCAAGATAATCTTGTAGTTATGACACCTTTTAATGGCTAACAAAAATAAAATAAATGATGTTACAAAGCAAGCTACCTCAGGCATGGTATAACAAAGTTTCAGAAGAAATAGAAATATATGCACAAGCAGAAAAATAAAAGAAAAAAAGAGGGGCATCATATAATAAATGAACCTTTAAATAAACAAACAAACTGAGCTCAGAGACAGAGTCCATAATTGGATTAGATTAGTGGTGTGAAATTTTTATAGTCCCAATATCTAATTAAGCTCAGAGGCCTGGTGCCCTCAACTTCTTTGGAGCAGGTTCTTCAGATTCTGTAGAGAGTCATAATAAATCCTTATGACAGATTTATGCAAATTGTCTCTTCAGAGAGGAAGAGGACTAGAACTCTAGTGCCACCTATAGGAAGTAGCAATCCTAAGAGTCAATGTCAACTCTTTAACAAGCCTTGTTACATGACTTAGGATCAAAGCCAAGCCAGAATCTCCATTTGCAGACACTGTGTTTTGGGGTATTGCCCTCCATCAGTGGTTTGGCTGTGTGAGAGGCATCTGGCCGATATCCAAGAAGTATCGTTTCTCCTTGTGGAGACAGATTCTGACAGATTTAGCCCTGTGTGGAATCAAAGATTTTAATAAGTTTGTATTCCTAAACCCTGCAGTGTTTTTGTAATTTAAAATTGCCTTTTAATATTACAACTTTCATATTGTTTATGTTGTGTTGCAAACTAGAGAAATATTTGGACACTGGTGGATGGTTTTTCATCTACAATTTTCTGGCGATGAGACCTCATCTCATGGCCACACAACTGCAGATAAAAAAAAACATTTACCAGTGGCCAAACATTTCTGTCATTTCTGTAGTCCGAGACACAATGCATTGCAGCCATTTGGTAAATTCAAAAAAGTTCATTTTTTTCTCATTAATGTACACTTTGCACCCCATCGTGACTGAAAAAAACAGGAATGTTGCAAATTATTAAAAAACTGAAATATCACATGGTCATAAGTATTCAGTATTGTGTAGAAGCACCCTTTTGAGCTAGTACAGCCATGAGTCTTCTTGGGAATGATGCAACAAATTTTTCACACCTGGATTTGGGGATCCTCTGCCATTCTTCGTTGCAGATCCTCCCCAGTTCCATCAGGTTGGATGGTGGACATATATTTGTGCTTCTTCGGAAACTTTCTTATACCATGCATGAGGAAGGGACCTAAGAAGTCCCAAAAGCTTGCTTTGTAACATCATTATTTTTGTTAGCCATTAAAAAATATCATGCCTACAAGATTATCTTTTTTTAACACTGAGAGCAATATTGTAACTTCTCTATGCACATTGTAATGGGTCCTCAGCTCCCCTATACACAGTATAATGCACCACAGATCCCCTATACATAGTGTGGTGGGCCTTCACTTCCCCTCTATACAGTATGGTGGGCCTACAACTTTCCAGGACACAATATAATGGGCCTATAGCTTATAGCTCCAATATATACAATATGATACCCCCACAGATCTCCTACACACAGTGTGGTGGGACCACAGCTTTCCTATACACAGTATAATGGGCCAACAGCTGCCCTTTATACAGTATAATGCCCCTGCAGCTCCCCTATACCCAGTATGATGGGTCTAAACTCCATTATGCACAGTATGATTTCCCACAGTTCACTATACATAGTATGATGTCCTCAATGCTCCCACAAAAAACAGTACAATGACCTCCACGATAGCCCTCACTCTGCATACTGGCCCCAACAGTAGATCCAACACTATATAATGACCCGACATTGTATAATGACCTCCATAGTAGTCTGTAGACTTTATGCTGGCCACCAGAGTAGCCCTCAAACTGTATAATGGCATCCACATTTGCTCCACACTGCATAGTGGCCCCAAGGGTAGGCCTCAAACTGTATAATGGCCCCCACATTAGCTCCCACACTGTGTAGTGGCCTTCACACTTTATGAAGACCCTCCACAGATGTCAATACAATGTATGAAGGCCCACCCACAGTATGAGAGGTCCCCATACTGTATGATGGCCCTTTACACAATATCATGACCCACATGCTGTATAAGAACCACCACAGGTTATCCCCATACTGTATGACTGCCCCATGGCAGTCCTCAAACTGTACAATGACCCCCTCATTAGCTCTCAGCCTGTATATTGGCCCCCACATTAGCCCTCAAACTGTTTAATGGCCCTTACATTAGCCTTAAAATGTATAATGTCCTCAGCACTTTAGGAGGACCCCCACAGTAGTCCCTACAATGTATGAAGGCCCCTACACTGTTTCAAAGTCTTTTACTTTTAGTTCAGGATATTTGTGTTTTTTGCTTTTTGTTTTCTCTGGTTAATGGTCATGTGTTAATATGCACTTACATTGTGCATACACATTAACTTACTTTTCTCAGTTCAGATTTGTTTTTTATTCATTTCATTGTGCATTCAGTGCATATATGGGTGTGACCGCCCTCTTTCTGAGCTGGGAAAGCCATCCAGTCTGGCCTAAGCTGTTACTAGTGGTTCAGCCGCTCGACCCTTATTCACATTCACGCCACTTGGCAAGTGAAAAGGTTTTAAATACTAGAGTAGGGACTGTCCCACAAGGGTTGCCGTGACGTGGCGGGATGGCTTGTGCATTATTTTGATCAAAATTATGTTTACTAAATACCCTTATTATTATTATTACCGTTATGCATTATTTGCAGTATATTTTTTATTTTTTACTTTTAGTTCAGGATATTTGTGTTTTTTGCTTTTTGTTTTCTCTGGTTAATGGTCATGTGTTAATATGCACTTACATTGTGCATACACATTAACTTACTTTTCTCAGTTCAGATTTGTTTTTTATTCATTTCATTGTGCATTCAGTGCATATAGGGGTGTGACCGCCCTCTTTCTGAGCTGGGAAAGCCATCCAGTCTGGCCTAAGCTGTTACAAGTGGTTCAGCCGCTCGACCCTTATTCACATTCACGCCACTTGGCAAGTGAAAAGGTTTTAAATACTAGAGTAGGGACTGTCCCACAAGGGTTGCCGTGACGTGGCGGGATGGCTTGTACATTATTTTGATCAAAATTATGTTTACTAAATACCCTTATTATTATTATTACCGTTATGCATTATTTGCAGTATATTTTTTATTTTTTACTTTTAGTTCAGGATATTTGTGTTTTTTGCTTTTTGTTTTCACTGTTTCAAAGTCCCCCACAGTAAGCCCTATACTGTATGAGGGGCCCTCATACAACATATATTCACTTAGTCAAGGACACTGACAAGGGCCTTGCAGACCAAAATGCTGGTGTTATACCGCCAATGCATGTAGATATCAAAGTCCCGACGTGGCACAATGACGTCACATCGCCGGGACTCTGACATCCTTTGCGTGTGCCGGCTCATTGGCCACTGCATGCCCCTGTCATTCTGTGGACTATAAGCTTTAAGTGACTTGCTGTCTACAGAATGGAGAGAGGTAGTGCAGGGAGATAATGTCTCCCTGCTCTACTACTCAGCTTAAAGGAAATCCGTCAGCAGCTTTTTGCTACTTCATCAGAGAGCAGTATAATACAGGAAAGGAGACCCTGAATTCAATGATTCATCACTTTGTTTAGTGGGTGCAGCAGTTCTGGCGCAATCACTATTTTTAGATTTAGCAATTCAGCACAGCTGAGAAAGCTAACCCCACCCACACCAGACTTCCAAAGTACATTTTCTACAGTGAGCTGCCTATAATATAAGAGGGTATAAGAAAGTAATGCATATAAACAATAACATACGCAAGGTAGGACAATCAGTTAGTCACTTGTTAGTACCAAGACTAATCAGTTCCACCTATAACTATCACAATGTTTAGCGCTAACATGCATTGCTAAACACCATTACAATATATCAAGCATAAGTAGCATAAAGTATGCATCAATAAATCAAGGGTTAATTACCCATATTGTGTCTCCTCTTGCCAATGATGAGACTGCAAAGCCGACGCGCATTTCATGAGTATAAACACTCGCTTCCTCAAGGGAAACAAGAGTTTATATTCTCGAAACGCGCGTTGGGTTTGCAGTCTCATTGTGGGCAAGAGGAGACACAATATGGGTATTTATCCCTTGATTTATTGATGCATCTGTTTAATTAAACAACAAAACACAGCCGGACATGAGACACATCGTTGAAATCTGTATTTAAAATGTTCTACCTCATTCTGTCCTCGAATTGCATAGTAAAAACCTTCTGCTAGATTCCCCTTAACAATATCGGTGAGCTACGCACACCAATATGGTTAGGAGTGACTAAAACTCCAGGTGGGACCTATGAGCTCGAGCTCAGGACAACAGCTTCCTCTGCCCACCTGTTAGCTATGCTACTGCATTAAAATGTTTATATTGTTGCAGATGTATACAAGCCTTAAATCTCTATATTTCAGGGAAAGGCAGGTAAGACAGAGTTTGGGAAATTCCTCTTGATGCATTTTTGTCTTCTCTTTTTCCATTTAGTCTAGTTCTTCCATTAGGATTACCAGTTATTGAGAGAAGAAAACAAGAAAAGTGCAATAAAACCATAGTTTGCCATAGACTGTCACACTCGTATCACATATGTAATTTCTATTATTTTTTTATTAAATGCATTTTTGTTCTGTGAAATAAGGGAATCTACATACATTATTTTGCAGGTTATATTTCTAAGTATTAACAATTTTACCTATGATTACCTCATGCTATTTCCCTATATTAAGTAACATTATATTGTTTTCTTTGCCAGTAACTTGCCAATGGCACCCACTGATACTCATATATGAGGTTTGCTCTGATAAAAGGAAATATATTTTATTGTTCATCTGACTGATTTTGCACCATGCAGTAAAACAGTATTGAAATAAAGAGAAGAAAAACCCATATATACTAGTAACAAAATGTTGTCTTGTTAACCTCTACCTGTTTTTTCATATCTAAGTCAAATAGTACATTGGGTATGCTAAAAAATGGACTGTAAAGACAGACTTGCAGGAA
The DNA here is from genome assembly GCF_039654945.1 of Dendrobates tinctorius. Lineage (NCBI taxonomy): Eukaryota > Metazoa > Chordata > Amphibia > Anura > Dendrobatidae > Dendrobates > Dendrobates tinctorius. Next base: position 93,012,863 of record NW_027361696.1, on the reverse strand, counting down.
AATAAGAACATTTAAAGACCCTACACATGGAAAAACATCCACTTTCTGGGTTACATCGGTTATCTAAGAGCCGACTAAATTGGAGCAAAACAAAAATACCAAAATAGGCATTACTTACTTGTGAATCCACGGGTTGGTCCAGTTCCACCTATTATCGTCTCTACACAAAGAGTTAACTAGAGATTAGCGGATCAGGCAAAATTCAGATTTGCCTGTTTGCGCAGATTTTCTTGGGAAGTTCGATTCGTAGAGAATCCAGACCCCAATGCATGATAGGCAACAAATGTAAAAAAATAAAACAAATACTTAATGCTTACCTCTTTAGCCTCCGCAAACCTCACCCTCACCAGTCCGACCCTCACCAGATCTTCTTATTAATGCTGTGACTGCTGAATCCTCTTCTCAGACAAGGCTGAGATTACCGGCTCCGATGAGATCCGGTTGGGAATCTGAGCAAATACCTAAAAGGTCATAACATTACACTTGGATTTCAACTTTCGCAGCCGTCATAATATGGTGCAGATTGTTGATGGTTCCTTAACCTTTTGATGGCCATTGATGAATTTTAAACATGTTGGCCTGTGGCTGGCATTTTGCTGAATCTTAAATATACATTCTGGTGAAAGTGGATTTTTGTTAAATTCAAGTACAATTCAATTGTGCTCAAAATATTATCTGATCTCAAGTGTTAACTTTATCCTCTTGGTCAGTACAATTATGGCACTCACAAAATTCTATAGTTTCTCTTAGATTTTACTATTTTTGTACAACAAAACATACTCTTTGAAAAAACATCACTTGTTTTTTGGGTCGCCATATACTGAGAGCCATAATTTTTGCAATTTTCCACCACTTTTATAATTTTCCTTTTTACATAGTTTGTCATGCAGTATCATTGACTTGTTAACTTTTCTCTGTAGGTCCATACGATTACAGTGGAACCCGTTATATATATTTTTTATGTTGAAGAAAATATGAAGAAGATAATGTTTGGAATAATGTCCTTTTTTATTGGTTGTCAATAGCCTAACAACTTTAACTTTTTCATTTTTCTGTGAACAAAGCTCTAAGGGGACTTATTTTCTGCTTAATGAGCTGTCATTATATTGGTATCATAACTACATTCATAGAACATTTTGATCACTGTTTATTTTTTTGAGGCAAATGAACAAAAACTGAAAGCATGGCATTGTTTTTAATATATTTTAACAGGGTTCACTATGCAGGATTAATATTAATATAGATTTTTTTTAATTAAAACTTTATTGTTACTTTTTTACACTTAAAAACTCTTAATTTTTTTTAAATTTACAATATTTACTAGTCCCACAAGGGGACTTAAACAGATGAACCTTTCATCACATCGATGATACACTGTACTACTTACTAGAGTTGAGCGACATTTGGTTTTTTAGGGTCGCGTTTCGTTTCATGAAACCGGACTTTTCCAAAAGTCGGGTCGAGCAAGATCGTCTGATTATAGGGAAAAGTCGGGGTCGTCCCGAAACACGAAACCCAATGTAAGTCAATGGGGAATAAAAGTCGGCAGTGAGAGGAGGACAGGAAACACACCTACAGTGCCCATTTGAATGCCAAAAGCATCAATTCTTCTTTCTTAAGCTTGTCAACCTTAATTAACTTCATAATACAAGTTACGCACTGAAAAATGGGGGTTATTTGGCTACAAACTGTGGGGGGGGAGGGCTGGCTCCAGGTTTTCATGTGCCCTGGGCGAAAGAGCGCCCCTTTAACACATACCACAACTCATCATGCTCCGATACGGCAGAGAAATAGCGGTATAGTACAATGAAAAATACCTCACTTTTTACATCTCATGACGAGGCCCATCTATTTCTCCATAGAGAATCATTGGTCCCATATAATGTTTGAAACAGTATATGATGAGCTCCACATAATGCTACAGTATATGTTGGTCCCCATGGATGAAGCTCCACTGTCTTATGGGCCCAAATAATGCTCCAAACATAATGGGCCCCATTTCTAATGCTCTAGTGTATAATGGGCCCTGTAAATGCTGCTCCAGTGTCTGATGTCCACCTTTGGAATGTTCCAGTGTATGGTGGGCCCCATCTATCATTCTCCAGAGTATAGTGCTCCCCAAAAATTGCTGTCCCAACATTGAAAACAATCAAATAAGTCTCCTCGCTAGGGAATCCCTGTACTTGTCTGGACAGGTGCTGTAGCTTGCTTAACAGCTCGCCAGCCGTTCTCACGCCCAGTATGGATTACACGTGATTGCACAAAGGTGAGAAAGGGTACCGTATCCCCAGATAACATGTATGGATAGCGTACACATTCAAAATATGTGTCTATACAGCATGAGGCAGGCTCAGACGGTGTTAGGCCCAGTATGGATTGCACGTGATTGCACAAAGGTTAGAAAGGGTACCGTATCCCTGGATAACATGTATGGATAGCGTACACATTCAAAATATATGTCTCAGGAGGCAGGCTCAGACGGTGTTAGGCCCAGTATGGATTGCACGTGATTGCACAAAGGTTAGAAAGGGTACCGTATCCCCGGATAACATGTATGGATAGCGTACACATTCAAAATATATGTCTCAGGAGGCAGGCTGAGACGGTGTTAGGCCCAGTATGGATTGCACGTGATTGCACAAAGGTTAGAAAGGGTACCGTATCCCTGGATAACATGTATGGATAGCGTACACATTCAAAATATATGTCTCAGGAGGCAGGCTCAGACGGTGTTAGGCCCAGTATGGATTGCACGTGATTGCACAAAGGTTAGAAAGGGTACCGTATCCCTGGATAACATGTATGGATAGCGTACACATTCAAAATATATGTCTCAGGAGGCAGGCTCAGACGGTGTTAGGCCCAGTATAGATTTGAGGGCCCAGATTACACAGCGGAGGAGCAGGGAGAGGTAAAGATTGCAAATGCTGGGGCCCTGCCCAAGCAAGGGGGGCCCACTCGTCGGTACTGGCACTGGGACCCTCATAGTACAGCGGTGTGTCTGACGGCGGGTGTGCACCACCACCGTCAGAGACACTTGATTGCACTATGAGGGACCCTGTGCCAGTGCCCGCGCCCAAGAGTCGGCCTACCCACCTGTCCAGGGCAACGGCACTCGCACGGTGTCGTGCGGTAGGTGGTGACCCCGGCCATGGGGGGGGAGGCAGCACAGTTAGGGAGTTTTAGAAAGTGGCATATGTTGATGTTGGACATTCAGCTGATGCAAAAGGCGAAATAGGTGAAGTACCAGGAAGAGGTGGACCAAAGCAAGCCATTTTTCTGTCATCCTATATGTCATCAGGGGAAGGTGGGACAAAATCCTTGGAAACCCATGCGTGGTTCATTTTAATGAAGGTTAGATCATCCACATTTTGGGTTGACAGACGGGTCCTTTTTTCTGTCAGGATTGATCCAGCTGCACTGAAGACTCTTTACGATAGCACACTTGCAGCTGGGCAAGCGAGCTCCTGTAAGGCATATTGGGCCAATTCAGGCCAGGTGTCCAGTTTAGCGGCCCAATAGTCAAAGGGGAATGACCTGTGTGGGAGAACATCGATATGGGAGGAAAAGTAGTTTGTTACCATAGTTGACAACTGCTGTCTCCTGTCACTTTCCATCGATGCAGTATTACCAGTTGTGTGAGCGGTATTTGAAAAATCAGTCCACAACATTGTCATGAAACCCCTGTCTCCAACGCCACTTCTGCTGTGTGCACCACGAACACCTCTGCCAAGCTGCCCCCGACCCGTACGGCTCGTGTGAGAACCATCACCGCTGCTGTGTGCTGGGAATGCCTCAAGCAACCGATTTACCAGAGTTGCTTGTTTATTAGCCAATATTAGGTCAAGGTTCTCCTGTGGCATGATGTTTTGTAATTTGCCTTTATAGGTTGGATCCAGGATGCTGGCCAACCAGTAGTCGTCATCGTTCATCATTTTGGCCATGCGGGGGTCCCTTTTTAGAATCCGCAAGGCATAATCTGACATGTGGGCCAATGTTCCCGGTGTCAATGATGCACTGCGAGTGCTGGGTGGAGGAGCACTTTCTGGCAAATCCACATCCCTCCAGTCACGCACAAACCCTGTACCAGACCTTGCCACGCCAACATTTTCACTTGCCCCACGAGATGCATCCTCCTCCCCTAAGTAATCATCCCCATCATCCTCCTCCTCCTCCTCTTCTTCCTCCACCTCGTCCAGGAGACGTCCCTGAGCAGACAATGGCTGAATGTCATCAAGGATTCCCTCCTCCTCTTCCTCCTCATCAACATTGGCTGCAGACGCCTGCTCCTTAAGGTGCGTCAAAGTTTGCATGAGCAGACGCATAAGTGGGATGCTCATGCTTAGGATGGCGTCGTCTGCGCTTACCAGCCGTGTGCATTCCTCAAAACACTGAAGGACTTTACAAAGGTCTTTCAGCTTCGACCACTGCACACCTGTCAACTCCATGTCTGCTCTCAAAGTGCCTGGCCGTGTATCCTCCCACAAATGCATTATGGCCTGCCTCTGCTCGCACAGCCGCTCCACCATGTGCAGGGTGGAGTTCCACCTTGTTGCAATGTCGATAATGAGGCGGTGGATGGGAAGATGGAGCAATCGCTGCAGCTTCTGCATACGAACGGAGTGTACAGGCGACCGGCGGATGTGTGCGCACAGTCTTCGCACCTTCTGGAGCAGGGCTGTTAACTCCGGATAATTTTTGAGGAAGCACTGCACCACCAGGTTCAAGGTGTGAGCCAAGCAAGGTATGTGGCTGAGTTTTGAAAGGGCTATGGCTGCCACAAAATTACGGCCGTTATCACTAACTACCTTGCCTGCCTCAAGATGTACACTGCCCAGCAATGACTCAGTTTGTCGCTTCAAGTACTCGGCCAGCACCTCGGTGGTGTGTCTGTCGCCCAAACACATCATCTGCAACACAGCCTGCTGACGCTTTCCACTAGCTGCTCGATAGGGGGACACATCGTGTGCAACAGTGGCAGATGCAGATGGAGTGCTCGTACGACTGCGCTCTGTGGACGAGCTTTCGCTTCTGGAGGAGGTGGAGGAGGAGGAGGGTCGAACGCCTACAGCCAACTGTTTCCTATACCGTGGGCTAGGCAGCACTGTCCCACCACCGCTGTCCCCTGTGGACCCTGCATCCACCACATTAACCCAGTGCGCAGTGATGGACACGTAACGGCCCTGGCCATGCCGACTGGACCATGCATCAGTTGTGAGGTGCACCTTTCCGCTCACTGACTGCTTGAGTGAATGGACAATGCGGTCTTTCACATGATGGTGGAGGGCTGGGATGGCTTTGCGAGAGAAGAAGTGGCGACTGGGTAGGTCATAGCGTGGTACTGCATAGGCCATGAGTTCGCGGAAAGCTGTGCTTTCCACCAACCGAAAGGGCATCATCTCAAACGAGATTAGTTTGGCAATGTGGGCGTTCAAACCCAGTGTACGCGGATGAGAGACTGAGTACTTTCTTGACCTACTCATAGTGTCTGGGAGGGTGATCTGGACTTGAGAGCTGCATATGGTGGAAGTAGCGGTGGACAGGGCGGACTGAGAGAGGGTTGATGATGGTGATGGAGTTGGTGTTCTTTCTGATGGCCTAGAATCAGTCTTTCGTTGATATAACAGTGGGATTCCCTGACTGCTGTGGTCTTGCAACGACACCTCAACATTTGCTGCTGTGCTAACCGGTGGGCTTACAGTGGGGGAAACAATGTAGCGTTGCTGACTACCTTCGTTGTGATCAGTTGCACATGTGGCACTTGAGGTTTGGTGTTGTGTCCACGCTTGCAAGTGCATGCTGGTTAAATGTCTAAGCATGCAACTGGTATTCAAATTTTTCAGATTTTTCCCTCGGCTAAAGGTCTTTGCGTACTTCTTACAGATAACCTTGGCCTGATCATGAGGATTTTGTTCAAAAAAGTGCCACACTGCACTCTTCCTACTTTGGCAGACATTTTGCGGCCTAGCACGCTGTGATGTTTTGACCCTCTGGACAAGCTGTCCAGCAACTCTTTTGATGTTTGGAACCTGTCTTTGGAGTGCTCCGGGCCTGCCAGATAACAGCTGTTGCGATGTCGATGTCTGCTGTGGATGCTCCTCATCTGAGCTATTGGAAGCAGCACCCTCTTCCCCCAATGGATGCCAATCTGGGTCAACAACTGGGTCATCCATCACCTCCTCTTCTATGTCATGTGCACCTTCCTCTGTGTCACCGTGTATGGTGGTATAGTGTGCGGGAAGGGGCACCTGAGTCTCATCAGGGTCAGAATCTGGCTCTGTACACTGCGAGGACAATGTAGTGCTCTGAGTGAATGTACCAGCAGAATCATCCATCAGCGGCTGTGCATCAGTGCACTCCATGTCAGATTCATCTTGGCCTGGGTAATTCACCATTTGACTTGATAATCCAGGCATGGTATGTGAAAACAGCTCCATGGAGTAATCAGTAGTATGGCCTGCGTCATCCTTCAATCTTGGTTGGGGTGAAGGACACAAGGAAAGGTGTGGTTCATGAACATGAGCCTCCAATGACGACTCAGTGCTTTTACTTTTTACAACTGAAGAAGAGGAGGCGATAGAGCTGGAGGCTGAGTCAGCAATGTAAGACAAAACTTTTTCCTGATGCTCTGGCTTTAAAAGCGGTTTGCCAACTCCTAGAAAACTAAGCGTTCGAGGCCTTATGTAGCCAGACGATGACGCAGGGTCAGCACCTCCTGCATTCGGTCCTATTTTGCTCTTGCCACTACCATCAGATCCACCACCAACACCATCATTACCAGCTGCCAACCCCCGCCCAATTCCACGGCCTCTTCCACCAGCCTTCCTCATTTTTGGTAGAAATGTAGACAAAATCCAACAAACTATATAGTAATGTAAAACAAGGTACAAGGTGTCTATAGGACAGGGGAGATTTTGAATTTCTGCACACACTTGTGGACAGTGGACACTTTTGGATTGTGTGAGGCCCACTGATATCTGAGCGCTATGTGACAGGCTCGATGGCACAGCTGTGACAAAAGTGACTAGAGGATAAGGGGGATTTTGAATTTCTGCACACACTTGTGGACAGTAGACACTTCTGGATTGTGTGAGGCCCACTGATATCTGAGCGCTGTGTGACAGGCTCGATGGCACTGCTGTGACAAAAGTGACTAGAGGATAAGGGAGATTTTGAATATCTGCACACACTTTTGGACACTGGACACTTTTGGATTGTGTGAGGCCCACTGATATCTGAGCGCTATGTGACAGGCTCGATGGCACTGCTGTGACAAAAGTGACTAGAGGATAAGGGAGATTTTGAATATCTGCACACACTTTTGGACACTGGACACTTTTGGATTGTGTGAGGCCCACTGATATCTGAGCGCTATGTGACAGGCTCGATGGCACTGCTGTGACAAAAGTGACTAGAGGATAAGGGAGATTTTGAATATCTGCACACACTTTTGGACACTGGACACTTTTGGATTGTGTGAGGCCCAATGAATATCTGAGCGCTATGTGACAGGCTCGATGGCACAGCTGTGACAAAAGTGACTAGAGGATAAGGGAGATTGGATTGCTTTTAAAAAAGCAGTTTGCGGAGCAGTGGGTAAACAGCAATGCCAGCCTGTCAGGAAGCCTTAGAAGGCAGCCCAACAACCAACACCACTGATACACCACTATATAGCCTCCCCTTGCACTGCACACACAGTGACTGGTGTGTTGTGCAGGCCAAATTGCTAGCAGCAGAAGCAGTTTTTTTTTCTTCTCAGCAGGACAAAAAAAAAAAATTGGGATTGCTTTTAAAAAAGCAGTTTGCGGAGCAGTGGGTAAACAGCAATGCCAGCCTGTCAGGAAGCCTTAAAAGGCAGCCCAACAACCAACACCACTGATACACCACTATATAGCCTCCCCTTGCACTGCACACACAGTGACTGGTGTGTTGTGCAGGCCAAATCGCTAGCAGCAGAAGCAGTTTTTTTGTCTTCTTCCCTGCCTAACGCTCTCCCTACAGAATCAGCAGCAACCTCTCCCTATACTAAGATCGGCAGAAGTAAGATGGCGGTCGGCGTGCACGCCCTTTTATACCCCCTGTGACGCCCACCAAAGCAAGCCAATCACTTGCATGCCCTTCTGAAAGATGGTGGTGACCCGTGCCTATGTCATCACGTTGCCCACAGTGTCCGTGGATCCTGATTGGCTGAAAAAGAGTGCAAAACAAACTTTTGAAACGCGACTTTGGCGCGTAAGTCGCCGACCTCGTGGCTGACCTCATCCTAGGGTCGGGTTTCGTTTCATGAAACCCGACTTTGCCAAAAGTCGGCGACTTTTGAATTTTTTCGACCCGTTTCGCTCAACTCTACTACTTACATAATGCAGTGCTTTACATAGCCTTTCAATGTTTAACTGACAGGTAGCCTACTAGACCCCATCTCTAACGTGATCTGATAGGCTGAGGTATAAGGCAGACATTGAAGTCACTGTTAGGAAATCCACCAAAACCCTACAAGCGTGTTGTTGGAATGCTAACTGGCTGACAAAGTTAGAAATCTCCCTTTGTCAAACTCCTCATATCTCAAGATCTTGGCCCCCTGAGGAAGCTGACGTGAAACGCACATAGTGACACGTGTTACAGTCACAGCCATGAGCATGGGTAAGAACCAACAATGATATGACTTGCTCCACCAGTGTTAGGGTTAAAAAGCTTGGTCGGTCACTGACCTTATAAAATAAATGGTATTACATATTATCCTTTATATGGTGATAATTAGTCTGTAATTTCTTAATTGCTCTTTGTATAAATAGTGGCACTGTCACTAAATATATATATATATATATATATATATATATATATGTGTGTATATATATATATATATACATATGTATATATATATATATATATACTTAGTATGCTTGATCGAAGATTATGGTTCTGCTTTCTTCCCCGTATTCATGCATATGGGGTGACACCATATTTTCAGTGCATCTTTTGAATTTATTTGAACTGCTCTGTTAATGATAAAACTATTTTGAGATATGTTTTGTACTGTTTATTTTAAACTAGCTTGTCATTAAAAATATACCTTTTTAATAATTACTTAATCTTTTGTGACTTATATGCTCCATGTTTCTATGTTCTTATGAGATATTTCTTGCATACTTTTTTCCAGATCAAGACATCTCTACTGCTAATTTGCTCTTGTCCTCTCTATATATACTGGAGATGTCATACATTTTTTTCAGAAAACTTTAGAGGATCTTGCACTGCTTTGCGCCGGTTACTGGGGAACCATAAGTAAGAGAGGTAAAAACAACTAATAGATGTGGGCAAGGAGACTGCTTTTCATTTATTCAAAAACAGAATTTCATGTTCTGCTTTTTGATTTTTATTACCCAGGTCAGTGAGTGGAGAAACAGGGGCAGATTCCATTGTTGCAACCTGTGCACAGTTGCCCAAGAGTTAAGGGAGCCTCTTCCAACTCTTTATAAAGTGCTCTCAGTGAGCGAAACAAAATAGGAATCTTGTGGGTATGATAACTTTTAATGGCTAAAAAATAATAGAACATGATATTACAAAGCAAGCTTTCGGGACTGCTTACGTCCCTTCATCAGGCTGATATAACAAAATATTTGAAGAAACCTTATTTATATACAGTTTAAAGCACATGCTGGTATGATACATGGACATTTCCATAAACAAATACTGAGCTTGAAGAGAGAATCCTTAATTAGGTAAGATTGCATCAATGGTGTGAAAGTTCTGTGAGATCAAAGGGCTGTTTGGAGGAAATAGCTCAGATATGGTAATGGGCCATAAAACTTTCTGACAAATTGAGTCTTGTGTGAATAGAATGTGCTTTAAACTGTATATAAATAAGGTTTCTTCAAATATTTTGTTATATCAGCCTGATGAAGGGACGTAAGCAGTCCCGAAAGCTTGCTTTGTTACATCATTTACTATTATTTGTTAGCCATTAAAAGGTATCATACCGACAAGTTTCCTATTTTGTTTCTCTCACTGAGAGCACTTTATATATTTTTTTCTACTGGCTAACACGGTACCAAACCACTTTTTTCGTTTTACTTCCAACTCTAAAGCACCAAGCAGTTTCCTGCTCATACACGGTTTCTGCACATGGGCCCTATTGTGTCTGTGTCAGCATAAAATGATTGTGTAGGAAGAAAAAGGTTCATCCAATGCAGTACTTAACATCTTAACATGCTCATACCTCCTTCTCTGTAACAATTTGACAATGGAAATTGATTTAATATTGCCAGTTATAAAATTATTACTATGCAGTCAAATAAACAAGGATAGCTGTATTAGTTCCACTAAGACGTTGCATCAATTTCTTAAGGTGGCAACTACCCACATCAAGAAAATATGCAAACAGATGTAATTTCTGCAGCTTATACACTTTACGTGTCAAATCAACAAATGCAATATTTTATTAAGGATGAAAAACATATTGGTGCAATGAAAAGGTACAAGATAGTGAAGGGATTGACCAGCCCCTCAAAAATTAACATGGCTTAGTTATTAAAAAGAATAGTCAGATAGGCACAAGTACACAGAGCTCTGGTCATATGCCAACACATGAAAAATTGTACATTGTCTAACACAGGATAAAAAATAAAGCTGCAGGGATTCCACTTTGGAGCATTTCCAGATGATAAGGACACCTGGAATAATTGAAATATATTAGTATATAACTTACTAATTAATATACAGTGGGTACGGAAAGTATTCAGACCCCTTTAAATTTTTCACTCTTTGTTTCATTGCAGCCATTCGGTAAATTTAAAAAACTTCATTTTTTCCCATTAACGTACACTCTGCACCCCATCGTGACTGATAAAAAAACAGAAATACAGACATTTTTGCAAATTTATTAAAAAAGAAAAACTGAAATATCACATGGTCATAAGTATTCAGACCCTTTGCTCAGACACTCATATTTCAGTCACATACTGTCCATTTCCTTGTGATCCTCCTTGAGATGCTTCTACTCTTTCATTGGAGTCCAGCTGTGTTTAATTAAACTGATAGGACTTGATTTGTAAAGGCACACATCTGTCTATATAAGACCTCACAGCTCACAGTGCATGTCAGACCAAATGAGAATCATGAGGTCAAAGGAACTGGTTAAGGCACTCAGAGACAGAATTGTGCAAGGCACCGATCTGTCCAAGGTTACAAAATAATTTCTGCAGTACACAAGGTTCCTAAGAGCACAGTGGCCTCCATAACCCTTAAATGGAAGAAGTTTGGGACCATCAGAAGTCTTCCTAGACTTAGCCGTCCAGCCAAACTGAGCAATAATGGGAGAAGAGCCTTGGTGATAGAGGTAAAGAAGAAGCCCAATATCACTGTGGCTGAGCTCCACAGATGCAGTAAGGAGATGGGAGAAAGTTCCACAAAGTCAACTATCACTGTCGGGCCTTTATGGCAGAGTGGCCCGATGGAAGCTTCTCCTCAGTGCCAGACTTATGAAAGCCCACATAGAGTTTGCTAAAAACACATGAAGGACTCCCAGACTATGAGAAATAAGATTCTCTGGTCTGATGAAAAGAAGATAGAACTTTTTGGTGATAATTCTAAGCAGTATGGGTGGAGAAAAACAAGCACTGCTCATCACCTGCCCAATACAATCCCAACAGTGAAACATGGTGGCAGCATCATGCTATGGGAGTGTTTTCCAGCTGCAGGGACAGGACGACTGGTTACAATTGAAGGAAACATGAATGTGGCCAAATAGAGATATCCTGGATGTAAACCTCTTCCAGAGTGCTCTGAACCTCAGACTTGGCCGAAGGTTCACCTTTCAACAAGACAATGACCCTAAGCACACAGCTAAAATAACAAAGGAGAGGATTTAGAACAACTCTGACCATTCCTGACTGGCCCAGCCAGAGCCCTGACCTAAACTAAACTGGGCATCTCTGGAGAGACCTGAAAATGGCTGTCCACCAACTTTCATCATCTGACCGGATGGAACTGGGGATCCTCTGCAAGGAATAATGGCAGAGGATCCCCAAATCGAGGTGTGAAAAACTTGTTGCATCATTCCCATGAAGACTCATGGCTGTACTAGCTCAAAAGGGTGTTTCTACTCATTACTGAGCGAAGGGTCTGAATACTTATGACCAGGTGATATTTTAGTTTTATCTTTCTTAATAAATTTGCAAAAATGTATATATTTCTGTTTTTTTCAGTCAAGATGGGGTGCAGAGTGTACATTAATGAGAAAAAATGAACTTTTTTGAATTTGCCAAATGGCTGCAATGAAACAAAGAGTGAAATATTTAAAGGGGCCTGAATACTTTCCGTACTCACTGTATATATATATACAGCTCACTGCTTTGAAAAAAAAACAGGAATAAATCCAGACTGTGGTAGCAGTTTGCACGGAAAACGGATTGGAATAATTCCTTGCATGTAAAGGAAATAGTATGGTTTCTCCAGCGATCAGTCCAATGGTAGGGTAAAATATAACTTCTATTTTTCCATTAAAAAAGTTCACCAGAACACCCAGAAATTCAGTGGTGTTTTGCCTTGGTTTCATAATATATATGCGGTTTTGATTCATTCCTCACTTGGACCTAGAGGAAGACACATGTAGTGTCGAAACATGTCGTCCAAAAGGGATTGACTATTTGCAAAAATGTTACGGAAGAAACATGGAACTTTTTTAATGGAAAAATAAAAGTTATATTTTGCCCCACCTTTGGACTGATCGCTGGAGAAACCATATTATTTCCTATATATATATATATATATATATATATATATATATATATATATATATATTTGTTTGAAAGAAATTGAATTTGCCTCAAATTTTTGAAAATTTCAGATTCTCCTGAATCTAGAGTTTTTGCGATTCACTTTGTGCAAATTCATCAAAATGACAAAATGACAACTGGGCTTAATTGCAGAGAAGCATGAAAGTAGAGATGAGCGGATATGAAGAGATTCAAATCTATCAAATCTATTGTATATTACTGGGAAATTTGATTCCCTGAAAATTTATTCTCTGTGAATTGAATAAATTGAATATGCCTTTATTAGGCTCTGGGGTATAGAGACATTGCAGAGTGTTTTAAACATAAAATGTAGGAAACAGATAACACAAAAACATCCAATACCTCACCACTCAGTTCTGCGAGTCACTCTCCCCAGTAAGGTTAGCTGCTCCTCTTCTTTTTATCGACATTGTGGGCTGAAACTTTGGGCATCCTCATGCTAGGCAGACAGGGTAGAAGTCTCAGCTTTGCAAGAAGAGGCCATTGGTGGGGAGAGAAGTGTGGGGAGAGGATGCAGTGGAAGTGGCAGGGAGATGATCAGTGAGCCGAGTATTATATTTTTAACCTTTTTCTGGCCCTCTGTAGTTTAGCAAAATGTGGGATAGTTGGCCACTGTTTTACTAAATTCATGAACAAGAAGAATATGGATTTTTGGAAAACACTAGTAAAATTTAATTTGGTTAAAAAAATTGATATCCATATCACCATTAACTTGTCCCACTGTTCCTGTTGCTGACCATTGTCTCGTCATCCACAATGTCTGACCTCCTCTTTCCACCTGGTTACGACATATGATGAAAGAGAGAACCAGACACTGTGCTGCAGCAAGATAACTGAGTGGTGAGGCATCAAATTTGTTTTATGATCCCTTCCCCAGCCATCTAAAAATTAAAAAAAAAATTTGTCCAGACTGACACATTTGCTTTAAATTTGCAAATGAAGTGAATCAGAAAAAATGTGGATTTATTTTCTCATCTCTAATATATTTATCTGTTCTAAGTAGTATGATATATAACTTACTAATATAGTTTAATTGCATAACTTTGAAATATACTTGGTGTCAAAATTCTTCTCTGCAATTTTTCAAAATTTGTGTTTGGGTTAAAGGGTAACATTACTTTCAAGCAAGCATTATTTCTGACCATTATGTGACTTGTATCCTGCATATTCACCAGTTTTCACATCTGTAGGTTCTATCTCTAAATGTGAAATTCACTTGTAACTGGTGGGAGATTGACTGCTATAATGTTTCCCATGCACAGCACAGCACACAGGGATGGCTTCATTTTTCACGCATAGAGAGACGCAGCAGTAGCATGTATATTACTCAAGAGTACAGAGTGGTATAGATGTTTATTAATCTCTAGGGTGAGGTAAAAGACTTATGAGAAAGCTCAGCATAATCTTTCTGTGTCTTGCTTCGATTGGTTTCTTACTCTGCTACCACGATCCTCGGATCTCATGCCCTTAGACTTTTACTTTTGGGGTTATGTGAAGCAAAATGTGTACATTGAATGTGTCAACGACATTAATCACTTAAAACAGAGAATCAAAGACATTATTCACTCTGCTACACCAGATGTCCTTACCCGTGTGTGACAAGAACTTCACTATCGTTTGGATGTGTGTAGGGCAACAAATGGAGCCCACATCGAACTGCAGTGAATAGGCTTGAAACTGGGAGAGTTTTTCTTTTATTTGGAGCAGATTTCACATATCTATCGTTTTTTGTTTGCTTTCCGGTGACTGGTCAAAAGTGCACCATGACTTTACGGACACACTGTACATCATCGGCAGATATTTCTACTAGTTTGATACAATGTATCAGTCTGGAGCTTATGCTGTTTAGCTCTATTAGATATGATTTTATCTAGTTTTCTTAGCTGAGAGCAGGACTTGTTTGCAAATTCTGAATGTTAATAAAAGTTTTCTCACATCAAGCAAATACCTTGAAAATGATAAGGAATTTAAACAAAAATGAATTAAAAAAAAGTGAACATTAACCTTTTTTTCATGAAGCTGAAAACTCATATTTCCTGGTAATCTGTCATTTACTGCCTTGTTTGGTATATGAAATATTGGCATTTACAGTGCATCTGCCAATTACAGTGATTACCCCATCAATGTAAAAACATATTATAAAGAGCAGCTGTTCATTTTATATTTTTGCCTAGAAGTAAATTATATGTCATACAGGTGATGAAAACTCTATAATAAAGACATTTAGTGTAGACATCATATTTCAGAAATAGTGGAATAGCCCCTAGGTATCATTATCTTTATCATATTCAATCAAGAATCTTCAATATGCTTATAATGGAGGATTATGCAAATTCTTGGTACAGAATGAGATTTATTTATGATACAAAATATAATCAGGTCCAGGTTCCTGAGAACAGCCACTCTTATATGTACCAGCCATACTAATCCCAAATTTGTCTAAGAAGCCTCAGGTCAAGACTATGGAACCTGATGTATTATCACCATAAATGCTGATAGAATAAAATTTGCTATTACACTACTGGGCATCATTCATCATTCACAATATTTTGTCCACCAATTATATACTTCTGTGTTGATTGTTTACTTGTTAAACAAACATATAGCATTGACTAAAGAGTACAGGGGTTTGGTTAGTGCCCATGTCGGTCCTTTTTCAGTTCCATGTGAAAAATTAAATCTGTACAAAGACATATGGTGGACGCAATAAGCTTTGCTGAATTACATTTTAAGCTTCATCATTATGTCAGTTCTGTTGTATGCAACCGCGTTGAAAAGTGTCAGTTGATACAAAAAATTTAAATATTTTAATTTCTGAACAAGCAATGTAAACTATGTATGGCATTATCTGCAAAGTGTACTATTTAACATGTAGGGCTTGGATTACCTTAGAATCCAGTTAGAACTACATGGGAATTTATATGGCATTTTTATCATCCGCTTCCCCGCTAATGACGGAGAAAGGGTTTCAGCTTCACATGCATGCATAGCAGCTACCACCTATTAAATCCCTCAAAAGAACCAAATATTTTGCACATTCTCAAATCCAAGTAAAATTTCTTCTAAACATTTTAAAAGTTTAAGACAGAACCATAAAACAAGTTGAATATAATGAAGCAATTATCAAAATAAAAATGAAGCAATCTGTTTGGTCAGTTAGAGGTTTACATTATATATTACTTATATTCTCTCTTTTTAGTGGGTATAGCTTTTTCCTCTTAGATTTCTACTGATTCTTTTAAGAAATAATAGGTCATGAAAGCTCAGCTGTAACCTAAACTATAGCAAAAATATAATATCCTTAATTAGTAAGGAGAAAAGTATCTTATCAATAATGATATATCCAGAGATCATTACGGATCTTCTTTCGAAATGAAGGATTGGCAATCAAGTCGTTAATAAGATTGTCTACTTAAGACAAGAACTGTATTTATGTCTTGTTAAAGCATGTGATGTTACAGAGCGGTGTCCACAGTTTAAAAACCCTTCTGTTACCCAAAACAAAGCTCCGCTGCATAGTGGGAAAAGTGAAATGCTAAAATGATCAGTAAACTGTTAAAGGAACTGTATTGGATAGGCAAACACTTTAAATATCAATAAAGCATATCTCCGATGAAAATTGATGCATTTATACTTTCCCTCCACTCTGCATATGCTAAGAATTCAGAGCAGTGCAGAGGCTGCTGTAATCACAGGACTCACTTTGCTAGCAATGCTTTGTTTGGGATACACGTCCAACAACTTGAATGCCAATTTACGATATAATCTCCTTTAATGCAACGTGTGTATATACATATATGTACCGTATTTTTCTGACTATAAGACGCACTTTTTCCCCATAAAATTTGGGGGGAAATGAGGGTGTGTCTTATAGTTGCAATGTATGGTACTTACACAGCATGATAGCAGCAGGAGTTGGTCGATTCTTCCGGTGGTCCGGGTCTGAAGCTGCAGGGCGATGATTATGCGGCTGGTGCGGCAGTGCTCTGTGGTGCTGGTGCTCAGTGGTGCTGGGAGCTCCAGTGATATTTTCTGAAAGCCCAGAGCCCCACACTTCTATATCCCCGATGCTGTGGCTTCCGAGAAAATGGCGGTGCATGCACAGATTGGGGTCTTGGCTCCGAGATCTAGTTGCAGAGATCTCAATCTGCACCTGGCGAATCAATAAGGCCTCTGGGAAAATGGCCGCCATCTCAATCTGCACATGCGCCGCCTCTGGCAGCCATTTTCAGAAAATGTCACTGGAGCCCCCTGCACCACCGAGCACTACCGCACGTTCATTGCCCTGCAGCGTCGGACATCAGAAAATGTCGCCGGAGCCCCCACACCACCGAGCAATGCCGCACCAGCCGCACCATCATCGTCCTGCAGAGTTGGACATCAGAAAATGTCCCCAGAGCCGCCACACCACCGAACATCCCTGCACCAGGCTGCATGGGAGTGAGATCATCGTTCTGCAGCGTCGGACCACCAAAAGAGTTGCCCGACTCTTGCTGCCACCAGTGCTGTCGATCCCCACGGGTAGGATTAATTCAGGACTGTAAGACAGACCCACATTTGACGCATTAATTTTTTGCCCCCGTTTTCCTTCCGAAAATTTGGGGTGCCTCTTAAAGTCCGGTGCCTCTTATAGTCTGAAAAATACGGTATACAGTATGTAAATAAATATATTCCGTAAACCGCAATGATTTCCAGACAAAGCATTATTTTATCACTATATCTCATGTTATATTTCTTACATTGCATTGATATATATATCAACTATCTATATACATTTCAGTGCTCTTTAGACACCATTATATTCTGCTCACTGCAGAAACAAAATGTCTTCCGTGGATGAAAGGATATACAATGGGCAAAATGCAAGCCAAGCCTTTCCAAGTCCCTGTGAAAATCACAGCATTAAAATAATTACATCAGTCTATACATAATGTTTCTGTACATTACCAACACTTAAGATTGTGTTGTAGGGATAGTGCAACGTGGGGAAATGCCTTTGACGTGTGTTGTCAGCTAGCCTTCGACAAATGCTGTCTGTTTTTGCACATTGTGCCAGGAAGTTTAAATTAAGACATTCAGTATTTATTGACTTTTCTTCTTCAGTGTCTGTCCCCATAAAGGTCTACATGAGTAAGTGGTGAACTTTCTCATTGTTATCAATGGCAAAAATGCAAAGAACAAGGTCTTCCCCACCATTGAAAGAGTGACACAAACTATGACCATGAAAGGTCTATCTGATGATCAGCCTTCAGATAGTGTCCTTGATACCCCATCAGATATCTTTACTAGAACAATCAGATTGCAATGCATATTTGGCTTTGGTTCCTTTTTTTCCTCCTAACATTTGAAGATTAAATTAGAAATCGTAGCATAATGTTTCTTCGGGAAGTGACATTTATGAGGACAAAAAAATGTCTGTAGCTACCACAATGGACAGAAAACAGCAGCATCTGTAAAACTTTAGATGACAACTTCCAAGATACTGCGCATCATGAAGAGGATGGTTAAGGAAGTCTTTTAGGTTTTCCCAGTATGTGGCAATAAAAACTAGATATTCAATCCATGATACACCACGTATCCACAAAATGTAGCGTGTTTTTTGCTTCATTTGCTTCATTGAGAATTAAGTCACTTTGTTTTCTTCAATACTTTCTCTTGCTGGAGAGATTTTGCTATAAGCATTTTCTTCTTATGAGTCTGGTTAACATTGCGTGATAATAAAACAGGACAGAAAATGTCTTCTGCTTGTTTTCCCTTCAATCTTCCATGTAAATCATTGAAGAATTTAGAAATATTTTACATAGTCAAAAGTTTAGTATTGAATATCAATCTCCTTTAAAGTATTAAGAAACTACTTTATAGAAAATAGAACAAACATGTTAAGAAGGAAAGAAAAATTAAAAATAAATGCCATAAAGCAAAGTATAAAAGATGGAGATATGATATGAATACATTATATATTTTTGTGGTCAATAAACCATGAAAACAGTAAGGAAAAAAAATGAAATAACCTCTTAAAGGTGTTGTCCACTACTTAATATTCCTTTATTAATTGGCCCAGGGAGGTTAAGAAAAAATGTAAGTAAACCTTAACAATTCCAAGATTGCCGCTGCTCCTCCAAACTCAGCACTACATCCACTGCCGGTCTCCAGGCATCAATAGTCTATGGAGGCATCACGTGATTGTTACAACCAGTAAGCATTCACTGATTGTCTGCAGCGTTCACATTTTGTCTGAGCCTGTTTCTTCTGCTTAAATAAAATGTGAATGCTGGTTGGCTTGGCTGCCGTGATGAGTTCGGAGGAGCGACACCAGTCCAGGAAATTAGTTATTATGTTTTTATACTTGTGTTTTTGTCACCTCTCTGAGCCTAATGACAAGACGTTCTCCAGTAGTGGACAACCCTTAAATGGTAGTTGAGCAGTAAGATTCCGCAAAATGGGAAAAAAGCTGACGTTTTAAACTCTGCAATATAATGTCTCTAGTTTAACAGGTCGGACAGTCAAACTATGATGTCTGTATGGCAAGTTTCATAGTAGAGAGATGTTTAGAGCTTCCAAACAGTTTGCCTGTCATGGCTCTTTTAGCAGGGTGACGTTGATATGTGTATGTGGTCTGGGTACTTGATTGCAGGAGGATAGTTCTGAGTCATCTGGATTGACACGTCGCTAGAGATTTCCGATGGGCTGCGGCCACGATGCCATACTTCAGGGTGTAGAAACTGACCTGAGTAGTCTGAACAGTCGCTGAGACGAGGACGGTAGAAGGCAGGATGGGGACGATACATCTCTTCTTCTGCATAACGCTTTGTGAATAAATACACAGACATAACACCAGCTCCCTTCAAAAGTGAGGAAACAGAAGTAATAAAATCAATGTACAATATTATACGTTCTAAAAGATGCATAGGTTTATTTGAGACAATTTTCTGCAATGTTTTATTAGAGGTTAGAGCTCCATTATAGTTCTACTATGGAGAAAACAGACTTATTTTAAAAGTCATGATTATTCTCAATTGTCATGATTAGAAGGTTAGCATGTCACTCTTGTTGATGTGCATAGGGTTTCATGGGCAGAAATACTATTAGTGTAACCTGTGCAGCCTCACTAGGGCCCAAGAGTTAAGGGGGCCACCACCACCTCCAGAGCAGGTGGAATTGTGCATCATGCTGAGCTATTGGACTGCAAGGGGCTCATTCACTGATTTTGCATATGGATCTTCTTTTGTCTGTGTCCATCCTTGGTGGGGACTGACAAATGATTGGTACTCCTAATGGCAACCCTAGGCTAATGAAATTTCTGTACTATAAAGGAAAATGTGGCATTTTACCTTCATTATACTCCTTGTTAATGCTAATAGTTTACAAATGCTCTCTTAAGAGAAAAATATTAAAATTTGAAAGTCCTCATTGGTTGATACATTTTATTGGTTAACTGAAAAAATGGTAACAAATTGCAAGCTTTCAAGACTACTCAGTAGTGTTGAGCATTCCGATACCGCAAGTATCGGGTATCGGCCGATACTTGCTGTATCGGAATTCCGATACCGACTTCCGATATTTTTTCAATATCGGAAGTCGGCATCGGAATCGGAAGTTCAAAGTTGATTGACAGCCTGACGTCATCATGATGCGCGGTGTGTGCGCATCATGATGCGCCGTCATTTCGGGCCTTCCGGGGGTCTCTGCCGGCCTGCCGGGGGGCTGTGTGGACTGCCCGGGGTCTGTACCGGCCTGCCGGGGGGCTGTGCCGGCCTGCCGGTGGTCTGTGCACCCTGTGGGGGTCTGTACCGGCCTGCCGGGGGGCTGTGCCGGCCTGCCGGTGGTCTGTGCACCCTGTGGGGGTCTGTACCGGCCTGCCGGGGGGCTGTGCCGGCCTGCCGGGGGGCTGTGCTGATGTCCGGGGGTCTGTGCAAGCATCGTCCGATGGGACTATAAGTCCCATCTGGCGATGCCTGCTACCATGACAGTGATTGACACATTAGCCAATGATGGGACAGTAGTAGTCCCATCATCCGGCTAATGTGTTAAATGTTAAAAAAAAAATACTACATACATACTACATACATACTACATGCATGCTACATACATACTACACGCTACATACATATCACATACATACTACATACATACTACATACATACTACATGCATGCTACATACTACATGCTACATACATACTACATATATACTACATGCATGCTACATACATACTACATGCTACATACATACTACATATATACTACATACATACTACATACATACTACATGCTACATACCACATACATACTACATACATACTACATGCTACATACATACTACATATATACTACATGCATGCTACATACATACTGCATGCTACATGCATGCTACATACATACTACATACATACTACATGCTACATACATACCACATATATACTACATACATACTACATACAATACATTCATACAATACATACATAGACATACAGTACATATAACATAGAGTAACATACTTATCAATACTTGTCACATTGTTCCCCGAAGCCATTGTCTTTTACGGAATAAATATTAACATAACAAACCACAAAAATACTCACCCACGATCCGAAGCAGTCCACGAGTGTGTCCCACGACGATCTTGGGTAGAGAACTGCAGCATCAGCTGTTGCTGCCGTTCTCTACGGGCTGCAGGAATCCAATGACGGAAGGTAGGTATCCTTCCGCACTGTATTCCTCCGCCACTTAAAAAAAAAAAAGTCCCTAGTCTCACTTTATGCCATTGCTGCGTGGGAATTTCCCACACAGCAATGGCATAAAGTGAGACTAGGGACTTTTTTTTTTTTAAGTGGCGGAGGAATACAGTGCGGAAGGATACCTACCTTCCGTCATTGGATTCCTGCAGCCCGTAGAGAACGGCAGCAACAGCTGATGCTGCAGTTCTCTACCCAAGATCGTCATGGGACACACTCGTGGACTGCTTCGGATCGTGGGTGAGTATTTTTGTGGTTTGTTATGTTAATATTTATTCCGTAAAAGACAATGGCTTCGGGGAACAATGTGACAAGTATTGGTAAGTATGTTACTCTATGTTATATGTACTGTATGTCTATGTATGTATTGTATGAATGTATTGTATGTAGTATGTATGTAGTATATATGTGGTATGTATGTAGCATGTAGTATGTATGTAGTATGTATGTAGCATGCATGTAGCATGCAGTATGTATGTAGCATGCATGTAGTATATATGTAGTATGTATGTAGCATATATGTAGTATGTATGTAGCATGTAGTATGTATGTAGCATGCAGTATGTATGTAGCATGCATGTAGTATATATGTAGTATGTATGTAGCATATATGTAGTATGTATGTAGCATGTAGTATATATGTAGTATGCATGTTGCATGCATGTAGTATATATGTAGTATGTATGTTGCATGTAGTATATATGTAGTATGTATGTAGCATGTAGTATGTATGTAGTATGTATGTAGTATGTATGTGGTATGTATGTAGCATGTAGCATGCATGTAGTATGTATGTAGTATATATGTGGTATGTATGTAGCATGTAGTATGTAGCATGCAGTATGTATGTAGTATATATGTGGTATGTATGTAGCATATATGTAGTATGTATGTAGCATGTAGTATGTATGTAGCATGCATGTAGTATATATGTAGTATGTATGTAGCATATATGTAGTATGTATGTAGCATGTAGTATATATGTAGTATGTATGTTGCATGTAGTATATATGTAGTATGTATGTTGCATGTAGTATATATGTAGTATGCATGTTGCATGCATGTAGTATATATGTAGTATGTATGTTGCATGTAGTATATATGTAGTATGAATGTAGCATGTATGTAGTATGCATGTTGTATGTATGTAGCATGTATGTAGCATGTAATTTTTTTTTTTTTTTTTACATTCAACACATTAGCCGGATGATGGGACTACTACTGTCCCATCATTGGCTAATGTGTCAATCACTGTCATGGTAGCAGGCATCGCCCGATGGGACTTGTAGTCCCATCGGACGATGCCTGCACAGACCCCCGAAGCCTGCACAGCCCCCCGGCAGGCCGGCACAGCCCCCCGGAGCCTGCACAGCCCCCCGGCAGGCCGGCACAGCCCCCCGGAGCCTGCGCAGACCACCGGCAGGCCGGCACAGCCCCCCGGCAGGCCGGCACAGCCCCCCTGCAGGCCGGCACAGCCCACCGGAGCCTGCACAGCCCCCCTGGCAGGCCGGCACAGACCACCGGAGCCTGCACAGACCCCCTGGCAGGCCGGCACAGCCCCCCGAAAGGCCCGTACAGACCCCAGAGAGGCTGTACAAGGGAAAAACAGGATTTTTCTTATTCCGATACCGGAAGTCCCATAGACTTGAATGGGACTTCCGGTATCGGAATCGGCGATACCGATACTTTTTTTTAAGATCGGCCGATCCATTCCGATCCGATACTTTGAAGTATCGGACGGTATCGCTCAACTCTACTACTCAGGTCTCTTCAACAGTCACAGAATAACACAAAAAACTGAAGAGTCACATATTTATACACAGTAGGGCACAAGTGTAGTGCAACAGATCAGACAAGTGATGTGAAGCAGGACCATTAGTATGGGAGAAGGAGAGGCAGTTGTGACTGTAAATACTGGAACAGTTCATCGATATGGACTGTGAAAGTTTTATTTTCCTATGATTTAGCTGTGGTCCATGGTTGTGATGCCCCCAAAATATCTGAGGAGCACATTCCTTAGTAAATGTAGAAAGACATAAATCCATGGAACACACTCATTCCTGCACTGAGTGTATCTAAGGTTGTCATAAGTTTCAGAGCAGGCATGAATGTGTCGCATTGGTTTATGTCTTTCTACATCTAGTAAGGAATTTGCTCCTCTGACCTTTTTGGGGGTATTACAATCATGGACCAGACCTCAGTCACAGGATAATAAAACTTTTCAAACTCTTTACCTATTTACTATGGTTGTTTTTTGTTTTTTGTTTTTTTTTTTAAAGGAGACCAGGGATTCAATGGAATGGGTGTTAGGTGAGTATATGATTGTTTATTATTTTCTATTTTTTACAGGGGACAAAGGCCTCAATGGAATGGGCATTAGGTGAGTATAACTTTGTTTTTTATTTTTAAATAAAGTAAAACGGTGTGAATTTTTATTTTCAAATAAAGGATTTTATTCTGACCTTGTGTATTTCTACAATCTCACTATGGGGTTAGTAATTGATTGTCATCTTATAAATGCCTCTCCATTAATTACTTGCCGGCTTGATATCAGCTGCCTTGAAACAGCTGTCATCAACCCTACAAATATTAACCCCATTTGTCACCGCCACAGGGAGGTGGGAACAGCTGCCAAAGTGACAGAATTGACACATCTAATAGATGTGCTTTTTCTTGGGCAGCTGCGGGTTGTTATTTTTAGGCTGGGAGGCAATATCCATGGCCCCTTACCAGCCTGAGAATACCAGCCCTCAACTGATTGCTGTTTTAGCTTGGCTGGTTGTCAAAAATGTGCAGAACCGCACACCATTTTTTAATTATTTAAAAAAAACAGCATGGGAAAACCTCTGTCCTTGATAACCAGCCATAATAAAGCTGACATCTAAGGGCTGCAGTCCCCAGCTGTCAGTTTTGCAATGCTGGTTAACAAAAATAGAGGGCAACCCATGCCTTTTTTTATTTATTTTTTTTATTTATAGCGCAGGTGCTGGCTGATGAATACTCCCATCAGCCGGCATCTGCTCTCACTGTAATCAGCAACAGCAGATGTATAGTGATGGCAATAGTAGTCTTATAAGCCGATGCCTGTGACTAGAAGTAAAATTTGTGATTATTTGTTTGATATTTTTCACTGTTTTTTAATAACACTGATGTTTATAAGAGATTTTCTCTTATTCCACTCTTCTTGCGCTACATTTTTTCATGCTCAGAGTTTTAGCTGCAATAATCTGTCCTTGGAATGTAGTCCCTATTGCCACCATTGTATTTCTGCAATTAAGGACTTTTGTGATTAATGTCTAACATATTCATGTGCAAACCTTTGTAAATCTTGCTTGATTGAATATCTACACTGTTCATTTGCAGCAACAACTGGAATTTCACTGTAACTGCTTATGCGTTTGGCCATATTATGGCTTTGGACAACCTCTGAGCCCTAATGCAGCACTTACTGTATAAAATCTCTATTAGTTCTTGTTGCACATTCAAATGCCTAATATATTTCGTATAGAGATTTTTTTTTGTTGGATTCATTTGAAATCTCACAGAAAAAAACAGTGGCATGATCCCACATGCCACAGTATAAACTGTTGATCATCTTTGTAAATTGGCACAAACCAGAGGCTTAACATGGAAAGAAGGAGACCCTATAGACCAGGGTTCCCCAACTCCAGTCCTCAAGGCCCACCAACAGGTCATGTTTTCAGGATTTCCCTTGTATTGTACAGTTGATGCAATTGTCACCTGAGCAATACTAAGGAAATCCTGAAAACATGATCTGTTGGTGGGCCTTGAGGACTGGAGTTGGGGAACCCTGCTATAGACCCACTAGCTGTAGGGACTCCAATGTTTTCCATTGGTCATCAATGGTTTCATGCACGTGGCTCTACAATGTGAATGACCTCTAATATTGTTGATCAGATGTACACAGGTTACAAATTTACAACTCATAACATACTTAAACCTATTGAGTTTGTGATGTAAAGTATATGTGTAGTAGAATTTAATCTCTGTATACTAGGTAGAAGGCTAAACGTAGTATTCCCTCACTATCTACTTTAGTCACTATTTGTTAAATGGAATCCATCACCAGGTTTTTGCCATCTAATATGAGAGCAGCATAATGTAGAGACAGATGCCCTTATTCCAGTGATGTGTAACTTACTGGGCAACTTGCTGTAGTTTTTATAAAATCACTATTTTATCAGCTAGAAATTATGACTAGAGGACCGGTAAACCTCTTACAACATAGTACTCCATATTCATGAGCTTTGTATAACCCTGTCCCCACCACTGATTGGCAGATTTCTGCCTATGCAGAATGTACACAAAAAGCTTCCAATCAGTGGTGTGGATGGGGTTATACAGAGCTCAGCATTCATAGCAGTGCTAGATCTGCAGTAGAGAAAACACTGATTTTATCAAAACAGCCCAGTAAGGCTGGTTTCACATTTGAGTCATTTTGCACAGCGTTTGATCCTCATAGATCTGCATGCGTCATGCGTACATATATTTAACATGGTGTATGCAGGGACACGTTTGCATGCTTTTACGTACGCATGCGTCATTTCACGGTGTGCGGCGGGGCGGGGCTAACTCAACATGTTGCATTTTTTGAGGCATCAAAAATCCATCAAATATGCGCTGGCATGCGCATGTGGATGAGTGTGTCAAAAAATGCATTACTTTCTATGGGTACACATTGGTACGCAAGGACATGCATATCGAACGCATGCGCATGAACAACACAAACGCATGCAAAAATGCATACAAACGCAGCGTTTTTTGCATCATGCGTAAGATTATGCGGATAAAAAACGCTGCGTAAACATGCGCTTGCATGAGTTTTTGCATGCATTTGCGCATGCAGATGATACGCTGCGCACAGAAACACTAATGTGAACCTAGCTTAAATAATACATCGCTGCAATCAAGGTCTCTGATGCTACAGAACGCTGTTCTCCGGTGGGCCAGCAAAAAACTGTTTCCAGATTCCCTTCAATACATGTTGTATCAGTTTTAAGCATTTGTCTTTAATAAAATAATGGTGACAAACCTCTTTAAGAAGGAACGAGGAGGCTGCAAATGCAAAAGACCACCCATATCGGTAATGGAAGTATTGTTCAGAGCTACTGGGTCTGTTCATAACTTCATCATTGATACTGGAGATGTAAAGGACCAAACCTACAATAAGGGAAAGGCCTGTAATATAATCAGGACATTGTTAATATTAGTAGTCAGAATTATTTTCATTTACTAATCATTCAAAGCAGATAACCCCAAATATGTAAAAAAGCCTGAACTGACCAATTCGAAATAGAAACTCAAGACCCAAAAAGAAGAAAAACTGAAAAAAAGCCAAATGGTATCAAAATGACTTATCAAACTTAATTAGATCAAGATAGATTAAAATTACATGTAGAGGGGATGAAAAACCTGAAAGAGGACAATAATCAAAGATGTGTACCCATATGTGATTATATTTCAAGAATATTATATCCCAGATAAAAAAAATCAATCAAAGGTATCACATAGAATGCTTATATAGAACAGAGAATAAAAAACATGATGTAAAGTATTTGTATCTCCTAAAGCATATCAGAAATAAAGTGCTATAGTGCATAAGGGCATCAATTCCTCAAGAGAGCAAATAGGAAAGATGATCTCCTACTATGTGTATTGGAACTGAATGAACCCAGTAAACATAAATGGTCTTAGTATTTTTAATTTATATATACCTGGGAAGCAGTGAGGAATCAGGGGACACATGATGAAGCGCCCACCCCAAAGCGCGTTTCGGCATCAGCCTTCGTCACCCCTGATCTCTATCTAATAAAGTTTGATATGTCATTTTGATACGATTTGGCTGCTTTTGGTTTATCTCCCTTTTTGTTTTTTTATTTAAACTCAAAATGTTTTATGACATACTAACTACTGTACCTACACATCTCTCCCAATGTTTTTGGGATGACCACAAGATGGTCATTGATGGTCAAGATGTCATTTTATAGGCACTACTACTGTAGACAAAATGACTCTGTCATCCTTCTCCTAGTACTACCTCAGTTAGTTAGGCCAAGTTTCAATATTTCATGAGATCGCAGCAACTGGAGACAAATTGTCCTCACGACCATTGTGTTCCCTTTCTCAAGCAAAGATGTCATGATCACAGCAATTTATTTACTCTCTTCCATAGTATTTTTTTAACATCCAATATTAAGCTCTGTATTGTCCTTTATCCTCCTTCATATTTTGTCTTGCACCATAAGAGTGGTAACTTTTGACTCAAGTGATATTAAATTGGTCCTGCACAATAGCAATCGGAGAACGCACTAGAAGACAATGGCAAATCGATGTAAATTTGATTATCTATTGTGTTCCTCAAAAATTAATGCATTGTCTTGCATGTGAAATTCTCTTATCTGCATTTATTTAGTTTATTCTGCTGTTGCCACTAAGGCTATGTTCACAAGTTTGCATTGGCAACTTGAAAATCTAACATGCAAACCCGATTCATCAAAACTGGCGATTTTCTTGCCGGTGGTGCAGAGGTGTCTTAAGGAGAGTCAGGAGTGTCTGACGAGTGGCGTATGCCTCTATTCACCAAATCAGAAATCTTACTCAAGTTGCTGATGAGGAGTCATGCTGAAGTCAGATGATCCTGATTCATGAAGAAGTGCATGCCTCTATATGAATATGGAGCGCCTGACAAGTGGTGTGCGCCTCTCTGTACAATGCAAGAAGTCTTACTCCAGTCAATGACTGACATTTCTGGCAAATGGGACCTCTCAGCTGGTCATAAGTTAGATAACCTGTGGCATCAAGTTCCCGCCGAGCCCCACTCTGCCCTAGCTTCACTCATTTGAAAATGCTAACATTCGCAAAATTTTGTCACAACTCTGTGTTTGCACCTAAATTTTTTGTGTTTTCAAAGATTTTACGCAGTAATTCTGGCATGAAAGCTTTGATGAATGGAGTCCAACGTGTGTTAAATTAGTATAGATACAACATAATTTTAGATTTATTTACTAAGTATTATATTAGCAGTAGTACAGGGTGATAACCTAACTGCATGTAAAATGGCAAAAAGCACACGGTAAGACATTGCCATTGCTATAAAAATGAAAAGTTACTTTTAGTACTAAATATGGAAGCGTTATCTCATCTCCACATAAAGAGAGAAAAACAGCACAAAACACAGGAAGGGATAAAATATGCTGTAAGAAATCACACGGCTCCGTGCCAGATGTATAAAATTCTGTTCTTTACAATTAGGGATGAGCTGCTGTAGTTAGTGAATTCTCTCATCTGTGAAATTCTCTTTTTTCCAATTAAAGAACTGTATTCCCATCATCTCATACAATGGAACCTAAAACTCTGGCTAGAATTTAGTCCTCTATTGATTAAGTAGAGGAAATCTATTTGTCTAATTCATTGTTTCCGTATTTACAAAACATGATGGCCCCGGGGTTAAACCACCGGAGGGTCGAAAAATATAAAACAATAGATTATATGGACACAACAATAGAAGAAGAGTATGTCCGAGTCCTATCTATAATCTCGCTATAAAGAACTGTAATATTAAAGTTAATACAATGTGCCTGAAGTCAATTAAACAAAAACCATCCACTATCATAAATGCTTTTTTTTACCTAAAAAGTAGATGTTTGAATTTTTGTAGCAAAGTTTGTAACAATAACTTACCAGAGAGTATAAAGAAAATGCCAGACACAAATGCCAGAATTGTCCTCTGTGGTCGGATGTGCCCAATGTTGCTGATAACAAAGGCAGTAAACACAAGGAAAAGGCTGACCATGGGGAATGGCGTAGCACTACGGATCGTCTCTGCAGAAAAGATAAAACACATCTGTAAACAGAGCAGAACTTTTTTTTTTTGTTTAAAAGGAGCAGCACACCAGCAATTTTTTTGGCCTATATGCCGTAATATAGACTGTACCTAAAACTAATGTGGGGGGGATTGTGATTGACTTGTGAACACCAGTTTTAGGTCATGTGCCATTTCTGGGTAGACTGGCAGTATACTGCTTCTAACAAGTTTCACTTTATGCAGACCACATTTCCCATGATTCTCCTGGCATTTTAGGGGTGAGGGACAAGTCTTATCATGTTGCATGATCTAGAGATTTAGTGTATCCTATGTGATGCATACTACAGTTTCAGTGTTTCATTTAGGGTGTTTCCAGCAGACTCTGTGTTTCCTGTGTGATGTACATACCTCAGTCTCTGTATCCCATGCTATGTATATACATACAGTAAGTCTCAGTATATCCCAGTGTAACCCATGTAGCATATATATAGCAGTCTCAGTGTGTTGTCTGTGGTGTTAACAGCACAGTCTCAATTTATCCAATGTGATGTATGTACAACAGTATAACTGTATCCTATTTGATGTGTATACAGCAGGATATACTGAGATTGCATAATGATATGCTGAGACTGATGTATATGCAACAGTCTCAATGCATCTTATATGAGGCAAATGCAAAGTCTCAGTATATTCTATGTGATGAATATACATTAGTTTCCATGTATCTCATGTGACGATATACAGCAGTCTCAGTAATTCAAATGTGGTGTATACAGCAGTCTCTATGTATCTTATGTGATGCATATAGTGCAGCATCAGTTTATCTATGTGATCTATTCAGCAGTCTCAGTGTATCCTATGTATTGTGTGGACCAGGGATAGTGGTCTTTTTATTTAAATTTCCCCAAAAAGCAAATGTTCATGTTTCTCACCAAAGGGATAGTGGTCTCAGGATTATCTGTTGATGCGTCTTTAGGCTGTTTTGCACAATTAGCCTCTGAGTGTCTTTTCCCTCAGTCAAGACCATAAAAATTTTCATATTAAGCAAATTAAATAAAAAGTCCAGAATTAAATAAATTGCTGCTGATGAAAAATTGTATGTTACAAAAAAAATTTGCTGGAGTTCTACTTTAACACATTCAAGATTTAGTTAAAAACAAACGGTTACACTAACATTTCAACAAGACTCAGTCAAATTTGAATTTTGAATATAAATATATGTAAAGGCAATGTAAACACCCTTGTGTCAGTTTTCTCTTTCTTCCACATGAAATCAATACACATGACAACATTGCTCAAGACTGAGATAGCCTAGTTATAGAGACATGCAGAGCTGTCATCAGTTTACAGGACGTTACCACTTACAACAGATGTCTATGTACTCTGAGAAATATTTATAGTCTCCATAATGTTGTTTGTTTTAGCTTCCAATGGGATACAGAAGATCAGACTGCATTCCAAATTTACCCTAAATACATAATGTTATATAATTGACGGCAATGGTGTACATACCATAGAGGTACACTATGTGACTGCTATGGGGCCTTCATCAAACTTCATAAATCATAAAACTGTATGATTACCAGAAAATAAGATGGAAAATTGGCCCAATAATCTTGGGAAGAGAAGTACAGTTGTGCTCAAAAGTTTACATACCCCGGCAGAATTTTTGCTTTCTTGGGCTTTTTTTAAGAGAATATGAATGATAATAATGCTAAAACTTTTTCTCCACTCATGGTTAGTGGTTGGGTGAAGCCATTTATTGTCAGACTACTGTGTTTTCTCTTTTGAAATCATAATGACAACCCAAAACATCCAAATGACCTTGATCAAAAGTTTACATACCCTGGTGGTTTTGGCCAGAAAAATGCACACAAATTGACACAAATAGGTTTGAATGGCTACTAAAGGTAACATCCTCCTCACCTGTGACCTGTTTGCTTGTAATCAATGTGTGTGCATAAACGCTGAGTGAGTTTCTGGGATCCAGTTCTTCAATAAACATTCAGCTTTATTCAAACCTTATAAAAATCAACATGAAGCACCTCACGATTCCACCCCTCAATGTGTCTGGGATGCCGTGATTAATGGCTCAGTCTCCAGTCTGGTGCAGGGGCGTGCTTAGCTCATTGACAGCTCAGCCATCCAATCTGAGACTGGGAGGTGCTGAGCTCTCATTAAGTGCTCCCTGTTTCCATGATTGCTCAGCTAATTAACTTGACTGGCAGTCCCAGATAGATGCCAGCCAGATCTTCAGTTCAGTGTAGTTTGTTTTTTCTGTGCCCTATCCTTTGTTTTTTGATCTATCACAGCTTAACCTTGGACCTCGTTCTGACCATCCATTTTCCTAGCTCCATTGCTCTGATCCGCTATCTTCCTGGTATTTTGACCTTAGACCGTTAACGGACCACTCCTTTGTCTCTTAACTCTGTTTATGTCATGATCTTCTGGCTCTTGACCTTGGACTGATTGACTACCATGACTGACGCCTTGTCCGTGAGAAGTGACTCAGCATCACAGAGCCTGTGTTTGTGTTTTCTAACCAAATACTGATAGGAAACTCATTACATTGAGAGCAATTTTTTTATTACATGATTGTCAGCAAATAAATATTTAGCAAAACTGCTTAGAAATGGTAAACATGAAGGGAATATGCCACCAGATTTTTGCCACCTAATTTAAAAACCTCATAATGTATGGGCAGAGACCATAATTCCTGCAATGGCTTACTGGGCTGCTTGCTATAGTTTTGGTAA
This sequence comes from Dendrobates tinctorius, assembly GCF_039654945.1. Lineage (NCBI taxonomy): Eukaryota > Metazoa > Chordata > Amphibia > Anura > Dendrobatidae > Dendrobates > Dendrobates tinctorius. The sequence goes on along the minus strand of NW_027361696.1, from coordinate 92,980,755 downwards.
AATAAGTGTTTTATCATCAAAAGATTTTCACTAGAGGAATAGTAAACCTTTCTGACATGTTGTCCCCATATTTATGAGCACTGTATACCTCTACCTCCATCACTGATTGTCAGTCTTCTGCCTATGAACAGTGTACACAGAAATCTGCCAATCAGTGGTGTAGGCGAGGTTATACACAGCTCACCAATCATTCATTTTATGAAAAGTGCAGCAACCAGCAGAGTAAGTGACACATCAGTGGAATCAAGGATTGCTCTAAGATGGAGTAGAAAAACCTTGTGACAGAATAATTTTAAAGGTGTTTGTATGTTCAAAACATCACATGTAAATCAATATCTTACCTAAATCACATAAGTTACAAGAAAGAAGAAAAGCAAGAACTTCTAAAATGTTATTTTCTTCAACCCCTTAATGACAGCCAATACGTCTTTTTACTGACCTGAGATGTAAGAGAATAGCATCCCCATACAGGTGACAATCCAGCAGCTGTCGGCTGTACACTATAGCTGACAACTTGCTGTATCACAAATGATTAGTGTTGGCACCTTCCAGATCTGTTTAACCCCTTAGTTGCTGCTGTCAAAAGTGACTACATCTAATTAGTGGTTAATAGATTGTGGGGGCTTCTGCTTTAATCTAATTGGCACACCGAGATCATGATTGTGTGGTCCTGATGTTTACCATAGCAGTTCATGACTAAATACCGGCCTTAGAGTCTCCCGGATCTAGCGGTCAGTTCAGAAGTCAGTGACATTTAGATGGTAGACAAACATTTTTCATTCCTGCTATACCACTTTGCATTAATTCCGGAAAATCACCTGAAGGGTTAATAAACTATTTGACAGCAGTTTTCAATATGTCAGGGGGTGCTGTTTTTAAAATGGTATCACGTTTGGGGTCTTCCACTATATAGCACCCCCAAAGTCACTTCAAACCTTTATAGGTCCCTCAAAAAAATAAATTTTGCAAATTTCCTTGAAAAAATGAAAAATTGCTGCTACATTATTAAACCTCCTAAAAGGCTAATAAAATAAATTAGCATTTTAAAAATGGTGCTGTTATAAAGCAGACATGTGGGAAATGTTATTTATTAATGTTTTTGTGTGGCATGACTATCTGGATTAAAGGGATAATCATTCAACTTTTGAAAATTGCAATTGCTTTATATTTTTGTCAAATTTCTGAAACTTTTTATAAATAAGCACAAAACATATCGACCTAAATTTACCATTATCATAAATTATAATGTGCCACGAAAAAACATTCTCAAAATCACTGGGATTTGTTGAAGCATTCCAGAGTTATCACCACATAAAGTGACATTGGTCAGAATTTAAAAAATTGGCTCCGTCACTAAGGGGTTAAGTTAAGATGTGCCTGCAAAAAAACACTTTGTCTTTTATAAACACCATGCCTGATTTGCTGTACGCTTCTTTTGTAAGTATAATATTAAAAATGATCTGGGAACTCATTCAATATTTCAGTATCAATCTATACAATATAATGTGAACTATGACTTATGTTAATGATGATGATAATGTGTGCAGTTTGGCAGTAGGGATAGTGAGAGGCAATGTTTGGGATTAGCTCATAGTGGAAGGGCTAAACTGAAGGGAATGTGGTGGTTTCCTGTCAGGAAGACAAATAGGGCCTGGTGTGCCCAGCGAAAGGCTCTAAGGTCCATTGAGAACCTTACCACATTCTTCAGTGTCCATGCTGTACTGTATCTCCACCCACACTGAGTACTAAAGACGAAAGTTGAAAGCTGTTGATCACACTCAAATCTGCTGTGCTGTGTCATGTCTCTCAGTCTCACAGAGCCTGCTTTAAGCTAGGGTGAGGCATTTTCTTCTTCCACTCATAAATTTCCCAGTAGCTGGATCAATCTTTTACTTCCTCTTCATTGGATTTTCATCTGGTCCTGTGGATCCTAGGCTTCCAACTGCCTAGAGCCTGGATGAGCTGGTTTTCACTTTGCGTTTTCAATGTTTGAACTGGTATACTGGCTGGCAGTACTGCAGACCTGACAACTAGCTGTGCTGTGGGCTAACTAATCACGTTGCACAGGCACCTCCATGCTGGAGGAGTTGCCTTAAATAGTAGGTGTCCCTGAGCAATTGGCTGGGGACACCTTAGGGCAATGTGGAGCTCCTTTAATAAAGAGGGGGCATAGCATAGGTGCACCCTAAGCACAGTACCCGGCGTGCATGTACCTAAGGCATCAACAGACACAGGAAGTAAGAAGTGCGAGACAAGAGTCATGTCGGTGAGTAAGCCTACGTCTCAGCCAGGGAAGAGGGGCAGCATATAGAGGCACCAGTGCTTCAGTTACTAGAAGGGTTTGTAATAAGACTCAGCTATACAGTATTGTGCAGACATACTATGCCCTCATGTTGCCAACCACATTATCCTTTCTACACTGTATTTCCCCTCACACTGTCCCCCTACACGGTATGATGGTGACCACAGCCATCCATACAGTGTAATATTCATAAAATCCATCAATGTACACTAAGATATCCACCACAGCCTCCCAATATGTAGCACAAAGTCCCCTACAGCCCTTATTGCACAAATCAAATCAGAATTTTGGGGAAATTTATAATAAATTTGATTTGTTAAGAATTGATTTGCACATCTCTACACAGATAGATGGGCAAGAATAATGCAAAAATTAATTCTTACAATAGCAACTAAAATAAGTCACACTGATATCGAGTTTGTACACTTCATTATACATCACTATTTGTGGCATAAGTTTGTATATGAAGGGAGGAAAAAAAATCAAACATCCTCCCAAACTTCACCAAACTTAATTCATCTCTTGTGAAATTGGCCCAGATTGCATATACAATGATGAAAAAATAAAGGGAACACTTAAACAACAGAATATAACTCCAAGTAAATCAAGCTTCTGTGAAATCATACTGTCCACTTAGGAAGCAACACTGATTGACAATCAATTTCACAAGCTGTTGTACAAATGGAATAGACAACAGAAGGAAATTATTGGCAATTATCAAGACACCCTCAATAAAGGAGTGGTTCTGCAGGTGAGGACCACAGACCACATCTCAGTACCAATGCTTTCTGGCTGATGTTTTGGTCACTTTTGAATGTTGGATGTGCTTTCACACTCGTGGTAGCATGAGACGGACTATACAACCAACACAAGTGGCTCAGGTAGTGCAGTTCATCCAGGATGGCACATCAATGCGATCTGTGGCAAGGTTTGCTGTGTCTGTCAGCGTAGTGTCCAGAGGCTGGAGGCGCTACCAGGAGACAGGCCAGTACACCAGGAGATGTGGAGGGGGCCGGAGGAGGGTAACAACCCAGCAGCACGACCACTACCTTCACCTTTGTACAAGGAGGAATAGGAGGAGCACTTCCAGAGCCCTGCAAAATGACCTCCGGCAGGCCACAAATGTGCATGTCTCTGCACAAATGGTTAGAAACCGACTCCATGAAGATGGTCTGAGGGCCCAACATCAACAGATGGGGGTTGTGCTCACAGCCCAACACCATGCAGGGTGCTTGGCATTTGCCACAGAACACCAGGATTGGCAAATTCGCCACTGGCGCCCTGTGCTCTTCACAGATGAAAGCAGGTTCACACTGAGCCCATGTGACAGAGTCTGGAGACGCCATGGAGAGCGATCTGCTGCCTGCAACATCCTTCAGCATGACCCGTTTGGCAGTGGGTCAGTAATGGTGTGGGGTGGCATTTCTTTGGAGGGCTGCACAGCCCTCCACATGCTCGCCAGAGGTAGCCTGACTGTGATTAGGTACCGAGATGAGATCCTCAGACCCCTTGTGAGACCATATGCTGGTGTGGTTGGCCCTGGGTTTATCCTAATGCAGGACAATGCCAGACCTCATGTGGCTGGAGTGTGTCAGCAGTTCCTGCAAGATGAAGGCATTGAAGCTATGGACTGTGTAGGTCAGAGCAGGTACGCAGGATGCAGTGACGAGACGCGAAACTGAGTTGTACTTTGGCTAGAGAACTTTTATGAATTTAAGCCGCTAGGGCTATGCTAAGCAACCAAAAAACAATAACAGCTATTGTTCTCACAGGGACTCTGCACAAACACTTTAAAAGTGAACACGACTAATCCGGCAAAGGCAGGTTACTATAGGGCCGCAATATGGCCGACTACGGGTCCTTATTTCTTATAGTGTCACTTATCCGTCCTGACGTCCCTCTGCATCTATGATGAGGCAGCGTTGGTGTCGCAGCCGCTGGGCCCAGCTGCTGAGGAACTGTCGTAGTCTTCGGGCACCCAGCGCCCAGGAGGAGATGGGGCACAACAGACCCTGAGGAAGTCGATTGATGAGGTGACCCCTTGTAGAAACAGCAGGGTTCTGATCGCAAGCGAGTTCAATGAGACTCCAGTCTCAACGCAGGGTTGTGTCGCAGTAACCAGGAGTGGTGGTTGGTAGGTCACGTGCACGGCCTGGGCCTAGGCGAAGGAGTAGGCCCCAACTGCCGACTGCAGCGGGGTGACTTCCACTGCAGCCGATGATGAAGAGGTCGCAACCGTGGGCTGAAGTGGGGCGGCAGTGGGCAGGCCGCAGCCGCGGGCTGGAGTGGAGCGGCAGCGACTGTGAGGGGCGGCGGACCAGCCGCGACAGGCTGAAGCACAGCGGTAACAGCTGCGGACCACCGTGGGCAGGAAATGACCCCGGATCGGAGTGAAGCGACAGTCTCTTGTAGGTAGGTTCGGCGCTTACTCTCTGCAGACCACATTAAGTCACCCCTCTGCTGATGGTCTCCTTTCTGGTCACCGTCTGTCACTCTGGCTCTCTCAAACTCCCACAGTCTCTTACCTCGTGTCTGCCGTTCTGCCAACTGACTCCCCTGCGTGCTCCCTGTCCCTTTTATACTTGCCTTACCCTTTGCTGTCCTGTTACTCTCAGCAGTCCACTCTCCTCCTTCGTTCCCCGGGTACTGTTTCCTTAGGAACCTAGATTGCGGTCCCCTTGGATCCGGCCCGGACACTCTGCGGGGGCCCTCCTCCCTACACTCCCCCATCCTGTATGCTCACCAGTCCTTGGGCGAGGGCCTCAGTATACTTGGGTTGGTCTGCGGAGGTGTCAATTTTTGTTGCCATATGAACTGGTCCTGTTCGTATCGTTCGGGGGGTTTGCCGGCTATTGACCGCTCGGAGCGTCTTAGTTCGACTAGGGTGGTGTCTTTTGGGGTGGTCGACGCTGGTGGGCTAGCTGGTTCGGGCAGGCTAATTGTGTCAGTTGGTTTTTCATTGAGTAGAGAGCCCCTGGTTATTGTGGGGAAGTCTTCATCGTCCGGGTCCCAGAACACGGGCAATGCTTAAGAGACCTGAGGAGCAGGTTCAGGTTGTTTCGGGTTGGTAGAAATACATGGGCATAACATATTATGGTGCACAATGTGAGTAGGCAGCGTTTCATCTTTCTTGGGTCGTATTTCATACACTGGTCCTTCAGGGTTTATACGGCGTAGGACCCGATAGGGACTCTCTTCCCAGCGTGGCTCTAATTTGTTCTGGGGGCATTGGTCTAGTACGAGTACTTGGTCTCCGCTTTGGAGGTTGGGAGGTAGAGATAAATTCTTTCCTGGGTGTTCAAAGTCTTGGAGTTTGGTATGTACGATTCGATGAAGAGTTTGCAGCCGGTGCCGGTGATTTCGGACCCATGATGATACTCCGGTCCAGGGCTGAGGTTCCTCTGGGTCCAACTCTACCGCCGTAATCCCTTTGCCCTCTTGTCCGAATAACAGGGAGTAGGGGGTATAGCCAGTAGCTCAATGTACTCAGTTGTTATAGACCCATACTAATTCAGGGACATATTTGGGCCAATGGGCCTTCTTGTCACTCTCCAGAGTATGCAACATTTGGATTAATGTCCAATTAAATCGTTCGCAGGCCCCGTTTTCCTGCGGGTGGTATGGCGTGGTCCTGGATTTGTCAATACCGTAGAGACAGTGTAGTTTCGCCATTAATTTTCCCAAAAAGCATGCTCCTTGATCAAAATGTATCCGTTGAGGGCAGCTGTAAACTTGTATGAAGTTTCTACAAATTGCGGAGGCGGCCAACTCCACGGTCTGGTCTCGAGTGGGGGTGACCACAGCGAACTTAATGAAATGGTCTACCATGACGAGGCAGTGTTCATACCCCTGGAATGCGGGACCAATGGTCAGGTAATCCACCATCAGAAGCTCGAGAGGCGCTGAGGTCACGTTTGTTTGTACTGAGGCTAGCTGTGAGGGTGGTGTGACTAATTTGCATAGGCGACAGGTCCGGCAAGTCTCGTCCACAACAGCATGCAAGCGTGGGTAGTAAATTATCTGTTGTAACCATTGCAAGGTCTTTTGAGCTCCGAAATGAGCCCCTTTTTTGTGGGCTTCTCGAGCCAGTTCGTTAAGTTGGGCTCCGGGCGCAACTACAATGCCAAATTGTCATAGATGTTGTTCGTGATGTCATTTTACGATACAATAGTCCCTTTCAGATAACCAGCCTCTCCCATTGTCGTAACATCAGCAACATGTCCTGAGTCAAAGTCTGTCTTTGGGAGTCAGTGGGCAGTTTGCGAGCGGCGACCCATGTTCTGAGAAGTCCAATTTCTTGGTCTTCTTGCTACTGTTGGATCCACTTATCCCGGGATTGCTCCAGCATGCCCCTTAGGGTCTCCGAGGGAGGTACTTTCTGGGTGGAAGCTGTGAGCACGGCAGCGATGAGGGCGAACGGTATCTCTTCCCCTTCTAGTTCGTCATCTCGACTCTTCCCTGGGGTTGTATGTCAAATCCTGGAGAGGGCGTCAGCGTGTACATTCTCGGCCCCTCTTTCATAGATGATTTTATAGTTGAATTTCGCCATCCAGGCCAACCATCTTTGTTCCAGAGCCCCCAGTTTGGCACTTTCCAAATGAGCCAGCGGGTTATTGTCGGTCCGCACCACTACTTCGGAGCCCGCCAGGTACTCTGCGAACCGCTCCGTCATGGCCCACACTACTGCGAGGAGCTCGAGCTTAAAGGAGCTGTAATTGTCAGGGTTGCGCTCAGAATCATGGAGTGAGCTGCTTCTATACGCGATCACTCTCTCCCGGCCATCTTGAACTTGTGACAACACAGCCCCCAGCCCTTGAAGACTCCCATCAGTGTGTAGGATGAACGGTTGCGAAAAATCCTCATAAGCTAACACCGGAGCATCCAAGAGCGCAGCCTTAAGGTCTTGGAAGGCCTCTTCTTGAGGTTGTAGCCACTGAATTTTTCATCCATTTGCCCCAGTGGGAGCCCCCTTCAGCAGGTTGTGCAGGGCTCGAGCTCGACATGCAAAATTCTTTACGAAATGATGGTTGTATCCGGCCAACCCCAGGAAGGCCCGCACATCTTTTATCGTCTCGGGGGTAGGCCATCCCTGAATGAATGACAGCAACCTTTTCCCGGGACAGCCTTACGCCCTCTGCCAAGACGACATGGCCCAGATATTCGATCTGGGTGCTAAATAGGTGGCATTTTTGGGGTTTTACCTTCAACCCGTACTTTTGCAGCCGGCCGAGCACCTGCCCCAACCACTTCAGGTGGTCCTCAAATGTGGCAGCATAGATGATGATATCATCTAAGTATATCAACGTGGCCTCAAAGTTGAGATCTCCCAGACTCCGCTCCATCAACCACTGAAAGGTCCCCGGGGCGTTGTCCAGTCCGAACGACATACACAGTTATTAAGGTTGAACGAAGACTTTAAGTCCATCTAGTTCAACCCATATCCTATCCTAACTTGCCCTAACATGTTGATCCACAGGAAGGCAAAAAAAACCCCATCTGGCAAACAGTAAGCTTCACATTGGGGAAAAAAAATTCCTTCCCGACTCCACATACGGCAATCAGACTAGCTCCCTGGATCAACGCAATATTAAGGATACTAGTGTATATACCCTGTAATATTATACTTTTCAAGAAAGGCATCCAGTTCCTTCTTAAATTTTATCAGGGAATCACTCATTACAACATCATATGGCAGAGAGTTCCATAGTCTCACTGCTCTTACAGTAAAGAATCCGCGTCTGTGAGTATGCTTAAACCTTCTTTCCTCCAGACGTAGAGGATGCCCCTTCGTCCCCGTCACAGGTCTAATAGTAAAAAGATCATTAGAAAGGTCTCTGTATTGTCCCCGCATATATTTATACATTGTAATAAGATCACCTCTAAGCCTTCGATTTTCCAGACTAAATAACCCCAAGTGTAATAACCTGTCTTGCTGTTGCAGACCCCCTAGTTCCCTAATAACCTTGGTCGCTCTTCTTTGCACCCGCTCCAGTTCAGCTATGTCTTTCTTATACACCAGAGACCAGAACTGTACAAAGTATTCTAAGTGTGGTCGCACTAGTGACTTATACATTATAGAGGTAAAATTATGTTCTCCTCATGAGCATCTATGCCTCTTTTAATGCATCCCATTATTTTATTTGCCTTTGCAGCAGCTCAAATAGTCCCATAGACAGTATGAATGCCGTCTTAGCCCTGTCTTCTTCTGACATGGGCACCTGCCTGTACCCACTGACCAGGTCCAAAGTCGAAAAATACGTCACCTTCCCCAAGGAGGACAAGGATTCTTCTATTCGGGGTAGTGGGTATGAGTCTTTAATGGTGCAAGCATTCAGCTTTCGATAGTCCACGCAGAATCGTAAGGTGGCATCTTTTTTGCAGACCATCAAAATGGGAGCCGCCCAGGGGCTTTGACTTTCTCGAATATCTCCCTTTCGTAGCATTTGGGCCAGCAAAGTTTTCACCTCTTGGTAGAGTTGTGGAGGAATATCGTTCTCGGATGGTTGCCGCTCCTGCCGTGGGAATTCCATGGGTGATGGCGGTGGTACATCCAAAATCTTCCTCATGACTAGCAAATACCTTGTGGTACTGTCCAAGCAGTGTTACTATCTGGGAAAGCTGAGCTGAAGTTAGTCCGGAGAGTTCGGCCCGCATCTGTTCCAGGATGTTTCGACCCTTCTCCTGAGTCGAGATTTCGGTAGCCTGTAGAGTCCGGATAGTTACTTCCCAAGGGTCCTCGGATTGCACTCTCAATTGAACTGCGGGGGCCGGCAGCACTTCTTCCAAAGGCCTTACTAGCTTGGCCAGTTCGGTCTGGGCTTTCAGGACGATGTCTTGGTCTTCAAGGTTGACGTAGCGCACCAGGATGGTCCCTTTTTGCACTGTGGTCAGGGAACGGGCCACCAGTATGCCAGGAGGCAAGAGCTCTGAGTAGCATGGCTCCACCTGCATCTCTACACCCTCAAAGGGTATTGAGGGTCAAATTGGCAGGGCCATCACCGTCTGCCCAGGAGGCAGTACAAGCAGGGGAGCCGCTGGCGCGATGACTTTGCCCAGAGCCTCGCCCTCCCAGCAGTCCTGATGTACTCATGCTTCCTGCACCATCTGCTGGAATACCTGACCTTGGGCAGTGCGGGAACCCCACTGCTTCAGGATCTTGTGCGTGGGATCATTGAGGAGCAGATTGCCGAACTCCCGTAGTATGTTCATGCCCAGAATGACTGGATGCTGCTTAACAGTTTCCCCTTGAGTCAGTACCACTCCTCTGCGACCGAGGGATTTACAGCACAGCGTCACCTGTACCCACACCACCCCGGCAACAGGGACCGGTAGTTGATTGGCGGCTACAAGTCTGATCATGGGTCCCCACTTGGGTCTCGCTGCCTTGGGGAAATTTTGCCAGAAATAAGTTGCAGACATAGTTGTCACTTGTGACCCCGTGTCCACTAGTCACCGGACGGCCCGGCCCTCTACTTCTGCCCATATCACTGGACATTTTGACATTTTGTGACCAAATCTTTGGGACTTCCACCACCCCCAATTGTGGTTTCTGGCTCCGAGCGGCAACCCCCCAGCCCGGAGCCCTCTAGTTTAATGGCCGCTGAGGTGGGTATCTCCCACACCGCAGACACTCTCGGGCAAAGTGGCCCGGCTCCCCGCACTCATAGCACAGGGTCTGCGCAGACCGACCGCCCCGAGTGGAGCGGGGCCCCCAGGGGCCGGGATTGAAACTGGGCCGTCCAGTCCTGGACTCAGTCCTTATCTTCACTTCGGCCAACTCGCCCATGATGTTCTTCAATTCTTGTTTCATCTCCTCCACCCATTGTGGCTCCTCAACTGCATCCACACTCCGGACCTTTCCGACGGGGACCGCCATCCCCTGCTCTTGCTCTCGAGCGCGTGCTTGGCTTCCCACCTCTGAAAAGTCTATACGGGGATTCATTCTGACCTGCTCCCGTAATGCCTGCTTTATTAAAGGGTCCCGCAGTCCAATCACCAATAGGTCACGTAGGGTAATGTCAATTGGTCCTACCCCAACACCGTCCTTTCTTTCGATGGCCATATGCAACTCTTGGAGGATATTCATATACTGGGTGATGGTCTCCCCCTCTCCCTGCATCCGACTGAACAACTGGGTCCTTAACTCTCCCACATTACTTGGATCCCCATGGGTCTGTTCTACAATCTGGAAAACTTTATCAAAGGTGTTGCGGTGTCCCGGGGGCCTCAACATTACTGAATTCCGAGCCTCCCCATCTAACGCCATGATAGCTACTTCGGCTTCGAGATCAGGAGTCATCGGGCGCATCCGAAAGAGCCCCTGCATCCGTTCTGTCCAGCTCCATAGCACGGTATTAGAACCGGAAAACCTAGGCAGGTTGCTCAGCATAGCCCCCAACGAAATGCTGGAGCTGGGGCCCTCGCTATCTGTCGAGTTCACGGCCCTGCCCTAGTCTGGGGTGTCATTGTCCACCCTCAAAGACTGCATCCTGCCGACTACGCCAAATGTAGGTAACAGCAGGTATGCAGGACGCAGTGACTTTGGCTAGAGAACTTTTATGAATTTAAGCCGCTAGGGCTATGCTAAGCAGCCAAAAAACAATAACAGCTATTGTCCTCACAGGGACTCTGCACAAACAAACACTTTAAAAGTGAACACGACTTATCCGGAAAAGGCCGGTTACTATAGGGCCGTGATATGGCCGACTACAGGTCCTTATTTCTTATAGTGTCACTTATCCTTCCTGACGTCCCTCGGCATCTCTGATGAGGCTGCATTGGCGTCGCAACAGCTGGGCCCGGCTGCTGAGGACCTGTCGGAGTCTTTGGACGCCCAGAACCCAGGAGGAGATGGGGCACAACAGGCCCTGAGGAAGTCCTTTGATGAGGTGACCCCTTGTAGAAACAGCGGGGTTCTGATCGTAAGCGAGTTCAATGAGACTCCAGTCTCCATGCAGGGTTGTGTCGCAGTTACCAGGAGTGGCGGTTGGTAGGCCACGTGCACGGCCTGGGCCTAAGCGAAGGAGTAGGCCCCAACTGCCGACTGCAGCGTGGTGACGTCCACTGAGGCCGATGATGAAGAGGCCGCAGCTGCGGGCTGAAGTGGGTGGGCAGTGGGCAGGTCGCAGCCGCGGGCTGGAGTGGAGTGGCTGCGGCTGTGAGGGGCGGCGGACCAGCCGCGACAGGCTGAAGCACAGCGGTAACAGCTGCGGACCACCATGGGCAGGAAATGACCCCAGATCGGTGTGAAGCGGCAGTCTCTTGTTGGTAGGTTCGGCGCTTACTCTCTGCAGGCCACAGTAAGTCTCCCCTCTGCAGATGGCTCTGCCGATGGTCTCCATTCTGGTCACCGTCTGTCACTCTGGCTCTCAGACTCCCACAGTCTTTAGTGTCTGCCGTTCCGTCAACTAACGCCCCTGCATGCTCCCTGTCCCTTTTATACTCGTCCCTCCCCTTACTGTCCTGTCACTCTCAGCAGTCCACTCTCCTTCGTTCCCTGGGTACTGTTTCCTTAGGAACCTAGATGGCGGTCCCCATGGTTCCGGCCCGGACACTCTGCGGGGGCCTTCCTCCCTACAACTGGCCCGCCCGTACCTCAGACCTGAATCCAATTGAGCACATCTGGGACATCATGTCTCATTCCATCCACCAACCTCTTGTTGCACCACGGACTGTCCAGGAGTTAGTGGATGCTTTAGTCCAGGTCTGGGAGGAAATCCCTCAGGAGATCATCCGCTGCCTCATCAGGAGCATGACCAGGGGTTGTACAGTAGGGAGTTCATACAGGCACTAGGGATGAGCTTTCCGATATTGAAATATCAAAAATCGGCCCGATATTTGCAATATCGGAATTCCGATATCCGATTCCGATATTTTTTTCACATCGGAAATCGGAAAGCAGAAGAAGACTAAGCATGGTTTAAAGGAAGTGTATCCATTCCTCCACGTGGTGCTCCAGGAAACTCCCTGCAAAGCAAGGTGAGCTGAATGCAGACACATGTCAGTCAAAGGGCATATTGACACCACCACTGGCAGTTTTAATTTAATAATGTAAAATCACTAACCCTAACCCAACTATCCCTAACCCCTAACCCTTAACCCTTACCACTAACCCTAACCCTAACCACTAACCCTAACTCCTAACCCTTACCCTAATGCTACTAACCCTAAACCCTAACCCTAGCCCCTAACCCTGCTAACCATAAGCATAACCTTAAACCCTAACCCTATTAACCATAACCCTACTAACTATAAGCATAACCCTAACCGAAAACCCTGACTATACTAACTCTAACTAACCCTAACCCCTAACCCTTACCCTAAACCCTAAACCCTAACCCCTAACCATAACCATACTAATCCTAACCCCTAACCCTTACCCCTAACCCTACTAACCATAACCATAACCCCTAACCCTAATAACCCTAACCCTACTAACCATAAGCATAACCCTAACCCTAGCTAACCCTAACCCCTAACCCTTACCCTAACCCTAACCTTACTAACCCTAACCATAGCCCTAAATCTAACCCTAACCCTAAACCCTAACCCCTAACCATAAGCATTATATGGGGTGTATTTTGCATGGAGCATCTTGTGGAGCCCAACATCAACTTTATGGAGAACTATATGGGCCCATCATGAACTTTATGGAGCATCATATGGGGCATTATATGGGCGTATTTTGTGTGGAGTATCATATGGGTCCCATCATGAAGTTTATGGCGCATTATATGGGCCCATCATGAATTTTATGGAGTATTATATGGGGTCTATTTTGTATGAAGCATCTTATGGGGCCCATCATCAACTTTATGGAGTATTTACCAGTAGCTGATGCATTCCCACCCTAGGCTTATAATCGAGTCAATACGTTTTCCCAGTTTTTTGCGGTAAAATTAGGTGCCTCGACTTATACTCGAATATATACAGTAGATTTGATTTTTTAAATTAAAAAATAGGAATTTTCAGTTTAATTTGTGAAGGAAGCAAGAACTTCCAAAAATTGGGGACTCAGATACACCCTGTATTAGATAAGAAGGAGGGACTCATACACATTCTGCTCAAATTGTCATGTATTTGTCTCCTAAAGTCATAAAGGCTACGCACTTTTGATGGTTATATACCAAGGAAATGTACTCCAGACCGCGAAATAGTCTATGGGTGCAATATAATACCGATAAGGGTATGTGCACACGGTGAGTAAAATTTCTGCACCATTTCTGCATCTCTTGGCAGGGGAAACACAGCTGCAAAATGCAGAGCATTGACATGTAGCAGATACTTTTCTGCACCAAATCTGCAAGTCAAAAATGCTTAACATATACATGACACTTTAGGTTTCTCATTCACTTTGCTGGCATCAGGTTTTGGTTCAAGCATTGTAACAAATCCACGCCGAATAAAACGCTACAAAAATGCACTAAAACTGCACCGTGTGCACACAACCTTATATAGCAAAGTAATCTACCCAAGAGCATGTAAAAGTCTATGGATGAGCAATGTAATACTGATAAATTTTGGAACAAGTTTTTTTTTAGGCTTTTATGACAACGAGCTGTACTCAAGAAAATGTAATACCCTAATGATGAGCAATTTAATGCCGAAAAAATGTTAACACATTTTTGAGGGTTACATAGTCTATGGGTGAGCAATGCAATACTGATAAAAGTTTTAACAAGTTTTTTGAGCAGCAAAATCCACCCAAGAATATGTAAAAGTCAATGGATGAGCAATATATTACTCCAATTAATTTTTTAACAAGTTTTTTGAGGGTTATATACAAAGGAAATGTAACCGAGAACATGTAATAATGTATGGATGGGCAATATAATACCAATACATTTTTTGCAATGTTTTTAGAGGCTGAGATACCAACAAAATGTACCCAAGGAGAAATAATATCATATAGGTGAGCAATATAATACCAATAACAAAAATCAGGTGTGAACAGGTGTTTACTAAGAGTAGCCATCTCAATATATAACTAAACAAATAATGTAAAGTGCTGATTTCTGTTTGGAAGTGACACTCAGTCTTTTGATATTTGTATGCATTAGCTCTTTGAATGAGCACTCTGACGCTCAGTTTCAGGTGTTTTTATTTACAGCAGGATCCTACCTTCATTTAGAGATGTAGACTTTAGTCTAAGAGAGGATTAATAATAATAATAATAAATTTTATTTTTATAGCGCCGACATATTCCGCAGCACTTTACATTTCAGAGGGGATTTGTACAGACAATAGACATTACAGCATAACAATAATCACATACAGTAGATTATAACAAATACCAAGAGGAGTGAGGGCCCTGCTCGCAAGCTTACAGTCTATGAGGAAAGAGGTAGACACGAAAGGTGGGTGGTAACAGTTACCCTGATTGTATGGACCAGCCATAATGTTAAGTGTGTAACAGTACAGACACAGAGGGCTAATGGATGCATAAAGCATGTGGGAACATGATGCTGGGAGCCTGGTTATGGTAAAATTTTTGGCTCTGCCACACAGAGATAGGTTAGGTTAATGTGTTGAGGCGATAGGCCAGTCTGAATAAATGCGTTTTCAGGACACGCTTAAAATTGTGGGGACTGGGGACTAATCGTATTGACCTGGGAAGTGCATTCCAAAGAATTGGCGCGGCACGTGTAAAGTCTTGGAGACGGGAGTGGGAGGTTCTGACTATTGAGGATACTAACCTCAGGTCATCAGCAGAACGGAGGGCGCGGGTAGGGTGGTATACTGAAACAAGGGAGGAGATGTAGGGTGGTGCTGAGCCATGGAGGGCTTTGTGGGTGAGGGTAATAAGTTTATACTGAATTCTGGAGTGGATGGGTAGCCAGTGTAATGACTGGCACAAGGTAGAGGCATCGGTGTAACGATTGGTGAGGAATATGATCCTGGCTGCAGCATTCAAGACAGATTGGAGAGGGGAGAGTTTTGTAAGAGGGAGACCGATTAGAAGAGAGTTACAATAGTCGAGACGAGAATGAATAAGAGAAACAGTAAGAGTTTTTGCAGAGTCAAAAGTAAGAAAAGGTCGAATTCTAGAAATGTTTTTGAGGTGCAGATGACAAGAGCGAGCCAGTGATCGAATGGGGGGGGCAAAGGAAAGCTCGGAATCAAGTATGACCCCAAGACAGCGGGCATGTTGCTGGGGAGTAATAGTGGAACCACAGACGGAAATGGCAATGTTGGGTGTAGGTACATTAGTAGCGGCAGGATTGAAATTAGGCTGCCGGGTACACATGAATTGGCCAATTTATGCACTAAGTATTGTCAATTTTTCATATTTTCTAGTGCAGTAATGCAATTCAGATTTCATGTTTGCCTGCTATTGTGCTACATAGTGCTACTTTATTTGTTTAGTTGTTTATGGAGATGGCTACTCTTACTAAGCACCTGTTCACACCTGATTTCTGTTTGGAAGTGACAATCAGTCTTTTGATATTTTTACCTGCTGGTTGTGACTGATTTCAAGTTTTTTTGGTGTGTAAAGCATGTACACTACAGGGACGGGAATGAATGCAAAAGCAAGCTGGTGTGATGCCGTTAGCTCTGTTCTTGTTATATGGAAACAGATACAAAAAATGGAATTCTCAAAGGTATATAGAGCCAAACATGTCCACCGAACAAGGAACATAGCTTCTTCTTCCGTGCCATAATGCAAAGTAACATTTCCAAGCTTCCATAAATACAGCGCATGTGCTTAAACGGTTGTTGTAAACAGAAGAGACACAATGTGGTTCTTACAGAGAACTGAACCAAAATAAAGCCAAACTCAGTAGGAATAGCCAAAGGATCCCACCTTTTTTAATACATGTGAAGTCACCACAAAAGGAGAAGTCAACTTGGCTTCTTCTCTAATGTACTCCCAGTTAAAACAAACAAAGACATAACTTTTAATAATAACAAAAATGTTTACGAACAATATTATTCTGGGGCTTGGAGCTGAACAACTCTACAGTCATGGCCAAAAGTTTTGAGAATGACACAAATATTAATTTTTACAAAGTCTACTGCTTCATTTTTTCTAATGGCAATTTGCATATATTCCAGAATATTATAAGGAGTGATCAGCTTAACAGCAATTACTTGCAAAGTCAATATTTGCCTAGAAAATGAACTTTATCCCCCAAAACACATTTCAACATCATTGCAGCCCTGCCTTAAAAGGACCAGCTAACATCGTTTCAGTGATTGCTCCATTAACACAGGTGCTGGAGATCAATCTGTTATGATTAAGTAAGAATGACACCACTGGACACTTTAAAAGGAGGCTGGTGCTTGGCATCATTGTTTCTCTTCTGTTAACCATGGTTATCTCTAAAGAAACACGTGCAGTCATCATTGCACTGCACAAAAATGGCCTAACAGGGAAGAGTATCGCAGCTAGAAAGATTGCACCTCAGTCAATCTATCGCATCATCAAGAACTTCAAAGAGAGAGGTTCCCTTGTTGCCAAAAAGGCTCCAGGGCGCCCAAGAAAGACCATCAAGCGCCAGGACCGTCTCTTAAAAGTGTTTCAGCTGCGGGATCGGGCTACCAGCAGTGCAGAGCTTGCTCAGGAATGGCAGCAGGCAGGTGTGAGTGCATCTGCACGCACTGTGAGGCGGAGACTCTTGGAGCAAGGCCTGGTCTCAAGGAGGGCAGCAAAGAAGCCACTTCTCTCCAGAAAAAACATCATGGACAGACTGATATTCTGCAAGAGGTACAGGGAGTGGACTGCTGAGGACTGGGGTAAAGTCATTTTCTCTGATGAATCCCCTTTTCGATTGTTTGGGACATCTGGAAAACGGCTTATTCGGAGAAGACCAGGTGAGCGCTACCACCAGTCTTGTCTCATGCCAACTGTCAAGCATCCTGAAACCATTCATGTGTGGGGTTGCTTCTCAGCCAAGGGAATGGGCTCTCTCTCAGTCTTGCCTAAAAACACAGCCATGAATAAAGAATGGTACCAGAATGTCCTCCAAGAGCAACTTCTCCCAACCTTCCAAGAGCAGTTTGGCGATCAACAATGCCTTTTTCAACATGATGGAGCACCTTGCCATAAAGCAAAGGTGATAACTAAATGGCTCAGGGAACAAAACATAGAGATTTTGGGACCATGGCCTGGAAACTCCCCAGATCTTAATCCCATTGAGAACTTGTGGTCAATCATCAAGAGACGGGTGGACAAACAAATACCTTCAAATTCAGACAAAATAAAAGCATTGATTTTGCAAGAATGGACTGCTATCAGTCAGGATTTGATCCAGAAGTTGATTGAGAGCATGCCAGGGAGAATTGCTGAGGTCCTGAAGAAGAAGGGTCAACACTGCAAATATTGACTTGCTGCATTAACTCATTCTAACTGTCAATATAACCTTTTGCTACTCATAATATGATTGCAATTATATTTCTGTATGTGATAAAAACATCTGACAAACACACATAAAAACCAGAGGCCAGCAGATCATGTGAAAATATAATATTTGTGTCATTCTCAAAACTTTTGGCCATGACTGTACTTACTGTATGTAGCTTATCACCCAATTTCGAAAGCCTCTAACCCTTTGTTTAAAAGGGATATCTATGAAAAAATGTTTCACAGTTTTTTTTTCCTTCTGATCATTCTACTACTATCATTGTCTTGCACACAAAGAGTTGGCAGCAATATTATGTGCCCACCACAAAGAAGCAAACCAAAATAATAAATTTAAAATATTCTTTTTATTAGAAAATTAAACACATTTAAAAAGACCACATATCCAAAAATTAATCAGAATATACCCTATAAGGGAGCAGCAACGGATAGATATAAATATATTGAGATTACCAGACGGAGACATATTCAAAATTAATGAATCATACGTTCAGACAAATATCTATATACTGTATTATATGCAATAACAGCATCATTTGTATTGCTGTATAGCTATAACTATGAATATTTTTTGCCTATTTGTTAAACATATATTTGTCTTGGTTTTAGATCCATGATTGATTACTCCTTACATTAATGCACGGGCATTTTTTATATTATTTTGTTATTTTTTTGGTTAAATTTTTTGAGATTTTCCTTGGCAACTTAAGGTATGCTGATATCTATATATATAATTGCCTTAAACTGTCTGTCATCCACTTCCATCTGGATGTCCCCGAATCCCACAATCCACCACGCCGCACCGGAAGTATGCCGACCGCCATATTGGAATACCCAAGTGATGGGTATTCCAAAATGGCTCCCACTGGTGGTACCAGGCCCTTCCACAGGCCTCAAAATTCAACAGGGACATTAAAGATTATCAAGACAAAATTGTGTAACAATGGAAAAGACATGCCGGCAATTTATCAGTAGGACATCGTAGTGTTTCTAACACTTCGATTTCGTCACTTAGTACTCAGTCTGGAGCTTCTACTGCTTCCATGGTTACCCGATCTAGGGCTAATCATGGGCGAACAAGAAATTACAACTTTCACCCATACAAAAGACAGAAGTATCGTTCGCCTGAAGGCCCAAGTAGGGATAACAAGGTAATCAATCTCAGTGACTATTTGCTCACTAGAGCCGATTGTGATTTGCTATATAAAGGTCTGTCATTCTCACCTATGGCGGGTTTTGACAGATTTACAGGTATTAAAGATCTGGACATCTTTGCCAGATCTCTACTTTTTAAACGTTTTTTCTTCGATGATAACAAGAATAAATTGTTCCCTACAGAAAAAGAACAATCGGCCCTGAGGATCCTTGAGGAGTTGGCGGAGGAACATTCATCCATCGAGGGAGGCAAGATTCCTCCGGTTTTGAGGGTACGCTCCAAGAAGTCCCCCCCCTTTCAAACTGTGGTGTCATTGACCTTTTTGTTAAAGTTGTTAGTAATGAATTTCTTAAGATACCACAGTATATACAGAGGGACAACCTTACTGGGGAGAAGAGGAAACGTTTGAGTTATCTAAAGAGTCTCCCTGACATCGTGATAAAGCCGGCGGACAAGGGGGGAAACATCGTACTATGGCCCAAACAAATGTATGAAAAGGAAGCCATGCGTCAGCTCTCTAACACTACGTGTTATAAGAGACTGACTTTTAACCCCTTGTCCGCCTACTGTACACGGTTGAAGGGGATCCTTACAAGAGCTAGGGATGCCGATATTATCTCGGGGGAACTCTTCACAGCATTAATAGTAGTTGAACCCATGATACCAACGTTCTATCTCCTCCCCAAGACCCATAAAAACATACAGTGTCCCCCGGGTAGACCCATAGTCTCGGGGGGCGGGGGGCTACTTGGAGTGTATCAACAAGTGGTTGGATTCCCTCCTCCAACCGCTTGTGGAGGATTTGCCATCCTACCTCAGGGATACAAATCAACTGCTACGTAAAATGGACGGTCTTACCTTGGAGGATGATACATTTCTGGTCACTATGGACGTGGAATCGTTGTAAACGAACATCCGCCATAGTGACGGATTACGTGCAGTTGATTTCTTTCTATCTACATCTAATTTTTCCCTGTGTTTTAGGACTTTGATCTTGGAAATTTTGGAATTTGCCCTCACGCATAACTTCTTTACGTTCAGGGGTCTTTCTTCCTGCAGCTCCAAGGGACAGCGATGGGGGCGGCCTTCGCGCCCTCGTACGCCAATCTGTTCCTGGGGCTGTGGGAGAGAGACCTCCTGATGTCAGATCGACTGTCATCTATGGAGAGCGTCCCTCTTTGGACGCGCTACATAGATGACATTTTATTGATCTGGCAGGGGGATACGGGGTCATTAGAAAAGTTCATCTTAGAATTAAATGGGAATGGCCTCAACATTCATCTCACTGCCTCGTATGATCAAGATAGGGTAGAGTTATTGGATGTTCTGTTAAGGAGGGGTCCTGAAGGGATTATACAGACCACTATTTATAGGAAGCCTACTGCCACAAACATGTTCCTGCATGCATCCTCCTCACACCCGACACACATGGTACGTTCTGTACCGGTAGGCCAGTTTTTACGCCATAGACACTTATGTTCAACAGAAGAGGAGTTTGAAATTCAAGCAAAGGACCTGAGGGGTCGTTTTGCGGAAAGGGGATATAGCAACAGGTCAATTAAGAGGGCCTATTTACGGGCCAAATATAGCAATAGAGATACTCTCCTGTACAAAATTGACGATGAGGTGAAGAAACCAGAGGTAGCGAGATTCATTACTACCTTTAATGCCCGGTCTGATCAGGTATGCGGTATTCTGAATAAATCCTGGAACATCCTGCAAACTGACCCCATTTTAGCAAGGATCATCCCAGATAAACCACAAATTACTTTTAGGAGAGCTAGGAATCTATGAGACCATCTTGTACGTAGTCATTACGTTGGGGACCCACCTAAGACCTTTTTGGATAATTTTACCCGTGGTAAGAAAGGTGGCAGTGCGGCGTGTGGTCATTGTGTGGCGTGTGTTAATATGATCAAGGATAACATGTTTACGGATTCTACAGGGCAGAAACAATTTAAGATTGAGAAAAATATCAATTGCCTATCCCGTAATGTCATATATTATGCCACATGCCCATGCTCCCTGATCTATGTAGGTCTTACAACCAGACAACTGAAGGTCAGGATCAGGGAGCATGTGTTGAGCATACAAGACGCAGCCAATGAGGATGAGGTGCACTTGCTGAAGACTTTACCGAGACACTTCAAGTTACACCAAAATTGCTACAGCAGTGGCCTTAAATTTAAGGTCATTGACATGATAGACATGGGGATTCGGGGTGGAAAAATCTCCCAACGCCTAGCCCAATGGATTAAATGGAAGTCTGTCTTACGTTCCATTCTTGTAATCTCAGTCTTGTGTTTTGGGACTGTGCTTTGGCATACTATGGTGCGGTAGTTTTTATACATTGGTTTTAATTTTGCTTTCTTTTAGTTTATTATTAGGGTCGGGTGTACGGGGTCGTTTTGGGACACAAATCTATTGCTCCTGGCTATAAGGAAGGAATCTTATGGTACTTACGGAAGAATTTGGAGAAGAGTTTCGACTATACCCATTCTGGACATTAGTTGTGGCCCAAAGACGTCCAGGAGACGGGTGATGTGCTCGCTGGCTCTCCTTTTTGAAGACTCCGTGTGGATTGTTACTGATATGGACTTTTATATATAAAGTTTGGTTTTTTCTTTATATTCATCTGCGATATGTTTTTCCCTTCTTCCCCTTTTCCTTCCCCCCTTCCTTTCTTCCTTCTTCCCCCCCCCCTTTCCCCTCCTTCGGTGTTCTTTGCCACATATATATATATTTATATATGGAATATATGGAGCTAACAAAGTAACCCATCTTTGGCCATTTTTCATGTTATTATATGTTTACAGTGATCCTATAAAGTTTTATTTAACATCACATTGTGGCCAGTACATACATTTATAAGGGTAATATACATATTCAATAAAATAGTAACATCACATTGTGGCCAGTATATACAGTGGGGCAAAAAAGTATTTAGTCAGTCAGCAATAGTGTAAGTTCCACCACTTAAAAAGATGAGAGGCGTCTGTAATTTACATCATAGGTAGACCTCAACTATGGGAGACAAACTGAGAAAAAAAAATCCAGAAAATCACATTGTCTGTTTTTTTTTCATTTTATTTGCATATTATGGTGGAAAATAAGTATTTGGTCAGAAACAAGCAATCAAGATTTCTGGCTCTCACAGACCTGTAACTTCTTCTTTAAGAGTCTCCTCTTTCCTCCACTCATTACCTGTAGTAATGGCACCTGTTTAAACTTGTTATCAGTATAAAAAGACACCTGTGCACACCCTCAAACAGTCTGACTCCAAACTCCACTATAGTGAAGACCAAAGAGCTGTCAAAGGACACCAGAAACAAAATTGTAGCCCTGCACCAGGCTGGGAAGACTGAATCTGCAATAGCCAACCAGCTTGGAGTGAAGAAATCAACTGTGGGAGCAATAATTAGAAAATGGAAGACATACAAGACCACTGATAATCTCCCTCGATCTGGTGCTCCATGCAAAATCCCACCCCGTGGGGTCAGAATGATCACAAGAACGGTGAGCAAAAATCCCAGAACCACGCGGGGGGACCTAGTGAATGAACTGCAGAGAGCTGGGACCAATGTAAGAAGGCCTACCATAAGTAACACACTACGCCACCATGGACTCAGATCCTGCAGTGCCAGACGTGTCCCACTGCTTAAGCCTGTACATGTCCGGGCCCGTCTGAAGTTTGCTAGAGAGCATTTGGATGATCCAGAGGAGTTTTGGGAGAATGTCCTATGGTCTGATGAAACCAAACTGGAACTGTTTGGTAGAAACACAACTTGTCGTGTTTGGAGGAAAAAGAATACTGAGTTGCATCCATCAAACACCATACCTACTGTAAAGCATGGTGGTGGAAACATCATGCTTTGGGGCTGTTTCTCTGCAAAGGGGCCAGGACGACTGATCCGGGTACATGAAAGAATGAATGGGGCCATGTATCGTGAGATTTTGAGTGCAAACCTCCTTCCATCAGCAAGGGCATTGAAGATGAAACGTGGCTGGGTCTTTCAACATGACAATGATCCAAAGCACACCGCCAGGGCAACAAAGGAGTGGCTTCGTAAGAAGCATTTCAAGGTCCTGGAGTGGCCTAGCCAGTCTCCAGATCTCAACCCTATAGAAAACCTTTGGAGGGAGTTGAAAGTCCGTGTTGCCAAGCGGAAAGCCAAAAACATCACTGCTCTAGAGGAGATCTGCATGGAGGAATGGGCCAACATACCAACAACAGTGTGTGGCAACCTTGTGAAGACTTACAGAAAACGTTTGACCTCTGTCATTGCCAACAAAGGATATATCACAAAGTATTGAGATGAAATTTTGTTTCTGACCAAATACTTATTTTCCACCATAATATGCAAATAAAATGAAAAAAAAACAGACAATGTGATTTTCTGGATTTTTTTTTCTCAGTTTGTCTCCCATAGTTGAGGTCTACCTATGATGTAAATTACAGACGCCTCTCATCTTTTTAAGTGGTGGAACTTGCACTATTGCTGACTGACTAAATACTTTTTTGCCCCACTGTATATCTCTAAGGGTAATATGAATATTCAATAAAATCGTAATCATGGCCAGTTATTATATTATAAATGGTGACATAAGATACCCATATATGCAGCACCATGGATTCCCAATGGTGTTCCTTCCCTTCTTCCCCCCCCCCTTTCCCCTCCCTCGGTGTTCTTTGCCACATATATATATTTATATATGGAATATATGGAGCTAACAAAGTAACCCAACTTTGGCCATTATTCATGTTATTATATGTTTACAGGGATCCTATAAAGTTTTATTTAACATCACATTGTGGCTAGTACATATATTTATAAGGGTAATATGAATATTCAATAAAATCGTAATCATGGCCAGTTATTATATTATAAATGGTGACATAAGATACCCATATATGTAGGACCATGGATTCCCATTGGTGTTCTCCCCCCCCCCTTTCCCCCTCCTCTTATCAGGGTAATACAAGGAAGATCCTCTGACAGAGGGTTATTTGTAGACATATCATTAATATTACGAGGAGAGAGTTATGATGAATTGATATTTTCTAATATATTCATGATTTCATGTATGTTTTGGCATGTCCGGAGCATTTTAACTTTTCCCTCTGTTGCCTTATTCCCCCCTATTCCCCTCCCTATTTTAATGTATTATGTGGTGTTGTTTGTCTGTATCTGCCCCGTTGTGGGTTCTTTTTTCACTTGCCCCATTGTAATATGGCCGCCGGGGTTCACAAGTGCCGCGCATGTGCGCCTGCTGCTCCTTCTGTGTGACGTGCCCAGCCAGTGTCGGGTGCCGGATCACGTGGGCCGCGTCAGTGGTGGGAGGTACCTCTGCAGTGGAGCGGCGAGCGGCGTGTCTGCGGCACTTCCGGTGGGCACACATAAAAGTGTGCACCATGTGTTTATCATCCACGCCCCCTGAGGAAGGAGCCCTAGAGCTCCGAAACGCGCGTCGGGGAGATGAGCAGTCCGCCCGGTCATCCTGAACCTTTCAGTAAGGTAATGCTATTTCGGGGAAGTAACCCTTTCAGGGTAGGTTGTGTGCATGTTTGACAGTGCTGGGAATCTCCCCTCTATTCCCATATGTGTGCTCTAGTAACACAGTTGATTCTGCTTTGTGGCAGTATGTGAGTGGGATCTGATTACTTGATTTATAGAGCACATATGGGTAATGGATATGGGCACTATTTTTCCTATTATAGTTATTGTTGTATATGGATTTAACATGCGCAGTCAGTCCAATACATAGGACAGCCTATTTTTCATACCCCCTAATCATTGATAAGTCCTTTTAGGCGTGCTATATACCTCTTTATTCTCTGAAATTTTGAATATGAGTAACGGTTTATTTTATAACTGGGTTTGACTGTGGCTGGACTGCTCGTTTTGCACTTTTGCACTATTTGCACTTTGGTCGCTATTTGCACATGTCCTCCAGTTGTCCTTTTTTGTCCATTATCTAATAAAGACGTTTAATACTTTAATATTATGGATCTATGGTAGCATCTTTTTCTGTGGTTTCCACATTCCTTACATTATAAGTTATAGCGATTGATCCTTGATGGTCCTGTTTCTGCTGCACCTGTGTGTCAAGTTGTGACATACAGGATGCAACGTTATACCGTTGCTATTGTGTTTTGCACAGTACCACCAGTGGGACACCGCCGGGACCCCCCACCACTGGACCCCCCCGCCGGCGCTGCTGGACCCGCCGCTGCCTGCCCACCCACCTCCGTCACAGTCGGCAGGAAAGACTGCGGCTTGCAGCCTGTGATAGAGATGGGGTGCTGCTCCCATGATTTGGAGAGAACCCAAAAATCATAGCGATGACTACTACTTTTGTTTTGTCAAACTGAAGGGCTTTTCTAGAAAGAACAAACATAAGATTAATTACCTCTGCGATTAGGTCAGTTCCACATGATGGTACCTTGCCAGTTCCTGTACCACCATTGTCTGGATTGGATGAAAATGAAGTAGAATATGAAGACTATGGAGCTGAAGCTACTGGCAAAGAAATGGGGTCCTCAAGTCAAGATGAGTATGTACTTGATGGAGCAGCCAAGCAGCCGGAACACTTTACTCAACATAAATTAAATGATCTCATCAGAGACCTTTCATTGTCAAAAGATAAACCTGAACTTCTTGCATCAAGTTTGAAACAGAAGAATCTTCTTCATGATGATGTCAAAGTGTGTTATTACTGAAACAAAAGTAACACTTTAACACAATTTTTCACAGTTGAAGGACCAATAGCGAACTGTAACAATGTGAATGGCCTCTTTGAAAAACTGAATCAAGAGTATTTTTTTGCAGATTGGCGATTGTTTATTGACTCATCCCAGAGAAGTTTGAAAGCAGTGTTGCTTCATAATGGAAATATGTAACCATCAGTCCCTATTGCTCACTGATGTCATCTAAAGGAAAGTTATGAAAATCTGTCAGTTGTTTTGGATGCTATACAATATAAGCATCATCAATGGAATATCTGTGGAGATTTGAAAGTGATTGTTCTGCTATTGGGAATGCAAGGAGGTTTCACAAAATATTGTTCTTGTGTTTATGGGACAGTAGAAATACAGTAGAGCTTTATCTTTGTCGTGATTGGGGACAGAGAAACATCTATGCTCCAGGTATAGACAATGTTCAGCATAATCCTTCAGTTGTTCCAACAAAACTCTTTCTTCCTCCACTACATATAAGTTGGGATTGATTAAAAACTTTGTGAAAGCCATGGCAAAGACAAATTCACAAGGGTTCCAGAACATTTCACAGAAACTCTCCAGCATTTCACCAGCAAAACTGTAAGTAGGGGTATTTGTTGGTCCTCAGATCAGAGAGCTTATGAGAGAACTCTAAACGATAAGCTTCACGTGGATCTGTGTAAACTTCTTAGGAAAACAAAAATCTCCAAAATATGTTGAAGGTGTTGAAGAACTGCAAATTGCATGCCAGTTTCTTGGATGTTGCATGTTTCTGAAAATGCAATTTTGCATTCAGATTTAGATTTCTTCCTTCAAAATCTTGGGGATATAAGCAATGAACAAGGCGAGCGGTTTCACCAGGACATTAAAGTAATGAAACAACGCTACCAGGGTTTTTGGAATGACTCAATGATGGCAGATTACTGTTGGATGCTATATAGGGACAACCCTGAAAAATTGTATCAACGACAGTCTAATGTCAAGCATTTTTAATTTCTGCTTATATTTTGGTTTCTATTTTGCATGTGAAATTATTTTGGTTCAATAAAAACTATTTTGTAAGGTGAAGCATTCTATTCTGATATCTAGATTACTTTTTCTTAATGTCGCCAGCATATTTCCTATGCCTTATAATAATGATTCTGCTCCATGGAAACTATATGTCCTACAGAAAAACTATATACATTTTTGAAATTAGGACAAAAAGATGATTCAGAAAAGTACAAAGCCACCTGCGATGATTACAAAAAATATTTTTTTTTGTAGACCTGTGTATTAGAGAAAAATAATGTCAACCAAGCTCGTAAGAGTTTACAATCTACAATGAGGTGGGGAGACAAAAAGTACAGGTGCGTATTTACAATGATGGTCCAGCCATCTTGAGGAAATGGGGGATAGATAAAGGCTGCATGAGGTAGTCACCAGCTGGTATTTGTCGTGCTTTTGGGTGCAGTTTAGTTTGATGGAAAATTATTCTCGGATAACTAGTGAATGACACACACATACACTTCGATTAAGGGAATGTGATAGGCCCTCTAAACAGATTTGTTTTGAGGGAGCATCTAAAACTGTATAAGTTGTGGTTAGTCCTAATTTATTGCAGTAGAGCATTCCAGAGAATTGGCGTTACTTGGGAGAAGTCTTGGAGCCGGGAGTGGGAGGTATGGATTAGAGCAGATGTAAGTCGAAAGTCGCTTGCGGAGTGTAAAGAGCGGGTAGATATGTTCTTTAGGTGTAAGCGGCAAGAGTGGGCAAGAGATTGTAAATGGGAGGTGAAGGAAAGATTGGTGTCAAACATAACACCCAGACAGTGTGCCTGCTGCCTAGGCGTTATTATGGTGCCACCCACGGAGAGGGATATATCAGATTAAGGGAAGTCAGTAGATGGTGGGAGTAGAAGAAGTTCAGTTTTGGAAAAGTCGAGCTTGAGATATAGAGCGGACAAGATGTTAGAAATTGCGGACAGACAGTCACTGGCATTCTGTAGTACAGCGGGGGCAATGTCAGGGGATGATGTGTATCGTTGTGTGTCATCAGCATAAAGATGCTACAGAAAGCCAAATCTACTGATGTTCTGTCCAATCAGGCCGTATAGAGAGAGAAGAAAAGGGAGCAAAGGGTTGAGCCCTGAGGGACTCCAACATTGAAAGGAACAGGAGAAGAAGTGGAGCCAGCAAATAATACACTGAATGAGGGGCCAGAATGATAGGAAGAGAACCAGGAGAGAGCAGTGTTCTTAATGCCTACTGATTGGAGCATAGAGAGTAGGGGATGGTGGTCAACAGTGTCGAAAGCTGCAGAGAGGTTGAGAAGAAGGAAAGAGTAGTCACCGTTACGCTTTGCTCTCAAAAGGTCATTGGTCACTTTCATGAGTGCAATTTCTGTGGAATGTAGGGGGCGGAAGCTGGACTGTGATGGATCTAGGAGACAGTGAGTGTAGAGGTAATGGGTAAGGTGGGAGTAGACCAGGTGCTCCAAGAGTTTAAAGTTGAAGGGGAGATTGGAGACTGGTCTGTAGTTATTTGTACAGGATGAGTCGAGAGAAGGTATTTTTTAATAATGAAGTAATGATAGAGTTTTTGAAGGAGGATGGGAAAATACCACTAGAGAGAGAGAGATGGAAGGTTTTAGTTAAGCTTGTAGTGATGACTAGAGAGATCAAATGTGGAGAGTGAGCCAGAGAAGATATGACGAGGGATGGGAGTCACGTAACCTGGTGGCTGTGAGCGGATTTCCCGAGAGATATTCTCTATTTTCTCTGTAAAGTGGGAGGCCAGGTCATCAACACAGATGTCTGTGATAGGAGTTTGTGTTTTCAGACTGAAGAGGGAGTGAAAGGTGTCAAAGTTTTTTTGGGCTGTTGGACAGTGAGGAGATCAGGGTGGTGTGGTAGGTCTGTTTAGCGAGGTGAAGGGCAGAGTTGTAGGTCCCTAACGCAAATTTGTAGTGAATGAAGTTTTCTGCTGCTCGAGTTTTCCTCCATAGGCATTTTGCACTCCTAGAGCATCGCTGGAGAAATTTCGTTTGTGGTGTGAGCCAGGTTTGTTTTACTCTGTGTTTGGAGGTTCTGAGGGTGAGGAGCACTACTTGGTCCAGGGTGCGTTTGACAGTGTCATTGTAGTGGTGTACAGCAAGATTAGGACTGGAAAAAGAGGAGATTAGGGACAGTGAGTGTATGGAGTCTGTAAGTGTATAAGGGTTAATGGCTTGTAGATTTCTGAATGTCTAATAGGTAGAAGTGTACTTGGGAGATTGAATAGAGCTGGACAAAGACCAGATCAAAGATAGAAGCTGGGATGCAGATAGGGAAGTGGTGTTATTAATGGGGATGTTGAAGTCTCCTTGAGGCTATGTGCCCACGTAGCGATTTTCAAGCGATTTTTTCCTGAGCAGAAACGCATGCCCTTGCCAGGGAAATCACATGCGCTTTTTGACACGCGTTTTTGACGCTATTGTCAAGCATTTTGATATGCATTTTCCCAGGCGTTTTTGCTCATATAATTGATGGTATGCGGAATCGCGGGCGATTCCGCAAAATTAATGAACATGCTGCGCTTTTTACCGCTAAGGCTGCTTTCACTCATCCGGCTTTGTGTATCCGGCGCCGTGCGGCGAAAAGCCGTAGGGGCGGATCCGGGATGTGGTGGAGACACCGGATGCCTACGTGGCCTGATACGGTGGTGCCCACATTTAAAAGAGCAGCGCGAGACTCACAGTGTCCAAGCATGCGCTGAGAGAAAAACCGGTCCGGCGCTGTCAAAAAATGTTGCAGCGAACGTTTTTTGCAGACGCCGGACAGCTACTTCTTGCCGTATCCGGAAAAAAACGGATGCGCCGCATACTCATCCGGCACGGTGTGGCGACAATGCAACTCTATGGGACAAAACCGGATCTGGTGCCGGATCCGGTTGTAGCAAATTTCGCCGCATCGTGCCAGATTCTAAAAGCCGGATGTGTGAAAGCAGCCTAAGCGATTCCGCTGCGGTAAAAAGCGCACCATTGGGACAACATGTGCGTTTTGCATTACAAATGCATGGAACTCTTATTTTAAGCGTTTCTGCGGCAGAATCGTTAAAAAACGCAGCGGAAACGCTTAAAAATCGCTACGTGGGCACACAGTCTGAATAAGGGTTTTCAATTCTGAGGACATGAAATGCAGCAGCCAAACAGAAAAATGGTCAAGGAGCTGGGTGGGTGAGCCTGGGGGACAGTATATGACCGCAACTCTAAGGGAGAAGTCTGATGATGTGGACCTCCAATGAAGGAAATGAGAGTGATAAAACTGGGGGGATGACCTGGTTAGGGCATTGTGGGGACAGGAGTACGCCTACTCCACCACAAATTCTGTTTGCAGGTCTTGAGGAATTGTAAGCTGCCATGAGAAATAGCAGCAGGGGAGACAGTGCCAGAATCCTGAATGCAGGTTTCAGTGATCGCCAACTCAAGAAAGTTGTTCATAAAGTAGTTGTGCCAAAAAGGAAGCTTATTGCATACAGACTATGGATTCCAGAGAGCACAATTAAAAGAGGGAGATGATGAAGTATAGCTAATGTTGATAATGTTAGTAAGGATTTGATGTACGGTGGAGAAGGGGTTGAAGTTTGGGGAAGGCTGATCGGGTTTGGGGAAGATATCCCTTGAAATAAGTTGCAGCAGGAAGAGAAAGCGCAAGTAGTTCTTGGATTTGTGACATGTTTTTTATGTGATCTGTTTGGGCAAGATGGAGTGAGATTTTTAGGGAAGGTGGACAGAGCTAGGGAGCTGTGCATAGGAGAGGCAAGTAGAGAGGGGCTGATGTGGATGAGTGGTGATGGAGGTGGATGCGGCGGTGAATGTGGGTTGCAAGGGCACACAGGAAGATAAAGATAGCACACATGGTAAAAAGGAAGTACAAATTGTGGGTTAACTGACTCCTGCTACATAGAGCTGGTTTTACATCCCATGCTAGCTCAGCTGATCAGCTCATATTATTGGTATGCAGTTCTTAGAAGAAATGAGCATGTAGAGGAGAAGACCGGGCTGTGGATGCTGACAGGGCACCGAGGCTGGAACTGCTGGGGCCGAACCTACTGTTGCAGGGGGAAGGAGATTGGAGACAGAGCAGAGCCTGGACCTGGGTAGAAGGAGCGTGGCAAGCCAGGGAGGTATAAAAGGGTTTGTGCGGGAAAAGAAAGTGGCCTCCTGCAATAGAGAGGAGTCAGTGAGTACCGGCCTCAGGCTGTGGGGAAAGATAGGCTGCATAGCAGCAAGGACTCTCATGCTTCAGCGGGCATTTGAAGGAATGCACGTCGAAAGGAGGATTGCGGTGGATTCCTCTTTGCTGTGCTGCAGCATAACAGACTAGGGGCTCAGCAGGCAAGACCAGTGACAGCCCGCTGCCCCCAGAAGTGAGACTGACTTGTTATGCAGGGAAGCCGGAAGAACTCAGCACCGTCCTCAAGAATCAACCAACCAGCCAACTCAGGAATAGTGAAGGACCATCGAGTCACGCTAAGTGAAGTTGGTATTTACAAACTGCCATTTTGAGTTACTCTTTCCCTATGTTTCCCTCAGCCTTTACCTGTTTATTCCCTGTTGCTCCCTGCAAGGAGATTGCCCCTGCACTTATAAAAAGAGTGATTGTTAACCCCTGCTCTGTGCTTCTGTGTCACTGCATGTCACACTTGCATTTTTTTGCTCTGCGTGCACAGTGCAAATGCGCACAAAAACTGCATCATGCATTTTTTATGCGTTTTCTTGTTTTTTGCGCATGGTTTTTGCAAGTCTGCGCTCCCAAAGACTTTAATGTGTTTTTGGGAGAATTTTGTGCGCATTGCGTGCGCATGCGTTTTTTTGAGGCAGGTCGGACGCACAAAAAATGCAACAGGATTCATTTTGTGCGCCGGGGCGCACACTACAAAAAACCGCATGCGCGTACAAATGCATAACAATGCGCACCCATGTTAAGTATAGGAAAAAACGCATGCGCATTTATGCGCAAAAATGCAGCGCAAAAAAACGCAAGTGTGAAACCAGCCTTACACCTCATTTTTGGGAGGTTTCAGTAAGGTCAACATGCATGTAATCTTTGCATAGAGGCTACACGCAGGGTTGAGCAGCCTAAGCACATAGACCATAGAAGTCCTGCAGCTCTCCAGGCACAATCACCCTAGAATGTCTGGCATGTTAATTTACATATTCCATTCCATGTGTCAATGCTAAGCAAAGTGTACAGGATGCAACAGGAATTTCAGAAACAGATGAGCAGTGTTATGTGACCACCTCCAAGATCTCTTGCATTGGGTCGTACTGAGACTGCAAGTTAACTGGGTTATTATACAATTGTTATTTTGGTTACAAAAAAAAAATCACTTTAATTAAAAAGAATCTGTCACCAGATTTTTCGATGTGTTCTGAGAACGTCATGATGTAGGGGCAGAGACCCTGATTCCAGCAATGAGTCTCCTGCTAGTCTGCAAGTTTTCATTTTAATACTATCACTATTTTTCTACTGTAGATCTAGCCATGCTCAGAATGCCAAGCTTTGTGTAATCCTGCCTGCACCACTGAATGGCAGCCTTCTGTGTACACTGTGCATAGGCAGAAAGCTGTTGGTCAATGATGGGGGTGGGGTTACACAAAGTAGGAGGACTATATGGCATGAGGCAACTAGTCCTCTAGTGATAATCTTCTGCTGGTAAAACACAGATTTTATTGAAATAACAACATATAGACATGGACAAAATTGTCCGTACCCTTCTGTTAAAGTAAGAAAAGCCCACAACGGCCAATGAAATTGAAAGTGACAAAAGTAATTTTCTGTTTAAATTGAAAATAAGATGTTGCTTTTGAATTGTAGTTCAACAGAAAAAATTATGGGTTTTTCTTACTTTAACTGAAGGGCACCAACAATTTTGTCCACATGTCTACAGTATAGCTCAGTAAGCAACAATGTGGGGAGGAGGACTCCCAGACGGTGACTGGGCCGGTACCCAGGGGACCGCCATCAGGGTTCCTGAGGGAACAATACTGGGAGAATAGTAAATGGAGGGACATGACTGGAGTTGTCAGGGCAACAGGGGGTGGAGCGAGGACAAAAGGAGCAGGGAGCACGCTGAAGTGGCAGTTGGGAGAGAGTGTGACAGGAGGCAGGAAGCCGGGGGATTTCAGGAGACATGGACAGGGGCCTGTGAGGCGGATACTGCGCACTGACCGACAAGTGAGACTTGAGAGACTTTTACCGAAGGCCGTTTCCCACCCACGTTGACAGAGAGTCACGCTCGCCGTCCCCGCCCTTGTGAGACAGATCCCTTACCTCAGGTCACGGCTGCGGCTACGCATAAAACGGCCACAGAGGCTTGGACACTGCCCCGCCGGCCTTCTCCCACCACGGCGACCCTGTCATCACCGGCCTCAAGGGACGCCACCTCGCCATAGGCGACATTAGAGGCCCTTGTACTGGCTATGGAGGGACCCTTAGCGGAGGACGGCCGCTGGACATTTAGGGAACTGCGTCATTGTTGCACCCCACCGGCATCATTTCTTCAGGGCCTGTTGCGCCCCACCGACATCGTTTCTTCTGGGCCTGTTGCACCCCACCGGCATCGTTTCTTCAGGGCCTGTTGCACCCCACCGGCATCGCTTCTTCAGGGCCTGTTGCGCCCCACCGACATAATTTCTTCAGGGCCTGTTGCGCCCCACCGGCATAGTTTCTTCAGGGCCTGTTGCGCCCCACCGGCATCGTTTCTTCAGGGCCTATTGTGCCCCACTGGCACCGTTTCTTCAAGCCCTGTTGCACCCCGGCATCACCGTTTCTTCAGGGCCTGTTGCGCCCCAACGGCACTGCTTCTTCAGGGCCTGTTGCACCCCAAGTCTTCCCGGAATATCGAGGTGTCAAGACAGCCACATCAATGATCTCAAAGCGGCCGCATCTGCGATCCTGAGTGACGCATGGAAGGATAAGTGGACTATAGCAATAAGTACCATAGTTTGGCCATATTTCGGTCTTTGTCACCGGGACTAGCCGGGTATTTCCCGCTACTTAGAAAAGTATTGTTTATTTTATTGAGTCCCTGCGAGGACAGATTTGTGTTATCCCTTCTTTTGCCTGTTCAGCATAGCCCAAGTTGTGCCAGTTTATAAAAGTTGATTACACAAGTCATACCCTGTCTTGTGTCTCGTCACTGCATCCTGAGAATCTGCCCGAACCCTACACTTGGCGTAGTCGGCAGGATGTAGTCTCCGAGCGCGGACAGTGGTGCTCCCAATCAGGGAGGAGCTGTCAACTAATAATGAGGGACCCCGCTCCAGCATTTCATTGGGGGCCATGCTGAACAGCCTGCCTAGATTCTCCGGCTCCAATACTATGTTATGGAGCTGGACAGAGCGGATACGGGGGATCTTTCGGATGCACCCAATGACCCCTGATCTGGAAGCCGAGGTGGCACTCAAGGCACTGGACAGGAAGGTGCGGAGGTCAGTGATGTTAAAACCTCCGGGGCACCACAACACTTTTGAAATAGTGTTACAGATAGTAGAACAGACCCATGGGGACCCTACTAATGTGGGAGAGTTAAGAACCCGTTTGTTTAGTCGGATTCAAGTAGAGGGGGAGACAATCACACAGTATATGAATGTTCTCCAAGAATTGCATACGGTTATTGAAACAAAGGACGGGGTAGGGGTAGGACCTGTTGACATTACCCTACATGACCTACTGGTGACTGGTTTGCGAGATCCATTAGTCAAACAGGCACTGCGGGAACAGATCAGAATGAATCCCGGAATAGACTTTTCGGAAGTGGGAAGTCAGGCGCGTGCTCGAGAGCAGGAGCAGGGGATGGCGGTCCTCGTGAGGAAAGTCCGAGGTGTGGAGGCCTCCGTGAATCCAGTCGAGGAGCCTCAGTGGATGGAGGAGATGAAGCAAGAGCTGAAAAGCTTTAAGGGCGAGTTGGCCGAAGTAGAGAAGAACTGAGACCGGGACTGGACGACCTAGCTTTAATCCCGGCTTCTGGGGATCACGTTCCCCGCGGGGTGGTCAGCCTACACAGGCCCTGTGTTTTGAGTGTGGGGAACCAGGCCACTTCACCCGAGAGTGTCTGCAACGTGGGAGATACCCACCTCGGCGGCCGTTAAACTAAAGGGCTTCGGGCTGGGGGGACGCCACTCGGAGCCGAAAACCACAACTAGGGGTGGTGGAAGTCCCAAACATTTGGTAGCAAAGTGTCCGGTGGTTTGGGCAGAAGTGGAGGGCCAGGCCGTCCGGTGTCTGGTAGACACGGGGTCACAAGTAACCACCATGCCTGCAACGTACTTTCAACAAAACTTCCCGGAGGCAGCAAGACCCCAGTGGGGGCCCATGATTAGACTAATAGCCGCCAACCAATTGACGGTCCCGGTTGCCGGGGTAGTGTGGGTGCAGGTGACATTGTGCAGTAAATCCCTTGGTCGCAGAGGGGTGGTGCTTACTAAAGGAGAAGCTGATCAACGGCACCCCGTCACCCTAGGCATGAATATTTTACGTGAGTTCGGCAACTTGCTATTGAATGATCCCACACAGAAGATTCTGAAGCAGTGGGGTTCTCGCACAGCTCAGGGGCAGGTATTCCAGCAGCTGGTGCGAGGTGCGCGGGTGCATCAGGAGGGCGAGGCTATGGGAAAGGTAATCGCGTCAGCAGCTCCCCTGCTTGTGCTACCTCCTGGACAGACAGTGGTGGCCCTGCCAATTCGAGCCCCGATACCTTTGGAGGTCGTGGAGGTGCAGGTGGAGCCGTGTCACTCGGAGCGCTTACCTACTGGCATACTGGTGGCCCGTTCCCTGGCTACGGTGCAAAAAGGAACCGTCCTGGTACGCTCCGTTAACCTTGAAGACCGAGACACCGTTCTGAAAGCACGGACTGTACTGGCCAAACTAGAAAAGCCTTTAGAAGAAGTGCTGCCAGCTCCCGCGGTTCAATTACGAGTACACCCAGAGGATCCTTGGGAAGTAACAATACGAACCTTACAGGCCCACGAAGTCTCGGCACAAGAGAAGGGCCGAAATATTTTGGAGCAAATGCGGCTGAGCTTTCTGGATTAACTGCAGCCCAACTCTCACAGGTAAAAACATTGCTTGGACAGTACCATGAAGTATTTGCTAGTCATGAAGACGATTTTGGGTGTACCACCGCCATCACTCATGAAATCCCCACAGCAGGAGCGGCCCCTATCCGGGAACGTTATCGACAAATTCCGCCACAACTCTATCAGGAGGTGAAAACTTTGCTGGCCCAAATGCTGCGAAAAGGGGTGATACGGGAAAGTCAAAGCCCCTGGGCGGCCCCAATCGTGTTGGTCTGGAAGAAAGATGGTACACTACGATTCTGTGTGGATTATTGTAAACTGAATGCTTGCACTATTAAAGACTCATATCCACTGCCCCGCATAGAAGAATCCCTGTCCGCTTTGGGAAAAGCAACATATTTTTCAACCCTGGACTTGGCCAGTGGGTACTGGCAGGTGCCCATGTCAGAAGAAGATAGAGCCAAGAAGGCGTTCATATTGCCCATGGGACTTTTTGAGTTTAATCGGATGCCGTTTGGGCTGGCCAATGCCCCTGGGACCTTTCAGCAATTGATGGAGCGGTGTCTGGGAGATCTCAGTTTTGAGGCTACGTTGATCTATCTGGATGACATCATCATCTATGCCGCCACCTTTGAGGACCACCTGAAGCGGTTGGGACAGGTTCTGAGCCGGTTGCAAAAGTACGAGTTGAAGGTGAAGCCTCAAAAATGCCACCTGTTTCGCTCTCAGATTGAGTATCTGGGTCATGCCGTTTCGGCAGAGGGAGTGAGGCCATCCCAGGAGAAGGATGCTGCTATCCAGGAATGGCCTACCCTCGAGACGGTGAAAGATGTGCGGGCATTTCTAGGGTTAGCCGGATATTACCGTCGCTTCGTGAAGAATTTTACATGTCGAGCTCGAGCCATGCACGACCTGCTAAAGGGGGCTCCCGCAGGGGCCAATGGGCGAAAAATCCAGTGGCAACACCCTCAGGAAGAGGCCTTCCGAGACCTCAAGGCTGCGCTCTCGGATGCCCCAGTGTTGGCTTATGCGGATTTCTCACAACCGTTCATCTTGCACACTGACGGGAGTCTTCACGGGCTGGGGGCTGTGTTGTCACAGGTTCTGGTTGGCCGGGAGAGGGTGATCGTATATGGAAGCTGCTCACTCCATGACTCCGAGCGTAACCCTGACAATTACAGCTCCTTCAAGCTCGAGCTCCTCGCAGTGGTGTGGGCCATGACAGAGAGATTCGCTGAGTACCTAGCGGGCTCCGAGGTGGTGGTGCGAACTGGCAACAACCCGCTGGCTCATTTAGAAAACGCCAAGTTGGGGACTCTGGAACAGCGATGGGTGGCCCGGATGACGAAGTACAATTATAAGATTATCTACAAAAGGGGGGCCGAGAATATCCATGCAGACGCCCTCTCCAGGATTCGACATACAACTCCAGGACAGAATCAAGACGAAGAATTAGAAGGAGAGGAAATACCGTTCGCTCTCACTGCTGCCATGCTCACAACTGACAATAAAAAAAATCTTCTTCTGGGACCTCAAAGGGCATACTGGAACAATCCCGGGATAAGTGGATCCAACAGCAACAAGAAGATGAAGACGTTGGCCTCCTCAGAATGTGGGTCGCCGCCGGGCAATTACCCACTGATTCCCAACGACAAAATTTGACTCAAGATCTGTTGCTTATGCTGCGACAATGGGAGAGGTTGGTTATACGGAAGGGACTATCGTAAAATTATACCACAAACAACCTCGATGACGGTTTGGCAGGAGGTTACGCCAGGAGCCAAACTTCACGTATTAGCTCGGGAGGCTCACGAAAAAGGGGCCCACTTCAAAACAAAAAAAACTCTGCAATGGCTGCAACAGAAAGTTTACCACCTGCGCCTGCCGGCTGTTGTGGACGAAATTTGCCGGACCTGCCGCTTATGCGAACTAGCCAAACCACCCGCTCAGCGAGCCGCAACTCAGACTATTGTGACCTCAGCGCCCCTTGAGCTCCTGACGGTGGATTATCTGACCATTGGGCCTGCATTTCAGGGATACGAACACTGTCTCGTTATGGTAGATCATTTCACCAAGTTCGCTGTGGTCACCCTCACTCGGGATCAGACCGCAGAGTCAGCTGCCAATTTGTAGAAACTTTATACAAGTATACGGCTGTCCTCAACGAATATATTCTGATCAGGGAGCATGTTTTTTGGGAAAAGTCATGGAAGAACTACATCACCTCTATGGAATTGACAAATCCCGGACCACACCATATCACACGTAAGGGATTGGGGCTTGTGAACGATTTAATCGGACATTGATTCAGATGTTGCGCACTCTGGAGAGTGACAAGAAGGCCCGTTGGCCCGAATATGTTTCTGAATTAGTTTGGGTCTATAACAATAGGGTACATCGAATGACTGGCTATACCCCCTACTCCCTGTTGTTCGGACGAGAAGGTAAAGGGATCACGGAGGTGGAGTTGGACCCCAAATAGCCTCAGCCCTGGACTGGAGTGTCGTCTTGGGTCCGAAATCATCGCCACCGGTTGCAAACTCTTCACCGAATTGTACACAACAAGCTCCGAGACTGGGAGCACCCAGGGAAGGACACAACCCCACCCCCTCACCTCCAAAGCGGGGACCGGGTGCTTGTACTAGATCAACGCCCCCAGAACAAACTAGAGCCGCGTTGGGAAGAGAGTCCTTATCGGGTCTTACGCCGTATCCAGATGGACCGGTGTACGAAATACGGCCTGAGGAGGATGAAACACTGCCCACTCATATTGTACATCGTAATATGTTACGCCCATGTACTTCCTCCGACCAGAAGCAACTGGAGCCTACCCTGTCGACATCCGAACCGTCTTCCGTACGTTGGGACCCGGATGACGACGAAGATTGTCTTCAAGGACATAGAGACCCTCCACCCAGTAATGAATCATCTGACACAATTAGCCTGCCTGCACCAATCAGCCCACCGATGTCCACCACCCCAGACGACTCTACTCCAGCTGAATTTAGACGCTCCGAGCGGTCAACAGTCGGCAAACCCCCTGAACGATATGAACAGAATCAATTTATATGGTATCGCACATTGAAAACCCTACAGACCGATCTTAATAGACTAGGGCCCTCGCCCAAGGACTGGCGAGCTAACACGGTGGGGGAATGTGGGGAGAAGGACTCCCTAACGGTGACTGGGCCGGTACCCAGGGGACCGCCATCAGGGTTCCTGAGGGAACAATACTGGGAGAACAGTAAAGGGAGAGACATGACTGGAGATGTCAGGGCAACAAGGGGCGGGGCGAGGACAAAAGGAGCAGGGGGCGCGCTGAAGTGGCAGTTGGGGGAGAGTGTGACAGGAGGCAGGAAGTCAGATGATTTCAGGAGACATGGACAGGGGCCTGTGAGGAGGATACTGCGCACTGACCAACAAGTGAGATGTGAGAGACTTTTATCGGAGGCCGTTTCCCGCCCACGTTCACTGAAAGCCACGCCCGCCATCCCCCGCCCTTGTGAGACAGATCCCTTACCTCAGGTTGCGGCTGTGGCTACGCATAAAACAGCCACAGAGGTTTGGACACTGCCCCCCGTGGTGACCCTGTCATCACCAGCCTCAAGGGACGCCACCTCGCCATAGGCAACATTAGAGGCCCTTGCCCTGGCTACGGAGGGAACCTTAGCGGAGGACGGCTGCTGGACATTTAGTGGAACTGCGTCATTGTTGCGCCCCACCGGCATCGTTTCTTCAGGGCCTGTTGTGCCCCATCAGCATCGTTTCTTCAGGGCCTGTTGCGCCCCACCGGCATCGCTTCTTCAGGGCTTGTTGCACCCCACCGGCATCGTTTCTTCAGGGCCTGTTGCGCCCCACTTGCATCGTTTCTTCAGGGCCTAATGCGCCCCACCGGCATCGTTTCTTCAGGGCCTGTTGCGCCCCACCGGCATCGTTTCTTCAGGGCCTGTTGCACCCCACCAGCATCGTTTCTTCAGGGCCTGTTGCGCCCCGGCGTCACCGTTTCTTCAGGTCCTGTTGCTCCCCAACGGCACCGCTTCTTCAGGGCCTGTTGCGCCTCAAGTCTTCCCGGAATATCGAGGCGTCAAGACAGCCGCATCAACGATCTCAAAGCGGCCGCATCTGCGATCTCGAGAGACGCAAGCAAGGATAAGTGGACTATAGCAATAAGTACCATAGTTTGGCCATATTTCGGTCTTTGTCACCGGGACTAGCCGGGTATTTCCCGCTACTTAGAAAAGTATTGTTTATTTTATTGAGTCCCTGCGACGACAGATTTGTGTTATCCCTTCTTTTGCCTGTTCAGCATAGCCCAAGTGGCACCAGTTTATAAAAGTTGATTACACAAGTCATTAGAGTTGAGCGAAACAGGTCGAACAATTTCAAAAGTTGCCGACTTTTGGCAAAGTCGGGTTTCATGAAACGAAACCCGACCCTAGGATGAGGTCGGCCACGAGGTCGGCGACTTACGCGCCAAAGTCGCGTTTCAAAAGTTTGTTTAGCGCTCTTTTTCAGCCCATCAGGATCCACGGACACTGTGGGCAACGTGATGACATAGGCAGGGGTCGCCACCATCTTTCAGAAGGGCATGCAAGTGATTGGCTTGCTTTGGTGGGCGTCACAGGGGTTATAAAAGGGCGTGCACGCCGACCGCCATCTTACTTCTGCCGATCTTAGCATAGGGAGAGGTTGCTGATTCTGTAGGGATAGCGCTAGGCAGGGAAGAAGACAAAAAAACTGCTTCTGCTGCTAACGATTTTGCCTGTGCAACACACCAGTCACTTTGTGTGCAGTGCAAGGGGAGGCTATATTGTAGTGGATCAGCGGTGTTGGTTGTTAGGCTGCCTTCTAAGGCTTCCTGACAGCAGCATTGCTGTTTCCCCACTGCTCTGCAAACTGCTTTTTTAAAAGCAATCCCAATTTTTTTTTTGTCCTGCTAAGGTACTGAGTGTGCATTTATTCACACCATACAGCGGTGTACGCTCCTCACACAGTACCGTGTAACGGCTGTTATCACAGCCACAGTGAAGCTATCTGTGTGTCACTGTGGAAGGATAAGTGGAGGACTTGTTCCGTTCTTACAGACCTACACTCTAGGGAGATTCCTATTCTGCTCAATTCTACAATTCACTTTTTTCACACCTGTGCCATCGAGCCTGTGACATAGCGTTCTGATATTCAGTGGGCTTCACACAATCCAAAAGTGTCCAGTGTCCACAAGTGTCTGCAGAAATTCAAAATCTCCCTTATCCTGTAGTCACTTTTTTCACACCTGCTGCATCGAGCCTGTGACATAGCGCTCTGATATTCATTGGGCCTCACACAATCCAAAAGTGTCCAGTGTCTGCAGAAATTCAAAATCTCCCTTATCCTGTAGTCACTTTTTTCACACCTGCTGCATCGAGCCTGTGACATAGCGCTCTGATATTCATTGGGCCTCACACAATCCAAAAAGTGTCCAGTGTCCACAAGTGTCTGCAGAAATTCAAAATCTCCCTTATCCTGTAGTCACTTTTTTCACACCTGTGCCATCGAGCCTGTGACATAGCGCTGTGATATTCAGTGGGCCTCACACAATCCAAGTGTCCAGTGTCCACAAGTGTCTGCAGAAATTCAAAATCTCCCAGAAATTCAAAATCTCCCTTATCCTGTAGTCACTTTTTTCACACCTGTGCCATCGAGCCTGTGACATAGCGCTGTGATATTCAGTGGGCCTCACACAATCCAAGTGTCCAGTGTCCACAAGTGTCTGCAGAAATTCAAAATCTCCCAGAAATTCAAAATCTCCCTTATCCTGTAGTCACTTTTTTCACACCTGTGCCATCGAGCCTGTGACATAGCACTGTGATATTCAGTGGGCCTCACACAATCCAAGTGTCCAGTGTCCACAAGTGTCTGCAGAAATTCAAAATCTCCCTTATCCTGTAGTCACTTTTTTCACACCTGTGCCATCGAGCCTGTGACATAGCGCTGTGATATTCAGTGGGCCTCACACAATCCAAGTGTCCAGTGTCCACAAGTGTCTGCAGAAATTCAAAATCTCCCAGAAATTCAAAATCTCCCTTATCCTGTATTCACTTTTTTCACACCTGTGCCATCGAGCCTGTGACATAGCACTGTGATATTCAGTGGGCCTCACACAATCCAAGTGTAAAGTGTCCACAAGTGTCTGCAGAAATTCAAAATCTCCCTTATCCTGTAGTCACTTTTTTCACACCTGTGCCATCGAGCCTGTGACATAGCACTGTGATATTCAGTGGGCCTCACACAATCCAAGTGTCCAGTGTCCACAAGTGTCTGCAGAAAATCTAAATCTCCCCTGTCCTATAGACACCTTGTACCTTGTTTTACATTACTATATAGTTTGTAGGATTTTGTCTACATTTCTACCAAAAATGAGGAAGGCTGGTGGAAGAGGCCGTGGAATTGGGCGGGGGTTGGCAGCTGGTAATGATGGTGTTGGTGGTGGATCTGATGGTAGTGGCAAAAGCAAAATAGGACCGAATGCAGGAGGTGTTGAGCCTGCGTCATCGTCTGGCTCCATAAGGCTTCGAAGGCTTAGTTTTCTAGGAGTTGGCAAACCGCTTTTAACGCCAGAGCATCAGGAAAAAGTTTTGTCTTACATTGCTGACTCAGCCTCCAGCTCTATCGCCTCCTCTTCTAAAGTTGTAAAAAGTAAAAGCACTGAGTCGTCATTGGAGGCTCATGTTCATGAACCACACCTTTCCTTGT
Organism: Dendrobates tinctorius; assembly: GCF_039654945.1. NCBI lineage: Eukaryota > Metazoa > Chordata > Amphibia > Anura > Dendrobatidae > Dendrobates > Dendrobates tinctorius. The sequence goes on along the minus strand of NW_027361696.1, from coordinate 92,938,445 downwards.
GTCCTTCACCACAACCAAGATTGAAGGATGACGCAGGCCATACTACTGATTACTCCATGGAGCTGTTTTCACATACCATGCCTGGATTATCAAGTGAAATGGTGAATTACCCAGGCCAAGATGAATCTGACATGGAGTGCACTGATGCACAGCTGCTGATAGATGATTCTGCTGGTACATTCACTCAGAGCACTACATTGTCCTCGCAGTGTACAGAGCCAGATTCTGACCCTGATGAGACTCAGGTGCCCCTTCCCGCACACTATACCACCATACACGGTGACACAGAGGAAGGTGCACATGACATAGAAGAGGAGGTGATGGATGACCCAGTTGTTGACCCAGATTGGCATCCATTGGGGGAAGAGGGTGCTGCTTCCTATAGCTCAGATGAGGAGCATCCACAGCAGACATCAACATCGCAACAGCTGTTATCTGGCAGGCCCGGAGCACTCCAAAGACAGGTTCCAAAAATCAAAAGAGTTGCTGGACAGCTTGTCCAGAGGGTCAAAACATCACAGCGTGCTAGGCCGCAAAATGTCTGCCAAAGTAGGAAGAGTGCAGTGTGGCACTTTTTTGAACAAAATCCTCATGATCAGGCCAAGGTTATCTGTAAGAAGTGCGCAAAGACCTTTAGCCGAGGGAAAAATCTGAAAAATTTGAATACCAGTTGCATGCTTAGACATTTAACCAGCATGCACTTGCAAGCGTGGACACAACACCAAACCTCAAGTGCAACATGTGCAACTGATCACAAAGAAGGTAGTCAGCAACGCTACATTGTTTCCCCCACTGTAAGCCCACCGGTTAGCACAGCAGCAAAGGTTGAGGTGTCGTTGCAAGGCCACAGCAGTCAGGGAATCCCACTGTTATATCAACGAAATACTGAATCTAGGCCATCAGAAAGAACACCAACTCCATCACCATCATCAACCCTCTCTCAGTCCGCCCTGTCCACCGCTACTTCCACCATATGCAGCTCTCAAGTCCAGCTCACCCTCCCAGACACTATGAGTAGGTCAAGAAAGTACTCAGTCTCTCATCCGCGTACACTGGGTTTGAACGCCCACATTGCCAAACTAATCTCGTTTGAGATGATGCCCTATCGGTTGGTGGAAAGCGCAGTACCACGCTATGACCTACCCAGTCGCCACTTCTTCTCTCGCAAAGCCATCCCAGCCCTCCACCATCATGCGAAAGACCACATTGTCCATACACTCAAGCAGTCAGTGAGTGGAAAGGTGCACCTCACAACTGATGCATGGTCCAGTCGGCATGGCCAGGGCCGTTACGTGTCCATCACTGCGCACTGGGTTAATGTGGTGGATGCAGGGTCCACAGGGGACAGCAGTGGTGGGACAGTGCTGCCTAGCCCACGGTATAGGAAACAGTTGGCTGTAGGCGTTCCACCCTCCTCCTCCTCCTCCTCCAGAAGCGAAAGCTCGTCCACAGAGCGCAGTCGTACGAGCACTCCATCTGCAGCTGCCACTGTTGCACACGAGGTGTCCCCCTATCGAGCAGCTAGTGGAAAGCGTCAGCAGGCTGTGTTGCAGATGATGTGTTTGGGCGACAGACACACCGCCGAGGTGCTGGCCGAGTACTTGAAGCGACAAACTGAGTCATGGCTGGGCAGTGTACATCTTGAGGCAGGCAAGGTAGTTAGTGATAATGGCCGTAATTTTGTGGCAGCCATAGCCCTTTCAAAACTCAGCCACATACCTTGCTTGGCTCACACCTTGAACCTGGTGGTGCAGTGCTTCCTCAAAAATTATCCGGAGTTAACAGCCCTGCTTCATAAGGTGCGAAGACTGTGCGCGCACATCCGCCGGTCGCCTGTACACTCTGTTCGTATGCAGAAGCTGCAGCGATTGCTCCACCTTCCCAACCACCGCCTCATTATCGACATTGCAACAAGGTGGAACTCCACCCTGCACATGGTGGAGCGGCTGTGCGAGCAGAGGCAGGCCATAATGCATTTGTGGGAGGATACACGGCCAGGCACTTTGAGAGCAGACATGGAGTTGACAGGTGTGCAGTGGTCGAAGCTGAAAGACCTCTGTAAAGTCCTTCAGTGTTTTGAGGAATGCACACGGCTGGTAAGCGCAGACGACGCCATCCTAAGCATGAGCATCCCACTTATGCGTCTGCTCATGCAAACTTTGACGCACCTTAAGGAGCAGGCGTCTGCAGCCAATGTTGACGAGGAGGAAGAGGTGGAGGGAATCCTTGATGACATTCAGCCATTTTCTGCTCAGGGACCTCTCCTGGACGAGTTGGAGGAAGAAGAGGAGGAGGAGGATGATGATGGGGATGATTACTTAGGGGAGGAGGATGCATCTCGTGGGGCAAGTGAAAATGTTGGCGTGGCAAGGTCTGGTACAGGGTTTGTGCATCACTGGAGGGATGTGGATTTGCCAGAAAGTGCTCCTCCAACCAGCACTCGCAGTGCATCATTGACACCGGGAACATTGGCCCACATGTCAGATTATGCCTTGCGGATCCTAAAAAGGGACCCCCGCATTGCCAAAATGATGAACGATGACGACTACTGGTTGGCCAGCATCCTGGATCCACGCTATAAAGGCAAATTACAAAACATCATGCCACAGGAGAACCTTGACCTAATATTGGCTAATAAACAAGCAACTCTGGTAAATGGGTTGCTTGAGGCATTCCCAGCACACAGCAGCGGTGATGGTTCTCACACGAGCCGTACGGGCCGGGGGCAGCTTGGCAGAGGTGTTCATGGTGCACACAGCAGAAGTGGCGTTGGAGACAGGGGTTTCATGACAATGTTGTGGACTGATTTTTCAAGTACCGCTCACACAACTGGTAATACAGCATCGATGGAAAGTGACAGGAGACAGCAGTTGTCAACTATGGTTACAAACTACTTTTCCTCCCATATCGATGTTCTCCCACACAGGTCATTCCCCTTTGACTATTGGGCTGCTAAACTGGACACCTGGCCTGAATTGGCCCAATATGCCTTACAGGAGCTCGCTTGCCCAGCTGCAAGTGTGCTATCGGAAAGAGTCTTCAGTGCAGCTGGATCAATCCTGACAGAAAAAAGGACCCGTCTGTCAACCCAAAATGAGGATGATCTAACCTTCATTAAAATGAACCATGCATGGGTTTCCAAGGATTTTGTCCCACCTTCCCCTGATGACACATAGGGTGACAGAAAAATGGCTTGCTTTGGTCCACCTCTTCCTGGGACTTGACCTATTTCGCCTTTTGCATCAGCTGAATGTCCAACATCAACATATGCCACTTTCTAAAACTCCCTAACTGTGCTGCCTCGCCCCCCCCATGGCCGGGGTCACCACCTAGCGCACGACACCGTGTGAGTGCCGTTGCCCTGGACAGGTGGGTAGGCCGACTCTTGGGCGCGGGCACTGGCACAGGGTCCCTCATAGTGCAATCAAGTGTCTCTGACGGTGGTGGTGCACACCCGCCGTCAGACACACCGCCGCACTATGAGGGGCCCAGTGGCAGTACCGACGCCCACAAGTGGACCCCCCTTGCTTGGGCAGGGCCCCAGATTTTGCAATCTTTAACTCTCCCTGCTCCTTCGCTGTGTAGTCTGGGCCGTCAAATCCATACTGTGCCTGACACCGTCTGAGCCTGCCTCCTGATGTATAGACATATCTTTTGAATGTGTACGCTATCCATACATGTTATCCGGGGATACGGTACCCTTTCTCACCTTTGTGCAATCACGTGCAAGCCATACTGGGCCTAACACCGTCTTAGCCTGCCTCCTGATGTATAGACATATCTTTTGAATGTGTACGCTATCCATACATGTTATCCGGGGATACGGTACCCTTTCTCACATTTGTGCAATCACGTGCAAGCCATACTGGGGCTAACACCGTCTGAGCCTGCCTCCTGATGTATAGACATATCTTTTGAATGTGTACGCTATCCATACATGTTATCCGGGGATACGGTACCCTTTCTCACCTTTGTGCAATCACTTGCAAGCCATACTGGGCCTTACACCATCTGAGCCTGCCTCCTGATGTATAGACATATCTTTTGAATGTGTACGCTATCCATACATGTTATCCGGGGATACGGTACCCTTTCTCACCTTTGTGCAATCACGTGCAAGCCATACTGGGCCTAACACCGTCTGAGCCTGCCTCCTGATGTATAGACATATCTTTTGAATGTGTACGCTATCCATACATGTTATCCGGGGATACGGTACCCTTTCTCACCTTTGTGCAATCACTTGCAAGCCATACTGGGCCTAGCACCGTCTGAGCCTGCCTCCTGATGTATAGACATATCTTTTGAATGTGTACGCTATCCATACATGTTATCCGGGGATACGGTACCCTTTCTCACCTTTGTGCAATCACGTGTAATCCATACTGGGCGTGAGAACGGCTGGCGAGCTGTTAAGCAAGCTACAGCACCTGTGGTTTGCACACGTAAGTTTTTCATTTTTTCAGGAATGACGGTAGGCCTAATTCCGGAACTGCGGTTGACCTGCACTTACTGGGAAATCATCGTTCGCGAGTAATAATTGTAATCAGTGATCCCCATCACTAACGTTGTTCAGCGGGTTATCTGCACCTGTAAGCGACAAACGCTGGCCTTTTCAGTGTAGCGCACATGCAGCCACGGACATGTAAGGGCATGACACACCAGTTATTGGCCAATCTCATGTGCCAGAGCCTCACGTGTCCCTCTAGTAAGCCGGATTCGGACCGCGGGGCATGACGGAGTCTCGTTCGTTAACGGAATTAAGCTTGCAATGTGTGCATCTGTTCTGTAGCTGGCATGGTTGAGGTTAATAATAATAATAATAATTTTTATTTATATAGCGCCAACATATTCCGCAGCACTTTACAATTAAGCGGGGACATGTACAGACAATAAATTCAATACAAGTTAAGACAATTCAAACAATGACATTAGGAGTGAGGTCCCTGCTCGCAAGCTTACAATCTACAAGGAAATGGGGGGACACAGTAGGTGAGAAATGCTTGTTAATTCAGGTCTGGCAATTATAATAGGGATTTTCATATAAAGCTGCATGATCCGGTCATCAGCCCGTGTGTTTAAGTGCAATAGACAAGTATCAAGTGCAGTTATCATGTGCATGAAGGGTGTGGAGACAGATGAATAGTAGGGTGCAGATTCAGAATAATATTTGGAAGGAGGGAACAGGGCAAAGTTAGCTTGCTGAGTAGTTGATGTGATAGGCTTCTTTGAAGAGATGGGTTTTCAAAGCGCGCTTGAATAGGTCAGGGCTAGGTATCAGTCTGATCGTCTGGGGAAGTGCATTCCAGAGAGCTGGAGCAGCACGAGAGAAGTCTTGGAGACGGAGGTGCGAGGTTCGGATTACGGGGGATGTTAGTCTTAGGTCATTTGTAGAACGGAGGGCACGTGTAGGGCGATAGACAGAGATGAGAGAGGAGATATAAGGCGGTGCAGAACAGTGGAGAGCTTTGTGGGTGAGAGAGATGAGTTTATACTGGACCCTGTAGCGAATAGGTAGCCAGTGTAATGACTGGCACAAGATGGAGGCATCGGTGAAGCGGCTGGACAGAAATATGACCCTGGCTGCCGCATTCAAGATGGATTGGAGAGGAGAAAGTTTGGTAAGAGGGAGACCGATCAGAAGAGAGTTGCAGTAGTCCAGACGAGAATGAATAAGAGCGACAGTAAGAGTCTTAGCAGTTTCAAAGGTGAGAAAAGGTCGGATTCTGGAGATGTTTTTAAGATGCAGGTGACAAGAGCGACTGAGTGATCGGATGTACGGAGTAAAGGAAAGTTCAGTGTCGAATATGACCCCAAGACAGCGGGCATGCTGCTTGGGAGTTATGGTTGAACCCTCCAGGGTTATTTCGATGTTAGGTAGAGTGAGGTTAGTAGAGGTTAGTAGAGGGGAGAAACACAAGAGGTTGACCGTGTTGAGTCAAATTACGCCGTAGGCTCCACTCCTGGTGGTGCCCTTCTGGACATTCCTTTAAGGTTCAGCTTTGCAACCATACTGCCCACGTAAAACAAACACTTTGCCTTCATGAACGCTGTTTGGAGGGTCATGACTCGTGGGAATAACGCCGCCCAATCAGTTAACCTGCTAGAGAGATCCTTCGTTGCTCCCAAGCATGACATCACACTCCCTAGGAGGAAGGTAATGCCACTGTGGCGACCGTACTCCTGGTGGCGACACAAGTGCACTGATGCCCAGCCACTGCTCGATGAATCTGCTGGTACATTGACCCAGACCACTACATTCCCCTCGCACGCTACCCGGCCTGAATCTGACCCTGATGAAACTCAGGTTACCCTTCCCATATACAGTTCCATCTTACACGGTGACAAAGAGGAAGCTGCAGATGAAAGTGCAGGTTCGGCCCACCCGCCATCAGACACACCACCGTACTATCAGGGGCCCTGTGCCAGTGCCGTCGCCAACGAGTGGGCCCCCCCTGCTTGCTCAGGATCACAGCACTTGCAAGGTTGAAATACTGTGCAGTGAGATGGAAGATGGGGACGACGAGGAGTCCAGACAAGTACAGGGATTCCCTGGCGAGGAGACTTATTTCATTGTTTTCAATGTTGGGACAGCAATTTTTGGGGAGCACTATACTCTGGAGAATGATAGATGGGGCCCACCATACACTGCAACATTCCAAAGGTGGACATCAGACACTGGAGCATCATTTACAGGGCCCATTATACACTAGAGCAGTAGAAATGGGGCCCATTATGTTTGGAGCATTATTTGGGCCCATAAGACAGTGGAGCTTCATCCATGGGGACCAACATATACTGTAGCATTATGTGGAGCGCATCATATACTGTTTTAAACATTATATGGGACCAATGATTCTGTATGGAGAAATAGATGGGCCTCGTCATGAGATGTTAAAAGTGAAGTATTTTTCATTGTACTATACTGCTATTTCTCTGCCGTATCGGAGCATGATGAGTTGTGGTATTATGTGTTAAAGGGGCGCTCTTTTGCCCAGGGCACATGAAAACCTGGAGCCAGCCCTCCCCCCCCCCACAACTTTAGCCAAATAACCCCCATTTTTCAGTGCGTAACTTGTATTATGAAGTTAATTAAGGTTGACCAGCTTAAGTAAGAAGAATTTATGCTTTTGGCATTCAAATGAATACTGTAGGTGTGTTTCCTGTCCTCCTCTCACTGCCGACTTTTATTCCCCATTGACTTACATTGGGTTTCGTGTTTCGGGACGACCCCGACTTTTCCCTATAATCGGCCGATCTTGCTCGACCTGACTTTTGGAAAAGTTGGGTTTCACGAAACGAAACTCGACCATAAAAAAACAAAAGTCGCTCAACTCTACAAGTCATACCCTGTCTCGTGTCTCGTCACTGCATCCTGAGAATCTGCCGGAACCCTACAACAAAATGATGGAATCAGGGTCTCTGTCCCTACATCATGCTGCTCTTAGATTACAAATTCCCTTGAAGCTAAATATTTGTTTTCCTTTTGTAATTGTATTAGGCTCTTTTGTCATTTGTACAAAGAACAAATGTTTGGCTTTATTTCTCTGTTTATTTCTTGTCCAACTTTTGATAACAATTAGATTATGCAAAAAGGGGTTTTGTTGATCACATCTGATTATGTGAGAATGATGGCTGTGCATGTAACCATGGAATAAAATGATGCATCCACAGATTTGCTTATCTTTTAAATTAGAAGGATAAATATGTAGCAGCCACAGTATATGACCAACTTTCAGAAATAACTAGGAGATTTGCATAATTCATGAATTTCCAATGTGGTAGCCTACATTTAAATGAATGTTAACTAGAGCCTGCTTTATAAGCCGAGAATATGCCCAGACTTTTCTACTTCCACAGCAGACACTTATGTAAGATACAATCTATCTCTAGAAAAAATAAGCCAATAAACATTTTCAGCCAATCTATTGCATCAGTTATTATTCCCCTGATATGATTTTTTTTATTATTTTTACATTTAGAATGCCTTCAACCATAGATATTAACCCATCCTATCCTAACGCATACGAAAAAACCACCAACTTGACACATAAATTGAATTATGTAATAATATCTGGTCAAGCACAGCAGAATGACATAGTATACAATTTACTCATTTGCTGGACTTTTTTGATACCTTACATTTTTTATGCGTCAATTCGTACAAAAAGCACTTGTACAATGTCCAAAAAGCATTTCCAAGGTTATATATACGTGGACCACATTAAACCATGCAGAAAAAACAACATGTATACAAATGTACAACATATTAAAAGCAACCAGTATAACCATGTAAAAGGCACAAACACCACCACTGGAAGCTGTCGTTATAAGGCTCTTTGTACCTGACCTCTCCTCAGAGTAGAACTTTGTAATGGGCAGAAGAAGACTAGCATCATACACTACTCTGAAGATCGACTGAGTCTGTGGTGGAAGAAAGAATATATGTCAGATAACCTATTGCTAAATGCATCATTTACATCATTATACTGGGAATAATAAAACCAGGGGGGGAACTATCGCAGAGAGTGCAACCGCGAAACGCGCCTGGTGGCAGGAGGGCCGGGCGATGCCGATGTCACTTGTACTCACGTACTCACATTCAGGTGAAATGTATTGTGGTGCAGAGTCCCACAGGCTCCCTGCTCTGCAATACATGCCGCGGGCCACTCAGGGTCACACGGCTTATGGTAATGGTATCATGCACTTCCAACACTGGCAAGCCCATGTCTGCTGCCGGATCTTGCGCCAGCTACAGATGCTGGGAGCAGAGGAAGGTGAGAATAACTGTTTTTCCTTTTAAAAATGTTCTGGAGCAGAACAGAACGATTCCAGGAAGGGGGGAACTAAACCAGAATGGGGACATTATACCCGAATGGCTGACATAATACCAGAACATAGACATGTCACGATATACCAGGATGGGGACACTATACCAGAATAAGCATATTATACCAGGATGGTGGACATTGTACCAGAATAGGCAAATTATACCAGGGTGGTGGACATTGTACCAGAATAGGCAAATTATACCAGGGTGGTGGACATTGTACCAGAATAGGCAAATTATACCAGGATGGTGGACATTGTACCAAGGTGGGGGGCATTATACCAGAATAGGCACATTATACCAGAATGGGGACATTATTCCAGAATGTAGACATATCACACTATACCAGGATGGGGACATTATACCATTATACGAGTATAGGGGACATCATACCAGAATGGGCACATTATACCAGAATGGGGGACATTATACCAGAATGGGCATATTATACCAGGATGAAGGACATTAAACCAGGATGGGGACATTATACCAAAGTGGGCACATTATACCAGGATGGGGGACATTATATCAGGATGGGGGACATTATACCAGAATGGACACATTAAACCAGGATGGGGACATTATACCAAAGTGGGCACATTATACCAGGATGGGGGACATTATATCAGGATGGGGGACATTATACTAGAAAGGGGGTCAGAATGGTGGGCATTATTACTGAAAGGGGCCCAGAATGGCAGAGATTATTACAAGAAAGAGCCAGTGCGAGGGGCATTATTACATTGGATGACCACAATTGCCTTTATAGGATCTAAGACGCTACAAGGGCCCATGCATTTGATCAAAATACAGATGGGGTCCGAGGTCCAAATTTTGCCCTTGGCCCATTGGACTCTAGCTTTGCCACTGATTAAAACACATGTTCTCTTCACTTGTACCAAATATATTTCACTTATTTTTAGACTACTCTGGATTTAATATTATTTGTCATTTGGGCACTGTCCAATAAAATGGATATATTATTGCATACATGGTCACTGTAATTATATATTAATAAACAGCAGTTAAACTTAAAAATAAGTAAAGTAAATAAAAATCATTATTAATATGATTTTTTTTTCCAGCTTACTGAGTATATTTGCTGTGTTTTCAGTCACAATGTCTGTATCCGGCCCATGAAAAAATTCGGAAGCAACACACCGACCCTTTTCTCGACCTGCAGTAAACATAGTAAAATATTCATTAGTTATAGCATTCATAGTTATTGTTAATTGATGAAAAATACAGAATGATGGCTCAGTGGTTAGCATGGTGGCTCCGTGGTTAGCACTGTTACTTTGCAGCGCTGGGGTCCTGAGTTCAAATCCCACCAAGAACAACATCTACAAGGAGTTTGCACGTTCTCCCCGTGTTTGTGTGGGTTTCCTCCAGGTTCTATGGTTTCCTCCCACACTACAAAGTCACACTAATAGAGAATCTAGATTGTGAGCCCCAATGGGGACAATGATGACGATGTCTGTTAAGTGCTGTGGAATAAATGATGCTATATAAGCAAAGTATAATAAATAAATTATAAAGTTACATTAAGCATGTTTTAGTAAAAAAAATAATTAACTTACAATGTTGTCTGTAGCAATCAATACATGGCCAGATTTATTGTTTTTGATACTTTACATTTTCTATGTTTTAATCAGTACAAAAAGAGCTATTTATTTTTCCAAGGTGCTGTTCATATTTGACCTTCAAATTGAAGTCAAAGTTGTCCATCAGGCACAGATGGTATTGGTTCTATGTTTAGAAATGCAATCCACACTTCAGATGTGAACAGAGACTAAGAATCTGTTCACACAACCGTATAAAAAAATTGTCTGATTTCCATCCATAAAAAATGGACGATATTTAATTTGTATTGCTGTCCGTGTGCCATCAGTATGCAATCCACATCAGCAGTGAACAGAACTTAAAAACTGTTTTCTATGTTAATAATTGCAATGTATCAGTAAAAATCTTATGCTAAATGGTAGATTCCTTCGAGAGCTGATTATTTGGCGCACTTACTTTTGTGCTCTCTAAAAGGGCGAATCTCATCCGATATATGGACGTGAATAGTGAAGCTCTCATCTGAACAACCCAATTAAATATCATTTGTTCTAGTGATGTCCATGTATTTTTTTCACGTATAGCAATCAGACCGAAAATATGGTCAAGTGAATGTAGAATAAGAAAGCTGAACTCTGATTGATAGGGTACAAAGTCATTTCACCTGTCAAAAATGTCCTACATTATGGTAAGTGAACACTAGAGTTGAGCAAAACGGGTCGGCCAAATTCAAAAGTTGCCGACTTTCGCTAAAGTCGAGTTTCACCGATCGAAACCCAACCATAGCGTGAGGTCGGCCATGAGGTCGCCGACTCGAGCGCCAAAGTCGCGTTTCCCATAATGCTTCCAGTGCCTTTTCTTAGCCAATGATCAAGGACACAAACTGTGGGCAACGCGATGACATAGGGAGCGGCCACCACCATATTAGAGAAGGGCATTGCAGTGATTGGCTGGCTTTGTGTGGCGTCACAGTGGCTATAAAAGCCCTGAACGCCGACCGCCATATTACTTCTGCCGATTTTAGCATAGGAAGAGGTTGCTGCTGCTCGTTCTCAATAGGGAGAGTGTTTAGGCAGGAAAAAAAAACTGTGCTTCTGCTGATAGCGATTTTCACTGTACAGTGACAGGGGAGGATATTTTTGTGTGCAGCAGCGCTGGTGGTTATTAGGCTGCCTTGTAAGGCTACCTGATAGCTGCATTGCTGTTTGCACACTGCTGTGCAGACTGCTTTTTTCAAAGCAAAAATAATTTTATCCCTTTTGTCTGCACAGTTACTTAGCGTTCATTTTTTCACACTTTTGTGTGCAGCAGCGCTGGTGGTTATTAGGCTGCCTTATAAGGCTCCCTGATAGTTGCACTGTTGTGTGCACACTGCTGTGCAGACTGCTTTTTTCAAAGCAAGAAAACGTGTATTCCTTTTGTCTGCACGGTTAGTGAACGTTCATTTTTTCACACACCGTATAGAGGTGTACGCTCCTCACACACTACCGTGTACCAGCTGGTATCACGGACAAATACATGCTATCTGAGTGTGACTCCGTAAAAAAGCTAGAAGGAGATTTTCATTTTCCCATACATTCACCATATAGAGCTGTACACTTTTCAAACAATATCGTATATCTGCTGTTTGATAACGGTCTAATCTATACACAGACAGCGTGTGTGTGACTCCATTAAAAAATAGATGGAGAATTAAAATTTTCCATATATACACCGTATCGAGCTGTCTGCTTGTCAAACAGTATCCTATATCTGCTGCTTGATCACGGTCAAATCTATACAGAGACAGCATCTGTGTGTGACTATGGAAAAAATAGACGTAGATTTTCATTTTTCCATACTTACACCGTATAGAGCTGTACTCTCCTCACACACTACCGTGAAGCCGGCTGGTATCACGGACAAATACATGCTATCTGTGTTTGACTCCATAAAAAAATAGATGGAGATTGAAAATTGTCCATACATACACCATATACAGCTGTCGGCTTCTCAAACAGTATCGTATATCTGCTGTTTGGATTACGGTCCAATCTATGCAGAGACAGCGCGTGTGTGTGTGAGTCCATAAATACATAGACGGACATTTCCATTTTTGCATACATCGTATAGAGCTGTCCGCTTCTTAAACAGTATCGTAAATCTGCTGTTCGCTTTACGGTCACATCTATACAGAGTCATCGTGTATGTGTGAGACTCCGTAATTACATATATGGACATTTCTATTTCTCCATACACCGTATTGAGCTGTCCGCTTCTCAAACAGTATCGTATATCTGCTGCTCGCTTTACGGTCACATCTATACAGAGTCATCGTGTGTGTGTGTGTGAGACTCCGTAAATACATATATGAACATTTCCATTTCTCCATACACCATATCGAGCTGTCTGCTTCTCAAACAGTATCCTATATCTGCTGTTTGATTACGGTCAAATCTATACAGAGACAGCATCTGTGTGTGACTCCTGAAACAAATATACGGAGACTGACAGTTTCACCAAAAACGTATACAGCTGTACACTTCTGATACAGTACTGTATATCTGCTGGTTGGATTACGGTCAAATACATACTGGGAGAGCGTCTGTGAGTGACAAAATATATATGGAGATTTAAATTTTTCCTTACACCTTACACAGCTGTACGCTTCTCATACAGTACCATATCTCTGCTGGTATTTTGGGTATATTTTCCCAAACATGAGGAGGTATGGTGGAAGAGGTCACATACGTGGGCGTGGGGGCAGGGCTGTTACTGATGGTGGTAGTGGATCTGCTGGCTATGGCAAAAGCACAATAGCAGCTAAGGCAGGAGATGTTGAGCCTGCGTCATCATCTGGCACAAGAAGGCCTTTAAGGTTCCCTTTTCTGGGAGTAGGTAAACGGCTTTTAAAGCCGGAGCATCAGGAACAGGTTTTGGCTTACATTGCTGAAACAGCCTCCAGCTCTATTGCCTCCTCTTCTGAAGTTACAAATACTGCAAGCTCAGAGTCGTCATTGCAGGCTTCTGGTCAGGAACAACACCTGAAAGAGTTGCAGGACAGCTTGGCCAGACGGTCAAATTGGCACACCGTGAAAGCCCTGAAAATTTATACCATAGTAGGAAGAGTGCAGTGTGGCACATGTCTTTTTACCAAAATCCTATTGATGAGGCAAAGGTTATCTGTAAGAAGTGCGGAAGGACCTTCAGCCAAGGTAAAAATCTCCAAAATTTAAACACCAGTTGCATGCTTAGACATTTAACCACCATACACTTGCAAGCGTGGACGGACTACAAAACCTCAGGTAGCATATGTGCACCTGCTCCAACTGAAGGTAGCCAGCCATGCTCCATTGCTTCCCCCACTGAAAGGCCACCGCTAAGCACCCCACCAGCAAGAAATGTTGAGGTATCGTCGCAAGGCCAAAGCAGTCAGGGAATCACAATGTTTTTGCAAAAAACACGGAATCTAGGCCATCACCGACACCACCATCACCAACCCCTTCTCAGTCCTTAATGTCCACCGCTAGTTGCTCCCTATGCAGCTCTCAAGTCCAGCTCACCCTACCAGACACTCTGAGTAGGGCAAGAAAGTACTCATCCTCATACACTGGCTTTGAATGGCTACATAGCCAAACTGATCTCATTAGAGATGATGCTCTTCCGTTTGGTTGAAAGCGAAGCTTTCCATGAGCTCATGGCCTACTCTGTCCCACGCTATGACCTACTCAGTCGGCACTTCATTTCTCGAAAAGCCATCCCTGCCCTCCACCTGCATGCGAAAGACTGCATTGTCCATGCACTCAAACAATCAGCGAGTGGAAAGGTGCACCTCACAACAGATGCATAGGCCAGTAGGCATGGCCAGGGCCGTTACGTGTCCATCACTGCGCACTGGGTTAATGTGGTGGATGCTGGCTCCACAGGGGACAGCGGCGGTGGAACAGTGCTGCCTAGCACATGGTATAGGAAACAGTTGGCTATAGGCGTTCGACCCTCCTCCTCATCCAGAAGTGAAAGCTCATTGACAGAGCGCAGTCGCACGCGCACTCCATCTGCAGCTGCCAGTGTTGCACACAAGGTGTCCCACTATCGAACAGCTAGTGGTAAGCAGCAGCAGGCTGTCTTTGGGTGACAAATGACACAATGTGGAGGTACTTGCCGACTACTTGCATCGACAAACTGAGTCATGGCTGGGTAGTCTACATCTTGAGCCAGGCAAGGTAGTCAGTGATAATGGCAGGAATTTTGTGGCAGCCATAGCCCTTACAAAACTCAGACACATACCTTGCCTGGCTCACACCTTGAACCTGGTGGTGCAGTGCTTCCTTAATAATTATCAGGAGTTAACAGCCCTGCTCAATAAGGTGCGAAGACTGTGCTCACACATCCATTGCTCGCCTGTACACTCTAGTCGTATGCAGAAGCTGCAGTGATTGCTCCACCTCCCCAAGCACCGCCTAATCATAGACATTGCAACAAGGTGGAACTCGACCATGCACATGGTTCAGAGGCTGTGCGAACAGAGGCAGGCTGTAATACATTTGTGGGAGGATACACGGGCAGGCAGTTTGAGGGAAGACATGGAATTGTCGGGTGTGCAGTGGTCAAAGCTGAAAGACCTCTGTAAAGTCCTTCAGTGTTTTGAGGAATGCACATGGCTGGTAAGCACAGACAACACCATCATAAGTATGAGCATACCACTTATGTGTCTGCTCATGCAAACTTTGACGCACATTAAGGATCATGCGTCTGCAGCAGAGGAGGAGGGAAGCCTTGATGACAGTCAGCCATTGTCAGCGAGGGCAACTGACCTGGATGAGGTGGAGGAGGAGAATGAGGGGGATGATTTTTTTGGGGAGGAGGATGCTTCTCAGGGGGCAAGAGATAATGTTGGCGTGCCAAGGTCAGGTCCAGGGTTTGTGCGTGACTGGAGGGATGTGGATTTCCAAGAGAGTGCTCCTCCACCCACCACTGGCAGTGCATCATTGACACCTGGAACATTGGCCCACATGTGTGATTATGCCATGCGAATCCTAAAAAGGGACCCTCGCATTGTCAAAATGATGAAGGATGATGACTACTGGTGGCCAGCATTCTGGACCCACGCTATAAAGGCAAATTACAGAACATCATGCCACAGGAGAACCTAGAGATTATATTGGCTAACAAACAAGCAACTCTGGTAAACTGTTTGTTGGAGGCATTCCCAGCACACAGCAGCGGTGCTGGTTATCCCACGGGCTGTAGAGGTCAAAATGGAAGAGGTGTTCGTGGTGCACACAGCCGAAATGGCGTTGGAGACAGGGGTTTCATGACCATGTTGTGGACTGAATTTTCAAGTACTGCTCACATGACTGCTAATACAGAATCGATTGCAAGTGACAGGAGACAGCAGTTGTCAACTATGGTTACAAACTACTTCTCCTCCCATATCGATGTTCTCCCTCACAGGTCATTCCCCTTTGACTATTGAGCCTGTAAACTGGACACCTGGCCTGAATTGGCACAATATGCCTTACAGGAGCTTGCTTGCCCTGCTGCTAGTGTGTTATCTGAAAGAGTCTTCAGTGCTGCTGGATCAATCCTCACAGAAAAAAGGACCCGTCTGTCGACCCAAAATGTTGATGATCTAACCTTCATTATAATGAACCATGCATGGGTTTCAAAGGATTTTGTCCCACCTTCCCCTGATGACACATAGGTGGCAATAAAAATGTCTCGCTTTTGTCCTCCTCTTCCTCGTACTTCTCAACTTCCTCCATTTGCACCGGCTGAATGTACAGCCTACACATCAACATATGCCATTTTTTTAACCACCCTAACTGGGCTGCCCCCCCATGGCCAGGGTCACCCCCTGGCACCCCTGGGCAAGTGCCATTGCCCTGAACAGGTGGGTGGGCCCACTCTTTGGCAACGGCACTGGCACAGGGCCCCTTGTAGTACAATAAAGTGTCTCTGACGGTGGGGGGCCCACTTGCCGTCAGACACACCGGCACAGTATGAGGGGCCCTGTGCCAGTACCGCCGCCCACAAGTGTGCCCCCCTGCTTGCTCAGGGCCCAAGCACTTGCAAGACTTACCTCTCCCTGGTCCACCGCTGTGTAGTCTGGCCAGATAAATCCTTCACAGGGACGGGCACTACAACTTTGCTGAATTGATCGATGATGGTTAAAAGATATCTATTGCCAGTCCTGCTTGGGCTCTACCTTTAGATGATCAATGGCTACCATTTGTAATGGACGTCGACTCACAATCGGGTGCAGGGGTGCTTTATGATCAGCTTTCACAGTTTTCCTAGTCACAGACGTGTGACATTCCTTACACCATTTTTCAATGTCTCCTCTCATGGCAATCCAATAGAATCGCCTATGGCCTGTGGCTTCTGTCTTTTGCACTCCAAAGTGAACAGACAGATCATGATAGGCAGTGAGGACCATGTGTACATCTCTCGCTGTCATCACAATTTGATGGAGACAAGTAACGGTGATGGGATACACGCTACTGCGATACAGCAACCCTTTATTCACAAAGAACCATTTTCGCAGTCTCCACAGACAAATTCATTGAGGGTTAGCATCGCCTCTGCAAATTCTCCCGAGAGGTTTTCCCGTGATTAGTAATTTCCAAAATTTCAGCAATCACTCGTCTTTGCTTCTGGACTTTTATCCATCTAGTTTCCTGTAGCGGAGAGTCTGGACAGGCTTACTGAAACTGAAATATATACGAATATTTAAAAGTACCACAACACTGTATAATGTTGTACACTTCGAATACATTTCCCTTTTTCTAACTTTTAGATTCTGGTGTAATCCGTACTGAGCCTGTGCGAGTTTGTGTCTGACTCTGCAAAACTATAAGGCCTCTTTCACACTTCAGTTTTTTGCATCAGTTCAAATCCGCCAAAAAGTCAGACAAGCGGATCCGTTCTCAACTGATGTGAACGGATGGCACAGGATCCGTTTTCAGACGGATCCTGAAAATGAGGAAATTTAAAGGAACCACTGGCCGGGAAGGAGAGAGAGAGAGAGAGAGAGAGAGAGATTTGTCCGGCACCCAGAAAGAATTTAGGGTTGAATTAGTGTCTGGAGGATCCGCCAGAGAAAAAAACGTTGCAAGCTCCGTTTTCAAATCTTTGAGGATGGTGACGGACAGCAACTTTTGGCGGATCCGCAAAAAAAACGGATGCAACGGACGGCAATCCGTCACAATCCGCCAATAATGGAAGTCAATGGGGAAAAAAAAACGGATCCTCAAAAGAAAATTGAGGATCCGTTTTTTTCAAAACCTGGCGGATTGTGACTGATTGTAAAAAACTGAAGTGTGAAAGAGGCCTAAGGAGATTTAAAATGACACCAACACTGTATGCAGCTGTACGCTTGTAATATATTACCCTTTTTGGACATTTTATATTCTTGTCTAATCCATACTGAGCCTGGGAGTGTATTTTTCTGACTCCGGAAATATAGACGGATATTTCCATTTACCCCTGGACTGGATACACCTTGTATCTGCTGATACAGTACCTTTTTTCAACTTGTTTGAGTATGTTTAAATCCATACTGACTGAGTGAGCAGGTGTGGTTGACTCATGAAATCCGGTGGTTGGAAAAAAGAATGGAAACAGATGGAAGCATCAACCAAACTTAGGTTAATATGGTGTAGGTCCACCTTTTGCGGCGATTACAGCCTCGATTATCCAAGGTATCGATTCATACAAGGTGAGAATTGTTTCCAAAGGAACTGTAGCCCATTCTTCAGATAAAACACCAAACAGTTCTTTGAGAAACAATGGTGGCGGAAATTGACGTATAACTTGAATCTAAAAAAATCTGCCATAAATGATCAATAATGTAGAGGTCTGGGGATTGTGGGGGATATATGAGATGCTCAACTTCATTACAGTGTTACTCGTGACATGCTTTAACGATTCGAACAGTATGAATTGGTGCATTATCATCCTGAAAGATGGCGTTTCCCTCTGGGAACAGTGCTTGATCCACAGCATGCACCTGATTATTCGCCTGCCTTATTGCAGTATTGCTGTGTGGACACAGCTGTGCTGACTGCTTTTTACACAGCACTCCTACTTTTAGTCTGTTTTCCTGCAGTGAATGAACGTTCATTATTTCACACACCATATAGAGCTGTACGCTCCTCACACACTACTGTGTACCGGATGGTATCACGTATAAATACATGCTGACTATCTTTATGAAACTACGGAAATATATAGGGAGATTAACATTTTCTATTACACTATATACACCTGGTATTTGATGACACAGTACCTTTGTTCTTAATTTTTGCTTACGGTATAATACATACTGAGTGAGCGTGTGTGGTTTACTCATTCAATATATACGGAGAAAAACATTTTACCCTATACTCTATACACCTCCTATCTTGTGATACAGTACCTTTGTTTGACATTTTGTATTACGGTGAAATCCATACTGGGTGACTGTCTGAGGGTGAGTACGGAAAAATATACGGAGATTTAAATTGTACCCTACAATACATATACTTGCTATCTTGTTATCCAGTACCTTTTTTATACATTTTCTATTATGGTTAAATCCAGACTGAGTGAGCGTCAGAGGGTGACTCTGGAAATATATACAGAGATTTACATTTAGCCAAACACTGTATCCAGCTGTATGCTTTGGATTCTGTACCCTTCTTTGCAATTAACATTCTGTTGTAATCCATACTCAGCCGGTGATTGTCTGTCTATTACTCCGTAAATATATTTGTAGATTTACGATTAACACAACACTTTATACAGCTGTAAGCTTGTGATACATTAACCATTTACTGCTGTTTATATTTCGGTCTAATGCATACAGAGCCAGTGAGAGTCTGTTTCTGACTATGGAACTATATATGGAGATTTACAATGACTCCCTACACTGTATACAGCTGTATGCGTCAGATCCATTACCCTTTTACTGTTTTTTACATTGTGGTGCAATCCTTAATGAGTCAGAGAGCGTCTGTGTCTGCCTCCTGAAATATGTACGTACATTTATAATGTTTAAACTATACCATATACATACCTGGTATCTGGTAATACTGTACCCTTTCTTAACTGTCTACATTCTTGTCTAATCCATACTGGGCCTGAGAGTGTCTGAGTCTGCCTCGTGAAAGACATACAGAAATTTTTTCTATTTTCACTATACTATATATACCTGGTATCTGTTGCTACAGTACCCTTTGTGCCAGAAAGTCCTCCTCCACCCACCACTCTAAGTGCATAATTGACACCTTGAACATTGGCCCACATGTGTGATTATTTCCTGCGGATCTTCTTTTTATATTATCGTGTGATCCATACTGAGCCTGTGAGAGTCTGTGTGTTCCTCCTGAAATATATATGTAAATTTAAAAATTAGCCCAACACTGTATACAGCTCTATGCTTGTGATACATTACCCATTTACTGGTTTTTATATTCTGGTCTAATGCATACTGAGCCAGTGAGAGTCTGTTTCTGACTCTGGAAATATATAGGGAGATTTAGAATGTTTAAACTATGCTATATATACCTGGTATCTGGTGATACTGTACCCTTTCTCAACTTTCTACATTCTTGTTGAATCCATACTGGGCCTGAGAAAGTCTGTGTCTGCCTCCTGAAATATATACAGGGATTTTGAATGTTGCAACTATGCTATATATACCTGGTATCAGGTAATAATGTACCCTTTCTCAACTTTCTACATTCTTGTCTAATCCATATTGGGCCTGAGAGCGTCTGTGCCTGCCTCTTGAAATACATACATAGATTTTTTCTATTTTCACTATACTATATATACCTGGTATCTGTTGCTACAGTACCCTTTGTGCCAGAAAGTCCTCCTCCACCCACCACTCAAAGTGCATCATTGACACCTGGAATATTGGCCCACATGTGTGATTATTTCTTGCGGATCTTCTTTTTAGTTTAATGTGTGATCCATAATGAGCGTGTGAGAGTCTGTGTGTTACTCCTGAAATATATATGTAGATTTAAAAATTAACGCAACACTGTATACAGCTCTACGCTTGTGATACATTACCCATTTACTGCTTTTTATATTCTGGTCTAATCCATACTGAGGCAGTGAGAGTCTGTTTCTGACACTGGATATATATACGGATATACCTGGTATCAGGTGATACTGTACCCTTTCTCAACTTTCTATATTCTTGTAGAATCCATACTGGGCCTGAGAGCGTCTTTGTCTGCCTCCTGAAATATATACTGTGATTTAGAATGTTTAAACTAGACTATATATACCTGGTATCTGGTGTTACTGTACCCTTTTCCAACTTTTTATAGTATTGTCCAATTCATACTGAGCCTGTGAGCGTCTGTGTCTGACTCATGACATATAGACAGAGAATTACAATGACCCCTACACTGTATAAAGCTGTACGCTTCTGATACAGTACCATATATCTGCTGGTATTTTGGGTACATTTTCACAAAAATTAGAAAGTATGCTTTAAGAGGCCACGGACGTGGGCATGGGTGGCTAGCTGGTACTGATGGTGGTGGTGGTGCATCTGCTGGTAGTGCCCAAAGTACAATACCAGCTAAGGCAGGAGGTGTTGAGACTGCAGCATGGTCTGGCTCCTGAAGGCCTGGAAGGCTCCCTTTTCTGGGAGTAGGTAAACCGCTTTTAAAGCCGAAGCATCATGAACTGGTTTTGGCTTACATTGCCGAAACAGCCTCCAGCTCTATTACCTCCTCTTCTGAAGTTAAAAAAAATGCAAGCACTGAGTCATCAGTGCAGGCTTCTGGTCAGGAACAACCACCTTCCTTGTGTCCTTTACCCCCACCAAAAGTGAAGGATGCGGCAGCCCACACTTGAGATTACTCCATGGAGCGCTTTTCACATACCATGCCTTGGTTATCAAGTCAAATCCTGAATTCCCCAGTCCAACATGAATCAGAGATGGAGTGCATTGATGCACAGCCACTGCTAGATGATTCTGCTGATACATTCACCCACAGCACTACATTCCCCTCGCACTCTACAGAGGCAGAATCTGACTCTGATGAAACTCAGGTGCCCCTTCCCGCATACTTTACACCTTACACAGTGACACAGAGGAAGGTGCAGATGAAAGTGCTGGTTCCCTGAGCAGGTGGGGGGCATACTCATGGGTGACGGCACTGGCACAGGGCCCCTCATAGTACGCAAATGTGTCTCTGCCGGTGGGAGGGCCCACTTGCCGTCAGACACACCGGCGTACTATGAGGGGTCCTGTGCCAGTGTCATCGCCCATGAGTGGCCCCCCCTGCTTGCTCATGGCCACAGCACTTGCAATACTTACCTCTCCCTGCTCCACCCTGCTCCACCACCGTGACGACTTCTGTGTTTCCTGACAGTAACATTCAGGTCAGAGAGCGCGATGACATCACATCTGTATGCCCTCTGCCTAAACAGTCCAAGTGCAGAGAGCTGGAAGATGTTGACGCTGAGGAGTCCAGAGTAGAGCAGTGCCCAGCAAGGAAAGGTATTTAACTTTTTTAAAGGTTGGGAGCAATTTTTGGGGAGCACTATACACTGGAGAATGAGATATGGGGCCCATCATACACTGGAGCATCATCCATTTGGCCCATCATATACTGGAGCATTCCAAATGGGGGACATCAGACACTGGAACAGCATTTACGGGGCACATTATACACTGGAGCATTAGAAATGGGCCCCATTAGATATGGAGCATTATTTGGGCCCATAAGACACTGGAGCATCATCCATGGGGCCCATCATATACTGGAGCATTCTAAATGGGGCAGATTATATATGGAGCATTATTTGGGCCCATCATACACTGGAGCATCATCCATGAGGCCCATCATATACTGGAGCATTCCAAATGGGGGACATCAGACACTGGAGCAGCATTTACGGGGCACATTATACACTGAAGCAATTGAAATGGGGCCCATTCGATATGGAGCATTATTTGGGTCCATAAGACACTGGAGCATCATCCATGGGGCCCATCATATACTGGAACATTCTAAATGGGGCAGATTATATATGGAGCATTATTTGGGTCCATCATACACTGGAGCATCATCCATGACGCCCATCATATACTGGAGTATTCCAAATGGAGGACATCATACACTGGAGCAGCAATTACGGGGCACATTATACACTGGAGCATTAGAAATGGGACCCATTATATATGGAGCATTATTTGGGCCCATAAGACAGTGGAGCATCATCCATGGGGACCAACATATACCATAGCATTATGTGGAGCTCATCATATACTGTATGGAACATTATATGGGACCAATTATTCTGTATGGAGAAATATATGGGGCTCATTATTCTGTATGGCGCACTATGTGGTGGCCATAATACTGTATGGAGTAATATACTGTCCATTTTTTGAGCTATTGGAGAATTTAAAATAGATATCAGTCATGTCATGTAAGAAGTGAAGCATTTTACTTTGTACTATACCAATATTTCTCTGCCATATCGGAGCATCATGAATTGTGGTATATGTTAAAGGGGCCCACTGACACTCTTTGGCCCGGGCCGCACGAAAACCTGCAGCCAGCCCTACCCCCCACAACTTTAGCCAAATAACCCCCAGTTTTCAATGCGTAACTATTATTATAAAGTAAATTAAGGTTGACAAGCTTAAGTAATAAGAATTGATGTTGTTGGCATTGAAATGGGCACTGTAGGTGTGTTTACTGTCCTCCACTCCCTGACGACTTTGCTTCCCCAATGACTTGCATTGGCTTTGGTGTTTCAGTCGCACCCCGACTTTTTCCTATAGTCGGCTGATTTCGTTCGACTCGACTTTTGAGAAAGTCGGGTTTCATGAAACCCGACTCGACCCTAAAAAAGGCAAATCTCTAGTGAACACCAATCCCTGAAATATAGGAGCAAAAAGTAGCTGAGTGCTGCACTCTTCCGATACTGAATATAGGCTGCATTATGTCACTATTGAGACTGACCTATCTTATTAGTGATCTTCACACCTGGATTCGTACTGATCCAACCTTCCGACATGTCTCTATATAATTTTGAAATTACATTTATACTTTAAAGGGTACCTGGCAATAGGTTTTCCCAATTTAAAGAACGGTCACCACCTTTAAGGATTCTTTTACAGCACTCTAGTAAGCTGTATGCAAGTCCCCAAGCCCCTCTACATAGACAAAAGTACATTTTATTATACTTACAGAGGGCATGGTCTAGTTCGATGGGCATCTCTGGTCTTGATCCAGTGTCTCTTCCCTTCCAACAATCACCATCTTCCTTTACTACTTTATGTGGATGATTCAGCCTACATCATCCACAGTGTCCTCCATCATGCTCCTTTACAGGCGCACTTCTATCTGCCATGCTCAGGGCAAAGCAAAGTATTGTAGCACATATGTGCGGTGAAAAGCCAAAGCACATTGATAAACCAGCAATAAAGCTGGATAAGGTACAGTAGCTTTAAGAGGAGGCACCGAATCAAGATTAGAGATGCCCATCGGATCGGACTGCACCATATGTCGGTGTAATAAAAAAATGTTTTGGCCTATGCAGATGGGATTGGGATCTGCTTCTAACAGTCATGGGTGTAGTGGAACTCCAGCCATGACTGTTACCTTGTTTTGTGCTGCTGTCAATCTCTGACAGAGGACAAGAAAAGGTCACTCTTTACAGTTAGTCACCAAGAACTCAATGAATCCCAGCTGCAGAAAAGAAAAAAAAGGAATGCCAGCCAACCCTACTTCTGAGCATATACTGTATATCACCTTTTAGGAAAGGTGGAATAAGAAGGTCTGTTTCATCGAGCAGGAAAGCGCGTCTCCACGTGACTGCTCGGGGGGAAAGGTCTCAGTTAGAGTTCATGTGTGTTACCAGGATTAAGGGGGCAAAGGTGGATCCTCTTCCCCTTGCAAAGTAAATGTAATGACATTCTACCTTTAGTGATACAAATGCTGAGAAGTAGTGTTGGCTGGCACTTACGGCATCCATACATAGGACGACTGTTGTGGAAGCTGCAGGCTGACAGCATATTAGAGGCTCTGTCTGAAATGAGTGGCCTTATGTCACTCATAAAGTCTAAGTTCCATTGCCCTTTTCTGGGAATTTTTTTTTAAATGATCTCTCCCACATCTGATTGAAAGTGCTGCGATTAGGCCCTATTTTCTGTAGTTTTCACAAGAAATTATAGAGGAAGCCACATCTGATGGAGAAGGAGCACTATCTATGAACTATCTTTGAAGTGATAAGAAGTGTTGAGCATTCCGATACTGCAAATATCGGGTATCGGCCGATATTCGCTGTATCAGAGTTCAGATTCTGAGTTCCGATATTTTTACAATATCGAATACCGGAATCGGAAGTTCCCATAATGCAATGAGCCAGTTGTGTTAGCCATGTTAATTAATGGCATGGCTGTGATTGGCTGCTGAAATGATGTCATCATGATGCGCAGTCTGTGCGGGCCTGCCGGGGGTCTGTGCGGGCTGCCGGGGGTCTGTGCGGGCCTGCCGGGCATCTGTGCGGGCCTGCCGGGCATCTGTGCGGGCTGTCAGGGGTCTGTGCGGGCCTTCTGTGGGTCTGTGCGGGCCTGCCGGGGGTCTATACGGGCTGCACGGGGATTGTGCGGGCCTGCCGGGGGTCTGTACGGGCCTGCTGGGGGTCTGTGCGGGCTGCCGGAGGTCTGTGCGGGCCTGCCGGGGGTCTGTACGGGCCTGCCGGGAGTCTGTGCGGGCCTGCCGGGGGTCTGTGCGGGCTGCCGGGGGTCTGTGCGAGCCTGCCGGGGGCTGTGTGTGTGTGCAGGCATCGTCCGATGGGACTACAAGTCCCATCGGGCTATGCCTGCTACAATGACAGTGATTGACACATTAGCCAATGATGGGACAGTAGTAGTCCCATCATCCAGCTAATGTGTTGAACGTAAAAAAAACATACATACATACTACATACATACTACATATATACAACATACATACATAATATATACTACATACATACTTTATATATACTACATTCAAACAACATACATACATACTACATACATACTCCATATATACTACATTCATGCAACATACATACATACATACTACATACATACTACATATATACTACATTCATGCAACATTCATACATACTACATAATACATACATACTACATATATACTACATTCATACAACATACATACATACTACACACATACTACATACAACATACATGCAACATGCTACATACATACAACATACATACTACATGCTACATGCAATACATTCATACATTCATACAATACATACATATAGACATACAGTAAATATAGCATAGAGTACATACTCACCATCACTTGTCACTTTGATCCCCGAAGCCAGTGTCATCTGTAAAAAATATTAAAATAACAAACAACCAATATACTCCCAGATCCGCAGAAATCCACGAGTGTCCCACGACGATCTCCTGCAGTGCATCACTGAGAGGTTACTATAGTTCACTGGTCTCACTTTATGGCAAAAGCTGCGTGGGAACTTTCTCACACAGCAATGCCAAAAGTGAGACCAGGGACTATTTTTTTACAGTGGCGGAGGAATACAGTGCGGAAGGATACCTACCTCCTGTCATTGTATTCCTGGAGCCCCTAGAGAGCAGTCGCATCAGCTGATGCTGCTGTTCTCCACGGGAGATCGTCGTGGGACACTCGTGGATTTCTGCGGATCAGGGAGTATATTGTTTTTTGTTATTTTAATATTCTTTACAGATGACACTGGCTTTGGGGATCAAAGTGACAAGTGATGGTGAGTATGTACTCTATGTTATATGTACTGTATGTCTATATGTATGTATTGTATGAATGTATGAATGTATTGTATGTAGTATGTAGTATGTTTGTAGTATGTATGTAATATGTATGTTGTATGTATGTTATATGTATGTAGCATGTTGTATGTATGTTGTATGTATGTAGTATGTATGTATATTGTATGAATGTAGTATGTATGTAGTATGTAG
This sequence comes from Dendrobates tinctorius, assembly GCF_039654945.1. Classification (NCBI taxonomy): domain Eukaryota; kingdom Metazoa; phylum Chordata; class Amphibia; order Anura; family Dendrobatidae; genus Dendrobates; species Dendrobates tinctorius. The sequence goes on along the minus strand of NW_027361696.1, from coordinate 92,912,073 downwards.
TATGTATGTATGTTGTATGAATGTAGTATATATGTATGCATGTATGTATGTTGTATGAATGTAGTATATATGTAGTATGTATGTTGTATGAATGTAGTATACATTTAGTATGTATGTAGTATGTATGTATGTATGTTGTATGAATGTAGTATATATGTAGTATGTATGTATTATGTAGTATGTATGTACAGTTGTGGCCAAAAGTATTGACACCCCAGCAATTTTGTCAGATAATACTCAGTTTCTTCGTGAAAATTATTGCAAACACAAATTCTTTGTTATTATTATTATCTTCATTTAATTTGTCTTAAATTAAAAAACACAAAAAGAATTGTACTAATGCCAAATTGGATATAATTCCACACCAAACATAAAAAAGAGGGTGGACAAAAGTATTGGCACTGTTCGAAAAATCATGTAATGCTTCTCTAATTTGTGTAATTAACAGCATCTGTAACTTACCTGTGGCACCTAACAGGTGTTGGCAATAACTAAATCACACTTGCAGCCAGTTGACATGGATTAAAGTTGACTCAACCTCTGTCCTGTGTCCTTGTGTGTACCACATTGAGCATGGAGAAAAGAAAGAAGACCAAAGAACTGTCTGAGGACTTGAGAAACCAAATTGTGAGGAAGCATGAGCAATCTCAAGGCTACAAGTCCATCTTCAAAGACCTGAATGTTCCTGTGTCTACCATACGCAGTGTCATCAAGAAGTTTAAAGCCCATGGCACTGTGGCTAACCTCCCTAGATGTGGACGGAAAAGAAAAATTGACAAGAGATTTCAGCGCAAGATTGTGCGGATGTTGGATAAAAAACCTCGACTAACATCCAAACAAGTTCAAGCTGCCCTGCAGTCCGAGGGTGCAACAGTGTCAACCCGTACTATCCGTCGGCGTCTGAATAAAAAGGGACTGCATGGTAGGAGACCCAGGAAGACCCCACTTCTTACCCCGAGACATAAAAAAGCCAGGCTGGAGTTTGCCAAAACTTACCTGAAAAAGCCTAAGATGTTTTGGAAGAATGTTCTCTGGTCAGATGAGACAAAAGTAGAGCTTTTGGGGCAAAAGCATCAACATAGAGTTAACAGGAGAAAAAAAGAGGCATTCAAAGAAAAAACCACGGTCCCTACAGTCAAACATGGCGGAGGTTCCCTGATGTTTTGGGGTTGCTTTGCTGCCTCTGGCACTGGACTGCTTGACCGTGTGCATGGCATTATAAAGTCTGAAGACCACCAACAAATTTTGCAGCATAATGTAGGGCCCAGTGTGAGAAAGCTGGGTCGCCCTCAGAGGTCATGGGTCTTCCAGCAGGACAATGACCCAAAACACACTTCAAAAAGCACTAGAAAATGGTTTGAGAGAAAGCAGTGGAGACTTCTAAGGTGGCCAGCAATGAGTCCAGACCTGAATCCCATAGAACACATGTGGAGAGATCTATGAATGGCAGTTTGGAGAAGGTACCCTTCTAATATCAGAGACCTGGAGCAGTTTTTCAAAAAAGAATGGTCTAAAATTCCAGCAGAGCATTGTAAGAAACTCATTGATGGTTACCGGAAGCGGTTGGTCGCTGTTATTTTGGCTAAAGGTCGTGCAACCAAGTAGGCTGAGGGTGCCAATTTTTGGAGCTTTGTGTGAAATGATCAATGTTTTGCTTTTTGCTTCATTCTCTTTTGTGTTTTTTTTATTTAAGACAAATTAAATGAAGATAATAATACCAAAGAATTTGTGATTGCAATCATTTTCATGAAGAAACTGAGTATTATCTGACAAAATTGCAGTGGTGTCAATACTTTTGGCCACAACTGTATGTTGTATGAATGTAGTTTATATGTAGTATGTATGTATGTATTATGATGTATGTATGTATGTTGTATGAATGTAGTATATATGTAGTATGTATGTAGTATGTATATATGTATGTTGTATGAGTGTAGTATATATGTAGTATGTATTATGTAGTATGTATGTAGTATATATGTTGTATGTATGTAGTATGTATGTAGTATGTAGCATGTATGTATGTTGTATGAATGTAGTATATATGTAGTATGTATGTAGTATGTAGTATGTATGTATGTTGTATGAATGTAGTATATATGTAGTATGTATGTATGTTGTATGAATGTAGTATATAAGTAGTATGTATGTATTATGTAGTATGTATGTATGTTGTATGAATTATTATTATCATTATTTATTGTTATAGCGCCATTTATTCCATGGCGCTTTACATGTAAGGAGGGGTATACATAATAAAAACAAGTACAATAATATTAAACAATACAAGTCATAACTGATACAGGAGGAGAGAGGACCCTGCCCGCGAAGGCTCACAATCTACAAGGGATTGGTGAGAATACAGTAGGCGAGGTTAGAGCTGGTCATGCAGCGGTTTGGTCAATCGGTGGTTACTGCAGGTTATAGGCTTGTCGGAAGAGGTGGGTCTTCAGGCTCTTTTTGAAGGTTTCGATGGTAGGCAAGAGTCTGATATGTTGTGGTAGAGAGTTCCAGAGTAGGGGTGATGCGCGAGAGAAATCTTGTATGCGATTGTGGAAAGAGGAGATAAGAGGGGAGTAGAGAAGGAGATCTTGTGAGGATCGGAGGTTGCGTGCAGGAAAGTACCGGGAGACGAGGTCACAGATGTATGGAGGAGCCAGGTTGTGGATGGCTTTGTATGTCATGGTTAGGGTTTTGTACTGAAGTCTCTGGGCAATGGGGAGCCAGTGAAGGGATTGACAGAAGGGAGAAGCTGGGGAATAGCGGGGGGACAGGTGGATTAGTCGGGCAGCAGGGTTTAGAATAGATTGGAGGGGTGGGAGAGTGTTCGAGGGGAAGCCACTGAGCAGGAGGTTTCAGTAGTCAAGGCGAGAGATGATGAGGGCATGGACTAGGGTTTTTGCAGATTTTTGGTTGAGGAATGAACGGATTTGTGAAATATTTTTGAGTTGAAGTCGGCAGGAATTGGAAAGGGCTTGGATATGTGGTTTGAAGGAGAGATCAGCGTCAAGGATTACCCCGAGGCATCAAGCTTGTGGGACTGGGGAGAGTGGGCAGCCATTTACTGTAATGGATAGGTTCGTTGGGGGGGTCACGTGAGATGGGGAAAGATGATGAATTCTGTTTTGTCCATGTTAAGTTTCAGAAATCTAGCGGAGAAGAAGGATGAAATAGTGGACAGACATTGAGGGATTCAATGTAGTATATATGTAGTATGTATGTAGTATGTAGTATGTATGTATGTATGTTGTGTGAATGTAGTATATATGTAGTATGTATGTATGTTGTATGAATGTAGTATATATGTAGTATGTATGTACAGTATGTTGTATGAATGTAGTATATCTGTAGTATGTATGTATGTATGTTGTATGAATGTAGTATAGAATCATAGAATCATAGAATCGTAGAGTTGGAAGGGACCTCCTGGGCCATCTGGTCCAACCCCCTGCTCAAAGCAGGATTCGCTAAATCATCCCAGTCAGATGTCTGTCCAGCCTCTGTTTGAAGACTTCCATTGAAGGAGAACTCACCACTTCTCGTGGCAGCTTGTTCCACTCATTGATCACTATAACTGTCAAAAAGTTTTTTCTAATATCTAATCTGTGTCTCCTCCCATTCAGTTTCATCCCATTGCTTCTAGTCTTTCCTTGTGCAAATGAGAATAAAGTTGATCTTTCTACAATGTGACAGCCCTTTAGATATTTGTAGACAGCTATTAAGTCTCCTCTCAGTCTTCTCTTTTGCAAACTAAACATTCCCAAATCCTGCAATCTTTCCTCATAAGACAGGGTTTGCAGACCGGACACCATTCTGGTCGCTCTTTTCTGAACTTGCTCCAGTTTGTTGATGTCTTTTTTAAAATGCGGTGACCAAAACTGGACACAATATTCCAGATGAGGTCTGACCAAAGAGGAGTAGAGGGCAATAATGACTTCATGTGATCTAGACTGTATGTTTCTGTTAATACATCCTAGAATTGCATTTGCCTTTTTTGCTGCTGCATCACACTGTTGACTCATATTCAGTCTGTGATCTATTAGTATACCCAAGTCTTTTTCACATGTGCTGTTGCTTAGCCCTATTTCTCCCATTCTGTATATGCTTTTTTCATTTTTATTGCCCAGATGTAGTACTTTGCATTTTTCCCTGTTAAAAACCATTCTGTTAGTTGCTGCCCACTTCTCCAGTTTATTTATATCTTTTTATTTATCTTTTATTTATATCTTTTATTTATATATATCTTTTATTTATAGCTTATTTATATCTTTTTGAATCCTCTCTCTCTCTACATATGTAGTATGTATGTATGTATTATGTAGTATGTATGTTGCATGAATGTAGTATACAGTATATGTAGTATGTATATGTATTATGTATGTTGTATGAATGTAGTATATATGAAGTATGTATGTAGTATGGGTATATGTTGTATGTATGTAGTATGTAGTATGTATGTATGTTGTATGAATGTAGTATATATGTAGTATGTATGTAGTATGTATGTATGTTGTATGAATGTAGTATATTGTAGTATATATTAAGTATGTATGTAGTATGTATGTATGTATGTTGTATGTATGTAGTATGTATGTAGCATGTATGGTTGTTTTTTTTTTACATTCAACACATTAGCCGGATGATGGGACTACTATCTTTCACTATGCAATATGATGGGATGTCTATTCCTTTTCTTGACACCTGGGTCATCAAGAATATTGATGGCTCCCTTTCCACTGATCTGTTTGTCAAACCAACGGACAAGAATAGTCTTTTGCATTTTACGAGTTGCCACCCTAAACATATTAAAAAATCTCTTCCCCGATCACAATTTTTACGGATTGAACGTATAGTGACAGATAATCACACTCGCACTATTCGTTATGCTGCTGAAATGAAATCCAAACTTAAATCTCGGGGTTATCCAGATTCGGTATTGTCCTTCCCATCCTCGTCTACCGTCAAATCGATTACCAAAGTTAACAAGGTGGCCTTTGTTAATACATACCATCCCTTTATGTATTTGTTCCATAAGATTATTCGGCCAATATTGGCCCCTTCTCTCTGATTCCTATCCTCACATTTCGGAATTCCAAGTTTCTCCTTTGATTTGTTACAAAAAAATCTCCTAATCTACGAGACTTATTAGTTAGGGCAGATACTGTATTGGTAGTTTACGTGACTCCAATAGACAAAGGTTCCTTAGACCACAGCGAAATGGGACTTTCCCTTGCTTACACTGTTTACAATGTTCTAACATGACATTCACCCATCCTTGATCTGGGAAGATTTTTTCTATCAAAAATTACCATAGTTGTGACTCTACTTATGTAGTATACTTGATTAAATGCGGTCTCGGATATGTTGGAGAGACCACCCAACATATCCGAGACCGTATTTCACAACATAAGTCAACCATCAGGTGCAAGAGAACTTTATTACCCATTCCTGCCCATTTTATTGCTTATAATCACCATATCTCCCAACTTCGCTATCAAATTATAGAAAGTGTACCGCTGGCTAGACGTGGGGGCAATAGGATTCAAATATTGAAAGAAAGAGAGGCATATTGGATATATATGCTTCAAACATTGGAGCCTTTCGGTCTCAATCGTGAATATGAAGTTTTTCACTAACTTTGTATTTCTTAGCACGATGGAATTGGTGTATCCCTTCTTCTTTACCACTCTGAGACTTATTAGTTTATGGTTATTATAATGATTGGTCATGCTTTTTTCAATATATTAGTCTAAATATATGTGTATGAATATTTCCCTCTTTCTTCATATAAAGAATTAGGAGTATATTTTACTTTTGATAAATTACAGATCATTTGTCTTATTATATTTTTCTCCCTTCGCTTCTTCTTTTGTCTTCACAGACCTAATCGCGGGAGTATGGTACTCACTTTTTGGTCCAAATTTTCTCATTAACGATTGGATACCTAACATGACCAGTTCCATATTAATAAATATATATTTTTTTTCAAAAAGTATTTTTGCGCCTCTATATATTTACCTTATATGGTGCTCACTATTAGATTTTACTATTTATCTCCTAATATAATACAGCGCATGTGCGCTCATAATGTTTTTTTCCGTCATATAATATTTATTATTTTTTAGATAAAAATAATTGGTACACTTTTATATAGTGGTCATGTGCACTATCGCGCCCAGTATGAACATAATTAATGTGTTCCTTATATACAATCATTTTCAATATACTGCTGGCTATTAAGCCCCACTTCCGTTTTGAATATGCCCCACTTCCGTCCTCAGTGTAGGACGATGCATGTGCGCACACATATGTCCCATACGCCGTTCATTCTTTCCTCCTTCTGATATGCCCCACTACCGGCTTCTATGCCACACTTCCGTCCTGGCCGATGGTTTGCTCATGCGCTCCCTACCGCTATCTTATCTTTTCAGCTGTTCCACATTCTCTCATTAAAATGACATAAATAGTTTCACTCACTGGTGTTACATTCACTTCTCTTCTGACTGCGGCGCTGTCCTGTTCTACCGCTTATCCTGTTTAGAGGTTTGTCATTTGGAATTGTTTGTTTCACAATAATGGTGCTATATATAATATGATTCTTATGGACTTGGTCTCACTTGGCAAAAAACCTTTTTCCCTCTCCTTTCTTTAGAAATCCGATCATCAATTTCATGGTTACACAGGTATATATTTTTTCTATACACTACATTAATGTGATACCAGAAAATGCCTTAGGTTTTCGTGAATCTTTGACTTCTTTGTTAAAAAATTTTTTCTGTTCAATGTACACTACCTTCAATGATGGTTACCAGAATTGTTTATGTCTTTGCTATCTGAATGATATGTCAGAAATATCATTTGCTTAACATTTGTATGTATTATATACTGGTCAGCAACTCATTAATTTTGTTCAATAATTCATATTTTGTGATTTGTTGTCAATCTTATGCTTTATTTAGATAAGATACCCTTGAAAAAGGCTAGTAAAAGCCGAAACATTGGGTGATTTGTGTGACTGTTGTTTTCAATAAAAGAATCAAGCATATTGAAAGAGTTCTTTTCAGCCTCAGGTTATTTTTACTACTACTACAGTCCCATCATTGGCTAATGTGTCAATCACTGTCATTGTAACAGGCATAGCCCGATGGGACTTGTAGTCCCATCAGACGATGCCTGCACACACACACAACCGCCGGCAGGCCCGCACAGACACCCGGCAGCCCGCACAGACCCCAGGCAGGCCCTTACAGACCCCCGGCAGGCCCGCAAAGACCCCCGGCAGCCCGCACAGACCCCCGGCAGGCCCGTACAGACCCCCCGGCAGGCCCGCACAGACCCCCGGCAGCCCGCACAGACCCCCGGCAGGCCCGCACAGACCCCCGGCAGGCCCGCACAGACCCCCGAGAGGCCCATACAGACCCCGCCGGCACACACACACATGCACAGTCTGCGCCCACGCACCGCCCACACTCTTCCCCCCTCCTGAACTGGATGTGCAAGGAAAGAAAGGGTTTATTTTCATTCCGATATTTGTGCCCCATTGACTTGCATGGGTTTCCGGTATCGGAATCGGCGATACCCGATATTTTTGGAGTATCGGTCCGATCCAATCCGATCCGATATTTCCCGATATCGGAAGGTATCACTCAACACTAGTGATAAGTGAACAGCCTGCAGTGCAATGCTTTTTATGTTTAAATCTATATATAAAGCTGAGTGTATATATATATGTGCATGTGTGTACGTATCAAGCTATGCCCACTCCACAGAGCCTCGCCCTCTACGACTAGCCACAGGGAAAGAGCCTCTGGTCCAGGGACACCCGACAACAGTTGTGACACACAGCTTGGCCTCACATACATTGCACACACAACTCTGCTACAGGGACCCTCTGATCCCATGTATACGGGGTTACTAACTATACTTCCCCCAGTGCTGTGATATAAGACCCTGCTCTGTGACACGATCTGACTCTTCTATTCCAACACAAGCACAGCCCTGTGTCTGATTCCTCCTCCCAAGCACATGACTGGTCACATGGTCATGACATCATCACAGGTCCTTTTGCTGCCCAGGATCTTGCATCTACCAAGAATTCAGCCAGGGAAGAGAGACACTCACCGAATGTACATGCTATATACAGGAGGAGATGACATACGGGGTATACTATATATAGGAGAGATAACATACAGGTATACACTATATACAGGAGAGGTGACATACATGTATACACTATATACAGGGGGAGATGACATACAGGTATATACTATATACAAGTGATGACATACAGGTATATACTATATACAGGGGGAAGACATACAGATATATACTATATACAGGGGGAGATGACATACAGGTATATACTATATACAGGGGAGATGACATACAGGTATATACTATATACAAGTGATGACATACAGGTATATACTATATACAGGGGGAAGACATACAGATATATACTATATACAGAGGGAGATGACATACAGGTATATACTATATACATGGGGAGATGACATACAGGTATATACTATATACAGAAGGAGATGACATACAGGTACAAAAAGTTGTATCTGCTGTTGTTAAGGGGTTAACCCCTTTCTGCCATGAGACATACTATTCCATCCATGTGTGGTGTGCGGCTGATCGCGGCTTGGTGTAAGCTGATTCTCACAGCATGGCACTTTAACCCCCAGAATACTGCGATTGAACATGATCGCAGCATTCTGGGAGCAGGTAGAGGGCTGACAGACCCTCTACCTTTGGATCGGAGACCCCGTGGTGTGATTCGGGGTCCCGATCGCTGCCATGGTAACCCTGTGTCGTCATGACGACATCCGGATTACCAGAGGTGAGAAACTTCCTGTCATGTGCAGTGCATGTCAGGAAGTCTCTCAGGTCAGTGTGCACTGATTGCAGCGCTGGCAGCTTCTATATAGCATGCAGATGCTGCTTCATCTGCATGCTATAGAAGCGATCAGCCTGCAAAAAATGAATGTCCCATAGTGGGACAAAGTGTAAAAGTTAGAATGAAGCAAAAATGTTTTTTTAAATAATTGTAAAAATATTAAAAAAAGAAAAAAATAATAATATAAAAATCAATATTTATTCTATCACTAAATAAATATTTGAATGAGAAAAAATCTAAGCAATAAAAGTACACATATCTGGTATCGCCGCATCCGTAACGACCCGACCTATAAAACTGTTCCATTAGTTATCCCCTTTAGTGAACACCATAAAAAAGGCAAAAACCAATGCTTTCATACCGTCGAACAAAAAGTGGAATGACACACGATCAAAAGACGGATATAAATAATTATGGTAACACTGAAAATGTCATCTTGTCCCACAAAAAACGAGCCATGACACAGCATCATCAGTGAAAAAATAAAAAAGTTATAGCTGTCAGAATAAAGTGATGCAAAAACAATTATTTTTTCTATAACATAGTTTTTATTACATAAAAATGCCAAAACATAAAAAAATGATATAAAGGAAGTATCACTGTAATCATACTGACTTGAAGAATAAAACTGCCTTATCAATTTTACCACATGTGGAACGGTGTAAACACCCCTCCCCCAAAGAAATTCATGAATTGCTGGTTTTTGCTAATTCTGTCTCCCAAATATCAGAATAGAAAGTGACCAGAAAATGTCATGTGCCCGAAAATGGTACCAATAAAAACGTCATCTTGTCCCACAAAAAATAAGACCTCACATGACCCTGTCGGCCAAAATATGGAAAAATTATAGCTCTCAAAATGTGGTGATACAAAAACAATTTTTTGCACTAAAAAGTGTCTTTTAGCGTGTGACAGCTGCCAAACATAAAAACCCGCTATAACGCCGCTTTCACATGTCCTGATAATTCCGGTAATGGAGATGTCAGTGTCCGTGTGTGTAATACTTGCGGCACATGTGTGTGCCGCATCAGTACCACACGGACGGGTGCCAGGGAAGAAGCGTTACAGTAAGTGCTGTTCCCCAGCACCGGGTGCTGAACACGGCTCTCATCATTCTCCCCTGCTCTGCCGGCGCACATCAGAGGAGAGGAAATAGTGTCCCCTGGTCTCCCGATCACCCCTGCCAGTACCTCTGTTGTCCCTGCAGGCCCCCCGGGCCACCGGCTTCTTCTGGGAGAAAATGGTGGGCACATGCGCAATGCGCCTGCCAAGATCTGCCGGACGGTACCCGGCATCAATAGTGGATTTTTTTCTATTGGTTCATTTGGATCACTGTGATAGACCCTATCACAGTGATTAAAACAAAAAAAAAATAAATCAAACCTCATTTATCACCCCCTTAGTTAGGGAAAAATAATAATAATAAAAAAAAAAATATTATTTCCACTTTCCCATTAGAGTTAGAGTTGGGCTATAGTAAGTTGGGCTAAAGTTAGGGTTAGGAGGGGCTAAAATTAGGGATAGGATTGGGGCTAAAGTTAGGATTAAGTTTTGGGCTAAAATTAGGGTTGGGGCTAAAGTTAGGGTTAAGGTTAAGGTTGGGGCTAGAGTTGGGGTTAGGGTTTGGATTACGGTACGGTTGGGGTTAGGGGTGTGTTAGGGTTATGGTTAGGGTTGGGATTAGAGTTAAGGGTGTGTTGGGGTTAGGGTTGGAATTAAAATTGAGGGGTTTCCACTGTTTAGGCACATCAGGGGCTCTCCAAACGTGACATGGTGTCCGATCTCAATTCCAGTCAATCTGCATTGAAAAAGTCAAACAGTGCTCCTTCCTTTCCGAGCTCTGCTGTGCACCCAAACAGTGATTTACCCCCCTATCCATCGCATCTGCTACTTCTTCTTCCTCCTCTGTTACTGTGCCAACAATTGAGATGCAGGTCTTTGACCGCAGAACCTTGGGTTCTTTACCCAATCGAGTCACGCTTACTGAGAGGCCGCCTTCAGCTGTAAAGGAAGCGGATATGCCTGCTGATTTTCACCAATCTCAGAGAACGATCACACCACAAGTTCCTCAATCCACAGAAACATCTCCGCCTGCACCTCTCATGGTCCAGCAGATTGTCTGGTTCACCATACTCCGCCATCTCACAGCACTGAAGCCAACCCATGGTTCTGCAGTTGTGGTCATGGAAAAGATTGTTTCCTCGTACGCATGACAAAGGTAAGTGGTTGAACTCCACCATCTCTAATTTCGTGGCCAAGGAAATGTTGCCTTTTCACCTGTGGATGCAGATGGTTTCTGAAAACTGATGGCCATCGCAGTCCCCCAGTACCAACTACCCAGTCGCTATTACTTTTCTGAGAAAGCTGTGCGTGCGCTACATCAGCATGTAGCAGACAACATCACCCATTCACAAAATCTCTGCCTGCCAGGGTGTATTTCACCAAAGACACTTAGACGAGTAAGCATGGCTAAGGGTATTACATCTCACTGACTGGGCACTGGGTGACTCTGGTGGCTGTGGGGACAGGCGCTGCTCCACAAGTTTTGTAGTCCACAGGACAAACCTCTATATTTAACACTTCCTCCACTGCTTCTGTCTCCTCTATCTCCTCTAGTGCCTCCATCTGCACCCTCAAACTCTCCCTTCACGAGACTGTGCAGCCAGGGCTCACCACTATGAGGCAGTCTTAAAATTTATATGCCTTGGAGATCGCAGTCATACAGCTGAAGAGTCCTGGACAGCTCTCCAGGCTGAATTTGATCAATGGCTGTCTCCACTGAACCTGCAACCAGGGAAGACCATGTGCAATAATGGTGCACACCAGGTGGTGGCCCTACGGTGAGGCAAACTCAAACACGTGCCTTGCATGGCTCATGTCCTCAACCTGGTGGTACAGCATTTTCTCAGCCACTATCCTGGCCTGGGTGAGCTGCTCCAGAAAGCAAGTAAGCTGTGTGCTCATTTCTGCCATTTGCACTCTCTGCTCATTGACTTGCATCGATACAGTGGTCTTTGTCCATGCCAGTTAACAGGTTGATATGCGATGTGCGACACGGTGGAATTAAACTCTGCACATGTAGCAGCGACTGTGACAGCAGCAACGAGCCCTGACGCAGTATGTCATGTCATATAGCCTGAACCAACGCAGTATGGACATGGCGCATATCACGTTTACAGCATGGGCACAGATTAAGGACCTCTACACCTTTCTGCACAGCTTTGAAATTGCTACTAAGCATCACTATTCCAGTCATCTATAAGCTTGAGCAGACTTTGAATAGCTGTGGGAGGAGATGGTGGTCCCAGAAGAAGAGGAGGAAGCAGAGGAGGCTGCTGAAGTGATAACATTATCTCTAAGTTCAAGACTGTCATCACACAGGCGGGTGCCAAGGGAGATTGGATTACTGCAATCGATTGGGCTGGTGATAATAGACAAACTGTTACAGAAGGTGCAAGATCTGAGGAACAAATGGAGGAGGAAGAGGTGATGGGGGAGCAACTGTCGGATAAAGAGGACAATCCTCTCCTCTCTGTTGTTCATGGTTGGAGGGAGGGGACAGAAGAATCGAGTCTCATTGTTACCGAGCCACAAACACAGCATGGACTCGGACCTCTTGGTAGAGGCCGACACTTGAGTGCATTCTTGGTGCACTATCTGCAACATGATACTTGTATAGTTATGATTAGGAATATTGCTGACTACTGGGTTGCCACTTTATTAGATCCATATTATAAAACCAAATTTTGCCAGATGATTCCTCTCCTAAAGGGCCCCACGAATGCTGGAGCATCGACACTTGCTTTTACACAACCTTAAGACAGCCTTTCCCCAAGACAGCAGTGAAGCACACAGTTTCCATTGCAGCTGTCGACTTCCATCCTCCAGCACGTCAATTCATCAACACCAAAACAATAACAACAGCAACAGTGGAAGTGGAAGAAGCAATTTCTGTGAGTCCTTTGACAGTTTTTTAGACCAACTTGTGGACCAGCACAGCAGAGTACAAGTCTTCACGTGGTGAACGAATGGAGAGGATGGTGCAGGAGTATCTAGAACTAAATATCAATACCATCAGGGAGAGCTTGGACCCTTTCACATTTGGGTCTTCCAAAATGGTTGAGTGGCCTGAGCTTACCTAACATGCCTTGAAGGTTTTATTGTGCCCTGCAGCCAGTGTTCTCTCAGAATGTGTCTTCAGCGCTGCTGGTCGTGTCCTGGCGGATAAGCGCATCTGGCTGTCCCCTGAATGTGTAGACTAAGATGAACAAGTCATGGATCTCCAAGGACATTTGCACCCCAATTGCAGACTGTACAGACTAGGTGATATTGCATTTTTTAGTATGATGCATTAATGTCACGTAACTGTACTCTGTGATATCTTTAGCGTCGCCTCTGTGGCTGCTGCTGCTGATGTTAACACAAATTTGTGGAAAATGAACACGCGTGGTTGGTCTACATCTGCTGGGTTAGCTGTAGTGGAAGACATATCGGTCCCAATTATTCTATTTCTATTCTTGTGACAGTTATTCCACTTCGGTGGTGTCAGGCCCTCATTTTTTAAAATGTGAACACTCCTGGTTGGGTGTCCATCTGCTGGATTGGATGTAGTGGAAGAACTGTCGGTCCATGTTATACTATTTCTACTGTGGTGAAATTGATGCCACTTTGGTCATGTCTTCCAATAATTTTTGGAAATGTGAACACTCTTGTTTGGATGTCCATCTGCTGGATAGTTTGTAGAGAAATACCTGTCGGTCCCTATTAGACTATTTCTACTGTGGTGAAAATGATGTCACTTCTGTAGTGTAAGTCCCTCATTTCTTTAAATGTGAACACTCCTTGTAGGACGTCCATCTGCTGGAATGGTGAAGTGAAAGATCTGTCGGTCCCTATTAGACTATTTCTACTGTGGTAAAATTGATGCCACTTTAGTGGTGTCTGCCAATAATTTTTGGAAATGTGAACACTCCTGATTGGGTGTCCATCTGCTGGATTGGGTGTTGAGAAAGACCTGTCGGTCCCTATTATACTTTTCTACTGTGATGAAATTGATGCCACTTTGGTGGTGTCTGCCAATAATTTTTGGAAACATGAACACTCCTGGTTGGGTGTTCATCTGCTGGATTGGGTATAGTGAAAGACTTGTCGGTCCCTATTATACTATTTCTACCATGGTGAAATTGATGCTAGTTCTGTGGTGTAAGGCCCTCATTTCTTTAAATGTGAACACTCCTTGTTGGGTGTCCATCCGCTGCTTTGGGTGTAGTGGAAGACCTCTCGGTCCCTGTTATACTATTTCTACTGTGGTGAAATTGATGCCACTTTTGTGGTTTCTGCCAATAATTTTTGGAAATGGGAACACTCCTGGTTGAGTCTCCTTCATGCCTGTTGCCTGTAGCAGTAGTCCTCCGAGACCATCAAGCCTCCACTTCCTTGGACTCAACTTCCTGTGCTACTATCCTTAAATTTTTCTGACAATGGTAGTCTACAAAACTGATATTTGTGCCAACAGAGTGTGTCTCAGCATGAAAGCAGGTAGAGGTGTTACATACATAGTAACATAGTTAGTAAGGCCAAAAAAAGACATTAGTCCATCCAGTTCAGCCTATAAAATTCTGTCAGAATTTATCCCCAGATCTACGTCCTTCTAAAGAACCTAACAATAACTGTAAGATACAATATTGTTACACTCCTGGAAGACATCCAGGCCTCTCTTGAACCCTTCGACTGAGTTCGCCATCACCACCTCCTCAGGCAGGGAATTCCAGATTCTCACTGCCCTAACTGTAAAGAATCCTCTTCCATGTTGGTGGAAAAACCTTTTCTCCTCCAGACGCAGAGAATGCCCCCTTGTGACCGTCACCTTCCTTGGTATAAACAGATCCTCGGAGAGATATTTGTATTGTCCCCTTATATACTTACACATGGTTATTAGATCGCCCCTCAGTCGTCTTTTTTCTAGACTAAATAATCCAAAATTTTGCTAATCTCTCTGGGTATTGTAGTTCCCCCATCCCCTTTATTAATTTTGTTGCCCTCCTTTGTACCCGCTCTAGTTCCATTATATCCTTCCTGAGCACCAGTGCCCAAAACTGTACACAGTACTCCATGTGCGGTCTAACCAGAGATTTGTGCAGAGGCAGTATAATGCTCTCATCATGTGTATCCAGACCTCTTTTAATGCACCCCATGATCCTGTTTGTTTTGGCAGCTGCTGCCTGGCACTGGCTGCTCCAAGTAAGTTTATCATTAACTAGGATCCCCATGTCCTTCTCCATGTCAGATTTACCCAGTGGTTTACCGTTCAGTGTGTAATGGTGATATTGATTCCTACTTCCCATGTGTATAACCTTACATTTATCATTGTTAAACTGTATCTGCCACCTTTCGGCCCAAGATCCCAACTTATCGAGATCCATCTGTAGCAGAATACTATCTTCTCTTGTATTGACTGCTTTAGGCTGGTTTCACATTTGCGTTTTTTAGCGCTGGAAAAAAACGCTAACCTGCGCATGCGTTTTTTCCCCTATATTTAACATGGGTGCGCATACCTGCGCGCTTGTAAGCGCATGTATGCGATTTTCATGCACTGCGTTTTTTTGGGGTGTGCGATTGGATTTTCCAGACGCATCATGTTGCATTTTTTGGCCCTGCAAAAAAGCGCATGCGCACATATGCGCACGTTTTGCGCTAAAAATGGCCATTATAGCCTATGGATGCGCATATGTGCGCACTGGCATGCTCATGTAAGCGTTTTTTTGCATATGCGTTTTTTTTTTTTAACCATGGAATTTAGGGGTTTGAGTTAGAGTTAGGGTTAGTTAAGGGGGTTTAGGGTTAGGGTTAGGGTCAGGGTCAGGGTTAGGGTTGGGTTTTGGGTCAGGGTTAGGGTTTAGTATGGTTTGGTTAAGGGTTAGGGTCAGGGTTAGGGTCAGGATTAGGGTTAAGTATGGTTTTGTTAAGGGTTAGGGTCAGGGTTAGGGTTAGGGTTAGGGTCAGGGTTAGGGTTAGGGTTAGGGTCAGGGTTAGGGTTAGGGTCAGGGTTAGGGTTAAGTATGGTTTTGTTAAGGATTAGGGTCAGGGTTAGGGTCAGGATTAGGGTTAAGTATGGTTTTGTTAAGGGTTAGGGTCAGGGTTAGGGTTAGGGTTAGGGTTAGGGTCAGGGTTAGGGTCAGGATTAGGGTTAGGGTTAGGGTTAGGGTTAGGGTTAGGGTTAGGGTCAGGGTCAGGGTTAGGGTTAAGTATGGTTTTGTTAAGGGTTAGGGTCAGGGTTAGGGTTAGGGTTAGGGTTAGGGTCAGGGTTAGGGTCAGGGTTAGGGTTAGGGTCAGGGTTAGGGTTAGGGTTAGGGTTAGTTAGGGTTTAGGGTTTGGGTTAGGGTTAAGTATGATTTGGTTAAGGGTTAGGGTCAGGGTTAGGGTTAGGGTTAGGGTCAGGGTTAGGGTTAGTAAAGTCATGGTTTGGGTAGTGTGAGGGGCCACCTAAAAATGTTGGAAAAAAACGCAAACGCGGTAAAAACGCGCTAAAAACGCATACAAACGCATAAAAACGCTGCGTTTTTTTCATGCATGCTCATAAAAATGCTTGAAAAAAACGCAGCAGTTGTATGCTTATGTATGCGTTTTTTCAATGCGTTTTTTTGCGGGAAAAACGCGCTGCAAAAAAAAGCAAGTGTGAAACTAGCCTTACATAGTTTTGTATCATCTGCAAATATCGATATTTTACTGTGCAAACCTTCTACCAGATCGTTAATAAATATGTTGAAGAGAATAGGTCCCAACACCGACCCCTGCGGTACCCCACTGGTCACAGAGATCCAGTTAGAGAATATACCATTTATAACCACCCTCTGCTTTCTATCACTAAGCCAGTTACTTACTCATTTACACACATTTTCCCCCAGACTCAGCATTCTCATTTTGTGTACCAACCTCTTGTGTGGCACGATATCAAACGCTTTGGAAAAATCAAGATATACCACATCCAATGACTCACCTTGGTCCAGTCTATAGCTTACCTCTTCATAAATACTGATTAGATTGGTTTGACAGGAGCGATTCCTCATAAACCCATGCTGATATGGTGTTAAACAGTTATTCTCATTGAGATAATCTATAATAACATAGCTCAGAAACCCTTCAAATATTTTACCAACAATAGAGGTTAGACTTACTGGCCTATAATTTCCTGGTTCACTTTTAGAACCCTTTTTGAATATTGGCACCACATTTGCTATGCGCCAGTCCTGTGGAACAGACCCCGTCGATATAGAGTCTCTAAATATAAGAAATAATGGTTTGTCTATTACATTACTTAGTTCTCTTAGTACTCATGGATGTATGCCATCCGGACCCAAAGATTTATATATTTGAATCTTATTTAGCAAGATTTGCACCGCTTCTTGGGTTAGATTGGTGACCCTTAATATAGGGTTTTCTTTGTCTCTCGGCATTTCACCTAGCATTTCATTTTCCACCGTGAATACCTTGGAGAAGAAAGTGTTTAATATATTATCTTTTTCCTCACAATTTTTTAATGGGCCTACACTTTCACTTTTGATTCTTTTACTATTGATATAGTTGAAGAACAGCTTGGGATTAGTTTTACTCTCCTTAGCAATATGCTTCTCTGTTTCCTTTTTGGCAGCTTTAATTATTTTTTGAGATAAAGAATTTTTCTCCTTATACTTTTTTAGAGCTTCAATGGTGCCATCCTTCTTTAGTAGTTTAAATGCTTTCTTTTTACTGTTAATTGCCCCTCTTACTTCTTTTTTTGGTCACATTGGGTTTTTTCTATTTCTTCTCCTTTTATTCCCACAAGGTATAAACCGCTTACAGTGCCTATTAAGGATGTTCTTAAACATTTCCCATTTATTTTCTGTATTCTTATTTCTGAGGACATTGTCCCAGTCAACCAGATTAAGGGCATCTCTAAGCTGGTCAAACTTTGCCTTCCTAAAGTTCAGTGTTTTTGTGACTCCCTGACATGTCCGCCTAGCGAAAGACAAGTGAAACTGTACAATATTGTGGTCGCTATTTTCTAGATGCCCAACAACCTGCAGATTTGTTATTCTGTCAGGTCTGTTAGATAGTATTAGGATTGGATTCTGCTACAATTGTGAAAGATAATTATTCTTGGTTATTAGCAGAAACCTGTTGCCGTTATGGGTTTCGCAGGTCTCTGTTTCCCAGTTAATATCCGGGTAGTTAAAGTTCCCCATAACAAGGACCTCATTATGGGTTGCAGCTTCATCTATCTGCCTTAGTAGTAGACTTTCCATGATTTCTGTTATATTTGGGGGTTTGTAACAGACCCCAAAGAGAATTTTGTTACTATTTTTCCCTCCATGTATTTCGACCCATATGGACTCGAAAATTGCATGTGGTATCAGGGCTCCCAGCAAACATTCAATTGAAAGCTGTAAATGCTGTCTCAGACCCCGATATCTCATGCCTGGCTGATTGCTGCAGCTCCATGCTGCAGTTTGTACTGTGGGTGAATTGAGGCCACTTTCCTGATGTCTGTCCCTCATTTGATGTGCTTTGGCAGCATTTGGGGCCGTTCTAAGGTGTTGTGCATGCGTTTGTTTTTGCTTCCAACTGAGGTGAATGTCATTCGGCTATGCTTGGGAAATAATCGAAGAATTAATCGGTGAATATTGCAAATTCAGCAAACGTATTCTGAACTAAACTTTTAAAAGTTCACTCATCTCTACTTAAAACAGACAATTTATTAGAAGAATCCAATAAGATATTGTTTGGATGGTGATTATAATTTTTAATGGATTATTTAAAATAATCGGTTCTTCACTAGCATAGTCGGAGCTCTGTATCTTACCGAAATAGCCTGGAATTTGCCTGGTGATGACCAGCATCTTGGTGGCATGCGCTTCCTGCTGAGGCCTGTCATGCAATGAAAATTTTTATTTGGAGTAAATAAAAATTTCAACTTCAACAGTCAAAAGAATGAGCATATGCATTGATATGCAAAGATGGCTTACAGTTTATTTGTTCTGCCTTTTGAGTATCTTTTTCCATTTCAGGTTTCCAAAAATGCCAAGTGGTTAAAAGACGTGAGCCGAACATTATCAGTTTTTTTTCGCCCTGAAGAAACGCTATAACTCTATTGTTACTTTCACCTGTCAGGACTTTAAGAATTCTGCTTGGATTGGTTACCTTGAGCACACAGCAGCTCTTACCTTACTGGACAGGGGCCTGGTATGGTGTACCACGTTGCTTGGCACATTCTTCATTCAAATAAAGATTTATCGGGCCACTGAGATGTTGTCTGACCAGGCACTTTAAAAAAGTAAATTTTTGCCATTATAGTCCTATTGGTGTTTTTTCACCCTGGGAACAGCTCAAGATTGCAACATAATTGGATACATTTTCCCTTACATTTTGAAGTTAGAATTCTTCACTCCCTCTTTCCCTCTAAGGTCACGTTCACACGTTCAGTATTTGGTCAGTATTTTACATCAGTTTTTTTAAACCAAAACCAGGAGTGGATGAAAAGTGCCGAAGTGGTGCACATGTTTCTACCATACTTTTCCTCTGATTGTTCCACTCCTGATTTTGGCTTAAAAATACTCTTGTGAAATACTGACAAAAACACCAAACACTAGACTCACTCTCTCCCTCAATCAACTGAATAAAATACAATACTCCCAGACTACTATACTCATATTCTTCAGTAACACAGTTGTACAACACATACCGTATATATTTGAGTATAAGCCGACCCGAGTGTAAGTCGACGCATCTAATTTTGCAAAGGAAAACTGGGTAAGCTTATTGACCCGAGTATAAGCCGGGTATCCATTGTCCCCTCATCCCTGTCCTGCTATGTGTGGCTCCCCCCATCCTGTTCTGCTATGAGTAGCTCCCCCTGTTGTGTGCATGGCTCACAACCCCCCAGCATGGTTAACAACCTCCCAGCATGGCTCACAACCCCCACATAGCTCACAACCTCCCAGCATGGCTCACAACCCCCCAGCATGACTTGCAACCCCCTCATAACTCACAACCTCCCAGCATGGCTCACAACCCCCCCAGCATGGCTCACAACCCCCCAGCATTGCTCACAACCCCTCAGCATGGCTCACAACCCCCCTAGCATGGCTAACAACCCCCCAGCATGGCTCACAACCCCCTCATAGCTCACAACCCACCAGCATGGCTCACAATCCCCCAGCTTGGCTCACACCCCCAGCATGCCTCACAACCCCCCAGCATGGTTCACAACCCCCCAGCATGGCTCACAACCCCCTTATAGCTTACAACCCCCAGCATGGCTCACAACCCTACAGCATGGCTCACACCCCCGTATGGCTCACAACCCCCCAGCATGACTCACACACCTGCAGCATGGCTCACAACCCCCCAGCATGCCGCACAATCCCCCAGCATGGTTCACAACCCCCCAGCATGGCACACAACCTCCTCATAGCTCACAACTCCCCCAGCATGGCTCACAACCCCCAGCATGGTTCACAACCCCCTCATAGCTCACAACCACCAGCATGGCTCACAACCCCCCAGCATGGTTCACAACACCCTCATAGCTCACACCCTCCCAGCATGGCTCACAACCCCAGCAGATTTTTCTTTTTCCTGTGTTCAGCGGTCACATGATACCGCTCATTAAGGTAATGAATATGCGCTCCATGCCTATGGGAGTGAAGAGGCATGCATATTCATTACCTTAATGAGCAGTACCATGTGACCACTGAACACAGGAACAAGCTGCCAGCACTGGGACAGAGATGCAGGGACAGAGGGTGAATATAGATGTCTTCTGGAAGTCCCCTCCCCGCCGGCTTTCTGGGACAATGACTCGTGTATAAGCTGAGGGGGGCATTTTCAGCACAAAAAAATGTGTATTTATATACAGAGCTCCTGTGTATAATGTCACTGGTGATCACTGTATTACCTGGGCAATTGGTAATAACGTCGTGGGGCAGTAGGGAAAAACAGGAGGCGTGGAACCTGGGCCCCTGAACTGCCCCTCAGGCTAAGGAGGTGTCCTGACTTTCCTTAACTTGGGGGTACACTTGATGGTAGTGAGGCCCAAGTCCCTGACCTATCCCTATCTCCTGTTTAGCCCTGAAGTAAACCCCCTCCCCAAAAGGTGAGACAGGGAAAAAGTTTACTGCACCAAATAACACACAAGGAAAGATACGACAGACACCTAAGGGTTAAATGAACTAAAAAACAAAAAACTTAGCTTGCTCTGCTGCAATGCTCCTGACAGCAGAGTTAGCCACTTGACAACATTTAGCTGAAGCACCATTGCTCCTGATAGCTCCTCTCTTTAACATCATCACCACTGCTCCAGATAAGCTGAACCCCCTCTGCACCAGGTAGGTCCAGTCTTCACCACGGTTGGTTTCTAAATGAACAATATTACAAACACCTAGCTGGTGTACCAGGTGACCTTATATAGGAAGGTGGGAGTGGTCTCCAGCAGACTAATTAAACATGCAGTAACACCAGTGGCCACCGGGGGGAAAAACCCATCAGCAGACTAACTAAAGTTGTAGTAACTCCAGTGGCCACCGTGGGCAAAAACTGACATTAATCCCCGATGGCCTGAAAGGAAAAAAGGTTATATATGAGGATCCAGATCTGACATCGATCCAAAAATCGATCATGACACTGTCCTTGACCAGAAGTGTCAAAGATACCAGCACAATGCAAAACTTGAGTAGGAATCAATCAGGAAGAATAAAAAGGGAGCAAATGTCTGATTACCACTTAAAAAAACATTAATTTTTGGAGGTCATCTTGCAGGGGTCTCTGCAGTCTACATGTTGTAACATTCATTTGCACCAAAGCAGATGCAATTGACTAACAATCATGTAATGGTAATGTAAAATATGACGTAAGATTCCCTTGATTATCACGATTTCTGGAACATTCCAGACTCTTATATCCACACTCACACACGCTGTAGATTCAACCCCCCCTTCCTTTCCCCCTGCCTGCATCTGCATTCACACGCTCACTGTAACACTACACTAGCTCTTTCCTGCCCCCCCTCACTGCTAGGGAATGTTAATTAGCCAGGAGAGAATATTTCCTTTGTCTGAGCCCATGTGCGTGGATATAAGTGTGGGAAATATTAAAGAGGCCGTAACTCGGACCCGAGTAGTGACAGAAAAATGAAAATTAAATTTCTGTGACGTGCGCTGGACTCCGCTTCCTAGCCCATGTTTTTCACGGTTCCAGAACCAACAGAACCAGAGAAAAGGGTTTCTCCTGAACGGTGTGTAATAAATAGTTCGAGATTGGTTTTGGATGAATACCAGCTAAGGATGAGCAAGTACTGAAGTATTCGGACTCGCTATACTCGCACCGAGTATACCCTAATACTCGGGTATTCGGTACGATTAGCGAGTCCAATGAAAGTCAATGGAAAATGCAAGTAATTGTCTGCTGGACCCTACAAAGCAGTCTGGGGGCTGAGGAAAAGGCTAAAAAATGTGTAAATGTTAAAAAATGTATGCTGTAAACAAATGTATATAACATGGGGGCACCTGGTCAGGGGCTGCACGATTGTTTTTATACCACTCCTTCGCTAGAATGTGCAAACACTATTTGAAGTCCTGTGGTTTTTTGCCAGAAGAGCGGGACTCATGCACCACTTACGCAGTGCCAGTGATATATCAGAAGTGCCGTAAGAGCGACTGATGATGAAGGCAACAGCTAAGTGTGTAAGTGGTGTAAGGAGATCAATCTGCCCTAGGGGCTGTGTTATGGTTAACACAGGAAGAAGCCACCCTTCATCATCATCATTATCACAAGAGATTCACAATTATAAAGCTTGGACTACTGTCCTTGTTGTGCTACTGCCCAATGTGTAGGCATAGATATAGTGTCTCCAGAAATTAGCCCTAGGGGCTGTAACATGGTTGATGAAGGAAGCAAGGCAGGTCTGAAGGGCCAAACAATTATGATAAAGCCAGGACTACTAGCATAGAGGTGGCCATGCCCAGTGTCCAGGCATAGCCATAGTGTCTCCAAAAAATAGCCCAAGGTGCTGTATCATAGTTAATGAAGGAAGCAAAGCAGGTCTGAAGGGCCACACAATTTTGATGAAGCTAGGACTACTAGTATAGAGGGGCATGATACCAAGGTTGATGAAGGAAGAAGGGTCTCACTCTCATCACAAGTGCCTCCAATGGGAAATATTAATTAACGTAACATTGTTTTTAGCTTATTGACCATGAGGTACATGCGTCAGAAGCAGGTTTTGAAAACATGTAAGAAGAAGAAAAGGGGCTTGTATGGGAAGGGATGGATGTGATCACCAATTTAAAAAAACGTGTTGGATGACTTTAGGTTGGTATACTGTCATCTGGAGGGCTTAAATACTGTTGCGAAAATCCAGTCCTTGTTAAATTTTATCAGAGGTAGCCTGTCTGCATTCACTGTTGTCAACCGTGTGCGTGTATCTGTGATAATTGCCCCAGCAGCACTGAAAACACGCTCTGATATCACACTAGCAGCAGGGCAGGCCAGCACCTCCAAGGCATAGAAAGAGAGGTCGGGCCAACTATGCAGCTTGGAAACCCAGTAATTAAATGGTACAGAAGCGTCAGGAAAATGCAGGTATGGTCACTTAGATAGTCGTTGACCATCTTGTTCAACTTCTCCCTCCTTGACATTGCTACTGTTCCAGCTAGTCCTTGGTGATGAGCCGGTTTATGGAAGATAGTCCAGTTTGTGGACATTTTGCCACCACCTCTTTTGGACCTGCTTTGTGTATCTCTCCCCATTAATGCATGCTGTTGCACAGAGCTGGTATCTCTGCTAACAGTGGTGTCTGAGGGTGCTGTTGCCATCAAATGATCGACAACGGCCTTCTTGAAGGATTCCATTGTGAAACCCTTTGGTGACTGCAACAGTAGCGAAGGAAATTTGTCCTTGTACCGTGGGTCTAGAAAGGTGGCCAACCAGTATAGGTTGCTATTGAAAATGTGGATTACGCAAGGGTCTTGGCACAGACAGTCAGATATGAAGTGTGCCATGTGTGCCAAGTTGCAAAGAGGCAAATGTTCTGTGACCCCTGAAGGAGGAACAATACCCATCCTCTCCTCACACTGACTCTCCTCCTCCACCTCCTCTTCTTCAGCCCACCCATGCTGGACAGACATTAAGCTGGGGTTGGGATTCCCCTCTGTAGCATGAGGTGTCCCCTCAGTACCACTGAAAAAGAAGTCGTCTCCCTCCTCATTTTCATCATCATTTTCATCCCCCAATGTTATCTGATATTGGCTGGGCTGGGTAGGATCACCCATTGTGAAATCTTGCTCCATACCCAGCTGCTGGGCACGCAAAGATTCCATTTTTTGATTCTGCAGTGATTTTTTCAGCAGACATAGCATAGGAGTGGTTACGCTGATAATAGCCTGATCACCGCTTACAAGCTTGGTGCAGTACTCAAAGTTATCAAGCACCTCACAAATATCAGCGATCCACACCCACTCGACAGTTGTTATGTGTCTTGGCTGAGTCTCAGTGTGACGGGCATGTTTAAGCTGGTATTCAGAAAGTGCCCTCTGCTGCTCACTTACCCTTACCAACATATGATATGTTGAGTTCCACCGTGTTGGCATGTCGCAAATTAGTCTGTGGTTTGGCAAATTCAATTGCTTTTGAAGCGCTGCAAGACCAGCAACAGCGGTTGAAGAGTGGCGGAAATGGGAGCAAATACGGTGCACCTTCTCAAGTAGGTACGGCAAGTCTCGGTATGTTTTTATAAATTTCTGCACCACTAGGTTCAGCACATGAGCCATGCATGGCACATGTACCAGCTTCCTGAGCTTTAAAGCCGCCACCAGGTTATGCCCATTGTCGCAGACAACCAGACGAGGTTGGAGTTCCAGTGGGGAGAGCCACTGATCAGTCTGTTGTTTTATTCCTTGCCACAGCTCTGCTGCAGTGTGTGGTGTTTCACCTAAGCAGATCAGCTTCAGCAGAGCGTTTTGCTGCTTTGCCGATGCACTGCTGCACAGCTCCCAACTTGGGAGTGATGTGGAGGGTAATTCAGCATAGATGACGAGGCAGAGGAGGAGGAAGAGGGGAGACTGGACGTATATGATGAGGCATAAACCCTGATTGAGGTTGGGCCCGCTATTCGTGGTGTGGGTAGGATATGTGTTGGTGGTCCAGTTTGAGACTTTTTCCCACCCTCCACCAGGTTGAGCCAGTGTGTCGTGACAGAGATGTATCGTCCCTAGCCACAAGTACTTGTCCACTTGTCTGTTGTAAGATGGACCTTCCCAGTTACGGCATTGGTGAGAGCACGCTTTAGATTGTTTAAGACGTGCTGGTGTAACGCGGGGACGGCACACCGGGAATAATAGTGCCGGCTGGGAACCGAGAATCGTGGGGCAGCCACAGCCAAAAGATCACGGAAAGACTGTATCCCCACAAGCCTAAACAGCAACATTTCCACAGCTAGCAACTTGGCAATGTGTGCGTTCAGCATTTGTGCTTGAGGATGTGTGGCTTGATATTTACGCGTCCTTTCATACATCTGGGGAACGGACAATTGGACGCTTTCCTGGGACAAACAAGTGGATGAGCTTGTTGTGGACTGTGTCTATGCAACCACAGCTTGTGAGCAAGAGGAATGATGATCACCTGCTTCCTGCCCAGCAGATTGGAAAGGACTCATCACAGGCGACATGACAGTGGTTCGACCCGCAGTCGCAGACACTGATTTGGTACCCTGTTGTTCAGCCCACCAACTAGGGTGCTTGGCTGCCATGTGTTTCCGCATACTGATGGTGCTTTGGTTGCCTTTGCCCTGGCCTCTGCTCAGCTTCCTATGGCAGGTGCTACAGATGACAACATTTGGTTCAGAAGGACTATCGGAAAAATATTTCCAGACAGCGGCTGAATGCACCCCTGCCTTGACTTGGGGCACAGAGGGATTGCTCTTGGCAACAGTTGACACAGTTCGCACTCTGCTCAAACCAGTAGCCCTTGGTGCCTTTGTTGGTGCTACGTATTCACCTTCATCCTCTATGCTGCTGTGCTGGCTATGCGTGCCAACGGCGCTGGTCGGATCTGTGATCTCATCGACCACCTCGTCATCCATGTCATCCCCCTTCCGTGTTGATAATAGCGACTGGCCAGATGGCAACTGTGTGTCATCACCATCAGCCTCCACCTCTTCACCCGGTATATTATGTGGATGAAAGTGGCTTTCTTCTGGACGTGGGGTTTCAAATATTTGGCCACCTTCAACAGACGATACCCCCTCACATTCCTCTTCAATGTCACGCGGCGAGAGGCCAGAGGCAATGCAAGGAAGTGGATCAAACAGATCCTCGGAGTGACCAAGGTTGGGGTCAAATGTTTCCTGTGACTCCTGACCGGGTGATGAACTAGGAACATGTTGAGAATAGGATGACCCAGCGTTATCTGTATGGACAGTAGACTGTTTTGTCATGGACAATTGGGTGCTGCTAGAACATTTCGTTGAACATTTCGTTGAGGCCTTATCAGCCATCCAAGACAGTATCTGCTCTTGTTCTTCTGGTTTCCAGGCCCGTTTATGTTCCATATTATATTCACAGCGGTGCCCAAACAATTTGCAACATCCCTAATCTGGAAAATGTGCCACACATTGACAATAAACAACTTTGCGGTAACCCAATCCTAACTCAAGGAGGTTCCACACCATGGCACATATAAAAATTATCTTTATTAATGACAATACATTACAAAAGTTAAAAAGAAGGTGCTAGACCATATAGAGAGACAACATAATCATAGAAGCATCATGAAAAGTACATTTCACTACGCTAGTACATTGCCATACATGGAAAAAACGTATTTAGGGATCAGCATGATTCTACTATCTTTCATTTGAATAAGCTGGCTATCCGCAAACATATCCCGCTATACAGGGGCATCATAACCTCCTGAATTCCTTCAGTCAGATACCCATGCTACATTCCCTCAAACCCAGTATCATGCAATGAACATAAATATCGTAGCATACCATGTACTCAAGATGCTTCCTGGATCGTCCCTCATACCCCAACGCGTGTTTCGCTGTGCTTCATCAAGGAGGCGTGTCATGGTAGGGGGCTAACCCACTTAAGTATTAATTCTATTCCCGTGATTTGTCAATGATAACAAGTGGCACCTGATTTAAAAACACTAATTCCGTTCCTTACACACACATCGCGCCTGCGCGCGTACACATCAAGGGCCTGCCTACATGATCTTATCAACGTGAGCACCAACTGCGCCTGCGCGCACGGACTCATACAACCCGGTCTCCTGGTTCCCTTCAGCCAATGGAATTACATTCAGAAATCACATGGTACAAACCGGAAAGGTCCTATTCCCGAATATGTACTCCACCTACTCCGACCACGTGACTCACTTTAGCCAATAATAATACATCAGATGATCACATGGTCCACATAAAGTAGGTCCTATTCCTATATATGTTAAATAATGTAGATCATTGCGCCTGCGTATTTTAATTCGAGCGGCACATTAAACATATATACAGTGCCTACAAGTAGTATTCAACCCCCTGCAGATTTAGCAGGTTTGATAAGATGCAAACAAGTTAGAGCCTTCAAACTTCACACAAGAGCAGGATTTATTAACAGATGCATAAATCTTACAAACCAAAAAGTTATGTTGCTCAGTTAAATTTTAATAAATTTTAAACATACAAGTGTGGGTCAATTATTATTCAACCCCTAGGTTTAATATTTTGTGGAATAACCCTTGTTTGCAATTACAGCTAATAATCATCTTTTATAAGACCTGATCAGGCGGGCACAGGTCTCTGGAGTTATCTTGGCCCACTCCTCCATGCAGATCTTCTCCAAGTTATCTAGGTTCTTTGGGTGTCTCATGTGGACTTTAATCTTGAGCTCCTTCCACAAGTTTTCAATTGGGTTAAGGTCAGGAGACTGACTAGGCCACTCCAACACCTTGATTTTTTGCCTCTTGAACCAGGTCTTGGTTTTCTTGGCTGTGTGCTTTGGGTCGTTGTCTTGTTGGAAGATGAAATGACGACCCATCTTAAGATCCTTGATGGAGGAGCGGAGGTTCTTGGCCAAAATCTCCAGGTAGGCCGTGCTATCCATCTTCCCATGGATGCGGACCAGATGGCCAGGCCCCTTGGCTGAGAAACAGCCCCACAGCATGATGCTGCCACCACCATGCTTGACTGTAGGGATGGTATTCTTGGGGTCGTATGCAGTGCCATCCAGTCTCCAAACGTCACGTGTGTGGTTGGCACCAAAGATCTCGATCTTGGTCTCATCAGACCAGAGAACCTTGAACCAGTCTGTCTCAGAGTCCTCCAAGTGATCATGAGCAAACTGTAGACGAGCCTTGACATGACGCTTTGAAAGTAAAGGTACCTTACGGGCTCGTCTGGAACGGAGACCATTGCGGTGGAGTACGTTACTTATGGTATTGACTGAAACCAATGTCCCCACTGCCATGAGATCTTCCCGGAGCTCCTTCCTTGTTGTCCTTGGGTTAGCCTTGACTCTTCGGACAAGCCTGGCCTCGGCACGGGAGGGAACTTTCAAAGGCTGTCCAGGCCGTGGAAGGCTAACAGTAGTTCCATAAGCCTTCCACTTCCGGATGATGCTCCCAACAGTGGAGACAGGTAGGCCCAACTCCTTGGAAAGGGTTTTGTACCCCTTGCCAGCCTTGTGACCCTCCACGATCTTGTCTCTGATGGCCTTGGAATGCTCCTTTGTCTTTCCCATGTTGACCATGTATGAGTGCTGTTCACAAGTTTGGGGACGGTCTTAAATAGTCAGAAAAGGCTGGAAAAAGAGATAATTAATCCAAACATGTGAAGCTCATTGTTCTTTGTGCCTGAAATACTTCTTAATACTTTAGGGGAACCAAACAGAATTCTGGTGGTTTGAGGGGTTGAATAATAAATGACCCTCTGAATAAACTTTTCACAATTTAAAAAAAAATTAAACAGAGAAATAACATTCTTTTTTGCTGCAGTGCATTTCACACTTCCAGGCTGATCTACAGTCTAAATGTCACAATGCCAAGTTAATTCCGAATGTGTAAACCTGCTAAATCTGCAGGGGGTTGAATACTACTTGTAGGCACTGTATAAATGGTCAGGAGAATATTCCCATACGCATTAGGAACAGCCCACTGCGTCCATATACTACAAAATCCCACATTGATCTAAATGGCATAATCGGCGCATGTTCGAGATTGATTGAGATACGTCTATGATTATGTTGTCTCTCTATATGGTCTAGCACCTTCTTTTTAACTTTTGTAATGTATTGTCATTGATAAAGATAATTTTTATATGTGCCATTTTGTGGAACCTCCTTGAGTTAGGATTGGGTTACCGCAAAGGTGTTTACCGTTTATGTTCCAGACCGGGAAATTTTGCCAGGAATCTGGATGCATCAACCTTCTTTGATCTCCCACGTCCACGTCCCTGTCCCTTCACAACAGCCTTTTAGGAATTTTGGATTTTTCTGCTATAGTTGCAGATGTTCAGATGCAGATATTGGGGAACAAGGAGCAGTTAATGCTTTGTGGAAGGTAGCACTACAGCCTAGTAGTGCTTTCTGTTTTACAAACAGCACCGCAGTAGCAGAAAAAATTGCCCTGAGGTTTAAGGTGAGATTACGCACCCCAGTAACCACACAAGACAGCGGTGCTGCCACTAAAAAATTGCCCTGAGGTTTAAGGCAAGAATACGCAGCCCAGATACCACATAAGACAGCGGTGCTGGCTGCGTGTCAGTTGTGCAGTATCGTACATGCGTACTATTCACTGTGATTATGTGAACACAGCACCGCAACAGCACAAAAAAACTGCCCTGAGGTTTAAGGCAAGAAAACGCAGCCCAGACACCACACAAGACAGCGGTGTTGGCTGCGTATCAGTTGTGCAGTACCGTGCGTGCGTCCTATTTGCTGTGAACACAGCACTGCAACTGCACAAAAAACCTGCCCTGCAGGGGTAAATGTGACCTAAAAAAACTGGGAAAACGGTGACTACTCATTCCCACCCTGACCTTATACTTTCAGCTCTGAAAATAGCTTTTGGGTTTCACAGAGGATTTCTGGTTGATTTGAACCAAAAAACACAACTCTCCCTAGCAGCTGCTCATACTTTCCCTACACTAGCTGTGTTCTGCATGCAATGTGCAGAAAATGGCAGCAGCAGGGCCAGGCTATGATGACTCATAGGACACTGGGCGGCCAGCCAATCATAGTAATGCAGCCAAGAGCTACTTGTTGTGCAATGGCTATTAGGCCCGCTTGCAGTGAGGGAGTTATAAATGCTTTGGCCGCAGCCACACAATCAGCTTATAAAACCCGCTCAGTCACTGCAAGCGCTACCTACCTAGCCAGAACATACTTCACTGCCACCAGCTTCAGATTGCTCATATTAATATTTAAAATTAATAGAAGGGTTCAAAGCAAAGGAAAATCAGTAGCGTAATGAGCTTATAGGCACATATGAATTTGTCACAGAGCAAGGAGGTAGAACTAATACATTTTATAGTTTATTCCCAAAAGATGGGCAGTGTTTACCGACGATAAGAAGGCTTTACGAAATGAGACAATAATAGTATGTACAATGCAACTACAGATAAAAGGGATTTAAAAAAAACAGAGAAACTTACAAATTGCTTAGATCATTTCAGGCAGAACCATGCGGGGAGGAGGAGCCAGACATCATAATTCATGTATGAGGTCCTGTGGCAACGGCTCCCAAGCAGCAACTCACTAGGGGGGCTCAGTCGCAGACTCATAAATCTGGGCTTGTGACATCACCAAAGGGGCTGCCTGGTGACAGTCCTTCCCCCTGCTCTCACAGTTACATTCGGGCTGCAAAACTTATCATAACCAGAACTCGCAGATGGTACCTCGTATAGAAACGCACATAGTATCATCTTTGCCAGCCTGTCGCTGGCATTCATTCAAAACCAAACATTAACTAATTATTCCACATTGTTCAGGAGAAATCTATTTCTCTGGTTCTGTTGGTGCTGGAACTGTGAAAAACATGGGCTAGGAAACTGAGTCGGCGCACATCGAAGAAATTTAATTTTCATTTTTCTGTCACTGACTGGGTCCGAGTTACGGCCTCTTTAATATTTCCCACACTTATATCCACGCACATGGACTCAGACAAAGGAAATATTCTCTCCTGGCTAATTAACATTCCCTTGCAGTGAGGAGGGGGGGCAGGAAAGAGCTAGTGTAGTGTTACAGTGAGCATGTGAATGCAGATGCAGGCAGGGGGAAAGGAAGGGTGGGGTCGAATCTAAGCATGTGTGAGTGTGGATAGAAGAGTCTGGAGTGTTACAGAAATAGTGATAATCAAGGGAGTCTTACATCATATTTTACATTACCATTACAAATCACTTATGGCTTCTAAAAGAATTTACTAATATTCCTGAAGTTGGGATTTATTGTGATATTTAAGTGCTCTCTTAATATTTTGTGCAGTGTATTTTGAAACTTTGGTCCAAAATTAATTGTAGTAATGAAAATGTTCTGTACTAAACTAAAGACGTTGGGGGCTGGTTAAACTTCTACTAAGATAAAAGTTTTTTCACAATTTACACTTTAAAAACAGTTTTAATATTGATGGTCTGTTCCAAAGATATGCCATTAGTTATTGATCAATAGTTTCAGACTCCTGACTTCCCCGATGCCTCCATGAAGATTTTTTTTTCCCATAACCAAAACTTATCACCTGGCCGATGGACAGGAAAATGGCCTACCTTAGATGTTGGTATCTCACGTTCATGTTCAATCCATTTTTTTCAGTGGTAGAGCATTACCCATTATAGTCTAAGGGACTGGACTGTTCACATGTCCAAGTAATTTTACAGGCAATGTGTCTGCAAAATATCATGGAAAAATATACATTTTTGATCTGAGTCAAGGATACAAATCACCTAGACAAGGGTATGTGTCATGTCAATCTTTTGAGATTGTGTGCTAACTAGTGTTGAGCATTCCGATACCGCAAGTATCGGGTATCGGCCGATACTTGCTGTATCGGAATTCCGATACCGACTTCCGATATTTTTTCAATATCGGAATTCGGCATCGGAATCGGAAGTTCAGTTGATTGACAGCCTGACGTCATCATGATGCGCGGTGTGTGCGCATCATGATGCGCCGTCATTTCGGGCCTTCCGGGGGTCTCTGCCGGCCTGCCGGGGGGCTGTGTGGACTGCCCGGGGTCTGTACCGGCCTGCCGGGGGGCTGTGCCGGCCTGCCGGTGGTCTGTGCACCCTGTGGGGGTCTGTACCGGCCTGCCGGGGGGCTGTGCCGGCCTGCCGGTGGTCTGTGCACCCTGTGGGGGTCTGTACCGGCCTGCATGTATGTAGCATGCATGTAGTATATATGTAGTATGTAGTATGTATGTAGTATGTATGTGGTATGTATGTAGCATGCATGTAGTATGTATGTAGCATGCATGTAGTATGTATGTAGTATGCATGTAGTATGCATGTAGTATGTATGTAGTATGTATGTAGTATATATGTAGTATGTATGTAGCATGTATGTGGTATGTATGTAGCATGTAGTATGTATGTAGCATGCATGTAGTATATATGTAGTATGTAGTATGTATGTAGTATGTATGTGGTATGTATGTAGCATGTAGTATGTATGTAGCATGCATGTAGTATGTATGTAGCATGCATGTAGTATGTATGTAGTATGTATGTAGTATATATGTAGTATGTATGTAGCATGTAGTATGTATGTAGCATGCATGTAGTATATATGTAGTATATATGTAGCATGTAGCATGTATGTAGTATGTATGTGGTATGTATGTAGCATGTAGTATGTATGTAGCATGCATGTAGTATATATGTAGTATGTATGTAGCATGTAGTATGTATGTAGTATGTATGTAGTATATATGTAGTATGTATGTAGCATGTAGTATGTATGTAGCATGCATGTAGTATATATGTAGTATATATGTAGCATGTAGCATGTATGTAGTATGTATGTGGTATGTATGTAGCATGTAGTATGTATGTAGCATGCATGTAGTATATACGTAGTATGTATGTAGCATGTAGTATGTATGTAGCATGCATGTAGTATATATGTAGTATATATGTAGCATGTAGCATGTATGTAGTATGTATGTGGTATGTATGTAGCATGTAGTATGTATGTAGCATGCATGTAGTATATATGTAGTATGTATGTAGTATATATGTAGTATGTATGTTGCATGTAGTATTTATGTAGTATGAATGTAGCATGTATGTAGCATGTATGTAGTATGTAGTATGAATGTAGCATGTATGTAGTATGCATGTTGTATGTATGTAGCATGTAATTTTTTTTTTTTTTTTTTACATTCAACACATTAGCCGGATGATAGGACTATTACTGTCCCATCATTGGCTAATGTGTCAATCACTGTCATGGTAGCAGGCATCGCCCGATGGGACTTGTAGTCCCATCGGACGATGCCTGCACAGACCCCCGAAGCCTGCACAGACCACCGGCAGGCCGGCACAGCCCCCCGGAGCCTGCACAGCCCCCCGGCAGGCCGGCACAGCCCCCCGGCAGGCCGGCACAGCCCACCGGAGCCTGCACAGACCACCGGCAGGCCGGCACAGCCCCCCGGCAGGCCGGCACAGACCACCGGAGCCTGCACAGACCCCCTGGCAGGCCGGCACAGCCCCCCGAAAGGCCCGTACAGACCCCAGAGAGGCTGTACAAGGGCAGGAAAGGGTTTTTCTTATTCCGATACCGGAAGTCCCATAGACTTGAATGGGACTTCCGGTATCGGAATCGGCGATACCGATACTTTTTTTAAAGATCGGCCGATACCATCCGATACGATACTTTGAAGTATCGGACGGTATCGCTCAACTCTAGTGCTAACATTGTAGTGGGTAGAAGAAGCTTTTCAATTCTTTTACTTTGTAATGTGAAAAAAATCCCTGATGGTAAAAACTGACAAATTGACCAATCGCTGGTGAAAATCTGATCCAGCTCACTGATACAAATTAGTCCATTTTTGTTCTAACATACAAAAAAAAAACGGACATCTCAATGAGGCCTAAGTGTTAGAGAGCAAATCATAAGAACAGTAGTCTTTTGTCCCAAGTTGAAAGTAAAGTTCACGGGATTGAAGAGTTTCAGGAACTATTGATTTTCATGCAGTGCTCAACTGCACCATGCAAATGAAAAAAGGCCCCCTTTCTTATTAACAGTGAGGATACTTTACATGTAGAGGTGATGATTTTTTTAAAATAAAATCTATTTATAAAATCTATTTAAAAACTAATTTAGCTTTTAATATGAAAATTTATGATAACCATTCAGGTTAATGGCAAAAAGTACTTTAACCCCTTCCTGACATGAGATGTACTATCCCGTCCATGGGACCCGGGCCCCTATGCCCATGGACGGGATAGTACGTCTAGTGCGATCAGCGGCGCCCACGTGGTGAGCGCCGCTGATCGCGGCCGGGTGTCAGCTGATTATCACAGCTGACACCCGGCACAATGTGTCAGGGGTGGTCACGGACCGCCCCGACACGTTAACCCCTTGCACACCGCGATCAAACATGATCGCGGTGTACCGGGGGTTAAAGGGAAGCATCGGCAGGGAGGGGGCTCCCTCCGTGCTTCCCTGAGCCCCCCACGGCAGCGCAATGTGCAGCACTGCTGCGGGGGGCTCCTTTCCTCCAGGCCCCCGAATCCAAGATGGCGACGGGGGCCTTCGGGGGCATGAGGAAGCTGGCTTCCTCAGTGCCTGCAAAGCGCAGGCATGAGGAAGCCTTCGGCAGTGCCTGTGTCAGATCGCTGATCTGTCACAGTGATCTGTGATGTGACAGATCAGCGATCTGTCACAGGACAGTGATGTCCCACCTGGGACTATTTAATAAAGTAAAAAAAAAAATAAAAAAAAGTGTTAAAATAATTTAAAAAAAATCGCCAAATAAATTAGAAAAAAAAAAAAAAATATTCCCCCAATAAATCCATTTTTTGGAAATAATAAAAAAAAAACCAATAAAAGTACACATATTAGGTATCGCCGCGTCCGTAATGACCCGCCCTATAAAACTGTCCCATTAGTTAACCCCTTTAGCGAACCCCTTAAAAAATAAAAAACGAAGCAAAAAATAATGATTTATTATCATACCGCCAAACAAAAAGTGTAATAACGCGCGATCAAAAAGACGCATATAAATATCCATGGTACCGCTGAAAACGTCATCTTGTCCCGCAAAAAACGAGCCACCACACAGCATCATCAGCGAAAAAATAAAAAAGTTATAGCTCGCAGAATAAAGCGATGCAAAAATAATTATTTTTTATATAAAATAGTTTTCATTGCATAAAACCGACAAAAACATAAAAAAATGACATAAATGAGGTATCGCTATAACCGTACTGACCCGAAGAATAAAACCGCTTTATCAATTTTACCGCACGCGGAACGGTGTAAACGCACCCCCCCAAAAGAAATTCATGAAACGCTGGTTTTTGTTCATTCTGTGTCCCAAAAATAGGAATAAAAAGCGATCAAAAAATGTCACGTGCCCGAAAATGGTACCAATAAAAACTTCAACTCGTCCGCAAAAAATAAGACCTCACATGACTCGGTGGGTCAAAATACGGAAAAATTATAGCTCTCAATATGTGGTGATGCAAAAACTATTTTTACAATAAAAAGCGTCTTTTAGCGTGCGACAGCTGCCAAATATAAAAACCGCCATAAATAGTAAATCAAACCCCCCGTCATCACCCCCTTAGTTAGGGAAAAATAATAAAATTAAAAAAAAAGTATTTATCTCCATTTTCCCATTAGGGTTAGGGTTAGGGCTAGGGTTAGGGCTAGGGTTAGGGTTAGGGTTAGGGTTAGGGCTAGGGTTAGGGTTAGTGCTAGGGTTAGGGCTAGGGCTAGGGTTAGGGCTAGGGTTAGGGTTAGGGCTAGGGTTAGGGCTAGGGTTAGGGCTAGGGTTAGGGCTCAGATTAGGGTTAGGGGTGTGTTGGGGTTAGGGTTGGAGTTATAATTGGGGGGTTTCCACTGTTTGGGCACATCAGGGGCTCTCCAAATGCAACATGGCGTCTGATCTCAATTCCAGCCAATTCTGAGTTGAAAAAGTCAAATGTTGCTCCTTCCCTTCCAAGCTCTGCCACGCGCCCAAACAGTGTTTTACCCCACATGTAGGGTATCAACCTACTCAGGACAAATTGCAAAACAATTTTTGGGGTCCAATTTCTCCTGTTACCCTTAGGAAAATAAAAAATTGGGGGCAAAAATATCATTTTTGTGGAAAAAAATGATTTTTTTATTTTCACGTCCGAGTGTTATAAACTTCTGTGAAGCACTTAGGGGTTCAAAGTGCTCACCACACATCTAGATAAGTTCCGTGGTGGGTCTAGTGTCCAAAATGAGGTCACTTGTGGGGAGTTTCAATAGTTTAGGTACATCAGGGACTCTCCAAACGCACATGACACCCGCAGACCATTCCATCAAAGTCTGCATTACAAAACGTCACTGCTTCCCTTCCGAGCCCCAACGTGTGTCCATACAGTAGTTTTCTCCCACATATGGGGTGTCGGCGTACTCAGGCCAAATTGGACAACAACTTTTGGGGGTCCAATTTCTCCTGTTACCCTTGGGAAAATGAAAAAATTGGGGACTAATTGATCATGTTTCTGGAAAAAATACGATTTTTTTATTTTCATGCCCTGGTATTATAAACTTCTGTGAAGCTCTTGGGGGTTCAAAGTGCTCACCTCACATCTAGATAAGTTCCTTAGTGGGTCTAGTTTTCAAAATGGGGTCATTTGTGGGGGGTTTCCACTGTTTAGGTACATTAGGGGCCCTCCAAAGGCAACATGACACCCGCAGACCATTCCATCAAAGTCTGCATTCCAAAACGTCACTACTTCCCTTCCGAGCCCCGACGTGTGCCCATACAGTAGTTTTCTCCCACATATGGGGTATCAGCATACTCAGGACAAATTGGACAACAACTTTTGAGGTCCAATTTCTCCTGGTACCCTTGGGAAAATAAAAAAATGGTGACTAAAAGATCATGTTTGTGGAAAAAATACGAATTTTTTATTTTCACGCCCGGGCGTTATAAACTTCTGTGAAGCACTGGGGGTTCAAAGTGCTCACCACACATCTAGATAAGTTCCTTGGGGGGTCTAGTTTACAAAATGGTGTCATTTGTGGGGGGTTTCCACTGTTTAGGTACATTAGGGGCTCTCCAAAGGCAACATGACACCCGCAGACCATTCCATCAAAGTCTGCATTCCAAAACGTCACTACTTCCCTTCCGAGCCCCGACGTGTGCCCATACAGTAGTTTTCTCCCACATATGGGGTATCAGCATACTCAGGACAAATTGGACAACAACTTTTGGGTCCAATTTCTCCTGGTACCCTTGGGAAAATAAAAAAATGGTGACTAAAAGATCATGTTTGTGGAAAAAATACGAATTTTTTATTTTCACGCCTGGGCATTATAAGCTTCTGTGAAGCACTGGGGGGGTCAAAGTGCTCACCACACATCTAGATAAGTTCCTTAGGGGGTCTAGTTTCCAAAATGGTGTCATTTGTGGGGGGTTTCCACTGTTTTAGTACATCAGGGGTTTTCCAAACGCGACATGGTGTCCGATCTCAATTCCAGCCAAAAACGTCAAATGGCGCTGCTTCCCTTCCGAGCTCTGCCATGCACCCAAATAGTGGTTTACCCCCACATGTGGGGTATCAGCGTACTCAGGACAAATTGCACAATAACTTTTAGGGTCCTGTTA
The DNA here is from genome assembly GCF_039654945.1 of Dendrobates tinctorius. Taxonomy (NCBI): domain Eukaryota; kingdom Metazoa; phylum Chordata; class Amphibia; order Anura; family Dendrobatidae; genus Dendrobates; species Dendrobates tinctorius. The sequence goes on along the minus strand of NW_027361696.1, from coordinate 92,874,341 downwards.
CCCTTGGAAAAATAAGAATTGAGGGTGAAAAGATCATTTTTGTGGAAAAAATATGATTTTTTAATTGTATGGCTTTATGTTATAAACTTCTGTGAAGCCCATGGGGGTTCAAAGTTCTCACCACACATCTAGATAAGTTCCTTAGGGGGTCTAGTTTCCAAAATGGTGTCATTTGTGGGGGGTTTCCACTGTTTAGGTACATTAGGGGCTCTCCAAAGGCAACATGACACCCGCAGACCATTCCATCGAAGTCTGCATTCCAAAACGTCACTACTTCCCTTCCGAGCCCCGACGTGTGCCCATACAGTAGTTTTCTCCCACATATGGGGTATCAGCATACTCAGGACAAATTGGACAACAACTTTTGGGGTCCAATTTCTCCTGGTACCCTTGGGAAAATAAAAAAATGGTGACTAAAAGATCATGTTTGTGGAAAAAATACGAATTTTTTATTTTCACGCCCGGGCATTATAAACTTCTGTGAAGCACTGGGGGGGTCAAAGTGCTCACCACACATCTAGATAAGTTCCTTAGGGGGTCTAGTTTCCAAAATGGTGTCATTTGTGGGGGGTTTCCACTGTTTTGGTACATCAGCGGTTTTCCAAACGCGACATGGTGTCCGATCTCAATTCCAGCCAAAAATGTCAAATGGCGCTGCTTCCCTTCCGAGCTCTGCCATGCGCCCAAATAGTGGTTTACCCCCACATGTGGGGTATCAGCGTACTCAGGACAAATTGCACAATAACTTTTAGGGTCCTGTTACTCTTGGAAAAATAAGAATTGAGGGTGAAAAGATCATTTTTGTGGAAAAAATATGATTTTTTAATTGTATGGCTTTATGTTATAAACTTCTGTGAAGCCCATGGGGGTTCAAAGTTCACACCACACATCTAGATAAGTTCCTTAGGGGGTCTAGTTTCCAAAATGGTGTCATTTGTGGGGGGTTTCCACTGTTTTGGTACATCAGGGGTTTTCCAAACGCGACATGGTGTCCGATCTCAATTCCAGCCTAAAACGTCAAATGGCGCTGCTTCCCTTCCGAGCTCTGCCATGCACCCAAATAGTGGTTTACCCCCACATGTGGGGTATCAGCGTACTCAGGACAAATTGCACAATAACTTTTAGGGTCCTGTTACCCTTGGGAAAATAAAAATTGGGGTGAAAAGATCATTTTTGTGGAAAAAATATGATTTTTTAATTGTACCGCTGTACGTTATAAACTTCTGTAAAGCCCTTGTGGGTTCAAAGTTCTCACCACATATCTAGATAAGTTCCTTGGGGGGTCTAGTTTCCAAAATGGGGTCACTTGTAGGGGGTTTCCACTGTTTAGGTACATCAGGGACTCTCCAAACGTGACATGGCGTCCAATCTGAATTCCAGCCAATTTTGCATTGAAAAAGTCAAACGGCGCTCCTTCCATTCTGAGCTCTGCCATGCACAGAAACAGTGGTTCCCCCCCACATATCAGGTATCTGCATACTCAGGACAAATTGCACAATAACTTTTGCAGTCCAATTTCTCCTGTTACCCTTGGTAAAATAAAAAAAATTGAACCTGAAGTATTTTTTTTATGAAAAAAAGTTAGATGTTCATTTTTTTTTAAATATTCAAAAAAATTCCTGTGACACACCTAAAGGGTTAATAAACTTCTTGAATGTGGTTTTGAGTACTTTAAGGGGTGCAGTTTTTAGAATGGTGTCACTTTTGGGTATTTTCTATCATATAGACCCCTCAAAGTGGCTTCAAATGTGATGTGGTCCTAAAAATAAAATGGTGTTGTAAAAATGAGAAATCGCTGGTCAACTTTTAACCCTTATAACTTCCTAACAAAAAAAAATTTTGGTTCCAAAATTGTGCTGATGTAAAGTAAACATGTGGGAAATGTTAGTTATCAAGTTTTTTGTGTGCCGTATCTCTGTGATTTAAGGGCATAAAAATTCAAAGTTGGAAAATTGCGAAATTTTCAAAATTTTAGCCAAATTTCCGTTTTTCTCACAAATAAACGCAAGTTATTTGAATGAAATTTTACCACTATCATGAAGTACAATATGTCACGAGAAAACAATGTCAGAATCACCGGGATCCATGGAAGCGTTCCAGAGTTATGACCTCATAAAGGTACAGTGGTCAGAATTGTAAAAATTGGCCCGGTCATGAACGTGTAAACCACCCTTGGGGGTGAAGGGGTTAAATATGTGTGTCATTGTGTCCATAAGTAAAGCCCAGGTCTTATATTCAACAAATCTGTATCATTGTATATTCTCCAAATAGTTTACTTCAAATAGATAAGTTCCCTGATCGAATGACAATAGTCCGATTTTGATGCCAGCCTCATGACATTGCTGCTCACCTAGGTCACTGGCAATTTTCTCAGCTTGTTGGCTGATAATTTGCCATATGTCCATGCATCCTCCTAATTATAATGTTCTTCAATGTCCTTGTTAAACTCTGTGTTGTTGGAATGAATTCTGCATCCAGCTCATAAATTTACTGCCTCTAAATAATGAAGGGTCATGGGTGTATTTTTTGTGTAAAGACATATCAAAGAGCTGCTTTACAGGGACATTTTGTAAGGATTTTACAGGACGCACTGCATTGCAGCCTACGATGCTGCAGTGCTCACTACTCGGAGGCAGTGATTACTATGATGTAAATAATAAAAAAATATCAGCTCAGCAAGCATTTCTCATTACTATTATATTATCATCATCTTTAAAGCTGCTAGTGTCAATGACCCCCCCAAACAACGAGGGATAAAATATACAGCCAATAGATCAATAAAAATACTGCTCTGAACAGCATCATATTTTGCAGGAACTTAAGCATGGATGTAAATAATAATAATAATAATAAATTTTATTTTTATAGCGCCGACATATTCCGCAGCACTTTACATTTCAGAGGGGATTTGTACAGACAATAGACATTACAGCATAACAATAATCACATACAGTAGATTATAGCAAATACCAAGAGGAAAGAGGGCCCTGCTCGCAAGCTTACAGTCTATGAGGAAAGAGGTAGACACGAAAGGTGGGTGGTAACAGTTGCCCTGATTGTATGGACCAGCCATAATGTTAGGTGTGTGACAGTACGGATACAGAGGGCTAATGAATGCATAAAGCATGTGGGAGAATGATGCGGGGAACCTGGTTATGGTAAAACTTTTGGCTCTGCCACACAGGGATAGATTAGGTTAATGTGTTGAGGTGGTAGGCCAGTCTGAATAAATGCATTTTCAGGACACGCTTAAAATTGTGGGGATTGAGGACTAATCGTATTGACCTGGGAAGTGCATTCCAAAGAATTGGCGCGGCACGTGTAAAGTCTTGGAGACGGGAGTGGGAGGTTCTGACTATTGAGGATGCTAACCTCAGGTCATCAGCAGAACGGAGGGCGCGGGTAGGGTGGTATACTGAAACAAGGGAGGAGATGTAGGGTGGTGCTGAGCCATGGAGGGCTTTGTGAGTGAGGGTAATAAGTTTATACTGAATTCTGGAGTGGATGGGTAGCCAGTGTAATGACTGGCACAAGGTAGAGGCATCGGTGTAACGATTGGTGAGGAATATGATCCTGGCTGCAGCATTCAAGACAGATTGGAGAGGGGAGAGTTTGGTAAGAGGGAGACCGATTAGAAGAGAGTTACAATAGTCGAGACGAGAATGAATAAGAGAAACAGTAAGAGTTTTTGCAGAGTCAAAGGTAAGAAAAGGTCGAATTCTAGAAATGTTTTTGAGGTGCAGATGACAAGAGCGAGCCAGTGATCGAATGTGGGGGGCAAAGGAAAGCTCGGAATCAAGTATGACCCCAAGACAGCGGGCCTGTTGCTGGGGAGTAATAGTGGAACCACACACAGAAATGGCAATGTCGGGTATAGGTACATTAGTAGAGGGAGGAAACACCAGGAGTTCAGTCTTTGACAGGTTCAATTTCAGATTTAGTGAGGACATGATATTAGACACAGCATTTAGACAATCGCCGGTGTTTTCTAGAAAGGCTGGCGTGATGTCAGGAGAAGAAGCGTATAATTGGGTGTCATCAGCATAGAGATGGTACTGGAAACCAAATCTACTGATTGTTTGACCAATAGGGGCAGTGTACAAGGAGAAGAGGAGGGGGCCTAGAACCGATCCTTGGGGGACCCCAACAGTAAGGGGAAGATGAGAGGAGGAGGAACTGGCAAAAGATACAGTAAAGGAGCGGTCGGAGAGATAGGAGGAGAACCAGGAGAGAACGGTATCCTTGAGGCCAATGGAACGGAGCATAGTGAGGAGGAGCTGATGATCCACAGTGTCGAATGCTGCAGAGAGATCCAAGAGAATTAGCATGGAGTAGTGACCATTTGATTTAGCTGTTAGCAGATCATTAGAGACTTTAGTGAGGGCAGTTTCAGTGGAGTGTAAAGAGCGGAAACCGGATTGGAGAGGGTCGAGAAGAGAGTTTTCTGAGAGATAGCGGATAAGACGGGAGTGGACCAGGCGTTCCAGGAGTTTAGAGATGAAGGGAAGATTAGAGACAGGTCTATAGTTAGCGGCACAGTTTTGGTCGAGGGATGGTTTTTTAAGTAGTGGATGTATGATGGCATGCTTAAATGAGGAGGGAAAAATACCAGAAGAGAGAGAGAGGTTAAATATTTTAGTTAGGTGAGGGGTGACAGCAGGGGAAAGGGACTGGAGGAGCTGTGATGGAAATGGGTCACTGGTGTAAGTAGTTGGGCGAGAAGATGCAAGGAGCCTGCTTACTTCTTCATCTGTGACTGGTTCAAAATCAGAGAGTGAGTTAGATGCAGTGGGGGAGGGAGGACAGTGCATGGTATGAGGTGATTGGGAGATAATTTCCTGTCTGATCTGGTCAATTTTTTCTTTGAAGTAATTGGCCAGATCGTCAGCTCGGAGCTCCGTGGTTGGGGCCTGCACTCTTGGATTGAGTAGAGAATGAAAAGTGTCAAAGAGACGTTTCGGGTTATTGGACAGTGAGGTGATGAGGGTGTTGAAATAGGTTTGTTTTGAGAGGTGAAGGGCAGTGTTGTATGTTCTAAGCATAAACTTAAAATGGATGAAATCTTCGGGTAGATTGGATTTTCTCCACAGACGTTCGGCACACCTGGAGCACCGCTGCAGGAAACGTGTTTGCACCGTGTGCCAGGGTTGTCGCCGTCTGCGTTGTGGTGTTCTATTTATAGGGGGTGCAAATTCATCCAGGGCAGTTTGAAGTGTTTCATTGTAATGCTTCAATGCAGAATCAGGACATGAGAGGGAGGAGATAGGGGCCAATGAAGACTGCAAGTTCTTCATAAGTTTCTGGGTGTTAATGGCCTGTATGTTTCTATAAGTCTGGACAGTGGGGGTGACCTGAGCAGCCTGGCAGTTCTTGATAGAGAATGAAAGAAGATTGTGGTCAGAGAGCGGGAGAGGGGAGTTTGCAAAATCATCCACTGCACAAAGCCGAGAGAAGACCAAGTCGAGGGAGTTTCCGTCTTCATGCGTTGTAGAATTAGTAAGCTGCGAAAGGCCAAATGAGAAGGTTAGAGATAAAAGGTGAGTAGCAGATGGTGAGAGGGGAAGAGCAATGGGGATGTTGAAATCTCCCATGATGAGGGTAGGGATGTCACAGGAGAGAAAATGTGGAAGCCAAGTGGCAAAATGATCCAGGAACTGATGGGAGGGGCCGGGAGGACGATACACCACCGCCACTCGCATGGAGAAGGGGGTGTAGAGTCTGACGGCATGGACCTCAAAAGAAGGGAAGACAAGTGAGGGTACTTGAGGGATAACCTGAAAGGTACATTTTGGTGATAGGAGCAGACCAACGCCTCCACCAGCTCTACTGTCTGATCTTGGGGTATGAGAGAAGTGAAGCCCCCCGTATGAAAGAGCAGCAGCAGCGGTAGTGTCTGACTGCTGGATCCAGGTTTCAGTAAGAGCCAGGAGGTTAAGAGAACAGTTTAAAGGAATTGCAATTACTCTACAGAAATGAAGTTAATCTACAGGTTAATAGCGTGCTAAAGCTGAATGGCCGTTCCACTGAAAGCACTTAGAAAGTAAATTTTATTCCTCCGGCTTTCAGTCATAGAGGTGCAGCTGTCAGTGAGTGGTGACTAATGACACCCTAGCCAAATAGGCTGAGTTCACACGTGGCGTTTTTTTCGCGTTTCCACGGCGGTTTTAACCGCTCGATTTTGCCGCGAAAATGCAAAAAATAAGCATTCCATGCATTCCTATGGGATTCCGCAATGCTGTGCTAATGCTGCGGTTTTTACCGCGGCGGAGTCGCTTCGCGGTAAAAAACGCAGCATGCTCATTAATTTGCGGAATCGCGGCGATCCCGCACCCATAAGAATGCATTGTTCCGCTTACTTCCCGCATGTGGCTGGGCACACCATGCAGAAAGTAAGCAGAACATTTGCGGATGGTACCCACGGTCCGGAGGAGAGGAGGAGGCTGTCCTCCGGGCTTTGGGTACCATATTCCTGTAAAAAATAGAATTTAAAATAAAAAATATTGTTATTCTTACCTTCCGGCGTCCCGCGCAGCATTCCCGCCTCTCTCCACGCTCCCGGTCCCAGTAAGCCTTTGCGAAAATGCCCGCGATGATGTCCGTTCTCGCGGGATCGCGAAGTCTCGCGGTCATTCGCACGACATCATTGCGAATTACCACGAGACATCGCGATCCCGCGAGAACTGACGTCATCGTGGGCATTTTCGCAAAGGATTACTGGGAACGGATGCGCGGGACGTCGGAAGGTAAGAATAACACCATTTTTTATTTTTTTTACATTCTATCTTTTACTACTGATGCTGCATAGGCGGCCTCAGTAGTAAAAAGTTGGTCACACTTGTCAAACACTATGTTTGACGAGAGTGACCAACCTGTCAATCAGTTCTCCAAGCAATGCTCCAGATCACTTGGAAAACGCTAGCATTTTGCAAGCTAAATACGCTTGCAAAATGCTAGTTTTTCCGTGGGAAAATCGCGGGAATTTAAAATGCGATTTTCCAGGGGAATGGAATTCCGGAATTCTCGCGGTAATTTCCGCGAGAGTTCCGGTACGTGTGCACTTAGCCTTAAGGTTGGCCGATTGTTTCTGCACTGCATTAGTGCCCAGACAGCTGCCAGGGTGTGGTTACAGCCACTGCTCTCTGTATACTTGTAAGGGGTGTATAAGGACTGGTTTATGCCCCACTAGCTTCCTTGCCTGTGTATAAAGTATACGACCCTGAGAAGCTGGTACATTTAGTATGTCTTATAACACTGCTATATGTGTGTGTTGTAATATTGTTATGCTGTGTAATGCACTGTATAGATAGGGAAAGTGCAGTATTTTGGGTTTAGCCCACTAGAGGAGAGCATTGTAAGATAGTAATAAGCATATGATAGGAACTAGTTAATTTAAGAGGGGCCAATTGTGTAAGATAGAGAGAGCTTCCTGAATTTAATAGTAGGGGCTGGGTGCCTGGGCAGGGCAGTTGTGCCATGTAATGTTCAAGTAAAGGAGCCCAGCTCGTCCAGGGCATAGGAGCAATGGGAGGTAAAGGAATACAGGGCAGCTTCAACATGGTAGCAGTAAACTACGTGGGAAGATGCCTAAATGTCCGGGGCAAAACGGACAGGGAACTCCTGAATGTAGTTAGGCTGGCCAGACAAAATGCTGTGGTACCGGAGACGACAGTATGACCCTGCGATATTCCTGGAGGTGTAAGGAACAGCACAGGGAAAGGAAAGGTTATGGTGTGTGAAGGATCCTGTGTTGTACCTGAGACTAATCTGGACGAGCTGAGGCAAGAACTGAGTAAAGTTGTTTGTCTAAAACTGGATCTGAACTCTGCCTGGTATTTGAGAAGGGAAACCCCCAACAGACTGGAGAGGACTCTGATGTGCAAGTAAGTGAGCCATCAAATACACAACAGAAGGGACAATGTATTTATGTGACAGAGGGCCAGGGTGTGCCATTACTGCCACCCTCAGCCACGACAACCCCTTGGTCCCCGTTACATACTCACTTTGCCTCTATGACTGAAAGCCGGAAGCTACCAGGAGGAATAAAGTTCATTTTCTCTCGGTAGCCATGCTTTCAATGCTATTAAATTGCAGATTAATTCCATATCTGCAAGTTAGCAGCATTTGTGCACGTCACAGGTTCCCTTTAAGGCAGGATTTGCACATTTGTTGTATATGGTCCGTGCTTGGATCACAATATCCAGCTTCAACATCTGGTTTTCTGACCTGTAATAATTGCCATTTATAGGGATTCTGTATATAAAGAAGTAAGTTAAGGTCAACAAAATTTGTCAATGACACAAGAATGGATGGTCGTCATTAGGTCTAGAACTATGCATGCATTGTTTATTAAATGCTGTATATGGTCAACCAAGTTTGGAGTGGACCACAGATGTAGACAGGTGAATGTGTAGCACACCCCAATGCAGGATATTTCATTAGTTCTCTTGGGCTTGCAGATAATAATGGCAAAATGGTCTACTTGATCACATAAGACTGCAGGATATTTTTGGTGAGGTCACATTGGTATTAATAAAGTGGTATTGGTGCTAAGGGGTAACTTTTCTCCTTTTGGAGAGTGACATGCCTAGCCTGCCATGCCAATGTGAGGAGGCTTAAAAACCTTACAATGCTCATCTAGGAAATTAAATATGCAAATTGCTCTTCAGAGAGGAAGATGACTTGAACTCTAGTGCCACCTACTGGAATTAAAAAGTCATTATTGACTCTTTAACAAGCCTTGCCATATGACTTAGGATAAAATCCAAACCAGATTCTCAATTTGCAGACACAATGTTTTTGGGAATAGCCCTTCGTCAGTGCAAAATATGAGATCTGCTATGGCTATATGATAGGCTTCCTAGTGGGATCTATGGGGCAATCTCTCTTCTTGTGAAGAGAGACATGCCTAGTCTGGCATACTAATGTGAGGAGGCTTATAAGTCTTGCAATGCTCAAAAGGGATTCAATACAGTCTTTGGAGACCTCAATTGTGGCACACATCTTTTTGATCAAGGTATGGCTTTGCAATATGGTGATTTTTAATCGATTCACCACAAATCACTTTTGTAGGAGGAATTCAACAAAATGGACAAATGTGAATTTCAAAATATTCATTGAATTTTAAAAAATAAAATAAGTGGCATAAATATATATGCATACATCATAAATTCAGAAAATCAGGTATGCTAGTTTCATCTCTATATATAAATCTGAATGTGTGTGTGTGTATCACCAACCAATCATGAAGCAGCAGAGTGGGACACCAACCAATTACGAAGCAGCAGAGTGGGATGCGGTTGGAGAGCAGAGCTGAGGACGGATACAGCAGGACAATGCATGGAGAGTGGGGCTGTGAGGAAGACAGTCTTCAGGACAGGGGCGGAATAGTGCCGGCACCCTCCCAGCCCTGTCCCGGCTCAGTTGGCGGTACCCGTCGCCAACTGCGCTATCCCCCCTCTCCCCTGCAGCTTCCCGGCCTAAATTTAGTCCCCGGTTTCTACTGCGGCCTACTACAGCGCTAAGCCAAGCCCCCGTAGGCCATCTAATCACACGAGCTGCAGCTCAGCTCTAGCTCCGCCAACTCCAACAAGCTCTGCCCACTTCAGCCTCCCGTGCTGGGCCTCGCCCCCGCAGGCCGCCCAACCACATGCGCTGCAGCTCCGCTCTATCTCCACCCACTCCGCCCAGCTCTGGCCACTCCGGCCGAATGAAAAATCTGCACACATCTTCCCTCTTAAAGGGATCTCCTGTATGGAAGTTAGGGCAAATCCCTCAGCACTCTGATTCTGACCCCAGGCCCCTATTAAAGGGATCATTGGTAAGGAAGTTTGGACCGTTCCACTCAGCTCTGTGGTTCTGACTCCAGGGTCTCTTAAAGGGATCCCCAGTATGGAAGTTAGGGCAATTCCACTCAGTGTTCTGGTTCTGACCCCAGGCCCCTCTTAAATGATCCACTGTTTGGAAGTCAGGGCAATTGCCTTCAAATGCTCTGGTACTGACCCCAGACCTCTATTAAAGGGATCATTGATATGGAAGTCAGGGAAAATCCATCCAGAGCTTTGGTTTTGACCCCAGGCCTCTCTTAAAGGGATCCCCGGTATGGAACTTAGGACTGTTCCACTCAGCGCTGTGGTTCTGACCCCAGGGCCTCTTAAAGGGATCATTGGTATGGAAGTTAGGGCAAATCCACTCAGAGATCTGATTCTGACCCCATGCCCCTCTTAAAGTGAAGGCAAATCCACTCTGCGCTTTGGTACTGACCCCAAGCCCCTCTTAAAGGGATCCGCGGTATGGAAGTGAGGGGAAATCCACTCTGCGCTCTGATTCTGACCACAGGCCTCTCTTAATGGGATCTCCGGTATGGAAGTTAGGGTAAATCCCTCAGTGCTCTGATTCTCACCCCAGGCTTCTATTAAAGGGATCATTGGTATTTAAGTCAGGGCAAATCCACTCAGCGCTCTGGTTCTCACCCCAGTTTCTCTTAAAGGGATCATTGGTATGGAATTTAGGGCAAATCCACTCTGCGCTTTGGTTCTGACCCCAGGGTCTCTTAAAGGGATCCCTGGTATGGATGTGAGGGCAAATCCACTCTGCGCTCTGATTCTGACCCCAGGCCTCTCTTAAAGAGATCTCTGGTATGGAAGATAGGGTAAATCCCTTAGTGCTCTGATTCTCACCCCAGGCTTCTATTAAAGGGATCATTGGTATTTAAGTCAGGGCAAATCCACTCAGCGTTCTGGTTCTGACGCCAGGCTGATGGGATGATGTGGGATATTAGGGGTAGTAGTCCGGTGGCTCTGGCTGATGGGATGATGTGGGATATTAGGGGTAGTAGTCCGATGGCTCTGGCTGATGGGATGATGTGGGATATTAGGGGTAGTAGTCCAGTGACTCTGGCTGACGGGATGATGTGGGATATTGGGGGTAGTAGTCCGGTGGCTCTGGCTGATGGGATGATGTGGGATATTAGGGGTAGTAGTCCGGTGGCTCTGGCTGATGGGATGATGTGGGATATTAGGGGTAGTAGTCCGGCAGCAGAGATAGGATGATATGGGATATTAGTGGAAGTTGTCCGGTAGCTATGGCTGATGGGATGATGTGGGATATTAGGGGGAGTAGTCCAATGGCTCTGGCTGAAGGGATAATGTCTGATATTAGGGGTAGTAGTCCTGTGGCTTTGACAGGATGATGTGGGATATTAGGGGTAGTAGTCCGGTAGCTTTGACGGGATGATGTGGGATATTAGTAGTCCAGTGGCTCTGGCTGATGGGACGATGTGGGATACTAGGGGTAGTAGTCTGGTAGCTCTGGCTGACTGGATGATGTGGGATATTATAGTGAATGTGGCCATGCGGAGTGAGCGGGGCTCTACACCCAGCTTTATATATATAGATATAATCATTATAACTTGTTATAACTAACCGTAGTTAGTTACTATGCCTGGGCAGTGCCGGGCTCTTCAGCTAGTGCTAAATAAAACTCTTAAAACAAAATCATGAAGAGGGAGATCAAAAATATATGTCTTCCCTTACATGTCTGCTGCAAATGAACAGAAGCAGAATTTATGTTCTGTTGCACTTTTGAAGCACTTAATATATTTGCTTTCCTGAAATCTATATAAGCAAAATGAGAAATTTATAGCTAGGAGAATATTACATAATTCCAAATCCAATCATATTGTTCCATGATGCCACTAGCATTCCTCCATACCAAGCAACATAATCCACTCAAGCTAAAAGGTATCATTGGAAATTGAAGTATCACTTCAAGTGCAATAAACCTATTTGAAATGTCATAGACAACCTCCCTATGTTATCACATTAAATTGCTTATTACTTGCCAAAGTGTCACTCAGTGTTTAAGGATCTTTACCCTTTCCTATCGTAAGCAAATCACTCATACTTTTACCACTAGATGGTTCAGGCTGACTTTAACCTCAAAACATTTTCAATTCTAATGTGCTTTTATTCTGTATGATATTATGCTCTACTGTACCGGTTGACATCCTATTTTTCTACTGACCTGTTCACTATTCACATCTACATTTCAATTTCTATTGCTTATGTGTCTACAAGCCTTTCCATGTCTTGTCAGAAATGTAGTGATAGGTGTTACTATGATGACAATCACACCCATATTATATCTGACTAAGTTACAAAAAAACACCAGTAGTTTAGGTAACATTTAAAAAATAGGATACCCTATAACAGATACTGTATTACAATAGGGCCTTAAAGAGGACCGTTCATGACTTTTTAGCCTTTAAACTGACTATATCCTGAGATAGAAGCTGAATAACTGAGTAGCATGTGTTTCACCATTTTGTGATAGATCCTGTCATTACTGGAATATGAGCTAATAAACTTTTTGTCTAAATTTTCCCTTCAGCCACATCGATGGTAACAGATTCTTATCAGGGGTTGTATACTACAGTATTTCTACCTTTGTGATGCTGGCCAAATATAATTGAACATTGGTATGGAGCAAGCAGCATCCCATGATCTAGCTCCACAAAAAGAGCCGTACTGCCCATCACTAGCCTCTATGACGAGCAGCTGTTGCACTTGCTGCTCTCCTCCTGTTTCCACACTGTGTGAACCAGTAGGTATCCGTTGTAAGGACTACTTATGCTGAGAATCCTTACACTGACCTTCACTGTAGGTATATTTTGTCTGCTCTACCTCTGTAAAACTGCCAGCTTTATGATTGGACAACATCATAGAGGTGAAAATAGTTCACGCCTCTTTAAAAGAAGTTCCTTCTTCAGGGTTTTGATGAAAGGTGACATAATGTGCAGTTGCTGGAATCATTTATTTTTCGTTGTTGGTATGCTATCAGCTTAGCATTATATTAATTTGGTGATGGCAACAGTGAAAAGGCCATTTCTCCAAAGTGTCTTAGGAACCCAGACTGCATGTCGCTTGTGCCACTGTTAACAGCCTGTGTGGCCACATTATGCTACCATGTACTGCGACATCTCTAGTCTTGTCTCTCATTGAGCACCACAGGAACGTCATTGGTTGAGAATTACAAAGGAAGCTGACAGAAGTGGATTCTGATTATTTGCCCAAATACATTCAGCATAGCAGAACATAAGTATGTGTTTTTTCTGTGCTTCATGCCCATATTTCATATTGAATACATTAAGGTGTTTTGAAAAGTGAGTTTCCATATTTTCATCATGTGAATATCATTAACATGCCTATCCATCCTGTGGTTTTCATAATGTTACGACTTTTCCTTCTCAGTGTTCCACTTTCAATGTTGAAGAGAGAATGTGTAAAATTTAAAAAAGAAAAAAATATAAAAAAAAATTTTTAATATTGAAACTTGATTTGAAGGGAGTGTATTACCCTAAATGCAAAATTCTACTTTGACTATCTAAACTACATAACCTTGTAGGAAATGATGAATCAATAAAATAAAATAGTTTTTTTTTAATCTATTCCTCCATTGTCCAAAAAATCTACTTTATTGTGATGTGTAATTAAAGGTGCTCGGTGCACCCTTGATGTGGTAAAACGCTTGTTACACTCTTTGACCCACTTAATTTAGATTATTGTCGATTATTGCCACACCTTCTATTTTGATTGACTGTGCTGACATTCCCAGAGCTAATTCTCTTTGAAGATCAACCTCTGTTATGTGATCAGTGACCCTGTGCACAGAACATTCTTTCCTTTTTGATAGCATCACTCAGGTATAGCTGTGTAGCAATGTCAGGTGCTCAGAGAGATTTGTGAGCTCTCTCCTGCACTGGAGTGAAAGCAGAGGATATCAGCACTGTCAACAGTGAGGAGAGAGATTTGTGAGCTCTCTCCTGCACTGGAGTGAAAGCAGATGATATCATCACTGTCAATAGTGAGGAGAGAGAGATTTGTGAGTTCTCTCCTGCACTGGAGTAACAGCAAAGAATATGAGCACTGTAAACAGTGAGGAGAGAAAGATTTGTGAGCTCTCTCCTGCACTGGAGTGAAAGCAGAATAGATGAACACTGTCAACAGCGAGGAAAGAGATTTGTGAACTCTCTCCTGCACTGGATTGAAAGCAAAGGATATGAGCACTGTAAACAGAGAGGAGAGAGAGATTTGTGAGCTCTCTCCTGCACTGGAGTGAAAGAAAAGGATATGACCACTGTCATCAGTGAGGGGACAGAGATTCCTGAACCCTCTCCTGCACTGGAGTGAAAGCAGAAGAGATGAACACTGTCAACAGTGAGGAATGAGAGACTTATGAGCTCTCTCCTGCACTGGAGTGAAAGCAGAAGAGTTGAACACTTTAGGAATCTAAATAAGTTGGTGGAACAGTGGAATGAGGTATTTAGACACAGCAAGGATGCACTGAGTATCTTAATTTACATATTACAATGCATTATTTTGTGAAGCAATGGAGGAACAGTTTTAAAAATTAAAGAACATTTTTATTGTTGCTTCATTGCCTTAAAATCTTTCTGGTAAATTTGAAGTGACAAACTCCACTTAAACACAATGGTCCTGATTCTTCAAGAATGGCTTTATTCACACCAATCTTGATGAGTGAGAGGCTATTGATTCATCAAAAGGCACAAACTGCTTAATAAATCCAACATGTCTGAAAAGTGGCACGTGCCTCAGTGCACCTCACCACAAATCTTATTCCTGTCAGTGACGGAAGTAACATTTTTGCATACTGTATGACACCACTTTTGATTGATTTGTTATGTGAAAGTTGACATGCCCTAGCCTAACCTGGTTCCTCCTCATCTCTGCCACTTTAGTGGAACTGACCAAAATGGTCTAAAAATATTAAAAGTTGATTTTGGTTCCAAATTTATGTTGCGAAAATTTTTTTGGAGAGCACTCAACATGTTTTAAGCCATAATTATGCTAAAAAAAACTTTGCTGAATCAGGGCCTAGGTGATTTACTGATGAAACATTAAGGAATATTACAATGCAAAATCTACTTGACTTATGGGATGGAGTCTATTATCCCATATATAGTAATCGAGTATTTACAGAACAAAATAAATATAATTGTTATATCAAAAAAGATGTAAGTTATTCACATATACAAATAATACGATATAATGAACACCTTACCCGCCACAAAACACACTCTCCATAGGCCAGCATGTAATGCCATCTTGACTTCAGTTGTTTGATTTTGAGGTGAGACAATCCCTTCTTCCATGTACAGCCAGTAGTCAGTGCTAACGGCTATGCCCACCAGAAGGAGACCACACGCTCCGAAGACACTACTAAGTAGGGTCAATGCACGGCTGCTGCAATTACTCATCCTAGGGCGTAGGAGGAATCCAGTCACAAATGTTGCAGTTACCTGTTTAGAAAAGTAAGAAAAAGAAGATAACATGTAAGATTAGTACCACTGGGGGTAAGTTTTAATGACACGCATTCGGTATGACGTCTGTACAGGTCTGTCCTTGTATTTAAGATTCTCCAACATGGAAAAAAACGTGAAAGTAGGTATTTTTATTCTGAAATATGAACAGAGATGTCAATCTTGAAGTGTCCTCAAGCCTTCCACAGGGTGGTCCACAATAGGTGTGTGATGTTCAAAGGAGCGGTGGGAGGCAAAACTAATTCTACTATGTTGTTATAGGTAGTAGTCAAGGGGAAGCATATGGAAAAAAAATCAATAAAATGTAAATGTGTTTGGTAGAGTTGAGCGAAACAGGTCGGTCAGATTCAAAAGTCGCCGACTTTCGCCAAAGTCTGGTTTCACCGAGCGAAACCCGACCATAGAGTGAGGTCCGCCATGCGGTCGTCGACCCGAGCACCAAAGTCGGATCTCACAGAATGCTTCACGTGACTTTTTTTTTCAGCCAATGAGCAAGGACGTACACTGTGGGCAACGAGATGACATGTGCAGGGTCCGGGGAGAGAGAGAGATTTTGCACACTTTAAAAAAGCGGTCCAGCATGTATGTGTCCTTCACTCCTTGCCGACTTTGCTCCCCCATTGACTTGCATTGGGTTTCATGTTTCAGTCAGACCTTCGACTTTTCCCGATAGTCGGACGATTTCGTTCGACTCGACTTTTGAGAAAGTCGGCTTTCATGAAACCCGACTCGACCCTAAAAAAGGCAGAGTCGCTCATCTCTAGTGTTTGGCACTGTTGTTCACAAACTTTGTCAACCGCATTGGTGATCTGGTGAGGAATCTTAGATAGTGGGTGACTTGATAGTCCTGTAAAATGTAACTTTAAAAATTATTAGTTGGTTACATACATTAACTTTGCTCTTGGGTCTAAAGAAAGGGGTTATGGTTTTGACTCATATTGTCCTTCTGGGTATGTGAGATCCCAAAACTTGTGACCAAGTCACACGCTTGCTACATACGTGATCATCCACTACACATGCACCTTAGTTATAAGTGGGCACAAACACACAATGGATGCGCATTTACAAAATCACTGGATACACAGATAGGAAAGGACCTTTGTGGAAGAACCGTATAAAGGCTCTTTCTAATCCAAAACTTCATCATAATGTACAATTCCACATATTTTGGAGGTGGAAATGGGCCCCTTTAACTCTTTGGTCCATGTGTGGTTGCACGAGTTGCACCAATGATATGTCTGCCCTTCCACAAAATACAGACATGCACACTTACATGTGCAGTTTTACATAAAAACATGGCTCTAAGGGGTAAGGTTTCTCCTTGTGGAGAGTGACAAACCACATCTGGAATGCCAGTATGAGGAGATTGAAACACCTTGCATGCTCCTCTGGTAAATTAAATATGAAAATTGTCTCTTCAGAGAGGAAGAGGACTTGAACTCTGTGCCACCTATTGGAGGTAGCACTTCTAGAAGTTAATATTGACCCATAATGAGCCATTTCCCCGTTACATCCCAGTCTTAGCCTCTCACCTAGCCAAATTTGATCTCATATTTTGCACTGATGAGGGGCAATACCCCGAAACACCATGTCTGCAAATTGGGATTCAAGTTTGACTTTTATCCTAAGTCATGTAACAAGTAGTGTTGAGCATTCCGATACCGCAAGTATCGGGTATCGGCCGATATTAGCGGTATCGGAATTCCGATACTTAATTCCGATACTTTTTTCATATCGGATTCCGGGATCGGAATCGGAATAGGAAGTTCCCATCATGCTATGAGCCTGCTTGCTTTGATTAAGCCAATGGGAATCCTCCGAAGTGTGGGCACATCCTGTTAGGCATGTAGGCATGTTAACTATTGGCATGGCTGTGATTGGCTGCCGAAATGATGTCATGATGCACTATAAAAGCCACCGCAGCCGCCATTTCTGGTCACGCTGCTGTGAATTCAGTTAGGGACAGGCTGCTGTAGAAGACTGTGAGGGACAGTTAGAAATAGCGATTCCACCAAACATCTAGTGCTTTACCCAGGCTACATAAACCACCACTGTAGCGTTCTTTGCCCTAGCAGCAGTGTTCACAGCTGTCTGCAAGGGCTGTGTGAGTGCAGCTCACGCTGTGGAGTGGGTCCTGCAGCCACGTCAGGCTGTAGGCCACCCAGTGTGATCACTGCTGCCTCATACATCTTTTATTTTTTGAGCTGCATTTTTTAAATAATTTCAATCTAGTGTGCTTCCATCCGTATCCATATACGTTGGTTGCAAACACTAGTAGTAGACAGCGGAGCCTTTCTGCAGCCTTTCAGTGCTAGTGTCCACTTTGCTGCACTGTTCACGGCTGTCTGAGAGGTCTCTGACTGTGTGTGAGTGCAGCTCACGCTGAGTAGTGTGTCCTGCAGCTACGTCTGGCTGTAGGACGCTCAGCGTGCGTCACTGCCTCACACATATTTTTATTTGAGTGCAGCTCATTTTTTCTTCTATTAGTGTGCATCCATCCGTCTCCATCTACGGTGGTTGCAAACACTATATAGGAGTACACAGCGGAGCCTTTCTGCAGCCTGTCAGTGCCAGTGCCCACTTAGCTGCACTGTTGACGGCTGTCTGAGAGGTCTCTGACTGTGTGTGAGTGCAGCTCACGCTGAGTAGAGTGTCCTGCAGCTACGTCTGGTTGTAGGACGCTCAACGTGCGTCACTGCCTCACACATATTTGTCTTTGAGTGCAGCTCATTTTTTCTTCTCCTATTAGTGTGCATCCATCCGTATCCATCAACATTGGTTGGTTGCAAACACTATATAGGAGTAGATAGAGGAGCCTTTTTTTCTGGCTTGTGCCCTGCCGGCGCAGCCAGATTAGTATTACCCAATTTTTTTGGAGCCTCATCTTTTGCATTGTAGGTTACCTGCCTGCATTGTAATAGCTCCAAAAAGTTGGTGATACTATCAGTTTCAATTCTTTGTTCTCATACTTTGAGTTTGTTTCAAACAAAGAAACCACATAAAAAGTTCACCAAACACTACATTTTGAACTTGTGTAGGCCACATCAGCTCCTATTAAAGTCTAGTCCACACACACACACTTCATAAAATTAGTGTTTCTTGTACCTGTAACCAGCTGTTCAGGAATAAGCACACTAAGGCCCCCCTTTGTACTTTTTTGCCTATCTTAAGCAGTCTTGCAAGATGAAGAAGGCAGGGAGTAAGGCGCGGGGGCGTGGGCGTGGAGTTTCAGCAGGGAGAGGACGTGGGGATTCTGCAGGGAGAGGACGTGGGGATTCTACAGGTAGAGGACGTGGGGATTCTGGGCCTGCTGCGGGCACCAGTGGATCAGCATCCCCCAGTTTTAGCAGGCAACAGTCCTTTATGCGCAGCTTTGTAGGACCTCAACGTACCCCACTGCTGCGGGAGGAACAAATTGAAGCCGTTGTCGGATGGATGGCAGCTAACGCATCGACTTCAATTACTTCCGCATCCTCTCAGGGTCAGAGCACCGAAGAGCAACCATCTGTCTCTTCACCACCTGCCAAAGTGCCCAGGCAGTCAGAGAGACATGGACAGGAGCCATCACAGTCTCTACTTCTGTTCTCGGAATCTGTTGGCTTGGAAAGAGGGGGCCAGCCAAGCAGCATTCCTGAATGTGAAGAAGAGGGAGTATGCAGTGATGCGCAACTTCTTTGTCCCTCTGAATCTGAAGAGGCGAGTGGGCCAGTGCCTATGGTCAGCACACCTCAGTACGCATCAGATGATGACGAGACTCAGTTGCCACTTTCTGGTGCGTACGGTGCTGGCGAGACAACCCCGGAGAAGCAGCTGTTTGAAGAGGGGAGGGAAGATGATGAGGTCCTTGACCCATCATGGCGTGAGCAACAGGAAGGTGGTGGTAGCAGCTCTGAGGAAGAGATTCCCCTACCGGCCAAAACAGGAGGCAGAGGGAGGGGGAAGACTTGGTTGCCTGTACCCTCCACTTCGGCACCCGTTAGGAGCATTCCTCCTTCCAAAGGCAAACCGGGCGCTCACAAGAGTTGCAGTGCGTGGTCCTTTTTTGACACAGTTGCAGATGACATTTGCTTTGTCAAATGCAAGCTGTGTCATCAGAGAGTCAAAAGAGGGAGAAATGTCAGCAACCTCAATACCACAAATATGTGGAAACATGTGCGCACCAAGCACGAGTTGGAGTTGCAGAGACACCCTGAAGACGTAGGCCAACGTACAGCACCACCTACCACCTCTTCAGTTCGTGTTGGGCCCTCTTCCTCCAGCTCACACACTGCTGGTTCGGCTTCCTCACAGGATCGCCAAGGAAGAACCTCTGCCACTGTTGTCCGGAGACCCTGTCAGATTCCACCCATAACAGCACGTTCCCATCCATCACAGCCATCGGTAGCACAGGCATGGGATAAAAGGCGCCCTTACTCGGCAAACCATCCCCGAGCACAGTCTCTGAATGCTGGCATTGCCAAACTTCTGGCAGTTGAAATGCTGTCATTCAGGCTGGTGGACACTGACACCTTCCGGGACTTAATGGCATTGGCAGTCCCCCAATACAACGTGCCCAGCTGCTTTTATTTCAGCAGGCGAGCCGTCCCTGCCCTGCAGAAACATGTTGAGGGCAAAATAAAACATGCGCTACTAAACGCCATTAGTAGCAAGGTCCACCTGACCACCGATGCGTGGACCAGTAACCATGGACAGGGACGATACCTTTCCCTCACTGCCCACTGGGTCAATGTTGTGGAGCCGGGTACGGATCTGGAGAGTGGCGCTGTACGTGTTCTTCCAACGCCACGGATTGCAGGACTCCAGTCTGTACACATAGACTCCTCCTCCTACTCAAGTTCCTCAGAAACAGCAGAGCAGGAGCCTGTTACGACCGATATGAGCACAGCCGTGGCCAAACGTCAACAGGCTGTACTCAAATTAATTTCTTTGGGGAATCGAAGCCACACAGCGCAGGAGCTCTGGAATGCTATCAAGCTGGAGAGCGATGTGTGGTTTGGGCCAGCGAATCTCCAGCCGGGCTTGGTAGTGTGTGACAATGGCCGAAATCTGGTGGCAGCTCTTGGCCTAGGCAACCTCACACACATCCCATGTCTGGCACATGTTCTTAACTTGGTCGTGCAGAGCTTTCTGAGGGACTATCCGGATCTTGATGCACTGTTACACAAGGTCCGCATAGAGTGCGCTCACTTGCGACGTTCCAGCACGGCAAGATCGCGCCTCGCTGCTCTGCAGCGACGATTTGGCCTTCCGGAACATCGCATCATATGTGACCTACCCACCCGGTGGAATTCAACGTTACATATGTTGGAGCGGTTGTGTGAGCAGCAGGCAGCAGTCATGGAGTACCAGCTGCATCAGGCGCAAACAAGTCGCACTGTGCGCCGTTCACACTTCAGCACCATTGAGTGGGCCTCTATGAAGGACATCTGCCTCGTTTTGCGTGCCTTCGATGAATCCACGCGGATGGCGAGTGCAGATGATGCACTAGTCAGCATGACTGTCCCCCTTATCTGCCTGCTTCAACAAACACTGCAAGCACTAAGGGATGAGGTTTCAGAAGAGGTGGAGGATGAGGAGTCCCAAATGCCATCTGCTTCTGGACAGTCTGCGCTACGTGTTTCCTCACAAAGGCCTAGGCAGGGGACACTTTGTGAGGAGGATGAGGAGGAGTCGATGGAGGAGGAAGACATCTCTCCAGAGGAGGGAGGTACACAAACCTCTACTCAGTATGTACAGCGAGGGTGGGGTGATGCAGAGCAGGTCGAGGTCACGCCTCAAACAGGGGACAGCGGTTCTTTGGCAGTTGGGAGTCTGCAGCACATGGTTGATTTCATGCTGCAGTGCCTGAGAAACGACCGCCGCATCGCCCACATTCTCGTCTCGGCTGATTATTGGGTGTACACCCTCCTAGATCCTCGCTACCGGGACAGCGTACAAAGGCTCATACCAACGTTGAACCGGGAGCGTAAAATGCGGGAGTACGAAGAGTCACTGGTGCAGTCCATAATGTTTTCCATTCCACCCGACAGCATTGTTGCTAGTGCTTTACAAAGCAGCTCTGTGCGTCGAGGCAGTGGAGGAAACTCTGCACAAAGAGGGAGCAGAGGCAGTGCCGCAGCACAAGGCAAGACCACTATGGCCCAAATGTGGCAAAGTTTTGTGTGTCCACCACAATTGTCTACACCATCAGCGACGCCTCGAGTCAGCAGGAGGCAACGCTTCCGTCAGATGGTGTCAGACTACATGTCTTGCCCTGTCGCTGTACTCCCAGATGGCTCTTCCCCCTTCAAGTTTTGGGTCTCTAAGCTGGATACATGGCCAGAGCTTAGCCAGTATGCATTGGAGGTGCTGGCTTGCCCTGCTGCCAGTGTATTATCGGAACGTGTCTTTAGTGCCGCAGGTGGTGTACTAACAGACCGTCGCACGCGACTATCTTCCGATAATGTTGACCGGCTGACTTTTCTGAAAATGAACAAGGCCTGGATCTCCAAAGACTTTGCCATTCCTCTTACAGACTAAATTAGTGGTTGGCAACTGTATCCAGGTCTGCTGGTGTGTTCATTTTTCTACCACCTGAACTATAATCCCTGTGCTTCAACACAGCCAGTTGTCGCTCAGATGTGTCGTCTGCACAGAGAAACACACTAGCTCCTGTGTTACTGGGGTTCAGTAATGCCAGCTGATCCCCTGCTGTGTGGACGGCAGAGTCACCAGCTCCATCAACATTCAAACCACTACTGATTTTTAACCGTGCCCAACTTAGGTCTCTGGCTCCACTGTCTCTACTATTTCCCCTGTGTGTCCGGCAAGGTCTCCTGCTCTGTCCACATTCCCATAACCAGTAGTGGGAATGAGGACAGAGCTGGCGAACTTGCCGGACAAACATCAGGGGATCAACTGATGGGACTGAGCACCAGTAACACAGGAACAAGTGTAGATTGTGCTGACGCCACTTCAGAGATGTAGCTGGCGGGGTTGGAGGCCAGGGTAAATAGTAGAGACAGTGGAGCCAGAGGCCTAAGTGGAGCATGGTTAGAATCAGTAGTAGTCCACAACCTCCATAAAAACCGATGCCCATTGGCCTCTGCATGCGGCATGCGTAATCCTGGGCTCCAACAGCGTCAGTTGGTGTTCAGAAGTGTCGTCTCCACAGAGCCAAACACATTCGTTCAAGTGTTAGTGGGGTTCAGCACTGCCAGCTGTTCCCCTGCTGTGGAGATGGCAAGTCTCCTGCTGCCTTCACCTGCCAAAATCCAGTAGGCCCCAGCCTGCTCCTCGCCTAATCCTGGGCTCCAACAGCGTCAGTTGGTGTTCAGAAGTGTCGTCTCCACAGAGCCAAACACATTCGTTCAAGTGTTAGTGGGGTTCAGCACTGTCAGCTGTTCCCCTGCTGTGGAGATGGCAAGTCTCCTGCTGCCTTCACCTGCCAAAATCCAGTAGGCCCCAGCCTGCTCCTCGCCTAATCCTGGGCTCCAACAGCGTCAGTTGGTGTTCAGAAGTGTCGTCTCCACAGAGCCAAACACATTCGTTCAAGTGTTAGTGGGGTTCAGCACTGTCAGCTGTTCCCCTGCTGTGGAGATGGCAAGTCTCCTGCTGCATTCACCTGCCAAAATCCAGTAGGCCCCAGCCTGCTCCTCGCCTAATCCTGGGCTCCAACAGCGTCAGTTGGTGTTCAGAAGTGTCGTCTCCACAGAGCCAAACACATTCATTCAAGTGTTAGTGGGGTTCAGCACTGTCAGCTGTTCCCCTGCTGTGGAGATGGCAAGTCTCCTGCTGCATTCACCTGCCAAAATCCAGTAGGCCCCAGCCTGCTCCTCGCCTAATCCTGGGCTCCAACAGCGTCAGTTGGTGTTCAGAAGTGTCGTCTCCACAGAGCCAAACACATTCGTTCAAGTGTTAGTGGGGTTCAGCACTGTCAGCTGTTCCCCTGCTGTGGAGATGGCAAGTCTCCTGCTGCCTTCACCTGCCAAAATCCAGTAGGCCCCAGCCTGCTCCTCGCCTAATCCTGGGCTCCAACAGCGTCAGTTGGTGTTCAGAAGTGTCGTCTCCACAGAGCCAAACACATTCGTTCAAGTGTTAGTGGGGTTCAGCACTGTCAGCTGTTCCCCTGCTGTGGAGATGGCAAGTCTCCTGCTGCATTCACCTGCCAAAATCCAGTAGGCCCCAGCCTGCTCCTCGCCTAATCCTGGGCTCCAACAGCGTCAGTTGGTGTTCAGAAGTGTCGTCTCCACAGAGCCAAACACATTCGTTCAAGTGTTAGTGGGGTTCAGCACTGTCAGCTGATCCCCTGCTGTGGAGATGGCAAGTCTCCTGCTGCATTCACCTGCCAAAATCCAGTAGGCCCCAGCCTGCTCCTCGCCTAATCCTGGGCTCCAACAGCGTCAGTTGGTGTTCAGAAGTGTCGTCTCCACAGAGCCAAACACATTCGTTCAAGTGTTAGTGGGGTTCAGCACTGTCAGCTGTTCCCCTGCTGTGGAGATGGCAAGTCTCCTGCTGCCTTCAC
The DNA here is from genome assembly GCF_039654945.1 of Dendrobates tinctorius. NCBI lineage: Eukaryota > Metazoa > Chordata > Amphibia > Anura > Dendrobatidae > Dendrobates > Dendrobates tinctorius. The sequence goes on along the minus strand of NW_027361696.1, from coordinate 92,850,501 downwards.
CTGCCAAAATCCAGTAGGCCCCAGCCTGCTCCGCTCCTAATCCTGGGCTCCAACAGCGTCAGTTGGTGTTCAGAAGTGTCGTCTCCACAGAGCCAAACACATTCGTTCAAGTGTTAGTGGGGTTCAGCACTGTCAGCTGTTCCCCTGCTGTGGAGATGGCAAGTCTCCTGCTGCCTTCACCTGCCAAAATCCAGTAGGCCCCAGCCTGCTCCTCGCCTAATCCTGGGCTCCAACAGCGTCAGTTGGTGTTCAGAAGTGTCGTCTCCACAGAGCCAAACACATTCGTTCAAGTGTTAGTGGGGTTCAGCACTGTCAGCTGTTCCCCTGCTGTGGAGATGGCAAGTCTCCTGCTGCATTCACCTGCCAAAATCCAGTAGGCCCCAGCCTGCTCCTCGCCTAATCCTGGGCTCCAACAGCGTCAGTTGGTGTTCAGAAGTGTCGTCTCCACAGAGCCAAACACATTCGTTCAAGTGTTAGTGGGGTTCAGCACTGCCAGCTGTTCCCCTGCTGTGTGGATGGCAGTCTCTCCTGCTGTCACCTCATTCAAAATACAGTAGGCCTCTGCCTACACCCTCCTATTTCCTGGGCTTCAACACAGCCAGTTGTAGTTCGGAAGTGCCGTCCACACGGAAAGAGACACTTGCTCCCGTGTCTCAGTGGGGTTCAGTAACGTCAGCTGATCCCCTGCTGTGTGGATGGCAGTCTCTCCTGCTGTCACCTCATTCAAAATACAGTAGGCCTCTGCCTACACCCTCCTATTTCCTGGGCTTCAACACAGCCAGTTGTAGTTCGGAAGTGCCGTCCACACGGAAAGAGACACTTGCTCCCGTGTCTCAGTGGGGTTCAGTAACGTCAGCTGATCCCCTGCTGTGTGGATGGCAGTCTCTCCTGCTGTCACCTCATTCAAAATACAGTAGGCCTCTGCCTACACCATCCAATTTCCTGGGCTTCAACACAGCCAGTTGTAGTTCGGAAGTGCCGTCCACACGGAAAGAGACACTTGCTCCCGTGTCTCAGTGGGGTTCAGTAACGTCAGCTGATCCCCTGCTGTGTGGATGGCAGTCTCTCCTGCTGTCACCTCATTCAAAATACAGTAGGCCTCTGCCTACACCATCCTATTTCCTGGGCTTCAACACAGCCAGTTGTAGTTCGGAAGTGCCGTCCACACGGAAAGAGACACTTGCTCCCGTGTCTCAGTGGGGTTCAGTAACGTCAGCTGATCCCCTGCTCTGTGGATGGCAGTCTCTCCTGCTGTCACCTCTTTCAAAATACAGTAGGCCTCTGCCTACACCCTCCTATTTCCTGGGCTTCAACACAGCCAGTTGTAGTTCGGAAGTGCCGTCCACACGGAAAGAGACACTTGCTCCCGTGTCTCAGTGGGGTTCAGTAACGTCAGCTGATCCCCTGCTGTGTGGATGGCAGTCTCTCCTGCTGTCACCTCATTCAAAATACAGTAGGCCTCTGTCTACACCCTCCTATTTCCTGGGCTTCAACACAGCCAGTTGTAGTTCGGAAGTGCCGTCCACACGGAAAGAGACACTTGCTCCCGTGTCTCAGTGGGGTTCAGTAACGTCAGCTGATCCCCTGCTTTGTGGATGGCAGTCTCTCCTGCTGTCACCTCATTCAAAATACAGTAGGCCTCTGCCTACACCCTCCTATTTCCTGGGCTTCAACACAGCCAGTTGTAGTTCGGAAGTGCCGTCCACACGGAAAGAGACACTTGCTCCCGTGTCTCAGTGGGGTTCAGTAACTTCAGCTGATCCCCTGCTTTGTGGATGGCAGTCTCTCCTGCTGTCACCTCATTCAAAATACAGTAGGCCTCTGCCTACACCCTCCTATTTCCTGGGCTTCAACACAGCCAGTTGTAGTTCGGAAGTGCCGTCCACACGGAAAGAGACACTTGCTCCCGTGTCTCAGTGGGGTTCAGTAACGTCAGCTGATCCCCTGCTGTGTAGATGGCAAAGTCTCCTGCTGCCTACACAGTCATACCACTACTGATTTTTAACCGTGCTCCAATTAGGCCTGTGGCTCCACTGTCTCTCGTATTTCCCCTGTCCTCCAACCCCGCCAGTTACAGCTCCGAAGTGGCGTCTGCACAATCCACACTTGTTCCTGTGTTCCAGGTGTTCAGTCCGGTCAGTTAATCCCCTGATGTGTGTCCGGCAATGTCGCCTGCTCTGTCCACATTCCCATTATGGGAATGTGGACAGAGCAGGCGACATTGCCGGACACACATCAGGGGATTAACTGACCGGACTGAACACCTGTAACACAGGAACAAGTGTGGATTGTGCAGACGCCACTTCGGAGCTGTAACTGGCGGGGTTGGAGGACAGGGGAAATACGAAAATCAGTGAAGCCACAGGCCTAAGTGGAGCTTGGTTCAAATTAGTAGTCTACAACCGATCTTAAAATTTCTTCAATGCAGCCTCAGCCTGCTCCGTGCTTGTCCCTGGGCTTCAACACAGCCAGTTGTTGCTCGGAAGTGCCGTCTTCACAGAGTAAAACACTAGCTCCTGTGTTTGTGGGGTTCAGTAACGTCAGCTGTTCCCCTGCTGTTTTGATGGCAATCTGTCCTGCTGCCTCCCAATTGACAGCACATCAGGCCTCAGCCTGCTAAGTGCTTGTCCTGGGCTCCAACATCGCCAGTTGCTGCTCATAACTGACTTTGGCACGGGTACTCCCTCCTGCCCAGCTTGGTTCCAGCCCTGCCTGCTGTTTCCGGGAAGTGTCAATGTCAGTTTGCCACCCCAAGTTGCCATGTCGTGTTGCGGTTGGGTTAGCCGAGGCTAGGGTGCCAGCAGTTTAGGTGCTTCCTATGTGGACTGCGGGTTCTGGTAAGAAAGGCTTGTTCCATAGTGCCAGTAGGACAAGCACCCCCTGTAGGACTGTGTGATTCGGTAACTGCGGCCAGCTTGCGGCATGCCAACTTTGCTTTTCAGGGGTAACTTCTGATACCCCTCCGTGTTCCAGCACCGTCAGCTGGTTCTCGTCAGAGCCTTTGGCCTAGGTGCCTCCATCTCGGTATCCGAGTTCCGGCAACGTCTGCTGGTCCTTGGTAGTGCTTTGTAGCACAGGTACCTCCTGCTTAGTAACCGGGTTCCAGCACCGTCAGCTGGTCCTCGGTTGTGCCATTGGCTCTTATTCCTTCTGCTGCCCCTCCGGGTGCCAGCACTGTCAGCTGGTCCTCGCTATTTCCATTTGCTCTTGCAGCTTATGCTACCCCTCCGGGTTCCTGCACCGTCAGCTGGTTCTCGGCAGAGCCTTTGGCCTAGGTGCCTCCATCTCGGTATCCGAGTTCCGGCAACGTCTGCTGGTCCTTGGTAGTGCTTTGTAGCACAGGTACCTCCTGCTTAGTAACCGGGTTCCAGCACCGTCAGCTGGTCCTTGGTTGTGCCATTGGCTCTTATTCCTTCTGCTGCCCCTCCGGGTGCCAGCACTGTCAGCTGGTCCTCGCTATTTCCATTTGCTCTTGCAGCTTATGCTACCCCTCCGGGTTCCAGCACCGTCAGCTGGTTCTCGTCAGAGCCTTTGGCCTAGGTGCCTCCATCTCGGTATCCGAGTTCCGGCAACGTCTGCTGGTCCTTGGTAGTGCTTTGTAGCACAGGTACCTCCTGCTTAGTAACCGGGTTCCAGCACCGTCAGCTGGTCCTTGGTTGTGCCATTGGCTCTTATTCCTTCTGCTGCCCCTCCGGGTGCCAGCACTGTCAGCTGGTCCTCGCTATTTCCATTTGCTCTTGCAGCTTATGCTACCCCTCCGGGTTCCAGCACCGTCAGCTGGTTCTCGTCAGAGCCTTTGGCCTAGGTGCCTCCATCTCGGTATCCGAGTTCCGGCAACGTCTGCTGGTCCTTGGTAGTGCTTTGTAGCACAGGTACCTCCTGCTTAGTAACCGGGTTCCAGCACCGTCAGCTGGTCCTCGGTAGTGCCATTGGCTCTTGTTCCTTCTGCTGCCCCTCCCGGTGCCAGTACCGTCAGCTGGTTCAAGAGGACAAAGAACAGGAAGACAACCACCAAGATGCAGAACAACAAGAGAGAGAAGACCAAGAAGCATAAAAAAAACAAAGCAGAAGAACATTAAGCATAAGACTAATACTCTGAGCAAATGATATTATCTTATTTATAAGCAGAAGAAGACTAAGCAGTGTATGGGGGTGAGTCCGTTCCTCCTCGTGGTGCCCCTGGAAAAGGCCTGCTGCTGCAGGCCAAACTGAACGCGGACAAATCCTGTTGTAAATCTTTTGTGACAGGCAGAACGGAAGGTGTAAACTTCTAACTTTTCCAGATAACAACTACAGGAATGCCTGACACAAACAAGAATATGATGAAGAAGAATAGGAAGAAGATGAAGAAGTTGAATATGTAGAATAATAATTGTTGAATAAGAAGAATATGAAGAATGTAAGAAAAGGAAGAAGAAGAAGAAGAAGAATGTAAAAAAAGGAAGTAGAAGAATTTAAAAAAGGAAGAAGAAGAAGAATGTAAAAAAAGGAATAAGAAGAAGAATGTAAAAAAAGGAAGAAGAAGAATGTAAAAAAAGGAAGTAGAAGAATGTAAAAAAAGGAGGAAGAAGAAGAAGAAGAATGTAAAAAAAGGAATAAGAAGAAGAAGAAGGTAAAAAAAAGGAAGAAGAATAAGAAAGAAGAAGAAAGAAGAAGAAGACATACATGTCTGGCAAAATATAAATGAGGCTAACATAGTCAATATCTTTGTAACTCCTAACATCTTTAAAAAAAAAGTTTAATTCCTGCTATTCCATTTGATTGGGCTAAACCTCTATGGCTTTAATGTCTCCTCCACCTCCCACAATACATTCTACATTATTCTTAGTTGTTTTTCTTCATGTAGAATTAACCTACAAGGAAAGAAAGGTTTTTTTTTAATTCCGATATTTTGGCCCCATTGACTTGCATTGGTTCCCGGTATCGGAATCGGCGATACCGATACTTTTTTTTAAGATCGGCCGATCCATTCCGATCCGATATTTTCAAGTATCGGCTGGTATCGCTCAACTCTAGTAACAAGGCTCAATAACAAGTCATGTAACAAGGGTTCTTTATTGACTTGTAGGATTGCTTCTTCCAATAGGTGGTACTAGAGTTCAAGTACTCTTCTCTGAAGAGAGAATTTACATGAAGTCATGGACACACAAAATAGTGTCAAACATACATGCAATCACAAACATTCATTACATCCAGCCATGAGAAAATCTAAGGACACCCTCATTGAATTCTTTGGTTTCACATATTAGGACATAAGAAAAATCAGCCCCTTAGAAGGTCTCAGAATTAGGAAAATCGAATCTCAGATGAAAAACAACAAAAATTCTGTGCCATTATTTATTTATTAGAAGCTAAGAACATCCTAACAGGGCTGGATACCATTCATAGCACAGTGAACTAAGCTTAGAGGTCACTAATGACAATAGAATCTACAAGGTCATTCCCCTCAGTGGTTCTGACTATTGTCATACCAGAGTGGAAAGTTATTCAAGGGATTTGTGGTACCTGTCTTGACTCTTACTGCTCTCTTCCCCTGTGGCCATTTCCCTTTGCTATGCTCCACATTGGGTTTCACAGGTTGCACTGTGAACTTTAGTGACAGCAACAAACAAGGCCTTTTAAGGTAGAATTAGGCACACAGGTGCGTATGTGAATTAACAAAGCAATGGGTTTAGTTGTCGTGCATATTTGGAATTTGCCAACATAAAGTTTTCTCACCTTCAATCATATCTGAAACTCCTGTCAATTCTGCAGCCTGCATTAACTTCCTGGCTCAGGCCTACATATTAACCCTTCATCAGCTGTGAGCATAACCAATATCTGGACTTGTTCACACTTCATACACACCTGAAACAGAATGTATCTTCACTATAAACAAGTTTCTTCTCCATCTCTACTGCTAGTGGCTATGCATAGCTTTCTGATCAACTCTTTCTCTGCTCTATGCTTAACAAATTCTCCCTTAAACTTGTTCACATTATGCTTCAGCAATTTGTAGAATGCCTACACTTCTTCAGTTCCTGTGTTTGTCTATACCCATGGCTTTGTGTTTTTCAGTGTGTCCTGCTCTACTTATTGCCTACTAGAGTTGAGCGAATATGTTGGGATTCAGTCGCCGAATATGAATATGCCATATACCCTATTTGTGCCGAATTTATGTTTGATGATTGGTTATGAGCATATTCATTAATTTCTACTCCCACAGACTCCATTGACGTTTGGCTGTCTTCGGCGAATATAATTAAAACAAATTTTGACGCCTATCGTAATTGGAACCGAATTTTAAAAAATTCGCTCAACTCTACTGCTTACCATCCAGCTTACCATGTGGTCCTGGTCCTTTCTGTTCCTCATGTCATTCAGCAAGTTCTGCCCACTATGCAATCATTTTCAGCCTAGTTGCTTACCCTGACTTGTGGTTTACTGAATCCATCTAATCAGGTGAGCTCCAAACAGGTTAAGTAACACTAATTGTCTTTATTTTCTTTTTTTCTAACATTCCATTATCCAGAAGACATTTTGTATTACAACACATTGAGCTATAAAGTAACAAGCTTTTTCTAGGGTCTAAGAAGTAAGGTTTCTCCTTGCGGAGAGTGACATGCCAGCTGTGGCTTGTCAAGGTAAGGAGACTTATTCGCCGTGCAATGCTCCTCTGGGAAAATAATATGCAAATTGCCTCTTCAGAAAGAAAGAGGACTTTTACTCTACAGCGCCACCTATTGGTAGTAGCGATCCTACAAGTCACAATCAACCCTTTAACGAGTCTTGTAGTATGACTTAGGATACAAGCCAAATCAGAATCTCAATTTGCAGACACGGTGTTTCGAGCTGTTGGCTCTCGTCAGTGCAAAGTATGAGATCTGATTTGGCAAGGTGAGAGGCTCTGGACTAGGGTCTAAGAAGTAAGGTTTCTCCTTGCGGAGAGTGACATGCCAGCTGTGGCTTGTCAAGGTAAGGAGACTTATTCGCCGTGCAATGCTCCTCTGGGAAAATAATATGCAAATTGCCTCTTCAGAAAGAAAGAGGACTTTTACTCTACAGCGCCACCTATTGGTAGTAGCGATCCTACAAGTCACAATCAACCCTTTAACGAGTCTTGTAGTATGACTTAGGATACAAGCCAAATCAGAATCTCAATTTGCAGACACGGTGTTTCGAGCTGTTGGCTCTCGTCAGTGCAAAGTATGAGATCTGATTTGGCAAGGTGAGAGGCTCTGGACTAGGGTCTAAGAAGTAAGGTTTCTCCTTGCGGAGAGTGACATGCCAGCTGTGGCTTGTCAAGGTAAGGAGACTTATTCGCCGTGCAATGCTCCTCTGGGAAAATAATATGCAAATTGCCTCTTCAGAAAGAAAGAGGACTTTTACTCTACAGCGCCACCTATTGGTAGTAGCGATCCTACAAGTCACAATCAACCCTTTAACGAGTCTTGTAGTATGACTTAGGATACAAGCCAAATCAGAATCTCAATTTGCAGACACGGTGTTTCGAGCTGTTGGCTCTCGTCAGTGCAAAGTATGAGATCTGATTTGGCAAGGTGAGAGGCTCTGGACTAGGGTCTAAGAAGTAAGGTTTCTCCTTGCGGAGAGTGACATGCCAGCTGTGGCTTGTCAAGGTAAGGAGACTTATTCGCCGTGCAATGCTCCTCTGGGAAAATAATATGCAAATTGCCTCTTCAGAAAGAAAGAGGACTTTTACTCTACAGCGCCACCTATTGGTAGTAGCGATCCTACAAGTCACAATCAACCCTTTAACGAGTCTTGTAGTATGACTTAGGATACAAGCCAAATCAGAATCTCAATTTGCAGACACGGTGTTTCGAGCTGTTGGCTCTCGTCAGTGCAAAGTATGAGATCTGATTTGGCAAGGTGAGAGGCTCTGGACTAGGGTCTAAGAAGTAAGGTTTCTCCTTGCGGAGAGTGACATGCCAGCTGTGGCTTGTCAAGGTAAGGAGACTTATTCGCCGTGCAATGCTCCTCTGGGAAAATAATATGCAAATTGCCTCTTCAGAAAGAAAGAGGACTTTTACTCTACAGCGCCACCTATTGGTAGTAGCGATCCTACAAGTCACAATCAACCCTTTAACGAGTCTTGTAGTATGACTTAGGATACAAGCCAAATCAGAATCTCAATTTGCAGACACGGTGTTTCGAGCTGTTGGCTCTCGTCAGTGCAAAGTATGAGATCTGATTTGGCAAGGTGAGAGGCTCTGGACTAGGGTCTAAGAAGTAAGGTTTCTCCTTGCGGAGAGTGACATGTCACTCTCCGCAAGGAGAAACCTTACTTCTTAGACCCTAGTCCAGAGCCTCTCACCTTGCCAAATCAGATCTCATACTTTGCACTGACGAGAGCCAACAGCTCGAAACACCGTGTCTGCAAATTGAGATTCTGATTTGGCTTGTATCCTAAGTCATACTACAAGACTCGTTAAAGGGTTGATTGTGACTTGTAGGATCGCTACTACCAATAGGTGGCGCTGTAGAGTAAAAGTCCTCTTTCTTTCTGAAGAGGCAATTTGCATATTATTTTCCCAGAGGAGCATTGCACGGCGAATAAGTCTCCTTACCTTGACAAGCCACAGCTGGCATGTCACTCTCCGCAAGGAGAAACCTTACTTCTTAGACCCTAGTCCAGAGCCTCTCACCTTGCCAAATCAGATCTCATACTTTGCACTGACGAGAGCCAACAGCTCGAAACACCGTGTCTGCAAATTGAGATTCTGATTTGGCTTGTATCCTAAGTCATACTACAAGACTCGTTAAAGGGTTGATTGTGACTTGTAGGATCGCTACTACCAATAGGTGGCGCTGTAGAGTAAAAGTCCTCTTTCTTTCTGAAGAGGCAATTTGCATATTATTTTCCCAGAGGAGCATTGCACGGCGAATAAGTCTCCTTACCTTGACAAGCCACAGCTGGCATGTCACTCTCCGCAAGGAGAAACCTTACTTCTTAGACCCTAGTCCAGAGCCTCTCACCTTGCCAAATCAGATCTCATACTTTGCACTGACGAGAGCCAACAGCTCGAAACACCGTGTCTGCAAATTGAGATTCTGATTTGGCTTGTATCCTAAGTCATACTACAAGACTCGTTAAAGGGTTGATTGTGACTTGTAGGATCGCTACTACCAATAGGTGGCGCTGTAGAGTAAAAGTCCTCTTTCTTTCTGAAGAGGCAATTTGCATATTATTTTCCCAGAGGAGCATTGCACGGCGAATAAGTCTCCTTACCTTGACAAGCCACAGCTGGCATGTCACTCTCCGCAAGGAGAAACCTTACTTCTTAGACCCTAGTCCAGAGCCTCTCACCTTGCCAAATCAGATCTCATACTTTGCACTGACGAGAGCCAACAGCTCGAAACACCGTGTCTGCAAATTGAGATTCTGATTTGGCTTGTATCCTAAGTCATACTACAAGACTCGTTAAAGGGTTGATTGTGACTTGTAGGATCGCTACTACCAATAGGTGGCGCTGTAGAGTAAAAGTCCTCTTTCTTTCTGAAGAGGCAATTTGCATATTATTTTCCCAGAGGAGCATTGCACGGCGAATAAGTCTCCTTACCTTGACAAGCCACAGCTGGCATGTCACTCTCCGCAAGGAGAAACCTTACTTCTTAGACCCTAGTCCAGAGCCTCTCACCTTGCCAAATCAGATCGCATACTTTGCACTGACGAGAGCCAACAGCTCGAAACACCGTGTCTGCAAATTGAGATTCTGATTTGGCTTGTATCCTAAGTCATACTACAAGACTCGTTAAAGGGTTGATTGTGACTTGTAGGATCGCTACTACCAATAGGTGGCGCTGTAGAGTAAAAGTCCTCTTTCTTTCTGAAGAGGCAATTTGCATAAGCTTTTTCTACTAACCTATTGTTTCATTGTTAATCCATAAATTCGGCCACCCAATAACTATCAAATTGAAAAGCAAAACTAATGTCAGTGAGGATAAAGTTTATCTGTTGTGATGTCATGATAAGACATGCCTAGTTTTGATACAGAAGAGCAAAATAATTGTGTAGGAAACTTATTGAAAAGACAAAACAAGTTTTATACTGTACATTGGTTGCTCAATCAGTTAGCCGTTGACTCCAGTTACAAAAAAAATGGATCAAGTGATATAATGAATAATGTTAGATGCCCCATTGTGCTTTGCATTAGAGTCTCATATACAGTTAGGTCCATATATATTTGGACTGAGACAACATTTTTCTAATTTTGGTTCTAGACATTACCACAATGAATTTTAAACAAAACAATTCAGATGCAGTTGAAGTTCAGACTTTCAGCTTTCATTTGAGGGTATCCACATTAAAATTGGATGAAGGGTTTAGGAGTTTCAGCTCCTTAACATGTGCCATCCTGTTTTTAATGGGACCAAAAGTAATTGGACAATTGACTCCTAGGCTATTTCATGGACAGGTGTGGGCAATCCCTTCGGTATGTCATTCTCAATTAAGCAGATAAAAGGCCTGGAGTTGATTTGAGGTGTGGTGCTTGCATTTGGAAGGTTTTGTTGAGAAGGAAACATGCAGTCAAAGGAGCTCTCCATGCAGGTGAAACAAGCCATCCATAAGCTGCAAAAACAGAAAAAACCCATCCGAGAAATTGCTACAACATTAGGAGTGCCAAAATCTACAGTTTGGTACATCCTGAGAAAGAAAGAAAGCACTGGTGAACTCATGAATGCAAAAAGACCTGGGCGCCCACGGAATACAACAGTGGTTTATGATCGCAGAATAATCTCCATGGTGAAGAGAAACCCCTTCACAACAGCCAACCAAGTGAACAACACTCTCCAGGAGGTAGGCGCATCAATATCCAAATCTACCATAAAGAGAAGACTGCATGAAAGTAAATACAGAGGGTGCACTGCACGGTGCAAGCCACTCATAAGCATCAATAATAAAAAGGTAAGACTGAACTTTGCTTAAAAAACATCTAAAAAAGCCAGCACAGTTCTGGAAGAACATTCTTTGGACAGATGAAACCAAGATCAACCTCTACCAGAATGATGGAAAGAAAAAAGTCTGGCGAAGGCGTGGTACAGCTCATGATCCAAAGCATACCACATCATCTGTAAAACACGGCGGAGGCAGTGTGATGGCTTGGGCATGCATGGATGCCAGTGGCACTGGGTCACTAGTGTTTATTGATGATGTGACACAGGACAGAAGCATCCGAATGAATTCTGAGGTATTCAGAGCCATACTGTGTGCTCGGATCCAGCCAAATGCAGCCAAACTGATTGGTCGTCATTTCATACTACAGATGGACAATGACTCAACACATAAAGCCAAAGCAACCCAGGAGTTTATTAAAGCAAAGAAGTGGAATATTCTTGAATGGCCAAGTCGGTCACCTGACCAGGGGAAGAGTTCTGAGGAGATCATTTGCATATTCCCAATGCCTTCTGGGATAAGTGAAGAGTCTCTGCGAGCTCAACGATCACTGGATTTTGGCCATTGCAGCTGAAAAGAGGAAATCGGTAAACTGCGTGCCGAATTTTGGCTCATTTTTCATCGCATTGAAATCTCTTTGACAATATGGAAGAGGCCAGGAGCCATTTGGTGAGCTGCATTTCTTGCTACATGTTCACAGTTGAAAAGCCAAACTTCACATGCCACAAATGCAAGCTTGTGTCCCTGTTGGAGGGAAAGTTGCAAAATCTCGAAGAGAGGTTAGCTACATTGAGGAAGGTGAAGAGTTCTTAGACAGAGCAGAATTATCTCTTCATGTTACAGAAAGAGAAGACATTTGAAGTGCACCTGAAGAAACAGAGGAATGGAAACATGTGACCCAGAGAAGCAGGAGGATCGGGAGGCAGTCAGCAGCACCCATACTGCTAAGGAACCAGTACCAGGCTCATACGCAGGAGAGCGATGAAGAAATACATCAGGATAAGACTCTGCCCACAAACAGCAACCTTGTATGCCTTCAGAATCCTCCTGGATGGAGAAAGAAAAATGTTGTGAAGAAGAAACAGAGAGTGGTGGTCATGGGGGACTCCCTGTTGAGAGGAACAGAGGCCGCTATCTGCAGACCGGATATAACTTCAAGAGAAATGTGCTGTCTTCCTGGTGCAAAAATTAAAGATGTGTCTGACAGGATATCAGGACTCTTCAGACCTACAGATGACTACCCATTCCTGCTAATACATGTGGGGACAAATGACACAGCAACCTGGAAACCATCTGCAGTGGCTTTGAAAACTTAGGTAAGAAAGTGAAAGAACTGGGAGCGCAGGTGGTCTTCTCTTCCATCCTCCCAGTGGATGGCCATGGAACAAGGAGGTGGAATAAGATTCTGCAGGTGAACAACTGGCTACGTTGATGGTGCCGTCAGCAAGGTTTTGGATTTCTGGTCACGGAGTGAATTATCTATACTATGGACTACTTGCTATAGATGGGGTGCACCTTACAAAGACTGGAAAATATGTATTTGGAAGTCGTCTTGCTACACTCATCAGGAGAGCTTTAAGCTAGAACAACATGGGAAGGGAAGCAAGAGGCCAGAAAAAGCCATACACCTGACAAATGCTATTGAGAACTCTTCTATTAGAAGTGGAAAGGAAGAACAAAGACAAAAGAATCTAAATAATAAAAATATTGGAGAAAGAGAAACCAATCACAAACTAAAATGTTTCTATACTATTGCACAAAGCATGGGCAACAAACAAGGAGAATTGGAACTACTAACGCAGGAAAAGAAATATGATGTCATTGGAATTACTGAAACTTGGTGGGACAATACACATGATTGGAATACAAGGCTTGAAGGATACAACTTATTTGCAAGAAACAGACTTGATAAATGAGGAGGAGGTGTCACATTGTATGTTAGAAATGCGTATGTCTGCACAGAGATTGAAGCTTCAGAGACTGGGAGTTATGTGGAAACTGATTGGGTAAGAATACAAGGACAGAACGGAAAGGACACCATTGTAGGCATTTACTACAGGCCACCTGTACAAGCCGAAGATATGGATGAACTCTTTATGCTATGCATCAAATGGCCAAGTTCTCCAAAAAATATGACATAGTTGTCAAGGGAGATTTCAACGATCCAGACACTTGTTGGGAATCTCTCTCAGGCAAAACTATCAGGTCAAGGAAATTCCTATCCTCTTTTGCTGACAACTTTATCTTCCTAAAGGTAGGGGAGAAAACAAGGGTTTGAGGAGGTAAAAGTGGCTGGGACCCTAGGAGGTAGCGACCATGCTATTTTAGAATTTTGGATAACTAGAGGAGGAAGACCTGTGAAGACTCAGATGTCGAGGTTAGATTTCAGAAAGGCAGATTTTAAGGGACTCAGAAAGAGAATTGGAGTGATCCAATGGCTGGATATGCTTAAGGACAAAAATGTCCAGGAAGGATGGGAAATCTTGAAAAATGAAATTCTCAATGCACAATTGTTAACAATTCCGCAAAGAGGGAAGAATAGGAAGTATTTAAGGAAACCAGGATGGATGAACACAGAACTTAAGCACATGCTAAAAAGGAAGAAAGAAATGTTTATAAAATGGAAAGAGGGCGACATATCTAAAGAAGAATATAATGCTGTCTGCAGAACCTGCAGGGCACATATCAGATTACTAAAGCTGACTATGAATTAAGGCTTGCAAGAGACATCAAAAGCAATAATAAAGGATTTTGGGGATATGTCAAAAGTAAAAGAAAAGTCAAAGATGCTATAGGATTTTTACAGGATGAAAATGATGAAATAGTAAGACAGGATGTTGAGAAGGCCGAACTTTTAAATTCCTATTTTGCATCTGTTTTCTCTCAGAAAGGAAATGTAACTTCAACTGTTCTTCACTGTCCTATTAAGGGAATAGAAGAATCCAGGATATCTATAGATAGAAAGATAGTGAGGAAACACTTAGCTAAACTAAATGAATTCAAGTCTCCAGGTCCAGATGAATTACACCCCAGAGTACTGAAGGAGATAGCAGAAGAAATTTTTGAACCCCTCTCCATAATCTTTGAAAATTCTTAGAGAACAGGAGAAGTCCCAGAAACTGGAGAAGAGCAAATGTTTTTCCTATCTTCAAAAAGGGGAAGAAGGTGGACCCAGGCAACTATAGGCCGGTGAGTCTGACTTCTAAACCAGGAAAGATCTTTGAACAAATTATTAAACAACATGTATGTAAGTACCTGGATAAGAATGAAGTGATTAAACAGAGTCAGCATGGGTTTGTAACTAATAAGTCATGTCAGACTAACTTAATTTCCTTCTATGACAGAATCACTGATTGGGTGGATCAGGGAAATGCTGTAGATATAGTATATCTTGACTTCAGCAAAGCATTTGACAAAGTATTTCACACAATCCTTATTGAAAAAATGACTAAGTATGGAATGGACAAGGCAACTGTTAGGTGGATTCATAACTGGCTTAGTGATCGGACCAAAAGAGTGGTCGTAAATGACTGCACATCCAGTTGGAAGAATGTCTCAAGTGGGGTACCACAGGGCTCTGTCATGGGCCCTGCATTGTTCAACATCTTTATCAATGATTTAGATGAAGGAATTGAGGGTACAATGATTGAATTTGCTGATGACACAAAGCTAGGAGGGATAGCTAATACTAGTGAAGAGAGAGAGAGGATTCAAAAAGATATAAATAAATTGAAGCAGTGGGCAGAAACTAACAGAATGGTTTTTAACAGGAAAAAAGCAAAGTAACAGCTCATGTGAAAAAGACTTAGGTAAACTAATAGATCACAGATTGAATATGAGTCAACAATGTGATGCAGCAGCAAAAAAGGCAAATGCAATTCTAGAATGTATTAACAGAAGCATATAGTCTAGATCACGGGAAGTCATTATTGCCCTCTACTCATCTTTGGTCAGACCTCATCTAGAATACTGTGTCCAGTTTTGGGCGCCACATTTTAAAAAAGACATCAACAAACTGGAGCAAGTTCAGAAAAGAGCGACCAGAATGGTGACCGGTCTGCAAACCCTGTCTTATGGGGAAAGGTTGCAGGATTTGGGAATGTTTAGCTTGCAAAAGAGAAGACTGAGAGGAGACTTAATAGCTGTCTACAAATATCTCAAGGTGTTATGAATGAGTCACCGAAGGAGGATAAAACAAAAATACAAGCTAAGTCCAGAAAACCGGAGAGGTTGGTAGCTATCGGATTGCAGACCCCTGATCCTATTCACACAACTAACAGTAGCCGTGGGGGGTTCCTACGGTGCCCTAGACCCCTCGTTTACAGCCGGAGAACTAAATAAGCCTAAAGAAAGAAAGGGGAAATCTAAACTGCCCCAGAGCAGACCCCAAAGCAATAGACAGCCCCCAACATGTATTGTCGGTGAAAAGCAGATGAAAACACAAACACAGACAGAAAGACAGGTTGAGCAAACGATGGGGCACAACTAACTAAATAGGAAAGGACAGAAAAGATGCTGGCTGCAATCCGCAAAAATACTGCCAAAAATAATGTCCAACACGTCTGATAGAAAAAAGGCCCTGAAGTCACTAGACTTCAAAAACACTATATCAGCACTCAGGTATATTCTGAAGACTGAGCAAAAGATCAACTTGACCAGAGACAAAAATGGAGCTCAGCCTGTACCAACAAGGGCAGGCAGAACACAAACACTAAGTAAACAGACAATATCTCATGGAAAAATAAGAGAGCAAATACTTAGCTTTCAGAAGACAGGTACTGAACTGGTTTGCAAGAGCTCAGAGCAGAAAGGATCACCAGCACCCCTGTAGGGCGTCAGCTGCCTTATATCCACTCAGTGATTCCGGGTGTCCAATCAGGCTCCACCTGTTCAGATGACAGGTTCTTCCCAACCCAATCAATTTCACTACCTCTCTTCACCAGCAGAGGGAGTTCATCAGACATCAACGGTGAAGGGGAAAATGAACTCACAACATCAAGGGCTGTCACATTGTAAAAGGATCAACTATATTCTCATTTTCACAAGGAAAGACTAGAAGCAATGGGATGAAACTGAATGGGAGGAGACACAGATTAGATATTAGAAAAAACTTTTTGACAGTTAGAGTGATCAATGAGTGGAACAGGCTGCCACGAGAGGTGGTGAGTTCTCCTTCAATAGAAGTCTTCAAACAGAGGCTGGACAGACATCTGTCTGGGATGATTTAGCAAATCCTGCTTTGAGCAGGGGGATGGACTAGATGGCCCAGGAGGTCCCTTCCAACTCTACGATTCTATGATTCTATGATCTCAACCCAATTGAGCATGCATTTCACTTGTTAATGACTAAACTTCAGACAGAAAGGCCCACAAACAAACAGCAACTGAAAACCACTGCAGTGAAGTCCTGGCAGAGCATCAAAAATGAGGAAACACAGCATCTGATGAAGTCCATGAGTTCAAGACTTCAGGCAGTCATTGCCAACAAAGGGTTTCCAACCAAGTACTAGAAAAGGAAAATTTTATTTACAATTATTTAATCTGTCCAATTACTTTTGGTCCCTTTAAAAACAGGGTGGCACATGTTAAGGAGCTGAAACTCCTAAACCCTTCATCCAATTTTAATGTGGATACCCTCAAATGAAAGCTGAAAGTCTGAACTTCAACTGCATCTGAATTGCTTTGTTTAAAATTCATTGTGGTGATGTCTAGAACCAAAATTAGAAAAATGTTGTCTCTGTCCAAATATATATGGACCTAACTGTAAATAGAAACTGTATTTTTAACAAAAAAAAGATTAAAGAAAAGTCATAAAATATGGAATGGCATTTTAATGTCCATTAGGTAGATCCACCATGGTCCCAAGGACAGGAGTTAAAAGTGATGCTGTTTTATGTAATAAGCCCTAGATCTCCATGCTAACAGCCATCTGCACATGATGTGCCAATTGCTTGATTTAGGATGATCTACGAATGAGCAGTTTTTGCTCAGCTTTTGAAACACATGCGATCAGTGTGGTCATGTAAGGTTGTGGCTCACTAGTGGACAAGAATGGTGGCAGATATCAAATAGATGAATAAAAGGTAGAGCTGGAGCTCATATCACAGGTCTACAAAAAAATATTTTATGTAATCATCGCAGGTGACTTTGCACTTTTCTGAATCATCTTTTTGTCCTGATTTCAAAAATGAATATAGTTTTTCTGTAGCATGTAGAGTTTCCATGGAGCAGCATCATTATTATAAGGTATAGGAAATATACTGGTGACATTAACCCATTAACCCCCAAGGGTGGTTTGCATGTTCATGACCAGGCCAGTTTTTACAATTCTGACCACTGTCCCTTTATGATGTAATAACTCTGAAACGCTTCCCACTGATTCTGACATTGTTTTCTCGTGACATATTGTATTTCATGCTAGTGGTAATATTTCATTCAAAATATGTGCGTTTATTTGTGAAAAAAACGGAAATTTGGCAAAAATTTTGAAAATTTCGCAATTTTCAAACTTTGAATTTTTATGCCCTTAAATCACAGAGATATGGCACACAAAAAACAAAGTAAGTAACATTTCACATATGTTTACTTTACATCAGCACAAATTTTGGAACCAAAATTTTTTTGTTAGGAAGTTATAAGGGTTAAAAATTGACCAGCATTTTACAACACCATTTTATTTTTATGGACCACATCACATTTGAAGTCACTTTGAGGGGTCTATATGATAGAAAATACCCAAAAGTGACACCATTCTAAAAACTGCACCCCTCAAGGTGCTCAAAACCAGATTCAAGAAGTTTATTAACCCTTCAGGTGCTTCACAGGAATTTTTTGAATGTTTAAAAAAATGAACATTTAACTTTTTTCACAAAAAAATAGCTTCAATTCCAATTTTTTTTATTTTACCAAGGGTAACAGGAGAAATTGGATGGCAAAAGTTATTGTGCAATTTGTTCTGAGTACGCTGATACGTGATATGTGGGGGGAACCACTGTTTCGGCGCGTGGCAGAGCTCAGAAGGGAATGAGCGCCGTTTGACTTTTTCAATGCAAAATTGGCTGGAATTCAGATCGGATGCCATGTCACGTTTGCAGAGCCCCTGATATACCTAAACAGTGGAAACCCCCCACAAGTGACGCCATTTTGGAAACTAGACCCCCCAAGGAACTTATCTAGATATGTGGTGAGAACTTTGAACCCACAAGGTCTTCACAAAAGTTTATAACGTACAGCCGTGCAATTAAAAAATCATATTTTTTCCACAAAAATGATCTTTTCACCCCCAATTTTTATTTTCCCAAGGGCAACAGGACCATAAAAGTTATTGTGCAATTTGTCCTGAGTACGCTGATACCACATATGTGGGTGTAAACGACTATTTGGGCGCATGGCAGAGCTCGGAAGGGAAGCAGCGCCATTTGACTTTTTTGGCTGGAATTGAGATCGGACATCATGTCGCGATTGGAAAACCCCTGATGTACCAAAACAGTGGAAACCCCCCACAAATTACATCATTTTGGAAACTAGACCCCCCAAGGAACTTATCTAGATGTATGGTGAGAACTTTGAACCCCCAATGGCTTCACAGAAGTTTATAACGTACAGCCGTACAATTAAAAAATCATATTTTTTCCACAAAAATGATCTTTTCACCCTCAATTTTTTTTCCAAGGGTAAGAGGACCCCATAAGCTATTGTACAATTTGTCCTGAGTACGCTGATACCCCATATGTGGGGTAAACCACTTTTTGGGCGCATGGCAGAGCTGAAGTGAAGCAGCGCCATTTGACTTTTTTGGCTGGAATTGGGATTGGACGCCATGCCGAGTTTGGAAAGCCCCTGGTGTGCCTAAACAGTGGAAACCCCCCACAAATGACACCATTTTGGAAACTAGACCCCCAAGGAACTTATATAGATGTGTGATGAGCACTTTGAACCCCCAAGGGCTTCACAGAAATTTATAGTGCCTGGGCGTGAAAATAAAAAAAATCATATTTTTTCCACAAACATGATCTTTTAGTCCCCAATTTTTTATTTTCCCAAGGGCAACAGGAGAAATTGGACCCCAAAATTTGTTGTCCAATTTGTCCGGAGTATGCTGATACCCCATATGTGGGAGAAAACTACTGTATGGGCACACATCGGGGCTTGGAAGGGAATTAGTGACGTTTTGGAATGCAGACTTTGATGGAATGGTCTGCGGGTGTCATGTTGCCTTTGGAGAGCCCCTGATGTACCTAAACAGTGGAAACCCCCCACAAGTGACCCGATTTTGGAAACTAGACCCCCTAAGGAACTTATCTAGATGTGTGGTGAGCACTTTGAACCCCCCAGTGCTTAATAGAAGTTTATAACGCCCGGGCGTGAACATAAAAAATCATATTTTTTCCACAAACATGATCTTTTAGTCCCCAATTTTTTATTTTCCCAAGGGTAGCAAGAGAAATTGGACCCCAAAAGATGTTGTCCAATTTGTCTTGAGTACGCTGATACCCCATATGTGGAAGAAAACTACTGTATGGGGACATGTTGGGGCTCGGAAGGGAACTAGTGACGTTTAGTGACGTTTTGGAATGCAGACTTTGATGGAATGGTCTGCGGGTGCCATGTCGCGTTTGGAGAGCCCAAGTGCTTCACAGAAGTTTATTATGCCCGGGCGTGAAACTAAAAAAATCATATTTTTTTCCACAAAAATGATATTTTTGCCCCCAATTTTTTACTTTCCTAAGGGTAACAGGAGAAATTGGACCCCAAAAGTTGTTTTGCAATTTGTCCTGAGTAGGCTGATAAAACACTGTTTGGGCGCATGGCAGAGCTTTGAAGGGAAGGAACACCATTTGACTTTTTCAATGCAAAATTGGCTGGAATTGAGATCAGACACCATGTTGTGTTTAGAGAGCACCTGATGTGCTCACAGTGGAAACCCCCCAATTCTAACTCCAACCCTAACACCAACGCACCCCTAGCCCTAATCTCAGCCCTAACCTTAGCCCTAACCCTAACCCTAGCCCTAACCCTAATGGGAAAATGGAAATAAATACATTAAATTAATTTTATTATTTTTCCCTAACTAAGGGGGTGATAAAGGGGGGTTTGATTTACTATTTATGGTGGGTTTTTATATTTTGCAGCTGTCGCACGCTAAAAGACACTTTTTATTGTAAAAATAGTTTTTGCACCACCACATTTTGAGAGCTATAATTTTTCCATATTTTGACCCACCGAGTCATGTGAGGACTTATTTTTTGTGGGACGAGTTGACGTGTTTATTGGTACCATTTTCAGGCACGTGACATTTTTTGATCTCTTTTTATTCCGATTTTTGGGACGCAGAATGAACAAAAACCAGCATTTCAAGAATTTCTTTTGGGGGTGCGTTTACACCGTTCTGCGTGCGGTAAAATTGATAAAGTGGTTTTATTCTTCGGGTCAGTATGGTTACAGCGATACCTCATTTATGTCTTTTTTTATGTTTTGGCGCTTTTATGCACTGAAAACAATTTTATATAAAAATAATTATTTTTGCATCGCTTTATTCTGAGAGCTATAACATTTTTATTTTTTCGCTGATGACACTGTGTGGCAGCTGTTTGTTTGCGGACGTTTTCAGCGGTACTATGGTTATTTATATCTGTCTTTTTGATTGCGCGTTATTGCACTTTTTGTTCGGCAGTATGATAATAAAGTATTATTTTTTGCTTTGTTTTTTTTTTTATTTTTTAAGGGGTTCGCTAAAGGGGTTAACTAATGGGACAGTTTTATAGGGAGGGTCGTTACGGACGTGGCGATGCTAAATATGTGTACTTTTATTGTTTTTTTTTATTATTTCCAAAAAATGAATTTATTAGGGGATATTTTTTTTAAAATTTATTTAGCGATTTTTTATAAATTATTTTTATGCTTGTTCTTTTTTTTTTACTTTATTATGCTGTCCCAGGGGGGACATCACTGTCATGTGACAGATCGCTGATCTGTCACATCACAGATCGCTGTGACAGACCAGCGATGTGTCACAGGCAGTGCTGGAGGCTTCCTCATGCCAACGCTTTGCAGGCATGAGGAAGCCAGCTCCCTGCAGGCCCCCGAAGGTCCCTGCTGCCATATTGGATCCGGGGATTTCAAGGAAGGAGGCCCACACAGCAGCGCTTCACATCGCGCTGCTGCGGGGGTCTCAGGGAAGCATGGAGGGAGCCCCCTCCCTGCCGATGCTTCCCTAAACCCTCGGTACACTGCAGAAATTTAAAGTGCTTGACATTAGTCATTGATACAATTTTTCAGGGTTGTCCCTATATAACATCCAACAGTAATCTGCCATCATTGAGTCATTCCAAAAACCCTGGTAGCGGTGTTCCATTACTTTAATGTCCTGGTGAAACTGCTCGCCTTGTTCATCGCTTCCCCAAGATTTTGAAGGAAGAAATTTAAATCTAAGTGCAAAAAGTGCATTTTTAGAGACATGCAACATCCAAGACACTGGTATGCATTTAGCACCTTCAACATATTCTGGATATTTTTGTTTTCCTAAGAAGTTTTCAAAGATCCACTTGAAGTTTTTCCAAGATCTCAGTTCCTTATCATTTAGAGTTCCTTCAAACACATCGTCTCTCATAAGCTCTCTGATCTGAGGACCAATAAATACCCCTTCCTTCAGTTTTGCTGGTGAAATGCTGGAAAATTTCTGTGAAATGTTCTGGAACCCTTGTGAATTTGTCTTTGCCATGGCTTTCACAAAGTTTTTAATCAATCCCAACTTTATATGTGAGAGGACCTTTGGACCCTGGCAAAGGAAAGTGTTCAGTTAATTAATACTCAACTTCTTTACCATGGGGAAAAAGGAGATGGAGAAATATATATGGGCACAATACAAAACAGAATTTGCTTTTTTACACTGTGTTCTTAACACTTTTCTGTGTTCACACATTATGTAAAACACACATTGAAATTAAATAATCAGTGTCAGATGAAAAAAAAAGAATTAAAAGGGATGTTGCCCAGGAATATATAATATGCTTTACATTTGGAAGCACCAAAAGTAACATACCCAAACAAATATTGTAGATGTCTAATACAATCTGAAAAATATCTAACAATATTTATATATTTCTCTAAAAGCTCATGTGCATACAACCATAAAAAGAAGAGTGGTATCCGTGGTTTTAACAGATGGCAGTCATCTCCATGTTATTCTATAGTGCCGTGCACATGTTCAGTTTTTTTATCAGAGCCAGCCAGTCTGAGGAAAAAAAAATCTGACCACACTCAGATGACATTCAAGTGTGGTCCGATTTTGACCGACTGACAATATAGGGAAGGTGGAGAAACTTTTTTTCCCCACCTCTAAAAAAATCAAATCATTGTTTGATCACACTCAGAACAACTCCGATCAGAGTGTGATTAGCATAATGGAACTGATTTTCTTGTATGACCCTATTCTTGGCCAAATGCGTGATATAATCACCAGTATCATCAAATTAAGCTTTAACTAATGTACACTACCGTTCAAAAGTTTGGGGTCACCCAGACAATTTTGTGTTTTCCATGAAAACTCATGCTTCTAATAATCAAATGAGTTGCCAAATGAATTTCAAATCTAATCCAGACATTGACAAGGTTCGAAAAAAAGATTTTTATTAGAAATAATAATTTTCTCCTTCAAACTTTGCTTTTGTCAAAGAATGCTCCCTTTGCAGCACTTACAGCATGGCAGACCTTTGGCATTCTAGCAGTTAATTTGCTGAGATAATCTGGACAAATTTCACCCCATGCTTCCAGAAGCCCCTCCCACAAGTTGGTTTTGCTTGATGGACACTTTTTGCGTACCATACGGTCAAGCTGATCCCACAAAAACTCAATGGGGTTGAGATCTGCTGACTGCGCTGGCCACTCAATTACAGATAGAATACCAGCTGCCTGCTTCTTCCCTAAATAGTTCTTGCATAATTTGGAGGTGTGCTTTGGGTCACTGACCTGTTGTAGGATGAAATTAGCTCCAATCAAGCGCTGTCCACAGGGTATTGCATGGCGATGCAAAATGGAGTGATAGCCTTCTTTATTCAAAATCCCTTTTACCTTGTACAAATCTCACACTTTACCGGCACCAAAGCAACCCCTGACCATCATATTACCTCCACCATGCTTGACAGATGGCATCAGGCACTCTTCCAGCATCATTTAAGTTGTTCTGCATGTCACAAATATTCATGTGTGTGATCTAAACACCTCAAACTTGGATTCGTCTGTCCATAACACTTTTTTCCAATCTCCCTCTCTCTAATGTCTGTGTTCTTTTGCCCATATTAATCTCTTCTTTTTATTAGCCTGTCTCAGATATGGCTTTTTCTTTGCCACTCTGCCCTGAAGGCCAGCATCCCGGAGTTGCCTCTTCATTGTAGATGTTGACACTGGCATTTTGGTGTACTATTTAATGTAACTGCCAGTCGAGGACCTGTGAGCCATCGATTTCTCAAACTACAGACTCTAATGTACTTGTCTTGTTGCTCAGTTGTGTAGCGGGGCCTGCCACTTCTCCTCTGAAGGGAGTAGTATACACCATTGTAGGAAATCTTCAGTTTCTTGCAATTTCTCACTTGGAATAGCTTTCATTTCTAAGAACAAGAACAGACTGTTGAGTTTCACATGAAAGTTCTTTTTTCTGTCCATTTTGAGAGTGTAATGGAGCCAACAAATGTAATGCTCC
The DNA here is from genome assembly GCF_039654945.1 of Dendrobates tinctorius. NCBI lineage: Eukaryota > Metazoa > Chordata > Amphibia > Anura > Dendrobatidae > Dendrobates > Dendrobates tinctorius. Next base: position 92,826,911 of record NW_027361696.1, on the reverse strand, counting down.
AGATACTCAACTAGCTCAAAGGAATGTCACGTTTAAAGCTTCTCTAATCAGCCAAACTGTTTTCAGCTGTGCTAACATATTTTCACAAGGGTATTCTAAAAATCCACTAGCCTTCTTACACAGTTAGCAAACACAAAGTATCATAAGAACACTGGAGTGATGGTTGTTGGAAATGGGCCTCTATACACCTATGAAGATATTGCATTACAAACCAGACGTTTGTAGCTAGAATAGTAATTTACCACATTAACAATGTATAGAGTGTATTTCTGAATCATTTATTGTTAGCTTCATTGGAAAAAACTGTGCTTTTCTTTCAAAAATAAGGAAGTTTCTAAGTGACCCTAAACTTTTGAACGGTAGTGTGGGTACCACCAAAAATATAAGCCCACAGAATTTGTCTTGTTTGATCCAGATGGGCATGTGACTGCTGCCAATCACTGGCAGCAGCAATGACTAATGTGTCATTGCTGTGGTGAATGGCTCTGCAGTTTCCAGTCTATTTGGACCAACCAAGAAGTACAAAGTGGCCAATTAGCTAAGAGAGAGAGGCAGGAGATATAGCTTGGATTATTTCAAACTGCATAACTCACAGACTGCCTTTGTCACTATATCAGCGCTGATAAGAGTTGCCAACTCTACCAGCAAGAAAGGAGTGATTTATCAGCCCTAAAAACTAGTGAAGTACATAGGCTCTGTCATCTGAAGGTGTGAGGAGAGGAGGAGTTCAAAAGAATTTACTGAATGCAGGGGAGAGCAAGAAAGCAGCTAGACACAGTCATCTCTGTCCATTTTTCCCCTTGTGGTAAGCACAGGGATAGACAGTAAATGTAAAGGCGTACAGGCAGGAGGAACTGAGCATACTCAACTTGTGAGGGAAGAACTAGTATTAACAATGAGTAGACATGCAGCATGATTGGGATGCGTGGGAAGGTGAGAAGTCAAGAATGATGCATTTTAAAAAATAAAGTATTTGTAAATACCATCAATTTTAGGTATCCAAACCCTGGCAAAAATTATGGAATCACTGGCCTTGGAGGATGTTCACTCAGTTGTTTAATTTTGTTGAAAAAAAGCAGATCACAGACATGGCACAAAACTAAAGTCATTTCAAATGGCAACTTTCTGGCTTTAAGAAACACTAAAAGAAATCAAGAGCAAAAAAATGTGGTAGTCAGTAAAGTTACTTTTTTAAACCAAACAGGGAAAAAATTATGGAATCACTCAATTCTGAGGAAAAAATTATGGACACCCTGTAAATTTTCATTCCCCAAACTAACACCTGCATCAAATTAGATCTGCTCGTTAGTCTGCATATAAAAAGGAGTGAGCACACCTTGAGAGCTGTTGCACCAAGTGGACTGATATGAATCATGGCTACAACACGAGAGATGTTAATTGAAACAAAGGAGAGGATTATCAAACTCCTAAAAGAGGGTAAATTATCACGCAATGTTGCAAAAGATGTTGGTTGTTCACAGTCAGCTGTGTCTAAAATCTGGACCAAACACAAACAACATGGGAAGGTTGTTAAAGGCAAACCTACTGGTAGACCAAGGAAGACATCAAAGCATCAAGACCGGAAAGTTAAGTCAATATGTCTCCAAAACAGGAAATGCACAACAAAACAAAAGAACAAATGGGAGGAAACTGTAGTCAACGTCTTTGACTGAACTGTAAGAAATTGCCTAAAGGAAATGGGATTTACATACAGAAAAGCTAAACAAAAGCCATCATTAACACCTAAACAGAAAAAACAAGGTTACAATGGGCTAAGGAAAAGCAATAGTGGACTATCGATGACTAGATGAAAGTCATATTCAGTGATGAATCACGAATCTGCATTGGGCAAGGTGATGATGCTGGAACTTTTGTTTGGTGCCGTTCCAATGAGATTTATAAAGATGACTGCCTGAAGAGAACATGCAAATTTCCACAGTCATTGATGATATGGGACTGCATGTATGGTAAAGGCACTGGGGAGATGGCTGTCATTACATCTTCAATAAATGCACAAGTTTATGTTGATATTTTGGACACATTTCTTATCCCATCAATTGAAAGGATGTTTGGGGATGATGAAACCATTTTTCAAGATGATAATGCATCCTGCCATAGAGCAAAAACTGTGAAAACATTCCTTGAAAAAATAAATATATATACAATATACCAATGGCGCTAGTGTGCAGGGTTGATTCAGCAGCGAGTAAGGAACCCCCACACCACCAGGGGTGAAAATAAACAATTTAAACAAAATGATACTCGCGCTATGAATCAATGGAGAATAAAAAATATATATATATATAGTTACCTGTAGGATCAAGGCAATAAACTCATAAGCATTAGATGTTAGAGGGTACTGAGTATTGATGGATCAAACTACAAAAAGACAAAACAAAGCATAAGTTTTAAATCTGAAAATGCAAAGTCATAAAAAAAAAAAAAAATGTGACGTGTCTGGGTTAGACTCTAGTGACTAAGAGCATGGTCGGTATTGCGTTCTAATAGTTAATTAAAAACACCTACCATATAACTATACAAACATAAATAAAAACAGAAACAAACACACTGGGGGAACCATAAAGTGCTATAAATGTACCTTGCACATACCCCCACTGTGACTATTACCTCTGAATAGGAGTGCAGTGGGAAACTATTTTTCCAAGTGTTACTTTGGGTCCTTTTAAGGAATCAGTAAAAGGCTTTTTTCCTTGTAAAAAGTGCAAGGTGTGTAAAACACTCAATCCTACTAAACAGCAGAGTGTAATTTCAAATGATAATATACAATTTCCAATAACAGATTTCATTACATGCACTACTCAAGGCGTTATTTATGTTATAGAATGTCCGTGCAGAAAAATGTATGTGGGACGCACTAAGCGGTCACTTAATAAGCGTATAGGGGAACATCTTCGCAATATAAGATCTAAGTCTGACAATCATCCTCTATCTAGACATTTTTCCTCTGTTCACAAGGGGTCTCTGCGGGGTATTAAAATAATGGGTATCAAAAAGGTCCATAAACACTGGCGCAATGGGGATTTTATTAAATTAATGTCAAAAGAAGAAACCAGGTGGATTTTTGAATTGTTGTTGTTTTTAATTAACTATTAGAACGCAATACCGATCATGCTCTTAGTCACTAGAGTCTAACCCGGACACTTCACATTTTTTTTTTTTTTTTTTTTTTTTATGACTTTGCATTTTCAGGTTTAAAACTTATGCTTTGTTTTGTCTTTTTGTAGTTTGATCCATCAATACCCAGTACCCTCTAACATCTAATGCTTATGAGTTTATTGCCTTGATCCTACAGGTAACTATATATATATATATTTTTTTTTTATTCTCCATTGATTCATAGCGCGAGTATCATTTTGTTTAAATTCCTTGAAAAAAGACACATAAGGTCAATGTCATGGCCTGCAAATAGTCCGGATCTCAATCCAACAGAAAACCTTTGGTGGAAGTTGAAGAAAATGGTCCATGACAATGCTCCAACCTGCAAAGCTGATCTGGCAAAAGCAATCAGAGAAAGTTGGAGCCAGATTGATGAAGAGTACTGTTTGATGCTCATTAAGTCCATGCCTCAGAGACTGCAAGCTGTTATAAAAGCCAGAGGTGGTGCAACAAAATACTAGTGATGTGTTGGAGTGTTTTTGTGGGTTTGTTTTTCATGATACCATAATGTTTTCCTCAGAATTGAGTGATTCCATAATTTTTCCCCTATGCTTGGTTTAAAAAAGTAACGATTACTGACTACTACATTTTTTGTTCTTCATTTCTTTTACTGTTTCTTAAAGCCAGAAAGTTGCCATGTGAAATGACTTTAGTTTTGGGCCATGTCTGTGATCTGCTTTCTTTCTACAAAATTAAACAACTGAATGAACATCCTCCAAGGCCGGTGATTCCATAATTTTTGCCAAGGGTTGTATAACACACCAAGCTACCAATGTATTCTTTAGCATACCCTTTTAACATACATTGGATTAATGATTGGCAGAAAGTTACTTCCAGTCCAAGTATTACAAGAGACAAATTACACATAAAACCCCTGAGGAAGCCTATGCAAAACATGCATTGGGTTTGGAGGAGTGCACAGACACCTTATTCATGTGTCAATACCTTTTTGTTGTGGTATGATCATGTATGTCATATTCAGGGATTCTTCCTTGGATGAATGTGGATTACTTATTATTCAGATTTTCTGACCATTTATATAAAGGATTTGGTCTGCACTGCTGCTACTAATATACTTATATTGATGTCACTGATGTCATTTACATACTTTTTTGTATGATGACACTTGTCCATAGATATATTGTGCTTGCTTATCATGATCTGTGATTAATCATTAATTACCGCCCATGACCACGTGTTCCTGGTTTCCTCCTTCTTTTTGAGTTTTCACTGTGAACCTCACATTTTTCATCTTTTATTTTATATGTATATTTTTGTTTAATTTTGTTTATAAGTAATAATTTAATTTATTTTTTTTGTATATAGTAATAATAAAATTCATTGTAATTATATTTGGGGATGCATGACTTCAGGATATATTTTTTGGAGTCTTTTCCATATTGTTGTCATGATTATTGGAGAATTTTTTAGAACCTCGGACTTTATGATTCACTTTTGTTTAGGATAACCGAAGTAATTTATGTTTGTGCTGAGGTTTTTGCTACGAGGGGCTTATCTGCTGTGTTCCTTAACCCCTTCATGACCTTTTGATTTTCCGCTTTTGCGTTTTTGTTTTTTGCTCCCCTTCTTCCCAGAGCCATAACTTTTTTTATTTTACCATCAATATGGCCATGTGAGGGATTGTTTATTTGCTGGGCAAGTTGTGCTTTTAAATGACACCATTGGTTTTATCATATGTTGTATTGGAGAATGGAAAAAAAATTCAAGTGTGGTGAAATTGCAAAAAAACCCTGCAATTCTACAATTTTTTTTTCTTTTTTTTAACAATGTTCACTAAATGCTAAAACTGACCAGCCATTATGATTCTTCAGGTAAGTATAAATATGCAAATACCAAACATTTATAGGCTTTTTTTATTTAATTGTGAAAAACAAATTCAAAGTTTGTAAAAAAAAATGGTGCCATTTTCCAAGACCCACCAGTGTCTCCATTTTTAGGAATCTAGGGCTGGGTGAGAACAGATTTGCACCCTGAGCTGACATTTTATTGATACAATTTTGGGGTAGATATGCCATTTTGATCTCCTGTTATTGCATTTTACTGCAATGTTGTGGTGACTAAAAAAAGGGTAATTATGGTATCTTTATATTGTTTCTCCTTAAGCCATTTTCTGATCACATTAATTTGCTGTATATACTCGAGTATAAGCTGACCCGAGTATAAGCCGAGGCCCCTAATTTTGCCACGGAAAACTGGCTAAGCTTAATGACTCGAGTATAAGCCAGGTGTACATTGTCCCCTCATCCCTGTCCTGCTCTGTGTAGCTCTCCCCCCTTCCAGTACGCATGGCTCGGCTCCCTCTTCTATGTATGGCTCAGCTCCCTGTCCTCCCCTGTGCTCCTCCGTGCTGCCAATGCCCTCTGTGCAGCCCTCGTCCTCTCAGTCCTGCCACTGTCCTCCTCCATGCTGTCCCATCCTCATCTGTGCTGCACCCATCCTCCGTGCTTCCAATGCCCTCTGTGCAGCCCCCGTCCTCTTCCATGCTGCCACTGTCCTCCTCCATGCTTCCAATGCCCTCTGTGCAGCCCCCGTCCTCCTCCATGCTTCCCCTGTCCTTCCCCAGTCCTCCTCTGTGCTGCCCCCGTCCTCTCCTGTGCTGCCCCAGTCCTCCCCCATGATGCCCCCATCCTCCTCCTTCATACTCACCCTGCTGTGCCGTCCCTGAACATCCCTGCATCCTCCGTTGTCCAGTGCTGACAGCTTCTTCCTGCCTTCAGCGGTCACATGGTACCGCTCATTAATGTCATGAATATGCTTCCACGCCCATGGGCGTCCATATTTCTGACCTTAGTGAGCGGTACCATGTGACCGCTGAAGGCAGGAAGAAGCTGTCAGCACTGGGACAAGGAGGATGCAGGGACATTCAGCGAGGCACGGGAGGGGTGAGTATGACTTCCCAGCCACTGGCTCCTGCTGCCGCTCACCCTCCCCCGCTGGTTTCTGCTGAATGGCTCATGTATAAGCCGAGGGGGCATTTTCAGCACAAAAAAAAGTGCTGAAAATCTCGGCTTATACACAAGTATATACGGTACTTTACATTTTGATAGATCGGACATTTTTGAATGCGGCGATACCAAATATATGCATTTTTATTATTATTATTTTATTTTATTTTGAATGAGGCAAAAGAGGGATGATGTGAACTTTATATTTTTTTCATTTTTTAAATATTTTTTTTACTTTTTACTTGCTTTAATATTCTTCATGGGAGACAAGAAGCTGCGATCTTTCAATCACTTGTACTACACACAGAAGGAATCATCATCTCCTACGAATGCTGGCCTTGGGTCGGCTTTCATAGGAGATCTGCAATAACAAGCATTGGGGTTCTCCTACAGACAGTTGTCATGCCAACCCATCAGTCCCCCAAAATCATGTGGCTGAGGCACCGATAAGTGGGTCTTATGATGTGCTTCTGGCGCGCTAGAGTTTAATACCACTGTCAGTGTTTGACAGTGGCATTTAACATGTTAACAGCCATGGACGATTAAGGGGACATGACAGCTATTCAAATCAGTTGTCATATGTTTAGAAAGATGCGGGCTCAGCGCTGGAGCCCACATCAAAGTGGGATAGGAGACCTTGGCCATGCCTACTGTATACGTCCAAGGTTATAAAGGGGATAAAGAGCTGGTGAACACAATGTTATTAATACTATCATTAAATCAAGCAGATAAGGTAGGCATGTGAAAGGTATCGACCAACACCTCTCAAATTTTAGACTGAATCATTATAACTTCAAGGTCTCTATAAGTTCAGGAAAGTGGAGCTTGTTGTTGATTGCTGGAGGGGGTTTTCTTTTTGCTGGAGATAAAGAAGTTTCAACAAAGCTCATCTTTAACAAACTAGCTACTCATAGGTTTTGTGAAAATAATGCAGAGAGGAAAAGTTAGAGTCATTTTACCTGATACAGATACTTGCAATTTTCCCCAGAGATATTGCACAGATTCCAATTTAATAGGTTGTCTCTGAACCAGATTTTGTTTTTTTTGTCGAATTAATAATGATGAATGAAGAAAATTAAGGTGGGCCCTTTTCTTCATTCAATGGCGCTTTTATCACTCCCTCTAAGTTTTTGTTCTTCTGTAACAGCAACTGGTGTTCAACAAACAAGATTAGGAGATATATTTGTGGGAGGTAGGAGCACATCTCTTAGGCTGTGTGCACACGCTGCGGATTTTGCTGCGGTTCTGCAACGGTTTTGGCCGCTGCGGACCCGCAGCAGTTTCTGCTGCGGTGTACAGTACCATGATTCCCTATGGGAATCAAAAACCGCAGTGCAGACGGTGCAGAATTTTCCGCGCGGATTATCTGCAGTTTTCAATCCACAGAAAGAACTGACATGTCAATTCTTTCTGCGGATTCCGCTGCGGTTTGCCATCTCCTCCATTGAGGAGATGATAAACCGCAGGGCAAAACCGCAGAGCAATCCGCAGGTAAAACCGCAGGTCTTTTGACCTGCGGTTTCACCTGCTGATTTCACAAAATCCGCTCGGATGAATCTGCACCTAATCCGCAGCGTGTGCACACAGCCTTACATGTGAGCATGTTATTGTAAGTACCCTTCTAACCTTAAAGGGTGTCTGTTAGTAGGATCAATTCTCCTATGCCTTCTATATGGGCATGTAGGTCATAGACAACTAATTAAAATGATACCTTGATATTTTCAATCCAATTTCTTATTCCAGAAAAAATACGTAAAGGAGCTATTAAGATCTATGGTCTGGGCAGAGATCTCTCTGAGAATCTGCTTCTAAATCTTATTTTAAAAGAAAGGGGATGCTACCAACGTGAGACATGTAATGACTGAGAGTCTGCTCTCCTGGTCTATATGACTCACACTAGTAACACTCCCTTCCATCTGAAATGAGCTCCAAGTAGACAAAAAACACGGCACTCAAGAGAAAAAAAGGAAGGTGGATCGGTGCTCAAGTTAGGTATCCAACCTGTAAACATGTAAAAAATACTTGCCACTCAATAATGAAGAAGCATTATTTTCTTTATTGTGCATCCAGACAAAAATAGACCCATATCATATGAACGTTTTCGGTCCAGCAATGGACCTTCATCAGAAAGATCTTTTAGAATCTTTAGTGAAAACTGTAAGAGATATGGTTTGGGCAATAGATATCCTATGGCAGGAGTGAAATCTATATTACTGGTTATTATGTAATAACTGGAGCACAAATTTATCTTGCCGGGATTATATGAAACTGGATGAAGCAGGGCTTAAGGAGTAAGTAGCAGCGCTAAAATGTGCAGCATCTGCAGGTGAGTACTGCGCTGAGTGCCCACGGGAGAGATTCAGGGTACCGCCGTTCAGTAGCTTAGTGTCCATGATTACATCCATTAACACCTAACTGTCCCTATTAGAGATGGGCGGACCCCTGGATGTTTGGGTCTGGCTGGTTGGGCCAAACAGTTAAAAAAAAGTTTGGTTTGGTTACCAGAACAGTACCCGACCCAAACCCAGTCCCCATTCACTTGAATGAGTGGTGCCCGAATATCTAGTGTTTGCCACCCTGTGACGTGTATGACAGGGTGGCAAACACTGCTTCTCTTTGGCGGTGAAGTTATTACTGCTGGTCAGACCGCTGCAGTTCCCAAGCTGTCATCAGCCGGCGCCTGTGCTCTAAACAAACAAATTTAAAAAAAAGGCATGGGTTCCCCTGGGTTCTTCTTTTGATAACCAGCCAGGCAAAACTGATAGCTGAGGGCTGCAGCCGTCAGCGTTAGCAAGGTTGGTTATCTAGAATAGAGGGGTCACCATGCTGTTTTTTTTTAGTTATTTCAATAAATAATTTAAAAAAACATGTGGTCCCCCCAATTTTGAGGATCAGTCCTGCTAAAGTCCACTCAATGCCGACTTTTATTTCCCATTGACTTGCATTGGGGTCAGGTTTCAGACGAAACTCTGACTTTTTTTGCCCTAGTCGGACCAGTTTCATTTGAAACAAATTTTGTTTCATGAAACCCGATCCAACCAAAGTCGCTCAGCTCTACTCACAACCTTGAATGCCGTTTACTGTCCCAAATATAGGTAGAGAGCAGAGAGATCATGAAACAGATTGCTACTTCTGCCTTAAGGGGGCTTTACACATAGCGATATCACTAGCAATATCGCTAAAGCGTCACCGATTTTGTGACGCAGCAGCGATATTGCTAGCGATATCGCTACATGTGATACTTACCTCCGACCAGCTCCCCCGCTTGCTATCGCTGATCATGCGAGAACGGCCTGGGCCATTTCTCGGCAGCGGCTTCTGCTGGGCTTCCTGCTGGCGCCGACGAGCGATGCGTGGACGCGGGTGGAGGACGTCATCATCGCCACGTCTGACAAGTAAGTAACAACCACTGCTGCGCCGCTGCGTCACTGCTGAGATCTGCCTGTTTGGCAGCTCACTAACAACCATTTAGCGATGCACTAGCGATCCTGACCGGGTCATATCGTCGTTGGGATCGCTGGTGCATCGCTAAATGTAACGGGGCCCTTATAAATGTAACAGGATTTTCAACAAAGAACAAGAAATCAATAGAATATCCTAATCTTCCTTCAGCCATAAGACCAGTGCCACACGATGAAAGCCTTCGTGTTCCAAAGCCGCCCAAAGTATGGACAATGGAGGATGACAAAAATGAACCAACAATGTCTGTGGAAAATGAAACTGCTGCAGACCCAGACTTTGAGCCTTCTATATCTAATCCACATCTTTTCAGTCAAGCTAATCTGAGTGACTTGGTCAGAGATTTGAAATTGTCAAAGAGGCAGGCAGAATTATTGGTATCAAGGCTGCAAGAACCTAATCTCTTATTACCAGGAAAAAGAGTTTCTGTTTTTCGCAGTTGTCAAAAAGACCTTCATCAATTTTTCAAACATGTCAACAGTTTAACCTTTTGCAATGACGCATTGGGGTTGTTTGGTGCTCTTGGATGCGAACATGACGCAAAGGAATGGCGACTGTTCATTGACTCATCAGTTTTAAGTCTGAAGGCTATTTTACTACACAGCGGAAATATCTATCCTTCTATACCTATTGGACATGCCGTACACATGAAAGAAACATATGAGAATATGGAGTTACTGTTGACCCACATTAATTATAGAAATTATAACTGGAACATATGTGGTGATCTAAAAGTTGTTGCACTTCTTCTTGGACTGCAGCTTGGATATACCAAGTATTGTTGTATTAATTGTGAGTGGGACAGTCGTGCACAAGAAATGCACTATTTCAGAAAGGACTGGCCACTCCGCAAAAACCTGGTTGCTGGACAGAAGAATAATCCTCTTTTTGATCCAGAAAAGATATTTCTCCCTCCTTTGCATATTAAACTTGGGCTTATGAAGAATTTTGTCATAGCAATGAACAAAGAATCGGAAGCCTTTTCTTACTTGCAACAGAAATTTCCAAGAATAAGTGATGCAAAGATTAAAAAAGGTATTTTTATTTTTATTGGCCCACAGAACAGAGATATAATGAATGACAGTAGCTTTGATGGTCTTTTGCAAGGTGCTGAGCAAGTGGCTTGGAGAGCCTTTAAAGATGTAACCTTCAACTTCCTTGGCAACAGCAGGGCACCGAACTTTGAACAACTCGAGGACATGCTCACAGCATATCATTTGATGAAATGCAATATGTTACTAAAAATGCATTTTCTACATTCTCACTTGCACTTTTTTTCCAGCCAATCTTGGTGCCGTGAGTGATAGTAATGTAAAGTTAGAAGTAAAGTTAAAATAATAGGAATTTTTAGAAAAAAAATGCCTATTATAAAATTATCTTTTTTGCTAAAAATATGGTATTTTATAAACATTTCATCTCTATTTCAAATACCTTTTGACTGTTTAAGTTAAAGACCTTTCTGAGTAAGAGTCAGATATAATTGTGTGGAGAAAAATCTATTCTCTCTTTCTCCCCTTGTCCTCTACCCTGTTCCTTTCATCATTACCTGACCTCTCTCTCTCACTTTTCATTTTCCCTTCTCATGGTTTATTATAGTTACAGGATATGTTCCTCTTATTTTACAAGACAAGTCACACATGTTATTAAAATTAGAGCTCATCGAATCTTTTGAATGTATTTTCAAATTTGCCAGATTCAACAAATATTTTCTTAAAAATTTGATTTGTAGAGAATCGATTTGCAGAAATTTGAAAAGCTGCAGACGCCAGTTGCCATAAAAGGATGTGTGTCTCCTAAGACTTCATTGAACCCCTTTTAAAATCTTTAATAGAAAAACTGCTTTAGTAATCTCAAAGTTGCATCAATATAGAAAATAATATTATTAATTGTACCCCAGTAGGAAACCACATCCCATTTAATAACAACACACTTATCGATATTCCATATTTTTTTAAATTAATGGTCCAAAAATTATCTTTAGTCATTTGTGATCAGGATACTGACCATTCTGTGCAGAACATTGCCAGAGGTAACAGAGACAGGCGATATAGCATACTCAACAATGCCCTCTGCTTCCTCTCCACTACTTCACTTGCCAAAGATAAAGGAGGCCAATACTGACCTGCGTTTTGGTAGACTACTGCTCAGACAGTTAGTGTCAGTAGTGATGGTAGTGATTTCGCTGCTGTGAGCAATTCCTACATTCTGAGCTGTGGAATGGGATCTTTTTCTTTTGCTGCCAATTTTATTTTACCATATATTTTATACAACACTATGACATTCGTTCCATACCCAATTGTTCAACCCTTGCCAAAAAGGGTAATCAGAAAATACAGGTAGGTAGGTGGCTTTCGGTATTGGTGTGGCATGTAGGATTCTCAAATTGGACTTGTAAAACGTGTGTGAAAAAACAGAAATGTACAGTAAAGTGCACATTTTTTCCTTTTTTCCTTGTTATTTTTTAACCAAAATTCAACTCCATCATAAAAATGACATAATAAGGAATTCTAAGTACTGTAAGTACATGTCCAAAAAGTCAGCACCGTCAAAAGGATTTTGAATTGGTAAAGTATTTACGGACCTAACATTTAACTGGTTAAACTGTTAAAAACAAACTGCAACACACACACTTTGTGATTGTCTACCTCATAGTTAAATGTTCTTTTGTATTTTTGAAAAAGGATTGCACAAAAGATTACAAAACTAAGGAAAGTCACTTGTGACTGTAGCAGCACTATCTTTCACTGATACAGATTTCATTAATACGGACTGGGGATAATATTACAGGATGGGTGCCTGAATTACTATAATGAGCTAAATGTAAAACAATAATACTGTATGGGGCCGATTTGGTGCCGAAAAAAAAATCAAAATAAAGTATGAAAAAATGACTTATGATAAACATAAGTAAAAATAATAAAAAAATGCTGACAAAAATGATGAATAAAAAGTAAGTAATAAAGAGAAATAAAAGTATCACTGAAAACATCCTGTTTTCCCACAGTGAACGTGACCCTTCATATTCGATTTTTTTTCTGTGTGAGGCCCATTTACACAGCTGAGTTTGCAACTGCTGATCCATACAGTGGCATGAGCTGTAACCTGCATAGCATTATTTCCTCACCATAAACATTTATACTGAATATTTACATTTTTGTTTCTTTATTACAGTGCTGAGAAAGTGGGCTATAACTTGTGTAGAGCTGAAAAGCTGCACTCTGACAAAGAGATGTTTCATGCTTCATCCATTTTCCACCCTTTCAATGCTTCAGTACCTGAGATATTGTGTGGTGAAACACTGCCGTTTGGTAGGGTTTAGAGGGATCTGGGATTTTCTGACTCTATTTGAAAACTAGGAGCTATACAACTCTTCTTGGCGCTCCCTGGATCTTTACGGAAAGTTGATTTTTAGTAGAAAAAAGTCATACTTTACTTTTTTGTCTTTCGGATAACTGTGCTTCTAAAAACAAATTTTTTATTGACAGCTAAATGTTTGCTGGTTTGGTTAGGGAAGCTATGGTGTTGTGAATTTTCTTTCTCGGAGTTCTGAGCCGAAGCTCCCTCTACTCCCTCTGGTGGTTGCTGAGAGTAGTGGAGCTGGTCAGGTGGATGGAAGCTCCCCACCTGACGATGATAATTGGAAACCTGGGATTACTGGCTGGGAGCATATAATTGAGCTGGCTGCTCTTGGAGGTTGCTGGCCATTCCCTCAGTGTGCATTTGGAGCTCTTTTGTCCTCTGCCTTATCTGCATGGTTCAGCTAAATGATTCTTTTGCTAATCCTTTGCATCTAATCTGGTTGTGTCTTTTTTTTGCTTTCTGTTTTACTGCTAGGGTTCAGTGTGCTCCCTGTTGGGTCAGCACTGGGCCCTGCTTCATATGTTGCAGCTTGTTCAGTCCCCTGTTATGTTAGTATCTTTTTGCTGCCAGTTTATACCAGAGTGCTGATCTAGCGGGGGTGAGATCGTGTGATCTCAGGCTTTTTTTGTATATCAGTAGTGTGGGACTTTTTCAGGGTTTTGTGCGTGATTGCAGACAGTATCTTTTCTGTCCTGTCCTGTCTAGACAGCTATAATATATGTTTGGGGGCTGTCTATTCCTTTGGGAATCTGCTCCAGGGCAGTTTAGATTTCATCTTTCTGTCTTTAGGCTTAGTTAGTCCTCCAGCTGTGACGAATCGTCTAGGGCATCGTAGGAACGCTCCACGGCTACTGCTAGTTGTGTGGATAGGATATGGGGTCTGCAATCCGCTTAGTTTCCAACCTCTCTGGTCTTCTGGTGGTTTAGACTGTTCCTGCCATCCTCCCCGGTGACCCATTCATAACACTATAGGCTGCTAAAAATGAGTAATAGACCACTTAAAGAAGCACTCCCATCAAGGTTTTTATCCTCTTAATATATTGCAATCATCAAATTATGTAGCACTGTGTACTTACAATTGCTCATTTTGACTTTCTACCCATCTAATTATTCTCTTTTCCATTAGGTCTATGACATCACATGATTAAATTTGACTAGCTGAATCCTGCTAAGCTGTATGTTGAAACAGGAGGTCAATTGTCACTGTATGAGTCATGAATCACTGCAAAAGTCCCTGGCAGGAGCAGGAGCTGAGCAGCTGGGTCAGAAGTTGAAGAGGGGAATGATAAATGCAGGGAGAAGAGACTTCCTGTTTCTACATAGAGCAGAGAAAGAGAAGAAATAGATTGGTAGAGAAACAAAATGAGCAATTGTAAGTACCCAGTGCTTTATAATATGATGATTGCTATATATTAATAGGATAAAAACCTTGATGGGAGGAGTGCTTCTTTAATATTACCCAATATGATATATTTTCATTCTTTACACCACAAATTTATGCCCAAAACACCGTAATGACAATTATGTACCAGATATAGGTGTTCTAAAAAAAATCATAAAGTTAATATATTTCCAGTATGATCGGGCCTGACATTTGTTTTAATATGCAGAATTTTTTTGTAGGCATTACTATTTTAGGCTGCTTTCTAATTTAAGAAATAAAAAGACACTAAAGATTTTTAGAGCGTGAGAATTGTAGTGAAGATATATTCCTAGTGACTGCAAATTACTACATTCTACAATGTTATGAAACAAGAAGAAAGGATGAATGTTGCTAAATATTTTATGAGATTGGAAAACTTTATGAATGATGTGCAAAAATGACTTTTTTTGGATTGTATTTTGTCTGTTGTTAGCCATTATTAATGCAGGATAAAATATAAATACCATATAAAAAAAGAGCTGCAGTGATGGGATAGAAATGCGGTCTCAGCTTTATCAGTTTATTCATGGTGAATGAGAAGCTGTGTTAAATAAATTTTGGTGTGCAAAGTTTTTGAGGGATTTAAAAGAGATAGTTATAGAAAAAAATATAGTGTAAAGAATAATATAATAAACTAGCTGAAGAGCCCGGCGCTGTCTGGGCATAGTAAATAACTATGGTTAGTTATAACAAATTATAATGATTTTATCTACTGTATATATCTGAAGCTGAGTGTAGAGCCCCGCCCACTCCGCATAGCCACATTCACTATAATATCCCACATCATCCCGTCAGCCAGAGCAACCAGACTACTACCCCTAATATCCCACATCATCCCATCAGCCAGAGCTACCGGACTACTACCACTAATATCCCACATCATCCCATCAGCCAGAGCCACCGGACTATTACCACTAGTATCCCACATCATCCCGTCAGCCAGAGCCACCGGACTACTTCCCCTAATATCCCACATCATCCCATCAGCCAGAGCCACCAGACTACTACCCATAATATCCCACATCATCCCGTCAGCCGCGGGGGGTCAGAACCAGAGCGCTGAGTGGAACAGTCCTAACTTCCATACTGGGGATCTCTTTAAGAGAGGCCTGGTCTCAGAACCATAGCACTGAGTGGATTTGTCCTGACTTCCATACCAATGGTCCATTTAATAGAAGCCTGGGGTAAGAATCAGAGCACTGAGGGATTTACCCTAACCTCCATAACGGAGTTTCCTTTAAGAGAGGCCTGGGGTCAGTACCAAAGCGCAGAGTGGATTTGCCCTCACTTCCATACAGGGGATCCCTTTAAGAGGGGTCTTGGGTCAGAACCAGAGCGATGAAGGATTTACCCTAACTTCCATACAGGAGATCCCTTTAAGAGAGCCTGGGGGTCAAAACCAAAGCACTGGAGGGATTTGCCCTGACTTCCATACCGGAGATCCCTTTAAGAAAGGCCTGGGGTCAGTACCAAAGCGCAGAGTGGATTTGCCCTAACTTCCATACCAATGATCCCTTTAAGAGACCCTGGGGTCAGAACCACAGAGCAGAGTGGAACGGCCCTAACTTCCATATCAGGGATGCCTTTAAGAGATGCCTGGCGTCAAAACCAAAGCCCTGGATGGATTTGCTCTGACTTCCATACCAATGATGTCTTTAAGAGGGGAGATGTGCCTATGGGATGGAGGATGTGTGATGGGATATGGGCAGGGAGGTGGTGATTCATTTATGTCATGTGCTCTCTGCTCCTTTCAGGGGGGCAGGCAATGGCTAGGAGCTTATGTTCCTGGGGATGCAAGATTTCTCCCACCATGTCAGTGTCTGCTGAGGTGTTGTCAAGTGGGAAAACTTGCTCATAGCAACCAATCACAGCTCAGCTACTTTTAACCAGCTCTGGTGAAATGAAAGATGCTTAGCGATTGGTTGCAAGGAAAACTGTTGCTCATAGCAACCAATCACAGCTCAGCTTCTTTTGAACAGCTCTGGTGAAATGAAAGATGCTTCATGATTGGTTGGTGATACACACACACATACTGTACATACATACATTCACTTTTATATATAGACATGACAACCAGCATAGATTCATGAAAGATACTGTAAGTAGTTTCTAACCAATATATTGGGTTTCTATGAGGAGGTAAATTCAAGGTTGTTGTTAATGCGGCTGTTGTGATATACCTGGACTTTACAAAGGCATTTGATACTGGACCACATAACAGCTTTATACTGAAGCTACAGAAGCAAGGACTAGGGGATAATATGTGCAGATGGGTAAAAACTATAAAAGTAACACAAAACAGAAGTGTTGTAAATGGTCTTGGACAAGCGATTAAAGTTACGCTGCTGAATCTTTCTACAATAAACATATTGGAATGAACTACGACTGTTATGTTTAGACCAAAATTAGAAGAATATATTCTGAAAAATATTGCCTGAATGAAATTGGATAGATTCACTCTGTTTCCTTTAGTAGTTTGGTAATATGTGGATTCTGCTTTTCCTTTAACTTGCTTTTATTGTTTACCTATTAACCCATAACTCCAATTCCAGTTTTTAAGCCTCATTCTGGTTTCATGTTAGAAAACGGAGAAGAAAATGATTGCTACTTGTAATCCTCAATTCCCCATCTGCTCCAATAGAGTTCAGTGAAGGATATTAATGGACCATTATAAGACATTCCAGATTTATGTAAATAAAGCTTAACCTCTCGAAAACATAAAAACCTCTGCAATTTTTAAATGTCAATTGTGTATCGTTTCCTTCTCATTTTCAAGATCTGCTATTTTGTCAATGAATGGAAACCTAGCATGATCTATGTCCTTTAAAGAAGGGTTAATGCAGTTGCAAGCTTTCTGATAAACCCATCAGCAGCACAAATCTCTCTCTCCTGACCTGTTACAATGTCACAATGTATCAGGGTAGGTAAATTGTATTAGATTGGAGTCCAAGTTGTTTAGCTGTGTTGCCTAGACATGATAGAACTGTACCAAACTCTCAGCTGCCAGAATTATTTGATAGTTCTCAACCTCAATGTTTTAGCCTCTACAAGACTTGATATACTTTAAAAAATAAAATAATATTTTGTGTTCCACAATGCAATCTATGGAGAGTAAATATGTAAATTGTCTCTTCAGAGAGAAGTCTTGACCTCTATTGCCACCTACTGGAAGTAGCAATCCTAATAGTCAATATTGACCCATTAACGAGCCTGGACACATGACTTAGGGTACTGTCACACTTAGCGATGCACCAGCAATCCCGAAAATGATATGGATCGCTGGTGCATCGCTAAGTGGTCGCTAGTGAGCTGCCACACAGGCAGATCTCACCAGCGACATAGCAGCGGTCGGGGGTCGCTACTTACCTGTCAGACGAGGCGAGCCTGGCGTCCTCCCGCCCGCGTCCACGCGTCGCTCGTCGGCGCCACAGGAAGCCCAGAAGGAAGCTGACGACGAGAAATGGCCCAGGCCGTTCTCGCGCGATCAGCGATGACCAGCGGGGGAGCCGGTTGGAGGTAAGTATCACACATAGCAATATCGCTAGCAATATCGCTATAATGTCACAAAACCAGTGACGTTATAGCGATATTGCTAGCGATATTGCTTAGTCTGACAGGCCCTTTAGGGTAAAAGTCAAACCGGAATGGCAATTTGCAGACACGTGTTTCGGAGTGTTTTCACTCCGCAGTGCAAAGCATGAAATCTGATTTAGCTGTATGAGAGACCTCAGACTGGGTCCTAAGGTGTAATGAATATTTCTCCTTGTGGAGGAAACATGATAGGGAAGATGTCCAGTAACAGATCCAGAGAGTTAAGTGTTAAAAACAACTATTTATTTCAAAAAATGATTTTTTTTGTCAAATTACATTTTTTGGATCATATTAGTAAAAATTGCATATCTCTGAGATTGCAGCGGACTGCCGCGTATTGAACTACTTGTTCCTAGTCATAGTATGGTATGCATCCTAGACCGTGAGTGCTGTTTTATATAGTATTCAAACGCTTTTTGTGGAGAGTGACATGCCTGACATGCCAGGCTAAGCAGACTTTTAGGCCTTGCAAACCTCCTGTCGGAAATTAAATATGCAAATTGTCTCTTCATAGAAGATTTGATCTCTAACGCCACCTATTGAAATTAGCTATTCTAAAAGTCAATATTAATCGTTTAACAAGCCTAGCCACATGACTTAAGGGGGTTTTACACATAGCGATATCGCTAGCAATATCACTAAAGCATCACCGATTTGGTGACGCAGCAGCGATATCACTAGTGATATCGCTATGTGTGATACTTACCTCTGACCGGCTCCCCCGCTGTCTGTCGCTGATCACGTGAGATCGTGCAGCTCCATTTCTCGTCGGGCGCTTCCTGCTGGGCTTCCTGCTGGCGCCGACGAGCGACGCGTGGACGCGGACGGGAGGACGTCAGGATCGCCTCGTCTGAAAGGTAAGTAATGACCGCTGTATCGCTGCTGCATCGCTGAGAGATCTGCCTGTGTGGCAGCTCACTAGAGATCATTTAGCGATGCACCAGCGATCCTGACCGGGTCGTATCGTGGTCGGGATCGCTGGTGCATCTCTAAATGTAAAGGGGCCTTTAGGATAAAAGCCAAACCAAAATCTCAGTTTGCAGACATGTGTTTCGGGGTGTTGCCTCTCCTTAGTCCAAAGGTTTGATTCAGTTGTATGAGAGACCTTAGACTGGGGTCTAAGGGGTAACATTTTCTTTATGGGAAGTAGTAATCCCAAGTCTATGTCTTATACAGCAGTCTATGTTTTACAATGGGATTGCTTTTGGTGTATTACCTATATTTGAATAAAGTACTAAAGACATTTATAAATCTATGTGACAAATAAGTGTAAGGCTGTGTGCACACGTTGCGAATTTTGATGCGGATCCACAGCATTTTTGGACGTTCGGAATTGCACAAAATCCGCAATGTAGTGCACAAACAATGTTTTTCTCTGGGAATCCTGAATTTGGTGTGCACATGCTGAGGAAAAGAAAGTGCTGATTCTCAGCGTTTTATTTTCTGCAGCATGTCAATTCTTTTTGCAGATCTGCAGTGCTTCTGCACCCATTGACTATCATTGAGTCAGGCAAATCCGCAGTAAAACCGCAGGTGTAAAAAGATTTGAAGTTTTGTTTTGCTGTGGAGTTGCGTGCGAAAAACGCTTCAGATCGTGAAGAGGAATAGTGTGTGGGCGGAGACTATGTGTGTGCGGTGAATATGTGTGTGTCTGAGTGCGGGTGTCTGTGTGTATCTTTGTGTGTGCGGGTGTCTGCGGGTGTGTGCATGGCTATGTGTGTGTGTGTGTTGCGAGTGTCATCCAATGGGACTACTATCCCATCCGGCTACGTCTGCTGTCACATAGAATAGTCTAGGAGAAAACACCATGTGCACAACTGTAATGGTGCCGAGGTAGGTTCCCAAACCATATATGATAAAATGAAAACCTGGCACTCAACTTAGACACTCAAGTTGAGTGCCAGGTTTTCATTTTGTCTCATAGAATAGTTACAGCATTGTTCGATGATGGGATAGTAGTCCCATCATCTGGCTACTGTGTTTAAGTGTAAAAATAAAACCATTCACATACTCACCAAACAGCTAATTCCTGAATCCATTGATCCCCTGCAAATATAATAAAAAAATAAACCAACAGTATACTTCCTGTTCCGGCGTAATTCATTTAATAACGATTGTACCACGACGATCTGCCGTGTAGAGCTGTTACATCGGGAGATATGACCGCTCTCCAGAGGCCTCCACTGATGCAATGACAGAAGGTGTATCACTCTGCTGTGAGGTCACTGGAGTTCATCCTGTCACTTGTGGCACCACTGCATGTGAAAATTCTCACGCAGCAGTGCCGTAAAGTGAGAGCATGAACTCCAGTGAACCCTCAATGATAACACTGCAGGTGCCATTATCTCCTGTCAGGAGATGTAACAGCTCTACATGGGAGATCATCGTGGGACACTCGTTATTAAATGGATTACATCAGAACAGAGAGTATTTGTGTTGGTTTATTATTTATTTTTTTGCTGGACACTGGAGAAAGAGGTGAGTAACTGGGTTTGTTTATTTTTTAACAGCGCAGCCTGGAGCCATTTACTAAAGCTAAATATGCACACACGCTGTACACCTGTATAGTGTGTGTGTGTGTATATGTGTGTGTGTGTGTGTGTGTGTATATATATATATATATATATATATATGCGCACACTGTTCAGGAGTGTATGCCCGGACAGTGTTTTCAGATTACGGAGGATTCCGATTTCTAATTCAGATCATCATCATGATCTGGCTACAAATCGGATCGTAATTTAAAATAACGATCAGCCTGAAAATCGTAATAAATTACGATCTTCAGTGATCGGACCGGCCAACACTAATTCCAAATATGCAGCATTGTACTGGCCATACCTGTCCTGGATGCTGCCCCGGAGTTCAGCCTCGCCTGTCTGCGGCATCCACGGACTGAACTGCCATCGCCGGCTGATTCCTCGGCTCTCGTAGTTCAGTCCTGCAGATCCGTGGACAGGTCGGGCTGAACTCCGGAGCTCAGGTGAGATACGCCATGATTTGCAGATGCGTTTTGCCTGCTGCTTCCAAGCACTTTTTAAGCACTTTGCAAGCGCTTTGGCAAAACGCTTCTGCAAATAGGGGACGTGGCCAAGCTCTGCTATGGGCGTGGGCATGCCCTGCTATGGCCTAAACCGAGCGTATTTGGCGTGGTTTGCAGGCATTTTTCGGGAGGTTTCCCTCTTGCCCATTCCCATTCCTTCCGGGATCCGCCGGAAAATAGCTTTGAAGCTATTTTCCGGCGGGGCGTTTTCCGGCCCCGGCCGGAATCCGCCCGTAACCCGCACCATAGACATGAAAGGGCGGGTTTCAGGCAGAAAAAACAGCACAGAATACGCCTGTAAATCCAGCTTGTCTGGATAAAGCCTGAGGCCTCGTGCCCACTGACGGAAGGGGATTGTGGAGCGGCATCTCCGCAGCGGCTGTAATTGCAGTAGCAATTGGAGATCCCACAGGAATCTATTTGTGCCTGCAATTGTGGCCACTATTGTGGTACCCTAATTCTGTATCAAAATCTTCACTTAACTCTATGGATTTAGGTGCAGGTTTTAGTGCAGGATTTCAGCCCCTTGTCTGAATGGCTGGAATTTTGTTTGTATAATGGCAGCATACATTGACATGCTGCACTGCATGTTTTTTTTTTTGTAAACAAAATGTTTTCATCAGCATGTGGATGGGATTTACACATTAATGCTGCATATGACCCCAGCCTAATGGACCATTCAGTTATGCCTTAGGCCAAAAGCACACTGGTGATTTTACTGGCGTTTTTTGCGTCCTGCACAATCCTCTCAATGAGACAGCATAGGCAGCGCGGACGTCACGAACGTCCGCGCTGCCCACCCGACGGCTAGCGTGCCCATCCGCCTGAATGGAATGCCCCATTCAGGCGGGCGGACCGCCCAGTCGTTCATTCAGACGTCCAGCCGCACGCCGCGTCTGGATGCGGCTGTCAACTAGACGGCCCGTTCGTGCTGAACGGCCGTCTAGTTGAAGGGTCTAAAGGTACCCTAAAAATGTGACCTATTTCAAGTTTGGAAGTAATTTTAATTTTAAACAAAAATATATAATTTTCCACTGGGACAATATATGTTGTAAAAAACTATTGGTTGGCCCCTTCACACTAGATTTTGCTTCAGTTTTTTTATTATGAAATCAGAAAATCTGGAGCAAAATGTGAGTATTTAATGTGAGATATGAACAGAGTCTTCTGATTAGGATATTTTTTTTGTGAATTTATCCCAAAACTCTGTCTGCTGCTTGTTACACTTTTTCTGTTATTTCCTCTACTAATACTTTCATTTTAAATTAGGAAATGGACACAGCCGTATGTTGATATCTGGAACAAGAGACAATCTCCATCTACTGGCACGAAGTAAAGAGTGGTTTGCTGATGGCATGTTTTTCACTACACCAGCCTTGTTTAAGCAACTTTACACAATCCATGTAGTCCACAGTGGCCTTGTTGTTCCTGTAGTGTTCACCTTGCTGACAGACAAGAGCCGTTCTACATACCAGAGGTTGCTGCAAGAGCTGAAGAACTTGCAGCCTGGACTGCAGCCAGACAACCTGATGTTGGATTTTGAACTAGCTGCAATACAGGCATTTGAAAGTGAATTCCCCAACCTTGTGAAGACTGGTTGCTTTTTCCACCTTTCACAGTCGGTTTGGCGTAAAGTTCAAAATGAAGGACTCAAGATGCAATACCAAGGTGACCATGAATTTGCCCGTTGGATACGCATGATACCTGCCCTGGCCTTTCTACCACCACAGAATGTTGTGCAATCATTTGAAGAATTGGTGGAAGATCCTGACTTTCCACAAGAAGCAATACCTATTGCCAACTATTTTGAAGACAGCTATATCGGTCGAATGAATCGCAGAGGACATCAAGCACCTTTGTTTCCAGTTCAATTCTGGAATGTGTATGAACGAACATTGAATGATCAACAGCGAACAAATAATGATGTCGAAGGATGGCACCGTAGCTTTCGAGAAACATGTGGTACTCTTTTCCAAAATATATACCGGTTCATTAACTGTCTGAAACATCAGCAAGAGCTCCATAGTTTTGAAATTATTCAGATAATAGCAGGAAATCCCATCGCTGCAAGAAACAAAAAGTATGCTGCAATTTCAGCAAGGGTTAAACGTTTCGTGCAAGATTTCGATAATAGAAGCTTGATGGATTATCTGAGAGGCATTGCCTACAGCTTTGATTTTTAGTTCATGGTCACATATTGTATGTTTTGAGAGCAGTGTTTTTAGCTGTAAAATAATTCAAGCATTATAACCTGCAATTTGTATTTTCTCTTTTTCTCTAATCCTTCCCCTCTATACCTTTTTATGTTTCTTGTTAAAACAGTTTTGATATATACAGTTAAAGCATAACTCTGCAAAAAACATGTTATGTTATAGTACCTGTGCCCATGATATTCATTTCCAAAGGAGACCTTCCAGCAGCTTCACTTCTGTGTGAAAAGTCTCATCCAAGTTAAAGCTCCATGTGCTACAGGATTTCAGTGGTTGCTAAGGAGGTTGTTTCTCCTTAGTAGCAGTACTTGTGGATGGATTCTAGAGGGCGTGGCTGCACAGGAGCATGCAGCTAACAATATATTCCCTATGATGTATAAAGGGCTGCTGGTTTACAGCCCTCTGCAAAGCCGCCCCTATGTGTTCCGTCCTGTAACGGCTTTACACAGGCAGGGGGGAGGCCTCCTCTTGTCCAGGACAGAGCACATGAGCGGAGGGTGAAGGGGAGCTTTGCAGAGGGCTGTGAACAAGCAGCCCTGAATGTATCATAGGGAGCCAGGATCCGTTCTGCTCCCAAGGGGGCACGACCTCCTTAGTAACCAATGAAATCCTACTATTTTCCTGTCTGTTTGTAAAATTACTCATCTAGAAAACAAAGTTTGAGAATAAAAAAAACTAATTTGATCAGAATTGTATATCTTAGACTCATATGGTGTATTATTAGTGATAAGCAAACCTGCCAATGTTCAGTTCAGGCAGGTTTTTCCCGGATGCGAAACATCCAGGAGCAAATTGCTAGAGGCAAAACATCCAGGGATGAACTGCTGGGGGCGAACTGACAGGGGGCGAAACATCCGGGGGTGAAACATCCGGGGGCGAACTGCTGGGGGCGAAACATCCGGGGGCGAACTGCTGGGGGCGAAACATCCGGGGGTGAACATCCGGGGGTGAACTGCTGGGGGCGAAACATCCAGGGGCGAAACATCCGGGGGCAAACTGCTGGGGGCGAAACATCCGGGGACGAACTGCTGGGGGCAAAACATCCGGGGGCGAAACATCCGGGGGTGAACTGCTGGGGGCGAAACATCCGGGGGCGAACTGCTGGGGGCGAACTGCTGGGGGCGAAACATCCGGGGGCAAAACATCTGGAGGCGAACTTCTGGGGGCGAAACATGCGGGGGCGAACTGCTGGGGGCGAAACATCCGGGGGCAAACTGCTGGGGGTGAAACATCCGGGGGCGAACTGTTGGGAGCGAAATATCCGGGGGTGAACTGCTGGGGGCGAAACATCCGGGGGCGAAACATCCGGGGGTGACCTGCTGGGGGCGAACTGCTGGGGGCGAAACATGCGGGGGTGAACTGCTGTGGGCGAACTGCTGGGGGCGAAACATCCGGGGGCGAACTGCTGAGGGCGAAACATGTGGGGGCGAACTGCTGGGGGCGAAACATCCGGGGGCGAACTGCTGGGGGCAAACTGCTGGGGGCTAAACATCCGGGGGCGAACTGCTGGGGGCGAAACATCCGGGGGCGAACTGCTGGGGGGCGAAACATCCGGGGGCGAACTGCTGGGGGCGAAACATCCGGGGGCGAACTGCTGGGGGGCGAAACATCCGGGGGCGAACTGCTGGGGGCGAAACATCCGGGGGCGAACTGCTGGGGGCGAAACATCCGGGGGCGAACTGCTGGGGGCGAAACATCCGGGGGCGAAACATCCGGGGGCGAAACATCCGGGGGCGAAACATCCAGGGGCGAACTGCTGGGGGCAAAATGTGCGGGGGCGAAATGTGCGGGGGCGAACTGATGGGGGCGAAATGTGCGGGGGCGAAATGTACGGGGGCGAAACAACCTGGGGGCGAAATGCTGGGGGCGAAATGTTCGGGGGCGAAGTGTACCTGGGGCGAACTGCTGGGGGCGAACTGCTGGGGGCGAAATGCTGGGGGCGAACTGCTGGGGGCGAAACTTCCAACTCCCATAATAAAGTAGCAGTGCAAGTTAAAAAAAATATATATTTTTTAAAATACATCAAATACCAATATATGACTAAATAAGCAATGTGCTTTCCCAGCACCACTGCCACTATGTTCCAAAAACTCAAAGAAGTCACAGGAGTGAAACTACTACAGATGAGACACTGATGCCAAATACTAGGAGCATGCAATTATTATCATTAGTGAGTAGTGATGGGTGGACCTGTGGATGCATGAATCCTTTGGGTTTCCCCGAACTATATAAAAAAAAGTTCAGTTTGGGTACCAGAACAGTATCAAATGAATGTGGGGCACGAACAACCACCAGTTACCGTGCTGTAATCTGTGGTACACTGGTTCTAATCTTCGGTAATCTTATTGATGCTACCACAGGTCACAATGCTGCGGTTTCCCGGCTCTCTAACAGACGACAACATGTGAGCCAGCTGCTGTGACCGGCAATGAAAAGATTTACGCTGGTCAGTAGTGTTGAGCGATATTTTCCGATATTGAGAAATATCGGATCGGATTGGATCGGACCGATACCCAAAAAGTATCGGGTATCGCCGATTCCGATACCGGAAACCCATTCAAGTCAATGGGACAGAAATATCAGAATTAGAAAAAACCCTTTCTTTACTTGCACATCCAGTTCGGGAGGGGTGAAGAGAGTGGGCGGTGCGTGGGCGGACACTGTGCGTGTCTGTGTGTGTGGGCGGGGTCTGTACGGGCCTCTCGGGGGTCTGTGCGGGCCTGCCGGGGTCTGTGCAGGCTGCCGGGGGTCTGTGCGGGCCTGCCGGAGGTCTGTGCGGGCTGCCGGGGGTCTGTGTGGGCCTGCCGGGGGTCTGTACGGGCCTGCCGGGGGTTGTGTGTGTGCAGGCATCGTCCGATGGGACTACAAGTCCCATCAGGCGATGCCTGCTACAATGACAGTGATTCACACATTAGCCAATGATGGGACAGTAGTAGTCCCATCTTCCGGCTAATGTGTTGAATGTAAAAAAAAAAACCATACATACTACATATATACTACATTCATACAACATACATACATACTACATACTACATACAGTACATACTTCATATATACTACATTCATACATACTACATACATACTTCATATATACTACAGTCATACAACATACATACATACTACATACACACTACATATATACTACATTCATACAACATACATACATTCTACATACATACTTCAAATATACTACATTCATACAACATACATACATACTACATACATACTTCATATATACTACATTCATACAACATACATACAACATACATACTACATACATACTACATATATATTACATTCATACAACATACATACATACTACATGCTACATACATACTACATATATACTACATTCATACAACATACATACAACATACATACTACAAATATACTACATTTATACAACATACATACATAGTACATACTACATACATACTACATACATACAACATACATAAAACATGCTACAGACATACAACATACATACTACATACATACTACATACAATATATTCATACATTCATACAATACATACATAGACATACAGTACATATAACAAAGCGTACATACTCACCATCACTTGTCACTTTGATCCCCGAAGCCAGTGTCATCTTTAAAAAATATTAAAATAACAAACAACTGATATACTCACTGATCCGCAGAAATCCACGAGTGTCCCACGACGATCTCCCATGGAGAACAGCAACATCAGCTGATGCCACCGCTCTCTAGGGGCACCAGGAATACAATGACAGGAGGTAGGTATCATTCCGCACTGTATTCCTCCGCCACTGTAAAAAAATTGTCCCTAGTCTCACTTTTGGCATTGCTGTGTGAGAAAGTTCCCATGCAGCTTTTGCCATAAAGTGAGTCCAGTGAACTATAGCAACCTCTCAGTGATGCACTGCAGGAGATCGTCGTGGGACACTCGTGGATTTCTGCGGATCAGGGAGTATATCAGTTGTTTGCTATTTTAATATTTTTTAAAGATGACACTGGCTTCGGGGATCAAAGTGACAAGTGATGGTGAGTATGTACTCTATGTTATATGTACTGTATGTCTATATGTAGGTATTGTACGAATGAATGTATTGTATGTAGTATGTATGTTGTATGAATGTAGTATATATGTAGTATGTATGTAGTATGTATGTATGTTGTACGAATGTAGTATACATGTAGTATGTATGTAGTATGTATGTATGTTGTATGAATGTTGTATATATGTAGTATGCATGTAGTATGTATGTTTTTTTTTGTTTTTTTTTACTTTCAACACATTAGCCGGATGATGGGACTACTACTGTCCCATCATTGGCTAATGTGTCAATCACTGTCATTGTAGCAGGCATAGCCCGATGGGACTTGTAGACCCATCGGACGATGCCTGCACACACACAACCCCTGGCAGGCCCGCACAGACCCCCGGCAGCCCCCACAGACCCCTGGCAGGCCCGTACAGACCCCTGGCAGCCCGCACAGACCCCCGGCAGGCCCGTACAGACCCCTGGCAGGCCCGCACAGACCCCCGGCAGCCCGCACAGACCCCCGGCAGGCCCGTACAGACCCCCGGCAGGCCCGCACAGACCCCCGGCCACCCCGTACAGACCCCCGGCAGGCCCGCACAGACCCCCTGCAGCCCGCACAGACCCCCAGCAGGCCCGCACAGACCCCTGGCAGCCCGCACAGACCCCCGGCAGGCCCGCACAGACCCCCGGCAGGCCCGCACAGACCACGCATCATGATGCGCACAGACCGTGCATCAAGATGGCATCATTTCAGCAGCCAATCACAGCCACCACACTGGCTCATTGCATTATGGGAACTTCCGATTCCGGTATTCAAAATTTTAAAAATATCGGTACTCGGTATCGGAATTCCGATACAGCGAATGTCGGCCGATACCCGATATTTCCAGTATCGGAATGCTGAACACTGCTGGTCAGGCGTCGGCTGATGAGTATTATTCTCACTTGCGTATGCCTGGTCTCGTTGATAGCAGCAGCGAGAGCAGAAGATGCTGATGAGAGTATTCACCAGCCGACGACAGTACTTAGTAATGTAGATTTCGGGGTGATATGTAATTAGTGCAGTGCATGTGCAGTTTTCTGTACTTGTATTATAATGTAATATAATAATTATATTTCTTGTATTTTTTTAATAAATAAATAATTAAAAAATGGCTTAGGCTCCCACTTATTTTTACTATCCAGCTGAGGGAAAGCAGGCAGATGGGGGCTGTTATTACTCTGGGAAGGGGCCAGTATCCATGAAGCATTCCAGGTTATTAATATCACCTAACAGCTGTTTGCATGGCCTTTAATTTTTATTATAAAGTTGAAACCCTGATGAAAAAATGATGTGGGGTCCCCCCTATTTTTAATAACCAGCAAAGGCTAAATAGAAAGTTGTGGGCTGATATTAATAGGCTGAGAAGGGGCCATGGATATTGGCCCCCTCCCAGATGAATAACATCAGCCCTCAGCTGCCCCAGAAATGGCACATCCATTAGGTTCACCAATTCTAGATCTTAGCCTCGGCTCTTACCACTTGCCCTGGTGTGCTGGCAAGTGAATTAATTTTTTTTTGGTTCATGTCAGCTGTTTTATGTCACTGACATCAGGTTATGGTTTAGTAATGCAGCAACGCCTATCAAACACACCCATTACTAACCTCGTATTCAAAAGTAAGAAAGACACACGCAGAAAAAAAGTAATTTAATTGAAGAAAATACTCCCCTTCAAATCCCCGCTTTTTCTCTTTTACTAACATAAAAATAAATAATCAAACCAATCTGTGGGCTGCTACTTTTAGGCTGGGGAAGGCAAATATACATGGGCCTTCCCAGCCTAAAATACCAGCCCCCAGCTGTCTGCTTTAGCATGGCTGATTATCAAAAATGGGGGGGACCACTTTTTAAAATTATTTGCTCTTTAGCCTTTCAACCAAACCATAACAGTATCACCGACGTTGGGAGAATTCCATGTTCGGCATTCATGCATGGACCACAAACTTTACCGTTCAGGTTCGCCCATCTCTATTAGTGAGTTGTGCCTTTTAAATTGGTCAAATGCAACAGTATAGCAATCAATCATTTGATTATTATTTTTGGATGACACTATCACTAGTATACTCTGTGCGCACAATTATTAGGTAACTTTTTTGAAGATATTCTTTTTATGCAGATTTCCAAACCCAAGCTTTAAAAACGTGAATGCTTATTGGATGAAGCAGGTCAGGTGATGTGTATTTGCTTATTAAGGTGGGTGTGACCTATGGATACAATGCCTGTTATCAAAGTGTGCAGAATTATTAGGTAGCTTGTTTTCCTCAGGCAAAATGGGCCCGAAAAGACAAAAATTGTAAGAACAAAGGGATGCTACACACTTAAAATTGCTTAGATATCAGGGCATGATCACAGAATTATCAAAAGTTTTGCTGCAAATAGCTAACAGAGTCATAAAAACTATTTTTATGAAAAAAGATGCACTGCCAAAGATTTTGAGAAGAATCAAATGTTAAGCAACCAGGAAGTTATGATACTGCAGTGCTTTCATATTCTAGAACTGCAACTTCACTAGAGGCCCAGAAGTACAAGATATTCAGAGACATGGTATGGAAGGCTGAAATCTGACAACACTTGAAGAAGACGCAGACATTGTAAAGTCAAGATTGAGCCAAGAAATATTTGTAGACAGATTTGTCAAAGATTTTATAGACTGATAAGATGACAGTGAACAGACAGATGGATGGGCCGTTGCTGGATCAGTAACGGCACAGACCTCTACTCCAATATGGAGGCAGGTGCTGCTATGAGCTGGTATTAGTTAAGATGAGCTAGTTGGATCTTTTAATGCTGGAGATGGACTCTAAATAAACTACAAAATCTTTTAGCTTTTAAAAGACATTTTCTTCAAGCAGTGGTACAGTAAAAAGTCTGCATCTTTCAAGAAAGCCATCATATTTATGCAGGACAATGTTATATTGCAGCTCTGAATTGTCCACAGCGCAGTTGCCAGTAAAGTCCTTAAAAATGAATGAATAATGACATGGCCTCTTCCTCAGCTGACTTCCAGCTTAATAAGAACTTGTGGATCCTTCTTAACCCCTTTCACATTCGTGGCCAGGCCAATTTTTCATTTCTGACCTGTGTCAATTTATGAGGTAACAACTCTGGAATGCTTCAACCGATCTTAATGATTCTGAGACAGTTTTTTCATATCAAACCATATAAAACAGTAATGTATTTTATCATAGTGGTATATTTAGGTTGATATTTTTTGTGTTTGCTTGTGAAAATATTGGAATTTTGGTGAAATGGTGAAAATTTAGCAATTTTCAAACTTTTAGTTTGTATGCCCTTAAACTAGTTAGTTATTTTCACCAAATAATTAATAAATAACATTTCCCATTTGCTTTACAACTGCATTATTTTAGAAAAAAATATTTTTTTGTTATGAAGTTAGAAGAATTAAAATTTTATCTGCAATTTCTAATTTTTCCAATAAAATTTACAAAACCATTTTTTAGGGCCCACATCACATTTTAAGTGACTTTGAGGGGCCTATGTGACAGAAAAGTGCTCATTTTAATTTTTCCCACAAAGATGTTAATTTAGTCTCAAATTTTGCATTTTTACAAAGGTAAAAGGAGAAAATGAATAATACAATTTGTTGTGCAATTTCTCCTGGTCATGCCCATACCAGATATGTGGAGAAAAACTACTGTTTGGGTGCACAGCAGGGCTAGGAAGAGAAGGGGCACCATTTGATTTTTGGAGTGCAAAATCGGCTGGCATAGAAAGCAGACACCATGTTACATTTGAAGAGCTTATGACATGCCAAAACAGTATAAATTTCAATGAATGACCCATGTTTGAAACTAAACATTGTGAGGAATTCATCTAGAGATGTAGAAAGCTTTTCTAACTGTCTAATGATTCACAGATCTGTATATCACTGGTCTGAGTCAAATAAAATTACAATTTGTTTCTACAAAAATGTTGCTTTGGCCCCAAATTTTCAATTTTGAAAAGAGATAATAGGAGAAAGTGAATGGTACAATTTGTTGTGCATTTTTTCTGAGTGCACTGATACCCCATGTGTTGAGGAAAACTACTGTTTGGGTGCACGGCAGAGCTCGGAAGGGTAAGAGTGTCATTTGACTTTTGAAGTGCAAAATTGGCTGGAATAGATACCGGATGCCAAGTCGCATTTGTAGAGCCACTAGTGTGCCTAAACAGTGGAAATGCCCCACAAATGACCCATGACCCCATTTTGTGAATTACACCTCTCAAGAAATTTATGTAGAGGTTTCATGAGCACCTTGAACCCTCAGGTATTTCACAGAATCCTATACTGTTGAGTTGTGAAAGTGAAAAAAATATATTTTTCCCACAAACATTGTTTTAGTCTGAAATTTTTCATTTTCACAAAGGTAATAAGAGAATTTTGACCTTCGAATTTGTTGTGCAATTTCTCCTGATTACGCCAATACCCCACATGTGCTGCATAACCACTGTTGAGACGCTTGGCAGGGTTCGGAATTGAATGAGTGCCAATTGAATTCTGGAGAACAATTTTGGGAAGCTGACATGCCAAAATAGCAGAAACCCTCACAAGTTAACCCATTTTGTAAACTACATCTCTTGAGGAATTCATCTAGGGGTGTAGTGAGCATTTTTATTTCTCTGGCGATTCACAGAATTGCATGACATTGGGCTGAGTCAATGGAAACTTACCATTTTTTTAGCTAATATGTTGCTTTGGTCCTAAGTTTTCAATTTTCAAAAGAATAAAACAGAAAATTAATGGTTCAATTTGTTATGCAATTTCTCCTGAGTGTGCCAATACCTCATATGTAGTCGAAAAACTACTTTTGAGGCACAGTGCCATATTGTGGTGCAGATTTTGTTGGAATAGTCTGAGAGTGCCATGTCACATTGGCAAAGCCCCTGAGATGCCAAAACAGCAAAATATCCCCCAAAAAGTAACCTCATTTTACAAACTACACCTCTCAATTAATTCATCTATGGGA
The DNA here is from genome assembly GCF_039654945.1 of Dendrobates tinctorius. Classification (NCBI taxonomy): domain Eukaryota; kingdom Metazoa; phylum Chordata; class Amphibia; order Anura; family Dendrobatidae; genus Dendrobates; species Dendrobates tinctorius. The sequence goes on along the minus strand of NW_027361696.1, from coordinate 92,794,646 downwards.
GCAATGATCATATTGACACCACAGGTGTGTCACAGAATTTTTCTACCATTGGGTGTGATGAAAAAAAAAATTACGTTTCTGCCATAAGAATTCTGTTTTAGCCCCAGATTTTACATTTTCACAAGGGAAAATGTCTAAAATTGCACCAAAATTTGTCACATAATTTCTAATGAAGGTGGCAGCACGCCATATGTGACTGAAAAGTACTGCTTGGCTACACAGCGCTATTTGACTCTTTGGGAAAAAAAAATTATCATAGAATAGTTTGTGGACTCAATATACATAGCCCCTAAGTGCCTCAAGAGCAGACTTCTGCCTCACATGACTCCATTTTGGAAATTGCACTCTACTGGAAATTTACTGTATCTTCATGTGTAGTAACTATTTTAACTACATGGGTTTTTGACAAAAACAAGCAGCAGTGAATGTTGCTGAGTGAAAATCACAAATCTAGTATTGTAGTGCCCTTACTTTGCAGTGCTCTTACATGGTAGTGACTGTGTATTGCAGTGTCCATTACATTGTAGTGCCCATACATTGTAGTGTCCAGTACATTGTTGTGCCCATACATTATGCCCAGCTCATGCTTCTGGAGACATGTACCCCATAAATTAGGAAGACTCATCGCTACAGAAATGTCAAACATGTGGATGCTGATTGTGGTTTAGGCACACTGTGGGGCTCAGAAGGGAGGGAGTCATTTGGGTTTGGGAGCACAGAACTTTCTGTTTTTCTTTTGGAGGTAAGAAGCCATAGCGCTTTTCCAGGGCCTTTGTGCCCCCAATATTTTCATTGATGGATGAAAGACCTGAATGGGAAGTAAATATTTTGTGGATTGAGTTGAAGTTTTAATTGGGAACAGTTTACATAACATTTTGGATCACGTTTATCCTGTGCTCTACGCTGTGCACTTATACCTCGGTTTCCATATAAATCTCCATCTAACCTCTATTAAGTAGTGTCCTTCTTTTCAGAGGTGCACAAAACTGTGGTCACTTTTATGCACTCTTAAAAAAGACTGACACTGACAGATCATAGGCAAGATGTCAGCCACAGTATCTCCATCTGCCTCATTATAGGGAATGTTCCATCTGAGGTTCTGATGGAATCATGTATTTGAGAGAATTAGAAGGAAACTCCAGTGTAAGAGCTCAGCGTAAAATATGGGATAAATGTGTGCTGAGCCTTACTGCTATCTTTTCGAGGCAGAATAAACAAATCAACAGCAGGTCAAGAATTGATTTTATTTATTTGTTGGTGCAAATACAGCGATACCAAATTTATAGTATATTGATTTTTACATTTGCTTTCACACACTAAAAATGCTTTTTTGTGAAAACAAACATTTTGCATCGTCATATTTTGAGAGCTATATTTCTATATTTCTGCCGACAGTGTCATGTGAGGGCTTATTTTTTGCAGGATGAGTTGGTGTTTATATTGGCACCATTTTTGGGCACTTAATATATTTTGATCGCTTTTTATTCCGATTTTTGTAGGCAAATTGAATGAAAATCAGCAATTCAGGAATTTTTTGTGCCGCTTCCAGAGTGATAAAAGTGATGAGACAGCTTTACTTTTCAGGTCAGTATGCTTATAAAGGTCCCACATTTATATATATTTTATATATATATTTTTATGTTTTGAAGCTTTTACACAATAAAAACAAATTTATTATTATTTATTTATATAGCACCATTGATTCCATGGTGCTGTACATGAGAAGGGGTTACATGCAAATTACAGATATCACTTACAGTAAACAAACTAACAATGATAGACTGATACAGAGGGGAATTGTTTTTGCACTGCTATATTCTGAAAGCTATAACTTTTTATTTTTCGACCAATGGAGCTATAAGGCAGCTTGATTTTTGTGGGACAAGATGTATTCAGCTATACCATGTTTTGACTTTTTAATTGTGTTTTATTCCACTTATCTCTCTGTGGTATGATGAAGCAGTATAGTTTTTTGCCACATTTTTTATTTATTTTTTTGATGATGTTCACTGAAGCAGTTGACTTGTGGGACAGTATATATATAAAATATATATATATATATATATATATATATGTGTGTGTGTGTTTATTGATATCATCCTTTAATTTTTTTTGTTTTTTTGTGTTTTTTTTTTTTACAATATTACTTTTTGAATTTTTTTTGTCTACTTTTTTACCTTGTCCTAGTAGAGAACATAAACTTTTCCTGACCTGATTGCTGGTCTGATACTGTGCAACACTTCTGAATTTCAGGGAATTAGATTATTGCCTAATCTCACAGGCCACTGCACCTGAGTGACCCCTTGACTATTTTTCAGCCTGAGGTCACAATGGAGACCAGACCATTGGCGCCACAGGGTCTCAACTGGATTGTGCCAACTGGGGCAGAGAGGGTGCTTTCTCGCTCTGCTATGTCGATCAATTGCCGCCGGTGTCAGCTCTCATATAGCACTGACAACCACTTTTATTCTGAGTGAGCGTGCACAATGATCACGCCGTGATTGTGCGGCGGCTTGGGGAATGTTCCTCCCTCAACGTCATACATGTACGGCGGATGTCAAGATGGGGTTAATTTGGAGATTTACCGTGAAAGAAAACAGTTCAGTTTCTGGGAGGCTGTGGTTGGTGCTCCTAAAAAAGTCAATCTGTAATAGGCACTGACAGAATCCATGGATGAAATGAATGACTATTTGATTATTATTCTCACTTTAATAGATGACAAAAATAATTGATGGGAAAATTTACATTTTTCATTTAGCTGCCCAATAATTCTGCACACAGAGATTTTCTTCTAAGAAAGACAAAACCTCACTTTTACTTTTTTAAATTTTCAGGTTTATTAACCTTTAGGATTGACCAACTTCATTGTAGTTGTTCAATAATAAAATGAATCATCAAAAACACAAATTGCCTAATAATTCTGCACGTGGTGTACAATCAAATGTTGTCAGATATAACAGACCAAGAAAAAATTGGTTACATTTGTTTAACATCTCTTGTAATTCATTTAATGAAAGCTAAACTAGTACAAGTGTACTTAAAGCAGTATTGTCATCATGGCACAAAAATTGTATATGGAAAACTGTCAAAAAATAGCATTTCAGTCAATATTTAGGTATATAGTCACATTTAGCTTATCTACACCTATATTGGTGACTAATGGATATTATTCCTTCGGTTTTATACATGGCAAGCAATGTTTAAAAGCAAGAACGCTTAACAGACGCCAGTGTCCACAGTTGGCTTTATTCTGTGAATGGCTCTGTCAGGGTACTGTTGGGGTTCCCATTGTTAGGGCTCATTCACACTGGCGAGTAGCCATTGCATAACTCGGACAAGTGCTACCCAATGTTTCATTGGATAGCACTTGCTCCAATGTTATACAATAGACCAGTATGGTCTAGCGTTATTAGCAGCGCATTTCAGATGGCATGCACCCATACATATCTAAGAAATGTGTGCAAAAACATCGGGCTGCACTTGGATGTCATCCAAGTGCAGTCTGTTATATGTCGACTCAAACAATGGAGCAGATGGAGAAATTAAGTTCTCCATCTTGTCCACACCCGTGATCCGATTCTCAAATACGAGACGATCGGACCACAGTACAATGAAATTCTGATCATGCTAGCAGCAGAGTTTGAGCTGACGGTCATATACATATAGGATCTGATTCTCTTGCATGAGCGAACATAGGATGCGATACACTAGTGTGAGCGAGCCCTAATACAAATGTCTGGGGATACTAATGGAAACCCAGATGTACTGCTCGCCAGCACTATTTTAATGTGACTTAGCTTTGCATTTATATTCTTTTGTCATGCACCAAACAATAATTAAATGCTGATCTTTAGACAAAAGAAACAATACTTTACAAGGAGACATATCCTTCTTCTCCTCTCAGGCAGAACATAGTGCTTTCTTGCAAGTAGGCATCTTCAGTACATGTCATTTATTTTTTACAAGCTCTGCACTCCTGCAAATTTCCTGCTAACTCTGCATTTGTGATGTAATCTAACCGCTCAGTATGATGCCCAGCTCCTCAGGCTTTCTTCTTGGATCAACGTTGTACAATCTAAGCATGGTTTAACCTGAGCTACATTTAAATAGCGTATAACTCAAATAATTGCTTATATATACCGTAGAGCTAGAGATATACATATAATAATAATAAATTTTATTTCTATACATATACAGCTCTGGCAAAAATTAAGAGACCACTGCAAAATTTTCAGTTTATCTGATTTTTCTCTTTATAGGTATATTTTTAAGTAAAATGTAAATTGCACTTTTATTCTATAAACTACTGACAACTTGTCTTCAAATTTCCAAGCACTAAATTTTGTATTTATTTTCAAAAAATAAGAAATGGTCAAAATAACAAAAAAATGTAGTGCTTGCAGACATCAAAAAATGCTAAGAAAACAAAGTTCATATTCATTTAGAAACAACAATACTAATGTTTTAACTCAGGAAGAGTACAGAAATCAATATTTTGTGGAATAACCATGGTTTTTTAATCACAGCTTTCATGCGTCTTGGCTTGCTTTCCACCAGTCCCTCGCACTGCTTTTGGGTGACCTTATGCCACTCCTGGTTACAAAAATGTAAGCATTTCATCTTTGTTTGATGGCTTGTGACTATCCATCTTCCTCCTGATTACATTCCAGAGGTTGCAATGGGGTTCAGGTCTAGAGATTGGATTGGCCATGACAGGGATTTGATGTGGTGTTCCTTCATCCACACATTGATTGACCTAGCTGTGTGACATGGCGCATTGTCCTGATGGAAAAACCAGTCCTCAGAGTTGGGGAACATTGCCTGAGAAGAAGGAATCAACTGTTTTTCCAGGATAACCTTGTATGCGGCTTGATTCATACGTCCTTCACAAAGATTAACATGCCCAATTGCAGCCTTGCTGAAGCATCCCCAGATCATCACCAATCCTCCACCAAATTTCACAGTGGGTGCAAGACACTGTGGCTTGAACGCCTCTCCAGATCTCCTTCTAACCATTAGACGACCAGGTGTTGGGCAAAGCTGAAAATTAGACTCATCAGAGAAGATTACCTTACTCCAGTCCTCTATGGTCCAATCCTTATAGTCTTTGCCAAACTTCAGCCTGGTACTCATTTGCTTCTCATTGATGAAAGGCTTTTTTCTAGCTTTACATGACTTGAGCTCTGCCTCTAGGAGTATGTTATAAACTGTTTTTTCCGTGCACTTCACCCCAGCTGCCATTTTCTATTCCTTTTGTAGGTCACTTGATGTCATCCTGCGGTTGCTGAGTGGCATTCGTATAAGATGACAGTCATCCTGGTCAGTCTGCTGCCTGACCTTGTTGTAACCTTGTTGCCGTATTAGAAATTTTAAGGATGGAGGCAACATGACGCTCACTATATCCCAAGTAAAGCCAGAATTGAGCTCTTCTTTTTCTCACTTAAGACTTTTTTTCCATCTCCTTTGGCATGGTTAAAAGTTAAGTTTTCATGCCTATTACTTTTGGGATATTACTAGCACTTGTTTTGCCATTCAGCTTGTCCTATTGCAAGAGGATTGTGAACACCACAGCAGGGCTTTTTTTTATACTTTCCATCATTAAATAAGATTTGGTTCAGGTGATCACCTAATCAGAAGCACATTAAGTAGACTGAGGTGTAAATATATATATATATATACTGTATATATATATATATATATATATATATGTGCACAGCGGCGTTGCTTCCTATAACAAGTCCTGACTGCTGCACTGTGAATTCATGTTAGATAAGATATGTGATGTTTTTTACATCACATTTTAAAAGGACATATTCAGCTAATTGGTAATGTGGCTTTTTTATTAGGCATTATTCTCACTGCATCTAATTAAATACACAACATCCACATATTGTGTGAAACATGAGAAAAAGTTCATTATTCACTCATCTTCAAACAGCAAGAGGAGAAATTTAACAAGTCATAGTTGAAAATATATAAAGAAGATATGCCTTTAAATATATTACTGTTGCCCTAAAAACAACTATAACTGTAGTAAACCTCAACCCTAATAATCTGATCTTACAGTGTTCAGGGAGAGGAAAAAAACCCTGTTGGAGAAACCTCTATGGAACCATGATTGGAGTATTGTCCTTCCCTTGGGCTAAAAAGGTTTTACTTAATTATAATTCTTTAGATACATGATAGAATCAGATATGTAACAAGACACATGACAGGTAATACAACAAATACAATAAGACATCCATCATCATACAAATAAAGCTGAAACAAACAATTGCAGAAGGGACTGAAGCAGGCCGGGCAGGTGGGAAAATATTTCTTCTAGTTCTTCAGGTAAGTGAAAGAGAGAGTAGAGAAATAAGACAGGAATTCCATCCATTGATAAACTATCCTTCGCCCATTAAAGTGAACCTGTCAGCAGGATTTTGCTCAATAATCTACAGACACTGTCATGTTTGTGCTGTTATACTGATTAAAATGATACATTGGTTAATTAAATCTATCTTGTGGTTGTTGTTTAATCTTTATTTGTAGTTTTCAGTTAAAGATATTTTCGTGCTTCTGGGAGGCCTGTGGGCGAGGCTTTATGTGGTGCTTTGGCCAGGGCCGCCATCAGGGATTTACTGCTCCTACTGCTGTATGGGGCCCGGTGAACAGCAGTACACAGAGGGGTCCGCAGGTCTGAGGCCCCGCTTATGTGCTTTTGTCCATTGGGCCCCATCGCTGCAACGTACACATCGGTGCTGGGGCGAGGGAGCTTTCTTGGAGCTGTGCACGGCCGTCTTACCTTGACGGCTGCACAGCTTCCGTTCCTTCCGTCTTTTGTGTACTTCCTGTCAGATGATGGTGCGTATACAATTACATCATCGCATACGTGCCACCCAGCATGTACCGGACGCTAGAGGCAGAGCTACGCTGCTGGGAAGAGACTGTGAAGTAAGTATACAAAACATTTTTTGTTTTCTATCTAAAAAAGAATTAAATGGATGAGGGGAGGAGGAGGACCTGCAAATGATTACATGGAGGAAGGAGTAAGGGGGACTACACATGATGATGTGGGGAGTTGGTGAGTGGGTTTAAAGGGGACTGCACATGATGACGTGGGTGTTAAAAGGAACCACAAATGATGACATGGGAGAAGGCGTAAGGGGGACTGCACATGATGATGTAGGAAGGGGGTTTGAATGAGACAGCACATGATGATGTGGGGAGGGGGTTTAAAGAGGACTGCACATGATAAAGTGGGGGGTTAAATGGGACTGCACATGATGAAGTGGGGGTTAAAGGGGACTGCATATGATGAATGGGGGGTTAAAGGGGATTACACATGATGAAGTGGGGGAAAAGAGGACTGAACATGATGAATTGTGGGGGTAGGGGGAATGCAAATGATGAAGATGGGAGGTGAGGGGGACTGCAAATTAGGACATGAGAGAGAAAGGGGATTGAACATGAAATAGTGGGGCGAAGGGGACTGCACATGAAGTGAGGGAAGGGGACTGCACATGATGAAGTGGAGAAAGGGGACTGCACATGATGAAGTGGGGGGAAGGGGGACTGCATATGATGAGTTGGGGGAGGGGACGGGAGACTGCAAATGATGAATTGAGAGTGAAGGACGGGGACAGCAATTGAATTGAAGGTGAGCGGTGGGGAGAGCAAATGATATATTGAATGTGAGGGGAGAGCTGTTGATATTGAATAGAGGGTGGGAGAGAGAAGACATGACAATGAATTGGGGTGTAAGGGGCATTTAAATATAACGAGTCAGAGAGCGGGTGGTATATAGTGGGGGGCATTGAGTATGCAGTGACTGGTAATAAATTGGGGGAAAGACTACAGGGGCTAATTAATTTATATATGTATTAGGTGGGGAGAGTGGCTATGTATAGATAGAAGAGGCTCAGTAGCATATTATAATTTATATTTGGAATGATGGGTTGCATAATAACCAATTATGTATTAATGGTGGGTGTTATGAATGGGTCACCGAGGAGGATCGCAGGAACAGGCTAAGCCACCAGGAAACCCCTGATCCTAACAACATAACTAGCAGTAGCCGTGGAGCGTTCCTACGATGTCCTAGACACCTCGGCACAGCCGGAGAACTAACTAAGCCTAAAGCCAGAAAGGTGAAATCTAAACTGCCCCGGAGCAGATCCCCAAAGGAATAGACAGCCCCCAAACATACATTGTCGGTGAGACAAGATGAAACACAAACACAGGCAGAAAATAGACTGAGCTAATGATGGGGCCCAAACTGTCTAGATAGGACAGGACAGAAAAGATACTGTCTGCAATCATGCAAAAACCCTAAAAAATCCAACACATCTGATATACAAAAAACCTGAGGCCACATGACCTCATCCCCGCTAGATCAGCACTCTGGTGTGAACTGGAAGCAAAGGAAAAGATACTAATATAACAGGGGACTGAGCACACTAGCCCAAGCTGTAACATATGGAGCGGGGCCCAGCGCTGCCCCCAGCAGGGAGTACACTGAACCCTCGCAACAAAGCAGAAAGCAAAAAAAAGGCACAACCAGATTAGATGCAATGGATTAGCAAAAGAATCACTTAACTGAACCATGCAGATCAGGCAGGAGACTGAAGAGCTCAAAATGCTCAAGGAGGAAATCATCAGCAACCACTAGGGAAGCCTGCTCACTTATATGCTCCCAGCCAGTAATTCCAGATTCCCAATCATCATTGTCAGGTGGCAAACTTTCATCAGACATGCCAGCTCCACTGCTCCCAGTAACCACCAGAGGGAGCTCCAGCTCAGAAGTCCAAGCAAGAGAATTCACAACAGGTTGGTGCATATCTGTATTCAGATGCGTAGTGTAGAAAAAATGGAAAAACTGGGGAATGTGCTCTGGAAGTGGTTGTCAGGGTTCTAGGTAGAAACCCGAGAGTGGACCCTCTGGGTCGTGGCTCCAGAGCCCCCGAGGACGAGCGGCCCAGGTGATGACCACCCCCTATACAGGGAGTGTTAGGGGTAGGCCCAAAGGGGATGGGACCACGACAGCCGGAACCAAAGGGACGACCCGGGGAGTATACAGAAGAGCAGATCAGAGAATGAGAGGGTATATGAGGAATTGAGTGAACCCGGGACGGGAGGAGACAGGCTGCGGAAACCGGGCAGGATCAGGACGGAGCCGGGACCAAAAGGAGATTAGGAGGGACACAAGGAGATTAGGAGACACTGACCTAGGGGTTCAGACAGAACACCAGATAGGGGAAGGAAGCGAATTATGCCAGAGACAGACAGTTACTGAGACAGAGGACCAGGCGGGGAACAGGCACCGGGGAATACAGGATGGCGAAACAGAGGACCCGGGGAGAGAAGTAGGAGGACAGAACGAAGAGGAAGGCAACTGCAGGGAGAACTGGAGAGAGATCCCAGATGGAAAACCGGGCAGAGAGCAGAGCGCAGCAGGGGGTGCGCAGGGACCTGAGAGTCGGGGGTGACGCTGTGCAGGAACGCTAAGCGCCACGGATCATGACAAACAGGCGTCTTACCTGTCAAGACGCCACGCAGAAATACCCGGTGGGTGCCGCCATGATGGGGCGGAGCCACCGGGTCACGTGCTCCCAGGATGCCCAGCGGTCGGTGACAGGTGAGCGCGCATGCGCGGGCCTCTGACGCGCCGTGACCCTGCAAAGCCAGACAGGGGACGGCGCGAGACTGAAGAGGGAGGGCGACGGGAGGAGGAGGACCCCGGGTGAGCATCGGGGAGTGTAACAGTACCCCCTCTCTTACTCCCCTCCTTCTTCAGGCGGGACAAAAACCTTCTCATGATATGAGGAGCATTGATGTTCTCCCGGGGCTCCCAAGACCTCTCCTCGGGGCCGAACCCTTTCCAATCAATAAGAAAAAAGGTTCTACCCCTGACAGTCTTCTTTGCCAAGATGTCCTTGACATCAAAGAAGTCTTCAGCGGTGCTAGGTTGAGGTGCATGGGACGAAGCTGGATGAAAGTGATTAAACACTGCAGGTTTAAGGAGCGAGACGTGGAAGGAGTTGGGAATCCGCAGAGAGGTAGGTAGTTTTAGTTTATAGGCCACATCATTGATGCGACTCAGAACCTCAAAGGGAACAATGTAACGCGGGCCCAATTTATAAGAGGGGACCTTAAGTCGGATGAAGCGCGAGGATAGCCAGACCCTATCGCCCGGACGATAAGGAGGGGCGTCCAGGCGTTTCTTGTCGGCGTACCTCTTCATCCGATCACTAGCTCTCTCAAGGGCCCCTTTCGTCTCCTCCCAAATTTTAGAGAATTCCGAGGACAAGGAGTCCGCCGCCGGCACGCCCGAGGTGGGGAAAACGGGAAGAGGAATGCCCGGGTGTTGCCCAAAAACTACAAAAAAGGGAGATTTGGAGGAGGATTCGCTGGGGCGATTGTTGTGGGCGAATTCTGCCCAGGGAAGCAGCGAGACCCAGTTGCTCTGGTGTGCATTAGAAAAATGCCGAAGATAAGAGGTTAACACTTGATTGATTCGCTCCACTTGGCCATTGGATTGCGGGTGGTAGGCAGAGGAGAAATCCAGGGCTACCCCCATTGAGCCACAGAGGGCTCTCCAGAAACGAGAGGTGAATTGAACACCACGGTCAGACACGATGTGCTGGGGAAAACCATGAAGTCGGAAAGTATGATGCACGAAGATCTTCGCCAACTCGGGCGCAGAAGGCAGACCAGGCAGAGGGATAAAATGAGCCATTTTGGAAAAACGATCCACCACCTCCAAAATGACAGTGCAGCCGGAAGATGGAGGTAGATCCGTGACAAAATCCATGGCGATGTGGCTCCAGGGGACTGACTGTACCGGCAAGGGATGTAAGAGACCAGAGGGTAACCGTCTTGGAACTTTGTTTCGGGCGCAGGAGGAGCAAGAAACGGTGAAATCCAAGACATCCTGGCGGAGTGAGGGCCACCAATAATGGCGGGAGATGAGGGATAGAGTCCTTTTGGCTCCGGCATGCCCGGCGACCTTAGAGGAGTGTCCCCAACGCAGAACCCTTACTCTGTCATGGTCCAATACCACAGTCTTGCCCGGTGGTGGATTGACCAAACTTAGAGGAGCTAGGGTGACGATCTTTGCTGGATCGATGATGTGGGCGGGGCTCTCCTCTTCATCGGTAGGGAGAAATGACCTTGATAGAGCATCTGCTTTGGTGTTCTTATTACCCGGCCGAAAGTGGAGCTCGAAATCAAAGCGTTCAAAGAATAAGGACCATCTGGCTTGCCGAGGGTTGAGCCTTTGAGCAGACTGTACGTAGGCCAAATTCTTATGGTCGGTAAATATCGTGAAGGGATGGACGGCTCCTTCGAGAAGGCAACGCCATTCTTCTAAGGCCAGTTTAATTGCAAGTAGTTCCTTGTCCCCAATGGAATAATTGCGTTCGGGAGGAGAAAAGGCTTTAGAGAAAAAACCACATGTGACAGTTTGACCAGTGGAAGTTCTTTGCAAGAGAACTGCTCCTGCTCCCACGGATGATGCATCGACCTCGAGAATAAAGGGTCTATCGGCATCTGGACGGTGGAGAACAGGCGCTGTAGAGAATTCTTTCTTCAGAGTTTGAAAGGCGTCTTCTGCCTCTGGAGGCCAGAGGCGGGGATTGGCCCCTTTGCGTACGAGAGCAGAGATAGGCTTGGCTATGGTGGAGAAATGAGGAATAAATTGCCTATAATAGTTAGCAAAGCCGAGAAAGCGTTGAATGGCTTTGAGACCAAGGGGAAAAGGCCAGTCCATGACAGCGGACACTTTCTCGGGATCCATCCTCAGACCAGACCTCGAGACGATGTACCCTAGAAACGGCAGGGACGGTTGCTCGAAGACGCATTTCTCCAACTTGGCAAACAGGTGGTTCTCCCTTAGACGTTGTAATACTTGCCGTACGTCTCGCCGATGGGTAGAGAGATCTGGAGAGAAGACAAGGATGTTGTCAAGATACACCACGACACAGGAATAGAGGAGATCTCGAAAGATATCGTTAACGAGCTCCTGGAATACTGCTGGTGCGTTACAGAGGCCGAAAGGCATAACCAGGTATTCATAGTGACCGTCACGGGTGTTGAACGCGGTCTTCCACTCATCCCCAGCGCGAATTCGGACCAAGTTATAGGCTCCTCGAAGATCAAGTTTGGTAAATATTTGTGCTCCTCTAAGGCGATCAAAGAGTTCGGGGATGAGGGGTAACGGGTACTTGTTCGTTATCGTGATGCTGTTCAGACCTCTGTAGTCGATGCACGGACGGAGCGAACCGTCCTTCTCCTTGACAAAAAAGAAGCCGGCGCCCGCAGGGGAGGAAGACTTCCGTATGAATCCCTTGGCCAAGTTCTCTTGAACGTACTCCGACATGGCTTGCGTCTCTGCCGGCGAGAGCAGATAAATCCTTCCCCTCAGAGGGATGGCTCCAGGGATGAGATCGATGGGGCAATCATAGGGTCGGTGCGGCGGAAGATTCTCAGCCTCCTTCTTATCAAAACGTCCGAAAAAGAGCTGTAAGCGATGGGCAATCCGGAGGGCATGGAAGGGGGATGGGAACCACCCACGGGACGCACCGGCAGCAGACACCTCGCCCTACAGGTCTCCCCCCAGCGCAGGATATTGCCCTTATGCCAATCCAAGATAGGCCCGTGGGCTCGTAACCAGGGAAGACCAAGAAGGATAGGATGAGAGATGCCCGCTAGGACATAAAAGGCAATCCTCTCTTTGTGCAAGGCCCCTACCTGGAGTTCTACCTCGTGGGTGACTAGGGTAATGGCCTCTTGAAGAGGTTTACCGTCCACGGAAGCGAGGATCCGTGGAGTCTCTAAGGTCTTGACGGGGACCGAAAATTTAAGGACCTCCTTGAGCCTAATAAAATTTCCTGCTGCGCCGGAATCCACATAGGCTGCCAGGGAACAACGTTTACCACCAACGTGCAACAAGACAGACAGAGTGAGGGGTAGAGAGGTATCACATACACCTAGGGAGGCCTCTCTTACCTGACCTAGGCGGAGGAGTTTTCCGGACGTTCCGGGCAGGTACGGACCAGATGGGAGTCACTGCCACAGTAGAAGCAGAGACCGTGGGTGCGTCTCTCCTCCCGGCTTTGTCCAGATAGCTTAAGCCGGTCTACCTGCATGGGTTCCGGCATAGAAGCTGAAGCGGATATTCCGGACCGAGGGCAGGGCGGACCACGAATGGCTGGGGAAGCACGAGGAAGCCTCCTCTCACGAGCACGTTCCTGGAATCATAGATTGATACGGGTGGCCAGTGAAATCAGATCTTCTAAGGCGGTGGGAGTATCACGCCCAGCCAGCTCATCCTTAATTCGACCCGCGAGACCTTGCCAGAAGGCCCCTACCAATGCCTCGTTGTTCCATCCCAAATCAGAGGATAGGGTCCGAAATTGGATGGCATATTGACCCACGGTTTGGGACCCTTGGTGGAGGTTGAATAAGGATTCAGTGGTAGAGGCCAGACGGCCCGGCTCGTCGAACACTCGACGAAACGTCTCGAAAAAGGTGCTTAGCTGGGAGAGCACAGGATCATCCCGCTCCCAGAGAGGGTTAGCCCAAGCCAAAGCGTCTCCCTCAAGATGAGAGACAATAAAAGCCACCTTGGCCCGCTCAGTGGGATATTGCTGAGGCAGGAGTTCGAAGTGGAGGCGGCACTGGTTCAGGAAACCCCGACACAGCTTGGGGTCCCCGTTGTAACGAGGCGGCTTAGCTAGACGGGGCGGTGGGTGAGGGGCCAAAGCTGGAACGGGAGCTGCGGCGACTGACTGCAGGGAGAGTAGGCGGTCGTCTATAGAGGCCATAAAACTAAGGATATGGGTCTGGGTATCTCTTTGCTGCGCCAGCTCTTGCTGCAGGCCAGCCAATTGGGAAGCGTTCCCAGGATCGGACGACTGGAGTGCGGAAAGACGAGAATCCATGGATTTCATGAAAGCCATGATACGGGTTTGATTCTCCCGTAAAAACAGCAACTCCTTTTGAGCCACAGCGGCTCCAGCGGCGTCCATGGCCTGTTTGTTCTGTTAGGGTTCTAGGTAGAAACCCGAGAGTGGACCCTCTGGGTCGTGGCACCAGAGCCCCCGAGGGCGAGCGGCCCAGGTGATGACCACCCCCTATACAGGGAGTGTTAGGGGCAGGCCCAAAGGGGATGGGAGCATGACAGCCGGAACCAAAGGGACGACCCGGGGAGTATACAGAAGAGCAGATCAGAGAATGAGAGGGTATATGAGGAATTGAGTGAACCCGTGACGGGAGGAGACAGGCTGCGGAAACCCGGCAGGATCAGGACGGAGCCGGGACCAAAAGCTGGAATGGAAGGACACAAGGAGATTAGGAGACACTGACCTAGGGGTTCGGACAGAACACCAGATAGGGTAAGGAAGCGAATTATGCCGGAGACAGACAGTTACTGAGACAGAGGACCAGGCGGGGAACAGGCACCGGGGAATACAGGATGGCGAAACAGAGGACCCGGGGAGAGAAGTAGGAGGACAGAACGAAGAGGAAGGCAACTGCAGGGAGAACTGGAGAGAGATCCCAGACGGAAAACCGGGCAGAGAGCAGAGCGCAGCAGGGGGTGCGCAGGGACCTGAGAGTCGGGGGTGACGCTGCGCAGGAACGCTAAGCGCCACGGATCATGACAAACAGGCGTCTTACCTGTCAAGACGCCACGCAGAAATACCCGGTGGGCGCCGCCATGATGGGGCGCAGCCACCGGGTCACGTGCTCCCAGGATGCCCAGCGGTCGGTGACAGGTGAGCGCGCATGCGCGGGCCTCTGACGCACCGTGACCCTGCAGAGCCAGACAGGGGATGGCGCGAGACTGAAGAGGGAGGGCGCCAGGAGGAGGAGGACCCCGGGTCGGGGAGTGTAACAGTGGTGCTCTAGGTAACTATGTGTTATTTTATGCAGAGACGAGTCCTGGCTGGAAGAAGTAATGGTGGTCTGTGCTGCATGAAAAAGAAAAGCAAAGATGAAGGACATCAGCTAGAGACGTCACTGGTGAGCCAGTGTGTTACCTGTACACTGACACTATACACTGTATATTCTGTACAGAGCTCCTGTGTATAATGTCACCGGAGATTGCTGTATTAGCTATACACTGACACTATATACAGAGCTCCTGTGTATAATGTCACCTGTGATCACTGTATTACCTGTACACTATATACAGATCTCCTGTGTAAAATGTCACTGGTGATCACTGTATAGCCTGTACACTGACACCATATACAGAGCTCCTGTGTATAATGTTGCCGGTGATCACGGTATTACCTGTACACTGACACTATATACAGAGATCCTGTATATAATGTAACTGATGATTACTGTATTACTTGTACACTGACACTCTATATATAGCTCCTCTGTATAATGATGCCGGTGATCTTTGTATTACCTGTACACTGACACTATATACAGAGCTCCTGTGCATAATATCACTGGTAATCACTGTATTACCTGTACACTATATACAGAGCTCAGAAAAAATGCAGGAAAAAACGGAATGCCTCACTGTGTCAATGTGCTTGGTAGCCTTGAATTTGCCAGCAGTCATCCAAAAAATTCCATCTGATCGTCGGATCACAATTATTATTAATATTATTATTTATTGTTATAGCGCCATTTATTCCATGGCGCTTTACATGTGAGGGGGGTATACATAAAAACAAGTACAATAATCTTAAACAATACAAGTCATAACTGGTGAGACAATGAGAGGAAAAAAAAAGTTGTCGGATCACACAGCTGAATAATAAAAAACAATTCTTCTTTATTTCACACCATCATAAAAATGTGTAGATATATCCACAAATAGATAAAAACAGAGTCACATTCTTACGCGTTTCTGGCTATCTGCCCTTAGTCATAGAATGTATATATGACTAAGGGTGTTTTTATGATGGTGTGAAATAAAGAAGAATTGTTTTTTATTATTCAGCTGTGTGATCCGACAACTTTTTTTTCCTCTTATATACAGAGCTCCTGTGTATAATGTCACTGGTGATCACATTATTACCTTTACACTGACACTATATATAGAGCTCCTGTGCATCATGTCGCTAGTGATCACTGTATTACCTGTACACTGACACTTTATACAGAGCTCCTGTGTATAGTCACTGGTGATCACTATATTACCTGTACACGGACATTATATACAGAATATAATGTTGCCGGTGATCACTGTATTACCTGTACACTGACACTATGTACAGAGATCCTGTGTATACTGTCACTGATGATCACTGTATTACCTTACACTGACACTATATTTAGAGCTTGTGTGTAATGTCACTGATGATCCCTGTTTTACCTGTAAACTATACACTTTCTACAGAACTCCTGTGTATAATGTCACTTCCGATCCCTGTATTACCTGTAAACTATACACTATATACAGAGCTCCTGTGTATAATGTCACTAGTGATCCCTGTATTACCTGTACACTGGCACTATATAGAGAGCTCCTGTGTATAATGTCACTGGTAAACATTGTATTACCTGTTCACAGACACTGCATACTATGTACAGAGCTTCTGTGTATAATGTCACTGGTGATCACTGTATTATCTGTACACTGACACTATAGACAGAGCTCCTGCATATAATGTCACTGGTGTTCATTGTAATACCTATACAATGACAGTAATTACAGAGTTCCTGTGTATAATGTCACTTAAAATTGTGTTTTGTTTTTTTTTCTTATTAATGATCATTATTGTAGTATTCAGTCACTATCTAGTGGGAATAAGTGGTCAGGCCATGGTGAGGCGGTATTTGTGACTTGTATATGCTATTATTTGATGACTATGTGGTGGTAATATGTTGTCTGGTCATGGTGTGACGGCATTTGTCCCTTGTATGTTGTATTAATAGTCATTTAAAAAAAAAATGTATGTGACTCATTCCCTTAAAGAAAAATACATAAAAATATATTTATATTTAATAGGTGAGAGTAGAGTAGGGTTGGCCATAAGAGTCTACCACGTCATGGTGGCGGCAGCATAAAAATTATTTTGGTCAGAACAAAAGCTGCTGGTTATGAATGTGATCTGGTGTTTGATGGGAACTATTAATATCTAATTGATGAGGATGTGGTGGAGAAGATGAGTTTTTCCAAGAGTGGACCATGGGACTGTGGAAGGTTCAAAGGGTGGAGTTGGAGCTGGGGTGAAGCCTGGGCTGAGTTTCAAGGCCCAAAAATTTTGCCAGTATGGGGCCCTGAAATTCCTCTGGCCTCATCTTAATCCTTATAGGCTTAAATGACATGTCACTGAACCTTCAGTGACCTGCTTCTTATTTTAAATGTTGCAGTTAATAGTGTGGGCTTTGACAAAAAAAATTACCTTCAGCAAAATGGCGGTGGCAGCAGCGCATGCACAGTAGCATCTGTGGCTTATAAATAGATGCTACTGAGCATGCCCCACTGCCATATTGCTGAAGTCAAATTATTTTTTACTCCAGCAAAATGTAAAAAATAGGAGGCTGGTCACTGAAGGTTCATTGACTTGTCATTGAAGCCACAATAGTGCAGATCTCATTAACTGAAAGCAAAGATTAAACAACAGTCACAAGATGGATTTCAACAACCCAGATATCATTTTAATCAGTAAAATGGCACCAACCTGACACTGTCTTTAGTTTACTTAGCAATATCTTGATAACAGGTTCGCTTTAAGCACCAGGCACACACATCCTGTGCTCCTCCCTATAATGCAGGATCCCCAGTGCTTAAAATCTTCACATCTATGCAAACAAAACTGCAAGCGTACATTATGGGTCTCCACATCCCACAATCATGTTTCCGCCATGCTTTGGCCTCCATGGACATCTATACCTTTGACCAAAAATAAATTGCATGTTGGACAAAAAACAAATGTACTGCTATAATATCCATGATCACAAATATTTTCAAATTTTATATGAAGGTAACATGAAATATTTTACAGTTTCCTCCGTAATGTGAAAGTCTATCTTCCTTGAAGGCATATTTGACTCATGAATTGAGAGTGAAGAGTGATGATGAGTCACAGATATGTTACAAATTTTCTTATTTTCATGTGTACTGGATAGTGTTGAGCATTCCGATACCGCAAGTATCGGGTATCGGCCGATACTTGCTATATCGGAATTCCGATACCGACATCCGATATTTTTTCAATATCGGGCATTGGAATCGGAAGTTCAAAGTTGATTGACAGCCGAAATGACGTCATCATGATGCGCGGTGTGTGCGCATCATGATGCGCCGTCATTTCGGGCCTTCCGGGGGTCTCTGCCGGCCTGCCGGGGGGCTGTGCCGGCCTGCCGGGGGGCTGTGTGGACTGCCCGGGGTCTGTACCGGCCTGCCGGGGGGCTGTGCCGGCCTGCCGGGGGGCTGTGCTGATGTCCGGGGGTCTGTGCAAGCATCGTCCGATGGGACTACAAGTCCCATCTGGCGATGCCTGCTACCATGACAGTGATTGACACATTAGCCAATGATGGGACAGTAGTAGTCCCATCATCCGGCTAATGTGTTAAATGTTTAAAAAAAAAAAAAAAATACTACATACATACTACATACATACTACATGCTACATACATACCACATATATACTACATGCATGCTACATACATACTACATGCTACATACATACTACATGCATGCTACATACATACTACATGCATGCTACATACATACTACATGCTACATACATGCTACATACATACTACATACATACTACATACATACTACATGCATGCTACATACATACTACATGCTACATACATACTACATGCTACATACATACCACATACACACTACATGCATGCTACATACATACTACATGCTACATACATACCACATATATACTACATGCATGCTACATACTACATGCTACATACATACCACATATATACTACATACATACTACATGCATGCTACATACATACTACATGCTACATATATACTACATACATACTACATATATACTACATGCATGCTACATACATACTACATGCTACATACATACTACATACATGCTACATGCATGCTACATACATACTACATACATACTACATGCATGCTACATACATACTACATATATACTACATGCAGGCTACATACATACTACATGCTACATACATACTACATACATACTACATGCATGCTACATACATACTACATGCATGCTACATACATACTACATGCTACATATATACTACATACATACTACATATATACTACATGCATGCTACATACATACTACATGCTACATGCATGCTACATACATACTACATGCATGCTACATACATACTACATGCTACATGCATGCTACATACATACTACATGCATGCTACATACATACTACATACTACATACATACTACATGCATGCTACATACAATACATTCATACAATACATACATAGACATACAGTACATATAACATAGAGTAACATACTTACCAATACTTGTCACATTGTTCCCCGAAGCCATTGTCTTTTACGGAATAAATATTAACATAACAAACCACAAAAATACTCACCCATGATCCGAAGCAGTCCACGAGTGTGTCCCACGAAGATCTTGGGTAGAGAACTGCAGCATCAGCTGATGCTGCCGCTCTCTACGGGCTGCAGGAATCCAATGACGGAAGGTAGGTATCCTTCCGCACTGTATTCCTCCGCCACTTAAAAAAAAAAAAGTCCCTAGTCTCACTTTATGGTAAAAGCTCCCACACAGCTTTTACCATAAAGTGAGACTAGGGACTTTTTTTTTAAGTGGCGGAGGAATACAGTGCGGAAGGATACCTACCTTCCGTCATTGGATTCCTGCAGCCCGTAGAGAGCGGCAGCATCAGCTGATGCTGCAGTTCTCTACCCAAGATCTTCGTGGGACACACTCGTGGACTGCTTCGGATCATGGGTGAGTATTTTTGTGGTTTGTTATGTTAATATTTATTCCGTAAAAGACAATGGCTTCGGGGAACAATGTGACAAGTATTGGTAAGTATGTTACTCTATGTTATATGTACTGTATGTCTATGTATGTATTGTATGAATGTATTGTATGTAGCATGCATGTAGTATGTATGTAGCATGTATGTAGCATGTAGTATGTATGTAGCATGCATGTAGTATGTATGTAGTATGTATGTAGCATGTAGTATGTATGTAGCATGTATGTAGTATGTATGTAGCATGTAGTATGTATGTAGCATGCATGTAGTATATATGTAGTATGTATGTAGTATGTGTGTAGTATATATGTAGCATGTAGTATGTATGTAGCATGCATGTAGTATATATGTAGTATGTATGTAGTATATATGTGGTATGTATGTAGCATGTAGAATGTATGTAGTATGTATGTAGTATGTATGTAGCATGCATGTAGTATGTATGTAGCATGCATGTAGTATATATGTAGTATGTAGCATGTATGTAGCATGCATGTAGTATATATGTAGTATGTAGCATGTATGTAGCATGCATGTAGTATATATGTAGCATGTAGTATGTATGTAGCATGCATGTAGTATATATGTACTATGTATGTAGCATGCAGTATGTATGTAGCATGCATGTAGTATGTATGTAGTATTTTTTTTTTTATTTTTTTTTTTTTTACATTTAACACATTAGCCGGATGATGGGACTACTACTGTCCCATCATTGGCTAATGTGACAATCACTGTCATGGTAGCAGGCATCGCCCGATGGGACTTGTAGTCCCATCGGACGATGCCTGCACGGACCCCCGGACATCAGCGCAGCCCCCCGGCAGGCCGGCACAGCCCCCCGGCAGGCCGGTACAGACCCCCACAGCGTGCACAGCCCCCCGGCAGGCCGGCACAGCCCCCCGGCAGGCCGGTACAGACCCCGGGCAGTCCGCACAGCCCACCGGCAGGCCGGCACAGCCCCCCGGCAGGCCGGCAGAGACCCCCGGAAGGCCCGTACAGACCCCCGAGAGGCTGTACAAGGGCAGGAAAGGGTTTTTCCAATTCCGATACCGGAAGTCTCATAGACTTGAATGGGACTTCCGGTATCGGCATCGGCGATACCGATACTTTTTTTAAAAATCGGCCGATCCATTCCGATCCGATATTTTGAAGTATCGGACGGTATCGCTCAACTCTAGTACTGGACTATTATAGATTTATGAGAAAAATGAAAACCCCTTTTACTCTCTCATGTTTCTTACATTTCATGTTTGTTAGCCGCTACCTGCAAAGATCAGAATCACTTTCATGCAATATGAAACAAATTATTGCTAAGTAGTTACCTGTAGGGAAACTGTTTGAAATGTGTTTCCAAAGTAAGAAGGTATAATTCCAATATTACTAAACAAGTATTCGTATAGCACACCATTTGTTAAGGAAATGGACTAGAGTTTAGCGTCTCCCTATAATAGTTCCCACAGAGTCAGGTGGTGGAGTACTCCCAACATAATGACTTAAACACTTGTCACTTTCTCATCATTATTGCTTTTGTACGTTACTCCATCACTAACACTAATTATGGATAGAATTTTTCTGGCACATCCCAGTTCTCCTGTCATTTCTCCTCACCCGTTAGTTCTCTTCCCACCCAGTAATTTCCACCCCTTATTATGATTCTCCCTTGTTGGTCTGTTCATGGCCACACAAATGGCTGCTTACTGCAGGCTTCTTAAATATGGCCAACAATGTGCGCATGCGCGCTGTGCTCTATCACCTCATCGCTCCATCTAGTCATCTATAGGTGAAGCGTACGTGTGTATGATGTCACGAGGCCTGTTGGCCAATACGCGTGCACCGCCGCTATAAAAAATAAATAAATAAAAAATAAAAATTGGTGGGACGCGGGATTCCCCCGCTCGTCAGCTGGCCACGTGTGCCCGTGCCAGAGATCACCACCAGTGTATGCCGCTTCCATATTTAAACAAAGTACGCTTTTACAGCAGAGTCCCCTTTCTACTTAATTAGAGGGCTTGGTAGAGGTTTTTTTATTGCTGAGCATACATGTTTTTTTTCCTCTTGTGCCTCAGCTTCATATGGACCCATTTACCTCCTGGACTATACAGCACTAGTTTCAAACAGATCAAGCGTCCATGATATCTCCAAGGAGATCTATATATCTCCTTATGTATGGCTATATATTCCTTTTTGCAAGGTATAAAATCTGACTATATTCACTCAATTTTTACTCATCCTTGCGATATAAAAAATAAATTATTACACAATTTTTATTTTTATTTTTTATTTTTTTCCCAGGCATTTAAATCACTTTGTCTACTCTTATAATAATAGGAGATACCATTTAGATCAACATGACATTTTGAAGTAGGTATGACCACAACATTCACCTATTGATATCACTATCAGTTGATATTTCACCACCATAACCATTCACCTGATTCACCATAGATCTCCATAGGAATTCTTACTTGGGTACCGGATTAGTATTTCGCGATAGCAGTCGGGTATGTCCCCTCTCTCTTTTATTTCAATTTTAATTCAACTTTGTTTTTCCTTTTCACCTGGTTCTCCTCTCTCAATATTGTGATATATATTGCTCTGTATACAATGCAGATACCACTATATGATTATATCACCTGTGATCTACATCAAGATTATTAGTCAATATGTTTGTACAACATTGAATATTATTTGTATGAGGACCTGTTATGATTTTCTTCTGTATATATTTGTTCTTTTATATAGCAGACTGAGGAAGGCCGATAATAGGCCGAAACATTTCCAGGACTGCAATAAATTATAAAATAAATCTAATTTGCAAAGGATTATTCAGTTGAGTGCCAAGTTACTTGATTATTCACTTTGGTCTGGGTAACCTACTTGCGCACCCTGCGGTAGTGCCACGCTATATTTGACACAGCTTATTCCTTGGCTGAGTCCTTCCCTGGAGGAAGGTCTGGCTAGTCCCGTGTTTGAGACTCTTAATTGAGGCTCCACAGACTTTATTTGCATATTTGTATTTCCCAGGGAGCAATGCACCTAGGATTTCACTGTGATTGAGCGCCTTTGCCGGCTGCTGCAGTGTTTTCTTTGACTGGTCTCCCTGAGGTCAGTGATTGTTTCGTGATGTTGGTCTACTAGGCATTGCTCCCACCTAGCCAGAATCCTACTCCACACTGATCAGGGGCAACACCTTGAAACAACTGTCTGTGGATGGATACCAGGTCTTCGTATTTCTCTTGTCATATCTGTAAACTCGTAAAGAGCTGGATATTGACTTAAAGGGCCACTTAATATGGTGGTAATGGTGGTTTCCGAAAGGAGCCACTCCTTATCTGGGTCCTTCCCTGGATGAACATCTGGCTAGTCCCGTGTTTGAAACTGTTAAATGAGGCTCAATGGACTTTATTTGCATATTTGTATTTCCCAGTGGTTTATGGCTACTACATTTTTTCCGTGTTTTGCTCATAATTCTAATTGCATCATGTTACTTACATGTTATTTAAAGTTTAAGTCAAAATCAAATAGTAGTGATTAGCAGCACTCAGAGACACAATGAAGGCAGCAAAGTCCCTCAACAACTCAACTAATGTCTCAAACTCTCCACCTTTCTTAAAAGGTCTTCTTTCAACCCTCAATTTTAGATCCTCCAGAGACCTGAAGGAAACTATTTCAAGCCTAAGTCATCTTGAAAGTTACCAGAAATCTATTTTTCAAAGCTTTCTTTATCCAGTGTTGGGTTCTTAACATAGTATGCATTTGTCAGAACACCAGTGTGTTTTCCTATATGAATTTTGTGTGTAGCAGACGCTTTCAACACAAGGATCTACTAATTAATCTTCAGAAGTGCCCTAATGGGACCAAACAATAATATTTAATAAGTAGAATGGTCTAATGCAATGAATCATGCACACCATTATAACTTAATAGGATAAGTAGCTCATAAAGTCATAGAGAAGTTTTAATCTGCATGCTGATCACAACTTGTTTTAATGCTCTGCTATAGAGAAACTACTCAGCAGTGTTCCAGGATTATGACAGATTTTTGTTTGGTATTCAAATAGTAAACCAATATTAGCCAATAAAGAGAACTGCAAAGAAGAAAAAAGAAAATATAATAACAAAACCTATTTTTTTCAATTTTCAAAGTAATTAGAACTTACATATGAATTAATGTCTACAGTATGTACTGTAGCTATGTATATATAACATACAGTTGTGGCCAAAAGTATTGACACCCCTGCAATTTTGTCAGATAATACTCAGTTTCTTCCTGAAAATGATTGCAAACACAAATTCTTTTATATTTTTATCATCATTTAATTTATCTTAAATGAAAAAACACAAAAATAATTGCCCTAAAGCCAAATTGGATATAATTCCACACCAAACATAAAAAAGAGGGTGGACAAAAGTATTGGCACTGTTTGAAAAATCATGTGATGCTTCTCTAATTTGTGTAATTAACAGCACCTGTAACTTACCTGTGGCACCTAACAGGTGTTGGCAATAACTAAATCACACTTGCAGCCAGTTGACATGGATTAAAGTTGACTCAACCTCTGTCCTGTGTCCTTGTGTGTACCACATTGAGCATGGAGAAAAGAAAGAAGACCAAAGAACTGTCTGAGGACTTGAGAAACCAAATTGTGAGGAAGCATGAGCAATCTCAAGGCTACAAGTCCATCTCCAAAGACCAGAATGTTCCTGTGTCTACCATGCGCAGTATCATCAAGAAGTTTAAAGCCCATGGCACTGTGGCTATCCTCCCTAGATGTGGATGGAAAAGAAAAATTGACAAAAGATTTCAACGCAAGATTGTGCGGATGTTGGATAAAGAACCTCGATTAACATCCAAACAAGTTCAAGCTGCCCTGCAGTCCGAGGGTACAACAGTGTCAACCCAAACTATCTGTCAGAGTCTGAATGAAAAGGACAATGACCCAAAACACACTTCAAAAAGCACTAGAAAATGGTTTGAGAGAAAGCAGTGGAGACTTCTAAGGTGGCCAGAAATGAGTCCAGACCTGAATCCCATAGAACACTTGTGGAGAGATCTAAAAATGGCAGTTTGGAGAAGGCACCCTTCAAATATCAGGGACCTGGAGCAGTTTGTCAATGAAGAATGGTCTAAAATTCCAGCAGAGCATTGTAAGAAACTCATTGATGGTTACCGGAAGCAGTTGGTCGCAGTTATTTTGGCTAAAGGTTGTGCAACTAACTATTAGGCTGAGGGTGCCAATACTTTTGTCTGGCCCATTTTTGGAGTTTTGTGTGAAATGATCAATAAGCAGTTAATCCTGAATGCTATCTCTGTGTTTTCAACTCTGCAAGCTTATATATGGTAACCAGCTTTTCCAATCTCTGCTCTGAATCCACTCCTGTGTCTCCATTCAATGTCAGCAAGCAGTTAATCCTGAATGCTATCTCTGTGTTTTCAACTCTGCAAACTTATACAGTCATGGCCAAAAGTATTGACACCCCTGCAATTCTGTCAGATAATATTCAGTTTCTTCCTGAAAATGATTGCAAACACAAATTCTTTGGTATTATCTTCATTTAATTTGTCTTAAATGAAAAAACACAAAAGAGAATGAAGCAAAAAGCAAAACATTGATCATTTCACACAAAACTCCAAAAATGGGCCGGACAAAAGTATTGGCACCCTCAGCCTAATACTTGGTTGCACAACCTTTAGCCAAAATAACTGCGACCAACCGCTTCCGGTAACCATCAATGAGTTTCTTACAATGCTCTGCTGGAATTTTAGACCATTCTTCTTTGGCAAACTGCTCCAGGTCCCTGATATTTGAAGGGTGCCTTCTCCAAACTGCCATTTTTAGATCTCTCCACAGGTGTTCTATGGGATTCAGGTCTGGACTCATTGCTGGCCACCTTAGAAGTCTCCAGTGCTTTCTCTCAAACCATTTTCTAGTGCTTTTTGAAGTGTGTTTTGGGTTATTGTCCTGCTGGAAGACCCATGACCTCTGAGGTAGACCCAGCTTTCTCACACTGGGCCCTAAATTATGCTGCAAAATTTGTTGGTAGTCTTCTGACTTCATAATGCCATGCACACGGTCAAGCAGTCCAGTGCCAGAGGCAGCAAAGCAACCCCAAAACATCAGGGAACCTCCGCCATGTTTGACTGTAGGGACCGTGTACTTTTCTTTGAATGCCTCTTTTTTCTCCTGTAAACTCTATGTTGATGCTTTTGCCCTAAAAGCTCTACTTTTGTCTCATCTGACCAAAGAACATTCTTCCAAAATGTTTTAGGCTTTTTCAGGTAAGTTTTGGCAAACTCCAGCCTGGCTTTTTTATGTCTCGGGGTAAGAAGTGGAGTCTTCCTGGGTCTCCTACCATACAGTCCCTTTTCATTCAGATGCCGACGTATAGTACGGGTTGACACCGTTGTACCCTCGGACTGCAGGGCAGCTTGAACTTGTTTGGATGTTAGTGGAGGTTCTTTATCCAACATCTGCACAATCTTGCGCTGAAATCTCTTGTCAATTTTTCTTTTCCGGCCACATCTAGGGAGGTTAGCCACAGTGCCGTGGGCTTTAAACTTCTTGATGACACTGCGCACGGTAGACACAGGAACATTCAGGTCTTTGGAGATGGACTTGTAGCCTTGAGATTGCTCATGCTTCCTCACAATTTGGTTTCTCAAGTCCTCAGACAGTTCTTTGGTCTTCTTTCTTTTCTCCATGCTCAATGTGGTACACACAAGGACACAGGACAGAGGTTGAGTCAACTTTAATCCATGTCAACTGGCTGCAAGTGTGATTTAGTTATTGCCAACACCTGTTAGGTGCCACAGGTAAGTTACAGGTGCTGTTAATTACACAAATTAGAGAAGCATCACATGATTTTTCGCACAGTGCCAATACTTTTGTCCACCCTCTTTTTTATGTTTGGTGTGGAATTATATCCAGTTTGGCTTTAGGACAATTCTTTTTGTGTTTTTTCATTTAAGACAAATTAAATGAAGATAATAATACCAAAGAATTTGTGTTTGCAATCATTTTCAGGAAGAAACTGAGTATTATCTGACAGAATTGCAGGGGTGTCAATACTTTTGGCCATGACTGTATATGGTAACCAGCTTTTCCAATCTCTGCTCTGAATCCACTCCTGTGTCTCCATTCAATGTCAGCAAGCAGTTAATCCTGAATGCTATCTCTGTGTTTTCAACTCTGCAAGCTTATATATGGTATATAGTTTTTTTCAACTTACTCTGCTTGTCCCCTTATGTTGTGAGGTCAAGAAACTTTTCAAAGTGCTTTATGATCCATGTAGTGCTGGACATGTGTTTATTTGACCACAACATTTTATTGGGTCCTGGTGTCTCAATTTAGTGTGATTGATTAACGAGAAGAGAGAGACCAAAAAAAAAAAAAAAAAATTCTAAGTCTTATCCTCCTATATATTCAGACATAGCTTGGGGATAGCATTTATGCAGGGGGCATTTATGCACACTTTATCCAAGTACAGTTTATCAAAGTACTGGCAGTTATAACATAGCAGTTAGACAGGGAAGGAGACAGGTAAGACATTTATATACATCTACTCCCTCTACATTAGGAGTACAACAAATATATACCATATGCATTTGTGTAATTTATATCCTGGCCGCTGCATTCACACACATCCACCGCCCTGGCTTTAACTCTCTACACTCCATCCATATTGGCCCCTCGCTTCTTTCCTCTCCTATGTATAGCACTCATGCTCTTTTCACGTTGTTAAACTGCACAGATCCAGTCAGTCCCACCATTCAACATCAGAGACGCTCTCACAAATCACTTAACCATCTGCTCACTCTTTCTATCCTCCTTCTCCTAGTCGCAGGAGACATTGCTCCCAACCCTGGTCCCCCATGTTATAGAGAGTCAAACCCCCCGACTGCTACACTTAGAAACCCCTCTAATCTTATTAATATTCCCTGCATGCCATCTGTCTCTCTTAATTGTGCACTTTGGAATTCTCGCTCAGTGTGTAACAAACTCTCCTTCATTCATGACTTTTTCCTTTCTAATTCTCTTAACCTCCTGGCTCTTACTGAAACCTGGATACAGCAGTCAGACACTACCGCTGCTGCTGCTCTTTCATACGGGGGGCTTCACTTCTCTCATACCCCAAGATCAGACAGTAGAGCTGGTGGAGGCGTTGGTCTGCTCCTATCACCAAAATGTACCTTTCAGGTTATCCCTCAAGTACCCTCACTTGTCTTCCCTTCTTTTGAGGTCCATGCCGTCAGACTCTACACCCCCTTCTCCATGCGAGTGGCGGTGGTATATCGTCCCCCCGGCCCCTCCCATCAGTTCCTGGATCATTTTGCCACTTGACTTCCACATTTTCTCTCCTGTGACATCCCTACCCTCATCATGGGAGATTTCAACATCCCCATTGCTCTTCCCCTCTCACCATCTGCTACTCACCTTTTATCTCTAACCTCCTCATTTGGCCTTTCGCAGCTTACTAATTCTCCAACGCATGAAGACGGAAACTCCCTCGACTTGGTCTTCTCTCGGCTTTGTGCAGTGGATGATTTTGCAAACTCCCCTCTCCCGCTCTCTGACCACAACCTTCTTTCATTCTCTATCAAGAACTGCCAGGCTGCTCAGGTCACCCCCACTGTCCAGACTTATAGAAACATACAGGCCATTAACACCCAGAAACTTATGAAGAACTTGCAGTCTTCATTGGCCCCTATCTCCTCCCTCTCATGTCCTGATTCTGCATTGAAGCATTACAATGAAACACTTCAAACTGCCCTGGATGAATTTGCACCCCCTATAAATAGAACACCACAATGCAGACGGCGACAGCCCTGGCACACGGTGCAAACACGTTTCCTGCAGCGGTGCTCCAGGTGCGCCGAACGTCTGTGGAGAAAATCCAATCTACCCGAAGATTTCATCCATTTTAAGTTTATGCTTAGAACATACAACACTGCCCTTCACCTCTCCAAACAAACCTATTTCAACACCCTCATCACCTCACTGTCCAATAACCCGAAACGTCTCTTTGACACTTTTCATTCTCTACTCAATCCAAGAGTGCAGGCCCCAACCACGGAGCTCCGAGCTGACGATCTGGCCAATTACTTCAAAGAAAAAATTGACCAGATTCGACAGGAAATTATCTCCCAATCACCTCATACCATGCACTGTCCTCCCTCCCCCACTGCATTTAACTCACTCTCTGATTTTGAACCAGTCACAGAAGAAGAAGTAAGCAGGCTCCTTGCATCTTCTCGCCCAACTACTTGCACCAGTGACCCATTTCCATCATAGCTCCTCCAGTCCCTTTCCCCTGCTGTCACCCCTCACCTAACTAAAATATTTAACCTCTCTCTCTCTTCTGGTATTTTTCCCTCCTCATTTAAGCATGCCATCATACATCCACTACTTAAAAAACCATCCCTCGACCAAAACTGTGCCACTAACTATAGACCTGTCTCTAATCTTCCCTTCATCTCTAAACTCCTGGAACGCCTGGTCCACTCCCGTCTTATCCGCTATCTCTCAGAAAACTCTCTTCTCGACCCTCTCCAATCCGGTTTCCGCTCTTTACACTCCACTGAAACTGCCCTCACTAAAGTCTCTAATGATCTGCTAACAGCTAAATCAAATGGTCACTACTCCATGCTAATTCTCTTGGATCTCTCTGCAGCATTCGACACTGTGGATCATCAGCTCCTCCTCACTATGCTCCGTTCCATTGGCCTCAAGGACACCGTTCTCTCCTGGTTCTCCCCCTATCTCTCCGACCGCTCCTTTACTGTATCTTTTGCCAGTTCCTCCTCCTCTCATCTTCCCCTTACTGTTGGGGTCCCCCAAGGATCGGTTCTAGGCCCCCTCCTCTTCTCCTTGTACACTGCCCCTATTGGTCAAACAATCAGTAGATTTGGTTTCCAGTACCATCTCTATGCTGATGACACCCAATTATACGCTTCTTCTCCTGACATCACGCCAGCCTTTCTAGAAAACACCGGCGATTGTCTAAACGCTGTGTCTAATATCATGTCCTCACTATATCTGAAACTGGACCTGTCAAAGACTGAACTCCTGGTGTTTCCTCCCTCTACTAATGTACCTATACCCGACATTGCCATTTCTGTGTGTGGTTCCACTATTACTCCCCAGCAACAGGCCCGCTGTCTTGGGGTCATACTTGATTCCGAGCTTTCCTTTGCCCCCCACATTCGATCACTGGCTTGCTCTTGTCATCTGCACCTCAAAAACATTTCTAGAATTCGACCTTTTCTTACCTTTGACTCTGCAAAAACTCTTACTGTTTCTCTTATTCATTCTCGTCTCGACTATTGTAACTCTCTTCTAATCGGTCTCCCTCTTACCAAACTCTCCCCTCTCCAATCTGTCTTGAATGCTGCAGCCAGGATCATATTCCTCACCAATCGTTACACCGATGCCTCTACCTTGTGCCAGTCATTACACTGGCTACCCATCCACTCCAGAATTCAGTATAAACTTATTACCCTCACTCACAAAGCCCTCCATGGCTCAGCACCACCCTACATCTCCTCCCTTGTTTCAGTATACCACCCTACCCGCGCCCTCCGTTCTGCTGATGATCTGAGGTTAGCATCCTCAATAGTCAGAACCTCCCACTCCCGTCTCCAAGACTTTACACGTGCCGTGCCAATTCTTTGGAATGCACTTCCCAGGTCAATACGATTAGTCCCCAATCCCCACAATTTTAAGCGTGTCCTGAAAACGCATTTATTCAGACTGGCCTACCACCTCAACACATTAACCTAATCTATCCCTGTGTGGCAGAGCCAAAAGTTTTACCATAACCAGGTTCCCCGCATCATTCTCCCACATGCTTTATGCCTCCATTAGCCCTCTGTGTCCGTACTGTCACACACCTAACATTATGACTGGTCCATACAATCAGGGCAACTGTTACCACCCACCTTTCGTGTCTACCTCTTTCCTCATAGACTGTAAGCTTGTGAGCAGGGCCCTCATTCCTCTTGGTATCTGTTATGATCTATGTGATTATTGTTATGCTGTAATGTCTATTGTCTGTACAAATCCCCTCTGAAATGTAAAGTGCTGCGGAATATGTCGGCGCTATAAAAATAAAATTTATTATTATTATTATTATTTTCGCTTCATTCTCTTTTGTGTTTTTTCAATTAAGACAAATTAAATGAAGATAATAATACCAAAGAATTTGCGTTTGCAATCATTTTCAGGAAGAAACTGAGTATTATCTGACAGAATTGCAGGGGTGTCAATACTTTTGGCCACAACTGTAGATTTATCTATATCTATAAATATATTACAAAATTAAGATACAATATATCAAATGTCTGTCTGCCATTTAGATATAAAAATCAGTTCGCTGTGTATTATCTAACCTTTCTAAAGCACACAGCTTAAGACTTAGCTATCGGTTACTTTATCTCTTTGAATAAAATATGACTCTGGGCAACAATCACACATTATTATCCTACTGTGTTACAGAAGCAACTAAAGTGAAAATTCCAGCTATACCTGTCATAAGATTAGGAAAGCTTACAATTTTGTATGTAATATAAAATAATCACCAAATCAGAATATTATCTTTAGGAGCAGATGCAGATGGTAATTATAACATGTTTTTATGAGTTCAGCTTTTCAGCATTGTTAACCCCTTCACCCCCAAGGGTGGTTTGCACGTTCATGACCGGGCCAATTTTTACAATTCTGACCACTGTACCTTTATGAGGTCATAACTCTTGAACGCTTCCATGGATCCCGGTGATTCTGACAAGTTTTTCTCGGGACATATTGTACTTCATGTTAGTGGTAAAATTTCATTCATATAACTTGCGTTTATTTGTGCGAAAAACGGAAATTTGGCGAAAATTTTGAAAATTTCGCAATTTTCCAACTTTGAATTTTTATGCCCTTAAATCACAGAGATACAGCACACAAAAAACTTGATAACTAACATTTCCCACATGTTTACTTTACATCAGCACAATTTTGGAACCAAAATTTTTTTTTGTTAGGAAGTTATAAGGGTTAAAAGTTGACCAGCGATTTCTCATTTTTACAACACCATTTTATTTTTAGGACCACATCACATTTGAGGTCACTTTGAGGGGTCTATATGATAGAAAATACCCAAAAGTGACACCATTCTAAAAACTGCACCCCTTAAGGTGCTCAAAACCACATTCAAGAAGTTAATTAACCCTTTAGGTGCGTCACAGGAATTTTTTTGAATATTTAAAAAAAAAAAATGAACATCTAACTTTTTTTCACAAAAAAATACTTCAGGTTCAATTTTTTTTATTTTACCAAGGGTAACAGGAGAAATTGGACTGCAAAAGTTATTGTGCAATTTGTCCTGAGTACGCTGATACCTGATATGTGGGGGGGAACGACTGTTTCGGCGCATGGCAGAGCTCAGAATGGAAGGAGCGCCGTTTGACTTTTTCAATGCAAAATTGGCTGGAATTCAGATCGGACGCCATGTCACGTTTGGAGAGTCCCTGATGTACCTAAACAGTGGAAACCCCCTACAAGTGACCCCATTTTGGAAAATAGACCCCCCAAGGAACTTATCTAGATATGTGGTGAGAACTTTGAACCCACAAGGGCTTTACAGAAGTTTATAACGTACAGCGGTACAATTAAAAAATCATATTTTTTCCACAAAAATGATCTTTTCACCCCAATTTTTATTTTCCCAAGGGTAACAGGACCCTAAAAGTTATTGCGCAATTTGTCCTGAGTACGCTGATACCCCACATGTGGGGGTAAACCACTATTTGGGTGCATGGCAGAGCTCGGAAGGGAAGCAGCGCCATTTGACGTTTTTGGCTGGAATTGAGATCGGACACCATGTCGCGATTGGAAAACCCCTGATGTACCTAAACAGTGGAAACCCCCCACAAATGACACCATTTTGTAAACTAGACCCCCCAAGGAACTTATCTAGATGTGTGGTGAGCACTTTGAACCCCCCATTGCTTCACAGAAGTTTATAACGCCCGGGCGTGAAAATAAAAAATTCGTATTTTTTCCACAAACATGATCTTTTAGTCACCATTTTTTTATTTTCCCAAGGGTACCAGGAGAAATTGGACCCCAAAAGTTGTTGTCCAATTTGTCCTGAGTATGCTGATACCCCATATGTGGGAGAAAACTACTGTATGGGCACATGACGGGGCTCGGAAGGGAAGTAGTGATGTTTTGGAATGCAGACTTTGATGGAATGGTCTGCGGGTGTCATGTTGCCTTTGGAGAGCCCCTAATGTACCTAAACAGTGGAAACCCCCCACAAATGACCCCATATTGAAAACTAGACCCCCTAAGGAACTTATCTAGATGTGAGGTGAGCACTTTGAACCCCCAAAGGCTTCACAGAAGTTTATAATGCATGAAAATAAAAAAATCGTATTTTTTCCACAAACATGATCAATTAGTCCCCAATTTTTTTCATTTTCCCAAGGGTAACAGGAGAAATTGGACCCCAACAGTTGTTGTCCAATTTGTCATGAGTACGCTGACACCCCATATGTGGGAGAAAACTACTGTATGGACACACGTCAGGGCTCGGAAGGGAAGCAGTGACATTTTGGAATGCAGACTTTAATGGAATGGTCTGCGGGTGTCATGTGCCTTTGGAGAGCCCCTGATGTACCTAAACTATTGAAACTCCCCACAAGTGACCCCTTTTTCGACACTAGGCCCCCCACGGAACTTATCTAGATGTGTGGTGAGCACTTTGAACCCCCAAGTGCTTCACAGAAGTTTATAATGCTCGGACGTGAAAATAAAAAAATCATTTTTTTCCCAAAAATGATATTTTTGCCCCCAATTTTTTATTTTCCTAAGGGTAACAGGAGAAATTGGACCCCAAAATTGTTTTGAAATTTGACCTGAGTAGGCTGATACCCTACATGTGGGGGTAAAACACTGTTTGGGCGCATGTCAGAGCTTGGAAGGGAAGGAGCACCATTTGACTTTTTCAACTCAGAATTGGCTGGAATTGAGATCAGACGCCATGTTGCATTTGGAGAGTCCCTGATGTGCCCAAACAGTGGAAACCCCCAATTCTAACTCCAACCCGAACCCCAACACACCCCTAACCCTAATCTCAGCCCTAACCCTAACCCTAGCCCTAACCCTAACCCTACCCCTAACCCTACCCTAACCCTAACCCTAGCCCTAACCCTAATGGAAAAATGGAAATAAATACATTTTTTTTATTTTATTATTTTTCCCTAACTAAGGGGGTGATAACGGGGGGTTTGATTTACTATTTATGGCGGTTTTTATGTTTGGCGGCTGTCACACACTAAAAGACGCTTTTTATTGTAAAAATAGTTTTTGCATCACCACATATTGAGAGCTCTAATTTTTCCGTATTTTGACCCACTGAGTCATGTGAGGTCTTATTTTTTGTGGGACGAGTTGACGTTTTTATTGGTACCATGTTCGGGCACGTGACATTTTTTGATCGCTTTTTATTCCGATTTTTGTGACGCAGAATGAACAAAAACCAGTGCTTCATGAATTTCTTTTGGGGGGGTGCGTTTACACCGTTCCGCGTGTGATAAAATTGATAAAGCGGTTTTATTCTTCGGGTCAGTACGCTTACAGAGATACCTTATTTAGGTCGTTTTTTTATGTTTTGTCGGTTTTATGCAATGAAAACTATTTTATATAAAAAATAATTATTTTTGCATCGCTTTATTCTGCGAGCTATAACTTTTTTATTTTTTTGCGGATGATGCTGTGTGGTGGCTCGTTTTTTGCGGGACAAGATGACGTTTTCAGCGGTACCATGGATATTTATATGCGTCTTTTTGATCGCACGTTATTACACTTTTTGTTTAGCGGTATGATAATAAATCATTATTTTTTGCTTTGTTTTTTATTTTTATTTTTTAAGGGGTTCTCTAAAGGGGTTAACTAATGGGACAGTTTTATAGGGCGGGTCGTTACGGACGCGGCGATACCTAATATGTGTACTTTTATTGTTTTGGTTTTTTTATTTCTAAAAAATGGCTTTATTTGGGGGAATATTTTTTTTTTTTCTAATTTATTTGGCGACTTTTTTAAATTTATTTTAACACTTTTTTTTATTTTTTTTTTACTTTATTAAATAGTCCCAGGTGGGACATCACTGTCCTGTGACAGATCGCTGATCTGTCACATCACAGATCACTGTGACAGATCAGCAATCTGTCACAGGCACTGCAGAAGGCTTCCTCATGCCTGCGCTTTGCAGGCACTGAGGAAGCCAGCTTCCTGCAGGCACCCGAAGGCCCCCGTCGCCATCTTGGATTCGGGGGCCTGCAGGATAGGAGCCCCCGGCAGCAGCGCTGCACATTGTGCTGCTGTGGGGGGCTCAGGGAAGCACGGAGGGAGCCCCCTCCCTGCCGATGCTTCCCTTTAACTCCCGGTACACCGCGATCATGTTTGATCGCGGTGTGCAAGGGGTTAGCGTGTGGGGGGCGGTCCGTGACCGCCCCTGACACATTGTGCCGGGTGTCAGCTGTGATAATCAGCTGACACCCGGCCGCGATCAGCGGCGCTCACCACGTGGGCGCCGCTGATCGCGGTAGACATACTATCCCGTCCATGGGCATAGGGGCCTGGGTCCCATGGACGGGATAGTACGTCTCCCACCAACTGTCACCTTCCTCAATCTGATTGGATGCCTAGATATCACTCCACTGTTAAGTTCCTACCACTCTACCTACCATTCCCACCTGCCTCCCAACACCCTTTCCTGGCCAGCCTGGTGTGTATTGGGTGCAAGTGATAGGAGTCCTGTGTGGTGTTCCCTCCTTACCTGAGTGTGGGATATCACACCTCTGGATGAGGTACAGTACCTCTGTGGTGACCGGACCCTCAGGGGCGCCACACCTCATTGAATAACACTGGTCCGAGCGCAATTCCATTTTTTTTAACAGATTGCACTCGTCCGGTTTATACGCTCCCGTGATCGAGCCCTAAGAAAGTAATATGGTCCAGCATCATGGTAGGTGCAAAGTATTTCAGCCTCACCTATGAACACATATTAGGATCCATAACAGGCTGTAGAATTATCGACAATGTATTTTGAACATTACAATTATGTTCCTAGTCATCTGCGACTAGGAACATTGGTGTAATACCCAAGACGTGTCAGTCATAATTCTTCTGTTTGTTATGGATCCTAGTAAGTGTTTGTACTAAAGGCTGAACAAAAACTGTTCACCTTCAACTGTGCTGGACCTTATCAAGTGCACCAGATGATTATCTCATGAAATGTCTCCTATGTCCTAGCTCTGACAGGGAAGATATTAGTAAAGGTAGTATAATTCTATGAGAATTATTGTGTCTATTGAGTTAATGAGGTACCAATTTGTAAGGCGTTACAGGACCCTGAAGAGGTCTCCTCACTACTGGTGGTATTGAAAACAAACCCTATTAGTAGAGTTTCAATTTGGCAGAAGTTGCTTTGGAACTCCGTCAGTTAGGGTAGGGTGCCCACGATCGGTGGTTGCCGCAGGTTTAGCGCTGGGTATTTATGCAGTGTCAAGCCCTCAGTGACCAGTTGTGACAGCATAGTGGATGCGATTTCAAGATAGTCCATGTCCACTATGCGTCCACAGACGACTGCGGATCACCCGCAGAGACTTACATGCGGCACGTCTTTCCAGACCACAGTATGCCAATTTCTCTTGTGGAGACAAAATTACATCAAAAGAATGTATTCGATGTGGTGAATCCGCACAATTTAGTGAACACATGCGGATTTACCTGCATTCAGTAGAAGGCTGGGCATTGGACCCAATGAACATGCACTGCGTCCAAAGCACTGCTAGTTCCAGATCGTGGGCACCCGGCCTTAGAGCTAAAAGAGAACGTGTAGCACAAGCACACAATTAGGTACAGTACATGCAGCCAATATGGTAGTAACAATCTGAGAAAGAGAGAACAACTTAGCACTCATGCCTTTTTACCGAAAGAAATGGTGGGTGATCTACACTACTAAATGCAGCAGATATATTAAGATTTAAAGGGAATCCGTCTTCATGATTTCAACCACAAACTATATATCTGCACATGTAGCTCTTTCAAAGACAAAATCAGCAATACTTTTACATGACCAGTCTGTTACTCATTTATAGAGAAATCAGCATTTGAATTGGTATACAAATGAGGCTGTAGATCTAAAACCTCCCTTACTCCAGCACCATTCCCCAGTGCCACCTCCTACTTAACTGATAGCTCCTTAGTCTGAAGTCATATATCATAGACACTGTCAGTCAGATAGTAAGGGGTGGCACTGGAATGGAGCTGGAGTGACACAGGCTTTAAGATGACTATAGATTTTTAGACTTATTTGCTTATCAACTCAAATGCTATTTTCTTAGCAACGGAGGAACTGACAGGCCATGTAAATGTATTGTGTGGCTTGTTTTTCAAAGAGCTACATGAGCATATCATTTTTTTTTTTGGATGGCTGAAATCCTCCTGACAGATATACTTTAAATCTGGGTATTATCTCCTGAGCAGTCACTCAAAAAATCAAAAATGTAACACATTGCTGATACAGTTGTGCTCAAAAGTTTACATACCCCAGCAGAATTTTTGCCGTCTTGGCCTTTTTTCTTAGAATATGAATGATAATAACACCAAAACTTTTTCTCCACTCATGGTTAGTGGTTGGGTGCAACCATTTATTTTCAAACTACTGTGTTTTCTCTCTTTAAATCATAATGACAACCAAAAGCATCCAAATGACCCTGATCAAAATTTTACATACCCTGGTAATTTTGACCTGATAACGTGCAAAGAAGTTGACACAAATGGGTTTGAATGGCTACTAAAGATAACATCCTCACCTGTGACAAATGCCAGGAAAACTGTTTGGGATGCAAAAAAAAAAAAACACAAATAACATCAGCTGAAATACTGGTCTCTCTGAAAACTAGCGCTGTGGTTGCTTCAAGATGCACAATACAGAGACACTTGAAGAACAATTTGCTGCATGGTTGAGTTGCCAGAAGAAAGCCATTACTGCGCAAATGTCACAAAGTATCTCGCCTACAATACGAAAAACAGCACAGAGACAAGCCTCAAAACTTCTGGAACAAGGTAATTTGGAGTGATGAGACCAAAATTGAACTTTTTGGCCACAACCATAAATGTTACATTTGGAGAGAGGTGAACAAGGCCTATGATGAAAGGAACAGCATTCCAACTGTAAAGCACGGAGGTGGATGGCTGATGTTTTGGGGATGTGTGAGCTACAAAGGCACAGGAAACTTTGTCAATGTTTAAGGAAAGATGGATGCAGCATGTTATCAGCAAAACTGGAGTCAAATTTGCAATCATCAACCTGGAAGCTGCGCTTGGAACATACTTGGACTTTCCAACATGACAACGATTCAAAACACAAGGCCAAGTTGACCTGTCATTGGCTACAGCAGAACAAAGTGTAGATTCTGGAGTGGCCATTTCAGTCTCCTGACCCCAATATCATTGAGCCACTCTGGGGAGATCTCAAGCGTGCAGTTCATGATAGACAGCCCAGGAATTTACAGGAACTGGAAGCTTTTTGCCAAGAAGAGTGGGCAGCTTTACCATCTGAGAAAATAAAGAACCTCATCCACAAATAACACAAAAGACTTCAAACTGTCATTGATGTCAGAAGGGACAATACACGGTATTAAGAAATGGGGTATGTGAACTTTAGATCAGGGTCATTTGGCTTTCTTCTGGCGACTCGACATGCAGCCCATTTTTCTTCAAGTACTTCCTTATTGTGCATATTGAAACAGCCACACTGCTAGTTTTCAGAGTCCAGTATTTCAGCTGATGTTATTTGTAAGTTTTTCTTTACATCCTGTACAATTTTCCTGGCATTTGTCACAGGTCACAGGTGAGGATGTTACCTTTAGTCTTTAGTAGTCATTCAAACCCATTTGTGTCAACTTCTGTGCATGTTGTCAGGCCAAAATCACCAGGGTATGTAAACTTTTGATCAGGATCATTTGGATGTTTTGGGTTGTCATGATTTTAAAAGAGGAAACAGTAGTTTCACAATAAATGGCTTCACCAACCACTATCCATGAATGGAGAAAAAGTTTTGGTGTTATATCATTCATATTCTCTGAGAAAAGGCCAAGAAATCAAAAATTCTGCCAGGGTATGTAAACCTTTGAGCACAACTGTAGCACAGAATAAAACTTTAAAACAAGGGAACAATAAGTCAATAAATGCAGATGGTAGGTACCCATAATTGCTTAAAAAATGCATATAAAGTAGATTTCCTATACAATGTTTTCAGATGATACGGGAAAATAAAATACAGTTTTCTTTCATTAAAAAGATATCTAATCAGTAGTGTATTTTTTTTTTTTAAATCCCTGAATAAAGAAAAAAAATAAAATAAATATTTTACCAATAAACACTTTAATTTATGCAAATAAAAAACAATAAAAGTACACATATTTGATATCTTCTCATCCGTAACGACCCGCTCTATAAAACTGTCCCACTAGATAACCCCTTCAGTAAACACCGTTTTAAAAAAAAATAAAAAACGAGGCAGTAAGCAATGCTTTATCATCACACCGCCGAAAAAAAAGTGCAATAAAATGCAAAAAAAGGCGGATGTGAATAAAAATAATATCTTTGAAAATGTCATCTTGTCCCACAAAAAACAAGCTGCAACACAGCTCCATCAGCAGAAAAATAAAAAAGTTATAGCTGTCAGAATAAAGCAATGCAAAAATAATTATTTTTTCTATAAGGAAAGTTTTCATTGTGTAAAAGTGCCAAAAAATAAAAACAACTATAACACTGTGGTATCGCTGTAATTGTACTGACCCAAAGAATAAAGCTGTCTTACCAATTTTACCACATGCAGAACGGTATAAAAAAAGCAGTTCCTGAATTGCTGGTTTTTGTTCATTCTGTCTCCCAAAAATCAGAATAGATAGCAATTAAAAAAAGTCATGTCCTTGAAAATGATATCAATAAAAATGTCACCTCGTCCCGCAAAAAACAAGCCCTCACATGACTTTGTCGGCCGAAACATAAAAATATTATAGCTCTCAAAATTTGGTGATGCAAAAACTAGTTTTCACAATAAAAAGCATCTTTTAGTGTGTGACAGCAGCCAAATATAAAAACCCAATATAAATCTGGTATCGCTGTAATCGCACCGACCCAAAGAATAAAGTCGCCTAACCACTTATAACGCACAAGGAACGGCCTAAAAAATAAAACCAATTCTTCACCTGGTGTTGATTTTTTTCATTCTGCCTCCCAAAGATCACAGTAAGGCTCAGCCCACTGTCATGAACTCATTTTCTGCTCCACCAGTTGATAGCTCCCCTTCCGTTCTCCCTCTGGTGGTGACAGGAGGTAGTGCGGTTGGTTTAAGTGGTAGTGATCTGCCACCTGATGAGGAATAATAATAATAATAATAATAATTTTTATTTATACAGCGCCAACATATTCCGCAGCACTGAGGAAGATAACGATTGGATCTCTGGAGTATCAGACTGGATATAAGACAGCCGAAGCCCTATACGGGTGCTGGTGATTCAGTCTGCTTCTCAGGTCCTGGACTTTAGCTCGCTTCCAGTCTTCTCAAGTTAAGTTTGTTTTTTGCTATTGTTCACACTTGCGCTTGTTGGTCAATTCAGTTTTTTTGTGTAATCAGCCTGCCCCTGCTGGGGCTATGCTGAAATTCCACTCCTTTTAATCAGTATTTGCCAATCTGCTTTTTGTCCCTTATTAGATTGGCCTCTTTTTTGCTCTGTCTCAGAATATTTCAGAGTGCTGATATAGGTTTAGAAGTCTAGTGACTTCAGGGTTAATTTTGCTATCAGAAGTGTTGGACAATATTTTTGTAGGTTTTTTTTGGCAGATTGCAGACAGTGTCTTTCCTTTTCTGTCCTTTTTAGTTAGCGGGCCCCATCGTTTGCTCAGCCTATTTTCCTGCCTTTGATTGTATTTTCATCTTGTTTCACCATCAATACATGTGCGGGGCTGTCTTTCCTTTGGGGTCTGCTCTGGGGCAGTTAGTTTTCCTCTTTTCCTGCTTTAGGCTTATGTAGTTCTCCGGTTGTGACGAGGCGTCTAGGACCAACGTAGGAACGCTCCATGACTGCTGCTAGTTGTGCGGTTAAGATCAGGGATCTGCAATCTGCATAGTTACCAACTTCTCTGGTTTTCTGAGACTTAGCTTGTTGTCTTTTTTTCCTCCCCGGTTTCCCATTCATAACAGCCCACATTTATCCTGCGCACTGCACTGAACACTTGCACCAGAATTTCTGTGTAAATCTCTAAAATACGTGATTCAGACAGAACCCTCAACAGAAGATTTTCTATAATGAGGCAAATGGAGGCACTGTGGACACCGTCTGACCTGCGATCCGGCGGTGTCCATCTTTTCAGGATTGCATAAAACTGCTATCAGCCACAATTTTGTGCACTTCTGAAAAGTACACCGCTGAACAGAGGCCAGCCAGAGTCCAGAGTAAATCTTCTGCCTCATTATAGTGAATGGATCCATCAGGAATTTCATCTGTCACGTCACTCAGAGATTTAGATGGAAACCCGAAAGTAAGTGGTCAGTGTAGAGCGCCAGATAAATGTGTGATCCCAAATGTTTTGTAAAATGTTCCCAATAAAAGCTTCAACTCAATCCACAAAAAAAAGCAAGTCGTCACTCAGTTCTGTCATCTCTTAATGGAAATATAGGGGCTTTCATGTTACTGGTAGCACAAAGGCTCTGGAAAAGCTAAAAGGCTCCTCACTCTCCAAAAGAGATTCAGCAAATTCTCCACTCCCAAATCCAAATGCCCCCACACTTCAAACCCCCAGTGTGCATAAACCACATATAGCGCTCACTTGTTTTGCATTTCTGCAGTGATGAGAGCATGCCTAATTTACAGGTACATGTCTCCCAAAGCATGAGCAGGGCATAATGTACAGGTCACTACAGCGTACTGGTCGCTATAATGGCAGTTTGCTATTTTTCCTCGGCAACATCCACTGCTGCCTGTTTCTGGAAAACACCCATGGAGTCAAAATCATCACTACATCTGTAGATAAATACCCAAAGAGTTAAAATTTCCAAAATGTGGTCACTTGAGGGGGGATTAAGCATTTCTAGCACTTAGGGACTCTTTATATGGAGTCGGCAATCTAGTCTAGGAAAACCTGTGCTCAAGGAGGCAAATAGCGCTCTGTCCCTCCCAAGTCACTCCTTATGGCAAAGTAGTACTGTACAAGAATATATATGGAGTATTTCTACATTCAATAGAGTTTGCGAGACAACTTCTGTTGCCATTTTTACCCATTTCCCAGTGTGAAAATGTAAAACTTGGGGCTAACACACAATCTTGGTGGTAAAAATGTAAATTATTTTTTCTTCACTGCCCAATGGTATAAAAGTTTGTGACACTCATGTGGTGTCAATATAATCACTGCACCCCTAGGTGAATTCATTGAGACATTTAATTGATAAAATGGGGCTCTTCAAACACGACATGTCATCCACTAATTATTCCATCAAATTTTGCATTTAAAAAGTCAAATGTAGCTAGTTCCCTTCCAAGCCTTGCCGCGCACCCAAACAGTTGTTTTCCGCCACATATTGGGTATCTGCACACTCATGAGAAATTGCACAACAAACTGTATGGAGCAATTTCTCGTTACCCTTATGAAAATGCAAAGTTCAGAGCTAAAAATATTTATCTGGGAAAAATTTGATTTTTTTATTATTTTCATGGCTTAACGTTATAAACTTCTGTGAAGTACCTGTAAGTTCAAGGTGCTCAATCCACATCTAGATAAGTTCTGTAAGGGGTATAGTTTCCAAAATGGTGTAACTTGTTGGGGTTTCTACTGTTTAGGCACATCAGGGGTCTCCAAATGCGACATGGCAACCGCTAATTATTCCAGCATATTTTACATTCAAAAAGTCAAATGGCACTCCTTCCCTTCCAAGCCCTGCCGTGCACCCAAACAGTTGTTTTCCTCCACATATTGGGTATATGCACACTCAGGAGAAATTGCACAGCAAATTTTATGGAGCAATTTTTCTTGTTACCCTTATGAAAATGCAAAATTTGGAGCTAAAAAGATTTATCTGGGAAAAATTTGATTTGTTTTATTTTCTCTGCTTAACGTTATAAACTTCTGTGAAGCACCTGTGGGTTCAAGGTGCTCAATACACATCTAAATAAGTTCCCTAAGGGGTCTAGTTTCCAAAATGGTCTCACTTGTTTGGGGTTTCCATTGTTTAAGCACAACGGGGCTCTCCAAACATGACATGGCGGCCGCTAATCATGCCAGCAAATTTTACATTCAAAAAGTGAAATGGCGCTCCTTCCCTTCTGAGCCCTGCCATGTGCCCAAACAGTAAATGTCCCCAATATATGGGGTATCAGCATGATCAGGGGAAATTGCACAACAAAACATATTGTCCATTTTCTCTTGTTACCCTTGTGAAAGTTAAAAAAAATAGGTCTAATTGAAATTTTTTGTGAAAGAAAAGTAAATGTTTTTATTTTTTCCTTCCACATTCCAAAAATTCCTGTGAAGCACCTGAAGGGTTAATAATCTTCTTGAATGTGGTTTTGAGTACCTTGAGGGGTGTAGTTTTTAGAATGGTGTTATATCTAGGTATTTTCTGTCATATAGGCCTCTCAAAGTCACTTCAAATGTGAGGTGGTCCCTAAAAAATGGTTTTGCAAATTTTGTTGTAAAAATGAGAAATCGCTGGTCAACTTTTAACCGTTACAACTTCCTAACAAAAATAAAATTCTGTTTGCAAAATTGTGCTGATGTAAAGTAGACATGTGGGAAATGTAGTTTAACTATTTTGTACGATATGACTCTGAATTAAGGGTATAAAAATGAAAAGTTTGAAAATTGTGAAATTTTTAAAGTTTTCACCAAATTTCCATTTTTCCACAAATAAATGCATGTCATATCAAAGAAATGTTACCATATAATGAAGTAGAATATGTCATGAGAAAACAGTCTCAGTATAACCAGGATTCCTTGAAGTGTTCCAGAATTATGACCTCATAAATTGACAGTGGTCAGAATTGTAAAAATTGGCCTGGTCAGGAAGTTGAAAACCAGCTTCGAGGCAAAGGGGTTAAGTGTTGTTTGCCAGAGGGATCAAATACTTTTTCTCACTGCAAAATGCTAATAAATTTATATAATTTATTCAATGTGATTTTCTGGATTTTATTTTTGATATTCTATCTCTCAATGTTAAAATTAACCTACCCTTAAAATTATAGATTGTTCATGTCTTTGTCATTGGGCAAACTTACAAAATCAGCAAGGGATCAAATACTTATTTTCCCCACTGTACACGTGGACATGTGCTGTCTTGATAAAAATTGGAGAGCACACTGATCATTTTAATTTAACACAGCTGTTTAGCTAACTTTAAAAAAAAAAAATACAGTATGAACTATTTCTTTCCTAGTCTCTGATTATACTCACCCATTCAAGTCTGATTGTGTAAAAAAATTCTGATTCCATACAGAACATCCATGTGGCATGCGATATTTGCAGATATGTTAGGTGTTGGGTTCCGACCTCTGCACAGGAGGAA
Source organism: Dendrobates tinctorius (assembly GCF_039654945.1). Classification (NCBI taxonomy): domain Eukaryota; kingdom Metazoa; phylum Chordata; class Amphibia; order Anura; family Dendrobatidae; genus Dendrobates; species Dendrobates tinctorius. The sequence continues at coordinate 92,750,078 of NW_027361696.1, read as the reverse complement.
TCCTCAGCCTTGCCTTCTGTGTTTTCCCATCCAGTCCCGACCACAGAGGAGGCTGCTCAGCATAGACATCATTCCCGGCATCTTGCTCAAGCTAGTGCGGTCAGATTGGTTGCTGCTGCTGCCACCTCTGGTTCAGCTTTAGCAATCTTCACTAGCCAGCAGCGAGCAGCTCCAGAGGCTAAGTCCTTTTTGCAGCCTACTGAGGATGCCTGTGGGATGACCTCTGATTGGTGGTCGGAGGTCCCATGCTCAGGTCCTCAAGCAGCTAGGATTGGACCATCAGGAAGGTCCCGGAAGGACGCTGCTATAAAAGGTTTGCATGATCGCTCAGCCATGTGCTAATATAGACTCTGATGGCTAGTTGTGTGTGATGACGGATGTATGAGACTGGTGACTGACTCATTATGAAACCCCTACCCTCAGTTGTGTATGAGTTAGGGTTTAGGGAGATAGAGTCAGTGCCAGTAGTGGCATAATCTATGTGCCACAGAGCATCCCGCTCTCCACACGAGTGTTAGCACCAGATAGTGCCAGTCAGCACAAGGCACCACTGGACGGCATGTGCAGCAGCATTCCTCGCAGCAGCGCCATGCACAAGTCAAGCATTTACCTCCCTGCTCTTGGTGGTTAGTGGAGTCCGCTGAACCACTGCAGTGCGCACAAGGTGAGATTATATTATTTAGTTCTGGCATCGCAGTTGCGGTGTCGAATGCTAGTGGGACTAGAGGGACTCTAACCCTGTGTCCTTGGGGCAGAGTCCTGTGTCTCTTAACTAGTGTTCACCTTGCCAAGCCCTGTGAGGTTAACAGGCTCTGGCACTTGTTGTCTGCGGCTCTGTGCAGTAAGAGTTCGCTCCTGTATACACCGGGTCAGCGGTTACCCCGCCAGTGTTCAGTCTGTGTTCGCTATTACCGAGCATCAGTATACCATCTCTGCACGGTGGACTCCGGGTTGCGAACGCACCTTATTATTATATTTTATTTGGTGCGTTCCGCCAACCCTAACAATATATTAGTGCCAGAGTCTCTAATGGCGGATGAACAGCGACTCCGTGTGTACATCCAGCAGCTGGAGGGCAGGTTGGCGGCTCTTGAGCATTCAGCCTCAGCTGCGGATGTTACCGCGGTCGTGCTCCAGGCAGGCACAGATGCTGTCTCCCGTGACCACTGCCATCCCTGCCCCGACTTTGTCCCACCTCCCGCTGCCCGAGAAGTTCTCGGGCGATAGTGCCTCATATAGGGGTTTTGTGAGTCAGTGCGCTATACAGCTAGAGCTGCTGGCTGCACGATTCCCCTCTGAGTGGGCAAAAGTGGGATTTGTCATCTCCCTCTTGTCGGATAGGGCTTTGAAGTGGGCCACACAGCTGTGGGAGTGTGGTGATCATGTGGTGCTGAGTGCTTCTCTGTTTTTGGCCACTCTGAAGCAGGTCTTCTTGGGACCGCAAGTCACCCATGACATCGCGCTCCGGCTGCTGACTATGTCACAGGGCTCGTCCATGATCAGCCACTTCGCCATCCAGTCCTGGATGCTGGCCTCTGAGTTGGAGTGGCCAGATAAGGTCCTCATTCCGGCTTTTTGGAGAGGCTTGGCTGACCATGTGAAGGACTCCCTGGCCGCCAGGGAGGTTCTTGCCACACTGGAAGAGCTTATTACCATCTCCACCTGGATAGACCTTCACTTCTCCGAGCGAAGGTTGGAGGGTCCCAGTGTAGGCAGAGGTTTAGGTTGGCACCCAGTTTTGCTAAACCTCTGGAATCTCCCAATCGGGCGTCCGAGCCGCGGGGGGCTCTTCGTGCGGGATCCAGGCCCTGATCTGCTCGTTCACCTGTGGTAGGTCATGTTTGCCGGCAGTGTGGTCACCTTGCCAACCGGTGCCCACAGTGGTCGGGAAAATGCTCGCCTCTAGTGGTCATAGGAGGGGGCTCAATAGAATCAGCAGCATATTCCTCCAAGCTGACCTTTAAGGGAACGCTTGAGGTTGGTTCATCCACTCAGGCCGTGGAGGTTTGCGTGGACTCCGGAGCGGAGGGCAATTTCATGTCTTCTGCCTTTGCTCAACGGCACGCAATACCTCTGGTTATGTTGACCAATCCTGTCACCGTCAGGGTGGTGAACGGCGCAACTCTACCCACCACACCGTCCCGTTGATACTCTCGGTGTCTCCGACTCATCAGGAGACGATATCCCTCCTCGTCATGCTCGAGTGTATCGATCAGGTCCATTGAGGGCCCAAAAGGTAAGGGGGCCTCTACCATAACCAAATCAGAGGGAATTGTTGTGAATGAGTCACTGAGGAGGAAAAAGCAAGCTAAGCCCAGAAAACCGGAGAGGTTGGTAACTAGCGGATTGCAGACCCCTGATCCTATCCACAACAACTAGCAGTAGCCGTGGAGCGTGCCTACGGTGGTCCTAGATGCCTCGTCACGGCCGGAGAACTAAATAAGCCTAAAGAAAGAAAGGGAAAATCTAAACTGCCCCAGAGCAGACCCCAAAGCAATAGACAGCCCCCAACATGTATTGTCGGTGAAACAAGATGAAAACACAGACACAGGTAGAAAGATAGGCTGAGCAAATGATGGGGCCCTCGCTAACTAGAAAGGACAGGAAAGAAAAGCTGCTGTCTGCAATCATGCAAAAAACCCTGCCAAAAAAAATGTCCAACACGTCTGATAGAAAAAGGCCCTGAAGTCGCTAGACTTCAAATCACTATATCAGCACTCAGGTATATTCTGAAGACAGAGCAAAAGAGATCAACTGATCAGAGACAAAATGGGTATTCAGCCCAGTCCCAGCCAGCGCTGGCTGGACACAAAAACTAAGTAAACCAGACAAAAACTCATAAGAAAAATAGTAGAGAAAACTTAGCTTTAGGAAGGCAGAAACTAAACTGGAAACCAGGAGCCACAGTCAGGAAAAATCACCAGCAAGAAACTAGGGAGTCGGCTGCCTTAAATCCAATCAGAAACTCCTCATGTCCAATCGCAGTCCTCTTCCTCAGGTGGCCGGTCTCTGCCATTTAGATGAGCTTCATTACCTCCCTTCACCAACAGAGGGAGTCCAGATAGAGAACTCACTACTCCTCAGCACAGCCAGCTCCAAAACTGTTATGAATGAGTCACCGAAGGAGGAAAAAACAAAAATACAAGCTAAGTCCAGAAAACCGGAGAGGTTGGTAGCTATCAGATTGCAAACCCCTGATCCTATCCACAACAACTAACAGTAGCCGTGGGGGGTTCCTACGATGCCCTAGACCCCTCGAACACAGCCGGAGAACTAAATAGGCCTAAAGAAAGAAAGGGGAAATCTAAACTGCCCAGAGCAGACCCCAAAGCAATAGGCAGCCCCCAACATATAATGACGGTGAAGCAAGATGAAAACACTAACACAGATAGAAAGATAGGTTGAGCAAACGATGGGGCCCAAGTTGACTAAAAAGGACAGGATAGAAAAGCTACTGTCTGCAATCCGTAAAAAACCCTACCAAAAAATGTCCCAACCGTCTGATAGGAAAAAACAGGCCCTGAAGTCGCTAGGACTTCAAAAAGACTATATCAGCACTCAGGTAAATTCTGAAGACAGAGCAAAGAGACAAACTGATCAAAGACAAAAATGGAACTCAGCACACCCCCAACCGGGGATGGCTGAACTCCAAAAAACAAGGTAAACAAAACAAAGCTAATAAGTTCAATAGCAGAGCAAAAACGTATCTTTGGGAAGCAGGAATCAGACTGGTCTCCAAGAATCCAGCAGAGAAATCACCAGCGACTCAGAAGGGCGTCGGCTGCCTTATATCCAGTCAGAATTTCCTGTTACCCAGTCATCATCTTCCAGATCAGGTGTTTGGTAATCAGCCTCACTACCTTCCTTCACCAGAAGAGGGAGTTCATCAGACATCCATGGTGAAGGGGAAAATGAACTCACAACACATAACCCTCACCAGAAGCCAGAGGCAAACCCGAAAATGAGCTCACAACAGGGAATTGTGCATTATGATGAGCTATTAGACTGCAAAGGGCCCTTTTAATGGTCTTATAGAATGGGTCACTGAGGAGGAGAGCAGGTCCAGGCTAAGCCATAGAAAACCAGAGAGGTTGGTACCTATGCTGATTGCAGACAAAAAGTCCAACACGTCTGATGCGAAAAACACTGAAGTCACACGACTTCGCCCCCCCTCTATATCAGCACTCTCGTATATTCTGTAAGCAGAGCAAAAAAAAGACCAATCTAAATGGGGGATAAAACAAACTGGCACAAGCAGTAAAACATATGGGCGGTGATTCAGCACAGCCCCAGCCAGAGCTGGCTGACCCGCACCAAGAAGAGATAGACAAAACCAGATCAAATGCAAACAGAATAGCAAATAAACCACTTAGCTGAACATGCAGGGACAGAGCTGGAGAAATCAGACCTCAGGAGGAACAGGAAGCAAATCACCAGCAGGGATAGAGGGAGTCGGCTGTCTTAAATCCCAATCTGAAACCCCAGATCTCCAATCGTCATCATCCTTATCAGGCGGCAAGCCTCTGTCAATCAGATCAGCTCCATTACCTCCAGTATCCACCAGAGGGAGCCCAGAAAGAGAACTCGCAACCCCTCTGTCGATCTAACCAGCTCCAGTACCTTCAGTAATAACCAGAGGGAGGCCAGAAAGCGAATTCACAACAGGGGCCCTCTTTGATCTGTGCCCACTCCCGCCACACTTGGAACTTTTTTTCCTATTTTCCATTACATTGATTGGTAAAATGAATAGTTTAATTCAAAACTATAACTTGTTCCACTAAAAAGAATCCATAATTTGGCTATATAGATGTAAAAATAAAAATTTTTATGGATTAAGAGTAGGAACAAAATGAAAAACGCAAAAATTTGTATTACCCAAAATAGATAAGACCCAATTTACACATCTGTGGTGCACACGCTGCATGCAGTGTGAAATCCCCCGTCATCCCAAATAGGTCAAATAGCTGTCAATCAAGTGCAAAATGTTTGGCCACAAAACGTAAAAATTCCGCAGCCTCGACTGTGCTAGAAAGCACTGATGGTTTTTATAACATAAAACATAACATCTATTGTTTTTAATGTTCAACAGTTCATGTAAAGATTTCTATAAATCTAAAGGAATGTATGAAGAAAAAAAAAATCAATATTTTAATTATTATTATACTAGAGGTGTGCCCGATGCTATCACATCAGGACAGAAGTGTGTGTGTGTGTGTGTGTGAGTCAGTGTGTGTACATATGTGTGTGTGTGTATGTGTGTGTGAATGCAGCTGCCTGCCCACCCACCTTCATGCAGTCACAGCCGGCAGGTAAGACAGCGGCTTGCGGCCTGTGCTGGAGATGGGGTGCGGGCTCACATACACGCACGTACTCGCACACACACACTGTACTCGCATTCACACATACACACACGTACTCACATAAACACACACGTATTCACATATACACACACATACACACATGTACTCACATACACACATGTACTCACATACATACACACACACGTACTCACACACATGTTCTCACATACACACACGTCCTCACACACACGTCCTCACATACACATACACACACACGTATTCACATATACATACACACATACCCCTGCAATTTTGTCAGATAATACTCAGTTTCTTCCTGAAAATGATTCCAAAGACAAATTCTTTGGTATTATTATCTGAGGGCAGGCAGCAGCGGGTCAAGCGGAGGGGGGTCCGTTGGCGGCGGGTCCAGCAGCGGCGGCAGGGGGTCAGGTGGCGGGGGGGCCTCGGCGGTGTCCCGCTGGTGGTACTGTGGAAGGGCCTGGTACCACCAGTGGGCGCCATATTGGAATACTCATCACTTGGGTATTTCAATATGGTGGTTGGCATACTTCCGGTCGGCGCGGTGGATTGTGGGATTCGGGGACATCCAGATGGAAGTGGATGATGGACAATTTAAGGCAATCATATATATAGATTATTATGGCCATTCCCATTGATCAGGGGTTATCTTTCCAGTATCACAGGTGTTTGGCATCAATGATTAAATTGTAGCAGAAGACAAAGCACAGCAAAATCTGAGCTGCACATTTTCTGCTGATTTGTGCACCCTTCAGTGATCATGTGACAAAAGGGCATACAAGAGGCCAAGGCGAATAACTTAAGAATATATTTGCAATTCGTTAAAATCTTTGAATGAGATAAAACTGAAAAGATATAAAAACTAAGTCTTAACTAAGAAATCCATGAAATAAAATTAATTATTAGAATATTCTCTAGATAGATTTTCTATCTACTGGCTAACATGGTACAAAGATATACAGTATATCTTTCCTGTATAATATTCTCTCTATGCCATAATTAGATTGCAATAATAATAACACAACCTTCAATGTTCATGTAGGACTTTGATACAAGTGAAAGATTTCATTGCATAAATACAAATATATATTTCAGTTAAGATATAGTAACCACCCTACTCTCATCATATAGCTTTGAGGCCACCGTCTATCACAAGTATGTAAATATGGTGGCTCAGTGGCTAGCACTGCAGCATTCCAGTGCTGGGGTCCTGAGTTTAAATCCCACCAAAGACAAAATCTGCAAATAGTTTGTATGTTCTCCCCGTGTTTGCGTGGGTTTCCTCCGGGTTCTCCAGTTTCCTCCTACACTCTAAAGACATACTGATAGGGACTGTAGATTGTGAGCCCCAAAGGGGACAGTGATGATGAGGTCTCGGAAGTGCTGAGAAATATATTAGTTACATCTGAGCAAGCATAATGTCATAATTCCCTGATCCCCACATTCTCCAAGTAGTTGATCATCACATCCAATTCAACAACGAATGTAGAGGTGTCTTTCCGTACACATGGCTCTCTCTATTTGGGTTAGAAAGATTTATAGGAAGAATCTTGGTTGAGCTATTATCCTAACTCGCATAGACTTAAACGGAATCTGTCAGTAAGATCATCCCTCCTAATCCATCCATATGGGCATGTAGGTCATAAGAAGATGAATAAAATTACATATTGATGTGTCACCTGATATGACACTGGTAACCCCCTTTTCATTTAAAAAATGTTTTGGAGACAGATTCTAAGGGAGATCTATGTCCAACCAATAGATCTTAGCAGTTCATTTATATATTAAGAAAAATGTGAATTTCTCTGGAATAAGATATCAGATAGTAGATATCAAGGTATAATTTTATTCAACTTCTTAAGACCTATACACCCATATAGATGGCTTAGAAGGGTTAATGCTACTGACAGATTCTATGTCAGCAGGATTGTGCTCAGTAACCTACAGACAGTGTCAGGTCAGCGCCGTTATACTGATAACAATGATACCTGGGTGATGAAATCCATCTTGTGGTTGTTGTTTAATCTTTATTTGTAGCTTTGAGTTATGAGATTGTTGTGCTCCGGGGCAGCCTGTGGGAGGGTCTTCATGTGGTTCTCTGCTTACATATTCATACAGATGGCTTATGACAGGTCAGTGATCCCTCAGTAGCCTGCCCCCTATTTTAAATACTGAATATCATATGCTTTGTAAAATTAAATCACATTCAGTAGGCACATTCGTAGCATAATCTCATGTGTATTTATTTATTTTATTTGGTGATGTAAGTTTATTCAGAAAAAAAAACTCTTAAAAAGGCGCCTACCGTGCCTGCGCAGTGGTATCTATCAGCGATCCAATAGCTGCTATTGCACAGGCGCCGCCAGCGCCATTTTGCTAGAGAAAAAATTGTCTCCACCAAAATGGCGATGGCGATGCCTGCGTAGTAGCATTCACTGGATCTCCATTATATGCTATTGTGCAGGTTCGGCAGTGCCATTTTGACAGAATTTTTTATTTTCTGAATAAATTTACATCATCAAATAAAACAAATAAATGGACATTATATATGTGATCATGCTACAGCGTCGGCGGCTGCCTGCTAGATATGAATTTTTTTTTCTTCAAAACATATCATATTCAGTATGTAAAATAGGGGCAGGTCACTGAGGGAAGCCCTCAGAAGCCATACTGGTGAATACCTAATCAGAGCACCACATGAAGACCCCCCACAGGTCGCCCCGCAGCACGAGCATGTCATTAACTCAAAACTGACAATAAAGATGAACCAACAACCACAAGACGGATTTCATCACCAGGTATCATTAATCAGTATACCGGCGCCGACCAGACACCGTCTGTAGGTTGCTGTGCACAATACTGCTGACAGATTCCCTTTAAATAAATAAATCACATACATGTACAGTCACCTCTACACTCATTCACAGCATTGATGTGTGTTACCAATGAGTAGTGCCAACTGGAATATAAGTGGGAAAAAACAAGATCAGATATCATAGCATCTGAATCAGATAATCATCTGGATAAACAAAGTGTCACTACAGTGAATGACTTGCACGCCATGTTGAAACACCAATCAACCTGAGTGCTGAAACAGGCGACAATGTGAAGGTACGACATCAAAATTTCAGTTTATTGCATGGTATTATGAAAGCAAGAGGACAAAATAGGTGATTCTTTTATTTATAAATCACAATTATATCACACCAGTTCTTAGTTTTTAATTTGAAGGTAGACAAAAGTCCATTGCATTCAATCTATACCCTAACATGTTACTGTGGATTGGAACCAAAGCAAATGGCAGTTATCATAATAGATGGATGCAACAAATAGTCCGGACAGCTCCAGAAATGACGTGTGATCTGGTTGGAAAGTGCCAAAACTGTTAAAGGCTCCGGCTGAAAACCTGTTTGTGTTTTTGAATCCCAATTAAAAGGTATTTATTTTTAACAACCAAATTCTTACCAACGTCGTTGGCAGTTCACCAACATAACCTTGATGTTTTTATCTCTCCTGGTTCCATTTGTGTACCATAGACAATGTCTGATGCTGAGCCTTACCGACTATACTCCAAATGCTACATTCCCGCACCATTGGACTTAATAGCCATTTCCGCATCACCATCCCTAACTATATTCTAATATTCTAAGGAATAGGTCAGACATAATTAATATAAAATTAGAGACACTGTTATTGCTGAAAAGATTATAGTTCTTAAGGGTCACTCTATGGGGATAGGTGCTATATGAGGAATACAATTATATTGTTGTACGGATAAATTATCACTATCCCAAACTGTACAAAGCCAATAGATGCATCAAGTCCCTTGGAACTTGGAATTGGGTTTTGAGGCAAATGCTATGTTCACAGGTCACATTTTTCCTTTTTTTCAAACAAGCTGCATGTCAACAAAGCTTTACAATCTCGATATGAGACCCCAGTCTTAAGCCTCTCCCATAGCCAAATCAAATCTCACATTTTGCACTGATGACGTGAAGCACCCCAAAACACATGTTTGCAAATTGAGATTCTGATTTGGCTTTTATCTTAAGTCATGTGGCAAGACTCGTTAAAGGGTCAACATTGACTTTTAAGATTGCTACTTCCAGTAGGTGGCACTTGAGTTCTAGTCCTCTTCCATCCTGAAGAGGCAATCTCCATATATGACAGTGGTATGTCGCCTATTATTGTACTATAACATCTGTAGATTTCTGTTATACTTGATAATATGACCATAAATCAATTAGTTTTCACCCACCAAGATTTTTTTTTAATTTAAAAAGAGTAGATTTGTAAGATTTGTTGATGGCACCATGGGTGGTTTAACCCTTTCTGCTGATCTCTTGGTACTTTAATGGAGAATATCTTCTAAGCTTGCAGAGAATATTGCACAAAATAAGAGCCAACGTTAAATTAATGCCAGATCCATGGGCAAAAATCATTAATTAAGTTAAAGAAGTAATAAGAAAATGTTCAGATGAAGCTATCAGAAAAGTAATAATAGCCGAAGACATGAATTATAGTAATGATTTGCTACAATGGATTCTACATCAACAATAGACCAGAAATTAGGCCCGCATAATATCTGATGCAAGATATAATTAGATGTTTCAATTCAAAATGTAAGAATGATTCTGATCACTGCAGTTTGTCATTGGATAAATGAATTAAGCCTTAGGATGAAGCCACAATGGACCATGTTATTGATTTGCAATTATTTATAGAGCTCCAAAATATTGAAAACAGATCATTTGCTGTCTTATTGACATTCACTGCTGAATTTAGAATTGTATTATGGCTTTACATAATTAAGGCTTTTAATGGAGCGCCGGTTACACAGATCTGTGTAGAGCACCATGCCGGCTTACAACCTAGTAGTTACATCCATACTATTCGATCAAGCAGGCTGCCCAGCACTGGATAAGCACATCCCACAATTTTTCTATTTTTCTAAAAAAAAGACTTTATTCTGGCTGTGTCTTTATTTACCATACAACTATAGGATTAGTAATGGATAGGTACCTTATAGATGCCTCTCCATTACTTACCCGTGGGCTTCATGTCACCTGACAATACAAAAGTGACAACAACCCCACAAATATGAACCCCACTTGCCACCGATACAGGGCAAGTGTGTAGAGCTGCGCAAAGCACCAGAATTTGTGCATCTAATAGATGTGCCTTTTTTGGGCTGCTGCAGGCTGCTAATTTAAGGCTGGAGGGTTCAATATCTATGACTACCAGCCCCCTGGTATTCAAAAATTGTCAAAAACTTGGGGGACTCCATGCCGTTTTTTAAAATTATTTAAATAATTAAAAAATAAGGCATGGGGACCTTTCTCTTCTCAATAACCAGCCTTGTTGAAGCTGACAGCTGAGGGTTGCAGCCCCTAGCTGTGAGTTTTATTTGGCTTGTTATCAAAAACACAGGGGATCCCACAAAGTTTTTTTTTCATTATCTATTTACAGCGCAGGAGCGGCTGATGAATCCTCCCATCAGCTTCCCCTGCTCTCGCTGTTATTAGCGGCAGCAGGTGTCGGATGATGGGAGCAGTAGTCCCTTCTGCTGACACCAGTGACAGAAGGTAAACTTTATTCCTCCGATCACAGCTGAGCATTAACCCTGTCTTTTGTCAGTATGGGAACCATGGCTCTCTGATTGGCTGGGATGATTTCACCGCTGATCAGAAGCAGTGTTTGCCTCGCTGCATGCACATGACAGCATGGCAAACACAGGATGTTCGGGCCCCACATTCAAGTGAATGGGGTCTGGGTTCGGGTGCACGGAACATCCAGGTGTCTGTCCATTTCTACTGAGCATGGAAAAACCAATATATATAACATGGTGTCCCATCAGAGATGGATGAAGTATAAGTGGTGAATGTATATGCACTGGAATGAAGATGAATAGATTTTGTGCCAGTTTATAAGCTGGTAGCCATACTTCTAACTATCCAAACCTTGTCATTAGAGTTGAACAAAAATATTTGGCAAACAGTCCGACTCCATGCTACCTGGACCAGTTCAGTGTTCACTTCTGTGGCCAACATCGTGAGAGATTCTTGCATTTACTAGGCTTCAAGGGATGTCATGAAGTATGTTGTTTCACACTGTCATGATGTTGCTACTTAGTAAGCACAAGATGTACCGTGTGGAGGTTGCCAAACACAGAAGTGAAGACTACACTTGTCCTGAAGTCTTGGAGGATAGACTTGGATGTAGGGTGATTGGACTAGAGCAGCACAAATATTTTTGCTCACTTCCATTTGTCTTAAAATTACAATTTTACAGGCATGATGTAGTCTTGATCTCTTGAACAATGGAAAGGAGAAGTATGCAAGGTACTGGTGATTTTGTTGCTTATTCATGTAAGATGTCTAGGATGTCTATGGCCTATATTCTGGTTGACGGGAACCTTGGGTTTACCCAACTGTTTGTAAGAATAGGAAAGTTGTTATTCCCATGCACAGTGCAGTTAGGAAAACATTCATCCAAACTATGTGTTTGCTGTATCATGTCACCCCATCCATTATGAGACTCAGATATGATTTGTTGTGAGATTTTTGATGGTACTTTTGTTATCTGAAGAAAATGCACCTGAACTTCTAGATTTTACATTGTTTTGATTTGCTAAGCTCTTAGAGCAATTTGTCCTTGGAAGTAATTTCTAAGATGTTTGCATGACACGATTCTCTGCTGAGAAGTAAAAATGTAGTTGAATGTGACAGGCGGCTCACTCTCTGTACCAGTCCCATGAATTATGTGCTACGTCTTTGATCAAATGTTTAAATGTCACCTCTCCTTCCTACATTCCTTTGAGATTTCATTATTTGTTCAGTATTCTTGTACTCATTGTGCTCTTTTCTTTAGAATTACTTTCTTTTTTATTACTTTAAAAGATATGTCTCCATTTTAAAAGATTAAAGATATTAAATATATAAATATACCTTTAAAGATGATTCTTTAACTGAAATACAAAAAGACAACCTTACCATTCAGTTCTTGACCTGTTGTGATCATGAATACTTATGAAGATAACAGCCAATATGTCCATTCACAATATATAAAATCCCTAGATGTCAAAATACTATGGCGGTGGTCCTGGTCTGAAGCTGCAGGGCGATGCAGCCTCCCTTCCCAGGCTGGTGCCGTGGTCATGCTCTGTGGTGAGGCAGTGGTGCGGCGGAGGTGCTCTGTGGTGTTGGAGGGCTCGTCCGGCATTTTGTGAAAAGCCCGGAGGCCTCGGCAGATCCATTACTGAGATGTCGTGGCCTCAGGTAAAATGGCTGCCAGGGCGGCGCATTGTTAGGCGTCGGGTTCCGGGCGCTGCACAGCGGGAATCCCGAGCCTTGCCATCTGCGGTCTCCCATTCCCCTCCGGCCGCAGTGGAGCCTGCTCACCAGACTCCACGATCCCGGCATTCTGACACACACCAGCATCATGGGTTCAGTTGCTGCTGCCACCTCTGGTCCAGTTATGGCAGTGCAGCCTGTCCAGCAGCAAAAGACTCCAGAGTCTAAGTTCTCCCTTCACTCCACTGAGCATGCTCAGGAGACAATCTTCCATTGGGGATCGGGAGTCACATGCTCAGGTCCTTCTCCAGTTCCGATTGGTCCATCTGGAGGATCAGGAAGGTCCCGGAAGGGCATGGCTATAAAAGGCGCACATGGCCGCCCCGTCATGCACTATGATAGACTCTGAGGCTAATGCATTTAGTGTATGTGTGATGATGGATGAATGAGCCTGGTGACTGACGCATTATAATTCCCCCCTCCTTGGATATTACGTATGTGTTAGGGTGAGGGATTAGAGTCAGTACTTTAGCTCTACACTGCATAGTGCCACAGTGTTGCTCCACATCCACCGCTAGAGCTTAGGGCGTCGGCCAGTATAGGCCTCCTTGGCCACTGCTATCGCAGCGTCCACTAGTTACGCCGTGCACTTTAGTAGCGCTTTCCAGCCCAGTTATTAGGCTGGTTAGTGGCGTCCTTCAGGGTGGATACTGCACACATTGCAGCAGTGGTTCACACCCCGTGACCTGTGACGTTAACAGGTTGCGGTTGTTCGCCGGCAGGCACATGTTACGTGAAATAACGGCGCACGTGTCTGTTAGCACCGGCTCAGTGGTTACGCACCGGTGTCTGGCTTTACTCCTACACGCCTTTCCCTCATTGTTTAGCAGCACTTGGTCACCTCTGCACGGTGGGCCCTGGGCTGCGATCGCACCATATATATTATTTCATCTTTTTTATTTGGTGCATTCCGCCAGCCCCATAACACACATGCTCAGATTGAGATCTTGGCACTGAGATCTCGTCCCGAGATCTTGGAAGACGAGATCTCGGGATGAGATCTCATTGCTGAGATTTGAATCTGAACATGCACCGCCCCCAGCGGCCATTTTCCCGGAGGCCACTGCATTCTAGCAGATTGAGATCTCGGCAATGAGATCTCGTCCCGAGATCTTGGGAGACGAGATCTCATTTACGAGATCTGAATTTTAGCATGTTCCACCCCCTGCATCCATTTTTCCGGAGGCCACCGCATCGCAGCAATGGATCTGCGGGAGACTCCGGGCTTTGACAAAATGCCAGCAAAGCCCCACTGCACCACAGAACATCACCTGTTGAAAAATGCCAGCGGAGCACCACCACCGCACCTGTCACAAAATGCTGGTGGAGCCCTGCCGCATTACTGCCGAACCTGTCACAAAATACTAGTGGAACCACCAGGAACCCCAGAGCACCACAGCTGCACCAGCCTGGCATTGGATTTACTGGAAGCCACTGCACCAGCCTGGACCACCAAATAACCCCTGTGACCATGTTCCGCTGTGACCACTCCTCCACCTATGCCGATTCCCCCCGGTAAGCTGAATTGACTGTAAGACGGACCACCATTTGACACACTATTTTTTTTCCCTATTTTCCTTCAGAAAATTTGGAGTGCATCTTATTGGCCGGTGCATCTTATAGTCCGAAAAATACTGTAATTAAATACTGGCCACCTTAGATCACTCGTTCCAGTTCCACAGAATGGCAGCCTCAAACCTGATCAAGGATCAACTTGAAGGCAAGTGATTTCCTTTCAATGAATAAATGATAGAATAAAAGACATACATGTTATCAGTACTACACCCCTAATTTTATATGGAAATGATTGTGTTAGGATTAAAGAGTTGAGCGGATCTCTCAAAATTAGTTGAGACTCCATTTGGTGCAAATAAATTTGGTCTGATTCGAAAGTGCTCTTGGAGCCTTGAAAATACATCTATTATGATCTGAGGTCTCTCCAAATCCCAAAGTATAGTGAACAGAAAGGGATTTAAAGAAAACATATTTTACTCTCTTATCTTAGAACCTTACATAATTTTCTATTCCATCTCTCCTACAACTGCAGCTCCATAGTCATCCAAGCGTAACTCATCAGTTACTCCATTGTTCTGGGATTTAGGACCACATGGTCACATGTGAGGTGAAAGATAACATTGACTGCAAGGAAGTGCATCACCCCTCATGTGACCACATAGGCTTCAGTGCCTGAAAAGCCAAAGAAATCTGCTTGGTGCTCTGTGAAATGCAGAGCAAGGAGTCAAGTGAATGCCTAGAATAGGTGAGTATAATGAATATTTTTTTTAATTTAATTCCTTTCCTTGTTCTCAAAAGTAAGAATTGAAAACTGAAAATTTGGGAATTGCCAATATTCGAAATTTTAGGGAAATTTATAGTGAATTTCATGTTAAAAACTGATTCACTCATCTCTAGATGGTATTGATTTATGGTCAATAACTTTAACATAATATTCAGTTCCAGAATTGTTTCTGCCATCTTGGTGAATCCATGAGAAGCCTATTTTTGTAACATTCGAGCAAAACTCAATTCCACTCAATTATATTCACTTTTCTCTGATTATCAGTGTCAGTTAATCAGGCACAACTACTAATAACATACCAAGTTTTCTGAAATGTACTTGATGCTACTGGAAAAACTAGGAGACATCTTGGACTCCCTAACCAGTAGACAAATCTCTTTGACACCGACAGAGCCTCTTGGAACCATCTGAAAGAACGTATTCCCTGAAAATGCTCTGTGTGGTGCCAGATGCACCATGGTAGAACAATCCAGCCTCACAAAGAAATCTTTAAGGGAATACCTCCCTTCAGGAGGTGCTTAGGTGCTCTGTCGGCGCCCAGGAGATTTGCCAACAGTTAAGGAATTCCAAGAGCATCAGGGACAATTCAGAAGAGTTGGTAAGTGTGGTATTAGCAGTTGTGTCTGATTAAATGACCTAAAAAATTAGAGCAGCGTAAATACAATCTATTGGAATGGAGTTCTATTCTATTTTGCTGAAATTAAGATTTTTAATTTTTCCTTCCATGTGGATTCACTAAGATGGTGGCCGATGGTAGAGCCCCAGTAGCCTAGCACATATTCAGGGAGGTGGTAAACAGTAATGTAGGTAAAATACCTTTTAAAAGGGGACATTGTTCTGAAAGTCTGACCACTTTACAGAATCTCTTGCATATAGAAAGTGTCAGGATCCTGACAGTGCCGGCGTACAGCCTCCGCTGAGCAGGGACTCACCCGCACTGTAGGGGGCCCGAGAACAGGAGCAGCCGAAAAGTACAGATGCACCTGACCTGAACGCTGAAGTTTTAGCAAGCAGGCACAGGACCTACGGTCACGGCAATGTGACTGCTTAGCGTCCTGCTTTCAGAGATGGTAGGAAACTCAGAGTCGGGCAAAACGGAGGTCATACACAATACAGGCAAACGAGGTACAGGAGGAATAAACAGATGGGAGGTCAGAAAAAGCCAAAGGTCATACACGAGAGGGTGGCGCGGTACGAAAGGGACAAGCAGAGAACAGTCAAGTCACAAGCAGAGAGTCATACACGAGAGAGCGGTGCGGTACAAGAGGGACAGGCAGAACTCGTAACAGGGACAGAACCGGAACAAAACCAAACAAGCAACAAGTTATCAGGCACAAGGCACACATACACAAGAGGTCAACTAACTCAGCCGAGGGCAGGAGTATAACTGACACTGGACCTAGGTCCAGTGAGCATAAAATAGCCGCCCTCTGCCAGAGAGAGGCAGAAACAATTAACCCCCTGTCTGACCAGGATGGGCCAAAGCGAAACCCCGTCCTGGATCATGACAGTACCCTCCTCTCAATGGGGGGCCACTGGACCCCCAGGTCTCTCAGGATACTTGGCGTGAAAGGCCCGGACCAACCGATCAGCATGAACCGATCGAGCAGGAACCCACGACTGTTCTTCCGGACAGTAGCCTTTCCAATGTTCCAGATATTGAAGGGCACGACGGACCAACCTAGAGTCGACAATTCATTCCACCTCGTACTCAGACTGTCCGTCTACCAAAACTGATGGCGGGGAAGCTGATGATCCCTCCCCACCGGACTGCACAGGTTTCAAAAGGGCCCTATGGAAAACATTTGGAATCCGCAGAGATGGCGGGAGACGCAACCGAAAAGCCACCGGGTTAACCGCTTCGGTAATTTCATAGGGACCTATAAACTTAGGTCCAAGCTTCACAGAGGGGACCTTAAGCCTTATATTCTTGGTAGACAACCATACCTTATCCCCAATCTGAAACACCGGTCCCGCGGATCGTTTTTTGTCCGCAAAAAATTTAAATTTATCTTGGGCCTTCGTAATGTTACTCTGGACCTCCCGCCATACCTCCCCCAACCGCTGGATGGTCTCATCCATCCCAGGACACCCAGAGTTCAAATGGGAAAATTCTCCAAAATGAGGATGAAACCCATAGTAGCTAAAAAAAGGAGATGTACCCGTAGACTGGTTAGTGCGGTTATTAAGCGCAAACTCGGCCAACGGTAACACAGAACACCAATCATCCTGTCGGGCTGAAGTCAAGCAACGCAGAATTTGCTCCAGAGACTGATTGATCCGCTCGGTCTGCCCATTAGTCTCAGGTTGATAAGCGGATGAAAAGGACAGACCAATACCCAACCTCTTACAAAAAGCCCTCCAAAATTTGGAAACAAATTGCACTCCTCTATCAGACACCACATTCAAGGGTACCCCATGCAACTGTACCACATGCTCAGCAAACAATCTGGACAATGTTTCTGCATTAGGTAGAGCTGCGAATGGTACAAAATGTGCCTGCTTACAAAACCTCTCCACCACAACCCAAACGACGGTATTACCCTTGGAGGGGGGAAGGTTGGTGATGAAATCCATGGATAAATGAGTCCATCGTCTCTCAGGAATTGGCAGTGGTACCAATTCCCCGGCTGGCCGGTTATGGGGGGTTTTCGCACGGGCACAAACATCACAAGCAGACACATATTCCCCAACATCAGAGGCTAAAAAAGACCACCAGAATATTCTAGCAATGGCCTTTCGGGTAGCCGAGATCCCTGGATGCCCACCCAGAACTGAGTCATGGAACTCCCGGAGGACCTTGAGAGAAAACTGAGCTGGCATGAAAAGTTTATCCATCGGCTTAGCCGGAGGTGCAAGAGACTGGGCTTCCCGAATCTCCCGTTCCAACATATTCGAAACACCTGCCACCACCACCACCCCAGGCTGCAGAATGGAGGATGGAGGTTCCGTGGGGGACACCGGATCTAGACTGCGTGACAAGGCATAAGCTCTGACATTTTTGGATCCTGGCCGAAAAGTGATCGAGAAGTTGAATCGGGGAAAAAAAAAGTGACCACCTATCCTGTCTGGGAGTCAACCTTTTAGCTGACTCAACGTAAGCTAGGTTTCTGTGGTCCGTAATTACGATTATAGGATAGACTGCCCCCTCCAAAAAATGCCTCCATTCTTCAAAGGCCAACTTCACGGCCAGAAGTTCTCGATTCCCAACATCATAGTTTCTCTCCACAGGGGAGAATTTCTTTGAGAAAAAGGCGCAAGGTCTCAAATTGATCAAAGTGGTGGGTCCCTGGGACAATACCGCCCCCACCCCCACCTCTGAGGCATCTACCTTAACAATGAATGGTTCAGACGGGTGCGGTTGAATAAGAACCGGAGCAGACTTGAAACATTTTTTCAAAAACTGAAACGCCGCTATCGCTGCGGCTGACCAATTCTTGATATCGGCCCCCTTTTGAGTCATGTCTGTGAGGGGTTTAACCACCTGTGAATGTCATCTGCTCAAAGCCGACTTTTATTCCCCATTATCTTGCATTGGGGTCGGGTTTCGAATGAAACTCCGACTTCTTTTTGCCCTTGTTGGACCAGTTTCATCTGAAACAAATTTTGTTTCATGAAACCCGATCCGACCAAAGTCGCTCAACTCTAGTTGTAACCTTGGATACCTAGCTACTGCATTGCCCTGCACATGGGATAAGCGACATAGGTAATCAGAAGAACTATACTACATTTCTAATTGGAGGTGTTTTCTAATAATATTATTATTACACCTACTACATATTAGAAAAGGATCTTTGATGGGAACATCATTTTAAGTTACACTTTTGTGAACTTAATTGTGCTTAGACTATTTCATCACATTTTTGGACATTCTTAGATCCCATTCTTTGAACACAGTTATGACATAATTGCATTGATAAATATCCTCAATTCTCTATCATGAGAGGAATGGAGAAATAATCTAGGTATTATCTCTGACGTTATAAGATCCATTATTTTTTTTATACTTTTAGAAGATCATCTAATAAAAATTCAACAATAATTGCCAGTGTCCTGCATGCTACCTGCGTTTCAAAGAGCCCAATTACTAAGTCATGCAGGGGAATTTTAATAGTGTTGTAAAATTTTTTGGGGGGCATTCCTTCAGTTAAAGAAAGCAATAAGAATGTTCACTCAATCTCCGAATATTTTGTTTAGAGCAGTCAACTTTACTTTAAAATAAATCATAAAACATATTTGCCTTTAAACTTTTCAAATACATCATATTCTTTTCTTTACTTTTTTTTCAAGAATTATCCTTAAAAAAAGCACAGATTTTATATAACTCTCCATCATAACAAAACCTAACGACTTCACATTTCATTGTGCCTTTGCACTAGTTGTGAATTCAAGCAAAATGACAAGACTAGGAGTTAGGTTTAATGAGCCCACCCATGAAACTTCCTGACAGAGCTGTCAGGGATTTGGATGCCGGTTTGCCGTTGAGAATACTCCCTCAGCAAGGGACAAGTCAACGTTTCCTGACAGCCGAAAGTACAGTTACGGTGATTTAGAATAATTAAAGAAATAGATGAAAAGATTTGATGAAGAGTATTGGCAAGAGAAAATGTATTCCTAATTTCTTAGCCTTTATACAAGCAAAATTTTTAACGAGATTCAGAACACAAAAAAAATCCAAGCATTTCACGTTGCCAGTGACATTGCCTAATAATTTATGTTTGCACTGCATGTGAGGAACCTTCCTCAGGTGGAGAAACACAAATTTACAAATTTGTTGTAAATGGCATTTTTCTGTACTTTTGGGATATATTAGCAAAATATAGGTTGTGCAGCCAATTTTTCAAGTGAATTTTTCACAATATATTTAATACATTTCAAATAAATGCAAGTCGAGAATGGGGCCACATCATGCCCCACTGGGAAGGGAGAGGTAGTCAATCACATCTATACTCATTTCCAGTGCCGGTGCTGTTCCAGAGGTCTCGTCACTGGCTCTCCCGGGGTATGTGTGACATCAGAAGGACGTACAGGTACAGCAGCAGCAACTCTCATGTCCTAAGATGTATGGCCAAAGGAGGGGACAGTGAAGCCAGCAGCGATGGGCTGCATGGATTGCATGACATAACAATGTCATGCAAGCCCTGGGAGAGCCAGTGCCGATAAAGGCACCGGAGGTGAGTATAAGGCTGGAGTCACACACAACCATTAAAAAATCGGTCAGATTTTTACGGTACGAAATCGCACAAAGATTTCTTGTCCAGGGATCCGTCTGTCATCCGAATTTCCGGCGATGAACCGATTTTATTCGCATCTAAGCATCAAATTGACATCAATGCCAATGCCTGATGCTCTTTCATGTTGACCTGGAGAAGTGGTGCATTTTCAATGCGATTTTTAATCGCATCCATAGACTTGCATTGGCGAATCCGATCCGAAAATTGGTGACAATTGCAGCATGCTGTGATTGTCTCGGTCTAAGGAACGGATCCGATAAAAAAACGGATGGGAGCAGCACCATAGAATAACATTGGGACGAATGCAATGCGATTTTTTATCGCATTGCATTCGTCCGATTTTATCGCTAGTGTGACTTCGGCCTTACTCGTATTATTTTACTTTGGGAAAATATAGAGATTAAGAAGGAGTTGTCTGAGTAGTGGACATGCCCTTTAATTTTTAGAAGGCAGTGAAGAAACAAACACAATGAAAATATACTACAATAATTTATATTGGAAAAATATATATTTGTAATATGATAGCAAGTAGATAGAGAAAAACTAAAAGCTCTTTTTGGTTGAGTAATACCTTTGAAAGGGAATCAGCATGATGTAGGGGCAAAGACCTTAATTCCAGTGCTGTATCACTTACTGGGTTACTTTCTGCAGATTTGATAAAGTCCTTTTTTTCTCTATTGCAGATCTGCCAATTGCTAAGCACTGTATAACCCCGCCCACACCACTGATTGGCAGCTTACTGTGTACACTGTGCATAGGCATAAAGGCATAAATTAGTGGTAACAGTAGGGTTATACAGAGCTCATAAATATGGAGGAATATATAGCAACAGGTTTACTAGTCCTCTAGTGATAATCTCCTGCTGATAAACCAGTGAGTTTAACAAAACTACAGCAAGTTTTTGAGTAAGTGATACATTCTTGGAATCAGGGTCTCTTCCCCTACATTGTGATGCTCTCAGATTAGGTGGAAAAAACCTGGTGACAGATTCCCTTTAATTGAAATAGGGATGACAAACAGTAAGCTTTTGAGACTACTTAGGTCTCTTGTGGTAAACTACATCTGAAGGAAGAGACGTAAGTAGTCTTGAAACCTTGGTATTTGTCATCATATTTTCATTTAATCATTAAAAGATATCAACCACTGAGCAATAATTAATCATGATAATTTCGGCATCAATGCCACAAGTAAAAAGTATTAGTAATAACTAGTGGTGAGCGAGTATACTCGTTGCTCGGGTGTCCAACGAGTATTTTGGCGTGCTCGGAGATTTAGTTTTTGCCGAAGTAGCTGCATGAATTGCGGCTTGTAGACAACCTGAATATATGTGGGAATTCCCTAAAAAACAGGCAATCCCCACATGTATTCAGCCTGTCTAGAAGCCGCAAATCATGCAGCTGCAGTGACGAAAACTAAATCTCTGAGAACGCCAAAATACTCGGAGGACACTCGAGCATCTTCGTGAAAACCCAAGCAACGAGTATACTCGCTCATCACTAGTAATAACGATAAATATTAACCAAGGCAACTCGAAGCAGTACATCATTTTTTTACCAACCAGTTTCATTTATTTAAAAAAATTGCAAAAAATATGCAAAGGAAAAAATAGTAACCAGGAAAATATGAATAGTGCCTTATACTTTAGTCAGACAATGTAGGACTGTCAGTAAGGCCAATTTCACACATAGCATTTACAGTGGAATTGAATGGCAGATTTCTTTGCATTTTATCTCCTTTCCTCTGAAGGACCTTAACACACAAGCATTATAAGAGGCCTCATACTGTATGTTCAGATCCTTCACTTTGACCCAGTGATGCCTTGGATATATTCAGCGGTACCATAAGCTGCGTAGAGCATCTTAAATAAGCATTTGGGGCATCATTTAACTGGTACAATAGCTCTTACTAAGCTATTTCCACCCGCAGAAGTACTTAGGTGGGGTCTTATGAGGGTCAAAATGGAAAACTACTTGGGCGAGAAATTATAGTGGAGAAGTAGGTCAATGACGCATATAGGCAAATAAGATAGAACGATAACTCTGTACCATATGGGTCACTGTGTATATTAGCTGCATAGAGATCACGGAAAACATTTTTTCATTTGCAATGTAAGACTTTCCGGATTAAAAGCTCAGTCTGTGTTTTTTCTCATGCTCAAAAAATGCTCCGAGCTTCAAAAGAGTTTTGTCATTGTATCAGTTTCTACCATAAGTGTAGAGATAATTATGAGTGGAACAGATTCATGTGACAAGGCTCGTTAAAGGGTCGACATTGACCTTTAGGATTGCTACTTCCAATAGGTGGCACTAGAGTTCTTGTCCTCTTCCTCTCTGAAGAGACAGTTTGCATAATTAGCATATTTCCCAGAGGAGCGTTGCGGCTTTAAGTCTCCTCATCTAGACATGCTTAGCATGTCATTCTCCGCAAGGAGAAATGATACTTCTTGGATATCGGTCAGATGCCTCTCTCACAGCCAAACCTGTTCTCACACTTTGCACTGACGAGGGGCAAAGTTTCCTGAATACCTTGAGTGCTGTCTCTTGACCTTCACGCATCGCCACTTCAGTGGTTTAAGCCGGTTGCTGCTTTTGGGAGATAGCCAGGAGGATTCGGGGAGGAGATCCTTGGAGCTGTGGACGATGCGAGTCCGACTTCAATTCTCTGGGACCGGTGATAGCCGGATCAAAAATGGATTCACAATTGACATCGTTGAAGATAAGAAGTTGCATTTTTCTCTGGGATATTTGGTCAACATGGTGTTTTATGACATCCTGAAGATTCGGAAGTCTGATATAATATGCCTGCAGGAGTTTAGGAGGGAAGGCAGGTATGTACTGGTGCTATCTTCTATGGCAGCTTGCCAGAATTTGTTTACTGCCCTGAAAAATGGAGTGGCAAATCCTTTGCTGGAAGGTCTTACCTTTACTGTGCTCTACTCTAAGGGAGATATCCCTCTTGTAGTTTTCATGCACAACCCTTTTGTTTCCCTGGAGGACATTACTTTATTTTTGAAAAGACATTGCATTTATGTTCAGTACTACCACAGGGTCCTGAATGAAGAAGGGCCCTGGACTGGGAAGTACAAATTTTTTGTGAGATTTGGGATGGATCCCCAAGATCCGGGAGGCATCCATTACCCCCTCTTAATTTTTCAATTGGGAAAAATATTGTTTTTTTGTTCTTTCCAGATGCCCCGATGTATTGCAGGAGGTGTAAAAATTTTGGGCAAACCCAGGATAGTTGCAAGGAAATGCCAACTTGCAGGAATTGCAATGCTTCTGGCCATATGGCAAAAGACTTTATAAATCCTGTTACAGTATGTGTAATGCTTGAGATGAGGAGGGCCATAAGTATCGGGACTGTAAGGCCAGGATAAGTCCTAGGTCTTACGCTGAGGTCTCAGGTGGGGCAACTGCACCCCCTGCTGCTGTTGTTGACATTCCATAGGTTTGAAACCCGGATCTTATTGAGGAACCTGAAATCATGGATGCACATGAGGAGGCCCTGCCCCAAACGAAGTCTCCCAGCCCAGAGGTGGCAGTTTTGGAACTTGCTGATGTTGAATGTGAGCTCCCTCATCAGTCTGATGTCTGTGGGGAGGGGGAGTTGGAGGGTACTCTTGGTAAGGCCCCAGTGTATCTTGGTTCGCTACTGAGGAGGAGTTGGCCAGTTGTGGAGATCAAGGTGACTTCACTCTTGCAAGATGCTCTGAGGATGAGGAGCCTGGAACTTCCTGTAAGAAGCCCAGAACTGATTGGGCAGACCCCGTGAAGTTGGTTTAAGTCAGGTGAGTGAACGTAGTTACCCTCAGAATGTCTTCTCTCATGACACCAAGGCTTTTTTTGGGCATTCCTGAAGACATAAACAGATTCAGGGAGTTGCAGTTCCAGATGGAAGAGAAAAACGGCTGAAGAAGAAGTGGCGTGTTTGTCGTCATGTAAATAACACAGTCATGTTATGGTTCCCAAGCTGGTTGGGGCATTGCGTCCCTGAATGTCAGGCAAATTAGATCCAAATTCAGGAGGGCAATTGTTCTAGATTATATTCAACAGATCAATGCTCACTAGAGTTGAGCGAAACGGGTCGGTCAATTTAAAAAATCGCGGACTTTCACCAAAGTCAGGTTTCATGAAAAGAAACTCGACCATAGCGTGAGGTCGGCCATGATGTCGGCGACCCAAGCGCCAAAGACACATTTCAAATGATGCTTCCAGCGCCTTTTTTCAGCCAATGATGGAGGACGAACACTGTGGGCAACGCGATGACATAGGCAGCGGCCACCGCCATTTTAGAGAAGGGCATTGAAGTGATTGGCTGGCTTTGTGTGGCATCAGTGGGTATAAAAGGCTCTGACCGCCAACCACCATCTTACTTCTGCCGATCTTAGCATAGGGAGAGGTGCTGCTGCTGATTCTGAATAAGGAGAGCGTTAGGCAGGGAAGAAGAAAAAAAAAACTGCTTCTGCTGACAGCGCTTTTCACTGTACAGTGTGCAGTGAAAGGGGAGGATTTTTGCTTTTGTGCAGCAGCGCTGTTGGTGATTAGGCTGCATTGTAAGGCTACCAGCTAGCTGCATTGCTGTGTGCACACTGGTGTTCAAACTGCTTTTTTCAAAGCACTCCAACTTTTATTATTTTGTCCTTGTGAGTTGCTAAGCATTCATTTATTCACAGACTGTATAGCGGTGTACGCTCCTCACACACTACTGTGTACCGGCTGGTATCACGGACAAATAGAAGCTATCTGGGTGTGACTCTGGAAGAAAAAGCCGAGGAGTTTGTCCGTTTTTCCAGACCTACAACTTAGAGTGCTGTCCGCTTTTCAAACAATTTTGTATATCTGCTGTTTGACTATGATGAAAACTAAACAGAGACAGCGTGTGTCAGTCCCTGTAGAAATAGACGGAGATTGACAATTTTCCATACAGACACCGTATAGAGCAGTTTGATTCTCAAACAGTATTGTATATCTGCCGTTCGCATTATAGTAACATCTATACAGAGTCAGCGTGTGTGTGACACTCCATAAATACATTTACGGAGATTGTTAGTTACACAAAAAACGTATACAGCTGTACACTTCTGATATAGTTCCGAATATCTGCTTGTTGGATTACGGTCCAATACATACTGTGAGAGCGTCTGTGACTAACAAAATATATACGTAGATTTAATTTTTTTCATACACCTTACACAGCTGGATGCTCCTAATACAGTACCATCTATCTGCTGGTATTTTTGGTACATTTTCCCAAACATGAGGAAGTATGGTGGAAGAGTCCGCGGACGTGGACAGGGGGGCGCAGCTGGTACTGATGGTGGTGTTGCATCGGCAGGTTCTGGCTAAAGCACAATAGCAGCTAAGGCAGGAAGTGTTGAGCCTGCGTCATTGTCTGGTCCAAGAAGTCCTGTAAGGTTGCCTTTTCTTGGAGAAGGAAAACCTCTTTTGAAGCCGGAGCATCAGGAACAGGTTTTGATGTACATTGCTGAAACAGCCACCAGCTCTATTGCCTCCTCTTCGGAACGTTCGAAACCTGCAAGCACGGAGTCATCAGTGCAGGGATCTGGTCAGGAAAAACACATTTCCTTGTGTACTTCACTCCCACCAAAAGTTAAGGATGCAGCAGCCCACACTTCAGATTACTCTATGGAGCTCTTTTCACATACCATGCCTGGGTTATCCAATCAAATCCAGAATTCCCCAGTCCAAGATGAATCTGACATGGAGTGCACTGATGCACAGTCACTGCTAGATGATTCTGCTGGTACATCGACCCAGAGCACTACATTGCCCTCGCAGTCTATTGAGCCAGAATCTGACCCTGATGAAACTCAGGTGCCCCTCCCCGCATACTATACCACCTTACACGGTGACACAGAGGAAGATAAAGAGGAAGGTGCAGATGACTTTGAAGAGGAGGTGATGGATGACCCAGTTCTGGACCCGGATTGACATCCATTGGGGGAGGAGGGTGGCGATGGCAATAGTTCAGATAAGGAGAAAGATCTGCAACAGGCATTGACATCGCAGAAGCGGTTATCTGGCAGGCCCGTAGCTGTCCAAAAACGTGGACCAAAAACTAAAAGAGTTGCAGGACAGCTTGGCCAGACGGTCAACTTAGCACAGTGTGCAAGGCCAGAAAATGTATACCATAGTAGGAAGAGTGCAGTGTGGCACTTCTTTGTCCAAAATCCTACTGATGAGGCAAAGGTTACCTATAAGAAGTGCGGAAGGACCTTTAGCCGAGGTAAACAACTCAGAAATTTGAATACCAGGTGCATGCTTAGACATTTAATCAACATGCATTTGCAAGCGTGGACGGACTACAAAACCTCAGGTAGCACATGTGCACCTGCTCCGACTGAAGGTAGCCAGCAACGCTCCATCGCTTCCCCCACTGTAAGATCACCACCACCATTAAGCACACCACCAGCACTAAATGTGGAGGTGTCGTCGCAAGGCAAAAGCACTCAGGGAATCACAATGGTTTGCAACACAACACTGAATCTAGGCCATCACCACCAATACCATCACCAACCCCCTCTCACTCCGTCCGGTCCACCGCTACTTCCCCCATATGCAGCTCTCCAGTCCAGCTCACCCTACCAGACACTCTGAGAAGGACAAGAAAGTAATCATCGTCTCATCCGCGTACACTTTGTTTGAACGCCTACATTGCCAAACTAATCTCATTAGAGATGATGCCCTACCGTTTGGTTGAAAGCAAAGCTTTCCGCGACCTCATGGCCTACGCTGTCCCACACTATGACCTACCCAGTCGGTACTTCTTTTCTCGAAAAGCCATCCCTGCCCTCCACCAGCATGTGAAAGACTGCATTGTCCATGCGCTAAAACAGTGAGTGGAAAGGTGCACCTCACAGCAGATGCATGGACCAGAAGGCATGGCCAGGGCCGTTACGTGTCCATCACTGCGCACTGGGTCAATGTGGTGGATGCAGGCTCCACTGGGGACAGCGGCGGTGGAACAGTGCTGCCTAGCCCACGGTATAGGAAACAGTTGGCTGTAGGCTTTCGCTCCTCCTCCATAAGCGAAAGCTCATCCACAGAGCGCAGTCGCACGAGCACTCCATCCGCAGCTGGCAGTGTTGCGCACGAGGTGTCCCACTATCGAACAGCTAGTAGTAAGCGTCAACAGGCTGTGTTAAAGATGATGTATTTGGGCGACAACAGACACACCGCGGAGGTACTGGCCGACTACTTGCAGCGACAAACAGAGTCATGGCGGGGCAGTCTACATCTTGAGGCAGGCAAGGTAGTCAGTGATAACAGCCATAATTTTGTGGCAGCCATAGCCCGTGCAAAACTCACACACATACCTTGCCTGGCTCACACTTTGAACCTGGTGGTGCAGTGCTTCCTTAATAATTATCCAGAGTTAACATCCCTGCTCCATAAGGTGCGAAGACTGTGCTCGCACATCCGTCGCTCGGCCGTACACTCCAGTCGTCGCTCGGCCGTACACTCCAGTTATATGCAGAAGCTGCAGCGATTGCTCCACCTCCCCAAGCACCGCCTAATCGTAGACGTTGCAACAAGGTGGAACTCCACCCTGCACATGGTTGAGAGGCTGTGCGAACAGAGGCAGGCTGTAATGCATTTGTGGGAGGACACACGGGCAGGCAGTTTGAGGGAAGACATGGCATTGTCGGGTGTGCAGTGGTCAAAGCAGAAAGACCTCTGTAAAGTCCTTCAGTGTTTTGAGTAATGCACACGGCTGGTAAGCACAGATGATGCCATCATAAGCATGAGCATCCCACTTATGCGTCTGCTCATGCAAAGTTTGATGCACATTAAGGATCAGGCATCTGCAGAGGAGGCGGAGGGAAGCCTTGATGACAGCCAGCCATTGTCTGGTCAGGGAACTGTCCTGGATGAGGTGGAGGAAGAAGAGGAAGAGGAGGAGGATAAGGGTGATGATTATTTTGGGCAGGAGGATGCTTCTCAGGGGGCAAGAGAAAATATTGGCATTCCAAGGTCAGGTACAGTGTTTGTGCGTGACTGTAGGGATGTGGATTTGCCAGAAAGTGCTTCTCCACCCACCACTGGCAGTGCATCATTGACACCTGGAACATTGGCCCACATGTGCGATTATGCCTTGCGGATCCGAAAAAGGGACCACCGCGTTTCCAAAATGATGAGAGAAGATGACTACTGGCTGGTCAGCATCCTCAATCCATGCTACAAAGGCAAATTACACAACATCATGCCACAGGAGAACCTAGAGATAATATTGGTTAACAAACAAACAACTCTGGTAAACAGGTTGTTTGAGGCTTTCCCAGCACACAGCAGCGGTGCTGTTTCTCCCACGAGCCGTAGTGGGCACAATAGAAGAGGTGTTCGTGGTGCACACAGCCGAAGTGGCATTGGAGACAGGGGTTTAATGACCATGTTGTGGAATGATTTCTCAAGTACCGCTCACACGACTGCTAATACTGCATCGATTAAAAGTGACAGGAGACAGCAGTTGTCAACTATGGTTACAAACTACTTCTCCCATATCGATGTTCTCCCTCCCAAGTCATTCCCCTTTGAATATTGGGCCTCTAAACTGGATGCCTGGCCTAAATTGGCACAATATGCCTTACAGGAGCTTGCTTGACCTGCTGCTAGTGTGTTATCTGAAAGAGTCTTCAGTGCTGCTGGATCAATCCTTACAGAAAAAGGACCCGTCTGTCTACCCAAAATGTTGATGATCTAACTTTCATTTAAATGAACCATGCATGGGTTGCAAAGGATTTTGTCCCACCTTCCCCTGATTCCCAGAAAACTGCCTCGCTTTTGTCCTCCTCTTACTCGGACTTGCCCAATTCCGCCCTTTGCAGCAGCTGAATGTCCAGCCAACACATCAACATATGCCATTTTTTAAAACTCCCTAAGTGGGCTGCCCATCTCCCCAATGGCTGGGGTCAACACCTGGCGCACCTGGGCAAGTGCCGTTACTCTGAACAGGTGGATGGGACCAAAGATGGCTGACGGCACCGGCACAGGGCCCCTCATAGTACAATACAGTGTCTCTGACTGTGGGGTGGCCCACTCACCGTCAGACACACCAGCATACTATGGGAGGCCCTGTGCCAGTATCATCGACCACGAGTGTGCCCCCCCTGCTTGGTCATGGCCACAGCACTTGCAAGTTGCGACACTTACCTCTCCCTGCTACACTGCTGTGTAATCTGGGCAGTTAAATTCTTCACAGGGACAGCCAATAGAAATTTGGTGTATTGATCGATGATGGTTAAGATGTAGCTATGCCCTGTCCTGCTGGCCTCTACCTTCAGATGATCAATGCCTACCATTTGTAATGGACGTCAACTTACAAGTGGATGCAGTGGTGCTTTATGATCACCTTTCACAGTTGTGATAGTCACAGACGTGTGACATTCCTGCCACCATTTTCCAATGTCTCCTCTCATGCCAATCCAATAGAATCGCCTACGGCCTGTGGCTTCTGTCTTTGGCACTCCAAAATGACCAGACACATCATGATAGGCAGTGAGGACCATGTGTCCCAAATTTCTGATAACACTCGAAATTCCGTCTGTACTTGTATCCATGTACTTTCCAGCAGCGGAGAGTTTGGACTGGCTTACTGAGTTTGAAATATATACGAAGATTTAAAAGTACCACAACATTGTATACTGTTGTACGCTTCGACTACCTTTCCTTTTTCTACTTGTTAAATTCTGGTGTAATACATACTGAGCCTGTGAGTGTCTGTGTCTGACTCCGGAAGTATAGACGAAAATTTACAATTATCCCTAGACTGAATACACCTGGTATGTGCTGATACACTACCTTTGTTCCAAATTTTGTATTACGGTATCATCCAAAGTGAGTGAGCGTGTGTGAGCATGTGTGGTTTACGCCTGGTTTAAGCAACGATTTGGATTTCTGGATCACGGAGTGAACTACTTATACGATGGACTACTTGCTAGAGATGGGGTGCACCTTACGAAGACTGGAAAGCATGTAATTGGAAGTCGCCTTGCTACACTTGTAAGGAGAGCTTTAAACTAGAACAACATGGGAAGGGAAGCAAAAGACCAGAAAAAGCCATACACCTGACAAATGCTATTGAGAACTCTGCTATTAGAAGTGGAAAGGAAGAACAAAGACGAAAGAATCTAATTAATAAAAATATTGGAGAAAGAGAAACCAATCACAAACTAAAATGTTTCTATACTAATGCACAAAGCATGGGCAACAAACAAGGAGAATTGGAACTACTAACACAGGAAAAGAAATATGATGTCATTGGAATCACTGAAACTTGGTGGGACAATACACGATTGGAATACAAGACTAGAAGGATACAACTTATTTGCAAGAAACAGACTTGATAAACGAGGAGGGGGTGTCGCATTGTATGTTAGAAACGTGTATATCTGCACAGAGATTGAAGCTTCAGAGACTGGGAGTTCTGTGGAAACTGTTTGGGTAAGAATACAAGGACAGAACAATGGAAAGGACACCATTGTAGGCATTTACTACAGGCCGCCTGTGCAAGCTGAAGATATGGATGAACTCTTTATGCATCAAATGGCCAAGTTCTCCAAAAAATATGACATAGTTGTCATGGGAGATTTCAACTATCCAGACATTTGTTGGGAATCTCTCTCAGGCAAAACTAACAGGTCAAGGAAATTCTTATCCTCTCTTGCTGACAACTTTATCTTCCAAAAGGTAAGGGAGAAAACAAGGGGAACTGCTACCTTGGATCTAATCCTTATAAACAGGGAGGAAATGATTGAGGAGGTAAAAGTGGCTGGGACCCTAGGAGGTAGCGACCATGCTATTTTAGAATTTTGGATAACTAGAGGCGGAAGACCTGTGAAGACTCAGATGTCAAGGTTAGATTTCAGAAAGGCAGATTTTAAGGGATTCAGAAAGAGAATTGGAGGGATCCAATGGCTGTATATCCTTAAAGACAAAAATGTCCAGGAAGGATGGGAAATCTTGAAAAATGAAATTCTCAAAGCACAGTTGTTAACAATTCCGAAAAGAGGGAAGAATAGGAAGCATTTAAGGAAACCAGGATGGATGAACACAGAACTTAAGCACATGCTAAAAAGGAAGAAAAAAATGTTTATAAAATGGAAAGAGGGAGGCATATCTAAAGAAGAATATAATGCTGTCTGCAGAACCTGCAGGGCACAAATCAGATTATCTAAAGCTGAAAATGAATTGAGGCTTGCAAGAGATGTCAAAAGCAATAATAAAGGATTTTGGGGATATGTCAAAAGTAAAAGAAAAGTCAAAGATGCTATAGGATTTTTACAGGATGAAAATGATGAAATGGTAAGACAGGATGTTGAGAAGGCTGAACTTTTAAATTCCTATTTTGCATCTGTTTTCTCTCAGAAAGGAAATGTAACATCAACTGTTATTCACTGTCCTATTAAGGGAATAGAAGAATCCAGGATATCTATAAACAGAAAGATAGTGAGGACACACTTAGCTAACCTAAATGAATTCAAGTCTCCAGGTCCAGATGAATTACACCCCAGAGTACTGAAGGAGATAGCAGAAGAAATTTTTGAACCCCTCTCTATAATCTTTGAAAATTCTTGGAGAACAGGAGAAGTGCCAGAAGACTGGAGAAGAGCAAATGTTGTTCCTATCTTCAAAAAGGGGAAGAAGGTGGACCCAGGTAACTATAGGCTGGTGAGTCTGACTTCTATACCAGGAAAGATCTTTGAACAAATTATTAAACAACATGTATGTCAATACCTGGATAAGAATGAAGGGATTAAACAGAGTCAGCATGGGTTTGTAACTAATAAGTCATGTCAGACTAACTTAATTTCCTTCTATGACGGTATCACTGATTGGGTGGATCAAGGAAATGCTGTAGATATAGTATATCTTGACTTCAGCAAAGCATTTGACAAAGTCTCTCATACAATCCTTATTGAAAAAATGATTAAGTATGGAATGGACAAGGCAACTGTTAGGTGGATTCATAACTGGCTTAGTGATCGGACCCAAAGAGTGGTCGTAAATGGCTGCACATCCAGTTGGAAGAATGTCTCAAGTGGGGTACCACAGGGCTCTGTCCTGGGCCCTGTATTGTTCAACATCTTTATCAACGATTTAGATGAAGGAAATGAGGGTAAACTGATTAAATT
This sequence comes from Dendrobates tinctorius, assembly GCF_039654945.1. Lineage (NCBI taxonomy): Eukaryota > Metazoa > Chordata > Amphibia > Anura > Dendrobatidae > Dendrobates > Dendrobates tinctorius. The sequence goes on along the minus strand of NW_027361696.1, from coordinate 92,717,700 downwards.
TGCTGATGACACAAAGCTAGGAGGGATAGCTAATACTAGAGAAGAGAGAGAGAGGATTCAAAAAGATTTAAATAAACTGGAGAAGTGGGCAGCAACTAACAGAATGGTTTTTAACAGGGAGAAATGCAAAGTACTACATCTGGGCAATAAAAATGGAAAAAGCATATATAGAATGGGAGGAATAGGGCTAAGTGACAGCACATGTGAAAAAGACTTGGGTATACTAATAGATCACAGACTGAATATGAGTCAACAGTGTGATGCAGCAGCAAAAAAGGCAAATGCAATTCTAGGATGCATTAACAGAAGCATGCAGTCTAGATCACGTGAAGTCATTATTTCCCTCTACTCCTCTTTGGTCAGACCTCATCTGGAATATTGTGTCCAGTTTTGGGCACCACATTTTAAAAAAGACATCAACAAACTGGAGCAAGTTCAGAAAAGAGCGACCAGAATGGTGACCGGTCTGCAAACCCTGTCTTATGAGGAAAGGTTGCAGGATTTGGGAATGTTTAGTTTGCAAAAGAGAAGACTGAGAGGTGACTTAATAGCTGTCTACAAATATCTAAAGGGCTGTCACATTGTAGAAGGATCAACTTTATTCTCATTTGCACAAGGAAAGACTAGAAGCAATGGGATGAAACTGAATGGGAGGAGACACAGATTAGATATTAGAAAAAACTTTTTGACTGTTAGAGTGATCAATGAGTGGAACAGGCTGCCACGAGAAGTGGTGAGTTCTCCTTCAATGGAAGTCTTCAAACAGAGGCTGGACAGACATCTGACTGGGATGATTTAGCGAATCCTGCTTTGAGCAGGGGGTTGGACCAGATGGCCCAGGAGGTCCCTTCCAACTCTACGATTCTATGATTCTATGATTCTATGATTCAATATATACGGTGAATCGGAGATACCAATTTTTACCCTATACTCGATACAGCTTGTATCTTGTTATACAGTACCTTTGTTCGACATTTAGTATTATGGTCAAATCCATACTGAGTAAGCATCTGAGACTGACTATGGGACTGTGTTTACGGAGATTTCAATTGTACCCTATAATATATATACTTGCTATTTTGTTGTCCAGTACCTTTTTTACAACATTTTTTATTATGGTCAAACCCAGACTGAGTGAGCGTCTGAGGGTGACTCCGGAAATATATACAGAGATTTCAAATTTTCCCAACACTGTATACAGGTGTACGCTTGTGTTACATTACCCATTTACAGCTTTTCATATTCTTGTGTACTCCATACTGGGCCTGAGAGCGTTTGTGTCTGCCTCCTGAAATGTATACAGAGTTTCAGAATGTTTACACTATACTATATATACCTTGTAACTGGTGATACTGTACCCTTTTTCACCTTTTTATTTTATTGGGTAATCCATACTGAGCCTGTGAGCGTCTGTGTATGACTCATGAAATATATACAGAGATTTACTGTTCTCCCTAGTCTGTATAGAGCTGTACACTTCTGATACAGTACCATATATCTGCTGGTATTTTGGGTCAATTTTCTAAAACATGAGGAAGTATGTGGAAGAGGATGCGGACGTGGGCATGGGGGGCCACCTGGTACTGATTGTGGTGTTGGTGCATCTGCTGGTAGTGCCAAAAACACAATAGCAGCTAAGGCAGGAGGTGTTGAGCCTGCATCATGGTGTAGCTCTGTAAGGCCTGTAAGGCTCCATTTTATGGGAGTAGGTAGACTGCTTTTAAAGCCGGAGCATCAGGAACTGTTTTTTGCTTACATTGCTGAAACAGCCTCCAGCTCTATCGCCTCCTCTTCTTAAGTTTAAAAAAATGCAAGCACTGAGTCGTAAGTGCATGCTTCTGGTCAGGAGCAACCACTTTCCTTGTGTCCTTCACCCACACCAAAAGTGAAGGATGTGGCAGCACACACTTCAGATTACTCTATGGAGCTCTTTTCACATACCATGCCTGGGTTAATTAAAAATGGGGCCCATCATATACTGGAGCATTCAAAATGGGGGACATCTGACACTGGAGCATCATCCATGAGGCCCATCATATACTGGAGCATTCCAAATGGGGGACATCAGACACTGGAGCAGCATTTACTGGGGCCCATTGTACAATGGAGCATTAGAAATGGTGCACATTATATATGGAGTATTATTTGGGCCCATAAGACACTGGAGCATCATCCATGGGGCCCATCATATACTGGAACATTCTAAATGGGGCAGATCAGACACTGGAGCAGCATCTATGGGCACATAATACACTGGAGCATTAGAAATGGGGCCCATTGTATATGGAGCAGTATTTGGGCCCATAACACCCTGGAGCATCATCCATGGGGACCATCATATACTGTAGCATTATGTGGAGCTCATCATATACTGTATGGAACATTATATGTGACCAATTATTCTGTATGGAGAAGTATATGGGGCTCATTATTCTGTATGGCGCACAATGTGGTGGCCATAATACTGTATGGAGTAATATACTGTCCTTTTTTTGAGCTATTGTAGAATTTAAATAGATATCAGTCATGTCATGTAAGCAGTGAAGTATTTGTCATTGTACTATACCTATATTTCTGTACCATATCAGAGCATCATGAGTTGTGGTATGTGTTAAAGGGGCGCTCTTTGGCCCAGGGCATATGAAAACCTGGAGCCAGCCCTACCCCCCCACAACTTTATCCAAAATAACCCCGTTTTCAGTGTGTAACAATTATTATAAAGTAATTTAAGGTTGACTAGCTTCAGTAATAAGAATTGATGTTTTTGGCATTGAAATGGGCACTGTAGGTGTGTTTACTGTCCTCCACTCCCTGCCGACTTTGCTTCCCCATTGACCTGCATTGGGTTTCGTGTTTCAGTCGGCCTCCGACTTGTCCCTGTAGTCGGCCGATTTAGTTCGACCCGACTTTTGAGAAAGTCGGGTTTCATGAAACCCGACTCGACCCTAAAAAAAGGCAAAGTCACTCATCTCTAATGCTCACATCTTTTGTCTTCAGGAATGTGGGATTGTGACTCTCCAAGCGATAAGGACTGGCCTTATGGACAGCATGTATGGTCTGGCTCATGTGTTAATAGGAATGATGGTGTAGGGATATTAATGGGTAACAGGGAGACTAGTTTAGATAGCTACACAGTGGTAGAGGTGGGTAGATGTATAATTGCACATGTTAGCTATGGGGGGTGGCGGGCTAAAATTATTACTGTGTACTGTCCATCAGGACACGACAGGAAAAGGAGCATCTGGCTCTTTTGGAAAAATAAAGTTAAGGGAATTGTGACATAACTGGTAAAAATGTATCCAATCTTATTTCTGATTTTTCCCTTCTAGATGCTGCTGCTCTGAAATTTGGCATCCCACCACTGCCAACGTACCATGCTGATAGGGGTGGTATTGCATCCAGGATAGATATAATGTTGTTTTCCAAAAACATGATGTGTATGAATTCTGAACAAAATGCTGTACCTTTTTCTGATCATGAGTGTTTGAGAGATGTGTTTAGTTTGATTGATGACCGTGTGTATGGGGGTGGGGTTTGGAAGCTGAATTAAGATTGTTAGAAGATGAGGATGTGATGAATGAATTAAAAATAAAGTATAAAGAGTGGAGAGTATGTAAGAGGGACTTTGCGTGTGTGCTGGAATGGTGGGACTGGGTTAAGGTGTGTTGCAAAAAATTCTTCAAAAAGTGGGGCTATAAAAAAGCTGCTATTTATCGGAGTAGAGTTAATGATTTAAACAGGCATTTAGACTGGTTAAGGAAGTATGGAGAAAGTGGGATGGATGTGTCTGATCTGCTGGCTGAGAAAAAGAGTGAATTAAAGAGTGTTATGGATGAAAAAGGGAAATAAATCATCTATCGCACCAAAATAGAACATCTTGAGAAAGATGAAAAGTGCACAAGGTTCTTTTTTAAGAAAATGAATGGGAGAAAGGTTGATATGGATAAAATCCTGGATAGGAACAGTTTGTGTGTGTCAGGTGAGAATGTGATAACGGAGGTGAATAGGTTCTATAGCAAGTTATATGATAAAAAATGGATAAAAAATGGATTGATTCTGGTCTTGTTTCAGAAGTGCTGAATGGGTTAGAGAACAAGTTGGATAGTGAAGAATGTGATATTTTGAATGAGGACGTAATTATGCAAGAAGTAGAAAACGTGATGAAGAGTGCTAAAAAGAATAAGACACAAGGTAAAAACGGATTGCCGGTAGAATTCTATGTGAAGGCGTGGAATTTTCTGGGTGCTGATTTGACTGAGATATGTCAGTATATGTGGGAGAGTGGTAAGTTGTGTGAATCAATGAAAGAGGGGGTGGTTGTGCTTGTGCATAAGAAAGGTGAGAGAAAGTGTTTAGAGATTTGGAGACCTATAACATTGTTGAATACAGATTACAAAATCTATAGCAAATTGTTGGCGAATCGTATGCGTGAGGTGATTGGTAGTGTTGTGGATGAGGATCAAGTATGTGCTGTGCCTGGAAGAAGTAAGAGTGATAACTTATTGTTATTAAGGGATTTGATTGGAGACTGCATGGGAAGTAAACAGAAGTGTATGGTTCTGTCAATTGATTTTGAGAAAGCGTTTGATAGGGTCACGCGTGTGTTTTTGTTTAAAGTTCTGGAGAGAATGGGATTTCCTCAAAAATTTGTGAATGGGATAATATCTTTGTATGATTGTGTGTCAAGTGAGTTTCTTGTTAATGGGTGGTTGAGAGAGAAAGTGAATATTAAGTCTGGTGTAAGGCAGGGGTGTCCCATGTCCCCTGTCTTGTTTGTATATGTGAGTGAACCTTTATTGTGCTTGGTGAGACATGATAAAATGATGCAACGTTTGTTGGTACCTGGGAGTGGTGGGAAGCATGTGAAAGTTCTTTGATATATGGATGATGTTGTGGCTGTGAGTGAAAGTGTTGCGTCTATGAGTAGGGTTAAGTTGCTTCTGGAGTTTTTCTGTGGAGCATCTGACTTTAGAGTGAATTGGAATAAATGTAGTTTTAAATATTTTGGGGATGACAGGGTTAAAATGGAGGGGTAAAGTGTGAGGAGGGTGCTATCAAAGTGCTGGGAGTATTATTTAATAAGGACTTGGAAGGTAAGGAGAGCTGGGAGGAGTGTGGATTGCGCATAGAGCGTAAGTTACATTTTTGGCGACTGAGAGACTTGCCCTTGAGTGGTAAGATTTTGGTCATAAAGGCGGTGATTCTTTCGATTTTGCTTTTTATTGCAACAGTTTTTCCACCATCATGTAGGAAAATAAAAAGAGTGGAAAAGTTAGTTTTTACTTTTTTCTGGAGCAGTAAAATAGAGAAACTTAAGAGAGAGTGTCTTTTCAAGGCGTGTCACCATGGTGGCATGGCTTTTCCAAACATTGAGATTTTTCTGGGGCTTCAGTATATCAAAACTGTTGATATTTTGCTGAATAAAGGAAATAAGGGAGCGTATATGGCAAGTTATTCTGCTGGTTGGATGTTATATGGCTTATGTTGGAGAAAGAGGGATGCTAGAGTGCCTGTTGCTTTCAATTGTCCGGTCTGGTATGAGGTGATTGAGAAGTTTGTGAGGAAGCATGATTTACTGAGTGTACCAATGAATGATTTTAGAATGGCTAAGAATGTGATGAAAATAATACGTAAGAATGATGTGGAATGTAATATTGTGGGGTTGAGAGGGAATGAAGTTTCGGTTGCATGGAAGAGTTTGGGAACGCACAGGATGTCTAATAGGCAAAGGGATATTGGATGTCCTTGCACAATATTTTGCCTGTGCGACAGGTTCAGAATAAGCGAGGTCTGACCAGAACTGATGTGTGACCGAGGGAAGGATGTGGTGGATGTGAGACTGTGTGGCATACTATGTGGGACTGTGATTACGCGTGCAGTGTGTGTAAGTGTGTAGGTGGGTTGTGTAAGGAGTTAGCGGATGTGAGTTTTATTGACTGGCATGTTGCGATAGAATCCTATGGTTAATTAAGACTTGTGTGATGCAGAGTTTGTGGGATGTGAGGAATTTAGGAATTTTCAAAGAGAAGCATGTATCTGTGAATAAGTGTGTCGGGCTGATCCTTTCTAGGTTATACTTGATTTATAAATTAGACAGCGAAGGCGGTGATGGTTCTGATGCAGAGGGTGTCTGGAAATTTAAAAAATGGCAGCACCTGATCAAATATCAGTGAATTTTAGTGATGTTTATTGATGTTTAGGATGTTTTTTGTGTATACCCTTGGTTTGCTATCTAATATATAAATCTCAAAGTGTGTATGTGTGTATGTATGTAGGTGTGTATGTATGTGTGTGTGTATGTCCGGGATAGGCATCCGCACTGTCGCAGCTACAGCCACAAAATTTGGCACAGTCACACGTCTGGACCCCGACAGCGTCCTAAGCTATGTCGTGAGGTGAAATTTTAACCCCGCACGTTCCAATTTACCAAACAATTTTGCCCCTATCTACATAATGGGGAAAAAGTGTGTGCATGTCAAGCCCCGCCCCTCATTATGATGTCATAATGCACCTATCTACATAATGGGGAAACAGTGTGTGCGTATCAAGCCCCGCCCCTCATTATGATGTCATAATGGTTGCCATGGCGACGCTGATGTCATCATAGGTTGCAAGCCCTGCCGCTCATTATGATGTCATAATGGTTGACTATGGGATGGAGTATGTGTGATGGGTATATGGGCACTGGACTATGGGATGGAGGATATGTATGACGGGTATATGGGCACGGGACTATGGGATGGCGGATATGTATATGGGCACAGGACTATGGGATGGAGGATGTGTGATGGGTATATGGGCACTGGACTATGGGATGAAGGATGTGTGATGGGTATATGGGCACTGGACTATGGGATGAAGGATGTGTATGATGGGTATATGGGCACGGGACTATGGGATGGCGGATATGTATATGGGCACGGGACTATGGGATGGAGGATGTGTGATGGGTATTTGGGCACTGGACTATGGGATGGAGGATGTGTGATGGGTATATGGGCACTGGACTATGGGATGAAGGATGTGTATGACGGGTATATGGGCACGGGACTATGGGATGGAGGATGTATGATGGGTATTTGGGCATGGGACTATGGGATGGAGGATGTGTGATGGGTATATGGGCACTGGACTATGGGATGGAGGATATGTATTACGGGTATATGGGCATGGGACTATGGGATGGCGGATATGTATGATGGGTATATGGGCACGGGACTATGGGATGGAGGATATGTATGATGGGTATATGGGCATGGGACTATGAGATGAAGGATGTGTGATGGGTATATGGGCACTCGACTATGGGATGGCGAATATGTATGATGGGTATATGGGCATGGGACTATGGGATGGAGAATATGTTTGATGGGTATATGGGCATGGGACTATGGGATGGAGGATATGTATGATGGGTATATGGGCACTGGACTATGGGATGGAGGATATGTATGATGGGTATATGGGCACGAGCCTATGGGATGGCGGATATTGTATGATGGGTATATGAGCACGGGACAATGGGATGGAGGATAATTATAATTTGTTATAACTAACCACAGTTAGTTACTATGCCCGGGCAGTGCCGGGCTATTCAGCTAGTACTAAAATAAATATGAACCATGATGATGAGAGTTGAAACAACGATGTTTAAGTTGATGAGCTTATATTGAGTTGTTTATATCTAACCTGAATGGTTTAAAAAAAAAAAAAAAGAAACACAGTGTCTGCAAATTGAGATTCTGACTTGGCTTTTATCCTAAGTCATGTAACAAGGCTCGTTAATGGGTCGACATTGACCTTTAGGATTGCTACTTCCAATAGGTGGCACTAGAGTTCTAGTCCTCTTCGTCTCTGAAGAGACAGTTTGCATAATTAGCATATTTCCCAGAGGAGCATTGCGGCTTTAAGTCTCCTCATCTCGACATGCTTAGCATGTCATTCTCCACAAGGAGAAATTATACTTCTTGGATATAGATTCAGAAGAATGAGGGCTGCTGACCACCATTTTACTAAACTCTGAGAGGCCATCAAAAGGTTACAAAATAAGCGAAATAAAAAATTATATTTGCTATGCTGCTTACCTCTCCGGCCCCTCTAATCCCCACCATTACCCGTCCAGTTCATGTCACAACATCTTATCACCAGAGCGAGTGCAGAATCCCCAGATCTCATCAAATCCTGAAGTCCCGGCCAAGAGTGAGGAGACCCGGTGATTCAGCACTCACTTCCATGCATGAAAGCTCATGGTCACAGTGCAAATAGTGATGGCATGATGTTGTGACCTTACATTTGCTTGTGTAGAACCATCCCGGGCCTTAACAGAGCTACTAGTCCCAAACTATCATGAGGAATCCAGGGGATTCAGCACTCGTGGGATCAAAAGATTCAGTGAGATTGCCGAGTGAATAGACTGACTCAATGGAGCGGTAGTGCACATGATTGATTTTTTCTCCATTCAAGCAGTTCTGTTATCATTAGCGCTGGAGGCCATGCTGATTGGACCCCCAGAAATCGGAAAGCTACAGTATCTCCTATCAAAGGGATAACTTTCAAACTTGAGATTACCTCTTTAATCAATTTGTGAAGGTATATTTTTTACTCAAATAAAATCCTTCTATTCCTAATAATAGGACATAAAAGCCAAGTATTACTACAGTCTAGTGCAAATAGCTCTAAGGATTCATAATTCTAGTTAGCACCCAAACTGCAGTAGTAGAATTCACAAACAGTCACTGATCAATCATGGTATCTATAAACTGGAATTATGTGGATCAGTAGATCTTGCTTTAGTTCTGGTTGTAGATGCTACAAAATGTGCAGGGTATAAAGTAATCCTTTACACCATTACCATGTTCTACATCAGTGTCTATTACTCATGGAACCCCTTCACATTGTGTCTGTACACACTCACTTTGTCTGTGACCTACTATAAAATGCAAATCACATGTAAATCATCATCATTTCTGAATGCTTTCTTCTTTTTTTACACAAAATAAGTGGCTTCCGCAATACATCATGTGGCATGCAAACCACTTGTGTATGCAGATCCAAGAGATACCCCCTGCGTTTTAGATTAGAGCACTATGCAACTCAAAGCAGGGCAATAATATTCAGACAAAGAAGTTCAGACTCTCTGTACAGTTGTCGTGAAATCATCCATTTCTTTTCATAGATGTTTGATGAAATATATTAAAGATACTTTAGAAATCATTTTGATACAATACTTACCTTTCTTCAATCAAGCACCATCTGGAGAAACACATGGCTTAAAAAATGTTGTCCCCTTTCAGAAATTCCTGGGCTGCAGTTTGTTATAAAACAAAACCTGTGCTTTACCCACCAGTCTCCACCACAATTACCATTATCAGATATTGACTCCAGTGCTAACATCGACAGCACAGCAGCCAATCAGTGAGTTCTGCTGATCTAAGTAGTCTACATAAGTGGAGCTGCAGAGATTAGCTGCAGCACTGTTTATGTGATGTCAGCATTGAAGCCGCTATCAAACACTGAGAGGAGAGGTGGATATTCATTGGTGGGAAGTGAAGCGCCATATGTTTTTCTAAGAAGAAACTGCGCCCTGACACCTTGACTTTCTGATACAGGACAACTCCTAAAAGTTTCATGAGAGGTTATATAAAACATTATTGGGCAACCAAACATGGCAAATTGCTGTTACTACCTTTCCAATAACTTACTTGGTCCTACTAGACCCACCGTTCTGATCCTGATCTATTTGCCTCCACGTCTGCTCTCTGCTTTGACCCAGCTTTGAAATAACTTTGGTGTCTTTATTTTTGTAATTTGCTGTATGTTCAGTACCACTCCCTTATTAATTTACACCAGAAATAAAAAATACAGTGTTTATTAATAGACATAGCTAGATAGTAATAAAGTTTCTTGATTGGCCCATTCTGTACACTGGGATTTCCAAATGTATCATCTTAATATCTCCAACCATAGCTGCCATAAAAGGAGCACTGGACTACTGGACTCTACATTCATTTATTACTAATAGACATTAATTAAAGGGAACCTGTCACCAGAAAAAAATGCTATTAACCTGCAGATAATGGGTGAATCTACAGGTTAATAGAAATATGACCCTGCCTGGCACTGACACTTAGCCAAATGATCCGGGGAGAAAATGACCTCTATTTTCCCTGGCAGCGTTCCGGTGTTCAGTCACCACTCAGTATAAAGATTGGCAGCTGTAACCACACCCCCGGCCCTGACTGAGAGCCGGCCCCAATGTAGAGCGAGTGTCTATCTAGGCCTGATGAAGATTAGCACTGTTTTCTTAAAGAATAATGCAAAATTACAACAAAAGAAAAGCTATAGCCCTATAAATGTTAACATTCGGATGCTGCCATAGACGATTATAGATGATCGGCATGGGGGCTGGGTGTCATACCCCGACCGATATCTTATTAATAACTTATCCAAGCAACAGGTCATCAATATAATTTGCCTATACAGCCGCTTTAAAAAAGTTGGATGTACTGCACCCTAAAATTGTACCACTAAAAATTCACTGTGCCCCCCCCAATCACCAACTCTTGAACAGTTCCAACCGAATAAAAAAAAAAGTTCTGACTCATAAAATATATTTTTTTTAAGTTTTCCATTTTAAAAAGCCGTAAAACCTAGTAAAACAGAAGTTGCCATAAAAAATTTAAAAAATGATGAGTGACAAACAGATATGAAAAATATAAACCTAATAAAAAGTGTCCATGGTGGGAAGGAGATGCTACAAGAAATTATTATGTGCAAAAAAAATCTATATTCATACATGATGTATCAATAAAGGCGAAAGTGTATGCACTACACAATAGTGGAGAGGACAAGGCAGTGGCGCACCTGAGACATGAGAGAGGCAGGGGGAGGATTGTTTGATGCAATGAATGCTTCGAGTTCCAGTACTGCCCGGTGACTACAGTCAGCAATCACCACACATTACAAGTTCAATTATATATAATGCAGAAACAGACAATTTATTTAAGGATAACTTATTCCCTTCTGTATAATGTTTTATTGACAGTTTAGGACCCCAAATTAAGTATGGGGTTACTTTTGATACTAACACCTTTTAATAGGACACTTTCAAATATACTGTACATAAAAATACTTGCATACACACATATATTCACAGCTGCCCTCAGATATATAGAGCATACACAAATATTTACATACATATGCACAAACTGATCCACTGTTGGCAGCTGTCTTTGCAATTGTCTTCCAAGTAGCACAAGTAAATGTGGCTTGGCATTGCCATGTGAAAAAAAGGCTCCTTGGACACTTTCACGTTCCTTCATGAACGACTCTTTCTGGCATTATCCATGTGTTCTTCAGACCAATCTCTGGCTATCATTGCATCTAAGGCAAAAGTGGGACTCATCACTGAAGAGAACAGATCTCCATTCCAACCTCCACTGTCGTCTTGCAAGGCTCCATGATAACTTTTGTGAGCAGTGCCAAGAGGTCAATGAATATCTGTAACTCGAAATCTGACTTGTAGGTCAAAGTCATTCATATGCCTTCTGATGGATTCTATAGACAATGTTTGATGACTAACGCTTTGTATCTGATGTTTGTTTTCACTTGCAATACAGAATGAATCAATTGTGGAACCCGTGGTATGACAAATTCTCCAAAGTGTCCCAGGAACCATTCTTGAACACACCAGGCTGCATGTCGCTTGTCTTACTGTTTGAAGGCTGCTTGGCCTAAATTTGCCAACATTGGCCTGCAGCACCTCTGTACTTGTTTCCCAACAATCACTTCTGGGAAGTATTTGGTTGGTAATTGCAAAAAGGAGCTGCTAGCAGTGAATCTTAATGACTTGTATGCACAACCATTAATAACCTCATTGATAGCAGCCAATGCTGTAAAGGTACTGTCACACTAAGCGATATCGCTAGCAATATCGCTATAACTTGTGACGTTATAGCGATATTGCTAGCGATATCGCTGTGTGTGATACTTACCTACAACCCGCTCCCCTGCTGCTTATTGCTGATCGCGCGAGAATGTCCAGGACTGTTTCTCGTCGTCAGCTTCCTGCTGGGCTTCCTGTGGAGAGACGAGCGACGAGTGTGGACGCAGGTGGGAGGACGCAGGATCACCTAGTGTGACAGGTAAGTAGCGACCCCCGTCCCCTGCGAAGTCGCTGGTGAGATCTGCCTGTGTGGCATCTCACTAGCGACCACTTAGCGATGTACCAGCGATCCTGACCGCGTCATATCGCTGGTCGGGATCGCTGGTACATCGCTAAGTGTGACAGTACCTTAAGTGCATCATTAACATGTCTATCCATCCTCCTGTGATTTCTATAATTCTATGACTTTTCTTTTTTGGTGTTGTGTTGAGTAGAGATGAGTGAACCTTTCAAGGTTTGGCTCGGTTTGGATTCGATGAACAGCCCTCCGTTCACCGAACAGTTTACCGAATGGTTCGACAAATGTACCCAAACCCCATTAGATTCAATGGAAGGCAAAACCAAATGCATAGATAACAACTTAAGGGGTGACAAAAGGCTTCCCAAACAGCTAAGATTAGGGGCAGACATCAGGAAAAGTGGCATCAATTGACCCACAGTAGAAATTTGCAAATGGTACTGCAGCAGTTAGCCATGGTTTATGCATGAGGTATCAAGGCCTGGCCCAGCATTTACAGCTTGGAATTGGAGTTTTAATGAGGACCTAATGGTTAAGGCAGCGGTGTAAGACTTCTTAGCTGGGAGACCTCATACCTCATGTAACACCTCCAATTTGTTTTTTACTCTAGCCACACTCACATGGCACAAACATATTTTTTATAGACTACAATTAATAGCAAAATGTAAGAATAGTAACTCAGGTAGTTGACTGATCAATTGACCCACAATAGAACCTGTTATAACGGCACACAAGCAGTCAGCCATGGGCCATGCATGAGGTACCAGGGTGTTGACCAAGATTTACAGGTTGGAATTTATATTTTAATGAGGATCTGGTGGTTAAGGGAGCAGCATAAGCCTTCTTAGCTGGGAGACCTCATACCTCATGGAATTTTTTTCTTATTCGATCCACAGTCAGATGGCACTAACATCATTTTTATAGACTGCTATTGGTAAAAATAATGTAAGGTAAGTAACACAGGTATTTGACTGAAAGTAAGTGCAGGCCTGCCTGTCTGGGAGACCTACTTACAAGAGCAACTCATCAGATGGAGACCCAACTTGGAGTCACCACAATTCAAAAAATTGATTGCAACATCAGCAGCAGTAGTAACAGCAGGCATAGAAGACACCATAAAGATGGCACAGACTACAATAATGCGAGTTCACTACATGACACTAAAACTACACTCATGTGTCTGGTGCTTCTATGAGGTCCAAGTCCATGATGTGTTGGTGGCGGGGTAACACTGAAGGTTGCTTCCTCCATCCATTCCCGCCAACCACTTAAAACAGAGAGCTGTACCACCGTGTGTGAGGTTGCCACTGAGTTGTGCCGCCTTATTGCACATAGCCTTCTCTGGCTCCAAGTTTAGTTTATACAGTCATTGGTCTAACTCGGCCTGGATACCTGTCCTCAACTCTTGAGCTGTGTGACTGTGATCTCCAATGTATATTAATTTAAACACTGCCTGATTGCGATGAGCCATGGCTATGCAGTTCAGAGGTGGAGCAGTCTGTAGTGTTGGAATGTGTGTCTGATTAAGGGAGAGGTTGAGGGCACAGGTGGAGGTCCTAAAGGAGGTGGAGGAGGCAGAAGCAGTGGAGGAACTGTTAGATACAGAAGTTTGTCTCGCATCCTTGGGGATTCAAAGACTTGTGGAGCAGCCCCTTGACTGCCTGCCCCCACAGCCATCCAGTGCCCAGTCAGCGAGATTTAATGCCCCTGTCCATGTTTGCTCATCCTGGCATCCGTGGTAAAATTCACTCTGGCAGATATAGATTTCTTCAGGGAACGGGTGTTGTCAACGACATGCTGGTGTAGCGCAGGCACAGCTATCTACGAGAAGTAATGGCAACTGGCACTGGGGGACTGCAATGGCCATCAACTTTTGGAAATTGTCTGTACCCACCAGGTGGAAAGGTAGCATTTCTCGTGCTAACAGATTGGAGATGGTGGCGTTCAAACTCTTAGCCTTGCCATATGTAAGAGGAAACATCATTTTACAAGACTACAACTGCAAGACCGAGAGCTGCTGCTGTGCTGAGAGAGTGCGGAGTATGGAGAACAGGACAAAATGCTGGAATGTGAGTGAGATGCAGGTGGAAATGTTATGGTTGATTGAGAAAGATGTGTTGTGATAGGTGACCCAAAAGCAGCAGTCATGTCTACTTCCATAATAGCTAACTGGCTCACCCTGACTGTGGTGGATAAACTATTGTAGTTTCTGCGGCCGGAGACTATATGTGAACATTTGGAATGGTGACGAGGTAGAAAAAGCAGCAGATGGAGTTGAAGGGACAGACGGTGGTTGGCGAGGCATGCTAGTCCGCATTTTAATGCAGTGAGATTCATATAATAAGGCATGTTGATCACGTATGTGTCGGTTTTTGGATGTAGTTGTCAAATTATTGCAATTTTTACCTCTACTGAGTTTTTGTTTTGCAAACTTGACAGATGACATGTGTTGAGTCATAATTTGTGGTCTCAAAACATGCCCAGGCTAGGAAACCTTTGCCACCTCTGCGAACTGCACACATGGGATCGGTACTGGCTACAGGCAGTGTTGGGGCTGAGTGTGAGGGATAAGGGAGACTCCATTTTGGATTTATGAATTTAGGCCCCATAGTTCATCCAGAGATCGCCCTCCACTCCTAAATTGAGGCCCTCACACTTGGGAAAAGTACACAATTCCCAAAAGATCCAAACTTTACTATTTGGCCAGAGAATTAGAGGCCACGTGTTAATGAAGGCAGAGAGAAGCAGAGCTGAGACCCCCTGCTGTCTTTTGTGCAAGTCTGCTTACATCAAGAAAAAACCCAGACCAAGCGTCACAGACATCTAGAGATGAATTATGAAAGTACCGTGAATCTCAGGGTTGAGTCCAATATACCACCAGAATCCTGGTAGCCCAGTGCACGCACCCCTGCGTCTCATATTTTCTAGCTGATTGGATACCGAGCTATCGAGACTGGCTCTCCAGAACCACTTAGCCGACCCAAGTTTGGACTCTCTGTATCGGTCCAGCCCCAATGAACCGTTGAAACGTCAGTCATCCAATTTGGACCTCCCGCTAGGAAGTTATGACCAGATATTGGAAATTATTTTAGCGAGGAGGCAGGCGGTGGCAAATATGGGAGGCGGCACGCTAAGGGTTAAAAGCTAGCTACACACATTTAGCCATTATCTTTGTTCTGCCATGGAAGCCACGTCAAGTCACGTGTGGATACAGACTTGTGGATACAAGAGCTTCCCCTCCATCCACAAGTGTTAAGGACTGGTAATGTGACACATGCAGCTAACTGTTATCCCCAACCTGTACCCTAATTTTTATCTGTAGCTCTGGCTGTAATTTCTGTACATTACTCTGTATATATTTGTAGTTTCTAGTGCTCCTTTTGGCAATTCAAATATCAATTAATTTTGGGCTTCTCTTTTATCTCAAAACCCAATTTCCCACGTTCGTGAGTTCAGCTAATATTTATACGCTACCTGTGGTTGGTTTCTAACCCAATATAAGCTTGTTAACAGACCAGGCTTATATCTAACGAGAAATTGGTGGCAGCATACCGTTCTGGTGTTAATGGGGAGTCCTGGCAGTGATGGATCGCAGGTTTATATATATATTCCCAGCCTGGGACTGGTGATATATATACTGCCATCCATGCAGAGTGCCCCGATAACCAGTATGTGACAGGGCAGCCTCTCTGGCAACTACTTATCCTAGGTGCAGTTCCCTGACTGACCTGAGGGTAAGGGGGTGCCAGAGAGCTGCAACTGTGTAAGCTCCGTCACAGATGGGTGGCGGCGGGGGAATATCCTTATCGCCAGATCCCCTCTCGCATGTGTTTTCCTTACACTGAGGTGCTTGTCATTTTTGCGTCACTTTGTGTCCGTGTGGGAAACCACAATGTAACCTCATAATCTTCCTCCTCCTTCACCTCCTTTGCTGAGCTACTCAGCTGCACACCTCTGGGTTCCCACCAAGTTAGATCTACAATCTTATCATCATCCTCTCTATTCTGACACTCCTCTCCCTGAGAGTCACCCTCTTCCTGCCCTGACACCATAGTACAGTCTGTGTGCTCCTCTGGTATCTGACTCTCATCAGGAATACCTCCACCCTTGGTGGTTAATGTCTGGTGACGGGGGTCTGGATTCTGCTTTGACCTTACTTCATCCGGCCCTTTATCCAACATAAAAAAATTTGGGGCATCCGTGCAGATACTTTCCTCCTCTGAATTCTGTAATTCTTCGGAGCAGAGCTCTGATGCTCATGGAATACAATGTGTGAACAGCTCTTCCAAATGGCCCATCTGAGGTTCCCCATAGTCAGTTGGGCGTTTGGAAATTTTTGAAGCGGGAGTGTCACGATGACCCGTCTTGTGTGACACGACCTGCAGGCCGGTAACTAAAACAACAAGACACGGCACGTGATACTGTCCTGTGTGACACAGCCTGCAGGCCGGTAACTAAAACAACAAGACACGGGGAAAGGGGAAACAGTTACAACGGTGAGCCCTGCGATAGGGAAAGGGGAAGTGGAGATCTCCTGCACTCCCCTGAGTCAGTGTCCCTAACACTCCTAACGTTCCCTATGCCGGTTCCACACCGGGCGCCAATCAGGAACCTGTCGCCCTAGCACACCCAACACCTACCCCTTGCCAGGGAGCTGGGTGGTGCAGGCACTGGCCCCACCACTGTACTAATAAACACTAAAGAAAAACACAAACAGGGAAACACCACTTAGCTTTACTCTGTTGCACTTGCTCCTGGCAAGAGAGTCCACCACCAGAATGCAGCTCTCCTCCTGAATCGCTGTCACCAAGCTCTGTCAGCGTTACAAGGAAATCCCATATGACTCCTTCCACACCAGGGCTAAGACACTGCTGCAAGGAGCGCTCTCCAGCTCCTTCCTCCACCAAGGATGGTTGAAATGAACACTATCACCAACACTGATTGCAACACCTGTGACTCTTTTATAGCAGCCAGAGCAATCACACCTGCATTATAATCATGTGCACTTAACTAAAGAAACCAGAGTGCAATGACGCTCACCACCACCGGGGGGCAAACTTAGAACAAAAGACACCACACTGCAAGAATCCTAATGGCCACCGGGGGCAAAAACCAAACTTAAGCACAGCTTAAGAAAAAAAAAAGGTTTCCTGTGCTTTTTATCAGTCCTGATCCAGCATGGATCATGACAGGGAGGAAACAAAAGTGATTAGGGTTCCACCTTTGTGGATTATACTGTGTATGATGTTAAGATGGAGGAAGAGCAGGAGAGGCCACTTGATGCAGTGCTTGCCATCCACTGGAGCACATGCGCTCTCTGAGCCTCATCTATAGCTGTGTGGTTGCCAAAGAAAGGGAGTCAGATAAGCCAGTCAGTAACAGATGTTGTCAGTGGTCTTTGGATAGGATGAGACTGTGTTTGTGTGTTTGTTCAGTTGAGCTTTCTTTCACATTAACACCTA
Source organism: Dendrobates tinctorius (assembly GCF_039654945.1). NCBI lineage: Eukaryota > Metazoa > Chordata > Amphibia > Anura > Dendrobatidae > Dendrobates > Dendrobates tinctorius. The sequence continues at coordinate 92,700,056 of NW_027361696.1, read as the reverse complement.
ACTTATGTACATGTCAAACATGTGTTCCCCCTTTCACCATGACCTCGCTTTATCCCACTCATGCTTTAAGTAGCCTTCTCCTCTTGTACCCTGCTGTTTCATAACCTTAGGCCCACATCTGTCAGTCACTTGTCACTGAATGAACAATCGCTATTTAATTTCTTAGATAGTGTGCCTGAGCCACACTGTTATGCGTAACAATTTTTAAATGGAAATAAAGCCTTCTGATTTGCCAATGGCCCACTGAAACACAGTGCACACTACCCCTGAGGAAGACACTTCACATGTGTCGATACGCATGGGGCTTCTTTCCCTAGTGTAAGGCTACTTTCACACTTGCTTTTTTTTGCAGCGCGTTTTTCCCACAAAAAAACGCATGGAAAAAACGCATACAAACGCATACAAATGCTGCGTTTTTTTCAAGCATTTTTATGCACATGCATGAAAAAAATGCAGCGTTCTTATGCGTTTGTATGCGTTTTTAGTGCGTTTTTACCGCGTTTGCGTTTTTTTTCCAACATTAGTTGGCCCCTCACACTAACTCAAACCATGACTTTACTAACCCTAACCCCAACCCTTAACCAAACCATACCCTAACCCTAACCCTTAATCAAACCATTCTAACCCTAACCCTAACCCTTAAACAAACCATACTAAACCTAACCCTAACCCTTAACCAAGCCCTACTAACCCTAACTCAAACCCTAACCCTAACCATAAACCATAACTAACCCTAAACCCTAACCCTTAACCAAACCATACCAACCCTAACCCAAACCCTAACCCTAAACCCCCTTAACTAACCCTAACTCTAACCCAAACCCCTAATTTCCATTGTCTAACCAATGGTCAACAAAAAAACGCATGCGCAAAAAAACGCATACATGAGCATGCCAATGCGCACATATGCACACCCACAGACTTATAATGGGTGTCCTGCTGTAAAAAAAACGCATTGCGCGCGCATGCGTTTTTTTGAGGCAAGTCGGACGCCCAAAAAATGCAACAGGATGCATTTTGTGTGCCTGAGCGCACACCACAAAAAAGCGCATGCGCGTAAAAACGCATACAACTGCATGTGTATGCTCAAATAAGCGCATCCCATGCAAAATATAGGGAAAAAAGCGCAGGCGTTTTTTAGCTCTAAAATACAGCGCAAAAAAACGCAAGTGTGAAACCAGCCTTATCCACTAACCTTTTTTCCATCAGGACTTTCATGGCTGCCTAATGCTCCTTTTGTCTGCACAAACATGAACCTCATTTGGTGAATGACTGTCATATTCATCTACAGCATGTATTGATTAATTCACTAGTATATTCAGATGCACAGATATATCATAGGTTTGCATCTTTCTACTTATTACAGGCATGTTTACTTTTCTGTGCACTCTTTTCTTTGCATCATATCTTTGTGTAAGTTCTTTATTAGTGCATTTCATTGGGGCTTTTTTGGCTGACAGCATACAATCTTTAGAGGTACTCAATATTAATATTATTATCTTGCATTACTGGTAATAGGATTACTTCTTACCACTGTGCCTCATTTTGATTGTCTTGATTGTTTACTTGATATGACTTTTTGGGGATAAGACCACTATTTAAGGTCAGGATTTGATCAGCATTTGGCTTTTTAAATGTTTTTAGATTGTTTGTAGTTGTTTTGATCTTGCTGTTTTGTATTTTCATCCACATGTATTTGATTATTTAGTAAATATTTTAAAAATGTGATCCCTTTTGTGCATACCCCTTTTTCTTGGTTTTGCGGAAACACAGTTTTAGCACAAATGATTTGGAGTAATAATAATAATAATACATTTTATTACTATAGCGCCGACATATTCTGCAGCACTTTACATTTCAGAGGGGATTTGTACAGACAATAGACATTACAGCATAACAATAATCACATAGATCATAACAGATACCAAGAGGAATGAGGGCCCTGCACACAAGCTTACAATCTATGAGGAAAAAAGGTAGACACGAAAGGTGGGTGGTAACAATTGCCCTGATTGTATGGACCAGCCATAATGTTAAGTGTGTAACAGTACAGACACAGAGGGCTGATAGATGCATAAGGCATGAGGGAACATAATGCGGGGATCTTGGTTATGGTAAAACTTTTGGCTGTGCCACACAGGGATAGATTAGGTTAATGTGCTGAGGCGGTAGGCCAGTCTGAATAAATGCATTTTCAGGGCACGCTTAAAATTGTGGGGATTGGGGACTAATCACAGAGGCACGCATTGGTGGTAAATGATCCAGTAGAGCTGAAGACACCAAAGATTCAGTACAATGTAGGAGTATTTAGCGTGTTGGGGAGATTTAGGATGGGGGTATTTAGTGAGTGGATGAAGATTTAGTGTGTGTGGGGATTGATTTAGTGTGGGAGAGATTTTGTTTGGGGGAGGGGGAGTGAAAATTTGAGGCTACAGTTTAGGGAGCAAGGAAGGAACAGGTGCAAACACAATATGGGGAGTGGGAGAAATTTGAAGCCACTGTGTGAAGAGCAACGGTGAGATGGAGACATGAGGAAATAGTATGGGGGATGGGTGCAGACACAATATGGTGAGTGGGGGGATGGACGCGGACACGGTACGGTGAGTATGGGGATGATGTAGACAAAGTTTGGTGAATGGGGGATGGTATTGACACAGTATGAGGAGTGGGGGTGTTGATGCAGACACAGTATGATAAGGGAGGGGGAAATGTATGATGGGGATGGGTGCAGACACAGTATGGTGAGTGGGGGGATTGGTGCAGATACAGAAGGATGGATGCGAACGGGATTAAAGGTGGGAACGTGTGTAGCCACAGTATGGGAAGGGAGTTGGGGATGGGTGCAGACACAGTATGAGTAGCGACTTGAAAAATGTATGTGGGCACAGTATGGGGAGCGAAGGTGATGGGATGTGTGCAGACACAATATGGGGAGTCGAGGGAATATGTGAGGAGGTAGTATGGAGAGCAAGGGGTAAATATATGAGAAGACAGTATGGTTAGCAGGGGCAATGTGAGAGAACAAAGGAAGAGGAGGGTGGGGGAAATGTGTGTTGAGACTATTGAGAGGAATAATGTGATGAGACAGTATGGGAGCAGAAAAGAGGGCAGAGAATAGAGACTGATTGGTGTGGTGGGTGGCATGGGGAACAGTGTAAAAGCATATCCAGGAGGGGAAGGTATGCCAAGGAAAGGGTGTGTGATGATGGAGCCCTATTGGGGGGGATGTGGGGAGGAGGACCCCCGTGTAGTGATTGGGCCGGAACCAAGGGGACCGCCATCGGAGTTGTTGGGGGAATCACATCAGGGGGATTGCAAAGGGAGACATGCGACTGGGGTTGTCAGGGCAACAGGGGGCAGGGCTAGGGTAAAATGAGCAGGGGATGCCCTGAAGTGGCAGTTGGAGAGGAGCCAGAGTGAAGGCAGGGAGGAGAGTGACTTGCAGGGGCACCGACAGGAGCTTGTGAGGAAAAAGCTGCGCAGTTATCGACGAGAGGGACTGTTACCGGAGACTGCTACCCACCCCCGTTCTCAGAGAATCGTCCCCGCTGTCCCCCGTCTTGGCGAGAGAGGAACTTTACCTCAGGTTGTGGCCGTGAGTACCCATAACCAGGCCACAGAGGCCTGGGCACTTCCCCCCAGCCTTCCCCTATCACGCCGACCCGGCCGTCACCGGCCTGAAGGTACGCCAACTCGTCACAGGCGAGATAAAAGGCTCGCTACCCTAGCTTAGGGAGAGACTCCTTGATAAAGGACGGCTACTGGTCCTCTGGGGAACTGCGTCATCACCGCGCGCCACCTCCATCATTTTCTTCAGGGCCTGTTACGCCCCAACGGCATCGCTTCCTTCAGGGCCTGTTGCGCCCCAGCGGCAGCGCTTTCTTCAGGGCCTGTTGCGCCCCAGCGGCAGTGTTTTCTTCAGGGCCTGTTGCGCCCCAGCGGCAGCGCTTTCTTCAGGGCCTGTTTCGCCCCAGCGGCAGTGTTTCCTTCAGGGCCTGTTGCGCCCCAGCGACAGCGCTTTCTTCAGGGCCTGTTGTGCCCCAACGGCCTCGTTTTCTTCAGGGCCTGTTGCGCCCCAACGGTATTGCTTTCTTCAGGGCCTGTTGCGCCCCACCGTCATCATTTTCTTCAGGGCCTGTTGAGCCCCATCCCTCCCAGGAGTAACGAGGCGTCAGGACAGCCGCCTCAGCGACCTCTACGTGGCCACGTTCACGAACCTGTCAGCCCCTGGAAGGCTAAGTACCGCAATAGTGTTGTTAAGATTGTTGAGTCCCTGCGTGGACTGTTTGTCCCTGTATATCTTGTCTGTTCAGTTAAGCCCCAGCGGCTAGTTTGATAAAAAGTTATTTCACCAACCACCATCCGTCTAGTGTCTTGTCACTGCATCCTGCGAACCTGCAGAACCCTACACTTGGCGTAGTCGGCAGGATGCAGTCTCCGAGCGTAGACGGTGGTGGAACAGGTCAGGGGGAAGCTGTAGACTCTGTAAATAATGAGGGCCCCCGTACTAGCATTTCATTGGGGGCCATGCTGAACAACCTGCCTAGATTCTCCGGCTCCAATACTATGCTATGGAGCTGGACAGAGCGAATGCGGGGGCTCTTTCAGATGCACCCAATGACCCCTGACCTGGAAGCTGAAGTGGCACTCATGGCCCTAGACGGGGAGGTGCGGAGGTCAGTGATGTTGAAACCTCCGGGGCACCGCAAGACTTTTGAAAAGGTGTTGCAGATAGTGGAGCAGACCCACGGGGATCCCACTAATGTGGGAGAGTTAAGGACCCGTCTGTTTAGCCGGATGCAGGCAGAGGGGGACACGATTACTCAGTATATGAATGTACTCCAAGAGTTGCATACGGCTATTGAAAGAAAAGACGGGGTAGGGGTAGGACCTGTTGACATTACCCTACGTGACCTACTGGTGACTGGACTGCGAGATCCACTGATAAAGCAGGCATTACAGGAACAGATCAGAATGAATCCCCAAATAGACTTTTCAGAAGTGGGAAGTCAGGCACGGGTTCGGGAGCAAGAGCAAGGGATGGCGGTCCCCGTGGGGAAGGTCCGAGGTGTGGAGGCCTCCTCGAACACAGTTGAGGAACCTCAGTGGGTGGAGGAGATGAAGCGAGAATTGAAAAATATTAAGAGCGAGTTGGCTGAAGTAAAGAGAAGAACCGAACCAGAGACTGGGCAACCCAGTGTTAATCCCGGTCCCTGGGGGTCACGCTCTCCGCGGGGTGGTCAATCTCTACCAGCCCGGTGTTATGAGTGTGGAGAACCAGGCCACTTCGCCCGAGAGTGTCCGCGGCGTGGGAGATACCCACCCCGGCGGCCATTAAACTAAAGGGCTCCGGGCTGGGGGGACGCCGCTTGGAGCCGAAAACCACAACTAGGGGTGGTGGAAGTCCCGAAGATTTGATAGCAAAGTGTCCGGTAGTTTGGGCAGAAGTAGAGGGCCGGGCCGTCAGGTGTCTGGTGGACACGGGGTCACAAGTAACCACTATGCCCGCAGCGTACTTTCAACGAAACTTTCCGGAGGCAGCAAGGCCTCAGTGGGGGCCCATGATTAGACTAGTAGCCACCAACCAACTGCCGGTCCCGGTTGCCGGGGTAGTGTGGGTGCAGGTGACGTTGTGCGGTAAACCCCTCAGCCGCAGAGGGGTGGTGCTGACTCTAGGAGAAGCTGATCAACGACACCCCGTCACCCTAGGCATGAATATTTTAAAAGAGTTTGGTAACCTGTTGCTTAATGATCCCACACAAAGGACACTGAAGCAGTGGGGTTCTCGCACAGCTCAGGGACAGGTATTCCAGCAGCTGGTGCGAGGTGCGCGGGTGCATCGGGACTGCCAGGAGGGTGAGGCTCTGGGCAAGGTCATCGCATCAGCGGCACCCCTGCTTGTGCTGCCTCCTGGACAGACAGTGGTGGCCCTGCCAATTCGGGCCTCGATACCTTTGGAAGGCGCAGAGGTGCAGGTGGAGCCGTGTCCCTCAGAGCACTTACCTCCTGGCTTACTGGTGGCCCGTTCCCTCGCTACGGTGCGAAAAGGAACCGTCCTGGTCCGCTGCGTTAACCTTGAAGACCGAGATACCATTCTGAAAGCACGGACTGTACTGGCCAAACTAGTAAAGCCTTTAGAAGAAGTGCTGCCCTCTCCTGCGGTTCAATTGCGAGTACACCCTGAGGATCCTTGGGAGGTAACAATACGAACCTTACAGGCCCATGAAGTCTCGACACAAGAGAAGGGCCGAAATATTTTGGAGCAGATGCGGGCCGAGCTTTCTGGACTAACTGCGGCCCAACTTTCACAAGTAAAAGCATTGCTGGGACAGTACCATGAAGTACTTGCTAGTCATGAGGACGACTTTGAGTGTACCACCGCCATCACTCATGAGATCCCCACAGCAGGAGCGGCCCCTATCCGAGAACGATATCAACAGATTCCGCCACAACTCTATCAAGAGGTGAAAACTTTGCTGGCTCAGATGCTACAAAAAGGGGTGATACGGGAAAGTCAAAGCCCTTGGGCGGCCCCCATCGTGTTGGTCCGGAAGAAAGATGGTACACTACGATTCTGTGTGGATTATCGTAAATTGAATGCTTGCACTATTAAAGACTCATACCCACTGCCCCGCATAGAAGAATCTCTGTCTGCATTGGGCAAAGCAACATATTTTTCGACCCTGCACTTGGCCAGTGGGTACTGGCAGGTGCCCATGTCAGAAGAGGACAGAGCTAAGACGGCGTCCATAATGCCCATGGGACTGTTTGAGTTTAATCGAATGCCATTCGGGCTGGCCAACGCCCCCGGGACATTTCAGCGATTGATGGAGCGATGTCTAGGGGATCTCAATTTTGAGGCCACATTGATCTACCTGGACGACATCATTGTCTATGCCGCCTCCTTCGAGGACCACCTGAAGCGGTTGGGACAGGTACTCAGCCGACTGCAAAAGTACGGGTTGAAGGTGAAGCCTCAGAAATGCCACCTATTTCGCTCTCAGATTGAGTATCTGGGTCATGTCGTTTCGGCAGAGGGTGTGAGGCCATCCCGGGAGAAGATTGCTGCTATCCAGGAATGGCCTACCCCCGAGACGGTGAAAGACGTGCAGGCTTTTCTGGGGTTAGCTGGATATTACCGTTGTTTCGTAAAGAATTTTGCATGTCGAGCTTGAGCCCTGCATGACCTGCTGAAGGGGGCTCTTGCTGGTGCCAATGGGCAAAAAATCCAGTGGCAACACCCTCAGGAAGAGGCCTTCCGAGATCTCAAGGTTGCACTCTCGGATGCCCCAGTGTTGGCTTATGCGGATTTCTCTCAGCCGTTCATCCTGCACACTGACGGGAGTCTTCACGGGCTAGGGGCTGTGTTGTCACAGGTTCAGGATGGCCAGGAGAGGGTGATCGCATATGGAAGCCATTCACTCCATGACTCCGAGCATAACCCTGACAATTACAGCTCTTTTAAGCTCGAGCTCCTCGCAGTGGTGTGGGCTATGACGGAGAGATTCGCAGAGTACCTAGCGGGCTCCGAGGTGGTAGTGCGAACTGACAACAACCCACTGGCTCATTTGGAAAACGCCAAGTTGGGGGCTTTGGAGCAGCGATGGGTGGCCCGAATGGCGAAGTACAATTACAAGATTATTTACAAAAGAGGGGCCGAGAATGTTCATGCAGATGCTCTCTCTAGGATTCGACATACAACTCCCTGACAGAATCGAGACGAAGAATTAGAAGGAGAGGAAATACCGTTCGCTCTTACCGCTGCCGTGCTCACCAATGCTCATGCAAAAGTATCTTCTCCAGAGGCCCATAGGGGCATCCTGGAACAATCTCGTGATAAGTGGATACAACAGCAACAAGAAGATGAAGAAGTTGGACTTCTCCGGACATGGGTCGCTGCTGGTCAATTACCCACTGATACTCAACAACAAGCTTTGACCCAAGACCTGTCGCTGATGCTGCAACAATGGGAGAGACTGATTATCCGAAAGGGACTACTGTACCGTAAAATCACTTCGCAAACAACCTCAACGACTGATTGGCAGGTGGTTACGCCCGGAGCACAACTACACAAACTGGCTCGAGAGGCTCACGAAAAAGGGGCCCACTTTGGAGTCAAAAAGACTTTGGAATGGTTACAACAGAAAGTTTATCACCCACGCTTGTCGGCTGTTGTGGACGAAGTTTGCCGTACCTGCCGCTTATGTGAATTGGCCAAACCGCCTGCTCAGAGGGCCGCAACACAGACGATTGTGACTTCAGAACCCTTTGAGCTCCTGACGGTGGATTATCTGCACATTGGTCCCGCATTCCAGGGATACGAACACTGCCTCGTCATGGTGGATCATTTTACTAAGTTCGCTGTGGTCACCCCTACTCGAGACCAGACCGCGGAGTCAGCCGCCTCCGCAATTTGCAGAAACTTTATACAAGTGTACGGCTGTCCTCAACGTATACATTCCGACCAGGGAGCATGTTTTTTGGGCAAAGTTATGGAGGAACTACATCATCTTTATGGGATTGATAAATCCCGGACCACACCGTATCACCCGCAAGGAAATGGGGCTTGTGAGCGATTTAATCGGACATTGATTCAAATGCTACGCACTCTGGAGAGTGACAAGAAAGCTCGTTGGCCTGAATATGTTTCTGAATTAGTGTGGGTTTATAATAATCGGGTACATCGAGTAACGGGCTATACTCCTTATTTCCTGCTGTTCGGACGAGAGGGTAAAGGGATCACGGAGGTAGAGTTGGACCCCGAAGAGCCTCGGCCCTGGACCGGAGTGTTGTCTTGGGTCTGAAATTATCGCCACAGGTTGCAAACTCTTCACCGAATTGTACATACCAAACTTCAAGACTGGGAACAACCAGGGAAGAATACAACCTCCCCTCCCCATCTCCAAAGCGGGGACCGTGTGCTTGTACTAGATCAACGCCCCCAGAATAAACTGGAGTCACGTTGGGAAGAGAGTCCTTATCGGGTACTACGCCGTATCCATCCAGAAGGACCTGTGTACGAAATACGGCCCAAGCAGGATGAAACACTGCCCACCCGCATTGTGCATCGTAATATGTTACGCCCGTGTATTTCCACCGACCTGAAGCAACTGGAACCCGTCCCGAAGACATCCGAACCAGAGTCCATATGCTGGGACTCGGACAACGAGGATTTCCCTCCAGCTCCCAAGGGCCCTCCACCCAATAATGAGCCAGTTGACACAATTAACCCACCGGCTTCTTGCAGCCCACCGACGTCCACCACCCCAGAAGATTTCACCCCAGTCGAACTTAGACGCTCCGAGCGGTCAACAGCCGGCAAACCCCCCGAAAGGTATGACCAAGACCAGTTCGTATGGCAACGAATATTGACACCTTCACAGACCAATCTCAATAGATTAACTCCCTCGCCTGAGGACTGGCGAGCTTACAGGGTGGGGGAATGTGGGGAGGAGGACCCCCGTGTAGTGATTGGGCCGGAACCAAGGGGACCGCCATCAGAGTTGTTGGGGGAATCACATCAGGGGGATTGCAAAGGGAGACATGCGACTGGGGTTGTCAGGGCAACAGGGGGTGGGGCTAGGGTAAAAGAAGCAGGGGACGCGCTGAAGTGGCAGTTGGAGAGGAGCCAGAGTGAAGGCAGGGAGGAGAGTGACTTGCAGGGGCACCGACAGGAGCTTGTGAGGAAAAAGTTGCGCAGTTATCGACGAGAGGGACTGTTACCGGAGACTGCTACCCACCCCCGTTCTCAGAGAATCGTCCCCGCTGTCCCCCGTCTTGGCGAGAGAGGAACTTTACCTCAGGTTATGGCCGTGAGGACCCGTAATCAGGCCACAGAGGCCTGGGCACTTCCCCCCAGCCTTCCCCTATCACGCCGACCCGGCCGTCACCGGCCTGAAGGTACGCCAACTCGTCACAGGCGAGATAAAAGGCTCGCTACCCTAGCTTAGGGAGAGACTCCTTGATGAAGGACGGCTACTGGTCCTCTGGGGAACTGCATCATCACCGCGCGCCACCTCCATCATTTTCTTCAGGGCCTGTTACGCCCCAACGGCATCGCTTCCTTCAGGGCCTGTTGCGCCCCAGCGGCAGCGCTTTCTTCAGGGCCTGTTGCACCCCAGCGGCAGTGTTTTCTTCAGGGCCTGTTGCGCCCCAGCGGCAACGCTTTCTTCAGGGCCTGTTGCGCCCCAGTGGCAGCGTTTCCTTCAGGGCCTGTTGCGCCCCAGCGGCAGCGCTTTCTTCAGGGCCTGTTGCGCCCCAACGGCCTCGTTTTCTTCAGGGCCTGTTGCGCCCCAACGGTATTGTTTCTTCAGGGCCTGTTGCGCCCCAATGGTATTGCTTTCTTCAGGGCCTGTTGCGCCCCACCGTCATCATTTTCTTCAGGGCCTGTTGAGCCCCATCCCTCCCAGGAGTAACGAGGCGTCAGGACAGCCACCTCAGCGACCTCTACGTGGCCACGTTCACGAACCTGTCAACCCCTGGAAGGCTAAGTACCGCAAAAGTGTTGTTAAGATTGTTGAGTCCCTGCGTGGACTGTTTGTCCCTGTATATCTTGTCTGTTCAGTTAAGCCCCAGCGGCTAGTTTGATAAAAAGTTATTTCACCACCCACCATCCGTCTAGTGTCTCGTCACTGCATCCTGCGAACCTGCAGAACCCTACAGGGACACCGTGTGAGAGGACAGTTTGAAGATGGGGCCCAGTATGGAAAGGAGAGGGCCGGGTGAAGGGCATGTACCATAAGAGGGGCAGTGTGGGGGTCGTATTTTGTGCAGGAAATATAATGATGGGACTTATTTATTCAGGGGCTCAGTGTGGGGAAAATACTTTTTTCAGAAGCATTTTAATGACACTGCTATTTTTAAGGGCATCTGTGGGGATGTGCTGCAAAAGACCGAAAAAGATGGAAGTCTGCAGAGACGGCAGTGGATGAGAAAAGTCATCATGGAGTCTGGACAAGATGAAGATGAAAAGAAAGAGAACAACTCCAATCAGAGACAGAGTCATCTAATAGATACCATTACCTAGCTTTTTTTTTGTGATACTAATTCTCATATTTTTATTTATGTTAGGAGCATTAAAGGGGTCCAAGTTTGTGAAGTTGAGTGCTTGTATGTGACTGCAGACTTCTGAATCCTCACAGTGCGCACTGGACGCTGTCAGGATTTTCGAGTGCCGCTGATTTGCATACATGTTCATTAGTAACATAGTAACATAGTTAGCAAGGCTGAAAAAAGACATTTGTCCATCCAGTTCAGCCTATATTCTGTCAGAATAAATACCCAGATCTACGTCCTTTTAAAGAACCTAATAAGATACAATATTGTTACGCTCCAGAAAGACATCCAGGCCTCTCTTGAACCACCTCCTCAGGCAAAGAATTCCAGATTCTCACTGCCCTAACAGTAAAGAATCCTCTTCTATGTTGGTGGGAAAACCTCTCCTCAAGATGCAGAAAATGCCCCCTTGTGACCGTCACCTTCCTTGGTATAAACAGATCCTCGGAGGGATATTTGTATTGTCCCCTTATATACTTATGCATGGTTATTAGATCGCCCCTCAGTCGTCTTTTTTCTAGACTAAATCATCCTAATTTTGCTAATCTTTCTGGGTGTTATAGTTTCCCCATCCCCTTCATTTATTTTGTTGCCCTCCTTTGTATTCGTTCTAGTTCCATTACATCCTTCCTGAGCACCGGTGCCCAAAACTGTACACAGTACTCCATGTGTCATGTCATGTGTGGCCTCACTCAATGAAAATGTATTGAGCAAGGTTGGGCACGTCTAGTCGGAAGGTGGTCAGAAGTATTACAATCACATACTTGTGCTGACATGACCGTTCACTGTTGCCACCGACAAGAGTGCATGCGCTATGAGAATTCAGAAGCCTGCAGTCACCTAGAATGACTGCAAACTTTCATCTCAAGCCTGGACAGTCACTATAATTATAAAATGAAGTACTGTTGCATCCTAATCCTAACAGCTTGTAATATACCCACTGTCAGGATTCAGTGCTGCTTGCTGGTTCCAGTAGTCATCACGTAGCAACCTCACTCATAAGCTATTTTCATACTTACGGTCATGTGACAACAAGCTTCTCTTCCTGCTTCTCTCAATTTTCCACTGAACATTGAGAAAATTAGGGAAAGCAGCTAGTCAGCACGTGACTAAGCATGCAAATAGCATAAGCGCTTGGTGGAGTGGTGGGTGTCACTGAATTCTTGTCCCGGGTGCCAGAAAAGCTAGATACACTTCTGGGTTACACAAAAAAGCATGTGTTCAATGTAGTCATGGAGAGGAGGAACTCCTCTTCTGTTTGAGCTCTGCAGTCTGCTCCTACTATCAGTTTTTTATACCCTCCTTTAACCCAAGGCGAGCAGAAGTAAACAGGAAAGCTCCGATGTCTAGTGGGTGCATTTTCCTTTGCATGGAATAGAACACAAGGATGAGCGAGGGCCCACATGAGGATTCTCTGGATCTCTGGTAGATCTGTCAGTGTGCACCATGCATAAACACAAATGTGGCATTATTACTGCTCCATAGAGTTGAGCGACTTTTGCTTTTTTAGGGTCGCGTTTCGTTTCGTGAAACCCAACTTTTCCAAAAGTCGGGTCGAGCAAGATCGTCCGATTATAGGGAAAAGTCGGGGTCGTCCCGAAACACGAAACCCAATGTAAGTCAATGGGGAATAAAAGTTGGCAGTGAGAGGAGGACAGGAAACACACCTACAGTGCCCATTTGAATGCCAAAAGCATCAATTCTTCTTACTTAAGCTTGTCAACCTTAATTAACTTCATAATACAAGTTACGCACTGAAAAATGGGGGTTATTTGGCTAAATTTGTGGGGGGGGAGGGCTGGCTGCAGGTTTTCATGTGCCCTGGGCGAAAGAGCGCCCCTTTAACACATACCACAACTCATCATGCTCCGATATGGCAGAGAAATAGCGGTATAGTACAATGAAAAATACCTCACTTTTTACATCTCATGACGAGGCCCATCTATTTCTCCATCCAAAATCATTGGTCCCATATAATGTTTGAAACAGTATATGATGAGCTCCACATAATGCTACAGTATATGTTGGTCCCCATGGATGAAGCTCCACTGTCTTATGGGCCCAAATAATGCTCCAAACATAATGGGCCCCATTTCTACTGCTCTAGTGTATAATGGGCCCTGTAAATGCTGCTCCAGTGTCTGATGTCCACCTTTGGAATGTTCCAGTGTATGGTGGGCCCCATCTATCATTCTCCAGAGTATAGTGCTCCCCAAAAATTGCTGTCCCAACATAGAAAACAATCAAATAAGTCTCCTCGCTAGGGAATCCCTGTACTTGTCTGGACAGGTGCTGTAGCTTGCTTAACAGCTCGCCAGCCGTTCTCACGCCCAGTATGGATTGCACGTGATAGCACAAAGGTTAGAAAGGGTACCGTATCCCCGGATAACATGTATGGATAGCGTACACATTCAAAATATATGTCTATACAGCAAGAGGTAGGCTCAGACGGTGTTAGGCCCAGTATGGATTGCACGTCATTGCACAAAGGTTAGAAGGGGTACCGTATCCCCGGATAACATGTATGGATAGCGTACACATTCAAAATATATGTCTATACAGCATGAGGCAGGCTCAGACGGTGTTAGGCCCAGTATGGATTGCACGTCATTGCACAAAGGTTAGAAGGGGTACCGTATCCCCGGATAACATGTATGGATAGAGTACACATTCAAAATATATGTCTATACAGCATGAGGCAGGCTCAGACGGTGTTAGGCCCAGTATGGATTGCACGTCATTGCACAAAGGTTAGAAGGGGTACCGTATCCCCGGATAACATGTATGGATAGCGTACACATTCAAAATATATGTCTATACAGCATGAGGCAGGCTCAGACGGTGTTAGGCCCAGTATGGATTGCACGTCATTGCACAAAGGTTAGAAGGGGTACCGTATCCCCGGATAACATGTATGGATAGTGTACACATTCAAAATATATGTCTATACAGCATGAGGCAGGCTCAGACGGTGTTAGGCCCAGTATGGATTGCACGTCATTGCACAAAGGTTAGAAGGGGTACCGTATCCCCGGATAACATGTATGGATAGCGTACACATTCAAAATATATGTCTATACAGCATGAGGCAGGCTCAGACGGTGTTAGGCCCAGTATGGATTGCACGTCATTGCACAAAGGTTAGAAAGGGTACCGTATCCCTGGATAACATGTATGGATAGCGTACACATTCAAAATATATGTCTATACAGCATGAGGCAGGCTCAGACGGTGTTAGGCCCATTATGGATTGCACGTCATTGCACAAAGGTTAGAAAGGGTACTTTATCCCTGGATAACATGTATGGATAGCGTACACATTCAAAATATATGTCTATACAGCATGAGGCAGGCTCAGACGGTGTTAGGCCCAGTATGGATTGCACGTCATTGCACAAAGGTTAGAAGGGGTACCGTATCCCCGGATAACATGTATGGATAGCGTACACATTAAAAATATATGTCTATACAGCATGAGGCAGGCTCAGACGGTGTTAGGCCCAGTATGGATTGCACGTCATTGCACAAAGGTTAGAAAGGGTACCGTATCCCCGGATAACATGTATGGATAGCGTACACATTCAAAATATACGTCTCAGGAGGCAGGCTCAGACGGTGTCAGGCACAGTATGGATTTGACGGCCCAGATTACACAGCGGAGGAGCAGGGAGAGGTAAAGATTGCAAATGCTGGGGCCCTGGCCAAGCAAGGGGGCCCACTCGTGGGCGTCGGTACTGGCACTGGGCCCCTCATAGTACAGCGGTGTGTCTGACGGCGGGTGTGCACCACCACCGTCAGAGACACTTGATTGCACTATGAGGGACCCTGTGCCAGTGCCCGCCCCCAAGAGTCGGCCTACCCACCTGTCCAGGGCAACGGCACTCGCACGGTGTCGTGCGCTAGGTGGTGACCCCGGCCATGGGGGGGGAGGCAGCACAGTTAGGGAGTTTTAGAAAGTGTCATATGTTGATGTTGGACATTCAACTGATGCAAAAGGCGAAATAGGTGAAGTACCAGGAAGAGGTGGACCAAAGCAAGCCATTTTTCTGTCACCCTATGTGTCATCAGGGGAAGGTGGGACAAAATCCTTGGAAACCCATGCGTGGTTCATTTTAATGAAGGTTAGATCATCCACATTTTGGGTTGACAGACGGGTCCTTTTTTCTGTCAGGATTGATCCAGCTGCACTGAAGACTCTTTCCGATAGCACACTTGCAGCTGGGCAAGCGAGCTCCTGTAAGGCATATTGGGCCAATTCAGGCCAGGTGTCCAGTTTAGCGGCCCAATAGTCAAAGGGGAATGACCTGTGTGGGAGAACATCGACAACTGCTGTCTCCTGTCACTTTCCATCGATGCAGTATTACCAGTTGTGTGAGCGGTATTTGAAAAATCAGTCCACAACATTGTCATGAAACCCCTGTCTCCAACGCCACTTCTGCTGTGTGCACCACGAACACCTCTGCCAAGCTGCCCCCGGCCCGTACGGCTCGTGTGAGAACCATCACCGCTGCTGTGTGCTGGGAATGCCTCAAGCAACCGATTTACCAGAGTTGCTTGTTTATTAGCCAATATTAGGTCAAGGTTCTCCTGTGGCATGATGTTTTGTAATTTGCCTTTATAGCGTGGATCCAGGATGCTGGCCAACCAGTAGTCGTCATCGTTCATCATTTTGGCAATGCGGGGGTCCCTTTTTAGGATCTGCAAGGCATAATCTGACATGTGGGCCAATGTACCCGGTGTCAATGATGCACTGCGAGTGCTGGGTGGAGGAGCAGTTTCTGGCAAATCCACATCCCTCCAGTCACGCACAAACCCTGTACCAGACCTTGCCACGCCAACATTTTCACTTGCCCCACGAGATGCATCCTCCTCCCCTAAGTAATCATCCCCATCATCCTCCTCCTCCTCCTCCTCTTCTTCCTCCACCTCGTCCAGGAGAGGTCCCTGAGCAGACAATGGCTGAATGTCATCAAGGATTCCCTCCTCCTCTTCCTCCTCATCAACATTGGCTGCAGACGCCTGCTCCTTAAGGTGCGTCAAAGTTTGCATGAGCAGACGCATAAGTGGGATGCTCATGCTTAGGATGGCGTCGTCTGCGCTTACCAGCCGTGTGCATTCCTCAAAACACTGAAGGACTTTGCAAAGGTCTTTCAGCTTCGACCACTGCACGCCTGTCAACTCCATGTCTGCTCTCAAAGTGCCTGGCCGTGTATCCTCCCACAAATGCATTATGGCCTGCCTCTGCTCGCACAGCCGCTCCACCATGTGCAGGGTGGAGTTCCACCTTGTTGCAATGTCGATAATGAGGCGGTGGTTGGGAAGGTGGATCAATCGCTGCAGCTTCTGCATACGAACGGAGTGTACAGGCGACCGGCGGATGTGCGCGCACAGTCTTCGCACATTCTGGAGCAGGGCTGTTAACTCCGGATAATTTTTGAGGAAGCACTGCACCACCAGGTTCAAGGTGTGAGCCAAGCAAGGTATGTGGCTGAGTTTTGAAAGGGCTATGGCTGCCACAAAATTACGGCCGTTATCACTAACTACCTTGCCTGCCTCAAGATGTACACTGCCCAGCCATGACTCAGTTTGTCACTTCAAGTACTCGGCCAGCACCTCGGCGGTGTGTCTGTCGCCCAAACACATCATCTGCAACACAGCCTGCTGACGCTTTCCACTAGCTGCTCGATAGGGGGACACATCGTGTGCAACAGTGGCAGCTGCAGATGGAGTGCTCGTACGACTGCGCTCTGTGGACGAGCTGTCGCTTCTGGAGGAGGAGGAGGAGGGGGAGGGTCGAATGCCTACAGCCAACTGTTTACTATACCGTGGGCTAGGCAGCACTGTCCCACCACCGCTGTCCCCTGTGGACCCTGCATCCACCACATTAACCCAGTGCGCAGTGATGGACACGTAACGGCCCTGGCCATGCCGACTGGACCATGCATCAGTTGTGAGGTGCACCTTTCCGCTCACTGACTGCTTGAGTGCATGGACAATGCGGTCTTTCACATGATGGTGGAGGGCTGGGATGGCTTTGCGAGAGAAGAAGTGGCGACTGGGTAGGTCATAGCGTGGTACTGCATAGGCCATGAGTTCGCGGAAAGCTGTGCTTTCCACCAACCGAAAGGGCATCATCTCAAACGAGATTAGTTTGGCAATGTGGGCGTTCAAACCCAGTGTACGCGGATGAGAGACTGAGTACTTTCTTGACCTACTCATAGTGTCTGGGAGGGTGAGCTGTACTTGAGAGCTGCATATGGTGGAAGTAGCGGTGGACAGGGCGGACTGAGAGAGGGTTGATGATGGTGATGGAGTTGGTGTTCTTTCTGATGGCCTTGAATCAGTCTTTCGTTGATATAACAGTGGGATTCCCTGACTGCTGTGGCCTTGCAACGACACCTCAACATTTGCTGCTGTGCTAACCGGTGGGCTTACAGTGGGGGAAACAATGTAGCATTGCTGACTACCTTCGTTGTGATCAGTTGCACATGTGGCACTTGAGGTTTGGTGTTGTGTCCACGCTTGCAAGTGCATGCTGGTTAAATGTCTAAGCATGCAACTGGTATTCAAATTTTTCAGATTTTTCCCTCTGCTAAAGGTCTTTGCGCACTTCTTACAGATAACCTTGGCCTGATCATGAGGATTTTGTTCAAAAAAGTGCCACACTGCACTCTTCCTACTTTGGCAGACATTTTGCGGCCTAGCACGCTGTGATCTTTTGACCCTCTGGACAAGCTGTCCAGCAACTCTTTTGATGTTTGGAACCTGTCTTTGGAGTGCTCCGGGCCTGCCAGATAACAGCTGTTGCGATGTCGATGTCTGCTGTGGATGCTCCTCATCTGAGCTATTGGAAGCAGCACCCTCTTCCCCCAATGGATGCCAATCTGGGTCAACAACTGGGTCATCCATCACCTCCTCTTCTATGTCATGTGCACCTTTCTCTGTGTCACCGTGTATGGTGGTATAGTGTGCGGGAAGGGGCACCTGAGTCTCATCAGGGTCAAAATCTGGCTCTGTACACTGCGAGGACAATGTAGTGCTCTGAGTGAATGTACCAGCATAATCATCCATCAGCGGCTGTGCATCAGTGCACTCCATGTCAGATTCATCTTGGCCTGGGTAATTCACCATTTGACTTGATAATCCAGGCATGGTATGTGAAAACAGCTCCATGGAGTAATCAGTAGTATGGCCTGCGTCATCCTTCAATCTTGGTTGGGGTGAAGGACACAAGGAAAGGTGTGGTTCATGAACATGAGCCTCCAATGACGACTCAGTGCTTTTACTTTTTACAACTGAAGAAGAGGAGGCAATAGAGCTGGAGGCTGAGTCAGCAATGTAAGACAAAACTTTTTCCTGATGCTCTGCCTTTAAAAGCGGTTTGCCAACTCCTAGAAAACTAAGCGTTCGAGGCCTTATGTAGCCAGACGATGACGCAGGGTCAGCACCTCCTGCATTCGGTCCTATTTTGCTCTTGCCACTACCATCAGATCCACCACCAACACCATCATTACCAGCTGCCAACCCCCGCCCAATTCCACGGCCTCTTCCACCAGCCTTCCTCATTTTTGGTAGAAATGTAGACAAAATCCAACAAACTATATAGTAATGTAAAACAAGGTACAAGGTGTCTATAGGACAGGGGAGTTTTAGAATTTCTGCGTACACTTGTGGACAGTGGACACTTGTGGATTGTGTGCGGCCCACTGATATCTGAGCGCTATGTGACACGCTCGATGGCACAGCTGCCTGTGACCAAAGTGATGAGAGGATAATGGAGATTTTGAATCTCTGCGTACACTTGTGGACAGTGGACACTTGTGGATTGTGCGCGGCCCACTGATATCTGAGCGCTATGTGACACGCTCGATGGCACAGCTGCCTGTGACCAAAGTGACGAGAGGATAATGGAGATTTTGAATCTCTGCGTACACTTTTGGACAGTGGACACTTGTGGATTGTGTGCGGCCCACTGATATCTGAGCGCTATGTGACACGCTCGATGGCACAGCTGCCTGTGACCAAAGTGACGAGAGGATAATGGAGATTTTGAATCTCTGCGTACACTTTTGGACAGTGGACATTTGTGGATTGTGTGCGGCCCACTGATATCTGAGCGCTATGTGACACGCTCGATGGCACAGCTGCCTGTGACCAAAGTGACGAGAGGATAATGGAGATTTTGAATCTCTGCGTACACTTGTGGACAGTGGACACTTGTGGATTGTGTGCGGCCCACTGATATCTGAGCGCTATGTGACACGCTCGATGGCACAGCTGCCTGTGACCAAAGTGACGAGAGGATAATGGAGATTTTGAATCTCTGCGTACACTTGTGGACAGTGGACACTTGTGGATTGTGTGCGGCCCATTGATTTCTGAGCGCTATGTGACACGCTCGATGGCACAGCTGCCTGTGACCAAAGTGACGAGAGGATAATGGAGATTTTGAATCTCTGCGTACACTTGTGGACAGTGGACACTTGTGGATTGTGTGCGGCCCACTGATATCTGAGCGCTATGTGACACGCTCGATGGCACAGCTGCCTGTGACCAAAGTGACGAGAGGATAATGGAGATTTTGAATCTCTGCGTATACTTTTGGACAGTGGACACTTGTGGATTGTGTGCGGCCCACTGATATCTGAGCGCTATGTGACACGCTCGATGGCACAGCTGCCTGTGACCAAAGTGACGAGAGGATAATGGAGATTTTGAATCTCTGCGTACACTTGTGGACAGTGGACACTTGTGGATTGTGTGCGGCCCACTGATATCTGAGCGCTATGTGACACGCTCGATGGCACAGCTGCCTGTGACCAAAGTGACGAGAGGATAATGGAGATTTTGAATCTCTGCGTACACTTTTGGACACTTGACACTTGTGGATTGTGTGCGGCCCACTGATATCTGAGTGCTATGTGACACGCTCGATGGCACAGCTGCCTGTGACCAAAGTGACGAGAGGATAATGGAGATTTTGAATCTCTGCGTACACTTGTGGACAGTGGACACTTGTGGATTGTGTGCGGCCCACTGATATCTGAGCGCTATGTGACACGCTCGATGGCACAGCTGCCTGTGACCAAAGTGACGAGAGGATAATGGAGATTTTGAATCTCTGCGTACACTTTTGGACACTGGACACTTGTGGATTGTGTGCGGCCCACTGATATCTGATCGCTATGTGACACGCTCGATGGCACAGCTGCCTGTGACCAAAGTGACGAGAGGATAATGGAGATTTTGAATCTCTGCGTACACTTGTGGACAGTGGACACTTGTGGATTGTGTGCGGCCCACTGATATCTGAGCGCTATGTGACACGCTCGATGGCACAGCTGCCTGTGACCAAAGTGACAAGAGGATAATGGAGATTTTGAATCTCTGCGTACACTTTTGGACACTGGACACTTGTGGATTGTGTGCGGCCCACTGATATCTGAGCGCTATGTGACACGCTCGATGGCACAGCTGCCTGTGACCAAAGTGACGAGAGGATAATGGAGATTTTGAATCTCTGCGTACACTTTTGGACACTGGACACTTGTGAATTGTGTGCGACCCACTGATATCTGAGCGCTATGTGACACGCTCGATGGCACAGCTGCCTGTGACCAAAGTGACGAGAGGATAATGGAGATTTTGAATCTCTGCGTACACTTTTGGACACTGGACACTTGTGGATTGTGTGCGGCCCACTGATATCTGAGTGCTATGTGACACGCTCGATGGCACAGCTGCCTGTGACCAAAGTGACGAGAGGATAATGGAGATTTTGAATCTCTGCGTACACTTGTGGACAGTGGACACTTGTGGATTGTGTGCGGCCCACTGATATCTGAGCGCTATGTGACATGCTCGATGGCACAGCTGCCTGTGACCAAAGTGACGAGAGGTTAATGGAGATTTTGAATCTCTGCGTACACTTTTGGACACTGGACACTTGTGGATTGTGTGCGGCCCACTGATATCTGAGCGCTATGTGACACGCTCGATGGCACAGCTGCCTGTGACCAAAGTGACGAGAGGATAATGGAGATTTTGAATCTCTGCGTACACTTTTGGACACTGGACACTTGTGGATTGTGTGCGGCCCACTGATATCTGAGCGCTATGTGACACGCTCGATGGCACAGCTGCCTGTGACCAAAGTGACGAGAGGATAATGGAGATTTTGAATCTCTGCGTACACTTTTGGACACTGGACACTTGTGGATTGTGTGCGGCCCACTGATATCTGAGCGCTATGTGACACGCTCGATGGCACAGCTGCCTGTGACCAAAGTGACGAGAGGATAATGGAGATTTTGAATCTCTGCGTACACTTGTGGACAGTGGACACTTGTGGATTGTGTGCGGCCCACTGATATCTGAGCGCTATGTGACACGCTCGATGGCACAGCTGCCTGTGACCAAAGTGACGAGAGGATAAGGGAGATTGGATTGCTTTTAAAAAAGCAGTTTGCAGAGCAGTGGGTAAACAGCAATGCCAGCGTGTCAGGAAGCCTTAAAAGGCAGCCCAACAACCAACACCACTGATACACCACAATATAGCCTCCCCTTGCACTGCACACACAGTGACTTGTGTGTTGTGCAGGCCAAATCGCTAGCAGCAGAAGCAGTTTTTTTGTCTTCTTCCCTGCCTAACGCTCTCCCTACAGAATCAGCAGCAACCTCTCCCTATACTAAGATCGGCAGAAGTAAGATGGCGGTCGGCGTGCACGCCCTTTTATACCCCCTGTGACGCCCACCAAAGCAAGCCAATCACTTGCATGCCCTTCTGAAAGATGCTGGTGACCCGTGCCTATGTCATCACGTTGCCCACAGTGTCCGTGGATCCTGATTGGCTGAAAAAGAGCGCTAAACAAACTTTTGAAACGCGACTTTGGCGCGTAAGTCGCCGACCTCGTGGCCGACCTCATCCTAGGGTCGGGTTTCGTTTCATGAAACCCGACTTTGCCAAAAGTCGGCGACTTTTGAATTTTTTCGACCCGTTTCGCTCAACTCTACTGCTCCATTTCAATAAATGGCTACCATCATAAATCAGTTTTAGAAGGAGAGCAAATTGTCATAAACCACACTGTCACATTAATTGGGAAACATTGCATATTTGTTTTTCTGCAACCCAAACTGTGCTTATCATTCAACTCTAGCTTGAATAATAGTAAGGAGCAGTTCATCTTTATGGAACCATAATGAAGCTAATTGACTTTGCTGTTTTATATTCACAGGAAAGGAGGGCAAACATTATGACTGTCCATTGCTTCATCTTACTTTTTTAATTCTGATGGGCAAATTCTAAAAGGGAAGAACTATGACCATAAAAGACGGTCTTGAGTCACTGTGGCCCCAATTCCTCAAAGTGTGTGGTTGCCAGACTTTTGCCAAAAAAAAGTCAACATTTTTTGAACAACTCAAAGTTGTGCAAAGATGTTGCAACCTTTGGTGTTTTTATGCTACTCCCGGGAAACTACATCAAAGTGAGCAAAGTTGGGGAAGGTTGGAGGTGTCAAAGCACACCCGACTATCTCATTACAATTTAGGCTACTTAAGTAATATAGAACGTGATATACTCCCGACCCTGACTGTAGTAACATATCAGGTGACGATGCAGCGAGGCTGAAAGATGAGCCAAATATATTAAAAAGTACACGCGTCTTGATTAATTAGGCGCAACTTATTGTAGTGCAGACTTGAGTACAACACCCCAGGTTTGATGAATCGGGCTATATATATATATATATATATATATATATTTATATCAAATATGTCTACTTTCTGTCCTTTGAAATAACTATCTTTATTACCTTTATTTTTTTCTATACAACACGTTGTGCTGTAGCTGTGTACTCACAACCCTGGATACATTTTTCCCAATGTGAGCAACTTTATCATTTATAAAAATATTAAAAAGCTTGGATAAATATAATTTATAGGATAATTTAAATGTCACAAAAATATGACATCTACTAATATTGCCTTTAGAAAGTATTGGTCAATGACTGTGTTGGCCACATAAAACTGTGATTGACATTTTTTAATCTAAATGTAATATCATAAAAAGTAATATAATTTGGTTACTTTAATTCTTAAACTTAAAGACACACTCCCATCAAAGTTTGTATTCTCTTTATACATTGCAGTCCAGTCATCATATAGCACAGTCTACTCAAAATTACTAATTTTGCCTTTCTACCCAGTTAAATTGCCTTTTCATTAGATCTTTGACAACACTTGATTACAAACTGACTAGGTGAATCCTTCAAAGGTCTATGTAGAAACAGGAGGTCAATTTTCATTGCATAAGTAAAAATTAGGAATGCAATTTTAAAAAACATTTGTGGTGATCTTATTGAGGTCCCTGTTGTTTGTCGTCCAGACTCACAGTGTAGTATAGGAACGCAGCCTCAGTGACCTGCGGTAACCTCGATGACATCACCGCTAGTCACTGAGGCTGCGGTCGCAGCACCTCATTCTCATTCACCTCATTCTCATCATGACAGACACATCACAGACATGGAATACAGCATGGGACATCTTCACTTCAGACATTTGAGGGAAATGGTTGTTTATTATTTTTCTTTTTTACAAGGGTCAATGGCTTCAATGGAATGGGCGTAAGGTGAGTATTTTTTTTGTTTATTATTTTCTGTTTTTTTTTACAGTGGACAGGGGCTTCAATGGATTGGGCGTAATGTGAGTATCATGGTTGTTTATTATTTTCTGTTTTTTTAGGTAACTTTGTGTATTATTTTTAAATTAATTTGTAAAACAGAGTGTGGATTTTTATTTCAAATAAAGGACTTTATACTGGGCGTTTTTTATTTACAATATGAGTATGTGCATTAGTAATGGAGAGACATCTTGTAGACTCCGCTCCATTATTAACCCTTCAGCTTGATGTCAACAGAATTATACATGTGCCTTTTCTGTGGTGCTACAGGCTGCAATTTTAGGCTGTAGGTACAATATCCACAATTTCTTGCCAGCTTGAGAATACCAGCCCCCAGCTGTCTGCTTTAGCTTGGCTGGTTGTTAAAAATGTTTTGGAACCTACGCCGTTTTTTAAAATTATTTATTTAAATAATTTTAAAAAAATGGCCTGGGGACCTCTCTATTCTTGATAACCAACCATGATAAAGCTGACAGCTGAGGGTTGCAGCCCACAGCTATCAGTTTTGCCAGCACTGGCTATCAAAAATATAAGAGACCCCAAGTAATTTTTGTAATTTATTTATTTATTTATAGCATAAACGCCGACTGATGAATACTTCCATCAGCAACAGCAGGCACAGGATGATGGGAGTAGTAGTCTCTCATCGGCCGATGCCTGTGATCAGCAGTAAACTATTTACCACCAGTCATAGCTGATGGCTCATGCTGTCAGCTTGAGAACTGCAGCTCTCTGACCATTGGTAATAATCTTACTGCTGATCAGAGCTGCCAATGTTCAGTGAGAAACACCCAATGTTTGGGGTGCCGAACCTGCACAGGAACACAGACTTCCTGGAGAAGTCTGTGTTCAGGTGTTCAGGTTTTGTGCCCATACACTAGGTGTTTGGTTTGGACCCTGATCTTTACTGTTCGGGTTTGCCCATCTCTTATTAGAAATTAATGTAAAGGGGGACTGGAAAGCTTTGAATCTGGAACAATGAGGAAATGATAAGATAACATTATTTTTTTATATTTCTTATATTTCATATATTTTTTATATTTTTTCTGTTTTCAGAAATACAACAAAAGATTAGCCTGTGAAATTTAATCCCCTTAGCTTGGTGCAGTGTTATTCAGATCAAGGCTTCTCAAACTTTAATCTACTGAGCTCTCATCCGACAGACCAAGACTATGCCCAAGTCTTACCAGACAGACCTAAAGTAGGTAGGTGCCTGGGCCTCGCCATCTGTAGTGGAAGCCATAGTTTCATAGTATCAGAAATAAAAGGTAAACTTAAGTCCATTGAGGTCAACCTATAGCCTAAAGGGCCTGTCACACTAAGCGATATCGCTAGCAATATCGCTATAACTTGTGACGTTATAGCGATATTGCTAGCGATATAGCTGTGTCTGATACTTACCTACGACCCGCTCCCCCGCTGCTTATCGCTGATCGCGCAAGAACAGGCTGGACTGTTTCTCATCGTCAGCTTCCTGCGGCGCTTCCTGCTGTGACGACGAGCGACACGTGGAGCCGGGAGGGAGGACGCAGGATCGCCTGGTGTGACAGGTAAGTAGCGACCACCGTCCCCAGCGATGTTGCTGGTGAGATCTGCCTGTGTGGCAGCTCACTAGTGACCACTTAGTGATGTACCAGCGATCCTGACCGCGTCATATCGCTGGTCGGGATCGCTGGTACATCTCTAAGTGTGACAGTACCTTAACATTTTAATCCAGAGGAAGGTAATTACCCCATGGGGAAGACACTATTAGCTCCTTATTAGGTGAAAATTCCTTCCTGACTCCACATACGACAATCAGATCAGTTCCCTGGATCAACATTCCATCTCAGAATCTTGTGCCCATAACCAGTAATATATTTCAAGGAAGGTATCTAGGCCTTTCTTGGATTTTAGTAGTGAATCAACCATTACAACCTCATGTGGCAGAGAGTTCAAAGTCTCACTGCTCTTAAAGTAAGGAGCCTTTGATGATGATCATGAATAAACCTGATTTCCTTTAGACGTAGACGATGCCTCCTTTTCCCAGTCACAGAACTAGGTATAAAAAGATCATTAAAATGATCTCTGTAATGTGCCCTCATATACTGTATTTGTACATGGTAATACAATCTCCCCATAGCCTTTATTTTTCCAAAAATAGCTATATCCTTCTTATGCAACGGAGACCAAAATTGGTTAGTTATATATTTTTTGCCTAGCGGCATTAGATCAATGTATGATTTTTGGAGGTGCTGTCCATTTTCTTTTTGGGAATATTGCATGATCTTCTTTAGATGTGCACTGCTTCCATTTGGCACAGGTCTAGCCCATTTCTAGTCTCACTGGAGAGCTTGAGGAAGGTGAATTTCAATGCTCCTTTCATTTGGTGTGGGTGCTGTGTGACGGCCATTGTTACTTGTTGCTTTGGTTTTGTGCTGGTGGGGTGGTGCGGTCTGGAATCATGGGGACTCAGTCTTGCAGCATAGGCGCTGTGAGGCACCAGGCCTTCCACCCTGCCGGTGCATTGTCGCTGCGGCGGTGGTTGGCTCCATTAGGGCGATAGGGACCCACTACGAGGTTTACCGTGAAGTGGCAGTGGGCTACATATAGACTGATCAGAATGTTAAGCTAAGAACCTCATGTTCAGGTGTATATATTATATACTGTATATCTGTAATGTGCCCTCATATATTTGTACATGGTAATATAATCTCCCCTAAGCCTTCATTTTTCCAAGCTAAAAAACCCAAGTTTAATAACCTATCTTCATATTGCACTTCATCCATTCTGTTAATAACCTTGGTTGCTCTTCTCTGTACCAGCTCTAGATCAGCTATATCCTTCTTATGCAAAGGAGGCCACAACTGTACATAATATTCTAAGTGTGACCATACAAGTGACTTGTACAGAGGCAAAATTATGTTCTCATCCTGAGCATCTAGGCGACTTTTATTGCATCCTATTATTTTATTTACCTTGGCAGCAGCTGCCTGACACTGTTCGCTAAAGTGGAGTTTGCCATCCACTCCTACACCTACCTAACATTACAATGAGCAGAAAATAAGTACTGAACTAAATATTTTGGCAAATTAGAAAGAAATGTGCAGCATATGATCGCTCCTATAAAAATGGCTACCCCCTTTGCGCCTCTTAAATAACTCACTGTCGCCTCCCGGGTGGGTCCAGCCTTATAGTTTCAGAAAAAGTATTCTTCTAAACATTCTTGGGAACTTATCTACAACATAAGATCAGGAAGCTTCCTATGAGTAACTTTGCTCCTCCATTTCAAACTTTTATTTAAACATTTGCATTTTCCCATTACCTATAATGAGGAACCACAGAAAAATCTACCCCTGTTCATCTACCCTTCGTCCTCAGTTCACCTCCACAAGGCAATGCATTTTATTGATGTCTTTAGACTAGAATAGGTCTAAGTACCCTTAGTATTAGAAAAAGAAGGACAACAAAGGACAAGTACACCTATAGTTTTGTCAAAAAAGAGCAATAGACTAAATCATGGGAACTAAATCTAGAACTTTTGTTCTACAACTTTGCAACAAAGTGACGGAGATGAAATGATCCTCATTATATGGACGTCGTAAAGAGTTGTAGAAGTGAATGGATTGGCGAAGGATCGGGAACCATTTTTTGTTTCCTAAATGTAATCATTCACATCCCATCAATAACTGTGTGATAAGAAAGCTATGTAACAGGATATTAGAGCAATGCTCAGAATGTCTAACCAACTAATGGAAACATTCTAAAACACACCTCGAGATAAAGAACAAATCAAGAGTATATTTTTTTTTTCTGGGGGTGTTCGATATATGTGTATGCATACGGATATGAAATGAAAATGAAAATCAGATAAATCTAGTTAGTTAGTAGATGATTGACAAAAATAAAAATGACATTCAATTAAAATGGAATGAACTGATGTGGCTAAAACTTAGGACGGATTTTCCCATTGCCCTGTGAAAGATGCAGTTATGCTGTCTCATTTTCCTATGCAGCAGTATCACAAGAGGATAACCGAGAGACCCTTTGTCCTGATTACTGAACGGCTCTTAACTCCCTTCATACAGCAAAGACTTCACCATTTCCTCTAATCCTCTGCAGTAAAGCCTCAGCCTCTACCTGCACATCACACATCTCACTCCAACCTACCTTCCAGCCAAAAGCCTGCCATCCAAAGAGAATTGAATCAGCTTTTTTTATCCAGTAGGCTGCTGCAGTCCCTCCCTTTTCCACTTCTTGCCCCTAACCCTTGAAGTATCAGAAATAATAATGATAACTTGAGGTTATTACATAGCTTTTTCAAGCGTTCACCCCTAGCTTCCTTTACTTGCTTAGGATACCATATTTTTTTTTTATCTTCGTTCACTTTTCCTTCCTAATCATAATAAAAAAATAATAATAATACTAACATCTCATTCTATATAACTGCTCATTTCCACACTTTTTTATATCTGCTCCACCCCACCGAAAAATAAAAACAAAGCAATAGCAGGACATATCCGCATAAAACCTAAACATAAAAAGGAACGTTCTTCATGGGCATCTAGGTGCAATCACGATTTTATTAGGCTCCGGTACGCACTCCTGGGTGCTCAATAGTCATTAGGCAATGAAATGTTTATTTATCGTTGCAGGAGGTACAATGTTCACAATCACACAGTAAATATTTGGACGCAGTGGAAACATTGGGGCAATAGCTCGGTTTTTTTCTTAGCAGTGGTATGATGAATGTACAATGTGCTGGACTGTGTCATCGGATGATTTAACCACAGTTGTAAATTTAAAAAGTCACAGCAATGGCTCAGTGTACAGAATGTATCAAGGACCGTAAATTCCGGCTGCAGACGTAATCAACAAGATTGTGGCTTTCCTGAGCTAAAATACTATTCTAGTAAAAAAGCCGCACAACCAATGCCAACATTTCCATGGATAATTACATAGTATGCGGGGACCCACATTAGTCAAAGCAGCATTTCCTTCACTCCGCACACTGCCACATACCATGCTACAAGATATCACACACTGGTACCCAGACATCCCCAGCATCCGAGCTTAGAAAAACCCTCACATTATGCAGGTGCATACTCGCATGCAGCAGAGCAAGCTGTCAAATATCAGCGGAAAACAGAACACAGGTCAAGCCGTCAGGGATATCAGTTTTTTTTTTACTCTCAAGGGTCACGGTCAAGGTTCTGGGCTTAACAGACACTGGATGGAAAGAGTTAACCGCGGCATAAAGGAAAAGATTACGGATATTATTATAAACTAGGGCATAAACATGATGCTCACCTTCTCCACTGGGTTTATGAGCTGCAGTCTTCTCTAAGCCTCTGCATAGTTATTGCTTCAAGAACATGGTCAATCTTGAAAATAACATTCCTAGTTTTAGGGGAAGAAATAGATTTTTTTGAATTTTTTAAATTCTTCTTTTACGTGAAAATATCTTCAAACGACTTGGCTTTCTCTAGGAAAAAAAAAAGTCTTTCGACTGCAGCCAGGTATATTATTTTCTAGATCTGAGTCATCCTCTTGGAAGATGTATGTGTAGCGGAGAGGACTCATCTAAGTATACATGTATTGGTTGTAGGTATGGATCTGGATCTCGGATGGGGGGAGGGGATGGGAACTGACTATAGCAGCTTGTCAAAGTCTGGCCACTGGAAAGTCATTTGTGAAAGGATGAAGAGCGAAGGGGACCTTTTCGGGAGCAGGGGGAGGGAGATTCTCATTGCACGCTCAATCAAAATACAAAGAGTGTTAATTAAAAAAAAAATGAGAAAATCATTTCATGATCATCTTTGTCTCAGGAAGAGGAGATCCTGGATGTTCTTGGTCAGCAACGTCACTGATAAGGGCTGAGGACCTATACTGCAGTGCTGGGAGAAGCATCCATCCCTTGGAAAGGATCAGTTAGGAGCCTTGGTCTTTCCTGAGGTCCCCATTGTCTTTCCTCTACATAGCTTTTCAGGAGCACTCTCTCTCTCTCCTTTGAGTGGCCAAGAA
This sequence comes from Dendrobates tinctorius, assembly GCF_039654945.1. NCBI lineage: Eukaryota > Metazoa > Chordata > Amphibia > Anura > Dendrobatidae > Dendrobates > Dendrobates tinctorius. The sequence goes on along the minus strand of NW_027361696.1, from coordinate 92,670,322 downwards.
TTCACAATTCCCCTCTCCCCTCCTCCCTCTTTTTTCTCCATCAGTGTGATGTCAGAGGGAGCTCTCTTAAAGAGACAGCAGAGTTTTCCCCTTCACTACTCTATGCCTCTGCATTGAGGTTTACTGGTCACACCTGCCACCCATGAGGACTGCAGTAGAAATCTGCACTGACTGGGGACTTCTCAGTGTAATGTACACTTTTTCTGCTCTACAGCAGAAATTTCAGAATCCCTTATGCATGTGGTGAGTAAACAGGAGGAATAATGGTCGTTGGGAATCACACACTTCTAGCTGCAAAAAAATGCCTGCTATAGATGCAGCCGAGGCACACTGCCGAGATGTCGTCATATCACCACTATATAGCGTCTGCATACGAGATTGTCATTCATTTGCAGCTATACGCTACATATATGCTCTATGAATTGCTACATGTTCATCTGTTATTCTGAATGTGCCAGAATCTGTTACAGCTAAAACATAAAGCTATCAAATTAAAAATTGATGTGATACCACCGACAATGAAAACTAAAAAGGTCACCTCCTTTGGTCGATTCAGCTTCAGATATATGTGTGATTAGGCCAACACTAACTAAGAAATATAGATTATACAACAATGTGACACATCTGGTCAAGAACGGCACCGAGCTGTGTAGTATTAGTTACTCCTCCTTGTCACCATGACTAGCGTGACCTTGGCTCGGGCTAGAATTAGAGCTCTGGGCAGTATCTCTTGAAGGTTATGCCACAGAAATGGACAAAGGTTGACAAACTTCAGAAAGTGATGTTTGCAAATAGAATGAAAAGAAAAATCAATTATCTAGTTACAGTATGCCGCCACCAAAAAAGAAAGAATTGTTGTAAAATCTAATTAGTTTACTGTGTTGCAAATGACATTGTTCAAAGCCAAGTTCTGATGTTCATTCATTCAATTTGGTGTAATATTCACATTGCACATCTCAGTTATAAAAATAGGAAACAGATCTGATGACTATTTTTCCCACAATGTGATTGCTCGACCAAATGGATGGGTGGACTGGTAAGAATTGTTTAAAGGAGTTATCATTAATCAAGAGAAAATGGAACAATTGTGGAGTGAACGAAAAGTAAGAAATGTTGCATTGCCTACCAATTTAAACTCCAGCCACTACATTGGCACTAATCTGTTGCTCCCAGCCTGTCATTGTTTACTTGGCAGAAGTGATTACATTGTTGTGGTCAGTGATTGGCTGCATATGAAGTATGCACAGCAATGATATACAGCATGTGTAGTAATGATGTACTGGCCCGTGACCACTGCAGAAAATCACTCACTTTCTACACTGGGAATGAGAGTTTGCCTGTACCTATGCTGTGTGCGCACCGACACTGACACTGTGTGAGTGCCGCTAGACTACTTAGTGTCAGTGTGCCGCAGCTTGAGTTGATTCAGCACTTGCTCTGGGAAAGTAAGTGCTGTCAATCAGGTTAAGTGGAAGTGCTCAGAATACAAACTATGTGGTCATAATGATGTACTGAGCCATTGGCCACACCAAAGGTATACCAAAGCACCCTCATCTGCACAAATGCTTTTTTTCTGTCAATAAAACACTTAAATCTATATTATATAGAGCTAACATATTCCGCAGCGCTTTACAGTTTGCACACATTATCATCTCTGTCGCTGATGGGGCTCACAATCTAAAATCCCTATCAGTATGTCTTTGGAATGTTGGAGGAAACCAGAGTACTCGGAGGAAACCCACACAAGGAGAGGGAGAGAACATACAAATTCCTTGCAAATGTTGTTCTTGGTGGGATATAAACCCAGGACTCCAGCGTTGCAAGGCTGCAGTGCTAACCACTGAGCCACCGTGCTGCCCCATACAGACCATACAGTCGTTTTGTAAATTCAGAAAAGTTCATTTTTGTTTCTCATAAATGTACTCTCTGCACCCCATCTTGACTGAAAAAAAGAGAAATGTAGAAATTTTGGGAAATTTATCAAAAAAGAAAAACTGAAATGTCACATGGTCTTAAGAATTCTGACCCTTCGCTCAAACACTCAAATTTAAGTTGCATACTGTCTATTTCCTTTTAATTCTTTTTGAGATGGTTCCACTCCATCATTGGAGTCCAGCTGCGTTTAAATAAACTGCTAGGATTTGATTTGTAAATTTACACACCTGTTTATATAAGGCCTCACAGCTCACAGTGCATGTCAGACCAAATGAGAATCATGAGGTGAAAGGAACTGGCCAAGCAGCTCAGAGACAGAATTGTGGCAAGGCACAGATCTGGCCAAGGTTATAAAAGAATTTCTGCAGTAATCAAGGTTCCTAACAGCAACATGGCCTCCATAAATCTTAAATGGAAGAAGTTTGGGAACAACAGAAGACTTCCTAAACATGGCTGTCCACCCAAACTAAACAATCGGCAATCATGGGGGAAGAGCCTTGATGAGAGAGGTAAAGAAGAACCCCAAGATCACTGTGGCTGAGCTCCACAGATGCAGTAGGGAGATGGGAGAAAGTTCTACAAAGTCAACTATCACTGCAGCCCTCCACCAGTCAGGCCTTTATGGCATAGTTGCCTGACAGAATCATCTCCTCCTCTCCTTCTCCAGTGCAAGACATTAAAGGCTGCATAGAGTTTACTAAAAACACATGAAGGACTTCCAGACTATGAGAAATAAGATTTTCTGGTCTGATGAGATTAAGATAGAATTTTTTAGTAATAATTCTAAGTGGTATGTATGGAGAAAACCAGGCACTGCTCGTCACCTGCCCAATACAATCCCAACAGTGAAACATGGTGGTGGCAGCATCATGCTAGGGGGGTGTTTTTAGCTGCAGGGACAGGATGACTGGTTGAAGGAAACATGAATGCAGCCAATTACAGAGCTATCCGGGATGAAAACCTCTTCCAGAGTGCTGTCGACTTCAGACTTGGCCGAAGGTTCACCTTCCAACAAGACAATGACCCTAAGCACACAGCTAAAATAACAAAGGAGTGGCTTCACAACAACTCTGTTATCATTCTTGACTGGCCCAGCCAGAGCCTTGACCTAAACCCAATTGAGCATCTCTGGAGAGACCTGAAAGTGGCTGTCCACCAACGTTCACCATCCAACCTGATGGAACTGGAGAGAATCTGCAAGGAAGAATGGCAGAATGGCAGAAGACCCCCAAATCTAGGTTGGAAAAACTTGTTGCATCATTCCCAAGAAGACTCATGGCTGTATTAGCTCAAAAGGGTGCTTCTACGCAATACTGAGTAGAGTCTGAATACATATGACCATGTGATATTTCAGTTTTTCTTTTATAATAAATGTGCAAAAATGTCTACATTTCTGTACTGTAAGCAGGCATTGCAATCACCCGGGATAGTGAATACTTGGAGACAGCCAACACCTCCCAGTCACAGATTGGCTAGTCGAGCTGTCAATAAACAAACTGACAGCTCAGCACACCCATGAACCAGATTGGATGGCAGTGCTGTCAATCAAAGTACTGACAGCTTCAGCATGCCCCTGTACAGGATTGGATGGCCGAGCTGTCAGTAACTGCATCCCAGACACCCAGAGGGGTGGAACTGTGACACGTATACTTTTTCCCGGCTACTGTATGACATCACCTTTGCATGATTGGGCCGTTTCATTCTTGGTTAACCCCTTGACCCCGAAGCCTGCTTTCACCTTCCTGACCAGATTAAATTTTTCAATTCTGACCAATGTCACTTTATTAGGTAATAACTCTGAAACGCTTCAACTAGAGGCGTAGCTAGGGTTTCAGCGTAGGGGAGGCGAAAAATCTGAGTTGCCCCTAAACAGGTAATCCTGACTACGACTATGGTGGCACACCCTAATTGTGAGTACAGGGGAACATCAGCAGATGACTGCTCTGAGATTGAAAATAAATCTATATACAAAAATGAACAATGATATTACTATATGGATACCATATAGTGGTAGATACCATTCCTGCAGAACGTATAAGAGATCACAGAGCAGTTGTAGATGGTGACTTACAGATGACGTTCTTTCTGGTGGACTTTTGCAGTCTTTTATATCTGGCCCAGACCGACATGAAAACTTCTCCAACCAGGACTCGTCTGCAGAGATTACAATAACACATCTGACTTCTCATATTCCCTGCACCATCCATATCTATGCCCAACCTGTGCAAACTACTCATTCTGCTGATACCCCAAAAATGAGCTGCAGCTGCCATATGTGTCCTAAAGCACCTGCTGTGTGGTACAATAATGGCTCCTCTTACTGCCCCACATAATACTGCCACCACTATGCCCCTTACAAAGTAATAATGCCACCACTTTGCCCCTTATATAGTAATAATACCTCCTTTATACTCTCTAGATAGTAAAATTCCCCCCTAAAAATTATTAAGGCCCTGTGCTAGTGCCCTCCACATTTTGTTCTTAAAAAGTAATAATACCCCATATGCAACTTTGATGGCCACAATACTCTGAGAGCCCCTATAACAATAATGCTTCTTAAGAGCCCACTTAATATTTATTATGTTATTTATAACATAATAATAATGTTATTTATTATTTGAGCAGGCAGCCAACTCTTTCGGCTTCTCTCAATTCTCTTCTATTGAGAGAAACCAAACCTTTCTAGTTGACACATGCAAATAGCGAACGTGGGGTCCATGACCGCCCGATAATGCCAGTGATATTTGGGGCTCGTGCACCAGGCGCTCCCTGTCGTGATTTGGCAGTCTGCAGTCACATAAAGTGACTGCAGACATTTATTCCAAGCCATAATTAACTTTGTAATAATAAATTGCTTATTAAATTTTTAAAGCTCCACTCCAGTGGGGTTTTTTTTTTCAACGCTGGAGTGGTGCCTTAAAGCACAAGTCCCCTGCCCCAGATCATATACTCATCCTCTGGTGTATTCATCTTTTTTTGGCACCGCTCCAGTCCAGCGGCTTCATCTTGTGAGTGCAGCTTTCTGACTGGCCAGAAACTAGAAGCTACATCACAAATGCTCAATGTAAGTCTAAAAAAGACAGAAAGAGGCAAGAACAAGATCTGAATGGGGCTCTCATAGAATCACATTGATTAGAAACATATTTGCCACTTTAGGAGGTATTTAGTAGTTTACCTCTCTAGAGTTTACCTCCAGAGATCTACCTCTCTGGACATGATATAACCTCCTCCTTACTTACCAGAATTTTACAATGTCAGTCCTCTATTTCATCTTTCTTCTCTGCTAGGTTTCTAAAACTTAACATGGACAAAACTGAATTCATCATCTTTCCACTATCTCATTCAAACCCCCCCCAACTGACCCATCCATCAAAATTAATGGCTTGACTATGATCTCTCCTTCAAATCTAAGATCCAAGCCCTTTCTCCTTCCTGCTGACTCCAGCTCAAAAATATCTCCCGAATCCACAGATTCATCAACCATGCAAAAACACTAGCGCATGTCTGTCCTCATTATCTCCGGCCTTGACTACTGCAACCTCCTGCTCTGTGGCCTCCCTTCTAACAGTATTGCACCCATCCAATCTATCCTAAACTTTGCTGCCCAACTAATCCACCTGTCACTCCACTATTCCCTGGCTTCTCCCCTCTTCCAGTCCTTGCACTGGCTCCCCATTGCCCAGAGACTTTGGTTCTGAACCCTAAGTTTGACATTCAAAGCGATCTAAAACATGTCTCCTTCATACATCTGTGACCTAGTCTCCAGGTACTTACCTGCACGCAACCTACGATCATCACAAGTTCTCCTTCCTCCTCCCCTTTTATCTCCCCTTCCTACAATCACATACTAGTTTTCTCCTGTAGATCCCTTCTCCTCTGGAATTGTGTCCAACAACATATCATATTCTTGCCTACCACAGGAACCTTCAAAAGGACCCTGAAGAAATACATCTTCCGACAAGCCTACAACCTACACTCACCATTGCTACACCATACCGCTGCGTAAGCAGCTCTACCCTCACCTATTGTATCCTCATCCATCCTTTGTAGACTGTGATCTCTTATGGGCAGGGTCCTTTCTCCTCAAGTAGCAATCGGTGACTTGCATTATTTAAGATTATTGTACTTGTTTTATTTATATACACCCTTTTCATATAAATGATGCTATAACAATAAAAAATAACAATGCAGTTGTGCGGCTGCCAAAGAAAGGGAGTTGAATAGACCCTTCAGTAACTGAAGTTTACAAAAAACTACTCAATTATATTTTTACTCTGTGAACTTGATGACACTTTAGTGGTGTGTGTAAATAATTTGGGGAAATGATTGTACTCCAATTTGGGTCTCGTTCATGTGTGTTTCCTGTAGCAGTTGGCATCCCAGACCGGCAGACCTGCAATTGCTTTCAGTCAACTAGATGTGTTACCATCTTATTTTATTTTTTATTTATTTTACTATTTTTATAGCACCAATAATTCCACAGCGCTTTACAGACATCTTTACATTTTTATAACATTGGTGGTATACCAAGCTGATATTTGTGCCACCTGAGTGTAACTGATCAAAAATCACGATTAAGATGTTGCATGAGGCACCAGGGCTCCCAGCAAAGCCGACTTACACTGGTCCCTCACCCATCTCATCTTAATTGAAACTTCAACACAAAGCTGTAAATGCTGTCCCAGACCCTGATACCTCATGCCTGGCTCATGGCTGACTGCTTCTGTGTCAATATTAAAATGTTCTACTGTGGGTCAATTGATAGTCAACAACTAATGATGAGCGAACGTGCTCACCACTGCTCATTACTCGCTCGAGTATCACGGTACTCGGTGTACTCGGTGAGCATTGAGCATTTCCGGGATTACTCGGCGGGAATTTGGGTCTCCACCCAGCTTTTTTGGCGGACTTTACAGACCAAATCACGATGCAGGGATTGTCTGCCAGGCAATGAAATACAGCAAGCCATCTTTGATGTGGTCGTGCAGTGATTGGCTGACCACACAGCGTCATCAGGGGTATAAGAGACTGGACTCTGATATACTTGGCACATTCAGCTCTGGATTTAGATAGTGTAGGGAGAGCGGCTGCCAAGATAGGATCAGATTTGGGGATTTATTAGTCAGTGTGGGGTCTATCATCGTAAACTACTCAAATCCAACTAAACCAACAGTCCTTCGAAGGACTTATTCCGGAGTATATAGGTTGCAGTGTTAGGTAGGCAGGGTAGTGTACGTCGCTCTATACATATCAGTGCAAGGCCTGCAGGCACTGTATGTGTGTATATACATATCACTGCTTACATCAAGAGGGTCCATTCCCTTCCTGTCTGCTGGTGCTGCTGCTGCTACCTGTAGGATATATTGACCGTATATACCTAGCCCCTGGTCTAATTGGCTTGGAAAAAATTTTTGCCCAGGGTTAATAGAGCTTTTTTTATTGCAAAGCAATCCAGAGACTTTTTCTTTTTTATCCATTTGCACAATACAGCCAGATCCGTTTGCTAGCACAGCGTGAAATCCTGTAATTTTAAAGGGGTCCAAAAAAATCACTTTTGAGTGCGCAGAGAAATATTTAATTTTTATGTGGTTCTGTAGAGTAGATATTTTTCTGAGTGTCTTACACAATTTCTTGACACCATCTTGCTGAACCCCCCAAAAAATACATACAGACCACATATTTTACAGTGCAGTATATCTGTGACATGCTTCATCCATCCGTCTGCTAAAAATTTTGTTCATTTTAGCCCTAAATTTCATTTTTTTGCTGTCTGTCACTGAAATTATATAGAGCACTATGTAGCCAAAAAAAGCAAAAAATACAGGCCACAGATTTGTCAGTGCGGTATCTCCGTGCCAGCTCATATCTGTGCGTGCTCCAAGTTTGGCCAGTTTAGGCCAGTTTTCCATTTTTATCCTGTGTGTCACTGTAGTTATATACAGCACTATGTAGCATTTTAAAAAAAAAAAACAGGCCACGTATTTTACAGTGTGGTATATATGTGACATGCCTCATACATCAATGTGCAAAAATTTTTGGCATTTTAGACCTAAATTCGCTATTTTTTTGCAGTCTGTCATTCTAGTTATATCCAGCACTCTTTTGCATTAAAAAAAAAACAGGCCACATATTTTACAGTGGGGTATATCTGTGACACGCCTCATACATCCGTGTGAAAAAAATTTGGGTTTTTTAGGCCGTTATTCCAGTATTTTCCTGTGTGTTACTCAAGTTATATACAGCACTACTATGCAAAATCCCAGTAGCTGAGAGCATCATATTAAACCATAATCACAGGTGATACTCAAACCACCAGATGGCAGTAGCCAAGGATAACTCCCACCAACCTTATACACATGCAAGAAAAATGGAGTACCAATCCACTTAGTAAATTCAAGTCACTCTTTTTATTTAGTAATAATATCACACAAATTTAGAAAAACAGAAAATATCATGACAGAATGATGACAAGAGACATCAGTGCAACACAAATGCAGCACCAAAAAGTGTGGCAGCAGGGTTTAGATACTCTTAAGTATATATACCACACTTTTTGGTGCTGTATTTGTGTTGCACCAATGTCTCTTATCATCATTCTGTCGTGATGTTTTCTGTTTTTCTAAATTTGTGTGATATTATTACTAAATTAAAATAATGATTTGATTTTACTAAGTGGATTGGTACTCCGTTTTTCTTGCATGTGTACAGTATATACAGCACTATGTAGCATTTTTAAAAAACAGAGGCCACATATTTTTTAACAGTGGTTTATATCTGTGACATGCCTCATACATCTGTGTGCTAAAAATTTGGGCATTTTAGGCCTACATATTCTAGTGTTTTTGCAGTCTGTTACCGTACTTATTGACACCAATTTGACCAAGAAAAAATTTTTAACTACAGTCCAGATAGGTTAAAGTGTGGTTTTCCCGCACACGTATCACATACAAGTTCACTCTAAATTCAGCTATTTGTAGTGAACATGTAAAATATTCTAGTTCATTTACAATGGTCAAGGTGCGTGGCAAGGGATGAGGAAGTGGACGTGATGGTGATGGTGCATGCCGAGGCCGTGGGCAAGCTGAAATTGGGCAACAGAAAACACCCACATCTTCTTGCTGGACCTTAGTGTCCCAAGTCCTAGGAGACCACACCAAGGCAGCACTATTGAAACCAGAGCACTGTGAAAAGGTTATTGGTTGGATAGTGGATAATACTTCCAGTTACATGGCCACCACCACCAGCACCCTGTCACACACGGTCAAGTCTGAGTTGCCGTGAATCTGGACAGCAGATTCCTCACCCTAATCCTCCTTCCTCCCACCATGTTGAGTGCCCTGAGATATTGTTCAATTTTCCATTTATAGATTTATGCCTCTCGCCTGGTCCACTTGAAGCGGGGCAAGATGAGATTCCATGTAGCGATGCACAAATATTTGAGCAGCCACGGTCACAAGAGGGGGGACGATGATGAGACACATTTTTTGGAAAGTCTGGAGGAGGACCATGGTGCGGAAGTGGAAGATGAGGTGGTGGATGATATAGTAAGTGACCCAACCTGGCAGGAGGACATGCAGAGCGAGGACAGCAGCACACAGGGGGGAGGTATAGCACCCCTTTAGGCAAGAAGAAGCCATGTGGTGGTTGCAGACAGAAGATGTGCAACCTTTCCTTGTAACACCAACATGATGGAAGTTGCAAGTCCAACTGTTAGATCTTCTCGAGTCTGGTAATTTTGTAAAGACTTTTTTAAAAATATAAAATACAGCCCACATATTGAACAGTCTGGTATCACTGTCAGACATCTGATGAATTTATGGCCTACAACTCGTGGCAATTCAGGACTACATGCCACTGTATTTGCTGTCTGTTACCCTAGTTCTCTACACTATTTTTGGGTAGAAATATTGAACAGTGTGGTATCTCAGTAAAAAGAATTCTGTTTCAGGTTGTTATGGCTGCTTCATGACTGTCTTAAATGCTCCAATTACTACCACTATCATCATGTTCGGCCTAGAGGCAGTCACTGCGCACATAGAAAGTCTGAGGAGCAGAAGGTGAACGCTTGGGCGGTGTTGTATTCTGTTTCTGTATTACGAAGGCTAAATTTTCTAGATTAAATCATGACTGGAAGATCCAGAGCAAGAGCATGTGGAAGAGCACGGGGACAGGACTTGCAACTACTGAAGCCTGGTGTTCCTGGGCAGGATTCTGACAAACCCTCACCTACTAATACTGAACTGGTTGGACGATGACATCAAAAAGGAGCCCCTGCATTTTCTATAACAGAAGCTAGACATTTTAACATTTTTGCTGCATTTCAAAAGATGTCAACTGGAGAGCTTGGTGGTCGTAGATGTGACTTCTACACCACCCGAGCTGCCGCCTCTCCACCACCCGAGGTGCTGCACCCCCGACCTTCTGTCTCTTCCCCATTATTCCGCAGAATGAAAGTCTGCAAGGACAAGGTCCTCTCCCCTCTGTACTAGTCTGTCATTGTAATTTTGTTCACTGTATACGATATCTATTAATTTGTGTGTAACCCCTTCTCATGTACAGCACCATGGAATTAATGGCGCTGTATAAATAAATAATAATAATACTATATGGGTATCTCCACTAGACAATCCATCCAACATGTTATTGAATCAAAAACTTGTTTTTCTGATAACTGTTCAGCTGTGCACAAACTATGTCTAATTGGTAGCTAGACCCCAGTGGGTGTTGGCACAGTGTCATGTTGACTACATTTTCCAGATGTTATCTAGATCTCTAATCTCACCTCTACTTTAGCAGCATGATGAATTAATAGGAAAAAGCATGTGGTATTGATGGAGCTGTTTTCTTGCCAAAGAAACTGTTAAGCATCGGGTTCCTGCAACTGCACAGCAGGAATCCAGAGCCTTACATTCAGCTGTTTCCCATTCTCCACCGACCACTCAGGAGCCTGCACAGCAATCCCGGCGTTCCAGACACCCTGCTCAGACCAGCTCTGTGGTTCTGGCTGTTACTGCCACCTCTGGGCCAGCAATAGCAGCGTCCTCAAGTCGCGCTACTGGGCATGCTCACGAGACGATCTCCCATTGGAGATCGGGAGTTACATGCTCACATCACTCTCGTGATCTGATTGGTCCATCTCAGGGATCTGGAAGCTTTCGGAAGGTCCCGGCTATAAAAGGTTCGCATGGCCACTCGGCCATGCGCTAGTATAGACTCTACTTGCTACATGTGTGAATCATGACAGATGCATGAACCTGTGAATGACTCATTAAGTCTCCCCTCCCTCTGATATTACGTGTGTGGATAGGGACTTAGTCATAGAGTCAGCGCCAGTCAGTGGCACGCTACAGGCCACAGTGCATATCATCACCTAACTAGCGTCCAACAGTGCGCCCCTCCTGGGCACTGTCGCATAGCGGCTGTGTCAGTTGCCACACTGCAGTCTGCAGCACCTGTGGGTGTCCGCGGTAGCGACACCGCACGCACGGTAGGTCTAGACGGTAGGTCTGTCCCTCTGCCTTGGGTTCAGCTCCTGTGACCATATACCGTGCGTGCATTTCTCTGAGACCTGTGAGTCCAACAGGCTCAGTACTTATGTTTATGTCTAAGGCGTCTCTGTGAAGCTAGCAGAGTATGCCCAGTGCACACCGGGTGACGTTCAACCCGTGAGCGATATACCGCCATATTGTGCGTCTGCCATTATATAGCAGCAGTTTAACACCTCTGCACGGTGGACCGCGGGTGGCGAACGCACTTTCTATTATCTTAGTTCCGCCACCCCTAACATTATACTAGCGCCAGGGTCTCGCTAGTAATGGCGGACCTGCAGCAGCTACAGCAGTACATTCGGCAGCTGGAGGGCAGGTTGGCATCTATCGAGAGCTCCACCTCAGCTGCGAATGCTACAGTGGCCGCTGCCCAGGCAGTCGCAGAGGCTGTCTCGCGTGTGCCCACACCAACGCCTGTGCCGACATTGTCCCGCCTCCCGTTACCCAATAAATTTTATGGTGACAGCTTTCATGAGCCAGTGCTCTATCCAGCTTGAGCTACTGGCCGAGCGATCCCTACAGAGTGGGCTAAGGTGGGGTTTATCATCTCCCTCTTGTCGGGCAGGGCGTTAGACTGGGCCACGCCGCTGTGGGAGCGTTGTGACCCCGTGGTTCTGAGCGCCGTTCAGTTTCTAACCTCTCTAAAACAAGTCTTTTTGGGACCACGGGTCACTCACGACACCTCTCTCCAGCTATTAGCTTTAACACAGGGCTCCCTCTCGGTCAGCCATTACGCCGTCCGTTTTCAGACTCTGGCTGGCTTCCAAGTTGGAGTGGCCTGATAAAGCACTCGTCCCTGTGTTCTGGAGCAGTTTGGCAAAGCATGTGTCAAGTGTCCCATCCTGAGTGACACGGTCAGCAGGCTGGTAACTGATACAACAGGACGCGGCACGTGTAATTGTCCTATATGACGCGACCCGCAGGCCGGTAACTAATACCATAAGACAAAGGGAATAGGGAAAACCTGGGTAACAATAACAATGGTGGCCCTGCGATAGGGAATGGGAAAGTGGAGACCTCCTGCACTCCCCTGAGTCAGTGTCTCTACACTCCTAGTGTTCCCTAAGCCGGTTCCGCACCGGGCGCCAATCAGGAACCTCAAAACACTGACTCGCCCTGCACCTAAACCCTCACTAGGGAATTGGTCGGTGCGGAAACTAATCCCACCACTGCACTAAACACACATAAGGAAAAGTGACAAAACAGGCGAACACCACTTACGCTCCCAGCAACAGAGCCCACCACCTACGTGCATCTTTTCCTCCACCGTGTCCATCATCTGGGTGCACTGTCCAGAAACGGATCTTCTCAGCACCATAGTGCAGTCTTGGAGCAAACAGAGTCCACACCTGCGTGCAGCTGTCCAGAAACAATGTCCCGCCAATGAGTCCAGCTTTTCTGCCCAAGAGTCCTGCATGCTTGAATCCAGCTCTCAGCAACAACGTCCAGCATTTTGAGTGCAGCTCTACACCATAGCTGCCACTCCACCAATCCATGCACTAACTCCATGCTGACACCATAACTGCGACTCCATCACGCCATGCCAGCCCTCCTTGCAGACACCATAGCTGACACTCCCGGACTCTCACTGAGCTGCCCGTGACTCTCCTTTAGCTCCATCCTTCACCCAGGCTTTCTTGCAAATGAGGACCTTATCACCAACAGTGAATAACACACCTGATACTCTCTTATAGAGCAATCACACCTGTACATACTTTAATTAAGTGTACAAACTAAGGTAGCCAGAGTGCAATGACCCTAATGGCCACCGGGGGGAAAACTACAGCTGAAATCACCACAGTGCAATGACCCTAAATGCCACCGGGGGCAAAACCACCTTTGGCACACAGCCAAGGGAAAAAAAAAGGTTACTTTGTGCATTTACTCTGTCAGATCCAACCTGGATCATGACAGCATGTCAAAGATGCTTTAGCTACCAGGGAGGTTCCTGTAACTCTGGAGGAGTTGGTTGCTATCTCCACCCGCATTGATCTCTGTTATACTGAGCACGGGCTGGAGCAAGCTCAATCCAGACAGAAGGTTAGGTTGGCTCCAACCTTCTCTGTACCTCTTGTACCCACGGAGGTGTCTCGCACCGGTCCCAAGTCGAGTCTGGCGCGAAGCTTCGCTGTTACCAGTGTCGACAGTTTGGTCACGTGGCTAACAGGTGTCCGCAGCGCTCGAAAAAACGAGCACGTACTATGGTAGTAGGAACCATTTTCCCCCAAACCAGTATTCCAAGGAATGTTAGATAGCGGTGCTTCCACCTGGGAGGTAGAATTCACGGTGGATTCTGGGGCAGAAGGAAATTTCATGTCCTCGTCCTTCACCAAAAAGCACAGTATTTCCCTGGTACTACTGCCCCATCTCATGACCATCAGGGTGGTTATTGGTGCGCCTTTACCATTTCAGGTTACCCACCAGACAGCACCTCTTGGACTCTCAATTGCACCATCTCACCACGAGACCTTGTCCCTGTTCATTTTACTAGATGGCATCGACCAGGTGCTTCTCGGAGTTCCATGGCTCTGTTGCAATTCCCCTTATATACTGTAGATTGGTCTTCGGGGAGTATACTGGGTTGGAGCAGGGACTGTGAGGGAAGGTGCATGAGGGGCAGTGTTCAAGTAGCCTCCATGGAAGTGCCCGCGGATCTTCCCGCACTTCCTAGACACTACCGGCAGTATGTGGACGTTTTCTCCAAAAAATCTGCGGAGACGCTTCTGCCGCACCATCCTTACGATTGTCCGATAGACCTATTGCCAGGTGCGGAACCTCCTAGAGGCCACGTGTATCCTCTGTCTCTCCCGGAGACAGAGGCTATGTCACAATAAATTCGGAAGAACCTGGCAAGAGGGTTTATCAGAAAATCGGTGTCGCCGTCTGGTGCAGGGTTCTTCTTCATGCAGAAGACGAGTGGAGAGTTGCGCCCCTGCATTGACTACAGAGTTCTCAATGCCATTACAATGAAAAACAAATACCCTCTCCCTTTGATCTTTAAGTTGTTCAACAGGTTTATGAAATTGGATCTACGGGGGGCACACAACCTGGTCCGCATACTCGAAGGAGACGAGTTGAAGACAGCCTTTAATACCAGGGATGGCCACTATAAGTATCTGGTCATGCCCTTCAGCTTCTGTAATGCGCCTGCTGTCTTCCAGGACTTTGTAAATGATGTCTTTCGTGATATGCTCTCTACCTCGGTGGTGGTCTATCTGGGTGACATCTTCATCTTTTCTCCAGATTTGACCTCCCACCGGAGAGACATCTGCAAGGTCTTCAATCATTTGCGGGAGAATTCTCTCTTCGCCAAGCTGGAGAAGTGCCAGTTTGAGTAGGATTCCTTGCTGTTCCTGGGCTATATCATCTTGGCCTAGGGGTTGGCTATGGATCCTGCCAAATTGCAAGCGGTAATGGACTGGCAGGAGCCCCATTCTCTGAAAGCGGTGCAGTGCTTTTTGGGGTTCGTTAACTATTACCGCCAATTCATTCCTCATTTTTCCACACTGGTAGCTCTTTTGGTCGCTCTCACCAAGAAAGGAGCCAATCCTAAGGTTTGGTCAGAGCACGTCTCCACGGCCTTTTCGTCTCTGAAAACCCATTTTGCTGGCGCTCCCATCCTCCACCGTCCCGATATGGATAAACCCTTTATCCTAGAGGTAGATGCCTCGTCCGTCAGTGCAGGAACAGTCTTTTTCCAGAAGGATACTCAAGGTCGGAAGCATCCCTCCTTCTTCTCAAAGACCTTCTCTCCGGCGGAGAGAAACTACTCCATCGGGGACAGGGAGTTGCTGGTCATGAAATTGGCCTTTTATGAGTGGAGGCATCTCCTGGAGGGAGCCCGGTTTCCCTTCCAGGTGTACACTGATCATAAAAACCTGGTCTATTTACAAACGACCAAGCGCTTGAACTCTCGTCAAGCTAGGTGGTCGCTCTTTTTCTCCCGCTTCTGCTTCACCTTGTACTATCTGTCTGGAGAGAAGAACGTCCATGCAGATGCTCTCTCTCACTCGGTGGTCTCAGCGGAGGAAGAGGAGGCTGAGCCTCGGCTAATCGTCCCCACTGAGAGCCTGAGGACCGTGGCCCCGGTCGCTCTTGAGGCAGTACCGCCGGGCAAGACCTTTGTCCCTCCTCGCCTGCGACCAGAGGTCCTTGCGTGGGCACACGCATCCAGGGTGGGTGGTCACTTTGGCAATAAGCGTACCACAGAACTCCTGTCAAGGTCTTACTGGTGGCTGCACATGGTTCGGGACACTAAAGAGTACATTCGTCTCTTGTGCTCGGAACAGGTCATCTAGACAGAGGCCGGCTGGGTTACTGTATCCCTTGCTGGTGGCAGACAGACCCTGGGAGATGGTCAGCATGGATTTTGTGGTAGGCCTCCCCAAATCTGGTGGCAGCACATTCATTTGGATGGTCACCCATCATTTTTCTAAAATCGTGCATCTGGTGCCACTCACGCGGCTGCCTTCTGCTCGTGGTCTCGCACTGTTCATAAAGCACGTATTTCGTTTGCACGGTATGCCAGACAAAATAGTCGGTGACCAAGGTCATCAGTTTGCTTCTCGATTTTGGAGGGAGCTCTGCAGTCTACTCAGTATCGAGCTCAATTTGTCCTCCGCATATCATCCCGAGACTAACGGGTTGGTTTAGAAAGCCAATCAAACCCGGGTCACGTACCTGCAACATTTTGTCTCTGCCAGGCAGGATGACTGGGCATCCTTACTACCGTGGGCTGAATTTTCTCTAAATAATGCAGTGGCATTCCCTTCCTGTCTGCTGGTGCTGCTGCTGCTACCTGTAGGATATATTGACCGTATATACCTAGCCCCTGGTCTAATTGGCTTGGAAAAAATTTTTGCCCAGGGTTAATAGAGCTTTTTTTATTGCAAAGCAATCCAGAGACTTTTTCTTTTTTATCCATTTGCACAATACAGCCAGATCCGTTTGCTAGCACAGCGTGAAATCCTGTAATTTTAAAGGGGTCCAAAAAATCACTTTTGAGTGCGCAGAGAAATATTTACTTTTTATGTGGTACTGTAGAGTAGATATTTTTCTGAGTGTCTTACACAATTTCTTGACACCATCTTGCTGAACCCCCCCAAAAAATACATACAGACCACATATTTTACAGTGCAGTATATCTGTGACATGCTTCATCCATCCGTCTGCTAAAAATTTTGTTCATTTTAGCCCTAAATTTCATTTTTTTGCTGTCTGTCACTGAAATTATATAGAGCACTATGTAGCCAAAAAAAGCAAAAAATACAGGCCACAGATTTGTCAGTGCGGTATCTCCGTGCCAGCTCATATCTGTGCGTGCTCCAAGTTTGGCCAGTTTAGGCCAGTTTTCCATTTTTATCCTGTGTGTCACTGTAGTTATATACAGCACTATGTAGCATTTAAAAAAAAAAAAAACAGGCCACATATTTTACAGTGTGGTATATATGTGACATGCCTCATACATCAATGTGCAAAAATTTTTGGCATTTTAGACCTAAATTCGCTATTTTTTTGCAGTCTGTCATTCTAGTTATATCCAGCACTCTTTTGCATTAAAAAAAAAAACAGGCCACATATTTTACAGTGGGGTATATCTGTGACACGCCTCATACATCCGTGTGAAAAAAATTTGGGTTTTTTAGGCCGTTATTCCAGTATTTTCCTGTGTGTTACTCAAGTTATATACAGCACTACTATGCAAAATCCCAGTAGCTGAGAGCATCATATTAAACCATAATCACAGGTGATACTCAAACCACCAGATGGCAGTAGCCAAGGATAACTCCCACCAACCTTATACACATGCAAGAAAAATGGAGTACCAATCCATTCAAATCACTCTTTTTATTTAGTAATAATATCACACAAATTTAGAAAAACAGAAAATATCATGACAGAATGATGACAAGAGACATCAGTGCAACACAAATGCAGCACCAAAAAGTGTGGCAGCAGGGTTTAGATACTCTTAAGTATATATACCACACTTTTTGGTGCTGTATTTGTGTTGCACTGATGTCTCTTATCATCATTCTGTCATGATTAGAGTTGAGCGACTTTTGGTTTTTTAGGGTCGCGTTTCGTTTCGTGAAACCCGACTTTTCCAAAAGTCGGGTCGAGCAAGATCGTCCGATTATAGGGAAAAGTCGGGGTCGTCCCGAAACACGAAACCCAATGTAAGTCAATGGGGAATAAAAGTCGGCAGTGAGAGGAGGACAGGAAACACACCTACAGTGCCCATTTGAATGCCAAAAGCATCAATTCTTCTTACTTAAGCTTGTCAACCTTAATTAACTTCATAATACAAGTTACGCACTGAAAAATGGGGGTTATTTGGCTACAGACTGTGGGGGGGGAGGGCTGGCTCCAGGTTTTCATGTGCCCTGGGCGAAAGAGCACCCTTTTAACACATACCACAACTCATCATGCTCCGATACGGCAGAGAAATAGCGGTATAGTACAATGAAAAATACCTCACTTTTTACATCTCATGACGAGGCCCATCTATTTCTCCATACAGAATCATTGGTCCCATATAATGTTTGAAACAGTATATGATGAGCTACACATAATGCTACAGTATATGTTGGTCCCCATGGATGAAGCTCCACTGTCTTATGGGCCCAAATAATGCTCCAAACATAATGGGCCCCATTTCTAATGCTCTAGTCTATAATGGGCCCTGTAAATGCTGCTCCAGTGTCTGATGTCCACCTTTGGAATGTTCCAGTGTATGGTGGGCCCCATCTATCATTCTCAGACGGTGTTAGGCCCAGTATGGATTGCACGTGATTGCACAAAGGTGAGAAAGGGTACCGTATCCCCAGATAACATGTATGGATAGTGTACACATTCAAAATATATGTCTATACATCAGGAGGCAGGCTCAGACGGTGTTAGGCCCAGTATGGATTGCACGTGATTGCACAAAGGTTAGAAAGGGTACCGTATCCCCAGATAACATGTATGGATAGCGTACTCATTCAAAATATATGTCTCAGGAGGCAGGCTCAGACGGTGTTAGGTCCATTATGGATTGCACGTGATTGCACAAAGGTTAGAAAGGGTACCGTATCCCCAGATAACATGTATGGATAGCGTACACATTCAAAATATATGTCTCAGGAGGCAGGCTCAGACGGTGTTAGGCCCAGTATGGATTGCACGTGATTGCACAAAGGTTAGAAAGGGTCCCTTTTCCCCGGATAACATGTATGGATAGCGTACACATTCAAAATATATGTCTATACATCAGGAGGCAGGCTCAGACGGTGTCAGGCACAGTATGGATTTGACGGCCCAGATCACACAGCGGAGGAGCAGGGAGAGGTAAAGATTGCAAATGCTGGGGCCCTGCCCAAGCAAGGGGGGCCCACTCGGTACTGGCACTGGGCCCCTCATAGTTCAGCGGTGTGTCTGACGGCGGGTGTGCACCACCACCGTCAGAGTCACTTGATTGCACTATGAGGGACCCTGTGCCAGTGCCCACGCCCAAGAGTCAGCCTACCCACCTGTCCAGGGCAACGGCACTCGCACGGTGTCGTGCGCTAGGTGGTGACCCTGGCCATGGGGGGGGAGGCAGCACAGTTAGGGAGTTTTAGAAAGTGGCATATGTTGATGTTGGACATTCAGCTGATGCAAAAGGTGAAATAGGTGAAGTACCAGGAAGAGGTGGACCAAAGCAAGCCATTTTTCTGTCACCCTATGTGTCATCAGGGGAAGGTGGGGCAAAATCCTTGGAAACCCATGCGTGGTTCATTTTAATGAAGTTTAGATCATCCACATTTTGGGTTGACAGACGGGTCCTTTTTTCTGTCAGGATTGATCCAGCTGCACTGAAGACTCTTTCCGATAGCACACTTGCAGCTGGGCAAGCGAGCTCCTGTAAGGCATATTGGGCCAATTCAGGCCAGGTGTCCAGTTTAGCGGCCCAATAGTCAAAGGGGAATGACCTGTGTGGGAGAACATCGATATGGGAGGAAAAGTAGTTTGTAACCATAGTTGACAACTGCTGTCTCCTGTCACTTTCCATCGATGCAGTATTACCAGTTGTGTGAGCGGTATTTGAAAAATCAGTCCACAACATTGTCATGAAACCCCTGTCTCCAACGCCACTTCTGCTGTGTGCACCACGAACACCTCTGCCAAGCTGCCCCCGGCCCGTACGGCTCGTGTGAGAACCATCACCGCTGCTGTGTGCTGGGAATGCCTCAAGCAACCGATTTATCAGAGTTGCTTGTTTATTAGCCAATATTAGGTCAAGGTTCTCCTGTGGCATGATGTTTTGTAATTTGCCTTTATAGCGTGGATCCAGGATGCTGGCCAACCAGTAGTCGTCATCGTTCATCATTTTGGCAATGCGGGGGTCCCTTTTTAGGATCCGCAAGGCATAATCTGACATGTGGGCCAATGTTCCCGGTGTCAATGATGCACTGCGAGTGCTGGGTGGAGGAGCACTTTCTGGCAAATCCACATCCCTCCAGTCACGCAAAAACCCTGTACCAGACCTTGCCACGCCAACATTTTCACTTGCCCCACGAGATGCATCCTCCTCCCCTAAGTAATCATCCCCATCATCATCCTCCTCCTCCTCTTCTTCCTCCACCTTGTCCAGGAGAGGTCCCTGAGCAGACAATGGCTGAATGTCATCAAGGATTCCCTCCTCCTCTTCCTCCTCATCAACATTGGCTGCAGACGCCTGCTCCTTAAGGTGCGTCAAAGTTTGCATGAACAGACGCATAAGTGGGATGCTCATGCTTAGGATGGCGTTGTCTGCGCTTACCAGCCGTGTGCATTCCTCAAAACACTGAAGGACTTTACAAAGGTCTTTCAGCTTCGACCACTGCACACCTGTCAACTCCATGTCTGCTCTCAAAGTGCCTGGCCGTGTATCCTCCCACAAATGCATTATGGCCTGCATCTGCTCGCACAGCCGCTCCACCATGTGCAGGGTGGAGTTCCACCTTGTTGCAATGTCGATAATGAGGCGGTGGTTGGGAAGGTGGAGCAATCGCTGCAGCTTCTGCATACGAACGGAGTGTACAGGCGACCGGTGGATGTGCGCGCACTGTCTTCGCACCTTCTGGAGCAGGGCTGTTAACTCTGGATAATTTTTGAGGAAGCACTGCACCACCAGGTTCAAGGTGTGAGCCAAGCAAGGTATGTGGCTGAGTTTTGAAAAGGCTATGGCTGCCACAAAATTACGGCCGTTATCACTAACTACCTTGCCTGCCTCAAGATGTACACTGCCCAGCCATGACTCAGTTTGTCGCTTCAAGTACTCGGCCAGCACCTCGGCGGTGTGTCTGTCGCCCAAACACATCATCTGCAACACAGCCTGCTGACGCTTTCCACTAGCTGCTCGATAGGGGGACACATCGTGTGCAACAGTGGCAGCTGCAGATGGAGTGCTCGTACGACTGCGCTCTGTGGACGAGCTTTCGCTTCTGGAGGAGGAGGAGGAGGAGGAGGAGGGTCAAACGCCTACAGCCAACTGTTTCCTATACCGTGGGCTAGGCAGCACTGTCCCACCACCGCTGTCCCCTGTGGACCCTGCATCCACCACATTAACCCAGTGCGCAGTGATGGACACGTAACGGCCCTGGCCATGCCGACTTGACCATGCATCAGTTGTGAGGTGCACCTTTCCGCTCACTGACTGCTTGAGTGCATGGACAATGCGGTCTTTCACATGATGGTGGAGGGCTGGGATGGCTTTGCGAGAGAAGAAGTGGCGACTGGGTAGGTCATAGCGTGGTACTGCATAGGCCATGAGTTCACGGAAAGCTGTGCTTTCCACCAACCGAAAGGGCATCATCTCAAACGAGATTAGTTTGGCAATGTGGGCGTTCAAACCCAGTGTACGCGGATGAGGGACTGAGTACTTTCTTGACCTTCTCATAGTGTCTGGGAGGGTGAGCTGGACTTGAGAGCTGCATATGGTGGAAGTAGCGGTGGACAGGGCGGACTGAGAGAGGGTTGATGATGGTGATGGAGTTGGTGTTCTTTCTGATGGCCTAGAATCAGTCTTTTGTTGATATAACAGTGGGATTCCCTGACTGCTGTGGTCTTGCAACGACACCTCAACATTTGCTGCTGTGCTAACCGGTGGGCTTACAGTGGGGGAAACAATGTAGCGTTGCTGACTACCTTCGTTGTGATCAGTTGCACATGTGGCACTTGAGGTTTGGTGTTGTGTCCATGCTTGCAAGTGCATGCTGGTTAAATGTCTAAGCATGCAACTGGTATTCAAATTTTTCAGATTTTTCCCTCGGCTAAAGGTCTTTGCGCACTTCTTACAGATAACCTTGGCCTGATCATGAGGATTTTGGTCAAAAAAGTGCCACACTGCACTCTTCCTACTTTGGCAGACATTTTGCGGCCTAGCACGCTGTGATCTTTTGACCCTCTGGACAAGCTGTCCAGCAACTCTTTTGATGTTTGGAACCTGTCTTTGGAGTGCTCCGGGCCTGCCAGATAACAGCTGTTGCGATGTCGATGTCTGCTGTGGATGCTCCTCATCTGAGCTATTGGAAGCAGCACCCCAATGGATGCCAATCTGGGTCAACAACTGGGTCATCCATCACCTCCTCTTCTATGTCATGTGCACCTTCCTCTGTGTCACCGTGTATGGTGGTATAGTGTGCGGGAAGGGGCACCTGAGTCTCATCAGGGTCAGAATCTGGCTCTGTACACTGCAAGGACAATGTAGTGCTCTGAGTGAATGTACCAGCAGAAACATCCATCAGCGGCTGTGCATCAGTGCACTCCATGTCAGATTCATCTTGGCCTGGGTAATTCACCATTTCACTTGATAATCCAGGCATGGTATGTGAAAACAGCTCCATGGAGTAATCAGTAGTATGGCCTGCGTCATCCTTCAATCTTGGTTGGGGTGAAGGACACAAGGAAAGGTGTGGTTCATGAACATGAGCCTCCAATGACGACTCAGTGCTTTTACTTTTTACAACTGAAGAAGAGGAGGCAATAGAGCTGGAGGCTGAGTCAGCAATGTAAGACAAAACTTTTTCCTGATGCTCTGGCTTTAAAAGCGGTTTGCCAACTCCTAGAAAACTAAGCGTTCGAGGCCTTATGTAGCCAGACGATGACGCAGGGTCAGCACCTCCTGCATTCGGTCCTATTTTGCTCTTGCCACTACCATCAGATCCACCACCAACACCATCATTACCAGCTGCCAACCCCCGCCCAATTCCACGGCCTCTTCCACCAGCCTTCCTCATTTTTGGTAGAAATGTAGACAAAATCCAACAAACTATATAGTAATGTAAAACAAGGTACAAGGTGTCTATAGGACAGGGGAGATTTTGAATTTCTGCAGACACTTGTGGACACTGGACACTTTTGGATTGTGTGAGGCCCACTGATATCTGAGCGCTATGTGACAGGCTCGATGGCACAGCTGTGACCAAAGTGACTAGAGGATAAGGGAGGTTTTGAATCTCTGCACACACTTTTGGACACTGGATGGACACTTTTTGATTGTGTGAGGCCCACTGATATCTGAGCGCTATGTGACAGGCTCGATGGCACAGCTGTGACCAAAGTGACTAGAGGATAAGGGAGATTTTGAATCTCTGCACACACTTTTGGACACTGGATGGACACTTTTGGATTGTGTGAGGCCAACTGATATCTGAGCGCTATGTGATAGGCTCGATGGCACAGCTGTGACCAAAGTGACTAGAGGATAAGGGAGATTTTGAATCTCTGCACACACTTTTGGACACTGGACACTTTTGGATTGTGTGAGGCCCACTGATATCTGAGCGCTATGTGACAGGCTCGATGGCACAGCTGTGACCAAAGTGACTAGAGGATAAGGGAGATTTTGAATCTCTGCACACACTTTTGTACACTGGATGGACACTTTTGGATTGTGTGAGGCCCACTGATATCTGAGCGCTATGTGACAGGCTCGATGGCACAGCTGTGACCAAAGTGACTAGAGGATAAGGGAGATTTTGAATCTCTGCACACACTTTTGGACACTGGACACTTTTGGATTGTGTGAGGCCCACTGATATCTGAGCGCTATGTGACAGGCTCGATGGCACAGCTGTGACCAAAGTGACTAGAGGATAAGGGAGATTTTGAATCTCTGCACACACTTTTGGACACTGGATGGACACTTTTGGATTGTGTGAGGCCCACTGATATCTGAGCGCTATGTGACAGGCTCGATGGCACAGCTGTGACCAAAGTAACTAGAGGATAAGGGAGATTTTGAATCTCTGCACACACTTTTGGACACTGGATGGACACTTTTGGATTGTGTGAGGCCCACTGATATCTGAGCGCTATGTGACAGGCTCGATGGCACAGCTGTGACCAAAGTGACTAGAGGATAAGGGAGATTTTGAATCTCTGCACACACTTTTGGACACTGGACACTTTTGGATTGTGTGAGGCCCACTGATATCTGAGCGCTATGTGACAGGCTCGATGGCACAGCTGTGACCAAAGTGACTAGAGGATAAGGGAGATTTTGAATCTCTGCACACACTTTTGGACACTGGATGGACACTTTTGGATTGTGTGAGGCCAACTGATATCTGAGCGCTATGTGACAGGCTCGATGGCACAGCTGTGACCAAAGTGACTAGAGGATAAGGGAGATTTTGAATCTCTGCACACACTTTTGGACACTGGACACTTTTGGATTGTGTGAGGCCCAATGAATATCTGAGCACTATGTGACAGGCTCGATGGCACAGCTGTGACAAAAGTGACTAGAGGATAAGGGAGATTGGATTGCTTTTAAAAAAGCAGTTTGCGGAGCAGTGGGTAAACAGCAATGCAGGAATGTCAGGAAGCCTTAGAAGGCAGCCCAACAACCAACACCACTGATACACCACTATATAGCCTCCCCTTGCACTGCACACACAGTGACTGGTGTGTTGTGCAGGCCAAATTGCTAGCAGCAGAAGCAGTTTTTTTTTCTTCTCAGCAGGACAAAAAAAAAAATTGGGATTGCTTTTAAAAAAGCAGTTTGCGGAGCAGTGGGTAAACAGCAATGCAGGAATGTCAGGAAGCCTTAGAAGGCAGCCCAACAACCAACACCACTGATACACCACTATATAGCCTCCCCTTGCACTGCACACACAGTGACTGGTGTGTTGTGCAGGCCAAATCGCTAGCAGCAGAAGCAGTTTTTTTGTCTTCTTCCCTGCCTAACGCTCTCCCTACAGAATCAGCAGCAACCTCTCCCTATACTAAGATCGGCAGAAGTAAGATGGCGGTCGGCGTGCACGCCCTTTTATACCCCCTGTGACGCCCACCAAAGCAAGCCAATCACTTGCATGCCCTTCTGAAAGATGGTGGTGACCCGTGCCTATGTCATCACGTTGCCCACAGTGTCCGTGGATCCTGATTGGCTGAAAAAGAGCGCAAAACAAACTTTTGAAACGCGACTTTGGCGCGTAAGTCGCCGACCTCGTGGCCGACCTCATCCTAGGGTCGGGTTTCGTTTCATGAAACCCGACTTTGCCAAAAGTCGGTGACTTTTGAATTTTTTCGACCCGTTTCGCTCAAGTCTAGTCATGATGTTTTCTGTTTTTCTAAATTTGTGTGATATTATTACTAAATTAAAATAATGATTTGATTTTACTAAGTGGATTGGTACTCCGTTTTTCTTGCATGTGTACAGTATATACAGCACTATGTAGCATTTTTAAAAAACAGAGGCCACATATTTTTTAACAGTGGTGTATATCTGTGACATGCCTCATACATCTGTGTGCTAAAAATTTGGGCATTTTAGGCCTACATATTCTAGTGTTTTTGCAGTCTGTTACCGTACTTATTGACACCAATTTGACCAAGAAAAATTTTTTAACTACAGTCCAGATAGGTTAAAGTGTGGTTTTCCCGCACACGTATCACATACAATTTCAATCTAAATTCAGCCATTTGTAGTGAACATGTAAAATATTCTAGTTCATTTACAATGGTCAAGGTGCGTGGCAAGGGATGAGGAAGTGGACGTGATGGTGATGGTGCATGCCGAGGCCGTGGGCAAGCTGAAATTGGGCAACAGAAAACACCCACATCTTCTTGCTGGACCTTAGTGTCCCAAGTCCTAGGAGACCACACCAAGGCAGCACTATTGAAACCAGAGCACTGTGAAAAGGTTATTGGTTGGATAGTGGATAATACTTCCAGTTACATGGCCACCACCACCAGCACCCTGTCACACACGGTCAAGTCTGAGTTGCCATGAATCTGGACAGCAGATTCCTCACCCTAATCCTCCTTCCTCCCACCATGTTGAGTGCCCTGAGATATTGTTCAATTTTCCATTTATAGATTTATGCCTCTCACCTGGTCCACTTGAAGCGGGGCAAGATGAGATTCCATGTAGCGATGCACAAATATTTGAGCAGCCACGGTCACAATTGGGGGGACGATGATGAGACACATTTTTTGGAAAGTCTGGAGGAGGACCATGGTGCGGAAGTGGAAGATGAGGTGGTGGATGATTTAGTAAGTGACCCAACCTGGCAGGAGGACATGCAGAGCGAGGACAGCAGCACACAGGGGGGAGGTATAGCACCCCTTTAGGCAAGAAGAAGCCATGTGGTGGTTGCAGACAGAAGATGTGCAACCTTTCCTTGTAACACCAACATGATGGAAGTTGCAAGTCCAACTGTTAGATCTTCTCGAGTCTGGTAATTTTGTAAAGACTTTTTTAAAAATATAAAATACAGCCCACATATTGAACAGTCTGGTATCACTGTCAGACATCTGATGAATTTGTGGCCTACAACTCGTGGCAATTCAGGACTACATGCCACTGTATTTGCTGTCTGTTACCCTAGTTCTCTACACTATTTTTGGGTAGAAATATTGAACAGTGTGGTATCTCAGTAAAAAGAATTCTGTTTCAGGTTGTTATGGCTGCTTCATGACTGTCTTAAATGCTCCAATTACTACCACTATCATCATGTTCGGCCTAGAGGCAGTCACTGCGCACATAGAAAGTCTGAGGAGCAGAAGGTGAATGCTTGGGCTGTGTTGTATTCTGTTTCTGTATTACGAAGGCTAAATTTTCTAGATTAAATCATGACTGGAAGATCCAGAGCAAGAGCATGTGGAAGAGCACGGGGACAGGACTCGCAACTACTGAAGCCTGGTGTTCCTGGGCAGGATTCTGACAAACCCTCACCTACTAATACTGAACTGGTTGGACGATGACATCAAAAAGGAGCCCCTGCATTTTCTATAACAGAAGCTAGACATTTTAACATTTTTGCTGCATTTCAAAAGATGTCAACTGGAGAGCTTGGTGGTCGTAGATGTGACTTCTACACCACCCGAGCTGCCGCCTCTCCACCACCCGAGGTGCTGCACCCTCGACCTTCTGTCTCTTCCCCATTATTCTGCAGAATGAAAGTCTGCAAGGACAAGGTCCTCTCCCCTCTGTACTAGTCTGTCATTGTAATTTTGTTCACTGTATACGATATCTATTAATTTGTGTGTAACCCCTTCTCATGTACAGCACCATGGAATTAATGGCGCTGTATAAATAAATAATAATAATACTATATGGGTATCTCCACTAGACAATCCATCCAACATGTTATTGAATCAAAAACTTGTTTTTCTGATAACTGTTCAGCTGTGCACAAACTATGTCTAATTGGTAGCTAGACCCCAGTGGGTGTTGGCACAGTGTCATGTTGACTACATTTTACAGATGTTATCTAGATCTCTAATCTCACCTCTACTTTAGCAGCATGATGAATTAATAGGAAAAAGCATGTGGTATTGATGGAGCTGTTTTCTTGCCAAAGAAACTGTTAAGCATCGGGTTCCTGCAACTGCACAGCAGGAATCCAGAGCCTTACATTCAGCTGTTTCCCATTCTCCACCGACCACTCAGGAGCCTGCACAACAATCCCGGCGTTCCAGACACCCTGCTCAGACCAGCTCTGTGGTTCTGGCTGTTACTGCCACCTCTGGGCCAGCAATAGCAGCGTCCTCAAGTCGCGCTACTGGGCATGCTCACGAGACGATCTCCCATTGGAGATCGGGAGTTACATGCTCACATCACTCTCGTGATCTGATTGGTCCATCTCAGGGATCTGGAAGCTTTCGGAAGGTCCCGGCTATAAAAGGTTCGCATGGCCACTCGGCCATGCGCTAGTATAGACTCTACTTGCTATATGTGTGAATCATGACAGATGCATGAACCTGTGAATGACTCATTAAGTCTCCCCTCCCTCTGATATTACGTGTGTGGATAGGGACTTAGTCATAGAGTCAGCGCCAGTCAGTGGCACGCTACAGGCCACAGTGCATATCATCACCTAACTAGCGTCCAACAGTGCGCCCCTCCTGGGCACTGTCGCATAGCGGCTGTGTCAGTTGCCACACTGCAGTCTGCAGCACCTGTGGGTGTCCGCGGTAGCGACACCGCACGCACGGTAGGTCTAGACGGTAGGTCTGTCCCTCTGCCTTGGGTTCAGCTCCTGTGACCATATACCGTGCGTGCATTTCTCTGAGACCTGTGAGTCCAACAGGCTCAGTACTTATGTTTATGTCTAAGGCGTCTCTGTGAAGCTAGCAGAGTATGCCCAGTGCACACCGGGTGACGTTCAACCCGTGAGCGATATACCGCCATATTGTGCGTCTGCCATTATATAGCAGCAGTTTAACACCTCTGCACGGTGGACCGCGGGTGGCGAACGCACTTTCTATTATCTTATATTTAGTGCGTTCCGCCACCCCTAACATTATACTAGCGCCAGGGTCTCGCTAGTAATGGCGGACCTGCAGCAGCTACAGCAGTACATTCGGCAGCTGGAGGGCAGGTTGGCATCTATCGAGAGCTCCACCTCAGCTGCGAATGCTACAGTGGCCGCTGCCCAGGCAGTCGCAGAGGCTGTCTCGCGTGTGCCCACACCAACGCCTGTGCCGACATTGTCCCGCCTCCCGTTACCCAATAAATTTTATGGTGACAGCTTTCATGAGCCAGTGCTCTATCCAGCTTGAGCTACTGGCAGAGCGATCCCTACAGAGCGGGCTAAGGTGGGGTTTATCATCTCCCTCTTGTCGGGCAGGGCGTTAGACTGGGCCACGCCGCTGTGGGAGCGTTGTGACCCCGTGGTTCTGAGCGCCGTTCAGTTTCTAACCTCTCTAAAACAAGTCTTTTTGGGACCACGGGTCACTCACGACATCTCTCTCCAGCTATTAGCTTTAACACAGGGCTCCCTCTCGGTCAGCCATTACGCCGTCCGTTTTCAGACTCTGGCTGACTTCCGAGTTGGAGTGGCCTGATAAAGCTCTCGTCCCTGTGTTCTGGAGCAGTTTGGCAAAGCATGTGTCAAGTGTCCCATCCTGAGTGACACGGTCAGCAGGCTGGTAACTGATACAACAGGACGCGGCACGTGTAATTGTCCTATGTGACGCGACCCGCAGGCCAGTAACTAATACCATAAGACAAAGGGAATAGGGAAAATCTGGGTAACAATAACAATGGTGGCCCTGTGATAGGGAATGGGGAAGTGGAGACCTCCTGCACTCCCCTGAGTCAGTGTCTCTACACTCCTAGTGTTCCCTAGGCCGGTTCCGCACCGGGCGCCAATCAGGAACCTCAAAACACTGACTCGCCCTGCACCTAAACCCTCACTAGGGAATTGGTCGGTGCGGAAACTAATCCCACCACTGCACTAAACACACATAAGGAAAAGTGACAAAACAGGCGAATACCACTTAGCTTTGCTCTGTTGCTTACGCTCCCAGCAACAGAGCCCACCACCTGCGTGCATCTTTTCCTCCACCGTGTCCATCATCTGGGTGCACTGTCCAGAAACGGATCTTCTCAGCACCATAGTGCAGTCTTGGAGCAAACAGAGTCCACACCTGCGTGCAGCTGTCCAGAAACAATGTCCCGCCAATGAGTCCAGCTTTTCTGCCCAAGAGTCCTGCATGCTTGAATCCAGCTCTCAGCAACAACGTCCAGCATTATGAGTGCAGCTCTACACCATAGCTCCCACTCCACCAATCCATGCACGAACTCCATGCTGACACCATAACTGCGACTCCATCACGCCATGCCAGCCCTCCTTGCAGACACCATAGCTGACACTCCTGGACTCTCACTGAGCTGCCCGTGACTCTCCTTTAGCTCCATCCTTCACCCAGGCTTTCTTGCAAATGAGGACCTTATCACCAACAGTGATTAACACACCTGATACTCTCTTATAGAGCAATCACACCTGTACATACTTTAATTAAGTGTACAAACTAAGGTAGCCAGAGTGCAATGACCCTAATGGCCACCGGGGGGAAAACTACAGCTGAAATCACCACAGTGCAATGACCCTAAATGCCACCGGGGGCAAAACCACCTTTGGCACACAGCCAAGGGAAAAAAAAGGTTACTTTGTGCATTTACTCTGTCAGATCCAACCTGGATCATGACAGCATGTCAAAGATGCTTTAGCTACCAGGGAGGTTCCTGTAACTCTGGAGGAGTTGATTGCTATCTCCACCCGCATTGATCTCTGTTATACTGAGCACGGGCTGGAGCAAGCTCAATCCAGACAGAAGGTTAGGTTGGCTCCAACCTTCTCTGTACCTCTTGTACCCACGGAGGTGTCTCGCACCGGTCCCAAGTCGAGTCTGGCGCGAAGCTTCGCTGTTACCAGTGTCGACAGTTTGGTCACGTGGCTAACAGGTGTCCGCAGCGCTCGAAAAAACGAGCACGTACTGTGATAGTAGGAACCATTTTCCCCCAAACCAGTATTCCAAGGAATGTTAGATAGCGGTGCTTCCACCTGGGAGGTAGAGGTCACGGTGGATTCTGGGGCAGAAGGAAATTTCATGTCCTCGTCCTTCACCAAAAAGCACGGTATTTCACTGGTACTACTGCCCCATCCCATGACCATCAGGGTGGTTATTGGTGCGCCTTTACCATATCAGGTTATCCACCAGACAGCACCTCTTGGACTCTCAATTGCACCATCTCACCAAGAGACCTTGTCCCTGTTCATTTTACTAGATGGCATCGACCAGGTGCTTTTCGGAGTTCCGTGGCTCTGTTGCAATTCCCCTTATATACTGTAGATTGGTCTTTGGGGAGTATACTGGGTTGGAGCAGGGACTGTGAGGGAAGGTGCATGAGGGGCAGTGTTCAAGTAGCCTCCATGGAAGTGCCCGCGGATCTTCCCGCACTTCCTAGACACTACCGGCAGTATGTGGACGTTTTCTCCAAAAAATCTGCGGAGACGCTTCTGCCGCACCATCCTTACGATTGTCCGATAGACCTATTGCCAGGTGCGGAACCTCCTAGAGGCCACGTGTATCCTCTGTCTCTCCCGGAGACAGAGGCTATGTCACAATAGATTCGGAAGAACCTGGCAAGAGGGTTTATCAGAAAATCGGTGTCGCCGTCTGGTGCAGGGTTCTTCTTCATGCAGAAGACGAGTGGAGAGTTGCGCCCCTGCATTGACTACAGAGGTCTCAATGCCATTACAATGAAAAACAAATACCCTCTCCCTTTGATCTTTAAGTTGTTCGACAGGTTGTGAGGGGCCCGGATCTTTATGAAATTGGATCTACGGGGGGCACACAACCTGGTCCGCATACTCGAAGGAAACGAGTTGAAGACAGCCTTTAATACCAGGGATGGCCACTATAAGTATCTGGTCATGCCCTTCAGCTTCTGTAATGCGCCTGCTGTCTTCCAGGACTTTGTAAATGATGTCTTTCGTGATATGCTCTCTACCTCGGTGGTGGTCTATCTGGATGACATCTTCATCTTTTCTCCAGATTTGACCTCCCACCGGAGAGACATCTGCAAGGTCTTCAACCATTTGCGGGCGAATTCTCTCTTCGCCAAGCTGGAGAAGTGCCAGTTTGAGTAGGATTCCTTGCTGTTCCTGGGCTATATCATCTTGGCCTAGGGGTTGGCTATGGATCCTGCCAAATTGCAAGCGGTAATGGACTGGCAGGAGCCCCATTATCTGAAAGCGGTGCAGTGCTTTTTGGGGTTCATTAACTATTACCGCCAATTCATTCCTCATTTTTCCACACTGGTAGCTCTTTTGGTCGCTCTCACCAAGAAAGGAGCCAATCCTAAGGTTTGGTCAGAGCACGTCTCCACGGCCTTTTCGTCTCTGAAAACCCATTTTGCTGGCGCTCCCATCCTCCACCGTCCCGATATGGATAAACCCTTTATCCTAGAGGTAGATGCCTCATCCGTCAGTGCAGGAACAGTCTTTTTCCAGAAGGATACTCAAGGTCGGAAGCATCCCTCCTTCTTCTCAAAGACTTTCTCTCCGGCGGAGAGAAACTACTCCATCGGGGACAGGGAGTTGCTGGTCATGAAATTGGCCTTTTATGAGTGGAGGCATCTCCTGGAGGGAGCCCGGTTTCCCTTCCAGGTGTACACTGATCATAAAAACCTGGTCTATTTACAAACGACCAAGCGCTTGAACTCTCGTCAAGCTAGGTGGTCGCTCTTTTTCTCCCGCTTCTGCTTCACCTTGCACTATCTGTCTGGAGAGAAGAACGTCCATGCAGATGCTCTCTCTCGCTCGGTGGTCTCAGCGGAGGAAGAGGAGGCTGAGCCTTGGCTAATTGTCCCCTCTGAGAGCCTGAGGACCGTGGCCCCGGTCGCTCTTGAGGCAGTACCGCCGGGCAAGACCTTTGTCCCTCCTCGCCTGTGACCAGAGGTCCTTGCGTGGGCACACGCATCCAGGGTGGGTGGTCACTTTGGCAATAAGCGTACCACAGAACTCCTGTCAAGGTCTTACTGGTGGCTGCACATGGTTCGGGACACTAAAGAGTACATTCGTCTCTTGTGCTCGGAACAGGTCATCTAGACAGAGGCCGGCTGGGTTACTGTATCCCTTGCTGGTGGCAGACAGACCCTGGGAGATGGTCAGCATGGATTTTGTGGTAGGCCTGCCCAAATCTGGTGGCAGCACATTCATTTGGATGGTCACCCATCATTTTTCTAAAATCGTGCACGCGGCTGCCTTCTGCTCGTGGTCTCGCCGCACTGTTCATAAAGCACGTATTTCGTTTGCACGGTATGCCAGACAAGATAGTCGGTGACCAAGGTCATCAGTTTGCTTCTCGATTTTGGAGGGAGCTCTGCAGTCTACTCAGTATCGAGCTCAATTTGTCCTCCGCATATCATCCCGAGACTAACGGGTTGGTTGAGAAAGCCAATCAAACCCGGGTCACGTACCTGCAACATTTTGTCTCTGCCAGGCAGGATGACTGGGCATCCTTACTACCGTGGGCTGAATTTTCCCTAAATAATGCAGTGGCTGATTCCACTGGTCAGACGCCGTTCCTTCTTAATTACGGCCAGCATCCGCGTGTCCCAGTCCCGATGCCAGTGTCTTCCACTGATTCCAGGGTGGCAGACTGGGCTGTGCAGGCTTGCACCCAGGATGCCATTCGAGCCTCTAAAGAGAGAATAAGAGCATCCGTCGACACACATCAGCTCCCCGCTCCAACTTTTGCCCCTTGCGACTTGGTGTGGCTCTCCGCCCGAAATATCAGGCTGCAGGCTGAGTCCTCAAAGTTCGCTCCGCGATACATTGGTCCCTTCAAAGTCCTCGAGCGGATCAGCTCAGTGGTCTACCATCTGGCTCTTCCACCACACTTGACCATCTCTGACGTCTTCCTCGTGTCCCTTCTCAAGCCTGTTCATATGGCCTGATTTTCCGAGTCATCGGCCGGGACATCAGACTTGTCTTTGGACGAGTTTGAGGTCAATTCCATTGTGGGAGGCAGGATTGTGCATGGCGAAAAATTTTATTTGGTGGACTGGAAGGGTCATGGTCCAGAGGCCCGGACCTGGGAACCAGTGGAGAACATCCACTCCCCGCTCCTGATCGCGGCATTTGAGCAAAATGAGGCTCGGAGGGGAGGGGGCCCTAGGAGGGGGGGTAATGTTAGGCATTGGGTTCCTGCAACTGCACAGCAGGAAACCAGAGTCTTGCATTCAGCGGTCTCTCATTCTCTACCTACTGCTCAGGAGCCTGCACAGCAATCCTGGTGTTCCAGAAGCCCTGCTCAGACGAGCTCTGTGGGTCTGGCTATTGCTGTCACCTCTGGGCCAGCAATAGCAGCGCAGGCTGCTCAGCAGCAAGCTACTTCAGAGGCTAAGTCCTCAAGTCGAGCTACTGGGCATGCTCATGAGACGATCTACCATTGATCTGATTGGTCCATCTCAGGGATCTGGAAGCTTCCGGAAGGTCCCGGCTATAAAAGGTTCGCAAGGCCGCTCGGCCATGCGCTAGAATAGACTCTACTTGCTACATGTGTGAATGATGACGGATGCATGAACCTGCGAATGACTCATTAAGACTCCCCTCTCTCTGATATTACGTGTGTGGATAGGGACTTAGTCAGAGAGTCAGCGCCAGTCAGTGGCACGCTACAGGCCACAGTGCATATCATCACCTAACTAGCGTCCGACACTGCGCCCCCCTGGGCACTGTCACATAGCGGCTGTGTCAGTCGCCACGCTGCAGTCTGCAGCACCTGTGGGCGTCCCCGGTAGCGACGCCACACGCACGGTAGGTCTAGACGGACTCTGTCCCTCTGCCTTGGGCTCAGCTCCTGTGACCATATACCGTACGTGCATTTCTCTTAGACCTGTGAGTCCAAGAGGCTCAGTACTTATGTTTATGTCTAAGGCGTCTCTGTGAAGCTAACATAGTACGCCCAGTGCACACCGGGTGACGTTCAACCCATGAGCGATATACCGCCATATTGTGCATCTGCCATTATATAGCAGCAGTTTAACACTTCTGCACGGTAGACCCCGGGCGGCGAACGCACTTTCTATTATTTTATATTTAGTGCGTTCCAAACAGAAACTCAATAAGATCCATGAGGTGGTTAGCCGCCCGCACACAGAATGGAGAAACAGTAAAGATGGCAATTAGTTTCACATTAGAGGTAAAACACACTTCACCAACTTGTTTTCACTCTTACATTATATTCTGAAACCTTGAAGAAAAAGATGAATATATTGTGAAGCAACTAGGTATGAAAAATGATTTATCAGACAAATGATGTTACATACACAACCTATGAGTGGGGAAATTCTTTTCCACCTAAAATTTGAAGTATGAAACTAGTGTCATCTTGTGGATTGATATGAGCCACAAAGTCCTTCAAAGTGAAACTGTACTGAATGTAATGTACAATTTTCTCTTGAAAATTGGAAGAACATGCCTTCTATGTTGCTTGCATTAAAGACCTGATTGACCAGATAAGTGCGGAGTCAGGATGACCAGACTGCGGGCACCTAGGCTGCACCATGTCCAGAACTGTCAAGGCTGTGTCGCCTGTTTCCCGGGGGAAGGAATAGGGGAATGGACAGGCCCCATTACACAGGAAGAGGGGGCGTGTTTAGACAGCGAACCTAGCCGGAAGCTGAGGGAAAAAAACACAAAGCAGGAATGAGTCCCCAGCTGTGAGCGTGTGAGCAGCAAGGGGACAGTGCACTACACAACTGAAGCGCTTATGCTGCAGCAAACTGCAGCATACAGACAGACTCGGTGACCTAGAGGCAGGGGGCCAGTGTAAGAGAAAGTGGGCATGACAGCAGAGATTTGTGGCGTGGACAAGCAGCGCATAGGAGACTGAGCAGCATTGCAAAGGACTGTTCCCATTGGCTCTCACCACTAAAAACGGTACTGCCATTTAGTGAGGGGCAGTGTGCCCAGTGACCACCAGAGAGCGAGTCGCCGTGCGGTCTTTGACAATGAGTACAGCGCACGTGCGCAGTAGAGAGAGCCAGTTCATGCCACATGTTTAGTGTGGATAACCAATAATTATAAGACACAGAGGAATGACAGAGGATGTTGGTACGGTCACCAAGGTACTCCCTCAGCATTTTACCAAACTTTGCACTCCTTGTGAGAGTCCCCTGAAACTCTTCCCAAACTTTGCCAGTGTTCCACTGCCTCGGCTGGATTGGAGTTGTGTCTCTCTCACCTGTACTCCTTGCTTGGCCAACGAACTGTGACCTCTGCTGCCAGCATATTCATATTTGAATTTTTTTAATAATTCCGCAAGAAGCGCCCACTGGTCCTCCAACATTTAAGTACTCCTGCCTCTGGAATAAGAGATATAAATTTCTCCTTGTAGCGTGGGTCTAGAAGTGTCATCAATCAGTATTGCCCATCACCCCAAATTCTGAGATTGAGAGGGTGACGGTAAAGGCAGCGTAACATAAATTCATCCATGGTGCAAGACTGCAAACAGTCAATACTTCCGTGTCCTCACCAAGAGGACGACTGACCAAGCTCTCCTCCACCTCCTTGTCCTCCGGCTTCCACAACTTTCAACTAACCTCAGTAAAGTCATTGTCACCTCATTGTAGATTGTAAGTTGTCACGAGCAGGATTGTTTTTTGGGTTTAATTATTGTTATCATTGTTACTGTTAGGGCTGGCGGAACGCACCAAATAATAAAATAATAGTAAGGTTCGCAGCCCGGGGTTCACCATGCAGGGGTGGTAAACTGCTGCTTAGTAATGGTGGAAGTATAAAGAGGTATACAAGAGGTCACACATGGGTTAACGTCATCCATTGTGAACAGAAGCGAACTCTGTTACGACACAGAGCCGTGCCACCGCTGAACATAAATGCCGGAGCCTGTTAAAATCACAGCACTCGGCAAGAGAACGCACAGTATGCGGTCACAGAACTCAGCCCCAAGGACACAAAATCTGAGTCCCTCTAGACCTACTGAGCGCGCGGCGTCGCACCTGCGGATGCCACTATAGATGCTGACTATGGTGGAGTGTCGAGCACGTGCACCGTGGTGTGCAAAGCCACCGGTGGGCACTGATGTCAGTCTCAGACTCTGCCTCTACCTAATCCTAAACCTGGGCAATTAACAGACTAGGCTGCACAACACATGCGTACCAAGGGTAGGGGTTTCAAATGAGTCAGTCACCAGAGACATTCATACTTGCATACAACACTCACTCCTCATAGTCTGGTAATGCAGTCTAAACTAGCGCATGGCCGAGCGGCCATGCGAACCTTTTATAGCTGCGTCCTTCCGGGACCTTCCTGACCTTTCTGATGGTCCAATCCGAGCTGGAGAAGGACCTGAGCATGTGACCTCCGATCTCCAATGAGAGATCGTCCCATGGGCATGCTCAGTGGACCAAAAGGAGGACTTAGTCCCTGGAGTAACTCGCTGCTGACCAGCATGCGTTGCTACAGCTGGACCAGAGGTGGCAGCAGCAACCAAACCCACGGAGCTAGTCTGGGCAAAGCACCGGGACCGACGAGTCTGCTGACCAGCCTCCTCTGTGGCTGGAGAGGAATTGGAGACCGCCGAAAGCAAGGCTCGGGATTCCCGCTGTGCAGTGACAGGAACCCGATGCCTGAAATTACCCCCCCCTTGAGCCTCTCTACACTCAAATTCCGCAACGAGAAGAGGAGCGCGGATGTTCTCCACTGGCTCCCAGGTCCGAGCCTCTGGACCATGACCCTTCCAGTCCACCAAATAAATCTTTTTACCACGCACCACCCTGCATCCCACGATGTCATTAACCTCAAACTCATCCGAGGACAGGTCAGATGTCCCAGCAGATGAATCGGAGAACCGGGACATGAGGACAGGCTTAAGGAGGGACACATGGAACGTGTCGGAGATAGCCAAATGTGGTGGAAGGGCCAGATGGTAGACCACAGGGTTGATCTGCTCAAAGACCTTGAAGGGGCCAATTTTGTGAACTCGACCCGCAGCCTGATGTTATGGGCGGAGAGCCACACCAAGTCCCCAGGAGCAAAGGTCGGAGCGGGGCACCAGTGCGTGTCGGCGAATGCCCTCATTCTCTCCTTGGAGGCCCAGATAGCATCCTGAGTGCAATCCCAAATGTCACATGCCTTCACCGCTCAGTCTGCCACCCTGGAATCGGTGGACGATACGGGCATGGGCATAGGGAAGTGTGGATGCTGGCCGTAATTTAGGAGGAATGGGGACTGACCGGTGGAGTCAGCCACAGCGTTGTTCAAAGCAAACTCCGCCCATGGCAGCAAGGATGCCCAGTCATCCTGCCTGGCCCAAACAAAATTTCATAGATATGTGACCAGGGTCTGGTTTGCTCTTTCTACCAACCCATTTGTCTTGGCATGATAGGCCGAGGAGAGATTTAGCTCAATGCTGAGCAGGCTACAGAGCTCTCTCCAGAACCGAGATGCAAACTGGGGACCCTGGTCGCTGACAATCTTGTCCGGCATGCTTTTCAGGCGGAAAACATTCTTAATGAACAACGCTGCCAGGCCCCATGCAGAAGGTAACCGGGAGAGAGGTACCAGGTTGCACCATCTTGGAGAAATGGTCGGTGACAACCCAAATGACCGTGCTGCCACTGGACTTGGGTAGCCCCACCACAAAGTCCATACCGTACATCTCCCAGGGCCTGTCCGCTACTGGCAGGGGGTAAAGTAGCCCAGCGGGCCGCTGCTGAGAGGACCTATTCTGGGCGCAAGAGACGCACGCCTGAATATGTTCCCTGATGTCATGGGCCATATGCGGCCACCAGTACATCCTCGTCAGAAGCTCAGAGGTCCGTTTTGTCCTGAAATGTCCACCCAACCTGGACGAATGAGCCCAAGAGAGGACCTCCGGTTGCAGATGGGCAGGGACAAATGTCTTGCCCGGAGGTACTGACTCAAGAGCGACCGGAGCAACAGTCCTCAGGCTCTCAGATGGGACTATCAGCCAAGGCTCCTCCTCCTCTTCCTCTGATGGCACCATGGAGCGGAAGAGAGCATCGGCCCGGACGTTCTTCTCCTCGGAGAGAAAATGGAGGGTGAAGTGGAACCGGGAGAAAAACAAGGACCATCTGGCCTGGTGAGAATTTAGCCGCTGGGCTGTTTGCAAATACACCAAGTTCTTGTGGTCGGTGAGTACTTGGAAAGGGTGGCGAGCCCCCTCCAGGAGGTGTCTCCACTCCCAGAAGGCCAACTACATCACTAGCAACTCCCTGTCCCCAATGGAATAATTCCTCTCCGCTGGTGTGAAGGTCTTGGATAAAAAGAAGCATGGTTGCTTCCGACGTTGTGTGTCCTTCTGAAACAGGACAGCTCCAACACCGACGGAAGAGGCATCCACTTCCAGAATGAAGGGTTTATCTACATCGGGGCGATGTAGAATGGGAGCGCTAGCAAAATGGGACTTGGAGACAGGTTCCGACCACAACTTGGGATTTGCATCCTTCTTGGTGAGGGCCACCAAGGGGGCTACCAATGTCGAGAAGTGGGGGATAAATTGGCGGTAATAATTTATGAACCCCATAAAGCGCTGCACCGCTTTGAGAGAATGGGGCTCCTGCCAATCCATCACCGCCAGTAGCTTGGCAGGATCCATGGCAAATCCCTGGGCAGAGATGATATAGCCCAGGAAAGGTAAGGACTCCTGCTCAAACACACAACTAGGCATAGAGGGAGTTTGCCCGTAGGAGGTCAAAAACTTTGCAAATATCTCTCCGGTGAGAGTCAATATCTGGAGAGTAAATGAGGATATCATCCAGATAGACTACAACTGAGGTGGTGAGCACCCCCGGAAGATGTCGTTTACAAAGCCTTGGAAGACAGCAGGAGTGTTACAGAGTCCAAAGGGCATCACCAGGTTTTCATAGTGCCCATCCCTGGTGTTAAAGGCTGTCTTCCATTCGTCCCACTCACGGATGCGAATCAAGTTGTAAGCCCCCCGCAGATCAAGGTTAGTAAACACTTTTGCTCCCTGTAGCCTATCGAACGGTTCCAATATCAGGGTCAGAGGATACTTATTCTTAACGGTGATGGCATTAAGACCCATGTAATCGATGCAGGGATGTAATTCTCCATTCTTCTTCTGGACGAAGAAGAATCCCGCCCCCGCTGGTGACACAGACTTCCTAATGAATCCTCTTGCCAGATTCTCCCTGATATACTGAGACATGGCCTCTGTCTCTGGGAGAGATAAGGGATAGACTCGACCCCGGGGAGGCTCAGCACCAGGCAAGAGGTCAATAGGACAGTCGTAGGGGCGGTGAGGCGGAAGGGTCTCCGCTGCCTTCTTGGAGAATACGTCTGCATACTGTCGATAGCATTTGGGGAGAGAGGAAAGGTCTGCAGGGACTTCAGTGTAGGCAACCTGAATGCACTCCCTCTGACATCTACCCTCACAGGATTTACTCCACCCGAGAATTCTCCCTGAGGACCACTCTATATGAGAGTGATGGTGTAACCAGAGGACCCCTAAGAGGACCTGGTCGATACCCTTGGGCATGACAAGGAGAGATAGCATCTCCTGATGGGAAGGAGACAGCGAGAGTGTCAGCGGGGTGGTCTGGTGGGTGATCTGAGAGGGTAGTGTCGCTGGTGGTGACTGGCTGAGGTAGTAAAACCAGAGAAATTGCGTGCCGTTGGGCGAAGGTAGATGACATAAAATTGCACTCCACCCCGGAATCCACGCAAACCTCCACCGTCTGAGTGGAAGAGCCAAACTCAAGCGTGTCCTCAAAGGACAGCTTGGAGGAAAACTTTACAGTATATAGTAGGCCTCCTGCAACAGCCACTAGACGTGAGCGTTTTCCTGGCCGCTGTGGGCACCTGCTGGCAGGGTGACCAGACTGCCGGCAAATGTAACAGACCAGAGGTGCTTGCGCGGACCGGGACCTGGATCCTGCGCAAGAATTCCCCATGGCCTCTTGGAGCTCGGACGCCTGATCAGGAGGTTCCGGAGGTTTAGTAAAATTAGGTGCCAACCTAAACCTCTGCCTACACTGGTACCGCTCCAACCTTCACTCCGAAAACCGAAGGTCTATGCGGGTGGAGATGGTGATAAGCTCCTCCAGTGTGGCGGGAATCTCTCTGGTGGCCAACCAGACCGCTCCGAATCACCAGAATGAGGGTCTTATCTGACCACTCCAGTTCTAAAGCCAGAGTCTGGAGCTGGATGGCATAATGGCTGACCAGAGACGAGCCCTGCGTTAACGCCAGCAGATGGAGTGTGGTATCATGGATGACTCCCGGTCCCAAAAAGACCTGCTTCAGAGTGCCCAAGAATCACTAGGCACTCTGCACCACATGATCACCACACTCCCACAGTGGTGTGGCCCACTCCAGGGTCCTGCCGGACAAGAGGGAAATAACAAATCCCACTTTAGCCCGCTCGGAGGGGAATCGTGCATCCAGGAGCTCCAGCTGGATGGTACACTGGCTCACGAAACCCCTACAAGAAGCCCTATCGCCCGAGAACTTTTCGGGCAATGGGAGGAGGGACAAAGTCGGGGCAGGGATGCAGGGGACACACGGGAGACAGCCTCTGTGGCTGCATGAACAGCGACTGCGGTAACATCCACAGCTGAGGCTGAGCGCTCAAGAGTCGCCAGCCTGACCTCCAGTTGCTGGATGTAACGCTGCAGTCATTGTTTGTCCATCATTACTAGCCAGACCCTGGTGCTAGTATAATGTTAGGGCTGGCGGAACGCACCAAATAATAAAATAATAGAAAGGGGCGTTCGCAGCCCGGGGTCCACTGTGCAGGGGTGGTAAACTGCTGCTTAGTAATGGCGGAAGTATAAAGCGGTATACAAGAGGTGTGAACATAAATGCCAGAGCCTGTTAAAATCACAGCACTCGGCAAGAGAGCGCACAGTATACGGTCACAGAACTCAGCCCCAAGGACACGATGTCTGAGTCCCTCTAGACCTACTAAGCACACAGCGTCGCACCTGCGGACGCCACTAATGTATAGATGCTGACTATAGTGGAGTGTCGAGCACGTGTACCGTGGCGTGAAGATCCACCGGTGGACACTGATGTCAGTCTCAGACTCTGCCTCTACCTAAACCTAAGCCTGGGCAATTAACAGGCTAGGCTGCACAACACATGTGTACCAAGGGTAGGGGTTTCAAATGAGTCAGTCACCAGAGACATTCATTCTTGCATACAACACTCACTCCCCATAGTCTGGTAATACAGTCTATACTAGCGCATGGCCATGCGAACCTTTTATAGCCGCGTCCTTCCGGGACCTTCCTGACCTTTCTGATGGTCCAATCTGAGCTGGAGAAGGACCTGAGCATGTGACCTCCGATCTCCAATGAGAGATTGTCCCACGGGCATGCTCAGTGGACCGAAAAGAGGACTTAGTCTCTGGAGTAGCTCGCTGCTAACCAGCATGCATTGCTATAGCTGGACCAGAGGTGGCAACAGCAACCAAACCCACGGAGCTAGTCTGGGCAGAGCAGCCTCCTCTGTGGTTGGAGAGGAATGGGGGACCGCCGGAAGCAAGGCTCGGGATTCCCGCTGTCTAGCGACAGGAACCCGACACCTAACAGTTACTTAGTGTAGATAGTAAGCTGTCACGAGCAGGGACATTTTATTTTGGTTTAATTATTGTATTATTGTTATCATTGTTACTTAGGACTGTTGTGTTTGAAACTGTTAAACTGTAAATATGTTTCTGCTCTATAATAACTATGAGTCTTCAAATTAGAACACAGATAAGCAGGATGGAGACGTTAATTATGTTGTCATTGATGCTCACCCTCTTGGTGGATTCCTCACAGCTTTGAAGGATGGTACATATGTCTGACATCCATGTCCACTCCAGCGATCTTATGTGTGAAGTCAGAATTGAATACTGACAGCCTTGTTGATGTTGGCAGACTAGTCACCAACTGCCCTCTTCTGCTAACAAAAACTTTCCAACATCTGCAGTGTAGAGGTCCAACGCATGGCGGCATCACACACCAGTCAGTGAGCCAGAAGCTGCAAGCACTGCTGAATCACGGCAAAGGCGGATGAAGCTGTAGCTGAATTTTAAAATGGGTACGCAGAGCGTTGTACTTTTCCTAGCAGATCTGCCAGCTACATGTCGCTTTTCAGAAAACGTTGACCAATTAGGTTAAGCGCATGAGCCAGGCATGGTACCTGTGTGAGATCGCCTCGCCACAGAGCAGCCACCAGGTTCCAGCCATTGTCACACATAACCATGCCTGGCTGTGGGTTCAGCCGTCTCAGCCACAGATCTGCCTGCTTTTTCAGAGCTGTCCAAAACTCTTCAGCATTGTGCAGATTGTCACCTAAGCATATTAGCTTGAGCAAAGCCTGTTCCCGCTTTGATGAGGCAGTGCTGCAGTGCTTCCAGCTTGCAACTGATGTGCTACTTTTGT
This sequence comes from Dendrobates tinctorius, assembly GCF_039654945.1. Lineage (NCBI taxonomy): Eukaryota > Metazoa > Chordata > Amphibia > Anura > Dendrobatidae > Dendrobates > Dendrobates tinctorius. The sequence continues at coordinate 92,627,653 of NW_027361696.1, read as the reverse complement.
AGCAGGAAGCTGAAGAGGAGGCAAAGAAGGAGGAGGAGGTGCTGGAGCTGTAGACCATGGGGGCAACCCAGATTGACATAGGGCCCCCAATACTAGGGGTTTGGGAGGACGTGCACCATACCAAGGTCGAAGTGGGTCCCAGCTTCCACTATGTTAACCCAGTGTGCCTTCAGCGAGATTTACCATCCCTGACCACAAGCACTTGTCCACGTGTTTGTGGTTAGGTGGACTTTCCAAGTAACAGCATTGTGGAGGGCACGGGTAATGTTGTGAGACACGAGCCTGTTTAATGCCGGGATGGCACACAGGGACAAATATTACCGCATGTTCATTGCCTCGGGGTGATACTTGACTCTGCCCCCTCTTTCAAGCTACATATCCAAACCCTTGCCTCCTCCTGCCCATTACAACTCAAAAACATTTCCTGGATCTGTACATTCCAAGAAACTTCAAAAATGTTTGTGCACGCCCTCATGATCTCTTGCCTCGACTATTGCAACCTTATACTCTCTAGCCTATCCTCAACACTCTTGCACCACTCAAATCTATCCGAAAGTCTGCTGCCAGAGTAATCCAACTGCCCATCCATTATTCCCCAGCCTCTGCTCTCTGCCATGCCCTTCACTGCCTTCTTATTGCCCATAGGCTACAGTTCAAAACCCTAAATATGACATACAAAGCCTTCCACAACCTGTCTCCTCCATACATCTGTGACATAGTCTCCCAATGTCCGACTGGGTCATGACTTTTACCAAAACCCAGTGTGCCATCAAAGAGATGTACTGTCCTTGCCCACAAGCACTTGTCCACGTGTCTGTGGTTAAGTGCACTTTCCATGTAACAGCATTGTTGATGGTCCAGGTAATGTTGTGGAACATGATGTTCTTGCTTGTGTAGTGTCGTGATGGCAGACCGGGTGAAATAGTGGCAAGTGACCAAGTACCTTGTTAATGTCACTGCCATCATGTTGTGGAAAGCGTCCATGTCCCAAGAGTCTAAAATGCAACTTTTTGAGCATAAGCAGACAAGGAATTTGTGGATTTAGTAGTGTGTCCTGTGGGGCTTTGGCTGTGTCTTTCTGTTTACTGTCTAATGATTGGTGTTGTGAGTTTATTTTCCCCTTCACCTTTGATGTCTGATGAACTCCCTCTGCTGGTGAAGAGAGGTAGTGAAATTGATTGGGATGGGAAGAACCTGTTATCTGAACAGGCGGAGTGTGATTGGACATCTGGAATTTATGAGTGGATATAAGGCAGCCGACGCCCTGCAGGGTTTGCTGGTGATCCTTTCTGCTCTGAGCTCTGGCATCCAGTTTTAGTTCCTGTCTACTAAAAGCTAAGGTTTGCCCTGCTATTATTTCATGAGATTTTGTCTGGTTTCCTTAGTGTTTGTATTCAGCCAGTCCTGGTTGGGACTGGCTGAATTCCATTTTTGTCTCTGATCAGTTGATCTCTTTGCTCTGTTTTCAGAATATACCTGAGTGCTGATATAGTGATTTTGAAGTCTAGCGACTTCAGGGCCTTTTTTCCTATCAGACTGTTGGGACATTTTTGTAGGGTTTTTTACGGATTGCAGCCAGCATCTTTTCTGTCCTGTCCTATCTAGTTAGTTGGGCCCCATCGTTTGCTCAGGCTGTCTTTCTGTCTGTGTTTGTGTTTTCATCTGTTTTTCACCGACAATACTTGTTGTGGGCTGTCTATTACTTTGGGGTCTGCTCTGGGGCAGTTTAGATTTCCCCTTTCTTTTTTTAGGCTTATGTAGTTCTCCGGCTGTGACGAGGGGTCTAGGGCACCGTAGGAACCCCCCACGGCTACTGTTAGTTGTGGTGAATAAGATCAGGGGTCTGCAATCCGATAGCTACCAACCTCTCTGGTTTTCTGGACTTAGCTTGTATTTTTGTTTTCTCCTCCTCTGGTGACTCATTCATAACAGATTGGGGTATGGACAACTGAAGGCTGCGCTGGGACAAGTACGTGGACATGCTTGATGATGGTGCTATTTGTCTGTGGTCAACGGCAGGTGCAGGGCAGGAGACATCTTTGCATGCACCGTGGACAGGGGATTGGCTTGCATGCACAACCGCGTAAGAAGCAGTGGTATCACACGCAGACACTGTTCATGGAGCCTGATGTTCAACCAACAAAGTCGGGTGCTTTGCTGCCATGTGCCTGATCATGCTGGTGGTGGTAAGCCTGGTAGTTTTACTACACTTGCTGATGCGGCCATGGCCGGTGGTGCAAATGGCCTTTTTGGGGTTATTGGCAGAATCTTTAAAAAACAACAAGACTGGGAGGGGAACACTCATTGTCTCCCTCTCTCACACCACCTCCTCACCTCGACACCTGTCTTTCGATGTTCCCCAAGGCTCTGTTCTAGGACCCCTACCCTTCTCAATCTACACCTTCGGCCTAGGACAGCTGATGTAATGGCTCGGTTTACAATATCATCACTATGCCGATGACACACAGATCTGCTTATCTGTACCTGACATCACCTCCTTACTGACCAAAATCACACGTCTTCCCACTATAGCATCCTTCTTTTCTGCTCCCTTTCAAAAAGTGGACATGAACAAATCAGAATACATCATCTTTCAAGCATCTCACGCTGAGTACACCTGAGAGCTGTGTATGCCTCATTAGGTGCCACTTTAGTAAGAGGTAAACTATGCCCTAGAGAAAATGATTTTCCAGACATTCACTGCCCTTTTTGGACATTTTTTGGCAGCTGTGATCTTCATCTTGTTGGTGTGGATGTGGAAAATTTCAAAGTCGTTATCAATACCATCATTGTCCATATGTTGCAAAGAGGAAATCAGGTTTTTCCAAGGGTCGTGGTTATGTACGTTTTGTGGCTTTCCTTTAACAGTGTTCTTTATACTAGAACAATTAATTTTAGACTGGGACATTTGGATATTATTGGTAATATGTATGGGTGAAGATGAAGAAGCTTGTGCCATGGGTGTGTTTATAGTTATGGATGGTGCACTCCTCTTTAAACTTAGTTTTTCATGAGCATCCATCAGTTTGTTTGGTTTTCCTCCGACACCGATCTACTTTCTCTAATTCAGCATCTCACGAACATGTTGCACTTTGCCATTTATACAGACACATGCATGTTTGGCAACATATTTTGGACGGGCATTTCTTAGGCCGTGTCTCACAAGCGCATATGTTACATCCATCTTCTGACGGCCATGAAACCGATTCTGGTAATTTATGGTTGCTAAGCGACGAATCATTGTTGGCTGTATCCTGGATCTCATACCTCCCATAGCCACTGCTGTTATTAATCATGTACTTTCCCATTCCTGTCATCACCACCTTTTCCAGATCACTACATCCAGCGATTCGTCCACCATATTTTTACTAAAAACCTGCACCTTCCCAGGAGGAACTGTGTAAGAAACCACATTACAGTTTTGCAAGGTGTTTATGATGCCCCTAAAAAAAATTACACGCTTTGTTGATATCTACCCCCAGGGGGAAATGTTTGTCAGCCCATACACTTACTGTATTGGCATTCCAAGTCTAGGGGACCTGCTCCTTTAAATTGGGCATAGTTTTTAATCAGGTCTTCTTCCACGTCTCATCATCCACCGCCACTAGATCACCAGCATTAACATGTTCCATGCTGCTACAGCCAGTGTTGAATTCCAAACAAGGGTGTGTGGTTTTGCTGGGTGTAAAATACTTGTTATGGAAAAGGTTGAGATGTACCCCACAGGGGAAATGGAGACCCGCTCCTTTAAATTAGGCATAGATTTTAATTAGGCCTTCCTCAACGTCTCATCATCTGCCGCCACTAGATCACCAGCGTTAACGTGTCCCATGCTGCTACAGCCAGTGCTGAACTCCGAACAAGGGTGGGTGGTTTTGCTGGGCGTAAAATACTTGTTATGGAAAAGGTTGAGGTGTACCCCACAGGGGAAAAGTTTGCCAGTCCATACACTTAGTGTATGGGCATTACAAGGCTAGGAGACCCGCTCCTTTTTAATGAGACATTTTTTGTTAAGTGGCCCTCCTCCATGTTTCTTTCAAAAGGGGATTGGGGTTATTGGGGTGCATATGACTTGGCAGCAAGGCAGGCCTTGCTGTCAATGCATAAGAAAAGAGTATGCGAGTATAAAATGAATAATGTGAAGTGGAAATTCCTGGGCCCATCCAGTATGTGGGTTCAAAGACTTATTGGGGTGCATATGACTTGGTAGCAGGCAAGCCTTGCAGTCAATGTATAATCAAACAGTATGGGAGTACAAAATGAATAATGTGAAATGGATTTTCCTGTGCCCATCCAGTATGTGGGTTCAAAGTCATATTGGGGTGCATATGACTTGGTAGCAGGGCAGGCCTTGCAGTGAATGCATAAGGAAAGAGTTTGGGATTACCAAATGAATAATGTGAAGTGGATTTTCCGGTGGCCATCCAGTACGTGGCATGAAAAGCATATTGGGGTGCATGTAACTTTGGGGCAAGCCAGGCCTTGCATTCAATGCAACATTTTCTCCTGTACCTCTCGTGAAATGGGTATTGGGGTGCGTCGTAATTCTTGGCAGCCCATCCACTCACTGCATAGGCAATAACAGTTTAGGAGACCCACTCTTTAATAATGGCCCTTTAAGAAGATTTGTGAATTTAAAAATCCCTCCTTCATAAATTAAACAAGATGTGTCTGCTTATGTGTCACACACCACATGGCCAGCTAGGGTTGTTAAATATTACAATGACATTTCTCAGTGAATGCAAAGGTATTGGTTGAAAGCAATATTAAAGGTGAAAAACGCTTCAATAACGCTGTGTCTGAATAAAGCCCAAGTGGTGGAGGAACATTTTGGTCTGGGGATAATTATTTTGCCTTATATACAAGTCATTAACCTGGAAAGTATGTACCTTAACATATTTCCCAGTAAAATCCATATGATTGTATGATTTTTGATGCACCTGTAAAAATGGCATGAAACTCTGACAACATTGTTTAAAGCTGTTAACTACGAGTAAGAAATGCTTCCAGGGGTGATCCCCATGATGTCCCCGTGTCGTTTGAGCAGGGTTTCCATCATTTTCAGATGTTTTTAGATCTTAAAAGGACCCCAGGGGGGCCTCACGATAAAAATGCTCGGGTCTCACATAGACTTACATTGGGCTAGTTGTTCTGTCCGAGTACCCAAGTATTCCAATTTGCTCGACCCGCGCAACGAGCACCCAAGCATTTTAGTGCTTGCTCATCACTATCAACAACCTGTGTAACTTTCCTTATATTTTTCTATCATTAGCACTGTATGAAACTGATGTTTGTGCCATCTGAGTGAGACTGGAATGAAAAAAACAAAATTGGAGGTGTTGCATGAGGTATGATGTCTCACAGCTAAGAAGGCTTACACCGCTCCCTTGACCACTAGGTACTCATTGAAACTTCAATTGCATGCTGTAAATGCTGGGCCAGGCCCTTGTGCATTGCACATGGCTTACTGCTGCTGTACCATTTGCAAATTTCTACTGTGGGTCAATTGCTACCACATTTCCTAGTGTCTGCCTCTAATTTTAGCTGTTTGGAAAGCTTTTTGTCAACTCTTAGGCTAATTTCACATTAGCTTTTTTTGCGCAGCGCATCGTGCACAATAGAAATGCATGCAAAAACCGCATCATGCATTTTTGCATGCGTTTGCGTTTTATGCGCATTCGTTTTCTTGGGGTTAAAACCAGTGTCTACATATTTTTATGCCAAAAACGCATTTGCACGAAAACGCAGACAAACGCATGTCCATGCGCACGCCTGCGTTCCCATAGACTGTAATGCATTATTTTGTCGCATTCCGTGCGCAAGCTTGTGCATGCTTTTTTTTTTACGCCTTTCTGCGGACCCAAAAATGCAACAGGTTGCGTCTGGCGCGCCTTGGCACACACCTTGAAAAAACGCATAGGAACACGTGCAAACGCAAGACCATGCAGACGCCATGTTAAACGTAAGTAGGCATGACGCATGCGCATGGATGCGCACGATGGGCTGCGCAAAAAAACACTAATGTGAAACCAGCCCTAATGTGTTAGGCCTGTTTCACACATCAGTTTTTTCAAATCAGTCAAAATCCGCCAAAAAGTGAAAATGGCGGATCCGCTAAAAATGTGTAAAAGCGGATGCAAGCAGATGTTACGGATCCGTTTTTTGATGGATCCGCTATATGGATTTTTGTACGGATCCGACAAAAACCGGATCCGTTCCATCCGCTGGCATCCGTTTTTCCCATCCGTTGGTTCCGTTTTCTGACGGATCCGTTTTTCCACACCTCCAAAATGGGATGCTCCCAAATATGATTGGCTCTTGGAAAATGCTCCCAAATGTGATTGGCTCCTGGAAACTAGGGGAAACTATATCTATGGTGTTGTAAAACAATATCTTTGAAAGGTTGTAGAGCTAGAGGCAGCGATGGAAGGAGTTATTGCTTCTGTGTGGAATTTGATCTTCACTGCAATCGGTTGGCAATTATTGCTCTCCAGAGGGAGAAAAGAAGACTGCAAATCCTGCGTTGGAGAAGGAAGAGACGACGGCAGTGGATTCATCCGATAAATGCACAGAAGTTTACCCTTGGCGTGTTTTCTACACTGTATCTTGAATTGAGGGATAATCCGGATAAGTTCTTCAACTATGTGCTCACGAGACAGGACCTGTTCGAGATATTGGTGGAGCGTGTTGGAGCGCAAATCCGGAGATGGGATACCTACATGCGCTTTTCTATTTCACCGGCGGAGCGTTTGATGGTGACCCTTCGATAAGTAATCTATTTTTTAAAATGTTTCAGATTCTGCAGACTTCTATTGTTATGTTATGGCTTGTAGTTTGCATAAATTTTACTTTTTTCCCTTTTTTTTTTTACCAGATTCCTGGCAACTGGAGAATCCTTCACCTCCCTCAATTACCAGTTCCGGCTTGGGATTTCAATAATATCTGGAATTGTCCAACAGACCTGCCGGGCATTGTGGGATTGTCTACACGAGGAGTACATCCCACAGCCAACACAGGAAAGGTGGCTGGAGATGGCGGACAACTTTGAACAAATCTGCCAGTTTCCAAATTGCGTTGGTGCCGTGGATGGGAAGCATATTACGATTGTAAAACCCATTGGATCTGGATCAGAATTTTTCAACTACAAGAAATTCTTTTTAATTGTACTTATGGCCATTGCAGACGCAAAATGCAAATTTATTGCCGTGGACATTGGTGCATATCGTCGTTCAAATGATTCTCAAGTCTTCAAGATGTCCGCAATGGGCCGTCGTTTGTATGGAGACAATTTTGATTTCCCACCTCCAAGACCACTCCCTGGAACAACAGGCCCACCAATGCCATTTGTGTGTGTTGGTGATGATGCATTTCAGCTGTCCAAACATCTTCTCAAGCCATATGGTAGTCATGGATTGACACACGGGAAAAAAATATTTAACTATCGATTGACCAGAGCGCGAAGAGTGGTGGAGTGCGCTTTTGGGATTTAAACTGCAAAATGGAGAATGCTGTTGATGGCCATAAAGATGAAAACTGACACTGTGGATGAGGTGGTGAAGGCATGTGTCATCCTGCACAACTTTGTACTTTCAAAGGAACCTGTTTCCATGGAAGAAAATGTTTGTGAAACCACCTTGTGGGATTATCAGCAGCCAACTGTGCGGAGTACTGGGTCAGTGTCAAGAATGAGGGACACATTTGCAGATTATTTTCTGTCAACAGAAGGAAGATTGGAGTGGCAAGATGACAAGGTATATACAGTATATATATATTTTTTTTTACCACGGTTCCTTTTTTGGATAAGAAAAACTTTAGTAATTTTTCCTTTTTTAGTTTTGATACCTTTGAGCAAATTTTTTTCCTTTTTTAGTTTTGATACCTTTACACAAATTTTGGGTAATAACAGTGTTGTGTTTTATTACCTGTACACCACCAGTGTAATTTACCAAGTGTTGTGTTTTTTGTACCTTTACACCACCGGTGTACTTTGAAATGTTACCATGTATTGTGTATTTGTATCTGTACACCACCGGTGTACTTTGAAATGTTACCATGTGTTGTGTATTTGTATATGTACACCACCGATGTACTTTCAACCTTTTTCCAAGAACTTGAGGAAAAAAAGGAAACTACACAATAAAATTCTTTTGAAACAGAAACATGTTTATTTTGCAATTTTTTTTCAAAATTATAGATTGTTTTATTATTTTTGAGAAAACTGTTAATTTTTTTTTCAGAAAACTGTTTTAACTTTTTTTTATAAAATTATTTTTTTTTTTATAAAATTACATGTAACATTATTTAAGATTACAGATGCCGATATTGTTGGGTGGAGATATCACCGGAGGGGTTAACAGGGTTGACCACATCGAGGGGGGGAGGTGGAGGACTGGGAAGGGAGTTGGTGAGGATCAGAAGTGGAAGGGGGGTTGAAAACATGAGGTTGGGACGGGAGTTGATGGACAGAGGAGGTTTGTGGGAACATTGAAGGTGTGTGTGAGGGTGGGTATGGTGAAGGCATTGGGGTATAATGCAATGGGGAAGGAAGGTACTGGGAAGAATGGAAAGCGGAACTAGAGAAAGGAGAGGGAGTGGTAGGAGGATGGATGGTGGTAGGATGATGGATGGTGGTGGAAGGATGGATGGTGGAAGGATGGACGGGGGGAAGGATGGACAGATGGAGGATGGACAGAGGGAGGATGGACAGAGGGAGGATGTGATGGAATAGTTGCATGGGTAGAATGGGATGCTTCGGAGAGTACAGCCACTAGAGCATTGTGACAGGCTTGCATCACATGCATCTGCTGGTGAGTACTTAAACCTTCCATTTGCCGGACAACTGACTGAAAAAAAATATGTCTCGGCATCTGGTTTGACTCTGCATTCATCCGTTCCATGTAGCTTCTGAGTTCCACGATACTTTGATTTATCATGTTCAACCCAGAAGCTAACTGCTGTCCATAAGTGTGGAAACCATTCTGGACAGATGAGTTCAGACTCAAACAGTCAGACAAGGTCATCCTTTCCTGACCTCTCAGACGCTGTCGGCCAGAACCAAGAGTTGGTAGAGATGTTGCGGCAGTGTCAGAGGGGTGGGGTAAAGGATACTGTAAGTTGTCACCAGCAGCTTCATGTGATGAAGTCTTCCCTGCTGCTGCAGTGCTGGTGGAGGGGATAGAGGGACTAGACAAGAGGGAAGGTAAAGAGGGGTCGGATACCTCGATGTGGTCACCGGTGGCTGTCTCCGAAGGGATCCCTCCAGAGGGAGGCAACTCAGATGCAGGCTCCCGAGTGCTGCAGACGGTGCTAAAAAAAAAGAGAAAAAAATATATATTAATATATTTATATTTCATTTAACATTGCTGAAAAAAAAATAGGTTAAACTTGTAAACAGTTCTACTACAGAAATGGTGTGTGGAATATTTACCTTCTGCTCACCATCGTTGACCGGAGGAACGACAGGGCTCTGTAATGTTTATACGGGGTGCTCCTGCATCCTCCCGATCAACTCGGGGCCTGCATCTCCTTGTTGAAGTCCCTCTTGAAGCGATCCCTGAGCGACCGCCACCGTATGATAACCCTGTCACCTGTGAAGGAAAAAAAAAAAGTGGTTAGTATTCAACACTTCACATGCTGGAATATAAATTACTGAAATTGGAATACTTACGTACAAAATCCCTGGCCCTCGCATCGAGCTCCTCCCAGTTCTCTACAACCTCCGAACACACCTCATCCCATAGCCGTCGGGTGGTTGGTTGGTCGGCATGTAAGCGGTTTGCCATGTTCCACAGCGGCTCCCATGGTTGGACAAACTCAATGAGGAGGTCGACATCAATTACAAGAGCCTCTTCCACATGTCGTTGGGGAGCACGCTGTGAAACCTGTGAAGAAAAAAAATAAAATAAAAAAAAGATTACATTCAAACACATGAGGTTCATTAATCAATCACCCAAATAAAGTGTTACTTACCGCTCCCCGACCACCAGATGCAGCACCTGGACGACGCTGGAATGTCCAGGGAGTCGCTCTCGTGCGGGCACCGGATTCTGAAGACTGTAAAAAAAAAGAAAAAAACATTTTTAGGGTTGTATGGATGCGTAGTTATTGTGTGTGCTGTGATGAATGTTTGTGTTGGGTGTAGAACTATGTATGTGTTTTTTTATTTGCTAAACTTACACTCTGCACACCCCCTCCTTGCATTTCTCCACCCTGCATGACTCCTCCTGGAAACTCCTCAGATTCAGCTTCCTGTGAAAACATAATTCATGCATATAGGGTTTAAAAAAAAAAAAAGGAAAATAAGAGTAAAAGAAAAAAAAAAATTACCTCAGTACGTTGATGATGTGAGGGGGAGCTCTCAGAAGAAGACATTGCTGTGGTCTGGCTGGCTGCTCTCTGCTGCGGCCTGGCTGGCGGGTCTCTGCTGCGGCCTGGCTGGTGGTGCTTCCTGATCAGATCTGCAAGTGTAAAGACACTTGTAAAGCTACTATACAAAGGATCAGAAAAAGCTTTCAGGCCACTATACTTACAGGGAAAATAGAACAGGTTGCCTATCTGCTGCGATCTGGCTGGCTGCTCTCTGCTGCGGCCTGGCTGGCGGGTCTCTGCTGCGACCTGACTGGTGGTGCTTCCCGATCAGATCTGCAAGTATAAAGACACTTGTAAAGCTACTATACAAAGGATCAGAAAAAGCTTTCAGGCCAATATAACTACAGGGAAAATAGAACAGGTTGCCTATCTGCTGCGGTCTAGCTGGTGGGTCTCTACTGCGCCCTAGAGGGTACTTCCTGAATGGATCTGCAAGTATAAGGAGAATTTTAATAACATAGAAAAATAAAAATCTTCATTGATATTAATGTGTGTAATTCCCTGAAACTCTCCCTGAGTATACCCAAGTGTTTGCATGTGTGTAAATTCCCTAACACTCTCACTGAGAGTGTAACCTCACTGTGATTGGATGTGTGTAATTCCCTGAAACTCTCACTGAGAATATACCCAAGTGTTTGCATGTTTGTAAGTTCCCTAACACTCTCACTGAGAGTGTAACCACGCTGTGATTGGATGTGTGCAATTCCCTGAAACTCTCACTGAGAGTATACCCAAGTGTTTTCATGTGTGTAAATTCCCTAACACTCTCACTGAGAGTGTAACCACACTGTGATTGGATGTTTGTAATTCCCTGAAACTCTCACTGAGAGTATACCCAAGTGTTTGCATTTGTGTAAATTCGCTAACACTCTTACTGAGAGTTTAACCACACTGTGATTGCATGTGTGTAATTCCCTGAAACTCTAACTGAGAGCATACCCAAGTGTTTGCATGTGTATAAATTCCCTAACACTCTCACTGAAAGTGTAACCACACTGTGATTGCATGTGTGTAATACCCTGAAACTCTCACTTTAGAGTATAACCACACTTGTATACCAAAAGCCAACACTTAATGTACTTTTTTTGTAGGTATACCCATACTTAATTTTACCTGGTTTTAAAATAATACTACGGACAGTTTTTATAAAGTTTTTATTAATTTTTTTCCACAAGTAGGAGCTACTCTGCTCTTTATTTTAAATACCACAATAAATTAACTCTAAAAAAACAGTAATATACAACAGAAACACCACATACAACTCCACAGTTACCCCACATACAATACACAACACAATTGCAAATATGGAAATAAAATTACAGTACTATGAAAATAAAATTCAGTACACATGCAAAAGAAAAACAATTAAAGTATGAAAAAAAGGCATAATAAAAATACACACACACACAGACATGCAACACTAGGAGGCCACGAACATACATGCAGGAAGGCAGACCACACACACACACAAACACGCAGGCCACACACACACAGACAGACCACACAAACACACAGGCAGACAAGCCACAGACACACAGACATGCCCCACACAAATAGTTTAATACTCACACATTTGCAGGCTTTGGTAGCAGGCCTCTCCGTCCTGGCTTGGTGCTGGGCAGCTGGGCAGGTGCTGTCAGGCCTCTTGCTCCAGGAGTCTTGCAGCTGGGGGTCTTGCTACTGGGCAGGTTTTATAGCTCGCTATCAGGCTCTGTCTCTCCTCAGCTAGGGGTCTTACTGTTGGGCAGGTGCTGTCTGGCTTGCTCTGTGTCTTCTCAGTCTGGCTGGTGCCAGATGTCTGGGCCCAATTATTAATTAGCCCACCTTATATAGGTTTTGGACTGTCTGGAAAAGTATCTTTTTTTCTGAGCATGCTCAGTGAGATCTAGCGGATTCCGCCGGCGGATTCCGCAAAATAGTGGTTCCCGGAGGATCCGCCACCCATAGGCGCCCATTCTACCGCATGGCGGACGACGGAGGATCCACCATCTCCCGCCATTTTGACGGCGCCAAAAAACATTGCAAAGTCTGTTCACCACAGACAGAATCCGCCAGGAATCTGGCGGATCTGCCGAATAGCGGATGTAAAGGACGACCATCCGCCAAAATCCGCCACTAATGTATCTCTATGGGAAAAAATGGTGGATCCGCCACAAGAAAAGCGGATCCACCATTTTCACTTTTGGTGGATTTTGACTGATTTGAAAAAATTGATGTGTGAAATAGGCCTTATCTATGCATTTTTAGTGATGAGTGAGCATGCTCGCCACTACTCGGTACTCACTCGAGCATCTCACTGCTCGAGATGCTCGGAGCTCGCCGAGTATTTCCAGGGTTTCTCAGCGGGAGCTAGAATCCCTTCCCTGCGTGTTTGGTGCTCTTTAGAGAGCCAATGAATATGCAGGAATTGTCTGCAACACACTGTAATGATGTAGCCATGTTGATTGTGGCATTACAGTGATTGGCTGGCCGCACAGCGTCATCAGGTCTGTATCAGACCTAGCACCGCCATGCTCGTCACAGTCTACTCTGGAATCAGGCAGTGTAGGGAGAGGTGCTGCTGAGCTAGAGAGATTTGCTTGTTTCTTAGTTTGTGTAGGTATACCACAATATATTATACACATATCCATCTCAACTAACAGTCCTTCTGAGGACTAATAAAGCTGCATAGATATCAGTGCTAGGCATGCAGGCAGTGTATGTGGCAGACTGGAGTGCATATAGCAAGAGGGTCTATTCCAGTTATGTCTGCTGCTGCTATTGCAGATATTTCTAGACATCACTAATTGTTGCACACTACTTTATATATATATTTAGGGTGAGTGAACACAGTGTGGAATCATCTGCGGATTTTTCCACGTGGATTTGCAGGTAAAACTGCAGGTAAAGTGTCCAGCGGATTTGCCTGCGGTTTTCCCCTGTGGTTTGACACCTGGACAATGGAACAGGTGTCAAACCGCTGCGGAATCCGCAGAAAGAATTGACATGCTGTGGATTTAAAACTGCAGCAAATCCGCATGGAAAAATCCGCAGCATGTGCACTGCAGTTTGAAATCCCATTGATTTGCATTTTACTGTACAATGCCTGCTGATCTGCTGCGGATCCATAGGGCCAAATCTGCTGTGGATCCACAGCAGAATCTGCAACGTGTGCACATACCCTTAAGGTGCACATCTTAAATAAATAAATTTATGTGGGATGAGATGACATTTTCATTGATTCCTTGTTTTTATATTTTATTATGCTTTATTCCTAGTGTTGAGCATTCCGATACCGCAAGTATCGGGTATCGGCCGATATTAGCGGTATCGGAATTCCGATACTGACTTCCGATACTTTTGTCATATCGGATACCGGAATCGGAAGTTCCCATCATGCTATGAGCCTGCTTGCTTTGATTAAGCCAATGGGAATCCTCCGAAGTGTGGGCACATCCTGTTAGGCATGTAGGCATGTTAACTATTGGCATGGCTGTGATTGGCTGCCGAAATGATGTCATGATGCACTATAAAAGCCACCGCAGCCGCCATTTCTGGTTCACTCTGCTGTGAATTCAGTTAGGGACAGGCTGCTGTAGAAGACTGTGAGGGACAGTTAGAAATAGCGATTCCACCAAACATCTAGTGCTTTACCCAGGCTACATAAACCACCACTGTAGCCTTCTTTGCCCTAGCAGCAGTGTTCACAGCTGTCTGCAAGGGCTGTGTGAGTGCAGCTCACGCTGTGGAGTGGGTCCTGCAGCCACGTCAGGCTGTAGGCCACCCAGTATGATCATTGCTGCCTCATACATCTTTTAATTTTTGAGCTGCATTTTTTACATAATTTCAATCTAGTGTGCTTCCATCCGTATCCATATACGTTGGTTGCAAACACTAGTAGTAGACAGCGGAGCTTTTCTGCAGCCTTTCAGTGCTAGTGTCCACTTTGCTGCACTGTTCACGGCTGTCTGAGAGGTCTCTGACTGTGTGTGAGTGCAGCTCACGCTGAGTAGTGTGTCCTGCAGCTACGTCTGGTTGTAGGACGCTCAGCGTGCGTCAGTGCCTCACACATATTTGTATTTGAGTGCAGCTCATTTTTTCTTCTATTAGTGTGCATCCATCCGTCTCCATCTACGGTGGTTGCAAACACTATATAGGAGTACACAGCCGAGCCTTTCTGCAGCCTGTCAGTGCCAGTGCCCACTTAGCTGCACTGTTCACGGCTGTCTGAGAGGTCTCTGACTGTGTGTGAGTGCAGCTCACGCTGAGTAGAGTGTCCTGCAGCTACGTCTGGTTGTAGGACGCTCAACGTGCGTCACTGCCTCACACATATTTGTCTTTGAGTGCTGCTCATTTTTTCTTCTCCTATTAGTGTGCATCCATCCGTATCCATCAACATTGGTTGGTTGCAAACACTATATAGGAGTAGATAGAGGAGCCTTTTTTTCTGGCTTGTGCCCTGCCGGCGCAGCCAGATTAGTATTACCCAATTTTTTTGGAGCCTCATCTTTTGCATTGTAGGTTACCTGCCTGCATTGTAATAGCTCCAAAAAGTTGGTGATACTATCAGTTTCAATTCTTTGTTCACATACTTTGAGTTTGTTTCCAATAAAGAAACCACAAAAAAAGTTCACCAAACACTACATTTGGAACTTGTGTAGGCCACATCAGCTCCTATTAAAGTGTAGTCCACACACACACACTTCATAAAATTAGTGTTTCTTGTACCTGTAACCAGTTGTTCAGGAATAAGCACACTAAGGCCCCCCATTGTACTTTTCTGCCTATCTTAAGCAGTCTGGCAAGATGAAGAAGGCAGGGATTAAGGCGCGTGGGCGTGGGCGTGGAGTTTCAGCAGGGAGAGGATGTGGGGATTCTGCAGGGAGAGGACGTGGAGATTCTGCAGGTAGAGGACGTGGGGATTCTGGGCCTGCTGCGGGCACCAGTGGATCAGCATCCCCCAGTTTTAGCAGGCAACAGTCCTTTATGCGCAGCTTTGTAGGACCTCAACGTACCCCACTGCTGCGGGAGGAACAAATTGAAGCCGTTGTCGGATGGATGGCAGCTAACGCATCGACTTCAATTACTTCCGCATCCTCTCAGGACCAGAGCACCGAAAAGCAACCATCTGTCTCTTCACCACCTGCCAAAGTGCCCAGGCAGTCAGAGAGACATGGACAGGAGCCATCACAGTCTCTACTTCTGTTCTCGGAATCTGTTGGCTTGGAAAGAGGGGGCCAGCCAAGCAGCATTCCTGAATGTGAAGAAGAGGGAGTATGCAGTGATGCGCAACTTCTTTGTCCCTCTGAATCTGAAGAGGCGAGTGGGCCAGTGCCTATGGTCAGCACACCTCAGTACGCATCAGATGATGACGAGACTCAGTTGCCACTTTCTGGTGTGTACGGTGCTGGTGAGACAACCCCGGAGAAGCAGCTGTTTGAAGAGGGGAGGGAAGATGATGAGGTCCTTGACCCATCATGGCGTGAGGAACAGGAAGGTGGTGGGAGCAGCTCGGAGGAAGAGATTCCCCTACCGGCCAAAACAGGAGGCAGAGGGAGGGGGAAGACTTGGTTGCCTGTACCCTCCACTTTGGCACCCGTTAGGAGCATTCCTCATTCCAAAGGCAAAACGGGCGCTCCCAAGACTTGCAGTGCGTGGTCCTTTTTTGACACAGTTGCAGATGACATTTGCTTTGTCAAATACAAGCTGTGTCATCAGAAAGTCAAAAGAGGGAGAAATGTCAGCAACCTCAATACCACAAATATGTGGAAACATGTGCGCACCAAGCACGAGTTGGAGTTGCAGAGACACCCTGAAGACGTAGGCCAACGTACAACACCACCTACCACCTCTTCAGTTCGTGTTGGGGCCTCTTCCTCCAGCTCACACACTGCTGGTTCGGCTTCCTCACAGGGTCGCCAAGGAAGAACCTCTGCCACTGTTGTCCGGAGACCCTGTCAGATTCCACCCATAGCAGAACGTTCCCATCCATCACAGCCATCGGTAGCACAGGCATGGGATAAAAGGCGCCCTTACTCGGCAAACCATCCCCGAGCACAGTCTCTGAATGCTGGCATTGCCAAACTTCTGGCAGTTGAAATGCTGTCATTCAGGCTGGTGGACACTGGCACCTTCCGGGACTTAATGGCATTGGCAGTCCCCCAATACAACGTGCCCAGCCGCTTTTATTTCAGCAGGCAAGCCGTCCCTGCCCTGCAGAAACATGTTGAGGGCAAAATAAAACATGCGCTACTAAACGCCGTTAGTAGCAAGGTCCACCTGACCACCGATGCGTGGACCAGTAACCATGGACAGGGACGATACCTTTCCCTCACTGCCCACTGGGTCAATGTTGTGGAGCCGGGTACAGATCTGGAGAGTGGCGCTGTACGTGTTCTTCCAACGCCACGGATTGCAGGACTCCAGTCTGTACACATAGACTCCTCCTCCTACTCAAGTTCCTCAGAAACAGCAGAGCAGGAGCCTGTTACGACCGATATGAGCACAGCCGTGGCCAAACGTCAACAGGCTGTACTCAAATTAATTTCTTTGGGGAATCGAAGCCACACAGCGCAGGAGCTCTGGAATGCTATCAAGCAGGAGAGCGATGTGTGGTTTGGGCCAGCGAATCTCCAGCCGGGCTTGGTAGTGTGTGACAATGGCCGAAATCAGGTGGCATCTCTTGGCCTAGGCAACCTCTCACACATCCCATGTCTGGCACATGTGCTTAACTTGGTCGTGCAGAGCTTTCTAAGGGACTATCCGGATCTTGATGCACTGTTGCACAAGGTCCGCATAGAGTGCGCTCACTTGCGGCGTTCCAGCACGGCAAGATCGCGCCTCGCTGCTCTGCAGCGACGATTTGGCCTTCCGGAACATCGCATCATATGTGACCTGCCCACCCGGTGGAATTCAACGTTACATATGTTGGAGCGGTTGTGTGAGCAGCAGGCAGCAGTCATGGAGTACCAGCTGCATCAGGCGCAAACAAGTCGCACTGTGCGCCGTTCACACTTCAGCACCATTGAGTGGGCCTCTATGAAGGACATCTGCCTCGTTTTGCGTGCCTTCGATGAATCCACGCGGATGGCGAGTGCAGATGATGCACTAGTCAGCATGACTGTCCCCCTTATCTGCCTGCTTCAACAAACACTGCAAGCACTAAGGGATGAGGTTTCGGAAGAGGTGGAGGATGAGGAGTCCCAAATGCCATCTGCTTCTGGACAGTCTGCGCTACGTGTTTCCTCACAAAGGCCTAGGCAGGGGACACTTTGTGAGGAGGATGAGGAGGAGTCGATGGAGGAGGAAGACATCTCTCCAGAGGAGGGAGGTACACAAACCTCTACTCAGTATGTACAGCGAGGGTGGGGTGATGCAGAGCAGGCCGAGGTCACACCTCAAACAGGGGACAGCGGTTCTTTGGCAGTTGGGAGTCTGCAGCACATGGTTGATTTCATGCTGCAGTGCCTGAGAAACGACCGCTGCATCGCCCACATTCTCCTCTCGGCTGATTATTGGGTGTACACCCTCCTAGATCCTCGCTACCGGGACAGCTTACAAAGGCTCATACCAACGTTGAACCGGGAGCGTAAACTGCGGGAGTACGAAGAGTCACTGGTGCAGTCCATAATGTTTTCCATTCCACCCGACAGCATTGTTGCTAGTGCTTTACAAAGTAGCTCTGTGCATCGAGGCAGTGGAGGAAACTCTGCACAAAGAGGGAGCAGAGGCAGCGCCGCAGCACAAGGCAAGACCACTATGGCCCAAATGTGGCAAAGTTTTGTGTGTCCACCACAATTGTCTACACCATCAGCGACGCCTCGAGTCAGCAGGAGGCAACGCTTCCGTCAGATGGTGTCAGACTACATGTCTTGCCCTGTCGCTGTACTCTCAGATGGCTCTTCCCCCTTCAAGTTTTGGGTCTCTAAGCTGGATACATGGCCAGAGCTTAGCCAGTATGCATTGGAGGTGCTGGCTTGCCCTGCTGCCAGTGTATTATCGGAATGCGTCTTTAGTGCCGCAGGTAGTGTACTAACAGACCGTCGCACGCGACTATCTTCCGATAATGTTGACCTGCTGACTTTTCTGAAAATGAACAAGGCCTGGATCTCCAAAGACTTTGCCATTTCTCTTACAGACTAAATTAGTGGTTGGCAACTCTATCCAGGTCTGCTGGTGTGTTCATTTTTCTACCACCTGAACTATAATACCTGTGCTTCAACACAGCCAGTTGTCGCTCAGATGTGTCGTCTGCACAGAGAAACACACTAGCTCCTGTGTTAGTGGGGTTCAGTAACGCCAGCTGATCCCCTGCTGTGTGGACGGCAAAGTCACCAGCTCCATCAACATTCAAACCACTACTGATTTTTAACCGTGCCCAACTTAGGTCTCTGGCTCCACTGTCTCTACTATTTCCCCTGGCCTCCAACCCCGCCATCTACATCTCTGAAGTGGCGTCAGCACAATCTACACTTGTTCCTGTGTTCCTGTGGCTCAGTCCCATCAGTTTATCCCCTGATGTGTGTCCGGCAAGGTCTCCTGCTCTGTCCACATTCCCATAACCAGTAGTGGGAATGAGGACAGAGCTGGCGAACTTGCCGGACAAACATCAGGGGATCAACTGACGGGACTGAGCACCAGTAACACAGGAACAAGTGTAGATTGTGCTGACGCCATTTCAGAGATGTAGCTGGCGGGGTTGGAGGCCAGGGTAAATAGTAGAGACAGTGGAGCCAGAGGCCTAAGTGGAGCATGGTTAGAATCAGTAGTAGTCAACAACCTCCATAAAAACCGCTGCCCATTGGCCTCTGCATGCGGCATGCGTAATCCTGGGTTCCAACAGCGCCAGTTGGTGTTCAGAAGTGTCGTCTCCACAGAGCCAAACACATTTGTTCAAGTGTTAGTGGGTTTCAGCACTGCCAGCTGTTCCCCTGCTGTGGAGATGGCAAGTCTCCTGCTGCCTTCACCTGCCAAAATCCAGTAGGCCCCAGCCTGCTCCTCGCCTAATCCTGGGCTCCAACAGCGTCAGTTGGTGTTCAGAAGTGTCGTCTCCACAGAGTCAAACACATTTGTTCAAGTGTTAGTGGGTTTCAGCACTGCCAGCTGTTCCCCTGCTGTGGAGATGGCAAGTCTCCTGCTGCCTTCACCTGCCAAAATGCAGTAGGCCCCAGCCTGCTCCTCGCCTAATCCTGGGCTCCAACAGCGTCAGTTGGTGTTCAGAAGTGTCGTCTCCACAGAGCCAAACACATTTGTTCAAGTGTTAGTGGGTTTCAGCACTGCCAGCTGTTCCCCTGCTGTGGAGATGGCAAGTCTCCTGCTGCCTTCACCTGCCAAAATCCAGTAGGCCCCAGCCTGCTCCTCGCCTAATCCTGGGCTCCAACAGCGTCAGTTGGTGTTCAGAAGTGTCGTCTCCACAGAGCCAAACACATTTGTTCAAGTGTTAGTGGGTTTCAGCACTGCCAGCTGTTCCCCTGCTGTGGAGATGGCAAGTCTCCTGCTGCCTTCACCTGCCAAAATCCAGTAGGCCCCAGCCTGCTCCTCGCCTAATCCTGGGCTCCAACAGCGTCAGTTGGTGTTCAGAAGTGTCGTCTCCACAGAGCCAAACACATTTGTTCAAGTGTTAGTGGGTTTCAGCACTGCCAGCTGTTCCCCTGCTGTGGAGATGGCAAGTCTCCTGCTGCCTTCACCTGCCAAAAGCAACAGGCCCCAGCCTGCTCCTCGCCTAATCCTGGGCTCCAACAGCGTCAGTTGGTGTTCAGAAGTGTCGTCTCCACAGAGCCAAACACATTTGTTCAAGTGTTAGTGGGTTTCAGCACTGCCAGCTGTTCCCCTGCTGTGGAGATGGCAAGTCTCCTGCTGCCTTCACCTGCCAAAATCCAGTAGGCCCCAGCCTGCTCCTCGCCTAATCCTGGGCTCCAACAGCGTCAGTTGGTGTTCAGAAGTGTCGTCTCCACAGAGCCAAACACATTTGTTCAAGTGTTAGTGGGTTTCAGCACTGCCAGCTGTTCCTCTGCTGTGGAGATGGCAAGTCTCCTGCTGCCTTCACCTGCCAAAATCCAGTAGGCCCCAGCCTGCTCCTCGCCTAATCCTGGGCTCCAACAGCGTCAGTTGGTGTTCAGAAGTGTCGTCTCCACAGAGCCAAACACATTTGTTCAAGTGTTAGTGGGTTTCAGCACTGCCAGTTGTTCCCCTGCTGTGGAGATGGCAAGTCTCCTGCTGCCTTCACCTGCCAAAATCCAGTAGGCCCCAGCCTGCTCCTCGCCTAATCCTGGGCTCCAACAGTGTCAGTTGGTGTTCAGAAGTGTCGTCTCCACAGAGCCAAACACATTTGTTCAAGTGTTAGTGGGTTTCAGCACTGCCAGCTGTTCCCCTGCTGTGGAGATGGCAAGTCTCCTGCTGCATTCACCTGCCAAAATCCAGTAGGCCCCAGCCTGCTCCTCGCCTAATCCTGGGCTCCAACAGCGTCAGTTGGTGTTCAGAAGTGTCGTCTCCACAGAGCCAAACACATTTGTTCAAGTGTTAGTGGGTTTCAGCACTGCCAGCTGTTCCCCTCCTGTGGAGATGGCAAGTCTCCTGCTGCCTTCACCTGCCAAAAGCAACAGGCCCCAGCCTGCTCCTCGCCTAATCCTGGGCTCCAACAGCGTCAGTTGGTGTCCAGAAGTGTCGTCTCCACAGAGCCAAACACATTTGTTCAAGTGTTAGTGGGTTTCAGCACTGCCAGCTGTTCCCCTGCTGTGGAGATGGCAAGTCTCCTGCTGCCTTCACCTGCCAAAATCCAGTAGGCCCCAGCCTGCTCCTCGCCTAATCCTGGGCTCCAACAGCGTCAGTTGGTGTTCAGAAGTGTCGTCTCCACAGAGCCAAACACATTTGTTCAAGTGTTAGTGGGTTTCAGCACTGCCAGCTGTTCCCCTGCTGTGGAGATGGCAAGTCTCCTGCTGCCTTCACCTGCCAAAATCCAGTAGGCCCCAGCCTGCTCCTCGCCTAATCCTGGGCTCCAACAGCGTCAGTTGGTGTTCAGAAGTGTCGTCTCCACAGAGCCAAACACATTTGTTCAAGTGTTAGTGGGTTTCAGCACTGCCAGCTGTTCCCCTGCTGTGGAGATGGCAAGTCTCCTGCTGCCTTCACCTGCCAAAAGCAACAGGCCCCAGCCTGCTCCTCGCCTAATCCTGGGCTCCAACAGCGTCAGTTGGTGTTCAGAAGTGTCGTCTCCACAGAGCCAAACACATTTGTTCAAGTGTTAGTGGGTTTCAGCACTGCCAGTTGTTCCCCTGCTGTGGAGATGGCAAGTCTCCTGCTGCCTTCACCTGCCAAAATCCAGTAGGCCCCAGCCTGCTCCTCGCCTAATCCTGGGCTCCAACAGCGTCAGTTGGTGTTCAGAAGTGTCCTCTCCACAGAGCCAAACACATTTGTTCAAGTGTTAGTGGGTTTCAGCACTGCCAGCTGTTCCTCTGCTGTGGAGATGGCAAGTCTCCTGCTGCCTTCACCTGCCAAAATCCAGTAGGCCCCAGCCTGCTCCTCGCCTAATCCTGGGCTCCAACAGCGTCAGTTGGTGTTCAGAAGTGTCGTCTCCACAGAGCCAAACACATTTGTTCAAGTGTTAGTGGGTTTCAGCACTGCCAGCTGTTCCCCTGCTGTGGAGATGGCAAGTCTCCTGCTGCCTTCACCTGCCAAAATCCAGTAGGCCCCAGCCTGCTCCTCGCCTAATCCTGGGCTCCAACAGCGTCAGTTGGTGTTCAGAAGTGTCGTCTCCACAGAGCCAAACACATTTGTTCAAGTGTTAGTGGGTTTCAGCACTGCCAGCTGTTCCCCTGCTGTGGAGATGGCAAGTCTCCTGCTGCCTTCACCTGCCAAAATCCAGTAGGCCCCAGCCTGCTCCTCGCCTAATCCTGGGCTCCAACAGCGTCAGTTGGTGTTCAGAAGTGTCGTCTCCACAGAGCCAAACACATTTGTTCAAGTGTTAGTGGGTTTCAGCACTGCCAGCTGTTCCCCTGCTGTGGAGATGGCAAGTCTCCTGCTGCCTTCACCTGCCAAAATCCAGTAGGCCCCAGCCTGCTCCTCGCCTAATCCTGGGCTCCAACAGCGTCAGATGGTGTTCAGAAGTGTCGTCTCCACAGAGCCAAACACATTTGTTCAAGTGTTAGTGGGTTTCAGCACTGCCAGCTGTTCCCCTGCTGTGGAGATGGCAAGTCTCCTGCTGCCTTCACCTGCCAAAATCCAGTAGGCCCCAGCCTGCTCCTCGCCTAATCCTGGGTTCCAACAGCGTCAGTTGGTGTTCAGAAGTGTCGTCTCCACAGAGCCAAACACATTTGTTCAAGTGTTAGTGGGTTTCAGCACTGCCAGCTGTTCCCCTGCTGTGGAGATGGCAAGTCTCCTGCTGCCTTCACCTGCCAAAATCCAGTAGGCCCCAGCCTGCTCCTCGCCTAATCCTGGGCTCCAACAGCATCAGTTGGTGTTCAGAAGTGTCGTCTCCACAGAGCCAAACACATTTGTTCAAGTGTTAGTGGGTTTCAGCACTGCCAGCTGTTCCCCTGCTGTGGAGATGGCAAGTCTCCTGCTGCCTTCACCTGCCAAAATCCAGTAGGCCCCAGCCTGCTCCTCGCCTAATCCTGGGCTCCAACAGCATCAGTTGGTGTTCAGAAGTGTCGTCTCCACAGAGCCAAACACATTTGTTCAAGTGTTAGTGGGTTTCAGCACTGCCAGCTGTTCCCCTGCTGTGGAGATGGCAAGTCTCCTGCTGCCTTCACCTGCCAAAATCCAGTAGGCCCCAGCCTGCTCCTCGCCTAATCCTGGGCTCCAACAGCGTCAGTTGGTGTTCAGAAGTGTCGTCTCCACAGAGCCAAACACATTTGTTCAAGTGTTAGTGGGTTTCAGCACTGCCAGCTGTTCCCCTGCTGTGGAGATGGCAAGTCTCCTGCTGCCTTCACCTGCCAAAAGCAACAGGCCCCAGCCTGCTCCTCGCCTAATCCTGGGCTCCAACAGCGTCAGTTGGTGTTCAGAAGTGTCATCTCCACAGAGCAAAACACATTCGTTCAAGTGTAAGTGGGGTTCAGCACTGCCAGCTGATCCCCTGCTGTGTGGATGGCAAAGTCTCCTGCTGCCTACACAGTCCTACTACTATTGATTTTTAACCGTGCTCCACTTAGGCCTGTGGCTTCACTGATTTTCGTATTTCCCCTGTCCTCCAACCCCGCCAGTTACAGCTCCGAAGTGGCGTCTGCACAATCCACACTTGTTCCTGCGTTCCAGGTGTTCAGTCCGGTCAGTTAATCCCCTGATGTGTGTCATGGGAACTAGTTATGGGAATGTGGACAGAGCAGGCGACATTGCCGGACACACATCAGGGGAATAACTGACCGGACTGAACACCTGTAACACAGGAACAAGTGTGGATTGTGCAGACGCCACTTCGGAGCTGTAACTGGCGGGGTTGGAGGACAGGGGAAATACGAAAATCAGTGAAGCCACAGGCCTAAGTGGAGCTTGGTTAAAATTAGTAGAAGTCTACAACCGATCTTAAAATTTCTTCAATGCAGCCTCAGCCTGCTCCGTGCTTGTCCCTGGGCTTCAACACAGCCAGTTGTTGCTCGGAAGTGCCGTCTTCACAGAGTAAAACACTAGCTCCTGTGTTTTTGGGGTTCAGTAACGTCAGCTGTTCCCCTGCTGTTTTGATGGCAATCTGTCCTGCTGCCTCCCAATTGACAGCACATCAGGCCTCAGCCTGCTAAGTGCTTGTCCCTGGGCTCCAACATCGCCAGTTGCTGCTCATAACTGACTTTGGCACGGGTACTCCCTCCTGCCCAGCTTGGTTCCAGCCCTGCCTGCTGTTTCCGGGAAGTGTCAATGTCAGTTTGCCACCCCAAGTTGCCATGTCGTGTTGCGGTTGGGTTAGCCGAGGCTAGGGTGCCAGCAGTTTAGGTGCTTCCTATGTGGACTGCGGGTTCTGGTAAGAAAGGCTTATTCCATAGTGCCAGTAGGACAAGCACCCCCTGTAGGACTGTGTGATTCGGTAACTGCGGCCAGCTTGCGGCATGCCAACTTTGCTTTTCAGGGGTAACTTCAGCTGCCCCTCCGGGTTCCAGCACCGTCAGCTGGTTCTTGGCAGAGCCTTTGGCCTAGGTGCCTCCATCTCGGTATCCGAGTTCCGGCAACGTCTGCTGGTCCTTGGTAGTGCTTTGTAGCACAGGTACCTCCTGCTTAGTAACCGGGTTCCAGCACCGTCAGCTGGTCCTCGGTTGTGCCATTGGCTCTTATTCCTTCTGCTGCCCCTCCGGGTGCCAGCACTGTCAGCTGGTCCTCGCTATTTCCATTTGCTCTTGCAGCTTATGCTACCCATCCGGGTTCCAGCACCGTCAGCTGGTTCTCGGCAAAGCCTTTGACCTAGGTGCCTCCATCTCGGTATCCGAGTTCCGGCAACATCTGCTGGTCCTTGGTAGTGCTTTGTAGCACAGGTACCTCCTGCTTAGTAACCGGGTTCCAGCACCGTCAGCTGGTCCTCGGTAGTGCCATTGGCTCTTGTTCCTTCTGCTGCCCCTCCGGGTGCCAGTACCGTCAGCTGGTTCAAGAGGACAAAGAACAGGAAGACAACCACCAAGATGCAGAACAACAAGAGAGAGAAGACAAAGAAGCATAAAAAAACAAAGCAGAAGAACATTAAGCATAAGACTAATACTCTGAGCAAATGATATTATCTTATTTATAAGCAGAAGAAGACTAAGCAGTGTATGGGGGTGAGTCCGTTCCTCCTCGTGGTGCCCCTGGAAAAGGCCTGCTGCTGCAGGCCAAACTGAACGCGGACAAATCCTGTTGTAAATCTTTTGTGACAGGCAGAACGGAAGGTGTAAACTTCTAACTTTTCTAGATAACAACTACAGGAATGCCTGACACAAATAAGAATATGATGAAGAAGAATAGGAAGAAGATGAAGAAGTTGAATATGTAGAATAATAATTGTTGAATAAGAAGAATATGAAGAATGTAAGAAAAGGAAGAAGAATGAAAAAAAAGGAAGTAGAAGAATTTAAAAAAAGGAAGAAGAAGAAGAATGTAAAAAAAGGAATAAGAAGAAGAATGTAAAAAAAGGAAGTAGAAGAATGTAAAAAAAGGAAGAAGAAGAATGTAAAAAAAGGAATAAGAAGAAGAAGAAGAAGGTAAAAAAAGGAAGAAGAATAAGAAAGAAGAAGAAAGAAGAAAGAAGAAGAAGACATACATGTCTGGCAAAATATAAATGAGGCTAACATAGTCAATATCTTTGTAACTCCTAACGTCTTTAAAAAAAAAGTTTAATTCCTGCTATTCCATTTGATTGGGCTAAACCTCTATGGCTTTAATGTCTCCTCCACCTCCCACAATACATTCTACATTATTCTTAGTTGTTTTTCTTCATGTAGAATTAACCTACAAGGAAAGAAAGGGTTTTTTTTAATTCCGATATTTTGGCCCCATTGACTTGCATTGGTTCCCGGTATCGGAATCGGCGATACCGATACTTTTTTTTAAGATCGGCCGATCCATTCCGATCCGATATTTTCAAGTATCGGCTGGTATCGCTCAACTCTATTTATTCCATTTTTATGTGTCATAAAAAGGTATATTTTTGCTACATTTTATATATATATATATATATATATATATATACACTAGCTGAGGAGCCCGGAGCAGCCCGGGCATAGTAACTAACTGTGGTTATAACAAATTATAATTATCCCCCATCCCATAGTCCCGTGCCCATATACCCATAATACATATCCTCCGATCCCTTAGTCCCGTGCCCATATACCCATCATACACATCCTCCATCCCATAGTCGATTGCCCATATACCCATCACACATCCTTCATCTCATAGTCCCATTCCCAATCCCAGACATACACACACACACACACACATACATACACACATACATACATACATACACACATTGAGCTTTATATATTAGATATATATATAGTTTAAAGGTGTTCACCTCATGTTTTAAAAAAGTTTTATAGATTTAGTGATGCTGGAAGGAGTAAAGACAATTATTTATTTTTATGTTTAGGGTTCATTTATTTTATTATTGTTTTTAAGTTATATTTTTTGCGCTTCGTTGTGTATTTTTTATATTTTCTAAAATGCATTAGCTTATACATAATATATATATATATATATATATATATATATATATATATATATTAACTTATTTCCAGTGTAGGACTCCATCTTTCTCTTACCGCTTATCTAGTATCTGCAATAATTACACATTGCAGGTTATTAGATCTGCTAGCTTGACACTGACAGGGGGCATTTTAGATCCTGGTTATGGCAAGGCCTAACAGGCCACTGCAGCTGGCTGACCTCCAAGGCCATTAATTGGCCCTGAATCTCCATTGCAACCATCAGTACTGCGTGATCACAGAGTGCTTTTTTGGGTTAAAGAGGGAGCCGCCTCCCTCAAATAACCATCGAAATGCTGCTATCACTATCGACAGTGACATCTAAGGGGTTGAACAACTGTGATCAGTGCTAGCACCAATCGTAGCCATTGCAGCAATGTGCCGCTATAATATACACCTGCCACTCACTGATGATGAAGGTAGGTTCATCAATGGGTTACATATACGTGCAGCGGTTTGCGAGAGCACACGAGTCACGACATATGTCGGGAAGGTGTTAATATACAATATGTTGTGTGTGCAGCATATGATTAGATCAAATTTCAAGCTTTCAGGATGTAGACCACTGTACGCCAACATAGGTCTTGAAAATGGTGAAAAATTAAATTAAATTTTGAAAGTTTTGAATAATCTAAAGTCCCCAGGTGGGTTACCATTGATTTTCATGTTACTATGGTGGGGATTTATTATGACACAGTAGTAATGAACACAATTTATGGCGTACAGCCCTTTTTTATTTTCGTTACACGCTTTGTGCTATCTATAGCAAATGTAATGAAATGCCCCATTGACAGTAGCGGGTTGTCAATAAAAATGAAACAGAATGAAGAGGAAACCTTTCTCTATTTCAGCTAGTTATAAATAGGCGTTTATGCAACGATCTACTCTCTGACTTTCTGTTTCATGTCTGCCCTTGCATTGCCAGTAAGATCCCTGTGAATGGAAGAATTAGCATCATCGGTAGAGGTGCAGGGTGCTGATATACATGATTTATGAATGGAAGCATTTATTGACGGAGGAATGGTATATGTCTAAAGCAAGGAAACCCTTCTTGGTATTAATATCTTTCTTTTTTTTCCCCTTTACACATCGCAGGATGTATTATTGTTCTCAGCATCAAATCTAGGGCAGCATTCAAGTGAAAACAGTAGCAGATTATGGTGCTCCTTTCTGGCCACAAAGTCCAAAATACATCTATTTTTTACAGATTCACACTTGAAATCCATATATAGCAATGGAAATAACTATTTGATCCCTTGCTGATTTTTGTAAGCTTGACCACTGACAAACACATGAATCTGAATAATAAGTAATCCGTATTCATCCAAGGAAGAATCCCTGAATATGACAGATGTGATCAAACTACAACAACAAGGTATTGACACATGAATAAAGTGTCTGTGCACTCCTCCAAACTCAATGTGTATTTAGCATAGGCTTCTTCAGGGGTTTTATGTGTAATTTGTCTTTTGTAAGACTTACTTGGACTAGAAGTAACTTTCTGCCAATAACCATTCCAATGCATGCTAAAATGGCATGCTAAAGACTACATTGGGGGCTCGGTGTGCTATATACAGTGGGGAAAATAAGTGTTTGATCCTTTGCTGATTTTGTAAGTTTGCCCACTGACAAAAACATTAACAGTCTAAGGGTAGGCTAATTTTAACATTGATATATAGAATATCAAAAATAAAATCCAGAAAATCACATTGAATCAATTATATAAATGTATTTGCATTTTGCAGTGAGAAATAAGTATTTGATCCCTCTGGCAAACAATACCTAATATTGGTGGCAAAACCCTTGTTGGCAAGCACAGCAGTCAGATGTTCTTTGTAGTTGAGATTTGCGCACATGTCAGGAAGAATTTTGGTTCACTCCCCTTTGCAGATCATCTCTAAATCACT
This sequence comes from Dendrobates tinctorius, assembly GCF_039654945.1. Classification (NCBI taxonomy): domain Eukaryota; kingdom Metazoa; phylum Chordata; class Amphibia; order Anura; family Dendrobatidae; genus Dendrobates; species Dendrobates tinctorius. The sequence continues at coordinate 92,599,248 of NW_027361696.1, read as the reverse complement.
AAGCTTTGGAGGCTGTCGATTGGCAACTTGGAGTTTCAACTCCCTCTACAAGTTTTCCATGGGATTAAGGTCTGGAGACTGACTAGGCCACTCCATGACCTTAATGTGCTTCCTTTTGAGCTAATCACTCACAGAATCATGCAGGTGTTTATTGGCAAACTTCATACAAGCCTGCACATGTGCCTTCCTGAGAAGGATGACCTTTTTTGTGTTTTTTCTTTGTATTACTGCATTCTGTGCAAGCTGGAGTGTGGCCTCCCTCTCCTGAGCTGGAAATCTAATATATAATGCTCAATGTGGATGTGTGTGTATGAATGTATGTGTGTGTATGTCCGGGATTGGCATCCGCACCGTCACAGCTACAGCCACAAAATTTGGCACAGTCACACTTCTTGACCCCGAGAGCGTCATAGGCTATGTTGTGAGGTGAAATTTTAACCCCACACATTCCAATTCACCAAACAGTTTTGTCCCTTCTACATAATGGGGGAAAAAGTGAAAGGAAAAGTGTTGGAGGCAAATTGACAGCTGCCAGATGTGAACAAGGGGGACTGAAAGAATGAGAGCGATGGTGCCAAAGAGTATATACTGTACAGTTGGTAAGGTGGGGCCCTGACATGAGATACTAACCACACACGGGGAAATAAACACACACACACTACCATGTGCTTCAACACATATACCACCCTCAGCACACATTTAACCACACATACACCAACCTCGCCACATAAAAGTTAAAACACAAAAGTCGCCACTCAAAACTCACCACGCTGTTCCAGAGCTGTTTAAAAGATGAAACATGAGCTGTGATTGGTTGCTATCAGCAACAGTTTTCTTTGTAGACAGTTGTGGTAACTGATGCCTATTATTCTTATCATTTCTATGGTGTTATCATCCTTCTGTAAAGCTGGAAATAACACAATTTATTACTGTGCCAACCCAGACCACCCTCTGACACAGACTGCAGGGGGAGCCCAGTATCACACAAGATAGGATTAGATACATGGCTCAGCAGTCAGTATCACACAGGATAGGATTAGATACACAGCTCTGCAGTCAGTATCACATAGGATAGGATTAGACACATGGCTCAGCAGGCAGTATCACACTGGATAGGATTAGATACACAGCTCAGCAGTCAGTATCACACAGGATAGGAATAGATACACTGCTCAGCAGACAGTATCACACAGGATAGGATTAGATACGCAGCTCAGCTGACAGTATCACACAGAATAGTATTAGATACATGGCTCAGCACGGTAGCACACAGAATAGGATTAGATACACGGCTCAGCAGTCAGTATCACACAGGATAGGATTAGATGCATGGTTTTTATGTTCAATATAATCATTATAATTTGTTATAACTAATCACAGTTGGTTACTATGCCCAGGCAACGCCAGGTTCTTCAGCTAGTTGTATATAAAGCTTCACCAGTCTAGTGTTTCAATGGTAGGGCTCAGTCCTTTTGTCTGCTCTTATTCACACACTGTCGTCAAATGACACATGGTAAGATTTTAATATTAGACAGTGTAGGACTGTCCCGATCAGAGTTACCTTGTCATGGTGGGATGGCTTTTATGCTTTGCTTTTATAACAAAAAGTATTACTAAAAATTCTGTGTTATTTAAATTCACTGTTAGCTTTCTATTTACTTAGTTACAGCAGGGTCTTTGCTCACTTTTTCTCTTATAGGTTTTATATGTTTTGTGGCCAATGTAGACATGCGTTTATGTTTTGCAAGTGTACCAACTCAAGTCAAGCTCAGTTTTTTTATATTTTCTTTGTATTACTGCATTCTGTGCAAGCTGGTGTGTGGCCTCCCTCTCCTGAGCTGGATATTATATATAAGGCTTCATCAGACTGATGTTTCACTTAAAATTATAGACTGTTCATGTCTTTGTCAGTGGGCAAACTTACAAAGTCATCAAGGGATCAAATAATTATTCACTTCACTATATATACAGCTCTGCCAAAAATTAAGATACCACTGCAAAATGTTCAGTTTGTCTGATTTTTCTCTTTTTAGGTATATTTTTGAGTAGAATGTAAATTGCTCAATTATTGTATAAACTGCGGACAACATGTCTTCGAATTTCATAGCACTAAATTTTGTATTTATTTTCAGAAAATGGTCAAAATAACAAAAAATGCAGTGCTTCCAGACCTCACATAATGCTAAGAAAACAAGTTCATAATCATTTAGAAACAACAATACTAATGTTTTAACTCAGGAAGAGTTCAGAAATCAATATTTTGTGAAACAACCATGATTTGTAATCTCTGGTCCAATCCTTATGGTCTTTGGCAAACTTCAGCCTGGCTATCCTTTGCTTCTCCTTGATGAAAGGCTTTTTTTTAGCTTTACATGACTTGAGCCCTGCCTCTAGGAGCCTGTTACGAACTGTTCTTGCCGTGCACTTCACCCCAGCTGCCATTCCTTTTGTAGGGCACTTGATGTCATCCTGCGGTTGCTGAGTGACATTCGAATAAGATGACCGTAATCCCGGTCAGTGGAGTCGTTTTCTCCCTCTGCAGGTCTGTAGCTTTGTTGCCCCCAATGTCTGCTGCTTGACCTTGTTGCATTGTACTGACATTTTTTAAGAATGGAGGCAACATGACGCTCACTGTATCCCTCTGCTAGAAAAGCCAGAATTGAGCCCTTCTTTTCTTCACTCAAGACTTTTCCTTTCAACTCCTTGGCATGGTTAAAAGTTATTTTTTCATTCCTATTACTTTTGGGATATTACTAGTTTTGCCATCCAGCTTGTCCTATTGAAGAGGATTGTGAACACCACAGTAGGGTTTTTTATACTTTCCTTCATTAAATAAGATTTGGTTCCGGTTGATCACCTAATCAGAAGCACATTAAGTAGAATGAGGTGTACTCTGGTTGGAATTCAACTGACACTGGAATGGAATGGCTGTCAGATATGTAGAGAAGCTGATTTTTATAAACTGTGCAGTGGTCTCTTAATTGTTGCCAGAGCTGTATATATATATATATACACACCGTATATATATATATAGATATATTTGACCTATGTGCTCTAATTAACCAGTATAAGGAAGACGAATGTATTAACAATTACAAAGCAGCCAAAATTACAGGATGGACAGCAGGTGTCTATAAGATTGCTGTTTTTAATGATATGAGCCACCATAGGAGGTTGCTTGTGCGCCAGAATTCTCTTACTAGCTGTCAATCATATTAAGGAATGGAATTATATTTTTCTCAATAATCCAGTAAAGTTGCTGAACATACTTTCATTTTCTTATAATCCAGGTGTCATGGGTTTACCGCGATAGAAAGGATCCCGAAAACTGCAGCGTCTGATTTCTCCAACTCCTGCACTGTTTAAAATCACTTCACCTTCATATTAAATGGTTTAGATTTTTAAGCAGTACAGGGGTTAATCTGCTCAGTTGACAGCTCTTGGAAGCTTTCTTGCATTAAGGCTCAGCTGTTCACTGTTGGCCACTCCCCTTTCCTATATATTCTGGGCTTAGGCCATGGTTAGGAGACAGTGGTTTGTGGTTGTTGTTTGAGAAGGCAATTGGTGGATTTATCTGAGACTATTGTCAGGTTTTGGGTGTACTAATCCTTCTCCTCCTACGTTGGTTTTCCCCACTCTCCACTGTTTACCTCTATTGTTTGTGTGAGTATATTTGCATGATTGGTATTTTCTTTTATCCCTGTTAACAGGGTTAACAGGTTTATTTACAGGGGAATACTCAGGGAGGTAAAAGGCTAAACAATACAAATGACAACGGATTTTGCAAGGTGAGGTACAACGATACGGTTAACAGTAGTTCAGTAGCAAGCGTCTTATGAAGTACTAAATCTCTGGCTGCGTACTAAATTGTGCCGATAGCACACTGTCCCTAGTACATATACTGTAGTGGCTGAACAACGGTAAAGGCCACAGTCCTGTATGACTCCAGAGTGGCTTTGCAAGTACTCACGATCCTGAAGTGTTTGGCTCCTGGCTTTATGTCGGCCACCGGGCACACACTGCCCATCTCTCTCTCTCTGGTTTCCGCGGTTGGCAGAGGGTGACAGTGGCCGCTGGTCTGTGTGGGACTGGTGCTCCCCAGACGGAGCACTTCTCTCTCTTGCTGCTACAACACCTGGCTCAGCTCTGCTCTGTGTGCATGGCTATGCTCTGCTGACACGGTTCTGCATGGCTCTGCTCTGCTGGCATGAATCTGCTCTGCACAGCTCTCTCTGCAGGCGATGGGAGCTCCTTCTATATGGCCCGTCGCCACATCAGTACTCTCTGATGGGGAAATGTTTCATTCCCTGATGCAGCATGATTCTAACAGTCACAGCTCATGTGGGGATTGCCTGTTTGTTACCACCTGAGCACGCTCAGTCATGACTAATATCTACAGTTAGGTTCATATATATTTGGACAGAGACAATATTTTTCTAATTTTGGTTATAGACATTACCACAATGAATTTTAAACAAAACAATTCAGATGCAGTTGAAGTTCAGACTTTCAGCTTTCATTTGAAAATTCATTAAAATTGGATGAAATTTTTATGACTTTCAGTTCCTTAACATGTGCCACCCTGTTTTTAAAGGGACCAAAAGTAATTGGACAGGTTAAATAATTGTAAATAAAATGTTCATTTCTAGTACTTGGTTGAAAACCCTTTGTTGGCAATGACTGCCTGAACTCTTGAACTCATGGACCTACCTGTATCTACAGTGGGTACAGAAAGTATTCAGACTCCTTTAAATTTTTCTCTCTTTGTTTCATTGCAGCCATTTGGTAAATTCAAAAAAACTTCATTTTCTTTCTCATTAATGTACACTCTGCACCCCATCTTGACTGGAAAAAAACACAAGTGTAGAAATTTTTGCAAATTTATTAAAAGAAAAAACGAAATATAAAATGGTCATAGGTATTCAGACCCTTTGCTCAGACACTCATATTTACGTCAAATTCTGTCCTTTTCCTTGTGATCCTCCTTGAGATGGTTCTACTCCTTCATTGGAGTCAAGCTGTGTTTAACCGCTCCCAGATCGCCGACAGTAGATAAACGTCGGCACTTGCTGGGCTTTGTGCAGCGCCGACGGTTTTCTACTGTCGGTGGTTTTGTGCCCCCCAGGACCCCCACGTACCTTATAACGTGTGGATCCCAGCGCACAATGCTTCCTGTGACCCCCTGACCACAATGAGACCTGATTGGTTCAGTTCCTGATGATGTCAGCAACACAGCAGCCAATGAGAAAGATCTCTGGGAAAGCTTGCTGTAGCAATGAGCTTTCCCGGCGATCTGACTCTCAGTAACACTGTTTCTCCTCTGATCTCCTGTCAGAACGAGATCAGAGGATAAACAGTGTGACAAGCGCTGCTGGCAACAGCTGTGCCAGGCATCGATCTTGTCACACAGTAAAAATAGCAGGTGCACAGGTTAGGGCTAGCGATATAGTTAGGGTTAGGGTTGGGGTTACTGTTAGGGTTAGGGTTACTGTTAGGGTAAGGGTTACTGTTAGGGTTAGGGATACTGTTAGGCTAAAGTTAGGGTTACTGATAGGGTTAGTTTTACTTTTAGGGTTAGGGTTACAGTTAGGGTTACAGTTAGGGTTATTTTGAGGCTAAAGTTAGGGTTACTGTTTGGCTAAAGTTAGGGTTATTGTTAAGCTAAAGTTAGGGTTATTGTTAGGCTAAAGTTAGAGTTAGGATTAAGCTTAAGCTAGGGTTAGGGTTAGGATAAAGTTAGGGCTAGTGTTAGGCTAAAGTTAGGGTTATGGTTGAAACTAGGGTTAGGGTTGGGACTAAAGTTTGGGTTAGGATTGAGGCTAAAATTAGGGTTAGAGTTGGGGCTGGTGTTAGGGTTGGGATTAGAGTTAGGGGTGCGGTGGGGTTAGAGTTGGAATTAGAATTGGGGGTTTCCATTGTTTATTTACATCTGGGGCTCTACAAATGCAACATGACGCCCGCAGACCATTCCATCAAAGTCTGCATTCTAGAACAGAGCTCCTTCCCTTCTGAGCTCTGCCATGCGCCCAAACAATGGTTCCCCCCACATATGGGGTACCAACATACTCAGAACAAATTGGACAATAACTTTTGGGGTCCAATTTCTCCTGTTACCCTTGTGAAAATAAAAAAATGGGGGCGAAAAGATAATTTTTGTGAAAAAAAATGATTTTTTATTTTCACGGCTCTACATTATAAACTTTAGTGAAACACTTGGGGGTTCAAAGTGCTCACCACACATCTAGATAAGTTCCTTGGGTGGTCTAGTTTCCAAAATAAGGTCACTTGTGGGAAGTTTCTACTGTTTTGGCAAATCAGGGGCTCTGCAAACGCAACATGACGCCCGCAGACCATCCCATCAAAGTCTGCATTCCAGAATGTCACAATTTCCCTTTTGAGCCCCACCTTGTGCCCAAACAATAGTTTTATCCCATATATGGGGAACCAGCATACTCAGGACAAATTGGACAACAACTTTTGGGTTCCAATTTCTCCTGATATCCTTGAGAAAAAAAAAATTGGGGGCTAAAAGATCATTTTTGGGAAAAAAAAAGTTTTTTTTTATTTTCACAGCTCTACATTATAAACTTTAGTGAAACACTTGAGGGTTCAAAGTGCTCACCACACATCTAGATAAGTTCCTTGGGTGGTCTAGTTTCCAAAATGGGGTCACTTGTGGGAGGTTTCTACTGTTTAGGCACATCAGGGGCTCTGCAAATGTGGCATGGCGTCTGATCTCAATTCCAGCTAATTCTGCATTGAAAAAGTCAAACGGCGCTCCCTCCTTTCCTGTTTGGGCAAGCTCTGCCGTGCGCCCAGACAGTGGTTAACCCCCATATATGGGGTATCAGCGTACTTAGGACAAATTGCACAACAACTTTGGTGGTCTAATTTCTCCTGTTACCCTTGGGAAAATTAAAATTTTGGGGCAAAAAGATCATTTTTGTGGAAAAAATATGATTTTTTATTTTCACAGCTCTACGTTATTAACTTCTGTGAAGCACTTGGGGGTTCAAAGTGCTCACCATACATCTATATAAGTTCACTAAGTAGTCTAGTTTCCAAAATGGTGTCACTTGTGGGGGGTTTCCACTGTTTAGGCACATCAAGGGCTCTCCAAACGTGACATGGCATCCAATTCTACATTGAAAAAGTCAAATGGTGCTCCTTCCTTTCTGAGTTCTGCTGTGGGCCCAAACAGTGGTTTACCCCCACATACAGGGTATCAATGTATTCAGGAGAAATTGCACAAAAAATTTTGTTGTTCATTTTCTGTTTTTACCCTTGTGAAAATTAAAAAAAATAGTTCTGAATTAAAATGTTTGTGTGTTTGTGAAAAAAGTTAAATATTTATTTTTTCCTTCCACATTCCATTCATTCATGTGAAGCATGTGAAGGGTTAATAAAGTTCTTGAATGTGTTTTTGAGTACCTTGAGGGGTGCAGTTTTTAGAATGGTGTGACCTTTAGGTATTTTCTGTCATATTGACCCCCCAAACTCACTTCAAATGTGAGGTGGTCCTTAAAAAATGGTTTTGTAAATTTTGTTTTAAAAATGAGAAATTGCTGGTCAGCTTTTAACTCTTATAACTTCCTAACAGAAAGAAAACATTTCCAATATTGTGCAGATGTAAAGTAGACATGTGGAAAATTTTATTTATTAACTATTTTGTGCGATATGACTCTCTGATTTAAGGGCATAAAAATTAAAAATTTGAAAATTGCAAAACTTTCAAAATTTTCACCAAATTTCCATTTTTTAACAAATAAGTGCAAGTCATATGAGATTTTATGACTATCATGAAGAATATGTCATGAGAAAACAATGTCAGATTCACCAGGATCCTTTGAAGCATTCTAGAGTTAGGACCTCATAAAGTGACCCTGGTCATCATTGAAAAAATTGGCCCGGTCAAGAAGGCAAAAAAAGACTCTGGCACGAAAGGGTTAAATAAACTGATAGGACTTGATTTGTAAAGGCACACACCTATCTATATAAGACCTCACAGCTCACAGTGCATGTCAGACCACTGAGAATCATGAGGTCAAAGGAACTGGCCAAGGAGCTCAGATACAGAATTATGGCAAGCCACACATCTGGCCAAGCTTACATAAGAATTTCTGCAGTACTTAAGGTTCCTAAGAGCACAGTGACCTCCATAATCCTTAAATGGAAGAAGTTTGGGATCATCAGAAGTCTTCCTAGACCTGGCTGTCCAGCCAACCTGAACTATCATGGGAGAAGAGCCTTGTTGAGAGATGTAAAGAAGAACCCCAAGATCACTGTGGCTGAGCTCCACAGATGCAGTAGGGAGATGGGAGAAAGTTCCACAAAGTCAACTACTGCAACCCTCCATCAGTCAGGTGTTTATGGCAGAGTGGCCCAATGGAAGTATCTCTTCAGTGCCAGACACATGAAAGCCTGCATAGAGTTTGTAAAAAAAACATATGAAGGACTCCCAGACTATGAGAAATAAGATTCTCTGATCTGATGAGATGAAGATAGAACTTTTTAGTGATAATTCTAAGCGGTATGTGTGGAGAAAACCAGGCACTTCTCATCACCGGCCCAATACAATCCCAACAGTGAAAAATAATGGTGGCAGCGTCATGCTAAGGGGGTGTTTTTCAGCTGCAGGGACAGGACAACTGGTTGCAATTGAAGGAAACATGAATGCAGCCAAGTACAGAGATATCCTGGAGGAAAATCTCTTCCGGAGTGCTCTGGACTTCAGACTTGGCCGAAGGTTTACCTTACAACAAGTCAATGACCTTAAGCACACAGCTAAAGTAACAAAGGAGTGGCTTCAGAACTACTCTGTGACCATTCTTGACTGGCCCAGCCAAAGCCCTGACCTAAACCCAATTGAGCATCTCTGGAGAGACCTGAAAATGGCTGTCCAGCAGCTTTCACCATCCAACCTGATGGAACTGGAGAGGATCTGCAAGGAAGAATGGCAGAGGATCCCCAAATCCAGGTGTGAAAAACTTTTTGCATCATTCCCATGAAGACTCATAACTGTACTAGCTCAAAACGGTGTTTCTAGTCAATACTGAGCAAAGGGTCTGAATACTGATGACCATATGAGATATAAGTTTTTCTTTTTGAATAAATTTGCAAAATTTCTACATTTATGTTTTTTTCAGCCAAGATGAGGCTCAGAGGGTAGATTAATGAGAAAAAAATGAATATTTTAGAATTTACCAAATGGCTGCAATGAAACAAAGAGAGAAAAATTTAAAGGGGTCTGAATACTTTCCATACTCACTGTATGTACTCTTAAAGACATGAATACAGTTGAATGTTGGGATGATACAATGGCCGGGGTCATTGCCAAAAGTGTTGGAACCCTTGAAATTGTGACAGAAAATAAAGTATTTCTCCCAGAAAATTAGATAACAGGAATAATAGAATAATTTTGATATTTGAAATAAGAAACTTAACCAGATAAGATCTCAAGTGCAAAGGTATCAACACAGCTAATAAAAGCCAATAAAGATTACTCTAGCAGTTTCAAAACAGTTCAAAACATAACAGTGGGGAAACAAATGTTTCTGAATTCAGTTACTCATGCATATACGATTGCGTTCACTGTGGTAGGTTTCTATGTTATATAACAGTCAAAAAGAGAAGAAAAATACTTCTGTATTTAATTACTCATCCATGTACTATTACATGTTCTGTGGTACATTTTGGTGGCATATAACACTCCAAATGTTTTTCTGGATTCAATTACTCATCCATATACTACTCTAATACATTTTTGTGTTATATAACAGTTGAAAATGCGTGAAGAAATTCTTCTGTATTCAATTACTCATCCATATACTTTTACGTGTTCTATGATACATATTGGTGTTAAATAACACTCCCAAAAAGCGTTGAAATATTTTTATGTAATAGATTACTCATCCATATATGCTATTACATACTGTAATTTGATACAGCCCCCCCAAGGAAACCCATGTCAACATAGACGCTGCTCACTGGCTCTCCCCTGTGGGACAATATCGGTAAGAACCTGGATCATGTGACTACTTTGGATTTTTCTTAGCATATGCATGTATTTGACTGAGAGGCTTGTTTTCTGATCACTTTAGGTAACCCCTTGTTGGGAACTTCTATTTTGTTTTGCATATTGTGTGTCCCTCAGCAATACCATGTTGTACTTTATATGGCTAGAACTGCTATAAGCACTTGCACTTTACCTAAGGCATCTCTTGTACTAACTTACTAATAATTCATCCAGAATGGATGAATGGATGAATGGATGAATGGAGTATCCACTTTACCTTCTATATGAATGAGCCATTATTTTCTTATTCTTACTATGTCCTTCATTATTACCTAGTCAATATATGTTCATTGAATGCTTTAGCTTTTTTTTACATGTGTTGATACATATTTTTTTAGAATAAATAAACTTTATGACTTTTTTATGGACCATTGTTCCGATTTTATTCTAGTGTTTCCATTACATGCTGTGTGGTACATTTTGATGTAATATAACTAAAAATGAGCAAACTCTTTCAAAAAAGTTTGCAAATCTCAAATTCGGCACAAACGTAGTCCATTCAGATTTGTGTTTCTCGAGTAATTTTACTCAAAGTCTGGAAAATTTGATCACAGTTCGGTAAACTAATGCTTTTGTAATGACTTTGGCTAGAATAGTGGTGTTGTATGATGAGCGAGGAGGGGGGGCAGGAGAACGATTTTGATGAGGGGAGGGGGTGTGTCAACTTCATATTTTCTGCAGAGTAATTTTTTCCATCTGGTGGGTTGCCTGTAGTGGAGCGTGTGTCCGAGGCTTTTTATACTGTTTCTACTCTGTGGAAATTATTACCGCTTTAGTGGTGTGTGACAATAAGTTTTTGAAATATGGACAATTCAAGTTGGGTATCTTTCATATGTGTTGCCTGTAGAAGTAGAGCTATCTACATTTTTCTGCCAATAGTACTGTATGAAACTGATGTTTGTGGCATCTGAGTGTGTCGCTCCTTTAAAAACCAGGTCCTCATTGAAACATCAATTAAAAGCTGTAAATGCTGAGCCAGGCCCTGATACCTCTTGCATGGCCCATGGCTGACTGCTTCTGCTCCATTTGCAAATTTTTACTGTAGGTCAATTGATGCCACTTTTCATGGTTTCTGCCCCTAGTTTTAGCTGTTTGGTAAGCTTTTTGTCTCCCATTAAGGTGTTGTGAATAGTTTTGGTTTTGCCTCCTATTGAATTTAATGTGGTTCGGGTACGTTCATCAAATTGTTCAGTGAACATGTTCGTTGAATATCTAAGCATTAGGTGAATCAACCTGAAACTTAAAAGGTTTGCCCATCTTTAAATATTCCACTCTAAAAAAGGGTTATTGTTTTCTGTATTCATTTACTCATCCATAGAGTATCATGTGCTCTGTGGGCAACAAAGATGTCAGAATCATGTGAGACTCTTGAAGGATTGACCTGAGCAACATTGTAGCCAGAGGAATCTGTCACAAAAGTGGATGTGGCAGGATCCTGAGGTCCAAAACCATCCTCTTTCCCAGAACCAACAAAGTGAGAACCCAGGCCTGAACCTAGACGCAATCTTCACCAGTAGGGTTCTGGGTTTTTATGCAATGTGGATGGGAGAGCCAGGATCCAGAAACTGGTGAAAGGACTGAGGGACTTAGGCTGGTCGGAAGAGACAAGGAGATAATCCAGGACCAGGGCTGGAGAAATATTAACAGGCCCTTAAGGTATAAACAGTTGGCATCCCGGGGAAGGTAGTTACTTACGGCCCTCAGTGGAGATGGGGACCCATCTTCATATATCGTTCAACCAGTGAGCAGTTGAGACAGAACACTTGCCTTGAAGTCTGCAAGAGCAGACAGCTGGAACCAGGGTAATTTTACTTAAAATGGAGGGGGCAACATTGCTGGTATGTGGTGAGTGTGATCTGAGAAGGAAGGGAGCGCACTGAACCCTTCTTGAGGAATTAGTGGGCCTAGAAAAAGCTATTTAAAGCAGCTAAATAATGTGGCTACTACCACCCTGGAGAGATTGAACTGTCCTTGTGGTTCCCACCTAGTATGTGGGAGCATACGATGGTGAAGGTGATAAAGGGGGCTGTCACCCATTTTGACAAGTCAAGGGACAAAACCCAAAGCCAGGCTACTTACAGCCCAAGGGAATTGGGCTCCAGAAAGCAGGTGAAGGCATTCCTTACCACCTCCCGAGGAAAGAGAAGAAAAAGTGGACACCTGAAAAATATTTCTGTATTACCCTCCTTAATTTTTTTTTCCTGGCATTGTACTTTGTGCAAACCCTTTTACGAATGTAGGAGTACATCAGCTACACTTTAAAAAAAATTGAATGAGGCCCACCAGTTGTTGCCTTTCAGGGGTTTATGGATGACACTCCTTATAATTTTTTTTCTTGCCTTTGCACTTTCTGCAATGCGTTTATGAGAATACGAGTACATCAACTAAACTGTCAAAATATTGATACTTTGCATCATGACCCCTTCTAAACTTCCTCCATCCTCCAATCCTCCTCCATCCTCCAATGATCTTCCCATGATTTTGGTTCAGGTTGATCTTAGTTTCATCTGTTCAATTAATGCGTTTCCAGAACTTGTCTGGCTATTTTAGATGTTTTTAGGCAAAGTGTAATCTGGTCTTTTTATTTTTAACGCTGATTAATGGTTTACATCGTGTGGATTATCCTCTGCATTTACTCTCATTAAGCCTTTTCTTTATCAGAGACTTCGATACTGAAATGCCTACTTTCAGGAGAGGTTCATTTGGGTGGATGTTGAGAAGGGATTTTACTTTACCACGTAAAGGATTTTGCAATCATCCACCATTGTTATCTTCTGTGGATGTCTAGGCATTTTTGAATTTCCAAGCTCACCAGTGCGTTTTTATTTTTTTCATAAAGTTTCAAAGTGTTGATTTGGCCAGTCATAACTTTTCTGCTATCTCTCTGATCGCATGTTGTGGCTTCAAAGCAACAGCTTCCAAATGCAAATGCTACACCTAGAATCAAGTCCAGACCTTTAACTGCTGAAATAAAGATGGATATATGAGAGACTAGCCCATGTGGCCCATTGAAGAGTGTTTGAGATAATTGTCCAATTACTTTTGCTCGCTTTAAAAAGAGACAGTTACATATTAAAGAGATGTAATTCCTAAACCCCTACTCCAATTTGGATGTGAATACCCTCAAATTAAAGCTGAGAGTTTGCACTTTAGACCCATATGGACTATATAACTGTGTCTTGAATATGTTTAGGTAAATGTCTTTGAACTTTACTGTATATGTAAATATTAGTGTTGAGCGATACCGTCCAATACTTAAAAGTATCGGATCAGATGGTATCGGCCGATCTAAAAAAAATATCGGGTATAGCCGATTCCGATACCAGAAGTCCCATTCAAGTCTATGGGACTTCCGGTATCGGAATAAGAAAAACCCTATTTTTGCCTTGTACAGCCTCTCTGGGGTCTGTACGGGCCTTTCGGGGGGCTGTGCCGGCCTGCCGGGGGGTCTGTGCAGGCTCCGGTGGTCTGTGCCGGCCTGCCGGGGGGCTGTGCCGGCCTGCCGGTGGTCTGTGCAGGCTCCGGTGGTCTGTGCCGGCCTGCCGGGGGGCTGTGCCGGCCTGCCGGTGGTCTGTACAGGCTCCGGGGGGCTGTGCCGGCCTGCCGGTGGTCTGTACAGGCTCCGGGGGGCTGTGCCGGCCTGCCGGGGGGCTGTGCAGGCTCCGGTAGTTTGTGCAGGCATCGTCCGATGGGACTACAAGTCCCATCGGGCGATGCCTGCTACCATGACAGTGATTGACACATTAGCCAATGATGGGACAGTAGTAGTCCCATCATCCGGCTAATGTGTTGAATGTAAAAAAAAAAAAAAAAAAAAAAAAATTACATGCTACATACATGCTACATACATGCTACATACATACAACATGCATACTACATATATACTACATGTAACATACATACTACATGCATGCTACATACTACATGCATGCTACATACTACATACATGCTACATACATACTACATACATAATGCATATATACTACATGCATGCAACATACATACAACATATATACTACATGCATGCAACATGCATACTATATATATACTACATGTAACATACATACTACATATATACTACATGCAACATGCATGCTACATACATGCTACATACATACTACATATGGCATAAAGTGAGACTAGGGACTTTTTTTTTTACAGTGGTGGAGGAATACAGTGCGGAAGGATACCTACCTTCCATCATTGTATTCCTGGAGCTGGTAGAGAATGGTAGCATCAGCTGATGCTGCTGCTCTCCACGCAAGATGGACGTGGGACCCTCGTGGACTTCTGCGGATCGGGGTATGTATATTGGTGTTTTTTTATTTTGATATTTATTCCTCAGGCGACAATGGCTTCGGGGATCAAAGTGACAAGTGACGGTGAGTATGTACTCTATGTTATATGTACAGTATGTCTATATGTATGTATTGTATGTAGTATATATGTATGTTGCATGCATGTAGTATATATGCAGTATATATGTAGTATGCATGTTGCATGCATGTGGTATATATGTAGTATGTATGTTGCATGCATGTAGTGTATGTATGTAGTATGTATGTAGCATGTATGTGGTATGTATGTAGTATGCATGTAGTATGTTGCATGTATGTAGCATGTAGTGTGTATGTTGCATGTATGTAGCATGTAGTGTGTATGTTGCATGTATGTAGCATGTAGTATATATGTAGTATGTATGTTACATGTAGTATATATAGTATATATGTAGTATGCATGTTGCATGCATGTAGTATATATGTTGTATGTATGTTGCATGCATGTAGTATATATGTATTATGTATGTAGTATGTATGTAGCATGTATGTAGTATGTATGTTACATGTAGTATATATGTAGTATGCATGTTGCATGTATGTAGCATGTATGTAGCATGTAATTTTTTTTTTTTTTTTTTTGTACATTCAACACATTAGCCGGATGATGGGACTACTACTGTCCCATCATTGGCTAATGTGTCAATCACTGTCATGGTAGCAGGCATCGCCCGATGGGACTTGTAGTCCCATCGGACGATGCCTGCACAGACCCCCGGAGCCTGCACAGACCACCGGCAGGCCGGCACAGCCCCCCGGCAGGCCGGCACAGACCACCGGAGCCTGCACAGACCACCGGCAGGCCGGCACAGACCCCCGGAGCCTGCACAGCCCCCCGGCAGGCCGGCACAGACCACCGGAGCCTGCACAGACCACCGGCAGGCCGGCACAGCCCCCCGGCAGGCCTGCACAGACCACCGGAGCCTGCACAGACCACCGGCAGGCCGGCACAGACCCCCGGAGCCTGCACAGACCACCGGCAGGCCAGCACAGACCACCGGCAGGCCGGCACAGCCCCCCGGAAGGCCGGCACAGACCACCGGAGCCTGCACAGACCACTGGCAGGCCGGTACAGACCCCCGGACAGTCGGCACAGCCCCCCGAAGGCCCGAACTGACGGCGCATCATGATTACGTCATTTCGGCAGCCAATCAGAGCCACAAAAGTGGCTCATTGCATTTTGGACTTCCGATTCCGGTATCCGATACGAAAAAAGTATCGGTACTCGGTATCGGAATTCCGATACGGCAAATATCGGCCGATACCCTATACTTGCGGTATCGGAAAGCTCAACACTAGTAAATATATATATAACAAAAGTATTAAGCTCCACATTTTGCGAAAAAGAGTGACAAAAAATATTTTGAATTTTTTTTTTACCATAATTGAAGCTAGAAGACTATAAAATAGCCAAATAATGCTGTAGTAGTAGGGTAGAATTAATTTCCTCTTCTGGGATAATCTTTTGTGGTGAGTGAAAGGTTTTTAAACTTATACTCCATAATGTCTATAGTGTCAGCATAAGCTACAACTCTGCTGAGGCCTCCATTGTAGCAGCACAGTAAGCTCCCTAAATGAACCAAAGGAACCTCATGGCTATCAAAGCTACATTGTATAAATAAAGATAAAAATGGAAAATAACATTAGCAGCTAGCTAACTCACTATATCAGTGGTCATAACCATAGATACCTAAGGTCCTGTAACGCCTGTACATGAGGAAAGAGACATAACGAATCAGAGAAACTATACTGCATTTCTAATTAAAGTTATTTGCTCATATTATTTTTATTATTATTATTATTATTATTATTCCTGCTATATACTGGAAAAGGATCTTGCATATGGGAATAGCTCTTTAAGAATACAAAATGGATGAGTACTGAATGGGTTAAAAATGCGTCTTCCATGCATGAAAATATTACTAAATGTAAATTTTAGTTAACTTTTCTTTCTTTTCTAATATATGGGTTTTTTTATTCACTTGCTTCATGAACTCCATGTACTCATCCATCAGATGTGTTGGTTACTTGAAAACTGAGTAACACCTAATGTATTCCTTTTACTATAAATGGGGCTAGAAAACTGAAATAGCCAACTAATACTGTAGTTTGCTGCAGGGTAGAATTAATTTCCTCTCCTGGGATAATCCTCTGGGGCCAGTGAAGGGTTTTTAAATGTATACTCCACAATGTCTATAGTGTCAGCGTAAGCTACAACTCTGCTCAGGCCTCCATTGCGGCAGCACAGTAAGCTCCCTAAATGAACCAAAGGAACCTCATGTCTATCAAGCTGCAATGTATAAATTAAATATAAAAAAGGAAAATAACATTTCATAAATTATTTGTTTTAGATTCTGCAAGGAGTATAATGGTTTGCGTATGAACATTACCCATTTTGGATATACATTTTAATTCACTGCTGTTTCTTGGTTTCTCCGATTTCTCCCCACAACTTATTTTTTTATGTTGTCTTTTCTACAAGATTTAGGGCCTTCTATCACCATGATAACAGTATTAATGTGAGATGTTTTTTTCTTCCGCTTCATTATTTTACTTAAAACTTAGTATATGACTGCTATGTATTGCAATCTATGTATGTAATCTTCCACTGCCTAAGTATTTAAAAATGACATTTTCCCAAATTTTTCATGTTGAATTGGACAAATGACATAATAGTGGTTGCAGAGCAGAATAAAACATTTTTTTTCATTTTGCAAATATATTAGCAATAAAAATGTTTGCTACCTTAACAATTATTTTTATTAAGTACAAATGGTTATTGCCAGAGAGATTTCACTGGGAGAGTATACTTCTTTCTCTTTCTGATGCTGGCCAATCATAAACAGACAGCAACACACTGGGAAAAGAACACGCCTACTTAATAGCTAAGTGTGATTAATTAACAGCTGTCATCTCTCATCTCCAGCAGTCAGGATGGGAAAATGGCTGGCACAGCAGTGTTGGCAGCACTGCATTTGCTTTGCCAATGCTAATGTGTATTTGATACTACCAAAAAGCTCATTTGAATTTGAGATGACAGCTATTTGAAGTGTTTGCAAAGAGACTTAGCTCTGAAGCTTTGCCTCTCCCCTGACACAGTTGGAGATGATAGCTAAGAGCTATTAATCTCACTCAGGTCTGCTTTTCTCAAGTACATGTCATCACTCTCTAGTATGTAGTGCAGGCTGTGTCACTATGTCTCACACTGAGCCTGTTGTAAGCGATTAAAGGGTGTGTGCTTCTTTTCCCAGAGTGTTGCTGTCTGCTTATGATTGTTCAACATCAGAAAGAGGAAGACGTACACATTCCAAGTGAAATCTCTCTGGTAATGTTCACTGTACTTAAAAAAAAAATAACCGTTTAAGCGCCAAACACTTTGATTGCTATCATCTGTGCAACGTAGAGTCGAAATTAAAAATAATATACTGTATATATGTTTAACTCTGCTCTGTAGTCAAACAAGCCTGGTCGATGCCAGAGAGTAGAGCAGTACCAAGGGAAATACCAAACACAGAGTCAGAGGAACGCCAAAAATGGCCAGTACCAGTCAAAAGCAGAAATACCAGAAGCAAGAGAAAGGAGCAGGTCAGAGCCAAAGCAGAGTTGGGTACCGGAGAGTCCAAACACGAAGGGAAACACTGACTCTGGATGTGAAGAGAGGAATGAACAGATTCGGGCACAGTCAGCAAAACACAGCAGGACAAGTTAGGATATAACCAGAGACAGCTACTCACTCCTTAGGGAGAAAATATAACTGACACTGCCTGCAGGATGCAGCGCAGAGATATAGCAGACCTGACACCAGAACAAGGCAGAGAAAAGTTTACCCCTGACATGACCAGACCAGGGAAAACCCAGTCTGGATCATGACAGTACCCTCCTCTCAAGGGGGGCCACCAGACCCCCAGGTTTCCCAGGATAACGCGCATTAAAAGCCCGGATCAACTGATCTGCATGGACTGATTATGCCGGGACCCAAGATCGATCCTCAGGACCGTAACCCCTCCAATGTACCAAGTACTGAAGCGAACTGCGAACCATCTGAGAATCAACAATCAGTTCAACTTCATACTCAGTCTGACCATCCACCAAGCCAGGAGACGGAGTGTCATGTCGGACGCTGTTCACACCACAGCATCCGGCAGGCAGAGGTAGTTCCACCTCCAGCCACTATAGCCTCAGTGGCGCCGGCCTGATCTTCAGGCTCTCGGGGGTTAATCCTGCTGGAGACCAGGTTGGATGGTTAGTCACGCCCACGGTCTTTAAATAGTCATGCTGGCCTATGGGCGTCGCCGATTATAGCTTGTGTTTCATACCAAGTGGTTCCGGTCTGGAGTGGAGGTGTTCAAGAGAGAGAGATTCATATCTGGTGTCGTATGATCCGTCGTTATCCTTTCTCCTTCCCATATTTGTGTTTAGTTGTGCCCTGTTCACATTACTGTTTATTCCTGTGTGTGTGCGGCGCAGTGCAGTTTAAGTTCTCCCTGTCTGTCATTATTTGTGTGGGAGCTTTGGTGGTGACTTCTCACTGGGTGGAGGGTGGAGGGTTAAGTGCAGGGCTGAGCAGGAGATAAGGAAAGGTCGGAGGCTCAGGCATTTGCACCTTCAGCAAAAACCCTGGGTTGAGGGTCAGACAGGGTTTCCCCTAGTAAAGGGACACCACAGGGGCCCCGGGTCTTTCAGCCTTAGTTGAACTTAGCCCCCGTGACATTATAATCGGCCCACATTTTTCAGGAGTCCATGGATCCATTAGATTCCATAACCCGCCAGTTGGCGGCGCTGTCCATACAGGTCTCCGAGTTGAATGGGGCAGTTCAGCAGCATGGCCTGGTAGTAGCAAAGGTGCAAACGGCATCTGCAGGTATCGGTGCAGAGCCGAAGTTTCCGCTGCCAGAACGATTTTCAGGCGATCGCAGCAAATTTGTCGTATTTCGGGAGGCCTGCAAATTATACTTCCGCATGCGGCCAATATCCTCAGGTAATGAGGCCCAGCGAGTAGGGCTGGTGTTGTCATTACTGAGTGGTGACCCCCAAGCATGGGCATTTTCCTTACCACCTGACTCTGCTACATTTCATTCGGTCGATAATGTTTTTTCTGCCCTCGGGCTCATTTACGATGACCCTGACCGACTGGCTCTAGCGGAATCTAAAATCCGCGCCCTCCGCCAGGGGGAGCGCTTGGCAGAAGACTATTGTTCGGAATTTCGCCGCTGGGCTGTAGACACACAGTGGAATGACCCAGCACTGCGGAGCCAGTTTATTCATGGGGTATCAGGGAGGGTGAAACAAGCCCTCCTGATGTATGAGACTCCGGCATCATTGGAGTCTGCCATGAGTTTGGTGATACGTATTGATCGCCGTTTTCGTCAGGGGGCACAGGAGACGCTACCTCTGGGGGAAAACAGAGGTGCAGGTGTGGTTGAAGTAGATGAGTCCCCTGAACCTATGCAGATTGCTGGCGTGGCACAGGTTCGGCCTCGCGCTCCGGGAGTCCGGAAGTCCGGAGCATGTTTCTACTGTGGTAAAGGTGGTCATTATGTTAACGTTTGCCCGGTACTACCTAAGAGGGTCACACCGGCGGAAAACTGTTAAGCTCAGAGGGTATGGAGGAGACCCAACTGAGCGTATGCATATCCTCCATGATGGTATCTCAATGTATGCTCCCTGCCAAGGTTATTGTCGCCGGCAGAGAGCTACCTATATCAGTGTTTGTGGATAGCGGTTCCGCCACCAATCTCATAGATGAGGAGTTTGCACACACCGCCGGGTTTAAGATTGAAAAACTTCCTCACCCCATACAGGTGGTGACCATTAATGCTGTTCCCCTCCCTCAAGGGGAGATTACTGAGTTTGTGGCAGAGGTGAAACTCCACATTGGGGTCCTACATTCTGAGTCGGTTACATGTAGGGTCCTCCGTAATCTCCCAGCTCAAATGGTCCTGGGTTTTCCATGGCTGTCCAGGCACAACCCGGTAATTGATTGGAAAACTCAGGACATAGTACAATGGAGTGGTTTCTGCCAAGACAATTGCTTGGCCACATGTGTGTCCGCCGTGACGCCCAGCCTGCCGGAGGCTTTGCAGGATTTCGCGGATGTTTTCTCTGAGAAGGGTTGCTCAGAACTGCCTCCACATAGAGCCTATGACTGTGCTATTAGGCTAAAACCCGGGGCCAAATTACCTAAGGCCAGGATGTTTAATATTTCTGGTCCTGAGAGACAAGCTCTGAAAGACTACATCGCGGAGAGTCTGAGCAAAGGTCACATCCGGCCTTCGTCCTCGCCTGTAGCCGCGGGGTTTTTCTTCATTAAGAAGAAAGATGGGGGGTTACGCCCGTGTCTGGATTTCCGAGAGTTAAACCAGATTACTATCCGTGATCCCTACCCAATGCCGTTGATCCCGGATTTGTTCAACCAGGTAGCGGGGGCAAAATGGTTTTCCAAGCTGGACCTCAGGGGGGCGTATAACCTCATAAGGGTCCGTCAGGGGGATGAGTGGAAGACGGCGTTTAACACTCCTGAGGGTCATTTTGAGAGTCTGGTTATGCCGTTTGGGTTGACCACCGCGCCTGCCGTTTTCCAACATTTTATTAATGATGTCTTTGCTCATGTCCTGGGGAGATTTGTGATTGTATACCTGGATGATATCCTCATTTATTCTAGCGATCGGGACACTCATTTGCAGCATGTTAGGCAGGTGTTACAGTTGCTCCGGGAGAACCAGCTCTATGCTAAGCTGGAAAAATGTTTATTTTTTGTCCAGGAGTTGCCCTTTTTGGGATATATTGTGTCCGCAGCTGGTTTTAAAATGGACACCGCTAAGGTGCAAGCGGTGTTGCAATGGGAGAGGCCGGAGAGTCTGAAAGCACTCCAGCGGTTCCTGGGGTTTGCGAATTATTATAGGAAATTTATAAAACACTTTTCGACTGTCGCCAAACCGCTCACGGACATGACAAAAAAGGGTGCCGATCTGGCGAACTGGCCTGAGGTGGCTATACGTGCATTTGAGCGTCTGAAGAATAGTTTTGCTTCAGCCCCCATTCTGGTGCAACCAGACGTGTCTAAACCTTTTGTGGTAGAGGTTGATGCGTCGGAGGTGGGAGTGGGGGCAGTACTGTCTCAAGGCTCGTCCTTGAGCGAGATGCATCCATGCGCCTACTTCTCCAAGAAGTTGTCGCCGGCCGAACGGAATTATGATATCGGCAACAGGGAGTTGTTGGCCATCAAACTGGCTTTTGAGGAATGGCGACACTTCTTGGAGGGGGCGGCTCACCAGGTCACAGTTATCACCGACCATAAGAATCTGCTCTACCTGGAGTCGGCCAAGCGTCTGTCTCCTAGGCAGGCTCGCTGGGCATTGTTTTTTACTCGTTTCAATTTTCTTGTGACGTACCGTCCCGGGGCTAAAAACACCAAGGCGGATGCTTTGTCTAGGTGTTTTCCGGGGGGAGAACCTCGGGAAGAGCCGGTACCCATCCTCCAGAAAGGGGTAGTGGTCTCGGCTCTCACGACTGAGGTAGAGGCGGAGATTGCCGAGGCCCAAGAGGAGGTACCACCAGGACTTCCCGCCAACAAATCATTTGTACCCCTGCATCTTCGGCCTAAGGTGTTGAAGGAACACCACGATTCGGTACTGGCTGGTCACCCAGGGGTGAAGGGCACCTTAGAGCTGGTATCGCGTCGTTTCTGGTGGCCCAAAATCCGGCAGGACGTGGTCTCGTACGTGGCAGCTTGCATCACGTGCGCTAGGGCTAAGTCACCCCGAACCCGTCCTGCTGGCACGCTACAGCCTCTGGGGGTACCCAATAGGCCATGGACAGAAATCTCCATGGATTTTATCACTGACTTGCCAGCCTCGGCAGGGAACACGGTCATCCTGGTGGTGGTTGACCGTTTTTCAAAGATGGCGCATTTTGTGGCGTTGTCCTCTTTGCCCAATGCTAAGACGTTGGCTCAGGTATTTGTGAAGGAGGTGGTCAGACTCCACGGAATACCGTCTGACATAGTATCTGATAGGGGTACGCAATTTGTGGCGAGGTTTTGGAAAGCTTTTTGCTCAAGGTTGGGGATCAAGTTGTCACATTCATCGGCGTTTCATCCACAGTCTAATGGACAAACTGAGCGCATGAACCAAAATCTTGAACAGTATTTACGATGCTTTGTGTCCGACAACCAGGAGGAGTGGTCTACTTTCCTTCCTCTGGCCGAATTCGCATTAAATAATCACCGCCAAGAGTCATCAGGAGAGTCTCCATTCTTTTGTGTGTACGGTCAACATCCTCAGTTTTGTACCTTACGTCAGGGTGACTCCGGGGGTGTCCCGGAGGAGGATCAGCTAGGAGCCCAATTGTCATCAGTCTGGAGGCGGGTGAAACAGCGTTTGTTGAGCATGAGTGCCAGGTACAAACGGGTGGCTGACAGTAGACGCGTGCCAGGTCCGGACCTGTGTGTGGGTGAATGGGTGTGGTTAGCTACGAAGAACATAAAACTCAAAATCCCTTCTTTAAAACTGGGTCCAAGGTTTATTGGGCCTTTTAGGATTTCTGCCATCATTAACCCAGTGGCTTATCGGTTGGAACTTCCCGCAGTGTACAAGATACACAACGTGTTTCACAGGGCTTTATTGAAAAAGGTGGTAGGCTCTGTGGACACAACGCCGATGCCACCTCCAGTCATGGTGGATGGCGAGTTAGAGTTCGAGGTCGCCAAGGTAGTGGACTCTCGAGTAGTACGCCGTACTCTTCAGTATTTGGTGCACTGGCGGGGGTATGGTCCAGAGGAGAGGTCTTGGGTTCCAGCCTCAGACATACATGCGGATCGGCTGGTCAGTTCTTTTCACCGTCGTCATCCGGACAAGCCGGGTCCTATGAGTCTTGAGGGCCCTGGGGTCCCTCGTAGAAGACGGGGTACTGTCATGTCGGACGCTGTTCACACCACAGCATCCGGCAGGCAGAGGTAGTTCCACCTCCAGCCACTATAGCCTCAGTGGCGCCGGCCTGATCTTCAGGCTCTCGGGGGTTAATCCTGCTGGAGACCAGGTTGGATGGTTAGTCACGCCCACGGTCTTTAAATAGTCATGCTGGCCTATGGGCGTCGCCGATTATAGCTTGTGTTTCATACCAAGTGGTTCCGGTCTGGAGTGGAGGTGTTCAAGAGAGAGAGATTCATATCTGGTGTCGTATGATCCGTCATTATCCTTTCTCCTTCCCATATTTGTGTTTAGTTGTGCCCTGTTCACATTACTGTTTATTCCTGTGTGTGTGCGGCGCAGTGCAGTTTAAGTTCTCCCTGTCTGTCATTATTTGTGTGGGAGCTTTGGTGGTGACTTCTCACTGGGTGGAGGGTGGAGGGTTAAGTGCAGGGCTGAGCAGGAGATAAGGAAAGGTCGGAGGCTCAGGCATTTGCACCTTCAGCAAAAACCCTGGGTTGAGGGTCAGACAGGGTTTCCCCTAGTAAAGGGACACCACAGGGGCCCCGGGTCTTTCAGCCTTAGTTGAACTTAGCCCCCGTGACACGGAGAGGATGGAGAACCAGCAGAGGAAGGTACAAATGACTTAAGCAGGGACTTATGGAACACATTAGGGATATGAAGCGACGGAGGTAAGCGAAAGGCCACTATATTGACAACCTCAATAATCTCGTATTGGTCTCGTAAGGACCAATAAACTTGAGACCCAGTTTAACGGAAGAAAGTTTCAGACGTATATTCTTGGTAGACAACCACACTTTATCTTCTACCACAAATATAGGTCCTACAGATTGTTGCTTATCAGCAAAATGTTTCTGTTTGCCCTGAACCACACCAATGTTCTTCTGGACCTCCCTCCACACCTCCCCCTACCATTGAACCATCAAATCAGCCCCTGGACATCCCGAATCCAGCCTGGAAAATGTACCAAAATTGAGGTGAAAACCGTAGTTACAAAAAAACAGAGAAGTGCCAGTGGACTGATTTACTCGATCATTAAATGCAAACTCAGCCACGGGCAATGAGGAACACCAATCGTCCTGCTGAGATGTGGCAAGACACCGCAAAATCTGTTCCAGTGACTGAATTGTCCTCTCCATCTGACCGTTGGTTTCAAGATGGTATGCCAAGAAGAAGGTCAAGCTAATACCCAATATTTTACAAAATACCCTCTAAAATTTGGATACAATCTGTACCCCTCTATCAGAAACCAAATTCAGAGGCACGTCATGCAACCACACAATGTGCTCAATAGACAACTTAGATAATATTTCTGCATTAGGTAGTCCTGCCAAAGGCACAAAATGCGCCTGTTTACTAAATCTGTCAACCACTACCCAGACCACAGTTTTGTCATTGGAAGGAGGGAGATCAGTGATAAAATCCATGGACAAATTAGTCCAAGGTCTATCCAGAATTGGCAATCACACCAATTCCCGGCAGGCCGGTTACGGGAGCTTAATATCAGCCCCCTTATGAGTGAGATCAGCTAGAGGCTTGACCACCTGAGAAAACCCCTTAATAAATTTGCGATAGTAATTGGCAAAACCCAAAAAACTCTGAAGACCTTTAAGATCTCTGTGTTGAATCCAATCAACAATGGCCTGTACCTTTCCAGCCATACAAAACCCCTTGGCAGAAGGATGAACCCCAGAAAGGACAGCTCTTGGACAAAAAATGAGCACCTCTCGGGCTTAGCGAACAGAGTTCTCCCATAACCTCTGGATAACTGCATGTAGATGTCCCATATGACATTCTTTGTCAGATGAAAATACAAGAATGTCATCTAAATTTACCACCATAAAGCGCCTAATGAAGTCAGAAAATATATTATTAATGAAATTCTGAAAAACCGCTGGTGCATTCATGAGACCAAAAGGGCATGACCAAATTTTCAAATAAACCCTCAGAGGTGAGAAATGCCTTTTTCCACTCATCCCCCTCCCAAATACTGATAAGGGTAGATGCTCCCCTGAGGTATAACTTGAAAATCCACTTAGCCCCATATAATTGGTTGGACAGATCAGGGATAAGCGGAAGGGGGTGGGTATTTCTCACCTTAATTTTATTTAGTTCCAGAAAATCAAGGCAAGGGCGTAAAACACCATCTTTTTTTAACAAAAAAGCATCCAGCTGCCACAGGAGAGACAGAGGAATGGATGTGACCTTTATGTAGACTTTCTGAGATATACTCTTTCATAGGGGTACGATCCGGGCCGTAAAGATTGTACAGATGGGCCTTGGGCAATTTAGCAATGAGATTAAAGGGAATCTGTCTCCCCATTTTTGGCCTATCAGCTGTGGTCACCGCCATCATGAGATTATCTACAGCATTCTGTAATGCTGTAGATAAGCCCCCGAAGTGACCTGAAAGATAAGAAAAACAAGTTAGATTATACTCACCGGGGGGGCGTGGTCAGGTACGGTCCAGTGCCTCCCATCTTCTAGAGATAGCATCCTCCTCCTTGTTTCATGCTGCGCTCCTGCGCAGGCGTACTTTCTCTGCCCTGTTGATGGCAGAGTAAAGTACTGCAGTGCGCAGGTGCCGGGAAAGGTCAGAGAGATCCGGCACCTGCGCACTGCAGTACTTTACTCTGCCCTCAACAAGGCAGAGAAAGTACACCTGCACAGGAGCACAGCATGAAGCAAGGAGGAGGACGTCATCTTTAGAATATGGGAGGCACCCGACCGGACCGCGACACCCATTGGACCCGGACCAGATCCCCGGGTGAGTATAATATAACTTGCTTTTCTTATCTTTCAGGTTACATTGTGGGCTGTAGATAAGTTCCTGATGGTGGTGGCCGCATCTTATAGGCAAAAAAAGGGGTGACAGACTCCCTTTGATAGTAGGGGCAATGTTGTGGTAAGACCTCGGCCTCCTTTTCAGAAAACACGTCCTTATAATCTTTCAGGTACTCTGGATTACCCTCTAGATTAACGGACGACATCAGTACAGCAGAAAGACAACCCTTAGAACAATTAGAACCCCATTTCACAATATGCCGAGATTCCCAGTCAATTACAGGGTTGTATAACTGTAACCAGGGAAATCCCAACACCAATTCAGCTGGAAGATTATCCAGAACATAAGATGAGATGCATACCTGATGCAAGCAACCCACCTTGAGGAGAAACTCCTCCGGGACAAGTTTAACAATATTCCTAATCAGCGGTGTCTTATCAATAGTAATGATATGAATTGGAGTTTCAAGCCAATGAAGTTCATGGGTGACCCACAGTCCACGAAAGCTGAAGTGGGTGTGTAGCCATTCCCACAACAAAGTTCCACTGCCAACAAAATCTTTTCAAATGTGGAAAAATGTACCTGAGAGTCTGGGTGACCTCCTCGGCAGTCACCCAGACTTAGGCATTTCCAAGCAACTTGTTAGTCAGTGGGCAGGAGGGCGGGTCCTTTTTCCAATGTCCAGGATTTCCACGTCATCGCCTCCTCTCCTTCTCCTTGAGGTTGGTAGCCCCAACCTCCATAGGTTCCGTATATGGCACCACATCAGAATTTGAAGGATGTAAAGGAACCTCTCGCTGCATTACACCTCTCTCCTGCAACCTCCGATCCATGCGAATGGCCAGAGTAATGACCTCCTCCAAGGAGCTGGGTGGCAGATGGAGAGCCATAGCATCCTTAAGATGATCCAACAGTCCCCTCCTGAACTGACATCTTAGCGCAGAGTCGTTCCAGTACACTTCGATGGACCACCGTCTAAATTCTGAGCAATATAATTCAGCAGTGAGTATACCATGGGAGGGACCCATGATTGTGTCCTCTGCCACCCTTACCCTGTCTGGTTCATCAAAAATCATCATAAGGCTTCAAAGAACCTATCCACAGACACACATTCAGGGACAGTAGCAGGTAAAGAAAATACCCACGATTGAGGACCCTCCCATAGTAATGAAATAATTATCCCCACCCGTTGACTCTCATCACCAGAAGATCGGGGTCTAAGGGAGAAAAGCAGTCTACAACTCTCCCTGAATGTATGGAACTTCTCCTTTTCTCCAGAGAAAGTATCTGGGAGCCTGACCGTAGGTTCAGGAGAGTGTAGCAAGACATCTATGAGGTCTGAGTGCTTACAGGCAGATTGGGAAATAGAACCCTGAAAAGACTTAACCGGCTCAGAAAGTTCCCTCTGTAGTTGATTATAGGAAGTGGCCAGGACTCTATGTTCCACAGGCAAGTCCTGCATCATTTGTGTCAGATTAGACATCGGATCCGCCAGGGTATGAAGTGGATCCATAAAGAGAAGAACAAGTACAAAAAAAACTTGTCTTCATTCAGTTATAATGTCATGCTGCAGCACTGCAGGTAAATGCAAACTCCACAAGATGGCAGCAGAGTGAAGGAAAGACTGAAATACTGCTCCGAGCAGACCAGCAGCACTACAGAGAGGCTACCACCAGGTGGCAGCAGAATAGTCAGACAAGCCGGGTCGATACCAGAGAGTAGCGCAGTACTAAGGAAAATACCAAACACAGAGTCAGAGGAATGCTAAAATGGTCAGTACAAGTCAGAAGCAGAAATACCAGAAGCAAGAGACAGGAGCAGGTCAGAGCCAAATCAGAGTCAGGTACCTGGGAGTCCAAATATGTAGGGAAACAGTCGGGACGGGAAGAGAGGAATGAACAGATTAAGGCACAGTCAGCAAAACACAGCAGGACAAATCAAGATATAACCACAGTCAGCTACTCACGCCTTAGGCAGAAAATATAACTAACACTGCCTGCAGGATGCAGTGCAGAGATGTAGCCGACCTGACACCAGAACAAGGCAGAGAAAAGTTATCCCCTGACATGACCAGACCAGGGAAAACCTGGTCTGGATCATGACAGCATCTCTTACTTTGTTGATTCAGCTCAACATGAAAAATTTTGTTCAAGGTCCTTTATAAAGAGGGTATGTCACTTGCCATAAATATGTATTTTTACCTTGTATAATAGCCACTGTTATGAATCAGGTGTTTTCTTTCTTTCCTTCATTGTATTGTCAAATCATGAGATATTTCCTGTATGGAAATCTAGACTTTTAAGCCAAAAGGACATGGACCTAAATTCTTCTCCATGGAAAACTTCATGAGGATCACGCCAAGTTGGACAAAAGTATTGATTTTCATATAGGCAAGAGGGTGCCATATCACAGGGATGGAGAATTGCATGAATAAAGGAAAAACAATCTTAGATAAAAAAAACCAACATTTTTCCCTGATAAAGAACTACATGTTTATGTCATATGATAGGTAGCTTTAAGGAAATTTTGACCACTTTTCCCCTTTGCTCTCTCTTTTTGCTGTTACTTTTCTTGGTATGTTTTTTTTACATTACCTTTTCACCCATGACACTGTGTTGTATGTTATGGTGAAAAATAAAGAAAACTAAGCCTCATTAGTAGAGTTGGTGCAAATTAATTTACTGACCCTGTAATGTGTGGTTGCTGGACAGGGGCTTGAGAACCATCACTTATCTGACAGCATCTGCAGCTCTTCTTTGAGTATACATAATGCCAGGTTGACTAATTAAAAGAAGAGCAGTAGATGCTGTCAGATATGAGGTGGTTCTCACAACTCCTGTCCAGTGGTCATGGACAACTGATGAGTCAGCTATACCCGGTGATGTAAACTGATTCAAGTTTTGCTTAGAATCTACTTGTGACTGCTGCAGTCAATCATCGTCCACAGTGGTGATGAGTTGGTCAACACTGCAACCTATGATTGGCATTAGCGGTCAAATGCTCCACTTTGCTGGCAGAGGATTTACAGAGCCTTGTGGAGGATCTGTTCATCTTCAGAAGAGTAGTGGTAAGGTGGGTATGCTTTTTTTTACACATCGTTAGACCATATAATACAGTTTCAGAAAAACAGAGGTTGATGACGACGATACAGAGTAAAGATTTAAAAAAGTGGAAAATAACAAACAACATATGTAGGTGAAAAGAATATATATTGTAGAGCAAATTTATGAATGTCCCAGATGGGGGGAGCAAAACAATTCAGCCAGGTGATTGTTGCCATGAAGTAAGGAATGGAATTTTTAGAAATGGCAGTCAACAATCAGGAAATTGGATTTCAAAAAGGCATTGAACCAAACCCTAGAAACATAGGCCTGTCCCAGGAAAAAGATACTACGGTATATTGGAATAAACCCAAAAAATGAAAATCAAAGTATATACTCTTGTTTAACTGTGTTATTTGGTGACAGTGAATTTAAATCAGATCTGCCAGATCAATAGATGTGCAGATCTGTAGCTATACTAGACTGCTTTTACCCTGGGCAAGATTTTTTAGGCTTTTTGAAGCTGATAAAAAAAAATCAGCTATTTATTGTCAGAATCAGCAGGCAATGCTTAGAGGTCAAGAATCTTCTAAAGTTTGTGTGTAATTTATCTTCGATAACTGCCAATCATAAGGGGATATTCCTACATCCTTGAACAGCCTCCTAGCGCAATATCTGGGATGGCAGAAAGCTGTTTAGCCAGAATAACCAACGTTGGAACAAAACAGAAGAAAATGTACTGAGAAAAAATTGTCTGCTTTTATCAGAAAAACAACACTAATGTCCATGGGCTCCCACCAAGGACAGTATCTGCAAGGAGTTTGTATGGTTTCCCCATTTGCGAGTGGGTTTCCTACCACACTTCAAGATATACTGATGGGGGATTTAGATTGTGAACCCCATTGGGGACAGTGGTGAGAATGTCTGTAAAGTGCTGCAGAATATGATAGCGCTATACGAGGGGCTGAGCCTGGTACTGCAGCTCATCTCCATACAAGTAAATGGAACTGAGCCTCAATAACAGGCATACAGTATATCTTGAACAATACTTTCTGAAAAATAAAGCAAATGATGTTTTATTAATCTTATGCAACTCTTTTATCCCCTTAATGACTACCACTGTGCCTTTCTGTCAAAGAGGACTTTAGAGAGAGACTTTTTCTACAGCACTATTAAAACTTAGCTTTCGATACATCAAAGTATATTTGACAGCTTAATGGCTTAAAACTCTTTGAAAAGTTGCTACACGTTTGCCAAAGTTTAAGTTGTGAAAAAAATTTGTGAAGCTGGAGAGAAAAAAAACACATAAGGATGTCTACACCCGATATATTATAATATGCAAAAGTTTATTGCACAAAAAGGGACAACGTTAAAAAGGGGCAAATTAAGAAGCTAGGAGAATACCTGCTGGCACCCATATTAGGCAACTCTAGAGGGTTGCTGTGGAATAAAGAGAATGTACGGAGAACCCCATGTGTATCACTGACACACACAGCTTCGTCAGGGAAATATGGTGAAAAAAAATTGTGACTTTTAATGTTTTCATGCCACTCCCAGGCAAAGTGTTGGAACAAGGCTTAGTGTGGTCCACCCCCAACAAATTCCTTAAATATTATGCCACTTTAGTGATCTAATTTACAGCATAACTGCACTCTAGTCCTTGACTGAAGGAACGTTTCTGGCAAGGCAGACAATTCTGGTGTTATATGCACATGGATATGGCAAAAATGGTAAGCTGATAGTTTGCTATAAGCCTCCACTCACAGCTGAACTGCTAGATGATGAGATGCTGCAATAGATGGAAAAGTCAGTGACTAAGAATAGGGTCCATATTATGTTTTTTTTTAATTATCAAGATATTCAATGGGATAAAGAATCTTCTGGTGCTAAAATCTACAAGTTCTTATCTGGAACACAAGGCAATGACCTCTTTCATTTGGTTAATGATCCAGCTAGAGGAGAAAAATTGCTGGATCTGGAATCTGATGCTGTACAACACAACAGCCTTGTACTGAAGCATCAGAAGCAGAGACTAGGGGACACTATCTGCAGATTGCTAAAAACTGGCTAAAGAACAGGAAACAAATAGTCTTTGTAAATTGTACATTCTCTAAATGGGATAAAATCATCAGTGGGGACCACAAAGATGTGTGTTAGTGTAAGGGTGTGGGCTGTATTGCCCTGTTCTGTTTCCTGAAACCAACAACCACGTAATGTAAATGATGTCATGAAGTATACATATGTGTAGTGTCATGTAAAACATGAACTATGTATTGTTGTTTTATTGTGCAGTGTAAATAGACTAATATGGTAGTGAACAGCATAGGGTAAGAGACTAGGACATAAGATAAGAATAGGCTCAGTACATAGTGTTATAGAATAGTAACTGTAGTTAGCTCAAAGTACAGTTATAAGATACATTACATGTTGGGATTAGCCCACATTGGGAGGGGGTGATTGAGGTTGGAAAAGGGACTCATTTCCTGGTAACTGTCAGATAGGGAATTAAAGTGACATACTCAAGTTCAAGGGCAGTAGGCTGATAGGGTCAGCATGTACCAGTTGTTTAAGGCAGTGGAAAGCTGTAATGCTTTCTCTTTTGTAGATGGAACAGTGTGAAAGGCAGGTGGCTGATCATGGGTGCACTGCGGAACTGGACACAGAAATCTCACTGACTGACATAGTCAGTGGGCTTAGGAATAGTCCAAGAGGAACAAATGGTAGGGCTGAAGATATGTCATTCTAAGGAAATAAGGAATACGAAATGTTGTGCCCTATTCCACATGTTGCAATCTGATGAACTTAAACTGACTAGTAAACGTTTGCTTGTCACAATGAACTTGGTGCTCCCTATGTTGTTTGCAGCAGCTCCTGGAGATGGAGAACTGGAGAGAGCAGAGGTCTGCGGCCTATCAGTGAATGTGATGCACCCACACCTGACGGCACACTAGGACTGGGACACTGTTTTCCTGTAAAGTGCAAGAGCATAACTGGACAGTAGGTTGGTCATGACTACCGCACTTGGCCACTTTACATTAATACCTATTTTTTTAAGTTAACTTATCACTAGTTTTTCCCTATTATTATTATTTATTTATATAGCACCATTGATTCCATGGTGCCATACATCAGAAAGCGTTACAGAAAAAATACAAATATAAATGACAGTAAAAACAAACTAACAATAATAGACTGGTACAGAGGGGAGAGGACCCTGTCCTTGTCAGCTTATATTCTACAGGATGTTAGGGAAGGAGACAGTAGGTTGGGGGATTCCAGTACGATTGGTGGAGTTGAGGTGGCAGCGTGATCATTGTAGGCTGCAAGCTTTCTTGAAAAGTTGAATTTTCAGGTTACGTCTGAAGGATCAAAATGTGACAGATAATTGATCATGTTGGGGCACAGAATTCCTGAGGATGGGGGATATTCAGGAAAAGTCTTTGAGGTTATTGGGTGAAGAATGAATAAGTGTGGAGGAGAGAAGCAGTTCTTGGGAGGACCGGAGATTAGGCTAGTTTCACACTTGCGTTCCTCAGAGCTGCGGAGGGCTGCAGACTTCCTCCATGAAGCTCCACTCATGGCCACCCCTCCTCTGGTTAGCTCTGACTATGTCTGCATGCGGCCTGCATACGTATCTTAACATTAGGTACGCAGGCAGGGCGGATGTATGCGGATGCGTCAGCATGCGTAATTTTGACGATGTGGCGACAAAAACAAATTGCAACATTTTGCGTTCGGCGCAGGTCGCCGCATTGTCAAAATGACGCATGCAGATGCATCCGCATACTTCCGCATGGCCTGCGTACCTAATGTTAAAGATAGGTACACAGGCCGCATGCAGGCCGTATGCAGACGTAGGCGGAGCTGACCGGAGGAGGTGCGGCAGTGGGCAGAGCTTCACGGAGGAAGTCTGCAGCCCTCCGCAGCTTTGCAAAATGCTAGTGTGACACTTGACTTACGTGAGGGAAGATATCGGGAGATAAGTTCAAAGATTTACGGAGGAGACATGTTATGGATGGCTTTGTAGGTCAGTGTTAGTAGTTTGAACTGAATATGCGGAGGAATTGGAAGCCAATGAAGGGATGGGCAAATGGGAGAAGCAGAGGCAAGGAAAGAGATGAACTAAAGTAGTCAGACAGCAGAGTTAACAACAGACTGGAGAGGTGCGAGAGTGTTAGCAGGGAGGCCACAGCAGAAGAGGTTACAGTAGTCAAGGCTGGAGATGAGGGCATGCACAAACACTTTAATAGATTGAGGGTTGAGGAAAGGATGGATTCTGAAATTATTTTTGAGCTGAAGGCAACAGGAGGTGGCAAGAGCTTGGATGTGCAGTTTGAACAGCAGGACAGATTTAAGGGTTACCTGAGGCAGTGGATTACTGGTACAGGAGAAAACGTGATGTCTAGTGTTGAGCATTCCGATACTGCAAATATCGGGTATCGGCCGATATTCACTGTATCGGAATTCCGATACCGAGTACCGATATTTTTACAATATCGGATACCGGAATCGGAAGTTCCCATAATGCATTGAGCCAGTGTTGTGGCTGTGATTGGCTGCTGAAATGATGTTATCATGATGCGCGGTCTGTGCGGGCCTGCCAGGGGTCTGTGCAGGCCTGCTGGGGGTCTGTGTGGGCTGCCGGGGGTCTGTGCGGGCCTGCCGGGGGTTTGTGCAGGCTGCCGGGGGTCTGTGCGGGCCTGCCGGGGGTCTGTACAGGCCTGTCGGGGGTATGTACCGGCTGCCGGGAGTCTGTACGGGACTGTCGGGGGTCTGTGCAGGCTGCCGGGGGTCTGTGCGGGCCTGCCGGGGGTCTCTACGGGCCTGTTGGGGGTCTGTGCGGGCTGCTGGGGGTCTGTACAGGCCTGTCGGGGGTCTGTGCGGGCTGCCGGGGGCTTGGGCGGGCCTGCCGGGGATCTGTGTGGGCCTGGCGGGGTGTGCAGGCATCGTCTGATGGGACTACAAGTCCCATCGGGCTATGCCTGCTACAATGACAGTGATTGACACATTAGCCAATGATGGGACAGTAGTAGTCCCATCATCCGTCTAATGTGTTGAATGTAAAAAAAAACATACATACTACAAACATACTACATATATACAACATTCATACAACATACATACATACTACATACATACTTCATATATACTACATTCATACAACATACAAACATACTACATATATACAACATTCATACAACATACATACTTCATATGTACTACATTCATACAACATACATACTACATATATACAACATTCATACAACATACATACATACTACATACATACTTCATATATACTACATTCATACAACATACATACATACATACTACATACAAACTACATATATACTACACTCATACATACTACATACATACATACTACATATATATTACATTCATACAACATACATACATACTGCATACATACTACATACATACTACATATACTACATTCATACAACATACATACATACTACATACTACATACATACTACATATATAATACATTCATACAACATACATACATACTACATGCTACATACTTACTACATGCATACAACATACATCCAACATGCTACATACATGCAAGATACATACAACATACATGCTACATACATACTACATACAATACATTCATACATTCATACAATACATACATATAGACATACAGTACATATAACATAGAGTACATACTCACCATTACTTGTCACTTTGTTCCCCGAAGCCAGTGTCATCTCACTGTAAAAAATATTAAAATAACAAACAACCGATATACTCCCTGATCCGCAGAAATCCACAAGTGTCCCACGACGATCTCCTGCACTGCATCACTGAGAGGTTACTATAGTTCACTGGTCTCACCTTATGGCAAAAGCTGCGTGGGAACTTTCTCACACAGCAATGCCAAAAGTGAGACTAGGGACTATTTTTTTTAGAGTGGCGGAGGAATACAGTGCGGAAGGATACCTACCTCCTGTCATTGTATTCCTGGGGCCCCTAGAGAGTGGTGGCATCAGCTGATGCTGCTGTTCTCCACGGGAAATCGTCGTGGGACACTCGTGGATTTCTGCGGATCAGGGAGTATATTTCTTGTTTGTTATTTTAATATTTTTTAAAGATGACACTGGCTTCGGGGATCAAAGTGACAAGTGATGGTGAGTATGTACTCTATGTTATATGTACTGTATGTCTATATGTATGTATTGTATGAAAGAATGAATGTATTGTATGCAGTATGTATGTTGTATGTCTGTATCATGTTTTATGTATGTTGTATTTACGTAGTATGTATGTTGTATAAATGAAGTATATTTGTAGTATGTATGTTGTATGAATGTAGTACATATGTAGTATGTATGTAGCATGTAGTATGTATGTATGTTGTATGAATGTAGTATATAAGTAGTATGTATGTAGTATGTATGTTGTATGAATGTAGTATATATGAAGTATGTATGTAGTATGTATGAATGTAGTATATATGAAGCATGTATGTAGTATGTATGTATGTTGTATGAATGTAGTATATATGTAGTATGTATGTAGCATGTATGTTTGTTTTTTTTTTTACATTCAGCACATTAGCCGGAAGATGGGACTACTACTGTCCCATCATTGGCTAATGTGTCAATCCCTGTCATTGTAGCAGGCATCGCCTGATGGGACTTGTGTCTATATGTATGTATTGTATGAATGTATGAATGTATTGTATGTAGTATGTAGTATGTATGTAGTATTTATGTTGTATGTCTGTAGCATGTTTTTTGTATGTTGTATGTATGTAGTAGGTACTATGTATGTATGTATGTTTTATGAATGTAGTATATATGTAGTATGTACGTAGTATGTATGTATGTTGTATGAATGTAGTATGTATGTAGTATGCATGTATGTTGTATGAATGTAGTATATATGAAGTATGTATGTATGTTGTATGTATGTATGTATGTTGTATGAATGTAGTATATACAGTATGTAGTATGTATGTAGTATGTATGTATGTTGTATGAATGTAGTATATATGTAGTAGGTATGTAGTATGTATGTATGTTGTATGAATGCAATATATATATGTAGTATGTATGTAGTATGTAGTATGTATGTATGTTGTATGAATGTAGCCCATATGTAGTATGTATGTATGTTGTATGAATGTTGTATATATGAAGTATGCATGTTGTATGTATGTATGTTGTATGTATGTAGTATGTATGTATGTTGTATGAATGCAATATATATATGTAGTATGTATGTAGTATGTAGTATGTATGTATGTTGTATGAATGTAGCATATATGTAGTATGTATGTATGTTGTATGAATGTTGTATATATGAAGTATGCATGTTGTATGTATGTATGTTGTATGAATGTAGTATATATGAAGTATGTATGTAGTATGTATGTATGTTGTATGAATGTAGTATATATGTAGTATGTATGTAGTATGTATGTATGTTATATGAATGTAGTATATATGTAGTATGTATGTAGTATATATGAAGTATGTATGTTGTATGTATGTTGTATGAATGTAGTATATATGAAGTATGTATGTAGTATGTTGTAAGTATGTAGTATGTTGTATGTATGTTGTATGAGTGCAACATATACAGTATGTAGTATGTATGTAGTATGTATGTTGTATGAATGTAGTATATATGTAGTATGTATGTAGTATGTATGTTGTATGAATGCAGTATATACCTAGTATGTATGTAGTATGTAGTATGTATGTATGTTGTATGAATGTAGCATATATGTAGTATGTATGTTGTATGAATGTAGTATATATGAAGTATGTATGTAGTATGTATGTATGTTCTATGAATGTAGTATATATGTAGTATGTATGTAGTATATATGAAGTATGTATGTTGCATGTATGTATGTTGTATGAATGTAGTATATATGTAATATATATGTAGTATGTTGTATGAATGTACAGTCATGGCTAAAAGTTTTGAGAATGACACAAATATTATATTTTCACATGATCTGCTGCCCTCTGGTTTTTATATGTGTTTGTCAGATGTTTTTATCACATACGGAAATATAATTGCAATCATATTATGAGTAACAAAAGGTTATATTGACAGTTAGAATGAGTTAATGCAGCAAGTTAATATTTGCAGTGTTGACCCTTCTTCTTCAGGACCTCTGCAATTCTCCCTGGCATGCTCTCAATCAACTTCTGGATCAATTCCTGACTGATAGCAGTCCATTCTTGCAAAATCAATGCTTTTATTTTGTCTGAATTTGAAGGTTTTTGTTTGACCACCCGTCTGTTGATGATTGACCACAAGTTCTCAATGGGATTAAGATCTGAGGAGTTTCCAGGCCATGGTCCCAAAATCTCTATGTTTTGTTCCCTGAGCCATTTAGTTATCAGCTTTGCTTTAGGGCAAGGTGTTCCATCATGTTGAAAAAGGCATTGTTGATCGCCAAACTGCTCTTGGATGGTTGGGAGAAGTTGCTCTCGGAGGACATTCTGGTACCATTCTTTATTCATGGCTGTGTTTTTAGGCAAGACTGAGAGAGAGCCCATTCCCTTGGCTGAGAAGCAACCCCACACATGAATGGTTTCAGGATGCTTGACAGTTGGCATGAGACAAGACTGGTGGTAGCGCTCACCTCGTCTTCTCCGAATAAGCCATTTTCCAGATGTCCCAAACAATCGAAAAGGGGATTCATCAGAGAGAATGATTTTATCCCAGTCCTCAGCAGTCCACTCCCTGTACCTCTTGCAGAATATCAGTCTGTCCATGATGTTTTTTCTGGAGAGAAGTGGCTTCTTTGCTGCCCTCCTTGAGACCAGGCCTTGCTCCAAGAGTCTCCGCCTCACAGTGCGTGCAGATGCACTCACACCTGCCTGCTGCCATTCCTGAGCAAGCTCTGCCCTCTGGTAGCCCGATCCCGCAACTGAAACACTTTTAACAGACGGTCCTGGCGCTTGCTGGTCTTTCTTGGGCGCCCTGGAGCCTTTTTGGCAACAAGGGAACCTCTCTCCTTGAAGTTCTTGATGATGCGATAGATTGTTGACTGAGGTGCAATCTTTCTAGCTGCGATACTATTCCCTGTTAGGCCATTTTTGTGCAGTGCAATGATGACTGCACGTGTTTCTTTAGAGATAACCATGCTTAACAGAAGAGAAACAATGATGCCAAGCACCAGCCTCCTTTTAAAGTGTCCAGTGGTGTCATTCTTACTTAATCATGACAGATTGATCTCCAGCCCTGTCCTCATCAACACCCACACCTGTGTTAATGGAGCAATCACTGAAACAATGTTAGCTGGTCCTTTTAAGGCAGGGCTGCAATGATGTTGAAATGTGTTTTGGGGGATAAAGTTAATTTTCTAGGCAAATATTGACTTTGTAAGTAATTGCTGTTAAGCTGATCACTCTTTATAACATTCTGGAGTATATGCAAATTACCATTAGAAAAAATGAAGCAGTAGACTTTGTAAAAATTAATATTTGTGTCATTCTCAAAACTTTTGGCCATGACTGTAGTATATATGAAGTATGTATGTAGTATGTATGTATGTTGTATGAATGTAGTATATATGAAGTATGTATGTAGTATGTATGTTGTATAAATGTATTGTATGTATGTAGAATGTATGTATGTTGTATGAATGTAGTATACAGTATATGAAGTAAGTATGTATGTATGCATGTTCTATGAATGTAGTATATATGTGGTATGTATGTAGTATGTATGTTTTTTTTTGCATTCAACACATTAGACGGATGATGGGACTACTACTGTCCCATCATTGGCTAATGTGTCAATCACTGTCATTGTAGCAGGCATAGCCCAATGGGACTTGTAGTCCCATCGGACGATGCCTGCACACACACAACCCCCGGCAGGCCCGCACAGACCCCCGGCAGCCCGTACAGACCCCCGGCAGGCCCGCACAGACCTCCGGCAGCCCGCACAGACCCCCGGCAAGCCAGTAGAGACCCCCGGCAGGACCGTACAGACCCCCAGCAGCCCGCACAGATCCCCGGCAGGCCCGTACAGACCCTCGGCAGGCCCGCACAGACCCCCCCGGCAGGCCCATACAGACCCCCGGCAGGCCCGCACAGATCCCGGCAGGCCCGCACAGACCCCGCCTGCACACACAGACACGCACAGTGTCCACCCACGCACCGCCCACACTCTTCCCCCCTCCCGAAGTTAATGTGCAAGTAAAGAAAGGGGGTTTTTTAATTCCGATATTTCTGTCCCATTGACTTGCATGGGGTTTCCGGTATCAGAATCGGCGATACCCGATACTTTTTGGGTATCGGTCCGATCCAATCCAATCCGATATTTCTCAATATCGGAAAGTATCGCTCAACACTAGTGATGTCATTTATTGTGATAGATCAGCTAGTGAAGATACGTGAGATGGAGGAAATATAACGAGTTCAGATTTGTCTACATTGAGCTTGAAGAAGTGAAGAGAGAAGAAGGAGGATATGTCTGATAGATACTCTGGGATTCTGGACAGCAGAGAAGAGACATCAGTGCCAGATATGTAAATCTGAGTGTCATCAGTGTATATATGTACTGGAAACCATGGGACTTTATGAGATGTCCCAGGCCAAGGGTATTGATGGAGAATAGAGTTGAGCGACTTTTGGTTTTTTAGGGTCGCGTTTCGTTTCGTGAAACCTGACTTTTCCAAAAGTCGGGTCGAGCAAGATCGGCCGATTATAGGGAAAAGTCGGGGTCGTCCCGAAACACGAAACCCAATGTAAGTCAATGGGGAATAAAAGTCGACAGTGAGAGGAGGACAGGAAACATACCTACAGTGCTCATTTGAATGCCAAAAGCATCAATTCTTCTTACTTAAGCTGGTCAACCTTAATTAACTTCATAATACAAGTTACGCACTGAAAAATGGGGGTTATTTGGCTAAAGTTGTGGGGGGGTAGGGCTGGCTCCAGGTTTTCATGTGCCCTGGGCGAAAGAGCGCCCCTTTAACACATAATACCACAACTCATCATGCTCCGATACGGCAGAGAAATAGCGGTATAGTACAATGAAAAATACTTCACTTTTTACATCTCATGACGAGGCCCATCTATTTCTCCATACAGAATCATTGGTCCCATATAATGTTTGAAACAGTATATGATGAGCTCCACATAATGCTACAGTATATGTTGGTCCCCATGGATGAAGCTCCACTGTCTTATGGGCCCAAATAATGCTCCAAACATAATGGGCCCCATTTCTAATGCTCTAGTGTATAATGGGCCCTGTAAATGCTGCTCCAGTGTCTGATGTCCACCTTTGGAATGTTCCAGTGTATGGTGGGCCCCATCTATCATTCTCCAGAGTATAGTGCTCCCCAAAAATTGCTGTCCCAACATTGAAAACAATCAAATAAGTCTCCTCGCTAGGGAATCCCTGTACTAGTCTGGACTCCTCATCGTCCCCATCTTCCATCTCACTGCACAGTATTTCAACCTTGCAAGTGCTGTGATCCTGAGCAAGCGGGGGGGCCCACTCGTTGGCGACGGCACTGGCACAGGGCCCCTGATAGTATGGTGGTGTGTCTGATGGCGGGTGGGCCGAACCTGCACTTTCATCTGCAGCTTCCTCTTTGTCACCGTGTAAGATGGAACTGTATATGGGAAGGGTAACCTGAGTTTCATCAGGGTCAGATTCAGGCCGGGTAGCGTGCGAGGGGAATGTAGTGGTCTGGGTCAATGTACCAGCAGATTCATCGAGCAGTGGCTGGGCATCAGTGCACTTGTGTCGCCCCCAGGAGTACGGTCGCCACAGTGGCATTACCTTCCGCCTAGGGAGTGTGATGTCATGCTTGGGAGCAATGAAGAATCTCTCTAGCAGGTTAACTGATTGGGCGGCGTTATTCCCACGAGTCATGACCCTCCAAACAGCGTTCATGAAGGCAAAGTGTTTGTTTTACGTGGGCAGTATGGTTGCAAAGCTGAACCTTAAAGGAATGTCCAGAAGGGCACCACCAGGAGTGGAGCCTACGGCGTAATTTGACTCAACACGGGCAACCTCAACCATGCCAGCTACAGAACAGATGCACACATTGCAAGCTTAATTCCGTTAACGAACGAGACTCCGTCATGCCCCGCGGTCCGAGTCTGGCTTACTAGAGGGACATGTGAGGCTCTGGCACATGAGATTGGCCAATAACTGGTGTGTCATGCCCTTACATGTCCGTGGCTGCATGTGCGCTACACTGAAAAGGCCAGCGTTTGTCGCTTACAGGTGCAGATAACCCGCTGAACAACGTTAGTGATGGGGATCACTGATTACAATTATTACTCGCGAACGATGATTTCCCAGTAAGTGCAGGTCAACCGCAGTTCCGGAATTAGGCCTAACCGTCATTCCTGAAAAAAATGAAAAACTTACGTGTGCAAACCACAGGTGCTGTAGCTTGCTTAACAGCTCGCCAGCCGTTCTCACGCCCAGTATGGGTTACACGTGATTGCACAAAGGTGAGAAAGGGTACCGTATCCCCGGATAACATGTATGGATAGCGTACACATTCAAAAGATATGTCTATACATCAGGAGGCAGGCTCAGACGGTGTTAGGCCCAGTATGGCTTGCACGTGATTGCACAAAGGTGAGAAAGGGTACCGTATCACCGGATAACATGTATGGATAGCGTACACATTCAAAATATATGTCTATACATCAGGAGGCAGGCTCAGACGGTGTTAGGCCCAGTATGGCTTGCAAGTGATTGCACAAAGGTGAGAAAGGGTACCGTATCCCCGGATAACATGTATGGATAGCGTACACATTCAAAAGATATGTTTATACATCAGGAGGCAGGCTCAGACGGTGTTAGGCCCAGTATGGCTTGCAAGTGATTGCACAAAGGTGAGAAAGGGTACCGTATCCCCGGATAACATGTATGGATAGCGTACACATTCAAAAGATATGTCTATACATCATGAGGCAGGCTCAGACGGTGTAAGGCCCAGTATGGCTAGCAAGTGATTACACAAAGGTGAGAAAGGGTACCGTATCCCCGGATAACATGTATGGATAGCGTACACATTCAAAAGATATGTCTATACATCAGGAGGCAGGCTCAGACGGTGTAAGGCCCAGTATGGCTTGCAAGTGATTGCACAAAGGTGAGAAAGGGTACCGTATCCCCAGATAACATGTATGGATAGCGTACACATTCAAAAGATATGTCTATACATCAGGAGGCAGGCTCAGACGGTGTTAGGCCCAGTATGGCTTGCACGTGATTGCACAAAGGTGAGAAAGGGTACCATATCCCCGGATAACATGTATGGATAGCGTACACATTCAAAAGATATGTCTATACATCAGGAGGCAGGCTCAGACGGTGTTAGGCCCAGTATGGCTTGCATGTGAATGCACAAAGGTGAGAAAGGGTACCGTATCCCCGGATAACATGTATGGATAGCGTACACATTCAAAATATATGTCTATACATCAGGAGGCAGGCTCAGACGGTGTTAGGCCCAGTATGGCTTGCAAGTGATTGCACAAAGGTGAGAAAGGGTACCGTATCCCCGGATAACATGTATGGATAGCGTACACATTCAAAATATATGTCTATACATCAGGAGGCAGGCTCAGACGGTGTTAGGCCCAGTATGGCTTGCACGTGATTGCACAAAGGTGAGAAAGGGTACCGTATCCCCGGATAACATGTATGGATAGCGCACACATTCAAAAGATATGTCTATACACCAGGAGGCAGGCTCAGACGGTGTCAGGCACATTATGGATTTGACGGCCCAGACTACACAGCGGAGGAGCAGGGAGAGGTAAAGATTGCAAATGCTGGGGCCCCAAGAGTCGGCCTACCCACCTGTCCAGGGCAACGGCACTCGCACAGTGTCGTGTGCTAGGTGGTGACCCCGGCCATGGGGGTGGGAGGCAGCACAGTTAGGGAGTTTTAGAAAGTGGCATATGCTGATGTTGGACATTCAGCTGATGCAAAAGGCGAAATAGGTCAAGTCCCAGGAAGAGGTGGACCAAAGCAAGCCATTTTTCTGTCACCCTATGTTTCATCAGGGGAAGGTGGGACAAAATCCTTGGAAACCCATGCATGGTTCATTTTAATGAAGGTTAGATCATCCACATTTTGGGTTGACAGACGGGTCCTTTTTTCTGTCAGGATTGATCCAGCTGCACTGAAGACTCTTTCCGATA
Source organism: Dendrobates tinctorius (assembly GCF_039654945.1). Lineage (NCBI taxonomy): Eukaryota > Metazoa > Chordata > Amphibia > Anura > Dendrobatidae > Dendrobates > Dendrobates tinctorius. Next base: position 92,555,897 of record NW_027361696.1, on the reverse strand, counting down.
GCACACTTGCAGCTCGGCAAGCGAGCTCCTGTAAGGCATATTGTGCCAATTCAGGCCAGGTGTCCAGTTTAGCAGCCCAATAGTCAAAGGGGAATGACCTGTGTGGGAGAACATCGATATGGGAGGAAAAGTAGTTTGTAACCATAGTTGACAACTGCTGTCTCCTGTCACTTTCCATCGATGCAGTATTACCAGTTGTGTGAGCGGTACTTGAAAAATCAGTCCACAACATTGTCATGAAACACCTGTCTCCAACGCCACTTCTGCTGTGTGCACCATGAACACCTCTGCCAAGCTGCCCCCGGCCCGTACGGCTCGTGTGAGAACCATCACCGCTGCTGTGTGCTGGGAATGCCTCAAGCAACCGATTTACCAGAGTTGCTTGTTTATTAGCCAATATTAGGTCAAGGTTCTCCTGTGGCATGATGTTTTGTAATTTGCCTTTATAGCGTGGATCCAGGATGCTGGCCAACCAGTAGTCGTCATCGTTCATCATTTTGGCAATGCGGGGGTCCCTTTTTAGGATCCGCAAGGCATAATCTGACATGTGGGCCAATGTTCCCGGTGTCAATGATGCACTGCGAGTGCTGGTTGGAGGAGCACTTTCTGGCAAATCCACATCCCTCCAGTCACGCACAAACCCTGTACCAGACCTTGCCATGCCAACATTTTCACTTGCCCCACGAGATGCATCCTCCTCCCCTAAGTAATCATCCCCATCATCATCCTCCTCCTCCTCTTCTTCCTCCAACTCATCCAGGAGAGGTCCCTGAGCAGACAATGGCTGAATGTCATCAAGGATTCCCTCCACCTCTTCCTCCTCGTCAACATTGGCTGCAGACGCCTGCTCCTTAAGGTGCGTCAAAGTTTGCATGAGCAGACGCATAAGTGGGATGCTCATGCTTAGGATGGCGTCGTCTGCGCTTACCAGCCGTGTGCATTCCTCAAAACACTGAAGGACTTTACAGAGGTCTTTCAGCTTTGACCACTGCACACCTGTCAACTCCATGTCTGCTCTCAAAGTGCCTGGCCGTGTATCCTCCCACAAATGCATTATGGCCTGCCTCTGCTCGCACAGCCGCTCCACCATGTGCAGGGTGGAGTTCCACCTTGTTGCAATGTCGATAATGAGGCGGTGGTTGGGAAGGTGGAGCAATCGCTGCAGCTTCTGCATACGAACGGAGTGTACAGGCGACCGGCGGATGTGCGCGCACAGTCTTCGCACCTTATGGAGCAGGGCTGTTAACTCTGGATAATTTTTGAGGAAGCACTGCACCACCAGGTTCAAGGTGTGAGCCAAGCAAGGTATGTGGCTGAGTTTTGAAAGGGCTATGGCTGCCACAAAATTACGGCCGTTATCACTAACTACCTTGCCTGCCTTAAGATGTAAACTGCCCAGCCATGACTCAGTTTGTCGCTTCAAGTACTCGACCAGCACCTCGGCAGTGTGTCTGTCGCCCAAACACATCATCTGCAGCACAGCCTGCTGACGCTTTCCACTAGCTGCTCGATAGGGGGACACCTCGTGTGCAACAGTGGCAGCTGCAGATGGAGTGCTCGTACGACTGCGCTCTGTGGATGAGCTTTCGCTTCTGGAGGAGGAGGAGGAGGAGGAGGGTGGAACGCCTACAGCCAACTGTTTCCTATACCGTGGGCTAGGCAGCACTGTCCCACCACCGCTGTCCCCTGTGGACCCTGCATCCACCACATTAACCCAGTGCGCAGTGATGGACACGTAACGGCCCTGGCCATGCCGACTGGACCATGCATCAGTTGTGAGGTGCACCTTTCCACTCACTGACTGCTTGAGTGCATGGACAATGCGGTCTTTCACATGATGGTGGAGGGCTGGGATGGCTTTGCGAGAGAAGAAGTGGCGACTGGGTAGGTCATAGCGTGGTACTGCATAGGCCATGAGTTCGCGGAAAGCTGCGCTTTCCACCAACCGATAGGGCATCATCTCAAACGAGATTAGTTTGGCAATGTGGGCGTTCAAACCCAGTGTACGCGGATGAGAGACTGAGTACTTTCTTGACCTACTCATAGTGTCTGGGAGGGTGAGCTGGACTTGAGAGCTGCATATGGTAGAAGTAGCGGTGGACAGGGCGGACTGAGAGAGGGTTGATGATGGTGATGGAGTTGGTTTTCTTTCTGATGGCCTAGATTCAGTATTTCGTTGATATAACAGTGGGATTCCCTGACTGCTGTGGCCTTGCAACGACACCTCAACATTTGCTGCTGTGCTAACCGGTGGGCTTACAGTGGGGGAAACAATGTAGCGTTGCTGACTACCTTCTTTGTGATCAGTTGCACATGTGGCACTTGAGGTTTGGTGTTGTGTATACGCTTGCAAGTGCATGCTGGTTAAATGTCTAAGCATGCAACTGGTATTCAAATTGTTCAGATTTTTCCCTCGACTAAAGGTCTTTGCGCACTTCTTACAGATAACCTTGGCCTGATCATGAGGATTTTGTTCAAAAAAGTGCCACACTGCACTCTTCCTACTTTGGCAGACATTTTGCGGCCTAGCACGCTGTGATGTTTTGACCCTCTGGACAAGCTGTCCAGCAACTCTTTTGATTTTTGGAACCTGTCTTTGGAGTGCTCCGGGCCTGCCAGATAACAGCTGTTGCGATGTTGATGTCTGCTGTGGATGCTCCTCATCTGAGCTATTGGAAGCAGCACCCTCTTCCCCCAATGGATGCCAATCTGGGTCAACAACTGGGTCATCCATCACCTCCTCTTCAATGTCATGTGCACCTTCCTCTGTGTCACCGTGTATGGTGGTATAGTGTGCGGGAAGGGGTTCCTGAGACTCATCAGGGTCAGAATCTGGCTCTGTACACTGCGAGGACAATGTAGTGCTCTGAGTGAATGTACCAGCAGAATCATCTATCAGCGGCTGTGCATCAGTGCACTCCATGTCAGATGGTATGTGAAAACAGCTCCATGGAGTAATCAGTAGTATGGCCTGCGTCATCCTTCAATCTTGGTTGTGGTGAAGGACACAAAGAAAGGTGTGGTTCATGAACATGAGCCTCCAATGACGACTCAGTGCTTTTACTTTTTACAACTTCAGAAGAGGAGGCGATAGAGCTGGAGGCTGAGTCAGCAATGTAAGACAAAACTTTTTCCTGATGCTCTGGCGTTAAAAGCGGTTTGCCAACTCCTAGAAAACTAAGCCTTCGAAGCCTTATGGAGCCAGATGATGACGCAGGCTCAACACCTCCTGCATTCGGTCCTATTTTGCTTTTGCCACTACCATCAGATCCACCACCAACACCATCATTACCAGCTGCCAACCCCCGCCCAATTCCACGGCCTCTTCCACCAGCCTTCCTCATTTTTGGTAGAAATGTAGACAAAATCCAACAAACTATTTAGTAATGTAAAACAAGGTACAAGGTGTCTATAGGACAGGGGAGATTTAGATTTTCTGCACACACTAGTGGACACTGGACACTTTTGGATTGTGTGAGGCCCACTGAATATCAGAGCACTATGTCACAGGCTCGATGGCACAGGTGTGAAAAAAGTGACTACAGGATGAGGGAGATTTTGAATTTCTGTGAGATTTTGAATTTCTGCAGACACTTGTGGACACTGGACACTTGGATTGTGTGAGGCCCACTGAATATCACAGCGCTATGTCACAGGCTCGATGGCACAGGTGTGGAAAAAGTGACTACAGGATAAGGGAGATTTTGAATTTCTGGGAGATTTTGAAATTCTGCAGACACTTGTGGACACTGGACACTTGGATTGTGTGAGGCCCACTGAATATCACAGCGCTATGTCACAGGCACGATGGCACAGGTGTGAAAAAAGTGACTACAGGATAAGGGAGATTTAGATTTTCTGCAGACACTTGTGGACACTGGACACTTGGATTGTGTGAGGCCCACTGAACATCACAGCGCTATGTCACAGGCTCGATGGCACAGGTGTGAAAAAAGTGACTACAGGATAAGGGAGATTTAGATTTTCTGCAGACACTTGTGGACACTGGACACTTGGATTGTGTGAGGCCCACTGAATATCACAGCGCTATGTCACAGGCTCGATGGCACAGGTGTGAAAAAAGTGACTACAAGATAAGGGAGATTTAGATTTTCTGCAGACACTTGTGGACACTGGACACTTGGATTGTGTGAGGCCCACTGAATATCACAGTGCTATGTCACAGGCTCGATGGCACAGGTGTGAAAAAAGTGACTACAGGATAAGGGAGATTTAGATTTTCTGCAGACACTTGTGGACACTGGACACTTGGATTGTGTGAGGCCCACTGAATATCACAGCGCTATGTCACAGGCTCGATGCAGCAGGTGTGAAAAAAGTGACTACAGGATAAGGGAGATTTTGAATTTCTGCAGACACTTGTGGACACTGGACACTTGGATTGTGTGAGGCCCACTGAATATCACAGTGCTATGTCACAGGCTCGATGGCACAGGTGTGAAAAAAGTGACTACAGGATAAGGGAGATTTTGAATTTCTGCAGACACTTTTGGACACCGGACACTTGGATTGTGTGAGGCCCACTGAATATCACAGCGCTATGTCACAGGCTCGATGGCACAGGTGTGAAAAAAGTGACTACAGGATAAGTGAGATTTAGATTTTCTGCAGACACTTGTGGACACAGGACACTTGGATTGTGTGAGGCCCACTGAATATCACAGCGCTATGTCACAGGCTCGATGCAGCAGGTGTGAAAAAAGTGACTACAGGATAAGTGAGATTTTGAATTTCTGCAGAAACTTGTGGACACTGGACACTTGGATTGTGTGAGGCCCACTGAATATCACAGTGCTATGTCACAGGCTCGATGGCACAGGTGTGAAAAAAGTGACTACAGGATAAGGGAGATTTTGAATTTCTGTGAGATTTTGAATTTCTGCAGACACTTGTGGACACTGGACACTTGGATTGTGTGAGGCCCACTGAATATCACAGTGCTATGTCACAGGCTCGATGGCACAGGTGTGAAAAAAGTGACTACAGGATAAGGGAGATTTTGAATTTCTGTAAGATTTTGAATTTCTGCAGACACTTGTGGACACTGGACACTTGGATTGTGTGAGGCCCACTGAATATCACAGCGCTATGTTACAGGCTCGATGGCACAGGTGTGAAAAAAGTGACTACAGGATAAGGGAGATTTAGATTTTCTGCAGACACTTGTGGACACTGGACACTTGGATTGTGTGAGGCCCACTGAATATCACAGCGCTATGTCACAGGCTTGATGGCACAGGTGTGAAAAAAGTGACTACAGGATAAGGGAGATTTAGATTTTCTGCAGACACTTGTGGACACTGGACACTTGGATTGTGTGAGGCCCACTGAATATCACAGCGCTATGTCACAGGCTCGATGGCACAGGTGTGGAAAAAGTGACTACAGGATAAGGGAGATTTTGAATTTCTGGGAGATTTTGAAATTCTGCAGACACTTGTGGACACTGGACACTTGGATTGTGTGAGGCCCACTGAATATCACAGCGCTATGTCACAGGCACGATGGCACAGGTGTGAAAAAAGTGACTACAGGATAAGGGAGATTTAGATTTTCTGCAGACACTTGTGGACACTGGACACTTGGATTGTGTGAGGCCCACTGAATATCACAGCGCTATGTCACAGGCTCGATGGCACAGGTGTGAAAAAAGTGACTACAGGATAAGGGAGATTTAGATTTTCTGCTGACACTTGTGGACACTGGACACTTGGATTGTGTGAGGCCCACTGAATATCACAGCGCTATGTCACAGGCTCGATGGCACAGGTGTGAAAAAAGTGACTACAGGATAAGGGAGATTTAGATTTTCTGCAGACACTTGTGGACACTGGACACTTGGATTGTGTGAGGCCCACTGAATATCACAGCGCTATGTCACAGGCTCGATGCAGCAGGTGTGAAAAAAGTGACTACAGGATAAGGGAGATTTTGAATTTCTGCAGACACTTGTGGACAATGGACACTTGGATTGTGTGAGGCCCACTGAATATCACAGTGCTATGTCACAGGCTCGATGGCACAGGTGTGAAAAAAGTGACTACAGGATAAGGGAGATTTTGAATTTCTGCAGACACTTTTGGACACCGGACACTTGGATTGTGTGAGGCCCACTGAATATCACAGCGCTATGTCACAGGCTCGATGGCACAGGTGTGAAAAAAGTGACTACAGGATAAGTGAGATTTAGATTTTCTGCAGACACTTGTGGACACAGGACACTTGGATTGTGTGAGGCCCACTGAATATCACAGCGCTATGTCACAGGCTCGATGCAGCAGGTGTGAAAAAAGTGACTACAGGATAAGTGAGATTTTGAATTTCTGCAGAAACTTGTGGACGCTGGACACTTGGATTGTGTGAGGCCCACTGAATATCACAGTGCTATGTCACAGGCTCGATGGCACAGGTGTGAAAAAAGTGACTACAGGATAAGGGAGATTTTGAATTTCTGTGAGATTTTGAATTTCTGCAGACACTTGTGGACACTGGACACTTGGATTGTGTGAGGCCCACTGAATATCACAGTGCTATGTCACAGGCTCGATGGCACAGGTGTGAAAAAAGTGACTACAGGATAAGGGAGATTTTGAATTTCTGTAAGATTTTGAATTTCTGCAGACACTTGTGGACACTGGACACTTGGATTGTGTGAGGCCCACTGAATATCACAGCGCTATGTCACAGGCTCGATGGCACAGGTGTGAAAAAAGTGACTACAGGATAAGGGAGATTTAGATTTTCTGCAGACACTTGTGGACACTGGACACTTGGATTGTGTGAGGCCCACTGAATATCACAGCGCTATGTCACAGGCTTGATGGCACAGGTGTGAAAAAAGTGACTACAGGATAAGGGAGATTTAGATTTTCTGCAGACACTTGTGGACACTGGACACTTGGATTGTGTGAGGCCCACTGAATATCACAGCGCTATGTCGCAGGCTCGATGGCACAGGTGTAAAAAAAGTGACTACAGGATAAGGGAGATTTAGATTTTCTGCAGACACTTGTGGACACTGGACATTTGGATTGTGTGAGGCCCACAGAATATCACAGCGCTATGTCACAGGCATGATGCAGCAGGTGTGAAAAAAGTGACTACAGGATAAGGGGGATTTTGAATTTCTGCAGACACTTGTGGACACTGGACACTTGGATTGTGTGAGGCCCACTGAATATCACAGTGCTATGTCACAGGCTCGATGGCACAGGTGTGAAAAAAGTGACTACAGGATAAGGGAGATTTTGAATTTCTGCAGACACTTGTGGACACTGGACACTTGGATTGTGTGAGGCCCACTGAATATCACAGCGCTATGTCACAGGCTCGATGGCACAGGTGTGAAAAAAGTGACTACAGGATAAGGGAGATTTTGAATTTCTGCAGACACTTGTGGACACTGGACACTTTTGGATTGTGTGAGGCCCAATGAATATCAGAGCGCTATGTCACAGGCTCGATGCAGCAGGTGTGAAAAAAGTGACTACAGGATAAGGGAGACTTTGAATTTCTGCAGACACTGGACACTTTTGGATTGTGTGAGGCCCAATGAATATCAGAGCACTATGTCACAGGCTCGATGCAGCAGGTGTGAAAAAAGTGACTACAGGATAAGGGAGATTTTGAATTTCTGCAGACACTTGTGGACACTGGACACTTTTGTATTGTGTGAGGCCCACTGAATATCAGAGCGCTATGTCACAGGCTCGATGGCACAGGTGTGAAAAAAGTGAATTGTAGAATTGGGCAGAATAGGAATCTCCCTAGAGTGTAGGTCTGTAAGAACGGAACAAGTCCTCCACAGTGACACACAGATAGCTTCACTGTGGCTGTGATAACAGCCGTTACACGGTACTGTGTGAGGAGCGTACACCGCTGTATGGTGTGAATAAATGCACAATCAGTACCTGAGCAGGACAAAAAAAAAATTGGGATTGCTTTTAAAAAAGCAGTTTGCAGAGCAGTGGGGAAACAGCAATGCAGCTGTCAGGAAGCCTTAGAAGGCAGCCTAACAACCAACACCGCTGATCCACCACAATATAGCCTCCCCTTGCACTGCACACACAGTGACTGGTGTGTTGCACAGGCAAAATCGCTAGCAGCAGAAGCAGTTTTTTTTTCTTCTTCCCTGCCTAACGCTCTCCCTACAGAATCAGCAACCTCTCCCTATGCTAAGATCGGCAGAAGTAAGATGGCGGTCGGCGTGCACGCCCTTTTATAACCCCTGTGACGCCCACCAAAGCAAGCCAATCACTTGCATGCCCTTCTGAAAGATGGTGGCGACCCCTGCCTATGTCATCACGTTGCCCACAGTGTCCGTGGATCCTGATTGGCTGAAAAAGAGCGCTAAACAAACTTTTGAAACGCGACTTTGGCGCGTAAGTCGCCGACCTCGTGGCCAACCTCATCCTAGGGTCGAGTTTCATTTCATGAAACCCGACTTTGCCAAAAGTCGGCGACTTTTGAAATTGTTCGACCCGTTTCGCTCAACTCTAATGGAGAAGAGTACGGGTCCTAGGACAGAGCCTTGAGGGACTCCAACAGAGAGAAGGAGGGATAAGGAGGCAGGGTGGGAGAGCAAGATGCTAAATATGTGGTTGGAAAGGTAGGAGGAGATCCAAGCTAGGGCAAGGTCTTGATGCCAAAGGAAGAGAGAATCTGTAGTAAGAGGCTGCTGTCAACTTTGTCAACTGCAGATGACAGGCCTAGAAGGAGGAGTATAGAGAATTGACTGTTAGCTTTGGCTGTAAGTAAGTCATTAGTAACCTTGGTCAGGGCAGTGTCAGAGGAATGGTGGGGACGGAAGTCAGATTGTAGGTTGTCAAAGAGTGATTTAGATGAGAGGTGGGAGGAAAGCTCAGCATGAACATGCTGCTCAAGTAGTTTGGAAGTGAATGGGAGCAGCAATATGGGGCAATAGGTGAACATAGTGGTAGGGTTGAGAGATGGCTTTTTGAGGATAGGTGTGATTGTGACATGTTTGAAATCAGAAGAGAAAGTATCAAAACCTAGTGATAGGTTGGAGAGATGGGTTAGAGATGAGAGAAGTATGATGATGAAGTTGGGGAGGAGGTAGGATGGGATGGGGTCAAGTGCATAAGTGGTGAGGTGTGATATGGAGAGGAGATGAGTAAGCTCTGTCACGTGGACCCTTCTTGTGTGACATGACCCACAGGCCAGTAACTGAAACAACACAACGCGGCACATGAAGCTGTCCTGTGTGACTCGGCCCACATGCCGATAACTGTAAACAACAAGACAAGGGGGAGGGTCAGCAGTTACAACGGTGGGCCCTGCGATAGGGAAAGGGGACGTGAAGACCTCCGGCACTCCCCTGAGTTAGTGTCCCTAGCGCTCCTAATGTTCCCTATGCCGGTTCTGCATCGGACGCTGCTCAGGATACCTGTCGCCCTAGCCCACCCTACACCTATCCCTTGCTAGGGAGCTGGGTGGCACAGGCACTGGCCCCACCACTGTACTAATACAGACGAAGGGAAAACACAAACAGGGGAACACCACTTAGCTTTACTCTATTGCTCTTGCTCCTGGCAACAGAGTCTACCACCAGAATGCAGCTCTCCTCCTGAGTCGCTGCCACCAAGCTCTATCAGAGCTACAAGGAAATCCCCTATGACTCCTTCCACACCAGGGCTAAGACAGTGCTGCAAGGAATGCTCTCCAGCTCCTTCTTCCACCAAGGATGGTTGAAATGAGTACTATCACCAACACTGATTGCAACACCTGTGACTCTTTTATAGCAGAGCCAGCAATCACACCTGCATTATAAATGTGCACTTAACTAAAGAAACGGAGTGCAATGACGCTCACCACCGGGGGCAAATTTAGATCAAACGACACCACAGTGCAATAATCCAAATGGCCACCTGGGGCAAAAACATCTCTAAGCACAGCTTGAGATAAAAAAAAAGCTTACCTGTGCTTTTATCTGTCCTGATCCCGCATGGATCATGACACGCTCCTTCAGTGATATTGGAGAGGGAGGTTATGGGTGAAGGGTATACAAAGGGGTTGTGGTAGTCAAACAATAAAGACTTGCCTTGTTTGGTTGATCTTATTTTTGAATTGTGTGGCAAAATCCTCAGCAGGGATGAGGAAGGATGGAGGGAGCAGTGTTGGGCAGAAGAGAGAGTTAAAAGTGATCAATAAATGTTTAGAGTTGTAGGATAAGGAATATGTAAGGGTTGTGAAATTGTCCTGTTTAGAAAAGTTGAGGGCTCATTTGAATACAGTGTTGCTTGTTTGAATGAGATGAAGTCATATTGCAAATGTGTTAACTAAGGCTACCCCCTTAACAGCTTTTTTGCAGCAGTCTAGAAACCTGTGTATGAGTTACTAACCCCCTCTCTATATCCTCCAAAATCATTTTCATAAATTCCCCACACGGCGCTATCTGGTCCGATGTGCATTACTGGTCTTGCTCAGTGCTTTCTCTGTCTCTGAAATCATCAACCTACAGTCCAGGTTAATGTGGATGACACATCCTACAATACCCACAAAGTGCCTCCAAACTTAATCCTGTTCAAAGGTGCTTCACTCTACCTTTCTGAGGGTAAAGCAAATTCCTTTAATGAGCATGCATCAAGAGAGGACCAAGGATGGCGATGATCAGCAGTAAAGCTGGTCCATGTGCATTACAGAGAAATTTTATGTACTGTTTGTCTTAAATTGTTGAACATACTGTGTTTTGTGGCTTTTTAGCAGAGCATGCAACTATTTGCTTCAAAAGGTGCAAAAAAAGGTAAAATACAAAAATGAAGAAATTTACGCAAAAATTTCAACACATTCCACAAGACAAAAAAGCAAAATTTTACTGAATGTTCAGAGTTCAGCTGCCAACTGAAGTCTATGAAGAGGACGAATAAGGGAGAAGCACCACCAGAGGACAGGTGGGGATGAGACACAGAGAGATGGTGCTACAGCTTCCTATTAGGTGTTTATCTCACCCTAACACTTGATTCACAGCTACACTACTCAGTACTGCTGCAAGATTTCCTTCATGCTACTTTTACTTCAGAATAGAATGAAGACAGGGGAGCAATAATGCATCATATCTATGATTGTAGTGAATAAGACATAATAGCAGCTATGAAATGTAAGAAGGAGGTGTCATCAACGGTGCTGCTGGTAAAGACTGAGTAGCAGGATAAAATCAATGGATTAAAGGTCAACGCGTTTCAAGGTCACAGACGACCACTTCATCAGGACAAAACCCATTTTGAAACACGTTGACCTGTAAACCTTTTACTAAAATCTCCGTTGATTTTATCCTGCTACTCCGTCCTTATCAGCAGCGCAGTTGATGACACCTCTTTCTTACTTTTCATTTGCCCTGGGCACATTGTGACCAGTGTCCTGCAGCAGCTGAAATATGTGTTTATTTCATGTTGCTATTTGCAACCACATCAGGTGAGTGGTCTCACATTACTTATTTCACCGTTATCGGATAAGACCCTATTGCGCTCCTTTTTGTCTCCTAGTCCTTTTTCTTCCATAATAGCAGCCAGTATCATTATAGTAGCTCAGAGAGAATTGAAAGTTGGAGATCAAGCTTGTAAAGTGGAAAGGTGACAAGAAAAATGCCCACAGGAAAAATGCCCACAGGAAAATTGCCCACAAGAAAAATGCCCACAAGAAAATTGCCCACACGGAAGATTGCCCACACGAAAATTGCCCACATGGAAAATTGCCCACACAGAAAATTGGCCACGCAGAAAATTGCCCACACGGAATATTGCCCGCTTGGAAAATTGCACACACGGAAAATTGCCCACATGGAAAATTGCCCACATAGAAAATTGCCAATTGCAGCATCACAAAGTTTCAAATCTATGATATTTGGGTGCAAGGTGAGAATGTTCACATGAGCAACGTGTGTGAGCCAGAAAGAGATGGCTACAGCTGCCTGCCATACAAGTGGGGTTCAAGTAACAGCAAGCAAGAGGAGCTTGAGTGTAATTCAGCACTAGAAAGAGACTACAAAACCCATCTGAATAGAGAGATTCCCAAGTTGCTTCCAGGCTGACCAATTCCTGTACCATCTGTGATCTGAATCCTGGACTGTACCTTAAGTAAAGGTAAAAGAAACTACACTCTGTTGTATTCTTTGAATTCTTCCTGCAACCCACTCAGCACTGCTACATCTCTTTGCCTAACACTACACCATCTACCTCAACACCTATTACTACTGCCCTGGGACTACAGCTCTGCCTGTGGAGAGCTACTACATTTTTGCTGCGCCCCACCATCTGTCCCAGAGGATCTGCACCGCAGCGTCGGCTTAACACCTTCCTTGCCGAGTACCACAGGTGGCATCATGAATCATCTACCTATAAACTTTATTCAGCTACATTTCACCCATTTTACATGGACACCCAGGGCCACGGACTGGGTCACCGCCACCACGACCTATCCCTTTAAGACACCGGCCCGGTACCGAGTATCCCACAGCCCTGGGGGTGATCCAATTATAGGTTAAATGCTCTGCAGGACAGAGAATAGCATAGACCTATAGGTTAAATACTCTGCAGGACAGGCAGAGGGATAGTATGCAAGTATACGTGGATGCTCTCCAGGGCAGAACAATAATATAGAATTATAGGTGAGATGCTCTGCAGGACAGACAATAGTATAGAATTATAGGTTAAATGCTCTGCAGGACAGGGGGATGGTATACAGGTATAGGTGAAATGCTCTGCAGGGCAGGAGAATAATATAGAATTATAAGTTTGATGCTCTGAAGGGCAGGAGAATAATATAGAATTCTAGGTAAGATGCTCTGCAGCACAGAAGCACATTTGCTTCTGCTTTTTGAGGGCAGGAGTCATGATAAAGTTCTGTTGGTTCTTGAACTACGTTGTCATCTTTTGTTTTGAGAATTGAATGGCACTTTGAAGAGCGATGCAGTCGGCATTTCCAAGTCACCACTGCGTTGATAGTATGAAATGCAAGATATTCAAACCCCAAGTAAATCATAACTTTGTTGTTCCTCTGGCTTCTTGAACACTCCATTGTTTGCACTACATGAAGAAATAGAATACTTTAGATGAACTCAAAATACACTTTTATTTAAAAAAAAATTAAAAAATATGGGAATAGATCTACAGTTGTGGCCAAAAGTATTGACACCCCTGCAATTCTGTCAGATAAGACTCAGTTTCTTCCTGAAAATGATTGCAAACACAAATTCTTTAGTATTATTATCGTCATTTAATTTGTCTTAAATGAAAAAACACAAAAGAGAATGAAACAAAAAGCAAAACATTGATCATTTCACACAAAACTCCACAAATGGGCCAGACAAAGTATTGGCACCCTCAGCCTAATACTTGGTTGCACAACCTTTAGCCAAAATAACTGTGACCAACCGCTTCCGGTAACCATCAATGAGTTTCTTACAATGCTCTGCTGGAATTTTAGACCATTCTTCTTTGGCAAACTGCTCCAGGTCCCTGATATTTGAAGGGTGCCTTCTCCAAACTGCCATTTTTAGATCTCTCCACAGGTGTTCTATGGGATTCAGGTCTGGACTCATTGCTGGCCACCTTAGAAGTCTCCAGTGCTTTCTCTCAAACCATTTTATAGTGCTTTTTGAAGTGTGTTTTGGGTCATTGTCCTGCTGGAAGACCCATGGCCTCTGAGGGAGACCCAGCTTTCTCACTCTGGGCCCTACATTATGCTGCAAAATTTGTTGGTAGTGTTCAGACTTCATAATGCCATGCACACGGTCAAGCAGTCCAGTGCCAGAGGCAGCAAAGCAACCCCAAAACATCAGGGAACGTCCGCCATGTTTGACTGTAGGGACCGTGTTCTTTTCTTTGAATGCCTCTTTTTTTCTCCTGTAAACTCTATGTTGATGCCTTTGCCCAAAAAGCTCTACTTTTGTCTCATCTGACCAGAGAACATTCTTCCAAAACGTTTTAGGCTTTTTCAGGTAAGTTTTGGCAAACTCCAGCCTGGCTTTTTTATGTCTCGGGGTAAGAAGTGGGGTCTTCCTGGGTCTCCTACCATACAGTCCCTTTTCATTCAGACACTGACGGATAGTACGGGTTGACAATGTTGTACCCTCGGACTGCAGGGCAGCTTGAACTTGTTTGGATGTTAGTTGAGGTTCTTTATCCAACATCCGCCCAATCTTGCGTTGAAATCTCTTGTCAACTTTTCTTTTCCGTCCACATCTAGGGAGGTTAGCCACAGTGCCATGGGCTTTAAACTTCTTGATGACACTGCGCATGGTAGAAACAGGAACATTCAGGTCTTTGGAGATTGACTTGTAGCCTTGAGATTGCTCATGCTTCCTCACAATTTGGTTTCTCAAGTCCTCAGACAGTTCTTTGGTCTTCTTTCTTTTCTCCATGCTCAATGTGGTACACACAAGGACACAGGACAGAGGTTGAGTCAACTTTAATCCATGTCAACTGGCTGCAAGTGTGATTTAGTTATTGCCAACACCTGTTAGGTGCCACAGGTAAGCTACAGGTGCTGTTAATTACACAAATTAGAGAAGCATCACATGATTTTTCGAACAGTGCCAATACTTTTGTCCACCCTCTTTTTATGTTTGGTGTGGAATTATATCCAATTTGGCTTTAGGACAATTCTTTTTGTGTTTTTTCATTTAAGACAAATTAAATGAAGATAATAGTACCAAAGAATTTGTGTTTGCAATCATTTTCAGGAAGAAACTGAGTATTATCTGACAGAATTGCAGGGGTGTCAATACTTTTGGCCACAACTGTATTAAAGTACATGTTTTAACTAACCAAAACACAACTGGCTGGCACAGCAGGAAAGCCATTGTTCACTGGGGTTGTACCAAAAGGAGTGACACGATTGCCAATTTGAAACAATGGGGGTGGGGAAGAAGCGCTGGAAGGAACATGTTAAATAATGTCAACAAGGAAAGCCCAGTGACTTCCATGGGCTCCATTGAAATACAATACAGCACAACACAGGCAGCAAAGAAAATGCAGAATGGATTTCAACCAAGGTCTCTGGGCCCAGCTTACTGCTCCGCACTCTACAGGTTCCGTTCACTCATACCTAGTCCCAGAGTACAGATTCTGTTCTTACAAGTTGTCATTCCACTTTCAGTGTGGTGGGTATGAGCCTAGAGACCCTTATTCAAATCCATTCTGCATTTTCTTTCATCCTATGCCTGCCTACACCTGCAGTATATGTGTATGATACATAACTACGTAGGATCTGTTCACTCTTATTCTCTTGGTAGTCGTAAGTGGACAGGGAAGGAAGTGCAGGTGCCAGATTCACTGCCACTGAAATCAATGGGAGAGCGGCGCTGCTCTGGCACTTCCAGGTCCTCTGTTGGTCAGTGACATCACTATGGAGACACACCGGTCAGTGGGGGCTCTTGTCTGCTGGCCTGGCTGTCTTTCGAGAGCCTGCAAGAACTAGAGCTCATCCCACTTAATGCCCACACTCGATCCCCATGGGTAGAACACCACTCAGACAATACAGGGTGAGGGGAACACACATTGGTAAGACTATTGGTTCACCAACAGAAAAAAACACAGAGGTGTAACGACTGTGGTCACAGGGATCAAAGCTACGACCAGGCACAGGGGTACAGGTGCCTGTTTCTGCTGGATCTCTGTCCTCACTGAAGATGCAGATCCAGACAACATGCATCGTGTTGCTGACATCAGAGGTGAAGCCACAGGAAGCGATACATGACAATGGCGCACACTTCGATGTCAGCTGACTTGCTGTGCGGTGGCTACAAAAGAAACTGGGCAATGTGGGAGCAGAGGAAAGGTGAGTAGAATGTTTTTGTTTTTAATTATGCGTTAGCAGCAG
The DNA here is from genome assembly GCF_039654945.1 of Dendrobates tinctorius. Lineage (NCBI taxonomy): Eukaryota > Metazoa > Chordata > Amphibia > Anura > Dendrobatidae > Dendrobates > Dendrobates tinctorius. The sequence goes on along the minus strand of NW_027361696.1, from coordinate 92,540,039 downwards.
AACGGGGACACATACACTAGGATTGGGGATCATGTAAACCAGGATGGGGACATATATACCAGGAAGGGGGCATATATACCAGGATGGAGACCATGTGGACCATACATACCAGGATGGGGACCATATATACCAGCATTGGGACATATATACCAGGATGCGAACATATTCACCAGGATGATGGGCATATATACCAGGATGGGGGACATTTTACTACATAATGAAGGGGGCAATTCATAAGTCTTTAAAGAATTTATAACAATACAGGGGCCCATACATCTGACCAACGTGTGTGTGTGGGGGGGCAGGTCCAAATTTCGCACTGGGGCCCATCGGACTCCAGTTACACTTCTGCAAAAAACATACATTCTCAGCAAGAACACAAGGTGGTTCAAGTGGCAGAATCTCACCTTTCTGCTGTGCCTTCTGGGCTTCCAGGAACGACTATCTCTGCCAGCAGCACCCTGCTTTTGGTGGGCTCCCACTGAGATGTTAATGTATTAGATGTGACATGTAACTCCACAGATAATACAGTGATACTTTTCTGAGTACTGATGGCTCCTCTGGATCACACTACTCCTGGTTCTGCATGTGCTGCTGTTTTGGGCTGGTGGGAGGAGTAAGACAGAATCAGTGAGAGATGAGAGCGGACTATATCTATCTATTGCAGATAATGACAAACTGCTACAAGCACAGATCTTCATTTTTGCAGTTTTGCACTAGATCAAATGTGTAATACTTAGGGGAAAACTACGTTAGAGAGTGGACCCTCTGGATCGCGGATCCGGAGCCCCTGGGCCAAGCACGCCAGGTGAAGACCGACCCCTATACAGGGATCGTTTGGGGCAGGACCACAGAGGACGGAGGCGCGACAGCCGGAACCAAGAGGGACGGCTCCACGGACAAAAGGACAGGGGAGGCAACGGTGCGAAAAACGAGCAGGGACCAGTGGCGCAGGAAAGAAACAATACGGGAGACAGGCAAGTGGAAAGACCAAGGCGGACTGGAGACAGAGGACGGAACCGGGGATGGAAGGCAGCGCCCAGGCAGACTGGAAGGGAAGGGAGACACGAGACAGGGGGCGACAGGGCGAGTCAGGCGGAGAGCGGTTGAGCTACAGGAGAACTGTAGAGGCCAGAGGGTGCAGAAAAACTACACAATCATCAGGCGTCCTCCTAACAGCGAGGACGCCTGAAGTACAGCAACCCCCGGAAGTGCGTCACCCAGGCCCGCCCCTCAGCGCCGCCCACCGCAGGAGAGAGAGCGCGGGAGGCGGCGAGCGAGAACCATGGGGCGGGAGCCAGAAGCCGCCGTGAGGACGAGTGGACGGCGGGCGCGTGACCGGGCGGGAGCACGCAGGTGAGGAAACGCTGCAGCGCGCGCTGCAGCAGAAGGGGCATCGGCGGGCATAACCGCCGATGTCACAGTACCCCTCCCCTTACGCCCTCCCTTACTGAGATTGGCCAAAAACTTTTTCAGAATGCGAGGGGCGTTGATATTTTCCCGAGGCTCCCAGGACCTCTCCTCGGGACCAAAACCCACCCAATCGATAAGAAAAAGGGTCTTACCCCGGGCTTTTTTCATAGCCAAGATGTCCTTGACCTCGAAGACGTTGTCCGAGATAGCAGGTGAGGGAGGGACGATGGAAACTGGTTGGAACCGATTCACGACTACGGGTTTCAAGAGCGAGACATGGAAAGCGTTGGGCACCCGGAGCGAAGCAGGCAACCTCAGTTTGTAAGCCACGGCATTAATACGTCCAATCACTTCAAACGGTCCAATGTACCGAGGACTCAGCTTATAAGAGGGAACTCTCAGACGGATATGTCGAGTTGAAAGCCAGACCTTGTCACCTGGATGGTACGGGGGCACATCCTTCCGTCTCTTGTCTGCATGTTTCTTGATTCGGTCGTTGGCACTTTTGAGCGCATCCCTGGTCTCTCTCCAAATCTGCGAGAATTCTTTAGCAAGAGAATCGGCTGCGGGTACTCCTGTAGAGGTGGAGAAAGGCAACGGAATACCTGGGTTTTGACCGGTTACCACAAAAAAAGGTGACCTGGTGGTAGATTCACTGGGATGATTATTGTGCGAGAATTTAGCCCAAGGTAAGAGCGCAACCCAGTCGTCCTGATGAGCGTTGGTGAAGTGACGTAGGAAGGTGGTTAACCCCTGATTAATTCGCTCCACTTGCCCGTTGGTCTGAGGATGATATGCGGAGGAGAAGTCGAGAGATGTACCCATAAGCCGGCAGAGTGCCCTCCAGAAGCGGGAGGTGAACTGGACCCCCCGATCCGACAGAATCCGCTGAGGAAGACCATGCAGCCTGAAGACCTGGTGGATGAAGATCTCAGCTAACTTCGGGGCGGACGGTAGTCCCGGTAAGGGAATGAAATGGGCCATTTTGGAAAAACGATATGCCACGACTAAGATGGTGGTACATCCGGCTGAGCGGGGTAAGTCAGTCACAAAGTCCATGGCGATCTGCTGCCAGGGGGCCTCAGGAACTGGCAACGGGTGAAGAAGACCGGCGGGCAAAGTCCTAGCCACCTTATTCTGGGCACAGATTGTGCAAGAGGCCACGTAGTCCATCACATCCTGGCGAAGCGTGGGCCACCAGTAATACCGGGAAAGCAGTAAGAGAGTCTTCTTTGTCCCAACGTGTCCAGCAATTTTGGAGGAATGTCCCCAGCCCAACACCTCTATACGTCTGCTTGGAGGGACGAAGGTCTTACCGGGCGGAGGGATAGCAAAATTCACAGGAGCCACGGTGATCATCCTAGTAGGCTCGATGATATAGGATGGGACTTCATCCCTCTCTGAAGACTGCAACGACCTGGAAAGGGCATCGGCCTTGGTGTTCCTATTACCCGGTCGGAAGTGAAGTTGGAAGTCAAAGCGGGAGAAATACAGGGCCCACCTGGCTTGCCGGGCATTGAGCCTTTGGGCAGACTGCAGATAGGCCAGGTTCTTGTGGTCCGTGAGGATGGTAAAGGGATGTACAGCCCCCTCGAGTAAATACCGCCATTCAGCCAAGGCCATCTTAATGGCCAGTAATTCTCGGTCTCCAATGGAGTAGTTGCACTCCGCCGGTGAAAAGACTTTAGAAAAGAAGCCGCAAGGAACCAGCCGTCCGGACGAAGCCTGCTGGGACAGGACCGCCCCCGCTCCAGTGGAGGAGGCATCCACTTCCAGGACAAAGGGTCTGCTGGTCACAGGCCGATGCAAAATGGGTGCTGACGCAAAAGAACGTTTCAGAGTTTGGAAAGCGTTTTCCGCTTCAGGGGACCAGCTGTTGGGCTTCGTTCCCTTACGGGTCAGGTCCGTGATGGGTTTGGTAACCGTAGAAAAGTGAGGCACAAACTGACGGTAATAGTTTGCGAACCCAAGAAACCGCTGGATGGCCTTAATCCCCACTGGACGGGGCCACTTGAGTACCGCACCGAGTTTTTCGGGATCCATCCTTAGACCGGAGTCGGTGACGACATATCCCAAGAAGGGTAGTGACGACTGCTCAAAAAGGCATTTCTCGATCTTGGCGTAGAGTTGGTTCTCTCGAAGGCGGTGCAAGACCAAGCGTACACTTTTGCGATGAGAGGGCAGATCGGGGGAGAAAACGAGAATGTCGTCCAGGTAGATGACAACACAAGAATAGAGTAGATCCCAGAATACCTCATTGATAAATTCTTGGAACACAGCGGGGGCATTGCAAAGGCCGAATGGCATGACTAGGTATTCATAATGCCCGTCACGGGTATTGAAGGCCGTCTTCCACTCGTCCCCAGCACGGATTCGGACCAAATTGTAGGCTCCCCGCAGGTCTAACTTCGTGAAGATCCGGGCTCCTCTCAGCCGGTCAAAAAGCTCCGGAATCAACGGAAGGGGGTAACGATTTTTGATGGTGATTTTGTTCAGACCCCGGTAATCAATGCAAGGCCGCAGTGATCCATCTTTCTTCCGGACGAAGAAAAAACCCGCGCCTGCGGGAGAGGAGGACTTTCGGATAAACCCCTTGGACAGATTTTCGTGGATATATTCCGTCATGGCAGCGGTCTCGGCTGGAGAGAGAGGGTATGTTCTACCTCTGGGAGGAACCGCTCCAGGAATCAGGTCGATAGGGCAGTCAAAAGGCCGGTGCGGAGGCAGGGAATCCGCCTCTTTCTTGCAGAAAACATCAGCATAGGTGTGGTATGGCACAGGAAGACCAGGGAGGTCTGTAGGCTTGAGCTGAGGATGGGAATGGACCAGGGTACGTAAACAGCTTACATGGCAGGCGTGCCCCCAGCGCAGGATCTCTCCGGAGCGCCAGTCGATAACTGGCTCATGCCGCCTAAGCCAAGGTAGCCCCAAGAGAATGGCGTGGGATAATTGAGGCAGGACATAAAAGGCAATCTTCTCAGAATGAAGTGCGCCAATTTGCAGGTTTACTTCAGTGGTTACCGTGGTGATGAGCCCAGGAAGAGGTTTGCAATCAACGGAGGTGATTGCTCGAGGGTTACTTAGGACGACCACGGGAATCTGGAGTCTGTCAACCTCCTCCTGGTGGATGAAGTTGCCTGCCGCGCCCGAGTCCACATACGCCTCCACAGAGCTACGCCCCCGACCTGAAATAAGTAGAGCTGAAACAGTAAGTGGAAGAGAGGGGGTCGGATCACCTAGGGGGCCCTCTCCTACCTGGCCTAGGCGGATGCGTTTCCCGGTCTCTCAGGACAAGTGCGTATGAAGTGATTGGCCCCTCCACAATAGAGACAGAGTCCCTTGGTCATCCTCTCCTTACGCCGTTGTTCAGACAGCTTGATGCGATCTACTTGCATAGGCTCAGGGGCAGTGTTACTAGGGAGAGCAACGGTGCGCGGAATGGGAGCTTGGTATAACCTAAAGGGCCTCCTCTCCCTGGCTGACTCTCTGGCGCGTTCCTGAAAACGCAGGTCAATACGAGTAGCCAGGGGGATGAGATCTTCCAGGGTGGTGGGAAGGTCACGCCCGGCCAACTCGTCTTTGATTTTACCAGAAAGGCCTCTCCAAAACGCACCAACCAGGGCTTCGTTATTCCACCCCAGCTCCGAGGACAAGGTCCGAAAACGGATGGCGTATTGCCCTACCGTAAGGGACCCCTGGCTGAGGTTAAAAAGGGCCTCTGTAGAGGAAGCAAGGCGTCCAGGTTCATCAAAAACCTTACGGAATGTCTCCAAAAAACACTGGATGTTGGTCACCACCGGGTCATCCCTCTCCCATAACGGATTCACCCAAGCCAACGCCTCCCCCTCTAGATGGGAGATTATAAAGGCCACCTTAGCACGGTCCGTAGGATACTGTTGGGGCAACAGATCAAAGTGCAATCTGCACTGATTTAAAAATCCCCTACACAATTTTGGGTCCCCACAGTACCTGGGCGGTTTACCGAGACGGGGGGGAGGAAAAGAGACGGTGTCCCGGGCTTGGGTGGAAGCGGCCGCAGAGGACTGCAAAGAAAGCAGCCGATCATCCACGGACGCCATATACCCCAAAATGTGAGACTGAGCATCGCGCTGTTGTGCGAGCTCCTGCTGGAGACTGACTAAGAGAGGTGCGTGTGCTGGGTCTGCGGTTTGAAGAGCGGAGAGCCGGGTGTCCATGGACTTCATGAACGACATGATACGGGTCTGATTTTCTCTAAGGAAAAGCAGTTCCTTTTGAGTGGCAGCCGCGGCACCGGCGGGGTCCATGGCCTGATGATACTGTAATACTTAGGGGAAAACTACGTTAGAGAGTGGACCCTCTGGATCGCGGATCCGGAGCCCCTGGGCCGAGCACGCCAGGTGAAGACCGACCCCTATACAGGGATCGTTTGGGGCAGGACCACAGAGGACGGAGGCGCGACAGCCGGAACCAAGAGGGACGGCTCCACGGACAAAAGGACAGGGGAGGCAACGGTGCGAAAAACGAGCAGGGACCAGTGGCGCAGGAAAGAAACAATACGGGAGACAGGCAAGTGGAAAGACCAAGGCGGACTGGAGACAGAGGACGGCACCGGGGATGGAAGGCAGCGCCCAGGCAGACTGGAAGGGAAGGGAGACACGAGACAGGGGGCGACAGGGCGAGTCAGGCGGAGAGCGGTTGAGCTACAGGAGAACTGTAGAGGCCAGAGGGTGCAGAAAAACTACACAATCATCAGGCGTCCTCCTAACAGCGAGGACGCCTGAAGTACAGCAACCCCCGGAAGTGCGTCACCCAGGCCCGCCCCTCAGCGCCGCCCACCGCAGGAGAGAGAGCGCGGGAGGCGGCGAGCGCGAACCAGGGGGCGGGAGCCAGGAGCCGCCGTGAGGACGAGTAGACGGCGGGCGCGTGACCGGGCGGGAGCGCGCAGGTGAGGAAACGCTGCAGCGCGCGCTGCAGCAGAAGGGGCATCGGCGGGCATAACCGCCGATGTCACAAAATGTAAATCACAAGTTGATCACATATCATGTGAACATCCTCACCTTGCACCTCAAAAATCATAGATCTTAAACTTTGTGATGCTGCAATTGGCAATTTTCTGTGTGGGCAAATTTCCATGTGGGCAATTTTCCGTGTGGGCAATTTTCTCTGTGGACAATTTTCCATGTGGGCAATTTTCTATGTGGGCAATTTTCCATGTGGGCAATTTTCCGCGTGGGCAATTTTCCATGTGGGCAATTTTCCATGTGGGAAATTTTCTCTGTGGACAATTTTCCATGTGGGCAATTTTCTATGTGGGCAATTTTCCATGTGGGCAATTTTCCGTGTGGGCAATTTTCTCTATGGACAATTTTCCTGTGGGCATTTTTCAGGGAACCAGTGGAAAGCTAACAAAAAGTTCTGAATGAATGCCGTGTAATATATTGTAATAGTGTTATCTCTCATATTCGGATGCATAACAGTTTATTCTGAAAAATCAGCTAAGACACATATTACTCCTGTGCACACATAAGAAACAGCAGTATTTGTGAATAAGGGTCTATATGTTATATATTTAGTAAAGTAACATCAATTTTTGTTCATATAATGGTTGTAGTGTGATATATTGCAGCATAGAGTGAAAAATTCTTCAGTGCTGTAATGTAATTTTTTTTAAATAATAATGATCATCAATGTAATTAATACATAGTGTACAGTTTTAAGATTTCAAATACCTTTAAGTAAATCAGCACTCTGTTACGCTATATCATGCTAACATAAACTAACGTACATGAAATTGGAATTGCATTACTACTCTAGAAAATGGGTTAAAATGAAGATGCTTAGCGCTTAAATTGGCCAATTCATGCATGCCTAGCTGCCAACGACAAGGCGATCCTCTTTGCTAGGAACTTAACTTAATATTATACCTCTCCTGGGCTGTTAGCACACAATTATATGAGTATGTAGGATCCGGCTGTTATTTAAACAACCATAGACTGTTGGGTGGAGTTTTAGCACCTATGTATAAGTATCAATCAATCAATCAAATAGCAGTCTGATGATCACTGGAAAAGCCTCCCAGCAATTCCTTACCATTGTTAAGATCATAATGAGAGTTGCAAGTTGATGAGATACAAATGCATATTGTGCAAGCTGAGCTGACATAATGTGAGCTCTGTATTCGTGTACTGATGCCTCTTCTGGTGTTGTATTCATGTTTTGATGTTGGTTCTGATGCAGTATTCATGCAGTGATGGCGGTTTTAGTGGTGTATATTTGTGTTTATTATTACGGTGAAGTTTTTCTCACAGCAAATGTCATTGTGGGTTATCTATCATCTAGGTATAGAGAATGTATTACTGATGGAGGAAAATTGGACTTGATGGACTTATGTGATTTTTTCAAAATATATATTTATATAACTATGTATTAATGAATTGATGTTTCGGGTATTGTATAAATGTAGTGATGGTGGTTCTGTGATGTATTCCTCTACTGGTGGTTTTGGTTTTGTATTCCTGTACTTATGGCAGTTTTTGTGCTGTATTAATGTACTGATGGTAGTTCTTTTGTTGTATTTATGTACTGAAAGTATTTTTGGTGCAGTATTTATTTGCTGGTGGTTGTTCTGGGCTGTATTCATGTACTGATTGTGATTCTGATCCTGTAGCAATGTATATGTAGTAATACTTAATGAGTCAGATCACTTGCCGCAAAATGGTTTGCCGTCTGACAAGTTCAGGTTACTTAATATGCATTTATATTAGGAACATTAAACTTTTGTATTTTGCGGAGAAAGCATAAAGATGAGTGTCAGATTTTGGTGTGTTTTGTAACCTGTATCGATCCTGTAATCTTAGGAAATATTTGTTTAACCCCTTTCTGCCCTCTGATGTACTATACCGTCCATGTGACCCGGCACAATTTGGCCATGGACGTTATAGTATGCCATAATGATCAGTCGCACACATGGGTGGTGAGCGGCCGATCGCGGCCGGGTGTCAGCCTTTGGATCAGAAACCCCATGGTGTGATGTGGGGTCCTGATCACTGCCATGGTAACCCAATGTTGACATGATGACATCCGGGCATGATCAGGAAGTCTCTCAGGTCAGTGTGCAGTAAGTGCAGCGCTGACAGCTTCTATAGCATGCAGATGCTGCTTCATCTGCATGCTATAGAAGTGATCAGCCTACAAAAAATGATTGTCCTATAGTGGGACAAAGTCTAAAAGTTAGAATAAAGTAAAAAAAAAAAAAATAATTGTAAAAATATTTTTTTTAAATAATAATAAAATATCAATATTTAGTCTATCATTAAATAAATATTTGAATGAAAAAAAAAATCTAAACAATAAAAGTATGCATATTTGGTATCACCGCATCCATAATGACCCGACCTATAAAACTGTCCCACTTGTTAACCCCTTTAGTGAATACCATAAAAAAGGCAAAAATAATGCTTTATCATCATACCGCCGAACAAAAAGTGGAATAACACGCGATCAAAAAGACGGATATAGATAAATATAGTACCGCTGAAAAAAATCATCTTGGCCCACAAAAAACAAGCCCCCATACAGCTCCATCACCGGAAAAATAAAAAAGTTATAGCTCTCAGAATAAAGCGATGCAAAAATAATTATTTTTCATATAAAATAGTTTTTATTGTAATAAAGCACAAAAACATAAAAAACATATAAAAGAGGTATTTCTGTAATTGTACTGACCCGAAGAATAAAACTTCTTTATCAATTTTACCACACGCGGAACAGTATTAGCGCCCTCCCCCCAAATGAAATTCATGAATTGGTGGTTTTTGTTCATTCTGCCTCCCAAAAATTGAAATAAAAAGTAATCAAAAAATGTCATGTGCCTGAAAATAGTACCAATAAAAATGTCAACTCGTCTTGCAAAAAACAAGACCTCACATGACTCTATGGACAAAAATATGGAAAAATTATAGCTCTCAAAATGTGGTGATGCAAAAACTATTTTATGCAATAAAATGCATCTTTAGTGTGTGACAGCAACCAAACAGAAAAACCCATCATTTTTGTGAAAAATATGATTTTTTATTTTTACAGCTCTACGTTATAAACTTCTGTGAAGCACTTGGGGGTTCAAAGCGCTCACCACACATCTAGATAAGTTCTTTAGGGGGTCTAGTTTCCAAAATGGTGTCACTTATGGGAGGTTTCCACTGTTTAGGCACATCAGGGGCTCTCCATACACAACATGGCATCCGAAAAGTCAAACAGCGCTCCTTCCCTTCCGAGCTCTGCCATGTGCCCAAACAGTGGTTTACCTGCATATATGGGATATCAGCATTCTCAGGATAAAATGCACAGCAAATTTTGAGGTCCAATTTCTCCTGTTACCCTAGTAAAATAAAAAAAATGGATTTGAAGTAAATTTTTTGTGCAAAAAAGTTAAATGTCCATTTTTTAACATTCCAAAAATTCCTGTGAAGCACCTGAAGGGTTAATAAACTTCTTGAATGTGATTTTGAGCACTTTCAGGGGTGCAGTTTTTAGAATGCTGTCACTGTTGGGTATTTTCGATATTGTAAACCCCTCAAAGTGACTTTAAATGTGATGTGGCCCCTAAAAAAATGGTGTTGTAAAAATTAGCAATAGCTGTTTAACTTATAACCCTTATAACTTTCTAAAAAAAAAAATAAAAATGGTTCCAAAATTGTGATGATATAAAGTAAACATGCAGGAAATGTTATGTATTAAGTATTTTATGTGACATATCTCTGTGATATAAGGGAATGAAAATTCAAATTTGGAAAATTGAAAAATTTTTCAAAATTTTCACCAAATTTCCATTTTTTTACAAATAAATCCAAGTAATATCAAAGATATTTTACCACTTTCATGAAGTACAATATGTCATGAAAAAATATTGCCAGAATCACCGGGATCCATAGAAGCATTCCAGAGTTATTACCTCATAAAGAGACTGTGGTCAGAATTGTAAAAATTGGCCTGGTCATTAACATGCAACCACCCTTGGGGGTAAAGGGGTTAAAACCTGCTACATTATAAGTACTTAAAGGGAGACATTCACAAAATACTAAAAAGTACGACTCTGGAGCACGTTGCTCAGCAGGTAAAAGTGCTGAAATTCTGCCTGAGCACTCACAGAGGGCAGTATACAGGTGTAAGGGGAGGACAGGACTGTAGTCGTGACCTGAGATACTGTAAGATCTATGTCCAGTCCTTCCCCTGCAGAAAACTATGTACTTCTCTTCAGCATACCTGCATCTCCAAATGCATCCTTCCTGGGCACTTCCCAGGCGATGACAGTCCCTCTTTCAAGCGACCCCCAATAATGGAGACAAACTCCAGGATAAATTGAACATTCTCTTTACTTAATACTTCACACGTTACATCCACAGTTTGCACATCATGATATTCACTTGTTTCCTCATCTTTCCCTGCTTTGCTGTCGCTTCTGTGCAGTAGTGAAGAGAAAACAGCTGCACTCTGGGAAATAGTGCGTTGAGGTAACGTTTCGACCCTATGTCGGGTCTTTTTCAAACCTCACTAAAGTACCATATGTAGAAGTCCGGTCTGGCAGGGACCAGGCAGAGGTCCTAAGATGAGCTGGAAGCGTGGGGCAGCAAGCGCCGTCTGTGGTGTAGTGTACAGACCGCAGCCAGTCTTCCCACCTGGGCCACTCCCGCCCTTGGGTGGAGCGATGGTCGGCTTCTCCACCCATCTTCCCGGGTCCAGTATGAGGGGGCGGTGGTCTCCAGACATACACTGCTCCCCCCAGGGGTAAGTTGGAGATGGCCCCTGTCCGTCCAGAATAACTGCAAATGCCAGGGCCTCTTCCTGGCATTGGAGTACCACAGCCATGTTGATCAGCTTCTGGTACAACCCAGGATCCTCTGATGACAAGCGATGAACCGGAACCAAGTCTCCAAATTATAATCCACAGGTGAGCAGTTTTTTGTAATCCACAGGTATTTGTAATCCACAGGTGAACAGTTCTTTTGGAGTCCTTCTGGCGCAGGCCTGCCGTGGAAGATGTCATATTAGCGGCGGCGATCCTGCCGACTACGCCAAATGTGGTGGGGAGCTGGGTTGGGGGGTGGTCCACTGCTTACCAAGTCCGGACAACACAGACACCAGGCGAAGCAAGGACAAGACGGAGGCAGAGTTCAGTTGTAACTGTTCCGGATTTTATTTGCCGTCCTCCTGACGACCACAACCACGCACCGCAGCCTCTTTACAGTTCTCCGTCTTCAAGCCCGGGTACCTGCACCTTTCCTCCAGTCGAAGTAACGTCCCTCGCGGATCTTTCGCTAGGGCTGTCCTAGACCAATCTACCGCCAGCGCTTCACCTGCTCGAGGTCGTCGTCCAATCGGTACCCTCATCTGTCCTGTGGTCCGTCAGGTCAGGGCCACCCCCCTGACTGTCTCTTTCCTGTCAGTCCCCTGGTCGATCTCTTCGCTGTTCTCCATCTTCTGCCGAGCTCCTCCCGGGACTAGCCTGCCTGGAACCCCAACCAGTCCTATTTATCCCCTCTCTCACCGGGAATTCCCCTCCTGGGTTCCTATCTCCCCCATGACTAAGCGTTTCTCAAGCCCTAAGCTCCTGTTGAGTCCTGAACTACTCCCCCCTGCCATCTTGTGGTCATTTCTAGGTACTGCACTCTCTTGTCTGTCTTTTCCAGCTATCACCCTGGTGTCCTTGTCAATCTCCATCCATAGTGCACCAACCGTTCCCTCCTACTTCCAGTCAAGTCCATCCATCAAGTCACCTTCCCCACACTAGTAAGCACAGGGACACGAAGGCACACAAGGACTGGGCACACTATAGAGGGCAGTAACTGTTTAATAAAAATACGGCAGTTTTGAAGGAGGAATCGTAGGTGTAATTCAGGAAGGAAAGTTCAATATGAACCCCAAATGAAGCCATACTAGAAGGCTTTAAAATTTAACTTTTAATTTTTATCTAAAACAGAAAAGTTAGGGTATAAAAATTCAGTCCCTAATCTGCCTAAATTATCTAAAACATAAAAAATTTAGGGTATAAAAATCCAGTCCCTAATCTGCCTATTTTTATATTAAAGTGCATACTGTTCTCTGTATTGATGTAGTGCTTAGCACCCCGGGAAGCTAACACTTATTTGGCAGAATAGGACAGTGTATTTTAGCGCTATAGTCCCCCAACATGTTTTACCACATTAGCGGCATAATCAGGGAATGGGACACACACAAATTCACAAATATGTGAATTTGTATACCCTAATTTTTTTATGTTTTAGATAAAAATTAAAGGTTACATTTTAAAGCCTTCCAGGGAGGGTTTATTTGGGGTTCTCCCCAGTTTGTTAATTATGTATATATCCCTCCAAAGATCAATGAGTGGAACAGACTGCCACAAAAGGTGGTGAGATCTCTTTCAATGGAAGTCTTCAAACAGACCCTGGACAGACATTTTTTTTAGATGGTTTAGTGAATCCTGCTTTGAGCATGGGGTTAGACACAATGCTGCGTGAGATCCCTTCCAACTCTAACGTTCTATGATTCAGTTCCCAATTGTCAGTCACTGCATCTCATTCCATAAATTTGTTTATGAAGTGTTCAAAATGTCCTATATGAAAGAAAAAAATATAACATATCAGTCCAAGCTTTATCCAAAAGTTCCCACAAGTCTTCCCACTACAAATATTTTGACATATTAGAATATCCAGCAAGAGCATTATTATTAAATGTGCACACATAGTGCCTGATTCATCAAGACCGGCATTATTCACTTTGCTCTTGATGAAGGGGCATTATTCACTTTGCTCTTGATGAAGGGGCATGCTGTAGTCAGATGCTTCTGATTCATGAATAGGTGCATATCTCTTCATGAATCGGGAATTTTTTTCACCACTTAGATAAAAAAGAACCTAGACATGTTTGGTGTGTATGATCTCGCAATGACCTGGAGAATAATAATGGCATGTTAGTTTTAGTATTTAGTGAACATGGTAAAAAAAAACAACTGTGGGATTGCATTCTTTTTGCAATTTCACCACACTTCGAATTTTCTTCCTGCTTTCCAGTACATGATATGTTAAAACCAATGATGTCCAAAAGTACAACTTGTCCCCCCCCAAAAAAACCCTCACATGGTCATTTTGATCAAAAAATAAAAAAGTTATGGGTCTGGGAAAAGGGGAGCAAAAAACGAGTAGGCAAAAACGAAAATACCTCTGGGGGTTAAGAGGTTAAAATGGGTTTAAAGCTTGTCTCCTAATTTTCAGATTCCCACTGTCATAATGGAAGTAATTACTACAAGACTTCAAGTTAGAAGATGCTGATCTACATAACAACTCCCAAATTCATTCAATAGTCAGATTATATGTCTTCAACTGCAGCTAGGCGACAAGCCAGAGGAACACTGGGTTTAATGCACGTTCAATGCAAAAAAAAAATCCTGCAGGGAGGAAAATTGGATTTTTATATTCCCCATTGTCGTAATGTAACCAGCAATATGTTTCAATGACAAACCGCTGAATTACAATTTCATAATAAGGTTACAATTCTAATCATATAAGAATATATTCATATTTACATTTTTATTTTATTTCATCTTAGCCATTTAGTTAACACAATTGTAAAACCTTGAAACAATTTTAAATTTGACCCTTCGATTTAGCTACTACTAGAAGGTCATAAAGACGACTAGAGTTGTTGATTTAATCCAAAACATTTTAAGCCATTTTACATGGCACAAATAAATTATGTGACATTATGCCAAGCCAGACATTACTATTTTTTTTACAATATATTTCATATTGTCGACATTAGTGGTGTACAATGATGTATCTTGATGCTGCCTATGTACTGTATATTCCTTATTATCATGTAATAATGTAGAAATGACCTCATAGTTTGTAAGCTTGTGAGTAGGACCGTCACTCCTTTTGGTACCTGTATGTGTTTTTCTGTAATATCTTTATTGTCTGTACATGTCCCCTCTAAAATGTAAAGTGCTGCGGAATATGTTGGCCCTATAGAAATAAAAATAATTAAAAAATGAATAATGATTTTAATGTGCAAATGTTGGATTTTCTGCAAGTATCAAAAGACAACTTGTTGAATTGAAGTTTATTTTCTTGATGACTTAAATTCACTAGGTTTTGTTGAGAAGGATGAGTGATCTATTGTACCAACAATTAAAAAATTAGCTGTCTTGATTCTACCACTCAGCGTGTCTTGGATGCAGTGGCTGACAGTTCAGTCATCCTATCGAGTGCAGGGGCATGGTAAACTGTCGGTATTTTGATTGACAGGTTAGTAGACCAATCTAGTGCAGGGGCGTGCTGAGCTGTCGGTATTTTGAGTGACAACTCGGCCATCCAATCTGAGACTTGGAGGTGCTGAGCTTCCCTGTTCCCTGTTGCAAGTGATTACCCAGCTACCTAACTAAGCTGTCTGTCCCAGATAGCTGCCAGTGGTAGCTTCCATTTATGTGTGGCTTGTCCTCTATGCTTTGTGCTATGAATTATGACAGTCTGATCTTTTGTTCCAGGACCTTGGATTTACCTATTGACCTATTAGGCCGGGGTCACATTAGAGAGAAATATGGACGAGTGAGAGGCATAAAAACCATGCATTGCACACGGACCAATGAATCTCTATGGGGTAGCTCCCATCAACCGTATATTTCTCATGCTTATTTTACGGTCCATGCCAATCACAACATGCTGCGATTGTCAGCGTATTCCGGCCGAAATACGCCAATGCAAGCCAGGGGACTCCATGCAGCCTCACTGACGTTACTGGCTGAACTGAGGTGAACTAATGAGCGTGGGAAATAATGCAGAAACTTTCCCACGGTAATTAGTTCATCTCCGGGCAGCCAGGGAGGCTGCGCAGAGATGAAATAATTCATTCTGGCAGTGGTTTACATGGGGCTGGTCGCATTACCACCGGTCCCTGTGTAAACCACTTAACCCTTTCTGATGGATTGCAGCGAGGGACCTGACTGAGCAGCGGAGAGGTAAGGATATGGTTGCTTTTTTGTTTTATTTTTGTTACAAGTCGATGGTTTATTTTTGGATTACCAGAGCAATAAATCTTGTCAAAAACTAGGTGTCTTTATTTCATTAAAATAATTTTCAATTAATGTCTGTGTGTGTTTTTTAACCGTTTAATAGCCTAGGGTTAATAATGGAAAAGTGTCTAATTGACACCTCTCCTTTATTAATCGGCTTAATGTCACTTTCCAATTGCAAGGTGACATTAAGCCATTAATATTAACCCATTAGCCACCACTACAGGGCAATGGGAATAGAGAGGATAAGTGCCAGAAAAGGGGTGTCTGGGGGCAGATATTTGTAGCTGGGGGGGGCAAAAACAATGGTCTTTCTCAACGCTATTAAAATCTGCCCTCACTCACCTGCTTTACCTCTCTGGTTACGATTTTGCTGCAGGAGCCCAAGCATTTTTTTCCAACAAATTAACCCCTTAATTTAACACCTAGACATCCCAAATTTTACACAGAAACCCTAATTTAATTATTAGTCAGGGACATATAAAAAAAATACATGAAATGAGATGGTTTACTGTATGTAAACCATGTGTCATTTCATGTCGGGTTTGGAATGATTTTACAGAATTAGCGGCTATTCTGCTACGTAGAACTCTATGAAATGTAAATATATATATATACTGTATATATGTGTCTCAATGACATGTGTATATGTAACGGGGTCTTCTGGGCTGTAATACCTCTTACATCACCACCCCGTGTTTCAGGAGGTCCACTTTGCTTTTCCTCGCTTCTGAATGAAGGGTGCTGGCTCGAAAGGCTTTGTAACATGGGAACATATAAAAGACACTGCTACTCCATGTATTTCCAGTATGACAACATTTTACTCATCAGTCTCAGAATATATATACATACAGAGGGCAGGACAATCAATGTGTGTCGTGCCAGTAGATAACAGGCTCCAATTAAGACGCCAGACATACATTACAATAGCCGTGGGATTTACAATGATGGGGGGAGATCAGAAGTGGGATATCTTGTTTACCTCTGCCCAGGGGGTCGCAGCCGGTCGGTTGCTGCATTAAGGGCATACATCTCCTATTCGGTGTGCTGGGGGGTTCTGTAACACGGCTCCCCTTTTCAGCGATGCGATCAGCATACACAGTCTGATCCTTAACGGATCGGCTTGGGGATGACCGAAGTCTATGGGGTTGGTACAAGTTCTGTTTGTCGACTTAGTCCATCAGCATTACCATATTGCTTGCCGGGTCTGTAGTGGATGTGAAGTCTAGAGGTTGTAGGGCTAAACTCCACCGCAGTAATCTGGCATTGTCTCCAGAGACCCGATTAAGCCACACTAGGGGATTATGGTCCGTTAGGAGGGAAAACTGTCATCCATACAAATATGGTTGTAACTTCTTGAGTGCCCATACTACTGCCAGGCACTCCTTCTCGATGGCCGCATAGCTTACTTCACATGGTCTTGACCGTCAGGCCCGATTTGGCTCAGCACTGTCCCCAATCCAAACATACAAGCATCTGTGTGAACAAGGAAACGTTTAGTTGGATCGGGTGCGGCCAATACCGGGGTATTTGTGAGGGCGTCCTTTAGCTGGCGAAAGGCTTCCTCACACTCGGGGGTCCAGGTTACCTGGCAGGGGAGGTTCTTACGGGTCAGATCAGTGAGGGGCTTGGCTACACTGCTGTAATTGGGGACAAATTTCCTATAATACCCTGCTGTCCCGAGAAACGCCATGACCTGGGTTTTAGTGCGAGGGGTGGGCTATTTGGCTATGGCCTCAATCTTGGCTGGTTCTGGTCGCTGTTTCCCACCTCCCACCCAATGTCCTAAATACTTAACCTCTGCTTTGCCCACGTGACACTTGTTGGGGTTCAAGGTGATTCCGGCCTTGTGGATCCTGTCCAATACGGTCTCTAGGTGATTTAGATGCTCATTCCATGTCGCGCTATAGATAGCGATGTCATCCAGGTAGGCACAAGCATAGTCCTGGAGACCATCCAGAAGCCGGTCAGCCAACCTCTGGAAGGTTGCAGGGGCATTCTTCATCCCGAATGGCATAACTTGAAACTGGAATAAGCCGAACGGGGTGACAAATGCAGACTTGGGAATAGTGCCAGGATTTAGGGGGATCTGCCAATAGCCTTTGCATAGATCGATGGTGGTCAAATACTTTGCCCCCGCCAACCGGTGTAACAACTCATCCACACGCGGCATGGGATATGCATCCGTCACCGTTTTCTCATTTGGCTTGTGATAGTCTACACAAAACTGGGTAGTCCCATCTTTCTTGGGCACTAACACTACGGGGGATGCCCAGGGACTATCTGACTCTTCAATGACCCCTAAACACAACATCTCTTGTATCTATTGTCGCATTCCTTCTCGTACAGACTCAGGGATGCGGAAAGGGGGTTGTCTCAGGGGGGTCTGATCCTGGGTCTCAACCTTGTGTTGTGCCAGACGGGTGTACCCATCTCTCTGAAAACATCCTCTGTCGCTGCCTCAACAATGCCTCCGCCTGCTATCTCTCCCAGGGCCCTAGGTTTTCTCCCAAGTGTACCTGGTCCCATGTTTTAGACTGAGTCCTCTTCCCTAAGACATCAAGCAAGGGGAGTCCTGCTACATCCCCTGCTTCGGGTGCACAGATGGCCACTACCTCTTCAGGGCACTCCCGATAGGGCTTTAGCATATTCACGTGGAACATGCGGATAACCCTGGGGTTGTCACAATTGGCAACATTGTAGGTGGTGTCGGCTATTTTCCCCACTACCTGGCAGGGCCCCTGCCATGCAGCTTTGAACTTGTTATGCCTAGTTGGCTCTTCTTCTGTCCTATCTCAAACGTGTGTTCTCTGGCCCTCCGATCGTACCATACGCGCTGGCGCCGTTGGGCCGCCTGCATGTTCCCTCGTACAGCCTGAGTCAGCTCCTGTAGGCGGTCCCAGAATTCCAGCACATAGGGCACAATAGGTATCCCTTCTATGGTTCCCTCCCCTTCCCAGTGTTCTCGCACTAAGTCTAGGGGTCCCCTTACCCGCCTCCCGTATAACAGTTCGAGCGGGGAGAACCCCGTGGATTCTTGGGGCACCTCCCGATAGGCAAACAGGAGGTGTGTCAAGAATTTCTCCCAGTCCCTGTAGCTCCTGGTAAAAGTCCCAAAGAGTTGTTTAAATGTTCCTTTAAAATGTTCAGACAACCTATTGGTTTGCGGGTGCTACGGGGTGCTTCTAATGGACTTTACGCTACACAGCTTCCACAGTTGGTTGGTCACCTCTGCTGTAAACTGGGTACCCTGGTCCGAAATAACCTCCCGGGGAAATCCAACCCGTGAGAAAACATGAAGCAGGGCAGCCGCCACTGTCTCTGCCAGTATGTTAGGTAATGCAACCGCCTCTGAATACCATGTGGCATAATCTACCACTGTCAATATATACTTTTTCCCTGACGGACTGGGTTTGGCTAATGGCCCTATCAGATCGACCACTACTCGGGTAAATGGCTTCTCTACAATGGGGAGGGGGTGTAGTTTGCCCTTGCAGTGATCTCCCCTCTTGCCAATGCGCTGGCAACTGTCACAGGTCTGGCAGTACTGACGAACATCATAGGTTACCCCCGGCCAAAAGAAATTTTGTGTCAGACGATGCCTGGTGTGACTGACGCCGAGGTGCCCGGCCAAGGGTATATCATGAGCGATTCGCAGTAGCTCCTGCCTATACTTCTTGGGAACAACCAGCTGTCATTTTATAGTGGGGCTCGTCCCTGTGTGGCGCTACTCTGTAACCCGGTAGAGGAGTCCCTGATGCCATACAAACTGTTCCCCTTCCAGTACTCCTCTCCCCTCCTGTGCCTTCCCACGATACCCCTGTGATGAGGGATCCTCAAGTACCTCCCTTTTAAACTCAGCTGGGGTGGCCCAAGAAATGTGTCTGGCTATGGGGATACATGTAGGGCTGGGGTGTCTTACCTGGGCCTCCTCTGAGTGTGATTCCGCCTCCGCAGATCGAGCTTGTCTCCGGGAGGTCACAGGATAGGTCTCAGCCAGAGGGACGACCGAGAATGCAGACAACATGGGCCCCAAGTAATTTCCCAGCAAGACGTCCGCAGGCAAATCCTCCATCAGGCCGACCTCAACAAGGCCAACCCCGACTCCCCAGTTCAGGTCAATCCTGGCAGTGGGCAGTTGATGTATGGCCCCCCCTGCTACACGGACGGCCACTGTCCGGTCCTTCTTCTCTTGGTCACGGAAGAGATGAGGCTTCACAAGGGTCAAAGTTGCTCCGGATTCTCTTAGTCCCTGCATACATTTCCCATTAACCCACACCGCCTGTCGATGCTGTTGTCGATTATCTGCCCGGGCTGCCTGCACGGGGTCTACTTCATGCAGCACTTCCTCCATCTATTTCATCCCCGGATTAGTCATAGCCCCCAATGCCGGGTTAGCTTAGCCCTGGTAGTAGTGTACAGAGGCCCTGTTGATGGTAGCCGTTCCCGCCTTTGGCCACTGGGTACGCTGAGTCTGGTTGGGACATTGTCTTTGCAGGTGGCCCAGCTGATGGCAGGTGTGGCATCGCACCTCAGGGGGACTCTGGTAAGCCGGGGTTTTAGCTTGACAATCTTCTGTGGTTTAGGGGCCTCCAGACCCATGGGAGGGCCCCTAGTGACAGTCTTTGATCCTGACAACTGAAACCTCCTGGCATCATGAGGTTCATCGGCCAGACAAGCTGCCTCCTCGTGAGTCATTGGCCGTCTGTCCCGGAGCCATTCTTGTGTCTTGTGGTTTAGTCCAGTAAAAAATCGCTCTAACAAGAAGAGCTGGAGGAAGTCCTCCTTAGTGGTTGCTTGGCTCCCTTGTACCCACTGTAGCAGTGACTGCCGTAGTTTACAGGCCCATTCAGCGTGGGTATCTGTTGCCTGTTTTATAAGTCCATGGAACTTTTGGTGGTATGCCTCTGGTGTCAGCGCATACCAGGCCAAGATCACTTCTTTGACCCGCTCATAGTCCATACAGTTCTCATCATTTACTGTGCGATAGGCGTCCGCTGCCTGGCCTGTCAGCTTGCTGGCCAGAACCTGAACCCAATCCTCCGGCTTCACTTGATGAAGGGAACACTGCCGCTCAAAGTCCTGCAGAAAGCCACCAATGTCTTCCTCTGCCTCCCCCAACTGTCAGAAGGCATTATACTGGATTTTTTTGTGGCTTACTGCTGAAGGTACCTGGGCGGAGGCCAGAGCTACCCCTGCTCGCTGACTCTCCTCTCTCCGCTCTGCCATCTCCATCTTGGCTAGCTCTATCTTGGCTAGCTCTACTTTGGTCCGCTCTGCCATCTCCATCTTGCCTTACTCTATCCTGGTCCGCTCTGCCATCTTTTCCTTCAGATCAGTACACACATCAACCATCACCTCTCGTACGATCTCTACTGCAGGGTTTGGGCCATAGAATGCCAGTCTGCTCTTTACCTCCCTCTGGAATTCAGTCTCTGCCACGTTCACATTGGGGGGCACTGCACTGTCGTGTTCCATGATGGCTGCTATCAAATCCACTTTTGTTTTGTTTCTGGCGATTAATCCTTGAGCTTCCACAAGGTCTTTTAATGTATTCCTCTTTAACTTCTGGTAGTTGTTTTCCATTCAGTCCTTTTCTCCTATAGACGAGTTTGCCACCAGTGTAACGGGTTCTTCTGGGCTCTTAATACCTCTTACATCACCACCCCGTGTTTCAGGAGGTCCACTCTGCTTTTCCTTGCTTCTGAATGAAGGGTGCTGGCTCGAAAGGCTTTGTAACATGGGAACATATAAAAGACACTGCTACTCCATGTATTTTCAGTATGACAACATTTTACTCATCGGTCTCAGAGGGCAGGACAATCAAGGTGTGCCGTGCCAGTAGATAACAGGCTCCAATTAAGACGCCAGACATACATTACAATAGCCGTGGGATTTACAAAGGTGGGGGGAGATCAGAAGTGGAATATCTTGTTTACCTCTGCCCAGGGGGTCGCAGCCGGTCGGTTGCTGCATTAAGGGCATAGCATGCATCTCCTATTCGGTGTGCTGGGGTTTCTGTAACAGTATATATATATATATATATATATGCATTTCGTTTGGGTTTTAACCTGTCATAGGGATCCATTATATGTCTATTTTGCAAGCCTGCGAGAATATCTCGGCATACGGATGCCATACGGATGCCATACGGATTACATTCGGATGCTTACAGGTGCAAAATACGCGACAACACCTTGATTACAGATGACATACAGATCACTATTTAGGAGACATTTCTCCATATTATGCATGTAAAATACGGACCGTATTTCTCGTCGGTTAGTGTGACCCCAGCCTTACCCTTTTTGTCTTGATGCACGCTGATTTTGGAATTCTGACTATGGACTGTGACCTGACTATGCCTTTTGCCTTACCCGCTTGAGTCCTATTGGTATCAGACCCCAAACCTCTTGATTATCCATACCATGTGTAGTGACTAATGACACATCAGCATTCACCATGAATGCCTTACCAATAAAAGTACATTCATACAGTAATTATCTGCTTCAGATTTTGCTGTGAACAGAAGATAAGTACAATGTTGCAATATTGTACCTTCATAGGATGACAATCATTCTGATTTTTCTGACTAAATGGTGCAGCTTCCCTGAAGGTTTTTACCCTTTGCATTGCAAAAGATGAAATTTATGGTGATAATTTTCAAAATAAATTCATATGCTACACATGACAAATCCTCAGCCAATTAAGGAAGAAAATTTTAATGACAGAATACTCAAAATTGCATAAATAAAATAGACTAGTAAAAATAAAGCAAGGAATCTACTCAGTAAAATAGATTACGTAACCTAAATTACCAAAAAGATGGGAAATTATGTAAAATGTAAAGTACGGTAATCAAGATTGCAATGGAAATCTCTTGTATTCATATTTTATTCAAAATTAGACATTTCATTTGAAAGAAAAAAAACTCATTTAGGATTTGATGACAGAAACAAATCTCAAAAAAGTTGTGACAGGTTTAACAAAAGGCTGGAAAAGTAAGTAATACCAATGAGAAACAGTTGTGGGGTCAATTTTCAAAAAAATCACATGCCTATGTATAAAAAGAGCGTGCTAGAGAGGCAGAGTTTTTCAGAAGCAAACATGGTGAGAGGTTCACTAATCTGTGAATCAATGTGTCTAGGGATTGTGAAAGAATTAAAAAAATGTTTCTCAATGTAAATTTGCAAAGACTTTGAATATCCTACCATCTAAAGTACATAATATCATCAAATGATTCAGAAATTCTGGAGAAATCCATGAGTCAGAGCTGACGGTCAGTATTGGATGCTCGTGATTTTAAGGCCCTCAGGTGGCTCTGCGTGAAAAACAGACATCAGGAAAGATCAAGGAAGACTCCCAGAAATAAATGTCTGAGAACACAGTTCGCCATATAATCCACAAATGCAAGTTAAAACTCTATCATGTAAAGAAGATATCAATACAATCTAGAAAAGCACGAGTTTCCTCTGAGCCAATGCTCAATTAAAATCGACTAAGGAAAAATGTAAAATGGAATCCGCAGATATAGTAACTTGCGGACTCAATAGGAGAGTTGCCAATCAGCTTGCTATCAATGCACAGTTCAAAAGTTTGCATCTCTGACGT
This sequence comes from Dendrobates tinctorius, assembly GCF_039654945.1. Classification (NCBI taxonomy): domain Eukaryota; kingdom Metazoa; phylum Chordata; class Amphibia; order Anura; family Dendrobatidae; genus Dendrobates; species Dendrobates tinctorius. The sequence continues at coordinate 92,516,971 of NW_027361696.1, read as the reverse complement.
TTTTTTCAATTGGTCTTGTAGAATAAGAAAAACTGATGGCGTTCTCCGTGGTTGCCAAAAAGTAAATGTTATTACTCCATCCACATAGGCAGCAATTCGACCTGTCTTTTCTTTGTCAATGTTATATAATCTGCAGGAACAGCAGCTTTTTATAAGTAGGCGATTAACATTGTGACAATCAGAAGTTCCTATTTCATTGGGGAAAAAAGTATTTAGTCAGCCACCAATTGTGCAAGTTCTCCCACTTAACCCACTTAAAAAGATGTGAGAGGCCTGCAATTGACATCATAGGATGACCACAACTATGAGAGTCAAAATGAGAAAACAAATCCAGAAAATCACCTTCTCTGATTTGGCAAGAATTATTTTGCAAATTAAGGTAGAAAATAAGTATTTGGTCATTAACAAAAGTTCATCTCAATATTTTGTTATATATCATTTATTGGCAATGACAGAGGACAAACGCTTTCTTTAAGTCTTCACAAGGTTGGCACACACTGTTGGTAGTATGCTGGCCCATTCCTCCATGCAGATCTCCTCTAGAGCAGTGATGTTTTGGGCCTGTCACTGGGCAACATGGACTTTCAAATACCTCCAAACGTTTTCTATGGGGTTGAGTTCTGAAGACTGGTTAGGCCACTCCATGACCTTCATATGCTTCTTAAGAAGCCACTCCTTTGCTGTCCTGGCGGTGTGCTTGGGATCATTATCATGCTGCAAGACCCATCCACATTTTATCTTCAAAGCCCTTGCTGTTGTGAGTTCATTTTTCCCTTCACCATTGAGGTCTGATGAACTCCCTCCTCTGGTGAAGGAAGGTAGTGAGGCTGATTACCAAACACCTGGGCAGCTAGATAATGACTGGGTGGCTGGAATTGAGGACTGGATAAAAGGATGCCGACGCCCTTCTTCCTGGCTGGTGATTTTCCTGCTGGATTTTTGGAGACCAGTCTGATTCCTGCATCTCAAAGCTAAGTTTTTCTGCTCTGCTTTGTAATCTTGAGTTTTTGTTTTGCCTTGTTTTTTGGGAGTTCTGCCATCCCCGGCCGGGGGTGAGCTGAATTCCATTTTTGTCTTTGATCTGTTGATCTTTTGCTCTGTCTTCAGAATATACCTGAGTGCTGATATAGTCTTTTGAAGCCTAGCGACTTCAGGGCCTGTTTTTCCTATCAGTCGGTTGGCTCATTTTGACAGGGTTTTTGCGGATGGCAGACAGCAGCTTTCCTATCCTGTCCTATGTAGTTAGCTTGGGCCCCATCATTTGCTCAACCTATCTTTCTATCTGTGTTAGTGTTTTCATCTTGCTTCACCGTTATTATATGTTGGGGCAGCCTATGGCTTTGGGGTCTGCTCTGGGGCAGTTTAGTTTTTCCCCTTTCTGTCTTTAGGCTATGTAGTTCTCCGGCTGTGATCGAGGGGTCTAGGCCTCCGTAGGAACCCCCCACGGCTACTGCTAGTTGTTGTGGATAGGTTCAGGGGTCTGCAATCCGATAGCTGCCAACCTCTCTGGTTTTTCTGGACTTAGCTGGTATTTTGTTTTTTTCTCCTTCGGTGACTCATCATAACACCTTGCTGATGGAAGGAGGTTTGTACTCAAAATCTCATGATACATGGCCCCAGTTCATTCTTTCATGTGCACGGATCAGTCGTCCTGGTCCCTTTGCAGAGAAACAGCCCCAAAGCATGATGTTGCCACACACATGCTTCACAGTAGGTATGGTGTTCTTTGGATGCAACTCAGCATTCTGTCTCCTCCAAGCACGATGTGCTTTGTTTCTACCAAACAGTTCTACTTTGGTTTCATTAGACCTTATGACATTCTTCCAATACTCTTCTGGATAATCCAAATGCTTTCTAGCAAACTTCAGATTTGCCCAGACGTGTACTGGCTTAAGCAGGGGGACACGTCTGGCACGGCAAGATCATAGTCCCTGGTGGCGTAGTGTGTTACTGATGGAAGCCTTTGTTACGGTGGTCCAAGCTTTATGCAGGTAAGTCACTAGGTGGTTGTGGGATTTTTGCTCACCGTTTTTGTGATCATTTTGACCCCATGGGGTGAGATCTTGCATGGCACCCCAGATTGAGGGAGATTATCAGTGGTCTTATATGTCTTCCATTTTATTATTACTGCTCCCACAGTTGATTACATCACACCAAGCTGCTTGCCTATTGCAGATTCAGTTTTTCTAGCCTGGTGCAGGGCTACAATTTTGTTTCTGGTGTCCTTCAACAGCTCTTTGGTCTTCAGTATAGTGGAGTTTACAGTGTGACTGTTTGAGGTTGTGGACAGGTGTCTTTTAGACTGATAACAAGTTCAAACAGGTGCCATGAGTGGAGGACAGTGGAGCCTCTTAAAGAAGAAGTTACAGGTCTGTGAGAGCCAGAAATCTTGCATGTTTTTAGGTGACCAAATACTTATTTTCTCACCATAATTTGCAAAATAAATCTTGCCAAATCAGACAAGGTGATTTTGTGGGTTTGTTTTCTCATTTTTATTCTCATAGTTGTGGTCTACCTATGATGTCAGTTACAGGCCTCTCTCATCTTTTTAAGTGGGAGAACTTGCAAAATTGATGGCTGACTAAATACTTTTTTCCCCACTGTATATTTTTCATTAGTCCTAAATAAGTCTTGTTTTTCTAGCAGGTTTTCTAATTCTCATTTCTGCCACAACTTTTGTAACAGCTGGTTTCACCATTGTGTTTTGTAACGTATTGTTGGATTAGCATTGTTTTTGCAAAAAATTATTTAACCCAATATTTTCCTTTTGTTTGCTATTAGGGTTAATTTATTGGGGAGTATCTGTCTGATCTCCTCGTGTTTTTAATGATTGCACCTGTTTTCTGCATGCCGCTTTGTATATAACACCCATGAGGTGGGACCGTATTCATACCATGATTAAGACCTGAAAGGTCAAAACACATTGGGTGAGTATCAGGGACCCCAGTTCTTTCTTGTACAAATACACGTGAGGGAAACAAGAGAGAAAGAGTATCCTGCTGACTATAAGAGCTTACACTCTAAGGCCGGGGTCACACTGGCGAGGAATACGGACAAGTGAGAGGCGCTAAAAGCACGCATTAGACACGGACCAATGATTCTCTATGGGGTCCCTCGCACCAGGCGTATATTTCTCATCCGTATTCTACGCTCTGTGCCAATCGCAGCATGCTGCGATTGTCAGCGTACTACGGCCGTAGTACGCCAATGCAAGTCTATGAGTGCGCAAAAAATACGGATTACACACGGACCACACATGTGACCTGCGAGAAATACGCACCCGGTGTCTTTTAGCAAAGTCGGCAATTCAGTGCGCTATACAGTAAACTCACACTGACAGGTTTAATAAAGAAACGAAAGAATAGATATATACACATAGAATATATATATATATATATATATATATATGCATTCTATGAGTATATATCTATTCTTTCATTTCTTTATTAAAACTGTCATAGGGCTCCATTATATGTCCATTTTGCAAGCCTGCGAGAAAATCTTGCCATACGGATGCCATACGGATTACATACGGATGCTGACATGTGCAAAATACGCGACCACACCTTGATTACGGATGACATACGGAGCACTATTTAGGGGTCTGTCATCCGTATTACGCATGTAAAATACTGACCGTATTTTGCGTTGGTTAGTGTGACCCCGGCCTAAGGCTGGAGTCACACTGCCATATTTCTTGTGCGATAAACGTATCGCACTGCACAGACTGGCCGGCACCTCTCCTGACCTGAGCATGACAGCATGATTGATTACTATGCAGCTGTCAAGCTCAGGTCAGGAGAGCCGACAGCCAGTGCGAGTTTTACAATGCGATTCTCGCACGAGAAATAAGGCAGTGTGTCTCTGCAATAATGGAGAGAGGAAGAGCTCACACATTACAGATCCATTGATCCTAAGCGCTCACACTCTACAGAGATGAAAGAGAGAGAGTGGACCCCACTGATAATAAAAGCTTACACTCAACAAGGGAGACTTATCCAGTATCTTTACAGCTAGAAAATGACTATGCCCCACAAACTGTGCAAGATATGATAATATGCTAGATGTCATTGCTGCAGGGTATCGTGGGGAGGCCTGCACGACTACACAAAAAGACATTAGCCCATTCTCCGATATTTTAGTAATGTGGGAAAATGTGCCAAGCAAGGTTTTTTTTTTCAAGTCTGAAACTTTTTTAATTCAAGTGAAACCTGAAATTTCCAGAAATTTGACTTGAACTGAATCCTCCATAGGTCATTCTGATCGTCTCAAAATTATTTTATTTATATTTTCTTTTTGTTTATTCTCTTGTACTTTTTTAATTGATAAAAATTAGCTGTTACCTACTTTTGAAATTCAAATTCACAAACTTTGACAAATTTTCCCAAAAATTCAATTTGCTGTCAATTTATGCGTTTAACACTTTAATTCCTCAGGTTTGTTTTTTTATCAGCTTTTGAGCTCTTTATCACAAACACAGTCGTAATAATGTACATGTACATGATCAAATCTCTCTGGCTAGGGAAAAACAGATGGTAAGAGATGGTAACTATCAGCAAATTTGACTACAAACTGCACCTATAGACTTCTTAGGTTACTTACATGTTAGAAACAGTCCAAAAATTATCCATTTTGAGTTACAGTTGCCTACCATGCAGGTGTTTATACAGTCTGTGTAGACAAAAGAAGCTGTGCTTTTTAAAAGCTTTGTTCTAAATAAAGAAGCTATAGCTTTTTTAAAAGCCATCCACAATTGAACCTTTTATTTAGGGAGCAGGAACAGCTTATCTGTTTCAAACGTGAAGAAATAATAGCCTTTTCATAGAATGGCACCAGGTTTTCTATTCGTTTAATTACACTCAAGGCTTGGTTTCAATTTTTTGCTTCAGTTGCAAAATTGGGAGTGAGGGTTATTAAACTGCCCTCTTTTTTGCAGTGCATAAAATGTTTTATTAATGTGCTGTTACTGCGGTATGCAACAGATTTATCCATCCATAGTGATACAGGCTAAGCAGGCCCTGCACCTCCCAATCACTTGAATATTTGTTACTATTCACACACTGAGACTACCACTCCTATTTTCTATGTTGTTCAGCTCTGCAGTTCTACACTAGACTCTGACTTAGGCCTTTATATCTCTACTAGATGGTGGCCCGATTCTAGTGCATCGGGTATTCTAGAATATGTATGTAGTTTCTTTATGAAGATTTAATAATAATGTAATAATGCACCCCCCAATCCTGGTATGCATGGTCCTCTCACCCCCAATCCTGATATGCATGCTACCACTCACCCCCCAATCCTGGTATATATGGTCCTCTCACCCCCACTTTCCTGGTATGCATGGTCCCCCTCACCCCCCTTTCCTGGAATGCATGGTCACCCTCACCCCCCCTTTCCTGGAAAGCAAGGTCCTCTCACCCCCCTTATCCTGGTATGCATGGTCCCCCTCACCCCCCTTTCCTGGTATGCATGGTCCCCCTCACCCCCCTATCATGGTATGCATGGTCCTCTCACTCCCGTATCCTGGTATGCATGGTCATCTCACCCCACTATCCTGGTATGCATGGTCCTCTCACCCCGCTATCCTGGTATGCATGGCCCTCTCACCCCCCTATCCTGGTATGCATGGCCCTCCTCACCCCCCTTTCATGGTATGCATGGTCCTCTCACTCCCCTTTCGTGGTATGCATGGTACCCCTCACCCCCCCTTCCTGGTATGCATGGTCACGTCACCCCCCCTTCTTGGTATGCATAGTCACGTCACCCCCCCTTCTTGGTATGCATAGTCACATCACCCCCCCTTTGCTGGTATGCATGGTCCCCTCACCCCTCTTTCGTGGTATGCATGGTACCCCTCACCCCCCTTTGCTGGTATGCATGGTCCCGTCACTCCCCCTTTGCTGGTATGCATGGTCCCCTCACCCCCCTTTCGTGGTATGCATGGTCCCCTCACCCCCCTTTTGTGGTATGCATGGTACCGCTCACTCCCCTTTCATGGTATGCACGGTCCCCTCACCCCCCTTTCATGGTATGCATGGTCCCCTCACTCCCCTTTCGTGGTAGGCATGGTCCCCTCACCCCCCTCTCGTGGTAGGCATGGTCCCCTCACCCGCCATTTCATGGTATGCATGGTCCTCTCACCCCCCTTTCGTGGTATGCATGGTACCTCTCACCCCCCTTTCCTGGTATGCATGGTCCCGTCACCCCCCTTTGCTGGTATGCATGGTCCCATCACCCCCCTTTCGTGGTATGGATGGTCCCCTCACCCCCCAATCCTGTTATATATGGTCCTCTCACCCCCCCTTTCCTGGTATGCATGGTCCCCCTCACCCCCTTTCCTGGAATGCATGGTCACCCTCACCCCCCCTTTCCTGGAAAGCAAGGTCCTCTCACCCCCTTATCCTGGTATGCATGGTCCCCCTCACCCCCCTTTCCTGGTATGCATTGTCCCCCTCACCCCCCTATCATGGTATGCATGGTCCTCTCACTCCCGTATCCTGGTATGCATGGTCATCTCACCCCACTATCCTGGTATGCATGGTCCTCTCACCCCGCTATCCTGGTATGCATGGTCCTCTCACCCCCCTATCCTGGAATGCATGGTCCTCCTCACTCCCCTTTCATGGTATGCATGGTCCTCTCACCCCCCTTTCGTGGTATGCATGGTACCCCTCACCCCCCCTTCCTGGTATGCATGGTCATGTCACCCCCCCTTCTTGGTATGCATAGTCACGTCACCCCCCCTTCTTGGTATGCATAGTCACATCACCCCCCCTTTGCTGGTATGCATGGTCCCCTCACCCCTCTTTTGTGGTATGCATGGTACCCCTCACCCCCCTTTGCTGGTATGCATGGTCCCGTCACTCCCCCTTTGCTGGTATGCATGGTCCCCTCACCCCCCTTTCGTGGTATGCATGGTCCCCTCATCCCCCATTCGTGGTATGCATGGTACCGTTCACTCCCCTTTCGTGGTATGCATGGTCACCTCACCCCCCTTTCATGGTACGCATGGTCCCCTCACTCCCCTTTCCTGGTATGCATGGTCCCTTCACCCCCTTTGCTGGTATGCATGGTCCCACCACCCCCCTTTCGTGGTATGCATGGTCCCCTCACACCACTTTCCTGGTATGCATGGTCCCGTCACCCCCCTTTCGTGGTTTGCATGGTCCTCTCACCCCCCTTTCGTGGTATGCATGGTACCGCTCACTCCCCTTTCTTGGTATGCACGGTCCTCTCAAGCCCCTTTTCGTGGTATGCATGGTCCCCTCACTCCACTTTCGTGGTAGGCATGGTCCCTTTACCCCCTCTCGTGGTAGGCATGGTCCCCTCACCTGCCATTTCAAGGTATGCATGGTCCTCTCACCCCCTTTCGTGGTATGCATGGTACCTCTCACCCCCCTTTGCTGGTATGCATGGTCCCATCACCCCCCTTTCGTGGTATGGATGGTCCCCTCACCCCCCTTTCCTGGTATGCATGGTCCCGTCACCCCCCCTTTGCTGGTATGCATGGTCCCATCACCACCCTCTCGATGTAGGCATGGTCCCCTCACCCCCCCTTTCATGGTATGCATGGTCCTCTCACCCCCCTTTCGTGGTATGCATGGTACCCCTCACCCCCCTTTCCTGGTATGCATGGTCCTGTCACCGCCCTTTGCTGGTATGCATGGTCCCATCACCTCCTTCTCGTGGTAGGCATGGTCCCCTCACCCCCCCTTTCATGGTATGCATGGTCCTCTCACCCCCCTTTCGTGGTATGCATGGTACGCCTCACCCCCTTTCCTGGTATGCATGGTCCCGTCACCCCCTTTGCTGGTATGCATGGTCTCATCACCCCCCTTTCGTGGTATGCATGGTCCCCTCACCCCCCTTTCCTGGTATGCATGGTCCCGTCACCCCCCCTTTGCTGGTATGCATGGTCCCCTCACCCCCCTTTCATGGCATGCATGGTCCCTTCACCCCCCTTTCGTGGTATGCATGGTCCCCTCACCCCCCTCGTGGTATGCAAAGTCCCCTCACCCCCCTTTGTGGTATGCATGGTACCCCTCACCCCCCTTTCGTGGTATGCATGGTACCCCTTACCCCCCTTTCGTGGTATGCATGGTATCCCTCACCCCCCTTTCCTGGTGTGTATGGTCCCCCTCACCCCTAGGAATCTGCACACATACAAAAAAAAAATATTTATACTCACCCATCTTTCCTTTGGTCCAGCGCTGTCTCGTTCTGCCAGAGGCTGGAGGTGGAGTGTGGCACTGGCCCTGGAGTACGCGCATGCCCACACCGCGCTGTCCAGTGCCATTTTCCTGAAGACACACTGCAAATGTGTCTTCAGGAAAATGGCACCGGATAGCGCTATGCGCATGCACGTACTCCGGCGCCAGTGCCACACTCCTCCCTCAGCCTCTTGCCCCGGTCACCGTAAGAAGAAAAGAGCCACGGCAAATCTCCTCCTGGTGAAGTAGGTATGGCGCCGGAGATCGCGATCTCCGGCGCCATACCCATTATCATACAGTACCTGTCTATCTGTTTGTCATGGAAATCCTGCGTCGCTAATTGGTCGCGGCCGGCCGGGCTCAACAATCAGCGATGTGGGATTTCGGTTACAGACAGACATGATAAGACGATTATATATATAGATTTGTAGTGAATAGCTGTGTGCTTTGACCTCTTAACTCCAAGGCTGTAACCCTTTATTGGATGTGCTAGACCATATGATGTGTTAGGGTCTCGTTTCACTTAGCAACGCAACAGCGATCCCGACAACGAGACGACCTGGTAAGGATCGCTGGTGCGTCGCTAATAGTGTTGAGCTTTCCGATACCGCAAGTATCGGGTATCGGCCGATATTTGCCGTATCGGAATTCTGATACCGAGTACCGATACTTTTTTCGTATCGGATACCGGAATCGGAAGTCCAAAATGCAATGAGCCACTTTTGTGGCTCTGATTGGCTGCCGAAATGATGTCATCATGATGCGCTGTCTGTGCGCATCATAATGCGCCGTCAGTTCGGGCCTTCGGGGGGTCTGTGCCGACTGTCCGGGGGTCTGTACCGGCCTGCCGGTGGTCTGTGCAGGCTCCGGGAGTCTGTGCCGGCCTGCCGGGGGACTTTGCCGGCCTGCCGGTGGTCTGTGCAGGCTCCGGTGGTCTGTGCCGGCCTGCCGGGGGGCTGTGCCGGCCTGCCGGTGGTCTGTGCGGGCTCCGGGGGTCTATGCCGGCCTGCCGGTGGTCTGTGCAGGCTCCGGTGGTCTGTGCAGGCCTGCCGGGGGGCTGTGCCGGCCTGCCAGTGGTCTGTGCAGGCTCCGGGGGTCTGTGCAGGCATCGTGCGATGGGACTACAAGTCCCATCGGGCGATGCCTGCTACCATGACAGTGATTGACACATTAGCCAATGATGGGACAGTAGTAGTCCCATCATCCGGCTAATGTGTTGAATGTAAAAAAAAAATAAAAAAAAAAAATTACATGCTGCATACATGCTACATACATGCTACATACATGCTACATACATACAACATGCATACTACATATATACTACATGTAACATACTACATGCAACATGCATACTACATACATGCTACATACTACATGCATGCTACATACATGCTACATACTACATACATGCTACATACATACTACATACATAATACATATATACTACATGCATGCAACATACATACAACATATATACTACATACATGCAACATGCATACTACATATATACTAGATATACTACATGTAACATACATACTACATATATACTACATGCTACATACATGCTACATACTACATACATGCAACATACATACAACATATATACTACATGCATGCAACATGCATACTACATATATACTATATATACTACATGTAACATACATACTATATATACTACATGCTACATACATGCAACATACATACTACATACATGCTACATACATAATACATATATACTACATGCATGCAACATACATACAGCATATATACTACATGCATGCAACATGTATACTACATATATACTATATATACTACATGTAACATACATACAACATATATACTACATGCTACATACATGCAACATACACACTACGTGCTACATACATGCAACATACATACTACATACATGCTACATACATACTACATACATTCTACATACATACACACTACATGCTACATACATGCAACATACATACTACATACATGCTACATACTACATACATACTACATATATACCACATGCATGCAACATGCATACTACATATATACTGCATACATACTACATGCATGCAACATACATATATACTACATACAATACATACATATAGACATACAGTACATATAACATAGAGTACATACTCACCGTCACTTGTCACTTTGATCCCCGAAGCCATTGTCCACTTGAGGAATAAATATCAAAATAAAAAAACACCAATATACTTACCCAGATCCGCAGAAGTCCACGAGGGTCCCACGTCCATCTTGCGTGGAGAACAGCAGCATCAGCTGATGCTACCGTTCTCTACCAGCTCCAGGAATACAATGACGGAAGGTAGGTATCCTTCCGCACTGTATTCCTCCACCACTTTTAAAAAAAAAAGTCCCTAGTCTCACTTTATGCCATTGCTGCGTGGGAATTTCCCACGCAGCAATGGCATAAAGTGAGACTAGGGACTTTTTTTTAAAGTGGTCGAGGAATACAGTGCGGAAGGATACCTACCTTCCGTCATTGTATTCCTGGAGCTGGTAGAGAACGGTAGCATCAGCTGATGCTGCTGTTCTCCACGCAAGATGGACGTGGGACCCTCGTGGACTTCTGCGGATCGGGGTAAGTATATTGGTGTTTTTTTATTTTGATATTTATTCCTCAGGCGACAATGGCTTCGGGGATCAAAGTGACAAGTGACGGTGAGTATGTACTCTATGTTATATGTACTGTATGTCTATATGTATGTATTGTATGTAGTATATATGTATGTTGCATGCATGTAGTATATATGCAGTATATATGTAGTATGCATGTTGCATGCATGTGGTATATATGTAGTATGTATGTAGCATGTATGTAGTATGTAGCATGTATGTAGTATGTAGCATGTATGTAGTATGTATGTTGCATGTATGTAGCATGTAGTATATATGTAGTATGTATGTTACATGTAGTATATATAGTATATATGTAGTATACATGTTGCATGCATGTAGTATATATGTTGTATGTATGTTGCATGCATGTAGTATATATGTATTATGTATGTAGTATGTATGTAGCATGTATGTAGTATGTATGTTGCATGTATGTAGCATGTAGTATATATGTAGTATGTATGTTACATGTAGTATACAGTGGGGAAAAAAAGTATTTAGTCAGTCAGCAATAGTGCAAGTTCCACCACTTAAAAAGATGAGAGGCGTCTGTAATTTACATCATAGGTAGACCTCAACTATGGGAGACAAACTGAGAAAAAAAAATCCAGAAAATCACATTGTCTGTTTTTTTTTCATTTTATTTGCATATTATGGTGGAAAATAAGTATTTGGTCAGAAACAAAATTTCATCTCAATACTTTGTGATAAATCCTTTGTTGGCAATGACAGAGGTCAAACGTTTTCTGTAAGTCTTCACAAGGTTGCCACACACTGTTGTTGGTATGTTGGCCCATTCCTCCATGCAGATCTCCTCTAGAGCAGTGATGTTTTTGGCTTTTCGCTTGGCAACACGGACTTTCAACTCCCTCCAAAGGTTTTCTATAGGGTTGAGATCTGGAGACTGGCTAGGCCACTCCAGGACCTTGAAATGCTTCTTACGAAGCCACTCCTTCTTTGCCCTGGTGGTGTGCTTTGGATCATTGTCATGTTGAAAGACCCAGCCACGTTTCATCTTCAATGCCCTTGCTGATGGAAGGAGGTTTGCACGCAAAATCTCACGATACATGGCCCCATTCATTCTTTCATGTACCCGGATCAGTCGTCCTGGCCCCTTTGCAGAGAAACAGCCCCAAAGCATGATGTTTCCACCACCATGCTTTACAGTAGGTATGGTGTTTGATGGATGCAACTCAGTATTCTTTTTCCTCCAAACACGACAAGTTGTGTTTCTACCAAACAGTTCCAGTTTGGTTTCATCAGACCATAGGACATTCTCCCAAAACTCCTCTGGATCATCCAAATGCTCTCTAGCAAACTTCAGACGGGCCCGGACATGTACAGGCTTAAGCAGTGGGACACGTCTGGCACTGCAGGATCTGAGTCCATGGTGGCGTAGTGTGTTACTTATGGTAGGCCTTGTTACATTGGTCCCAGCTCTCTGCAGTTCATTCACTAGGTCCCCCCGCGTGGTTCTGGGTTTTTTGCTCACCGTTCTTGTGATCATTCTGACCCCACGGGGTGGGATTTTGCGTGGAGCACCAGATCGAGGGAGATTATCAGTGGTCTTGTATGTCTTCCATTTTCTAATTATTGCTCCCACAGTTGATTTCTTCACTCCAAGCTGGTTGGCTATTGCAGATTCAGTCTTCCCAGCCTGGTGCAGGGCTACAATTTTGTTTCTGGTGTCCTTTGACAGCTCTTTGGTCTTCACCATAGTGGAGTTTGGAGTCAGACTGTTTGAGGGTGTGCACAGGTGTCTTTTTATACTGATAACAAGTTTAAACAGGTGCCATTACTACAGGTAATGAGTGGAGGAAAGAGGAGACTCTTAAAGAAGAAGTTACAGGTCTGTGAGAGCCAGAAATCTTGATTGCTTGTTTCTGACCAAATACTTATTTTCCACCATAATATGCAAATAAAATGAAAAAAAAACAGACAATGTGATTTTCTGGATTTTTTTTTCGCAGTTTGTCTCCCATAGTTGAGGTCTACCTATGATGTAAATTACAGACGCCTCTCATCTTTTTAAGTGGTGGAACTTGCACTATTGCTGACTGACTAAATACTTTTTTTCCCCACTGTATATAGTATATTTGTAGTATGCATGTTGCATGCATGTAGTATATATGTGTATGTATGTTGCATGCATGTAGTATATATGTAGCATGTATGTAGTATGTAGCATGTAGTATATATGTAGTATGTATGTTACATGTAGTATATATAGTATATATGTAGTATGCATGTTGCATGCATGTAGTATATATGTTGTATGTATGTTGCATGCATGTAGTATATATGTATTATATATGTAGTATGTATGTAGCATGTATGTAGTATGTAGCATGTATGTAGCATGCATGTAGTATGTAGCATGTATGTAGTATGCATGTTGCATGTAGTATATATGTAGTATGTATGTTACATGTAGTATATATGTAGTATGCATGTTGTATGTATGTAGCATGTATGTAGCATGTAATTTTTTTTTTATTTTTTTTTTTTACATTCAACACATTAGCCGGATGATGGGACTACTACTGTCCCATCATTGGCTAATGTGTCAATCACTGTCAGTGTAGCAGGCATCGCCCGATGGGACTTGTAGTCCCATCGGACGATGCCTGCACAGACCCCCGGAGCCTGCACAGCCCACCGGCAGGCCGGCACAGACCACCGGAGCCTGCACAGGCCACCGGCAGGAAGGCACAGACCACCGGAACCTGCACAGACAACCGGCAGGCCGGCACAGCTCCCCGGCAGGCCGGCACAGACCCCCAGAGCCTGCACAGACCACCAGAGCCTGCACAGACCCCCCGGCAGGCCGGCACAGCCCCCCGGCAGGCCGGCACAGCCCCCCGAAAGGCCCGTACAGACCCCAGAGAAGCTGTACAAGGCAAAAATAGGGTTTTTCTTATTCCAATACCGGAAGTCCCATAGACTTGAATGGGACTTCCGGTATCGGAATCGGCGATACCCGATATTTTTTTTAGATCGGCCGATACCATCCGATCCGATACTTTTAAGTATCGGATGGTATCGCTCAACACTAGTCGCTAAATGATCGCTAGTAAGCTGCCAAACAGGCAGATCTCTTCAGCAACACAGCAACCATCCAGTGATCTTCGGCAGTTGTTGGTACCTTGTCGCAAAGCATCAATTCTGAACGATTCCAGCCTGCATCCCTGAGTTCTGCGTCGCTAACGAGGTCGCTCATCGGGTCAAACACAGCGATGCGCGCTGGCCAGCGGGACGCCGACGACAAAAAAATGGCCCAGGATATTCGAGCACGATCAGCGATATCTGACGGGGGGGGGCGGTTCCTGCTGCATGTCACATGTAGCGAGATCGCTGGCGAGGTCGCTGTTGCATCACAAAATCAGTGACGCTTCAGTTATCTCGCTAGCGATCTCGCTATGTGAGAAGGGGGCTTTAGATGCAAGGTTGATGCAATCTGGATGATGCAATCTTCAGCAATGTGTGAAATAGCACTGTGCATTTTTTTTGGGGGGGAGGAGCAATCCTTGGGACTCAAAGTGCAAATGGTTTGAAATTTGCCAGGACTTGCATTCAGATGAAAGTCGATTTGCAGCAGATTGTATCACCTATTTCTACTTTTAACACTTCTTTTCTTAAACATTTTTTTTACACACCTGCCCAAAAATGTTTCCACAATACTGAGTGCAAAATATCTACACCAATATAGTATATGTGTGAAATCATGTAATAGGTTCCTACTTCCAAGTTTCCTACTTGAAAACCATGGATAGCACTTGTAAGAGAGAATCGGTAGTGTGCACGAACCCTTTTGTGAATGTGGGCCAGCTCTTTTCTCCCCAATTTTCATCAGGAGAGTTCCTATTTTGTTTTACCCTACAAATATACAGCAAAAATTTAGATGCTGGATATTTTTGAATCTCACAGGAGTGCACAAGATTTGATGAGTAATAGAATTGTAACTATAGGTGATTATACAGTATGTAGAGTATTAGTTATTGAAAATCGTTGCCAAAATTCAGCTCTTTGCTCAAATTGATTTCCAATCTGTGATATAGATCAAACATTGTTAGAGTAAAATACTGGGTGCTTAATGAGAAAATTATGCAACGTATGATTAATCAGCACATCCTAAAATAATGTAAGTAATGCTCTGCTTTATTCACTTTTATGTGAGGTAATGAGTCAGAGAAACTAAAAGCTTTCTGATTCATGAAAAAAGGCTGAATAATATGAAAATAAATAGGTACAGTCTTAGGTTACAGCACATATTCTTCTCACTAAATAGACTTATGATTGGATTTGCAGCATAGTATTTAGTACATTTATATAACATTGAAGGTTTAGCAATTAACTATTATAGTAATAATGTGCCAAGAAAAGACAAATATGAAGCATAATACAATGTTAAACAAAGTTGCTTTATGATGTGTTTTTAGCATTATATTTAATTTGAGGAATCTAATTAGTATGTAAAATACAGGACTAAGAGGGATCCATGGCAGTTGGAAGAATGTGTTAATAAAGGAGCCTCACTGGGTTTCTGTTAACACAGCTGATCAATAAGTGATTCTATTTTGGAATGGAAAAAATACTGTAAGTGCTGAAATTCGAGAGGTCTGTTCAGGATGGAAATACTCTATCGGCAGCTCTGCAAAAGAAGCTTGACATCAAGAACCAGTGAAGGTGACTGACTGCTCGGAGAAGGAGACTATCTGACCATATATTATGTGTGATATAGCAATAATAAACATAGCAGATGATCTAAGATAAACTTCTTTATTTATAGGTGCACTTAAAATACTGGAAAATTGGTCATTTCAACTTATTATCGTCATTTGACATCATTCTGGTATAAAACAAGAACAAAGAACCTTTTCAGTGGTTGCCTTTGTCATTGATGTAATGTAGTTTATTGATTTCTTTTTTTACGAGACACAGGGAAGAAAATACCTCTGTAAGTTTAAAAGCTTACAATCCACATAGCTTACTTATATGTATGCAATAATTAGTTTTAGGAAAATATATAGGATAACTTAGCATCATGGGGTTCACTAGAGGCAAAATTGAAATTCTGACAAAACCGATTTGCTTAGAAGTTATTCTTCACAAATGTAATGTCGCTTATTATGCTCTTGGGTCTCTCTAGAGCCCAGAACATAATAAGTGAAAAATAGTAAAAATCCATTATTATCCTCTTAGTATTCCCCTATCTTGCCCCTCCGCTCTTCATTGTCACCTGTCTGGCCCCTGTTGCATCTTCCCTGTGCTCATGCTGAAATTCCCTGGGCCTCTAATTCAGAGCTAGAACTTCTGACTCTGTGCACCATGATCTTGCGCGCACATGTGCAGAACTGTCATGAGGAGGACAAAGCAAATGACTGCGAGGAGTTTTACTTCCCCTGGGCCTTTTTAAGTTTTTTTTTTCATTTTTCGCTCCCCTTCTTCGCAAACCCATATAACTTTTTCTGTCAATATGGCCATGTGTAGGCTTGTTATTGTGGGATGAGTTGTACTTTTGATTTTACTAGATAATGTACTGGAAGCCAGAAAAAAAATTCCAAGTGTAGTGAAAGTGTTTTTTTTTTGTTTGTCCACTAAATGCTAAAATTGACCTGCCATTATGATTCTCCAGGTCATTACATTCATAGACATCAAACATGTATAGGTTCTTTTTTTATTTAAGTAGTGAAAAAAAAAAAAAAAAAATTGTTACAAAAAAGGAGCCATTTTCCGAGACCTGGAGGGTCTCCATTTTTCATGATTCTGGGCTGGGTGAGGGCTTATTTTTTGTGTGCTGACTAGTGATGAGCGAGCACTAAAATGCTCAGGTGCTCGTTGCTCGGGTCGTGCAAATTGGAATACTCGGGTGCTCGGACAGAACAACGAGCCCAATATAAGTCTATGGGAGACCCGAGCATTTTTATCACAATCCCCCCGGGGTTACTTTTAAGGTCTAAAAACGTCTGAAAATGATGGAAACACTGCTCAAATGACAAGGGAACAATGTTGTCAGAGTTTCATGCCCTTTTTACAGGCGCACCAGAAAACCTGCCAAAACAAAACCAAAATGGATTTTGCTGGGAAATATGTTAAGAAACATCCTTTCCAGGTTAATGACTTTAATCTAAGCCAAAAAAATAAACCCAAAACAAAAATCTTCCTCCACTACTTGGGCTATGTTCACACATAGCGCTTTTGAGGCATTTTGCAAATTTTGCATTGCTTTCAACCAATACAAAGCATTCACTGGGAAATGTCATTGTATCATTTAACAACCCTAGCTGGCTATGTGGTATGTGACACATAAGCAGACACATCTTGGTTCATTTATGAAGGAGGGACTCTTAAAGTCACAGAACCTATTTTTACAGGGGCATCAGGCAGTGTTAATCTTCTTAAAGGGTCATTATTAAACAGTGGGTCTCCTATGCTGTCATTGTCTATGCAGTGAGTAGATGGGCTGCCAAGAATTATGACTCACCCCAATACCCCTTTCATGAGAGGTACAGGAGGCCTTCCTGAAAAAAATGTTGCATTGCTTGCAAGGCCTAGCCTGCCCCAAAGATACCTGCACCCTAATAAGCTTTTGAAGCCACATACTGGAAGGGCACAGGAAAATCCACTTCACATTATTCATTTTGTACTCCCATACTCTTTTCTTATGCATTGACAGCAAGGCCTGCTCTGCTACCAAGTCATATGCACCCCAATATGCCTTTGAACCCAGGTACTGGACAGGCACAGGAAAATCCACTTCACATTTTTCATTTCGTACTACCATTGTGTTTTCTTATGCATTGACTGCAAGGCCGCCTGCCCTGTTACCATGTCATAAGCACCCCAAAAAGCCTTTGAACCCAGGTACTGGATGGGCATAAGAAAATCCACTTCACATTATTCATTTTGTACTCCCATACTCTTTTCTTATGCACTGACAGCAAGGCCTGCCCTGCTACCAGGGTCATATGCACCCCAATATGCTTTTGAACCCGGTACTGGTAGGGCACAGAAAAATCCACTTCACATTATTCATTTTGCACTCCCATTCTGTTTTCTTATGCATTGACAGTAAGGCCTTCACTGCTGCCAAGTTATATGCACCCCAATAAGCCTTTGAACCCAGTTACTGGATGGGCATGGGAAAATCCACTTTACATTATCTATTTTGTACTCTCATTCTGTTTTCTTATGCATTGACAGCAAGGCTTGCCCTTCTACCAAGTCATATGCACCCCAATAACCCCAATCCCCTTTGGAAGAATCGTGGAGCAGGGCCTCATAAAAAAAGGCCCATTACAAAGGAGTGGGTCTCTGTTGTGAGTTCATTCTCAGGTTCACCAGTTGTGAGTTCTCCTTCCAGACTCCCTCTGGTGGTAACAGGAGGTAGTGAGGCTGATTTGATCGGTGGAGATCTGCCACCTGAGAATGAGGATGACGATTGGACCTCAGGAGTCTCAGATTGGATTTAAGACAGCCGACGCCCTATTCAGTTGCTGGTGATTCCTTCTGGCTTGTCAGCTCTTGGTTTTCAGCTCTGTTCCAGTCATCTAAAGCTAAGTTTTTCTGCTAATGTTCACACTTGATTTTGTTGGTCTATTCAGTTCTTTGGTGTGGTCAGCCAGCCCCGGCTGGGGGCTGTGCTGAATTTCCACTCTTATTTATCAGTATTTTGCCAATTTGCTTTTTGTCCCTTATTGGTTTGGTCTCTTTTTGCTCTGTCTCAGAATATTTCAGAGTGCTGATATAGTGGGAGAAGTCTAGTGACTTCAGGGTTATTTTTGCTATCAGAAGTGTTGGACATTATTTTTGTAGGGTTTTTTGCAGGTTGCAGACAGTGTCTTTCCTTTCCTTTCCTCTCTAGTTAGTTTGGGCCCCATAGTTTGCTCATCCTATTTTCCTGCCTGTGTTTGTGCCTTCATCTTGTTTCACCGTCAATACATGTGTGGGGGCTAGCTATTCCTTTGGGGTCTGCTCTGGGGCAGTTAGTTTTCCCCTTTTCATGCTTCAGGCTTATTTAGTCCTCCGGCTGTGATGAAGCGTCTAGGAACATTGTAGGTACGCTCCACGGCTGCTGCTAGTTGTGTGGCAGGATCAGGGATCTGCAATCTGCATAGTTACCAACCTCTCTGGTTTTCTGTGACTTAGCTTGTTTTGCTTTTTTCTCCTCGGTGACCCATTCATAACAGGTCTCCTAGACTTGTAATGCCCATAAACTAAGTGTATGGACTGGCAAACATTTCCCCTGTGGGGTACACCTCAACCTTTTTTTCAGCAATTATTTTACGCCAAGCATAACCACCCACCCTTGTTAATAATTCGACACTGGCTGTAGCAGCACGGAACACGTTAACCCTGTTGATCTAATGGCGGTGGATGATGAGACGTGGAGGAAGGCCTCATTAAAAAATAGGCCCAATGTAAAGGAGTGGGTCTCCTAGACTTGTAATTCCCATACACTAAGTGTATGGACTGGCAAACATTTCCACTGTGGGGTACACCTCACCTTTTTTTCAGCAAGTATTTTATGCCCTGCATAACCACCCACCCTTCTTAATAATTTGACACTGGCTGTAGCAGCACGGAACACGTTAACTCTGGTGATCTAGTGGAAGAAGGACTCATTAAAAAATAAGGCCAATGTAAAGGAGCGGGTCTCCTAGACTTGTAATGCCAATACACTAAGTGTATGGGCTGGCAAACATTTCCCCTTGGGGGGTACATTTTTTTTAAATTTCATGATGGGCATCTTAACACCCTTGCCAAAAAATAGAGTGGCTGGAGCATGACGGAATATGTTCACCCTGGTGTTTGAGTGGTGGTGGACAGTGAAGATGAGGAGAAGGAGGAGGAGGACATTTCCCCTGAGGGGTATACATCAACCTTTTTTTCAAAAAAGTATTTTATGCCCAGCATAACCACCCACCCTTGTTAATAATTCGACACTGGCTCTTGCAGCACAGAGCATGCTAACCCTGATGATTTAGTGGCAGTAGATGATGAGACTTGGATGAAGGACTCATTAAAAACTAAGCCCAATGTAAAGGAGCGGGTCTGCTAGACTTGTAATGCCCATACACTAAGTGTATGGGCTGGCAAACATTTCCCCTGTGGGGTACACCTCAACCTTTTTTTAACAAGTATTTTACGCCCAGGATAACCACCCACCCTTGTTAATAATTCAATGCTGGCTGTAGCAGCACAGAACACGTTAACTCTGGTGATCTAGTGGCATTGGATGATGAGACGTGGAAGAAGGACTCATTAAAAAATAATCCCAATGTAAAAGAGAAGGTCTCCTAGACTTGTAATGTCAATACACTAAGTATATGGTCTGGCAAACATTTCCCCTTGGGGTGGTACATATTTTTTGAAATTTGGTGACTGGCGCCCTTGCCAAAAAAATAGAGTGGCTGGAGCATGACGGAATACGTTCACCCTGGTGTTTGAGTGGTGGTGGACGGTAAGGATGAGGAGAAGGAGGAGGAGGACACCATATAGCCAAAATCAGGAAGCGTATACCCATGTGTGGGTGTGAAGAAGTGCATGAGAATACACCTCCCAAAAAGACACTACATTGAAGGTTATGTTTCGCTGTCATCATTTGGTGGTGTTGAGAAGTCTGGCCCAATCCATCCCTTGTACATTTTTATAATAGTCAGCTTGTTTGCATTTTCCATTGAAAGGTGAATTCGCTTTTCTGTGACAATTCCACCAGCCGCACTAAAAAACCCGCTCTGACTAAACGCTAGTGACAGGGAAGGCCAGGACCTTAAAGGCGCAGAGAGCCAGTTCATGCCACGTGTCCAGCTTGGATAACCAATAATTAAAAGCCATTGAGGAATCAAAGAGGACATTGGTACGGTCAGCAAGGTACTCCCTCAGCATCTTAGAAAACATTGCATTCCTTTGTGAGATTACCCCGCGCCTCAGGGCCAGGGCGATGGGAGGGTCTGAGAAAACTGTCCCAGAACTTTGCCAGTGTTCGCCTGCCTCTGCTGGATTGGAGTTGTGTTTCTCTCGCCTGTCCTCCTTGGTTGGCCAACGAAATGTTATCTCTGCCGCCAGCATTTTGAGATGGGAATTTTTTTTAATAATTCTGCAACATTGGCCCTCGGGTACTGTATCATTTTAGTACACCTGTCTGCCTCTGGAACAAGAGATTGAAACTTCTCCTTGTAGCGTGTGTCCTAAAATTGTCAATACCCAGTAATAACTGTTACTCAATATTTTAACAACACGAGGGTCATGGGAAAGGCAGCGCAACATAAAGTCAGTCATGCGTGCCAGACTGGTAACAAGCAAGCCTTCCATGTCCTCACCAACAGGACGACTGATCAAGGTGTCCTCCTCCTCCTCCTTCTCTTCCTCCCTGTCCTCAGGCCATCCACGCTGAACAGACGGTATGACAGTTGTGGTCGTAGTACCATCTACAGCGCATGAAAGTTGCTCCTGTTCTTCCTCCTCCTCCTCCTCTTCCTTATTGTCAACCAATCCACATTGGGATGAAATGAGACTGGGCTGTGTGTAATCACCCTGTATGGTTCCTTGCTCCATGTCCTTGTGCTCTGCCTGAAATGCCTCTTCTTTCATTGTGAGAAGAGAGCTTTTCAGAATGCAGATGAGCGGGATGGTGAAGCTAATTATGACGCTATGAGTATGTTACATATGTCTGACATGCATGTCTACTCCTGAGGTCTTATGTGTGGAGTCAAACCTGAAAAACGATGGCCTTGTTGATGCTGGCATTCAACAACTGCCCGCTTCTGCTCACAAATCCTTGCCAACATAAACAGTGTAGAGTTCCAGCGCATGGGGACATCACACATCAGTCGGTGAGCTGGACACTGCAATCACTGCTGAAGCACGGCAAGGAAGCTGAAGCTGTAGCTGACTTTATAAAATGGGCACACAGGCGGCGCACTTTAACCAGCAGATCCGGCAGCTCCGGGTAGCTTTTTAGGAAACTTTGAACAAAGAGGTTAAGCACATGGGCCAGGCATGGTATGTGTCTCAGTTCGCCTCTCCTCAGAGCCGCCACCAGGTTCCTGCCATTCACACACAACCATGCCTGACTGGAGATTCAGCAGTGTCAGCCACATATCTGCCTGCTCTTTCAGAGCTATCAACAACTCTTCAGCATTGTGCGGTTTGTCACCTAAGCAAATTAGTTCGGCAAAGCCTGTTGCCACTTGGCTTTGGCAGTGCTGCAGTGCTTCCAGCTTGTGATTGATGTGCTCACTTTGGAGATGGAGGCTGAAGAGGAGGAGGAGGAGGTGCAGGAGCTGTACACAGTGGGGGCAACCCTGGTTGATGTAGGGCCCGCAATCCTTGGTGTCAGGAGGACATGTTCCATCCCAAGGTCTGACTAGGTCCCGGCTTCCACTATGTTAACCCAAGGTGCCGTTAGCGAGATGTACCATCCCTGGCCACAAGCACTTGTCCACGTGTCCGTGGATAGGTGTACTTTCCCAGTAACTGCATTGTTGAAGGCCCAGGTAATGTTGTGGGACACGTGCTTGTGTAATGCTGGGACAGCACAGTGGGAGAAATAGAGGCGGCTGGGGACTGAGTAGATTGGGACGGCCGCCGCCATCAGGTTGCGGAAAGCTTCCATCTCCATAAGCCTAAAAGGCAACATTTAAAGTGCAAGCAGTTAATAAATATGAGAATTGAGTACTGTGGCCTGTAGGGCGTTGGCTGCGTATTTCCGCTTACGTTCCAATGACTGGGGTATGGACAACTGAAGGCTGTGCTGTGACAAGGACATTCATGATGATGGTGCTACTTGACTGTGGGCAATGGCAGGTGAAGGCCAGGAGGCATCTTTGCATGCACCGTGGACAGGGGATTAGCTTACACGCACAACAGTGGAAGAAGCCGTGGTGTCACCCGCAGACACTTTTCCTGCAGCCTGGGGTTGGGCCCACAAAGTCAGGTGCTTTGCTGCCATGTACCTGATCATGCTGGTGGTAAGGCTGGAAGTTTTGCTACCCCTGCTAATGCTGGCATGACAGATGTTGCAAATGACCTATTTGGGGTTATTGGCAGAGTCTTTAAAAAATAACCAGACTCGGGAAGACCTAACAGTTGGACTGGCAACTTCTGTCATGTTGGTGTTACGGGGAACGGTTGCATGCCTGCTGTCTGCAGCCACCACACTGCTTATTCCTGCCTGAAGTGGTGCTATGCCTACCTCCCCCTGTGTGCTGCTGTCCTTGCTCTGCATGTCCTCCTGCCAGGTTGGGTCTATTACTATATCATCCACCACCTCATCTTCCACTTCCGCACCCTGGTCCTCCTCCTGACTTTCCGGGAATTGTGTCTCATCTTTGTCCACCTCTTGTGACCATGGCTGCTCAAATATTTGTGCATTGCTACATGGAATATCATCTTGCCCCGCTTCAAGTGGACCAGGCGAGTGGCACGAATCTACAAATGGAAAACTGAACAGCTCTTCGGAGTGTCCGAGTGTGGGATCAGTTGTCTCAGGGCACTCAGCATGGTGGGAGGAAGGAGGATCAGGGTGAGGAATATGCAGTCTAGATTCATGGCTACTCTGACTTGACCATGTGGAAGACAGGGTGGTGGATAAGTAACTGGAAGTATTATCCGCTATGCAACCAACAACCTTTTCACACTGCTCTTGCAATAGTGCTGTCTTGCCGCGGTCCCCTAGGACTTCAGACACTAAGGTCCAGCGAGAAGATGTGAGTGTTTTTGGTGGCCCTATTTCAGCTTGGCCACGGCCTCGGCCTCGGCATGCACCATCATCATGACGCCCACTTCCCTGTCCCTTGCCACGCGCCTTGCCCATTGTAAATGGACTAGAATATTATACACGTTCACTACAAATGGCTGATTTGGGAGACAACTTCTGTGCGATATGTATGCGGGAAAACCCCACTTTTACCTATCTGTACTGTACGTAAAAATGTTTTTTGGCTTATCAGATTTGTGTCAATAAGTATGCGTTAACAGACTACAAAAATACTAGAATATTTAGGCCTGAAATGGACAAATCTTTTGCACAGATAAATGAGGCCTGTTAGGGAGATACCACACTGACAAATCTGTGGCCTGTATTTTTTGCTTTTTTTAGGCTAAATAGTGCTGTATATAACTACAGTGACACACAAGAAAAGAATGGAAAGCCAGCTTAAAATGGACAAACTTGGAGCACGCAGATGTATAAGCTAGCATGGAGATACCACACTGACAAATCTATGACCTGTATTTTTTGCTTTTTTTTGGCTAAATAGTGCTGTATATAACTATAGTGAAACACAAGAAAAAAATGGAAAACCAGATGAAAAAAAATATGTAACATGTAAAATATGTGGCCTGTATGTAATTTTTTGGGGTTCAGCAAAATGGTGTCAAGAAATTGTGTAAGACACTCAAAAAAAAATTCTACTCTACCGTACCACATAAAAATGAAAGATTTCTCATTTCTCAAAATTGATTTTTGGGACCCCTTTAAAATTGCTGGATTTTCACGCTGTGGTGGGAAAAGGATAAGGCTGTATTGTCCAGTATCACAAAGCAAATGGAGAAAATAAAGGGCTCTGGATTGCTTTGCAATAAAATAAGCTCTATTAACCTGGCCAAAAAAATTTCCTAGCCAATTAGACCTGGGGCTAGGTATATACTGTGGTGTAGTGACCACTGTGTCCGCTAGGGGGCGCTGTGTGGGTGTCCCAGGACAGGTGTATAAGCATTTCCAGTGTCCTGATAGGAGTAGGATGCTGAATGATCATAATGTATCTCAAGGTGGGTGGCCTCGGGATAAAGCCTGGATTATGTGCTGATCAGCAGAACTGATCTTTCATGCCAATGTGTTAGGGAGAGCTACCTACAAATCCACCCAGGGGAGTGGCTAGAACGCCATACTAAAGAATGTATGAATGCTTGTAGGACCTGTGATGAGGTCATAGCCATGTGACCCTGTGGGCGTGGCTACGGACCATATAAGGTGGCCAACGTAGGTCACATGAGAGAATTCTGGGACCCAGTTGGCCTGTTGTGGAAGTTCCCGCTGGGAGATGGGGCTTCCTACCTGACAGCATGTGAATGCTATGAGTAATGGCTGCAAACATCTGACAGTTCCCTGGAGGGAATGGACGTCTGAGAGGGGATATAACTGTGAGGCTCGAGAGCCTGTGTGCTGGACATTGCACAACCTGTATGACTACAGGATAAACAGAGTGAAGCTCTGTCATGGACGCTATGCTGATTATATGAACTTTATGTTGCTGGTCATGGTTTATGATGCCTGAATAAACCACATGGACTGTTATTGTTTTATGGAAAAACCGTGCCGGACGTGATTATTTGGCTGCCAAGCGAGTGTCCCCAACCTTGAATGACAGCGCTACCTTACAATACGTTCAATATATCCTATAGGTAGCAGCAGCAGACAGTAAGGGAATGGACAATCTTGATGTATGCAATGATCTATATACACACATACAGTGCCTGCTGGCCTTGCACTGATATGTATAGAGCGATGTACAATCTCCTGCCTACCTAACACTGCAACTTATATACTCCAGAATTAGTCCTTAGAAGGACTATTGGTTTAGCTGGATTTGAGTACTTTAGGATGGTAGACCCCCACTGACTAATAAATCCCCAATTCTGACCCTATCTCGGCAGCAGCTCTCCCTACACTATCTCAATCCGGAGCTGAATGCGCCGAGCAGGGCGAGTAGGACCATCCTAGGGAGCCGCGTCATCGACATTGATGCTATATTCTGTAGTGCTCACTAAAAAGTGAGAGAAGAGCATAGCCATGATTAAGTCAGCCATTCTCTCGTATGTGCAATTCAAAGACAATACAAATACCTACATCTTACTGACTCTGCAGTCATTGACTCGAACAGTTGCCTACCTATGGGCATATTTTGACTCCAATAAACAATAAAAGTTGCACTCTGTAGTGCTAAAGCATGTTAAGATGAAATATATGAAATATGAATAGCAATACTGCTTCTGGATACTAGTAAAAAATGAGACACTTAACACATAATTTGTACAATTCATGTATGTCCATCAACCAATAACAAGGTGGTCGCAAAACTGTTGGGTCCTCACATGTCTAGTGTGAATACCTCTCTAAGACCGAAGTCTGAATTCCTGGGTAGATGTGAATACCACTCTTCCAAGTCTGATTTTATGGGTAGGTAGGACCCTAGTATCAAGAATCAGTATTGCTATTCATATTTCATATTGACATGCTTTAGCACTACAGAACTTTTTTGTTTATTGTATACTGAGGTAGCTGCACCTAGTTTGCACCTGTTCACATTAGCTTGGAAGTGCCAGTCAGTCTTTTTGTCATTGTATATTAGGTCTCTGACCGAGCACTCTGCCCTTCAGCATATGGTGGATTTTAATTGCAACAGGACCCTACCTACCAATAAAATCAGACTTGGAAGAGACGAATTCAGTTCACATCTTCACCTTACATCATTAGTTCATTTTCAGATTATACTTTCTTTAACATCTTCTTTGAATAAAAGTCTTTGATTTATTTTTAATTAAATTTTGTATGAGTTGAATAGAATAGATTTGATAAATATAACACTAGTTAAACGATTACTAGCTAGTTTATATATACACTCCTCAACATTGAAATTGCAACACCAAGAAGGAAAGATTGTGGGATTATGGAAATCTTAGGCTGGATTAACATGCTACTGAATAATGATAATAATAATAATAATATTTCTATAGCGCCAACATATTCAGCAGCACTTTACATTATAGAGAGGACTTGTACAGACAATAGACATTACAGCATAACAATAAACACAGATCAAAGTAGATATCAAGAGGAATGAGGGCCCTGCTCGCAAGCTTACAATCTATGGGGAAAAAGTGAGACACGAAAAGTAGATGGCAAAAATTGCTTTAATTGTTCTGACCAGCCATAGTGTTCGAATTGGGTGTTCATGTAATTCTGCATGAGCCAGTTAACAGCCAAAGTATGTAACAGTACAGACACAAAGTGCTATTAAATGTATAAAGCAGGTGAGAATATAATACAAGGTACCTGATTATGGTAAAAATGTTTTGAATGGGCCAACAGGGATAGTTAGGTTAATGCGTTGAGGCATAAACCTAACCCGTCTAAGCAAATGTGCTTTTAGGGCACGCTTAAGACTGTGGGGATTCGGGATTAATCATATTAACCTGGGTAGTGCATTCCAAAGAATTGTCGCAGCACGTGAAAAGTCTTGCAGATGGGAGTAGGAGGTTCTGATTATTGAGGACACTAACCTCAGGTCTTTAAAAGAAGAAGGAAGGGCACGGGTAGGAAGGTAGGCTGAGACAAGAGAGGAGAAGTAGGGTGGTGCAATGGAGTGCTTTGTGGGTGAGGGTAAAACGTTTGCACTGGATTCTGGAGTGGATGGGTAACGAGTGTAATGACTGGCAAAGGTAGAGGCATCGGTATAACGATTGGTGAGGAATATGATCCTGGCTGCAGCCTTCAAGACAGATTGGAGAGGGGATAGTTTGGTAAGAGGGAGACCGATTAGTAGAGAGTTACAATAGTTCAGATGAGAATGAATAAGAGAAACAGCAAGAGTTTTGCAGAGTTGAAAGTAAGAAATGGTAGAATTCTAGAGATGTTTTTGAGGTGCAGATAACAAAAGCGAGCCAGTGATGGATGTGGGGGGTGAATGAAAGCTTGGAATCAAGTATGACCCCAAGAGAGAGGGCATGTTGCTGGGGAGTAATGGTGGAACCACACATGGAGATGGCAATGTCGGGAAAAGGTAGGTTAGTAGAGGGAGGAAACACGAGGAGTTCTGTTTTGACAGGTTCAGTTTCAGATAGAGGAATGACACGATGTTGGAGACAGTGGTAAGACCATCACTGGTGTTTTCTAAATAAAGGCAGGTGTGATATCGGGAGAAGTGTATAATTGGGTGTTATCAGCATTGAGATGGTTCTGGAAACCAAATCTACTGATTGTTTGTCCAATAGGGGCAGAATATAAAGAGAAGAGGAGGGAGCCTAGAACCGATCCTTGAGGAACCCCAACAGTAAGGGGAAGATGAGAGGAGGAGGAACTAGCAAAAGATACAGTGAAGGAACGGTCAGAGAGATAGGAGGAGAACCAGGAGATGGTGTCCTTGAGGCCGATGGAGTGTACCATAGTGAGGAGGAGCTGATGGTCCACAGTGTCGAATGCTGCGGAGAGATCCAAGAGAATTAGCATGGAGTAGTATCCATTAGATTTAGCAGTAAGTAGATCATTAGAGACTTTAGTGAGGGCAGTTTCAGTAGAGTGTAAAGAGCGGAAACCAGATTGAAGAGGGTCGAGAAGAGAATTATCTGAGAGATAGCAGCAAAGACGGGTGTGGACCAAGCGTTCCAGGAGTTTAGGGATGAAGGGAAGATTAGAGAAAGGTCTATAGTTAGCGGCAAAGTTTTGGTCGAGGGATGGTTTTTAAGTAATGGATGTATGATGGCATGCTTAAATGAGGAGGGAAAGATACCGGAAGAGAGAGAGAGGTTGAATATTTTTGTTAGGTGAGAGGTGACAGCAGGGGAAAGTGACTGGAGGAGATGTGATGGAATGGGGTCACTGATGCAAGTGGCAGGGCGAGAAGATGCAAGGAGCCTGATTACTTCTTCTGTGACTGATTCAAAATCAGAGAGTCAGCTAGATGCCATGGGGGAGGGAGGACAGTGCATGGTATGAGGGGTTAGGAGATAATTTCCTGTCGGCTGTGGTCAATTTTTTCTTTGAAATAATTGGCCAGATCGTCAGCGCGGAGATCTGTGGTTGGGGCCTGCACTTTTAGGTTGAGTAGGGAATGAAAAGTGTCAAAGAGACGTTTTGGGTTATTGGATAGTGAGGTGATGAGGGTGTTGAAATAGGTTTGTTTGGAGAGGTGAAGGGCAGAGTTGTATGTTTTAAGCATAAACTTGTAATGGATGAAATCTTCGGGTAGATTAGATTTTCTCCACAAATGTTCGGCACACCTGGAGCACTGCTGCAGGGAACATGTTTGCAGCGTATGCTACGGTGGTCTTTGTTTGTGTTCTTAATGTTCTATGTATAGGAGGTGCAATTTCATCCAGGGCACTTTGCAGAGTTTCCTTGCAATGCTTCAGTGCAGAATCTGGACATGAGAGGGAGGAGATAGGGGCCAATGATGACTGCAAGTTCTTCATAAGTGTCTTGGTGTTAATGGCCTGTATGTTTCTATATGTGTGAAAAGTCAGGGTGACCTGAGCGGGAAGGCGGTTCTTGATAGAGAATGAAAGAAGGTTGTGGTCAGAAAGCGGGAGAGGGGAGTTTGTGAAATCATCCACTGAGCAAAGGCGCGAGAAGACCAAGTTGAGGGAGTTTCCGTCTTCATGCATGGGGAAGTTAGAATGCGGCAAGAGGCGGAAAGAGAAGGTTAGAGATAAAAGGTGAGAAGCAGATGGGCTGAGGGGAAGAGCTGTGGGGATGTTGAAATCATCCATGATGAGGGTGGGGATGTCACAGGAAAGAGAATGTGGAAGCCAGGTGGCAAATTGATCCAGGAACTGATAAGGGCCGGGAGGACAATACACCATCGCCATGGAGAAGGGAATGTAGAGTCTGACAGCATGGACCTCAAAAGAAGGGAAGACAAGTGAGGGTACTTGAGGGATAACCTGAAAAGTACATTTGGGTGATAGGAGCAGACCAACGCCTCCACTTGCTCTGTTGTCCGATCTTGGGGTATGAGAAAAGTGTAGTCCACCATATGAGAGAGCAGCAGCAGTGGTGGTGCACTGGTGTCTGACTGCTGGATCCAGGTTTCAGTAAGAGCTAGAAGGTTAAGAGAATTTGAAAGGAATAAGTCATGGATGAAGGGGAATTTATTACACACTGAGCGAGAATTCCAAAGGCCACAATTAAAAGAGACAGAAGGCATACAAGGAATAGTAATAAGATTAGAGGGGTTTCTGAGTGTAGCAGTTGGAAGGTTTGACTTGCTATAACATAGAGAGCTGGGGTTTGGAGCGATATCTCCTGTGACTAGAAGAAGGAGGATAGAAAGAGTGAGCAGATGGTTGTGATTTGTGAGAGTGTCTTGTGTGTTGGATGGTGGGACTGAGTGGATTTGTGCTGTTTAGCAATGTGAAAAGAGCGTGAGTGCTATACATAGGAGAGAAAAGGGGCCTATATAGATGGAGTGTAAAGATTTAATGCAAGGGTGGTGGATGTGAGTAAATGCAGCAGCCAGGATATAAATTATACAAATGCATATGGTGAATATGTGTTGTGATCCAAATGTAGAGGGAATAGATTATTTTATTTGTCTCACCTGTATCATGCCCTGTCTAACTGCCATGTTTAACTGCCACGTACTTTTATAAATGTACTTTGATTAAATGTACATAAATGCTACCCCTGCATAAATGCTTCCCCAGACTATATCTCAATATATAGGAGGCTAGTTCTAAGATCTCTTCCTTTTTTTTCCTCTCATTAGAATCATAGAATCATAGAATCGTAGAGTTGGAAGGGACCTCCTGGGCCATCTGGTCCAACCCCCTGCTCAAAGCAGGATTCGCTAAATCATCCCAGTCAGATGTCTGTCCAGCCTCTGTTTGAAGACTTCCATTGAAGGAGATCTCACCACTTCTCGAGGCAGCCTGTTCCACTCATTGATCACTCTGTCAAAAAGTTTTTTCTAATATCTAATCTGTGTCTCCTCCCATTCAGTTTCATCCCATTGCTTCTAGTCTTTCCTTGTGCAAATGAGAATAAAGTTGATCCTTCTACAATGTGACAGCCCTTTAGATATTTGTAGACAGTTATTAAGTCTCCTCTCAGTCTTCTCTTTTGCAAACTAAACATTCCTAAATCCTGCAACCTTTCCTCATAAGACAGGGTTTGCAGACCGGTCACCATTCTGGTCGCTCTTTTCTGCTCCAGTTTGTTGATGTCTTTTTTAAAATGTGGTGCCCAAAACTGGACACAATATTTCAGATGAGGTCTGACCAAAGAGGAGTAGAGGGAAATAATGACTTCACGTGATCTAGACTGTATGCTTCTGTTAATACATCCTAGAATTGCATTTGCCTTTTTTGCTGCTGCATCACACTGTTGACTCATATTCAGTCTGCGATCTATTAGTATACCCAAGTCTTTTTCACATGTGCTGTCACTTAGCCCTATTCCTCCCATTCTGTATATGCTTTTTTCATTTTTATTGCCCAGATGTAGAACTTTGCATTTCTCCCTGTTAAAAACCATTCTGTTAGTTGCTGCCCACTTCTCCAGTTTATTTATATCTTTTTGAATCCTCTCTCTCTCTTGTCTAGTATTAGCTATCCCTCCTAGCTTTGGGTCATCAGCAAATTTAATCAGTTTACCCTCAATTTCTTCATCTAAATCGTTGATAAAGATGTTGAACAATACAGGGCCCAGGACAGAGCCCTGTGGTACCCCACTTGAGACATTCTTCCAACTGGATGTGCAGCCATTTACGACCACTCTTTGGGTCCAATCACTAAGCCAGTTATGAATCCACCTAACAGTTGCCTTGTCCATTCCATACTTAGTCATTTTTTCAATAAGGATTGTATGAGAGACTTTGTCAAAGGCTTTGCTGAAGTCAAGATATACTATATCTACAGCATTTCCTTGATCCACCCAATCAGTGATTCCGTCATAGAAGGAAATTAAGTTAGTCTGACATGACTTATTAGTTACAAACCCATGCTGACTCTGTTTAATCACTTCATTCTTATCCAGGTACTGACATACATGTTGTTTAATAATTTGTTCAAAGATCTTTCCTGGTATAGAAGTCAGACTCACCGGCCTATAGTTGCCTGGGTCCACCTTCTTCCTCTTTTTGAAGATAGGAACAACATTTGCTCTTCTCCAGTCTTCTGGCACTTCTCCTGTTCTCCAAGAATTTTCAAAGTTTATGGAGAGGGGTTCAAAAATTTCTTCTGCCATCTCCTTCAGTACTCTGGGGTGTAATTCATCTGGACCTGGAGACTTGAATTCATTTAGGTTAGCTAAGTGTTTCTTCACTATCTTTCTGTTTATAGATATCCTGGATTCTTCTATTCCCTTAATAGGACAGTGAAGAACAGTTGATGTTACATTTCCTATCTGAGAGAAAACAGATGCAAAATAGGAATTTAAAAGTTCGGCCTTCTCAACATCCTGTCTTACCATTTCATCATTTTCATCCTGTAAAAATCCTATAGCATCTTTGACTTTTCTTTTACTTTTGACATATCCCCAAAATCCTTTATTATTGCTTTTGACATCTCTTGCAAGCCTCAATTCATTTTCAGCTTTAGATAATCCCTCCAATTCTCTTTCTGAATCCCTTAAAATCTGCCTTTCTGAAATCTAACCTTGACGTCTGAGTCTTCACAGGTCTTCCGCCTCTAGTTATCCAAAATTCTAAAATAGCATGGTCGCTACCTCCTAGGATCCCAGCCAATTTTACCTCCTCAACCATTTCCTCCCTGTTTATAAGGATTAGATCCAAGGTAGCAGTTCCCCTTGTTTTCTCCCCTACCTTTTGGAAGATAAAGTTGTCAGCAAGAGAGGATAAGAATTTCCTTGACCTGTTAGTTTTAGCAATCAAACTAAGTTGACACAGCAGGACACAATAAATGCAGTGGGCAAATAAACAGGTGTCCAGCCCAACATGGAGGTGTCCAGCCCAACATGGATCATAAACCACTTTGAAAAAGTTACTTAACCTCACAGCATAAGGGTACAAGCAGAGTAAGTTGAAATAGCTATATAACATTAAATATACTAGCTAAAATGAAAAGCTGTGGCTGATAGCATGCAGGATTCAGTGCAGAAATTAAATACCATTAAATATGCTGGCTAAAATGAAAAGCTGGTAGCAAATGAAAAGTGGTTGCAAAATTTAATCAGTTAATATACAGTAAATACACATTTTTACATGTGAAAGTGTACCAGTAGCTGCCTTTCAATGAGATAATGCCAGGCCACATGTTACATGTGCTACTGTGAGCAGCATGCATAGCCTAAATGTGATTCCATGGCCTACAGCATCTCCAGACTTGATTCCCATCGAGCACATCTGGGACATTATTTTTCAGCAAAGAGAGCTGCCAGCAGTGGAGCATGATGATTTCCCAAGTGCAGCATTCATTGTAGCAGAAGAATTATTGTTAATCTCATTGAATACAGCCAAGGCTGTAGGTGCCGGAATTTCTGCGCATTGTGCTCCATACACCGTACTCCATACTGAATAAATTGAGATGTTTTGAATTATTATTATTTTACCATCATTTGCATATCATTAACATGTCTATCCATAATGTTATTTCCATAATTTCATGACTTTTCCTTCTTGGTGTTGCAATTTCAACGTTGAGGAGTGTATATCTGTGTATATAACTATTTTGCTATCTATATAGCATAAAAATAAGAAATAAAAGCTGTAACATAGGTTTAAAATTATGCCACCCACATTTTATTCCAGTTGTAGAAGGTGGCATCACAAGAAAGATGTGAAAGTGATGTGTTTCAATGGGAGCTGTGACCCACACATGCTGGAGATATGCAAAGTGTAACAACAAAAATGTGAGTGTCAGGTAAGAAAGCAATATTTGTGCCTGACACCTCATGGAGTGAAAAATAGCTTTAACTCTTTGCATTTGCATTTGTGGGCTTTTTTCTAGTTCAATAGCAGCAGTGCACATAGATACTGTATATTCTATTAGTACAAACACTTGATTCTGAAGGTGTATGGCAGTATTTAGCACAAGAGATGAGCTGATCAGGCAAAATTCAGACTGGCATGTTTGCACTGTTTTTCATGGAGAATTCAATTCTCAGAGAAGTTA
The DNA here is from genome assembly GCF_039654945.1 of Dendrobates tinctorius. Taxonomy (NCBI): domain Eukaryota; kingdom Metazoa; phylum Chordata; class Amphibia; order Anura; family Dendrobatidae; genus Dendrobates; species Dendrobates tinctorius. The sequence continues at coordinate 92,483,261 of NW_027361696.1, read as the reverse complement.
TTCTCTGTGAATTGAGCATCTCCTATTATGCTCTGTGGTCTTTATATGTTTTACTATATCACACAGAGAAAGTCAGTTCTTACCTTTTCTAGTGCAATTTTCTTTTTTCTCCCATGCCTGCTCATAATTATGTCACACAGGGAAAAAAGTAAATGAAAGTGAAAAATCTCTACTAGCAATCTTCTGGATATAGTGGAAATTAGCACTAAAAGTTTACCTTTTTATTCAATTTTACAGCCACAACTCCATGATGTGTCCCATTTAACAAGCTCAATCTAGTGAAAATGCATTTTTTAAATCCACAGCTAATCCTTAGTCCAGTGGTATATTTTAAGGTGGATCAGGGGGTGCATTTGTCCCAGGTACAACTGGCATGAGGGGTGTCATCAGGCCGCTTGATGTGCTGTTCCAAGGTGTCTCACAGGTGGCTTCATTTCGCTTACCCCCAGAATAAGATTCGGCATTTTTGCATCCTCTCTGTGCCAGCTGAACCTTGACCACCAGCTCACAGAAGATGTAAAACACCAACTCCCCACATTCAATTGTTTTCACGTCTTTTAAGCATCAATGCAATTAAAGCCCTGACCACAAGCACTTCCGAGTCAGGTCGACTTCAGTAGTGTGATCAGGTCAGCTTATTAAGCCGCTGACATCACTACTGCTGCACAAAGGTGGTGAAGACAGCTATAAGGTAAGTATTACAAAAGAGTATGGGCATTAGGGTAATGTGTGCAGAGACTGCATGGTCAGGGGCAATGTTTGAGGAGACAGTATGGGCATGGGGGAGAGGAAATTTGTGAGGAGGCAGTATGGGTAATGGAATGTATGGGGAGACAATAAGGGGAGAGGAAATTTGTGAGCAAATAGTATGGGGAGGGTGTTAAATGTGAGGATTAAGGGCCCCGTCGCACATAACGACTCACCAGCGATCCCGACAATGATATCAACGTGTCAGGATCACTGGTAAGTCGCTATGTGATCGCTTGGTGAGCTGTCAAACAGACAGCTTCACCAGCGATCAGCACAGCGACGCCGAGCGCGCGGCGTTGCTGTGTTCATTAGTTACCAGCGCGCTGATGCAGGGAGCTGGTAACTAACGTACACATCGGTTATCCAAGGGACGTGCATCCCTTAGATGCCCAATGTGTACATTAGTTACCAGCTCCCTGCATCAGCGCGCTGGTAACTAACGTACACATCGGGTTTCTAAGGGATGCACGTCCCTTGGATACCTGATGTGTACGTTAGTTACCAGCTGATCGCTGGTCTCCCGCCTGTCACACGCAGCGATGTGTGCTGGCCAGCGGGAGACCAGAGACCAAAGAAAAGTCCTGGGCTTTCCTACAGCGATCAGCGATACCGGCAGGGGGACCGGTCGCTGATCGCTGTCACACACAGCGATCTTGCTCGTGAGATCGCTGTTGTGTCACAAAACTTGTGACTCAGCAGCGATCTCGCTAGCGAGATCGCTATGTGTGATGGGGCCCTTAGTATGAGGGGGAGAAATGTGTGAGAGGACAGTAGAGGAATAAAACTGAATAGGCACAATATAATGACTCTGTAGTGTGTGGGGGAGCAATATAGAGAGAGGGCAGTATAAAGACACAGTGTGGATGGGACAGTATTCAGAGTGGGCAGTGTGAAAAGGGGTTCAATATAAAAAAAGGAAAGAGCCTGAAGGTGATGTACCATTAGAGGAATGATATAAGGTACATATTTTATGCAGGGAGCACAATGAGGGTCAGCTTTTCAAATACCCAGCGAAGGGCAGATATTTTTATTCAAGGACATTAAAATCACACTGTTATTTTTAAGTGCACCATGTCAGGATGAGTTGCAGAAGAATGAAGAAGATGAAAGTCTGCAGAGACAAGCTATGGATGTGAAAAGTCATTGTCTGGAAAATATGAAAAAGAAAAGAAAGAGAACGACTCCAATGAGACAAGATGTAAGGTGTAAGTGTCACCTTTTCTGTAAGCTAGACATCTGATGGAATTCATCTAGGAGTGTGGTGAGAGCCATGAACCCACAGGTGCCTAACTAAAGTTTATAACACCCCAAAATTTGTTGACCAATTTCTACTGAGTACACTGATACTCCATACGTGGTCGAAACCTACTTTTGAAGCACAGTGCAAAGCTCAGAAGGGAAGAGGCGCCATATTGGAGTTCAGATTTCGCTAGAATGGTTTGAGGGTGCCATGTCACATTGGCAGAACCCCTGAGGTGCCAGAACAGAAGAACCCACCATAAGCGATATAATTTTACAAACTACACCCCCAATTAAATCTATGGATGCAGTGATCAAGATGACACCACATGTGCCTCACAGAATTGTATACCATTGGGTGGAGAAGAAAGAATAATTACATTTTTAAAATGATTTGTAGCTCCAAGTTTTTATTTTTTCTAAGGGCTTATAGGAAAAGAATGGACCACTCAATTTGTTGTGCAATTTCTCTTGAGTGCGCCAATATCCTACATGTAATCAGGCACCACTTTTCAGGCACAGCGCAAAGCTCAGAAAGGAAGGAGCTCCATAATATAGTAATATAGTGCAGATTTTACTGTTAAGTTTGTGGGTGCCAAGACCCAGTTGGAGAGGACCTGAGGTGCCAGCACAGCAGAACCACCCTTAAGTGACCCAATTTTACAAACGTCACCTCTCATTGAATTCATCTGGCAGTCCAGTGATCATATTGACGCTACAGGTTTGTCACAAAATGTTATACCATTGGTAGTAACAAAAAATTATTTCACTTTTACTAGAAAAATGTTGTTTTAGGCCAAGATTGTACATTTATACACTGAGAAAGGGGTAAAAAAGATACCAAAATGTATTCCCCAAGTTCTGCTGAATATGGAAATGCCCCATGTGCTATAAAGTACTGTTTATCCATATGTAGAGACTCAAGTGGGTCAGATCACTATTTGCTTCTTGGAGAGGAAATTTTCCTGCAACATTTTGCAGACTCCTTATACAGAGCCCCTAAGTGCTAGAAGAGCAGAAATCTCTCTCAAGTGATGCCGTCTTGGAAACTATACCCCTTTGGAAATTTATCTACAGGTGTAGTGACGGTTTTGACTCCATGTTTTTTTTCCAGAAATAAGCAGCAGTGGAAGTTGCTGAGTGAAAATTGCAAACTGACATAATGTGGAAGCCCCCCCAATATTTAGGTTAAGAGATAACGGACCTGAGTGACAACTTGATTTTTTTATGAATTGATTTAAAGATTTTGTCGGAAATATTCTACATAACATTTGGATCACATTGATCCTGCGCACAACGCTGAATACTTTTTGAGATTTCCATTTAAATCTCTGAGTGACGTGATTCAGATGAAACCCCCGAGGGATCCATTCATTATAATGAGGCAGCAGAATTACTCTGGACTCCATCTGGCCTCTGTTTAGCGGTGTCCTTCTTTTCAGAGATGCACAAAACTGTGGCCGACAGTGCTTTTATGCAATCCTAAACAGACGTGATCGTAGGCCAGACAGGTCTACAGTGCCTCCTTCTGTCTCATTATTGGGAATCTTCTGCCTGGAGTTTCATCCGTGTAACGTATTACAGAGATTTACATGGAAACCCTGGTGCAAGCACTCAGCACAGATTAAATGTTGAGCCTTACTGCGATCTTTTAAAGGCAAAATAAAAACATCAACAGAAGGTGAAGAATTGGTATTATTTATTTTTTACACTGTTCCTCTTTCGGTTTAAATGATTAGGCGACTTTATTCTTCAGGTCAGCGATACCAGATTTATATCAGGTTTTTATTTTTGGCTGCTGTCACACACTAAAGGCCCCGTCTCACTAAGCGACTTACCAGCGATCCCGACACCGATATCAATGTGTCAGGATCGCTGGTAAGTCGCTATGTGATCGCTGGTGAGCTGTCACACAGACAGCTTCACCAGCGATCAGCACAGCAATGCCGAGCGCCTGGCATCGCTGGCCATCCCTGTAAAAAATAGAATCAAAATAAAAAATATTGTTATTCTCACCTTCCGACGTCCCATTCAGCCATCCTGCCTCTCCCCACGCTCCGGTCCCAGTGAGCCTTTGCGAGAATGACCGTGAGATGTCACGGTCTCGAGGGATAACAAAGTCTCGCGGTCATTCGTGCAAAGGATCACTGGGACCGGAGCGTGGAGAGAGGCAGGATGGCTGAACGGGACGTCGGAAGGTGAGAATAACTATATTTTTTATTTTTTTTATTATTTTTTACACCTGATCGCTGGTCTCCCGCCTGTCACACACAGCGACGCATGCTGGCCAGCGGGAGACCAGCGACCAAAGAAATGTCCAGAGGTTTCTTCCAGCGATCAGCGATACCGGCAGGGGGGCCGCTCGCTGATCGTTGTCACACACAGCGATCTCGCTGGTGAGATCGCTGTTACGTCACAAAAGTTGTGACTCAGCAGCGATCTCGCTACCGAGATCGCTTAGTGAGACGGGGCCTTTAGAGATGCTTTTTATTGCAAAAACAAATTTTTGCATCCTCATATTAAGAGAGCTATAATTTTTCTATCTTTCTGCTGACAGAGTCATCTCAGTTCTTATTTTTTGCGGGAAGAGCTGTTGTTTTCATTGGTACCATTTTCGGGCAAATTACATTTTTTGATCTTTTTCTATTACGATTATTGGGAGGCAGAATGAACAGAAACCAGCAATTCAGCATTTTTTGGGGGAAAGGGTGTTTATGTCGTTCCACATGTGGTAAAATTGATAAGGCAGCTTTATTCTTCGGGTCAGTACGATTACAGCAATGCCACATTTATATATTTTTTATGTTACGGCATTTTTACGCAATAAAACTATTTTAAAGAAAAAAATATTGTTTTTGCATTGCTTTATTCCGAGAGCTAAAACTTTTTTATTTTTTCACTGATGGAGCTGTGTGGTGGCTTGTTTTTTGCGTGACAAGATGGTGTTTTCAGCTGTACCATTTTATTTATATTCATATATTTGATCACGTTTTATTCTTCTTTTTGTTGTTAGTGGTATGATGAAAAAGCTTAGTTTTTTTACACTGTTTTATTTTATTTTTTACAATGTTCACTGAAGGGGTTAAATAGTTTGACACTTTTATGGGTCAGATCGTACCGGATGTGTTGATACCAAATATGTGTACTTTTTTTACATACCCAGAACACATTTGGGCCAGGTTAGATTGATCTGATTTGATTAGGGCCATCACTATGTATGTAATGGTGGTGTGAGATTTGTGGCTCAATGTCATTTAACCCCTGAAAAACACAAGTTCCTTAGTAACATTTGTGAAAATTGGCTATTTTTCCACTTTGATGACTGTCCTGATACCCAGATTGACCAGAATTTATTGTGGGTCATCAATATGTATGTACTGGTGGTGTGAAATCAGTGGCCCAAAGAAATTAACCCCTCAAAAACACCAGTTACTCATTCAAATCTGTGAAAAGTGGCTATTTGCCCTTTTTGATGAACGTTCTGATACCCATAACCAATTTGAGTCAAGCTGGAGTGTCCTGAATTTGATGTGGGGCACCCTGATTTATGTGTCTGCGGTGTGAGTTTAGTGGTGCAAATTCATTTAACCCTTTTAATAACGCCCTTCAGTGCCCACTTTGATGGCCATTTTTGTACCAGTTTAAACTTGTGTAGCTGCTATTAAGCGTATTCACATAAGGACTCCTTGTACATTGTATTTTATTATTGTAATTTTCATTTTTGTCATTAAACCTGTTAAAAATTTCCAAAAGAGAAATTGCTGTATAAGAAGCCAACTTCAGTCTCAAATAAGAAACCAACTTCAGCATCGTCAGATGTGTCAGGTATACTCCCACACAGCTCTGCAGTGTGATAAGGAGAACAGAGAGCGAGCGGCCATTACAGATCACACTGGTAACACTGGTAACCATTACATCTCACAGTGGTAACTCCACCTTCATGTAAAACAAGGTCTGGAGGCAGTGTTATTTTCAGGCATCATCTGCCCCAGAGCATGGAAGAGGTCATTTAAATAAAGTGATAAAAGAAGGTTTCTCAGCAACAACACATCTGATATGAGACACACAAGGAGGACATCTTTCAGCATTCTATAACCTGTATGCCCATGTTAATAGTTTAGATAGGTCAAATGTGGTGACAGATTCCCTTTAATGCTGAACAGTATGAGTCCTGGCTTTTTCATACATTTTCTGCATTGTGCTTTGAGAATTGTGGCCACCATCTGGGCAGCACACCTTTATTCACCCAACTTCCCCCATCCTCTCCAGACAGCTTTTAAGACCAAAGCTGGGTCCTATAATTCTTATCAGGACTTTTCAGACCCCTTTACTAGAGATGAGTGAATATTTCAATGTTCTGTTCGGATTACGTTTGCCGAATTTGCAATATTCGCAGATTAATTTGTCGAATATTCACTGAACATAGCCGAATGCCATTCACCTCAATGGGAGGCAAAAACAAATGCATGCACAACACCATATAATGGACCCAAATGCTGCCAAGACACATCAAATGAGGGACAGACACCAGGAAAGTGGCCTCAATTCACCTACAGTACAGATTTTAGCATTTCACTACAGCAATCAGCAAGGCATGAGGTATCTGGGACAGCATTTACAGCTTTCAACAGAATGTCACAGCAAGACGAGGCGAGTGAGGGATCGGTGTAGGACCCCTTTGCTGGGAGCCCTGACACCACATGCAAGCTAAAAAAATTTTGGGCATTGGTGCAGATTTCCTCCTCTTGACTCTGCGATGACTTGACTTCTGATGAACATGGCATAGAATATATGCACAGCTCTTCAGACTCACCCATCTGTGGTTGCGTACAGTCAGTTGAACAGTTGGATAGTTGGGATGCGGGAGGGAAGCAAGGGGAATTTGGGTGCCACATCTGTGGACTGTACTGGGTGTGAGGTGGAGGTGGAAGAAGAGGAGGAGAGGCCACTTGAAGCTGCACTTGCCATCCTCTCGAGTACATGCTCTTTCTGAGCATCATCGATAAGTGTACCGCTGTGCGTCTGCCAAAGAAAGATAGTGGTGTAGCCTTTCCAGTAACACAAGTTGTCAGTTATCTTTGCATAGGATGTGACGTTGCTTCACTAGTGCTTTTGCAAACATTACCACCTACCCCACGTACACCTTGAACACCAAGACTAATTGCCCTTCCAGCACGGCCTCACTTTCTCCCAGTCATGTTGCTCAGATAGTGTGATAGGAGCACAGTACTAGCAACAAAAAATTAGATTTTAAACTCTGCACCACCTCTGCAAACAGCTGAATTTCAGCGGCAGTAAATTCAAAGTGGAAATATGGCATGCTGCATTGTGTTAGACACAGAAAAAAAAATAATTGTTTGAGTGTGGATGAGGCCTGTATGACAAACAAGTTATGCTACAAACTATTTTAAAGTCAGGTCCCTCACTGTAAGACGTTAAGAACAGAAGAATTTTTTGTGACCTATGGATTAGGCCTCTATAACACACTAGATGTCACAAACTATTTTAAGAAAAATGAGAAACTAGCAGGGTAAAGGAAAAAGGGAAAAGTCAGTTCACCAATCTCTGCAGGAACCTACTTGTCAGACACGCACTGAGGCACCTTGATCAAGGGCGTAGTCCAAATTGGAGAAAAAAGAAAAAAAGAACTCTAGCATGTATACTGAGAAAAGTTAAAATTCCAGTTTAATTCAAAACATCTGTAAAAGAAAATCCATTACTTGGTAGTACACATGATGGATAGAATCCCCAATATAACCAACGCGTTTCAACCAATAGAGGTCTTAATCATGGTATAAACTGTGGTATTACCAGTGAAACATTTATAACACACACTGCGTGAAACAGGTGCTGCAATTAAAATGGTCAAAATGAGACTGAGCTAACAAAGAATTGCAAAACAATATAAGGCTGTTTGCACACGATGCAGATATCCAGCGGATCCGCAGCGGATTTTACCGCGCAGAAACGTTGCATATCCGCATTGTGATGTACAGTAGCATGTAAATCAATGTTAAAAAAAAACTGCTGTGCAGACGCTGCGGATTTTTCCACGCGGTTTTCTGCAGTACAAAATCCGCAGCATGTTACTTCTTTTGTCCGGTTTTCCACGTCCCCAGTCTCCAAATCCGCAGGGGGAAATCGCAGTGGAAAACCGCACAAAAACCACACGAAAACCGCATTGAAAATGGAAGAAATCTGCAGGAAAAATGCAGGTCATTTGACCTGCAGATTTCTTCAATTCTGAGCGGAAAAATCCGCAGGGCAAAAAAGTACGTGTGCACTCAGTCTAACAAACAAAAAGCAAGATCAGAAACACACAAGGTAATGGAGGATCTGTCAAAAAAAGAATTAATTAGGACTAACAAATAACAAAATAAAAAACAATATTTAAATAACCACAATAGAGGAAAAAATCAATGACACTGCAGAATCAGATCTTGCCGTTTATTCAAGCTCCGCGGTACCCTGGTCTGAAGCTTGAATATCCAGAAGGACTCACGGTTTAAAACTTGCACCTAAAATCTCCACCTCTAGAAGGTCTGAATACCTTCTCAATACCTATGGCAGTAATGGTGTTGGTATTTCCTCCGTGTACAAGCCTGCAATGATTAGAAACCGCTGAAATATTAGAAGCGGTAGAACTAGTAGCTTCTGACAAGTATAAAGAATCTAGTATAGACTGTAGGTGGCGCTAGTAACTGTAGAAAAAAGAGAGGAACACATGAGGCAAATTAGAAACACACCCCACCAATGTGATCAATAAAATATGAATAAATAAATAATTAAAATTTGCGCTTAATAATGAACCCCTTTAGCTTGCAGTGAACTAAAAAATACACACAAATGAATTGGATTGCTCCAAGTTAGGTCATTATTACCTTAAGGTGTAATCTGAGTGGATGTCTGGACTCCAGAGGACCAGTAAAGAGTGCTGTATATCTTGATGTGAAGTCAAATTTAATTATATTTGCCAGATAAACGTGGGTTAATACCACGGCTCTTCAGGAGTGCTGTCCCGGCCGGTGACAGACACTCCACGCTCCCCTCTTCCAGCTGTGCGCCAGTGTGCACGATATGAAGCTGTGGCATGAGATGAGCCAACAGGACCTTCGTGATGTCACCGGTCACGTGATAAATTACAGGGAGTGCAGTGGACCAATTCCTCTCCGATTAGTTTTGGAAAAAACACGGTTTCCTTCATCAGGGATGCCGGGACAGTACTGCTGAAGAGCCGTGGTATTAACCCACGTTTATCTGGCAAATATCATTCAATCTGACTTCACATCAAGATATACAGTGCTCTTTACTGGTCCTCTGGAGTCCAAACATCCACTCAGATTACACCTTCAGGTAATAACTACCTAACTTGGAGCAATCCAATTCATTTGTGTGTATTTTTTAGGTCACTACAAGAAAGGGTTCATTATTAAGCACAAATTTTAATTATTTATTTAGCTTCTGACAAGTGTTTTCGTATTCTTTTCTTAAAAGGCCAAATTGTACACCCAACGTATTATATCTTACAAGCACAAGCAACACATTCAATCAGGTAGATTAAACCTTCTGTGTTACAATTCATATATGTAGTTTTCGGATAGGAAATGCCAGTCACAATAGAAGTTAATTTTTTACTTTTTTTTACATACCGTGTATGCTCGAGTATAAGCCGACCCGAGTATAAGCCTTGGCCCCTAAGATTGCCACAAAAAACTGGGAAAACTTATTGACTCGAGTATAAGCCTAGGGTGGGAAATGCAGCAGCTACTGGTAAATTTCAAAACTAAAAATAGATACTAATAAAAGTAAAATGCTAGCCCCATAAGATGCTCCATATTAATATATCCCCCATGTGATGCTGCAGAAAGGTTAATGGTGGCCCCATAAGATGCTCCATATTAATATATGCCCCATATAATGCTGCACAAAGGGTAATGGTGTCCCCATAAGATGCTCCATATTAATATATGCCCCATATAATGCTGCACAAAGGTTAATGGTGGCCCCATAAGATGCTCCATATTAAAATATGCCCCATATAATGCTGAAGGAAGGTTAATGGTGACCCCATAACATGTTCCATATTAATATATGCCCCATATAATGCTACACAAAGGTTAATGGTGGCCCCATATCATGCTCCATATTAATATATGCCCAATATAATGCTGCTCAAAGGTTAATGGTGGCCCCATAGCATGCTCCATAATATATGCCCTATATAATGCTGCTGCGATTAAAAAAAATGACATACTCACCTCTCGTCGCTGCCCGCTGCTCCTCAACGTCGCCGGCTCTCTGCAATGACTGTTCAGGCAGAGGGTGCTCACTAATCACGTCATCACACCCTCTGACCTGAATGTCACAGCCAGAGGAACCGGGAGACTGAGCGCAGTGGTGGAACAGGGGCAGGTGAGTATGGCATGGCTCACCCTCTCTCAGTGCTAATCACCCTCCTGACGTCTGCATATCAGGCTCTGCAACATCTCAGTCCCGGTGTCTGCATTTCCCTTCCTGTCTTCTTCCTATGCTGGTCACATGGTACGCTCATTAAAGTCATGAATATGCTCTCCACCCCTATGGGAGTGGAGACACGTCCATATTCATGACTATAATGAGCGGTACCATGTGACAAGCACAGGAAGAAGACAGGAAGGGAGATGGAGACACCGGGACTGAGATGTAGCAGAGCCTGATATGCAGACACCATAAAAATGACTGCTGTGCTTACAAGAACACCGCACCTCTGAGCTCTGCAAACCCCCTCCCCTCATCAAACACGTGCCAAACGCTCATGATACACCACCATTATTGTTGCTAAAGTGCTGAAAATATTTTTGTGGCAACGGAAATATTTTCCCTCACTTTTACTGAATGTTACCGATTATTACCAGTTTTATAAAATTTTGCTTCTGTTTCCAATCACGAATTCAAATGTGCCATATTCATGATGAATTTATGTTTTTCAAACAAATTCACTTTACCTACAAGATTGTACTGTCTCTATGCATTAAATGATAAGTGGTATTTGGAGGGCCTGTAAACTATTTTGATTCAGGGATTAAATGCTTTCAATTTCACCTTTTTGTACTAGCTGAAAAATGTAAGAAAATTTAGTCTGCATTGCATGATATCGGGCTCAGTGAAGCCAGAAACAGTTTTTGAAATTCAGAGTGAGCTCAATATAAGGCAACTTAACTAATGCTGATGTTCTAGCTTGAGATAAAAGCCTTCTCAGCAAAGCAAGTTCATGGATAAAAAATACACTGACACATAAATTATTTATTTTAAATAAAAAAGGACCCAGCTCAGTAAATTCCTCTTGAACTGTATAGGATTGCAAATCTTAGCCAAACATTGGAATATGAATATGTGCATATGCGGCAGATATGCTGGAAATAAATTACTAAATTGATGACAAGACTTGATCAAGTCTCATACGAGTGTAGCAAAAACGTAAGTGCAGAAATTAACCCAAACTATTTAAGAGGACAAAACATGTATATTTTATGATGCTATTTTCAAACCTTTATGGGGGGGAAGAGGTGTGAATACCATGGTTCAATTTAGATATTTTGTCCTTGTCTACTCAGAGCTAATCATATAGAAACTTAGAGGATCTTACCTTATTACTGCTGGATTGTATGTGTCATCCATCTTCTCTCTACTGTACAGCTAAAAGAAAGGTTATAGCGCTTACTGGAACCCATTAGGGTCCATAGAAGCCTACAGATGAACTACTAATGTTCTCTACAACTCAGTTGTTGAACAAATCCATAATCCAACCATTTTCATGAGGGATTAGAGTGGATTTGTCATCCGGTTAAAAAGTGGCCAGCTTTTGCTCTCGAATTGTTCTTGTAGCTACTCTGAATATTCCTTTTTTTTTTTGATCCACCATATTGTTCCAGTGGTATTAATCGTTTTATTTAGTCCAAATTTTTCCGAATTTCACCAAGGAGGTGTGTCTTACAAGTTCTCCTCTGAACATGCCTTTTGGACACTGTACAAAATTCCCCTGTGAACCACGCCTCCTTGTAAGTCCTGTTTCACACATCAGTTTTTTGGCGTCAGTCAAACTCCGCTAGTTTCTGAAAAAAATGGATCCGCCAAAAAGGGGTGAATCCGGTTTTTCCCCCATAGACTTACATTAGTGGCGGATCTTGACTGACGGTCGTCTGTCACACGGACGGATCTGCCAATATTTTAGCGTCTCCCGGGCGGATGAGACGGACTCTGCAACTTTTTTTTTGTTGGCGGTCCGCTATTTTCAACTGCACAGGCCCGGCAGCTTTTCTCTGGGAACATTTTTAACCATGAATGCTGTTCCGGGATCGTGAAAAATTCTCTCTCTCTCTCTCTCAAAAAAAATGGAATACTCAGGCGAGCAGCAGAAATGAAATTAATGCAAAATCTGCTTACTTATGACCTAGTGACTAGAGATGAGTTGAGTAGGCAAGATTCTATTTTGCCTGATTGCGCAGATTTTCCCCAAAAATTTGTAGTGACGGGGCCAACTTCTTAAATTCTGACCAATGTCACTTTATGTGGTGATAACTCTGGAATGCTTCAACAAATCCCATTGATTTTGAGACAGTTTTTTGTGACACATTATAATTTATGATAATAGTAAAGTTAGGTTGATATGTTTTGTGGTTATTTATTAAAAATATCAGAAACTTGACAAAAATGTAAAAAAAATTGCAATTTTCAAACTTTGAATGATTATCTCTTTAATCCAGATAGTCACACCACACAAAAACCTTAATAAATAACATTTCCCATATGTCTGCCTTACATCAGCCCCATTTTTAAAACGCAAATTTATTTTGTTAGCCTTTTAGGAGGTTTAAAAATGTAGCAGCAATTTTACATTTTTTCAAGGAAATTTACAAAATTTATTTTTTTGAGGGACCTATCCAAGTTTGAAGTGACTTTGGGGGTCCTATATATTGGAGAACCTCAAACGTGATACCATTTTAAAAACCGCACCCCTCGACATATTGGAAACGTCTGTCAGATAGTTTATTAACCCTTCAGGTTATTTTCAGGAATTAATGCAAAGTGGTATAGCAGGAATGGAAAAGTATTTCTTTACCACCTACATGTCGCTAACTTCTGAACAGGCTGCTATAGCCAGAAGACTCTAAGGCTTCTATTTGGCCATGAACTGCTATGGCAAACATCAGGACCACATAACCAGGATCTCGGTGTGTCATTTAGATTAAAGCGGAAGCCCCCCCAATCTATTAACCATTTATTTGATGTAGTCACTTTTGACAGCAGGAACTAAGGGGTTAAACAGATATGGATGGTGCCAACACTGATCGTTTGTGATACAGCAAGTTGTCAGCTATAATGTGCAGTTGACAGCTGCTGGATTGTTACTTGTGTGGGGATGATATTCTCTTATATCTCAGGTCAGTAAAAAGATGTATTGGCTGTGATTAAGGGGTTAGCAGATTGTTACATTCTGGGGTTTCTCTAGACCCCAGAGCATAATAAATGTAATATAAAAAAATTATACTCACCTTACCGCTCACCTCTTCAGTCCTTCTGCTCCTCACCATCACATATCAGTTCCTCGTCACGTCCTTTGAAATCACCGGGACTCTCACATTGAGCCAGGATTTCCAAATATGATGAAGCCTGGGAGGGTTCTGTGCATGGGTGCAAAAAGTCACAACGTTATGTCACAACGTGCGTTTGTGACATTGTGTGCATGCACAGAACTCTCCTAGGTTTCATTAGAAGCCTGAAGTCCCAGCTCAATGTGAGAGACTCTGGGGTCAGAAGATGCAAAGAAGACCGGACTGGTTATGATGAGGAGTTAAGGGGCCAGAAAGTTGAGAGGTATGGTGAGTATTGATTTTATTTATTTTTTAACCATTTGATGACCATTTACCGTTCATAAAAATGCTGGAACAAGTTACAAAAAAATCCACATTTTGGAAAAAATATATTTGCAGCTATGCAAAAAAATGTTTGCAACTCATAGTTATGCAAAAATGTTGTGACTTTTGATGTGTATGCTGGGATTTTGAAAAATAGCTGAACAGCTGGGACAAGGCCAAGCATGGGCCAACATTTTAAAAATTTACGTAACAAAAGTGGCTTAAATTACAACATAAATGTCCTGTCCGAGTTCATGTCTCTTTAGGGATTTTGTTCAGCGGTTTGAAACAAGTCTAGGGCAAAAAATGCCAGTCTTGATGAATAGCCCCCATAGTGTAAGAGCAAGTTGCTAACAAAATAATTACATAGATGTACATAAAGTTCTAGAAGACAACATTGATTGAGCGTATCGGTGAATCATACGGTGTTGTATTGTTATTATACTGCTATGTAATCAGGATTGCCTTTTAGAACTTTGTAGAATCTCTCTCCCTGTACTCCAGTTCTGTTGTCAGTAACGATTCCCTTCTTTCTTCTCCCCAAGTGAGTGTTTCTCTTCCGTGTTGCTAAGATCTCTGTAAATTTCTAGTTTAGAAGTCTTTTTACTTACTGCAGTTGCATATTACCAGAGATCAATTTGACAATAAAACTTCTGGTATATACATACATCTGATGAAATAACTTTGTGTGAGTACTAGTCAATACAGATATCCATATAAATGATCTCTAAAGAGACCACTGGCAGCCTAGTTATAGAGTGAGAATAATGCAAGTAAGACCACAACTGTAGGATATATATAAGTATACACAGAATATATGTTAGGAGTCGGGTTCCTGTCGCTGCACAGCAGGAATCCCGAGCCTTGCCTTCGGGGGTCTCCCATTCCTCTCCAGCCGCAGAGGAGGCTGCTCAGCAGACTCGTCGATCCCGGCGCTCTGCTCAGACCAGCACTGTGGGTTTGGTTGCTGCTGTCATTTCTAGTCCAGCTATAGCAATGCATGCTGGTCAGCAGCGAGCTACTCCAGGGAATAAGTCCTCCTTTCAGTCCACTGAGCATGCCCGTGGGACGATCTCTCATTGGAGATCGAAGGTCACATGCTCAGGTCCTTCTCCAGCTCGGATTGGACCATCAGGAAGGTCCCGGGAAGGACGCTGCTATAAAAGGTTTGCATGGCCGCTTGGCCATGCGCTAAGATAGACTTTTGTTGAGACTTGTGTGAGTGATGATGGATGCATGAAACTGGTGACTGACTTATTAAATAACCCCTCCCTTTGATACGTATGTGTTAGGGTTAGTTTAGCTTGAGTCTGCACCTCATGGTAGAAAAGTATGTGCCACAGTGCTCCAGTCTAGCACAAAGGTTAGCGCCATAGTGCGGCCATATCTCCCGTACCTCTGGGCGGTACAAGTCTATCTGCTGCACCCTGTGACAGCTAGCAGGGCACCACATTTTTCTAGCGTCACTCTCTAGGGCCACAGCAGTGGCTCCGTGCGCAAGGGGGTCTAGAAGGACTCTGACACCGTACCTCTGGGCAGAGTTCTGTGACCACATCGCTTGCGCTCATATCATATTAGTGCAACCTTGTGAAGTAACAGGGTTCGCCTCGTACTCTCCAGGTGAGGTAACCCAAGCGTGCTACTATCTGCCATTACCTAGCAGCAGGTTACATCTCTGCACTGTGGACCCCGGGCTGCGAACGCACCTCTTACTATCATAATTATTTGGTGCATTCCGCTAGCCCTTAACAATATATATCTATAATGTAATGCTTGGAGCGGCACTCTGTCTGAAGCCTTTATAGACTGCGCAAGCGTGACGCACCTGCGCAGTCTAAATCCCACAGACTTACGCATCTGGAGATGAGGATTGTGGCCCAGGAGATCGCGGTATGCGTAAGCACCGAACGTATACTGCGATCTCCGGCACAACAACTTACCTATCCACTATTGCCGCGGGGTCTCTTCGGGCCAGAGGCTGGGACATGAATCCTCCTTCGGAAATGGCACATGTGTATAGCGCACTTCAGGTGCCATTTTGCTGGAGGGCAGAAATTATTGAAATAAGGCAGTGATATCAGGAGAGAGCAGGTTGTGGCGCCGCAGTCCGCGCTTGCCGGCACCATTTTTATAGATACGTCAGCGGAGCAATCCAGCCACTTTCTACTGAATATAAATAGAAAATACGTCAGCGGAGCAATCCAGCCACCTTCTACTGAATATATATAGAAAATACGTCAGCGGAGCAATCCAGCCACTTTCTAATGAATATATATATATAGAAAATACGTCAGCGCAGCAATCCAACCAGGATGAGAGCACCATGTGACAGGATGGGGATGCAGGATGGGAGCAGCACATTACAGAATGGGGGCACAGGATGGGAGCAGCACATGACAGAATGGGGGCGCAGAATGAGTGCAGCACATGACAGAATGGGGGCACAGGATGGGAGCAGCATATGACAGGATGGGGGCGCAAGTTGGTAGCAGCACATGCCAAGATTAGGGTGCAGGATGGAAGCAGCACATACCAGGATGGAGACCATGTACCAATATAAATGCTCGCCACCCGGGCGTAGAACAGGTTCAACAGCTAGTATGTATATATATCTGGGAAGGGACCAATACCCATTCACCACCCCATCTTCTTAATACCAGTTCTGACCTGTCTGCTTTCCTATATCTTGCTATTAAAAATAGGAGGAAACCCCCTTCCACTTTTTTGGGAGTCCTCCCATTTTTAATAACTAGCAAAGGCAAAGCTTACCGCATCTCATATGATATAAGAACCTTATGTTATTTTCATGCACTATTGCTATTTATTTATTTACTGAAGGGTATTTGCTAATTTTGTTTTTATCTTAGGTTTTGTCTGTTTGGGCGCACAGCAGGACTCAGAAGTGAAGGAGCACCATTCAACTTTTGAACACAAAATTGTCTGGAATAAATAGCAGATGCAATGTATTATTTGTAGAGTCTTTGATGTGAATAAACAGTGGAAATCCCCCACAAGTGACCCCATTTTTGGAAACTACACCTCTGAAGGAAGTTATTTAGGGGTATGACGACCACCTTAAACCCACAGGTGATTTGCAGAATTTTTTTAACATTGAGCCCTGAAAATATAACAATTCATTATTCCTGCAAAAAAAGAGCAGCTTTAGCCCCAAACTTTTCCTTTTTACAAAGGTAACAGGAGAAAATGGACCACAAAATCTGTTGTGCGATTTTTCCTGAGTATACCGATACCCCACATGTGGTGGAAAACTACTGTTTTGGCAAATGGCAGGGATGGTAAGGGAATGGGCGTCAATTGAATTCTGGAGCGCAGCTTTGCCTGGAACATATTCAGATGCCATTTCACATTTGAAGAACCCCTGACATGCCAAAACAGCAGAATTCCCTTGAGGAATTCATCTTGGGTTGTAGTAAGCGATGCACAGAATTGTATAACATTGGGCTAAGTCAATGAAAAATTACCATTTTTCTTCTAAAATGTTGCTTTGGCCTCAATTTTTAAATTGTGATAAGGGATAATAGTTGAAAAAGGACCATGCAAGTTATTACTCAATTTTTTCTGAGTTTGCTAATACCCCATATGTATTTGAAAATTACTTTTGAGGCATACTTTGAAGCTTAAGAAGGAAGGAGCGCCACATTGGAGTTCAGATTTAACTGGAATGGTTTAAGGGTGCCATGTCACATTGGCAGAGTCCTGAGGTGCCAGAACAACAGAAACCCTCTATAAGTGACTACACTATACAAACTATACCCTCAATTAATTCACCTATGGGTGCAGTTTTTAATTTTTAGAAGGGCTAATAGGAAAAAATAATTGAGGACTACTTTTCAGGTACAATGGAAGACTCAGAAGAGAAGAAGGACCATATTGTAGTGCAGATTATGCTGTTATATGCCATAACCCACTGGAAGAGCTCCTGAGGTACCAAAACAGCAGAACCCCCTTAAGTGACCCAATTTTACAAACTACATCTCTTAATTCATTTATTCAAGAGTGAAGTGATCATGTTGACGCCACAGGATTGTCACGGAATATTATACCATTGGGCAGTGAAGAAAAAAATCATATTTTTACCACAAAAATGTTGTTTTAGCACTAGATTTTATTTTTTTCACATGGGGAGATGGTGAAATACAGCACCAAAATTTGTCACAAAATTTCTGCTCAAAATGGCAATATTCAATATGTGGCTTTACAGTACTGCTAAACCACACGGCGAGACTCAGGAGAGGAGCACTATTTGACTATTAGAGAACAAATTATCATAGAAAAGTTTGTGGATTCCATGTACAAAGAATCTAAGTGGAAGAAGAGCAGAATCCTCGCTCATTTGACCCCATTTTGGAAATTACACCCCTATGAGAATTTATCTACAGGTGTAGTGATGATTTTTACTCCATGTGTGTTTGCCAGAAACAAGCAGCAATAGAAGCTGCTGAGGGAAAATTGCAAATATGCCATTACAGTGCCCATAAATTGTAGTGTCCATACATTGTGCCCATCTTGTGCTTCTGGAGACATGGACCCCATTAATTATTCAGGCTAATATTGCTACAGAAATGGCAACCATTTGGATGCTAAGACCGGGATCACACATGCGAGGAACACGGCCGAGTTTCGCATGTTAATACCTGGCACTTCAGCCAGCACTCAGGAGCGGAGCCTGCGGCTGCATGTAATGCTATGCAGCAGCATGCTCCGATCCAAGTGCCGGCGGCGGTGCCGGATATTAATATGCGAGACTCGGCCATATTCCTCGCATGTGTGATCCCGGCCTAAATGTGGTTTATGCACACTGGGGCTCATAAGGGAGTGGAACATGTGAATTTGGGAGTGCATTATTTGCTGTATTTCTTTTGGGGGTGAGGAGTAGAGATGAGCGAACGTGTTCAGAAAATGTTTGCCAATATCAACTTCGGCACTAACATAGCACAATAGGATTCATGTTTGCTTTCATGAGCACTTTTACTCAAAGTTGGCAAAAGTCGTTCACAGTTTGGTAAACCATCACATTTCCACTAATGAAACTATCCACAATGTCATGACACAAGGTCTTCTGTGAATGGCTGCTGAAGTTACATGTCCAGGCCATACAAAAAGCGGACATCTTGTTTTGCTGGCGCCATTTGCCCAGTGTCACAGTACAAAGAGGTCGCTCCTGGGCTAGTGCTGGTGCTGCTGAAAGTGAACTTGTCCTGTGTGAAATCGATCTTCCAGCATTAATATAGATTATGCAAAACTGTGTGGCAGTCTCTGGAAGCCCCTTTAGCTACTCCCAAAATGTTTGTGCTAAAACTGTGTTCCAGTGGCAAACCAGAAGGCCAGATTTCCAATTAAAAATTGTTAAGTCTAATACAGTGTTGCAGCCACGAGGCACAATTAGCTACACCAAATTGTTTGTGATAAAACTATGTATCAGTGGCAAATCAAAAAGCCAGATTTGCAAATAAAAATTGTGAGGCCTAAGTGTTGAAGTCACAAGGCCCACTTAGGTACTTCAAATTGTTTTTGCTAAGACTGTGTTTCAGTGGCAAATCAGAAGGCCAGATTTCCACTTAAAAATTGTTTAGCCTAATATAGTGTTGCAGCTACGAGACCCAATTAGCTTCTCCAAGGTGTTTGTGCTAAAACTGTGTTTCAGTGGCAAAAGACTTACAGCAGCTATGTCCGAGGGATAACAAGGCAGAGTTACAAATGCCTATCTTAGTGAGGAGGCCTGAAGAGTGTAAAACTGGGGAAGATTGTGCGCTGAGAACGGAACAAGACAATTACCCGGTTGTAGTAGAGGTCTTGATGGAAAATTCCGTGGCCAAGCGAGAGCCTTCCGTCCATGAAGAGAGTGGGCCCTCAATCTTCAAGTGCGTGATAGAGGTACCCAAAGACATGCAAGAATTCTGTACCAGTGAGGGTGTGCATGAGGCTTTTAAAAAGGCAATCAAGGCGTGTAGGGTGCACTGGGCACCTGAGACTCAACAGTTGGTCGTACTGTCAACCATGGAAGACACAGAGAAGCGGGTGGCTGTCCTGACAGATATGCATCTGCAATGTCTCCGCGCAAAACAGATGAGCATGCTGAGTAATATGAAGGCCGCTCGACGTCTGGAGCTTGCAGGGAAGCTAAAAATCGGCTGGGCTTGGTGGAAGATGTAATTCCGGCACCCAAATATCTGGTGGGGAGAGTCATTGGAAGGCTTGGAAAAGTGATGAAAGACCTTGTGAATAGATCCGGTGTGGCGAGGGTGAGGATCCCACCTGATAATGAAGTCCAGGTATCTGGTGAAGATGGCATGGTTCCAATCATTGTGGGCTCCGTGGAAAGCCTTTGGAACTTCCGAATGCTCCTGGAATATCGGGTAACGTACCTAAAGGAGATAGAGCAGTTAAGACTGGACCGACTGAAGATTAATAAACAGATGCAGAACATGAGATTGCATCCGCCTTCATCCTGGGGTATAAGGACCAGAAGGTACCCTCCAGATAATGAAATGGCAGGTAGCCGAAGACTTTCAGCAAGACAAGAACGTCGAGAATCTGCAAGTGGCAGTTCTACTCTCAGTATGAGACTGAGAGACCTGGACAGTAGCTCCTGTGATGTAATAGATGGGTCATACTCAGACCAGACAGTGGGCTCGACTGTAAGTGGGACTTATGACCGCACCAACCGGGAGAGCCGGTCATGGAAGGAAAAGTCGGGTGTCGGGGAGTATTGGAAAACTGTGGAGACTAAAGAGGGTCTAGTGACACAGACAGACTGTGACTTGAGGGCCAAAGCCCATGGCCGATATACTGACCGCTGGGGGCGGGGAAGGCCTAACACAGTTATGATGCTGGATGATGCCCAAAACAGACTGAGACAGTCCTCTCGACTTGTAGCGCAAGGTGACAGTGGGTACCCAGTCTTGAGGCACATAGTGTGTGACAGATGTTCAACCCCACAAGTTTGAACAGGGGGGGAGGGTATGTGGTGCGGTAACCTCTGTAAATGCTATGCAGAATATGCATGTGGGCATGTGTCTGAACACCCAAGATAAAGACTGTATGTGTGTGGCTGTATGAAATAGGACCTGTAGTGAGGTCATGACCATGTGATCCATACCTCACTTGTGGGTGTGGTAACGTACTATATAGTGTGTTTGACGTCTGGTTGCACACAGCCTAGAGAGTATCCCACATAAAGTTAATTAAAACATAACCTTTAATGAACCATTAAAAGGACATAACACACAAAAACATTACAAAAAAGTGCTCATGTGAACCAGTGCTCAATAAAAAATCGTTTGGTCTCACTATTGATATTAGATATAGCATTCCAGCATCAGGGCGTATCCTGCTGGAGAGACAATCCACTCGTGGGGAGCCGAGACATGGGAAAACCAGTGTTACTGTGTCGTGCCCCAGTGTTACTCCTGTCCTAACAAGGACAGGCCCCAAGTGGATCCTGTAGTGGACACCCCCACAAGGGGAAAAACAGACAGAAGCTTCCTACGCGTTTCTTCCCCAATGGTGGGGATTCATCAGGGGAGTCAGATATAAAGCAGTAGGAAAGGATATATAGAATTAGTATTATCCGTTAAGTCCACAGGCCTTGCAGTGGCGAGGTGCCTAAAAAACTAGTGTGACTGTCCCTGTCACTACCAAGTGGAGTCCTGGAGGGGAAAGCACATGGACTCTTGATAAAGACTCCATTATTGGTATGCTCCACCCCAGCGTCTGACATCAGATCGCAAACTGCTACTGTTATTAACCCCCAGCATTCCATCAGCTGCTACCGATATTAACCTCCTGTTCTCCAAAATGCAGGACACATGCAAGGAAACGGCCATATTACCTATTGTTTCTAATATCATATTTCATGCGTCCAAAGTGTGAATGGTATCATAAACAGGTTAATGCAGCCTCTTCCTATATTCCAAAATACTGGAAGCGTGAAACAGAAACAGCCACAGTGCACATAATTACCAGAATCGCATTTAATGCAATCAGAGTGTGAATAGCGTCCTAGGGCAATAAATACAGCTGCTACTGATATCAATCCCCTGCATTCCATCAGCTGCTACAGATTACCAGAATCGCATTTAATGCGATCTGAATGGTGTCCTAGAGAAATAAATGCGGCTGCTACTGATATCAAACCCCTGCATTACATTTCCTGCTACCGATATTCACCTCCTGTTTTCCAAAATACAGGACGCATGCATGCATACAAAGAAACAGCCATATTCCCCATTGTTTCTAATATCATATTTCATGCGTCCAAAGTGTGAATGGTCTCATAAAAAGGTTAATGCAGCCTCCTCCTATATTTCAAAATACAGGACGCGTGAAACAGAAACTGCCACAGTGCACATAATTACCAGAATCGTATTTAATGCGATAAGAGTGTGAATAGCGTCCTAGGGCAATAAATACAGCTGCTACTGATATTAACCCCCTGCATTCCATCAGCTGCTACCGATTACTAGAATCGCATTTAAAGCGATTAGAGTGTGAATGATGTCCTAGGGCAACATATACAGCTGCTACTGATATTAACCCCCTGCTTTCCATCAGCTGCTACCGATATTAACCTGTTTTCCAAACTGCAGGATGCATGCAGGGAGATGGCTATATTACCCATTGTTTCCAATATCCTATTTCATGCATCCAAAGTCTGAATGGTATCATAAACAGATTAATGCAGCTTCCTCCTATGTTCTAAAACACAAGACTGCCAATGTGCACATAACTACCAAAACCGCATTTAATGCAATCAGAGTGTGAATGGTGTCCTAGGGCAATAAATGCAGCAAGTATCTCTGATACTCTAAGCATAAACCGCACACTAAAGGAATGACTTTGGAAGGAAAGCACTGCAATCCTATTAAAGAGATGTCAGGCAGTCAGGGATATTCACGCAAATTGTGTATATCATTTGCATTGATCTTATATTTAAAAATCCAAAATGAACAGGGTGAAAAATACCGTCCTATAAATATTATAATGAGTTATCAATTAATGACTGGGGGATATCTGAACACCCAAGATAAAGACTGTATGTGTGTGGCTGTATGAAATAGGACCTGTAGTGAAGCCATGACCATATTATCCATACCTCACCTGTGGGTGTGGTCATGTACTATATAGTGTGTTTGACGTCTGGTCACAGGTTTGTGTGTTTGATCCTGAGTGGTCAGAGTGCTAGGTCCCGGAAGGCCTGTGTGTGTTGGAAGTGTCTGGGACTGAACTTCCTGGGAAGCACTTGGAAATGCCCGGACCTCGTAGAGTCTGTGACGGCTCAGTGTAGGGAAGCTACTGCCCGGCTGCGGCTCTGGAACTGTAGACGGTCTAGTGAGCAAGGCACTGTCTGGAACAGTGAACCCAGTGCGACCGCATCCCTTATAACCTGTGAGGGATAAACTGTGAGTAACGCTGACCGGGGTCAGTAAGAGATCTTGTTTGCTTTATGTGGTAACGCTGCCTGTTTAACGGACGTTGTACTGGAAGCTACACGCTATTATGTTCATGAAGAGTGGTTTATGCTGATGTTTAATAAACCAAATGAATTGTTTAAACCGGAGTGTCCCCGCGTATGCCACAAAGACCGGCCAAGCGAGTAAATCCCTGTCCACTCATTGGGTGGATCTCTACAGGTGGTACAGCAATTTCTCCTCCACTATCCTGGCCTAGATGCACTGCTGCAGAAAGCACGTTAGCTGAGTGCTCACTTCCGACGATCGCACCCCACAGGTCATCGCCTTGCATCACTACAATGGTCTTTCAGCCTACTGGTTAACTGTTTGATTAGTGATGTTCCGTCACAGTGGAATTCCACACTGCGTGTTTTTCAGTGGTAGTGGCAGCAGCAACGAGCCCTGTTGTAATATGTCCTTTTGCTTAGCCTAGACCAACACAGTCTGGACGTGGTGCAAATCACTCTAGCAGAGTGGGCACAGGTGATGGACTTCTGCACCCTTCAGCAGTATTGAATGGGCTACTAAGATGGTTAGCACTCACGATGCCATCATCAGCATTACTATTCCGGTCATCTACATGCTGGAGCACAATTTGAAAAGTCTGCGTGAGGAAGTGATAGCCCCAGAGGAAGAGTTGGAAGCAGAGGAGGATGAGGAAGGGATAACAATGTTTCAAATTTCTGGACTGTGGTCATAGAGTCAGGGGGAGGTGGCTTACAGCAATCAAGGGGGCTCATGGTACCATAAAAACTTAGTGAAGATGCAGGAGCCAAGGAACAAATTGAGGAGGACAAGGTGATGGATGAGCAACAGCCAGGAGATGAAGAGTGTAATAATACACTCTACACTCTCTTTTGCCCATCGTTGATGGGAGGGGACGGATGAAGCAACCTTGAGTGTTACCCCGCCACCAACACAGCATGGACCTCAAGGATGCGCTCGACACATGAGCGCCTTCTTGCTGCACTATCAGCAACATGATGCCCTTGTTGTTAGGATTAGAAATAGTGCAGACTATTGGGATTGCCAATATGTTAGATCGGCGGTACAAGAGTAAATTTAGCCAGATGTTTCCACCTCTCGAAAAGAATGCGTGCATTATGGAGCGTCGAAATTTGCTTGTAGACAATCTTAAGAGTCTTTTTCCTTTAATACAACAGCAGTGAGGCACACAGTGTGCATCCCAATTGTAGACGTCCAACCCTGGGAATGTCAAGTTGCTATCACCAAAACATTAGCAGCAGCAGCAGTAAGACGCATAAGCAATTTCTGTGTGTCTTTTGACACATTTTTTAGACCAGCCCATGCACCAGCAGAACAGAGTATAAGTGAGACACATTGTGAATGAGTGAAGAGGATGGTGTAGGAGTATCTGCAGCACAGTATCAATGCCATCGGGGTGGGTATTTGGACCTTTTTACGTTTCGGTCTTCAAAAATGGAAGAGTGGTCTGTGCTCGTCTGTCACTTCTTGGAGGTTGTGTCATGACAGGCAGACAGCATTCTCTCACAATCTGTCTTCAGTGCTGCTGTTGGTGTCCTGATGGATAAGCCCATCTGGCTGTACCCACAAAACAGAGACAACTTAACTTTCATCAAAATGAACAACTTATGGATATCCGATGACTTTTGCACCCCAGTGTCAGATTGGGCAGACTCCAAGTTGGGTCTCCATCTGGTGGGTTGCCTGTGGTGAAAGGTGTGTCAGAGGCCAATTATGATGTTTTTACTCTGTGGAAATGGATGCCACTTTAGTGCTGTGACAATTATTTTTTGAAATGTGGAGACTCAAAGTTGGTAGGCCTGCACATACTTTCAGTCAATTACCTGTGTTACTATTCTTACATTTTTATATGTACAGTAGTCTATGAAACTGATGTTTGTGCTGAGTGTGGCTGGAATAAAAAAAATGGAGGTGTTGCATGAGGTGTGAGGTCTCATAGCTAAAAAGGTTTATACCGCTCCTTTAGCCAACAAGTCCTCATTAAAACTTAAATTCCAAGCTGTAAATACTGGGCCAGACCCTGATATCTCATGCATGGCCCATGTCTGACTCGTGTATCATTATAAAAGGTTCTACTGTGGGTCAATTGATCAGTCAACTACCTGTGTTACTATTCTTACATTTTTCTATCAATAGTAGTCTATGAAACTGATGTTTGTGCCATATAAGTGTGGCTGGAGTAAAAAAAAAAAGAAAAAAATTGGAGGTGTTGCATGAGGTGTGAGGTCTCCAAGTTAAGGTTTATACCGCTCCCTTAAGCACCAGGTCCTCATTAAAACTTCAATTCCAAGCTATAAATACAGGGCCAGATCCTGATATCTCATGCATGACCCATAGCTGACTGCTTGTGTGTCATTATAACAGGTTCTACTGTAGGTCTGTTGATCAGTCAACTACCTGTGTTATTATTCTTATATTTTTCTATGAATAGTAGAATATAAAACCAGTGTGGCTGGAATAAAAAAATTGAGGTGTTGCATGAGGTATGAGCTAAGAAGGCTTACACCATACCCTTAACCACTAGGCCCTCATGGAAACTTCAATTCCAAGCTGTAAATGCTGGGTCAGACCAAGATGCCTAATGCATGGTCCATGGCTGACTGCTGCTGTGCCATTTGCAAACTTCTTCTGTGGGTCAACTGATGACACTTTTCATGGTGTCTGCCCATAATTTTAGCTGTTTAGGAAGCTTTTTGTCACCCCTTAAGGTGTTGTCTATGCATTTGGTTTTGCCTCCCATTGAAACTAATGGGGTTCCTATTCGCTCGTTGAACTGTTCTGCGAACAGGTTGTGTGATACACAACTAACGTAACTCAGAACATCAGCTGCGTGCAAATTAGACATGAGCAAACCCCTGGATGTTCGGGTTCTGCGAACAGTTAAAAAAAAGGTTTGATTCGGGTACCAAAACAGTACCTGAGCCCAAACTCAGACCACTTCACTTGAATGGGTGGCCAGAACATCCAGTGTTTGCCACGCTGTGATGTCCATGACAGAGCGGCAAACACTACCTCTGATCGCTGGTAAAATCATTAGCACCAGTCAGAAAGCTGCAGTTCCCGCTGTCACATAACAGCGTGAGCCCTTATCTGTGATCATAGATAAAAAGTTTACCTCCGGTCACTGGCATGAGCTGATGGGACTACTACTCTATTGACACTTTATAACAGTGAGAACAGGCGCGGCTGATAGAGTATTCATGAGTCGGCACCTGCACGCTAAATAAATAATTTAAAAAAAAAGGCTGGTATGAGTTCCTCTGTATTTTTGATAACCAGCCACGCAAAACTGACAGCTGCGGGCTGCAACCCTCAGCTGTCAGCTTTAGCAAGGCTGGTTATCAAGAATAGAGGGGTGATTACAGTTAATCCATTTTTTTCCATTAATTGTTTCTTTTTTTCTTATGTTGTTCAATAATATTTTTAACTCCAGATGCATCTTATTGGGGCACATGGGTTCATGAATTTAGTGCAAAATAAAAATATTTTTTCTATTGCCTTTTTTGCACAGTTTTAGTTAAAAAATCAAACACAACTGTAACATTTGTGCAAAAAAATAAAAACACTTAGAGTACATTTAGAAAGAAATTTGCAACTTATTAAAAAAAGTCGTAAACTATTACTGAACTGCAAACATTTGGATTCCAAAAGCTACACCCACAATGGATAAGAGAGAAAAAACTAGACTTTAAAATAAGTGCAACTTCAAAGAAGAAATTGGCACACAATAAAAAATGACTAAAACTAAAAAAAATAGATAAAAATGCAATAATAATAAAAGTCCTAAGTAGAGTTGAGCGAAACGGGTTGGCCAAATTCAGAATTCGCTGACTTTGGCTAAAGTCGGGTTTTGCCGATCGAAACCCGACCATAGCGTGAGGTCGGCCATGAGTTCGCCAACTTGAGCGCCAAAGTCGGGTTTCCCACTATGCTTCCTGTGCCTTTTCTCAGCCAATCATCAAGGATGCACACTGTGGGCAACGCGATTACACAGGCAGCGGCCACCACCATCTTAGCGAAGTGCATCCAAGTGATTGGCTGGCTTTGTGTGGCGTCACAGTGGCTACAAGAGGCCGTGCCCGCCGACCACCATCTTACTTCTGCAGATCTTAGCATAGGGAGAGGTTGCTGCTGCTCATTCTCAATAGGGAGAGTGTTTAGGCAGGAAAAGAAAAAAAAAGTGCTTCTGCTGGTAGCGATTTCCACTGTACAACACAACAGTATAGCGTGCAGTGACAGGGGAGGCTATATTTGTGTGCAGCAGCGCTGGTGGTTATTAGGCTGCCTTATAAGACTCCCTGATAGCTGCATTGCTGTTTGCACACTGCTGTGCAGACTGCTTTTTTAAAAGCAAATTAACTTTTATTCCTTTTCTCTGCACAGTTACAGAGTGTTCATTTTTTCACACTTTTGTGTGCAGCAGCGCTGATGGTTATTAGGCTGCCTTATAAAGCTACCTGATAGCTGCACTGCTGTGTGCACACTGCTATGCAGACTACTTTTTTCAAAGCAAAAATACTTTTATTCCTTTTCTCTGCACAGTAGATACTGAGTGTAAATTTTTGCACACACCGTACAGAGGTGTACGCTCCTCACACACTACCGTGTACCGGCTGGTATCACGGACAAATACATGCTATGTGTGTGTGACTCCGTAAAAAAATACACGGAGATTAACATTTTTCCATACATACACAGTACAGAGGTGTCCGATTCTCAAACAGTATCGGATATCTGCTGTTCTTATTACGGTCACATCTCCACAGAGTCAGCATGTGTGTGTGATATTCCATAAATACATATAAGGACATTTCCATTTCTCCATACACCGTATTGAACTGTCCGATTCTTAAACGGTATCGGATATCTGCTGTTCTTATTACGGTCACATCTACACAGAGTCAGCGTGTGTGTGACATTCCATAAATACATATACGGAGATTGACAGTTTCACAAACAACGTATCCAGCTGTACACTTCTGATATCTGCTTGTTGGATTATGGTGAAATACATACTGGGTGAGCGTCTGTGACTCTTTGGCTCTTTTCACATGCCATGCCTGTGTTATCAAGTGAAATTCTAAATTCCCCAGTCCAACATGAATCGGAGATGGAGTGCACTGATGCACAGCCACTGCTAGATGATTCTGCTGGTACATTGACCCACAGCACTACATTCCCCTTGCACGCTACAGAGCCAGAAAGTGACACTGATGAAGCTCAGGTGCCCCTTCCCGCATACTGTACTACCTTACACGGTGACAAAGAGGAAGGTGCAGATGAAAGTGCCGGTTCCCAATGTCATCCGCTCAATGCCGACTTTTATTTCCCATTGCCTTGCATTGGGGTCGAGTATCAGATGAAACTCCGACTTTTTTTTGCCCTAGTCGGACCAGTTTCATCTGAAACAAATTTTGTTTCATGAAACCTGATCCGACCAAAGTCACTCAACTCTACTGGCAGGTTCTTATTGGTGGCCGCACAGGGCTCGAGACACTAAAAAGTATATTCGGGCATGTGCCTCTTGTGCTCGGAATAGCTTCCTTAAACAGAGAGTGATGACGCCCGCCAACACACTGCAGCATTCCACTTCAGCTTCTCCTCCTGGTGATTTTTCCGCTCCCGTTGTCTCCCATGTGTCCCTTCTTAAACCTGGCGATCTTACCGCCTCTGATACCTTCCACCTGTCCCGGTTTTCCGTGTCACCTGCCGGGACATCAGACTTGCCTTCGGACGAGTCTGAGGCCTATGCCTCTGATGGGCACAAGGTGGTGGATTGGAAGGCTTAGAGGGAGGGGGCCCTAGGAGGGGGGGTAATGTTAGGCATCAGGTTTCTGCATCTGCTCTGCAGGAATCCAGAGCCTCACATTCTGCAGTATCCTGCTGTCTATCTATCACAGAGGAGACTACTTTGCAGCAGATCACTCCAGAGACTAAGTCCCTCTGTTCTCCTACTGGGCATGCTCACGAGACGATCTCCCATTGGCGATCGGGAGTCAGGTGCCCAGGTTCTGCTCCAGATCTCATTGGTCCATCTCGGAGATCTGGAAGCTTCCGGAAGGTCCCAGCTATAAAAAGCGTGCATGACCGTTTGGCCATGCGCTAGTATAGTCTCTAGTTGCTACTGTGTGAATGATGATGGATGTATGAACCTGCGAATGACTCATTAAGATCCCCTCCCTCTGATATTCCGAATGTGTGCAGGGACTTAGATTAGAGTCAGCACAAGCGCGTGGCAAGCCTCAAGCCACTACAGCCTCATCCACAGTGCTAGCGTCCGACAATGTGCCTGCTTCCTTGCTTTGTTGACTAGCGGCAGTGTCCTACGCTGCGCTGCAGTTGCAGCTCTCTTTGGCGTCCGCAGTAGCGACGCCGCACGCACGGTAGGTCTAGACGGACGCAGCTCCTCAGTCTTGGGTCCTGCTCCTGTGACCAGATACCGTGTGTGCATTTACCTGAGGCCTGTGACACTAACAGGCTCAGCCTTTTGTGTTTACCTCTGCTGACATCTCTGTGAGCAAACAGAGATTGCTTAGCGCACTTGGATGACGTTCAACCCGCGTGCGCATTTCCGCCATATTGCTCGTCTGTCACTACTTAGCAGCAGTGTTTACACCTACTGCACGGTGGACCCCGAGCGGCGAACGCACTTTTTTATTTTTATTTAGTGCGTTCCGCCGTTTCTAACAGGTTGACAAGCTTAAGTAATAAGAATTGATGTCGCTGGCATTGAAATGGGCACTGTAGGTGTGTTTATTGTCCTCCACTCCCTGCCGACTTTGCTTACCCATTGACTTGCATTGGGTTTCGTGTTTCAGTCGGACCCCGACTTTCCCTATAGTCAGCCGATTTCGTTGGACCCGACTATTAAGAAAATCAGGTTTCATGAAACCCGACTCGACCCGAAAAAAGGCTAAGTCGCTTATCTCTAGTCCTAAGTATTTGTCTTTTTATTCCTTCTGCGTTTCCAGTGATGCCACTCTGGTCCTCTCTACCTATCACTGGTTAGCTTGGTTTAGTAAGAAGGTGACATTTACTTCACATAACTGCTGCAGTCAAACACTGGTTTCAGTGTGTACCATTTAGACTAGTCATCGGCAGCAGCGGTCACTAGAGTTGAGCGAAACGGGTCGGTCATATTCAAAAGTCGCCGACTTTCGCTGAAGTCGGGTTTCATGAAATGAAACCCGACCATAGTGTGAGGTCGGCCACGAGGTCGGCGACCAGAGCGCCAAAGTTGCGTTTCAAAAGATGCTTCCAGCGCCCTTTTTCAGCCAATGATGGAGGCCGTACACAGTGGGCAACGCGATGACATAGGCATCGGTCACCACCATCTTTGAGAAGGGCATGCAAGTGATTGGCTGGCTTTGTGTGGCATCACAGGGGCTATAAAAGGGCGTGCACACCGACCGCCATCTTACTTCTGCCGATCTTAGCATTAGGGAGAGGTTGCTGCTGCTGCTGATTCAGAATAAGGGAAAGCGTTAGGCAGGGAAGAGAAACCAAAAAACTTCTTCTGCTGTTAGCGATTTCCACTGTACAACACAACAGTTTGTGTGCAGTGACAGGGGAGGATATATTTTTGTGCATCAGCTCTGTTGGTTATTAGGCTGCCTTATATGGCTCCCTGATAGCTGCATTGCTGTTTGCACACTGCTGTGAAAACTGCTTTTTCAAAAGCAAAAATACTTTTCTTCCTCTTTTCTGCACAGTTACTAAGGGTTCATTTTTCCACCCTTTTGTGTGTGCACTGTGCAGCAGTCCTGCTTATTAGGCTGCCTGCGTCCATACTTGGACTGAGAGCATCATTGTCAGCGTCCTCAAATCTCTAGTGAGATCCAAAATCTCACCAATCCTATAGACACCCTCCACCTTGTCATACACCATCCAATTTCAGCCTGTTACATTGAGGTGTAGTCTCTACTGGGCCAGAGACAATAGTTCTGTGTCCTCAAATCTATAGTGAGATTCAAATTCTCACCAATAGTAGATACACCTTCTACCTTGTTTTACAGTACCATATAGCTGGTGGTATTCTGGGTACATTTTCACAAAAATGAGCAAGTATGGTGGATGACGCCATGGAAGTGAGCGGGGGTTGCCAGCTGGTCCCGATGGTGGTGGTGGTGTTGCATCTGTTGGTAGTGGCAAAGGCACAATAGCACCTAAGGCAGGAGGTGTTGAGCCTGCCTCATCGTCTGGCTCCACAGGGCCTCAAAGGCTATCTTTTCTGGGAGTAGGTAAACCACTTTTAAAGCTGAAGATTCAGGAACAAGTTTTGGCTTACATTGCTGACACAGCCTCCAGCTCTCTTGCCTCCTCTTCTGAAGTTTCAAAAAATAAAAGCACTGAGTCGTCATTGGAGGCTCCTGGTCAGGAACAACACCTTTCCTTTTGCCCTTCACCCCTACCAAAAGTGAAGGATGTGGCAGGCCACACTACCGATTACTCCATGGAGCTCTTTTCGCATACCATGCCTGGGTTAGCAAGTCAAATCGTGAATTCCCCAGTCCAAGATGAATCTGACATGGAGTG
Source organism: Dendrobates tinctorius (assembly GCF_039654945.1). Taxonomy (NCBI): domain Eukaryota; kingdom Metazoa; phylum Chordata; class Amphibia; order Anura; family Dendrobatidae; genus Dendrobates; species Dendrobates tinctorius. Next base: position 92,451,364 of record NW_027361696.1, on the reverse strand, counting down.
CACTGATGCACAGCCACTGCTAGATTTTTCTGCTGGTACATTCACTCAGAGCACTACATTGTCCTCACAGTGTACTGAGGCAGAATCAGACCCTGATGAAACTCAGGTGCCCCTTCCCGCATACTACACCACCTTACACGGTGACACAGAGGAAGGTGCACATGAAATTGAAGAGGAGGTGATGGATGACCCAGTTGTTGACCTAGATTGGCATCCATTGGGGGAAGAGGGTGCCGCTGCCAATAGCTCAGAAGAGGAGGAGGAGGATCCGTAGCAGGCAATGACATCGCAACAGCTGTTATCTGGCAGGACCGTAGCAGTCCAAAAACGTGTTACAAAAACCAAAAGAGTTGCAGGACAGCTTGGCCAGACAGGTCAAATTAGCACAGCGTGCAAGGTCTCAAAATGTCTTCCATAGTAGGAAGAGTGCAGTGTGGCACTTTTTTTTAACAAAATCCTAATGATCAGGCAAAAGTTATCTGTAAGAAGTGCGCAAAAACCTTTAGCCGAGGGAAAAATCTGAGAAATTTGAATACCAGTTGCATGCTTAGACATTTAACCACCATGCACTTGCAAGCGTGGACGGACTACCAAACCTAACGTACCACATGTGCACCTGCACCGAATGAAGGTAGTCAGCAACGCTACATCGCTTCCCCCACTGCAAGCCCACCGGTTAGCACACCACCAGCAGCAAATGTCGAGGTGTCGTCGCTAGGGCAAAGCAGTCAGGGAATCACAATGTTATTGCTATGAAAGACTGAATCTAGGTCATCAGCAACACCACCAACACCATCACCATCACCAACCCTCTCTCAGTCCGCCATGTCCACCGCTAGTTCCACCATATGCAGCTCTCAAATCCAGCTCACCCTACCAGAGACTCTGAGTAGGACAGGAAAGTACTCATCCTCTCATCCACATACAATGGCTTTGAATGCTCACATTGTCAAACTAATCTCGTTAGAGATGATGCCCTACCAGTTGGTTGAATGCAAAGCTTTCCACGAGCTCATGGCCTACGCAGTACCACGCTATGACCTACCCAGTCGGCAATTCTTTTCGTGAAAAGCCATCCCAGCCCTCCACGTGCATGTGAAAGACCGCATTATCCATGCACTTAAGCAATCAGTGAGTGGAAAGGTGCACCTCACAACAGATGCATGGTCCAGTAGGCATGGCAAGGGCCGTTACGTGTCCATCACTGCGCACTGGGTTAATGTGGTGGATGCAGGGTCCACAGGGAACAGTGGCGGTGGGACAGTGCTGCCTAGCCCACGGTATAGGAAACAGTTGGCTGTAGGCGTTCCACCCTCCTCCTCCTCCAGAAGCGAAAGCTCGTCCACAGAGCGCAGTCGCATGAGCACTCCATCCGCAGCTGCCAGTGTTGCACACGAGGTGTCCCACTATCAAACAGCTAGTGGTAAGCGTCAGCAGGCTGTGTTGAAGATGATGTGTTTGGGAGACAACAGACACACCGCGTAGGTACTGGCCAACTACTTGCAGCGACAAACTGAGTCATGGCTGGGCAGTCTACACCTTGAGGCAGGCAAGGTAGTTAGTGATAACGGCCGGAATTTTGTGGCAGCCATAGCCCTTTCAAAACTCAGACACATACCTTGCCTGGCTCACACCTCAAACCTGGTGGTGCAGTGCTTCCTCAATAATTATCCTGAGATAACACCCCTGCTCCATAAGGTGCAAAGACTGTGCTCGCACATCCGCCGGTCGCCCGTACACTCCAGTCGTATGCAGAAGCTGCAGCGATTGCTCCACCTTCCCAAGCACCGCCTAATTATCGACGTTGCAACAAGGTGGAACTCCACTCTGCACATGGTTCAGAGGCCTTGTGAACAGAGGCAGGCTGTAATTCATTTGTGGGAGGATACACAGGCAGGCAGTTTGCAGGCAGACATGGAGTTGTCTGGTGTGCAGTGGTCGAAGCTGAAAGACCTCTGTAAAGTCCTTCAGTGTTTTGAGAAATGCACACGGCTGGTTAGCCAGACGATGCCATCATAAGCATGAGCATCCCGATTATGTGTCTGCTCATGCAAACTTTGACACACATTAAGGAGCAGGCGTCTGCAGCCGAGGAGGAAGAGGAGGAGGGAAGCCTTGATGACAGACAGCCATTGTCTGCTCAGGGAAGTCTCGTGGACGAGGTGGAGGAAGAAGAGGAAGAGGAGAAGGAGGAGGATGATGGGGATGAATATTTTGGGGAGGAGGATGCTTCTCAGGGGGCAAGTGAAAATGTTGGCGTGGCAAGGTCTGGTACAGGGTTTGTTCGTGACTGGAGGGATGTGGATTTGCCAGAAAGTTCTCCTCCACCCAGCACTCGCAGTGCATCATTGACACCTGGAACATTGGCCCACATGTCTGATTATGCCTTGCAGATCCAAAAAAGGATGACAACTATTGGTTGGCCAGCATCCTGGGTCCACGCTATATAGGCAAATTCCAAAACATCATGCCACAGGAGAACCTAGAGCTAATATTGGCTAACAAACAAGCAACTCTGGTAAACCGTTTGTTTGAGGCATTCCCAGCACACAGCGGCGGTGATGTTTTTCCAACAAGCCGTAGGGGGCAACATGAAAGAGGTGTTCGTGGTGCACACAGCCGAAGTGGCGTTGGACACAGTGGTTTCATGACCATGTTGTGGACTGATTTTTCAAGTACCGCTCACACGACTGGTAATACTTCATCGATCGAAAGTGACAGGAGACAGCAGTTGTCAACTATGGTAACAAACTACTTCTCCTCCAATATCGATGTACTCCCTCACCGGTCATTCCCCTTTGACTATTGGGCCAGTAAACTTGACACCAGGCCTGAATTGTCACAATATGCCTTACAGGAGATCGCTTGCCCTGCTGCTAGTGTGTTATCTGAACGAGTCTTCAGTGCTGCTGGATCAATCCTGACAGAAAAAAGGACCCGCCTGTCGACCCAAAATGTTGATGATCTAACCGTCATTAAAATGAACCATGCATGGGTTTCAAAGGATTTTGTCCCACCCTCCCCTGCTGACACGTAGGTTGCCAGAAAAATGGCTTGCTTTTGTCCTCCTCTTCCGCGGACTTCTCCAATTACTCCATTTGCAGCTGCTGAAGGTCCAACATCAGCATATGCCAATTTTTCCACCTCCCTAACTGGGCTGCCTCCCCCCACATGGCCGGGGTCACCACCTGGAGCACTCACCCGTGCGAGTGCCGTTGCCCTGGACAGGTGGGTGGGCACACTGTTTGGCAACGGCACTGGCACAAGGTCCCTCATAGTACAATCAAGTGTCTCTGACGGTGGGAGTGCACACCTGCCGTCAGACACACCGGCGTACTATGAGGGGCCCTGTGCCAGTGCCATCACCAATGAGTGGGCCCCCTTGCTTGCTCAGGATCACAGCACTTGCAAAGTTGAAATACTTACCTCTCCCTGCTCCACCGACGTGACGTCTTCAGCGTTTCCTGACACTAACATTCTGGTCAGAGACCGAGATGACATCACGTCTGTACGCCCTCTGCCTAAACAGTCCAAGTGCAGTGAGATGGAAGATGGGGACGACGAGGAGTCCAGACTAGTACAGGGATTCCCTAGCGAGGAGACTTATTTAATTGTTTTCAATGTTGGGACAGTTATTTTTGGGGAGCACTATACACTGGAGAATGATATATGAGGCCCACCATACACTGGAGCATTCCAAAGGTGGACATCAGACACTGGAGTAGCATTTACAGGGCCCATTATGCACTGGAGCATTAGAAATGGGGCCCATTATATATGGAGCATTATTTGGGCCCATAACACAGTGAAGCTTCATCCATGGGGACCAACATATACTGTAGCATTATGTGAAGCTCATCATAAACTGTTTCAAACATTATATGGGACCAATGATTCTGTATGGAGAAATATATGGGCCTCATTACTCTGTATCGCGCACTATGCGGTGGCCATAATACTGTATGGAGTAATATACTGTCCGTTTTTGGAGCTATTGGAGAATTTAAAATGGATATCAATCATGAGATGTAAGAACTGATGTATTTTTCATTATACTATACCGCTATTTCTCTGCCGTATCAGAGGATCATGAATTGTGGTGTGACGGACTCAGCTACTGCTGAGCCCATTTTCCTTTTAGAGTGGACCCTGTGGGTCGTGGCACCCACCCACCTAGGGCGAGCTTACCTTGTGAGAAACCACCCCCTATACAGGGAGTGTCAGGGGCAAGACCAAGGGGGTGAGCCACCGCGACTGCTGGGACCAGACGGCCGGCTCAGGGGACACTACACTAGACGAGTGTCTGATGACAAGGACGAGCAGGAAGCAAGACGAGACAAGACGTAGGTGCAAGGTAACTTCATTAGAATAACTCAGGATCACATACAGTGTAAACAAGCAAAACGTGCAAGGTGCGCGCGTGGGCACGCCAAGGTCCATAACATGGTACGTGCCAGGTGCCACGCCTAGGTACAGGTAACGGCACGATGGCATCGGACTCCGGACTGCTGGCAACGATCGACATCAAGGCATCAGGCTGCGGACATCAGCTCCGGACGTCAGGCCGCAGTCATCCAGCTCATGATCTCTGGCAGCGATCGGCAGGTTCCGGGCATCCGGCAGGCAAACCAGGTTTCAGGCAAGGAGGCATGACAGATCTCCAGGCATGGTGCGTGTTAGGGAACACGCCGAGGTCCAAGGCTAGGTGCGTGTTTAGGGGACACGCCAGGGTTCAAGGCTAGGAGCAAGGCAAGGTGCGTGTGTAGGGGACACGCCAGGGTTCAAGACTAGGTGCGTATGTAGGGGACACGCAAGGGTTCACGAACAAGACAGGGTGCGTGTATGGAGACACGCCAAGGCACAAGGTACAAGATAGGGTGCATGTAGAGACACGCCAAGGCACAATATCACAAGGCAGAGTCCTGCGCGTGCAGAGAGGCACGCCATGATCAGGCGAGGCAGAGTCCTGCGCGTGTAGAGAGGCATGCCAGGGACAGGCGAGGCAGAGTCCTGCGCGTGCAGAGAGGCACGCCAGGGACAGGGTTCAAGGACCGGGTTAGGACCTGTGCGTGCAAGAGGGCACGACAGGGGCACTGGCTAGCTGATCGGGCTGCGGCACTGACAGACGGGCAAGACTCCAGCGAACCCGGCTGAGGCATGGCAGGCGACACAGCTGTCACTGACCGATGAGCACGGCTGAGGCACAAGCAGGCGGGCACGGCTAGGGCGGGCACGGCTTAGGCACAAACAGGAGGCTAGGAAGGCCAGGCGCATGCAAAGAGCATACGAAGAAACAGAGCAAGGGAAGACAAGACGAGAAACAAGGCAGAGCTTAGGCAGAGTACAGAACAAGGAATGGAAGCATAGGCAGAAACACGGAATCAGGTCAGAGCAAGAACAGAGCTAGCAGCGGAGCGTAGGCCGAAGCCCAGAGCCGGGCCAAGGCAGAGCCTTGGGACTAGACATGGAAAAGAGAGAAGGAAGGGTGCGTGTGCCAGGGAGCACAACAGAGCACCATAGGAGAGAGCGAGGCAGAGCAAGCAAAGACCATGGGGAGGAACAAAGCAGAGCAAGGCAAGGTACGAAACAAGGCATAGCGAAAACAGGGAAGGCAGAGAATAACAGAAGGACTACAAGTCCAAGCAGGACAAGGACGAACATGGCACAACGGACAAACATAAGACAAGGCACAGGACAAGAGATGGAGTACGAGCACGGAGCGTGTGCAGAGATGCACGACAGAGCAGAGTGCAAGGGCACAGAATAGAGGGAGCGCCCCATAGACCAAGCAGCCATGCAGGGACACCACACAATACTCAGGCCCAGAGCATAGGAAGGGGCGGCCTGATATAGGGCATAGCACCTCCTCTTCCTGGTCAGGATCAGGGGAGCACTTCCGGGTTCAGATCCACAGGATAACAGAGCGTAGTCACATGATCAGAGTTCCAGACATGACGAGACGACTGCAGATCCAGTGCTGAAACCTAGACAGGTCACATGATCAGAGTTCTAGACATGATGAGATGATTGCCGAACCAGACAGTGCAGGATCCTAAGAAAGGTCACATGATCAGCGTTTCAGACATGACGAGATGATTGCCGAACCAGACAGTGCAGGATCTTTAGGAAATGTCACATGATCAGCGTTTCAGACATGACGAGATGATCACAGAAGGCAGAGCAGAAACGCAGGCATCCTGCAGCTCAGACATGAGGTGAGTGTGCACACTGCTCTAGTGAACATGCAGGACAGCAGACAAAATATGCACATCGCTCCAGGAGTTCTTGAGACAAAACAGACATGGCAGACATGACAAACATGGCAGACATGACATGTGGCATGTATTAAAGGAGCCCATTGACACTCTTTGGCCCTGGGCCCACAAAAATCTCGAGCCAGCCCCCCCCACAACTTTAGCCAAATAACCCCCAGTTTTCAATGCCTAACTATTATTATAAAGTAAATTAAGGTTGACAAGCTTAAGTAATAAGAATTGATGTTTTTGGCAGTAAAATGGGCACTGGAGTTGTGTTTCCTGTCCTCCATTCACTGCCGACTTTTCTTCCCCATTGACTTGCATTGGGTTTCGTGTTTCTGCTGGCCTTACTTTTCATGATAATCGTCCGAATTCGTTCGACCCGACTTTTGAGAAAGTCGGGTTTCATGAAACCCGACTCGACCCGAAAAAAGGCAAAGTCGCTCATCTCTAGCGGTCACAATTGGTAAAGAACTAATACTTTTGTGAGGTAGCATTACATGGCCTATAAGTCTCTCTATGCCATCTGGTATTCTCCGTAAGGAGAAGCAGCGCCTCCCCTAGATCATTTTAAAATCTACATATGCAGAATTTAGTTTTTAGCATCTTTGTTGCCTTTTTTAAGTCAGCTGCAAACGGAGCATTGCTCTCAGCATATTTTTCTGGAACTTTACCATACAACTATAAAAATATTAGGAAAAAGACATGTGGAAGTGTTAAAAAAAAGACATTGAATGCACATGAAAAACTGCACAAAAATTATTGAAACACAACAATAAAAACGTGAGCGGGCTCTAAATTCTCGAGGGAATATTGGGATCAGGTGACTTACCGTAGTATCATATATTGTTTATTTTATTTATAAACGTATCACACTAATGTAAGCAGAATGTGCGCTTGAATTCAGTCATCAGGATGATTCCGGATACATGCTGCTTAGCGCAATAGCATGTATCGTACATTTATACACATATGTGTGTGTGAGTGAGTATATATACTGTATACGTATATACTATATATATGTATGTAAATATCATCAATATGGATATTGTGATAAGCTTAGGAGACCTAAGTAAGGGTGGATGGATGCATAGAGAAATGCTGTGTCCACCTTTATTTTCTTAACTTTTTAAGGGCTGACTGAGCTGAGCAATCCCTAGGCAGCAATAGGGTTAATGCATGCAAAATTCCACTGCCTGATCTTGCTGTTCCTTCGCCTTCATTTCATCCAACCCCCCTTGCAATCCCAGCTGCTGACTGCAGCATACAACGCTGCCTGCATACCAATATGATCCAGTGCAGTTCTGATTGGCTGCCCAGTGGGAGGGGGCGAGAGCACCAAGCAGGTGCTACTATTCATGTCATATGCGTGGATTTAGAAGGCGCACACATCATCAGATATACACATAAATATCATTCATATGTGTCAATGTGTTAGAAGTAACCGAGGTTCGGATAAAAAAAAAAGGAGGCAGGAAGAGTTGCAAATCTCCATTTCTTACTAATATTAGCTTGGAAGAATTTCGGGATGATTGCATTGTTTTCAGAACTTATTTCATCTGGTATCGTTCTACCATAAGTGACCTTGCATTTCAGTAAATATTGAGTTTAGGTTTCATGCTGGTGTTATGTGCTGTGATTATTGCACACAGCATAGTACCATATTGCGCTTAGTAGTACTCTGTGAGCAGGTACATGAGACATCCCATATTTGCGATAAATTTAAAAAATAGTTTTAAAGGGTTTGGTTAAAGCATTTTTCCAGTTTTATTGAATTCATAGGGTGAGTTTCCACGTGGCGTATTACATTTGAATGCAATGCTGCATACAGCCGCAGCGATTAATCCACAGCGTCCAGATGTTACAGCATAGTGGAGGGGATTTTATGAAGCCGTCTTTTTAGACCGCAGCATGTCTGTTTACCTTCTAGAGACGCTTAGTCTCCGCAAGGTAAATAGCCTACTCTATGTATAGGATGCAGCAATTCCGGATGTGTTCAATGAGCACATCCGGAATCACCGTGTGTACAGAAGAGGGCGAGGCTTTAGGCGGAGTGGAGTTTCTGCTCCGTCCAAAGCGCAAGGAATGCGCTACGTGGAAAGTCACCCTTAGAATGGAAAGATTAGTCTCACTCCCTGATGATCATCTGTTTGAAGGCATTACAGAGGATTGGCCATAATATACTATATATCTAGTAGAAAGTATGAATATATTGCAATTCCCTGCACAGCTACTACTAAAAATGTACTGAGTGAAGTACAGTTAGGTCCATATATATTTGGACAGAGACAACATTTTTCTAATTTTGGTTCTAGACATTACCACAATGAATTTTAAACAAAACAATTCAAATGCAGTTGAAGTTCAGACTTTCAGCTTTCATTTGAAGTTATCCACATTAAAGTTAGATGAAGGGTTTAGGAGTTTCAGCTCCTTAACATGTGCCACCCTGTTTTTAAAGGGACCAAAAGTAATTGGACAGATTAAATAATTGTAACTAAAATGTTCATTTATAGTACTTGGTTGAAAACCCTTTGTTGGCAATGACTGCCTGAAGTCTTGAACTCATGGACATCACCAGACGCTGTGTTTCCTCCTTTTTGATGCTCTGCCAGGCCTTCACTGTGGTGGTTTTCAGTTGCTATTTGTTTATGGGCCTTTCTGTCTGAAGTTTAGTCTTTAACAAGTGAAACGCATGCTCAATTGGGTTGAGATCAGGTGACTGACTTGGCCATTCAAGAATATTCCACTTCTTTGCTTTAATAAACTCCTGGGTTGCTTTGGCTTTATGTTTTGAGTCATTGTCCATCTGTAGTATGAAACGATGACCAATCAGTTTGGCTGCATTAGGCTGGACCTGAGCACACAGTATGGCTCTGAATACCTCAGAATTCATTCGGCTGCTTCTGTCCTGTGTCACATCATCAATAAACACTAGTGACCCAGTGCCACTGGCAGCCATGCATGCCCAAGCCATCACACTGCCTCCACCGTGTTTTACAGATGATGTGGTATGCTTTGGATCATGAGCTGCACCACGCCTTCGCCACACTTTTCTCTTTCCATCTTTCTGGTAGAGGTTGATTTTGGTTTCATCTGTCCAAAGAATGTTCTTCCAGAACTGTGCTGGCTTTTTTAGATGTTTTTTAGCAAAGTCCAGTCTAGCCTTTTTATTCTTGATGCTTATGAGTGGCTTGCACCGTGCAGTGAACCCTCTGTATTTACTTTAATGCGATCTTCTCTTTATGGTAGATTTGGATATTGATACGCCTACCTTCTGGAGAATGTTGTACACTTGATTGGCTGTTGCGAAGGGGGTTTCTCTTCACTATGGAGATTATTCTGCGATCATCCACCACTGTTGTCTTCCGTGGGCGCCCAGGTCTTTTTGCATTGATGAGTTCACCAGTGCTTTCTTTCTTCCTCAGGATGTACCAAACTGTAGATTTTGCCACTCCTATGTTGTAGCAATTTCTTGGATGGGTTTTTTCTGTTTTTGCAGCTTAAGGATGGCTTGTTTTACCTGCATGGAGAGCTCCTTTGACCACATGTTTCCTTCACAGCAAAACCTTCCAAATGCAAGCACCACACCTCAAATCAACTCCAAGCCTTTTATCTGCTTAATTGAGAATGACATATTGAAGGGATTGCCTACACCTGTCCATGAAATAGCCTTGGAGTCAATTGTCCAATTACTTTTGGTCCCTTTAAAAACAAGGTGGCACATGTTATGGAGCTGAAACTCCTAAATCCTTCATCCAATTTTAATGTGGATACCCTCAAATGAAAGCTGAAAGTCTGAACTTCAAATGCATCTGAAATGTTTTGTTTAAAATTCATTGTGGTAATGTCTAGAACCAAAATTAGAAAAATGTTGTCTCTATCCAAATATATATGGCCCTAACTGTACCACGCTCTCAAAATTATATTAGTATTTGTTTTATTTTCCAGGGTAGCAGGACTACTAGTAAGAGTAAATTTACATGTCTCTTTCGGAGTTCTGAATTCTCTGCCATTGCAGGAAAAGTCCAAAAATTATCAATTTGATTTCTGATGCAATCAGAAGCCAAAAGGGCCTCATTGATTATTATGAGGTCCATCTGGTTTCCAACTGGGGTCAGTTTTTAGAACAGAAGAAAAAGTACAGCCAAATCCATACAACTGACAGATTAGAAATCTGCATATTTACATTTGTAGAAACTGTAGACATACAAAGGTAGAAGACTTCTTCAACTTGGGCGATAGTTTTATGGTTCCATACATGTCAGACCTTATACAAATCCATAATAAGACCATATGCATGAGATGTTACGTTCAGTAGACACTCACATGGAGTGGTTATATTCTTCAAGAATAAAACATGTTATTAGCCACGGCATCTATCGAGGCTGTGGCCACTCTTGGGTGCATATCTCGTGAACGTACAATATATGCCCAATGGTGGGAAAAAATGCAGTGTACACATGACACTTTTTATATATTTTAACAACATGACACAGTGCTCAATCTGTCTCATAGGCACTGTCAGTGTCTTCTGGGGTTCCATCTGCATGCTGTGCTATTCTTTCTGCCAAATCTGTTAGACTTTGTAATAAAGCATCTGACACACGTGTGTTTATGGGGGCGATTTGTTGGAATATGTTTGGTGCAACAACTCCATTCCTGTCTATAAGTGATTAGTTGCTTGATTTGTATGCTGTTTGTAAAGTAAAAAAAAAACTCCCAGAGGCTCACACAGGGAGAGCATGTGACTGTATTCCCTGCTTCCCTGTGTCTATGTATGAGAGAAGCAGCCTGCTGTAGAAGCTGCACAGATATAGATACACAAATGATTTATTCCTGATCTATTAAGCTTATTATATATTGTTCCTGATCGTTCCTGAATAAAGAAACTCTGCTGTCACACGCTTGGAGAGTATCCTGAATAATCCGCTGCCAACATGATTCATCAAAATGTATTTGCAATAAAACTGGCATAAAACACTTTTCCTTACCATCAAATTTTGTAAACGTTCCAGTGTTTCTTACACCAAAAATGCTACTTCAATCACTGCCTGTAAACCCCCCCAAAATGAGTTGGAGTATAAGTTTTTATACATACAACATATAGAAGCATGTTCACACTAGGGCTATTTAACAGACAAAACCTAAGATAGAAACAAAACGAGTATATATCCTGCTGTAAGTATGTAAATAATAATAGTACATGTAAATAACATAGGGTGCTTAGGAAATTCTGTTTTTGAGCAAAAAAACGTAAAAGCCACAATGACAAGGTGTACCCCAATCGGAACGGTCCTTTCCTCTAGTATTAAAATCTCACCTTGTGTCAGATGACATAAATGTAGTTGGAGGCAGAGCAAGATGGAAGTCCAACTGTTCAGACACACAGCCATGGGAAGCTATATAAATGAAATGCCTAGCTCACAAAGGGAGAACTACACCTCTGTTTGTGCAAAGTAAAAGAAACTATAGCAAAACAAAAAATGAGCTGAAACTAAGATATTCAGATATATACAGATATGTTTACACTGTGGACATTTAGCAGACAAAACCTAAGATAAAATCAAAATGAGCATACTCCCTCCAGTAAGTAAGTAAATAATAACAGTGCATATACATATTACAGGGAATATAGTAAACAATGTTTTTGATCCAAAAAACATAGAAGCCATCCCACTGCGACAAGGTGTACCCCAGTCTGGATGGTCCTAACCTACATCTCATCATGTGTAAGACTACATCAATGTAGATGGGGCAAAGCAGAACTGGTACATCTTGTCATGGTGGGATGGCTTTTATGCTTTCTTGATCGAAAACGGTGTTTACTGGGTACCGTTATTTATATGTACTATTACTGTTTTCTTACTTATGCTCATTGTGTTTCTATCTTATGCTTTGTCCAGTCACTGACTGTAGTAGCTTTTCTTGATAGGTGCACGCAGGCGAACACGCCAAGAAGAAGCTCAATATCATTGAAGCACCACTGCAACTTTTTTTATTGCAGTTCTGTGGAGTGGTGCTATTATACTTTCCAGCTGCCATCTTCAGCTCTTTCTAGCCCCATGCCACCATATTGTGACCGCAACTGCAGTGTGTCTTCATCAAAATGGCGCTGGAAACTGCGGACTGCGCAGGCGCCGATTCCGGTGCCACAACCCGCGCTCTCCTGACATTATGGCGACAACCCACAGCAATACTGTATTGTTATGTTGTTGTGCCGGAGATTGCGGTATGCGTTCAGTGCTTACGCATACCACGATCTCCTGGGCCACACTCCTCATCCCCAGATGCGTTACTCTATGGGGTCCAGACTGTGCAGGCACATCGTGCTTGCTCAGTGTATAATGGCTTCGGACAGAGTGACGTTCCTAGCATTATATTATAGATACTGACTTGTGACTTTCAGATCACTCCGAAACACTGGAGCAATCCAGCAGATCACAACCTGCGAAAGACCAACCGGAGTAGCGCTGAAAAAAGATGAAGATGGTGGATTGTAAGTATAAAGTTTAAGACTAGGGAGAGAGAGCTTAAATTGCTAGCACCACTCCAGCACTGCAAAAAAAAATGTATCACTGGAGAGGTGTGTTATTCGATGGGCACATCATATGCCATTCAGCCCTTCATTAAGACTGGCATGCACAACCTCAGTCTTGATGAGACGGGTCCTATGTTTTTTATATTTAAAAACCAATGCTCTTATACAACAGAGAAATATAGTGACGGAAAACCTCATGTGTCACGTTTTTGAGACCATTGAGAAATCTATCTATAATTAATAAAGTGGATGTTTGATGAAGGATTACTTAGGCCTTCTCAAAACAAATGCAGAGGCTGATAATCACTAGGCGGAAACAGCTGAGCTGTGCATACAGCGCGTGCAGAAAATTAATGTCAGCCTAATCTAAATTGAATAAGCTATTCTCATCCACTCATCCGTGAAAAGTCTTGTAGAAGGTGCTGCAAAATGTTCTCCTACCAAGAGTCATAAGGTAATAGCAATTTCTGTAAAGTTGCTGCAGATCCTTCCTGTACATCCACCTAGCAGGTTTTCTATAATATATCAATTCCACTAATCGCAACACGTCATAGAGCGAGCGTGACGGCAACAAATAACACATTTTACTGAGCTTTTATTTTCAGATGATCGTCTCTTCTAATGTTAAACTTCCATAATGTTAGATGATATTTCACAATAAACACATACAGTATGTTAATCGTATTCCACACTGTGAGATCAAAGATGCTACTATACATAATAAAATAATATAACAGAAGAAGAATACTTAGAATAATGGTAGGCATGCACTCGGTTTTATTCACATTGCCAGTCAGAGAGATACACTGTAACCTTTCATTTATAGGAGTACCCATCACAGAAGAAAGCAATATCATATCATTACATTTCTCATTTCAAGAGCTAATGATTGTCTTGTTATAAAGTTTATTTACTGATTTTGAGGCAGGGTACGTAGGAGGACCAGAAATTGTTTAGCCATAGCGTGCACCAACATAGCAGCCGTAACATTTTTTTTGTTCGACCACCAACAAGATATTTAGTTCTTTTTAGAGACCAATGCAATGCTTGTTGATTTTTCATTTTATACACAACTTATGCTTTTTTTTTCATTTCAGTTCATTTTTCAGTTTTATAGTGTTACCCTAAAATGGACATTGTATTTGAGTTCACCATTGCATACTGATGATCTTCTTGATACAATAAATGTCTACTTCAGAGAAGTTGGGTCAAGGCTAGAGACACCCTACACAAGAAAACTGTCACCATTCCCATTTTATTTAGGTGTATCCATATAAATGGCCACCCAAAAAAGTTCACTTCATCACTGAACATAATGTTCTGTGTAAACTGAGGATCCTGTTCCAATTTATGTTTTGCCCATTCTGCAAATTCAGCGCTCCGATATGGGTCATCAACCATTCCCATTTTATTTAGGTATATCCATATAAATGGCCCACCCTGTGTATATATATAATTCTTTTTTCCCCACTATACTTTTCAGTCTTGTTAAGGTGCCAATTCACATTGTTACTTCTGGCCTCCTCCTTCCAGCTTCCCAGTGTTGACATGACCACCAGTACCAATGAAGGCAGGGAAAGATAGAGAAAAAAGGACAGCGTCTTTCTAAGGGCACCCTTTCACCGTGATTAATGGAATAGACTTTAAGGAGTTGTCCTGGCTTTGGACAAAAGTCTGAAGTCTTGTCCTGATGTAGTGTGCACACTGCCACGATTTATAACAATTTTCCATGCATTTGATAATAGTCCAACTAGGCATATCTAGCTTCTCTCAATTCACTTCTATAGAGAGAAGCAGAGTGTCTAGCTAGCTTGTGATCACAAATATGCAAATCGCATACATGGGGTTTTGGAACCACCCACAATACTGGGGAATCGTGACAGTGTGCTTATTAACGGTCGGCACTTGCATAAAGTGACTGCAGACTTTTGTCCCAAACCTAGACAAGCTAGCATTATTTCCAAAGAAGTATCTTCTATGGACAAACAACTCAATCAAAATTGTTTTATTTTCCATGGACCTAATCATTGTACAGTGTATCATAAAGTAAAAAAAAAAATAATTTCAATAAGCTTTATTTTCATTGAATTAGGCAACCACCTTAACGGGAACACATCACATTAGATGTTCAATGTGATCTGCCAGTGGTATTTTAACGAGGAGAAACTCACTCAAGTCCAGTGGGCGGTCTTACCCACTACGGCTGTCTTAGTATGTATGTGTATACACGGATGGATATAACTCACTGACAAGAAGCCCACTAGACTCCAAAGCCCAGAATGAGCAAGAATATAAATGAGAAAATTACAATTTGTCCAAAATTTTTCAACAAAACTATATATTAATTTGTTGACCTTCTCCTGCTTTATAACATGTTGCCCAAGCTCAGGTAGCATCTTTTATGTAACCAGTTCCCTTTAAGTCACTGAAAGCGCCCAACCAATATAGATACCTGTTAGCTCCTCTTTGGATTAGACGGCCATTTGAACAGTCCTATGTGAACTGCATGCAAAATACTTTTTGCATCTCCATAAAAAGATTACTTCTTTCATTACGATCCTCTGAGTACTGTGACTTCTTAAATTTAGCTTAATGAATAGACTTCTGCTCTTTCAATATAGTTCATTAGGCATCCCTATTATTCATTCAAAGTGCCCTCATTCACTTTCCCCTCCATTTACTGGAACGGAATAAGAAAGTAGCAGCTCAGACGACGTGAGTAAACGAGCTATTTGTATTGGCTTGTTATTACATCAGAAACCCAATAACCTTATTGTAATAATGCATGTTTTAATAGATCCAAGTAATGTACCAGTGTGCAGTGGAAGAACATGATATCACACACTACTATGTCAATGGTCTAATAACACACAACCAAAACCTCCTCTGCTTTACTCATGGTAAGCCCCGTCGTAAACCAATGGATAAATCATTATCTAAGAAACATACATTTCCTTCAAGTTGGTCCCAGCAGTCTTTGTGTGGCATTAATTTATACTTGTCAAAAAACTCATCATAAACACTACAATTAAAATATTCAGAATACATGGAAATTATTTATCAAAATATACCCATGGAAGCCCAAACCAGTTATCCCGCCACTATTTCTACACCAAGTCCAGAAAGACTCAGCGAAACTGATCAGACTAGCGAGCGTGTACACATAGCATGATCTCTTACAGCCCATGCACAAAAAAGCAGATGGTCTAAGTATATAATACAAATATCATTTTCCAAGGGTCGTTCTTCCTAGAGAGGAATGGAATACCTGTGCCTACGTTAACAGGATAACACTTAGATATATTGTACACAAACAAATATAATAAAAGGCCATGCATGCCAGTGCTAGATGCAATTTTGGGGGAGATGCAGGCAGTGTTAAGTCCATTCCAAGTGAGGGTTGTGCAAACTAAAAGAGACATTTGCTTCTTATATATTCAGAATCCAATTTTACTTCAAGTATGAGCATTTGTCCAAAATGCGGACTCCCAGGCATCCATCCTATAGGCTCACTATCGGGCTCCAACATCTGAATTAGACAGTAAAGTAACGACCTGGCTCTTCATTAGATTGCCTTGAGATTCCAAGCAACCCAAAGGTAAAACTCACAAATTGCTCATCTCTTTCAAATCTTCTAATTATAATTAAATACCAGATCAGTGTCAGGTCCCGGAAGGAATGGATTCACTATTGCATCCTGGCCCCATCACACGGCACGTTACAACACTGAGTGCTTTTCCAAGATGCAGAATGGGACGAAGGAGAAGATGGGATTAGGGCATAAACTGCCAAGAAAGCCAATATCAAGGAGGATACCATGCTGACCAAAGCATTGAGGCCTGGAGAAAATGCCTTCTGCTCCTTGTGGTACATATCAAGTGGTCACACCAAGGATATGGGAACTGGACTATGAGGATTAGTATGGACAAACTCTGGATTGATGAATGTGAAGCCAGCAAATTCACTCTGGTCGATCCCAGCTAAGACCAACTGGTCTGGAGGTGTAAGGACTGGAGCTGCTCGAGTGAAGAATTTGTCAAAATTTTCACCACTCTTTCCACACTGTAAGACAAAAAAAACAGAACAACTGTATTACACATGATAATTTACTATTTAAATGGGTTAGTCACTTTGCCAACAAACTTGGCATATTCCTGGAAGGGGATAGATAATAAATGTATGATGGCTGGAGAACTGAAATGATCCTGAGAATAGTGGCATTAAAGTCCCCTATGTGGATTAAAACTGGATGTTATTTATGTGACTACCAGTGCATTTACACTGGGGAATTTGGCACTTCCATTCTCGGTATTGTTTGTGGCCCAAATGGTGGGACCCAGAGCAAACCCAATATCCCCTTTGTAAATGGAGTGGTAGTACACATGAATGAGCACCAGTTTTAATCCACAATGGTGACTATAGGACACCTGTTCTCGAGATCACTTTGTCTTCCAGCAGTTGTACCCAAGCAATCATAAATTGGGGTCCCATAGTCCCCTGTGTAAATAGAGTGGTAGTACACATGCATAACCAACAGATAATTGTATTTTGGGGCAATGCCTGCAACATTTAACATTATAAAATTAACTCCTAAGTTGTGCTTGTAAACAATCGTACGGCGCTTATACAGTTGTGCTTAAAAGTTTACATACCCAGGCAGAAGTTTTGATTTCTTGGCCTTTTTTCAGAGAATATGAATGATAACACCAAAACTTTTTCTCCACTCATGGTTAGTGGTTGGGTGAAGCCATTTCTTTTCAAACTACTGTGTTTTCTCATTTTAAATCATAATGACAGCCCAAAACATCTAAATGTTCAATGCAACAACATTTGGTGAAACTAACCATGGACTTATAACAGAACACCAGGAGTAAATTTGGCAAAACAGTTTGTTAAATATCTCAACATTCAGGCTTTGTGGAACATTCTGTACCTCAAACAATTGATAGAAAATTATTGTAAGTAACAGCATTTGTTTACAGAACAAGTAAAGGAAAAATATAGAATAAATCAGTAAACTTGAGATGAGCAAGTCAATCAATAGAAATTTAATTCATGTGAATCCAAAGTTTTGGCATTTGATCCACACGAATCCAACAAAATGGCCCTCATCAACCTTATGTCACCTCAGCTGCTGCACAACTCTGGAGTCTCTTCTACCAGTCTTTAGTTATTCTGAGGCTTTACATGGACAAATTGAAGAGAAAACGCACAATACTAACATCAATGACATGCGCTATCCATCCATGTGACTGCTTGAGGAAGGACTAGCGTGGAAAACCTGGGAACTATGGCATTGACCAAGGTGACGTAAGGATAGGTGATGAACTAGGACATAACGTATTTTTCAATTTGTTTAACACTTCTCTCCCCTCTGATCATTATACTTTGGGGGTCTGGGGAAGGTGACCTGATGGACGGACTTGTCAGTAGGAAGAAGGGACGTTATGTGTACTAAAGTAAATATAGTAAAGTATGTGTGTATCTAAAGATAGATGTTTGTAATGACAGAAGGAAAACAGCTGGGAAAAGTGTAGATTGAGTGCAGTATTTTGGGTTGACCACAAGATGGCAGGGGGGAGTATGAGTTCAGGACTTGACAGCAGCTTATGGCTTTAGAAACCGTTGGTCATCGGGGGCGGAGTTATAGGGAATCGGGAAAGTTATAAATAGGACAGGAGGGTTCCAGAAAGTTCCAGTCCCGGGTGGAGCTCAAGAGGAGAGGAGTCCCGGGGGTACCAAATTGATGACGACCTCTGACCGGTGAAGTGATGGCGGTGGAAAGGCCTAGGGCAGCCCCAGTAGTTGAGCCATGAAGAAACGTCACTACGACAGAAGAGAAGTGCAGGTACCCGGGCCTGAATACAGAGAGCTGTGGAAGTGCTGCAGTGGATTGCTGAGGTTGTCAGGAAGACAGCCAATAAACTTGGAAGTGTTGTACCTATAAATCTGCCTCCATCTTGTGTCTTTATCATCTGTTCATGGTGAGCAGGGGACCACCCCCCAGTCCGGCCCACCCTACTACATTTTGCGTAGTCGGCAGGATAGCCACCACCAATACTTTAACTTCAGTGGCAAGCCTGCGACAGAGGAAGGCAAAAAGACTTGAGCGGCCCTACTTGTGGATTACAAATTTGGGACTTGGTTTCTGTCACCAGAGGAACCGGAGCGGTATAAGAACTGGAAAAATGGCTGAGGCGATTTGGCGTCAAAAGAAAGAGACACAGGCATTTATAATTGAACTGGATGATCCGGGGCTATATCAAACCCGCCCCTGGGGGGAGCGGTGTTCAATTGAAGGAGATCGCCCCCTCATGTTAGACCCTGGAAGATGGGTGGAGAAGCCGACCACCGCCCACCCAAGAACGGGAGTGGCCCAGGTGGAGAGACCTGCTGTGGTTGTTTGGCGCCATTCAGCTACTGGACACCGGACGGAATGAAACGCTGCAGCTGTCATGGTATTGGACACCTGGAATGGCGGTGGTGCCAGGAAATGGAGACTCGTCGGGAGACCTGCCCAGGCAGCCTCCCCGTGGAACTGTCGGGCCTGGAGGCCGGCCCTGCCGGATGGCGGGGTGAAAACCAACGGCTGGGGAAGGAGCGGTGGGAAAGCCTGCTGGGAGCCACGGCGGCTGGGAAGGTGAGCGTGTCCCCGGCCCCGCTGGCAGCACCCCAGGCAAACCCCATCCCCACATTCCAAGTACCAGACAGACCTTGGAGCCCTGACACCGGCCCTTGGCCTCCCCGCCCGACTCCTCACACTGCGGTGTCTCCTGCTCTGGACGACTGCGTGGCCCCCGCTAAGCTGACTGCCGCTATATCGGCCCCACTCCCGGTCACTGCTGTAATCGGGCCATCAGCCACCGCGGTTGACTCATCGGGGTCTGTGGTCGCTGCTCCATCTGTGGCCCTGCCTGCGGTTGAATTGCCGGAGCCACCTTGGTTCCAGCTGCGGCCTCCCCCGCGGCCCCGACGACTTCACTGTCAAAGCTGGCTGCGGCCTACTCACCACCGGAGCCTTCGGCCGCTTCTGCCCCGCCCTCGGCCTCGACCGCTGCCCACCCACCGGACTCTGCGGCCTATACCGGACCCTCCACTTGGGTTGCGGAGGTCATGGAGAAAAAGAAGGCCAGAGAGTGGGAGATCTGGGGGCTGCTTCATGAGAAAGGGGAGGCTGGCATGGCGGTTCCATGTTCCATCAGGTGGCTGGTGCACACGAGCAGGGAGAAAGGTTATGGGTTTATACGGGACCTCGCCACTGGTCAAAAGGTGTTTCTGAATGTGGCTTTCATCCATCACGGCCGGGCTCTGCAGGAAAGAGACTGGGTCTCTTATTACAAGGAGTACTGCCCCCGAGGCTACTACGCCGTTGCAGTGATCGCTTGTCCTGAAGACTATGTGCCCCCGTAAAAGGACTCACAGAGACACCCCAAGAATCCCGGGACTTCACGGCTGTGGGGTCCCTTGCTGAGTTGGCGGAAGACCGGCCGTTAGGAGAAGGCCCGGACTACCGGGATTTCGATGCACCATTGTGCAGTTCACAGGACAGTTCTACGTCCATGTTAAGAGAAATGTTTTTTTTTTGTGTTGAAAGATGTTTTCTCCTGACACAGCGGGGACGCATACGGGGAAGTACTTATGTCAAAGGAAGGGGGAGTATGCCTGTTTTGTTTTTATGTTGGTTTAAAAAAGAAAAGAAAAAAAAGAGTTACTTATGCGATTAGAAAGTTGGTTTAATGTATAATATGCATAAGAAATATGCAACAGGTCCTGGGTATGGGGGTCTGTGTGACAGAGGGTCTGTGTGACCGAGACGCCGACCATGACTTGTTTTAAAGTGAAGGATAAAGAGACGGAAGATATGGAATCAGACAGTGGTCCCAAGCCAGGTAGGTGTAAGGCCTCGGTCATGGCGTTCTGGACAGTTGAGGGTGACAGAAGGGGAGAGTAGTGGGAGGTACATGCCGTAGAGTAATCTGGGTGTACCTAGCCCAACGTGAAAAAGTTGTCATGAGGCGTGCGCGCCGGCGAGTAGCAGTAGGCTGCTCGGAGCATGGTGCTCCCGGTTTTGTTCGGCCTCTGCATATGGCGGGTTTGGCCCAACAACCGGTCCAACAACAGACAGTAGAAAAGTTTCAGAATGACAAAGGTAGGGAATATGATTGTCGAGGACGACAATAGACGAAGGAAGGGGGAGTGTGGGGAAGGTGACCTGACGGACGGACTTGTCAGTAGAAAGAAGGGACGGTATGTGTACTTTAGATAGATGTTTGTAATGACAGAAGGAAAACAGCTGGGAAAAGTGTAGATTGAGTGCAGTATCTTGGGTTGACCATAAGATGGCAGGGGGGAGTGTAAGTTCAGGACGTGACAGCAGCTTATGGCTTTAGAAACCGTTGGTCATGGGGGCGGAGTTATAGGGAACCGGGAAAGTTATAAATAGGACAGGAGGGTTCCAGAAAGTTCCAGTCCTGGGAGGAGCTCAAGAGGAAAGGAGTCTGTGACGGAGTGTGTGCTGTGTGGACAGCTTAACTAAGGGGACTGAGGAGAAGGGAAGTCAGGGGGGTGGCCCCATCACAAAGAACCACAGAACAGACGAGGCCCCGGGGGTACCAAATTGACGACGACCTCTGACCGGTGAAGTGCTGGCGGTGGAAAGGCCTAGGGCAGCCCCAGTAATTGAGCCGTGAAGAAATGTCTCTACGACAGAAGAGAAGTGCAAGTACCTGAGCCTGAATACGGAGAGCTGTGGAAGTGCTGCGGTGGATTGCTGAGGTTATCAGGAAGACGGCCAATAAACTTGGACCTGTTGTACCTAAACATCTGCCTCCCTCTCGTGTCTTTATCGTCCGTTCGCGGTGAGCAGGGGACCACCCCCCCAGTACGGCCCACCCTACTACAGGGGTCTAAAGACACTTCAGAGCATACAATAAATGTATTTTCATGGCTTTAAATTTGGAATAATGTCCTTGAAATGGAATTGAATTTGTTGGACGAAACAAAGTTTGAGAGATCACTCATCTGTGATCATTACTTTGTTGCTCCTTATCGGATTTTTATGAAGGCCTGAATTCTTCAAGGCAATGGATCGACTAAGATAACCATGGATGGCTTGTAGTTGTAAGCCTTTCTTGAAAAATAAAATATTATGGGTTATCGGAAATAGATTCTGTGATAGTGCGTTGGAAGTGCGCTGATCCAAGGAACTAGTAGGATTGCTGTATGTGGATTTGGGAAGGATTTTTTCCTTAATATGGAGAAATTAGTATCTGCCTCATGGAGTTTTCTTCTTGCTGTTGATCAATGCATTAGCCTCTTGGATGAATTTGATGGACTTATGTCTACCTTCAACCTTAAAAAACTATGAGACTGTAATATTCTATATCTGCCTAGGTTACAATTTCCTGGAAAATTAGTTGACAAATCAGCTTTGTAGGATCCATTTTTTTTCATTTCAATCACAAGTGTTCAATCGGATCAGAATCTCTACTAACCATATTAGGAATAGATAGGAATGTTATCCTAGCTAATATCCTTTGCCTGAAAAAAAGCTTTATTCAAGTTTCTCTGTAGGAAAGGTGCATTATCATCCTAGAAAATGATTTTGTCATCACTATACCTATTTTCTATCGATAGAATGAGAAGAGGGTCTAAAATGCTTGTGAACACCTGTGAGTTGACTATTAACATAATGACTGCCATCTCCCCAGGCCTTTATGTGTCACATATCATAAATGAGGAAGGAAAAATTTGATTGTTTTCTTAAGGAAACCATCTTCTTGTATATGGCTAAAAAGTTCCAGCGCTCATCATTCATTACTTTGCCATGATTCATTACTGAATATAACTTTCATCTAATCATCCACTCTCCATGATTGCTTTTTAGCTCACTGCAACCTTGTTTTCTACTGTTAAGGTGCCCATGATGCTGTTCTACTCATTTTCTATCTGTAAATGTCATTTTATTCAGGCAATTTCTTACAGTTCTCTCATAAACATTTACTCCTGTTTCTGCCCATTTGTTTTTCATTTTCTATTTTCGAAACATTGCTTTGAGATTTTTATCCCGATGCGTTCACATCTTTTTTTTCTATATGCACATAGATTGCTGGGCAAGAACAACATCTTTTTCAATATCTCCAAAAGAAAATGGTCTCCAGTAGAGTTGAGCGAATTTGTTCGGATTTGGCACAGGATCTGAATTTGCCATATTCGAACCCTACTCATGCCGAATATATGTTTGATGATCAGTTCTGAACATATTCGGTAATTTCTACTCCCATTGACTCTAATGACGTTCGGTTGTGTTCGACGAATATTGCAAAAACAATATTCAATTCCGATCGTATTCGGAACCGAATCTGAACAAATTCGCTCAACTCTAGTCTCCAGCACCAAAGGAAGGTAGTTACATCTTAGCCTTCAATCATATAGGATATAAAAAATTGGCAGAAATTGCACATATTAAAAAAAAACATAGTGCTTATGCGTTATGGGTAGATTAAGGGTTTTCTACCCAAAATGTGTTAGCATTATGGTTTTTTTTAATAGGTGTACATTTTTTAAATGCTTTTATCTAATATTACTAAAAACTAAGTTTTATCTACTTTCCTTTGGTGCTGGAGAACATCCCTTCTGGACCATTGAAAGGCATTTGACCTGGAGGGTAGACCAGTGTGTACTCCGAACACCACATCCAGACCACAGACTGTCTACCCTGGAAGTCTCCTAGGAAAACAATCTCTAACACATAAGTGATGAGCTGAATTGACACTTTTTTCTAATCTTTATCCTTACTCTGTCTATAATTTGCATCTTAAAGGAGTTTTATAACTTTTTTCGTTGCAACATATGACAATACTCTTTTTGGTTCATGTTTCCTTCAGTTAGCCAAGTCTAATATCTTGTTGATGACTTGACACCATCCATTTTGACCCCAAAACAGACAGAACTCTAGACTCTTTCAGTTGACCTTCTCGTTCATGATAAAAAGGTGTCACTAAAGTTAGGACAGTTAGGACATACTTTCGAACATTCCTTCTCGCATGTATATAAATATGTTTACTTTTTTTTTTACTTACAGGACGCGGTTTGAAAGGCGGTTGGATTTCGAGACGCTCTAAACGTTCCCAGTCAATCCAACGGAAAAATGCATGGTCGCGAATATCCCGCTCCCCATCACAGCCAGATCCTAGTCGCTTCAGAGGATGTTTTGTGAGCAACTAGCAAAATAATAGAAAGAAATGCTACAGATATTAGCCTGACTATATGTCAATATGTTTTTCAGTCTTTTTCATGAATTCTGCAGCGCATGGAGCCATCACTCACATACAGCAAACATATTTGTCTATTTTTAATAAAAAGCTGACTTTTTTTTACAGGAACAGGTTCTTTCCCCTTAACATAGAAGATGAATAAATGTATGGTTTTGACAGAAATTTATTAAAAATGAAGTGGATGAAATCTCACTGTGTAAAATGACATAAACTCAGCTTTTAACTGATATCTCAATGGAATATCAGTCTTATAAAGACAATAAATACAGAAAGTGTGCAAAAAATAATTAAAAAAAACAATCCCAGCAGTTATGCCTATAATATCCTCCTTTTACTTGATAGAATTTCATCTAACATTACAATTGTAACTAAGAAATACTCAGCTATTCCCTCAACTCCTCCCCAAACTGTCGTGTGTGTCTGTCAGACAACTGGCTGCAGCAGAAGCCTCCCTGCTGTGCTCTGTCATGGTACAGAATATCGCTAAGTCACATCTCTTTGCTTACGTAGTGGTGATTTACGTAGCCACCAGGCGAAGATGGAACCAATCAGTGGGAAATTAACCCATGTTATCTGCAGAAGTCTGACTGGATAGGGATCGTGCAAAGAATACTGGAGAGTAGCAAAAAATTGGGGCAAATACATTTCTTGGTTCATTTAAACATTTCTCTGTTTAGTATTTCTTTAAATACCAGCAAAGCAGGTGGAATTGTAAATTATGCTGAATGATTGGAGTGCAAGGAGCCCTTATGTTGTTCTTGCACAGGGTCCCTCTTCTGTCTGTACTCAGTCCTGTTCCCATTAGAAGTGGTTAACATATTAACAGGCCTAGCTATAATATGTATGATAGTGGGAGCTAAAGGGGAACTTCAAAAGATGAGGTCAAGAGGGGAATGTTGAGTGAGGAAGGAAAGGAAGTATTGGGGAATAATGACAGGTGGAGAAGACAAAAAAGTCTGAGGTTACATTTTTATAATAACAGTTCTGTAACAAATGTTGATCTATTTGCATGGATAATTAAAAGTTATTGGGAAGTTATAGTGGCTCTGTGGTTAGAACTGCAGCCTTGCAGCGCTGGGGTCATGGGTTCAAATCCCACCATGGAGTTTGTATGTTCTCCCCGTGTTTGCGTGGGTTTCCTCCCACACTCTAAAGACCATATGTCACGTCACCGTCAGACTCGGGGCCTGCTGTTCCGCCCTCAGCCACTAGGAGACGAAGGACTGTCACGCCGCTCTCGGGCTCGGGGCCTGCTGTCCAGGCCTCGGCTACCAGGAGGCGCCGGACTGACATGTCATCGTCGAATTCAGGGCCTGCTGTTCCGCCCTCAGCCACTGTGAGGCGCCGTGGCTCGCGCCCGAGTAATGGCGGCAACAGTGAAAGGGCTTCTGCGCAGGCGTCTAGTGGACTCAGACTCCGCTCCTCTGTCAGTCATGAAGGGGTTGGTGCATCGTCATCAGGTCTGGTCCTGGGGGCGGTCCTGATGACATCATCAGCCCGGGAGCCTGTGAGGGATGACCTGATCCCTCAAATACCTTTGGACTGGGCTTGCAAGCCGCCGGATATATTCTTGGTTCCCCTGCGTGTTACTGTGTGAATTGCTGTTGACTGACTCTGACTTTTGCCTGGACTTCTGACTCTGCTTCTGCCTAACGATTCTGTACCTCTGCGACTCTCCTGGTTTATGACTCTGACTTTGGCCTGGAATCTGACTCTGCTTCTGCCTAACGATTCTGTACCTCTGCGACTCTCCTGGTTTATGACTCTGGCTTCGGCCTGGAATCTGACTCTGCTACTGTCTACTGTTTTTATACCATTTCTGCCTGACTGGTTTAGTCTCGGATATCATTGCCTCTGTGTCCTGTATTGGAACACCTTTCTGGCGACCGTCCTGCTCTGGTCATTGCTCCTATTCAGACAGTGCCTCCTGGGCTCTGCTATAAATCCAGATCCCTGTATAGGGGTAAAGGGTATCAGTGTTTCTCGGGGTGCTGTCTGACTGCAGTCCAGACCGCAGGCAGACATCACACCATACTGGTAGGGAATCTAGATTGCTAGCCCCATTGGGGACAGTGTCAATAATGTCTGTAAAGTGCAGTGGAATTAATGGTGCTATATGAATGAGTAAAAAAAAATAAGTTCGAGTCAGTTCAAAGGTGGCAAATAGAGTATTACAAGGGATGGAAGTTCTCTCCTATAAGGAGAGGTTGGAACAATAGAGCTTGTTCACCTTAGACACTTCAGAGAAAATATTATTTATATGTTGAAATACATGTGTGGACAATACAAGGAGCTTGTTACATTGAGGCAAAGAAGAATGCTTATATGTAGAGATAATCAAATCTTTTGTAATTCAAATTTGCCAGGTATGGCAAATTTTTCAAAAAAATCTGATTTGTATTGTAAATTGCAGGTATATAAAACCGCTATAAAACCGCTAAAAATAAGCTGCACAGTCATTTCTATGCATTTTGCACTTTTTGTGCACATTGATGAGTTTTTTACCGCGAAAAAAACGCATCGCGGTAAAAAACGCAGCATGCTCATTAATTTTGCGGATTTTTCCGCGGTTTTGGCTTCTCCCATGCGTTTAGAAACCGCTGCGGTAAAAAACACATCAAAAACGCATCAAAACCGCGCAAAAACCGCCGCGGAAAAATAGGTGCGGTTTCTGGGAAGGGATTCAGGTTTTTGTGCAGAAATTTTCTGCAACGTGTGCACTTAGCCTGAAGGGAACTGAATACTAGTCGTACAGGCGGGTCCTCGGCAGCATCTCCTCACATGCTACCCTGCAGTGACAGGTCTCTCCCCGCATGTGCAAATAGGCACCGACCAGTCAATCCAGGGAAGTGAGTGAGGAGAAACCACTAGGGACCCGCCTGTTGGACTAGTCTCTAGAGCTGCTCTGTCCCTGGCGGCTATTGAATTATGTATTTCTCTGAAATGTATTTCAGAGTTGAACATAAATGGCTGGAATCGTGCAGCCAGTGCCTAATAAATGCTGACCACAGATCGGGCACCATGTATCAGCTGTCTGACTCCCTTTAAGTAAGTGCAGAAAACCCTTTACTAGAATTAGCATGCCGGATGCTGTAGTACTGGTCGGGAACAGTTAGGGAACCTGACAGAATCCCTTTAATAATTGGAATATATTAATGCACTCTACCCCTTTGCATATAGAGACAGCTTCTCTGGACAGGGACTTTGGATACGATACAGTCTGCTCCATGATGGACTGAAATAACTCATCCTCATCTTCTCCATCAAATGGGGGCTGTTGTATCATAAAGAGAAAATAAACATCAACTTTAATGGCGGTTGTCCAGAACTGTGACATAGATAAATTCAGCAGTTATCAGCTCTGGCGGCATCTGTAACAACGAATGGACCGGGATAACATGGTTCTGTACACTGTCTAGTGGCTGTTCCTCAGCTCTGATAGGACCCTCACAAATATGATATTGAAGACCTATCCTAAGAATCAGTCATCAATATCATAATCTTGGACAGACCCTAAAAAAAATGTGTAATGATCAAAAAATATAAAACATGGATACAAGAGAATATGCAATAAATCTGTGAATATTTTACAAAGTGGAAAAAGAAACTTGACTAAAAAAAGGCAAAAACTATTACCCATAAATTAAAGATCAGGTCAGCGGTGATCACATAGAGCCCAGAGGGACACATGCAGTATCGGAGGCCAGTAGAATGACTACATTGTCATTTTTTAATTTTTAACATGCTTAGCTGTTTTCAGTCTTCCCTCAATAATGTCAGAGTAAAATGAAGAGCAACATCACGATGTGATCATACAACTTACCTGTCCTGCCAGCATTTCATACAGTAAAACCCCGTAGGACCACCAGTCCACTGACTTCCCATAGGGCTGATAGGCAATAATCTGAAAAGAATGCAAATTTTGGGATCATGAAATCAGCACGAGCTATTAAATGCTGTACAGATGTAACCTCAGCTATTTCTAGAATATTGCTGAACAGTCTGTTTATCTGCATTCTCCTTCTTACCACAAGAAATATACAATAACAACAGACCTGAAAAACAATTCTATTATACCAAGGTGTGGCAGCTTAAAATGATTGATCGACACTTTAATATTGATAGCCTAACCTTGAGAAAAGTCGAGAAATGACTAATACCAGATCAGTGGGGTGCGATACCCAATAGCCCCACCAATCAGCTGTTCCCAATGCCAGTAGTGGCAAGATGTGATGATAAGTTGTGCAGCGCAGCAGCCCAGCTCTGTCAACTGTATAGTGGCCAAGCCAGGTACTACACATCCACCTCTATTAAAATAAATAGGATTGGATCGAGGGCATCTAGCTAATTGGCGGGGCTGCTGTGTTGCACCACCTACCCAGTTTTGATGTCCAATCCTAAGTTTAGCCAATTAATATTAATATACTGGACAACTCCTTTAATACATATGCCATTAGAATTTAAAGATTCATTTAACTAATTTAATATTTTATTGGCAACATGTTTTTTTGCAGTATATTGGAACTTAAAGGGGTTTTCCAGGATTAACTTACATTTCTACAGTACATATAGTTACTTAAGATTGATGAATTTTGCAGTGTGCAATGTGCACACTGTCAGGATTCCCTTGCATTGCATACTGGTGGTCACCAGCAACTTTTCCTGCTTCTATGTTCTATTGAGTGAAGCTAGTCGGCAAGTTACAGCAACTATGTTTTCCCGTGACAACCGCTCAGAGGAGTCCTGACAGTGTGCATATTGACAATCTGAAATTACATAAAGTAACTGCAGAAATGTGTTTGCTTTTATCAAATTATGGGTTTATCACTAGAGCGTCAAATATGCTGACTACAACCCAACATATTGAAAAAGTAAAGGGACTGCAAATTGCAAGTATGAGAAAAAGAGACAAAAAGTGAGCAGAGTTTATAGGGAAGAACTTAGTGAGAAGCTGAATGACATCTGCTTATTTTATAATATTAGTGGGGGTCAGACACTTATTTCTGATCCTATGAATAACTGGTAATTTGCCATCAGAGCCACGAGAGAAATGAAGGTATTGTAGAGAATTTGGTTTTGTGTATATGTCCCTGTCCGACAAGTGTTTATGAAAATGTTCAGCCTCTAAAACAGTAAGGAACTTGACTAATTAACTAATCAAAATAGTCTTTTGATGCTTTTTTCATCATAGTAACCATGCAAATGCGTAGTGTTTCAACAGTTGCTGTATATTATGGGGACACAATACCTGTAGTGACATAGAAATGCTCTCTAATGAAGATCACATTGCCCGGCGCTCTTCTTCTACAAGTCTTCTTTATCACCGCCACTACAGCGACTCCATATACAATCATAAAGCGCATGTAATTAGATTCTGCAGGGGTTTTATTAGCAATCTTTATAATGTAGGAGAAGCCATTGTACTATGCAATAATCTTCTAACGAATCATAAATGTAAAACTTATTTACTAGCCATATGAGGAAAGATTGCAATAACGCGTCCGCCTTCTGTTTTATCCTTTATTGCCGATTTTATTACCATGCACATTATGAGCCTTATTTAGTGAAATGGTACACAGTCAACCTACTGTATGTATATCAGGTTTTAGTAGTACTCAGCACTGAAGCCTATGAAATCTTATTGGTTTGTTTTGGTTTCAGTATATAAATCCGATCTTCCGACCAACCTACAATTCAACCACAATTTCTTGGGATGATATTTTCTGCTGTAAGTTAATTATGTTAATCTCCCAGTTATACTGCCTTAAATAATACCAATATAGAACAGTGAAGCTGATACAAACACAGAAACCCCCAATTATCAGGCAAAGAAAATGCTCTCTGCCCTTTCTTTGCTCCTCAGTGTGACATCATTATGTGGCACTATGTGAATAGGACACCTACAGTGGTCAGGAAGCAGCGTCAGAATCCCAGACTCAATCATTATATTTTACTTTTGAAAATACAAGTGTCAATCTGTAGTGATAACTATAAAGCTTTACCACATAGGGCTGCAAATTATAAGACTACAACATGTTTACACCACTTATGTGGGTTATCATCCTCAAAATCTCAAGCATTGCACTATTTATGGTGAGCCCATCTAGGCAGGATTTGTTTTGCGCATCTTCCTTTTGCCCTTTTCATGAGAGGTGGTATTCGGGTGGTCCAGAAAAAGAGAGTACTCCAGCCATTTTCCAAATATAATGCTATGTTTTATTCAAAAAAAATAAAAAGATAGACATGTACAAGTATATCCAAACTTCAAAGTTCTTTCCTACACATTTCGACCTGCAACTCAATCCTTAATCTTGGATAATGGGAACTGAGCTGCAGTCTGAAACGTGTAGGAAAGAACATAGAAACTTGAATATACTTGAAATTGTCTTTTACATTTTTTTAAAAAACTTTATTTGGAAAACGGCTGGAAGACTCTCTTTTTCTGGATCTTCATTGTGTTACATCAAGCATGAGTGCAGAGAATTTGTATTAGCCTCAATGAGGATGAGTGGGTTTTCCTATATCATGGTATGTGGGTGGCACAGAGAGAGTTGATAGACATGGTAGAGCAAATTTTACTCCATAACCTAAATTCTATTGTATCCAGATGGGGAACTGACAAGAGGACTTGGAAATGAGTTTCACCAAAGGACCTGCATGTTCTTTATGTGCAATACACTTCCTATGGATGCTAAAATGACAGCTACTGGTCAACAGATAACGGCCCTTTAAGAAGGTGTGAGCCATGCTTTTCAACAATTTTTAATATAGATAGACTGATAGATAGATACAGGTGTTTTCTAGAGATGGGGTGGGTCACCCTTTGCACTTGGGCACTATAAGCTCCTATATAAACCAGACACTGGATGGGACCAAGCTTTTTGAACAAGATGATGGATGGAGGCAGAGTCTTGCTAGATGACATAGCGGTTCCTATAACAACAGTGCAGAGATACTAAGTCAAGTAGACTATGCTCATCCGACGAGGTGTAGCTCCAGCAAGACTGATGTGCAGTCATATGCAGTAATATGTGAAACATATGTGTCAGTTGTGGTTAATAGTGAGAAGATCAAACAAGAGAGCCAGCGAGGACTATATAAAAGTGACAATTGCGTGGTCACATCTGCGGAGAATGCCATGAGGTAGAAACAGTCTGTGAAACATATCAAGAAATCTCCCTATGAATGGGTCATTTAAAAAAACAGAAAAGCCTTTCACCATGAGCTAGACTGAAGTGACATCTACTTTAACTACACTGAGTTTGCCAGCCGGGCCTCTGAACTGCGGTGACCTATGCACTCTCTGAGCTCAGAGCTGCACCATGAGATTTTTTTCTCTCACGGTGCTGGGCTGATCATACTGAAGGTCACCGCAGTTCATGGGTCCAGGTGGAAATGCAGCCTTAGTGACCTGCTGTAACCTCAATGACTTCAACGCTAGTCACTGATGATGCACTTGCGGCAGCTCAATCCTCAGTGTTTTTCAGCCTGAACGGTCGCATCTTGGCACCGTCCAGGTTGAAAATTATCCCCAGACATAAATTACAGCGTTGGACACAACGATGGACAGGTGAGGGATATGGTTGTTTTTTATTTTTGTTTTAGTACAGGAGTCGAGGTCTACAATGGAAAGGGCATTAGGTGATTATAATTGTATTTGTTATTTTTAAATAAAGAAGTAAAAGTGTGCTGTTTTTTTAATTTCAAATAAAAGTCTTTATTCTGATTGTGTGC
Source organism: Dendrobates tinctorius (assembly GCF_039654945.1). Classification (NCBI taxonomy): domain Eukaryota; kingdom Metazoa; phylum Chordata; class Amphibia; order Anura; family Dendrobatidae; genus Dendrobates; species Dendrobates tinctorius. The sequence continues at coordinate 92,419,556 of NW_027361696.1, read as the reverse complement.
TTATTTATAATATAACTATAGCGGAATAGGGCAAGCTAGGGCACCCCTAGTGTTAGGGACAGGGTAGGAGCCTCTGGTCCCGGGCCACCTGCCAACCGAGTTGTGACATTTTTTACCTCTGATCACAGCTGCAGGCTCACACTGCATTTGGCAGTGTGGGAACCGTGGCTGTCTGACCGGTGGTAACGATTTTACCTCCAGAGGCAGTGTACTGTATATGACAGCGCAAGAAACACTTGCTGTTCGGGGTGCCAAACCCAAACAGTATCGACTTCCTGGTGAAGTCCGTGTTCGGGGTCTGTGCCCCAACATTAGGTGTTACAGACCATGAACTTTATTGTTTGGGTTTGTCCATCTCTAGTCTTAAGGTTATATAATTTCTAATTTGTAGTGGACCACATTAATTAGCTGCCAGTACATGGCATGAAATTTCACAGACATGAATTAAGGGCTGGTCCACTTTTACTATATGTTAACAATTGTTATTAGGACATGATTCTGTGGCACTTAATAATATATTGGTATCAGGCCGTATTCGCTGCTTTTTATCTACTTTTTTCCTATACCTAACAGGAAATTGCTGTGATTGCTGTGTTTTTTGTTTAGCGCAAAAGTAATATTTTACAATGATTTTTTTTTTTATTAAAACAGAGGGAAGGGTTTCAAACATACAGTGGGCATGTGTTTCAAGAGGACTTGAACTCTTTAGCACCATCTGTTGGAAGCAGCAATCCTACAAGTCACTATCAACCTTTTAACGAGTCTTACAATATGATAAAGGATAAAAGCCAAATCAGAATCTCAGTTTGCAGACACGGTGTTTCAGGCTATTGGCCCTCGTCAGCTCAAAGTATGATCACTGATTGGGCTGGATGAGAGGCTCTGGACTGAGGTCTAAGGGGTAACGTTTTTCCTTGTGGAAAGTCACATACCGCCTCTGGCATGCTAAGGTAAGGAGGCTTTTTCACCATGCAATGCTCCTCTGGAAAATTGAGTATGCAAATTGCATCTTCAGAAACAAAGAGGACTTGAACTCTTTAGCATTATAAAATCCCAACCGCTTTGCTTTAACTGTTAAATGCAAAAGATTTTATGTACAAAAAAATACTGCAAAATGAAATACCAGCGGTGTTTACACTGTGTGGGAACACAGCCTTGCAGGTTCTCTTCCTGCACTTGTTTGTACACTGTTCCTCAGAGACAGAGAAAAATTTGGTTAATTCAACTCCTCATGTTGTAGTCATTCAGTAATTCAACTTGTAATACCAGATAATGCAGAAGAAAACCCTCTGCTGTGGGTATCGCTGCAGTAACTCAGTTGAAAATGGGAAGATCCAGCACTCGTCAGAGGCTTAAAAATCCAGATCTTTCATTAATCCATTTTTAAAACAATATTTATAAAACAGGGCATCAATGACCTTTTCCCAGTCTAAGAATACCAGTCCCAAGCTGTCCGCTTTTGCTTGGATGATTATCAGAAATGATGGGGACCCCACTCCATTTTCTATTTTTTTTTATTTAAATAATTGTAAAAAGCAGACCTCTTTATTTTTGATAACCAGCCAAGATAAAGCTGGAGTCAGTGTTGTTCCTGCTCTGCACAACTATCAGAGATGAGTGCGGTAAATCCTCCCGATGATTTTAATTGCAGACCTTCACATGGAGTGTCTGTTCTTTTATTTTCTCTAGCAACATCGCCCAGGCATCCTCGACATTTCTGGCAGTTACTAGAGTCTGTAAAGTCATCAAAATGTATGAGCCTAGTCAGTAGGCATTATGCAACATCATGAAAAGCATCACATCGCAACGTCTTGACCCCTAACAAAAGCCAGTATGCCCAGGTTGTGGATGAAAACCACAGAAGGGAAGATTGTGTAAATCTTTTGCCGAACTCTAATATCTAATATTTACCCTTAGTTAGTTCCTTAACACCACAGTTTTTAGCCAGTCAAGAATGCACAATAAAGCACTGCTATATTACTATAGCGCCACGCCTTGTGCTGAGTGACACACATGTATCAAATACTAAGGTAAGGCTAGTTTCACACTTGCTTTTTTTTGCAGCGCGTTTTTCCCGCAAAAAAACGCATTGAAAAAACGCATACATAAGCATACAACTGCTGCGTTTTTTTCAAGCATTTTTATGAGCATGCATGAAAAAAACGCAGCGTTTTTATGCGTATGTATGCATTTTTAGCGCGTTTTTACCGCGTTTGCGTTTTTTTCCAACATTTTTAGGTGGCCCCTCACACTACCCAAACCATGACTTTACTAACCCTAACCCTGACCCTAACCCTAACCCTAACCCTGACCCTAACCCTTAACCAAATCATACTTAACCCTAACCCAAACCCTAAACCCTAACTAACCCTAACCCTAACCCTAACCCTGACCCTAACCCTAACCCTAACCCTGACCCTAACCCTAACCCTAACCCTGACCCTAACCCTAACCCTAACCCTGACCCTAACCCTTAACAAAACCATACTTAACCCTAATCCTGACCCTAACCCTGACCCTAACCCTAACCCTGACCCTAACCCTGACCCTAACCCTTAACAAAACCATACTTAACCCTAATCCTGACCCTAACCCTGACCCTAACCCTTAACAAAACCATACTTAACCCTAACCCTGACCCTAACCCTAACCCTGACCCTAACCCTGACCCTAACCCTAACCCTAACCCTGACCCTAACCCTTAACCAAACCATACTTAACCCTAATCCTGACCCTAACCCTGACCCTAATCCTTAACAAAACCATACTTAACCCTAACCCTGACCCTAACCCTAACCCTGACCCTAACCCTAACCCTAACCCTGACCCTAACCCTAACCCTAACCCTGACCCTAACCCTTAACAAAACCATACTTAACCCTAATCCTGACCCTAACCCTGACCCTAACCCTTAACCAAACCATACTTAACCCTAACCCTGACCCAAAACCCAACCCTAACCCTGACCCTGACCCTAACCCTAACCCTAAACCCCCTTAACTAACCCTAACTCTAACCCAAACCCCTAAATTCCATGGTTAAAAAAAAAAACGCATATGCAAAAAAACGCTTACATGAGCATGCCAGTGCGCACATATGCGCATCCATAGGCTATAATGGCCATTTTTAGCGCAAAACGTGCGCATATGTGCGCATGCGCTTTTTTGCAGGGCCAAAAAATGCAACATGATGCGTCTGGAAAATCCAATCGCACACCCCAAAAAAACGCAGCGCATGAAAATCGCATACATGCGCTTACAAGCGCGCAGGTATGCGCACCCATGTTAAATATAGGGGAAAAAACGCATGCGCAGGTTAGCGTTTTTTTCCAGCACTAAAAAACGCAAATGTGAAACCAGCCTAAAGAGAGTCAGCCCAACAAATTAAACAGTAGACAAAAATAACACAAAAATATAAAATATCTTATGGCTTGAAACGCTACAAGCTTATTTTAATGCTTGGTGACACCTCTGTATATAACTTGATCCTTTCATTTCATGTGTGATTGTGTGACTTCAGGTTCTATTTCTGAAAGCCCGGGCACCACATAGTCATGCAGAGTGACGCTGAGCCCAGTGCCCACACAAGCGCAGAACTCTGTGCAGTACTAAACAGTGGTGCCAGCCCTTATTCACCATATAAAAGCCAAATGTGGGTTCAATTAACCCCTGTCTGGTCGGTATTCTCCTTCAAACCGTTTGTATAACATTATAGGAAAGCACAGCAGACTACCTTTTTCTATGCAAGGGGCTGTTGATAAAAAAAATCCTCTTTGCAGTATATGTTTTTTTTTGCAATGGGATGGGTCCCTATGGTGGGTGGATGGCTAGGCATTATTCCTGACTATGTATACCGTATACCTCAAGACTGTGTGCATTCAACAATGGCCATAAACTGTCATGGGTGTGTCTGCAGAAGATCTCAGCGGTTGGCAGTGCAGACTAGTGACTTCTCTCCGGCTCTAATTGTGTCACCTTGATCTGGGTGTTTATAAGTCTCAACTTCCAGTTTTCAGTTGCCAGTGATATTTCCTGTTTGTGCTTTCCTGTTGAGGCTTGGAGCTGTAGCAGTCTGCTATCATCCTCTTTTGAGTACGTTGGTGTTTCACTCTGAGTCTACTCAAGCTAAGTGTCCCCCTTGTTTCATTTATCCTAGCTGTCTTTGGATTTAGTGGGATTGACCAGCATTCATCCTGTCTTTCCCGGTGAAGGGCTTAGGGATTAGGTATCCTGCTTAGCGATAGGTATGGAGCCAATATAAGGATGATAGGACAGACAGAATTATGTTAGATCTGTCTAGGGATGTCCACTCCCCCCTTCCCTAGTGTTTCACTCCTCTCATTAAAGTTGTTATCCTCTTCACATATTCCAGTCATCATATTACTTAACACTGTGTACTTACAATTGCTTATTTTGCCTTTCTACCCAGCTAATTGTTCTCTTTCAAATTAGGTCTATGACATCACGTGATTAAAATCTGACTAGCTGAATCCTTCTAAGCTCTATGTAGAAACAGGAGGACAATTTCTCTGCATAAGTCATACGTCACTGCAAAAGTCACTGGCAGGGGGAGGAGGGAGTAGCTCAGTCAAGAGTTAAAGAGCGGAATGATTTTTGCAGGGACTTAAAACTTCTTGCTTCTACATAAAGCAGAGACAACAGAAGAATTAGCTGGGTTGGAAGGCAAAATCAGCAATATATTAAGAGGCTAAAAACTTTGATGGGAGCCTTCTTTAAGAGGAGGAGAGCTGCTGTGTGGAGCACCTGGAACAGAGAACATCATTGTGGAAGCAGCGTTTGTCACATACAACGCTCTGGACCTACTTCAGGTATAGAGGCATACCATCAATCTCTTTATTCCAAGATACCTGTAGGAGTCCCAGAAAGCTTATTGTGGCAAAGGTTGATACAACAAAGATCTTCATTTCCCCAGGCACTTCACGCTGTAACTCTTCTCTTCTCCCGAAGCTATAATGACAGGAGGTAACAGGAGGAAAGAGTTTTCAGAGTGATCAAGTGAGACACATCATCTCACCAGATTACACTGAAAATGCTAAATTTGACTTTATCTTGGGGCTTTAGCTTTTTCACCTCTATAATGCTGCCTTCTTATAATTGGGTAATGTCATACAGGAGAAAAGTAAATGCCCCAGAGAATAAACTTTGGTTGAAGTGGAATTTGCATATGAGGCACAGCAAAATTTAGTAGCCAATATTTCCACAACAGAGTGGTGAAAAAAATAAGAGAAAAGCATTTTAATCAGAACTTGAGATGCTTTATGATGAGGAAAGCAGACGCAAATATACAGTAATAGTAGAGAACGGTCCTCTTTAAACAAGAAGGATTGTAAATGCCGCTCGAATACACAGGATGTATCTTGTGATTACCAGTACAGGGTAATACAAAGTCCCAGCACCATTAATCACATTGGACTTTCTACTGTGAAAATATACAAGTCTATATAAATTGTTTGCCTTTGGATCACATGCTCAGCAGATACAGAGAAAAAACAAAAAAGTTGTTAATGTTGATACAGCAAAGATTTCTTTTCCAGTGCACATATTGTGGGGATTATTTTCAGGCAGCTAGCAGTTTTCAAAATTCAGTACGTTTCTAATCTACAAAAATTAGTAATATTGTAAAAAAAAAAAAATAAAAAATAAAATAAAAAAACCTTAGTCATGAACAGTCTGGATCATTTCTGGAGCAGTGCAGGGACTGTAACTTTGGATAGATGTGTGAAAGATCTACAGAATACACCCAATAGCAAGTGTATGCAATAGCACCGCATATAACTATATACTATCCTAAGGAGTGTAACATACAGAATAAACACAAGTAACGCATACATGGTGAAATCAGACAAGCAATGTTCAGCAAGAAAACAGTCAATTACTTTTATTTTGCTTCCTTTACTATAAGCCAAATTACTCAATTGTTAGAGCACCCTATTCAATCAAATCTGCCACCAAATTTTTTACCACCTAATCTGAGATACGCATAATGTAGGAGCAGAGACCCTGATTCCAGTGATGTTTCACTTACTGGACTGCTTAGTGCAGTTTTGAAAACAATCAGTTTTATCAGCAAGAGATTATCATTAAAGGATTAGTAAACCTGCTGACATGTAGTCCTCAACATTCATGAGCTCTGTAAAACCCCACCCCCACCATTGATTGGAAGCTTTCTGTCTATGTACAGTGTACACCAAAAGCTGCCAATCAATGATGTGGGCGGGGTTATACAGAGCTCAGCATTCAGGGAACTGCTAGATCTGTAGCACAGAAAACAAAGATTTAATCAAGATGGCTGCAAGCAGCCCAGTAAGTGATACATCACTGGAAGCAGGCTCTCTGCCCCTAAATTCATGCTGATCCCACTTTAGGTGGTAAAAACCTACTAGCAGATTTCCTTTAATAAATATGAGTGCTCGCAAGGGCTATTGTAATGCCCAATAAGTTGAAATTAGCAGAGGTTCCTTATGAAATTAAACAAGAAGATGAACCTATTAAAATTAATTTGTTGGAGCTTTCCAGTTGGGGCCAATAGTATTTCTACACAGCCGTATGATTTCTATGTATCCTTGCTCAGATGTACAACATCTCTATGTAGTTGTAGTTGATACGCTGGCAATCCTGATTTTTTATGCCATCTGCTGTTTTTCATGGGTATTTCAGCAAAATCTAATTTCCCTTGCAAGGTAATACACATGCTAGTTATTCAGATAGAACATGACAAGTACAAGATCGAGGAGCAAAGGAGAAACAATGTGAAATAGGCTGTAGCTTTTATTTTACATTTCCTGTGCTAATGAATCTCCCCTGTGGCCTTCTCCTGCCTAACAGAAGCCCGAGGTGATCCAAGAACAGAAAAATGTATCATTCTATCTCCCAAAACAAGAGACGGGAATGGTCTCATATACCCTTTGGCTTCAAAACCATTTGTATCACAAAATGGATTGCTACGGTAGGGGAGAAATTTACAACTTCATTTCCACGGCTGTGTTACCTTGATATAGATCCACTGGTCTGTGCAGGAGATGGAATGGTCTGTGGCCTTAAGAAGAAATTCACTGTTTTATATGTCATAATCACTGCAGAAAAACAATGTAAAAGAGGGGTCTCTAGTGATGAGCGAGTATACTCGCTGCTCGGGTCTCCACGGGCATGCTCGGGTGTCCTCCAAGTATTTTGACGTGCTCGGGATTTATTTTTTGTCGTCTCAGCTGCATGATTTGCGACTTGTAGACAGGCTGAATACATGTAGGAATTTCCTAACGAACAGGCATTCCACACATGTATTCAAGCTGTCCAGCAGTCACAAATCATGCAGCTGAGGCGAGGACACCTAAATCTCCGAGCACGCCAAAATACTCAGAGACCACCCGAGCATGCTCAGAGAGACCCGAGCAACGAGTATACTCGCTCATCACTAGTCTCTAGGAATAAGAAAATTTCTGACTTAAAAAAGAAATGCATGTATATAATGTAATGTATGTGGGTGAGATAAAAACTTTCATCAGTCGGGTAATATTAAATCTTCTGTTTTCCTCACTGTTTTGTCAGAACTTTCTGGTCGCTGTCGCTGTCTCACCTGTCTTTGCTATGCAGGTTTCAATCTGTTAACTCTGTTCTTTGCACTGATGAGGGGCAACATCCTGAAACATTGTGTCTGCAAATTGAGTGTCATGATACCAGTGCTGGTGGACCGGGGTTAATGGTTTGATCTCAGTGCAGACTCTTACCTGCACACCTGGGACTTATTATGGTGGCCTCTCATTGGTTCTGGGAAAGCTTCTTATTGCCCCAGGAAGCTCCCATCCCCCGTCAGTTATACTTTCGTCCTTGGCATTGTGTAGTGACCCCTGAATGTGTTTGTGCTGTGTTCTGGTTGCTTGATTCTCTGTGTACTACTCGGTCTGTTCTCTGGATATTGCTTTGGATTCTGCTTGGTACCTTCTATGTCTGTTTGGTTTTGACTTCTGCGCTGGCCCTGATTATCCATTCTGTCTCATCCCTGGTACTTTACTGCTATCTCTGTGTATGACCTCCGTTTTGCCTGACTCTGAGTATTTCTGTATAGTGTCCTGCCATCTCTGAAAGCAGGATGCTAAGCCCTGCCCCCTTGCAGTCACGTGACCGTAGGTCCTTCACTGCTTGCTAAACTTCAGCGTCCAAAGGTCCTGTGTATCTGTACTTTCCGGCTGTACCTGACCCCGGGCCCCCCTACAGTGCAGGTGAGTCCCTGCTCAGCGGAGGCTGCACGCTGGCGCTGGCAGGATCCTGACATTGAGATTCTGGATCGGTTTTTATCCTAAGTCATATGGCAAGGCTCGTTTAAGGATCGACATTGACTTTTAGGATTGTTAGTTCCAATACGTGGCTTCTGGAGATCTCTAGCTGTTTTTCTAAGGGCTAATCTTGTGCTTTTCTGCCCTTAGCCTTGGGGGGACAGTAGTTTGAGCAGGGAGAGTGGCAGACTACAGATTCTAGGCAGGACATATGGCTTTTAAGTCTGTTACTAAATATCCGCTGCATGTGACCACATTCCTTTTCTTTTGGGTGAAAAAATTGACTACTGTCATCCATAGAATATTATGTGCCTTGTGTTACATATTGGTTTTATATAACATTCAAAAAAAATTCATAAATTTTTCTGATTTTCTTTCTTTTTCAGAATTCAATTAGTCATCCATAGAGTATTACGTGCTGTCTGATAAATGTCAGTGGTATGTAACATTTCAAAAAAGCGTTGAAAATTTTCCTGGATTCAATTAGTCATCCATAGAGAATTACATACTTTGTGCTACATTTCGGTATCATGCAACATTTAAAAAAAGTTTTCAATTTTTTTTCTGGATTGAATCAGTAATCCATTCAGTGTATCGTGCTTAGCGGATGACAAAGCGACAAAGATAGCAGAATCCTGCGAGACTCCCGAGAGAGCATGGAGCATCAGTAGTAATATCAAAGAAAGTCTAAGCTGGCACGAAAGCAGAGGTGGAAAGAACCTGTGGTTTAGAACTGGCCGCATTCCCGGAACCACTGAGGCCCGATCCAAGGCACCTTCACTGCTAGGGTTGTTACGGATTGCAGACATGAGATCCAGGATCCAGCAATTAGTGAGCAGACTGTGGGGCTTATGCTGATTGGAAGTGAGCCACAATCTGGGCTGAAGATATGCTAGCGGGCCTGCTAGCCGCAAGGTATCAAGAATTGGCGTCCCGGGGGAAGGTTGTTAATGTACGACAGGCAGAAGAGATAGGGGTCCAGAGAAGGAATGAATATTAATTTCTTTTAAGTATTGGTACACATGACCGCCGGCAGAAGCAGAAAGTCGGTGGCTGACACTATGTGCTACTGAAGAGCAATGAATACTCACTGCTCTCTTTGATGAACAGTCCCAGCGAGTATTCCAGCAACTGTGCTCTGCTTGTGGTCAGCGCATGATGTCCCTACCATATGCTGCTTACAAAGAGCTGCTGGCAGCAGAACAAGAAGCTGCGAGGGAGCGGAGGAAGGTAAGTGTAATGGTTTGTTTTGTTTAAACTTTTCTGATGGGACCATGCATCCCAAGACCGGGATGGAGCCAATCATACCAGAATAAGGATGAGACCAATTCTACCAGGAACAGGATGGGGCCAATCATACCAGAATAAGGATGAAACCAATTATACCAGGAATGGGATAGGGCCAATCATACCAGAATAAGGATGGGACCAATTATACAAGGAATGGGATGGGGCCAATCATGCCAGAATAAGGATGGGACCAATCATACCAGGAGCATGATGGGGTCAATCATACCAGGATAAGGAAGAGGCCAGTCATACCAGGATAAGGATGGGGCCATGTATACCAGAACCGGGATGGGGCCAATTATACCAGGAACAGGATGGGGCCAATCACACCAAAATAAGGATGGGACCAATCATACCAGAAACGGGATGAGGTCAATCATACCAGGATAAGGATGGGGCTAATCTTACCAGGATAATCATGGGGGCAATCATACCAGGATTGTTAGGGTCGGCGGAACGCACCAAATATAAATAATAGTAGGTGCGTTCACCGCCCGGGGTCCACCGTGCGGTAGGTGACAAGACCGCTGCTGAACAATGGCAGATGCACCTAGTAGGTGCAGGACTGCGCTCGGATTAACGTCACCCGAACGCTAAGGGCGGCTCCGTACAAACACAGAGTCGCTTGGAGAACACTAAAGCACAGGCACAGGCCCTGTTAGCGTCACAGAGGCCTGCGTGTGGCGTCGCAGCCGCGAACACCAATAGTTGCTGTTACTACAGCGCAGCGGCAGAGAAAAGCCGCAAGCGTCGGCGCCGAGGACCGGGCGCCGACGGACGCTAGTGTAGGTGAGGAGCAAGTGGCGTGTAGCTTGCCACAACCCTGGAGCTGACTATTCACACTCGGTCACCACTCATAATATCAGAGCGTAGGGATTTCATAATGAGTCAGACACCAGTCCATACATCCATCACCATACACACACAGAATAATATGCTACACTAGCGCATGGCCGAGCCGCCATGCGGGCTTTTTATAGCCATGCGCTTCTGGGACCTTCCAGTACTTTGGGAAGGACCAATCAGATCCGACATAGGACCTGCACATGTGACCCCTGCTCTCCACTGAGAGGACAAGTTGCGGGCATGCCCAGTAGCATGGCACGAGGACTTAGCCTCTGGAGCAGTTCCCTGCAAAGCAGGTTGGGCTACCATTGCTGCACCAGAGGTGGCAGAAACATCCAGGCTCACAGAACGAGTCTGAGGGGAATGCCTGGCTCGCCGTGATTGCTGAGCAGGAGTCTGAGCGGTCAGAGGAGAATGAGAGACCGCAGGATGTCTGGCTCTGGATTCCCGCTGTGCAGTGCCAGGAATCCGACGCCTAACGTTAACCCCCCACCCTCTGAGCCTCACTGTGCTCAAAGGCTGCGATCAGGAGCGGTGCATGAATGTTTTCCACTGGCTCCCAGGTCTGAGCCTCAGGCCCATGACCCTTCCAGTCCACCAAATAAAATTTTTTGCCACGGACAAACCTGCGCCCCACGATGGCGTTAACCTCAAATTCATCAGACGATAAGTCTGATGACCCGGCAGATGACTCAGAAAACCGGACCATGTGAACTGGTTTGAGGAGGGACACATGGAACAGGTCCGAAATGGCCAAATGTGGAGGAAGAGCCAGGCGGTAGACCACCGAGCTAAGTCGCTCGAGGACCTTGAATGGTCCAATGTATCGCGGTGCGAACTTGGGAGACTCGACCCGCAGTTTAAAGTTTCGGGTGGAGAGCCATACCATGTCGCCAGGGGAGAAGCTTGGCACGGGCCGCCGATGCGTGTCGGCGGACGCCCTCATCCTTTCTTTAGATGCCCGGATAGCATCCTGAGTGCGATCCCAAATGTCCCGGGCCTCCACTGCCCAGTCTGCCACCCTGGAGTCGGTGGAGGACACTGGCATCGGGACAGGGACGCGTGGATGTTGACCATAGTTTAGGAGAAAGGGCGTCTGACCAGTGGAATCAGCCACCGCATTGTTTAGGGCAAATTCAGCCCAAGGTAGCAAAGATGCCCAGTCATCCTGCCTGGCAGAGACAAAATGCCATAAATAGGTGACCAAGGTCTGATTGGCTCTCTCGACCAAGCCATTCGTCTCGGGATGGTAAGCGGAGGATAGATTTAGCTCGATGCTGAGTAAACTGCAGAGCTCCCTCCAAAACCGAGATGCAAACTGGGGACCGCGGTCACTCACGATTTTGTCCGGCATGCCATGTAAACGGAATACGTGCTTAATGAACAAGGTGGCCAGACCTCGAGCGGAAGGCAGGCGTGCGAGTGGCACCAGATGCACCATTTTGGAAAAATGGTCGGTGACCACCCAGATGACCGTACTGCCACCAGACTTGGGCAGGCCAACTATGAAATCCATGCCAACCATTTCCCAAGGTCTATCCGCCACTGGCAGGGGAAACAACAGCCCCGCCGGCCTCTGTCTAGAGGGTCTGTTCCGAGCACACGAAACACATGCTTGCACGTATTCCTTGACATCTCGAGCCATATGTGGCCACCAATATGACCTTGCCAGGAGTTCGGCGGTCCGTTTATTACCAAAATGGCCACCCATCCTGGAGGCATGTGCCCAGGCGAGGACCTCCGGCCGTAGCTGAGGAGGCACCAAGGTCTTGCCCGGTGGTACCGATTCGAGAGCAACTGGAGCCACGGTCGTAAAACTCTCCGGCGGGAGAATTAACCGAGGCTCAGCTTCTGCTTCTTCCGCTGAGACCACTGAATGTGAGAGAGCATCCGCACGGACGTTCTTCTCTCCAGAGAGGTAGTGGAGGGTGAAGCGGAATCGGGAAAAGAATAGCGACCACCTGGCCTGACGGGAATTCAGGCGTTGGGCCGTCTGTAGATAGACCAGGTTTTTATGGTCCGTATATACCTGAAAGGGAAACCGGGCTCCCTCCAGGAGATGTCTCCACTCAGAAAAAGCCAACTTCATGGCTAGCAGCTCCCTGTTGCCGATGGAGTAATTTTTCTCCGCCGGTGAGAAGGTCTTGGAATAGAAGAAGCAGGGATGCTTCCGACCTTGAGCATCCTTTTGATAAACGACTGCTCCTGCACGACGGAAGAAGCGTCTACCTCAAGGATAAACGGCTTATCCACATAGGGACGATGTAATATGGGAGCGCCAGCAAAATGTGATTTTATAGCCGAGAAGGCCTTGGAGACATGTTCTGACCAAGCATTGGGGCTAGCTCCCTTCTTGGTGAGAGCAACCAAAGGAGCCACCAGTGTGGAAAAGTGTGGTATGAACTGGCGGTAGTAATTCACGAACCCCAAAAAGCGCTGCACCGCTTTGAGGGAATGGGGTTCCTGCCAGTCCATTACCGCTTGTAGTTTGGCAGGATCCATGGCCAGCCCCTGGCCCGAGATGATATAGCCCAGGAACGGCAAGGACTCCTGCTCAAACTGACACTTCTCCAGCTTGGCAAATAGCGAGTTCGCCCGCAGACGGTCGAAGACCCTGCAGACGTCTCTCCGGTGGGTGGTCAAATCTGGCGAAAAGATGAGTATGTCATCCAGATAGACCACCACTGAGGTAGAGAGCATGTCGCGGAAGACGTCATTGACAAAATCTTGGAAGACAGCTGGCGCATTACAAAGGCCAAAGGGCATAACCAGGTATTCGTAATGGCCATCCCTGGTATTAAAAGCTGTCTTCCATTCGTCTCCTTCGCGAATGCCGATCAGGTTGTATGCACCCCGCAGATCTAATTTAGCAAAGATCGGGCCCCCCGCAACCTGTCAAATAACTCCGAGATCAACGGTAGGGGGTATTTGTTTTTAACTGTGATAGCATTCAGACCTCGGTAGTCAATGCAGGGGCGTAACTCTCCGTTCTTCTACTGTACGAAGAAGAACCCTGCACCAGCCGGTGACACAGATTTTCTGATGAAACCCCTAGCCAGGTTCTCCCGGATATATTTGGACATAGCCTCCGTCTCAGGGAGTGATAAGGGGTAAACACAGCCTCGGGGAGGCTCTGTGCCTGGCAGGACATCAATCGGGCAATCATAGGAACGGTGCGGCGGGAGTGTCTCCGCCGACTTCTTAGAGAAGACGTCCGCGTACTGGTGGTAAGATTTGGGGAGCACTGAGAGATCCGCAGGCACTTCAGTGGAAGCCACCTGAACGCTGCCCCTCAGGCACCTTCCCTCACAGTCCTTGCCCCAGCCCAGTATCCTCCCCGAAGCCCAGTCAATATGAGGGGAGTGGCAACGAAGCCAGGGAACTCCGAGGAGCACCTGATCGATGCCATTGGCCATAACAAGCAGGGACAGAGTCTCCTGATGTGAGGGTGAAATAGAGAGTCCGAGTGGGGCTGTCTGATGGGACACCTGAGACGGTAACGGTGCCCCATTTACCCTAATGGTCAGAGGTTGGGAGAGTAACACCAGAGGGATAGCGTGTCTCTGGGCAAAAGTCGAGGACATAAAGTTCCCCTCGGCCCCGGAATCCAGGGTGACTTCTGCCTCCCAGGTGGAGGACCCACTATCTAACGTACCCCGGAACACCGGTTTGGGTGAAAAGGGTCCCACCTTGGATTGACCACCACCTACGGCCACTGAACGTGGTCGTCCTTTCGGCCGCCGAGGGCATGTGCCAGCCGAGTGGCCAAACTGTCGGCACTGATAACAGCGCACAGAGCTTCGCATCGGACGCGACTTAGTGCCGGTGCGAGACACCTCCATAGGCTCAGAGGAAGGGAGCTCCTGTGCGGGATATATCAGCAGCTCAGTAAAGGTGGGAGCCAAATTAACCCTATGTCTGGATTGCGCTCGTTCCAACCCGCGCTCCGTGAAGCGGAGATCAATGCGGGTTTAAACGGCGATCAACTCCTCCAGACTTGTGGGAATTTCCCTAGTAGCTAGAGCATCTTTTACGTGCTCAGCCAGGCCTCTCCAAAACACCGGGACCAATACTTTGTCCGGCCACTCTAACTCGGAAGCCAGTGTCCGAAACTGGACAGCATGATGGCTAACCGAAAGTGACCCTTGTGTTAAGGATAACAGTTGGAGAGCCGTATCGTGTGTGACCCGTGGTCCCAAGAAGACTTGATTCAGAGCCGCGAGGAACTGAGCAGCTCCCTGTACCACGGGATCATCACGTTCCCACAATGGCGTGGCCCACTGTAATGCCCGGCCAGACAACAGGGAGACAATAAATCCCACCTTAGCCCGCTCTGTAGGAAACCATGCAGCCAGCAACTCCAGCTGAATGGAGCACTGACTAACGAATCCCCTACAGGAGGCACTATCACCCGAAAACTTATCGGGGAGCGGGAGGCGAGACATTGTCGGCAAGGGCAAAAGTGTGGGCGCACGTGAGACAGCCTCAGCGACTGTCTGAGCAGCAGCTAGCACAGCATTCGCAGCTGAGTTGGTGCTCTCAATAGCCGCCAACCTGCTCTCCAGCTGCCGAATGTAGCGCTGCAGCTGCTGCACGTCTGCCATTGCCAGCCAGACCCTGGCGCTAGTGTAATGTTAGGGTCGGCGGAACGCACCAAATATAAATAATAGTAGGTGCGTTCGCCGCCCGGGGTCCACCGTGCGGTAGGTGACAAGACCGCTGCTGAACAATGGCAGATGCACCTAGTAGGTGCGGGACTGCGCTCGGGTTAACGTCACCCGAACGCTAAGGGCTACTCCGTACAAACACAGAGTCGCTTGGAGAACACTAAAGCACAGGCACAGGCCCTGTTAGCGTCACAGAGGCCTGCGTGTGGCGTCGCAGCCGCGAACACCAATAGTTGCTGTTACTACAGCGCAGCGGCAAGAGAAAAGCCGCAAGCGTCGGCGCCGAGGACCGGGCGCCGATGGACGCTAGTATAGGTGAGGAGCAAGTGGCGTGTAGCTTGCCACAACCCTGGAGCTGACTATTCACACTCGGTCACCACTCGTAATATCAGAGGGTAGGGGTTTCATAATGAGTCAGACACCAGTCCATACATCCATCACCATACACACACAGAATAATATGCTACACTAGCGCATGGCCGAGCCGCCATGCGGGCTTTTTATAGCCATGCGCTTCCGGGACCTTCCAGTACTTTGGGAAGGACCAATCAGATCCGACATAGGACCTGCACATGTGACCCCTGCTCTCCACTGAGAGGACAAGTTGCGGGCATGCCCAGTAGCACGGCACGAGGACTTAGCCTCTGGAGCAGTTCCCTGCAAAGCAGGTTACGCTACCATTGCTGCACCAGAGGTGGCAGCAACATCCAGGCTCACAGAACGAGTCTGAGGGGAATGCCTGGCTTGCCGTGATTGCTGAGCAGGAGTCTGAGTGGTCGGAGGAGAATGAGAGACCGCAGGATGTCTGGCTCTAGATAACTGCTGTGCAGTGCCAGGAATCCAATGCCTAACAAGGATAAGGATTGGGCCATGCATACCAGGACCGGGATGGGGCCAATCATACCAAGATAAGGATGGGGCCATGCCTACCAGGACTGGGATGGGGCCAATCATACTAGTGTCAGGATCCCGTCAGCGCTGGCATGCAGCCTCCGCTGAGCAGGGACTCACCCACACTGTAGGGGGGCCCAGGGTCAAGTACAGCCAGAAAGTACAGATGCACAGGACCTGTGGACGCTGAAGTTTAGCAAGCAGTGAAGGACCTATGGTAATGTGACTGCAAGGGGGCGGGGTTTAGCATCCTTCTTTCAGAGATGGCAGGACACTATACAGAAATACTCAGAGTCAGGCAAAACGGAGGTCATACACAGAGATAGCAGTAAAGTACCAAGGATGAGACAGTATGGATAGCTGGGGCCAAGCAGGAGTCAAAACCAAACAGACATAGAAGGTACTAAGCAGAATCCAAAGCAATATCCAGAGAACAGACCGAGTTGTACACAGAATATCAAGCAACCAGAACACAGCACAAACACACTCAGGGGTCACCACACAATGCCAAGGGTGAAAATATAACTGACGGGGGATGGGATCTTCCTGGGGCCATAAGAAGCTTTCCCAGTACCAATGAAAGGCCACCATAATAAATCCCAGGTGTGCAGGTAAGAGTCTGCACTGAGATCAAACCATTAACCCCAGAAGTGCCAGTCCACCAGCACTGGTATCATGACAACTAGGATAAGGATGGGGCAATGCATACTAGGATTGGGATGGGACCACTCATACCAGGATAAGAAAGGGGCCAAGCATACCAGGACTGGGATGGAGCCAATCATACCAGGATAAGGAAGGGGCTATGCATACCAGGACTGACAGGGATCAGGGACCAATTATACCAGGTTAAGGATGGGGTCCTGCATACCAGGGTGGGGATGAGGCCATGCATACTTGGATGAGATAGGGACCCTGCATACTGGTATTGGGATGAGGGTGATCATTCCTGCCAGGATAAGGATGAGGGGACCATTCCTACCAGGCTAGGGATGAGGAGGCATGCATACCAGGATAGGTATGATGGGCCATATGTATCAGGATAGGGATGAAGGGACCATATTTACCAGGATAGGGGATATTAAGTACAGAATTGACCACATTTTTGCTTCAGATTTTTTCCCAAATTTCCTCTTCTAAAACCTAGGTGCGCCTTATGATCCGAAAAAGACGGTAAGTGCATGTAAATTATGTGAACAGAAAATACACGGGTCTTGGTTTTGAAGAAAATTTTGTATAGGCAAAACAGGGATAGCTAGAGAAGTATCTTGAATTGATGGGCAACTTTGTATGTATAATACAGGGTGTACTGTATCTGAGTCCCTAATTTTTGGCACTTGTTGCTTCCTTCATAAATTACACAATATTTCTAATTTTTTATAAAAAATTCAATTTTGGCTACGTAAATTATTTTTTTAAAATCCTTTTTAAATTTTTCCTTATTTACAAGTCATTATACAGGTAAGAATATGTTAGGCGTCAGCTTCCAGGCACTGCACAGTGGGAATCCCGAGCCTTGCCATCGACAGTCTCCCATTCCCCTCCGGCCGCAGTGGAGCCTGCTCAGCAGACTCCACGATCCTGGCATTCTGCCCACACCAGCATTGTGGGTTCAGTTGCTGCTGCCACCTCTGGTCCAGTTATGGCAATGCAGCCTGGCCAGCAGCAAAAGACTCCAGAGTCTAAGTCCTTCCTTCGGTCCACTGAACATGCTCATGAGACGATCTCCTATTGGGGATATGCTCAGGTCCTTCTCCAGTTCTGATTGGTCCATCTGGAGGATGAGGAAGGTCCCGGAAGGGTACGACTATAAAAGGTTTGCATGGCCGCCCCGCCATGCGCTATGATAGACTCTGAGGCTATAGTACTTAGTGTATGTGTGATGATGGATGAATGAGCCTGGTGACTGATGCATTATAATTCCCCATCCTTGGATACTACACATGTGTTAGGGTTAGGAATTGGAGTCAGCACAGCAGCTCTGACACTGCATAGCGCCGCAGTGTTCCTCATCATCTTCCTCTTGCGCCTTTGGCGTCGGCCAGTACTGGCCTTCTGGACCACCGCTACCGCAGCGTCCGCCTAAGTAACGCCGTGCGCCTCAGGAGCGCTTTCCAGCTCAGTTGATAGGCTGGTTAGTGGTGTCCATCAGGGCGGACAGTGCACCCGTACTAAGCGGTGGTTCACACTACCATGACTTGTGACGCTAATATATTGCGGTTGTTCGCCGGCTGGCACGCGCCTCGTGAAGTAACAGGGTTCGTGCCTGTTCACACCAGGTTACTGTTTTTCCACCAGTTTCCGGCTCTCTCCTACATGCCTTCTCCCCATTGTTTTAGCTGCAGTTGGTCACCTCTGCACGGTGGGCCCTGGGCTGCTAATGCACCTTATGTATTATTTCATCTTTGTTATTTAGTGCGTTCCGCCAGCCCATAACAAGAATGCAGCAGTCTTGAAATTGCCAAACTTTTGAAGCGTAATCACTGAACAATCAAGCGTTTCATGGCAAATATCCAACAGGGTTGCAAGAAGCGTGCTGATAAAAAAAGGCGCAAAATAACTGCCCATGAATTGAGGAAAAACAAGCGTGAAGCTGCCAAGATGCCATCTAGTTCAAAGATGAATGTCTTACAAATGGACTACCACTGGTTGGTAGTCCATTTGTAAGACACCCACCTTCGAACTAGAATAACCTTTTTTTACAGGTTCTTGTCCATTTGAGTAGATATCCGGTCATTTCTTTTTTATTATCATTTTTCTGTTTTCTTTTCCTCTCTTAAAACTGTAAACCGGACTTATTTCCTGGAAATGCAAGATAAATCAACAGTCTTTTATACTATGCATATCTTTGTAATATATTCCAATTGAACTGTTAACTATGAGATGTCATTGAACTTTGACACTGTATCATCTGACTTGTTGGCGCTCATTTTTTTGAAATCCAGCGTCCTCTCAAAACTATTTATGTCTGTGATGCTTGTATGTACAGAGTGGTATTTCTTTATGAAGGGGGCATGAGACCCCTGAAACGCGTTGAATGAAACCACTGCAATCGTACAGCATTCTCCTGGAATTTGTCTCAGCGGCAGCGTGGAATATAACTACGAATTCCCTTTGGATATATCAATGAGCTCATCTACTCAGGGCATAGGGTAGGTGTTGAACTTTGAGACCTCATTGAGCTTCCTGTAGTTGTTGCAGACACTCCAATCCACATCGGGCTTTGGTGCCAACACTATGGGACTGGACCAGCTACTGCAAGACTCTTCAATGACTCCCAGATTCAGCATCTACTTCACTCCTTTGAGATCACCTCTTGGCAGGCCTCTGGAGTCTAATAAGGTTTCAGGTTAAAGCAAGCATGAGGCTCTGTGGGTACCTTATGCTTTATGACCTCAGTGAGGTCTGCCGTTTTAACGTCTTTCACGCTGACTTTGGACTTGATCAGCAGACAAAGAGCTTCCATGGGTTCCCTGTCCTGCGAAGGTTTAATCAGATTGACATGGTAAACCTAGTAGGGATTGTCAACATGCTCAGAGTATGATGTAGCAAGTTTGTCTGACAGTGCAGCGCTGACATTTTGTGAAGCATACCTAAGCTCCTGCTTTGCTATACTTTTCAAGATATCAGACTGCAAAAGTGAAATACCCATACTGGGACAAAGTAAAAAAGCAAAAAATAAAGTGAAAAAAATATTGTAAAAACATTAAAAAAAATCACAAAATAAAAAAGTAAAAATATATTGTACCCAGCAATAAAAAATTTTATGAAAAAAAGAGCACATATTTGGGATCTAGAATCACCCAGCCTAAAAAACTGTCCCACTACTTTACCCATTTAATGAAATCCGTAAAATTTGTAGATAAAAAACTGGGCAAAAAACGATGCTTTATCATCATTCCGCCAAACAAAAAGTGGAATAAAATGCAATCAAAAAGACAAATGTAAATAAATGTGGTATCTCTAAAAAGTCATCTTATTATGCAAAAAACTAACCACCACACCGCTCCATCAGCAGAAAAAAAAGTTATCTCTCAGAAAAAAGTGATGCAAAAATTATTGTTTTTTCAGTAAGAGATTTTATTGGGTAAAAGCGCGATAACATATAAAAATGATATAAATGTGGTATCACAGTAGTCATACTGACCCTAAGAATAAAGCTGCCTTATCAATTTTACTACACACAAAATGGCAAAAAAAAAGCAGAAATCATTTCCTAAATTTCTGGATTTTGCTCGTTCTGCCTTCCAAGAATCGGAATAGAAAGCGATCAAAAAATGTCATGTGACCGAAAATCGTACCAATAAAAACGTCAACTTGTCCCACAACAAAGAAGCCAAGACATTACTCTGTTGGCTGAAATATGAAAAATTATAGCTCTCTTTTTTGCAAAAGAAAATTTTTTCAGTGTGACAGCAGCCAAACATAAAAAGCTATATAAATATAGTATCACTGCAATCACACTAACCCAAAGAATAATGTCTTTCTAATTACTTATACTGCATGAAGAATGGCATAAAAAATAAACAAAACCAATTTTTCACCTGCTGTTGATTTGTTTATTCTGCCTCCCAAAGATTGCAGTAAGGCTCGGCTTCCATTTATCCTGCGATGAGCGCTTACAACAGAGTTTCCATGTAAATCTTTAAAATACGTGATTCAGATAGAACCCACAGTGGAAGATTCCCTATTAATGAGGCAGATGGAGGCACTGTGGACGCTTCCTGGCCTATGATCAGGTGGTGACCGTCTTTTTAGGCATGCATAAAAGCACGGTCAGTCACAGTTTTGTGAACTTTTGAAAAAAAAGACAATGATGAGCAGAGGCCAGACGGAGTCCAGAGTAACTCTGCTGCCTCATTATATTGTCAGTGTCTCCTTCGGAAGTTTCATTTGAATTATTTCACTTGGAGATATAGATGGAAACCCCAATGTTAGTGCTCAGCATAGAGCACAGGATAAATGTGATCCCAAATGTTCTGCAAAACGTTCCCAATAAAAGGTTCAACTCAATCCACAAAAAAATAACAAGTCCCTGCTCAGGTGTGTCATCTGTTAATGCAAATACAGGGGGCTTCTTTGCTACTTGTAGTGCAAAGGCATTGAAAAAGTGAAATGGCTCTTCACCACCCCAAAACAAATTCAGCAAATTCTGCACTCTCAAAAGCAAATGCCCCCCTCACTTCTGAGCCCCAGTGTACCTAAACCGCATTTAGCATCCACATGATTGGCATTTCTGTAGCGATGAGAGCCAGCCTAAGTTACAGGTGCATGTCCTCCAGAATCACGAGCTGGACATAATGTATGGGCACTACGACGTACTAGTCATTACATCATACTGGTCACTACAATGGCAGTTTGCAATTTTCACTTAGCAATATGCACTATTGCATTGCTTCTGTAAAACAACCATAGAGTCAAAATCATCACTACACCTGTAGATACATTCCCAAAATGTTGTTACTTGAGGGGGAATTTGGCTGTTTTATCACTTAGGAGCTCTGTATATGCAGTTTGCAATCTATTCTAGGAAAATCTGAGCTCTGGGAAGCAAATAGCGCTCTGTCCCTTCCGAGTCTCACTGTATGGCTAAGCAGTACTGTATAACCACATGTGGGGAATATCTACATTCTGCAGAAATTGTGGGATAAATTTTGGGGCCATTTTTACCCATTTCCCAATGTGAAAATGTCAAATCTGAGGCTAAAACCACATTTTGCTGGTAAAAATTTATATATATTTTTTCTTCACTGTCCAATGGTATAAAATGATGTGACCCACCTGTGGAGCCAATATGATTACTGCACCCCAAGATGAATTCAGAGGCATAGTTTGTAAAATGGGGTCTCTTATGGGGGCTTCAGCTGTTCTTGCACCTTAGGCACTCTCCAATGTGACATGGAACCCTCAATCTAGTCCAGCACAATCTGAACTCCAATATGATCCTTATTCCCTTCACAGCTTTGCACTGTGCCTCAAAAATAGTTTTTGACCACATATGGGTTTATTAGAGTATTCAGGAGAAATTGAACAGCAAATTTTATGGTCCATTTTCTCTTGTCCTAGTGAGAATGAAAAAAATTGGGGCTAAAACAACATTTTTCTGGGAAAAAATATTTTTTTTTATTTTCATAGCTCAACATCATAAATTTTTGTGAAGCGCCGCATGGCTAGATAAATACCTTGAGGAGTCTATTTTTCAAAATGAGCTCATTTGTGGGGGTTTTCCACTGTTTATGCACATCAGGGGCTCTTTAAAGCACAACATGACATCCACAGACCATTCCATCAAAGTCTGCATTCAAAAATGTCACACCTTCCTTTCTGAGCCATGTTGTGTGCGCTCAAACAGTAGTTTTCCCTCACACATGTGGTATTTGTGTGCTCATAAAAAATTGAACAACAAATGTTGGGGTCCATTTTCTCCCGTTACCCTTGTGAAAATAAAAAATCTGGAAGTAAAATTACATTTTTGTAGGAAATATGTGATTTTTTTTCATTTTCACAGCTCTATGTTATGAACTTCAGTGAAGCATCTGGGGATCAAAGTGCTCACCACACATCTAGATAAGTCCCCTAAGGGGTCTAGTTTCCAAAATGGTATTACTTGTGGAGGTTTCCACTGTTTAGGCAAATCAGGGGTTCTGCAATCGCAACATGGCATCCACTAATTATTCTAGCAATTTTTAAATTCAAAAAGTCAAATGGTGCTCCTTCCCTTCCAAGTCCTGTTGTGTGCCCAAACATTAGTTTTACTCCACATATTGGGTATTAGCATACTCAGGAGAAACTGCACAACAAATTGTATGGTGCAATTTATACTGTTAAAAATGCAAACTTTGGGGCTTAAAACAATTTTTGAAAGGAAAAATTTCATTATTCTATTTTCACAGCTGAATGTTAAAAAAATGTCCGTGAAGCACACGGGATGTTCAAAGTGCTCACCACACATCTAGATAAGTCACCTGAGGGGGGGTATAGTTTCCAAGAAAAGTTTGTATTCAAAAAGACAAATATTGTTCTTTCACTTCCAAGCCTTGCCATGCACCAGACAGTAGTTTTCGTCCACATATTGGGTATAGGAGTACTTAGGATAAATTGAGCAATAAATGGCATTTTGCAATTTTTCCTATTACCCTTGTGAAAATTCAAAATTTGGGGCTAAAAGTTCATTTTTGTGGAAAAATTTGATTTCTTTATTTTTATGACTCAATGTTATAAACTTCTGTGAAGCACCTGGGGGGTTTATGGTGCTCAGCACACAACTAGACAAGTTCCCTGAGGGTTTTCCAAAATGGTGCCACTTGTGGGTGATTTCCACTCTTTAGGCACATCAGGGGCTCTCAAAATGCAATATGGTATCCACTAATTATTCCAGCAAATTTTATGTTCAAAAAGTGAAATGGCGCTTCTTATCTTCCAAGCCCTGCTATGCACCCAACCAGTAGTTTTCGTCCACAAATTGGGAATAGGCGTACTCAGGAGAAATTGCACAACAAACTATGGTGCAATTTCTCCTGTTACATTTATGAAAAAGCAAAATTTGGGGTTAAAATATTTTTGGGGAAAAATGTAATTTATTTATTTTCAGGGCTCAACAATATAAACTTATGTGAAGAACCTGGGGTTTTAACCCCTTTACCCCCAAGGGTGGTTTGCACGTTCATGACAGTGCCAATTTTTACAATTCTGACCACTGTCCCTTTATGAGGTAATAACTCTGAAACGCTTCCATGGATCCCAGTGATTCTGATAGTGGTTTCTCATGACATATTGTACTTCATGATAGTAGTAAAATTTAATTCATATAACTTACGTTTATTTGTGAAAAAAATGGAAATTTGGTGAAAATTTTGAAAATTTCGCAATTTTCCAAATTTGAATTTCCATGCCCTTAAATCACAAAGATACGGCACACAAAAAACTTAATAAGTAACATTTCCCACATGTTTACTTTACATCAGCACAATTTTGGAACCAAAATTTTTTTTTTGTTAGGAAGTTATAAGGGTTAAAAGTTGACCAGCGATTTCTCGTTTTTACAACACCATTTTATTTTTACGGACCACATCACATTTGAAGGGGTCTATATGATAGAAAATACCCAAAAGTGACACCATTCTAAAAACTGCACCCCTCAAGGTGCCTAAAACCACATTCAAGAAGTTTATTAACCCTTCAGGTGCTTCACAGGAATTTTTTGAATATTTAAAAAAAAAATGAACATTTAACTTTTTTTCACAAAAAAAATATTTCAGGTTCATTTTTTTTATTTTACCAAGGGTAAAAGGAGAAATTGTACTGGAAAAGTTATTTAGCAATTTGTCCTGAGTACGCTGATACCTGATATGTGGGGAGAACCACTGTTTAGGCGCATGGCAGAGCTCAGAAGGGAAGGAGCGCCGTTTGACTTTTTCAATGCAAAATTGGCTTGAATTCTGATTGGACGCCATGTCACGTTTGGAGAGCCCCTGATGTACCTAAACAGTGGAAACTCCCCACAAGTGACCCCATTTTGGAAACTAGACCCCCCAAGGAACTATCTAGATATGTGGTGAGAACTTTGAACCCACAAGGGCTTCACAGAAGTTTATAACGTACAGCGATACAATTAAAAAATCATATTTTTCCACAAAAATGATCTTTTCACCCCCAATTTTTATTTTCCCAAGGGTAACAGGACCCTAAAAGTTATTGTGCAATTTGTCCTGAGTACGTTGATACCCCATATGTAGGTGTAAACGACTATTTGGGCGCATGGCAGAGCTCGGAAGGAAGCAGCGCCATTTGACTTTTTGGCTGGAATTGAGATCGGACACCATGTTGCGTTTGGAAAACCCCAGATGTACCAAAACAGTGGAAACCCCCCACAAATGACAACATTTTGGAAACTAGACCCACCCAAGGAACATACTGTATCTAGATGTTTGGTGAGAACTTTGAACCCCAAAGGGCTTCACAGAAGTTTATAACGTACAGCCGTACAATTATAAAATCATATTTTTTCCACAAAAATGATCTTTTCACCCTCAATTCTTACTTTCCCAAGGGTAACAGGACCCGAAAAGTTATTGTGCAATTTGTGCTGAGTACGCTGATACCCCACATGTGGGGGTAAACCACTATTTGGGCGCATGGCAGAGCTCGGAAGGGAAGCAGCGCCATTTGACTTTTTTGGCTGGAATTGAGATCGGACACCATGTCACGTTTGGAAAGCCCCTGATGTACCTAAACAGTGGAATCCCCCCACAAGTGACCCCATTTTGGAAACTAGACCCCCTAAGAAACTTATCTAGATGTGTGGTGAGCACTTTGAACTCCCCCAGTGCTTCACAGAAGTTTATAATGCCCGGGCGTGAAAATAAAAAAATCATATTCTTTCCACAAACATGATCATTTAGTCCCCCTTTTTTATTTTCCCAAGGGTACCAGGAGAAAATGGACCCCAAAAGTTGTTGTTCAATTTGTCCTGAGTACACTGATACCCCATATGTGGGAGAAAACTACTGTATGGGCACACGTCAGGGCTCGGAAGGGAAGTAGTGACAATTTGGAATGCAGACTTTGATGGAATGGTCTGCGGGTGTCATGTTGCCTTTGGAGAGCCCCTGATGTACCTAAACAGTGGAAACCCCCCACAAATGACACCATTTTGGAAACTAGACCCCCTAAGGAACTTATCTAGATGTGTGGTGAGCACTTTGAACCCCCAAGCGCTTCACAGGAGTTTATAATGCCCAGGCGTGAAAATAAAAAAATTGTATTTTTTCCACAAACATGATCATTTAGTCACCAATTTTTTTATTTTCCTAAGGGTACCAGGATAAAATGGACCCCAAAAGTTGTTGTCCAATTTGTGTGTCTAGATGTGTGGTTAGCACTTTGAACCCCCAAGGGGTTCACAGAAGTTTATAATGCCTGGGCGTGAAAATAAAAAATCAAATTTTTTTCCCACAAAAATGATATTTTTGCCCCCAATTTTTTATTTTCCTAAGGGCAACAGGAGAAATAGGACCCCAAAAGATGTTTTGCAATTTGTTCTGAGTAGGCTGATACCCAATATGTGGGGGTAAAACACTGTTTGGGCACATGGCAGAGCTTAGAAGGGAAGGAGCACCATTTGACTTTTTCAGCGCAGAATTGGCTGGAATTGAGATCAGACGCCATGTTGCGTTTGGAGAGCACCTGATGTGCCCAAACAGTGGAAACCCCCCAATTCTAACTCCAACCCTAACCCAACACACCCCTAACCCTAATCTCAGCCCTAACCCTAGCCCTAACCCTAGTCCTAACCCTAGCCTTAACCATAGCCCTAACCCTAGCCCTAGCCCTAACCCTAGCCCTAATGAGAAAATGGAAATAAATACATTTTTTTAATTTTATTATTTTTCCCTAACTAAGGGGGTGATAACGGGGGGTTTGATTTACTATTTATGGCGGTTTTTATTTTTGGCAGCAGTCACACGCTAAAAGACGCTTTTTATTGTAAAAATAGTTTATGCATCACCACATATTGAGAGCTATAATTTTTCCGTATTTTGACCCACTGAGTCATCTGAGGTCTTATTTTTTGCGGGACGAGTTGACGTTTTTATTGGCATCATGTTCGGGCACGTGACATTTTTTGATCGCTTTTTATTCCGATTTTTGGGACGCAGAATGAACAAAAACCAGCGTTTCATGAATTTCTTTTGGGGGGTGCATTTACACCGTTCCCCGTGCGGTAAAAGTGATGAAGCAGTTTTATTCTTCGGGTCAGTACGGTTACAGTGATTCCTCATTTATGTCATTTTTTATGTTTTGGCGATTTTATGCAATAAAAAATTTTTTATATAAAAAATAATTATTTTTGCATCGCTTTATTCTGCGAGCTATAATTTTTTTATTTTTTCTCTGATGATGCTGTGTTGTGGCTCGTTTTTTGCAGAACAAGATGACGTTTTCAGCGGTACCATGGATATTTATATGCATCTTTTTGATCGTGCGTTATTGCACTTTTTGTTCGGTGGTATGATAATAAATCATTATTTTTTGCTGCGTTTTTTATTTTTATTTTTTAAGGGGTTCGCTAAAGGGGTTAACTAATGGTATAGGGCCGGTCGTTACAGATGCGGCGATACCAAATATGTGTACTTTTATAGTTTTTTTTATTTTTATTTCCAAAAAATGTATTTATTAGGGAATTTTTTTTTTTTATTTATTTAGCGATTTTTTAAAAATTATTTTTGCACTTTTTTTTTTTTACTTTATTAGGTTGTCCCAGGGGGGACATCGCTGATCTGTCACATCACAGATCACTGTGACAGATCAGCAATCTGTCACAGGCAGTGTGCAGGTTTCCTCCTTGCCTGCGCTTTGTAGGCACTGAGGAAGCCAACTCCCTGCAGGCCCCCGAAGGTCCCCTTCGCCATCTTGGATCCGGGGACCTGTAGTGAAAGAGCCCCCCCGCAGCAGTGCTGCACATTGCGCTGCTGTGTGTGGCTCAGGGAAGCACGGACGGAGCCCCCTCCCTGCCGATGCTTCCCTTTAACCCCCGGTACACCGCGATCGTGTTTGATCGAGGTGTGCAAGAGGTTAACGTGTCGGGGGCGGTCCGCGACTGCCCCTGACACATAGTACCGGGTGTCAGCTGTGATAATCAGCTGACACCCGGCCACGATTAGCTGCGCTCCCCCCCGTGAGCGCAGCTAATCGCGCTAGACGTACTATCCCGACCATGGGCATAGGGGCCCGGCTCCCATGGACGGGATAGTACGTCTGATGTCAGAAAGGGGTTAAAGTGCACAACATACATCTAGATAAGTTCTCTGAGAGGTCTAATTTCCAAAATAGTGTCACTTGTGGATGATTTCCACTGTTTAGACACATTAGCAGCTCTTCAAACCCGTCATGGCGTCCGCTAATTATTCCAGTAAATTTTACATTCAAAAAGTCAAATAGAGCTCTTTCCATTCCGATCCCTGCTGTGCGCCCAGACAATGGTCTTCTGTCACATATTAGGTATTAGCATATTCAGGAGAAATTTTTGGGGTCCATTTTTTCCTGTTACCCTCGTGAGAATGAAAAAATTTGGCTGTAATTTTTTTGTGAAAAAAAGGTAAATGTTCATTTTTTATTTCCACATTCCATTAATTCCTGTGAAGCACCTGGAGGGTTAATAAATCTGCTGAATGTGTTTTTGAACATCTTGAAGGGTGCAGTTTTTAGAATAGTGTCACTTTTTGGTATTTTCTGTCATATAAACCTCTCAAAGACACTTTAAGACATCATACTCACTTGTGAGAGACTTACATGATTCAACCTCTTATAACGTGTGGTTGGTAGTTGGTGCCATTTTTTTAGTTTTCCACTTTTTAATATCTTTGTCTGTTTTTTGTTGCTTTTTGGTAAATAACTTTTTGTACTTTTTATTATTAACTAGCTGAAGAGCCCGGCGCTGCCCGGGCAAAGTAACTAACTGTGGTTAGTTATAGCAAATTATAATTAACCTCCATCCCATAGTCCCGTGCCCATATACCCATCATACATATCCACTATCCCATAGTCGAGTGCCCATATACCCATCACACATCCTTCATCCCATAGTCCCATGCCCATATACCCATCACACATCCTCATTTTTTTCTTTTTGATTGTTTTTTGTTATGTAAACCCCTTTTTTACATGCAAAACACCATAGAATAAATGGTGCTAAAATAATAAATAATAATAATCTGACTACAGCACCTTCCTCCATACATTTGTGGAGTCTCCCAAATGTCTTTTGGCAAACTGAAAATGAGTCTTACAATTTTTGTGTGTAAGTAAAGGCTTTTTTCTGCATACTCTTCCATAAAGGCCACCGCTATAGAGTGTATGCCTTATTTTGTTCGTATGGATAGATCCCCCAGTATCTGATTGGGAACTCTGCTCCTTCAGGGTTATTTTTGGGCTCCGTGATGCCTCTCTGATTACTTCCCTTTTTACCCAGGCTGAGAGTTTTGGTTAACGGTCCTCTCTTGGCAGCTTTGTTTTGGTACCGTGTTCTTTTCATTTGATGATGATGGAATTGATGGCGCTCCGGGAGATCATCAGAGATTGGATTGGGATTTTTATTTTTTAGAACCCAACCCTGACTTGTCCTTGTCAACAACTTTGTCCCTGACTTGTTTGGAGATCTTCTTGGCCTTCATGGTGTTGTTTGGTATTGATGCCTCTTGCTTAATAGTATTGCAGCCTTTGTGGCCTTTCAGAAAAGCTAAAGTGTATATGCTGACAGACCATATGACAATTAGGTTGCACACAGGTGGACTTCCTTTCGCTAAGCATGTGACTTATGAAGATAATTGTTGGCACCAAAAATTTTTAGGGGTTTCATTGCAAAAGGAATGCCTACAGCCTAAAATGACCCCACTGTCACCTCACTTCCACCGGAGCTTCTGTAACCCCTCACTTAATGATTTCTCTGTAGTCATAACAGGCTTTTACCATAAAAATTCCAATTAGATAGGGTGATTTACTCGCTAATTTACCAGGAAAACTGCTGTAACTTCTAAAAGTGACAGTTGACCATACTGAAATTTGGACTGTACATACGTTGGTCCATGAGAAGTGAAAGTGCTATGAACCTCAGTGACAGCGACAAGAAATATCCTCGCGCTGAGTGATCTCACTAACTTGTTGATCCAGATTTTTTCCTTTGGTGCCTCTTGAAGGGTCGGGTATAAGCTATCAAGCCATGAACATTACAGGCACTCCGAGAGAACATACAGTGAGAAATTCAGGCTATGACTCCAGACATCCTGCGGAA
Organism: Dendrobates tinctorius; assembly: GCF_039654945.1. Classification (NCBI taxonomy): domain Eukaryota; kingdom Metazoa; phylum Chordata; class Amphibia; order Anura; family Dendrobatidae; genus Dendrobates; species Dendrobates tinctorius. The sequence goes on along the minus strand of NW_027361696.1, from coordinate 92,389,783 downwards.
TACATTCAACAATATGGAACGGCGCTCACAGTTGGGCTTGGATGTGAGCAGTGGACATTTTCAAAACCTGCTTTAAAACATCAGTTTCTCGTGAACCAAGGTATGTACAGTCCAAATTTCAGTACGATAGTCTCTTTTAGAAGTTTCAGCTATTTTTCTAGCTAAAGGAGTGAATCACCTTGTATTAGGGATTACACTTCCTTGTAAAATTGCTTCAAGTTATGGATCTTCCAAACAGACTTTTATTTAATATTATTTATTTAGTTCAATATTATCTCACACACGAACTGTGATAATTACATATGAACATTACAAAACTGGACCTCTTGATTAATTAAACACAATGAATCAAATGCATTGGGGCCCTATTTTTAAAAAAATATACCATAGGAAATCATTGGTAGCATTTGTATATGGAAATACAGTATATTTCAGTGCAAAAAAATATAAGCTGGAACAAAATATATCTAATATAATATATCTAAATGGTAATAAAAGAGGTTCTGTAAATTGCAAATATACTCAGGAAGCAAATGCAGTTATGCATTATACATTGCCATACTACTCATAGTACATAGTGTATACAATGTGCCATCTTGTGGCTTCCATTATGTATTACAATTGTTAAAATTTGATTTTGTGCAATGTCATAGGTACTTATTCTATGAAATCAAAACAATGTTTTATGAATACATCATACATACTGTAGTGTATGTACCACGCCGATCTAAAGAGTTATGGATTGTGACACAATTTTCATATTTTAACTTTTGTACACTAATTAAGGGGGTGTAAGAATCTGCCATTTTTACCTAGGCCCTCCATTAATAGAATTAAAACGAACTGGAGAACAGACTGATCACCAGTATCACAGTTCCATGTGACCTGTTACCTCAATACCAAGTCATGACATATTAAGGCGATAGAAGGTCTGGAAGTAATTCAAAGTGTGCCATTTACATTTGATGGGTGTTAATGGAATTTCTCAAATGCAGAGGTGTCAATACAAGTGAATGAGGCCATCATTAGACTCAACTAGGGATGAGTGGATCTTTTGAAATTCAAATTCACCAAGCTCATTAAATTTTTCCCAAAAATCTGATTTACATGGAATACATTTGCTGTGATTAGCAATACTGAAAAGCCAGGAGAGGAATATGGAAAGAAAGAGAACACTGAGTGGTTTAATATTGCCCTCTTTGTTTGTCAGTTTGAAGAATAATTAAAAGTGCTGTTACTACAGCATGTCACAGATCAGTCATTTCAGTCACACTGACTATGCAGCTACAGCATGTGACACTAGTCACTTCTCATGGTCAAGCCATTAGTCAGAGTGATCAAGAGTCCAAGGACAGAAGCCAGGAGGGTACAACAAAAACAGAAGGAAGTAATAAAAGCGTAGTCAGGTAACGTTCAGAGGTCAGAGTACCGGGAGGATAACAGATCGGAGCAGAAGGGGTTAAACAGGTGGATGGTCAGAACAAAGTCCAAGGTCAGGCAACAGATCAAGTATACAGAACTCAAGGCACAGGGAAGCACAAACCTCACTTGTTGAATGTACATCTGGCAGTGGACTGGGAGAAGCTGCTCAGTTAAGTAGGAATGGCAATTACCTAGGATAGTGAACACTTGGAGACAGTAGACGGCTCCCAGTCACAGATTGGCTAGTCGAGCTGTCATTCACCACACTGACAGCTCAGCATGCCCCTGAACCAGATTGGATGGCCATGCTGTCAATCAAAGTACTAACAGCTTCAGCACGCCCTGAACCAGATTGAATGTCCGAGCGGTCAGTAAATGCATCCCAGACAACCTGAGGGGTGGAACCGTGGCACAGGACTTCCCTATGTATCACTTGAATATTTGGATTATTATTTACAAACTGAGAATAGCGCTCCCATTTTGAATTTGCTTGAGCACTGAAATAGTACACCACAATTAGATTATGCCTTTTTTATCCCTACGTGGAAAGAGTTTTGCACTCCTATCCCTACATATTGCACTCATAAAATGGCATCACTTAGCTAGCCCTCTTATTTTATACTGCCTATGATAGTCCACCCTAATTGACTGCATTAGACCATGTGATGTGTTACCTGAATAGCAATGGTTCAATTTGCAGAGGCCTGCAAATCTCAGTAAATGTGATTAAAAGTTAATGCCCCATGGATCAATTCACTCATCACTAGACTGAGGAAGCTTTACCACTTAAAGGGAATCTGTCACCTCATTTTTCCCCTATGAGATGCTGTCACTGCCATCAGGGGCTTATCTACAGTATTCTGTAATGCTTTAGATAAGCCCCCGATGTAACCTGAAAGATAAGAAAAACGAGTTATATTATACTCACCCCGGGGGGCGGTCCAGTCCGATGGGCGTTGCGGTCCGGGTCCGGTGCCTCCCATCTTCTAGCGATGACGTCCTCCTCCTTGCTCCTGTCGCAGCTTCTGAGCAGGCGTAATGCTCTGCCCTGTTGAGGGCAGAGTAAAGTACTGCAGTGCGCAGGCGCCAGACCTCTCTCTCCATTTTCCATGATCTTGGGTTGGATGAATGCTTATTTTTTGCATGCCGAGCTGATGTTTTTACTGATACCATTTTGGTGCAGATATGATCTCTTGATCACCTGTTACTGTATTTTAATGCATTGTTGCGGCGACCAAAAAAACAATTCTAGCGTTGATAGATGGGGCGATTCTGAACGCGATGATGCCAAATAAGTGTATGTATGATTTTTTATATTGTTTTATTGTGAATGGGGCGAAAGGGGGGTGATTTGAATTTTTATTTTTTTTATATTTTTTTTAAAACTTTTTTTACGTTTTGCATGGTTCAATAGTCTCCATGGAAGACTAGAAGCTGCAGGCAATAATCTGTAGAAGACCTCTGGTTGTCATGCCAATTCATCAATGACCCAAGATCACGTGACGTGGTAACTGATGGGCAGATTTCCGGCGCGATTGCCAGAAATGCATGCTAAATGCCGCTGTCAGATTTTGACAGCAGCATTTAACGGGTTAATAGCCGCGGGTGGATTGCGATTCCACCCGCAGCTGTTCAAGGCACGTCAGCTGTTCAAAACAGCTGAAATGTGCTGGGAAAGATGTGGGCTCACTGCCAGAGCCCACATCAAAGGGAGGCCAACATCGGTGTACATTTACGTCCGATGTTGGACAGGGGTTAAACTCCCACACCACCACCCCTACACCAGGCCAATTTTTCATTTTTGAGCCTTTGTTGTTTCTTCCTCTTTTTTCAAAAGCCTTACCTGTTTTTCCATTAATAAAGCTGTAAAAAAGCTATTTTTTGTTGAGTTGCAGGTTTGAATTCCATAATTTAATTTACTTCACCATATAATGTACTAAAAAACTGAAGGAAAAAAAAGTGCAGTGAAAAGATGAAAAGAAAATCTGCCATTATTTTTTGAGTTTTGTTTTTACGGTGTTAATTGTGATAACACCGTAAAAACAAAAAGAGTGATAACAAACTATATTTTTTTTATTTATTTTATTTATTGTTTTTGTTATTACTGTTATTAGTAGCATTTTGGGCTATATGCGACTATTTAATCACTTTTTTTCCATTTTTTTCTGGGAGGCAGGTGAGCAAAAACTGTACAATGCCTAATTTACCATATGGGCTCAATAATTTTGTACTTTGAAAGATCTGACTTGTACAGATGAGGTTAAACCATTTTTATGTAGATAGAGAAAAGGTTAATTATATGAACTTTCAGTTTTTTATTTTTCTTTATTTATTTTTACTTTTTTTAATATATATTTTATCAACCTTCCTAAGTCCAAAGGGGCCTTTCTGTGTTTTTATTTTTTTTTTTGCTGAAGGTGAATTATATGAATTTTTTTTTTTTTACTCTTTTTTAATTTTTTTATATAGTTTTTATTAGCCTTTCTAAGTCAAAGTTTACTCCTGAATCTACCTAAAACAAGATATAACATGAATCCCCCATGGGGCCTTTTTGTGTTTTTATTTTTTACAGTGCCCCTCTTTTAGGCCGGTTTCACATTAGCGCATTTTCAGCGCGCGCACGGCCGGGGGTAGCTCCGCCCCCGAGCCGGCTCTCTGCCCGGCATGCCCGCCCCTTGCTTGTAGCGCCGCCTCCTAGCGCACAGCGGCGCCTGCGATCGGCGCACCCTATCTTTAGCATAGGGTGCGCAGATCGTGCGCAGGCCGTGCGCTAGTTGCGCTTTGACCTGTGCTGCGCACTTTTGACGGTGCGCCGTGCGCGCCAAAATCAAACTTTTCGGATTTTGGCGCGCACGGCGCACCGTCAAAAGTGCGCAGCGCAGGTCAAAGCGCAACTAGCGCACGGCCTGCGCACGATCTGCGCACCCTATGCTAAAGATAGGGTGCGCCGATCGCAGGCGCCGCTGTGCGCTAGGAGGCGGCGCTACAAGGAAGGGGCGGGCACGCCGGGCAGAGAGCCGGCTCGGGGGCGGAGCTACCCCCGGCCGTGCGCGCGCTGAAAATGCGCTAATGTGAAACCAGCCTTAGACAGACACATAAACATAGTCTGCTTTGTTTCTGTCCCTGACCGAAATTAGGGAAACTTTAAAAAAAAAAAACACATCATTGCAGTCTATGGTGAGGAACCTAAACACACTACAGAGTGCAGTGTGAACAGGGTCTAAGGGGCGTGCCATCCTTACATTTTTTGCACTTTAATACTGCAGAAAATGGTGAAAATAATAATCTCCTATAAAGCACAGAAACAGATGGGTTCCATAGCAGCACCAGTATAGTGATAAATGATGACGGCTGTTTGGTGCAGATGTCAAATGTGTATATGGAGCTAAGCCCACTTTATACACACTCACCATACAAGTTTTTATGCAAATTAGTTTCCCTCGGCAATGTGGGCAGTGTGATGCTAGCTCCACCCCGACTTTATTCATTGACAGTGCTAGCTTCAGTTGACCCAGTGATTTGAGTGAAGCCATTGGGATTTCAGTTGGATTTCACAATAAACTGTCCACTTATTCTAGGACTGCCATGAATGAATGTATGTTTGCTTGTTTGAAATAATTTAATAAAGATGCAGGCCCAGATTCCAGGAGCTCAGACAGATTTATAGAAGTACAATTAATTACCTCTGGAGCTATGTAGTCCGGGGTCCCGCAGAATGTGCGAGTGGTGGCACCGCTGAAAATGTTCTCTTTACACATTCCAAAATCAGTGATTTTTATGTGTCCCTCGGCGTCCAGCATAACGTTATCCAGCTTCAAGTCTCTGCATACAAAATAGACATATCTTCAGGGACTGAGGTAAATGACCCAAGATATGTTAGCAGAACATACTGGTATGTTATAATTCTTCACTAAATAACTAATAGTATATGTGCACTATAAAATGCAAAACATGTGATATTTAAGGGCATTGCACTAATCATTAATATCATATATCAAAGAATAGCGAATGTGCTGCTGCTCTGGTGTTACATCTCCTCCAGGACCTGCTCCTTTGGCGTCTGATTCTGTAGCCAGGTGCCGACATGTTCATTCTGTGGGCGACGCTGGTGATAGAAGAGCTGTCAGAACCAGAAGCTCTGGGTGGTGCAGACTCTGTCCAGCCACTAGTTTAGGGTGGCTGACACTTACATTGGCTTTCCGTCTGGCAGCATGGCTGGGTGTGCTGTCCAGCTGGAGTTATCAACTCCCTACTTCTGCCAATTGGAAAGCACCACACCGTATTTAAGCTTCCAGCTTACTGCTGGAAGCTGCCAGATATAGCCTTGTGCTTCTCTTTTTCAGTCCTGTCAGTTCAGCTCCTGCATAGTGTATTTGTTTCCTGTTTCAACCTCGGCTTGTTACTGATTATTCTTGCGTATTCTGTTTTTGCTCTTTTCCTGCTCTTTTGGTTCTGATCCAGCTACCTGACTACTCCTGCCAGTCTGCACCACCGAACAGCAGCTTATTCCATGGACCCAGCCCAGAGGCCCCAGTTTAAGTCCAGATCCCTGTACAGGTGTTAAATCATGTAGGCCAGGGCAACACCTGGGATCCGGTAAGTGGAGTGGCTTGCACTAACCCTGTCTGCGGTAGCCATTTTAGAGCTGCCATGCAACCACTGACAGAAGCCCATTACAACAGGAAGGAAAACATTTACATTCTTTATTCCAAACACATTGAAATCCAATAGACTTATATTATAATTGCTCCCATGTTTCAAGTCAAATGGGTTTTCTTGATATTGTAAGAATTACTATAAATGTCCGTTAATAACTATGACTCCCCTTTAATCCCTAGGACAATGTGGCAATAGCTCTATACAATTGCAGTTGACTCAACTCTGTTTTTTTGTGGCCCATATGGTCAGTTACTGGTAGGTCTGCAAGGGTAAACTTGTTTGAAAGGAAAGAGGTGATTTTCATATTCTTTTGACCACTGAACTCAGTAAAAATATCTAAAAAATTCCATCATATATAGTTTTTTCACAAACTCTGACTCCATAGGCTTTTTTTGTACCATACTTTGACCCCTTTGGTTGATCTTTGGTGGATGATTTTAGAGTCATTAGATTGATTAGAAACTAATTCACTCTAAGCTATATTTGGCTGCTGTGGGCAGAGAAGATTTCAAAGACTGTGGTGGTGTTGTAGGAAGATGGACCGGGCCGGTGGTACCTCTCTCGCGTCAGTTCCAGAACTATTGGGTGTTACCATTGTTGCCAGGGGGAAAGCTTTCTGACCCGGACGGACCTTTGCACTCAACTGTAGGGGGCATGACAGAGATAAAAGGGACTGTGCGTGGAAAAAAAGGACACTTGGCGGGAAGACAGAGCACACAGCAGGAGAAGGTTGATTCACTCCGTGGAGCTACGTGGTAATCCAGGCCCACGCTGCAGCTCCCCAGCCTGTGCTCAGACTGACTGTGAGCAACTCATATCAATGTGCCCACTCACCCCAGTCACCGAGAATTCGTCCCGCACCGTCCCCCTGACTGCCGTGGGTGTGCGGCCTAAGTATGACCAGGTGAATCATATAGAGCCGGGTCCCTTCACCCCCTCTTCCGCCACTGAACTGAGTCACACTCCGGCGGTGCCACAGACTACTTCCCACCACATACGTCACCCCAGGAACGCAAGATGTCGCCTAGGAGAAACAGGGTACACCTCTTCCATCAGGAGACAGTGCCTCAACTTACTTCAGGATCAGGCCAGAGACTTCACGTGTCACTTGTGGCGCCACCATGGGATTACAAGTTTCCCCTGCCTGGAAACCATCAGACTGTTAAGTTTACCTGTTACATAAGCATTAGTTCTTACCCTGTTTCAATACTGTACTCCCCCCTTAGCTCTTTCTCTCCTTGCATGGAGTATCCCCTGTAATAAACCCTTTAACTCTTGCTCTGCCTCCTGCTTGTCACTGCATCCAACGCTCCTGCGATTTCTACAGTGTCCATAGCATCCAATCATAGCATATCTTTCATTTTACTTCAGCAGTATAACAAATGAAAGCTGCACTGTGATTGGTTTTTATGCGCAATAAAGACAGATTTTCTTTTGGACAGAGTTCATAAGAGTGAGGGGGTATGCATACCATGATTCCTTTCAATATTTAGTGGTTGTGGTGGAATTGGCTTTTGTTTCTAATGACGTAACCAAAATGGCTACATTGGGGTGTCGTAATTCACCAAACAACTTTTGCTATATTTGTGGTAGTTTTGTAGTGAAGTAACACTGAAGGAATATTACGGATTTTGTTAGAAATGTGTATTATGCATGCTTTGGGGTAAAAATAGGTGATCAAGACAAGTTGTGGGCGTCACATGAATAAAGTTCTGTTTGTGTAGAAGAACTACAAAAGTAGGAAGAAAGAAAGATTTCATTTTAGCATGCATATGATCTGGAGGGACCCACAAAATCATAGTGATGACTGCTGCTTTTATACGTGTAACATGGAGGAATTCAACCTTAAAACTAAGAAGGAAATTATATAGCCGGACCTCCAGTCAGCGATTCACCCTGTGTCTCATGGTCCAGGAATACCTGTACCTTCACCTCTGAAGAAACTTGAAGACACACCAAATTCAGAAGATCCAGAACATGAAGAGCAGGATTCTGAAGAAGACTTTCACACAAGTCTCAGCAAGCTAGAGCCCTTTTCACAGCTCCAATTAAATGATTTAGACAGGGACTTGGACCTTCCTAAACAACTTTTATGGGCTAGGCTAAAGGAAAAGAACATTCTAGCTCCTGGTACATGTTTTTCATGGTACAGTAGCAGAGAAAAGGAATTCCTTCCATACTTTTCTCACAATGGTGCTCTAGTGTATTGCAATGATGTTCCTGAGCTGATAGAAAATTTTTAACATTGAGCACAATGTGAGTGACTGGAGACTTTTTATTTTTTCATCTGAAAAAAATCTGAAAGCTGTGTTACTGCACAATGGCAGCAAGTATGCTTCAGCACCTGTAGGGCATTCTGTGAACTTGAATGAAAGCTTTAAGAATTTAGACTTTATTCTCAATAAACTGAACTATGAGGATCAATCTATGAGGATCAAGAATGCTCAATATGTGATGACCTGACAGTTCTCTCTTTGCTCCTTGGGCAGCAAGGAGGATGCACAAAGTACCTATGCTTTTTGTAAAAATGGGACAGTTGGGATAGGACTCATCACTGGAGCCAAAAGAACATCTTTGCACTCTAGACTCAAGAACAGAGTTGCAGAAAGTTTAGTTGATCTCACTGAAGTTCTCCTACCACCACTCCACATTAAGCTTGAACTGATGAAGCAGTTTGTAACAGATCTACTGAAAGAAGGAGAGACTTTTATGTACCTGTATAGCAAGTTTCAAGGACTGTCCTAATCAAAACTGAAGGAAGGCATTTTTGTGGGTCTGGATATTTGGAAATCTTGAAGGACGATGTGGATGTGTTCGAAATGAATAGGAAAGCTGTTGAGAAAAGGGCTTCAGATTCTTTTAAAGAAGTCATGAAGAAATTTCTAGGTAACAACAAAGATGCAAAATCTATCGTGGAGAACATGCTGAAGCAATTCAAAGCCTTTGGTTGTCTGAGGAATTTGAAGATACAATTTCTACATTCCAATTGGACTACTTTCCTGAAAACCTTGGTACTGGTAGCAAAGAGCAAGGAGAAAGATTTCATCAGGATATCAAGTGGATGCAACAACAATACCAAGGTAGATGAAACATGAACATGATGAGGGACTACTGCTGGATGCTTCACAGAGAAGACCCACAGGCCTTCTATAAGAGAAATGGTATCAAGAGAAGCAATGAAGTGAAAAAGAGCATTATTTAAATTTCAATAAAGTTTCAGAATGAATGTTCAATAAATTTAATGCATAATATTGTGTACATTTTTGGCTACATTAAAGATTTTTCTTGTTCATCTTGCTTGTATGTAATTTCAAGCGCGTTTCCTGAAAAATCTATACAAGATGGATAAAAATAAAAGAGCATAAGAACACATATGAATCAATCCCTGGATTTGGAAAAATGTTCATAAACCCAAATTTTTCTTACCTTTGTAATAATTGGTTGAATCTGTAGCTCAGAAAGATGTCAAGAATACCCAAAAAGAAGCAAAGCGGCTGATCACTTTATTAGATCTGTTGACATATCAATCAACAATCTAACTGAAATGTCTCAGCAGCAAATGGAGCAATGTGCTCAGGCACCTAAGCATGCACAGGTAGCATGAATATTCTGCTGCAAAGGTCTAATTCATTACAATAGAACAATAGAAGCAGCGGAGTGCGGCTTTGTGCTGAATATTAATTACAGGGCTCTGTAAACTGATTTTCGGTCATTTGATGCTGTCTGCTGCAAAAGTGTTTTTGATGCCAGGGCAAAAAACAAGGAGGACTTGAATAATCTAATTTATGATAAAACTAAAGCCTTTAGTAAGTATTATAGGCAGGACCATACATAGAAATCACTGGACCCCAAAACAGAACTCCTAATTGACGCCCCCACCCCAAAAAAAAAATTAAAACTGCCCCCAATCACAGTATGATATTCACAAGGTGAATCCCTCCACAGTCCTCTCAATATGCAAAATATTATGACCCCCACAGTACACCCCAGGCAAAGTATGATGCCCCCAAAGTTCTCCCACACAGTACATTACCCTACAGTGACACCAACACAGTATAAGGCCCATACCGCCCTCCACACAATATGATGGCCCCCATACAGTATATTGGCCCTCCAAATAGTAAAATGGCCACCCTCAATGTATAATGGCCTCCACACTGTACAATGTTATCCACATTGTATAATAGCCCCATAGCCCTCCACACAGTATTATGATCCCCACACTGTATAATGGCCCACACATGTATAATGGCCCTCACAGAATGTCCCACAGTATAACAGTTCCAAAAAAGGAGAACAAAATATATCAAACATGCATTTTCAATGCAGATCTTTAGATATTAGAATCTTACACTTAGTGTCCCATACACCCCATACAGCTGTCAGCCGAAATATATCTCTCCTGACTATTCATACATATGATCGCTTGACTCAGCTTAGCGTTCATGTGTTCTCTATGAAAAGAGTAAGGAAAGTTACTGTCAGACAGTTCTGGTGGTGACTTATCTGCAGGGACTAAAAGTATTGAGCTTAATTGAAAATGCCTGATCTTTATCCTCCCCCAAATCATATTAGATGGTCGGTCGGTGCTGATAAAGTCGGTGGATTTGGGTATCATATGGTTAACTCACTTGCATTTCTCTTCATTAAAAGGTAATGCCCAATTGTTATCTATTTCCATGTGTCCAGTGAGCGAAGAGAATAGGTGCTGCACTGACAAAGTGAAGCAAAAACATGGAAATAGAAGCCAAAGGGATGTTGACAAGTCAATGATGCCTCACAATTAGTGATGAGAGTATACTCGATGCTTGGGTGTTTCTGAGCATGCTCGGGTTACCTCCCAGTATTTTGGCGTGCTCGGAGATTTAGTTTCTGTCAACGCAGCTGCATGATTTGTGGCTGCTGTACAGGCTGAATACATGTGAGGAATTCCTGATTGTTAGGGAATCTCCACATGTATTCAGGCTGGCCAGCAGCCGCAAATCATGCAGCTGAGGTGACGAAAACTAAATCTCCGAGCACGCCAAAATACTCGGAGGACACCCGAGCATGCTCGGGGAAAACCCGAGCAACGAGTATACTCGCTCATCACTATTCACAATGTGTCAGTGAAGGACTATTATGTCTTGATATCTAACATCACCATAATTTGTTATCCTAATGGCAAAACTAAAATTATTTCTTCCATACGTTGCTTTATTATGACACTGCAGGTATTTCCAATGGCCTTTGGTTTAGACATATAAAATGCATTATATTATTAGATACCTGTAGATGATTCCTTTATTGTGGAGGAAGAAGAGTCCAATGGCAATCTCAGCAGCATAGAACCTACAAATAGACACAACATATCGTAAGGAATGACTAGTATCTCATGGGAACTTAAGAACTGGGAAACAAATCCATGCTCTAGACTCTTAAAATGCACAGAATATGTCTTATATTTGGGGGTCAAACAAGGTGAAATGGCCACTTAAAAATAGCAGCATGATAGTGAGTTGGCTAGACAAATGCACAACCCTATATTGCCCAAAAAGGTGAATAGAGAGAGCTGCGTACATGAGAATCGACCTCAACAGGTGTAAAGGACTGGGGGTAAACGTATACCCATACCATCCAGTAATCAGCTATCCTGCATTAAATAACTCCCATTAAAATCAGTGGGCTGCCTGCATAATGCACGGGTGAGCTGAGTACCCAAGAACATGAGAATGTAGCTATCTTTGTAGTTGCTCTCTAGTCTTGTGGGCATTACCCCAATTTGGTAAAAAATAAATTTACATTTCCTGATAGGGCATTTAAAAACAGACTTCCTATACCAGACATCCCACTTAGCCTTCAATCACTTACATGGCATGGGGTTCCTTGAACTTGCCAACCTGTTGTATGTGATACATAAGGTCACCACCATTCACATACTCCATAACGAAATAAAGGCGATCCTAGAATAACAGAATATCCTGAATATATTACGCCACATTTAGACATTTATGAACAGAAAAGAAGTACACAGCCCATGTATGTCATTTTTCATCTGAAGTACCTTGTAATTAATGCTTCTGGGACAAATCAGCTAAAGATTTATCCAGAAAACAACATTTATTATCCATCCGCAGGAAATGTTATTCATGATCAATAGGAATTCAACCTTTGGGTGCTCCGTGACCGATGAGATACCGTGTCCAACGTGTGAATAGAGTGGTTGTGCTCCCACACAATGGACAAAGAGGTGGTCCTGCATGCTCATTCTGGGTTACTACACACAGAAGATATAAGGGTTTCTTCTACTGATCATCTATGGATAGATGATAAATGTTGTTGGAGTAATTTCTTTAAATAATGGCTCCAATTAAGCTTTCAGGACATTTTTAAAGCATTAGTAAGGTCTTTCCATATATCTGAAGTACTCCATGGGGTGGAGCTTGTATACGTCAGTGAGTAAGGATTAGCCAATCACAGTAACTATTACTCAACAGGTCAAATGACAGACCAATCAACAATTAGGTGGATGCTCTGTCTCTACCCAATGTCTTACACTACATCATTTTGTTCTGTCTCGTTCTTGATATTCATGCAATAAAAATATAGCATATAACAAATCTGAAAAATATCATACCACAGTCTGAAATGTTGAATGAAGTTGTGTGAGAAAGTGAGGTCGGTCATTCAATGCTAAAACGCGTTTCTCGACCATAGTGCACTCCACGTCATCATCCTGAATAATTACATCCTTCTTGAGAATTTTAATTGCATACAGTTCATCAGATCCACGCCTCTCAGCCAGCATAACCTGAAATACAGGGGGGAATCATAAAATAAAAATTCTAGCAGTAAAGCCTAATATTTCTCTCTTTCACAGGTCAGCAGGGTCTGGGAGCTACAGTAGGTTCCAGAATTTACTACTGCAGGTTTTCTAGGTCCCATTGTATGATTTTTAGGGGTCTCACAACTTGATTTTCTATGCAACTGTGTTATAGAAAACTGGTTGTTAGTTGTTCACCAAGCAGACGTGTAGCGGCAGCGAACAACACCTAGTAATAAAGCTAAATATAGCATCTTCAGAATCCAAAGGACTAACGAAAAGGCCTCACTAATGGAGCCATTCCAGTGCTTAATAATCCAATGTAGGAGGTTTGCATAAAATGCAAAGTACCACAAAAATTGCAAAGGCTTAATACCTACCTTTCAACCAACTTTTTTTTGTTTCTCCAATACATATAAAATTAAACACAGTTTTTGTTTGCAGTCTGTAACCATGGTGACACATGGGATGGTAAAAGAGCTGTAACCAAACATGGTGAGATATTTTTAAGTAAAGTTATTTGTAAAAAATATTTATTATTATTTCTTTATTTTAAATGCATTGAAGAAATAAAATGGTTAGAAAGAGACATGCATAACCAATATTTATCACCTATCCACAAGCCTTCCACTAGGATTGAGTCTAAATCCTGGGGCCTCCAGCGGCCAAGGAAATCCAAAGTTTCTTGTGAGAATGGAACAGTATTCTGCTTAGAAAACCAACTTTTTTTCATTGCTGGGAAAGTGGAAGTACAAATGACCATAGACAGTGAATGCAGTGGTGAAGATACATACACACTACAGCTCCAGCTACAAAAGGGACTTTAAGACCCACGTTCTTGGGATCACTAAGAGTCCTCAGGTGATCGTACAGTGATCATCTATATTGTCGATATATGCTAACTGTTGTTTATAGAGCAACCCCTTCAAGAAAGAATTATAACAGTGAATTTGAACTAGCTATCTAGAAAATGTATTTACCTAATTAGAAAATATTATTACATGACATGACATCTCTATGAATTCCCAGTGCCAAATTTATTTTTTTTTTAGAAATTTGAGTAAATCAAATTTTATACAACTCATTTATCAAGTTTTTAAATATCTGAGATGGTATATCTTGGGCTTTGCAAACTTTTACTTCTAGGGCCTCCTCAGACATACCAAGAAGAGGTGTCACATATACCACCAAGGCCAGATCAAGATGATGTCTAAGCAACAACATGTATAGTGAAAGTCCAGACTATAATTTCTTTCAATTTTCCCTTATTTGTCTTCTGAATCCTGAATCCCATAAAACATTAATATAAGACTTTAATGAATCAAGTTAGTTATTAAACTAAATAGTGCAGCAGCCATAGAAAGAATTGTGAAACATATGATCATTCCCATGAAAACTGCCTTCTTTGCTTTGCTACATTAGGACTTGCTGACACCTCGCTGGCAAGACTCCATACACCATAATTATCATAAGGTTGTGCATGTGGCATCAGAAGAGAAACTACTACACTGTTAGCATGGTTTGCATATGTTAATAGAACAAAGGCCAAACAAACAATATCCCAAAAGATGCCCACCACTAGAGCGGAAATCCATCTAAATGACCATGCATGAGCACTTAAAACCGCATTCTGAAGTTGTTTCTTGAGCAGCTCAGAGCTTTGTGGTCTCCTTACTTCCTGGTTGCTTACGGTTTGGTGCTCCTTCTTCGGTGACAGTTCTCGTCAGGTGCTTAGTCCTGGTGCCACAGAGTTTTGATCTGTTACTGTTTGGTCTGAGTTTTCACCATTATCACTATATATAAACATGTAACAGCACACTGGAACAAGCGTAGGGCTCTGGAAAGTGATAGCTTTGATTAGGAGAAATTTTCTGAAAACTGCTGATGCTGCATGATGGAATATTGTCTGAGGAATGTTCTGCATTGCTCAATGCACTTGGGCATGTTAATCTTCAAGATCCACTGCTTGCAGTTCCCTTTTCAATTGCTGGCCAATTATGTCCCCGGTGTGCTCGATGGGAGAAAAGTTCAAAGACGCTGGAGGCCATGCCATTTAGGCCAAATAAACTGCTCACAATAGCTAAAAGCAACATGCAGCTTCTCATTGTCGTGTTGAAAAATGGCTCCTGGGACACATTCGAAAAATGGCTATACGACTGATTCCATGACCAATTCAATGTAATGCTGAGCTGTTAGTGCTTACACACAGTAATGATTTTCTCTTCCATAATAATTGGGTAGATTCTGATAATGAATTCCAGCTCAAACTCTGATTAGAATCATATAAGAGGTGCAGAAAAAACAGAGAACCTAATTGTCAGTGTCTACATAAATCTGATGTTTCATATGCACTCATAGACTTGAATGAGTGCGCAATGGTTTGATATGTGGAGCCACTCGTAGCATGCTGAAATTTTTTTCTCATTTTAAATAAGCATGAGAAAAAAAACACATATCTGCACTGTCCCATAGCATAATATTGGTCCTAGTGCTAGCTTATAAAACATTGGATAGCACTCATCCGAGTTATACGCTCTTGTGACCAAGCCCTAAGTGTACCTGGAATAAAGACTTGAGATGTCTGGCTACCATACATTAAACCTCCTAGCAACATAATCTCAGGAACAGGACCAGTGTTACTTTCCCTCATGAAGGCTTCTTCGTGGAGTTGCCCAAATTGTCTCAAGACCAATTTTTAGCTATCTTTGAATCCAAGACAAAAGCAGGACTTATTGCTGGAAAGGAGAAAACTCAATTCCCGACTCCATTGCCATCTTTCATTGCACTATAATAACCTTTGAGAGTGGTGGTGTGAGGTCAATGGAGCACCTGTAGATCATGTTTGGTTCGTAGCCCAATGTAGTGCAAACACCTTCTGATGGTTTGTGCAGACCCTGTTTTATGCCTTAGGCTTGGTATGTGATGTCCAATTTCATTTTCAGTACAAAATGAATCAATTGTGGAATAAGTGGTATGGTCATTTCTCAAAAGTATCCATTTTGCTATACAACAATGCCAGGCGGTATGTTGCTTGTGCTACTGCCAGCTGCCTACTCGTCCTAAATGTACTAAATGTAGCGTCTCTGGACTTGTATGCCATCAAGCACATCTGGGATGCCAGTGTTCTGCAACTAAAATGGGAGTTGTCAGCAGCTGATCTTGATGATTTTTGTGCCAAAAGTACTTTCAACGCAGTAGAATATTCTTCAACCATGAGTAACCTCACTAATAGCAAGTAAGGCTTTAAGTGCGAGGATTTCTGCCTGTGCAGTTCATACTCAATGCTGAATAAATTGAAAGGTTTTCAAAAATTAGTTTCCATTTTTTCATCATTTGCATATCACTACCATGTCTACCCATCCTGTGTTTTCCATAAATCCATAAGCTTTCCCACTTGGTGCTGCAATTTCAATGTTGGGGATTGTAGTAAGCTTGGAATAACTGTATAAAGAAAAAGCACCAGAGATAGATTTGTCACAATAAGTGGTGCCAACGTACAAAGCCGTCCCTGCTGTATAGACAAATGTAGCTCTACCACACATGGTCAATTTCTGCGTATGACTATAGCTTTTTTTTTCCTTGGGTTAAACATTGTGTAAAACAGATTTCTCTGCTTAACCTATTTTTATATTCTTGCATTTTTATTACCATGTCCTATACCTGACACTGTGATATCTAAAAACCCCTCCTAGTATCGTTAATTATAAAGTATCTGAAGAAAGCCTGTAATTTTGTGCAATAACTTAGCACATTTTCCTTTTATTGTCGCCGTCCCCCTCTCCTTTAAACTATGTAATGTTCAGCTCCCTTCTAGCTCGATCCCGCACCATACTATTAGCATAATAAAAGTGTCAACCCTCGTTCTGCTGTCCTGTATTTTTAACCGCAGTAAATGACTAAAGATGAGAAACATTTTCTCATCTTGCAGGATATTATTGTTACTTACATATATAAAAAAATGCATAAATTAGTCACCTGAATCCGCAAAGTTACAGAGTTTCTTATAAAAGACGACGGTGTATTATTCAAAATTTGAATAATATACACAGTACTCTACAAAGCTCAAAGAAAAAAGGGTGAATCCAACATCAGGTCCACGATGGGTAATTAAACGCAAAATTCTTTATTAAACCATGATAAAAACCCAATGGATAAAATTCCATGGGAAAAAAAGATCAAGGTGTGAACAGGGAAAGACCATAAGCACTTTTGACCACACATGTTCTTAGTCATAGCAATATTCCCTCTATTAAATGACTCCATTTAATAACAATAAAAGAAGAAATTACATTTGTGAGGTCAAATCTAAAGAATGCGTGACATAATTAAATATACAGAAATTAAATATAGTAATTTAATATATAGTGGGAAAAATAAGTATTTGATACACTGTCGATTTTGCAAGTTTTCCCACCTACAAACAATGCAGAGGTCGGTAATTTTTATCGTCGGTAGACTTCAGCTGTGAGAGACAGAATCTAAAAACAAAATACAGAAAATCACATTGTATGATTTTTACATAATTAATTTGCATTTTATTACATGAAATAAGTATTTGATACAATAGAAGAACAGAACTTAATATTTGGTACAGAAACCTTTGTTTGTAATTACAGAGGTCAGACGTTTCCTGTAGTTCTTGACCAAGTTTACACACACTGCAACAAGGATTTTGGTCCACTCCTCCATACAGATCATCTCCAAATCTTTCAGATTTCTGGGCTTTTGCAGGGTAACGTTGTGTTTCATCTCCCGCCAAAGAATTTCAATTGGGTTTAGGTCTGAAGACTGGCTAGGCCACTCCAGGACCATGAAATGCTTCTTACAGAACCACTCCTTAATTAACCTGGCTGTGTGTTTTGGGTTATTTTCATGCTGGAAGACCAAGCCATGACCCATCTTCAAGGCTCTTACTGAGGGAAGGAGGTTGTTATCCAAAATCTCTCAATGCATGACCTCATCCATTCTCCTTTTAGTACAGGGCAGTCATCCTGTCCCCTTTGCAAAAAAGCACCCCAAAGTAGGATGTTTCACCCACCACGCTTCAATTTTAGGAAGGTGTTCTTGGGGTTGTACTCACCCTTCTTCTTCCCCCAAACACAGCAAGTGGAGTTGCTGTCAAAAAGTTCTATTCTGGTCTCATATGATCACATGACCTTCGCCCATGCCTATTATGGATCATCCAGATGGCCACTTGCGAGCTTCAAATGGGACTGGCCAAGTGCTGGTTTGAGCAGGAGAAACTTGTGTAACCTGCAGGATTTTATTCCATGACTGCGTAGTGCGTTACTAATAGTAATGTTTGAGACTGTCTTTTCAGCTCTCTTCAGGTCATTGACCAGTTCCTCCCATATAGTTCTTAGCTCATTCCTGATCGTTCTCAGAATCATCCTTACCCCACGATGCAAGATCTTGTATGGAGCCCCAGACTAAGGAAGATTGACAGTCATCTTGTGTTTCCTTCATTTTCTAATAATTGTGCCAACAGTTGATGCCTTCTCACCAAGCTGCTTGTCTATTGTCTTGTAGCCCATCCTAGCCTTGTGCAGGTTTACAATTTTGTCCCCGGTGTCCTTAGACAGCTCTTTGGCCTTGCCCATGGTGGAGAGCTTAGAATGTGATTGATTGAGTGTGTGGACAGGTGTCTCTTATACATGTAACGAGTTCATACAGGTGCAATTAATACAGGTAATGAATGCAGAGTATGAGGGTTTCTTAAAGAAAAGTTAACAGATCTGTGAGAGCCAAAAATCTTGCTGGTTGATAGGTGATCAAATACTTATTTCATGCAATAAAATGCAATTTAACTATTTAAAATCATACAATGTGATTTTCTGGATTTTATTTTTAGATTCTGTGTCTCACTGTTGAAGTGTACCTGCTCTTAAAGTTGCAGACCTCTGCATTCTTTGTAGGTGGGAAAACTTGGAAAATCGGCAGTGTATCAAATACTTATTTTCTCCACTGTATATACTTAAGGTCAGATCTAATATTCTTTCCCTTTGGCAAACGAGTATCCAAACTGAAGATCCAAAAGACTTCTTTATAGTTCAAATCTTGCAACCTATCTCCACCCCGTTTATTCTATGACATTAACCTTTAAGGCGCTGACATTTCCCTTGTAAACATGTGGAAAATGTTGGGAGGCATCTGATAGACTTCTAGTGGTTTTGTTCTGTGCATCGTAAATATGTTCTGATATTCATTTTCTTAGTGGGAGAGAGGTGCAGCTGACATATTGCAACTTGCATGTTTTGCAAGTAATGGCATATATAGTATCGTTAAGGATATATATTTGATTTTGAAGATATCCAAAATGGACACTTTGCTGAACATATGTAAAGATCACAGAAACATAATAATGTTGGAATGGCCTCTAGTACCACTCTGTACCACTCACCTCATATTGATCAAAGATTGACATGCTACGTGCAACTGTGCAAATGGAAAAACCGTAATGATTCTTCCATTAATAAACTTTATTGCTGACCATTTTAATTGACTTTGAAGATTACGCGCAAGGCAGGTGTCAGCTTGACCTAAGTGATTAACCATTAGAGTAATATAGATAATGACATGGGCGACAGACGTCAGCAATGATTATAAGCAATAATTATGAGATAAGGCAATGAGATACTGTGTGGTAAAACCCCCTTTTTCTCCCTATAAAATAAAACCAATAAGCCAGAACACATTTGAGACACGACTTCACTGTCTATGTCTTGTGATTTCTCCGGCCGTAAAATCCCTATACAATTTGGCAGCAGACAGCTGAGACGAAAACATACGCATTTTGTGTCCCCTAACAGTATGTGTGGTACCACAATTTATAAAGGAATTTATGTTATATATATTAATAGAAGTAGAGGTAAATATTTGAATACATATAAGGGCATAAACCATAGGATTTTGCCACATTTATGTGAACCATAAGTGGATAACCAATTGGTAGAAATATAAACTTTACAATAAATTTTATTTTTATTCATATGGTCACTTGGTAAAATTATATTGCCTATGGTAGTTCCTCATTTGGGGACACAATGATATCCTTTTTCTAAAATATTTTTTAGAGTGTGATCCATATACAATATATGGGTATAAATTTTTAAATAATGTTTGTAATCTGGTAATACAGTTGTGGCCAAAAGTATTGACACCCCTGCAATTCTGTCAGATAATACTCAGTTTCTTCCTGAAAATGATTGCAATCACAAATTCTTTGGTATTATTATCTTCATTTAATTTGTCTTAAATGAAAAAACACAAAAGAGAATGAAGCAAAAAGCAAAACATTGATCATTTCACACAAAACTCCAAAAATGGGCCAGACAAAAGTATTGGCACCCTTAGCCTAATACTTGGTTGCACAACCTTTAGCCAAAATAACTGCGACCAACCGCTTCCGGTAACCATCAATGAGTTTCTTACAATGCTCTGCTGGAATTGTAGAACATTCTTCTTTGGCAAACTGCTCCAGGTCCCTGATATTTGAAGAGTGCCTTCTCCAAATTGCCATTTTTAGATCTCTTCACAGGTGTTCTATGGGATTCAGGTCTGGACTCATTGCTGGCCACCTTAGAAGTCTCCAGTGCTTTCTCTCAAACCATTTTCTAGTACTTTTTGAAGTGTGTTTTGGGTCATTGTCCTGCTGGAAGACCCATGACCTCTGGGGGAGACCAAGCTTTCTCACACTGGGACCTACATTATGCTGCAAAATTTGTTGGTAGTCTTCAGACTTCATAATGCCATGCACACGGTCAAGCAGTCCAGTGCCAGAGGCAGCAAAGCAACCCCAAAACATCAGGGAACCTCCGCCATGTTTGACTGTAGGGACCGTGTTCTTTTCTTTGAATGCCTCTTTTTTTTCTCCTGTAAACTCTATGTTGATGCCTTTTGTCCAAAAAGCTCTACTTTTATCTGACGAGAGAACAATCTTCCAAAACGTTTTAGGCTTTTTCAGGTGACGCTAATTTCACACTTGCTTTTTTTTGCAGCGCGTTTTTCCCGCAAAAAAACGCATTGAAAAAACGCATACAAAAGCATACAACTGCTGCGTTTTTTTCAAGCATTTTTATGAGCATGCATGAAAAAAACGCAGCGTTTTTATGCGTTTGTATGCGTTTTTAGTGCATTTTTACCGCGTTTGCTTTTTTTTCAAACATTAGGTGGCCCCTCACACTAACCCAAACCATGATTTTACTAACCCTAACCCTAACCCTGACCCTAACCCTAACCCTAACCCTGACCCTAACCCTAACCCTTAACCAAACCATACTTAACCCTAACCCAAACCCTAAACCCTAACTAACCCTAACCCTGACCCTAACCCTAACCCTAACTAACCCTAACTCTAACCCAAACCCCTAAATTCCATGGTTAACAAAAAAAAACGCATGTGCAAAAAAATGCATACATAAGAATGCCAATGCGCACATATGCGCACCCATAGACTTATAATGGGTGTCTTGCTGTAAAAAAACGCATTGCGCGCGCATGCGTTTTTTGAGGCAAGTCGGACGCCCAAAAAATGCATACCGCAAAAAAACGCATGTGCGCAAAAACACATACAAACGCATGTGTATGCGCACATAAGCGCATCCCATGCAAAGTATAGGAAAAAAAAACGCATGCGTTTTTTAGCGCTAAAATCCCGCGAAAAAAAACGCAAGTGTGAAACCAGCCTAAGTTTTGGCAAACTCCAGCCTGGCTTTTTTATGTCTCGGGGTAAGAAGTGGGGTCTTCCTGGGTCTCCTACCATACAGTCCCTTTTCATTCAGATGCCGACAGATAGTTGACACTGTTGCACTCTTGGACTGCAGGGCAGCTTGAACTTGTTTGGATGTTAGTCGAGGTTCTTTATCCAATATCCGCACAATCTTGCGCTGAAATCTCTTGTCAATTTTTCTTTTCCATCCACATCTAGGGAGGTTAGCCACAGTGCCATGGACTTTAAACTTCTTGATGACACTGCGCACGGTAGACACAGGAACATTCAGGTCTTTGGAGATGGACTTGTAGCCTTTAGATTGCTCATGCTTCCTCACAATTTGGTTTCTCATGTCCTCAGACAGTTCTTTGGTCTTCTTTCTTTTCTCCATGCTCAATGTGGTACACACAAGGACACAGGACAGACTTTGAATCAACTTTAATCCATGTCAACTGGCTGCAAGTGTGATTTAGCTATTGCCAACACCTGTTAGGTGCCACAGGTAAGTTACAGGTGCTGTTAATTACACAAATTAGAGAAGCATCACATGATTTTTCGAACAGTGCCAATACTTTTGTCCACCCTCTTTTTTATGTTTGGTGTGGAATTATATCCAATTTGGATTTAGAACAATTCTTTTTGTGTTTTTTCATTTAACGCAAATTAAATTAAGATAATAATACCAAAGAATTTGTGTTTGCAATCATTTTCAGGAAGAAACTGAGTATTATCTGACAGAATTGCAGGGGTGTCAATACTTTTGGCCACAACTGTAGTTGTTTTTGTTACTGTATTGAATTGAAGGAAAATCTAGGTTTATTTTGATTGTAATTATTAAATTATTTATTTTGTTGTGAAAGATATTATTCATGTGTTTTTGAGTCAGTTATTTGTTTGGCTCTGGTTGATGTATGTGCAGAATATCCTCTATTCAGAAAACATGTGTCTATTAGGCTACTTTCACACATCAGGTTTTCGGCGTCAGGCGCGATCCGGCGTCGTGCCGGAACGCCGGATCCAGCAAATGTTTTGTAAAACCTGATGTGCCGGATCCGTTTTTCTGCCGGATCCGTCTTGTTCTTGACAGAAAAAACCGGATCCGTCTCATCCGGTTCATCCGTTTTTCTATCCGTTTTTCGACGGATTACGCCGGATCCGGTTTTTAAAATTGACCCTTGTGGCCTTCCGAACGGGATTGGCTACTGGAAAACTATATATAGCGTGTTCCTACAGCCCTTCTTTGACAGGTTGGAGAGGAGAAAGTGCGGGTTGGAGAGAAGAGCAAGTTACTGGCGAAGATGGATGTTGTGATTGGAAATATTTTGAAGAATTTGGTGGATTTTATAGCGGAGGCGAATCGTTTGAGGGTGATTGTTCTGGAGAAGGAGAGAGCGAGACAGCAGCGCATCAGGCATCGTAGACAACGTTTGTGGATCCACCCCATCACAGCCAAGAGAATGACGCGTGGGGTCTATTCTACACTCTGCATGGACCTTCGACGAAACCCGGATAAATTTTTTGGATATGTTCGGATGAAAATGGAGAATTTTGATTACTTGGTGGAGCGCATTGCACACCTCATAAGAAAAGCGGACACCTATTGCCGCTTCTCTGTTTCACCCGCAGAGCGTCTGATGGTGACTTTAAGGTAAGCCACATTTATTGGATATGCTCGCATCAGAGCACACTTTCGCTGCAATCTTGTTGGTGGTAGTTTGTATCTCCAAGTGTTATAGCTGAGTTTTGGTATGTAATGCTGTGATTTAAAACTAATTTATTGTTTTTTAATTCCCCACAGATTTCTTGCAACTGGAGAATCCCTTTCGTCACTGCATTTCCAGTACAGACTCGGGATTTCCACCATATCTGGAATAGTGAAGTACACATGCCGTGCACTGTGGGACTCCTTAGCTGAAGAGTTTTTACCAGAGCCCACAACAGAGAGGTGGATTGAAATAGTTGACAAGTTTCAACAGATATGTCAGTTTCCCAACTGCTTGGGCGCTGTGGACGGGAAACATATCCGCATTGTAAAGCCAGCCGGATCGGGATCGGAATATTTCAATTACAAGAAATATTTTTCAATTGTGCTCATGGCCATAGCTGACGTGGAATACAAATTTATTGCTGTTGATATTGGGGCCTATGGCCGCTCCAATGACTCTCAAGTTTTCAAACTGTCTGCCATGGGGCGTAAACTGTATGGAAACACCTTCCAGTTCCCACCACCTAGACCGCTGCCGCAAACATCTGGTCCACCTATGCCATTTGTCTGTGTAATGGATGAAGCCTTCCAGCTGTCAGAACACCTTTTGAAACCGTACTCTAGCAGAGGATTGACAAGACCAAAACGCATTTTTAATTACCGCCTCACAAGAGCAAGAAGAATGGTTGAATGTACCTTTGGTATTCTGACAGCCAAATGGCGGGTCCTATTGACTGCGATCAACCTCAAGACAGAAACTGTGGACGAGGTGATCAAAGCGTGCGTGGTACTCCACAATTTTGTTATCTGCAAGGAACCCATTTCCATTGAGGACACCTCTGAAGAAACCACCTTGCAAGATTACCATGACATTACCACTAGAAGTTCTGTGTCGGTTTCAGTAATGAGGGACAATTTTGCACTATACTTTATGTCACCTCAAGGCAGAGTACACTGGCAGGATGACAGAGTGTGAAAGATTTGTGCCCAACCAAACTTGTGTACCTTCTGTACCAACAGTATATACCTTTGCCAACCAAAGTTGGCTATCTTGTCATGGTCTCTATTTTTAGCTTTAGGCCACAGGTGTGTACCTGGTTGTGTTTTATGCAAAGTATTTCACCTTTTAACAAAAGTTGTGTACATTGTTAGGAAATCACCAACAATAAACACAACTTTTTAGGTGAAATACTTTGCTTCAAACACAACCAGGAACACAACTGTGGCAAAAAGCTAAAATTTACCCACAGTTATATACCTGGTTTTGAATACCTTTTTACCTTTGAAATACCCTGTATTTAACCTTTTTTTTAAACATAGTTCGCCGCAGAAAGAAATGACAGACAACCATTGTAAAACGATAATTTAACTTTTATTTAAAATATTTTTTTTTTGTAAAATGTTTTTAAAGTGAAAAAAACTTTTTTAATAAATGTTTTAAACCAAATGACCATTTTTATTAAAAAACACACATTATAAATCTGTGAAGTGTGGGGTGGAAATACTGCTGGAGGGGCTGCGGGACACTTCGACACTGGGAGTGTGGAGAGAGGACTGGGATCGTGGTGGGGAAGGAACAGTTAGAGGTGATGGTGTGGAAAAAGCTACAGAATGGGTGGACATGTGGGAGGCAGAAGAGGTGGTGGGCGGTGGAGTGGAGGGTTGGGCAGGGACTGTAGGAGCAGATGATGTTGATGGAAAGTTGTATGGGGAAGGAGTTTGGTACGGGGAAGGAGTTTGGTACGGGGCAGGTTGCTGGAAGTGGGGAGATGTCTGGTACTGGGGAGGTTGCTGGTACTGGGGAGGTTGCTGGTACTGGGGAGGTTGCTGGTATGTAATAGGAGGGGGAGGATGGAAAGTGGCTGGAGGGGGTGCAGATGTAATAGGAGGGGGAGGATGGAAAGTGGCTGGAGGGGGTGCAGATGTAATAGGAGGGGGAGGATGGAAAGTGGCTGGAGGGGGTGCAGGTGGAGGAACTACAGTGGTGGGAGGTGGAGGTTGGGAGGTAACCTGCTGTAGAGCACCGTGGCACGAATGCATTACATGCATCTGCTGGGTAGGAGATAGTGTTGCCATGCGCTCCACAACAGACCTGAAAAAGGTGTGGTTTGGCGAAGATCTTGCTTCTGAATGCATGGTTTGCAGAAGTGTCTTCACCTCCAGAATGCTGGAGTTGATCTGCTGAAAGCCTGCGGAGATTTGCTCTGACAAGACTTTCAGACAGTTCTGGAAAGATGCATTCAGATGCAAGAACTCTGGCGCATAACTCTTTTCCTGACCCCTCTGCCGCTGCCGCCCAGTACCCGCAGGTGTACTAGAGGTGGCAGGGGCAGAAGGGTGGGGTAAAGGGAAAGCGATCTCCTCACCAGCAGCTTCATGTAATGTAGGCGGCCACGATGCTCCTGTGCTGGTGCTGGTGGATGGGACAGATGGGTCGAATGTGTGGGAAGGCTGGGAAGGTGCAGATGTACCGGGGCGGTCGAAGTGTCCCTCGGTGCCGGTCTCCTCAGGGATCGCCTCAGAAGGGTCCAATCGTGCAGGCTCCCGAGTGCTGCTCACCGTGCTGTGGAATAAAGAGAAAAAAAAACAATTAAAATAGTGACATGGTATGGCCCTGGCTGAAAAAAAAAAAGTTACATGTAAACATTTTTTTGTCACATGTGGTGTGTAATATTTACCTTCTGGTGAGCATTGTCTCCCGGAGAAACGACAGGGCTCCTGCGTACTTGTACTTGCTCCTGCGTCCTCCAGATCCACTTGGGGCCCGCATCTCTTTATTGAACTCCTTCTTGAAACGATCCCTCACAGACCGCCACCGCTTCACAATTCTCTCCCCTGAAACGAGAAAGGACAAAGTGGTTAGTATACAACATCAGTGTTTCCCAAACTCCAGTCCTCATGGTCCCCAGGGGTCATGTTTTCAGGATTTCCAAAGTAAAGAGAAATCCTGAACACATGATCCGTGGGGACCACGAGGACTGGAGTTCGGGAAACACTGGTTTAAATCAAGCAACCGGTACTGTATATACTTACGCTCTTTAATCTGGGCCCAAGCTTCGAGGTCCTCCCAGCGGTCCACAAGGAGCGAACAGATTTCCTCCCAGAGTCGTCAGGTAACGATAAGGTCAGCGTGGCGGCGGTCAGCCATATTCCAGAGCGGCTCCCTTTCTCTGACGAGATCGATGAGGCGGTCCACATCAATCCCTCCATCCTCACCATCAGAGTCGGGAGCACGCTGTGAAGGCTGTTAAAGAAAAAGACAAAAATAACATAATTAGCCTCCACAAAAGAAATGAAATAAAAAGTGCAAAAAAAACAAATCAAAAATATTTATACTTACACGCTGGTGACCGCCGCATTGCTGTCGCCGACGACCCTGGGAGGCACTGCGAGGACCTCTTGGCTGAGCACCAGATTGGGAAGACTTGAGAAGAAAACAAAAAATGTTATGTCTTTGGATGTAGGCATTTGTTTGCTGTGTGTGGTCTGCAGAACATTGTTTTCTATGTGTTGTGTGTAGTGTGATGTTGTGTTTCTGCGTTTGATGCAAAAAACTTACCAATTGTGAGCCCACTCCAAGTGTCTGTCCACCCCTTCCTTCTTCTTCTGGGAGCTCCTCTTCATCTTGTGATTCCTGTTTTGAAATAAAAGGCAATGAATAGACATATATTCCAGAGATGATGGATTTTGGAAATAAAAACTTACCGTCAAACGCTGACGATGCGAGGGAGGGCTCCCAGAAGAAGATGTGCTGTCTTCCTCATGGCCAGACTCCATGGCTGTGGGTGGTGTTCCTGCTGCTGCCATTGCTGCTGCTGCTGCATCTATTGGGCGGCTGTTGAATAAAGAGAAACAAAGGGCCAATTAATATCTTGATATTCCATAGCCCTAGTTTGGAGGAATGGGGGATTTGATAATTACCGTCTCTCATCTGCTGCTGGACTCCCCTCCCGTTGTTCAGCATGCTGCTCCATTTGGGGTGGTGCTGATGGTGCTGCTGCTGCAGATGTCTGCTGCCTTCTCCTGCTCCTGGTTCTTGGCTTGGGTGGCATGTTGGGTGTGGCTGAGGGTCACACTGTCTTGCTTTTATATATGTCTTGTGGGCAGAGCTACTGAGCATGCTCAGACCAAAAAACCGTATCCGGCCACCGGATCCGGCTGTCGCCGGATCAGGCGCATTGCGGCGCTCATAGGCTTTCATTGTATGAAAAAGCCGGACACGCTGGATCCGGCGTGTCCGGCTTTTTCGCCGGAGACAAAAAACGTTACAGTAGCCGTTTTTTCCAGACGCCGGATCGCGTCACATTGCCGGATCCGGCGAAAATCGGATGAAACGCATGGCCATCCAGCTCGATCCGGCTCTAATGCAAGTCAATGGGGGGGAAACCGGATCCGGCATTGCATTTCGCCGGATCCGGTTTTTGTCAAAAGCGCCGGATCGCGCCTGACGGCGAAAACCTGATGTGTGAAAGAGGCCTTAGAGATGAGCGACTTTGCCTTTTTTCGGGTCTAGTCAGGTTTCATGAAACCCGACTTTCTCAAAAGTCAGGTCGAACGAAATCGGCCAACTGAAACACGA
The DNA here is from genome assembly GCF_039654945.1 of Dendrobates tinctorius. Lineage (NCBI taxonomy): Eukaryota > Metazoa > Chordata > Amphibia > Anura > Dendrobatidae > Dendrobates > Dendrobates tinctorius. The sequence goes on along the minus strand of NW_027361696.1, from coordinate 92,361,906 downwards.
AACCCAATGCATGTCAGTGGGGAAGCAAAGTCGGCAGGGAGTGGAGGACAGTAAACACACCTACAGTGCCCATTTCAATGCCAAAAACATCAATTCATATTACTTAAGCTTGGCAACCCTAATTTACTTCATAAATAATAGTTACGCACAGGGCCGGACTGGGACTAAAATTCAGCCCTGGCATTTGAAGTTACACAGGCCCACTAGTCACATGGTGACTATATAATATCTTTGTACACTTGTAGATTACAAGAAGTGAGAGGAGATTAACATGACGATATAACATGTAGTCAGAGCTGTGCCTAGTATTTCAGCTCAGTCCTATTTATTGCTTTTAGGTACAGTACTCCTCCCAAATCTCTGTCCCCTTTTGTATGCATGATTACAGAATTCCTGGCAGAACTGCTCTCTATTGGGCAACCAGACCCCTTGGTCATAGCCGCCCCTATCATACCTCCCAACTTTTGAAGAAGGGAAAGATGGACAAAGACTGCGGCGTGCAAATTGTGGCCACGCCCAGCCACACCCATTTCACAACTAGTCACACCCATGTCCACACCTAATCGCACCCATTTAGCACTGCTGATCACACTGACTGGTACTGAGGGCACAGTGGCTGGCATTATGGGCACATTGACTGGCACTAAGGAAGAGAGAAAACAGTGATAGAGAGAAAAAACAAAACAGAGAGAGCGAGAAAGAAAGGGGAAAGAAAGAAAGAACAGTGAGAGACAAAGAAAGAACAGTGAGAGACAGAGAAAGAACAGAGAGAGAAAGAAAGAGGGGAAAGAAAGAACAGAGAGAGACAGAGAAAGAACAGAGAGAGAAAGAAAGAAGTAAAGAAAAGAAAGAAAGAACAGAGAGAAAGAGAGGAAAGAAAAAGAAAGAAAGAGGGGAAGAAAGAACAGAGAGAGAAAAAAGAAAGATTAGAGAGAGAAAGAAAGAACCGAGAGAGAAAGAAAATGAGGGAAAGACACAACAGAGAATGAAAGAACAGAGAAAGAAAGAAAAAGAGAGAAAGAAAAAAAGAAAGATTCTACAAAGATACTATAGCAGCCCGGCTCCCATTGTAGTGCCCACCTGAGCCTCCCGGTGCAGGACCTATCATGATCCGCTCACATGGCCGGCATTCCCGATTCCAAGGCGATCCTGCTGTCTGCGCTGTCGGAGGAGGACACGGTGATGGATCTGAAGCATTCCTGGTTCCGTCACAATCTCCTCAAGAAATTATCTCATTTCCGGTCAGCTTCCAGCATATCACTTCAGGTGGAACGTCATGTGTGTGTTTTAAAATGCTCCTCGGGGCTCTGCCATGTACTCCTGTGTCCGTGGGAAAAGCACGCCTTGTATGCTTTGTACACACTCGGCTCCGCTCCGTACATCCCGTACACATATGGCTCCACTCCGTACACACACGGCTCCACTCCGTCCACCTCTTACACGCGTGGCTCCTCTCCATACACCTCGTACACGCGTGGCTCCGCTCCGTCCACCTCGTACACACGGCTCCTCTCCATACACCTCGTACACACGGCTCCTCTCCGTACACCTCGTACACGCGCGGCTCCACCTCGTACACACACACACGTCTCTGCTCCGTACACCTCGTACACACGGCTCCTCTCCGTACATGCGTGGCTCCGCTCCGTACACCTCGTACACACGGCTCCTCTCCGTACACCTCGTACACACACGGCTCCTCTCCGTACACCTCGTACACACGGCTCCGCTCCGTACACCTCGTACACACATGGCTCCGCTCCGTACACCTCATACACACGGCTCCTCTCCGTACACCTCGTACACACGCGGCTCCGCTCCGTACACCTCGTACACACGCGGCTCCGCTCCATACACCTCGTACACCCACGGCTCCGCTCCGTGCACCTCGTACACACGGCTCCGCTCCGTACACCTCGTACACACGGCTCCGCTCCGTACACCTCGTACACACATGGCTCCGCTCCGTACACCTTGTAAACACACAGCTCTGCTACATCCACACTGTAAATCCTGACCCCACACATACTTACCTCAACCAGCACCATGACAACAGCAAAGCAGAGTCTTGCAGACGGTAGAGGCAAGGTTTAGCGCACAGGACCTGTGATGAGGTCACAGGAGGGGCGGAGTCAGGGGTGACATGATCGGGGGTCTGGACAAAGGCTCCTGATCATGTGACCCCCTGACTCCTCCCCTCCTGTGACCTCATCACAGGTCCTGCGAACAGAGCGAGCAGGCAAGCGAGTGCGACGCTGTGAGTGGCTGCGGTCTCATGCTAAGGCGAGGATGGGGTGCGTGGGGGGTGTGGCGGCTTATCTCCCTGCAGTGCGGGAGGAACTTGAAACTATCACCGCCATGTCCGCAGAGGGCCAGCGGCAGGAGCAACAGTGGCCGCAGCAGCTGGCAAGCGGCCAGATAATCGGGTGCTGCCGCCCGCGGCCCACGTGACAGCGGCCCAGCGGGAAAATGCCCAGTTGGTTATATTGCCAATCCGGGCCTGGTTACGCATTGAATACAGGGGGTTATTTGGTTAAAGTTGTGGGGGGGGCTGGCTCCAGGTTTTCATGTGCCCTGGGCCAGAGAGTGTCAGTGCGCCACTTTAACACATACCACATGATGCTCCGATACGGCACAGAAATATAGGTATAGTACAATGACAAATACTTCACTGCTTACATGACATGACTGATCTATTTTAAATTGTACAATAGCTCAAAAAAAGGACAGTATATTACTCCATACAGTACTATGGCCACCACATTGTGCGCCATACAGAATAATGAGCCCCATATATTTCTCCATACAGAATAATTGGCCTCATATAATGTTCCATACAGTATATGATGAGCTCCACATAATGCTACAGTATATGATGGTCCCCATGGACGATGCTCCAGTGTGTTATGGGCCCAAATAATGCTCCACATATAATGGGCTCCATTTTGAATGCTCCAGTGTATGATGGGCCCCATAAATGCTGCTCCAGTGTCTGATGTCCGCCATTTGGAATGCCCCAATACATGATGGGCCTCATGGCTGATGCTCCAGTGTCTTATGGGCCCTAATAAGGCTCTGTATATAATGGGCCCCATTTCTAATGCTCCAGTGTATCATGTGCCCCATAGATGCTGCTCCAGTGTCTGATCTGCCCCATTTGGAATGCTTCAGTATATGATGGGCCACATGGATGATGCTCCAGTGTATGATGGGCCTCAGGGATGATGCTCCAGTGTCTTATGGGCCCTAATAATGCTCAATATATAATGGGCCCCATTTCTAATGCTCCAGTGTATCATGTGCCCCATAGATGCTGCTCCAGTGTCTGATCTGCCCCATTTAGAATGCTCCAGTAAATGATGGGCCTCATGGATGATGCTCCAGTGTATGATGTCCCCCATTTTGAATGCTCCAGTATATGATGGGCCCCATTTTTAATTAACCCATGCATGGTATGTGAAAAGAGCTCCATGGAGTAATCTGAAGTGTGTGCTGCCGCATCCTTCACTTTTGGTGTTGGTGAAGGACACAAGGAAAGTGGTTGCTCACTTACGACTCAGTGCTTGCATTTTTTTAAACTTCAGAAGAGGAGGCGATAGAGCTGGAGGCTGTTTCAGCAATGTAAGCCAAAAACAGTTCCTGATGCTCTGGCTTTAAAGGCAGTCTACCTACTCCCAGAAAACGGAGCCTTACAGGCCTTCCATAGCTACACCATGATGCAGGCACAACAACTCCTGGCTTTGCTGCTATTGTGTTTTTGGCACTACCAGCAGATGCACCACCACCACCATCAGTACCAGATGGCCCCCTACGCCCACGTCCGCATCCTCATCCACCATACTTCCTCATGTTTTAGAAAATTGACCCAAAATACCAGCAGATATATGGTACTGTATCAGAAGCGTGCAGCTCTATACAGTCTAGGGATAACAGTAAATCTCCATATATATTTCATGAGTCATACACAGATGCTCACAGGCTCAGTATGGATTACCCAATAAAATAAAAAGGTGAAAAAGGGTACAATATCACCAGATACAAGGTATATATAGTATAGTGTAAACATTCTGAATCTCTGTATACATTTCAGGAGGCAGACACAAATGCTCTCAGGCCCAGTGTGGATTACACAAGAATATGAGGAGCTGTAAATGGGTAATGTAACACAAGCGTACAGCTGTGTACAGTGTTGGCCAAATTTGAAATTTCAGTATATATTTCCGGAATCACCCTTAGACACTCACTCAGTCTGGGTTTGACCATAATAAAAAATCTTGTAAAAAAGGTACTGGGTAACAAGATAGCATGTATATATATTATAGGGTACAATTGAAATACATAGTCCCGTAGTCAGTCTCAGACGCTTACTCAGTATGGATTTGACCGTAATACTAAATGTCGAACAAAGGTACTATATAACAAGATATAAGCTGTAACGAGTATAGGGTAAAAATTGGTATCTCTGATTCACCGTATATATAGAAGGCGTAAACCACACACGCTCACTCACTATGGATGATACCGTAATACAAAATTTTGAACAAAGGTAGTGTATCAGCACATACCAGGTGTATCCAGTCTAGGGGTAATTGTAAATTTCCGTCTATACTTCCGGAGTCAGACACTCACAGGCTCAGTATGTATTACACCAGAATTTAACAAGTAGAAAAAGGGAAAGGTAGTCGAAGCGTACAACAGTACACAGTGTTGTGCTACTTTTAAATCTTCATATATATTTCAATCTCAGTAAGCCAGTCCAGACTCTCCGCTACTGGAAACTAAATGGATACAATTACAGACGGAAAGTCGAGTGTTAGCAGAAATTTGGGAATTACTCATCGTGGGAAAACCTCCCAGTAGATGTTGCAGAGGCGATGCAGACCCTCAAATACTGTGTCTGTGGAGACAGTGAAAATGGTTCTTTGTGAAGAAAGGATTGCTTTATCGCAGTAGCGTGGATAACATCACCATTACTCGTCTCCATCAAATTGTGATCACAGGGAGATATGTAGACATAGTCCTCACTGCCTATCATGATATGTCTGGTCATTTTGGAGTGCAAAAGACAGAAACCACAGACCGTAGGCGATTCTATTGGATTGGCATGAGAGGAGACATTGAAAAATGGTGGCAGGAATGTCACACATCTGTAACTATCACAACTGTGAAAGGTGATCATAAAGCACCACTGCATCAGCTTGTAAGTTGATGTCCATTACAAATGGTAGCCATTGATCATCTGAAGGTAGAGGCCAGCAGGACAGGGCATAGCTACATCTTAACCATCATCGATCAATTACTAGTGGCTATCCCTGTGAAAGCTTTAACTGCCCAGACTACACAGCGGTGGAGCAGGGAGAGGTAAGTATTGCAACTTGCAAGTGCTGTGGCCATGACCAAGCAGGGGGGGCACACTCGTGGTCGACAGTAGTGGCACAGGGCCCCTCAAAGTACGCTGGTGTGTCTGACAGTGAGTGAGCCCCCCCACCATCAGAGACACTGTACTGTACTATGAGGGGCACTGTGCCAGTGCCGTCGGCCATCTGTGGGCCCATCCACCTGTTCAGAGCAACGGCACTTGCCCAGGTGCACCAGCTCTTGACCCCAGCCATTGGGGGTGGGTGGGCAGCCCACTTTAGGAGGTTTAAAAAATAGGATATGTTGATGTGTTGGCTGGACATTCAGCTGCTGCAAAGAGCGGAATTGGGCAAGTCTGAGGAAGAGGGGGACAAAAGCGAGGCAGTTTTCTGGTAACCTATGTGTTATCAGGGGAAGGTGGGACAAAATCCTTTGAAACCAATGCATGGTTCATTTTAATGAAGGTTAGATCATCAACATTTTTGGTAGACAGACGGGTCCTTTTTTCTGTCAGGATTGATCCAGCAGCACTGAAGACTCCTTCAGATAACACACTAACAGCAGGGCAAGCGAGCTCCTGTAAGGCATATTGTGCCAATTCAGGCCAGGTGTCCAGATTAGAGGCCCAATAGTCAAAGAGAAATGATCTGTGATGGAGAATATCGATATGGGAGAAGTAGTTTGTAACCATAGTTGACAACTGCTTTCTCCTGTCACTTTTAATTGATGCATAGTGTTGAGCATTCCGATGCTGCAAATAACGGGTATCGGACGATATTCGTGGTATCGGAATTCTGATACTGAGTTCCGATACTTTTTGCATATCGAATACCGGAATCGGAAGTTCCCATAATGCTATGAGCCAGTTTAATTTGATTCAGCCAATGAGGAATCCTAAGAAGTGTGGGCACATCCTGTTAGGCATGTAGGCATGTTAACTAATGGCATGGCTGTGATTGGCTGCTGAAATGATGTCATGATGCACTATAAAAGCCGCCACCGCCATTTAGGGTTCACTCTGCTGTTAATTCAGTTAGGGACAGGCTAATGTTCAAGACTCTGAGGGTCAGTTAGAGATAGCGATTTGCTATTTAATTGTTGTGAGTTCATTTTCTGGTCTACCAGTTGTGAGTTCTCCTTCCGGGCTCCATCTGGTGGTATCAGGAGGTAGTGAGGCTGATTTAATCAGTAGAGATTTGCCACCTGATAAGGAGGATGAAGATTGGACCTCAGGAATCTCAGACTGGATTTAAGACAGCCGACGCCCTATTCTGATGCTGGTGATTCCTTCTGGCTTGTCAAGTCTTGGTTCTCAGCTCTGTTCCAGTCAGCTCAAGCTAAGTTTTTCTGCTAATGTTCACACTTGATTTTGTTGGTCTATTCAGTTTTTTGTGTGGTCAGCCAGCCCCTGCTGGGGCTGTGCTGAATTTCCACTCTTATTTTTCTGTATTGGTCAATTTGCTTTTTGTCCCTTATTAGATTGGCCTCTTTTTGCTCTGCCTCAGAATATTTCAGAGTGCTGATATAGTGGGAGAAGTCTAGTGACTTCAGGGTTAATTTTGTTATCAGAAGTGTTGGACATTATATTTGTAGGGTTTTTGCCAGATTGCAGACACTGTCTTTCCTTTCCTATCCTTTCTAGTTAATTTGGGCCCCATTGTTGGCTCAGCCTAATTTCCTGCCTATGTTTGTGTTTTCATCTTGTTTCACCATCAATACATGTGTGGGGGCTGTCTATTCCTTTGGGGTCTGCTCTGGGGCAGTTAGTTTTCCCCTTTTCTTGCTTTAGGGTTATTTAGTCCTCCGGCCATGGCGAGGCATCTAGGTTCATCGCAGGTACGCTCCACGGCTGCTGCTAGTTGTGTGGTTAGGATCAGGGATCTGCAATCTGCATAGTTACCAACCTCTCTGGTTTTCTGGGGCTTAGCTTGTTTAGGTTTTTCCTCCATGGTGACCCATTCATAACAGAATCACCAGCCATACCGCAGATTCTGGGGTACTCAAAAGCAGGGAAAAGTTGTTAAAAAAGGAAAAAAAAGTGTCAGAATTTTTTTTCTTTTTTAATGTATTTTTTCCTCTTTTTCTCTGGGGCCGTAGGAGGATTTTTTTCCCTAATGGAGATTAAACAATTGTCTGATCGTGTGGAGCAACTTGCTGCTGAAGTGCAGGGAATTTCCACCTATCTCAATCAGTCACATGCTGCTGAACCTAAGATCCCTACTCCTGATGTGTTTTCTGGGGATCGGTCTAAATTTCTGAATTTTAAGAATAATTGTAAATTATTTCTTGCCTTGAAGCCTAACTCATCGGGGAGCTCTGCGCAGCAGGTTAAAATTGTCATCTCCTTGCTGCGCGGTGATCCCCAGGATTGGGCTTTTTCTATGACACCTGAAAATCCTATTCTGACTAATGTGGATGCATTTTTTCAAGCCTTGGGGTTGTTGTATGATGAACCTAATGCTGTTGATCAAGCTGAGAGAACCCTGTTGGCATTAAACCAGGGTCAGGATTCTGCAGAGTTATACTGTCAAAAATTCCGAAAGTGGGTGGTCCTTACTACATGGAATGATAGTGCATTGGCAGCTCTCTTTTGGAAGGGTTTATCAGAGACCGTAAAAGATGTTATGGTGGAATTTCCTGTTCCCTCTGGTCTGGACGATTCTATGTCATTAGCCATTCAAGTTGATCGGCGTTTACGTGAACGTAAAACTACACGAGAGGCACTGCCACCTTTTGAACAAACGTCTGAACCTATGTAATGTGATGGGGTTTTGTCTAGGGCGAAACGTCAGGAGTTTAGAAGGTGTAATAAGCTGTGTTTTTTCTGTGGAGACGTCTCTCATACTATTTCTGTCTGCCCTAAACTAGAGAAATGTTTTGTACATGCATTTGCTGTGGGCAGGGTACAGCCTAAGTTCCTTTTGGCAATTACTCTGATCTGCTCCTTATCCACTAAGGCTTTTGTGGATTCAGGAGCAGCTTTGAATCTGATGGATTTGGACTTTGCTAAACGTTGTGGTTTTTCTATGACGCCTCTGTGGATGCCTATTCCTTTCAGAGGTATCTATGCTACTCCATTGGCGGAGAATAAACCTCAGTTTTGGACCCAGGTGATAATGTGAGTTGCCCCAGACCACCAAGAAAATTGTAAATTTTTGGTGCTGCATAATTTGCATGATACTATTGTTCCTCGTTTTCCCTGGTTGCAAACTCATAATCCAGTTTTGGATTGGAAATCTGGGTCTGTGGTGAGTTGGGGTTGTCAGTGTGTTCTTAGGGACGCTCCTGTTTTCTCCACCTCTCCTAAGTCTCATGATATTCCTGATTATCTGGCCAATTTTTCTGATGTATTTAGTGAGAGTAAGTCTGTGTCTTTGCCTCCTCATAGGAGTTATGACTGTGCAATTGAGTTGATGCCTGGGTGTAAATTTCCCAAGGGTCGGCTTTTCAACTTATCAGTACCCAAACATGATGCTATGCGATCCTATATTAAGGAGTCGTTGGAGAAGGGTCATATTAGACCATCCTCATCACCTTTAGGTGCTGGGCTTTTTTTGTGGCCAAGAAAGATGGTTCATTAAGACCGTGTATTGATTATCATTCCCTTAACAAGATGACGGTAAAATATCAGTACCCGTTACCTCTGATGTCTGATTTATTCTCCAGAGTTAAGAATGCCTGCTGGGTTACTAAGCTTGACCTCAGGGGGCGTATAATCTTATTCGCATCAAGCACGGGGATGAATGGAAGACGGAGTTTAATACTCCGGAGGGACATTTTGAGTACCTGGTGATGCCTTTTGGGCTCACTAATGCCCCTTCTATCTTCCAGTCCTTTATGAATGATATTTTCCGTGACTTTGTGGATAAGTTTTTGATCATCTATCTGGATGATATTCTAATCTTTTCTAGTGATTGGGATTCTCATGTGGAACATGTCCGGACTGTGTTCCGGATTTTGAGGGAGAATTCCCTGTTTGTTAAGGGCTCGAAATGCCTCTTTGGTGTACAGAGGATTTCATTTTTGGGATTTGTCTTGTCTCCGTCGACTATTGAAATGGACCCAGCCAAGATACAGGCCATTTATGATTGGGTTCAGCCTAGTTCTTTGAAGGCCCTCCAGAAGTTTTTGGGTTTTGCTAATTTCTATCGTAAATTTAGAGGTAATTTATCAGGTATTGTCAAACCACTGACTGATCAGACCAAGAAGGGCGCTGATGTCCTGAATTGGTCTCCTGAGGCTGTCTCAGCATTTCAGGAGCTTAAGCGGAGATTTACTTCAGCTCCAGTTTTACGGCAACCTGATGTCTTACTTCCATTTCAGGTGGAGGTAGATGCTTCTGAGATTGGTGCAGGAGCTGTTTTGTCCCAAAAAGACCCTGTGACTTCTAAGATGAATCCCTGTGCCTTCTTTTCTCGAAAGTTTTCCCCATCTTAACGCAACTATGATGTGGGGAATCGGGAATTGTTGGCCATGAAATGGGCGTTTGAGGAGTGGAGACATTGGTTGGAGGGAGCTAGACATCAAGTTGTGGTCCTCACCGATCACAAGAATTTGATTTATCTGGAGTCGGCCAAACGCTTGAATCCTAGACAGGCTAGATGGGCCTTGTTTTTCACGCATTTTAATTTTGTGGTCTCTTTTATTCCGGGCACTAAGAATGTTAAGGCAGACGCCCTTTCTAGGAGTTTCTTTGCCGATTCTCTTAATGTGACCGAGCCTACTACCATCCTAGGTGAGGGGGTAGTTCTTTCTGCCATTTCCCCCGATTTGAGACGCGCCCTGGAGGAATTTCAGGAGGATAAACCTGAGCGTTGCCCTATGGGAAAATTGTATGTTCCTGACCAGTGGAGAAAGAGAGTGATGTCTGAAATTCATTGCTCCGCATTGGCTGGTCATCCAGGTATTTTTGGTACCAGAGATTTGGTGAGTCGGTCTTTTTGGTGGCCTGCCTTATCTCGTGATGTCAGGAATTTTGTACAGTCCTGTGGGACTTGTTCTCGGTCTAAACCTTGTTCTTGTTCTAGTGGGTTGCTGATGCCTCTGCCGGTGCCCAAGAGACCATGGACCCATATCTCAATGGATTTTATTTCTGATCTTCCTGTCTCTCAGAGAATGACTGTTATCTGGGTGATTTGTGATAGATTTTCGAAGATGGTCCATCTTCTACCATTCCCAAAGTTGCCATCTTCCGCTGAGTTGGTGTCCTTGTTTTTGCAACAGGTGGTTCGGTTGCATGGGATTCCGGAGAACATTGTGTCCGACAGAGGAGTCCAGTTTGTTTCCAGATTTTGGAGAGCCTTTTGTTCCAATCTGGGAATTCAGTTGTCCTTCTCCTCCGCGTTTCATCCCCAGACCAATGGACAGATTGAGAGAACAAACCAGACCTTGGAGTCTTATTTAAGATGTTTTATATCTGCTGATCAGGATGATTGGGTCTCATTTTTGCCCTTGGCCGAATTCACACTGAATAATAGAGCTAGTTCTGCAACTTTGATGTCACCCTTTTTCTTTAATTTTGGGTTTCATCCTCGATTCTCTTCAGGGCAAGTGGAATCTTCGTCCTGCCCAGGTCTGGACACTGTGGTTGAGAGAATGCAGCAGATATGGGACTTAGTGGTGGATAAGTTGTCACTCTCTCAGGAAAAGGCCCAGCGATTTTCCAACCGGCATAGGACCATTGGTCCCTGGTTTAAAGTGGGTGATATGGTTTGGTTGTCATCTAAGAATATACCTATTAAGGGATGCATCTCCAAAATTTAAGCCAAAATTTATTGGACCTTATAAGATTTTGGAGATTCTTAATCCTGTTTCTTTTCGATTGGCTCTTCCAGTTACGTTCAAGATCCATAACGTATTTCACAAATCTCTGTTGAAGAGGTTTGTTGAGCCAGTGGTTCCTATGCCAGCACCTCCTGACCCTGTGTTGGTTGAAGGCAATGTGGAATATGAGGTAGAGAAAATATTGGATTCTCGTTTGGTTAGACGGAGACTCCAGTATTTGGTCAAATGGAAGGGTTAAGGCCAGGAGGATAATTCTTGGGTCTCTGCATCTAATATTCATGCCAATAGATTGGTTCGTGCTGTTCACCAGGCACATCTTGATCGGCCTGGTGGCGTGGATGAGGGTTCGGTGACCCCTCCTCAAGGGGGGGTACTGTTGTGAGTTCATTTTCTGGTCTACCAGTTGTGAGTTCTCCTTCCGGGCTCCCTCTGGTGGTAACAGGAGGTAGTGAGGCTGATATAGTCAATAGAGATTTGCCACCTGATAAGGAGGATGACGATTGGACCTCAGGAATCTCAGACTGGATTTAAGACAGCCGACGCCCTATTCTTGTGCTGGTGATTCCTTCTGGCTTGTCAAGTCTTGGTTCTCAGCTCCGTCTCCAGTCAGCTCAAGCTAAGTTTTTCTGCTAATGTTCACACTTGATTTTGTTGGTCTATTCAGTTTTTTGTGTGGTCAGCCAGCCCCTGCTGGGGCTGTGCTGAATTTCCACTCTTACTTATCTGTATTTGCCAATTTGCTTTTTGTCCCTTATTAGATTGGCCTCTTTTTGCTCTGCCTCAGAATATTTCAGAGTGCTGATATAGTGGGAGAAGTCTAGTGACTTCAGGGTTAATTTTGTTATCAGAAGTGTTGGACATTATTTTTGTAGGGTTTTTGGCAGATTGCAGACACTGTCTTTCCTTTCCTATCCTTTCTAGTTAGTTTGGGCCTTATCGTTTGCTCAGCCTATTTTCCTGCCTATGTTTGTGTTTTCATCTTGTTTCACCATCAATACATGTGTGGGCTGTCTATTCCTTTAGGGTCTTCTCTGGGGCAGTTAGTTTTCCCCTTTTCTTGCTATAGGCTTATTTAGTCCTCCGGCCGTGACGAGACATCTAGGTTCATAGTAGGTACGCTCCAAGGCTGCTGCTAGTTTTGTGGTTAGGATCAGGGATCTGCAATCTGCATAGTTACCAACCTCTCTGGTTTTCTGGGGCTTAGCTTGTTTAGGCTTTTCCTCCACGGTGACCCATTCATAACAATAATATTGTGCTTTACCCAGGCTACATTATCAATCACTGTAGCATTCTTTTGCCTTGCAGCGCTGTTCACAGCTGTCTGCAAGGTCTGTGTGAGTGCAGCTCACGCTGTAGTGTGTCTTGCAGCCACCTCTGGTTGTAGGCCGCTCAGCGTGCGTCACTGCCTCATATATATTTATTTTTGTTTTATTGCTGCTCATTTTTCATTAATTCTCCTATTAGTGTGCATCCATCCGTATCCATCTACATTGGTTGCAAACACTATAGGAGTAGACAGCGGAGCCTTACTGCAGCCTTTCAGTGCTAGTGCCCAGTTCTCTGCACTGTTCACGGCTGTCTGTGAGGTCTGTGTGTGTGAGTGCAGCTCACGTTGTAGTGTGTCCTGAACCACCTCTGGTTGTAGTCTGCTCAGCGTGTGTCATTGCCTCATACATAGTACTTTTTTTGTTTTATTGCAGCTCATTTTTCCTGATTTTTTTCTCCTATTAGTGTGCTTACATCCGTATCCATCTACATTGGTTGGTTGCAAACACTATATAGGAGTAGATAGAGGAGCCTTTTTGCTGGCTTGTGCCCTGCAGCCGCAGCCAGATTAGTATTAGCCTATTTTTTGGAGCCTCATCTATTGCATTGTAGGTTACCTTCCTGCATTGTAATAGCTCCAAAAAGTTTGTGATACTATCACTTTCACATCTTTGGTCACATCCTTTTTGTTTTTTTGAAAAAAAAAACACGTAAATAAAGTTCACCAAACACTCCACTTGACAGTTGTGTAGGCCACATTAGCTCATATTAAAGTGTAGTCCACACACTTTATAAAAGTAGTGCTTCTTATATCTGTTAGCAGCTGTTCAGGAATAAGCACACTAAGCCCCCCTTTGTACTTTTCTGCCTATCTTTTTCAGTCTACCAAGATGAAGAAGGCAGGGAGTATGGCACGTGGTCGTGGTCGTGGAGTTTCAGCAGGGAGAGGACGTGGGGATTCTGTGCCTGCTGCGGGCACCAGTGAGTCAGCATCCCCCAGTTTTACCTGGGAACAGTCCTTTATGCGCAGCTTTGTAGGACCTGGCCGTACCCCACTGCTGCGGGATGAGCAAATTGAAGCCATTGTCGGATGGATGGCAGCTAACGCATCGACTTCAATTACTTCCACATCTTCTCAGGGCCAGAGAACTGAATAGCAACCATCTGTCTCTTCACCACCTGCCAAATTGCCCAGGCAGTCTGAGAGCCCTGGACTGGGGCCATCTCTACTTCTGTTCTCTGAATCTCTTGGCTTGGAAACAGGGGTCCAGCCAAGCAGCATTCTAGAATGTGAAGAAGAGGGAGTATGCAGTGATGCGCAACTGCTTTGTCCCTCTGAATCTGAAGAGGCAGGTGTGCCAGTGCCTATGGTCAGCACACCTCAGTACGCATCAGATGATGAGACTCAGGTGCCACTTTCTGGTGCATACGGTGCTGGCGAGACTACCCAGGAGAAGCAGGTGTTTGAAGAGGGGAGTGTAGATGATGAGGTCCTTGACCCATCATGGCGTGAGGAACAGGAAGGTGGTGGGAGCAGCTCTGAGGAAGAGATTCCCCGAATGGCCAAAACAGGAGGGAGAGGGAGGGGGCAGACTTGGTTGCCTGTAGCCTCCACTTCGGCATCCGTTAGGAGCATTCCTCTTCCAAAACCCAAAACGGGCGCTCCAAGGACTTGCAGTGCATGGTCCTTTTTTGACACAGTTGCAGATGACATTTGCTTTGTCATATGCAAACTGTGTAATCATAAAGTCAAAAGAGGGAAAAGTGTCAGCAACCTGAATACCACAAATATGTGGAAACATGTGCAGACCAAGCATGTGGTGGAGTTACAAAGACATACTGAAGACGTAGGCCAGCCTACAGCACCACCTACCACCTCTTCAGCTCGTGTTCTAGCCTCTATCTCCAGCTCACACACAGCTGGTTCGGTTTCCTCACAGGATTGCCATGGAAGAACCTCTGGCACTGTTGTCCAGAGACCCAGTGACATTCCACCCACAGCACCATGTTCCCTGTCATCCTCACACTCCCAGGCAACTCTACAGCCATCAGTAGCACAGGCATGGGAGAAAAGGCGGCCATACTCAGCAAACCATCCCCGAGCACAGGCTCTGAATGCTGGCATTGCAAAACTACTGGCCCTTGAAATGCTCTCATTCAGGCTGGTGGAGACTGACACCTTCCGTAACTTCATGGCATTGGAAGTCCCACAATACACCGTGCCCAGCCGCTTTTATTTCAGCAGGCAAGCCGTCCCTGCCCTGCAAAAGCATGTGGAGGGAAAAATTAAACATGCGCTACTAAACGCCGTCAGTATCAAGGTCCACCTGACCACTGATGCGTGGACCAGTAACCGTGGACAGGGACGATACCTTTCCCTCACAGCCCACTGGGTCAATGTTGTGGAGCCGGGTACAGATCTTGAGAGTGACGCTGTATGTGTTCTGCCAACTCCAAGGATTGCAGGAATCCAGTCTGTACACATTGACTCCTCCTCATACTCCAGTGCCTCTGAATCAGCGCTGCAGGAGCCTGTTACGACCAATATGAGCACAGCCATGGCCAAACGTCAACAGGCCGTACTGAAATTAATTTCTTTGGGGAATCGAAGTCACACAGCGCAGGAGCTCTGGAATTCCATCAAGCAGGAGAGCGATGTGTGGTTTGTGCCAGCGAATCTCCAGCCAGGCTTGGTAGTGTGTGACAATGGCCGAAATCTGGTGGCAGCTCTGGGCCTAGGCAACCTCACTCACATCCCATGTCTGGCACATGTGCTCAACTTGGTCATGCAGAACTTTCTGAGGGACTATCCGGATCTTGATGCACTGCTGCACAAGGGCCGCATAGAGTGCGCTCACTTGCGGCATTCCAGCATGGCAAGATCGCGCATTGCAACTCTGCAGTGCCGATTGGAGTCTGCAGCACATGGTTGATTTCATGGTGCAGTGCCTGAGAAACGACCGCCGCATCGCCCACATTCTCAATACGGCTGATTATTGGGTGTACACCCTCCTAGATCCTCGTTACCGGGACATCTTACAAAGCCTCATAACACCGTTGAATCGGGAGCGTAAATTGCGGGAGTACCAAGACACACTGGTGCATTCTATCATGTTCTCCATTTCACCCGAGAGTAGTGCTGCTAGTGCTTTACAAAGCAGCTCTGTGCATCGAGGCAGTGGAGGAAGCTCTGCACAAAGAGGGAGCAGAGGCAGCGCCTCAGCACAAGGCAAGACCAGTATGGCCCAAATGTGGCAAAGTTTTGTGTGCCCGCCACAAATGTCTACACCATCGCAGACGGCTCCAGTCAGCAGGAGGCAACGTTTCCGTCAGATGGTGACAGACTACATGTCTTGCCCTGTCAGTGTACTCCCAGACAGCTCTTCCCCCTTCAAGTTTTGGGTCTCTAAGCTGGATACATGGCCAGAGCTTAGCCAGTATGCATTGGAGGTGCTGGCTTGCCCTGCTGCCAGTGTATTATCGGAACGTGTCTTTAGTGCCGCAGGTGGTGTACTAACAGACCGTCGCACGCGACTATCCTGCTCCCCTGCTGTGTGTCCGGGAAAGTCTCCTGCTCCCTCCACATTCAAACTACATCAGATTTTACACTTGCTCCAAGTAGGCCTCAGCCTACTCCATGATTGACCCTGGGCTCCAACACTGCCAGTTGCTGCTCAGAAGTGCCATCTGCACAGAGAAAAACACATGCTCCAGTGTTAGTGGGGTTCAGTAACGCCAGCTGTTCCCCTGCTGTGTGTCCGGCAATATCTCCTGCTTCCTCCACATTCAAACTACATCAGATTTTACACTTGCTCCAAGTAGGCCTCATCCTACTCCATGATTGACCCTGGGCTCCAACACTGCCAGTTGCTGCTCAGAAGTGCCATCTGCACAGAGAAAAACACATGCTCCAGTGTTAGTGGGGTTCAGTAACGCCAGCTGTTCCCCTGCTGTGTGTCCGGCAAAGTCTCCTGCTCCCTCCACATTCAAACTACATCAGATATAAAACTTGCTCCAAGTAGGCCTCAGCCTACTCCATGATTGACCCTGGGCTCCAACACTGCCAGTTGCTGCTCAGAAGTGCCGTCTGCACAGAGAAAAACACATGCTCCAGTGTTAGTGGGGTTCAGTAACGCCAGCTGTTCCCCTGCTGTGTGTCCGGCAAAGTCTCCTGCTCCCTCCACATTCAAACTACATCAGATATAAAACTTGCTCCAATTAGGCCTCAGCCTAAACCCTGATTGAACCTGGGCTCCAACACCACCAGTTGCTGCTCAGACGTGCCATCTGCACAGAGAAAAACACTAGCTCCTGTGTTAGTGGGGTTCAGTAACTATTAGTGGGAATGTGGACAGAGCAGGAGACATTGCCGGACACACATCAGGGGATCAGCTGACGTTACTGAACCCCAGTAAAACAGGAACAAGTGTTGATTGTGCAGACGGCACTTCTGAGCAGCAACTGGCAGTGTTGGAGGCCAGGGTAAATACTAGAGACAGAGTGGAGCCAGAGGCCTAATTGGAGCACGTTTAAAATCAGTAGTAATCTACAACAGATATTAAACTTGATGAAATTAGGCCTCAGCCTACACCCTGATTGACCCTGGGCTCCAACATCGCCAGTTGCTGCTCAGAAGAGCCGTCTGCACAGTCAACATATGCTCCAGTGTTATTGGGGTTCAGAAATGTCATCTGATCCCCAGCTGTGTATCCGGCAATTTCTCCTGCTCTGTCCACACTCACACAACTACAGATTTTAAACTTGCTCCAATTAGGCCTCTGTCTCCACTCTGTTTGTAGTATTTTCCCTGGGTTCCAGCACCGCCAGCTGTTTCCGGCATTGTCTTTGGCACAGGTACTCACTCCTGCCCAGCCTGGTTCCAGCATGCCTGCTGTTTCCTGGTAGTGTCAATGTCACTTTGCCACCAATACATTGTCCTGTCGTGTTGCGGTCGGGTTAGCCGAGTCTATGGTGCCTGCAGTTTATGGGCTTCCTATGTGGGCTGCGGGATCTGGCAACAAAGGCTGGTTCCGTAGTGCCAATAGGACAAGCACCCCCTCTGTAGGACTGTGGGTTTCGGTAACTGCGGCCAGCTCGCGGCCTTGCAACTTTGTTTTTCATGGGTACCTTCTGCTACCCATCCGGGTTCCAGCACCGTCAGCTGGTTCTCAGCAGTGCCTTTGGCTGAGGTGCCTCCTTCTCGGTATCCGAGTTCCAGCAACGTCTGCTGGTCCTTGGTAGTGCTTTCTAGCACAGGTACCTCCTGCATAGTAACCGGGTTCCAGCACCATCAGCTGGTCCGCGGTAGTGCCATTGGCTCTTGTTCCTTCTGCTGCCCCTCCGGGTTCCAGCACCGTCAGCTGGTCCTTGCTTGTTCCATTGGCTCTTGCAGCTTCTGCTACCCATCCGGGTTCCAGCACCGTCAGCTGGTTCTCGGCAGTGCCTTTCGCTTAGGTGCCTCCTGTTCGGTATCCGAGTTCCAGCAACGTCTGCTGGTCCTTGGTAGTGCCATTGGCTCTTGTTCCTTCTGCTGCCCCTCTGGGTTCCAGCACCATCAGTTGGTTCTTGGCAGTGTCTTTGGCACGGGTTCTCCCTCCTGCCCAGCCTGGTTCCAGCACGCTTGCTGTTTCCAGGTAGTGTCAACGTCACTTTGCCACCAATATGTTGTCCTGTCGTGTTGTGGTCGGGTTAGCCGAGTCTATGGTGCCTGCAGTTTATGGGCTTCCTATGTTGGCTGCGGGATCTGGCAACAAAGGCTGGTTCTGTAGTGCCAATAGGACAAGCACTCCCTGTAGGACTGTGGGTTTCGGTAACTGCGGCTGGCTCGCGGCCTTGCAACTTTGTTTTTCATGGGTACCTTCTGATACCCATCCAGATTCCAGTACCGTCAGCTGGTTCTTGGCAGTGCCCTTGGCTTAGGTGCCTCCTTCTCGGTATCCGAGTTCCAGCAATGTCTGCTGGTCCTTGGTAGTGCTTTCTAGCACAGGTACCTCCTGCTTAGTAACCAGGTTCCAGGACCGTCAGCTGGTCCTCGGTAGTGCCATTGGCTCTTGTTCCTTCTGCTGCCCTTCTGGGTTCCAGCACTGTCAGCTGGTCCTCGCTAGTTCCATTGGCTCTTGCAGGTTCTGCTACCCATCCGGGTTCCAGCACCATTAGCTGGTTCTCGGCAGTGCCTATGGCTGAGGTGCCTCCTTCTCGGTATCCGAGTTCCAGCAATGTCTGCTGGTCCTTGGTAGTGCTTTCTAGCACAGGTACCTCCTGCTTAGTAACCGGGTTCCAGTACCATCAGCTGGTCCTCGGTAGTGCCATTGGCTCTTGTTCCTTCTGCTACCCATCTGGGTTCCAGTACCGTCAGCTGGTTCTCGGCAGTTCCTCAGCCTTCTTGTACCTTCTGCTACATTTCCAATTTCAAGCTTTTGGAAATGGTTTTTGGTTATCACTCTGGATCTCCCTGACGACGACCCTGAAGACGACGACCCTGAAGACCACCCCGAAGAAGACGACGACCACGAAAATGATGACCCTGAAGACGACGACCCGGATGACCACCCCGAAGAAGACCAAAAAGATGACCCTGAAGAAGATGACCAAGAGGACAAAGAACATGAAGACAACCACCAAGATATAGAACAACAAGAGACAGAAGACCAAGAAGCAGAAGACCAAGAAGCAGAAGAACAAAAAGCAGAAGAACATTAAGCATAAGACTAAAAATCAGAGGAAAAGATATTATCTAAATTATAAGCAGAAGAAGACTAAGCAGTGTATGGGGGTGAGTCCATTCCTCCTCATGGTGCCCCTGGAAAATGCCTGCTACTGCAGGCCAAACTGAACGCGGACAAATCCTGTTGTAAATTTTTTGTGACAGGCAGAACGGAAGGTGTAATCTTCAAACTTTTATAGATAACAACTACAGGAATGCCTGTCACAAATAAGAATATGATGAAGAAGAAGAATAGGAAGAAGATAAAGAAGTAGAATATGAAGAAGAATAATAGTTGAATAAGAAGAATATGAAGAATGTAAAAAAAAGAATAAGATGAATAAAGTGAAGAAGAAGTTGATGAAAAAGATGCTGCTGCTGCTGAGGATCATGAAGGAGAAAGTGTGGGAGAAGTTAAAAAGAAGGTGAAGAGCATGGAAGTAGTGAAACATACATATCTGACAAAATATAAAAAAGGTTAACATAGTCAATATCTTTGTAACTCCAAATGTCTTTTAAAAAAAATGTATTCCTGCTATTCCATTTGATTGGGCTAAACCTCTATATCTTTAATGTCTCCTCCACCTCCCCCAATACATTCTACATTATTATTAGTTGTTTTTCTTCATGTAGAATTAACCTACAAGGAAAGAAAGGGTTTATTTTAATTCCGATATTTCTGTCCCATTGACTTGCCATTGGTTTCCGGTATAGGAATCGGCAATATCCGATACTTTTTGAGTATCGGTCCGATCCAATATTTCTCGATATCGGATCGTATCACTCAACACTATTGATGCAGTATTAGCAGTCGTGTGAGCGGTACTTGAGAAATCATTCCACAACATGGTCATTAAACCCCTGTCTCCAACGCTACTTTAGCTGTGTGCACCACGAACACCTCTTCCATTGTGCCCACTACGGCTCATGGGAGAACCAGCACCGCTGCTGTGTGCTGGGAAAGCCTCAAACAAACGGTTTACCAGAGTTGCTTGTTTGTTAGCCAATATTATCTCTAGGTTCTCCTGTGGCATGATGTTGTGTAATTTGCCTTTGTAGCATGGATCGAGGATGCTGGCCAGCCAGTAGTCGTCATCCCTCATCATTTTGGCAATGCGGGGGTCCCTTTTTAGGATCCACAAGGCATAATCGCACATGTTCCAGGTGTCAATGCTGCACTGCCTGTGGTGGGTGGAGGAGCACTTTCAGGCAAATCCACATCCCTACAGTCACGCACAAACACTGTACCTGACCTTGGAACGCCAACATTTTCTCTTGCCCCCTGAGAAGCATCCTCCTGCCCAAAATAAGCATCCCCCTCATCCTCCTCCTCCTCTTCCCCTTCTTCCTCCACCTCGTCCAGGACAGTTCCCTGACCAGACAATGGCTGACTGTCATCAAGGCTTCCCTCCTCCTCCGCTGCAGACACCTGATCCTTAATGTGCGTCAAACTTTGCATGAGCAGACGCATAAGTGGGATGCTCATGCTTATGTTGGCGTCGTCTGCGCTTACCAGCCGTGTGCATTCCTCAAAACACTGAAGGACTTTACAGAGGTCTTTCAGCTTTGACCACTGCACACCTGACAATTTCATGTCTTCCCTCAAACTGCCTGCCCGTGTATCCTCCCACAAATGCATTACAGCCTGCCTCTGTTCGCACAGCCTCTTAACCATGTGCAGGGTGGAGTTCCACCTTGTTGCAACATCTATGATTAGGCAGTGCTTGTGGAGGTGGAGCAATCCCTGCAATTTCTGCATACGAGTGGAGTGGACGTTTGAGCAACGGATGTGCGAGCACAGTCTTCACACCTTATGGAGCAGGGATGTTAACTCCGGAAAATTATTAAGGAAGCACTGCACCACCAAGTTCAAAGTGTGAGCCAGGCAAGGTATGTGTCTGAGTTTTGCACGGGCAATGGCTGCCACAAAATTACAGCCGTTATCACTGACTACCTTACCTGCCTCAAGATATAGACTGCCCAGCCATGACTCAGTTTGTCCCTGCAAGTAGTCGGCCAGTACCTCCACGGTGTGTCTGTTGTCGCACAAACACATCATCTTTAACACAGCCTGCTGATGTTACCACTAGCTGTTCGATAGTGGGACACCTCATGTGCAACACTGCCAGCTGCGGATGGAGTGCTCGTGTGACTGTGCTCTGTGGACGAGCTTTCGCTAATAGAGGAGGAGGATCGAAAGCCTACAGCCAACTGTTTCCTATACCATGGCTAGGCAGCATTGTTCCACCACCGCTGTCCCCAGTGGAGCCTGCATCCACCACATTAACCCAGTGCGCAGTGATGGACACTTAACGGCCCTGGCCATGCCTACTGGTCCATGCATCTGTTGTGAGGTGCACCTTTCCACTCACTGACTGTTTTAGTGCATGGACAATGCGGTCTTTCAGATGCCGGAGGAGGGCAGGGATGGCTTTTCGAGAAAAGAAATGCCGACTGGGTAGGTCATAGCGTGGGATAGCGTAGGACATGAGGTCGCGGAAAGCTTCGCTTTCAACCAAACGGTAGGGCATCATCTCTAATGAGAATAGTTTGGCAATGTAGGCGTTCAAACAAAGTGTACGCGGATGAGAGGATGAGTACTTACTTGTCCTACTCAGAGTTTCTGGTAGGGTGAGCTGGACTGGAGAGCTGCATATGGGGGAAGTAGCGGTGGACCGGACGGAGTGAGAGGGGGTTGGTGATGGTATTGGTGATGATGGCCTAGATTCAGTGTTGTGTTGCAAATCCATTGTGATTCCCTGAGTGCTTTGGCCTTGTGACGACATCTCAACATTTAGTGCTGGTGGTGTGCTTAACAGTGGCGGTGGACTTACAGTGGGGGAAGCGATGGAGCGTTGCTGCCTACCTTGAGTCGGAGCAGGTGCACATGTGCTACCTGAGGTTTTGTAGTCCGTCCATGCTTGCAAGCACATGTTGATTAAATGTATAAGCATGCAACTGGTATTCAAATTTGAGTTGTTTACCTCGGCTAAAGGTCCTTCCGCACTTCTTACAGGTAATGTTTGCCTCATCAGTAGGATTTGGGACAAAGAAGTGCCACACTGCACTCTTCCTACTATGGTATACATTTTCTGGCCTTGCACGCTGTGCTAAGTTGACCATCTGGCAAAGCAGTCCTGCAACTCTTCTAGTTTTTGTTCCACGTTTTTGGACAGCTACGGGCCTGGCAGATAACCGCTGCTGTGATGTCAATGCCTGCTGCAGAACCCTCTCCTTATCTGAACTATTGCCAGTGCCACCCTCCTCCCCCAATGGATGCCAATCCGGGTCAAGAACTGGGTCATCCATCACCTCCTCTTCAAAGTCATCTGCACCTTCCTCTTTACTTTCCTCTGTCACTGTGGAAGGTGTTATAGTATGCGGGAAGGGGCTCTTGAGTTTAATCAGGGTTAGATTCTGGCTCAATAGACTGCGAGGGCAATGTAGTGCTCTGGGTCGATGTACCAGCAGAATCATCTAGCAGTGGCTGTGCATCAGTGCACTCCATGTCAGATTCATCTTGGACTGGGGAATTATGGATTTGACTGGATAACCCAGGCATGGTATGTGAAAAGAGCTCCGTAGAGTAATCTGAAGTCTGGGCATCCTTAACTTTTGGTGGGGGTGAAGGACACAAGGAAAGGTGTTTTTCCTGACCAGAACCCTGCCCTTACGACTCCGTGCTTGCACGTTTTGAAAGTTCAGAAGAGGAGGCAATAGAGCTGGTGGCTGTTTCGACAATGTACGCCAAAACTTGTTCCTGATGCTCCGGCTTTAAAAGCGGTTTTCCTACTCCAAGAAAAGGCAACCTTACAGGCCTTCTTGGGCCAGACGATGACGCAGGCTCAACACCTCCTGCCTTAGCTGCCATTGTGTTTTTGCCAGAACCAGCCGATGCACCACCACCATCAGTACCAGCTGCGCTCCCCTGCCCACGTCTGCAGCCTCTTCCACCATACTGCCTCATGTTTGGGAAAATGTACCAAAAATACCAGCAGAGAGATGGTACTGTATGAGGTGCGTCCAGCTGTGTAAGGTGTATTAAAAAAATTAAATCTACGTATATATTTTGTTAGTCATAGACGCTCTCACAGTATGTATTTGACTGTAATCCAACAAGCAGATATACGGAACTGTATCAGAAGTGTACAGCTGTATACGTTTTTTGTGTAACTAACAATCTCCGTATATGTATTTACGGAGTGTTACACACACACACTGACTCTGTATAGATGTGACTGTAATGCGAACGGCAGATATACAATACTGTTTGAGAATCGCACGGCTCTATATGGTGTGTGTATGGAAAATTGTCAAACAGCAGAAATATGAAACTGTTTCAAAAGCGGACAGCACTCTAAGGGGTAGGTCTGGAAAACCGTAAAAACTCCTTGGCTTTTTTTTCACACACAGATAGCTTCTATTTGTCCGTGATACAAGGCGGTACACGGTAGTATGTGAAGAGCGTACACCGCTATACAGTGTCTGTATGGAAAATTGTCAATCTCCGTCTATTTGTTTAGGGACTGACACACGCTGTCTCTGTCTAGTTTTGACTGTCAAACAGAAGATATACGAAACTGTTTGAAAAGCGGACAGCACTCTAAAGTGTAGGTCTGGTAAAATGGAAAAACTCCTCTGCTTTTTTTTCCAGAGTCACACACAGATAGCTTCTATTTGTCCGTGATACAAGGCGGTATACGGTAGTGTGTGAGGAGCGTACACTGCTATACGGTGTCTGTATGGAAAATTGTCAATCTCCGTCTATTTGTATAGGGACTGACACACGCTGTCTCTGTCTAATTTTGACCGTTATCAAACAGCAGATATACGAAACTGTTTGAAAAGCTGACAGCACTCTAAGGTGTTGGTCTGGAAAAATGGAAAAACTCCTCGGCTTTTTTTTCCAGAGTCACACACAGATAGCTTCTATTTGTCCGTGATAAAAGGCGGTACACCGTAGTATGTGAGGAGCATACACCGCTATATGGTGTCTGTATGGAAAATTGTCAATCTCCGTCTATTTGTATAGGGACTGACACACGCTGTCTCTGTCTAGTTTTGACCGTCATCAAACAGAAGATATACGAAACTGTTTGAAAAGCGGACAGCACACTAAGGTGTAGGTCTGGAAAAACGGAAAAACTCCTCTGCTTTTTTTTCCAGAGTCAAACACAGAGAGCTTCTATTTGTCCGTGATACAAGGCGGTACACGGTAGTGTGTGAGGAGCGTACACTGCTATACGGTGTCTGTATGGAAAATTGTCAATCTCCGTCTATTTGTATAGGGACTGACACACGCTGTCTCTGTCTAGTTTTGACCATTATCAAACAGCAGATATACGAAACTGTTTGAAAAGCGCGCAGCACTCTAAGGTGTTGGTCTGGAAAAATGGAAAAACTCCTCTGCTTTTTTTTCCAGAGTCAAACACAGAGAGCTTCTATTTGTCCGTGATACAAGGCGGTACACGGTAGTGTGTGAGTAGCATACACCACTATACGGTGTCTGCATGAAAAATTGTCAATCTCCGTCTATTTGTATAGGGACTGACACATGCTGTCTCTCTCTAGTTTTGACTGTTCTCAAACAGCAGAAATACGAAACTGTTTCAAAAGCGGACAGCACTCTAAGGGGTAGGTCTGGAAAACCGTAAAAACTCCTTGGCTTTTTTTCCAGAGTCACACACAGATAGCTTCTATTTGTCCGTGATACAAGGCGGTACACCGTAGTATGTGAGGAGCATACACCGCTATATGGTGTCTGTATGGAAAATTGTCTATCTCTGTCTATTTGTATAGGGACTGACACACGCTGTCTCTGTCTAGTTTTGACCTTTATCAAACAGCAGATATAGGAAACTGTTTGAAAAGCGGACAGCACTCTAAGGTGTTGGTCTGGAAAAATGGAAAAACTCCTCAGCTTTTTTTCCAGAGTCACACACAGATAGCTTCTATTTGTCCATGATAGAAGGCGGTACACGGTAGTGTGTGAGGAGTGTACACTACTATACGGCGTCTGTATGGAAAATTGTCAATCTCCGTCTATTTGTATAGGGACTGACACACGCTGTCTCTGTCAAGCTTTGACCTTTATCAAACAGCAGATATAGGAAACTGTTTGAAAAGCGGACAGCACTCTAAGGTGTTGGTCTGGAAAAATGGAAAAACTCCTCAGCTTTTTTCCAGAGTCACACACAGATAGCTTCTATTTGTCCATGATAGAAGGCGGTACACGGTAGTGTGTGAGGAGCGTACACTACTATACGGCGTCTGTTTGGAAAATTGTCAATCTCCGTCTATTTGTATAGGGACTGACACACGCTGTCTCTGTCTAGTTTTGACCATTATCAAACAGCAGATATACGAAACTGTTTGAAAAGCGGACAGCACTCTAAGGTGTAGGTCTGGAAAAACGGAAAGAATCCTCGGCTTTTTTTCCCAGAGTCACACAGAGATAGCTTCTAATTGTCCATGATACAAGGCGGTACACGGTAGTGTGTGAGGAGCGTACACCACTATACGGTGTCTGTATGAAAAATTGTCAATCTCTGTCTATTTGTATAGGGACTGACACACGCTGTCTCTGTCTAGTTTTGACCATTATCAAACAGCAGATATACGAAACTGTTTGAAAAGCGGACAGCACTCTAAGGTGTAGTTCTGGAAAAACGGAAAGAATCCTCGGCTTTTTTTTCCCAGAGTCACACAGAGATAGCTTCTAATTGTCCATGATACAAGGCGGTACACAGTAGTGTGTGAGGAGCGTACACCACTATACGGTGTCTGTATGAAAAATTGTCAATCTCTGTCTATTTGTATAGGGACTGACACACGCTGTCTCTGTCTAGTTTTGACCGTTATCAAACAGCAGATATACGAAACTGTTTGAAAAGCGGACAGCACTCTAAGGTGTAGGTCTGGAAAAATGGAAAAACTCCTCAGCTTGTTCTTCCAGAGTCACACCCAGATAGCTTCTATTTGTCCGTGATACCAGCCGGTACACAGTAGTGTGTGAGGAGTGTACACCGCTATATGTGTGTGAAAAAATGAACGCTCAGTAACTCAACAGTACAAAATAATAAAAGTTAGAGTGCTTTGAAAAAAGCAGCTTGAACAGCAGTGTGCACACAGCAATGCAGCTAGCAGGTAGCCTTAAAAGGCAGCCTAATCACCACCAGCGCTGCTGCACACAACAAAAATCTTCCCCTTTCACTGCACACTAACTGTACAGTGAAAAGTGCTATCAGCAGAAGCAGTTTTTTTTTTCTTCTTCTCTGCCTAACGCTCTCCCTATTCAGAATCAGCAGCACCAGCACCTCTCCCTATTGTAAGATCGGCAGAAGTAAGATGGCGGTCGGCGGTCACAGCCTTTTATACCCACTGTGACGCCACACAAAGCCAGCCAAACACTTCAATGCCCTTCTCTAAGATGGTGGTAGCCGCTGCCCATGTCATCGCGTTGCCCACAGTGTGTGTCCTCCATCAATGGCTGAGAAAAGGCGCTGGAAGCATTATTTGAAATGCGACTTTGGCGCTCTGATCGGCGACCTCATGTCCGACCTCACGCTATGGTCGGGTTTCGATCGGCGAAACCTGACTTTAGCTAAAGTCGGCTATTTTTGAATTTGACCGACCCGTTTTGCTCAACTCTAGTGTCTATTATGGAGCTTTCATATGCATTGTTTATCTGAGAAGCAGTATCTCCTAGCTCTGACTTATTTTCCCACAGGCAAATTTTATAGGGTGATAACTGGTGGCATAAAGTAGGGAATTGCCTGCTGTGAGTTTCCTATAGATATTAGAATGATAAGAGAGGAGGGACACAATTCCACTACAAAATAGTACAAATTTTTATTTAGATAATGTATGATCTATTTATTTAATTGTGGTCCCAGTGTATACTATGTTATTAATATCTCCTTACACTATGGTATTTTACTATGTCCTATTTCTGCTGGTTCTCTTTTCCTCTTTTAATATTTCTTGTTAGGAATAAAATTATTTTAAAGTCTTTATATCTTTGGACTTTTTCTGGTTTATTCACATTTTGAGAAGATTTATACTATGTATAGTGAATATCCAAATACGATTTAGTGAGATTGATCTCACTAAATTTTTGGTATGTCAGCTTCCCATTTCAACATATTGGGTGTCTCAATCAAGTCTGTGTCTGTATTAAACGATTTGTAGATGATTCGGTTACTCCAAAAGATATTGTGTTTAATGTTGCTTAGCAAATTGATTGTTGCTTCCGAGAATAGTGGTTTGTCGCGTAAAAAATTTTGAATCTGGTCTTGAAGTATCAAGTAGGTGCAGGAAAACTGATGTGGGGACGTTGAAGTTTATCTTCAAACTGCTAAAGGTGCCGAAATTTCCCCCAATTGTGAATATCCGTGATTTTTTTAATTCCGTACTCTACCCAGAGTGGGTTAAGGGTAAGGTTTTGAGCTGACATGGCTAGGGATAATGGGGTTTTTAGTAGCAAGTTTAGTTTGTTGGTTCCTCTTTTATTTTTGGAAAGTTTCTTCCATGCCTCTATGGTAGCTGAAAAAAATGGGGTGGCTATAAGAATTAGATTTCCTTTTGTTGATTAAGTATTTGAAGAGTAAATCTTTCGGAGGGCTATGGTTATTTAAGGAGCATTCTAGGTCTAACCATGCTGGGGGATCATCTTTTGATAGCCAATATATACTCTGCTTAATAATATTTGCAAAGTAAAAGGCAGAAATGTTGGGAGGTCCATTCCTCCGAAAGCTTTACTTCGGTATAAGATGCTGGTGGGAGATCTTTCCTTTTTTTTTATTCCAAATAAAAAGGTGGAGTAGTAGTTGAATACTTGTGATATAGGAAGTGGAGATTGTGAGGGGGAGGGTTCTAAAAATATAAAGGATTTTGGGGAGTATGAAGGATTTTATTATTAAGGTCCTACCCCACCAAGACAGATCGTGGCTCTCGTAAAAGGAGAGGTCCTTGTTTATTGTATCAGAAAGTATTTTCAGGTTGGTGCTCATTAGTGATTTAATGTCCTTTGTTATGGTGACCCCAAGGTAATCAACCTCTTTCTCTGTTCAGCTCAGGGCAGAGAGGTTGCTGATTTCTTTAATTTGGGAGTCACTTAGATTAAATTGTAGTATTTTCGATTTACTTTCATTAATTTTAAAGTAAGAGACTTCTGAGAAAATCTTAAGTGCAGTTTGTAATTCCTTTATCGATTCCAGGGGGTTTGTTGGGGTCATGATCAAGTCATCAGCGAATAGGCTAATCTTGAACTGGCGAGTAGGTGTTTCAATTCCTTTTATCTTGTTGTTTTGGCTAAAACTGTGCAAAGGGCTCCATTGCTAGGACAAAAAGAAGGGGTGAAAGTGGGCATCACTGTCTGGTTCTGTTAGTAATTTGGAATGATTTAGAGATGTAATTATTGGAGTAGATTCTCACTTTTGGACTGGAATAAAGGGCCATAATGGATGATATACGCTTACATGAGAAGCTGAATTTAATGAGTGTCGATTTCAGATACTCCCAGTTTAGGCGATTGAAGGCCTTCTCCATGTCTAACGTGATGATGGTTGCGGGAGTTCTTGAGGAATGAATTATTTTTATTGTGTTTATTATCCTTCTTGTCCCATCAGTGGCTTGATGCCCCCCTGACAAATCCTATTTGATCCTTTTCTATTAAATCAGGAAGAAAATATTTTAGTCTATTGGCTAGTATTTTGGAGTATATTTTCAGGTCAGTATTAATTAAATAAATTGGTGTATAGTTAGAGACTTTAGTTGGGTCTGTTTTGGGTTTGGGAATGAGAACGATAGTTGTTTCTAGCATTTCCTCAGGAAGTCTACCATCAGTGGAAGCTTTGTCGAAAATTTGGGAGAGATGTGGGGAAAGGATTTTATTAAATGATTTGTAGTATTCATTTCCATAACCATCGGGGCCCGGGATTTGAATAGCTTGAGCTGTTGTATGGTTTCTTCTATCTCTTCTGGGGTAAAGGGAGTGGTTAGTGTTTCTAGATTTTCAGGGGCTAATTTGGGTATTTAACAGATGACAAAAATATCTCTATGTCCGTTTTGTTGGGTTGGGGGTTTGAAGGTTGGAGCCTTAGGTTATACAGGTTGTGGTAGAATTCAGCAAACGTGTTAGCTATATCCTGAGGATGTGAAAGCAATGTGCCACTGGGGGATAAAATTTTGTTGATCCTATTAACTTGCCTTAGCTTTTTGACCCAGTTCATCATGTACCGCGTGGATTTGTTTAGCGATGAGTATTGTTTGAATTTGGAGATTTTAATGACTGAGTTATATGTGGAAAAATTAAGACTTTAGTTCTTGCCTCAATTTTAGTAGTTCTATTTGTGTTGTATTAGATGGCGAAGTGAGAGTAAGTTATTCGTTTTCTTTATTTCTGATTTTATTTGGAAAATCATTGATTTTAAGCCTCTTACTTCCTTTTTCTCTAGATGAGATGTGGATGAGAATACCTTTGATGACGGCTTTGTGAGCACTCCATTTGATGAATGGGTCTATATCATTAGTATTGTTCTTAAAGAAGTTATTCAGTGCTGTTTCTATGGTATCCTTATGAGTAGGGTTATGCAGGATATTAGAATTGCATCTCCATAAGGAGTTTTTGTTTAGGGGAGGGCCTAGGAGAAGATCAGCTGAGACCGGTGAGTGATCAGAGAGTTTTTTTCCCCCAATTGTTATTTTTTTGGAATCTGGGTAGGTTGAAGATGTCCATTGATATTAAGTCAATTCTTGAGGCAGACTTGGGGGGGTTTGAGAAATGAGTGAATTCTATTGATAAGGAATTGATACATCAGAAGGTGTC
This sequence comes from Dendrobates tinctorius, assembly GCF_039654945.1. NCBI lineage: Eukaryota > Metazoa > Chordata > Amphibia > Anura > Dendrobatidae > Dendrobates > Dendrobates tinctorius. The sequence goes on along the minus strand of NW_027361696.1, from coordinate 92,331,967 downwards.
AAACAACTCATTTTAAAATAGCCAATTATTTAAAGAATTTGTTCGGGATCTGCTTGGTGAGGAGAAGTCCATTTGACCATTTGGTACTATGTTGAAGTTCCCGAGCCAGAACAGATCTCCTTTCCTGACCTCGGTTACCTTGGTTTTCAGTTTATTTAGAAAGTCTAGGTGACCTTTGTTTGGAACGTAGGTTTTGACAATTGACCTATTCCTACTTAGGTTTACTTACATTTGTCTTAAAGGGGTCATATCCTTAAGTATTCCTCCTCTACAGGATACCTTTGATTTCAACCTAGGCAATAATAGCAATTTATTGTAATGCTGTTATATAGAGTTGTTATTGTTTAAGACATATCTTTGCTTATACCCTGTAGTACTTAGCTATAAAGAAGGAAGGAAAAGCCCTCAAACAAACCACCCTTCTGATAAAAATCTCACAAAAGAAATGGACCTATCCTTAACCTCTAAGAGCAAGGAGGCAGAAGCCAGGGGCCAAAAATTTTCCTCACAGGTTAATTTTGAGGAAGAAGAGGACACTAGCGATTCTTCTCCAAATGCCAGCCCAGAAAGAAATAGATTCAAAAAGGATTTCGATTTTACTCTTTCTACAATTTAGGAAGCGAACTCCTCGAGACCAAAAAATACCAATGCCGAAACTTTTATGCTAGACTTGGCAAAAAAAATTAATGACAACATTGAGTTCAATTTTGAAAAGCAAGCCAAACTCCTTAGATCCACTTTTGATATGTTTAGCAAAAAATTAACCCAGCATGAGAACAGAATTGCCACCATTGAGGAGAAAACAGACAAAGTCACTGACAAAATTCAGAGTACACAAATTAAAAACCAAAATCGCAGATTTATAGGATAGAAACTGAAGGAATAACCTTAAAATCAGGGGTATTCCTGACAGTGTCACCCCATATAACTTGTCAGAATACACCAAACAAATTTTCAAGAAAGCGATCCCCACTCTTACTAATTAAGAATTGATCATTGATAGAATTCATAGGTTGCCTCGTCCAGCACATATCCCTCCAGAGGTGCCAAGGGATACGATCCTTTGTATACATTTCTATAGCACGAAGGAAAAGATACAGCAATATATATAAGATGAGAAACAGTTCCCAGAGCCATACAATAATTTCAAATTTTTTGCAGCCCTATCGAAGGAAACCATCAAGGCAAGGAAATCTTTTAAAGAGATCTCTAACCTCCTCATTTGGCCTTTCGCAGCTTACTAATTCTCCAACGCATGAAGACGGAAACTCCCTCGACTTGGTCTTCTCTCGGCTTTGTGCAGTGGATGATTTTGCAAACTCCCCTCTCCCGCTCTCTGACCACAATCTTATTTCATTCTCTATAAAGAACTGCCAGGCTGCTCAGGTCACCCCCACTGTCCAGACTTATAGAAACATACAGGCCATTAACACCCAGAAACTTCTGAAGAACTTGCAGTCTTCATTGGCCCCTATCTCCTCCCTCTCATGTCCTGATTCTGCATTGAAGCATTAAAATGAAACACTTCAAAGTGCCCTGGATGAATTTGCACCCCCTATAAATAGAACACCACAACGCAGACGGCGACAACCCTGGCACACGGTGCAAACACGTTTCCTGCAGCGGTGCTCCAGGTGCGCCGAACGTCTGTGGAGAAAATCCAATCTACACGAAGATTTCATCCATTTTAAGTTTATGCTTAGAACATACAACACTGCCCTTCACCTCTCCAAACAAACCTATTTCAACACCCTCATCATCTCACTGTCCAATAACCCGAAACGTCTCTTTGACACTTTTCATTCTCTACTCAATCCAAGAGTACAGGCCCCAACCACGGAGCTCCGAGCTGACGATCTGGCCAATTACTTCAAAGAAAAAATTGACCAGATCCGACAGGAAATTATCTCCAAATCCCCTCATACCATGCACTGTCCTCCCTCCCCCACGGCATCTAACTCACTCTCTGATTTTGAACCAGTCACAGAAGAAGAAGTAAGCAGGCTCCTTGCATCTTCTCGCCCAACTACTTGCACCAGTGACCCATTTCCGTCACATCTCCTCCAGTCCCTTTCCCCTGCTGTCACCCCTCACCTAACTAAAATATTTAACCTCTCTCTCTCTTCTGGTATTTTTCCCTCCTCATTTAAGCATGCCATCATACATCCACTACTTAAAAAACCATCCCTCGACCAAAACTGTGCCGCTAACAATAGACCTGTCTCTAATCTTCCCTTCATCTCTAAACTCCTGGAACGCCTGGTCCACTCCCGTCTTATCCGCTATCTCTCAGAAAACTCTGTTCTCGACCCTCTCCAATCCAGTTTCCGCTCTTTACACTCCACTGAAACTGCCCTCACTAAAGTCTCTAATGATCTGCTAACAGCTAAATCAAATGGTCATTACTCCATGCTAATTCTCTTGGATCTCTCTGCAGCATTCGACACTGTGGATCATCAGCTCCTCCTCACTATGCTCCATTCCATTGGCCTCAAGGACACCGTTCTCTCCTGGTTCTCCTCCTATCTCTCCGACCGCTCCTTTACTGTTTCTTTTGCCGGTTCCTCCTCCTCTCACCTTCCCCTTACTGTTGGGGTTCCTCAAGGATCGGTTCTAGGCCCCCTCCTCTTCTCCTTGTACACTGCCCCTATTGGTCAAACAATCAGTAGATTTGGTTTCCAGTACCATCTCTATGCTGATGACACCCAATTATACGCTTCTTCTCCTGACATCACGCCAGCCTTTCTAGAAAACACTGGCGATTGTCTAAACGCTGTGTCTAATATCATGTCCTCACTATATCTGAAACTGAACCTGTCAAAGACTGAACTCCTTGTGTTTCCCCCCGCTACTAATGTACCTACACCCGACATTGCCATTTCCGTGTGTGGTTCCACTATTACTCCCCAGCAACATGCCCGCTGTCTTGGGGTCATACTTGATTCTGAGCTTTCCTTTGCCCCCCACATTCGATCACTGGCTCGCTCTTGTCATCTGCACCTCAAAAACATTTCTAGAATTCGACCTTTTCTTACTTTTGACTCTGCAAAAACTCTTACTGTTTCTCTTATTCATTCTCGTCTCGACTATTGTAACTCTCTTCTAATCGGTCTCCCTCTTACCAAACTCTCCCCTCTCCAATCTGTCTTGAATGCTGCAGCCAGGATCATATTCCTCACCAATCGTTACATCGATGCCTCTACCTTGTGCCAGTCATTACACTGGCTACCCATCCACTCCAGAATTCAGTATAAACTTATTACCCTCACCCACAAAGCCCTCCATGGCTCAGCACCACCCTACATCTCCTCCCTTGTTTCAGTATACCACCCTACCCGCGCCCTCCGTTCTGCTGATGACCTGAGGTTAGTATCCTCAATAGTCAGAACCTCCCACTCCCGTCTCCAAGACTTTACACGTGCCGCGCCAATTCTTTGGAATGCACTTCCCAGGTCAATACGATTAGTCCCCAATCCCCACAATTTTAAGCGTGTCCTGAAAACGCATTTATTCAGACTGGCCTATCGCCTCAACACATTAACCTAACCTATCCCTGTGTGGCAGAGCCAAAAGTTTTACCATAACCAGGTTCCCAGCATCATGTTCCCACATGCTTTATGCATCCATTAGCCCTCTGTGTCTGTACTGTTACACACTTAACATTATGGCTGGTCCATACAATCAGGGCAACTGTTACCACCCACCTTTCGTGTCTACCTCTTTCCTCATAGACTGTAAGCTTGCGAGCAGGGCCCTCACTCCTCTTGTTATTTGTTATAATCTACTGTATGTGATTATTGTTATGCTGTAATGTCTATTGTCTGTACAAATCCCCTCTGAAATGTAAAGTGCTGCGGAATATGTCGGCGCTATAAAAATAAAATTTATTATTATTATTATTATTATTATTATTATTATTATAAGAGATCACCTCTGTCCTTAGAGATAAAGGAATCACATACAGGTGAAGTTTCCCCCCTAAAACTCCTTATCCTTTTTAGAGGCAAAACCATTCCCATTTTCACACCAGAAGAGGGCCTGAACTTCATTTCCTCACTAAAGGGCACCCCATACGAGAAAACATACCCTTCCTCTCACACTAATCGCTGATGGAGACTCACTAAGTGACCTCCTCTACATGACAAACCTAACTCTTGACCGACATAACTGACTGTAAGCTTGTAGCTGGATGTCTATTCACACATAAATACAGTAGCCTCTCCACTGTTACAGGCTAAATATGACATAACCAAACCTGGTGAGGCCCAGCTCTTGGTTCACCTTGCATAATATACAGAACTAGCACAAACTCTGTCCAGTGACTGATCAGTCAAAGTCTTGTTAAACATTGAACTCTTGTTATAAACCAACTCTTGGCTTCAATGTCACCATGTACGAAGGCTGTTTTGATGTCAAAATGTCTCACTGTCATATGTTGAACTGCAGCTACGGACATTAAAGTTCTCAATGTGGTTTACTTCGAAACTGGAGAAAATGTAGCCTCATAATCTTCACCATACTTTTGAAATTTCCCTTTTGCAACCAATCTTGCCTTAAATCGGTGAACTTTACCTTCTGAGGCATATGTGTTTTTGAAGACACACTTACATCAGATAGCTCTTTTTCCTTGTTATTTGTCGCTGCTTGCACCATAATCTATACACCATATATGCTTTTCTGATGGGCCTGTACTCACATTAAATGCAGCTTCAACACATGCAGAATATTCCTCTACAGCTGTTTAACCCTTTGATGACTGTTCTGCTTTTTAAGCTGACTCAATCTTGCAGCACGGTGGCTCAGTGGTTCGAATCCCACCAAGGACAACATCTGCAAGGAGTTTGTATGTTCTCCCCGTGTTTGCGTGGGTTTCCTCCTGGCACTCCGGTTTCCTCCCACACTCCAAAGACATACTGATAGGGAATTTAGATTGTGAGCCCCATCGGGGACAGTGATGAAAATGTGTGCAAACTGTAAAGCGCTGCGGAATATGTTAGCGCTATATAAAAATAAAGATTATTATTAAAAATAAAGATTATTATTTCCAAATTCTGCAGTTTGCTTTAAGGTGGCCGGGCTTTTTACAGACAAAACATTCACAAGTTTCTCTTAGATTGCTCTTATAGTTAGGGAAATCCTGTGTTTTTAACCCCTTCATGACCCAGGCTATTTTGACCTTAATGACCTGGCCATTTTTTGCAATTCTGACCAGTGTTCCTTTATGTGGTAATAACTCAGGAACGCTTCAACGCATACTAGCGATTCTGAGATTGCTTTTTCGTGACATATTGGGCTTCATGTTAGTGGTAAATTTAGGTCGATAATTTTTGCGTTTATTTGTGAAAAAAACAGAAATTTGGTGAAAATTTTGAAAATTTCGCAATTTTTAAATTTTGAATTTTTATTCTGTTAAACCAGAGAAGTATGTGACAAAAAATAGTTACTAAATAACATTTCCCACATGTCTACTTTACATCAGCACAATTTTGGAAACAAAATTTTTTTTTGTTAGGAAGTTATAAGGGTTAAAAGTTGACCAGCGATTTCTCATTTTTACAACAAAATTTACAAAACAATTTTTTTAGGGACCACCTCACATTTGAAGTCACTTTGAGGGGTCTATATGGCAGAAAATACCCAAAAGTGACACCATTCTAAAAACTGCACTCCTCAAGCTACTCAAAACTACATTCAAGAAGATTATTAACCCTTCAGGTGCTTCACAGGAACTAAAGCAACGTGGAAGGAAAAAATGGACATTTTAATTTTTCCAACAAAAATTTTCTTTTAGCATCAATTTTTTCATTTTTACGTGGGTAACAGGATAAAATGGATCCTAAAATTTGTTGTGCAGTTTCTCCTGAGTACAACGATACCTCATATGTGGTCATAAACCACTGTTTGGGCGCAAGGCAGGGCTCAGAAGGGAAGGAGCGTCATTTGACTTTTTGAATGGAAAATATGCTGGAATATTTAGCGGTTGCTATGTCATTTTTGGAGAGCCCCTGTGTGCCTAAACATTGGAGCTCCCCCACAAATGACCCCATTTTGGAAACTAGACCCTCCAAGGAACTTATCTAAATGCACAATGAGCAATTGGAACCCCCAGGTGCTTCACAAATTGATCCGTAAAAAAAAAGTACTTTTTTTTCACAAAAATGTTTTTTAGCCGCAGTTTTTTCATTTTCACATGGGCAACAGGATAAAATGGATCCTAAAATTTGTTGGGCAACTTCTCCTGAGTACACCGATATCTCATATGTGGTTATAAACCACTGTTTGGGCGCACAGCAGTGCCTGGAAGGGAAAGAGCGCCATTTGACTTTTTGAATGGAAAATTAGCTCCAATCGTTAGCGGACACCATGTCGTGTTTGGAGAGCCCCTGTGTGCCTAAACTTTGGAGCTCCCCCACAAATGACCCCATTGTAGAAACTAGACCCCCTAAGGAGCTTATCTAAATGTGTGGTGAGCACTCTCCACCCCCAAGTGCTTCACTGAAGTTTATAACGCAGAACCGTGAAAATAAAAAATATTTTTTTCCCTCAAAAAGTGATATTTAGCCCAATATTTTTTATTTTCACAAGGGTGATAAGATAAATTGGACCCCAAAAGTTGTTGTCCAGTTTGTCCTGAGTACGCTGGTACCCCATAAGTGGGGGGAGACCACTGTTTGGGCACACGTTGGGGCTCGGAAGGGAAGTAGTGATGTTTTGAAATGTCAACTTGATGGAATGGTCTGCGGGCGTCATGTTTCGTTTTCAGAGCCCCTGATGTACCTAAACAGTGGAAACCCCCCACAAATGACCCCCATTTTGGAAACTAGACCCCCTAAGGAGCTTATCTAGATGTGTGGTGAGCACTCTGAACCCCCAAGTGCTTCACAGAAGTTTATAACGCAGAAGCGTGAAAATAAAAAATAAAAAATTTCCCTCAAAAAATGATTTTTAGCCCACTATTTTTTATTTTTACAAGGGTAATAAGATAAATTGGATCACAAAAGTTGTTGTCCAGTTTGTCCTGAGTACGCTGGTACCCCACATGTGGGGGGACCACTGTTTGGGCACACGTTGGTGCTTGGAAGGGAAGTAGTGACGTTTTGAAATGTCGACTTGATGGAATGGTCTGTGGGCGTCATGTTACATTTGCAGAGCCCCTGATGTACCTAAACAGTGGAAACCCCCTACAAATGACCCTATTTTGGAAACTAGACCACCAAAGGAACTAATCTAGATGTGTGGTGAGCACGTTGAAACCCCAAGTGCTTCACAGAAGTGTATAACGCAGAACCGTGAAAATAAAAAAATATTTTTTCCCTCAAAAAATGATTTTTAGTCCACTATTTTTTATTTTCACAAGGGTAACAGGATAAATTGGATGCCAAAAGTTGTTGTCCAGTTTGTCCAGAGTACGCTGGCACCCTATATGTGGGGGGGCGACCACTGTTTGGGCACACGTTGGGGCTCGGAAGGGAAGTAGTGACGTTTTGAAATGTCGACTTGATGGAATGGTCTGCGGGCGTCATGTTACATTTGCAGAGCCTCTGATGTGATGTACCTAAACAGTGGAAACTCCCCACAAATGACCCCATTTTGGAAATTAGACCCCCTAAGGAGCTTATCTAGATGCGTGGTGAGCACTCTGAACCCCCAAGTGCTTCATAGAAGTTTATAACGCAAAACCGTGAAAATAAAAAACATTTTTTTCCCTCAAAAAATGATTTTTAGCCCACTATTTTTTATTTTCACAAGGGTAATAAGATAAATTGGACCCCAAAAGTTGTTGTCCAGTTTGTCCTGAGTACGCTGGCACCCCATATGTGGGGGGGACAACTGTTTGGGCACATGTTGGGGCTCGGAAGGGAAGTAGTGACGTTTTGAAATGTCGACTTGATGGAATTGCGGGCGTCATGTTACGTTTGCAGAGCACCTGATGTACCTAAACAGTGGAAACCCCCACAAGTGACCCCATTTTGGAAACTAGACCACCCAAGGAACTAATCTAGATGTGTGGTGAGCACGTTGAAACCCCAAGTGCTTCACAGAAGTGTATAACGCAGAACCGTGAAAATAAAAAAAATATTTTTTCTCCACAAAAATTATTTTTTTAGCCCCCAATTTTTAGTTTTCCCAATGGTAACAGGAGAAAATATACCCCCAAAGTTGTTGTGCAATTTTTCCTGAGTACACTGATACCCCGTATGTGGGGTAAACCATTGTTTGGGCACACGTCGGGGCTCGGATTGGAGGCAGCAATGTTCGACTTTTTGAACGCAAAATTGGCTGGAATAAATGGTGGCGCCATGTCATGTTGGGAGACCCCCTGATATGCCTAAACAGTGGAAACCCCTCAATTCTAACTCCAATCCTAACCCCAACACACCCCTAACCCTAATCGCAACCCTAATCATAACCCTAACCACAACCCTAACCCCAACTCACCCCTAACCCTAATCCCAACACTAATCATAACCCCAACACACCCCAACCCTAATCCCAACTGTAACCCTAATCACAAACCTAACCCTAATCCCAACCCCAACCCACCCCTAACCGTAATCTTAACCCTAACCCTAGCTCTAGCCCTAGCCCTAACCCTAGCCCTAACCCTAGCCCTATTTCTTAACCCTAACCCTGTTTCTAACCCTAATTGAAAAATAAAAATATTTTATTATTTGTCCCTAAGGGAGGTGATAAGGGGGGGCGGTGATTTACTTTTTTTTATTTTGATCACTGTGAGAGTTTATCACCTTTCCATGACCCGGTCACCCAACCCGCAGGGGGCTTTGAAGTCATGACACAGCATACGCGTCATGGGTCGGATTGGCACCAACTTTCATGATGCATACGGTGTGTCACAGGTCGGGAAGGGGTTTGCTTCTGCTCTGGATTCATTACAACTGCTTACATGCTGCGTTTTTCTCTTGAATTCATTCAATATTTTGCCTTTGACATATTCTCGTGTCAGCTCATAAGCTGACCGTGCATCTAGTGCGGTCACGAGTGTGTCATAACTCTTTGGAAGACCACTTAGTAGAAGTGCAGCAACATAAAAATCTATAATTTATTCTTCAATATCCCTGAGATGCTCCACAATCTCTAGGGTGTTTCTTATATAGTCCTTCTTGCATATTCTGTCCATCACTTAGCATAGACTGATTCAGCTTTCTCATGAGATAAAGCTTATTGCTGAGATTTGATCTCTTATGCACTTTCTGTAACTTATCCCACATCTCCTTTGCAGTTGCACACTTGCATATATGCACAATCTGATTACCATCTACAATGAGGGAGATCGTGCTTTGTGTTTTCTGAACCTTCTCTAGCCAATCATCTGGTAATGGATGAGGCACTTGTTGAGTATATTTCCATGTACCTTCTCTTATGAGCAGCATCTTCACCTTGAATTTCCAGGACTGGTAGTTCTGGTTAGTGAGGCTTGGCACTGAGAACTTGACAGGATTGCTGCTAGTGGACATCTTCTCTGTTGCTCTGTGCTGCTTTTACTCTGGGCTTCTGTTGCTGTGTTACTCTTGTGTTCTGAGTCACTCTGGCCCATAACCTGTTGACAGTGGATTACTCACGATACTCTTCAAGTGCGTGAAAACAGAACTTGTTTATTCAGAGACAATCAGAAACAATATATAATAAGCTGAATAGATCAGGAATAAATCATTTGTGTTTCTCTATCTGTGCATCATCTACAGCTGGATGCTTCTCTCATACAGAGACACAGGAAAACAGGAAATACAGTCACACGCTCAACACTTCGCTACTGAAAATACACTAGACTACTGCTTGGATTAGTAATGAAGATGATATCAAGATAGCACCACCAATATTAGCTATAAAAATCTTCCGTTGGGCTCAAAGCAGATTGTAATTCACTGTATGGTTAATATTGTGAAGCTGTTTTTGTAATCTTATTTTGTTTCTCAACAAAGATAAAGAAAAGGACTGTAGTATTTGATATGAATGAGTGAACAGCCTACAAATAAAAAAGATAATGTACATAGAGGCTTTAATGGAGACTTTACAGAGCTTGTATAGTCACAGTGGGAGACCGACAAATGGCACCTCCACCAATCAGATGTTATCAGCTTAAGTGGATGGATTTAAATACACTGAATGGAGTCGTAATGTGAATTCCAGTGTTAGGAGTCAGATTTCTGCGTTTACTCAGCAGGGATCCAGATCCTCACATTCTGCACTCTCCTCCTATTTTTCCACTGCTGAGGAGATTGCAGAGGAGATTGCCTTGCAGCAAATCTCTCCTGAGGCTAAGTCCTTCTGTCCTCTTACTGGGCATGCTCATGGGACGATCTCCCATTGGAGATCGGGAGTCATGTGCTCAGGTCCCGCTCAGGTTCTCATTGGTCCATCTCAGAGATCTGGAAGTGTGCAGAAGGTCCCGGCTGCTATAAAAGGCGCGCATGGCTGTTCCACCATGCGCTAGTATAGACTTACTTGCTGGTGTGTGTATGAGGACGGATGCATGATTCTGGTGACTGACTCATTTGAAACCCCTTTCCTCTGATATTATGCATGTGGATAGGGACTGAGTTAGAATCAGCGCCAGCGCTCCTCCACTTCAACATCCACAGCTGCTAGCGTCCGACATTGCGCCTTGCCTTTGTCGTTTAGCGGCAGTGTCCACGCCGCGCTGAAGTAGCAGCCTCCTTTGCGTTCGCAGTTGCAACGCCGCGCACAGGGTAGGTCTAGATGGACGTAGTGCCGCCGTCTTGGGCTACTCCTGCTACCGTATGCCGTGTGTGCGTTTTTTACTGAGTACTTGACTACAACAGGCTCAGTCATTTGTGTTTGTACTTTTTGGCATCTCTGTGAGTTAACTGAGATTGCGCTGTGCACCTGGGTGAAGTTTAATCCTGTGTGCATTTCCGCCATATTGCTCCTGCCACCACTAAGCAGCGGTTATATCACCTACTGCACGGTGGACCCCGAGCAGCGAACGCACTTTACTATTATTTTTATTTAGTGCGTTCCGCCGTTCCTAACATCCAGTCAATGTGTGTATATAGCAGCTCTTCCATGGGGGTATCAGAAGTCAGACCCCCACCAATTTGATACCCATGACCTAGCTGAAGGATAGGTCATGAACATCTTGTAACCAGAAACATCCTTTAATTTATCACTAGTATAATTAATAAAGCACTCTTAATTCCAGGATCATGTACATGTGAAAAGGGGTTACATAGGTACCATACACATTTTTTTCAGTCACCAGACTTTTTGACAGTTACAGAGGGGGAAAGGACCCTGCCCCATGGGCTTACAATCTACAGCGTATTAGGGAGGCAGATAATAGATTGAGGAGTTTGCAGTGCCTCAGAAGGTAAAGAGGCATTAGTGAGCTTATTGCAGGCTGTAAGTATTCTTGAGCAGACACCTTTTTAGATTTTGTTTTCAGGTTCCTAATTTGAAAGACAATCTGATGTGTTGAGAAATTGAGTTTCTGAGAATGGCGGGTACCTAGAAAAAGTCTTGGAGGCGATTGGGTGAGGAATGCATGAGAGCAGAGAACAGAAGAAGATCTTGTGAGGACCAGAGATTACATGTGGGGCAGTATTGGGAGTTTTGCTTGGACATGTATGGAGGAGATAGATTATGGAAGGCCTTGTATGTCATTGTTAGTAAATTTACTCTGGATTTGCTGGGAGTTTGGAAGCCTGTGAAGGGATTTGCAGAAGGGAGCGGCAGAGGAGTAGTATGGAGAGAGATGGATTAATCAGGCAGCAGACTTAAGATAGGAGAGGTGAGAGAGGTAGACAGGAGGTCACAGAAGAGGAAATTGCAGTAGTCAAGGTGGGAGATGATGAGGGCACGCGCTAACATTTTAGTAGATTCAGGGTTGAGGACCGGACAAATTCTATTTTGGACATTTAGACAAACACTGCAGATTTGGAGGTAGACCATTCGGATCAATGTATAAAATATAGCTTCTTGAACCCCTATTAGCATGAATCATGGAAAGGGAAAGGTGGGATTCAGTGAAGCCACACCTGTATTTCAGGGTTGCTGTCACGTTACCCTTTAATGTGTGTTAAAAAATTGTGATATCGCATTTAAGTGCATTTTGCCAAATGTAACCTTGAAAAAGCAGTATAATTTTGGGCATCAGTCCATAACAGACTTTTTATAATTTAAAGCAAGTTCAGAAGAGCAGAATCATATTAATACTGGTAATGGTGTGATCTACTCTTGATAAAATGCTATTTGGTTTAAAGAAAATTAAAATCAGAAAGAAACACCTTATATTTCTCCAGAATTGTATGTTAGGTCAGTACATAAGAATTACAATACATATATATTGAAAATACAATGTAAAGATCACCTTAGTATCAAATATGATGTGATTTAATTAAAAACAGTCAATACTTAAAGGGGTTTTACAGGTACACACATTTTTAAAACATTGTAAAGCCTATGTGACATTAAGAAACTTCATAATTTACTCGATGATAAAATTCTGCTTTTTCTGAACTGTTAAGTTTGGTTGTATGACCTACAGTTCCTTGCTTCCTGCTACTGTCTGTTCAAAGCACAGAGTGCAGAGAGTTTCTGTTTGCTGTCTGTGCTTTGAACGTATTCTGTCAGTCAAATGCAGCATATTATTATTAAGAAAGAAAATCTATGTGGGCAGTTATTTACCCATCTTGAGACTATAAAGGAGTCTCAAGATGGTGCCTTGAAGGTAAAGTGAGCGGACACTGTAGGTGGGAGTGAGTGATCTGTCAGAAAAGCCAAAATGTGCTGCCTTCTGGAAAATGTAGATTGGAGGCAAGTTAACACTGCTTCTTCATGATTGGGGATTAGCTGTTCAAATAACCACCACCATCATACTCTACTTAAAGAGGCATCTACTGAGCAAATCATCATTTCCCACATTATCTTTTCTGAAGTACGTAGATTTGGGATCAGTTTTCAGCCCTATGTTCAGAGGCCCATCTCCAACTGTCTGATACGCCCCTAAAGTCAAGACAAACTATTTTCCACTGTTACATTTTTTAAAAAATTTTATTGGAGGAACTTTGTGCATGTGTAATTGCAGAGGAGAAAGAGGCTCATCATGACAGAAAGTTTGGCCACCACAATGCAGATTTATATTATAGACCGCCAGGAGCACAAAACCTCCCTGAGGTTACCGCACAAGGAGTATCAAACCATTTTTTTTTTGTGCCTGCAAAAACTTTTTCAAGATGTGCAGATATCTGAAATATGGTTATTAGAGATGAATAGGGATGAGCGAGTATACTCGTTAGGATTCGGTACTCGGCGAATAATGCAGTACTCGAATCCTGGCGAGTATTTCACTACTCGCCTCGCAATATTCGGCACAGCCCGCACAGCCCAGCACAGTCCCCGCACAGTCCCCGCACAGCCCAGCACAGTCCCCACACAGTCCCCACACAGTCCCGCACAGTCCAGCACAGTCCCGCACTGTACCTGCACAGTCCCGCAGAGTACCTGCACAGCCAGGCACAGTCCCGCACAGGCCAGCACAGTCCCACACAGCCCGGCATATTCCCGCACAGTACCTGCAAAGCCCAGCACAGTCTCGCACAGCCCGGCACAGTCTTCACACAGGCCAGCACAGTCCCGCACAGCCCGGCACAGTCTTTGCACAGGCCAGCACAGTCCCGCACAGCCTGGCCCAGTCTTCGCACCGTCCCCGCCCAGCCCAGCACACACACACAGCCCATTAATCACATTTCCCATAGACTTACATTGGACTCGCTACTCGTTACGAGTACCTGAGTATTAAGCGAGTCCGAATACTTCACTACTCGCTCATCCCTAGAGATGAGCAAAACTCTTTGCACAATGCAAGTCCACAGTCAAGGTCAGGTTTTTCTGGCCATGAAAATGAGATGAGCAAATTTCCATACCCAACAGGATCCCAGGCTCAGCTTACGATTACTTTTTGTGTAGTTGTCATACTTTATTTGTTTTGTCGACATTGGTGTGAAAATATAGGAAACACATCCTGCAATGTATTCTACGACTAAGGACTTTGGCCAGAAATGGGTCAAAATGAACATGTTTTTAATCCTATGCCATGGATGTCCACTTTTTTAATCTGGATTGAATAAAGACTTTATTTTATTTTCTTTTGTGATGCAGATCCTTTTTCCCTTTGCATAGGAAATTACATATCTGTTTTTCACATTTTGGATTATTTTTTAGGAACACAAAAGACCACTAGAATACATTTAGAAATGTGTTCCCCTATTTATAACAATTATTTTTAAATATCGGACAAATATTTTTTCAATGCAAGTAACAGTGATATGGATTAGTAGTGGTTTTTATATTTGTTTAACGTGAATTATATTTATTTATTAATTTTTTATTATTTCATTTATTTTCCCATATAAGGTCAAAAAAGAACTTAAATCCTTTGGAGGGCATTTTATCATTTAAATATTTGTTTTTATTTCTCCTGTAACTGGGGCCACCATATTATCCCAAGCTGCAGTAGAAATAATGCATCCTGGCTGTATAGCAGAATTGACTGGGTTTCCTAAGACCCAGCAGCTCTTGTTCCCTCTCGATCACATGACTGCTGTGTCTAGAGGAGGAAGCGCCATTATCACGGTCTATTACTACCCACACAGCACTTGTGCAGCACTGTATATAGAGTGATAGAGAAGATAGCGAGGATGATAAACTGTCTGTGCCTTCTTTATGGGAACAGTCAGCTGACTACCCACTCCCATAGCTGTAAGATAATGTTCAGCTGATATACTATGCATTGACATTTAATAACGTCACTGCAAAGTACAGTGCGGACCATTTGGACTTTTATCATCTAAGGGCAGTCTGAAACTAGTATGAAAATCTGTCAGCAGGATTTAACCCTCCCCGCCCTCTAATCAATTTATATGAACATGTAGCTCTTTCAAAGACAAGTCCAACAATGCCTTAACATGGCCAGTCTGTTCCCTTGTTACTGAGAAATCAGCTCCCTGTCACTGCTGATCTATTCTCTGCCCAATGGTGCCTCCTTCTGTTTGAGTTATTACTCCTTTTTCTAAAGGCATACAGCATAGAGTGTAGAAGGAGACAGCAGTGGGTGAGGAATAGAGCTGGAGTGACAGAGGCTTCAGATTTACAGCCTTATTTGTAAACCTATTCAAACAGTGATTTCTCAGTAATGGAGTAATGGACTGGACATATAATGGTATTGTTGGACATGTCTTTGAAAGAGCTACATCCATATATAAACAGTTTGAGGGTGGAATCCTCCTGACAGATTCCCTTTAAGGAACTGAAAAGACGTATATTGGGGTGCCTGATGAAAAGAAGTTTTATAGTACATAGAGACTATCATATTCATTCATGGTTCAACAGTTTTATTTATAAACCCAGCACCTATTAATATTTTCTGTACTGTAGAATTTATGATACAGCCAACAGAGGCTTTTCTTTTCTTTCATTTAGCTTCTTTTATACAGAATAAATGAAATATAAAATCCTTGGGTGCTTGCTTACATCGTAAGCACTTTATATTATTTATATTTCTCAGTTCAGAAAATGAAGCACTGCTGCACAAATCAATTGAAGTAAACTCACCGCGGGTTCCAGCATTCATACAGGGAAAATTTTGACAGCTAATGCATAAATAAGCCAATTTCACCATAACCAACTGTAGGATAAAAAGGCCAAACAAACAAGGCACACAATGCAGTGTACTCTATTGGTAAGCAGAAAATTAAAACATTCTATATGTCCCGAAAATTTCAATCAGCCCAGCGTAGCTATATTGAGTGTAGATGTGAATAAAATACATAATTACTGACTATATACAGTACAAGTGGAATGCACTCCGGCAAAACAAAAGAACAAGAAATAACATCCATAGGGGTCCATGAGCTGAGTTCCTGCCTGTCCCTGGAATGAAGGGCTGTTTAATATTGTTTTATTCCCACACAACAGATTTGATTCACACGTTTCTGTGACCAAGCGTTTCATCTAAATGGGGTTTCCTGAAATCCCTATATTTGCTTAAAAAACACAACCCCATCGAGATGCATGGAGCTGATTTTATTCACCGATTTTTTTCAATCTCATCTAAGAAAAAGTTTAAGGGCTCATACACACTGCCATATTATTGTTTACTACAACTTCAGACCTAAACCAATGGCCGGGGACCTCTGTGGGGCGACACTTTATATCTGAGTGCCTCTACCTTTCATTTATATCTCATATTTAAAGACTTACTTTCCTAAGAGCAATGGAGGCACCATCTACAGGGAGGGACATACAGACGGCTTGCGATGCATGCTGCAATGTGCTCTCCACAGGGCGACTGTACAGGGAAATAAGTTCCTAAACCCTTGCTGTTTAAATTAAAATGTAAAAAAAAAAAAGAAATTGTTGCAAGTATGCCCTCCTTTACTACTAAATACAAGGTATGTACAATTTTTCATCATAACTAATCATAATGTTTATATTTCTCCTAGTTTTAAGATATATAAAATTGTTATAAACTTAAAACATTCCAACCTTCCTCCACTCCTCCCTGTATATTATAGATATGTTAGATAATTGATCATTCCTTCCAAAGTCAGCTTTAGACAGACAAAGTCTAATATGTCTTCTCACCTTAAATTAATTGTTTCATAAAGTACATTTTTTATTAATAGATCTTGGAATATTAATAATTTCCAATATTGGATGTATTAACAACCTGTTCCTGTGCTGAGATAATCTTATAAATGTGCCCGTGCTGTGTACTGTGAAATGACTGTGCCTGACCATGCAAAGCCACTCCAGTTCATGATCGGCACATATCACTGCTCTTGGCCACGGTTGGAAGTATAAGTCACTTATGATAAGTGAGTAAACAGAGAAACAACAGGAGCTTGCAGCTGCTGCTTAATGAGTTAACACATTTCCCTGCCCGTTTTATCACAGGAGTGAGTTTTTCTGTCTCACCTGCAGTCCTCTGAGCTCATCAAAAATCAAGAGATTGACATATAAGTTAAGTGGTGACTTGTGCTCTTAAGTCACTTATTGATTTATGATGAGCTCAGATGGCTGAACCGGCAGTAGAAACATTAACTCAGGCATGGAAATGTGTCAACTCAGAAAGCAGAATGTGTGAGCCCATCTGTGTCGTCTTGTATATTCACTTATCATTACCGATTTATACTTCTCTGACCCTGGCCAATAGCTGTGTTATGTGCCAAACATGATCTGGGGCAGCTCAGCATAGTCAGACAGAGCAAATAAGAGAATATACCAGGAGCACATTTATAAGTTTATCTCAGCACAGGAAAAATAAAATTAACATTCAAATTGTTGATTATTATTACTGATCAATTGTTCAAAGTGTGCTTTATTTGTGGGACAACCCCTTTAAGTAATCTATTTCTGGCATTGTATTCAATAGGAAATGAACAATATTACTTTTTTAGACATGATCCTAGGAATTGTCTATATTTAAAGGAAACCTTTCTCTCAATTGCCAGAGGATTCCAGAGAAAAGATATACATCTCTGTAATCATGCAGCCAGGATTTGATTCATACTGCCAGTGGTTTGGGCAGCATGAATCAGCTGGCAGGTTCTCTTTAATGGTACATTTATATTTCCTACACTACGTAAAATGTAAAAAATATGTAATTAATCAACATCCTACACAAGTGTCTGTGCTGTGCTGTCAGCAGTAAAAGAGTGTCCTAAAAAGACTGATATAATAAGCTAAATATCATAACACCCAATGCCAAGATTTACTAACCTTTCCAAAACTTCCTTTCCCGAGCACCATGAGAAAGTTGAAATCGGAGATGTGGAAACGACTAGTACCAAAGAAGCTGACACGTTTGGAATCTGTTGGGCTTGGGCTCGGAACTGGACCTCGTCTCACTTTCTGCACAACAGAGGTGAAATAAAGATAATTCATTAACCAACCAAATTTATACAGTTCTTAAAAGGAAAGGATCTTGAGATGATTTATTCAGGCTGTCCTTTTTCGGTATAAATCAACATTGTAGTCATATGTAAAAGGTGCATCATATCATATAATGTGACTGCAAAGACACCTATTTACCTGTACGTACTACAAGAGTTTGTGAGGCAAGACGTAGGATTTGGCATTAGTACAAATGCACTACTGTGAATGGAAAGCTACGATCATAGACACATCGCAACATAGATCTCATATCTGTCATGATCCAGAACGGGCCAAAGCGAAACCCCGTCCTGGATCATGACAATATCGTTGTAAGTTCAAAATGTACAAGTTCATCACGGTCAACCCAGCGATGATGTGCGTGAGATGTATCTAGTTGTACAGTACATGAAACACAAAGGTCACCTTCTCAACTACTCTACACCTGCACCACTTTTCATACATTACACAGATAGACTTCATGATGGACTGGGTTCACTTTAACCATATACTTTAATCCAGATATAGTCTCATATATATTGTAGGCACAGGTTAAAAAACCTTGCTTGGCAGGTATTGTAAAAGTCTTTGCTTAGTAATAATGCGAGCTACAGTCAGTGAGTGACTACACTCCATCTCCAATCTATTAAGTGGCTTTCCAGACACACAGGGGATCATTGATTTAGCATGTGGTTTAGAATAGGGGACAGGAGAGTAACAGCATGACTCATAATTCTACACTTTACAATGTACTTTTAGTCTAATTCAATATGACAAATAAACCTGTATAATCGTCGAGAAGTAGAGTTGAGATATTTTTGCATTTCATAAATTTACGATGATCACAGGATGTTTGACATAAGCAAATTTCGGTACATGTATAACAGCGAGGATACATTAAACAGTTTGACATTTGACATTATGAACATGGCAACATAAAGACCAGACAAAAATCCCAGCATATAACAGACAGTAATACAACCAGAGATAATAAAATCCAACCCTGTCTAAAAATTATCCAACCCGTTAAAATACTGAATTGCTTCGATCTTGCTCTGATTTTTTTTAAAGTTTTGTAAGTAAGTAACAAGTTCTCATGTATTTGTGATCATCCATGGGAGCAAATGGTTAAACAAAAAATAAGAATTATCGAACATCTAGCAAAAAGGTTAAAAGAAGGATTTCCCTAGAGAAAGGGGAATAAAGAGAGAGACCTGATGAAGGCTGTTATTGCCGAAACACTTTGTGTTTTCATGCTGCAATATTTTAAGAAATAGTCTTGTTTTTTTGAGCACATGGCTTTTTTTTGTGAAAGCGCCATAAAAACAGGTTAAAACAATACGATACATAATAGAATTAACCCTCTAACTCACATTTGGTCGTCGGAGAGTAAAAAAAAATAAGTGTATATGCAATAACTAAACTTAAAGTCTCATATTGTGTAAGGACAACGTACACTCTTGAGGTGGCAGAGTGGTTCACTGCCTCTTCCCAACTAACTGTTGTGCATTGATTTCCACCTCTTTTTCTCTGATTGACAGCTGTGTCTTTACAGGAGCCAGAGAAGGGTAGAGACAGGTAGTTAAGTGGGAAGAGACACTGAACTTTTGGCCACCCCAAGGGTGCACCGAGCGCCTGTGCTTGATTTGAGCAATCATTTTGCACTGACTAGCTTCCTTTTAGACTGTCTAGTCAAAATCTTCTCTGGCTGTATATTAGGAAGGGTTAATAAGACTTTGTCCCTTTCTTTATACCACAGCAGAACCAATTTTAGATACATTGAGAATTTAGTATTTTTGCATTTTTTTTGTATAAATTCAAAACTTTATATATGGTATATGTTAAAATGCTAATATCCTGGCTGTTCTCAGATATCTCTAGGAGAGTAAAACATAATTACTAGTGCAAATTTACTCATCCAATTTAGGCAGTGCAAATTAAGGGTGGATTGACATTAGAAGATTTTTATTAATGAGCATTCCTAGGAATGTTCGGTTCCTTGCTAATCATGCAGTGTGAACAGGTTACCAAGCACCTGACCAATGAGCAAAACTCTTGTTTGTTGGTTGAAATGATTTAAGGATTTCTTAAATATCATCGTACTCAGCAGCACATGTGCTTTATATATGTAACAGAAAATGTGCTGGCGAGAACAATGACAATCTATGCACACAGAACAATTGTATTGCCAATCATTCTGTGCATGTGGAAGTATGGCAGGTCTGCTTACATGTAAGCGGGTCAGCAGTAATAAATAGACGCTAGTCGCCAAGTGTATACTCACCTTTAATGTCCCCACATGCAATAGACCTCAGTCTTTTTTGCCAAAATCAATGGGTTCATCCAACAGTCGAATATGTAGCGGCCCCTCGATAAATGATTTTTGGGGAGACAGGAATTCGGCATGTCTGATTTTGCTAAGAAGTTGGCAGCAGCTCTCTTATCTAATAGAGAACACGGGTGCGCTCAGCAGAGCCAGTGCTCCTGTGTATGGCAGAGTCCATGGATCAATTGGTCGACATCTATCTAGACTGTATCGGGAGACTTACACTGTCTTTGTATCGTAGGACGGGGCATCGCAGACATGCAAAGGGGCCATAGCCTTCATCCAGCTTAGGGCACTACCCACTGTAAAAAGATGTATACCGTTTGTTTTGTGGTGGTGTCCTGTATAGGAATGCGCCATTTGTTGTGATTTCCAATATAATGAAAAAATGATATGGACATACCAATGAGATAGAGAACGAGGGGAACGCATTGACCTTCATCTGATAAATGATCATATATATGATTGTTAACGTTGGAATCCTTTCCTGGTACATACGTTCATCTAAGTCAATATTTCCCATACTCCAGTCCTCACGACCCCCACAGGTCATGTTTTCGGGACTTCTGTAGTGTTGCACAGGAGAGAGAATTTCTGATGCCTCTATGGTACTTCCACCACCTGTGCATTACTAAGGAAATCCTGAAAACATGACCAGTTGAGGGCCGTGAGAACTGGAGTTTGGGAAACACTGGTCTAAGTGAACCGAGTGCTTCGAATAAGCACAGGTAGAAAACAGGGCAATGGTAGCACCCAAAGTCATGATTAAAGGGAATCTGTCAACAGGTTTTTGCTAGCTAATCTGAGGACAGCGTGAGACAGGGGCTGAGACACTGATATCAGGGATATGTCATTTATTGGGCTGTGTGCTGTAGTTTTAATACAATGAGTGTTTAATCAGCAGGAGATTATCAATGCCGGACTACAGTTCCCATGCATCCTAGTCCAACCTTGCCCCCAGCACTGATTAGCACCTTATTGTCATTATACACTATACACACAAAGCTGTGGTGAGTGGGGTTTGTTTTCTGAGCTCTGCTACAAGCTACATTTAAAATCTCTGTTTCTATCACCATTGCTGCACCCAGTAAACTAAGTGATACATCACTGGAATCAAGGTCTCGGCTCCTATATCATACTGATCTCAGATGAGCTGGCAAAAACCTGCTGACAGATTCCCTTTAAATGCCATACATGGTTGCTTCCATGACTCGGTTGGTGTTGGACCTGATACTGGGCTTCTAGCAGGAAGGTGACTTTCGCATCTGAGAGCACATTACACTGGAGATTCTCATGCTGATCGCACTTCATTAAATTCTGAGCTGATATAATAATGCAATGCTGGCGTATTCTGTCTTCTCCACACTGTATCCTGACTCTCCTTCCATTCAGACTGCTTGTTGCTTAGCAACAGAAGCCAAATTAAAGGGGAAAAACAATTAATAACATACAGTACTTTATACTAGGAGATTAAGTTGTCCACCTTTTCATGGCTGCTGTGCTTTTAGAATGAATATTAAAGGGAACCTGTCAGTTAATTCATGCTGGTGGCATCAATTATAGCATGCACAACTGCAGCCAGGTATATTTTTCTCTTAAAAGCTCTGGACGGCTTCTCCCCACACCACTCCAAGTCATTAACATGTTTTTCCCATGCATGTATATAGCAAGAGACCAGTCAATCAACTCTGGAAGTGCTGGGGAGTGCCGGTCAAGGAAGACACTGGATTAGTTTTGCCTTCGGCTACAGTCATCAGCTGGATCTTCAAATTATTTTTTCTCTGAAATGCTGCAGTATGCCTGGCAGCAATCATGCAGCAAGGATCTGATTCATACTACCTGTGATTTTTTTCAGCATGAATCAGCTGTCAGGGTCCGTTTAACCCCAGTTTTCTCCGGACGTGGCATACCAGCTACTATTTAATATAGCTGGTATCTGCCACATCCATAGAGAAGTCAGCTGCTGAGCCTTCTTGTTGGAATATGTTTGGTGCAACAACTCCATTCCTGTCTATGAGTGTTCAGTTGTTAGTTTTGTATGCTGTTCATAAATTTAGAACAACAAAAAAAACTCGCAGAAGCTCACACAGGGACAGCATGTAACTGTATTTCCTGTTTTTCCTGTGTCTGTGTATGAGAGAAGCAGCCTGCTGCAGATGATGCACAGATAGAGACACACAAATTATGTATTCCTTATCTATTAAGCTTATCATATATTGTTCCTGTTTGTTCCTGAAGAAGCTCTGCTGTCACACACTTGGAGAGTATACTGAATAATCTGCTGCCAACAGGTTATGGGCCCAGAGTGACACAAAACCCCAGAGTAACACAGCAACAGAAGCCCGGAGCAAAAGCAGCACAGAGTAACAGAGAAGATGTCCACTAGCAGCAATCATGTCAAGTTCTCAGTACCAAGCCTCACTAACCAGAACTGCCAGTCCTGGAAATTCAAGGTGAAGATGCTGCTCATAAGAGAAGGTAGGTGGAAATATACTCAGGAACAAGTGCCTCATCCATTACCATATGATTGGCTAGAGAAGGATCAGACAGCACAAAGCACAATCTCACTCAGTGTAGACGATAATCAGATTGTGCATATATGCAAGTGTGCAACTGCAAAGGAGATGTGGAATGAGTTACAGAAAGTGCATGAAAGATCAAATCTCAGCAATAAGATTTATCTCATGAGAAAGCTGTATCAGTCTAAGTTAAGTGATGGACAGAATATGCAGGACTACATAAGAAACACCTTAGAGATTGTGGAGTGTCTTAGGGATATGGAAGAAGAAATTAAAGATTTTCATGTTGTTGCACTTCTATTAAGTGGTCTTCCAGAAAGTTATGACACACTCGTGACAACACTAGATGCACATATATAGAAATATGGGGAAAGACAACCAAAACCCCAGGAAAATTGAGATAATATCTGAAAAAACACTAGATGCACAGTCAGATGATGAGCTGACAATAGAATATGTTAAAGGCAAACTTGTGGATGAATTCAAGAGAAAAACGCAGCATGTAAGCAACAGTAATGAATCCAGAGCAGAAACAGCGTTAAAGACACAGGATTTCCCTAAATATAAGAGCAATCTAAGAGAAACTCGTGAATGTTTTGTCTGTAAAAAGCCTGGCCACCTTAAAGCAGACTGCAGAATTTCGAAAGCAAGAATGAGTCAGCTTAAAAAGCAGAACAGTCATCAAAGGGTTAAAACAGCTGTAAAGGAAGATTCTGCATGTGTTGAAGCTGCATTTAATGCCAGTACAGGCCCATCTGAAAAGAATATATGGTGTATAGATTCTGGTGCAAGCAGCCATATGACAAATAACTTAATGAAAGCAAGTTAGAAAAGGTGATCTTAGCTAATGGTCACTATATGACTTCAGAAGGAATAGGATACGGCTACCTCCACTGTCCAGTTTCCTCAGCACAAAGCATAAAGACGCATATGATAGGATAGGATGGTCTCTATGTTCCCAGCCTTAAAAGCAATATTCTGTCAGTAAAGAAACTCACGCAAAAGGGGAATGTAATAACTTTTAAAGATAACAGCTGCATCATTTCAAAGAGGGGTCACACTTTTGCAGAAGGAAAAATCCAAGATGAACTTTATCAGCTAAAACACAAAGAAAGAGTGTACAGTGCTAGACAAGATCCACATAAGAACTGTATCCATGTATGGCACAGACTTCTTGGGCACAGAGACCCAGAAGCAGTAAGGAAGCTAGCGCAACTTGCAAATGGTATTGAAATCAACCAGTAGTCAAATGATGAAGTGCACTAGCTGTCTTAAAGGAAAAATGTCCAGAAAATCCTTTCCTAAAATAAGCACCACTAGATCTGCACAGCCTCTAGATCTGATACATATGCGGTCCAATAAGTGTTTAAACTGCAAGCAAGAAGATATATTTTATCACAATTATTGATGACTACTCCAGATATACAGTCATCTACCTGCTTCACATAAGGATGAAGTTCCACAGAAACTTGAAGAATATCTTGCTGTAGTGTTTAACAAATTTAGAAGAATACCAAAAGCCCTGCGTGCGGATAATAGAACCGAATATACAAGTGGTAAGGTGCAAACCATTTTGAAAATGGATGGAATCGTGTTGCAGACTAGCATTCAATACAACCCTGAACAAAATGGCATTGCAGAGAGAAAGACCCATACTCTCTGTGAAAGTGGAAGAAGTATGTTGTTTGATGCGAATCTACTTACAACGTAATGGGGAGAAACCATCATGACAGCTTGCTTCAAAACAGAGTGCCAGGTAAAGCCACAAATAAAACTCCATATGAGCTATGGAACTGCGAGAAGCCTAACCTGAAGCACCTTAGGATATTTGGAAGCAAAACGTTTATGTATGTTCCCAAAGAGACGTGTTCAAAGTGGGAATCACACGCAAAGCAAGGAGTCCAGGTGGGCTATAGCGAAACTCAAAAGGGATAAGAATCCTGCACTCAGAGACCAACATAGTAACAAACAGCAGATATGTAGTGATTGATGAAAACTCTGTATCGCTCAAATTCCATGAAGTTACACCAGTTATTCAACCTAAGAAGCAAGAACATGAATCTCAATCACCAAACCCAGACACCGAAAAGGAAAACACTGAAGTGTGGATAAGCTCTGAAACCACTAAGGAAGACACAGAAGAACCAAGTCAACCTCCAGTCAGGAGATCAGAAAGGCCAAAAGTATCTCAGCTAGTCATCTATCTTATATGGGCAGAAAACTTCCTGAGCCAGAGCCACAGTCATGGCAAGAGATGCAAAAACTGCCTGTCCACAAGAAGCAGAAGTGGGTAAATGCCACTAATGAAGAGATGGAGTCCCTTCACCAACCCCAGACATGGGAGCTTACTGAGCTACCACAAGGAAAAAGAGTTATCGGATGTAAGTGGGTCTTCAAAAACAAATATGACTCAGAAGGTAAAGTTCACCGGTTTAAGGCAAGATTGGTTACAAAAGGGTTCTCGCAAAAGTACGGTGAAGATTATGATGCTTCATTTTCTCCAGTTGAGAAGCAAACCACATTCAGAACTTTAATGTCTGTAGCTGCCGTTCAACAGATGACAGTGAGACATTTTGACATCAAAACAGCCTTCGTACATGGTGACATTGAAGAAGAGTTATACATGAGCCAACCCGAGGGATATATTAAAAAGAGTGACCTTTTACCTTGTTTGTAAAATGCAAAAGTCTCTCTATGGACTTAAGCAGTTGGCAAGAGCATCGATCTCGAAAATGAACAAAGTTTTGATGGATGAAGGATTTAAAAGATTTCAAGCTGATCCATGTCTGTATATGAAAAATGTAGCAAAGGAGTGGATGTATATCTTCTATATGTAGATGATGCAATCATGTCTCATCAAGATGAAAAGGAAATTGCAAAGCTAGGTGAAATTCTCAACCAGCACTTTAAGACTAAAAACCCCGTCACACACAGCGATCTCGCTAGCGAGATAGCTGATTTTGTGGTGCCACAGCGATCTCGCCAGCGAGAACGCTGTGTGTGATGGGGATCAGCGACCGCCCCCCCTGCTGGGTATCGCTGATCGTGCTCAATCGGCCTGGGCCATTTTTTGATCCCTTGTCTCCCGCTGGCAAGCATGCATCGCTGCGTGTGGCAGCGAGAGACCAGCGATCAGCGACGCTGGACGCTGATTTCTAATGTAAACATTGGGTATCGAGGAGCCGCAGCTCTTGGATACCCGCTGTTTACCTTGGAAACCAGCGTACACTGGTTTCCAAGGTAAACAGCGGGTATCCAGGAGCCGCGCGGCTCTCAGATACCCAATGTTTACCTTGGAAACCAGTGTGTACGCTGGTTTCCAAGGTAAACAGTGGGTATCCAAGAGCTGCGGCTCCTGGATACCCGATGTTTACATTAGAAACCAGCTTGCTCGCTGGTGCTGATCGCTGGAGGGGCTGTCTTTGTGACAGCTCACCAGCGATCAGCCTAACCATGTTCCAGCGATCCCATCCATGTCGGATCGTTGGTGGGATCGCTGGGACATCGTTATGTGTAACGGGGCCTTTAGGACCTTGGGAATGTGACATATTATTTGGGAATCCAAATACAGAGAGAGGAAGATGGGAGTTTTCTTGACCAAAGTTGTAATTTCCGCAATACTAAACCAGTTTGTAATGTCAGAAGCCAAAGGTGTGTCAACACCAATGGATCCATCCTACTTAAAGTTGGAAAAAGATCTGCTACCCAGCAATGGGAGATACAGACAAGCAGTGGGGGCGCTTCTGTACATAGCAATCACAACTCGTCTGGATATCACAGCCACAGTTGGAATTCTCTGCCGACATGTAAGCAAGCCACGCCAAAGAGACTGGAATGCAATTAGGAGAATTCTTTAATATCTTAAAGAAACTCAAAGGCTAAATCTTAAGATATCTGCATCAGGAGATCTCACTCTCAGAAGTTATGTGGATGCAGATTTTGAGTTGAAGATTCAAGTGATCAGAAATCAACAAGTTGCTTCTTGTTCATTTTAGGAGAAAATTAAATTTCTTGGTCCAGCAGAAAACAAGTGTCAGTTGCATTATCTTCTACAGAAGCAGAATATATGTCTGCTGCTTATGCAAGTCAAGAAGTAATTTGGCTGAAACAACTTTTGGAAGATTTCAGCAAGCCACTAGCTCAACCAACAGTTATCTATGAGGACAACCAAGGATGCATTAAACTGGCCAGCAGTGGGATTAGTGCAAGGACTAAGCACATTGATGTAAAACATCACCACTAACTAGTGTTGAGCATTCCGATACCGCAAGTATCGGGTATCGGCCGATACTTGCTGTATCGGAATTCCGATACCGACTTCCGATATTTTTTCAATATCGGAATTCGGCATCGGAATCGGAAGTTCAGTTGATTGACGGCCTGACGTCATCATGATGCGCGGTGTGTGCGCATCATGATGCGCCGTCATTTCGGGCCTTCCGGGGGTCTCTGCCGGCCTGCCGGGGGGCTGTGCCGGCCTGCCGGGGGGCTGTGTGGACTGCCCGGGGTCTCTGCCGGCCTGCCGGGGGGCTGTGCCGGCCTGCCGGTGGTCTGTGCACCCTGTGGGGGTCTGTACCGGCCTGCCGGGGGGCTGTGCCGGCCTGCCGGGGGGCTGTGCTGATGTCCGGGGGTCTGTGCAAGCATCGTCCGATGGGACTACAAGTCCCATCGGGCGATGCCTGCTACCATGACAGTGATTGACACATTAGCCAATGATGGGACAGTAGTAGTCCCATCATCCGGCTAATGTGTTAAATGTTAAAAAAAAAAAAAAAAAAAAAAAAATACTACATACATACTACATGCATGCTACATACATACTACATGCTACATACATACTACATATATACTACATACATGCTACATACATACTACATGCTACATACATACTACATGCATGCTACATACATACTACATATATACTACATACATACTACATACATGCTACATACATACTGCATGCTACATACATACTACATACATACTACATACATACTACATGCATGCTACATACATACTACATGCATACTACATATATACTACATGCTACATACATACTGCATGCTACATACATACTACATATATACTACATACATACTACATGCTACATACATACTACATGCTACATACATACTACATGCTACATACATACTACATATATACTACATACATACTACATACATGCTACATACATACTGCATGCTACATACATACTACATACATACTACATACATACTACATGCATGCTACATACATACTACATGCTACATACATACCACATACATACTACATGCATGCTACATGCATGCTACATACATACTACATGCTACATACATACCACATACATACTACATACATGCTACATATATACTACATGCATGCTACATACATACTACATATATACTACATGCATGCTACATACATACCACATATATACTACATACATACAATACATTCATACAATACATACATAGACATACAGTACATATAACATAGAGTAACATACTTACCAATACTTGTCACATTGTTCCCCGAAGCCATTGTCTTTCCGGAATAAATATTAACATAACAAACCACAAAAATACTCACCCACGATCCGAAGCAGTCCACGAGTGTGTCCCACGACGATCTTGGGTAGAGAACTGCAGCATCAGATGATGCTGCCGTTCTCTACGGGCTGCAGGAATCCAATGACGGAAGGTAGGTATCCTTCCGCACTGTATTCCTCCGCCACTTAAAAAAAAAAAAGTCCCTAGTCTCACTTTATGCCATTGCTGCGTGGGAATTTCATGGCAAGAGCCGGGTCAAGGCAGAACCTTGAGACTAGACATGGAATGTGCAAGAGAGCACCATAAGACAGAGTACGGAAAACCAGGCAGAGACAGAGAACGTGGAAGTAGTACAAGGCTCAGAATAGCAAAGGCCAGAAATGGCGAAATAGGCAAGGCAGACAACATAGGAAGTACTACAAGGCAAAGCATAGCAAGGACAAGACATGGTGAAAACAGGCAAAGGTAGAGAACATAGGAAGTACTACCAGTCCAAGGATAGCAGAGACAAAACATGGCACAAAAGACAACACAAGACATGGCACGACACAAGAGGCAGAATACAAGCACAGAGCGTGTGCAGAGAAGCACTACAGGGCAGAGTGCAGGGACACAGAATACAGGGAGCAACTGAGCAGACCAAGCAGCCATGCAGGGAAGCAACACGATACTCAGGCCCCGACCATAGGAAGGGGTGGTCTGTTATAGCACCATAGCACCTGCACTTCTGGGTCAGGACCCGGGAAGGACTTCCAGTTCAGATCCTCCAGGATCATAGAGAGCATTGCTAGATCAGACTGGGCTGGACCATAGAGAAGGTCACATGATCAGGGGCTCCAGAAACACTGAGAGGTTAGCTGGGTCAGACAGTGCTGGAACATAGGAAAGGTCACATGATCAGGGGCAGAACCACAGAGACAAGCACTGCAGGCAGAGCAGAGACGGCTGGTCACACAGTAACGGCGTGTAGCCATGAGGTAAAACACACATGCGCACTGGCAATAGCAGGCAGCCATGAGATGAGGCACGCGTGCACACTGCTCCAGGCAACTTGCAGCACAACAGTCACGAGGTGCGCGTGCACACAGCTTCCAGGGATCTTGCAGCAAAAGACATAACGGGCATGATAGTTCAGTGCACGTGCACACTGCTCCAGGAGTCATCCAGCATACCAGACTGTTGTGAGTTCATTTTCCCCTTCACCGTCGATGTCTGATGAACTCCCTCTTCTGGTGAAGGAAGGTAGTGAGGCTGATTACCAAACACCTGAGCTGGTAGATGATGACTGGGTAACAGGAAATTCTGACTGGATATAAGGCAGCCAACGCCCTTCTGAGTCGCTGGTGATTTCTCTGCTGGATTCTTGGAGACCAGTCTGATTCCTGCTTCCCAAAGATAAGTTTTTGCTCTGCTATTGAACTTATTAGTTTTGTTTTGTTTACTTTGTTTTTTGGAGTTCAGCCATCCCCGGTCGGGGGTATGCTGAGTTCCATTTTTGTCTCTGATCAGTTTGTCTCTTTGCTTTGTCTTCAGAATTTACCTGAGTGCTGATATAGTCATTTTGAAGTCCTAGCGACTTCAGGGCCTGTTTTTCCTATCAGACGGTTGGGACATTTTTTGGTAGGGTTTTTTACGGATTGCAGACAGCAGCTTTTCTATCCTGTCCTTTTTAGTTAGCTTGGGCCCCATCATTTGCTCAACCTATCTTTCTATCTGTGTTAGTGTTTTCATCTTGCTTCACCGTCTTTATATGTTGGGGGCTGCCTATTGCTTTGGGGTCTGCGCTGGGGCAGTTTAGATTTCCCCTTTCTTTCTTTAGGCCTATTTAGTTCTCCGGCTGTGATCGAGGGGTCTAGGGCATCGTAGGAACCCCCCATAGCTACTGCTAGTTGTTGTGGATAGGATCAGGGGTCTGCAATCCGATAGCTACCAACCTCTCCGGTTTTCTGGACTTAGCTTGTATTTTTGTTTTTTCCTCCTTTCAGTGACTCATTCATAACACCAGACATGGTGGGCATGATAGTTTGGTGCGCATACACACTGCTCCAGGGTTCATGCGGCATAACAGACATGGCGGGCATGACAATGTGTCTTTTTTCAAGGAATGTTTTAACAGTTTTTGCTCTATGGCAGGATACATTATCATCTTGAAAAGTGATTTCATCATCCCCAAACATCCTTTCAATGGATGGGATAAGAAAAGTGTCCAAAATATCAGCATAAACTTGTGCATTTATTGAGGATGTAATGACAGCCATCTCCCCAGTGCCTTTACCTGACATGCAGCCGCATATCATCAATGACTGTGGAAATTTGCATGTTCTCTTCAGGCAGTCATCTTTATAAATCTCATTGGAACAGCACCAAACATCACTGAATATGACTTTCATCTAGTCATCCACAGTCCACTATTGCTTTTACTTAGCCCATTGTAACCTTGTTTTTTTCTGTTTAGGTGTTAATGATGGCTTTTGTTTAGCTTTTCTGCAAGTAAATCCCATTTCCTTTAGGCGGTTTCTTTCAGTTCGGTCATAGACATTGACTCCAGTTTCCTCCCATTCGTTCCTCATTTATTTTGTTGTGCATTTCCTGTTTTGGAGACAAATTGCTTTAAGTTTCTGGTCTTGATGCTTTGATGTCTTCCTTGGTCTACCAGTATGTTTGCCTTTAACAACCTTCCCATGTTGTTTATATTTTGTCCAGATTTTAGACACAGCTGAGTGTGAACAACTAACATCTTCTGCAACATTGCATGATGATTTACCCTTTTTTAAGAGTTAGATAATCCTCTCCTTCGTTTCAATTGACATATCTCGTGTTGGAGCCATGATTCAGTCCACTTGGTGCAACAGCTCTCCAAGGTGTGCTCACTCCTTTTTAGATGCAGATTAACGAGCAGATCTAATTTGATGCAGGTGTTCGTTTTGGGAATGAAAATTTACATGCTGATTCCATAATTTTTTCCCTCAGAATTGGGTGATTTCATAATTTTTCCCCTATGATTGGTTTAAAAAAGTAACTTTACTGACTACCACATTTTTTGTTCTTGATTTCTTTTAGTGTTTCTTAAAGCCAGAAAGTTGCCATTTGAATTGACTTTAGTTTTGTGCCATGTCTGTGATCTGCTTTTCTTCTACAAAATTAAACAACTAAATGAACATCCTCCAAGGCCGGTGATTACATAGTTTTTGCCAGGGGTTGTATAACCAGGTTAAAGGGGATTAAAGATAAATTTAAAAAATATTAAAAAAAAGATTTAATAAGTATATAAAAATTCAAATAACCCCCCTTTCCCCTATTGAAAATAAAGAAATAAAAAAATAATCAAA
Source organism: Dendrobates tinctorius (assembly GCF_039654945.1). NCBI lineage: Eukaryota > Metazoa > Chordata > Amphibia > Anura > Dendrobatidae > Dendrobates > Dendrobates tinctorius. The sequence continues at coordinate 92,300,331 of NW_027361696.1, read as the reverse complement.
TGTGCAGGTTTTTTGTTACTATTCCTCCCTAAAAAATGCAATAAAACCAGATCTAAAAAGTGTGAATAAAGCCTTCAGCTTGTCACACTAGAAACCAATGGAAAAACACGAACTTTTTTTCTCCACCTAAATAAATTTTGATATTATTGTAATTGTACTGACTTTCAAAATGTACGCCGTAAAAACAAAGCATAAAAAAAGGAAAAAATTGCAATTTTCTTCCAATTTCACCACGCTTGGAATTTTTTTCCTGTTTTTCAGTTCATTGAATGGTAAAATGAAAGGTGTCATTCAAAAGTACAACTAGTCGCACCAAAAAGCAAATCATCATAGCTATGCGAAAGGAGAAAAAAGTGATGGCTCTAAGAAGAAGGGGAAGAAAAACAAAATGCAAAAAGGAAAATTGGCTCAGGAGGGAAGGGGTTACATGTGGCTTGCCTTTGATTTTGCTGGAATGGGGGGATTTGCAGCTGCAAACAGTCGCTAAACAGCAAGTGGCCGACACGTCACACAAATGGTTTATTCATGTAATCTGTCCGAGAATTACTGTAGCAAAACCTGCGTGGTCACGTATCTCAGCCTCAAAGGGGTTGTGCCCTTTAATACAATCTAGGCATAGATTGTTATAAGAAAAAATGTGCATTATTCACCCTCCCCAGGCCCAGCACTGAGTCTCTGTCGCTGCTCTTTGTGGCTGTTATTGGCTGCAGCACTGACATAACATTGGCAGCAGCCAATCACTGAGCTCAGCACCTATGCCCATGTAGACAGAGCCACTGAGCTCACTGATTGGCTGCAGCACTGACATTACGTTGGCAGCAGCCAATCACTGAGTTCAGCGCCTATGCCCATGTAGACAGAACGCTCCACTCAGAGCCAGCAGAGCTCACTGATTGGCTGCAGTGCTGTTGCAGTGAAATCAGCGCTGCAGCCAATGTCAGACAATGGGAGCAACAGCAGAAAATCAATGGTAGAGCTGTGGACCTGTGGATGGCGAAGAAAGCGCTATTTGTTTGTGGTGCATCCGGTTACCATCATGGCGTCTGCCATCTTACCGGAAACAAATAGTGCTCATTCTCCTGCAACCAAGCCTCCGATATAAAGTGATATAAAGCAAAGGTAGAGCAGTGCAGCACACTTATATGGGACCCTATCTGGGCTCTAGCCACAATTTCACATTTTTACTGGCAATGGATTATAAAAAAATATATAAATAAAAGGTGGTAGTTTTAAAAAATCATTTTATTTTTCAATTTGCCTTGAATGGAGACTGAAGAAAGTTAAAAAAAATCGAATTTTCCCGGGATCTAAGAATCTTCTGATTTACCATTTGTGAAAATCTAGCAATTTTAAGTGAATAAAGTAATCTTACTGTAAATTGCTTTCTTTAAACAGTAATTGTATATTAAGGCAATAGATGTCACAAACACGTAAGCGCCAAGAGCAGCTCTCAGACTGCAGCATTTCTTTATCTGCAACTGGAAAAAGGAGAATTATATGGTGGAGCAACTCCGCCCTCTAGTGGAACAGTCGAATGTTGCACTAACATGAACTGCAGTAACTTTGTTAAAAGTTATTAGTCCCAATTTAATAGGAAGCAAAGAATAACCACTGATACCAATTTGTCATTAAAGCATTTACTATAAAGGGGCATATGCATGACTGCTAGAGATTAATAAGAGCTGATTATTATTATTATCTTTAAATAGTCATGTGAGTGTGCATTTCTTAAACCCACCATTCCGGCAGATCCCACAACTATCTCACATATATAGCATAAATCTGATGATATGTCATAAATGCCCAAAGTGGGGTTAAAACTTTAATAATATTGTGAACACACAGAGTTTTCAGAGAAGAAACTGAGCCAAACCTCCAAATTTTAGGGGAATTTTTACTTTTCAAGAAGGCTTTGGACTCGCACACGGTCTCAATGGATGTACACGTCTGTAAGACACACACTGGTGAACCCGAACGACGGTTGCCTAGGTAAAGAAACTTCAGGAAAAAGCAAGGTTTTGTTCCTGAAGATCCTAAGCTGGCGGCTTTTGCCGTCACTTTTGTGGTGGGAAGACTGAACGTGTGCACAGCAATGTCGCTTCTACATTTGCACGATGTTCGATTTTCATGACGGGTTTTCAGCACTTTTTTATGAGGATTCAAGACGGAATTTGCCCATAAAAAATGCTACGTGCACATCCACACTTTTTTTTATTTCAAAGATTTCACAACTGTTGAATGACAACCATTTTTTTCATCTTCAGTGGACATGGACCACCCAAAACGCTTCATTGTAGGTGTCAAACTTTCAGCTATTTGATACAAGGTCTGATCTGTGGATAGGATGCCAGAAACGATTATATACAGTATGTCATTCATTAGAGGGGATACTGAAGCCAGGACTGTTAAAGGGAATCTGTCATTAGGTTTTTGTTATTTATTCTGAGAGTAGCGCAATATGGGGCACAAGAGCCTGATTCCAGGGATGTGTCACTTATTAGGCTGTGTGCTGTACTTTCAATACAATCAGTATTTTATCAGAAGGAGATTATCACTGCTGGACTATTTCTCATGTGCAGAGCAGTAAAGCTAATCTGTGTAACCCTGCCCCCACCACTGATTGGTACATTGCTGACAATTCACAATGTATACAGGATGCTGCCAGTCAGGGTTGTGGGCGGGGTAATACACAGCCTAAAAGTCTTAGCTCTGTAACAAAACTACATCAAATAGTCCAGTAAGTGATACATCCCTGGAATCAGGGTATCTGCGCCTAAATCATGCTGTGCTTTCAGATTATGTAGCAAATGCCTGTTGACAGATTCCCTCTAATTGAGAAAAAAGAAATGCACCGATTGGACCACTCCCTTGATATATGCCCCCAGGCAGCTGCTCCAGCCCCTCAATATCCTTCCATCTCCAGTAGATTACCAGCTCCTACAGCTCTCTAGATCTTCATCTGGTATTTTTTCAGCCTGGATTTGCTGATCATATGACATTTCAGTGCTCACCTCCTCTCCTCCAGGGTCCAATAGTATTACCTATTACCTGGGCTGCCGGTACGCCACTTGGGTTGACTCCAAACACACTATCATTCTAGAAGATCACAAGACCAGAGACATTGCGAACTAGACAGACGATAGACATCTGTTGCTAATGCCACAGTAGAACAAGACGCACATACAAGACGCTGTGTGTTTTCACAACAAGTAACATGTAAATTACCTCATAAAGCTCAAGAGGAAAATTGCACGCCTGAAATAAAGAGGAAAATGAAAGAGTGTGGGAATGGCAAAGAAAATAAAGATAATTCAAGAAACAGAGAGAAACCGATATAAGGAAGAAGGAATAAATAAATTTTTCTGTTAAATTAACAAACTGAAAATTGATGAAGAAGAAAGTAATTTTGGGCTAAAATTGTAATAGATGTGCCAAACAACTCATCACAACAGTTATTATTTAAAGCAGTGTGCCTGTTATTTCAGGTAACATAAGAAGGATCGGTCACATGGGATAACTCTACTTCTGGCTTCTATATCACTTATATCCTGCATTTTCCTCAGTTCTCTCCTATGCAGGCTCATCTCTTATTTTCAGTTCTCTCTGAGCTGAGCTTAGGATTAGACTAACTGCTTTGATGTCGCCTTTATATAGCACACAGAAAGAGGCGAATTCCTGCTCTTCTTTCTCTGAAGTCTAGTGTGAAGTTTCCACAATCTGTGATGGTTTGGGGAGCCATGTCATCTGCTGGTGTAGGTCCACTGTGTTTTATCAAGACCAAGGTCAGCGCAGCGGTCTACCAGGAAATTTTGGAGCACTTCATGCTTCCCTCTGCCAACAAGCTTTTTGGAGATGGAAATTTCATTCTCCAGCAGGACTTGCCACCTGTCCGCACTGCCAAAAGTACCAAGACATGGTTTAAAAGCAACAATATCACTGTGCTTGATTGGCCAGCAAGCTTGCCTGACCTTAACCCCATAGAGAATCTATGGGGTATTGTCAAGAGGAAGATGAGAGACACCAGACCCAACAATGCAGACAAGCTGAAGGCTGCTATCAAAGCAACCTGGGCTTCCATAACATCTCAGCAGTGCCAAGGCTTGATAAAGGCTCTCCATGAGCCAAAATGCCACCAACCATGTGGGTCTGAAATAAAAAACACATTTTTTCTATTTTCTTAAAAAGGAGTGCTGCCTTCATTTTTTTCATGGATAGATAGATAGATGTGTGTATACATATGTATGTGCTTTGAATTGCCTCCTGTGACATATCATATGTGGGATTGTGGCACCTTCTTGTGGTTTCCCACATTTTGTCATTTTTAATGTATGAGTTTCTTGTATTGTTGTAACTAATAAAATTTTGATTTTATTTTTGCTACATGTGGTTCTTGTGTACAATTTTTTTATGATATATATGTGCATGAGTACAATAATGCTTATTGGACAATGTCAAAACAAATCAAGATTGAATCGATATCTTCATCAGAACTATTCCATACAATTATCCTAAAGACATCAGTTTAGTCTTGAAACACATTAACATCATCCAATAGAGAATCTTGCACTGGAACAAAAGTGTTGGAGTTAACCTGCAGCTTATCCAGAATGAGGTCTAAAATCTTACTCTTCATTTCATTATCTGACTGTCCATCAACTGAGCGGGAAGCAGTGAAAGCAGCATTCTAACTACTGTAAGATGGCTGCGGGACAGGTCCTTGAGGGGAGATATGCATCATCAAGGTTGGTAGCTTTCGTGATGTAAGCCCGGGAAAGCAGGCTCCAGCATGTAGAGAGCTAAGAAAGTTAATTAGGCGTTTCATCTTGTAATGTTTACGCACTTGCTAAGGTATGTCATAAACGGCCAGGGAATTAGCTCCATTGCCAACTCCAGAAAGACTGCGAACTCATCTGTCAATGGATTTTATCTCAGATTTGCCTCTGTCTGGTGGGAAAACAGTTATTTCGAGAGTGTTTGACAAATTCAGTAAACAGACTCTTTTTATTCCTTTGTCAAGGTTGCCTAATGCAGAGACACTCTCTAATGTGTCATGATGTAAAATATCCAAGAAGTATCATTTCTCCTTGCGGAGAATGACATGCTAAGCATGTCGAGGTGAAGAGACTTAAAGCCGCAATGCATCTCTGGGAAATATGCTAATTATGCAAATTGTCTCTTCAGAGAGGAAGAGGACTAGAACTCTAGTGTCACCTATTGGAAGTAGCTAGGAGAAATGATACTTCTTGGATATCGGTCAGACGCCTCTCACACAGCCAAACCAGATCTCACACTTTGCACTGACGAGGGGCAGTACCCCGAAACACAGTGTCTGCAAATTGAGATTCTGGCTTGGCTTTTATCCTAAGTCATGTAACAAGGCTTGTTAAAGGGTCGACATTGACTTCTAGGATTGCTACTTCCAATAGGTGGCACTAGAGTTCTCGTCCTCTTCCTCTCCGAAAAGACAATTTGCATAATTATGCTGTAAGATTGCATGGAATTCTTTTTAACATTGTGTCTGATAGGGGAGAAAAAAATTGTCTCCAAATTCTGGAGAATATTTCTAAGAAACTGGGGATTGAACTGTCATTTTCCTCTGCCTACCAGTGGTCAGACATAAAAGACTAATAAATCTTTGAAATAAATTTTAAGGTGTTTTGCTGTGGCTCAGCAGGAGGACTGGTCTTCATTTTTATCTTTTGCTAAGTTCGCCTTTAACAATTGTGTTGATCAGTCCACTGGAACGTTGCTGTTTTTTGTAATTATGGTTTTCATCTCTATTTTGGTGAATTTTCTAGGACAAGTTCTGAATGTCCTGGGGTGGAGGTCGCCTTACAGAAACTTGGGGAGGGAGAGAGTTTCAGACTTGAAAAAAACAGAAGGATGATAGAAAACATGCAGCGGGTTCTGTCATTTAAGTAGGTGATAAGGTCTAGTTGTTATCCAAAAATATTAAAGGAGTTGCCTGGTTTAAAATGATAAGTCTGCCTTCACTCTTTGTGACTGCAGACTTAAGGATCTGAGCCTGGACCGGGAGGTACATATGTGATATGCATTCTCCTGCACAGAACCCGACTAGTAGACGCGGTCTTACTTCATACACTTGTATTGACCAAGGCACAAAAATATGGCAATTGTCCCCTTCAAATAATCAAGGTTTACTTACACTTAGCATAAAAATTAGATAACAAGCAGACAATCTGTATCCACACATTCACGTTACGCGCCTCTGTGATGTTTCATTTTTTCTCGGACAGCACAATGACCAAAAGAGTTTAATTAATTCATACACACGTCAGGTTTTCAAAAAAAGGATCCGTGTCTCCATGTTGTGAGACTCATAACATGTTCTGTTGTCATCCGTTTTGCAGATCAGACTCGACCATTAGAGTATATGGGAATCAATGTAAAACAGATGACATACGGAAGACAGACTTTGTACTTTAGAAATCCATTTGAGTTTCATCCATTTTTAGCTGATCTATTGCTAAGTCAATGAATAAGAAAAGTTCACACAGTCTGTCTGCTTCAGGAAGAAAAAAGATGAGAAAAAAAGAAAAAAAGCAGATGATGGCAACTAGGATGATGACACCTAAGAAAAAAAATGGTCTGTTTTTTTTGTATTGCAGCATTCACTTGAATACGTGAATGTGGCCCCAGCCATGATATGACAATAAGTCTATGTTGTCACAACCATACGTTGGTCCAAGTGCTGTCTGTGGAAAAAATGTGTTAGGACCAATGTTATTCAATTGGGTTGTCCAGATGATCAGATTTATACAGGGACCTAATGTCTGCAAGAAAAATATCTCAGCATGCATAATTATATTTCATCTTTTGGATGAGACTCGCCTATTCAAATCAAATCCCATGCGGATCATCCATTTTGCACCTGATTTTTACGTATTTATTGTCATTATTAACGTAGGAAACTTGTCTGGAAAATGTCACTCACTACTAATATATAAATGGCATATGATGGAAATCGGACCATTTTTCATACAAGCTTTATGATCTTAGCCTAATGTGTATTAGGTCAACCCACTGTCTCTCAAAATAAGATTCCGCAATAGAATCCTTCATTTTAACATGCCTGACACTTTCCCAAACTAGAATAGACATGTGACTTAATGTATCTTAAAACCATGCATCTCCTTCACCCTATGGGAATAAACATACACGGTCAGTTTTGTTCTTGGTGACAGGGTTGACTGGGGAACAGACCTCAGACCCTTTTGGATCATGCATATTAATGCTCAATATGGGCATAACCTGAATAGGGTTGATATTAATGCTTAAAGGGGTTTTCCATGAGCAAAGTACATTTTAATTAATAGATCTTGGAATAATAACAAGTTCCGCAATTGGATGTGTTAAAAATATGTTGCTGTGCTGAGATAATCCTATAAACGTGACCCTGCTATGTAATGTGTAAAGGCTGTGTCTGACTGTAAAGGAATATGGACTGAATGTGCCACAGTTCCTGGGCAGGGGAGGACGCAAAAGAGAGGATACAGATAGTGTGTGATCAACTGAAAGAATCAACTGCAACCCCATACTGTCCTGTCTGCATACCCTCTTTTGCATTCTTCTGTTGTACCTGGAATCACTGCGCAATCATTCTAGAAGCAGATGTTATCCTACATTATCCTACTCCAGTCAATTAAGATGATTTCCATTGTCCACAAGTTTAAGCGAGCTCTGAAAGCATAGACCTTTTTAGGCAGGGTGGGTATCAACTCAAGTAACTTCTGTAAGTTCCTCCCTTATTACATGCCTTCTTAGAACATCATCCTTTTCTTCAGTTTCTCATACCCTCCATGCACTCATGGGCTATGATTAAGGGTCAAATATGATCCGAAATGCGTAAGCCTACAAATGCTTTTATTACATTTGGTATTGTAATTTTTATTGATGGACTAAATAAAGGCTTTTTTTAATTTTCCTATATCGTGTGCTGGAACCACAAAAGTTTTTTTTTCCTCCATGCACTCAGTAGCTCTAGCTGGACTAATACAGACTCTGACCTCTGAAGTTTTACATGATCTCCCCTATTTATTATAATGATGGCAGGACCATACACGACAAGCACTTTTTAACCTTCTGTGTCTGATATTCGGGTGGCATGGTGGCTCAGTTCAGTGGTTAACACTGCAGCCTTGAAGCTCTGGGTTCAAATCCCACCAAGGACAACATCTGCAAGGAGTTTGTATGTTCTCCCCGTGTTTGTGTGGGTTTCCTCTGGGTACTCCAGATTTCTCTCACGTTCCAAAGACATACTGATAGGGAATTTAGATTGTGAGCCTCATCGGGGACAGCGATGATAATGTCTGTAAAGCACTGTGAAATTAGAGGGAATCTGTCACCTCATGTTGGCGCGGTATTTAAATGACTTGGGTCCGGTCTGATGGGCGGTGTTTCGGGTCCTTTCCTCCACCCCTGTCTGCAATATTTCAGGGAATTTTTGTACTTGGCCTCCATATTAAGCTCGTGCGCATTGCAATCTGGACATGCGCGGTATGCTTTGCCCAACTGCGGGCAAAGCTGAAAAGCATTACTGCACATGCGCCGGTGAACTATGTCCCGGAGCACAGCGAAATATTTCTGGTACATAGTTCACCAGCGCATACGCACTAATGCTTTTCAGCTTTGCCCACAGTTGGGCAAAGCAAACTGCTCGTGCGCGAGTCCAGATTGCAATGCGCACGCGTGTAATATGGAGGCCAAGTACGGAAATTCCCTGAAATATTGCAGACAGCGACCAAGGAAGGGTGGAGGAAAGGACCTGAAACACCGCCCATCGGACCGGACCCAAGTAATTTAAATACCGCGCCAAAATGAGGTGACAGATTCCCTCTAATGGCGCTATATAAATGAGTAAAATAACTAAAATAAATATTTGTATATGTCCCCTCTGAATAATAAAGCATTCTGGAGTATGTTGGCTTTATATAAATAAAATTTTTATTATTACTACTACCAGTCAAAATGGACCTTCCTGGTGGAATTGCATTTTTTGTACCCAATGGCAATATTGGTATTCTTACCAGTCATGTGATCCATCTTGATCTTCATTAATTCTCCCTGCTCTAATCTTTCTGTATCATAATGGAGCATTCATGTATAAACCCAATCAGGTTTTCAGATCATTAGTTTAAATGGCGTCCATTTTTGTCTTTGTGCATTTACGTATTCATAAACCTGATGACCACATTGCGCACTTTGTCAAATTGCTCGTGTACCCTGTTTTCCCATAGTTTTACTTTAGTCATAACTTGACACGCGTGTGTTATGTTGCATCTAACTTATCCTAAGTCCATAATTTGCATGCTAACAATATCAATAAATACTCTTATTGCTAGGTGAATTGTCAAAGGACATGGTAGTCTAATTAAGTTTGAAAATATGTATTCCATTTGGATACATCGAATATATTGCTTCACACCTGTAATAGTAACTGTTTCAACTGCATCCTGGTCCAATTGATTTTTTTCTCTATAAGTGCTACACCAGTGGGTGTTTTTTGATTTCAGTTCTGGAGTGATGCCACTAATCTAGGTTCTGTCACCCTAGTATTATACTCACCAACCACCATCTTCATCTTTTATTGGCTCTGCTCAGGTTGGTCTTTTACAGATTGTGATTGTGACCTCCTGGATCGCTCTGGTGCTTACTGGGCGAGCTGGAAATCACAAGTCAATGTAAGTCTGAGAATGAGGATCTAATAGACTTACATCAAGAGCTTTTGACCGTTATCTCTTACTTCCGGTCATTCAGAAGTTATGGTCACAGGGGCAGCACGGTGACTTAGTGGTTAGGACTGTTGCCTTGTAGCACTGTGGTCTTGGGTTCAAATCAAACCAAGGACAACATCTGAAAGGAGTTTGTATGTTCTCCCCGTGTTTGTGTGGGTTTCCTTTGGCTACTCCTGTTTCCTCCCATACCGATAAGGAATCTAGATTGTGCCCCCAATGGGGACTGTGATAATGATATCTGTAAAGCTGTGCAATTATTGGCTCTATATAAATGAGTAAGATACAGAAATAAAGGTGTCAGATCGGAACCAAAGTGGCACCGGAAACAGCTGAAGATAATATGATACAAGGGAACTTAGATTAGTAGCACCACTCCAGCTGTGAAATAAAAATGGTGAATGCATATATTTTTTAGCTAAAATCTTTTTTGCAAAAAGGTTTCATGAACATTTTTTAGATTGCTCATCTTCTAAAGCCTTTTTGTATAACAGTGGATGGCAGGGCAAAATGGGTTAGTATAGATAAAAAATAAAACAATTGTTTTTCCTGTGTTTACACTATGATAAAAATTAATATAAATGTAACTCAACGTACTGTAAAGCAATATAATGTAAATGTTATGTTATGTAAAAATTGCCCCTGAAAAAAAAATGAAGTTCGCCTTATAGAAATAGACCTGATGTAGAGAAGTTTACGTAAAAATTAAAAAAGCTTTGGTATGAATGTGGGGAAAAGAAACAAATCCTTGCATTGTCAGCACCAACATTTTCTTCAATAAATATGTTAATTTATATACTTTACAGTATTCACCATACTCTCTCTTTTTTAGAGTTTGTTTATGCATAATGTGTTTTGGTGGTCTTTAGCAAAAATTACTGAAAAATTAATGACATCTTTATGTTATTTTAAATATATATAGCATGTGTATATGTGTGAGTAAAATTGGCATATTTATATATACTATGTATGTAATATATTTGCTTACTATGAATGTATGCGTGCCATTAGCACATGCATGTGTACAACTGTATATATGCATGTACAGTCATGGCAAAAGTGTTGGCACCTTTAAAATGTTTCCAGGAAATAAAGTATTTCTCCCAGAAAATTATTGGAACAACACAAAAAACTGAGAAAAAGGGCAAATTTGACATAATTTCACACAAAACCCCCAAAATTAGGTAAACAATTTTGCTTCAAGCGTGTGATGCTCGTTCAAACTCAACTGTGGCAAGTAACAGGTATGGGCAATAAGGAAATCACACCTGAAACCAGACAAAAAGGGAAGAAGTTGACTCAATTTTTGTATTGTTTGTCTGTGTGTGTCACACTTAGCATGGAGACTAGAAAGAGGAGAAGAGAACTGTCTGAGAACATGACAACCAAAATTGTTGAACAATATCAACAATCTCAAGGTTACAAGTCCAGCTCCATAAATGTTGATGTTCCTTTATCCACAGTGAGCAACATAATCAAGAAGTTTACAACTCATGACAGTAGCTAATTTCCCTGGATGTGGATGGCAGAGAAAAATTGGTTATGTTGCAAAGCAAGATAGACCGGATGGTGGATAAGCAGCCTCAATCAAGTTCAAGAAATTCAAGTTGTCCTGCTGGATCAGGGTGCATCAGTGTCAGGGCTAACTGTCATTTGAATTAAGTGAAACACTATGGCAGGAGACCTAGGAGGACCCCACTGCTGACACAGAGACATAGTAAAGCTAGACTGCAGTTTATCAAAATGCATTTGAGCAAGCCAAGATCATTCTGGAAACATGTCTTATAAACAGATGAGACCAAGATATAGCTTTTTGGTAATGCATGTCATTCTACTGTTTACTGAAAATGGACTGAGGCCTACAAAGACAAGAATACAGTACCTACAGTCACATATGGTTAAGGTTCAATCATGTGTTTGGGTTGTTTTGCTGCCTCTGGCACTGGGTTCCTTTACTGTGTGCAAAGAATCGTGAAATCTGAAGACTAACAGGGTCGTAATGTAGTGCCCAGTGTCAAAAAGCTGGGTTTGCATCCTAGGTCATGAGTCTTTCAAGAGGACAATGACCCCAAGCATACTTCAAGAAGCACCCATCAATAGATGGAAACAAAGTGCTGGAGAGTTCTGAAGTGGTCAGCAACGAGTCCGGATCTAAATCTCATCAAACACCTGTTGAGAGATCTTAACCCCTTTACTCCCAAGAGTGGTTTGCATGTTAATGCCCGGGCAAATTTTTACAATTCTGACCACTGTCCCTCTATAAGGTAATAACTCTGGAACGCTTCCATGGATCCGGTGATTCTGACACTGTTTTCTCGTGACAAATTGTACTTCATGTTAGTGGTAAAATTTCCTTCATATAACTTGTGTTTATTTTTGAAAAAAGCTGAAATTTGGCAAAAATTTTGAAAATTTCGCAATTTTCCAACTTTGAATTTTTATGCTCTTACATAACAGAGAAATAGTGGCACTCAAAAAACTTAGTAAGTAACATTTCCCACATGTTTACTTTACATGAGCACAATTTGGGAACCAAAATTTTTTTTTCGTTAGAAAGTTATAAGGGTTAAAATTTGACCAGCGATTTCTCATTTTTATAACACCATTTTATTTTTATGGACCACATCACATTTGAAGTCACTTTGAGGGGTCTATATGATAGAAAATACCCAAAAGTGACACCATTCTAAAAACTGCACCCCTCAAGGTGCTCAAAACCAGATTCAAGAAGTTTATTAACCCTTCAGGTGCTTCACAGGAATATTTTGAATGTTTAAAAAAAATTAACATTTAACTTTTTTTCACAAAAAAAACTAATTCAGGTTCAATTTTTTTTTATTTTACCAAGGGTAACAGGAAAAATTGGACTGGAAAAGTTATTGTGTAATTTGTCCTGGGTATGCCGATACCTGATATGTGGGGGGGAACCACTGTTTCGGCGCATGGCAGAGCTCGGAAGGGAAGGAGTGCCGTTTGACTTTTTCACTGCAAAATTGGCTGGAATTCAGATCGGATGCCATGTTAAGTTTGGAGAGCTCCTGATGTGCCTAAACAGTGGAAACCCCCTCACAAGCGACCCCATTTTAGAAACTAGACCCCCAAGGAACTTATCTAGATATGTGGTGAGCACTTTGAACCCGCAAGGGCTTCACAGAAGTTTATAACGTACAGCCATACAATTAAAAAATCATATTTTCCGCAAAAATGATCTTTTCACCCCCAATTTGTATTTTCCCAAGAGTAACAGGACCCCAAAAGTTATTGTGCAATTTGTCCTTAGTACGCTGATACCCCATATGTGGGGGTAAACCAATATTTGGGCTCATGGCAGAGCTCGGAAGGGAAGCAGCGCCATTTGAATTTTTTGGCTGGAGTTGAGATCGGACGCCATGTCGCGTTTGGAAAGCCCCTGATGTGCCAAAACAGTGGAAACCCCCCAATTCTAACTCCAACCCTAACCCCAACACACCCCTAACCCTAACCCTAGCCCTAACACTAGCCCTAACCCTATCCCTAATGGGAAAATGAAAATAAATACTTTTTTTTATTTTATTATTTTTCCCTAACTAAGGGGGTGATAAAGGGGGGTTTGATTTACTATTTATGGCGGATTTTTATTTTCGGCAGCCGTCGCACGCTAAAAGACGCTTTTTATTGTAAAAATAGTTTATGCATCACCACATTTTGAGAGCTATTATTTTTTCATATTTTGACCCACCAAGTCATGTAAGGTCTTATTTTTTGCTGGACGAGTTGAGGTTCTTATTGGTACTATTTTTGGGCATGTTGAAGGCTCGCCGAAACGCGTGTCGGGGTGACGCCGGTGTGCTGCTGCCTTCACTCCCTCTCTGCTACTATTTCCCTCGTGGCTTGGTGATTTCAACCTGGTATGTACTGGGAGCTACATGTCCATATTTTTGGAAGTAGTATATGGCCACCATGTTTTAGTGAATGCCACTTGGGTGATATTATTACCTGCTATACTTTATGCTATTGTATTTGAGGGAATATTTAATGTGCACTATTTGAATTTAAGTGGTGATTTGCCGCTTTCTATATATTAAAAATAACTTTTCTGACTACTTGAGGCAGCACACATGTGTCCCGTGATTGTTTGTTAACTGCACATAGCACTTTGGTATATATCACCCTTTACCTGCTGTTACATTTGTAATTAATAAAATATTTATAAAATTTTGACTACTTTGGACTTGATGATCGTTTTTTTCTGTCTAGCTGTTGTCTTTACATAGTGCCGAGTGTCAGCTGTGATAATCAGCTGACATCCGGCCGCGATCAGCTGCGCTCCCCCCTTGAGCGCAGCTGATCGCGCTAAACGTGCTATTCCGTCCTTGGGATTTAGGTCACAGGTCACATGGACAGAATAGTACGTCTAATGTAGGAAAGGGGTTAAAATTGCTGTTGGGAGAAGACATCCTTCAAATATGAGAGACCGGGAGCAGTTCGCAAGAGAAGAGTGGGCCAAAATTCCAGATGAGAGGTGTAAGTAGCTTGTTGATGGTTATAGGAAGCAATAGACTGCAGTTATTCATTGCAAAGGGTGTTCATTGAAATATTAATTTGAGGGTGCCATTAATTTTGTTCTGCACATTTTTGGGGTTTTGTGTGAAATTATGAACAGTTTGCCTTTTTTTCTCTATTTATTGTGTGTTGTTCCAATACGCACAAAGAAAATAAGCATGTGTATAACAAAACGTGTAATTGCAACAATTTTCTTAGAAAAAGCTTAATTTTCTGAAATAATTTCAAGTTTGCCAACACTTTCAGCCATGACTATATGATATGTGCATGCTTCTTAAAGGGAATCTGTCACCTATTTTAGCCCTATCAACTTCTGTATTGCTGTAGATAAGCCCCCAATGTAACCTGAAAGATAAGAAAAACAAGTTAGATTATACTCACCGGGGGGGGGGGGGGGGCGGGTGCGGTGGGTGTCGTGGTCCGGTCCGGGTCCTCCCATCTTCATACAATGATGTTCTCCTTCTTCCTTCTGCCTCGGCTCCTGCACAGGCGTACTTTATCTGCCACGTTGAGGGCAGAATAAAGTACTGCAGTGCGCAGGCACCGGGAAAGGTCAGAGAGGCCCAGCCCCTGCGCACTGCAGCACTTTACTCTGCCCTCAACAGGGCAGATAAAGTAGGTCTGCGCAGGAGCCGAGGCAGAAGAAGGAGGACGGCATCGTATGAAGATGGGAGGACCCGGACCGGACCGCGACACCCATTGGACTGGACCCCCAGGTGAGTATAATCTAACTCATTTTTCTTCTCTTTCAGGTTACATCGGGGGCTTATCTACAGCTTTACAGAATGCTGTAGAGAAGCCCCTGATGGCGGTGCTGGCAGCTGATATGGCTAAAATGGGGTGACAGATTCCCTTTTAAAAGACATTGTGTGCACATACCCTTACATGTCCTGCAGATCTTTGGAAGATTTGGTGCTGAGACTTCCACCGATCGATTAATACAACGCTTGGAGGCATGTTGGTGAAGAGGCAGAAACAGTTACCACCCACCTGATGGTGTGAGGAGAGTTTCTATAGAAAGTCCATGGGGACACAACGTCTTTTTAAAGGGAATCTGTCACCCCATTTTAGCCGTATCAGCTGCCGGCACCGCCATCAGGGGCTTATCTACAGCATTCTGTACACGGACGAATGCTGGCGCCTAGTGCTCCTGTCCGCTATCTAACTATCCGTACACTTGTATAACATTAACATGTTCTAAGGGTTGTCCCCTTTCAGAAAACTGTCTGTTATCAGCTGTGGTACCTATAAGAAGCAAAAAACAAAGTATTACGTACCTTCCTTAGATCCACTGCTTGGTGTCTCGGTTTCTGCGCCGGTCTTTGCTGTTTGTCTGCAGCACAGACTTCACTTCACTAACACTGTAGCCAATCAGTGAACCCAGCAGCTCTGAGCACCGGTCGCTCATTGACTGCAGACATGACATCAGCGCTGCAGACAAACAGCAGAGACCGAGGCAGGGTCGGAGAATCGACAGTGGACCCAGGTAGGGGAAGTAATACCCTCGTTTTTTAGCTGTTGCAGCCTATGAAAGAACATTTTTTTTTTAAATGGAAGAACCCCTCATTTATTTTATTTTGGTCGTGTTATACGTTAACGGAAATCTTATAATGAGGAGCTTTCCGTTATAAACTAATGTGTTAAATAATCTAATAAAAATAAATTTTAATTTCCTTTGTTAACGTATTTGTTGGCAATATACCACAACATTAATACCATATATTTCATATTCTCACAATAGTAATTAAGACCATAGCACTGTGAAATAAATTACTTTTACACTAACAGGCAGTTGTGATACAGGACTTTTAGATGTGGACGCATTTCTTATTTCTGCCAGAAGAGGGTGACACAGTTCTCAAATCAGGTTTTATTAGAGATGCCAATAATTCTCCGAGTGCCTTTGTAAAGTAAATGTACCCTGCATTAGCACTTTTGGGGGAAGAACACATTTTCACTTTATGAAGTGAATAAATAATATATATGCATATTTGTAAATGGCTCCACAATAATCACGTGTCTCACAAAATGACATTTTATGACATGAGGGTGTTCAATTATTTAAAGTGGTGGATGAGTTATGTTTGTTGTAAAGAATGTATCTCATTTTTTAACATTACTCTTTTTTGATTGGCATTTGGAACAGCATCTTTATAAATATTTATATAACCCATTTTTGAAGAGTTTATGTTCCTGTAGAGATCAGGAAAGAAAACATTCCTAATATAATAATACAAAGAATTCCAGATGTGCATTGAGCTACAGCGTATCCGGTTATAAAACAAACATCATAGATATGATGTATGGTAAGGTCTCAGTATGACACTATGGCCAGGGTCAGATGAGCGCCTAAATGGGAGGAGTGCTGTCCCGTTTTTTTATCGGATAGCCCTCAGACCAATGTTATTCAATGGAGCAGTGCTGATGTCCAATTTTTTTTTACTGACAGAATATGTGAAAAATATTGTAGCATTAATGATATTTTACTGAGACACTCACCTATTCAGTTCTGTGGGTACATGGAAAACATCTGACTGCACTCGGATGACATCTGAGTGCAGTCTGATTTCCGCTGACTCACACAATAGAGAAGATGGAGTCATTTTTTTCTCCAACATCTCCTCATTTGAGAGAATCTGACTACACTAAGATGGCACTCTGATCAATCTTTGAGTTTAATTGGAGTGTGGTTAGCCTATTCGACCTAATTATCTCAGATGTGAACCTCTACAGTTGTGTGACCTCAGCCAATGAAAGGAACTAAGAGTTTCTACAATGAAAATTGTAAAGTGCAAAAGAATCATAGAATGCCTCAAAACTACTGGAACAACACGTCCATCTTGAAATATCCTCCCACCTCTCTTTTTGCTCCCTCCTTGACCACTTGCAATCCGGCTTCCGGCCACACCACTCCACTGAAACTGCCCTAACTAAGGTCACCAATGACCTACTAGCCACCCAGGCCAAGCGACACTTCTCTGTCCTCCTCCTCCTGGACCAGTCCTCTGCCTTTGACACAGTGGACCATTCCCTATTACTACAGACCCTCTCATCTCTTGGTATCACACGACTTGGCCCTATCTTGGATTGCATCATACCTAGCAGACCGGACATTCAGCGTCTCCCATTCGCACACCACCTCCTCACCGCACCCCCTATCCGTTGGAGTCCCGCAAGGTTCAGTCATAGGGCCCCTGCTCTTCTCCGTTTACACCTTCGGCCTCGGACAGCTCACAGAATCTCATGGCTTTCAGTATCATCTCTATGCTGATGACACACAGATCTACATCTCTGGACCAGATATCACCTCCCTACTGAACAGAATCCCACAATGTCTGTCTGCTATTTCATCCTTCTTCTCCGCTAGATTTCTAAAACTTAACATGGACAAAACAGAATTAATCATCTTTCGCCCATCTCACGTGACCCCCCCAACAGACCTATCCATTAAAGTAAACGGCTGCCAACTCTCTCCAGTCCCACAAGCTCACTGCCTCGGGGTTATCCTTGACACTGATCTCTCTTTCAAACCACATATCCAAGCCTTTTCCGCTTCCTGCCGACTTCAACTCAAAAATATTTCACGGATCCGTACATTCCTCAACCAAGAATCTGCAAAAACCCTAATCCATGCCCTCATCATCTCCCGCCTTGACTACTGCAACCTCCTGCTCTGTGGCCTCCCCTCTCACACTCTCGCACCCCTCCAATCTATTCTTAACTCTGCTGCCCGACTAATCCACCTGTCCCCCCGCTATTCCCCGGCCTCTCCCCTCTGTCAATCCCTGCACTGGCTCCCCATTACCCAAAGACTCCAGTTCAAAACCCTAACCATGACATACAAAGCCATCCACAACCTGAGTCCTCTGTACATCTGAGACCTAGTCTCCCAGTACTTACATGCACGAAACCTCCGATCCTCACAAGATCTCCTTCTGTACTCCCCTCTTATCTCCTCTTCCTACAATCGCATACAAGATTTCTCCCGCGCATCCCCTCTACTCTGGAACTCTCTACCACAACATATCAGACTCTCGCCTACCACCTACCATGGAAACCTTCAAAAAGAACTTGAAGACCTACCTCTTCCGACAAGCCTACAACTTGCAGTAACCACCGATCCACCAAACCGCTGCACGACCAGCTCTACCCTCGCCTACTGTATCCTCACCCATCCCGTTGTAGATTGTGAGCCCTCGCGGGCAGGGTCCTCTCTCATCCTGTATCAGTCGTGACTTGTATTGTTTAAGATTACTGTAGTTGTATGTATTATGTATACCCCTCCTCAGATGTAAAGTGCCATGGAATAAATGGCGCTATAATAATAAATAATAATAATAATAATGGTAGAGTTGGAAGGGACCTCCTGGGCCATCTGGTCCAACCCTCGGCTCAAAGCAGGATTCAATAAATCATCTCAGACAGATGTCTGTCCAGCCTCTATTTGAAGACTTCTATTGAAGGAGAACTCACCACCTCTCATGGCAGCCTATTCCACTCATTGATCACCCTAACTGTCAAAAAGATTTTTCTAATATCTAATCTGTGTCTCCTCCCATTCAGTTTCATCCCATTGCTTCTAATCTTTCCTTGTGCAAATGAGAATAAAGATGATCCTTCCACAATGTGACAGCCCTTGAGATATTTGTAGACATCTATTCAGTCTCCTCTCAGTTTTCTCTTTTGCAAGTTAAACATTCCCAAATCCTGCAACCTTTCCTCATAAGACAGGGTTTGCAGACCGGTCACCATTCTGGTTGCCCTTCTCTGAACTTGCTCCAGTTTGTTGATGTCTTTTTTAAAATGTGGTGCTCACATACTGGACACAGTATTCCAGATGAAGTCTGACCAAAGAGGAGTAGAGGGGGATTAATGAATTCACGTGCTCTAGACTGTATGCTTCTGTTAATACATCCTAGAATTGCATTTGCCATTTTTGCTGCTGCATCACACTGTTGACTCATGTGCAGTCTGTGATCTACTAGTATACCCAAGTATTTTCACATGTGCTGTTGCTTAGCCCTATTCCTCCCATTCTTTATATGCTTTTTTCATCTTTATTGCCCAGATGTAGCACTTTGCATTTTTCCCTGTAAAAAAAACATTCTGATAGTTGCTGTTCCAGTTTATTTATATCTTTTTGAATCCTATTACTCTCTTCTCTAGTATTAGTTATCCCTCGCTTTGTGTCATCAGCAAATTTAATGAGTGCACCCTCATTTCCTTCATCTAAATCATTGATGTTGAACAATACAGGGCCCAGGACAGAGCCCTGTGGTACCCCACTTGAGACATTCTTCCAACTGGATGTGCAGCCATTTACGACCACTCTTTGGGTCCGATCACTAAGCCAGTTATGAATCCACCTAACAGTTGCCTTGTCCATTCCATACTTAGTCATTTTTTCAATAAGGATTGTGTGAGATACTTTTTCAAATGCTTTGCTGAAGTCAAAATATAGTATATAATAGTGTACAGCTTGATGTCTCGGTTATGGTGACCCTGTGGTCTCAGAATGGCCAGCTACCTAGGTTAGGAGCACGCAGCATTGACAACCTCTATGCTTTAGAACCTGCTTGTGCCACTCTGAAGCTGGTCGGATCTCTGGATGCAGTCAGCTTCAGCCCCCTGTGCTTCTCTCATGCTGCAGAGGCAAAATGGCTCCTGTTATGAGCTTGGGAGCCAACTTCACTTTTTATTTTTTTTGGACAGCTTATCAAAAAATCATGGACAGTCAATATTTTTTTCTGGACACACAAATTCTGATATGAAAATATCAGCTACAGCCACTGTAAACTGTGAAATCATGATAATTACAGTCAAAATAATCTGTATACATTTCTTCAGCTTGAAAAAAAAATCACAGATGCCTTAAATTTTTTTTTACAAACAGTTCAAAAAAGTGACCTATTTTTACTGTTCTGGAATTTCTGGATGGTTGGCAATACTGACTCAAAGGCCGGGGTCACACTAGCATATAACACGGCTGAGTGCTATCCGATGTTATGCTGTGGGGCAGCTCAGATCAGCGATTATTTTCTCATGCCGATCCGACATGAGAGAACAGTCGCAGCATGCTGTGATTGGCAGCGAGACTCAGCTGACTCATACTCATACAAGTTTATAGGTGAGAGTGAAACATCAGACTGCACTCGGATGTCATCCCAGTGCATTCCTATTTATGCCAAGTCAGGCCATGGAGGAGATAGAGAAATTACTTTCTCCGTTTCATTCACACCTCTGCTGCGATTCTCTCATGCGACAGGATCGGAGCAGAGTAGCATGGTACTCATCTCACACTCGCAGTAGAGCTGGAGCCGAGAGTCATTAGCATATCGTATCTGATGCCATACGCAACTATGATTCCAGACTAACAAATTAAGAAGTAGGGGGTCGGGGAGCAATTCGCTCCTGCAGATACATCTAAAGAACACTTGACTTAAAAAGAGACAAAACATTTTGAAGAGTCAATGATCAACAAATTTCCATCAGTTATAAGCACAGGGTTTAACACTAAGACACATAAAATCATTTGGATTCTTAGTGATAAGTTTCATGTTTCTGGCTGGTTTTAAGCTGTGGTCATATGAGCTAATATTGGGATATTCATTTTGGCAATACGTTTTTGAAAATTTCTACAAAATGTGGCCACAGTCTTACAGAGTTTCTTAGGTTGAAAAAAGTCCATCAAGTTCAACCTTTCTCCACCAGGTTGAGTATGCTCACTAATTTCTGACCAATATCTCATCACCCATCCACTGATCAAATGAAGTCTAGATCATCTTGTCTAAAAGTTCTTCTTTGTCATCTCCTCTTTTTTGGATCCACGCGCTATACTTCTGAATACATCAGTGTGTTGAGCGATGGTCACAGAGAGGAGCCAGGAAGGAGAACGTACCCGCGTATGCTGTATGCTTGCCCACATATGGACCACCACATGCAGTGTCAGTGCACATGAGCAAATATTTGAGCAGAGTTCCAGCAGCATTCACTCTTAGTAGGCAAGCACTGCCAATCAAAAGCATGGTAAATCCTCAAAATGCAAATGCAACCTCTTTTTTGGCTTGAAAAAGGGCCTGCGTGGCCGAAAAATCTCATGTCAGTTTTTTCTTATGTGAGCACTGGTGTCAATAAAACGTTTTTGAAGGATACTATCTGGTGATTGAATCTTTGGATTTTTTTTCTATCCATATAAAATACGGTAAGACCATCACTACTCTAACTGTGTTAGACGTCTAACAGCTGCTTGCAAATTGCGTACCGGACGATGAAACGTATATTAACCCATTTACAGAATACGGGCTGCCATAATTACAATAGTAGTCTTACACTAGATACTTAGGACAATCAAGGACAGCATGAAGTCTTGCACTTGTTCATTTTTTTTTTTACTAAATTAATAAAACTATATTAATACCACAAGCCACAAGCCAAGACATAGCAGTCTGAATGTATTTCCAGTTCTTGTAGAATGTGAATCACATGTAGGGTGTTGTAGAAGAATGTAGCACATCTTCCTCAATTATGGAAGATTGGGACCATAAAACCTTCTATTCTAGTTTTCTATATCTTCCTTTCCCATATTCAAACTCTATACCAGGCTTCCTCTCTTGAAAACCATTGAAAGCCGAACAAAGTAGGTTGGGGAGAAGCTTAGAGATCCAAGCCATCTTCTTCTTCTAAGTAGGACACTAAGAGGAAATCCACTCCTCTATGTAAACCCTGGAGTGATGTAAAAATAATCTAATATTTATGTGAACCATGAAAAAAATAAATCAAGTACTGGCACAAGAGCTAAAACCCTAATGTGTGTACGGGCACAGCCTGTACCTCAAACTTTTGTCGAAGTCCAAAGTCATCTGCGTCATCAGCTACAGGCACATTGTAATACTCGCCTTCTTCTTGATTCAATAGCTTGTACCTGAGAGAGACACGGGGCAGACAAACAACCAGGACCAAGAAGGAGGGGAAGGGGGACACAGGAAAGATGGCAGCATGAAAAAAACAATAGTGTGATTGAGTAGATCAGCAAGTAAAAAATGATCAAATTATCGAGACCACAGTGAAAAGCATTGTATATGGTAACGTGAACGTATAAGAAATTATATTAAATAAAGTTAAAAAAGGGAGTCCAAATGAAATTAAAGTGGTAAGTGATAAAAATAAGTAGATGGGGATAATTTATGGCAACACCAAGTGAACAAATATAAAAAAGAGAAAGAAGAATAAGAAAAAAAGAAAGGAAAATAAGGTAGGTATTCCCAGGAAAGTTTATTGGCGTCTGATATTCCATATATATCTTATGTTTTGTGTCTATATCACAACAAGACAAGAAAATCTTACATTAACTCATCACATTAACTGACTAAATGGTAAGTGACCAATTGTCTGCACCACAATGTACATGGAAGTAACATACAATAGTTCTAAAGTAATTACCAGCCATCCACAGCATTCTTCATGATTTCTGAGACACCAAATGACATAGAGCCCATAAAGTCATTGCGCGACGTGCGATCCCAGTCCCAAACTTCTACTGAGAGACGTCTGTCTTCATCCCCTTGCTTTAGGGAGCTTAGGAATCCACATAAAAAGTAAAATTAATACTTTGCATAAATAATAATAGTAAAAAAATCATAAAAAGCAATGCTATGCCTATGGTAAGTGAAGAACAATGTATGTTTATAGATAGATAATGTTTCTTCACGTATCAAAAGTCTTTAAAGGTCTCAGTTATAGTGATGGACTATGGTCCTTTGAGAAGAAGTGAAAAAATGTTCTAATGTGCATGCATTTAAAATTCTACTAATATACTTTACATGAAGCATTTGACACACCTTAGCAAAGTAAGCTACGCTCTTGCCATAATGCATGAGTTGTGGAAACAGCATAGTTTATTGTGTAATGCTGTTTCGGTATTTCCATTTCATTTTTACAATAGATACATAAACAGTGTAGCATTCGGCTATTTTTGTAAACCCTCCTCTGGTCGCCGTGACCAGAAGAAGTTATTCCCATCTCTGACATGAAAGTTTAACTTAATTCCAGTAGACTCCTGACTAGAGATGAGCGAACTCGAACTGAAAAGTTCAGGGTTTGTACCGAACACCTAGTGTACGGAGCTGAAATCCAAACATAGAGTTCAATTCACCCAGAAGTCCGTTTTAGCATTCAGAATTCCAGCAGAAAGGGAGACACATAGCTCTTACTTATGACCATTTTAAAGCCCTTTTACAGCACCAAAGTTCAGATCCCCATTGACTTCAATGCAGTCGGATAGAGTTCTGGCAACCGAACTGAACTTTAGACAAAAGTTTTGTCAAACCCAACAAACCTTAACATCCATGGGTCCGCTCATGCCTACTCATGACATTTGAACCAAGGACCAAAGCTCCACAAGGCTATAGTGCTAGACCACTTTATGTCCTCACTCCCATTCCTACTAAGTTTAACTCCTCTATCAATGTTTGTGACCTTTGAATATCCATGGCCCTTCCTTTGCTAAAAAAGCAAATGCACCTTCTGAGCCTTTACCCTACAGAGAGCCACTACGTTAGGTCAGTTGTTCTTGCTACCCTTCCTAAAATCTGACACTAGCACAAGATAGAGTGTGTACAGACCCCTTTAAAATTTTTACTCTTTGTTTCATTGCAGGAATTTGGTAAATTCAAAAAAGTTAATTTTTTTTCTCATTAATGTACACTCTGCACCCCATTTTGACTTAAAATAAAACAGAAATGCCGATATTTTTGCAAATTTATTAAGAAAGAAAAACTGAATTATCACATGGTCATAAGTGTCACGCTCGCGCCTTGGCTGAATGGTGCGAGCCGGGGGGTTGTGGCCCCACTATGCCACAAACCAGACTACCCTAGAAGGGGCGTGACTACGACAGCTACCTTGGTCTTCACTGGAGCCTCTGATAGTGAGGTCAAGCTTGTGCGGCAGGTAGCTGTCAGGTGCCACTCCAGGGTGGTGTCCGGCTGTGGCTGCTGATCCCACTCAGGGACAAGTCACTTGGACAGGTGTGACTAACAGGCAGGCTGAGACACTGGGCAAGCAGGCACGGCTTGCAGACACAGGACAGGTGGGCACGGCTTGGAAAAGAACAGGTAGGGGCCTGTTCACACAGCAGGGGCAGGTATAGGTTTAGGCAGGAAGACGTGGAGTATATTGGAACAGGTTAGAGATGGAGCTGCAAGGATGCAGATGCACAGATGGAGCTGCAAGGGTGCATATGCACAGATGGAGCTGCAAGGGTGCAGATGCACAGACGGAGCTGCAAGGGTGCAGATGCACAGACGGAGCGGCAAGGGTGCAGATGCACAGACAGAGCGGCAAGGGTGCAGATTCACAGACAGAGCGGCAAGGGTGCAAATGCACAGACAGAGCGGCAAGGGTGCAGATGCACAGACAGAGCGGCAAGGGTGCAGATGCACAGACAGAGCGGCAAGGGTGCAGATGCACAGACAGAGCTGCAAGGGTGCAGATGCACAGACAGAGCTGCAAGGGTGCAGATGCACAGACAAGGAGGACACAAGGAAAGACACAGCAGGGAAGGAAGCCACAGACAAGGAGAAAGGGAGACTAAGGTAGGACAGAGTACAGACAAGGTACTGGTACCAAGACTCAAGGGCCAGGATATTCAGCCTCCTGGCAGGCAGACAAGGTATAAAGCAAGACAAGAAGTATCCCTCCAGAGAAGGAGGAAATACACAGGACAGGGCCTGGCTTCCTCAGCAGCAAGATACTAACTGAGATTAGACACTGCACAGGCAATGTTTCAGTGGGTGTGGCAGAACTAAATAGTCAAGGGCTCTAGGTGATTGGTCAGGGACAGATTAGACAGGTGCACCCTGACTGCATAAGAACCAGAGAGTTCTGGCGCCGCCCCCCTATACACACATAGCCGGGAAACATACAGGAGAGCAGAGGCACAGAACACAGGACTGGCAACAGACAGAATTCACAGCATGGTTTGAAGCAGAAAGTAAGTTGGTGTGTGTGGGGGATGGGAGGCCATGCAGTGATGCCAGCAGGGTTGTTACAATAAGTATTCAGATGCTTTGCTCAGTATTGAGTGGAAGCACCCTTTTGAGCTAGTACAGCCATGAGTCTTCTTGGGAATGATGCAACATGTTTTTCACGCCTGGATTTGGGGATCCTCTGCCATTCTTCCTTGCAGATCCCCTCCAGTTCCATCAGGTTGGATGGTGAATATTGGTGGACAGCCATTTTCAGGTCTCCCCAGAGATTCTCAATTGGGGTTAGGTCTGGGCTCTGGCTGGGCCAGTCAAGAATGGTCACAGAGCTGTTCTAAAGCCACTCTTTTGTTATTTTAGCTGTGTACTTAGGGTCATTGTCTTGTTGGACGGTGAACCTTCGGCCAAGTCTGAGCTCCAGAGCACTCTGGAAGAGGTTTTAATCCAGGATCTCTCTGTACTTGGCTGCATTCATGTTTCCTTCAATTGCAACCAGTTGTCCTGTTCCTGCAGATGAAAAACACCCCCTTAGCATGATGTTGCTACCACCATGTTTCACTGTTGGGATTGTATTGGGCAGGTGATGAGCAGTGCCCGGTTTTCTACACACATACCGCTTAGAATTATCAACAAAAAGCTCTATCTTCATCTCATCAGACCAGAGAATCTTATTTCATATAGTTTGGGAATCCTTCACGTGATTTTTAGCAAACTCTATGCGGGTTTTCATATGTCTTGCACTGAGGAGAGACTTCCATTGGGCCACTCTGCCATAAAGGCCCGATTGGTGGAGGGCTGCAGTTATAGTTGACTTTGTGAACTTTCTCCCATCTCCCTACTATATCTGTGGAGCTTAGCACAGTGATCTTGGGGTTGTTCTTTATCTCTCTCCCCAAGGCTCTTCTCCCACGATTGCTCAGATTGGATGGATGGCCAGGTCTAGGAAGACTAAGGATTATGAAGGCCACTGTGCTCTTAGGAACCTTGAGGACTGCAGAAATTCTTTTGTAACCTTGGCCAGATGTGTGCCTTGCCATAATTCTGTCTCTGAGCTCCTTTGCCAGTTCCATTGACCTCATACTTCTCATTTGGTCTGACATACACTGTGAGCTGTGAGGTCTTATATAAACAGGTGTTTGCCTTTACAAATCAAGTCCTATCAGTTTACGTAAACACAGCTGGATTCCAATGAAGGAGTAGGACTATCTCAAGGAGGATCACAAGGAAATGGACAGCATGTGACTTAAATATGAGTGTCTGAGCAAAGGGTCTGAATACTTATGGCCATGTGATCTTTCATTTTTTATTTTTAATAAATTTGCAAAAATGTATACATTTCTGTTTTTTCAGTCAATATGGGGTGCAGCGTATACATTAATGAGATAAAAAATGAACTTTTTTGAAATTATCAAATGGCTGCAATGAAACAATGAGTGAAAAATTTAAAGGGGTCTGAATACTTTCCATACCCACTGTATTTTAAGTGGAGTTACATTAGATATATGGTTGTCTGCCTTCCCTATTTGGAGGCATACTGGATGTCATGCGGTAGTATAGTATATGCATAGTAGCATTCAATATGCATAGCTGTGTCTAAAGCCACTTAGACACATTCTATAATGTAGGCCAACCATCTGATGTTTATGAAGGCTTCCTGAGATTCATCAAGTAATTTGAGTGAAAACACAGAGAGTTAGGGCCCATTTACACTGGTCGATGATGGCCAATAAACCGCCACTATATGATTGCCGATCAGAGGTTGTTTAAAACTAGTTTAGAAAGGCTGACCACCCTTAGGCCCCTTTCACCCATCAGTGTAATTATCCCACGGTGCTGAGGTCACAGGAGTTCACGCCTGCAGCGAACACAGACTCAGTGACGTCACCGGTGGTTACTGATCCTGTGCGCGCTGCTACCCATTCATTCCCCAGTAGTTAACAGCCCCAGCGGTCAGATTAGCACCGCTCCGGTTGTAAACTGATTATCCCCAGATATGGATTGCACCGTGGGACTGACTGTACGCTGGACAGGTATGGTATATTGTTGGTTTATTTTTTTTACAGGAGATTGAGGGCTTTGAGATGGGATTAGCAGTGTAATAAAGATGGAAAAAATGTGTGTTGTATTATTTCATTAAAAGACTTTATTCTTACGGTGTGTGTGTGTGTTTATTTAATCCTTTACTTACTATAGGATTACTATAGTTACTATAGGATTAGTAATGGATAGGTGTCTTATTGACACCTCTCCATTACTAAGCCAGGCTTAATGTCACCTTACAATACAAAGGTGACATTAACCCCTTATTACCCCACTTGCCACCGCTACAGGGCAAGTGGGAAGAACCTGACAAAGCTCCAGAATAGGCGCACCTAATAGATGCACCTTTTCTGGGCAGCTGTGCGCTGCTGTTTTTAGGCTGGGGGGGCCATATTCATGGCCCCTCACCAGCCTGGGAATAGCAGCCCGCACCTGTTAGTTTCGCTGGGTTGGTTAAAAAAATAAGGGGGACCTCACGTTGTTTTTTTTTTTCATTAATTCTTTCCTGCTCACGCTGTTGTCGACAGAGCAGGGGAGAATGACAGCCGTGTTCAGCACCACATGCAGGGGAACAACGTTTACTGTAGCGTTACTTCCTCTGCGGCCATCCATGTGTTTCTGATGCAGCACACATGTGCCACACATCGTACACCCACAGACACACGGATATCTCCGGTACCGTTTTTTCCGGTAACGGAAACATCAGGACGTGTGAAACCGTCCTTAATGTGGGCACAGAACAATAAGTAATAGGCTGACTTATTCTCGACAGCACATGCGCTGTTTACATAGGATGTGCTGCCGAAAATGATGATTTACCCTGTATGATTTCCAATAAATGAATGTTCTCATTCCCAATAATTGTGCAATGTAAATGAACCCATAGGCCCGGGATCACACATTCAAAAAATTCTGATGAGTCTCGCATCTTAATACCCGACACTGCCGCCAGCACTCAGGAGCGTAGAAATACATGCAGCTGAACGCTCCGCTCCTGAGTGCTGACGGCAGTGCCGGGTATTAAGATGCGAGACGCATCCGAGTTTCTCGCATGTGTGATCCCGGCCTAAGGCTATTTCCACGTAAGAGGGAGTTGGATTAAATAGCAGTCACACGAACAGACAAGCTAAATTGTAGAGGCACCTTAATGCTTTAAAAAACTTGCTAATACCCGTCAGCTACAAATATGCATTCTGCACACAACAGTATTTGTAAAGAATATGTTTTCGTACAAAATAAAGGCTTCATTCCACAATGGGTTAAGAGTGGATTTGACAGTCCTGGTTTTCTGTTTGGTCATGTTCTTTGGGTCAGGTATGAGCTTCAGCTTCACATAAGGATCTGACAAGCCATTGGGATCCATTGGAATAAGATTTCGAGCTTCTCCAACTGAAGAAACAAAATAACATTAAATTGAAATATATTACTATTAGAAAACTCCATGAATTACCAGAAATACCAATAAAATATGTTGATGCATTAATTGGTCACTGCATTTCTAGACAACTCAATCTTTTGATATACAATGTGCTAAATAGGCAATTTGAAAATCGCTTTACTAAAATGGAAGTTGTCACCAGTATCTTCATGTATGAACCAATACCGCCACCTTTCTTAGCTCCTCTGCTGTTTTCCAGAAAGTTGTACATTATGTCCCAACCCCCCAAAAAAACCTTTTGAAGTGCTCCAGCAAGTTCCTGTATCTTACCCCAACAGAACAAACTGTTAAAGATTTGGGGCTAAAGTCACTGTATGTGACTGCAAATTTGTGAATCCTGACATTGTGCAGTGTGCATGCTGTTAGGATTCTCATCATATGTTTACATCATATGCCGTGTCCCCAGATTTTCCTATATGGGCTACGGCGCTGAGCCGCATATTTCCCTGCATATGACAGCTGATTTAATCAGCTATCAAGTGCTTTAACAGCCTTGGGTGGATCAGATCTCCACCCGCGACTGTTAGCCAGTTAAATCCCACAGTCAATTACTGACAGCAGGATTTAAAACGTGCCAGCTGGCGCACATCAGGGGCCCATGTCACGTTATTTGTGGGCACCGAAGGGTTATCATGACAGCCCGGGGTCTGCAGAAGACCCCTCTGCTTGTTATTATGATGCTCTTGTGTACTCCAGCTCATCTTCTAAGGTAAAAAAGAGAGAAAAATAGTGAAAAGTGAAACAAAAATTTCAAAAACATGAAAAAAAAAGTTCAAATCACCCACTTTTTGCTCCCTTGGAAATAAAACAATTAAAAAGAAAATAAACATATTTGGTATTGTTGCTAACTAAATAATCTGATCTGTAAAAGGTGTAATGGAAAAAAAATTGAAACATTAGAATTACGTTTTTTTGTCTGCCTAAACATTGCAATAAGAGACAATCGGAACATCGTATCTACTCAAAAATGGTATTAATAAAAATGTCAGCTCAGGGTAGAAAAAATAAGCCATCACCCAGCCCCAGATCCCAAAAAATCAAAATGCTGCCGGTCTCGGAAAAAGGCAACATAAGCAAAAACTTTTTTCATACAAAATTTTGAATTTTTTTCACCACTTGAATCGAAAATAAACTATACACTTTTGGTAGCTGTGTACTCATACTGACCTGGAGAATTATATTGGCAGGTTAATTTCATCATATGGTGAACATGGTAAATAAAAAAAAAATAATAATAATTGTGGAAATGCACTTTTCTTTTGCAGTTTCTCCATACTTGGAATTTTTTTTCCCATTTTCCAGTGCACAATATGGTAAAATCAATGTGGTGCCATTAAAAGTACAACTCTTTCCATAAAAAACAAGCCCTAACAGGCCACATATGATGGAAATATAAAAAAAGTTCACGCTCTTGGGAGAAGGGGAGGAAAAAATGAAAACAAAAAAATGGAAAGTTGGGTGAAATGGTTGATGCTGGCAAAATGCTGATGAAGATGAACCTCTCACTCAGAAAGAATAGATGGAATGGTATGTAGCGTAAGAACTGAGAGCGTTCCCTAAAAGAAGTTGTATCTGGTTAGGAGCGAGTTTGACTTCTGTGATTTAACAGACTCACTTTAATTGTCCCTTTATTGCGTTTTGTCATTGACTTTTCATGTGGGAGATTTCTTTAAGAACAGGAAACCTCTGTAGTTTGGACATTTTTGAAATTTTACTCAACATAACAATAAGAAATGAAATGTCTAATTGTATAGTGTTTGTTTTTATTCTATTCCAGTCCTATTTATACCCAACAAGAGGGATTATTGGAAAATGTTTTAAGATGTGTGATACAATGGATGTGTGCTCTCAAATGCACATGAGATTAACCTTTCAAATGATTATTCTCATGGAAGCAATCAAACAGATTTGGTGAAAAAAAGATTTCATGATTTCTACAAATCCCTTCCTACTGACACTAATAAGCAACTTACTACAGTAAAAAGGTTCTCTGGGACTAAATAAAGCTCATGTACTCTGAAAGACATAGTTAAAGCTTTTTCTGGGGCAAATAATTGTGTGCAGACCTGGGTGCATGAATGATAAAAAGTAAGAAAAGGCTTAAGTCGCTTTTCATTAAACATTACAAAAAAATGATAATTTCAAAAAAGATAAATCCGTCTAGTGCACATATAGGCTGTTCAATAGCAAAGTTATATGTTATATGTTAATGTCCATTCTTCCAAGATTCAGCAGTAGAAAACAGCTGTCTTTTTGTTACACTGTTCACTTCACTGTCTCACCGATGTACTGAAAACCAATAATTAAGAGTTAAAACCACAAAGTGACTGAAGGTGCAATTCCACTGGGCCAAAAAGTGGCTGCCAACCAGCAAAATGCAAGGAGTTGGAGTGAGCTCAATATATCTGATTTCTCACAGGCAGCAGGATTCCTGTTGTTACAAGAAAGATGGCAGCAGTTGTTGTTTATAGCAGAGGGGGTTCACAGTGAATTCATTTGACCTTATCACATGCAACATTATTCTGCACCCCAGAACCCACTTAGGCTACTTTCACACATCAGGTTTTCGGCGTCAGGCGCGATCCGGCGTCGTGCCGGAATGCCGGATCCGGCAAATGTTTTGTAAAACCTGATGTGCCGGATCCGGTTTTCTGCCGGATCCGTCTTGTTCTTGACAGACAAAACCGGATCCGTCTCATCCGGTTCATCCGTTTTTCTATCCGTTTTTCGACAGATTACGCCGGATCCGGTTTTTAAAATTGACCCTCAAGGCAGAGTACACTGGCAGGATGACAGAGTGTGAAAGATTTGTGCCCTAACCAAACTTGTGTACCTTCTGGACCAACAGTATATACCTTTGCCAACCAAAGTTGGCTATCTTGTCATGGTCTACTATTTTTAGCTTTAGGCCACAGGTGTGTACCTGGTTGTGTTTTATGCAAAGTATTTCACCTTTTAACAAAAGTTGTGTACATTGTTAGGAAATCACCAACAATAAACACAACTTTTTAGGTGAAATACTTTGCTTCAAACACAACCAGGAACACAACTGTGGCAAAAAGCTAAAATTTACCCACAGTTATATACCTGGTTTTGAATACCTTTTTACCTTTGAAATACACTGTATTTAACCTTTTTTTTAAACATAGTTCGCCGCAGAAAGAAATGACAGACAACCATTGTGAAACGATAATTTAACTTTTATTTACATTTTTTTTTTTTTGTAAAATGTTTTTAAAGTGCAAAAAACTTTTTTAATAAAGGTTTTAAACCCAATGGGCATTTTTATTAAAAAACACACATTACAAATCTGTGTAGTGTGGGGTGGAAATACTGCTGGAGGGGCTGCGGGACACTTCGACACTGGGTGTGTGGAGAGAGGACTGGGATCGTGGTGGGGAAGGAACAGTTAGAGGTGAAGGTGTGGAAAAAGCTACAGAATGGGTGGACATGTGGGAGGCAGAAGAGGTGGTGGGCGGTGGAGTGGAGGGTTGGGCAGGGACTGTAGGAGCAGATGATGTTGATGGAAAGTTGTATGGGGAAGGAGTTTGGTACGGGGAAGGAGTTTGGTATGGGGAAGGAGTTTGGTATGGGGAAGGAGTTTGGTACGGGGCAGGTTGCTGGAAGTGGGGAGATGTCTGGTACTGGGGAGGTTGCTGGTACTGGTGAGGTTGCTGGTATGTAATAGGAGGGGGAGGATGGAAAGTGGCTGGAGGGGGTGCAGATGTAATAGGAGGGGGAGGATGGAAAGTGGCTGGAGGGGGTGCAGATGTAATAGGAGGGGGAGGATGGAAAGTGGCTGGAGGGGGTGCAGGTGGAGGAACTACAGTGGTGGGAGGTGGAGGTTGGGAGGTAACCTGCTGTAGAGCACCGTGGCACGAATGCATTACATGCATCTGCTGGGTAGGAGATAGTGTTGCCATGCGCTCCACAACAGACCTGAAAAAGGTGTGGTTTGGCGAAGATCTTGTTTCTGAATGCATGGTTTGCAGAAGTGTCTTCACCTCCAGAATGCTGGAGTTGATCTGCTGAAAGCCTGCGGAGATTTGCTCTGACAAGACTTTTAGACAGTTCTGGAAAGATGCATTCAGATGCAAGAACTCTTGCACATAACTCTTTTCCTGACCCCTCTGCCGCTGCCGCCCAGTACCCGCAGGTGTACTAGAGGTGGCAGGGGCAGAAGGGTGGGGTAAAGGGAAAGCGATCTCCTCACCAGCAGCTTCATGTAATGTAGGCGGCCACGATGCTCCTGTGCTGGTGGATGGGACAGATGGGTCGAATGTGTGGGAAGGCTGGGAAGGTGCAGATGTACCGGGGCGGTCGAAGTGTCCCTCGGTGCCGGTCTCCTCAGGGATCGCCTCAGAAGGGTCCAATCGTGCAGGCTCCCAAGTGCTGCTCACCGTGCTGTGGAATAAAGAGAAAAAAAAACAATTAAAATACTGACATGGTATGGCCCTGGCTGAAAAAAAAAAGTTACATCTAACATTTTTTTTCACATGTGGTGTGTAATATTTACCTTCTGGTGAGCATTGTTTCCCGGAGGAACGACAGGGCTTGTGCGTACTTGTACTTGCTCCTGCGTCCTCCAGATCCACTCGGGGCCCGCATCTCTTTATTGAACTCCTTCTTGAAACGATCCCTCACAGACCGCCACCGATTCACAATTCTGTTCCCTGAAACGAGAAAGGAGTGGTTAGTATACAACATCAGTGTTTCACAAACTCCAGTCCTCATGGTCCCCAGGGGTCATGTTTTCAGGATTTCCATAGTAAATAGAAATCCTGAACACATGATCCGTGGGGACCACGAGGACTGGAGTTCGGGAAACACTGGTTTACATCAAGCAACCGGTACTGTATATACTTACGCTCTTTAATCTGGGCCCGAACATCGAGGTCCTCACAGCGGCCCACAAGGAGCGAACAGATTTCCTCCCAGAGTCGTCGGGTAACGATAAGGTAAGCATGGCGGCGGTCAGCCATATTCCAGAGCGGCTCCCTTTCTCTGACGAGATCGATGAGGTGGTCCACATCGAGTCCTCCATCCTCACCGTCAGAGTCGGGAGCACGCTGTGAAGGCTGTTAAAGAAAAAGACAAAAATAACATAATTAGCCTCCACAAAAGAAATGAAATAAAAAGTGCAAAAAAACAAAGCAAAAATATTTATACTTACACGCTGGTGACCGCCGCGTTGCTGTCGCCGACGACCCTGGGAGGCACTGCGAGGACCTCTTGGCCGAGCACCAGATTGGGAAGACTAGAGAAGAAAACAAAAAATGTTATGTCTTTGGATGTAGGCATTTGTTTGCTGTGTGTGGTCTGCAGAACATTGTTTTCTATGTGTTGTGTGTAGTGTGATGTTGTGTTTCTGCGTTTGATGCAAAAAACTTACCAATTGTGAGCCCACTCCAGGTGTCCACCCCTTCCTTCTTCTTCTGGGAGCTCCTCTTCATCTTGTGATTCCTGTTTTGAAATAAAAGGCAATGAATAGACATATATTACAGAGATGATGGATTTTGGAAATAAAAACTTACCGTCAAACGCTGACGATGCGAGGGAGGGCTCCCAGAAGAAGATGTGCTGTCCTGTTGATGGCCAGACTCCATGGCTGTGGGTATTGCTGCTGCTGTTGCTGCTGCCAGTGATGCCATTTCTGCTGCTGCTGCTGCATCTCTTGGGCGGCTGTTGAATAAAGAGAAACAAAGGGCCAATGAATATCTTGATATTCCATGGCCCTAGTTTGGAGGAATGGGGGATTTGATAATTACCGTCTCTCATCTGCTGCTGGACTCCCCTCCTCAGCATGTTCCATTTGCTGTTCCATTTGCTGCTCCATTTGGGGTGGTGGTGGTGCTGCAGTGGTCTCCTGCCTTCTCCTGCTGCGCTTGGTTGCTTTCTTGGGTGGCATGTTGGGTGTGGCTGTGGGTCCCACTGTCTTGCTTTTATATATGCCTTGTGGGCAGAGCTACTGAGCATGCTCAGACCAAAAAAACCGGATCCGGCCACCGGATCCGGCTTTCGCCGGATCAGGCGCATTGCGGCGCTCAAAGGCTTTCATTGTGTGAAAAAGCCGGACGCGCCGGATCCGGAGGGTCCGGCTTTTTCGCCGGAGACAAAAAACGTTACAGTAGCCGTTTTTTCCAGACGCCGGATCGCGACACATTGCCGGATCCGGCGAAAACCGGATGAAACGCATGGCCATCCGGCGCGATCCGGCGCAAATGCAAGTCAATGGGGGGGAAACAGGATCCGGCATTGCATTTCACCGGATCCGGTTTCTGTCAAAAGCGCCGGATCACGCCTGACGGCGAAAACCTGATGTGTGAAAGAGGCCTTAGAATGTGTGCACTCATATTGCACCCCCAGACCCTGCACAAAACACATGCTCTCTTATATTGCACCCCCAGACACTGCACACTACACATGCTCACTTACATATTGCACTCCCATACCCTGCACACAACACATACTTCCTTATGTTGCACACACAGACTCGACACACAACACATGCTCCCTTATATCACACCCACAGATCCTGCCCACAACATATGCTCTCTTATATTGCACCCCCAGACCCTGCACACTACACATGCTCACTTATATCACACCCCCAGACCCTGCACACTACACATGCTCCCTTATATCACACCCCCAGATCCTGCCCACAACACATGCTCCCTTATATTGCACTCCCAGACCCTGCACACAACACATACTTCCTTTTGGAAGTGCATTGAGCAGCAAGGTGGTGTGCTGGTAAAAGGGGGAAAAAAAAAAAAAAACTCTTTTAAATCTTCTTCCTGAGCGAGTGTGAACGAGCTGAGTGTGACCTGAGTGTAAGTGCGAACTGTGGTAAGTGTGTGACTTGAAATTCAGTGACTTTAGATTCAGGGCGTTTCCAAGGGAGGTCTTACTGAATTGCTGTTATATTAATACTTTTTTTTTTTTAATTTATTTTTGCTTATCTTATTGTCTGGTGCAATCCCCATTAGGATGTGCTCCACTATTGCCAATGCCATCCAGTGCACGTCTTGCCGCATGTATGAAATCCTTGAACAGCCGGTCGAGGGTGCATACTGCTGTGCAAGATGTGAGCACGTTGTGCATTTGGAAGCCCAGATACTGGATCTAAATGTGCAGCTGGCAACACTGAGATCCATAGACAATATGGAAAGGAGTCTTCTGCTCACTGAGCAGACGCTCAATGGGATAGATGAGGGGGGGATGCTAGGTTGGAGCTGCAGGACAATGAAGCAGCTAGCTGGGTGACAGTTAGAAGGCGGGGTAGAGGGAAGAGCACCAGGGAGGCTAGTCCTGATCTGGCACACCCCAATAAGTTTGCTAAGTTGGCAGATGAGGGGAGTGTTAGTGCAGGAGTAGCACTGCTGCAGCAAGGCATGTCCTCTGAAAGCCGGAGGAGTGTCTGCTCCAGTAAGGGGGGAAATAGGAGAGCAGGGCAGGCCAGACAGGTTCTGGTAGTGGGAGACTCAATTATTAGGGGAACAGATAGGGCAATCTGTCACAAAGACAGGGATCGTCGAACGGTGTGCTGCCTACCTGGCGCTCGAGTCCGACACATCGCTGATCGGGTTGACAGATTACTGGGAGGGGCTGGATGGGATCCAGCGGTCATGGTGCATATTGGCACAAATGACAAAGTTAGAGGTAGGTGGAAGGTCCTTAAAGATGATTTCAGGGAATTAGGCTGTAAGCTTAAAGCAAGGACCTCCAAGGTGGTATTTTCGGAAATACTTCCTGTACCACGTGCCACGCCAGAGAGGCAACGGGAGATTAGGGAGGTTAATAAGTGGCTCAGGAATTGGTGTAGGAAGGAGGGGTTTGGGTTCCTGCAGAACTGGGCCGACTTCTCAGTTGGCTACAGGTTCTACGCTAGGGACGGGCTGCACCTCAATGGGGAGGGTGCAGCTGTGCTGGGGGAGAAAATGGCTAGAAGGTTGGAGGAGTGTTTAACCCCTTCACCCCCAAGGGTGGTTTGCACGTTCATGACCGGGCCAATTTTTACAATTCTGACCACTGTACCTTTATGAGGTCATAACTCTCGAACGCTTCCATGGATCCCGGTGATTCTGACATTGTTTTCTCGTGACATATTGTACTTCATGTTAGTGGTAAAATTTCATTCAAATAACTTGCGTTTATTTGTGAGAAAAACGAAAA
This sequence comes from Dendrobates tinctorius, assembly GCF_039654945.1. NCBI lineage: Eukaryota > Metazoa > Chordata > Amphibia > Anura > Dendrobatidae > Dendrobates > Dendrobates tinctorius. The sequence goes on along the minus strand of NW_027361696.1, from coordinate 92,263,399 downwards.
TTTGGCGAAAATTCCGCAATTTTCCAACTTTGAATTTTTATGCCCTTAAATCACAGAGATACGGCACACAAAAAACTTGATAACTAACATTTCCCACATGATTACTTTACATCAGCACAATTTTGGAACCAAAATTTTTTTTTGTTAGGAAGTTATAAGGGTTAAAAGTTGACCAGCGATTTCTCATTTTTACAACACCATTTTATTTTTAGGACCACATCACATTTGAAGCCACTTTGAGGGGTCTATATGATAGAAAATACCCAAAAGTGACACCATTCTAAAAACTGCACCCCTTAAGGTGCTCAAAACCACATTCAAGAAGTTTATTAACCCTTTAGGTGCGTCACATGAAATTTTTTGAATATTTAAAAAAAAATGAACATCTAACTTTTTTTCATAAAAAAAATACTTCAGGTTCAATTTTTTTTATTTTACCAAGGGTAACAGGAGAAATTGAACTGCAAAAGTTATTGTGCAATTTGTCCTGAGTACGCAGATACCTGATATGTGGGGGGGAACGACTGTTTCGGCGCATGGCAGAGCTCAGAATGGAAGGAGCGCAGTTTGACTTTTTCAATGCAAAATTGGCTGGAATTCAGATTGGACGCCATGTCACGTTTGGAGAGTCCCTGATGTACCTAAACAGTGGAAACCCCCTACAAGTGACCCCATTTTGGAAACTAGACCCCCCAAGGAACTTATCTAGATATGTGGTGAGAACTTTGAACCCACAAGGGCTTTACAGAAGTTTATAACGTACAGCGGTACAATTAAAAAATCATATTTTTTCCACAAAAATGATCTTTTCACCCCAATTTTTATTTTCCCAAGGGTAACAGGACCCTAAAAGTTATTGTGCAATTTGTCCTGAGTACGCTGATACCCCACATGTGGGGGTAAACCACTATTTGGGCGCATGGCAGAGCTCGGAAGGGAAGCAGCGCCATTTGACGTTTTTGGCTGGAATTGAGATTGGACACCATGTCGCGTTTGGAAAACCCCTGATGTACCAAAACAGTGGAAACCCCCCACAAATGACACCATTTTGGAAAATAGACCCCCTAAGGAACTTATCTAGATGTGTGGTGAGAACTTTGAACCCCCATGGGCTTCACAGAAGTTTATAACATAAAGCCATACAATTAAAAAATCATATTTTTTTCCACAAAAATGATCTTTTCACCCTCAATTCTTATTTTCCCAAGGGTAACAGGACCCTAAAAGTTATTGTGCAATTTGTCCTGAGTACGCTGATACCCCACATGTGGGGGTAAACCACTATTTGGGCGCATGGCAGAGCTCGGAAGGGAAGCAGCGCCACTTGACGTTTTTGGCTGGAATTGAGATCGGACACCATGTCGCGTTTGGAAAACCCCTGATGTACCAAAACAGTGGAAACCCCCCACAAATGACACCATTTTGGAAAATATACCCCCTAAGGAACTTATCTAGATGTGTGGTGAGAACTTTGAACCCCCATGGGCTTCACAGAAGTTTATAACATAAAGCCATACAATTAAAAAATCATATTTTTTTCCACAAAAATGATCTTTTCACCCTCAATTCTTATTTTCCCAAGGGTAACAGGACCCTAAAAGTTATTGTGCAATTTGTCCTGAGTACGCTGATACCCCACATGTGGGGGTAAACCACTATTTGGGCGCATGGCAGAGCTCGGAAGGGAAGCAGCGCCACTTGACGTTTTTGGCTGGAATTGAGATCGGACACCATGTCGCGTTTGGAAAACCCCTGATGTACCAAAACAGTGGAAACCCCCCACAAATGACACCATTTTGGAAAATAGACCCCCTAAGGAACTTATCTAGATGTGTGGTGAGAACTTTGAACCCCCATGGGCTTCACAGAAGTTTATAACATAAAGCCATACAATTAAAAAATCATATTTTTTTCCACAAAAATGATCTTTTCACCCTCAATTCTTATTTTCCCAAGGGTAACAGGACCCTAAAAGTTATTGTGCAATTTGTCCTGAGTACGCTGATACCCCACATGTGGGGGTAAACCACTATTTGGGCGCATGGCAGAGCTCGGAAGGGAAGCAGCGCCACTTGACGTTTTTGGCTGGAATTGAGATCGGACACCATGTCGCGTTTGGAAAACCCCTGATGTACCAAAACAGTGGAAACCCCCCACAAATGACACCATTTTGGAAACTAGACCCCCTAAGGAACTTATCTAGATGTGTGGTGAGCACTTTGACCCCCCCAGTGCTTCACAGAAGTTTACAACGCCCGGGCGTGAAAATAAAAAATTCGTATTTTTTCCACAAACATGATCTTTTAGTCACCATTTTTTTATTTTCCCAAGGGTACCAGGAGAAATTGGACCCCAAAAGTTGTTGTCCAATTTGTCCTGAGTATGCTGATACCCCATATGTGGGAGAAAACTACTGTATGGGCACACGTCGGGGCTCGGAAGGGAAGTAGTGACGTTTTGGAATGCAGACTTTGATGGAATGGTCTGCGGGTGTCATGTTGCCTTTGGAGAGCCCCTAATGTACCTAAACAGTGGAAACCCCCCACAAATGACACCATTTTGTAAACTAGACCCCCCAAGGAACTTATCTAGATGTGTGGTGAGCACTTTGACCCCCGCAGTGCTTCACAGAAGTTTACAACGCCCGGGCGTGAAAATAAAAAATTCGTATTTTTTCCACAAACATGATCTTTTAGTCACCATTTTTTTATTTTCCCAAGGGTACCAGGAGAAATTGGACCCCAAAAGTTGTTGTCCAATTTGTCCTGAGTACGCTGATTTCCCATATGTGGGAGAAAACTACTGTATGGACACACGTCGGGGCTCGGAAGGGAAGCAGTGACGTTTTGGAATGCAGACTTTGATGGAATGGTCTGCGGGTGTCATGTGCATTTGGAGAGCCCCTGATGTACCTAAACTATTGAAACTCCCCACAAGTGACCCCATTTTGGACACTAGACCCCCCACGGAACTTTTCTAGATGTGTGGTGAGCACTTTGAACCCCCAAGTGCTTCACAGAAATTTATAACGCTCGGACATGAAAATAAAAAAATCATTTTTTTCCACAAAAATGATATTTTTGCCCCCAATTTTTTATTTTCCTAAGGGTAACAGGAGAAATTGGACCCCAAAAATTGTTTTGCAATTTGTCCTGAGTAGGCTGATACCCTACATGTGGGGGTAAAACACTGTTTGGGCGCATAGCAGAGCTTGGAAGGGAAGGAGCACCATTTGACTTTTTCAACTCAGAATTGGCTGGAATTGAGATCAGACGCCATGTTGCATTTGGAGAGCCCCTGATGTGCCCAAACAGTGGAAACCCCCAATTCTAACTCCAACCCGAACCCCAACACGCCCCTAACCCTAGCCCTAACCCTAGCCCTAACCCTAGCCCTAGCCCTAACCCTAGCCCTAACCCTAGCCCTAACCCTAGCCCTAACCCTAACCCTACCCTAACCCTACCCCAACACACCCCTAGCCCTAACCCTAGCCCTAACCCTAATGGAAAAATGGAAATAAATACATTTTTTTTATTTTATTATTTTTCCCTAACTAAGGGGGTGATAACGGGGGGTTTGATTTACTATTTATGGCGGTTTTTATGTTTGGCGGCTGTCGCACGCTAAAAGACGCTTTTTATTGTAAAAATAGTTTTTGCATCACCACATATTGAGAGCTATAATTTTTCCGTATTTTGACCCACCGAGTCATGTGAGGTCTTATTTTTTGCGGGACGAGTTGACGTTTTTATTGGTACCATTTTCGGGCACGTGAAATTTTTTGATCGCTTTTTATTCCGATTTTTGTGACGCAGAATGAACAAAAACCAGCGTTTCATGAATTTCTTTTGGGGGGGTGCGTTTACACCGTTCCGCGTGCGGTAAAATTGATAAAGCGGTTTTATTCTTCGGGTCAGTACGGTTACAGCGATACCTCATTTAGGTCGTTTTTTTATGTTTTTGTCGGTTTTATGCAATGAAAACTATTTTATATAAAAAATAATTATTTTTGCATCGCTTTATTCTGCGAGTTATAACTTTTTTATTTTTTCACTGATGATGCTGTATGGCAGCTTGTTTTTTGCGGGACAAGATGACGTTTTCAGCGGTACCATGGATATTTATATGCGTCTTTTTGATCGCGCGTTATTGCACTTTTTGTTTGGCGGTATGATAATAAATCATTATTTTTTGCTTCGTTTTTTATTTTTGTTTTTTAAGGGGTTCGCTAAAGGGGTTAACTATTGGGACAGTTTTATAGGGCAGGTCGTTACGGACGCGGCGATACCTAATATGTGTACTTTTATTGTTTGTTTTTTTTATTATTTTCAAAAAATGAATTTATTGGGGAATATTTTTTTTTTTTTTTACTAATTTATTTGGCGATTTTTTTTAATTTATTTTTACACTTTTTTTTAATTTTTTTTTTACTTTATTACATAGTCCCAGGTGGGACATCACTGTCCTGTGACAGATCGCTGATCTGTCACATCACAGATCACTGTGACAGATCAGCAATCTGTCACAGGCAGTGCACAAGGCTTCCTCATGCCTGCGCTTTGCAGGCACTGAGGAAGCCAGCTTCCCCAGGCCCCCGAAGGCCCCCGTCGCCATCTTGGATTCGGGGGCCTGGAGGAAAGGAGCCCCCCGCAGCAGCGCTGCACATTGCGCTGCCGTGGGGGGCTCAGGGAAGCACGGAGGGAGCCCCCTCCCTGCCGATGCTTCCCTTTAGCCCCCGGTACACCGCGATCATGTTTGATCGCGGTGTGCAAGGGGTTAACGTGTCGGGGGCGGTCCGTGACCGCCCCTGACACATTGTGCCGGGTGTCAGCTGTGATAATCAGCTGACACCCGGCCGCGATCAGCGGCGCTCACCACGTGGGCGCCGCTGATCGCGGTAGACGTACTATCCCGTCCCCGGTCATACGGGCCCGGGTACCGTGGACGGGATAGTACGTCTCATGTCAGGAAGGGGTTAAACTAGGGACGGGGGGAGGGTATTCCTTTTATAGGAGGGGAAGACAGTGCAGATAGAGACCTGGGCACAAATAATGACATTGGGGGTGGGGGTGGCATGGGGGGTGGGGTTAGAACAGCTAATAATTTAAGAAAGAATAGAGGTACAGAGAGATACATAAAGTGCATGTATACTAATGCCAGAAGTCTCGCCAACAAAATGGAGGAATTGGAGTTAATGTTGTTGGAACATAATTATGGTGGGGATATCTGAGACATGGCTGGACGAGAGCCAGGACTGGGCTGTTAATTTACAGGGCTATAGTCTGTTCAGAAATGACCGTACAAATAAGCGAGGGGGAGGCGTGTGTTTATATGTAAAATCATCCTTAAAACCCATCCTTCGTGATAATATATATGAATCTAATGAAAATGTAGAGTCCCTGTGGGTAGCGATAAGGGGAGGGGGGAAAAATAATAAATTACTGATAGGGGTTTGTTATAAGTCTCCAAAAATAATGGAAGCAACAGAGAATATCCTCATAAAGCAAATAGATGAAGCAGCGACTAAAGGAGAAGTCATTATTATGGGGGACTTCAACTACCCTGAAATACATTGGGGAACCGAAACCTGCAGTTCCAGCAAAGGTGACAGGTTTCTGACAACGATGAGAGACCATTACCTTTCACAACTGGTTCAGGACCCAACAAGAGGGGGGGCACTGCTAGACCTAATATTAACCAACAGGCCAGACCGCATATCAAATGTAAGGGTTGAGGGTCACTTGGGTAATAGTGATCACAAATTAATAAGTTTTCATGTATCCTTTAATAAGATGTGTAGTAGAGGGGTTACAAGGACACTAAGCTTCAGGAAGGCAAATTTCCAACGGATGAGAGATGATCTTGGTGTAATTAACTGGGACGATATCCTGAGACATAAAAATACACAAAGAAAATGGGAGACGTTTATTAGCATCCTGAATAGGACCTGTGCACAATATATACCGTATGGGAATAAACATGCGAGAAATAGGAGGAAACCACTATGGCTAAATAGAGCTGTAAGGGGCGCAATAAGAGATAAAAATAAAGCATTTAGAGAATTAAAGCAAGTAGGTAGTGATGAGGCATTAAATAAATGCAGAAGATTAAATAAATTCTGTAAAAAGCAAATCAAGACAGCAAAGATTGAGACAGAGAGACTCATTGCCAGAGAAAGTAAAAATAATCCCAAAATATTCTTTAACTACATAAATAGTAAGAAACTAAAAAATGATAGTGTTGGTCCCCTTAAAAATAGTCTGGGTGAAATGGTGGATGAGGATGAGGAAAAAGCCAATATGCTAAATGACTTTTTTTCAACAGTATTTACACAAGAAAATCCCATGACAGATAACATGATCAGGGATAAAAATTCTCCATTAAATGTCACCTGCTTAACCCAGCAGGAAGTACGGCGGCATCTACAAATCACTAAAATTGACAAATCCCCGGGCCCGGATGGGATACACCCACGAGTACTGCAGGAATTAAGCACAGTCATAGATAGACCACTATTTTTAATCTTTAAAGATTCCATAATAACAGGGTCTGTACCACAGGACTGGCGTATAGCAAATGTGGTGCCAATATTCAAAAAGGGGACAAAAACTGAACTTGGAAATTATAGGCCAGTAAGTTTAACCTCAACTGTGGGTAAAATCCTGGAGGGTTTTCTAAGAGATACTATACTGGAGTATCTGGAGAAGAATAACCTTATGACCCAATATCAACATGGGTTTACAAGAGACCGTTCCTGTCAGACTAATCTGATAAGCTTTTATGAAGAGGTAAGTTCCGGACTGGACCAAGGGAATGCAGTGGACGTGGTGTACATGGACTTTTCAAAAGCTTTTGATACGGTGCCACACAAAAGGTTGATACATAAAATGAGAACAATGGGGATAGGGGAAAATATGTGTAGGTGGGTTAAGAGCTGGCTCAGGGATAGGAAACAAAGGGTGGTTATTAATGGAGCACACTCGGACTGGGTCACGGTTAGCAGTGGGGTACCACAGGGGTCAGTTTTGGGCCCGCTTCTTTTTAACATATTTATTAATGACCTTGTAGGGGGCATAGAGAGAAGAATTTCAATATTTGCAGATGACACTAAACTCTGCAGGGTAATTAATACAGAGGAGGACAATTTTATATTACAGGAGGATTTATGTAAACTAGAAGCTTGGGCTGATAAATGGCAAATGAGCTTTAATGGGGATAAATGTAAGGTCATGCACTTGGGTAGAACGAACAAGTTGTATAATTATGTGCTTAATTGTAAAACACTGGGCAAAACAGTCACTGAAAAAGACCTGGGTGTATGGGTGGACGACAAACTCACATTTAGTGGCCAGAGTCAAGTAGCTGCTGCAAAGGCAAATAAAATAATGGGATGCATTAAAAGAGGCATAGATGCTCATGAGGAGAACATAATTTTACCTCTATATAAGTCATTAGTGCGACCACACTTAGAATACTGTGTACAGTTCTGGTCTCCGGTGTATAAGAAAGACATAGCTGAACTGGAGCGGGTGCAGAGAAGAGCGACCAAGGTTATTAGGGAACTAGGGGGTCTGCAATACCAAGACAGGTTATTACACTTGGGGTTATTTAGTTTGGAGAATCGAAGGCTTAGGGGTGATCTTATTACAATGTATAAATATATGTGGGGACAATACAAAGACCTTACTAATGATCTTTTTACTCTTAGACCTGTGACGGGGACAAGGGGGCATCCTCTACGTCTGGAGGAAAGAAGGTTTAAGCATACTCACAGATGCGGATTCTTTACTGTAAGAGCAGTGAGACTATGGAACTCTCTGCCATATGATGTTGTAATGAGTGATTCACTACAAAAATTTAAGAAGGGACTGGATGCCTTTCTTGAAAAGTATAATATTACAGGGTATATACACTAGTCTCCTTAATATTGCGTTGATCCAGGGAGCTAGTCTGATTGCCGTATGTGGAGTCGGGAAGGAATTTTTTTCCCCAATGTGAAGCTTACTGTTGCCACATGGGTTTTTTTTTGCCTTCCTCTGGATCAACATGTTAGGGCAAGTTAGGATAGGATATGGGTTGAACTAGATGGACTCAAAGTCTCCCTTCAACCTTAATAACTATGTTACTATGTTACTATGTTATGTTGCACACACAGACTCGGCACACAACACATGCTCCCTTATATTACACCACCAGATCCTGCCCACAACACATGCTCCCTTATATCACACCCCCAGATCCTGCCCACAACACATGCTCACTTATATTGCACTCCCAGACCCTGCACACAACACATACTTCCTTATGTTGCACACACAGACTCGGCACACTACACATGCTCCCTTATATCACACCCCCAGATCCTGCCCACAACACATGCTCCCTTATATTGCACTCCCAGACCCTGCACACAACACATACTTCCTTATGTTGCACACACAGACTCGGCACACAACACATGCTCCCTTATATTACACCCCCAGATCCTGCTCACAACACATGCTCCCTTATATCACACCCCCAGATCCTGCCCACAACACATGCTCACTTATATTGCACTCCCAGACCCTGCACACAACACATACTTCCTTATGTTGCACACACAGACTCGGCACACAACACATGCTCCCTTATATTACACCCCCAGATCCTGCCCACAATACATGCTCCCTTATATCACACCCCGAGATCCTGCCCACAACACATGCTCACTTATATTGCACTCCCAGACCCTGCACACAACACATACTTCCTTATGTTGCACACTCAGACTCGGCACACAGCACATGCTCCCTTATATTACACCCCCAGATCCTGCCCACAACACATGCTCCCTTATATCACACCCCCAGACCCTGCACACTACACATGCTCACTTATATTGCACTCCCAGACCCTGCACACAACACATGCTCCATTATATTACACCCCCAGATCCTGCCCACAACACATGCTCCCTTATATCACACCCAGACCCTGCACACTACACATGCTCACTTATATCACACCCCCAGACCCTGCACACTACACATGCTCACTTATATTGCACTCCCAGACCCTGCACACAACACATACTTCCTTATGTTGCACACTCAGACTCGGCACACAACACATGCTCCCTTATATCACACCCCCAGACGCTGCACACTACACATGCTCACTCATATTGCACCCCCAGACCCTGCATGCAACAAAAGCTCCCTTATAGAGTTGAGCGAAACGGGTCGAAAAAATTCAAAAGTCGCCGACTTTTGGCAAAGTCGGGTTTCATGAAACGAAACCCGACCCTAGGATGAGGTCGGCGACTTACGCGCCAAAGTCGCGTTTCAAAAGTTTGTTTTGCGCTCTTTTTCAGCCAATCAGGATCCACGGACACTGTGGGCAACGTGATGACATAGGCACGGGTCACCACCATCTTTCAGAAGGGCATGCATGTGATTGGCTTGCTTTGGTGGGCGTCACAGGGGGTATAAAAGGGCGTACACGCCGACCGCCATCTTACTTCTGCCGATCTTAGTATAGGGAGAGGTTGCTGCTGATTCTGTAGGGAGAGCGTTAGGCAGGGAAGAAGACAAAAAAACTGCTTCTGCTGCTAGCGATTTGGCCTGCACAACACACCAGTCACTGTGTGTGCAGTGCAAGGGGAGGCTATATAGTGGTGTATCAGTGGTGTTGGTTGTTGGGCTGCCTTCTAAGGCTTCCTGACATTCCTGCATTGCTGTTTACCCACTGCTCCGCAAACTGCTTTTTAAAAGCAATCCCAATTTTTTTTTTTTGTCCTGCTGAGAAGAAAAAAAAACTGCTTCTGCTGCTAGCAATTTGGCCTGCACAACACACCAGTCACTGTGTGTGCAGTGCAAGGGGAGGCTATATAGTGGTGTATCAGTGGTGTTGGTTGTTGGGCTGCCTTCTAAGGCTTCCTGACATTCCTGCATTGCTGTTTACCCACTGCTCCGCAAACTGCTTTTTAAAAGCAATCCAATCTCCCTTATCCTCTAGTCACTTTTGTCACAGCTGTGCCATCGAGCCTGTCACATAGCGCTCAGATATTCATTGGGCCTCACACAATCCAAAAGTGTCCAGTGTCCAAAAGTGTGTGCAGAGATTCAAAATCTCCCTTATCCTCTAGTCACTTTGGTCACAGCTGTGCCATCGAGCCTGTCACATAGCGCTCAGATATCAGTGGGCCTCACACAATCCAAAAGTGTCCAGTGTCCAAAAGTGTGTGCAGAGATTCAAAATCTCCCTTATCCTCTAGTCACTTTGGTCACAGCTGTGCCATCGAGCCTGTCACATAGCGCTCAGATATCAGTGGGCCTCATACAATCCAAAAGTGTCCATCCAGTGTCCAAAAGTGTGTGCAGAGATTCAAAATCTCCCTTATCCTCTAGTCACTTTGGTCACAGCTGTGCCATCGAGCCTGTCACATAGCGCTCAGATATCAGTGGGCCTCACAAAAATCCAAAAGTGTCCAGTGTCCAAAAGTGTGTGCAGAGATTCAAAATCTCCCTTATTCTCTAGTCACTTTGGTCACAGCTGTGCCATCGAGCCTGTCACATAGCGCTCAGATATCAGTGGGCCTCACACAATCCAAAAGTGTCCATCCAGTGTCCAAAAGTGTGTGCAGAGATTCAAAATCTCCCTTATCCTCTAGTCACTTTTGTCACAGCTGTGCCATCGAGCCTGTCACATAGCGCTCAGATATTCATTGGGCCTCACACAATCCAAAAGTGTCCAGTGTCCAAAAGTGTGTGCAGAGATTCAAAATCTCCCTTATCCTCTAGTCACTTTGGTCACAGCTGTGCCATCGAGCCTGTCACATAGCGCTCAGATATCAGTGGGCCTCACACAATCCAAAAGTGTCCAGTGTCCACAAGTGTCTGCAGAAATTCAAAATCTCCCCTGTCCTATAGACACCTTGTACCTTGTTTTACATTACTATATAGTTTGTTGGATTTTGTCTACATTTCTACCAAAAATGAGGAAGGCTGGTGGAAGAGGCCGTGGAATTGGGCTGGGGTTGGCAGCTGGTAATGATGGTGTTGGTGGTGGATCTGATGGTAGTGGCAAGAGCAAAATAGGACCGAATGCAGGAGGTGCTGACCCTGCGTCATCGTCTGGCTACATAAGGCCTCGAACGCTTAGTTTTCTAGGAGTTGGCAAACCGCTTTTAAAGCCTGAGCATCAGGAAAAAGTTTTGTCTTACATTGCTGACTCAGCCTCCAGCTCTATCGCCTCCTCTTCTTCAGTTGTAAAAAGTAAAAGCACTGAGTCGTCATTGGAGGCTCATGTTCATGAACCACACCTTTCCTTGTGTCCTTCACCCCAACCAAGATTGAAGGATGATGCAGGCCATACTACTGATTACTCCATGGAGCTGTTTTCACATACCATGCCTGGATTATCAAGTGAAATGGTGAATTACCCAGGCCAAGATGAATCTGACATGGAGTGCACTGATGCACAGCCGCTGATGGATGATTCTGCTGGTACATTCACTCAGAGCACTACATTGTCCTCGCAGTGTACAGAGCCAGATTCTGACCCTGATGAGACTCAGGTGCCCCTTCCCGCACACTATACCACCATACACGGTGACACAGAGGAAGGTGCACATGACATAGAAGAGGAGGTGATGGATGACCCAGTTGTTGACCCAGATTGGCATCCATTGGGGGAAGAGGGTGCTGCTTCCAATAGCTCAGATGAGGAGCATCCACAGCAGACATCGACATCGCAACAGCTGTTATCTGGCAGGCCCGGAGCACTCCAAAGACAGGTTCCAAATATCAAAAGAGTTGCTGGACAGCTTGTCCAGAGGGTCAAAAGATCACAGCGTGCTAGGCCGCAAAATGTCTGCCAAAGTAGGAAGAGTGCAGTGTGGCACTTTTTTGACCAAAATCCTCATGATCAGGCCAAGGTTATCTGTAAGAAGTGCGCAAAGACCTTTAGCCGAGGGAAAAATCTGAAAAATTTGAATACCAGTTGCATGCTTAGACATTTAACCAGCATGCACTTGCAAGCGTGGACACAACACCAAACCTCAAGTGCCACATGTGCAACTGATCACAACGAAGGTAGTCAGCAACGCTACATTGTTTCCCCCACTGTAAGCCCACCGGTTAGCACAGCAGCAAATGTTGAGGTGTCGTTGCAAGACCACAGCAGTCAGGGAATCCCACTGTTATATCAACGAAATACTGATTCTAGGCCATCAGAAAGAACACCAACTCCATCACCATCATCAACCCTCTCTCAGTCCGCCCTGTCCACCGCTACTTCCATCATATGCTGCTCTCAAGTCCAGCTCACCCTCCCAGACACTATGAGTAGGTCAAGAAAGAACTCAGTCTCTCATCCGCGTACACTGGGTTTGAACGCCCACATTGCCAAACTAATCTCGTTTGAGATGATGCCCTTTCGGTTGGTGGAAAGCACAGCTTTCCGAGAACTCATGGCCTATGCAGTACCACGCTATGACCTACCCAGTCGCCACTTCTTCTCTCGCAAAGCCATCCCAGCCCTCCACCATCATGTGAAAGACCGCATTGTCCATGCACTCAAGCAGTCAGTGAGCGGAAAGGTGCACCTCACAACTGATGCATGGTCCAGTCGGCATGGCCAGGGCCGTTACGTGTCCATCACTGCGCACTGGGTTAATGTGGTGGATGCAGGGTCCACAGGGGACAGCGGTGGTGGGACAGTGCTGCCTAGCCCATGGTATAGGAAACAGTTGGCTGTAGGCGTTCGACCCTCCTCCTCCTCCTCCTCCTCCTCCAGAAGCGAAAGCTCGTCCACAGAGCGCAGTCGTACGAGCACTCCATCTGCAGCTGCCACTGTTGCACACGATGTGTCCCCCTATCGAGCAGCTAGTGGAAAGCGTCAGCAGGCTGTGTTGCAGATGATGTGTTTGGGCGACAGACACACCGCCGAGGTGCTGGCCGAGTACTTGAAGCGACAAACTGAGTCATGGCTGGGCAGTGTACATCTTGAGGCAGGCAAGGTAGTTAGTGATAATGGCCGTAATTTTGTGGCAGCCATAGCCCTTTCAAAACTCAGCCACATACCTTGCTTGGCTCACACCTTGAACCTGGTGGTGCAGTGCTTCCTCAAAAATTATCCGGAGTTAACAGCCCTGCTCCATAAGGTGCGAAGACTGTGCGCGCACATCCGCCGGTCGCCTGTACACTCCGTTCGTATGCAGAAGCTGCAGCGATTGCTCCACCTTCCCAACCACCGCCTCATTATCGACATTGCAACAAGGTGGAACTCCACCCTGCACATGGTGGAGCAGCTGTGCGAGCAGAGGTAGGCCATAATGCATTTGTGGGAGGATACACGGCCAGGCACTTTGAGAGCAGACATGGAGTTGACAGGTGTGCAGTGGTCGAAGCTGAAAGACCTTTGTAAAGTCCTTCAGTGTTTTGAGGAATGCACAAGGCTGGTAAGCGCAGACGATGCGATCCTAAGCATGAGCATCCCATTTATGCGTCTGCTCATGCAAACTTTGATGCACCTTAAGGAGCAGGCGTCTGCAGCCAATGTTGATGAGGAGGAAGAGGAGGAGGGAATCCTTGATGACATTCAGCCATTGTCTGCTCAGGGACCTCTCCTGGACGAGGTGGAGGAAGAAGAGGAGGAGGAGGATGATGATGGGGATGATTACTTAGGGGAGGAGGATGCATCTCGTGGGGCAAGTGAAAATGTTGGCGTGGCAAGGTCTGGTACAGGGTTTGTGCGTGACTGGAGGGATGTGGATTTGCCAGAAAGTGCTCCTCCACCCAGCACTCGCAGTGCATCATTGACACCGGGAACATTGGCCCACATGTCAGATTATGCCTTGCGGATCCTAAAAAGGGACCCCCGCATTGCCAAAATGATGAACGATGACGACTACTGGTTGGCCAGCATCCTGGATCCACGCTATAAAGGCAAATTACAAAACATCATGCCACAGGAGAACCTTGACCTAATATTGGCTAATAAACAAGCAACTCTGGTAAATCGGTTGCTTGAGGCATTCCCAGCACACAGCAGCGGTGATGGTTCTCACACGAGCTGTACGGGCCGGGGGCAGCTTGGCAGAGGTGTTCGTGGTGCACACAGCAGAAGTGGCGTTGGAGACAGGGGTTTCATGACAATGTTGTGGACTGAATTTTCAAATACCGCTCACACAACTGGTAATACTGCATCGATGGAAAGTGACAGGAGACAGCAGTTGTCAACTATGGTTACAAACTACTTTTCCTCCCATATCGATGTTCTCCCACACAGGTCATTCCCCTTTGACTATTGGGCCGCTAAACTGGACACCTGGCCTGAATTGACCCAATATGCCTTACAGGAGCTCTCTTGCCCAGCTGCAAGTGTGCTATCGGAAAGAGTCTTCAGTGCAGCTGGATCAATCCTGACAGAAAAAAGGACCCGTCTGTCAACCCAAAATGTGGATGATCTAACCTTCATTAAAATGACCAAGCATGGGTTTCCAAGGATTTTGTCCCACCTTCCCCTGATGACACATAGGGTGACAGAAAAATGGCTTGCTTTGGTCCACCTCTTCCTGGTACTTCACCTATTTCGCCTTTTGCATCAGCTGAATGTCCAACATCAACATATGCCACTTTCTAAAACTCCCTAACTGTGCTGCCTCCCCCCCCATGGCCGGGGTCACCACCTAGCGCACGACACCGTGCGAGTGCCGTTGCCCTGGACAGGTGGGTAGGCCGACTCTTGGGCGCGGGCACTGGCACAGGGTCCCTCATAGTGCAATCAAGTGTCTCTGACGGTGGTGGTGCACACCCGCCGTCAGACACACCGCTGTACTATGAGGGGCCCAGTGCCAGTACCGACGCCCACGAGTGGGCCCCCCTTGCTTGGGTAGGGCCCCAGCATTTGCAATCTTTACCTCTCCCTGCTCCTCCGCTGTGTAATCTGGGCCGTCAAATCCATACTGTGCCTGACACCGTCTGAGCCTGCCTCCTGAGACATATATTTTGAATGTGTACGCTATCCATACATGTTATCTGGGGATACGGTACCCTTTCTAACCTTTGTGCAATCACGTGCAATCCATACTGGGCCTAACACCGTCTGAGCCTGCCTCCTGAGACATATATTTTGAATGTGTACGCTATCCATACATGTTATCTGGGGATACGGTACCCTTTCTAACCTTTGTGCAATCACGTGCAATCCATACTGGGCCTAACACCGTCTGAGCCTGCCTCCTGAGACATATATTTTGAATGTGTACGCTATCCATACATGTTATCTGGGGATACGGTACCCTTTCTAACCATTGTGCAATCACGTGCAATCCATACTGGGCCTAACACCGTCTGAGCCTGCCTCCTGAGACATATATTTTGAATGTGTACGCTATCCATACATGTTTTTCGGGGATACGGTACCCTTTCTAACCTTTGTGCAATCACGTGCAATCCATACTGGGCCTGACACCGTCTGAGCCTGCCTCCTGAGACATATATTTTGAATGTGTACGCTATCCATACATGTTATCTGGGGATACGGTACCCTTTCTAACATTTGTGCAATCACGTGCAATCCATACTGGGCCTAACACCCTCTGAGCCTGCCTCCTGAGACATATATTTTGAATGTGTATGCTATCCATACATGTTATCCGGGGATATGGTACCCTTTCTAACCTTTGTGCAATCACGTGCAATCCATACTGGGCCTGACACCGTCTGAGCCTGCCTCCTGAGACATATATTTTGAATGTGTACGCTATCCATACATGTTATCTGGGGATACGGTACCCTTTCTAACCTTTGTGCAATCACGTGCAATCCATACTGGGCCTAACACCGTCTGAGCCTGCCTCCTGAGACATATATTTTGAATGTGTACGCTATCCATACATGTTATCCGGGGATACGGTACCCTTTCTAACCTTTGTGCAATCACGTGCAATCCATACTGGGCCTGACACCGTCTGAGCCTGCCTCCTGAGACATATATTTTGAATGGGTACGCTATCCATACATGTTATCTGGTGATACGGTACCCTTTCTAACCTTTGTGCAATCACGTGTAATCCATACTGGGCGTGAGAACGGCTGGCGAGCTGTTAAGCAAGCTACAGCACATGTGGTTTGCACACGTAAGTTTTTCATTTTTTCAGGAATGACGGTTAGGCCTAATTCCTGAACTGCGGTTGACCTGCACTTACTGGGAAATCATTGTTCACGGGTAATAATTGTAATCAGTGATCCCCATCACTAACGTTGTTCAGCGGGTTATCTGCACCTGTAAACGACAAACGCTGGCCTTTTCAGTGTAGCGCACATGCAGCCACGGACATGTAAGGGCATGACACACCAGTTATTGGCCAATCTCATGTGCCAGAGCCTCACGTGTCCCTCTAGTTAGCCGGACTCGGACCGCGGGGCATGACGGAGTCTCGTTCGTTAACGGAATTAAGCTTGCAATGTGTGCATCTGTTCTGTAGCTGGCATGGTTGAGGTTTCCCAGGTGGAGTCGAATTTAACCATAGGCTCCACTCCTGGTGGTGCCCTTCTGGACATTCCTTTAAGGTTCAGCTTTGCAACCATACTGCCCACGTAAAACAAACACTTTGCCTTCATGAATGCTGTTTGGAGGGTCATGACTCGTGGGAATAACGCCGCCCAATCAGTTAACCTGCTAGAGAGATCCTTCGTTGCTCCCAAGCATGACATCACACTCCCTAGGAAGAAGGTAATGCCACTGTGGTGACCGTACTCCTGGGGGCGACACAAGTGCACTGATGCCCAGCCACTGCTCGATGAATCTGCTGGTACATTGACCCAGACCACTACATTCGCACGCTACACGACCTGAATCTGACCCTGATGAAACTCAGGTTACCCTTCCCATATACAGTTCCATCTTACACGGTGACAAAGAGGAAGCTGCAGATGAAAGTGCAGGTTCGGCCCACCCTCCATCAGACACACCACCGTACTATCAGGGGCCCTGTGCCAGTGCCGTCGCCAACGAGTGGGCCCCCCCTGCTTGCCCAGGATCACAGCACTTGCAAAGTTGAAATACTGTGCAGTGAGATGGAAGATGGGGACGACGAGGAGTCCAGACAAGTACAGGGATTCCCTAGTGAGGAGACTTATTTGATTGTTTTCAATGTTGGGACAGCAATTTTTGGGGAGCACTATACTCTGGAGAATGATAGATGGGGCCCACCATACACTGGAACATTCCAAAGGTGGACATCAGACACTGGAGCAGCATTTACAGGGCCCATTATACACTAGAGCATTAGAAATGGGGCCCATTATGTTTGGAGCATTATTTGGGCCCATAAGACAGTGGAGCTTCATCCATGGGGACCAACATATACTGTAGCATTATGTGGAGCTCATCATATACTGTTTCAAACATTATATGGGACCAATGATTCTGTATGGAGAAATAGATGGGCCTCGTTATGAGATGTAAAAAGTGAGGTATTTTTCATTGTACTATACCGCTATTTCTCTGCCGTATCGGAGCATGATGAGTTGTGGTATGTGTTAAAGGGGCGCTCTTTCGCCCAGGGCACATGAAAACCTGGAGCCAGCCCTCCCCCCCACAGTCTGTAGCCAAATAACCCCCATTTTTCAGTGCGTAACTTGTATTATGAAGTTAATTAAGGTTGACAAGCTTAAGTAAGAAGAATTGATGCTTTTGGCATTCAAATGGGCACTGTTGGTGTGTTTCCTGTCCTCCTCTCACTGCCGACTTTTATTCCCCATTGACTTACATTGGGTTTCGTGTTTCGGGACAACCCCGACTTTTCCCTATAATCGGACGATCTTGCTCGACCCGACTTTTGGAAAAGTCGGGTTTCACGAAACGAAATGCGACCCTAAAAAACCAAAAGTCGCTCAACTCTACTCCCTTATATTGCACCCCCAGATCCTGCACACTACACATGCTCGCTTATATTGCACTCCCAGACCCTGCACACAACACATACTTCCTTATGTTGCACACACAGACTCGGCACACAACACATGCTCCCTTATATTACACCCCCAGATCCTGCACACTACACATGCTCACTTATATTGCACTCCCAGACCCTGCACACAACACATATTTCGTTATGTTGCACACTCAGACTCGGCACACAACACATGCTCCCTTATATCAAACCCCCAGACCCTGCACACTACACATGCTCACTCATATTGCACCCCCAGACCCTGCATGCAACAAAAGCTCCCTTATATTGCACCCCCAGACCCTGCAGATTGACTGCAGTCTTTTCATTTTAGATGAGACAACCCTTTTAAGGCTGTGTGCACACGCTGCGGATTAGGTGCGGATTCATCCGCGCGGATTTTGTAAAATCCGCAGGTGAAACCGCAGGTCAAAATACCTGCGGTTTTACCTGCGGATTGCTCTGCGGTTTTGCCCTGCCGTTTTTCATCTCCTCAATTTAGGAGATGGCAAACCGCAGGGGAATCCGCAGAAAGAATTGACATGTCAATTCTTTCTGCGGATTGAAAACCGCAGATAATCCGCGCGGAAAATTCCGCACCATCTGCATTGCGGTTTTTGATTCCCATAGGGAATCATGCTACTGTACACCGCAGCAAAAACTGCTGCGGGTCCGCAGTGGCCAAAACCTCTGCGGAACCGCAGCAAAATCCGCAGCGTGTGCACACAGCCTAAAGGTGTTCTGGTACTGTTTCTTTGCAGTAAGTTGGGATTGTATCTATGTACTATACCTGGTTCTGTGACTGTATTATTAAACTAAGTTTCAATCTGGCACTATCTTATAAATGTGTTTCTATTTTTGCATCTATGTAGTTATTATTGTATTCATGCACTATGCTTGGTTGAGTGCCAGATTTCCAACTTATGAAGAGAATTGCAAAATGTAATTGTGATTGTAAGTATAATGCAATGAATAAAATGCTCTTTAAGTACATGTGCAAGGAACTGTTTGAAGCAGTTTACAGCAGCTGCCCTGAAGCATGAGCTGTCACTGAAGTGTGATGCCAGAGCAGGGAACAGACTGCAGCAATGTGAAGATATGATTCTTGTGGTTGAGCTGCAACCATGGAGACTACACGACTAAATGCAGTGCAGGGCTGCTTTGCTGATCATAAGCACTGAATAAATTATCTTTACATAGAATAGCTAATTTATGCATTTATTTGTCAGTAAATATAGCGAATGGACAGTTAAAAAGAACTTATACTATAATAAATAAGTTGGGGTATTTATCATTACAGTTTGCAGTGTCTAAAAGTGGTACATTTTGGCAACCAGTTTTACACAAAGTTTTATGTGACTTTTTGTACTTTGGCCAGAAAACTGTCATAAGTTTTAGCTGAAATTTAGGCTGGGTTCACACGTAGCGGAACTCTCGCGGAAATTACCGCGAGAATTCCGGAATTCCATTCCGCGGGAAAATCGCATTTTAAATTCCCGTGATTTTCCCGTGGAAAAACTAGCATTTTGCAAGCGTATTTAGCTTGCAGAATTGCTAGCGTTTTCCAAGCGATCTGTAGCATCGCTTAGAGAACTGATTGACAGGTTGGTCACACTCGTCAAACATAGTGTTTGACGAGTGTGACCAACTTTTACTATTGAGGCTGCCTATGCAGCTTCAATAGTAAAAGATAGAATGTAAAAAATAATAATAAAAAAAAATATTGTTATTCTCACCTTCCGACGTCCCGCGCAGCCTTCCCGCCTCACTCCACGCTCCCGGTCCCAGTAATCCTTTGCGACAATTACCGCGATGACGTCCGTTCTCGCTGGATTGTGACGTCTCGCGGTCATTCGCGATGATGTCGCGCGAATGACCGCGAGACTTCGCGATCCCGCGAGAATGGACGTCATCACTCGCAAAAGCTTACTGGGACCGGGAGCGTGGAGAGAGACAGGAAGGCTGCGCGGGACGTCGGAAGGTGAGAATAACAATATTTTTTATTTTAAATTCTATTTTTTACAGGGATATGGTACCCAAAGCCCAGAGGACAGTCTCCTCTACTCCGGACCGTGGGTACCATCCGCAAATGTTCTGCTTACTTTTCGCATGGTGTGCACAGCCACATGCGGAAAGTAAGTAGAACAATGCATTCCTATGGGTGCGGGATCGCCGCGATTCCGCGAAATTAATGAGCATGCTGCGTTTTTTACCGCGAAGCGATTCCGCCGCGGTAAAAACCGCAGCATTAGCACAGCATTGCGGAATCCCATAGGAATGCATGGGATGCTTATTTTTCGCGTTTTCGCGGCAAAAACGCGCGGAAAATACCGCCGCAGAAATGCGAAAAAAAACGGTACGTGTGAACAAGGCCTTACAATAGCTTATGGTTGGTAGATTTTATTTTCTGTTGCATAGACAGGCAAAAAATGCACCAAATTTATTAAAAAGTGTGTACCTTTCTCTAGCAGGGATTTGATTCAAGACAGGAGTATAAAAGGTCAATGTGTCGGTCATATTTTTTGCAAGGAGCACAGCGTGGGTCAATTATTTATTCAGGAGCACAGCGTGGGGCAGATATTTTTATTCAGAAGCATTATAATCATGCTGCTATTTTAAGGCCATCGTGTTGGGATGTTCTGCAGAAGACAGAGAAGATGGAAGTCTGAAGAGACTATGTGGCTGTGAAAAGTCATCATGGAGTCTGGACAAGATGAAGAAGCAAAGAAAGAAACATTCCAATCAGAGAAGTTGTCATCTATAAGGCATCTAAATGTAAATGGTGTGATGCAGTAACCTCTGTTACTGCTAGGGGGCGCTGTGTGTGTACTTCAGGATGTGCTTGGAGGCATAATTATGATTGTGAATTAGGGACTGGAATTATTGTAATTGGCCAGGATGTGTCGCAGAGGTTCCCTGTGCTGTAAGCCCAAAATGATATGGTTATGCTGGGACTTATAGTTCCACATGTATTTATTGTGTATTACTTATAAGGGGCTTATAGGGTAGTCAAAGAACTGGACGGGAATTGAAAACCACACATGTACCGCCCATCCATGGGGGTGTTTGCAACCATATAATGTGATTGAGGTCTGGTCACATGGACAGAGTGTGTGTATCTGAATGGTTCAGGGAGAAAGGTCCTGGAAGGTCTGTGCTGGAAGAGCCTGGGAGTACGATCTGATTCCTGGAGCACGTGGTGAAACCTTGAACCTGGTGGCCTGGGTGTTGGACAAGTGTCCTGAATAGCACCCGGACAGGCCACATGTGGGTGCAGAGCCTGGGACGGCCCCACACTGAGAAAGACGCTGTCCTATTGAGGACCTTGGACTGATGAGGAGTCAGTCTGTAGAGTAGGAGCTCCTGAGAGGTAACCCCGGGTATGGGAAAAGAACTTTGTCAATGCACAATGTTCTGTTACTGAATTGTATAACAAACAAGCAATGGAATATAACAGCATCCTGTGTGTTACAATCAATGTTGGATGCTGATAATGCTGGACAATTAATGGATCAGTCGCTATAACATGTAACGCAAAGATGTGGAAACCACAAAAATACGACCAATAGATACAAATTAGCAAAAAGAATTGCACAAGTGCACAATACCCACTCCAAAGCATACTGTAGCATGTAAAACGCCCACCCACACTAGAGTAAAAAATACCGGAGGACGTTACCTCAGGAGTAGAAAATACAGATGGCCGGGCGGTCAGCACGTCACCCCGAAGCGCATTTTGGAGATATACTCCTTCGTCAGGAATATAGCTCCGAAACGCACATCAGGGTGACGCACTCACCACCCAGTCATCTGTATTTTCTACTCCGGAGGTAACGTCCTTCTCCGGTATTTTTTACTCTAGTGTGGGTGGGCGTTTTACATACTATGCTTTGGGGTGGGTATTGTGCCCTGTGCACTTGGGATGCCCCATTACTAGTCTCCTCTGTTTGAAGCTATATTCATGCTTATGAATTGGTCACACTTGTGGCTAATTATAATTGGCACCCATATGTATTGGCAGCATGTTGCTCCTTAATCCCCTTTACTATACCGGAGAGCCTACCAGAATATATAGTTCTTTTAGTGAAGGATGGTATTCTGACCTTAATTTCTATATGTGATAATATGGCCAGGGTTAGGTCACGTGTCCTCTAGCACTGCTGCACTTTGCTTTCCTTTTGCACATGTTCCCCATTTTTCCCATTCTGTGTATATTCTTTAATTAAAGAACCAATTCTTTTTGCTAATTTGGATCTATTGGTCGTATTTTTGTGTTACTGAACTGTGCGGTCACCCGTCACGGCATGACTATTGAATGCTTTATAAAGCCACACGTGATGAAGTAATGGACTATGTGTAAGCCGATGATGTGAAACCTGGCTTACGGTGAGGTTTATAAGGTTTAAATAAATCATATGGACTGTTTTGTAAGAAAAACCTGTGCCTGACTGACTACGTTAATCCGCTGCCAAGCGAGTGTCCCCAACACGCACAGTAGGCGCTAGAGTTGAGCGAAACGGGTCGAACAATTTCAAAAGTCGCCGACTTTTGGCAAAGTCGTGTTTCATGAAACGAAACCCGACCCTAGGATGAGGTCGGCCACGAGGTCGGTGACTTACGCGCCAAAGTCGCGTTTCAAAAGTTTGTTTAGCGCTCTTTTTCAGCCAATCAGGATCCACGGACACTGTGGGCAACGTGATGACATAGGCAGGGGTCGCCACCATCTTTCAGAAGGGCATGCAAGTGATTGGCTTGCTTTGGTGGGCGTCACAGGGGTTATAAAAGGGCGTGCACGCCGACCACCATCTTACTTCTGCCGATCTTAGCATAGGGAGAGGTTGCTGATTCTGTAGGGAGAGCGTTAGGCAGGGAAGAAAAAAAAACTGCTTCTGCTTCTAGCGATTTTGCCTGTGCAACACACCAGTCACTGTGTGTGCAGTGCATGGGGAGGCTATATTGTGGTGGATCAGCGGTGTTGGTTGTTAGGCTGCCTTCTAAGGCTTCCTGACAGCTGCATTGCTGTTTCCCCACTGCTCTGCAAACTGCTTTTTTAAAAGCAATCCCAATTTTTTTTTTGTCCTGCTAAGGTACTGAGCGTGCATTTATTCACACCATACAGCGGTGTACGCTCCTCACACAGTACCATGTAACGGCTGTTATCACAGCCACAGTGAAGCTATCTGTGTGTCACTGTGGAGGACTTGTTCCGTTCTTACAGACCTACAATCTAGGGAGATTCCTATTCTGCCCAATTCTACAATTCACTTTTTTCACACCTGTGCCATCGAGCCTGTGACATAGCGCTATGATATTCAGTGGGCCTCACACAATCCAAAAGTGTCCAGTGTCCACAAGTGTCTGCAGAAATTCAAAATCTCCCTTATCCTGTAGTCACTTTTTTCACACCTGCTGCATCGAGCCTGTGACATAGCGCTCTGATATTCATTGGGCCTCACACAATCCAAAAGTGTCCAGTGTCCACAAGTGTCTGCAGAAATTCAAAATCTCCCTTATCCTGTAGTCACTTTTTTCACACCTGTGCCATCGAGCCTGTGACATAGCGCTGTGATATTCAGTGGGCCTCACACAATCCAAGTGTCCAGTGTCCACAAGTGTCTGCAGAAATTCAAAATCTCCCTTATCCTGTAGTCACTTTTTTCACACCTGTGCCATCGAGTCTGTGACATAGCGCTGTGATATTCAGTGGGCCTCACACAATCCAAGTGTCCAGTGTCCACAAGTGTCTGCAGAAATTCAAAATCTCCCTTATCCTGTAGTCACTTTTTTCACACCTGTGCCATCGAGCCTGTGACATAGCGCTGTGATATTCAGTGGGCCTCACACAATCCAAGTGTCCAGTGTCCACAAGTGTCTGCAGAAATTCAAAATCTCCCTTATCCTGTAGTCACTTTTTTCACACCTGTGCCATCGAGCCTGTGACATAGCGCTGTGATATTCAGTGGGCCTCACACAATCCAAGTGTCCAGTGTCCACAAGTGTCTGCAGAAATTCAAAATCTCCCTTATCCTGTAGTCACTTTTTTCACACCTGCTGCATCGAGCCTGTGACATAGCGCTGTGATATTCAGTGGGCCTCACACAATCCAAGTGTCCAGTGTCCACAAGTGTCTGCAGAAAATCTAAATCTCCCTTATCCTGTAGTCACTTTTTTCACACCTGTGCCATCGAGCCTGTGACATAGCGCTGTGATATTCAGTGGGCCTCACACAATCCAAGTGTCCAGTGTCCACAAGTGTCTGCAGAAATTCAAAATCTCCCAGAAATTCAAAATCTCCTTTATCCTGTAGTCACTTTTTTCACACCTGTGCCATCGAGCCTGTGACATAGCGCTGTGATATTCAGTGGGCCTCACACAATCCAAGTGTCCAGTGTCCACAAGTGTCTGCAGAAATTCAAAATCTCACAGAAATTCAAAATCTCCCTTATCCTGTAGTCACTTTTTTCACACCTGTGCCATCGAGCCTGTGACATAGCGCTCTGACATTCAGTGGGCCTCACACAATCCAAAAGTGTCCAGTGTCCACTAGTGTGTGCAGAAAATCTAAATCTCCCCTGTCCTATAGACACCTTGTACCTTGTTTTACATTACTATATAGTTTGTTGGATTTTGTCTACATTTCTACCAAAAATGAGGAAGGCTGGTGGAAGAGGCCGTGGAATTGGGCGGGGGTTGGCAGCTGGTAATGATGGTGTTGGTGGTGGATCTGATGGTAGTGGCAAAAGCAAAATAGGACCGAATGCAGGAGGTGTTGAGCCTGCGTCATCGTCTGGCTCCATAAGGCTTCGAAGGCTTAGTTTTCTAGGAGTTGGCAAACCGCTTTTAACGCCAGAGCATCAGGAAAAAGTTTTGTCTTACATTGCTGACTCAGCCTCCAGCTCTATCGCCTCCTCTTCTGAAGTTGTAAAAAGTAAAAGCACTGAGTCGTCATTGGAGGCTCATGTTCATGAACCACACCTTTCCTTGTGTCCTTCACCACAACCAAGATTGAAGGATGACGCAGGCCATACTACTGATTACTCCATGGAGCTGTTTTCACATACCATGCCTGGATTATCAAGTGAAATGGTGAATTACCCAGGCCAAGATGAATCTGACATGGAGTGCACTGATGCACAGCCGCTGATAGATGATTCTGCTGGTACATTCACTCAGAGCACTACATTGTCCTCGCAGTGTACAGAGCCAGATTCTGACCCTGATG
The DNA here is from genome assembly GCF_039654945.1 of Dendrobates tinctorius. Lineage (NCBI taxonomy): Eukaryota > Metazoa > Chordata > Amphibia > Anura > Dendrobatidae > Dendrobates > Dendrobates tinctorius. The sequence continues at coordinate 92,238,233 of NW_027361696.1, read as the reverse complement.
AGACTCAGGTGCCCCTTCCCGCACACTATACCACCATACACGGTGACACAGAGGAAGGTGCACATGACATTGAAGAGGAGGTGATGGATGACCCAGTTGTTGACCCAGATTGGCATCCATTGGGGGAAGAGGGTGCTGCTTCCAATAGCTCAGATGAGGAGCATCCACAGCAGACATCAACATCGCAACAGCTGTTATCTGGCAGGCCCGGAGCACTCCAAAGACACGTTCCAAACATCAAAAGAGTTGCTGGACAGCTTGTCCAGAGGGTCAAAACATCACAGCGTGCTAGGCCGCAAAATGTCTGCCAAAGTAGGAAGAGTGCAGTGTGGCACTTTTTTGAACAAAATCCTCATGATCAGGCCAAGGTTATCTGTAAGAAGTGCGCAAAGACCTTTAGCCGAGGGAAAAATCTGAAAATTTTGAATACCAGTTGCATGCTTAGACATTTAACCAGCATGCACTTGCAAGCGTGGACACAACACCAAACCTCAAGTGCCACATGTGCAACTGATCACAAAGAAGGTAGTCAGCAATGCTACATTGTTTCCCCCACTGTAAGCCCACCGGTTAGCACAGCAGCAAATGTTGAGGTGTCGTTGCAAGGCCACAGCAGTCAGGGAATCCCACTGTTATAGCAACGAAATACTGAATCTAGGCCATCAGAAAAACACCAACTCCATCACCATCATCAACCCACTCTCAGTCCGCCCTGTCCACCGCTACTTCTACCATATGCAGCTCCCAAGTCCAGCTCACCCTCCCAGACACTATGAGTAGGTCAAGAAAGTACTCAGTCTCTCATCCGCGTACACTGGGTTTGAACGCCCACATTGCCAAACTAATCTCGTTTGAGATGATGCCCTATCGTTTGGTGGAAAGCGCAGCTTTCCGAGAACTCATGGCCTATGCAGTACCACGCTATGACCTACCCAGTCACCACTTCTTCTCTCGCAAAGCCATCCCAGCCCTCCACCATCATGTGAAAGACCGCATTGTCCATGCACTCAAGCAGTCAGTGAGTGGAAAGGTGCACCTCACAACTGATGCATGGTCCAGTCGGCATGGCCAGGGCCATTACGTGTCTATCACTGCGCACTGGGTTAATGTGGTGGATGCAGGGTCCACAGGGGACAGCGGTGGTGGGACAGTGCTGCCTAGCCCACGGTATAGGAAACAGTTGGCTGTAGGCGTTCCACCCTCCTCCTCCTCCTCCTCCTCCAGAAGCGAAAGCTCGTCCACAGAGCGCAGTCGTACGAGCACTCCATCTGCAGCTGCCACTGTTGCACACGAGGTGTCCCCCTATCGAGCAGCTAGTGGAAAGCATCAGCAGGCTGTGTTGCAGATGATGTGTTTGGGCGACAGACACACCGCCGAGGTGCTGGCCGAGTACTTGAAGCAACAAACTGAGTCATGGCTGGACAGTGTACATCTTGAGGCAGGCAAGGTAGTTAGTGATAACGGCCGTAATTTTGTGGCAGCCATAGCCCTTTCAAAACTCAGCCACATACCTTGCTTGGCTCACACCTTGAACCTGGTGGTGCAGTGCTTCCTCAAAAATTATCCGGAGTTAACAGCCCTGCTCCATAAGGTGCGAAGACTGTGCGCGCACATCCGCCGGTCGCCTGTACACTCCGTTCGTATGCAGAAGCTGCAGCGATTGCTCCACCTTACCAACCACCGCCTCATTATCGACATTGCAACAAGGTGGAACTCCACCCTGCACATGGTGGAGCGGCTGTGCGAGCAGAGGCAGGCCATAATGCATTTGTGGGAGGATACACGGCCAGGCACTTTGAGAGCAGACATGGAGTTGACAGGTGTGCAGTGGTCGAAGCTGAAAGACCTCTGTAAAGTCCTTCAGTGTTTTGAGGAATGCACACGGCTGGTAAGCGCAGACGACACCATCCTAAGCATGAGCATCCCACTTATGCGTCTGCTCATGCAAACTTTGACGCACCTTAAGGAGCAGGCGTCTGCAGCCAATGTTGACGAGGAGGAAGAGGTGGAGGGAATCCTTGATGACATTCAGCCATTGTCTGCTCAGGGACCTCTCCTGGACGAGTTGGAGGAAGAAGAGGAGGAGGAGGATGATGATGGGGATGATTACTTAGGGGAGGAGGATGCATCTCGTGGGGCAAGTGAAAATGTTGGCGTGGCAAGGTCTGGTACAGGGTTTGTGCGTGACTGGAGGGATGTGGATTTGCCAGAAAGTGCTCCTCCAACCAGCACTCGCAGTGCATCATTGACACCGGGAACATTGGCCCACATGTCAGATTATGCCTTGCGGATCCTAAAAAGGGACCCCCGCATTGCCAAAATGATGAACGATGACGACTACTGGTTGGCCAGCATCCTGGATCCACGCTATAAAGGCAAATTACAAAACATCATGCCACAGGAGAACCTTGACCTAATATTGGCTAATAAACAAGCAACTCTGGTAAGTCGGTTGCTTGAGGCATTCCCAGCACACAGCAGTGGTGATGGTTCTCACACGAGCCGTACGGGCCGGGGGCAGCTTGGCAGAGGTGTTCATGGTGCACACAGCAGAAGTGGCGTTGGAGACAGGGGTTTCATGACAATGTTGTGGACTGATTTTTCAAGTACCGCTCACACAACTGGTAATACTGCATCGATGGAAAGTGACAGGAGACAGCAGTTGTCAACTATGGATACAAACTACTTTTCCTCCCATATCGATGTTCTCCCACACAGGTCATTCCCCTTTGACTATTGGGCTGCTAAACTGGACACCTGGCCTGAATTGGCACAATATGCCTTACAGGAGCTCGCTTGCCCAGCTGCAAGTGTGCTATCGGAAAGAGTCTTCAGTGCAGCTGGATCAATCCTGACAGAAAAAAGGACCCGTCTGTCAACCCAAAATGTGGATGATCTAACCTTCATTAAAATGAACCATGCATGGGTTTCCAAGGATTTTGTCCCACCTTCCCCTGATGACACATAGGGTGACAGAAAAATGGCTTGCTTTGGTCCACCTCTTCCTGGGACTTGACCTATTTTGCCTTTTGCATCAGCTGAATGTCCAACATCAGCATATGCCACTTTCTAAAACTCCCTAACTGTGCTGCCTCCCCCCCCCATGGCCGGGGTCACCACCTAGCGCACGACACCGTGCAAGTGCCGTTGTCCTGGACAGGTGGGTAGGCCGACTCTTGGGCGCGGGCACTGGCACAGGGTCCCTCATAGTGCAATCAAGTGTCTCTGACGGTGGTGGTGCACACCCGCCGTCATACACACCGCCGTACTATGAGGGGCCCAGTGCCAGTACCGACGCCCACGAGTGGGCCCCCCTTGCTTGGGCAGGGCCCCAGCATTTGCAATCTTTACCTCTCCCTGCTCCTCCGCTGTGTAGTCTGGGCCGTCAAATCCATACTGTGCCTGACACCGTCTGAGCCTGCCTCCTGATGTATAGACATATCTTTTGAATGTGTACGCTATCCATACATGTTATCCGGGGATACGGTACCCTTTCTCACCTTTGTGCAATCACTTGCAAGCCATACTGGGCCTTACAATGTCTGAGCCTGCCTCCTGATGTATAGACATATCTTTTGAATGTGTACGCTATCCATACATGTTATCCGGGGATACGGTACCCTTTCTCACCTTTGTGCAATCACGTGCAATCCATACTGGGCCTAACACCGTCTGAGCCTGCCTCCTGATGTATAGACATATATTTTGAATGTGTACGCTATCAATACATGTTATCCGGGGATACGGTACCCTTTCTCACCTTTGTGCAATCACGTGCAAGCCATACTGGGCCTAACACCGTCTGAGCCTGCCTCCTGATGTATAGACATATATTTTGAATGTGTACGCTATCCATACATGTTATCCGGGGATACGGTACCCTTTCTCACCTTTGTGCAATCACGTGCAAGCCATACTGGGCCTAACACCATCTGAGCCTGCCTCCTGATGTATAGACATATCTTTTGAATGTGTACGCTATCCATACATGTTATCCGGGGATACGGTACCCTTTCTCACCTTTGTGCAATCACTTGCAAGCCATACTGGGCCTTACACCGTCTGAGCCTGCCTCCTGATGTATAGACATATCTTTTGAATGTGTACGTTATCCATACATGTTATCCGGGGATACGGTACCCTTTCTCACCTTTGTGCAATCACTTGCAAGCCATACTGTGCCTGACACCGTCTGAGCCTGCCTCCTGTTGTATAGACATATCTTTTGAATGTGTACGCTATCCATACATGTTATCCGGGGATACGGTACCCTTTCTCACCTTTGTGCAATCACGTGTAACCCATACTGGGTGTGAGAACGGCTGGCGAGCTGTTAAGCAAGCTACAGCACATGTGGTTTGCACACGTAAGTTTTTCATTTTTTTCAGTAATGACGGTTAGGCCTAATTCCGGAACTGCGGTTGACCTGCACTTACTGGGAAATCATCGTTCGCGAGTAATAATTGTAATCAGTGATCCCCATCACTAACGTTGTTCAGCGGGTTATCTGCACCTGTAAGCGACAAACGCTGGCCTTTTCAGTGTAGCGCACATGCAGCCACGGACATGTAAGGGCATGACACACCAGTTATTGGCCAATCTCATGTGCCAGAGCCTCACGTGTCCCTCTAGTAAGCCAGACTCGGACCGCGGGGCATGACGGAGTCTCGTTCGTTAACGGAATTAAGCTTGCAATGTGTGCATCTGTTCTGTAGCTGGCATGGTTGAGGTTGCCCGTGTTGAGTCAAATTACGCCGTAGGCTCCACTCCTGGTGGTGCCCTTCTGGACATTCCTTTAAGGTTCAGCTTTGCAACCATACTGCCCACGTAAAACAAACACTTTGCCTTCATGAACGCTGTTTGGAGGGTCATGACTCGTGGGAATAACGCCGCCCAATCAGTTAACCTGCTAGAGAGATCCTTCATTGCTCCCAAGCATGACATCACACTCCCTAGGAGGAAGGTAATGCCACTGTGGCGACCGAACTCCTGGGGGCGACACAAGTGCACTGATGCCCAGCCACTGCTCGATGAATCTGCTGGTACATTGACCCAGACCACTACATTCCCCTCGCACGCTACCTGGCCTGAATCTGACCCTGATGAAACTCAGGTTACCCTTCCCATATACAGTTCCATCTTACACGGTGACAAAGAAGAAGCTGCAGATGAAAGTGCAGGTTCGGCCCACCCGCCATCAGACACACCACCGTACTATCAGGGGCCCTGTGCCAGTGCCGTCGCCAACGAGTGGGCTCCCCCTGCTTGCTCAGGATCACAGCACTTGCAAGGTTGAAATACTGTGCAGTGAGATGGAAGACGGGGACAACGAGGAGTCCAGACTAGTGCAGGGATTCCCTAGCGAGGAGACTTATTTGATTGTTTTCAATGTTGGGACAGCAATTTTTGGGGAGCACTATACTCTGGAGAATGATAGATGGGGCCCACTATACACTGGAACATTCCAAAGGTGGACATCAGACACTGGAGCAGCATTTACAGGGCCCATTATACACTAGAGCATTAGAAATGGGGCCCATTATGTTTGGAGCATTATTTGGGCCCATAAGACAGTGGAGCTTCATCCATGGGGACCAACATATACTGTAGCATTATGTGGAGCTCATCATATACTGTTTCAAACATTATATGGGACCAATGATTCTGTATGGAGAAATAGATGGGCCTCGTCATGAGATGTAAAAAGTGAAGTATTTTTCATTGTACTATACCGCTATTTCTCTGCCGTATCGGAGCATGATGAGTTGTGGTATTATGTGTTAAAGGGGCGCTCTTTCGCCCAGGGCACATGAAAACCTGGAGCCAGCCCTACCCCCCCCACAACTTTAGCCAAATAACCCCCATTTTTCAGTGCGTAACTTGTATTATGAAGTTAATTAAGGTTGACAAGCTTAAGTAAGAAGAATTGATGCTTTTGGCATTCAAATGAGCACTGTAGGTATGTTTCCTGTCCTCCTCTCACTGCCGACTTTTATTTCCCATTGACTTACATTGGGTTTCGTGTTTCAGGACGACCCCGACTTTTCCCTATAATCGGCCGATCTTGCTCGACCCGACTTTTGGAAAAGTCGGGTTTCACGAAACGAAACTCGACCATAAAAAAACAAAAGTCGCTCAACTCTAGTAGGCGCTATGCCACATTGGTTATTCGTGATACTGACTAATTCTCATCAATACTGTGGTTTTTGTATGCTCTGCAGTCTGATAATGACTGATAACAACAGCACCCAATATCCCTTTACTATTGTTAAGAACATAATGGAAGTTGTAGGTTCATGTGATAAAAATAGATATGGGGCTGACCTGGCATTTCAGTTGATGTACTATGCACTGATTGTGGTTCTGGTGCTAAATTCATGTCTAAATGGTGTTCCTGGTCATGTAATGATGGTGGTTTGAGTGTTCAGATGATGTATTCATGTACGGATTGTGGTCCTGGTTTTATACTCATGTAGTGATAGTAATTCTGGCGATTTATTCATGTAATGATAATGGTTCTGGTCATAGCTTTCTCTACTGATTTTGTAATGTCAATGTATTCTTGTTCTGATTGTGGTTTTAGTGATATGTTCATGTACTGATGGTTGTTCTGTTGATGTATTTATTTTCTGATGACGATTCTGTGGTGTGTTTCTGTACTGCTGGTGTCTCTGGTGATGTGTTCTTGTGCTGTTATTGGTTCTGATCCTGTACACATGTAACAACACATGTAACAACCCATAGCATGTAAGATTACATAATATATGGTTATGTTAATAAAGTGCTGTTCAGTTGAAGGTTACTATGTTTTTATTTATGGTAGAAGCATTAAAGGTGTTGTTCATATTTGTGATCAAAAACTGACACCTTTCTATGTGACTTCAGACTTCTGAACTCTCACTGAGCATGTGCTGAGTGCTGTAAGGAATATCTGGTACTGGCAGTAAGAGCAGGAGGTGATGAAACTGCAAGTATGTGATTTGCTTACATGTGGTCACATGCTGATAAGATATGCCCTACTGCACTCAATACAAGTGAATTGAGCTATAGTTTTTCATTGAACATTGAGAGGATTAGTAAGAGCAGCTAGATGGCACAAGACTAAGGGTACCGTTAAAGCTAGGGATGCACCAGCGATCCCGACTAGCGATATGATGCGGTCAGGATCACTGGTGCATCGCTAGGTGGTCGCTAGTGAGCTGCCACACAGGCAGATCTCACCAGCGACATAGCAGTGGTCGGGGATCGCTACTTACCTGTCAGGCGTGGCGATCCTGCGTCCTCCCGCCCGCCTCCACGCGTCGCTCGTCGGCGCCACAGGAAGCCCAGCAGGAAGTGCCCGACGAGGAATGGTCCAGGAGCTTCTCGCGCGATCAGCGATAATCAGCGGGACAGCCGGTCGGAAGTAAGTATCACATGCAGCGATATCGCTAGCAATATCGCTTCAACGTCACAAAATCGGTGACTTTACAGCGATATTGCTAGTGATATCGCAGTGTGTAACGGGGGCTTTAGAGAACTGCATATTAGCAGTCAGATGACGACTATTCAAACTGCTTGAGCATCAGTGGGGGGATGAGCTCAAAACTGAATTCTTGTCCTGGGTGCCAGAAAACTTAGATCCACCTCCAGATTTTTACACAGAATATAACACATTTTTTGAGCAAGTGACAGGTCGACTTTAAAGTCTACTGACAAAATTATTCCAGTGTGTTCTACACATCTGTTATGAATTGTTGGGATTTCTTGTTTAGATCAATGTCAGTCTCTTCTCAATTCCTGAAAACAAGCTTGCTGGGTTACAGCGCTAGCGGCTCATCTATTTCTTCCCTTACAATATTATATTTATCAATCAGAATTTTGAACTGTTTTTAAACCAAAATGACGTTGAAGGCTGTGTTCACAAGTTGCATTTTTGCTGCGTTTTTTTAATGGAAATTAAAGGCTGCCTTTTACAGTACCAGCGAAAGCTCTGAGATATCAGAAATCTCATGCACACACTTGTAATTTTGTTTTCCTGACTGAACTGGAAAACCGCCGCTTTTTTGAAAACTGGAGCATGCCACTTCTTTCGGTGTTTTTGCAGCATTTTTTTGACCCATGGCAAGCAATGAGTAAGTGCATAAAAGCAAACAAAGGCAGCAAAAAACATTGCTGTCAGTTTTTTCAGCATTTTCTGTGAAAAAAAGCAGATACACAGATACAACAGGATGTGAATCACATTTATTTTTGTAATTTTCTAAGTTTATACCAAAATGTCTTGAGCATGGCCGTTAGGATTAGTACAGTTTAATTAAATTAGTGATATGTCTTAAAGTAAACATTACCTGACAACTCCATGACAGGCCAATGTATAAAAGTGAACAATTCTGGACCAACTCAGTGGCTGACCAATGTGTAAAAGTGAACAATGCTGGACTAACGCAATGGCTGACCACCAATGTGTGAAAGTGATCAATGCCTGACCAATTCAATGACCTACCAATGTGTGAAAATGAGCAATGCTCTCTCAATGTCTCAGGTAAACTATGGCCAACCAATTTAACTTCCCAGCAGTGTTTATATTTGCAATTGTGTATTTTTTAATGCTCTCATATAAACTTTTTGTTCAGACTAGTCACTATTTTCACTAAATAATTTGATCAAAATGCCTTTTTTTTCCAAAATTGTTTTATGGCTTCACATACTGTATGTCTTGCATTGATGGCCTAACATCTTGTATGATGGAAGCAAAGCTGAACTTTGGGATCCTGAAAAAAAAAAAAAAACGAAGCAAAAAAGCCAGCAAAATCTGTTCTTTTGTCTGCAGCTTTTTTACTGTCAAGAGATCAAATTTTGGCTGCAGAAAAAAGCTGTGAAAAAAGGAAAATGTGAACATAATTTGAGTCTTCTCAAAGGCATATTCGTGGAATATGAAAAATCTTCAGTGCATTACATAAGCATCAAAGTGTTAAAAATTTTAATACATTTCTTCCATACACTGTGAAACAAAAATTCTCAACAGAAGTTGACATGCCGTGTGGATTTTACAATTGCAACATATTAAATCTTTCTCCCAATTTTCTCTGTAGATTTCAACATTTGCAACACGTAGCGTGAAAGTCACAAAAAGCCACTTCAAAATCTGCATGTAATACTTGCAAATTTGTTTGTGAATCTGTATTCTTATATTGACACCTTTCCAATATTTTCAAAAGAAATTAGAAGAAAATATAATGAACTACAGTGGGAACAGAAGGTATTCAGACCCCTTTAACTTTTTCACTCTTTGCTTCATTGCAGCCATTTTGTAAATTCAAAAATGTTCATTTTTTTCTCATTATGTACACTCTGCACCCCATCTTGACTGAAAAAAACCCCAGAAATGTAGATATTTGTACAAATCTATTAGAAAAACTGGAATACCACATGGTCATAAGTATTCAGACCCTTTGCTCAGTATTGAGTAGGAGCTCCCTTTTGAGCTAGTACAGCCATGAGTCTTCTTGGGAATGATGCAACAAGTTTTTCACACTTGGATTTGGGGATCCTCTGCCATTCTTCCTTGCTGATCCTCTTAGTTCCGTCAGGTTGGTGGTGAAAGCTGCTGGACAGCCATTTTCAGGTCTCTCCAGAGATGCTCAATTGGGTTTAAGTCAGAGCTTTCGCTGGGCCAGTCAAGAATGGTCACATAGTTGTTCTGAAGCCAATCCTTTGTTATTTTAGTTGTGTGCTTAGGGTCATTGTTTTGTTGGAAGGTGAACCTTCGGACAAGTCTGAGGTCAAGAGCACTCTGAATGAGGTTTCCATCAATGATATCTCTGTACTTGGCTGAATTTATGTTTCCTTCAATTGCAACCAGTCATCCTGTCCCTGCAGCAGAAAAACACCCCCATAGCATGATGATGCCACCACCATGTTTCATTGTTGGGATTGTATGGGGCAAGTGATGAGCAGTTCCTGGTTTTCTCCACACATACCGCTTAGAAATATCACCCAAAAGATCTATCTTCGTCTCATCAGACCAGAGAATCTTATTTCTCATAGTCTGTGAGTCCTTCATGTGTTTTTTAGCAAACTCTATGCGGGTTTTCATATGATCTTGGGGTTCTTCTTTACCTCTCTCACCTAGGCTCTTCTCCCACGATTACTCAGTTTGGCTGGATAGTCAGGTCTAGGAAGACTTCTGGTGGTCCCAAACTTCTTTCATTTAAGGAGTATGGAGGCCACTGTGCTCTTAGGTACCTTGAGTACTGCAGAAGTTCTTTTGTAACCTTGGCCATATCTGTGCCTTCCACAATTCTGTCTCTGAGCTCCTTGGCCAGTTCCTTTGACCTCATGATTCTCATTTGGTCGGACATGCACTGTGAGCGGTGAGGTCTTATATGGACAGGTGTGTGCCTTTACAAATCAAGTCGCATCAGTTTAATTAAACACAGCTGGACTCCAATGAAGGAGTAGAACCATCTCAAGGAGGATAACAAGGAAATGGACTGTGACTTAAATATGAGAGAGTGAGCAAAGAGTCTGAATACTTATGACCATGTGATATTTCAGTTATTCTTTTTTAATAATTTTGCAAAAATGTCTAGATTTCTGTTTTTTTCAGTCAAGATGGGGTGCAGAGTGTACATTAAGGGGAAAGAAATGAACTTTTTTGAATTTACCAAATGGCTGCAATGAAACAAATTGAAAAATTTAAATGGGTCTGAATACTTTCTGTACCCACTGTATGTTCCATGAAAGGCAAACAGTTGTTGTATTACAACATGTATATCTCAAGAATGGTCTACTAGAATAATAGAATCATACAATGTTAGAGTTGGAAGGGACCTCCTGGGCCATCTGGTCCAACCCCCTGCTCAATGCAGGACTCACTAAACCATCTCAGACAGCAGTCTGTCCAGCCTCTGTTTGAAGCCTTCCATTGAAGGAGAACTCGCCACTAGAGATGAGCGACTTTGCCTTTTTTTGGTTCGAGTAGGGTTTCACGAAACCTGACTTTTGCAAAAGTCGGGTTGAACGAAATCGGCAGATAACCTTGAAAAGTTGAAGGCCGACTGAAACACGAAACCCAATGTAAGTCAATGGGGAAGAAAAGTCGGCAGTGAGTGGAGGACAGGAAACACACCTAGAGTGCCCATTTCAATGTGAAAAACATCAATTCTTATTCCTAAAGCTTGTCAACCTTAATTTACTTTATAATAATAGTTAGGCATTGAAAACTGGGGGTTATTTGGCTAAAGTTGTGGGGGGGGGTAGGGCTGGCTCCAGATTTTCGTGGGCCCAGGGCCAAAGAGTGTCACTGGATTCCTTTAACACATGACACAATTCATGAAAATCTCCGTGTTTACTTCCGGAGTCCGACAAAGATACTCACAGCCTCAGTATGGATTAGACAACAATCTAAAAAGTAGAAAAAAGGAAATGTTTTTGAACCGTACACCAGTATACACTGTTGGGGTATTTTTAAATATTCATATATATTTCTGTCTCAGTAAGACAGTCCAGACTCTCCGCAAGAGGAAACGAGATGGATAAAAGTACAGACATAAAGTCGAGTGATTGCAGAAATTTAGGAATTACTAATTAGGGGAAAAACTCCAGGGAGAATTCTCAGAGACGATGCTGACCCTCAATTACTTTGTGTGTGGAGACAGCGAAAACAGTTCTTTGTGAAGAAAGGGTTGCTGTATGGCATTACCGTTGATCTCATCACCGTTACTCATCTCCATCAAATTTTGATCACAGGGAGAGATGTAGACATGGTCCTCACTGCCTACCATGATCTGTCAGGTAACTTTGGAGTGCAAAAGTAAGAAGCCACAGGCTGTAGGCGATTCTATTGGATTGGCATGAGAGGGCACATTTAAAAATGTGGGCAGGAATGTCAGACGTCTGTGAGTAGGAAAACTGTGAAAGCTGATGATAAACCACCACTGCATCTCATTGTGAGTCGACGTCCATAAGAAATGGAAGCCATTGATCATCTGAAGCTAGAGCCCGGCCAGCAGGACAGGGCATAGCTACGTCTTAACCATCATCTATCAGTTCACCAAATTTGTAGTGGCAGTGCCAGGGAAGGATTTGACAGCAAAGACTACACAGCAGAGGAGCAGAGAGAGGTAACTATTGCAAATGCTGGGGCTCTGCCCAAGCAAGGGCGGGCCCACTCGTGGGCATCGGTACTGGCACTGGGCCCCTCATCGTACGCCAGTGTGTCTGACGGCGGGTGTGCACCCCCACGTCAGAGGCACTTGATTGCACTATGAGGGACCCTGTGCCAGTGCCGGCACCCAAGAGTCAGCCCACCCACATGTCCAGGGCAATGGCACTCGCACGGTTGCGTGCGCTAGGTGGTGACCCAGGCCATGGGGGGGAGGCAGCCCAGTTAGGGAGGTTTAAAAAATGGCATATGTTGATGTTGGACATTCAGCAGCTGCAAATGGAGGAATTGGAGAAGTCCGAGGAAGAGGAGGACAAAAGCGAGCCATTTTTCTGGCAACCTGTGTGTCATCAGGGGACAGTGGGACAAAATCCTTTGAAACCAATGCATGGTTCATTTTAGTGAAGGTTAGATCATCAACATTTTGAGTCGACAGACAGGTCCTTTTTTCTGTCAGGATTGATCCAGCAGCACTGAAGACTCTTTCCGATACCACACTAGCAGCAGGGCAAGCGAGCTCCTGTAAGGCATATTGTGCCAATTCAGGCCAGGCGTCCAGTTTAGAGGCCCAATAGTCAAAGGGGAATGACCTGTGAGGGAGAACATCGATATGGGATGAGAAGTAGTTTGTAACCATAGTTGACAACTGCTGTCTGCTGTCACTTTCAATCGATGCAGTATTACCAGTCGTGTGAGCGGGACTTGAAAAATCAGTCCACCACATGGTCATGAAACCCCTGTCTCCAAAGCCACTTCTGATGTGTGCACCACGAATACCTCTTCCATGTTGCCGCCTACGGCTCGTTGGAATTTGCCTTTATAGCGTGGATCCAGGATGCTGGCCAACCAGTAGTCGTCATCGCTCATCATTTTGGCAATGCGGGGGTCCCTTTCTAGGATCTGCAAGGCATAATCTGACATGTGGGCCAATGTTTCAGGTGTCAATGATGCACTGCGAGAGCTGGGTGGAGGAGCACTTTCTGGCAAATCCACATCCCTCCAGCCACGCACAAACCCTGTACCAGACCTGGCCACGCCAACATTTTCTCTTGCACCACGAGAAGCATCCTCCTCCCCTAAATAATCATCCCCATCATCATCCTCCTCCTCTTCCTCTTCTTCATCCACCTCGTCCAGGAGAGGTCCCAGAGCAGACAATGGCGGACTGTCATCAAGGCTTCCCTCCTCCTCTTCCTCAACCTCCTCGGCTGCAGACGCCTGCTCCTTAATGTGCGTCAAAGTTGGCATGAGCAGACGCATAAGTGGAATGCTCATGCTTATGATGGCGTCGTCTGCGCTTACCAGTCGTGTGCATTCCTCAAAAAGGACTTTATAGAGGTCTTTCAGCTTTGACCACTGCACACCCGACAACTCCATGTCTGCCCTCAAAGTGCCTTGCCGTGTATCCTCCCACAAATGCATTACAGCCTGCCTCTGTTTGCACAGCCTCTCAAGCATATGCAGGGTGGAGTTCCACATTGTTGCAACGTCGATAATTAGGCGGTGCTTGGGAAGTTGGATCAATCGCTGCAGCTTCTGCATACGACTGGAGTGTACGGGCGACCGGCGGATGTGCGAGCACAGTCTTCGGACCTTCTGGAGCAGGCCTGTTAACTCTGGATAATTATTGAGGAAGCACTGCACCACCAGGTTCAAGGTGTGAGCCAGGCAAGGTATGTGTCGGAGTTTTGAAAGGGCTATGGCTGCCACAAAATTCCGGCCGTTATCACTAACTACCTTGCCTGCCTCAAGATGTAGACTGCCCAGCCATGACTCAGTTTGTCTCTGCAAGTAGTCGGCCAGTACCTCTGCTGTGTGTCTGTCACCCAAACACATCATCTTCAACACAGCCTGCTGACGCTTACCACCAGCTGTTCGATAGTGGGACACCGAGTGTGCAACACTGGCAGCTGTGGATGGAGTGCTCGTGCGACTGCGCTCTGTGGACGAGCTTTCGCTTCTGGAGGAGGAGGGTCGAATGCCTACACCCAACTGTTTCATATACCGTGGGCTAGGCAGCACTGTCCCACCGCCGCTGTCCCCTGTGGAGCCTGCATCCACCACATTAACCCAGTGCGCAGTGATGGACACGTAACGGCCCTGGCCATGCCTACTGAACAATGCATCTGTTGTGAGGTGCACCTTTCCACTCACTGATTGCTTGAGTGCATGGACAATGCGGTCTTTCACATGCACGTGGAGGGCTGGGATGGCTTTGCGAGAAAAGAAGTGCCGACTGGGTAGGTCATAGCGTGGTACTGCGTAGGCCATGAGTTCACGGAAAGCTTCACTTTCAACCAACCGGTAGGGCATCATCTCTAACGAGATTAGTTTGGCAATGTGGGCGTTCAAACCCAGTGTACGCGGATGAGAGGATGAGTACTTTCTTGTCCTACTCATAGTCTCTGATAGGGTGAGCTGGACTTGAGAGCTGCATATGGTGGAACTAGCGGTGGACATGGCGGACTGAGAGAGGGTTGATGATGGTGATGGAGTTGGTGTTCTTTCTGATGACCTAGATTCAGTCTTTCGTAGCAATATCATTGTGATTCCCTGACTGCTTTGGCCTTGCGATGACACCTCCACATTTGCTGCTGATGGTGTGCTAACCGGTGGGCTTACAGTGGAGGAAACGATGTAGCGTTGCTGACTACCTTCATTGGGAGCAGTTGCACATGTGGTACGTGAGGTTTGGTAGTCCGTCCACGCTTGCAAGTGCATGGTGGTTAAATGTCTAAGCATGCAACTGGTATTCAAATTTCTCAGATTTTTCTCTCGGCTAAAGGGCTTTGCTCACTTCTTACAGATAATCTTTGCCTGATCATTAGGATTTTGTTCAAAAAAGCGCCACACTGCACTCTTCCTACTATGGAAGACATTTTGAGGTCTTGCATGCTGTGCTAATTTGACCGTCTGGCCCAGCTGTCCTGCAACTCTTTTGGTTTTTGCAACCCGTTTTTGGACTGCTCTGGGCCTGCCAGATAACAGCTGTTGCGATGTCGATGCCTGCTGCGGATGCTCCTCCTCCTCCTCTTCTGAGCTATTGGCAGCGGCACCCTCTTCCCCCAATGGATGCCAATCTGGGTCAACAACTGGGCCATCCTTCACCTCCTCTTCAATGTCATGTGCACCTTTCTCTGTGTCACCATGCAAGGTGGTATAGTATGCGGGAAGGGGAACCTGAGTTTCATCAGGGTCATATTCTTGCTCAGTACACTGCAAGGACAATGTAGTGCTCTGAATGAATGTACCAGCAGATAAATCTAGCAGTGGCTGTGCATCAGTGCACTCCATGTCAGATTCTTCTTGGACTGGGTAATTCACGATTTGACTTGATACCCCAGGCATGGTATGTGAAAAGAGCTCCATGGAGTAATCTGTAGTGTGGCCTACCGCATCCTTAACTTTTGGTAGGGGTGAAGGACACAAGGAAAGGTGTGGTTCCTGACCATGAGCCTCCAATGACGACTCAGTGCTTTTATTTTTTGAAAGTTCAGAAGAGGAGGCGATAGAGCTGGAGGCTGTGTCAGCAATGTAAGCCAAAACTTGTTCCTGAAGCTCCGGCTTTAAAAGCAGCTTACCTACTCCCAGAAAAGGGAGCCTTTGAGGCCTTGTGGAGCCAGATGATGACGCAGGCTCAACACTTCCTGCATTAGGTGCTATTGTGCTTTTGCCACTACCAGCAGATCCACCACCACCACCAACACCATCATTACCAGCTGGCAACCACCGCCGACTCCCACGGCCTCTTCCAACACACTTCCTCACTTTTGGGAAAATGTACCCAAAATACCACCAGCAATATGGTACTGTAAAACAAGGTATAAGGTGTATATAGTATTGGGGAGAATTTGAATCTCCCTACAGACTTGAGGACACTGAACTATTATCTCATCCCCAGTGTAGATTACACCTCAATATAACAGGCTGAAATTGGATGGTGTATAAAATATCTATATAGGACTGGGGAGAATTTGAATCTCCCTACAGACTTGAGGTCTAAGGGGTAAGGTTTCTCCTTGTGGAGAGTGACATACCAGCTCTGGCTTGTCAAGGTAAGGAGGCTTATTCGCCGTGCAATGCTCCTCTGGGAAATTTTATATGCAAATTGCCTCTTCAGAGAGAAAGATGACTTTTACTCTACAGTGCCACCTATTGGTAGTAGCGATCCTACAAGTCACAATCAACCCTTTAACGAGTCTTGTAATATGACTTAGGATAAAAGCCAAATCAGAATCTCAATTTGCAGACATGGTGTTTCGAGCTATTGGCTCTTGTCAGTGCAAAGTATGAGACCTGATTTGGCTAGGTGAGAGGCTCTGGACTGAGGTCTAAGGGGTAAGGCAACCAATAGCTCGAAACACCGTGTCTGCAAATTGAGATTCTGATTTGGCTTTTATCCTAAGTCAGTTTACAAGACTCGTTAAAGGGTTGATTGTGACTTGTAGGATCGCTACTACCAATAGGTGGCGCTGTAGAGTAAAAGTCCTCTTTCTCTCTGAAGAGGCAATTTGCATATAAAATTTCCCAGAGGAGCATTGCACGGCGAATAAGCCTCCTTACCTTGACAAGCCAGAGCTGGTATGTCACTCTCCACAAGGAGAAACCTTACCCCTTAGTCCTCAGTCCAGAGCCTCTCACCTAGCCAAATCAGATCTCATACTTTGCACTGACGAGAGCCAATAGCTCGAAACACCGTGTCTGCAAATTGAGATTCTGATTTGGCTTTTATCCTAAGTCATATTACAAGACTCGTTAAAGGGTTGATTGTGACTTGTAGGATCGCTACTACCAATAGGTGGCGCTGTAGAGTAAAAGTCCTCTTTCTCTCTGAAGAGGCAATTTGCATACAGACTTGAGGACACTGAACTATTATCTCAGGCCCAGTGTAGAGTACACCTCAATATAACAGGCTGAAATTGGATGGTGTATAAAATGTCTATGTAGGACTGGGGAGAATTTGAATCTCCCTAGAGATTTTAGCAAGCTGACAATGATGCTCTCAATCCCAAGTATTGCAGCAGGCAGCCTAATAAGCAGGACTGCTGCACACAAAAGTGTGGAAAAATGAACGCTTGGTAACTGGGCAAAAAAGAGGATGAAAAGTATTTTTGCTTTTTAAAAAGCAGTTTGCATAGCAGTGTAAAAACAGCAATGCAGCTTTCAGGGAGCCTTATAAGGCAGCCTAATAACCAACATAGCTGATGCACCAAAATATAGCCTCCCCTTGCACTGCACACTAACTGGTGTGTTGTACAGGCAAAATCGCTAGCAGCAGAAGCAGTTTTTTGGTTCTTCTTCCCTGCCTAACGCTCTCCCTACAAAATCAGCAGCAGCAGCTCTCCCTATTCTGAGATCAGCAGAAGTAAGATGGCTGTTGGCGTGCACGCCCTTTTATAGCCCCTGTGACGCAACACAAAGCCAGCCAATCACTTGCATGCCCTTCTCAGAGATGGTGGTGACCGATGCCCATGTCATCGCGTCGCCCACAGTGTGCGTCCTCCATCATTGGCTGAAAAAGGGTGCTGAAGCATCATTTCAAATGCGACTTTGGCGCCATGGTCGCCGACCTCGTGGCCGACCTCACGCTATGGTCGGGTTTCGTTTTATGAAACCCGACTTTTGCGAAAGTCGGCGACTTTTGAAATTGACCGACCCGTTTCGCTCAACTCTACTCGCCACCTCTCGTGGCAGCCTGTTCTACTCATTGATCTCCCTCCCTATCAAAAAGTTTTTTGCTAATATCGAGTTCCTGCATTTTCTTCCTTTGTAAAGGACACACACATAAAAATTATAAAAGTATATTTGTTGAAAAAAGTGTACACATATTTAAATCATCTATCAATATCATGTTTGCACAGTGTTTATGTCACAAGCACATGTCATTATTCTGTAATTAGACTGCATGTATTAGATGTCTACTATCTGACACCTTTTCTTACAGATACTCAGACTGTTCTCATCCGATGGTGCTTCTGCTTGGCTCAGAAGACGGAATAAATGCTGTCTTAATGTGCACAAACAACAGGAAAGAAATACAAGTATACAGGATAAAGGTTATTTTTAACTCCAGCTTGTTGCTAAGTGGAATCTCGAATCTTAGGTACGAAGAGCGTCTCTATTTAGTATTTTCCATGAGATGGTGCTAGAGACGAGAGTAGAAGACAAGGTAACGGATGTTCCTGTGATGAAATAATTAGCTGTGCACGAGGACTGTGTTCACAGATTGAGACATTTTTAGATACACAAATGTTCTGGTTCTTAAATATAACACAGGAAATGCCTCATGCTCCTAATATTTTCATATTCTGTTTAATTCAGCATCTTTATGGTATCGTTAGGTTCAGTACCACTAGATAAGGATGATTCTCTGTACAGATGGCCACATCCTTACGCTACAGCTTTCATAAAGAATAGTTAGTATATGAGTTTTAGACAATAAACCTATTGGTCTTACTGGTGAGATGGGACTTTATGAAGTTTCAGGAAAACCAACTTTCATCTGTTGGATCAGATGAGGATATACCTGGTGTAAGAGGTTTACCAGGTAACTTTTTTCTCTAATTCTTAAATAATATGTATATATATATATATATATATATATATATATATATATTGTGGTGTAGTAACCACTGAGTCCGCTAGGGGGCGCTGTGTGGATGTCCCAGGAGAAAGGATGAATGGCAGAATACTGAATGGCCGTTATGTATCTAAAAGTGGGTGGCTTTGGGATGGAGACTTATGTGTTGATCAGCAGTGATACTGCTGAGGTGTTGTTTCAATGTGTATGGGAGTAGTCTCCAGGTAACTGACCTGGTTACCTGCAAACACTCCCAGGGGGTGTGTTTAAAGCACTATTGTAAAGCGTGTGTAAAGGCTTGAAGGACCCGTGATGAGATCAGAGTCATGTGACCCGGTGGGCGTGGCTATGGACTATATAATGTGGCCAGGGTAGGTCACATGGGGGTGAATGCTGGGACCTGGCTGGTCCAGTGTGGAAGGTCCCGCTGAGATGGGGCTTCCTGCCTGACAGCACGTGTGGACGCTGTGTTTAATGGCTGCAAGTGCCTGAGAGTTCCCTGGAGGGAATGAATGTCTGCAGTATGGAGAAGCAGCCATGAGAGAACCCTGGCGGGGTGAGATATAACTGTGAGGCTGAAAAGCCTGCATATTGGACATTGCTAACAGAGTGAAGCTCTGTCATGGACGCTATGCCGTTTATATATTGCTGGTCATGGTTTATGATGTTTAATAAACCGCATGGACCGTTCTGAGTTTATGAAAACCTGTGCCGGATCAGATTTTGTGGCTGCCAAGCAAGTGATCCCCTACTTACATGACAGTGCTACCTCACAATATATATATATATATATATATATATATATATATATATATATATATTAACTACGATTGTATCTTCAGTATAACACAATTTACATTAAATGCTGCTAATGTGTTCATACAAGTAGTTTAAGTTGTAGAATTAGAGATGAGCCGATCCTTTGATTTCCAATTTGTTGGTTTCGCCAAACTTTCAACCAAAATTAGGTTAATTGCTCAAGAAATATGTGGATAACACTGTGAGGTCTCCTAGGACTGCAATGAACCCCTTTGAAGCTCTTTAATGCAAACACATCCTTCAGGTCCCCCGGACCACCAGAATCACCGGCACTTGTATCTGCATATGTAAGTGCCCTCACATACTCTGCTCTTATAATCTAGGTCCAGAGTCAAGACGATAACCATATTCATTAAAACCTATCATTTCTTTGTTAGATAATTAGGTAAAACAAATGTGTAAAAAAGAATATAGAAACAGAGTGCCCAGTAGGGGGACATCACCACTAATTTCACATAGGATATCCAAAACTTTAAAATCACGGGTGAGGAGGACGTCACTCGCATTCTCATCACCTGTCTGCTCCTTATAGATCTCCTCTGAGGGTATTTTCCTCCCATTGTTTTGTCCATACCCTCTGCCCTGCTTATGCACATACACTGGTTAAGTATATTGTACCCACCATAGTCCCATGTTTGGCACCCACATTCGGATTACTCTTGAATGCTATGCTTCCTTTCAACTAGGCTGTGGATTTTTCTCTATTTGTATCCGGTCGGCGGCATTTTGCATGTACTTTTTAGAGATCAAATATCAGGTGTCAGTATATACTGTCACAGCTGGGACTTTTAGTCACCCTGATTTTTAACAGTGTATTACTGAGAAAGGCGTTTTACCAAGCTGCTAGAAAGTATCCTTGTTTTAGGGAGAAGGAGTAGGCTAGCTGTTTTCAAACTTAAGGATCAAATGGCTCGTTGACAAACCTTTGAAAAATGTAGCCCTTTTTTGGAAGCCGTTTCATGTTTGTGTAACTATAAAAGAATACATTTTCCAGCATCAGCACAGTCTAGCGCTATAAATCAATGTGTGCCACCAGAAGATATGTGGTTGGCATGGCTTTGCAGAAGCCGCCCTGAAAAAGTTGTGATGGGTGAGCAAAGAGATGTCTAGCAGTATAAAGCCAGCAATGGTGGCTCTGGCAGCAGTAGTACTGTCTAGCACTATGAAACACAGTGGGCTGCCAGGAGATGTCTATGGAAGACAGGCAACGGACAGTCATGCAGGCCGATGGTATCGCCGATTTAATCAACGGCAAAATGCTAAGTGTACTGTATGTCATTATTTGTTGAAAGGCAGACAACTCCATCAAGTTGTCCAGCAGTGACTGAAGACCTGCAACTCGATCAGGTGAAAATTAGTTGGCATAAAAGCAGATGACTATGAATGTTCAACTGTTTTCTCACACAAATGGTGATGAAATGATGATATCTTCCTGTGTGAAAGAGGAGAAGGCAAACTCGAAGTATGACGAGGAATAGTGGTGGATGATGATGACACCAATCAGAGGGTACCTATACTATGAAACACAACTAAGATAATTTATGAATATTTATTAGCATAGCACATGTAGACAAAATAACAATTTAAAATTCTCTTAACAGAAAAAGTGCGAGAGTCCGGAGATGGCAGCATGACACAATCTGTGTAATATATTAACTAGCAGCAAAGTGGATGAAAAAAAGCAGACGATGTTCATATGTCCAGTGTGGATAAGGAAGCTAGTAAATTCAGAAAATAATGCATAAATACATGTCATGCCACTTGATACTGAATCATTTGCATCAACCATTCAGGAAAACCAGAGAAATATTTGCGAAATAATGTGCAATATGGTGTATACGAGTAGTAATGATCACAGCTTATTTTCCACTTGCAGAGCTTGCAACTGCCCAAGAATCGTCTGGCAGCAACGTGCAAAAGAACTCAAACACATGAGATGCTCACACGTGTGATTCGCCGTCACCGCGATTAGACCTTTTAGGTAGGTGCTGTTGAACCTTCTCCACTAACAACACAGGCGACATCAACTATTCCACAAAACTAGTATATTTTACCCCAGACGATATTTTTAGTCATGTATCACCTGTGCTGTGTATTGCTAAGGCCAACAACCTCCTCTGCAGACATCACCTCCTTGGTACTCCTGTCTAGTTCACCGGTTTTATCTACCACAGAATCATCATCATCATCATCATCGTTTTCATTCCTAATTCAGCTGACAATTGCCTCTGTGTGTAAAATGGTCTGAGCTTCTTGCCCTCGTTCATCTCCACACTTCAAGATTTGACCTGGCTAAGGGGGCTACTACTTCTGGTGACCCTGTAAAGGGGGTTGGTTTAATAATGTTCATTGCTGTACTTATGCCTTTTTGTGCTTACTGGTATTGCTACATGTTCTATGTACTCCCTAACATATGATAACGTATGATACCCTTCTGGGTATTACCATTGCTGTGTTTTCATGTTCCTCATTGTATATAGTGTGATAATGTTCACTATGTTTCATGTACAGTATAGGGTAAGCGTAGTACTCTTGGTTGGACATTAGAGGGGAGCACTCTAGTATGCAGAACAGTTAGTGGGTAGTATAGGGTTAAGCGACTCATAGGCTGCGTGGACGCCTTTAGGGCGGGAGTCGGTTGGAGTGAGGAAGAGAAGGAAGTTGGAGCTTCACAGGGAATGGTACAGATGCTTTTCCAGAGGCAACCAAACCGGGTGGCTGATGATTTCGAGTCTGGGGCGAAGCAGGAAGAAGGAATTGTCATCATGGCAAGGTTAGGCCAGGAAGAAACTGAGAAGCAGTCTAAGACGGTCCGGTCCAGACGTGTGCCGTACAGAAGCACGAGCAAAGTAGGAAAAGCTGGGGAAGCAAGTAAAGTTGAATGTGAATTCCATGATGTGCCAACTGTGGATATAATGTGTGTAATTCTAAGTAAAGAAAATGTTCAAGTTATTCTGGACTGTATCTCCATTACTAGGGGCACCTGGAAGAAGAGCCGTCGCCGCCAGGGAAGTGTGCTGAGCAGTGGATTACAGTTTTCTGTGAGTGAAGGTTGGGACACAGATGCTTCAGTGTCTCTGGCCATGACTACAGTCTTGGCCTCCCCTTACGACCCCACCACCATGGCTCACGAAGCTTAAAGCTTAGCTTGACATTAGAATTAGGTCCTCCATCTCCTTCATGTTTTCCTACATGTGTCACACTGGTGGCACCCCCTTTAATTTAAAATAAGCATGGAAAGAAGATTCTCAGGGAGGTGTGTGTCTGCCTGAGATCTTAACAGCTCAGTTACATATTAAGAAAAATGGGCACTTCTCTGGAATAAGGGCTCGCTTACATGGCCGTAGATTCTTCCATGCAAAAGATTTGGGACGATTATGTTAATGTCACTCAGATCAACCTCTGTCATAGTCTGATGAGAGTGTCATCTGAGTGTGATCCGATTCTCTCATATGAGAGAATCCCAGCGAAGGTGTGGAGAACACGGAGAACAAAATTTCTCCATCTTCTCTATTGTCTGAGTTTGTGGATCCCGGACTGCACATAGATGACATCTGAGTTCAAAGAAGAAATTCAATTCACATTTAATACATTCGAAGTGAAAAATAAAAAAATCAATTGACTTAAGCCCTCTGTGTACCTAACTTGCTACCATTAGTCCTCCGATCGGCTCTTCTCTCTATTATCTGCACCACTGCATGTGGACACGTGATACAATGCACATCACTTTACAAGTGGTCATCAAACATGATGGTGTGAGGGCTAGTGAATGGAAGACTTGACTGGAAGGAAGATAAAAAAAAAACGTAGACAAAAGACTGAGGACCAGTGGTGGCAGGGCAGGTAGGTAGGGGGAGCGCTGAGGAGAGGGGAGTATAAGATTTTTCTGGCAAATCGGTCCCTTTTTTATTTTTACTATTTTACTAAGTATTAAAAATAGTCCTAAAATATTGTGATTTTTACACTTATGACTGAACCTCATAATGAATTCAGTTCTGTACAGATTACTTCTTTGTAGTCATCTCATTAGCAATACTGCAAGATTACAATAAATATAGTTAATCTAGGGCCAACAGAAGAAGAGGAAAATCCTCCGGGGAGCCGCTGTGGAGGAGTGTGCCACCACCATCTTGTATGAGCAGTACTGGGCACAACAAACTTGAATTACAATGTACAGAGGATGCATATTATTCTTGTAACAATCTACCCACTTCATTGTTACTGTATATAAATTTGTGATTGATGATAATGTCACATTTGCATGTAGCTGAAAAGTGGGTCCCTGGAGTTGGTTACTGGTGGGCCCTTGTCACCCCAGCACGATACATGCTCCAAAATGCACCAGAATACTGCATGCTGCATTTTTTTTCTATGCAGACAATCAGTCCAGGTTGAATAATCTCATGTGCGGTATTACAATATAATGCCCCTCATAGTACCTCATCCACAATGTGATTTCCCATATACCCTATTCACAGTATGATGACCCAATAGTTCCCTATATACAGTAGCATGGCCCGTAGCCCTATATATACAGTATGATACCTCATAGACTCACATACACAGTGTAATACCCACACATACCCTCTGTATACTGAGTATACCTCACTCCGATTTTACAAAAGGTGCCCAGATAGGATACCACTCCTTAATAATATATAAAATGAAATCTGTCACTCTTGTATGTAGAATTTAGATTAGTTAGAATGAAAACTGTATATGCAAAGGATTTGTTCTTCTTCTATATGCAAAATATCCTGACCACCATCAGTATATAAAAATATTATTTAAAAAGCCCAACTTTATTTTGGATTAATCTGATTAATTTTGGATTAACTCTGATATCATTGTTTCTGTAACTTGCACATCTTTCCCCACCTACGTTATCTGTTTGTGTACCCATTTTTCATTTTGATAATGAAATATACAAATATATATAATATATTCTAGGGTGGACATCCAGTTTATAGGATTCACTCTCAAGTTCAAAACACTTTATGTCACTCTATAAAAAGTATTAAAAATTTAAAATTAAAGGGAAAAAATAGAACGATTCAAAGTAGAAAAATAAATAAATATATATTATTAATATATAAATTATATAGGCGTGGGTGTATAATGTCTTACACACCTGTTACTTGAAACTCTTCATCGTTAATTGATTCCACCCTGATGTGCATCCGTCCACGACGTTCAGTATGGTCGACCCCGCAGAGGCTAGGTACACTCTGAACACAACGCTTGTGTACATTCATCTCGCAGCCTGCAGAAAGACAACATACTGTATTATACATGCAAACCTTTACTATGAATATTAAATCAGCATTTCAGTTTCAGCAAAAAACAACTTTTGAATAATATAATGAAAATTTGTACAATCATCTTCTATATTTTCAGTATCAATGTTTAACATCTATTTTTGCTATTGTTGTATGGGATCCTTCAGTGCTTATTTCCAGGGGATAAAATTTTGCCTTTGAAGGGCAAGCACCCCAAAAAAAGGTCTGAAAATGGCTTTTCATCCTAAGTCACGGGGCTAGGCTTGTTACAGGTTTAATATTGACTTCTAGGATGTCTACCTCCAATAGGCCGCACTAGAAGTTAACCCCTTTCCGACATTGTCAGTAATACGTTCATGCGCCCTGGTACTTATTGACACGGGACAGATTATTACATCCACGCTATCATGCACGCACATGTGGTGCCCTGGGTCGCCACAAAATGGTCACATATGTACTATTTTATGTGTGCATTGCAAATGATGGGAGTTATGCTTCCTCTGCTGGGGACAACTGCGCACACAATTTACCCTGCTCCCTTACTCTTGCTTCACATAGGATTCACGCTGTAAGTTGCTAGGGGGTTAAAATGCCGTGAGTACTTGGCTGTACTGGAAGTTTCTGACTCCAGGAAACCATTGTCGCAGGAGGGATTAGAGCAGCAGGGAGTTTATACTGAATTACAGCAGAGAGAGATAATTCCCATCGTGCAGAGCAGACTGTATACCTGGTGAGAGTTGTAATCCATCCTCTGAAACTGCATCTGAACTTCAGTAAATGTTAAAGTGACTTTCCCTGTCTCCTGCCTTATTACTCTGCACCATCTAATTCTATCACTATCTCTGGGGGCCAGCCCTAGTTGGAGGGGGTTAAACACCTGCACTGCCATCACCACCTACCCCCCAGGGATCATCTGCAGTGATAGTCATATTACAGCTGAACACTCCAACTAGCATCACAAACTCTTTTCTAATTTTTTTTTTTTTAATTTTTAATCCTTGTTTCACTGTCCCCGGAGCACAGGCACCGGGAACGGCCGCCATCCCCGTGACTCCCAGAATCCAACTCTGCCCGGAGACCTGTGTACCTGCTCTGGGCGATACGCACACATGCTGTGCGGACGCGATCGCCACCGATTGTCAGCTGATTCTGACAGCTGACACCCTGCACTAAGTGCCAGGAGATGTCCAGCACCACTCCCGGAACTTTAAACCCCTAAATGCTGTAATTGAACTCGATTGCAGCATTCCGGGAACAGACTGAGGGAAGATAGTCCCTTCTGCCCTTCGATCACAGGCCACGCGGCATCATCGCAAGGTCCCGATCCTTGCCATGGTGACCCAATATCGTCATGACAACATCCGGGTCACCAGAGCTAGGAAAATGGCTAGATCATGCTCAGAGCATGATCAGCAACATTCTCTGTCAGTGCAGAGCTGACAGTTTTCATAGCATAGGGATGATGCTGCATCCCCATGCTATACAAGCGATCAGCCTGCAAAAAAATGATAGCCCCCATAGTGAACTAAAGTGAAAAAGTAAAACAAAAAATAATTTTAAAAATAAAAAAATAAAAAGATATTGTACCCATAAATAAATATGTATATGAAAAAAATATAAAAACAATAAAAGTACACATGTTGGGTATCGCCGTATCCAGAACGAACCAACCTATAAACTGCCTCACTAGTTACACTCCTTTAGTGAACAACAAAAAAAAACAAGGCAAAAAACAATGCTTTATCATCATACTGCCGAACTAAAAGTGGAATAAAATCCGATCAAAAGATGGATATAAAAAAAAGGTAACGCTGAAAACATCATCTTGTCCCGCAAAAATCAAAACATACAGCTTCATCAGTAAAAAAATAAAAAAGTTATAGCTCTCAAAATAAAGCAATGCAAAAATAATTATTTTTTCTATAAATAGTTTTTATTGTGTAAAAGTGCCAAAACATAAAAAAAATGTAAATGAGGTATCGCTGTAATAGTACTGACCTGAAGAATAAAGCTGCCTTATTAATTTTACCACACGCGGAATGACATAAACCCTATCCCCAAAAAATTCCTGAACTGCTGCTTTTTGCTCATTCTGCCTCCCAAAAATCAGAATAATAAGAGATCAAAAAATGGCATGTGTCTGAAAATGGTACTAATAAAAACGTCAACTTGTCCTGCAAAAAACAAGCCCTAACATGACTCTGTGGGCCAAAATATGGAAAAATTATAGCTCTCAAAATATGGTGGAAACCCCAAAGTAAGTGCTCAGTGTAGAGCACCGGATAAATGTGATCCCAAACATTATGTAAAATGCTTCAAATAAAAGCTTCAGCTCAATCCACAAAAAGGCAAGCCCTCACTCAGATCTGTCATATGTTAATGGAAATATAGGGGACTTCTACGTTACCGATATTACAAAGGCTCTGTAACAGCGAAATGCCTCGTCACCCGCCAAAAGAAATTCATTAAATTCTCTGCTCCCAAATCCAAATGCCTCCTCCCTTCTGAGCCTGTCATGTTCCATGATTTAGAATCATACAGACAGTATTGCATTTTATTATATTGTTGTTCTCATTGCTGGGTATAGATCTGTCCCTTTTAGAGTTTGTCTCCTCCCCCTCACATGTGACTCTCATTTCTGTAACCCCTCCCTTCTTCTCCATCTTTGAGTCTATCTCGGATACACATGTTTTATACAGCTCTGTATAAGGAAAGTCTGCTTTTACCTACTGTAACTGTGCATTATGCAAGGATTCAGGTGAGAATAAACCTTCTACTGGACTCTTCAAAAGTGCTCTTTTCCAGTCGAGTTAACCTATCTGCGGACATCACTAAACATGAGTAATGGTAAACAGACGCTAAGCACCCAACACTTGCAGTTTAGCCATGGAGGCAGAATAGTAACAAGAGACTCCTGCAGATACATCTGTAAAGTCAGTCTCCAGCTTCTACAAGTCGGAGCAGACATCAGAAGATTTGCTTACACTTATAGATACCATCAGCTTGTGTCAGCTTGTGTGCAGCATACACCCTCCAACAGCCTTCACCCTGTAGAGACTGTAGCAGCTCATATTACACAGATCTCATCTGCCTGTGAGTTGCAATGGCTGAAGGAAAGTCTGCAATGTCTTTACAAGAATACTCAGCCACTAACAGACCCAAGTGCTCTGCTAAGCCATCAAGGAAAGCTATAGAGAACCGTAAAATCATTAAACATGAATTTTCTTGTAATATATCCATCTTATGGCAAAGACAGCAGAGTCACATTAACAGCATCTCCCAGTATGCCTTTCACGAGTTACCACCACAGGGAGCCCTTTAACAATTGTGCTCTGCATACCAGTCTTACAAAGACACTTGCAAAAAACACATCTCTACTCTACTGAAATTAAATATGCCAGAGTCACTAAAGGAATACCTGGACTTCCAACAGCAATGGCAAATGAGATAGCACCGTGCGTGACATCGTGAATAAGACAGAAGCAAAAATCCCACATATGTCAGAACTGACATCGCACAGATCCAGGTCCGCTAGGAGCTCAAAGCACTCAGTCAAGTCAAGCTCATCAAGGTACTCAACCCTTAGTGAGCAATTCATAAGAGCACAGGCAGAAGCAGAATCTATGAAAGTGCAAGCCATTTTCACCCAAAAGAAACAGAGAGGGAAACGGAATCTGCACACAAAAAAGCAGAGATGGAAATGGAATCTGCACGCAAGAAAGTCGAGATGGAAATGGAATCTGCACACAAGAAAACAGAGATGGAAGCTGAATCTGCACGTGAGAAGGCGGAAATAGAAGCCCTGCAGAAGGAATATGAACATGCAGCAGCCGTGGCAAAGCTAAAGGTCTTCGAGCAAGCTCTAGGTGGGAGCCAAGGAGGCAGCCTCAATTCGTACAAACTCGACACGGAAGACCCACTTAAACGCATAAGAAATTACAAGCTGAGCCAAACCAATGAACCCCTGACCACCAACAATATTCCCGTTAGCACTGACCTCTCTCTAGAGCATCAGGACGTCGATCCGCCTGCAGCTCTCAGCTTTCAAGGTCAGTCCAATGTGCCACAAACATTCAAACCCGAACCTCCTTCATGCGTCAATACACGGCCTTACCATACACCTCAGCAAATGCCATACGCCAACGTCTACATGCAACCTAACATGCCGACAAGGCACTATGCTCCTGACAACTGTGTGGTTCCAGTCCCGCATACAACAGAGACCATATGCCACAAACCAGTTGCTGGTCTAAACGCCTACGCCACTCTAAAACTTCCCATGTTCTTGAACCAAGAAGCTACGACCCATGCTAACAGCATCACTCAGCCAACAAATGTTTCTCCAAAGTCAGAAAGAACAGACATGTCCGACTTTGCAAGGTACATGGTACGCCGAGAACTCACCAACACCGGTCTCACAAGGTTCAACGACCAGCCCGAGAATTACAGAGGTTGAAAATGTCCCTTTAAAGCCACAATTGGTGACCTTGGCATCACTGCTGCTGAAGAGCTGGATCTGCTAATCAGATGGCTTGGACCTCAATCCACATAGTGGGTCAAGAGGCTCAGATCCGTCCACATCAGTAATCCAGCAGCTGGTCTCATGGCTGCATGGGAAAGACTAGAACATAGCTTTGGCAGTCTTGAACCCTTAGAGAATGCATTGTTTAAGCATCTACAGGATTTCCCCCAAATATCTGGCAAAGGATAGTTCAAAATTCCTAGAGCTCAGCGACCTGCTCCTAGACCTCCAATTAGCCAAGGCAGACACGCAATCTGCCTGGCCACCGCTCGGGGTGTTAACCCAATAGTTTCTAAGCTGCCATACAATATACACGAGAAGTGGACCACTATTGGATCAAAATACAAAAGAGCCAATCAAGCCTCTTTTCCTCCATTTTCCTACTTCCGTAAATTTATCAAGGATATCGCAGAGCGTAAGACTGACCCAAGCTTTTCCTATGTAGAACCCAGTGGACCTGGTCCAACCCGTCCTAAGTATGAGGGCCACGTTCTAACCTGAAAAGCCAAGGAGGCCCAGTGTCAGCGAAAATGACTGACATCCTTCCCACACCTACAACTGTTATGAATGAGTCACCGGAGAAGGAGAAAACAAAAATACAAGCTAAGTCCAGAAAACCGGAGAGGTTGGTAGCTATCGGATTGCAGACCCCTGATCCTATACACCACAACTAACAGTAGCCGTGGGGGGTTCCTACGGTGCCCTAGACCCCTCGTCACAGCCGGAGAACTACATAAGCCTAAAGAAGGAAAGGGGAAATCTAAACTGCCCCAGAGCAGACCCCAAAGCAATAGACAGTCCCCAACATGTATTGTCGGTGAAAAACAGATGAAAACACAAACACAGACAGAAAGACAGGATGAGCAAACGATGGGGCCCAACTAACTAGATAGGACAGGACAGAAAAGATGCTGGCTGCAATCCGCTAAAAACCCTACCAAAAATGTCCCAACCGTCTGATAGGGAAAAAGGCCCTGAAGTCGCTAGACTTCAAAATCACTATATCAGCACTCAGGTATATTCTGAAAACAGAGCAAAGAGATCAACTGATCAGAGACAAAAATGGAATTCAGCCAGTCCCAACCAGGACTGGCTGAACACAAACACTAAGGAAACCAGACAAAATCTCATGGAATAATAGCAGGGCAAAAACTTAGCTTTTAGTAGACAGGAACTAAGCTGGATGCAAGAGCTCAGAGCAGAAAGGATCACCAGCAGCCCTGCAGGGCGTCGGCTGCCTTATATCCACTCAGAAATTCCAGATGTCCAATCACACTTCACCTGTTCAGATGACAGGCTCTTCCCATCCCAATCAATTTCACTACCTCTCTTCACCAGCAGAGGGAGTTCATCAGACATCAAAGGTGAAGGGGAGAATGAACTCACAACATACAACAGCTCCAGACAAGAGCAACACAGGGGACAAGGTTCAAGATCCCAATCGTATGTGTCCCATTCATAAGAAGCCACATCCCCTAAAGAAGTGCATTGGCTTCAGAAAGAAACAGCTCCAGGAGAGCAAAGAACTTCTAAAGACGTTGGTGTATGTTACAGATGTTGTGCTTCTACTGAACACTTTGCTAAGGACTGTAAAATTCCTATTAAGTGTTTGGAGTGTGACAGTGAGGAACACGTGCAAGCACTCCATCCATCCCAACATACCTCTGCTCAGCTCACTCTTTCCATACCCACCACAAGCTATGGCGGGGAGGAAACAGAACAAGCAAGTCCAGACAGTAATGGAATGGACCCTCTTGATGTATGCAATGATATCTATATATACATATACAGTGCCTACAGGCCTTGCACTGATATGTATAGAGCGATGTACACTCCCCTGCCTACCCAACACTGCAACCTATATACTCCGAAATTAGTATATAGGACTGTTAATTTAGCTGGATTTGAGTAGTTTAGGATGGTAGACCCCACACTGACTAATAAATCCTCAAATCTGACTCTATCTCCGCAGCAGCTGTCCCTACACTATCTCAATCCGGAGCTGAATGTGCAGAGCAGGGCGGCTTCCGGTCTCTTATATCCCTGATGATGCTGTGAGGCCAGCCAATCACTGCAAGACCACAACAAAGATGGCTGCGGCGTTACAATGCCTGGCAGACAATCCCTGCATGTTGATTGGGTCTTTAACCACTTCACTACCAAGGGTGGTTTGCACGTTTACTCCCGGGCCAATTTTTACAATTCTGACCACTGTCCATTTATGAGGTAATAACTCTGAAACGCTTCCATGGATCCCGGTTATTCTGACATTGTTTCTCGTGACATATTGTACTTTATGTTAGTGGTAAAATTTCATTCAAATAACTTGCGTTTATTTGTGAAAAAAATGGAAATTTGGCGAAAATTTTTAAAATTTCGCAATTTTCCAAATTTGAATTTTTATGCCCTTAAATCACAGAGATACAGCACACAAAAAACTTGATAAGTAACATTTCCCACATGTTTACTTTACATCTGCACAATTTTGGAACCAAAATTTTTTTTTCTTAGGAAGTTACAAGGGTTAAAAATTGACCAGCGATTTCTAATTTTTGCAACACCATTTTATTTTTACTGACCACATCACATTTGAAGCCACTTTGAGGGGTCTATATGATAGAAAATACCCAAAAGTGACACCATTCTAAAAACTGCACCCCTTAAGGTGCTCAAAACCATATTCAAGAAGTTTATTAACCCTTTAGGTGCATCACGGGAATTTTTTGAATATTTAAAACAAAATGAACATTTAACTTTTTTTCACAAAAAAAATAATTCAGGTTCAATTTTTTTTATTTCACCAAGGGTAACAGGAGAAATTGGACTGCAAAAGTTATTGTGCAATTTGTCCTGAGTACGCTGATACCTGATATGTGGGGGGGAACCACTGTTTCGACGCATGGCAGAGCTCAGAAGGGAAGGAGCGCCGTTTGAGTTTTTCAATGCAAAATTGGCTGGAATTTAGATCGGATGCCATGTCGCATTTAGAGAGTCCCTGATGTACCTAAACAGTGGAAACCCCCCACAAGTGACCACATTTTGGAAACTAGACCCCCCAAGGAACTTATATAGATATGTGGTGAGAACTTTGAACCAACAAGGGCTTCACAGAAGTTTATAACGTACAGCGGTACAATTAAAAAATCATATTTTTTCCACAAAAATGATCTTTTCACCCCCAATTCTTATTTTTCCAAGGGTAACAGGACCCTAAAAGTTATTGTGCAATTTGTCCTGAGTACGCTGACACCCCAAATGTGGGGGTAAACCACTATTTGGACACATGGCAGAGCTCGGAAGGGAAGCAGCGCCATTTGACGTTTTTGGCTGGAATTGAGATCGGACACCATGTCGCGATTGGAAAGCCCCTGATGTACCAAAACAGTGGAAACCCCCCACAAATAACACAATTTTGGAAACTAGACCCCCCAAGGAACTTATCTAGAGGTGTGGTGAGAACTTTGAACCCCCCAGTGTTTCACAGAAGTTTATAGCGCCTGGGCGTGAAAATAAAAAAAAATCGTATTTTTTCCACAAACATGATCTTTTAGTCACCAATTTTTTTATTTTCCCAATGGTACCAGAAGAAATTGGACCCCAAAAGTAGTTGTCCAATTTGTCCTGAGTACGCTGATACCTCATATGTGGGAGAAAACTACTGTATGGGCACACGTTGGGGCTCGGAAGGGAAGTAGTGACGTTTTGGACTGCAGACTTTGATGGAATGGTCTGTGGGTGTCATGTTGCTTTTGGAGAGGCCCTGATGTACCTAAACAGTGGAAACCCCCCACAAGTGACCCCATTTTGGAAACTAGATCCCCTAAGGAACTTATCTAGATGTGTGGTGAGCACTTTGAACCCCCAAGGGCTTCACAGAAGTTTATAATGCCCGGGCATGAAAATAAAAAAATCATATTTTTTCCACAAACATGATCAATTAGTCCCCAATTTTTTTATTTTTCCAAGGGTACCAGGAGAAATTGGACCCCAAAAGTTGATGTACAATTTTTCCTGAGTACGCTGATACCTCATATGTGGGAGAAAACTACTGTATGGGCACACGTCGAGGCTCGGAAGGGAAATAGTGACGTTTTGGAATGCAGACTTTGATGGAATGGTCGGCGGGTGTCATGTTGCTTTTGGAGAGCCCCTGATGTACCTAAACTAATGAAACTCCCCACAAATGACCCCATTTTGGAAACTAGACCCCCCACGGAACTTATCTAGATGTGTGGTGAGCACTTTGAACCCCCAAGTGATTCACAGAAGTTTATAACGCCCCGGCATGAAAATAAAAAAATCATTTTTTTCCACAAAAATGATATTTTTGCCCCCAATTTTTTATTTTCCTAAGGGTAACAGGAGAAATTGGACCCCAAAAGTTGTTTTGCAATTTGTCCTGAGTGGGCTGATACCCCATATGTGGGGGTAAAACACTGTTTGGACGCATGGCAGAGCTTGGAAGGGAAGGAGCACCATTTGACTTTTCAACGCAGAATTAGCCGGAATTGAGATCCGACGCCATGTTGCATTTGGAGAGCACCTGATGTGCCCAAACAGTGGAAACCCCCAATTCTAACTCCAACCCTAACCCTTACCCCAATCTCAGCCCTAACCCTAGCCCTAACGGGAAAATGGAAATAAATACATTTTCTTTTAATTTTATTATTTTTCTCTAACTAAGGGGGTGATAATGGGGGGGTTTGATTTACTATTTATGGCGGGTTTTTATGTTTGGCAGCTGTCATATGCTAAGGCTTTGTGCCCACGATGCGATTTTTAAGCGTTTTTGCCGCGATTTTCAGCGCGAAAACGCTGCGAAAACGTTTAAAAATCGTGTACAGAACTCCCCCATGCATTCCTATGGCATTCCGCACATGCTGTGCTAATGCTGCGCTTTTTTCCGTGGCGGAAACGCATCACGGAAAAAATCGCAGCATGATCATTCTTTTGTGCGGAATCGCAAAGAATTGCCGCGATTCCGCACCCATAGGAATGCATGAGAATCGCTTACTTCCCGCACGTGGCTATGCCCACCATGCGGGAAGTTAAGCGTCTCATGTGCGGTTGGTACCCACGGTGTGGAGGAGAGGAGACTGTCCTCCAGGCCCTGGGTACCATACCCCTGTAAAAAAAAGAATAAAAAATAAAAAAATCGGGGTATATTTACCTTCCAACGTCCCGCGCTGCATTCCCAGCCTAAGCGTTCCCAATAATGCCTTGCGGCAAGGTCCTGTGATGACGTAGTCTCGCGTGACTCAAGCAGTCTCGCGAGATCGCTATAGTAATGCGAGACCAACGTCATCACAGGTCTCGCAAGGCATCGCTGGGAACGCTGATGCCCGGGATGGCAGTGCGGGACGTCGGAAGGTAAATATACCCCAATTTTTTATTTTTTTATCATTTTTCACATTCTATCTTTTACTATTGAGGCCGCATAGGCAGTCTCAATAGTAAAAATCTGCTCACACTTGTCAAACACTATGTTTGACGAGTGTGACCAACCTGTCAATCATTTTCCAAGCGATGCTTCAAATTGCTTGGAAAGTGCTTGAGAAAATCGCGGCAAAATCGCAAACAGAATCGCGGTAAAATCGCGGTGAAATCGCACGGAAAAAAACGCACGATTTCTGGGAAGAAGTCCGGTTTTCAGTGTGCGTTTTAACACGCAACGTGGGCACATAGCCTAAAAGACGCTTTTTATTGTAAAAATAGTTTTTGCATCACCACGTATTGAGAGCTATAATTTTTCCATATTTTGACCCACTGAGTCATGTGAGGTCTTATTTTTTGCGGGACGAGTTGACGTTTTTATTGGTATCATTTTCGGGCACGTGACATTTTTTGATCGCTTTTTATTCCGATTTTTGGGACGCAGAATGAACAAAAACCAGCATTTCATGAATTTCTTTTGGGGGGTACGTTTACACCGTTCCGCGTGCGGTAAAACTGATAAAGCAGTTTTATTCTTTGGGTCGGTACGGTTACAGCGATTCCTCATTTATGTATTTTTTTATGTTTTGGCGCTTTTATGCAATGAAGACTCTTTTATATAAAAAATAATTATTTTTGCATCGCTTTATTCTGCGAATTATAACTTTTTTACTTTTTCGCTGATGACACTGTATGGTGACTCATTTTTTGCGGGACAAGATGATGTTTTCAGCGGTACCATGGATATTTATATGCGTCTTTTTGATCGCACGTTATTGCACTTTTTGTTCGGTGGTATGATAATAAATCATTTTTTGCTTCGTTTTTAATTTTTAATTTTTAAGGGGTTCGCTAAAGGGTTAACTAATGGGACAGTTTTATAGGGCGGGTCTTTACGGACGCGGCGATCCCAAATATGTGTACTTTTATTGTTTTTTTTACTATTTCCAAAAAATGAATTTATTTGGGAATATATTTTTTTTCTAATTTATTTAGCGATTTTTTAAAAATTATTTTTACACTTTTTAAATTTTTTTTTAACTTTATTAGGTTGTCCCGGGGGGACATCACTGTCCTGTGACAGATCGCTGATCTGTCACATCACAGATCACTGTGACAGATCAGCAATCTGTCATAGGCATAGATGCAGACTTCCTCATGCCTGCGCTTTGCAGGCACTGAGGAAGTCAGCTCCCTACAGGCCCCCGAAGGTCCCCGTCGCCATCTTGGATCCGGGGACCTGTAGGGAAAGAGACCCCCGCAGCAGCGCTGCACATTGCTCTGCTGTGGGGGGCTCAGGGAAGCACGGAGGGAGCCCCCTCCCTGCCGATGCTTCCCTTTAACCCCCGGTAGACCACGATCGTTTTTGATCGCGGTGTGCAAGAGGTTAACGTGTCGGGGGCGGTCCGTGACCACCCCTGACACATTGTGCCGGGTGTCAGCTGTGATAATCATATTCATAATCATGCATATGGCCTCACTATGGGTCTGAGTATATCATCCCGGTACCTAATGGCAGTCAGGGTACATCTGGCTAGCACACGGAGGGCTATGTGGTGCTCCAAAGAAATGCCATTCCAAACCATTACTGACCCATTGCCAAACCGGTCATGCTGGAGAACGTTGCAGGCAGTAGATGGCTCTCTACAATGCCTCCAGACTCTGTCACATCTGCCACATGTGTTCAATGTGAACTTGCTTTCATCCGTGAAGAGCACAGCGTGCCAATGTCGAATCGGCCAATCTTGGTGTTCTCTGGCAAATGCCAATCACCCTGCACGGTGTAGGGCTGTAAGCACAACACCCACCTGTATATCAGGCCCTCATACCACCCTCATGGAGTCTGTTTCTGAAAGTTTGAGCAGACACATGGATATTAGTGGCTGCTTGACGTCATTTTGCAGGTCTCTGTCACTGCTCCTCATGTTCCTCCTTGCGTAAAAGAGGAGTTAGCGGTCATGTTGCTGGGTTGTTGCCTTCCTACAGCCCCACCACATCTTCTGGTGTACTGGCCTGTCTCCTGGTATCTGCTACATACTCTGTACACTGTGCTGACAGACACAGATATCCTTCTTGCCACATCTCAAATTGATGTGTCATCCTGGTTGAGCTGTGCTACCTGAGCAACTTCTGTGGATTATAGACACGACATCATGCTACTGTGCAGTACCTCTAGGGGTGAGAGCAATGACAAAATGCAAAAGTGACCAAAGCAACAGCCAAGAAGGATGAGAGTAGATAAATGGTCAGTGATCACCCCCTGCAGAATCACTGCTTTATAGTTGTTTTCTTGCTAATTTCCTATCATTTCCACATTTTGTCTGTTCCATTTGCACAACAACAAGAGAAAATAATTCACAATTTGTGTTGCTTCACAACTGGACAGGTTGATTTAGCAGAAATGTGATTGACTTGACGTTACATTGTATTGTTTAAGTGTTTATTTTATTTTTTTGAGCAGTGCAACAAAAGGGTAACAATGTTTTGAAGTTTTGACTTTCAGGTTTCATATCTCATCATCAACTATTGCGCCGAACATGAGACTACCATCACTTTATAGACAATCATCTTTGCTATCTCATGCAAAAATTTGACGTGACTTGCAACTATTTAGAATATATTTAGTTATGCAGATTCTATTCATGTCACTATATTGTTACTATTTTAATCCTAAAAATTTACATTTTAATTTTTATTATTTTGTCAGTATTTTGTAAATCCACCTTTGGCTTTCAAGACTGCCTGAATCCTTCTGGTCATGATCTCAGTCAGAATCAAACACGTCTCAACCAAACTCTTCTTCACGTTCCCAAAGTTAGTGCAAACTGGTCAACTCACTTGGGTATGTAATACAGTGTTTTTCTTCAACTCTACCCACAAGTGTTCGATTGAGTTGAAATCTGGGGACTGTGGAGGCCAATCCACCAGCTCTACTTAATTGTCATTGAACCATTTATTCGTCAATCTCGACGTATGCTTCAGGTCGCTGTCGTGCTGGATCACCATGTCATCCTTTTCATACCCATAGTACTTGAGAGTAAGAAGTAATTTGTCTTATAAGATATAATGGCATGTAAAAGTTTTGGCACCCCTATTCTTACATATAGCTCAGCATTTAGGTCTCATTATTGCAAAGCATACAAGCCACCTCTACTGCCATGTTTGTCATGCTAGAAATGGTAGACCTTGTGATGAGTTAACTTGTTGACTCTGACATTTTGTCTGGATATCCACCTCTTGGATTTTCAATGAATGGAAGGGCTTAATTTTGTATTCTTCCAACTGTCATGGCACTCACATTTTCTTGTCCGGGAGACCGCTATTGATGAGCTACCATTACTAACCATCTTGGCTATCTCATACAAAAACTTGACTTGCAACTATTTATCATATGATTAGTTACACAGATTCTTGTCATGTCATTGCATTGATACTGTTTTGCTCCTGGTGGTGGAAAATTATTTTTCTCTTGTCTACTACAAATTACAACCTATTCTCACATGCTCTAAGGCTGTGTTCACACACAGTGTTTTTTTTCGCGTTTTTCCCGTGGATGTACCAAAAAATCAGCTCAAAAAACGCATAAAAGACGCTTCCCATTCATTTTAATGCATTTTGCACTTTTTGTGCAGATTGATGCGTTTTTTACCGCGATAAAACGCTTTGTGGTAAAAAAATGCAGCATGCTCATTAATTTTGCGGTAAATTCTGTATTTCTGGCTATTTTCTATGTGTCTGGGGACGCGCGGAAGAAATCGTGGCAAGAATGCGCAGAAAAAAAGCGCGTTTTCTGGGAAGGAGTCCTGTTTTTATGCAGAAATTTTCTGCATACGTATGCACATAACCTAATAGCTCAGTGTGTTATTAGGTTGATCTCATAGATTGTAAGCTTGTGAGCAGGGCCCTCATTCCTCTTGGTATCTGTTGATTTATGTGATTATTGCTATGTTGTAATGTGTTTTATTGTCTCTACAATTTCCCTCTAAAAATGTAAAGTGCTGCGGAATATGTTGGCGCTATGGAAATAAAATTTTTATTATTATTATTTCCAAGTGAAAGGTCACTGGTTTGAATCAAGGAGCAGCCTTGAAGACAATTTCAACCAGCTCATCGATAGTGGTCTCTCAGCCAAGAAAATTGCCAAACTGCATCAGGGGAAGAGTCTTGAGGAGATCATTTGCATATTCCCAGTGCCTTCCTGGGATAAGTGAAGAGTCTCCGCGAGCTCAACGATCACTGGGTTTTGGCCGTTGCAGCTGAAATCGGAAAACCAGGCTCATCTTTCATCGTTTTTAAGAAATCTCAAGATGGAAGAGGCCAGGAGCCATTTGGTGAGCTGCATTTCTTGCTACATGTTCACAGATTTACCAGTGGAAAAGCCAAACTTCACATGCCACAAATGCAAGCTTGTGTCCCTGCTGGAGGAAAAGTTGCAAAATCTCGAAGAGAGGTTAGCTACGTTGAAGATCATTAAGGAAGGTGAAGAGTTCTTGGACAGAGCAGAATTATCTCTTCATGTTACAGAAAGAGAAGACATTCGAAGTGCACCTGAAGAAACAGAGGAATGGAGACATGTGACCCAGAGAAGCAGGAGGATCAGGAGGCAGTCAGCACCCATACTTCTCAGAAACCAGTACCAGGCTCTCACGCAGGAAAACGATGAAGAAATACATCAGGATAAGACTTTGCCAACAAACAGCAACCTTGTATGCCTTCAGAGTCCTGGATGGAGAAAGAAAAATGTTGTGAAGAACAAACGGAGAGTGGTGGTCATGGGGGATTCCCTGTTGAGAGGAACAGAGGCCGCTATCTGCAGACCGGATATAACTTCAAGAGACATGTGCTGTCTTCCAGGTGCAAAAATTAAAGATGTGTCTGACAGGATATCAGGACTCTTCAGACCTACAGATGACTACCCATTCCTGCTACTACACGTGGGGACAAATGACACCGCAAGAAACGACCTGGAAACCATCTGCAGAGA
Organism: Dendrobates tinctorius; assembly: GCF_039654945.1. Classification (NCBI taxonomy): domain Eukaryota; kingdom Metazoa; phylum Chordata; class Amphibia; order Anura; family Dendrobatidae; genus Dendrobates; species Dendrobates tinctorius. The sequence continues at coordinate 92,198,471 of NW_027361696.1, read as the reverse complement.
GTTTGAAGACTTAGGCAAGAAAGTGAAAGAACTGGGAGCGCAGGTGGTCTTCTCTTCCATCCTCCCAGTGGATGGCCATGGAACAAGGAGGTGGAATAAGATTCTGCAGGTGAACAACTGGCTACGTCGATGGTGCCGTCAGCAACGATTTGGATTTCTGGATCACGGAGTGAACTACTTATACGATGGACTACTTGCTAGAGATGGGGTGCACCTTACGAAGACTGGAAAGCATGTATTTGGAAGTCGCCTTGCTACACTTGTATGGAGAGCTTTAAACTAGAACAACATGGGAAGGGAAGCAAAAGACCAGAAAAAGCCATACATCTGACAAATGCTATTGAGAACTCTGCTATTAGAAGTGGAAAGGAAGAACAAAGACGAAAGAATCTAATTAATAAAAATATTGGAGAAAGAGAAACCAATCACAAACTAAAGTGTTTCTATACTAATGCACAAAGCATGGGCAACAAACAAGGAGAATTGGAACTACTAACACAGGAAAAGAAATATGATGTCATTGGAATCACTGAAACTTGGTGGGACAATACACATGATTGGAATACAAGACTAGAAGGATACAACTTATTTGCAAGAAACAGACTTGATAAACGAGGAGGGGGTGTCGCATTGTATGCTAGAAACGTGTATATCTGCACAGAGATTGAAGCTTCAGAGACTGGGAGTTCTGTGGAAACTGTTTGGGTAAGAATACAAGGACAGAACAATGGAAAGGACACCATTGTAGGCATTTACTACAGGCCGCCTGTGCAAGCTGAAGATATGGATGAACTCTTTATGCATCAAATGGCCAAGTTCTCCAAAAAATATGACATAGTTGTCATGGGAGATTTCAACTATCCAGACATTTGTTGGGAATCTCTCTCAGGCAAAACTAACAGGTCAAGGAAATTCTTATCCTCTCTTGCTGACAACTTTATCTTCCAAAAGGTAGGGGAGAAAACAAGGGGAACTGCTACCTTGGATCTAATCCTTATAAACAGGGAGGAAATGGTTGAGGAGGTAAAAGTGGCTGGGACCCTAGGAGGTAGCGACCATGCTATTTTAGAATTTTGGATAACTAGAGGCGGAAGACCTGTGAAGACTCAGACGTCAAGGTTAGATTTCAGAAAGGCAGATTTTAAGGGATTCAGAAAGAGAATTGGAGGGATCCAATGGCTGGATATCCTTAAAGGCAAAAATGTCCAGGAAGGATGGGAAATCTTGAAAAATGAAATTCTCAAAGCACAGTTGTTAACAATTCCGAAAAGAGGGAAGAATAGGAAGCATTTAAGGAAACCAGGATGGATGAACACAGAACTTAAGCACATGCTAAAAAGGAAGAAAAAAATGTTTATAAAATGGAAAGAGGGAGGCATATCTAAAGAAGAATATAATGCTGTCTGCAGAACCTGCAGGGCACAAATCAGATTATCTAAAGCTGAAAATGAATTGAGGCTTGCAAGGGATGTCAAAAGCAATAATAAAGGATTTTGGGGATATGTCAAAAGTAAAAGAAAAGTCAAAGATGCTATAGGATTTTTACAGGATGAAAATGATGAAATGGTAAGACAGGATGTTGAGAAGGCTGAACTTTTAAATTCCTATTTTGCATCTGTTTTCTCTAAGAAAGGAAATGTAACATCAACTGTTCTTCACTGTCCTATTAAGGGAATAGAAGAATCCAGGATATCTATAAACAGAAAGATAGTGAGGAAACACTTAGCTAACCTAAATGAATTCAAGTCTCCAGGTCCAGATGAATTACACCCCAGAGTACTGAAGGAGATAGCAGAAGAAATTTTTGAACCCCTCTCCATAATCTTTGAAAATTCTTGGAGAACAGGAGAAGTGCCAGAAGACTGGAGAAGAGCAAATGTTGTTCCTATCTTCAAAAAGGGGAAGAAGGTGGACCCAGGCAACTATAGGCCGGTGAGTCTGACTTCTATACCAGGAAAGATCTTTGAACAAATTATTAAACAACATGTATGTCAATACCTGGATAAGAATGAAGTGATTAAACAGAGTCAGCATGGGTTTGTAACTAATAAGTCATGTCAGACTAACTTAATTTCCTTCTATGACGGTATCACTGATTGGGTGGATCAAGGAAATGCTGTAGATATAGTATATCTTGACTTCAGCAAAGCATTTGACAAAGTCTCTCATACAATCCTTATTGAAAAAATGACTAAGTATGGAATGGACAAGGCAACTGTTAGGTGGATTCATAACTGGCTTAGTGATCGGACTCAAAGAGTGGTCGTAAATGGCTGCACATCCAGTTGGAAGAATGTCTCAAGTGGGGTACCACAGGGCTCTGTCCTGGGCCCTGTATTGTTCAACATCTTTATCAATGATTTAGAAGAAGGAATTGAGGGTAAATTGATTAAATTTGCTGATGACACAAAGCTAGGAGGGATAGCTAATACTAGAGAAGAAAGACAGAGGATTCAAAAAGATTTAAATAAACTGGAGAAGTGGGAAGCAACTAACAGAATGGTTTTTAACAGGGAGAAATGCAAAGTACTCCATCTGGGCAATAAAAATGAAAAAAGCATATATAGAATGGGAGGAATAGGGCTAAGTGACAGCACATGTGAAAAAGACTTGGGTATACTAATAGATTACAGACTGAATATGAGTCAACAGTGTGATGCATCAGCAAAAAAGGCAAATGCAATTCTAGGATGTATTAACAGAAGCATACAGTCTAGATCACGTGAAGTCATTATTTCCCTCTACTCCTCTTTGGTCAGACCTCATCTGGAATATTGTGTCCAGTTTTGGGCACCACATTTTAAAAAAGACATCAACAAACTGGAGCAAGTTCAGAAAAGAGCGACCAGAATGGTGACCGCTCTGCAAACCCTGTCTTATGAGGAAAGGTTGCAGGATTTGGGAATGTTTAGTTTGCAAAAGAGAAGACTGAGAGGAGACTTAATAGCTGTCTACAAATATCTAAAGGGCTGTCACATTGTAGAAGGATCAACTTTATTCTCATTTGCACAAGGAAAGACTAGAAGCAATGGGATGAAACTGAATGGGAGGAGACACAGATTAGATATTAGAAAAAACTTTTTGACAGTTAGAGTGATCAATGAGTAGAACAGGCTGCCACGAGAAGTGGTGAGTTCTCCTTCAATGGAAGTCTTCAAACAGAGGCTGGACAGACATCTGACTGGGATGATTTAGCGAATCCTGCTTTGAGCAGGGGGTTGGACCAGATGGCCAAGGAGGTCCCTTCCAATTCTATGATTCTATGTGAGTGCCATGACAGTTGTAAGAAAACAAAATGAAATCCATCATCCATCCATTCACAAACCAAGAGTGGGATGTCCACGCAAAATATTGGAGTCAACAAGTCAACCTATCACAAGGTCTATAAGTTTCGGCATGACAAACACAGCAGTGGAGGTGTATCGTACGCTTCATAAAAATGAGATCACAGACGTCCATGCAAGCACTGTACGATTCAACTTACACAAGTCTGGAATGGTGGTCAGAGAAAAGATGAAGAAGCCTTAACTTTAATATTGTCATTAGAAGCATCAGTTCAAATTTGCAAAAAAGGACAAAAAGTGGACAGTATACAATTGAAAGCTGGTGATTTGGAGCAATGAGATCACAAGTTTATAGACTATGCTCTGATGAGTGCAAATGGTTCTGGAAGGAAAAAGAGAAGAAGGTGGTGATGGATTGAGAATATGAAGGAACTGTCAAGTTTGATGGAGGAAGCTTAATGATATGGGGTTGTGGATCATCCCCAGGGCAAGTGGGGAATTCTTACTCAGTCCCGGGCCGGTGTCTTAAAGGGGATGTGTCGCGGTGGCAATGACCCGGTCCGTGGCCCTGGGTGTCCATGTAAAATAGGTGGAATAAAGTTTATGAGTAGATAAGTTTGTGACGTCACCTGTGGTTTCTAGTCAGAGGTGACCAGCGATGCAGTGCAGATCCTCTGGGATAGATGGTGTGATGCAGCAGAGGTGTAATAGCTCTCCACAGGCAGAGCTGTAGTCCCAGGGCAGTTGTAGTAAATGTTGAGGTAGATGGTGTAGTGTTTAGGCACAGAGATGTAGCAGTGCTGAAGGGGTTGGCTCAGGAAGAAGGCAATGACACAGCTGAATGCAGTTCCAATGCTTTACTCATGTTTCTGGCATAGACAGGTGCCCGCTTCAGTGCCGTGTTCCTCAGGTGAGGGGCTCAACCAACTCCCAGGCAGATGGAATACACCCTTCCAGCACTCCCTTCCGTGTGCCTTTTCTGAACGTCTCCTTACTAGCGCTAATCTGAAGTACTTGTAGTTATGAATTATCTCAAGTTACTCAGAACTCCACTCGTATGACAGGCAGCTGTAGCCTATTTCGGGGACTCCTTATAATCATGTCCCAGCTCACACACGTTGCTACTGTGTCATCGAGTCTTAGGTGGGAATAAAGTGGTCACAACTTCTATTCCTCCGGTTTCTGCTGTAGGATCATTAGTATCACACACAGCTTCGGACACCAACGCCCAGCCTTTGGTGCATAAACTTAGGAATGAGCTCTGCTCTAGCTCCAATCCCAGTTCTCTCCTCCTCACGTTCTGTTCTTTTCTTTCTTCTGAAGAACTGATCTTTCTCTTTCCCTTCTTTGCCAGCAGCTCCAGCTCACAGGAGGTTGCTGCATCTACGTCCTTTCACTCCATCCCTCTCTGGGGATCTGACCTAACTTCCTGTCAGCTTTCCCCTCTTTGGTGCAATCTGAGCGCCACCCACCTCCCAGCACCCTTCATGAACCAAGCAGGGGCCACAGAGGGTGCTCTGCTGTTCTAAGGTTTCCGTGCTGGGTGCAGGTGCTGGAGTCTGGTCAGGTGTTTCCATCTTACCTGTTAGTGAGGCACCACACCTCAGGAGGAGGTGCAGTACCTGTGTGGCGACTGAACCCTCATGGGTGCCACAGTTGTTTCACAGCCAAAGGCATAGGATACTTGACCAGGATTAGTTGTGATCTCAATGCTGAGCTATATGTGATTATCCTACAAGATGAGTTACTTTTACACTAGAGTACTATTGGTATGAAATGGACGACCTAGTGTTCCATCAGGACAACGACCTGAAGCAAGCGTCGAGATTGACAAAGAAATGGTTCAATGACAGTGTAGAGTAGAGGAGCTGAATTTGCCCCCAGAGTCCCCATAGCTCAAGTCAATTGAACACTTGTGAGAAGACTTAAAGAAAAAGCTGTTTACATACCCAAGTGAGTCGACCAGTATACATCAAATTTGGGAATGTGTAGAAGAGACCTGAGATCAAATTTTTATCGAGACATGCTTGAATCTGACCAAGAGCATGCCCAGAAGGATTCAGGCAGTGTGAAAAGCCAAAGATGGATTTACAAAATAATAAAAATTGAACTTCAGATTTTTTAGGAGCAAAACTGTAACAATATTGTGATATGATAAGAATCTGGATAACTAATCACATGCTAAATAGTTAAAAGTCAAATGTATGTAAGAGACAGCCAAGATGATTGTCTATAAAATGATGGCATGCTCACTTTCGAAGGTGAAGTGGATGGTGAGTTATGGAGCCTGAAATTCAAAAGTTCAAAACATTGTTACCCTTTTGCTCATCAGTGTCTATATGTGCGTGTGTGCCTGTATGTGCTCTGTGTATTCATACGTGTGTGCTGTTTGTATACATATGTGGGTGAGTGCTCGGTGTATATATGTGTGTGTATACATACATTATGTGTGCGTAACTTGCAGTGTGTGTATCACATGCAGTCTATATGTAGGATCCACATTTATAAATAGTGCATAAGTGATTATATGGGTGTAAACATTTCAGCAATCGCCCAATGAGCAAGCAGAATGCTGCTCATTCATCAGATGATTGGATAGTTTATTGTGGAACAAAACTCAATGTTCTCAGCAGCACATGATGCAAACTGAAGAAGTGCTGCTGATAACATGATACTGTTAGGGGACAGATTTGCCTTGTGGGGGGAGCCAGATATTGCAGAGGGATCAGCTGGGACATGTAGTTCCACTGTCAGCAGATTTTAATGTTATGGTTGCTGAAGTAGGTGACTGGACCCCGAAACACTTCCCTCTTGTCCACAACAATTGTCAGTAGTGGGAGGTGGCACTTATGGTATAAGACACGCGGAAGCGCACTTGTAGAGATGGTGTCTGGGTGCAGGTGTTGGAGCGTCTGTGATGTTCCTGCAATCTTAAGCAGTCAGACACATGTGAGAGCTTGTCAATGTAACACTTTGCTGAAGCAGAAAACATGGTAGTTAGAGTTGAGTGACTTTTGGTTTTTTATGGTCGAGTTTCGTTTCGTGAAACCCGACTTTTCCAAAAGTCGGGTCGAGCAAGATCGGCCGATTATAGGGAAAAGTCGGGGTCGTCCCGAAACACGAAACCCAATGTAAGTCAATGGGGAATAAAAGTCGGCAGTGAGAGGAGGACAGGAAACACACCTACAGTGCTCATTTGAATGCCAAAAGCATCAATTCTTCTTACTTAAGCTGGTCAACCTTAGTTAACTTCATAATACAAGTTACGCACTGAAAAATGGGGGTTATTTGGCTAAAGTTGTGGGGGGGTAGGACTGGCTCCAGGTTTTCATGTGCCCTGGGCGAAAGAGCGCCCCTTTAACACATAATACCACAACTCATCATGCTCCGATACGGCAGAGAAATAGCGGTATAGTACAATGAAAAATACTTCACTTTTTACATCTCATGACGAGGCCCATCTATTTCTCCATACAGAATCATTGGTCCCATATAATGTTTGAAACAGTATATGATGATCTCCACATAATGCTACAGTATATGTTGGTCCCCATGGATGAAGCTCCACTGTCTTATGGGCCCAAATAATGCTCCAAACATAATGGGCCCCATTTCTAATGCTCTAGTGTATAATGGGCCCTGTAAATGCTGCTCCAGTGTCTGATGTCAACCTTTGGAATGTTCCAGTGTATGGTGGGCCCCATCTATCATTCTCCAGAGTATAGTGCTCCCCAAAAATTGCTGTCCCAACATTGAAAACAATCAAATAAGTCTCCTCGCTAGGGAATCCCTGTACTAGTCTGGACTCCTCGTCGTCCCCATCTTCCATCTCACTGCAAAGTATTTCAACCTTGCAAGTGCTGTGATCCTGAGAAAGCAGGGGGGCCCACTCGTTGGCGACGGCACTGGCACAGGGCCCCTGATAGTACGGTGGTGTGTCTGATGGCGGGTGGGCCGAACCTGCACTTTCATCTGCAGCTTCCTGTTTGTCACCGTGTAAGATGGAACTGTATATGGGAAGGGTAACCTGAGTTTCATCAGGGTCAGATTCAGGCCGGGTAGCGTGCGAGGGGATTGTAGTGGTCTGGGTCAATGTACCAGCAGATTCATCGAGCAGTGGCTGGGCATCAGTGCACTTGTGTCGCCCCCAGGAGTACGGTCGCCACAGTGGCATTACCTTCCTCCTAGGGAGTGTGATGTCATGCTTGGGAGCAACGAAGGATCTCTCTAGCAGGTTAAATGATTGGGCGGCATTATTCCCACGAGTCATGACCCTCCAAACAGCGTTCATGAAGGCAAAGTGTTTGTTTTACGTGGGCAGTATGGTTGCAAAGCTGAACCTTAAAGGAATGTCCAGAAGGGCACCACCAGGAGTGGAGCCTACGGAGTAATTTGACTCAACACGGGCAACCTCAACCATGCCAGCTACAAAACAGATGCACACATTGCAAGCTTAATTCCGTTAACGAACGAGACTCCGTCATGCCCCGCGGTCCGAGTCTGGCTTACTAGAGGGACACGTGAGGCTCTGGCACATGAGATTGGCCAATAACTGGTGTGTCATGCCGTTACATGTCCGTGGCTGCATGTGCGCTACACTGAAAAGGCCAGCGTTTGTCGCTTACAGGTGCAGATAACCCGCTGAACAACGTTAGTGATGGGGATCACTGATTACAATTATTACTCGCGAACGATGATTTCCCAGTAAGTGCAGGTCAACCGCAGTTCCGGAATTAGGCCTAACCGTCATTACTGAAAAAAATGAAAAACTTACGTGTGCAAACCACAGGTGCTGTAGCTTGCTTAACAGCTCGCCAGCCGTTCTCACACCCAGTATGGGTTACACGTGATTGCACAAAGGTGAGAAAGGGTACCGTATCCCCGGATAACATGTAGGGATAGGGTACACATTCAAAAGATATGTCTATACATCAGGAGGCAGGCTCAGACGGTGTTAGGCCCAGTATGGCTTGCAAGTGATTGCACAAAGATGAGAAAGGGTACTGTATCCCCGGATAACATGTATGGATAGCGTACACATTCAAAAGATATGTCTATACATCAGGAGGCAGGCTCAGACGGTGTCAGGCACAGTATGGATTTGACGGCCCAGACTACACAGCGGAGGAGCAGGGAGAGGTAAAGATTGCAAGTGCTGGGGCCCTGCCCAAGCAACGGGGGCCCACTCATGGGCGTCGGTACTGGCACTGGGCCCCTCATAGTACGGCGGTGTGTCTGACGGCGGGTGTGCACCACCACCGTCAGAGACACTTGATTGCACTATGAGGGACCCTGTGCCAGTGCCCGCGCCCAAGAGTCGGCCTACCCACCTGTCCAGGGCAACGGCACTCGCACGGTGTCGTGCGCTAGGTGGTGACCCCGGCCATGGGGGGGGGAGGCTGCACAGTTAGGGAGTTTTAGAAAGTGGCATATGTTGATGTTGGACATTCAGCTGATGCAAAAGGCGAAATAGGTCAAGTCCCAGGAAGAGGTGGACCAAAGCAAGCCATTTTTCTGTCACCCTATGTGTCATCAGGGGAAGGTGGGACAAAATCCTTGGAAACCCATGCGTGGTTCATTTTAATGAAGGTTAGATCATCCACATTTTGGGTTGACAGACGGGTCCTTTTTTCTGTCAGGATTGATCCAGCTGCACTGAAGACTCTTTCCGATAGCACACTTGCAGCTGGGCAAGCGAGCTCCTGTAAGGCATATTGTGCCAATTCAGGCCAGGTGTCCAGTTTAGCAGCACAATAGTCAAAGGGGAATGACCTGTGTGGGAGAACATCGATATGGGAGGAAAAGTAGTTTGTAACCATAGTTGACAACTGCTGTCTCCTGTCACTTTCCATCGATGCTGTATTACCAGTTGTGTGAGCGGTACTTGAAAAATCAGTCCACAACATTGTCATGAAACCCCTGTCTCCAACGCCACTTCTGCTGTGTGCACCATGAACACCTCTGCCAAGCTGCCCCCGGCCCGTACGGCTCGTGTGAGAACCATCACCACTGCTGTGTGCTGGGAATGCCTCAAGCAACCGATTTACCAGAGTTGCTTGTTTATTAGCCAATATTAGGTCAAGGTTCTCCTGTGGCATGATGTTTTGTAATTTGTCTTTATAGCGTGGATCTAGGATGCTGGCCAACCAGTAGTCGTCATCGTTCATCATTTTGGCAATGCGGGGGTCTCTTTTTAGGATCCGCAAGGCATAATCTAACATGTGGGCTAATGTTCCCGGTGTCAATGATGCACTGCGAGTGCTGTTTGGAGGAGCACTTTCTGGCAAATCCACATCCCTCCAGTCACGCACAAACCCTGTACCAGACCTTGCCACGCCAACATTTTCACTTGCCCCACGAGATGCATCCTCCTCCCCTAAGTAATCATCCCCATCATCATCCTCCTCCTCCTCTTCTTCCTCCAACTCGTCCAGGAGAGGTCCCTGAGCAGACAATGGCTGAATGTCATCAAGGATTCCCTCCACCTCTTCCTCCTCGTCAACATTGGCTGCAGACGCCTGCTCCTTAAGGTGCGTCAAAGTTTGCATGAGCAGACGCATAAGTGGGATGCTCATGCTTAGGATGGCGTCGTCTGCGCTTACCAGCCGTGTGCATTCCTCAAAACACTGAAGGACTTTACAGAGGTCTTTCAGCTTCGACCACTGCACACCTGTCAACTCCATGTCTGCTCTCAAAGTGCCTGGCCGTGTATCCTCCCACAAATGCATTATGGCCTGCCTCTGCTCGCACAGCCGCTCCACCATGTGCAGGGTGGAGTTCCACCTTGTTGCAATGTCGATAATGAGGCGGTGGTTGGGAAGGTGGAGCAATCGCTGCAGCTTCTGCATACGAACGGAGTGTACAGGCGACCGGCGGATGTGCGCGCACAGTCTTCGCACCTTCTGGAGCAGGGCTGTTAACTCCGGATAATTTTTGAGGAAGCACTGCACCACCAGGTTCAAGGTGTGAGCCAAGCAAGGTATGTGGCTGAGTTTTGAAAGGGCTATGGCTGCCACAAAATTACGGCCGTTATCACTAACTACCTTGCCTGCCTCAAGATGTACACTGCCCAGCCATGACTCAGTTTGTCGCTTCAAGTACTCGGCCAGCACCTCGGCGGTGTGTCTGTCGCCCAAACACATCATCTGCAACACAGCCTGCTGACGCTTTCCACTAGCTGCTCGATAGGGGGACACCTTGTGTGCAACAGTGGCAGCTGCAGATGGAGTGCTCGTACGACTGCGCTCTGTGGACGAGCTTTCGCTTCTGGAGGAGGAGGAGGAGGAGGGTGGAACGCCTACAGCCAACTGTTTCCTATACCGTGGGCTAGGCAGCACTGTCCCACCACCGCTGTCCCCTGTGGACCCTGCATCCACCACATTAACCCAGTGCGTAGTGATGGACACGTAACGGCCCTGGCCATGCCGACTGGACCATGCATCAGTTGTGAGGTGCACCTTTCCACTCACTGACTGCTTGAGTGCATGGACAATGCGGTCTTTCACATGATGGTGGAGGGCTGGGATGGCTTTGCGAGAGAAGAAGTGGCGACTGGGTAGGTCATAGCGTGGTATTGCATAGGCCATGAGTTCGCGGAAAGCTGCGCTTTCCACCAACCGATAGGGCATCATCTCAAACGAGATTAGTTTGGCAATGTGGGCGTTCAAACCCAGTGTACGCGGATGAGAGACTGAGTACTTTCTTGACCTACTCATAGTGTCTGGGAGGGTGAGCTGGACTTGAGAGCTGCATATGGTAGAAGTAGCGGTGGACAGGGCAGACTGAGAGAGGGTTGATGATGGTGATGGAGTTGGTGTTCTTTCTGATGGCCTAGATTCAGTATTTCGTTGCTATAACAGTGGGATTCCCTGACTGCTGTGGCCTTGCAACGACACCTCAACATTTGCTGCTGTGCTAACCGGTGGGCTTACAGTGGGGGAAACAATGTAGCGTTGCTGACTACCTTCTTTGTGATCAGTTGCACATGTGGCACTTGAGGTTTGGTGTTGTGTCCACGCTTGCAAGTGCATGCTGGTTAAATGTCTAAGCATGCAACTGGTATTCAAATTTTTCAGATTTTTCCCTCGGCTAAAGGTCTTTGCGCACTTCTTACAGATAGCCTTGGCCTGATCATGAGGATTTTGTTCAAAAAAGTGCCACACTGCACTCTTCCTACTTTGGCAGACATTTTGCGGCCTAGCACGCTGTGATGTTTTGACCCTCTGGACAAGCTGTCCAGCAACTCTTTTGATTTTTGGAACGTGTCTTTGGAGTGCTCCGGGCCTGCCAGATAACAGCTGTTGCGATGTTGATGTCTGCTGTGGATGCTCCTCATCTGAGCTATTGGAAGCAGCACCCTCTTCCCCCAATGGATGCCAATCTGGGTCAACAACTGGGTCATCCATCACCTCCTCTTCAATGTCATGTGCACCTTCCTTTGTGTCACCGTGTATGGTGGTATAGTGTGCGGGAAGGGGCACCTGAGTCTCATCAGGGTCAGAATCTGGCTCTGTACACTGCGAGGACAATGTAGTGCTCTGAGTGAATGTACCAGCAGAATCATCTATAAGCGGCTGTGCATCAGTGCACTCCATGTCAGATTCATCTTGGCCTGGGTAATTCACCATTTCACTTGATAATCCAGGCATGGTATGTGAAAACAGCTCCATGGAGTAATCAGTAGTATGGCCTGCGTCATCCTTCAATCTTGGTTGTGGTGAAGGACACAAGGAAAGGTGTGGTTCATGAACATGAGCCTCCAATGACGACTCAGTGTTTTTACTTTTTACAACTTCAGAAGAGGAGGCGATAGAGCTGGAGGCTGAGTCAGCAATGTAAGACAAAACTTTTTCCTGATGCTCTGGCATTAAAAGCGGTTTGCCAACTCCTAGAAAACTAAGCCTTCGAAGCCTTATGGAGCCAGACGATGACGCAGGCTCAACACCTCCTGCATTCGGTCCTATTTTGCTTTTGCCACTACCATCATTTCCACCACCATGGTGTTTACCAGCTGCCAACCCCCGCCCAATTCCACGGCCTCTTCCACCAGCCTTCCTCATTTTTGGTAGAAATGTAGACAAAATCCAACAAACTATATAGTAATGTAAAACAAGGTACAAGGTGTCTATAGGACAGGGGAGATTTAGATTTTCTGCACACACTAGTGGACACTGGACACTTTTGGATTGTGTGAGGCCCACTGAATATCAGAGCGCTATGTCACAGGCTCGATGGCACAGGTGTGAAAAAAGTGACTACAGGATAAGGGAGATTTTTAATTTCTGGGAGATTTTGAATTTCTGCAGACACATGTGGACACTGGACACTTGGATTGTGTGAGGCCCATTGACTATCACAGCGCTATGTCACAGGCTCGATGGCACAGGTGTGAAAAAAGTGACTACAGGATAAGGGAGATTTTGAATTTCTGCAGACACTTGTGGACACTGGACACTTGGATTGTGTGAGGCCCACTGAATATCACAGTGCTATGTCACAGGCTCGATGGCACAGGTGTGAAAAAAGTGACTACAGGATAAGGGAGATTTTGAATTTCTGTGAGATTTTGAATTTCTGCAGACACTTGTGGACACTGGACACTTGGATTGTGTGGGGCCCACTGAATATCACAGTGTTATGTCACAGGCTCGATGGCACAGGTGTGAAAAAAGTGACTACAGAATAAGGGAGATTTTGAATTTCTGTGAGATTTTGAATTTCTGCAGACACTTGTGGACACTGGACACTTGGATTGTGTGAGGCCCACTGAATATCACAGTGCTATGTCACAGGCTCGATGGCACAGGTGTGAAAAAGTGACTACAGGATAAGGGAGATTTTGAATTTCTGCAGACACTTGTGGACACTGGACACTTGGATTGTGTGAGGCCCACTGAATATCACAGCGCTATGTCACAGGCTCGATGGCACAGGTGTGAAAAAAGTGAATACAGGATAAGGGAGATTTTGAATTTCTGCAGACACTTGTGGACACTTGGATTGTGTGAGGCCCACTGAATATCACAGCGCTATGTCACAGGCTCGATGCAGCAGGTGTGAAAAAAGTGACTACAGGATAAGGGAGATTTTGAATTTCTGCAGACACTTGTGGACACTGGACACTTGGATTGTGTGAGGCCCACTGAATATCACAGTGCTATGTCACAGGCTCGATGGCACAGGTGTGAAAAAAGTGACTACAGGATAAGGGAGATTTTGAATTTCTGCAGACACTTGTGGACACTGGACACTTGGATTGTGTGAGGCCCACTGAATATCACAGCGCTATGTCACAGGCTCGATGGCACAGGTGTGAAAAAAGTGACTACAGGATAAGGGAGATTTTGAATTTCTGTGAGATTTTGAATTTCTGCCGACACTTGTGGACACTGGACACTTGGATTGTGTGAGGCCCACTGAATATCACAGTGCTATGTCACAGGCTCGATGGCACAGGTGTGAAAAAAGTGACTACAGGATAAGGGAGATTTTGAATTTCTGTGAGATTTTGAATTTCTGCAGACACTTGTGGACACTGGACACTTGGATTGTGTGAGGCCCACTGAATATTACAGTGCTATGTCACAGGCTCGATGGCACAGGTGTGAAAAAAGTGACTACAGGATAAGGGAGATTTTGAATTTCTGCAGACACTTGTGGACACTGGACACTTGGATTGTGCGAGGCCCACTGAATATCACAGCGCTATGTCACAGGCTCGATGGCACAGGTGTGAAAAAAGTGACTACAGGATAAGGGAGATTTTGACACTTGTGGACACTGGACACTTGGATTGTGTGAGGCCCACTGAATATCACAGCGCTATGTCACAGGCTCGATGGCACAGGTGTGAAAAAAGTGACTACAGGATAAGGGAGATTTTGAATTTCTGCAGACACTTGTGGACACTGGACACTTTTGGATTGTGTGAGGCCCAATGAATATCAGAGCGCTATGTCACAGGCTCGATGCAGCAGGTGTTAAAAAAAGTGACTACAGGATAAGGGAGATTTTGAATTTCTGCAGACACTGGACATTTTTGGATTGTGTGAGGCCCAATGAATATCAGAGCGCTATGTCACAGGCTCGATGCAGCAGGTGTGAAAAAAGTGACTACAGGATAAGGGAGATTTTGAATTTCTGCAGACACTTGTGGACACTGGACACTTTTGGATTGTGTGAGGCCCACTGAATATCAGAGCGCTATGTCACAGGCTCGATGGCACAGGTGTGAAAAAAGTGAATTGTAGAATTGGGCAGAATAGGAATCTCCCTAGAGTGTAGGTCTGTAAGAACGGAACAAGTCCTCCACAGTGACACACAGATAGCTTTACTGTGGCTGTGATAACAGCCGTTACACGGTACTGTGTGAGGAGCGTACACCGCTGTATGGTGTGAATAAATGCACGCTCAGTACCTTAGCAGGACAAAAAAAATTGGGATTGCTTTTAAAAAAGCAGTTTGCAGAGCAGTAGGGAATCAGCAATGCAGCTGTCAGGAAGCCTTAGAAGGCAGCCTAACAACTAACACCGCTGATCCACCACAATATAGCCTCCCCTTGCACTGCACACACAGTGACTGGTGTGTTGCACAGGCAAAATCGCTAGCAGCAGAAGCAGTTTTTTTTTCTTCTTCCCTGCCTAACGCTCTCCCTACAGAATCAGCAACCTCTCCCTATGCTAAGATCGGCAGAAGTAAGATGGCGGTCGGCGTGCACGCCCTTTTATAACCCCTGTGACGCCTATCAAAGCAAGCCAATCACTTGCATGCCCTTCTGAAAGATGGTGGCGACCCCTGCCTATGTCATCACGTTGCCCACAGTGTCCGTGGATCCTGATTGGCTGAAAAAGAGCGCTAAACAAACTTTTGAAACGCGACTTTGGCGCGTAAGTCGCCGACCTCGTGGCCGACGTCATTCTAGGGTCGGGTTTCGTTTCATGAAACCCGACTTTGCCAAAAGTCGGCAACTTTTGAAATTGTTCGACCCGTTTCGCTCAACTCTAATGGTAGTCTCTCATTTAAAGGGAAAGTGCCGCTAGCTCACAGTATAGGTTACATTGCATATGGTAGGTACGAAGGAAGGTGTCTTCTCCTTATGAGGCAGCTTTAGAGTCTCTCAGGGTGGCTGGAGCACATGTTTTTCCACTTGCTACTAGAGGTAATATTATTCAATGTCCAGGAAATACTATACTGATGAAGGGATCTTCACAGGTTGGCTCCCATGGTGACATAAAAGTAGTGTGTAAGTTCTCATGGTTTTGGCCCTACCGTTCCCTATTGCAAGGAGTAGGTCGGCCAAAGTTTGACTTGTGGAAGACACATGGAACTGATTCTTGCTAAAAGTATATAGGAAAAATCAGTATGCAGGAAAACACTTGTTCAACTTCAGCTTTCCTAAATGTTTGAAGCTTCAATCCTTTATGGAGGCGACTGTGTGGAGAATGATGTCCCCTCAGTGTGGACTGGAAGGATTCAGGGAGCAGTGCTGCTTCCTTCCTCTCCCTTGACTAGACAGGACTAGACTGGTTTGTAGCAGCTCACAGGAAGTGTGTGCATTGAGCTAGGAGGCTCCACCCAGCCATTTCTATGGTAGCTTGTTGTGAGGAGATTAGTCACCTAAATTCATATGCATACCTTGACCAGTAGACGGCAGCAAAGCACAATGCACATTTATGAATCCTCAGTGTATGCACATGCAGTGTATTACATCGCCTAACTCACAGTGCCTGAAGTAGTTTGAGATGCAAATCTCATCTTGAGAAAGGAAGAGGACTAGAGCGCTAGTGCCACGTATTGGAAGTAGCAACCCTAAAAGTCAAAATTATTATTATTATTATTTTTATTATTATTTATTGTTATAGCACCACTTATTCCATGGCGCTTTACATGTAAGGAGGGGTATACATAATAAAAACAAGTACAATAATGTTAAACAATTCAAGTCATAACTGGTACAGGAGGAGAGAAGACCCTGCCCACGAAGGCTCACAATCTAAAATTGACTCTTTAACAAGCCTTGTCACATGATAATTAGGATAAAAGTCAAAACCAGAATCTCAGTTTGCGGACACCTGTTTCAGGGTACTGCCCCTCTTCAGTGTGAGATGTAGCACAATGGAACAAATCTACTGCCACACAACAACTGTTTCACTCAGTAGCAGTACACCAGGTACTGTGATACCACAGATTGTCCTATTAGCGATTGTTTGGTCCCCATCGCTCTTCATCAGCCCATGTAAAGAGGCCGGGAAACAAACTCCAAACAACTTCAATATTGTCCATCTTGCTCATTTAATGGTCTTAACCAGGAGCATGTAAATGCAACCAAAATGTTTGAGTGTGATGGTACAATGAGTGTGCATTTAGGATCCCACTTTAAACTTTTGCCAAGGGCCCCACTTTGTCTACAGCCAACCCCAGATAGAGTTAAATTTATGTATACCTTCTCACAGATTTGATTCCTACATGCAAATTTAAGCAACATTCTAAACAGTTGTCATTAAAAATGTTTCAGTTCTACCATTTTACTGCTGCAGAGTGTCTGTAAATCCTTTATCTAGCTGAGTGCTCTTGAAAAAAATGTACAACTCTTTCATTGCTTCTGCTCACTCAGTTCTGATGGCTCTCCTCTCTCACTTTCTTCTCTTAGTGTAAGAAATAGCATCAGGGAAGGGGTTATATACAAATGGCAAAAGTGGAGAGGGGAAAAAGTATTTGCAGTTTCAGGGAGGGCAAAGAAAACAGCCTATAGAAAACACATGAAAATAAGTTCAGGATAGAAGTTGTGCTGATATATGAGCTAATGGAAACAGCAGCATCCTGGATACACATAACCCTTATGTACAAGCTATATTACTGGGTGACAGAAAACTGAAATTTGGATCAAGCAATAACTTCACTTCAGAGGTTTTTAAAAACAAATAAAGGAAATAAGACTGCAACTGAAACTTAGTGACATTTTCTTAATTTTAGTTTATCATCAAAATATGTCAAATTAAATACATGTATATTCATGACAAACATTTCATTATTATTTTAAAATAAAGCAAAATCCAAAGGAATAGGGCCTACATTAATGGCACTTCTATACATCAAAAAATCCAAAACGAATAGAGAAGTGATGCCATAAAATCAATAGCCTTTATTATAACAATCATATAAACATAAAAAAGGAGATACATGTCCAATGCCACCCAATAAGGAAAGTGCATATATTGCCTCATGTCAAACAAACACCTCAGCAGAGCATACAGTACATAGATATGGACATAGTGTAATGGCTGCAAACATGCATAAATGCTCCACTAAATGTTTGTCTGTAAAGCACTCTATAAATGACACAATATCCACACCAGTTAGCACTAATATAATCCCACTGAAAAAATATTTCACAAATAAGTAGTAACCCACAACAATGCTCAAGGTAGAGTGTAACTAATCACTCAGAGTTACTAGAGCTCCATGCATACATAGATGTAAATGAGAAAATGGCTCTCAATATACATGTTATCTAAAAGGTACATAAATTGCAGAGTGCAGCGGTACAGATATATAGGTCTCACACTATGTGCCAAAAAGTCAGAGCATATGTATTGCGGTCTGGTGAATAGTATGTTGACCCTCAAGCCCCAGCTAGGTGTACCTACTTACAGTGCAAAGTGCAGCTGCACAGATATATAAATCCAACACTAAGTGCCAAAAATCAGAGCATATGTAGGGCGGTCTGGTAACCAGTATACTAACCATCAAGCCCCAGCCAGGTCTACCTACTAACAGTAAAGTGCATAGAGCATACACAAAAACATACAACTTTATTGAGCACAGATCCCCGACGCGCGTTTCGCTCTAGCATCGTCTTGGGGGGTGAGGTATTTGATTGACAGGAGGCAATATATGCACTTTCCTTATTGGGTGGCATTGGACATGTATCTCCTTTTAGTGTTTTTATGTTTATATGATTGTTATAATAAAGGCTATTGATTTTATGGCATTACTTCTCTTTTCATTTTGGATATTTTCATTATTATTTTAGTTTTAGGAAGAAGGATGTAAAAAGATAATTCTATCCTAGAGAAAGGGTTCACATGGACCTTGCTTGATTTTGCCCCCATAGACAGTTGAAACATATATCTTGATAAGGAGTTTAGGAAGATAATGTTAGATTTTAGGCACCATAGTCAACAGTAAAGTAAAATTGTCTTATACCCAAGTCCTATAACCCAGGAGTTATTAAATAATATCAGATTTGTGGTGGTGACAGAAGAGAATAAATTGTAAAAATTTATATATCCAAGTACTGGATAAATATGGACTTAAAGGGAATCTGTCACCCCTTTTTTGAGATATCATATAATGATATCATTCATTTGTGTGTCACATAAGGATTCTCTTAGTACTTTTGCTTCCCCCTGACCCCGCACCTTTCATGCATAAATACCTTTTTTATATTGGTTCAGATGTATGTAAACTGCCACGGTGTGGTCCGCTGGGCGGGGCTTAATCAACTGCTCCCCCCCTCCCTGTCTTGCTCTACACAAGAAGAAATGCATAGAGCAAGACAGGGAGGGGGGAGCAGGTGAATAAGCCCCGCCCATCGGACCGGACCGTGGCAGTTTACATACATCTGAACCGATATAAAAAAGGTATTTATGCATGAAAGGTGCGGGGGTCAGGGGGAAGCAAAAGTACTAAGAGAATCCTTATGTGACACACAATTGAATGATATCATTATATGATATCTCAAAAAAGGGGTGACAGATTGCCTTTAAGAGGGAAAGAGGAAAGGAAGTGTGGTGGGGAAGGAGATAGGGGGAAATGAAATGGGATATATAGAATTGTATTTATGTATGTTTATGGAATAAAGATGGTTTGTGATCTGATTTTAAGAAAAAGGGTTTAAATATAGATAAAGTATTTATTAAAAAAAATAAATTAATTAATAATAAATATTACTTACAAGCACATTTCATTCCCTGGTGAACCAACCCATAAAGAAGAGAGCCGCAGTGATCACAGAAAGTTGGGCTGCTGTAGCTGTGGACCTTGAACTTGTGTCGGCTACGAGGATCCTGTAAGTAAAGCAGATTCCATAATATAAGATCATATTACCATAGGACTGTCTTACTAAAGAAGCTATCATCATTATCAAGTCATTAGTCAAATCGAAGGCAATGTACTCAAGCTACCAATCGGTAAGCTAACGCATCATTCGAACCTATAGTGCACCCTAAATGTACACATACAATTGGCCCATAAAAGCACCTCAAACTCAAAAGGTGAAAGTCAAGTCAGCCTGTGGATAAACATTTTGTAACATGAAGTTCAAATGAGAAAATAGAAAATGATGAGTTGACACCTATCCTAACCCTAAGGTCTCGTGCAAGCATCCTTTTAATTCCTATACAGGAAAAGACAGTACTGGTGAGACCCATGGTCCATATTCTTGTGGCATTCGTTTGTACATATGTGACATTGTGTGACATGCATGTATCCATTTGCAGTCCGTGTGTTACATCCGTGAGGCTAATCTGTGCCGTTCGTGTGTCCTTGTGACATATAGTGACGCCTGGGAAAAGCAGTACAGTTCGTGCTGATCCCAGGTGCTAGGCTGCTGAAGGCAATTCGCATCATTGTTGCCTGGTCTACCTGAGATTAGCGCAACCAGGCAACAATAATGGGGGTTGTATTTGGCACATGCTGTGTACATTCTGCGTAAAATAAAGAATTAAATATAAAAAATGAAGTGGACTCATATGCAATTTTCATAACCAGCTCACGATTAATAATCTGGGAAAAGGGTCAATAACTCAAAAGGTTTCCAGGCTATTAATAATAGCTCGCAGCTGTTTTTTGAGCATTTACTGGTAAGTTTATGGGGGATCCAAGAAAAAAAATGACGTAGAGTCCCCCTATAAATTGAAACCAGCAAAGGCTAAACAGACAGCTGTGAGTTGATGTTAATAGCTTTTGAAGGGGTCTGAGATATTGCCTCCTCCAGGCTGCCAACATCAGCCCTCCACCGCCCCAGAAGAGCAGCTGGATCTTGGGATCAAAGTGAACTATACCGCTTTTCCCAGGTGCAGGTACGTGTCCCGCTGATGGCACACGGATTTCTAGACTTAGCACACATTTTCCAATTTTATCAAACTTTCAATTTATGAAATTAATTGTTCTATTATAAAGAAATATTTAGGAGTTTGAACAAGAAACTTGAAAAATGGCCACATGATCATTACAGAGCCAACACTAAGACCTGTATTATGTTACCAGTTTTGTTAAGTCTGCTGTTCCTAAATGTCAGCATGATTGGGCATCTTTGAAGAGCAACTATTTATAAATTATTAGATATTGCCATTAATCTTCTTATAATAATGGAATATTTAAGCACATTGCATCTTATTTCAGTCCCCTGTCAAGGCTCCTGCTTCCTAACATAACTGTGTTTAACTTAAAATTATCTCTCTTTCATATAGCTAAAAGAATGAAAATCTCCACGAACCAAAAGAACTTAAAGGCTCATCTAATTATTGCCAAAACATCTTGCTCAACCCGAGCCTATACCCTAATATTTTGTTGACTGGGGAGACTTATGTGAACATAATGGTGGTAGTGTAGTGACCAGAAAAACCATTACTAATATATGATGGCATTTGTGTCAACGGTTTTTTGTTTTGCCTTGGGAGGAGGTAAGTTACTTATTATGCTGCATTGTTTTGGTATTACAACTTGTAGTACTATGCTGTCCTCTTCTGATTTAGTTTGGCATTACAACTTGTTTTTCTAATTTGAAGATAAGTGGCAATTGGAGGTGGTGTGAGAGACTGAAAACGTGGGGTTATGTGCGGTCTTGGTGGTGAGAGGAGGTAGGAAAATGAAGCTCCTCGTCTAAGACAAGCGGATAATAAAAAGCACCTTTTTCTTGGAGTGCCCCGCGTTTACAGCAAGAAAGTGCTGAGACAAGCGAGGAGCTGCAGAGCTGCGCAGCCGATTATCCAGATTCTCCGATCCGATTAAGGTCAGTTAATCTTCCCCCTTCACGCAGCACAGTGAGTTATATGAAAAGTTACTGCCATCCTCCCAAGGCCGGGACCGAGAAAAGGCTTGACTAACACAATGTTTAAGGAAAATTGTATCTGTTATCCATTACTGTTTTATGGAAAAACATAAGAATTGTTTCAAGCCTTCAGTAAAATTCATCTTTCAAGTTTGCACGGATCCTCCGGTGTATGCTTCTTTCCTCCTCGGCCTCATACCTTACAGGCATCAACATAACCCTCAGTCTCATATATCCGTAATCTCCCCCTTTTATAATTGCCACCTAACCTAGGGATTGTTAGAGCCAACGGAGTCGCAGTGACTGAACCACCCTCTGAGATACTAGGCCTGCATCCCACAAGGCGGTGTGACAGTAGCGTGATTGTGTAAGAATGTTAACTTTCTTCATGTCCAGAGTGGTGCATCAACATTTGCTATCTACTGGATGGCTTGTAAGTTTCCTTAAGGTACTGTCACACTTAGCGATGCACCAGCGATCCCGACAACGATATGACGCGGTCAGGATCGCTGGTGCATCGCTAAGGGGTCGCTAGTGAGCTGCCACACAGGCAGATCTCACCAGCGACATAGCAGGGGTCGGGGGTAGCCGCTTACCTGTCTGACGAGGCGATCTTGACATCCTCCCGCCCACGTCCACGCGTCGCTCGTCGGCGCCACAGGAAGCTGACGACGAGAAACGGCCCAGGATGTTCTCGCGCGATCAGCGATAATCAGCGGGGGAGCCGGTCGGAGGTAAGTATCAGACATAGTGATATTGCTAGCAATATCGCTGCTACGTCACAAAAAACAGTGACGTCATAGCGATATTGCTAGCGATATCGCTTAGTGTGACAGGCCCTTTACACTGGCATGTCAGGCATGTCCACTTGGAGAGACAATACCCCATAGATCACTATCTACCACAAAATTCTTCAGGACAATGTCTGATCATTAGGGTACCGTTACAAATAGCGATGCACCAGCGATCCTGACAACGATATGGATCGCTGGTACATCACTAAGTGGTCGCTAGTGAGCTGCCACACAGGCAGATCTCACCAGCGACATCGCTGGGGTCGGGGGTCGCTACTTACCTGTCAGACGCGGCGATCCTGATGTCCTCCCGCCCGCGTCCACTCGTCGCTCGTCGGCGCCACAGGAAGCGCCCGATGAGAAATGATCCAGGACCTTCTTGCACGATCAGCGATAATCAGCGGGGGAGCCGGTCGGAGGTAAGTATCACATGTAGCGATATCGCTAGCAATATCGCTGCTACGTCACAAAATCGGTGACTTTACAACGATATTGCTAGTGACATCGCAGTGTGTAACGGGGGCTTTAGTCATTGTCCTAAAGCTCTGGAGCTGTTGGTTTGCACAGCAAGACAAAGTACAGGAGAAAACAAAACTTTTATGTCTTGTTCCCATTGGGATGCTTAATTATTATTTAAGATGAGACAAACATGCAGACATAGAAAAAAGTAGTCTAAAGCAAATCAGTTTTCATTAATTTGCAGTGGACAAGTCATGATTTCATGCATTTCTAAAAATGAAATAATAATTTTTGGGGTACAAACAAGGAAAATTTCGTTTTGGAGATTTGAAACATTAGATTGAATTAAAATCAATGATAAAGTGATATTACATGAAAGGGGTTGTTAAAATTACAGGATTATTTCTCCATAGGCTCAAGAGTGCAAAAAACAAACAAACTGAGCTCTTAGTTACCCTCATGGGGTCCATCGCTGCTCCTCGGAACTGCTCTGGTGTTTGTTGATTGGCTGCAGCGGTGATGTCAACCAAAGTGTCAAAACATCTTGATTTATTCATTATGGAGTATGAGGCCATGCGCAGAAATCCCAGCACTTACAGACCTGGATGCTATCAATGAGAATATTAACCCCTTCACGACTCCTGCCATACTAGTACTGCTCTGCGGGAACTGCATTTCTGTCCGCAGCACTACTAGTATGGCGGCACAATAACCGCGGCCTCACGCTGAGCGCTGCGGTGATCGGGTATGGGTGTCAGCTGTATGTGACAGCTGACACCCGCAGCAGCGCCTAAGATCGGTGCTAGCACCGATCATGGGCATTTAACCCCTTTGATGCCATTGTCAGTACTTAGAGCGGCATAGAGAAGCATCACACAGGGAGGGGGCTCCCTCCGCGCTTGCATCAGAACAATGCGATGCAATTGCGTTATTCAGATGGTCTCCATCGAGACCCCCGGCACCAAGATGGCCGCATGGTCCTTCCGGGTCCTGCAGGAAGGTGGCTTCTCAGCGCCTGTTGAGAGCATGACCTGAGAAGCCTCCATCCCTACCTGTCAGATCCTGAGCTGATACTCTGCAGTGCAGTGTCAGATCAGCGATCTGACATTATATAGTAATGACCCATACTGGAACAATGTAAATGTTATAATGTGTAAAAATATTTTTTAAATCCCCAAATAAATAAAAAAAAAAATATTGTACCAATAAATACATTTATTTATGTAAATTGAAAAAAAAACAATAAAAGTACACATATTTGGTATCGCCGTGTCCGTAACTATCCGCTCTATAAAACTGTCCCACTTGTTAACCCCTTCAGTGAACACCGTTAAAAAAATAACATACCACCGAATAAAAAGTGCAATAACACTCGATAAATAAGACGGATATAAATAAATGTGGTACTGCTGAAAAAATAATCTTGTCCCGCAAAAAACAAGCCCCATACAGCTCCATCAGCAGAAAAATAAAAAAAAAGTTTTAGCTCCCAGAATAAAGCGATGCAAAAGTAATAATTTTTTCTATAAAATAGTTTTTATTGTGTAAAAGCGTCAAAATATAAAAAAATTATATACATGAAGTATTGCTGTACTCATACTGATCCGAAGAATAAAGCTGCCATACCAATTTTGCCACACATGGAACGGTATAAAAAAAAACAAAAACAAAAAAAACGATTCCTAAATTGCTGGTTTTTGTTCATTCTGTCTCCCAAAAATCAGAAAAGAAAGTGATCAAAAAATGTCATGTGCCCAAAAATGGTACCAATAAAAATGTCAGCTCGTCCCGCAAAAAACATGACCTCACATGACTCTGTTGGCCGAAATATGAAAAAATTATAGCTCTCAAAATATGGTGATGTAAAAACTAGTTTTTGCAATAAAAAGCCCTGCCGTGCGCCAAAACAGTGGTTTTCCCCCACATATGGGGTATCAGCGTACTCAGGAGAAATTGCAGAACAAACTGTATGTAGCAATTTCTCCTGTTACCCTTACGAACATGCAAACTATGAAGCAAAAAAAGATTTATTTGGGAAAAATGTGATTTTTTTTATTTCCATGGCTCTACACTATAAATTTCTATGAAGCATTTGTGGGTTCAAGGTGGTCAATACACATCTAGATAAGTTCCATAAGGGGTTTAGTTCCAAAATGGTGTCACTTGTGGGGGGGTTTTCACTGTTTAGGCACATCAGGGGCTCTCCAAACGCGACATGGCGTCCTGTTATGATTGAGTCACCGTAGGAGGCAAAAACAGAAATGCTAGCTAAGTCCTGAAAACCAGAGAAGTTGGCAACTATCAGATTGCAGACCCCTGAACCTATCAACACAACTAGCAGTAGCCGTGGGGGGTTCCTACGATGACCTAGACCCCTCGATCACAGCCGAAGAGATACATAGGCCTAAAGAAGGAAAGGGGAAATCTAACTGCCCCAGAGCAGACCCCAAAGCAATAGGCAGCCCCCCACATATAATGACGGTGAAGCAAGATGAAAACACTTACACAGACAGAAAGACAGGCTGAGCAAAGACGGGGCCCAAAAACTACCTAGATAGGAACGGATAGGAAGGCTGCTGTCTGCAATCTGCCAAAACCCTATCAGAGACAAAAGCCAACAAGCTGATATAAAAATGGCCCTGAAGCAACTAAGCTTCAAAAACTAAATCAGCACTCAGGTACTTTCAGAAGACAGAGCTCACGGAACACTGCACACTCCAGCAGGGAGTGGCAGAATCCAAAAAGCAAGAAAAACAAAAACCAATCTTAGATGCAAAAAGGCAAAACAGAAAACTTAGCTTTAGGAGAGCAGGAATCAGACTGGTGTCCAAGAGTCCTCAGAGAAATCACCCGCAGGGCAGAAAGGGCGTAGGCTGCCTTAAATCCAGTCAGTGACTCCACTCAGCCAATCGTCTTCATTAGTCCCAGGTGCAAGATAATCAGGCTCACTACCTTCCTTCACTAGAATAGGGAGTTCACCAGGCCTCAGTGACGGAGGGGAAAATGAACTCACAACAGTACCCCCCCTTGATGAGGGGTCACCGAACCCTCAACAACGCTACCAGGGCGATCAGGGTGAGCCCAATGAAAGGCACGCACCAATCTTTTGGCATGAATATCAGAGGCAGAGACCCAGGAATTATCCTCCTGACCATAACCCTTCCACTTAACCAAATACTGGAGTCTCCGTCTAGCCAGACGGGAATCCAGAATTTTCTCTACCTCATATTCCAAGTTACCTTCAACCAATACAGGGTCCGGAGGTGCCACCTCAGGCACAACTGGCTCAACAAACCTCTTCAACAAGGACTTATGGAACACATTATGGATCTTAAATGTGACAGGAAGAGCCAAACGAAAAGAGACCGGATTAATAATCTCCAAAATCTTGTAAGGTCCAATAAATCTAGGCTTAAACTTAGGAGAAGCCACCTTCATAGCAATATTTTTTGATGATAACCACACCATATCACCAATCTTAAACTGGGGACCAATGGTCCTATGTCGATTGGAAAACCGCTGGGCCTTTTCCTGGGAGAGAGATAACTTATCCACCACTTGGTCCCAGATCTGGTGCATTCTCTCCACCACAGTGTCAACACCTGGGCAGGCAGAAGGCTCCACCTGCCCTGAAGAAAATCGAGGTTGAAAAGCAAAGTTACAAAAAAAAGGTGACATCAAAGTGGCAGAACTAGCTATATTATTTAAAGCAAATTCGGCCAAGGGCAAAAATGAAACCCAATCATCCTGATCAGCGGAAATAAAACATCTCAAATACGACTCCAAGGTCTGGTTTGTTCTCTCTGTCTGCCCATTGGTCTGAGGGTGAAAAGCAGAGGAGAAGAACAACTGAATTCCCAACTTGGAACAGAACGTCCTCCAAAATTTAGACACAAATTGAACTCCTCTGTCAGATACAATGTTCTCAGGAATCCCGTGCAAGCGAACCACCTGTTGCAAAAACAGAGGCACCAACTCAGAGGAACCATGATGAACCATCTTAGAGAACCTATCACAAATGACCCAAATAACAGTCATTCTTTGAGAGACCGGCATATCAGAGATGAAATCCATTGAAATATGGATCCAAGGCCTCCTGGGGACCGGCAAAGGCATCAACAACCCACTAGAGCGAGAACAAGATTTAGACCGGGAGCAAGTCCCACAGGACTGCACAATATTCCTGACATCATGAGACAAGGTGGGCCACCAAAAAGAGCGACTCACCAGATCTCTAGTACCAAAAATACCTGGATGACCAGCCAATGCAGAGCAATGAACTTCAGACATCACTCTCTTCTTCCACTGGTCAGGAATATACAACTTTCCACTGGGGCAACGCTCAGGTTTGTCCTCCTGGAACTCTTGCAGAGCAAGTCTCAAATCGGGCGAGATGGCAGAAAGAACTACCCCTTCGCCTAAGATGGTGGCAGGCTTGGTCACCACAGGAGAATCAGCAAAGAAACTCCTAGAGAGGGCGTCTGCCTTGACATTCTTAGTTCCAGGAAGGAAAGAGACCACAAAATCAAAACGTGTAAAAAACAAGGCCCACCTAGCCTGTCTAGGGTTCAAGCGTTTAGCCGACTCTAGGTAAATCAAATTTTTGTGGTCAGTGAGGACCACAACTTGATGTTTGGCTCCCTCCAACCAATGTCTCCACTCCTCAAATGCCCATTTCATGGCCAACAGTTCCCGATTCCCCACATCATAGTTACGTTCAGATGAAGAGAACTTACGGGAAAAGAAAGCACAGGGATTCATTTTAGATGTTACCGGATCCTTTTGGGACAACACCGCTCCTGCACCAATCTCAGAAGCATCCACCTCTACCTGGAACGGGAGTGAGACATCAGGTTGCCGTAGAACCGGGGCGGAGGTAAATCTACGCTTCAGCTCCTGAAAGGAAGCAACCGCCTCCGGAGACCAATTCAACACATCCGCACCCTTCCTGGTCAGGTCAGTCAATGGTTTGGCAATACTAGAAAATTTTGCTTTAAATTTCCGAAAAAATTAGCAAAACCCAAAAACTTCTGGAGGGCCTTCAAAGAAGTGGGCTGTACCCAATCATAAATGGCCTGTACCTTGGCTGGGTCCATTTCAATAGTTGACGGAGACAAAATAAATCCCAAAAAAGAAATTCTCTGTACTCCAAAAAGGCATTTTGATCCTTTGACATACAGAGAATTCTCTCTCAAGATACGGAACACAGTCCGAATATGCTCCACATGAGAATCCCAATCCTTGGAGAAGATCAAAATATCATCCAGATAGATAATCAAAAATTTATCGACAAAGTCTTGGAAAATATCGTTCATGAAGCACTGGAAGACAGAAGGGGCATTAGTGAGCCCAAAAGGCATCACCAGGTACTCAAAATGTCCCTCCGGAGTATTAAACGCCGTCTTCCATTCATCCCCCTGCTTAATGCGGATAAGATTATACGCCCCCCTGAGGTCAAGCTTGGTAAACCAGCAAGCACCTCTGACTCTAGAGAATAGATCCGAAATCAGGGGTAACGGATACTGATATTTAATAGTAATTTTATTGAGGGCACGATAATCAATACAAGGCCTTAAAGAACCATCCTTCTTGGCCACAAAAAAAAACGGCACCTAAGGGTGAAGAGGATGGTCTAATATGACCCTTCTCCAACGCCTCCTTAATATAGGACCGCATAGCCTCGTGTTCGGGTACAGATAAATTGAAGAGCCGACCCTTAGGAAATTTACACCCCGGGTTTAGTTCAATTGCACAGTCATAACTCCTATGATGAGGCAAGGACGCAGACTCATTCTCACTAAATACGTCATAGTAGTCCGCCAAATAGTCAGGAACCTCATGCGACTGAGGAGAGGTGGAAAAAACCGGAGCCTCACTAAAGGTACACCGGCAACCCCAACTCACCACAGACACAGACTTCCAATCCAAAACTGGATTATGAATCTGCAACCAGGGAAACCCCAGAACAACGGCATCATGCAGACCATGCAACACCAAAAATCTGCAATTTTCTTGGTGGTCTGGGGCGACCCGCATGACCAACTGGGTCCAAAACTGAGGTTTATTTTTAGCCAGAGGGGTAGCATCAATCCCCCTCAAAGGGATAGGCGTCTGCAGAGGTGTCAACAGAAATCCACAACGTTTAGCAAAATCCAAGTCCATTAGGTTTAGCGCTGCTCCCGAATCCACAAAAGCCTTGGCGGAAAATGTGGACAGGGAGCAGATCAGAGTAATCGCCAAAAGAAACTTAGGCTGAACCCCACCAACAGAAAACGTGTGTGCAAAGCGTTTCTCACGTTTAGGACAAACAGAAATAACATGTGAGGCATCTCCACAGAAAAAACACAGCTTATTACGCCTTCTGAATTCCTGACGTTGCGCCTTAGACAAAACTCTATCACATTGCATAGGTTCAGACGTCTGTTCAACCGGTGGCAACACCTCTCATGTAATCCTGCGTTCACGTAAACGCCGATCAACCTGAATGGCTAAAGACATAGAATCGTCCAGACCAGAGGGAACAGGAAATCCCACCATAGTATCTTTTACGGCTTCTGACAAACCCTTCCGAAAGAGAGCAGCCAAGGCACTATCATTCCAGGTAGTAAGGACCGCCCACTTTCGGAACTTTTGACAGTACAACTCTGCAGATTCTCGACCCTGGTTCAATGCTAACAGGGTCTTTTCAGCCTGATCAATAGCATTAGGTTCGTCGTACAGCAACCCCAAGGCTTGAAAAAATGCGTTCACATTAGTCAGAATAGGGTCATCTGGTTTCAAAGAAAACGCCCAATCCTGGGGATCGCCTCGCAGCAAAGAGATGACAATTTTAACCTGCTACGCGGGGCTCCCTGACGAGTTAGGCTTCAAAGCAAAAAATAATTTACAATTATTTTTGAAACTCAAAAATTTAGATCGATCCCCAAAAAATACATCAGGTGTGGGAATCTTTGGTTCAACAGCATGTGAACGAGCAAGATAGGCGGAAATTCCTTGCACTTCAGCAGCGAGCTGCTCCACACGATCAGACACTTGCTTTATCTCCATTGAGAGAAAAAAAAAATTCCCCCTACGGCCTCAGAGATATAGAGGAAAGAATATACACACTTTTTTTTTTTTTTTTTTTTAAACACAATTCTTTCCTGCTATTGAGTACCCCAGGATCTGCGGTTGGGCGGGTGATTCTGTTATGATTGAGTCACCGTAGGAGGCAAAAACAGAAATGCTAGCTAAGTCCTGAAAACCAGAGAAGTTGGCAACTATCAGATTGCAGACCCCTGAACCTATCAACACAACTAGCAGTAGCCGTGGGGGGTTCCTACGATGACCTAGACCCCTCGATCACAGCCGGAGAGATACATAGGCCTAAAGAAGGAAAGGGGAAATCTAACTGCCCCAGAGCAGACCCCAAAGCAATAGGCAGCCCCCCACATATAATGACGGTGAAGCAAGATGAAAACACTTACACAGACAGAAAGACAGGCTGAGCAAAGACGGGGGCCAAAAACTACCTAGATAGGAATGGATAGGAAGGCTGCTGTCTGCAATCTGCCAAAACCCTATCAGAGGCAAAAGCCAACAAGCTGATATAAAAATGGCCCTGAAGCAACTAAGCTTCAAAAACTAAATCAGCACTCAGGTACTTTCAGAAGACAGAGCTCACGGAACACTGCACACTCCAGCAGAGAGTGGCAGAATCCAAAAAGCAAGAAAAACAAAAACCAATCTTAGATGCAAAAAGGCAAAACAGAAAACTTAGCTTTAGGAGAGCAGGAATCAGACTGGTGTCCAAGAGTCCACAGAGAAATCACCCGCAGGGCAGAAAGGGCGTAGGCTGCCTTAAATCCAGTCAGTGACTCCACTCAGCCAATCGTCTTCATTAGTCCCAGGTGCCTGATAATCAGGCTCACTACCTTCCTTCACTAGAATAGGGAGTTCACCAGGCCTCAGTGACGGAGGGGAAAATGAACTCACAACAGCGTCCACTAATTATTCCATCAAATTTTACATTCAAAAAGTCAAATGGTGCTTCTTCCCTTCCGAGCACTGCCGTGTGCCCAAACAGTAGATTTCTCCCACATATGGAGTATCGGCATGCTCAGGAGAAATTGCTCAACAAAATGTATGGTCCATTTTCTCCTGTTACCCTTGCAAAAGTAAAAAAAAAAATTAGGTCTAACTAAAACTTTTTGTGAAGGAAAAGTAAATGTTTATTTTTTTTGTTCCAAATTCCAAAAATTCCTGTGAAGCACCTGAAGGGTTAATAAACTTCTTGAATGTGGTTTTGAGCACCTCAAGTGGTGCAGTTTTTAGAATGGTGTCACATTTGGGCATTTTCTGACTTGTACACCCCTCAAAGTCACTTCAAATGGTTTTGTAAAATTTGTTGAAAAATGAGAAATCGCTGGTCAACTTTTAACCCTTATAACTTCCTAAAAAAAAATTTGGTTCCAAAATTGTGCAGATGAAAAGTAGACAAATGGGAAATGTTATTTATTAACTATTTTGTGCGATATGACTCTCTGGTTTAAGGGCATAAAAATTAAATTTGGAAAATTGCAACATTTTCAAAATTTTTGCCAAATTTCTGCTTTTTCACAAATAAATGCAAGTCATATCAAAGAAATTTTACTGCTATCATAAAGTACAATGTGTAACGAGAAAAAATTCTCAGAATCAGTGGGATCTGTTGAAGTGTTCCAGAGTTATTACCCCATAAAGGGACAGTGGTCAGAATTGTAAAAACTGGTAGGGTCAGAAAGGTGAAGGGGTTAATGGTTGTATTTTGAGGACAAAAATCATCAAGTTCTGCTGCTGGCAGCTTCCTGTGCAATTATCGACCAATGACATCCGAGATGTGCTTGATTTAAGACAAGTCCAGAGATGCTGCAGGCAATGGCAATACATTTAGGACATGTAGCATGCTCACAGTAGCACAAGAAATATGCAGCCTCACATTGTTGTATTGAAAAATTGGTTCTGAGACACTTTGGAGAAATGGTTTTAACACTGGTTCCACTACTAAAGCAATGTAAGGCCAAGCTGTAACTAAAATGAAGACTAGAGGGATCCGGGTACTGTACAGTATACTACCCCACACCATAATTTAGGCTAGGTTCACATTAGCGTTTGAGTCCGCAGCGTATCATCCACATGTAAAAACGCATGCAAAATGCATATTTACGCAGCGTTTTTTATGCGCATCATCTTACACATGACGGGAAAAAACGCTGCGTGTGCATGTGTTGTTTATGCGCATGCGTTCGATATGACACCAGACAAAAATGGGCATGTCTCATGTGATTTCTATATGTATTTTGAATAACACATGAGTATCGAACGTATGCGTACATATGTCCTTGTGTTCCAATAGAGAGTAATGCGGGGTTTTTTGCGCACTCATCAGCATGTGCATGCCTGCGCATATTTGATGGATTTTGACGCCTCAAAAAATGCAACATGTTGCGTTTGCCATGTCCCTGCATACATCATGTTAAATATACATACGCGTGACACATGCGGATCTATGTGGATCAAACGCTGGGCACACAGACACAAATGTGAAACCAGCCTTATAGAGAGTAGGACCAGTGCAATGTACAAAAATTACAGGCATATTTCATATTCATAAAATATGCCTGTATATTTTTGTATTTTCTTGATGATGTTATTTGAAATGTGATTTATTCTTAGTCTTGAATTTTAAAAACTAATTAGAAGAGGTGAGTTTGGTACGATATTTGCTTTGAAAAAGTTTGTACTTTGTGAGTTCACATTATACAGTTATTAAGAACTAGTAAAGTTTGAACTGTGTACATCTCTCTTACCTCACTCTAATGTTTGTGTGACTCTATGCAGGGCTCGCAACAGCACCCGATACACTCGAGCAAGTGCCAAGCCCTAAGCAGGCAGTGGGGCCCACTTGCCATCGGAGACACTGGAGCGCTATGAGTCCTGGTGCCAGCGCCTGTGAGTAGGCCCCCTGCTTCCTCAGGGTCCCAGTACTTGCATTACTTACCTCTCCTTGTTCTTCCACTGTGGCGCCTTCCGTGCCCACTGACTCTGTGACATTTAAGGCCAGAGGGTGCGATGACATCACATCTGTGCGCTCTCTGCCTGAACAGTGACAGTGCAGAGAGCAGGAAGACGGCGACACTGAGGAGTCCAGAGCAGAGCAGCGCCCAGCGAGGAGAGGTGAGTATTTATTTATTTTAAGGTTTGGAGAATTATATGGGGCCTATTGTATACTGGAGCATTATATAGGGCCCATTATATATGTGGAGAATTACATGGGGGCCATCATATACTGGAGCATTATATGGAGCCCATTATATAATGGAGCAGTATATGGGACCCATTATATATAGAGCATTATATGGGGGACATCATATACTGGAGCATTATATGGAGCCCATTATTTACTGGAGCATTATATGGGGCCCATTATATATGTAGCAATGTATGGGAACTATCAGGGTCCCTACACTCCAGCTTATTGAAACAACTGAAGTAATGCTGGATCCCATTATCGGGTAATAGAAAAATCTCACGTTTGTTTTTGTAATTGTATATGAAGCTTCAGTCATATTGATGCATTGATGATATAGGAGTAATATTCAACTGTAATTGTCCTTCAGTTAGTCTTTATACAAACATCTGGCATTAAAGACTATGTGGGTGTAATTGATAAGTCTTGTGCCAGACATTAATAGTTGCAGCATAACATTTAAAGGGAAGTTTAGTTCAGAAGGTCGGCACTCTGTACTCTGGATGGCACTCACAGCAATCAGGCAGTGACAACCATAGAGGTCTCTAGGCGACTTTTGGTTGTCATGCCAACCCATCGGTGACCCACAGTCACGTGACGAGGTCACCGGTGTGCCGGATTTCCAGCACGATTGCAGGAAGAGCATGTTAAATGTCGCTGTCAGCGTTTGACAGCGGCATTTAACGGGTTATTATCCGCGGGTGGATCATGATCCCACCCGCGGCTGTTCTGGGCACAAACCAGCTGTTCAAAACAGCTGACAAGAATACGGAAAGATGTGGGCTCACTGCAGAGCCCACATCAAAGCGAAGGAGTCTGACGTCGGAAAGGGGTTAAAGGGAATCTGTCACCTAGTGTCTGCTACCCCATCTGAGAGCAGCATGAAGTAGGGGTAAATACCACGAGTCCAGTGATGTGTCACTTACTGGGCCGTTTGATGCAGGTTTGATAAAATCACACTTTTATCTGCTGCAGATGGGTCGCCCTCCCAGGGCTGTGGGGTAATCGGTACCGGGCCGGTCTCTCAGAGGGAGGTGTCACAGCAGCGGTGACCCGGTCCGTGGCCCTGGACACCCATGTAAAAGGGGTTGAGTGGTGGAATAAAGTTTATGAGTGATTTGTGACGCCACCTGTGGTGTTCGGCAGCCGACGCTGCAGACAGATCCTCTGGGACAGATGGTGGGGTGCAGCAGTGATGTTACAGCCCCCCACAGGTAGGGCTGTAGTCCCAGGGAAGAGTAGATGAAGAGAATAGGGGTTGAGGAAGAGGGTGCAGTGTGTGACACAGAGATGTAGCAGTGCTGGAGAAGTTGCAGAAAGAAGGCAAGGACACAGCGCAATGTAGTTTCTTTACCTTTACTTTGTAAGTGCAGTCCAGGGTCCAGATTACAGATGGCACAGTGTTATGAATGAGTCACTGAGGAGGAAAAAACAAAAAGCAAGCTAAGCCCAGAAAACCAGAGAGGTTGGCTACTAGCGGACTGCAGACCCCTGATCCTATCCACAACAACTAGCAGTAGCCGTGGAGCATGCCTACGGTGGTCCTAGACGCCTCGTCACGGCCGGAGAACTAAATAAGCCTAAAGAAAGAAACTGCCCCAGAGCAGACCCCAAAGCAATAGACAGCTCCCAACATGTATTGTCGGTGAAACAAGACGAAAACACAGACACAGGTAGAAAGATAGGCTGAGCAAACGATGGGGCTCTCGCTAACTAGAAAGGACAGGAAAGAAAAGCTGCTGTCTGCAATCACGCAAAAAACCATGCCGAAAAGAATGTCCAACACGTCTGATAGAAAAAGGGCCAGAAGTCGCTAGACTTCAATTCACTATATCAGCACTCAGGTATATTCTGAAGACAGAGGAAAAGAGATCAACTGATCAGAGACAAAATGGGGATTCAGCCCAGTCCCAGCCAGGGCTGGCTGAACACAAAAACTAAGTAAACCAGACAAAACTCATATGAACAATAGCAGAGAAAACTTAGCTTTAGGAAGGCAGGAACCAAACTGGAAACCAGGAGCAACAGTCAGGAAAAATCACCAACAAGAAACTAGGGAGTCGGCTGCCTTAAATCCAATCAGAAACTCCTGATGTCCAATCGCAGTCCTCTTCCTCAGGTGGCCGGTCTCTGCCATTTAGATCAACTTCATTACCTCCCTTCACCAACAGAGGGAGTCCAGATAGAGAACTCACTACTCCTCTGTCAGCACAGCCAGCTCCATAACCCTCGACAGAAGCCAGAGGCAAACCCGAAAATGAGCTCACAACAGCACAGGAGCTGATTAGCCTGGAAGCAACTTAGGAATCTCTCTGTCAGACGGGTTGTGTGGTCTCCTCTCTAGCGCTTATTTTTAGGTACTTGCAGTACAGTGTTACACTGAAGTTCCACTTGCTTATTCTCTTTAGAACTCCCTCATATGGCAGACAGCTGTAGCCTTCTATCTCCTTTGGCTCACACGTGCTGTGGTGCCTCCGAGTCTTAGATCGGAATAGAGCATTTACAGCTTCCTTTACCTCTGGTTTCTGTTGCAGGACCGTCAGTATCCATACAACCTTGGAGACCAGGCTCCAGATCATGCGCTCTAGCTGGGAATGAGCCTCAACTCTCTGCTCAATCTCCCCGCTCCTCTCCTTACGTCCACACACTTCGCCCTCCTCACAGAACTAACTACTTTTTCCCCTTCCTGGCCCCCAGAGAGCAGCTCTTCCCCCAGTTTTGGTTCAGAGCTCCCTCTGCTGGCCTGGAGTGGGAACTGTGTTGTCTGTATTGATTAACTGCTAGAGAGACCCTTCATTGCTTCCAGGCATGACATCACACTCCCTAGGAGGAAGGTAATGCCGCTGTGGCAACCATACTCCTGGAGGCACCACATTGATCTAGCAGTTCTCTGAATGCTGAGCTCTGTATAACCCCATCCACACCACTGATTGGAAGTTTTTTATGTACACAGAAAGCTGCCAATCAGTGGTGGGGGCATGGATAGACGTCATGACACCAGGTTTACTAGTCCAACTACTACAGCAAGCTGCCTAGTAAGTAACACAAGTAACACATGACTGGAATCAGGATTACTGATTCTGCATTATGCTTTTCTCAGGTTAATGTAACTGAAACTGAATACTGTGGGGGGATTAAAATACATTTTCTCTCCTCAGCATTAGGCTAAGTGGGAGCACCGGGCAGGACAGAAACGCTATAAACCTGCAGATTAGCCCCAAATCTGCAGGTTATTAGCATGTTTTACTTGTGACAGGTTCCCTTTAAGAGACAAGTGCAATGAAATATTCCTTATCAGTGACACTGGGGTAATTTGGCTTGTTACAATTCATTGGCGAGATCATTCATTTTTCTTTTCCTCTTCAGCAATCAAAAAGAGAGCTCAAAGCCTATTTCTATCAATTACAGACTAACACTCCAGGAAATCAAATCCAAGCAAAATATCAACAGCAATATCACTGACAGCGCCGACGTTCTGATTGCAAATGGCTTTCTGATGTTTTAATTGCTTGTGTGCATTGAAAGTAAGGAGCAAGATGCGGACGAGCCTGTAATAATGCCTTCTCTGTCTTTACACATGCATCGTCAGACCATAATAATCATGATTAAAGGGTGATCCATTCCAGATCCCTTAAAGTTCGACAATGAATATCTAACCACTATGTTCTGGAACACGTAATTATATCTCATTACGTTTCTTGAATATTCACATCGTTTGTCAGGATTTTCTAATATGTAATGCAGCTGATATGCTCTTTATGTATTCTGGTCTTGTCCTTGGTACGGAAACGTCTTCCCGTCTGGTCACACTTGACTGTGAGCAAACATCTGGCCTTCCCTCTAGATCACTGAGCTAGGAATAGTTTAGTCTGGGCCAGAACACTGATTTTTCTGTACAGATGCAAAGTAGATTATTTTTTTTTTTTTACTGTCAGGTACGGGAGTCACTAAGAGGTTGCAGATGGCTCTGTCACCCCCTCGTCACACATGATGCCGGAGGACATGTAAATCTGCAACTTCTGGTTTATGAGAGCACTGAAATTATTCCGAAATCTGCTCAAGGTTGGCTAGAGAGTTGCAAGCAAAGGCAATGAGCAATTAGTATGAAACACTATGAGTATGAAACACTAGGGCTATATTATTCATGGTATATTAGAATAAGACCTTGGTCACACGAGCATAGATTCTCTCCTCCAAGAGAATCAGATCAATTATGGTAATGAGACTCCGATCAAACTCTGGTCCGAGTTTCTTCAAAGTGTCAGCTTAGAGTACCGTTACACCTAGCGACTCACCAGCGATCCCGACCAGCGATATGACGCGGTCAGGATCGCTGGTGAATCGCTGGGTGGTCGCTAGTGAGCTGCCGCACAGGCAGATCTCACCAGCGACATCGCAGGGGACAGGGATCGCTACTTACCTGTCAGACGCGGCGATCCTGCGTCCTCCTGCCTGGCTCCACGCGTCGCTCGTCGTCAAAGCAGGAAGCGCCGCAGGAAGTGGACGACGAGGAATGGTCCAGGAGCTTCTCGCGAGATCAGCGATAACCAGCGGGGGAGCCGGTCGGAGGTAAGTATCACATGCAGCGATATCGCTAGTAATATCGCTGTAACGTCACAAAATCGGTGACTTTACAGCGATATTGCTAGCGATATCGCAGTGTGTAACGGGGGCTTTAGTGTGGTCCGATTCTTTCAGATGAGAGAACCATACCTAAGGTGAACAGAAGAGGGAGAACAAAATGTGTCCATCTTTTCCATTCTGTGAGTCTGAGAAAATCAGACTACACTCAGATGTCATCCAAGTGCAGCCTGTTGAATTCCACATGCCCATAGACTTGAATGGGTGAGTGAAATCGTGTCATGCTGCAATTTTTTTTCACAGGCAGACATGGTCAGTGAAGGAAATTGGTCATGAGCATTGACCTAATAAATAACATTGGCCTAATGCTATGTGATAAAAAATCACTACGATGCACTATGCTAACGAAGAGGAGGTCCAGGCTCTAAGGAAAATGTACCAGCGGTAGAATATCATGATCAAACATATTTATTTACCTGCTCTACGCCAGGAGGATCAGAGAGACCACCCTGATTGTCTGTGCCAGGACACCTTTGGACTGACGTCATCAGAAGCACATCTGATGATCACTTGTTGCAGTTGTGAGGCAGTGAGGGGAATCCTATATGAGGGTCATTATGTGTCCCCCAGAATGTGCATAGAAGCCTACTAAACCCGCTGGAGAGCATTGAAATTACAGTCGAGCCTGTGGTTACAATGCAAAATAAAAGAGAGAATGGATTTGGTCAAACTATTTCAGGGTTCCCCAACTCCAGTCCTCAAGGCCCACCAACAGGTCTTGTTTTCAATATTTCCCTTGTATTGTACAGGTGATGCAATTATCACCTGGACAATACTATGGAAATCCTGAAAACATGACCTATTGGTGGGCCTTGAGGACTGGAGTTGGGGAACCCTGAACTATTTGACCAAGTCAGATTTAGGAAAACCAACATGAGCTTTTGTTTTTGGAGAGATCTGCAGGATGGTAGTGGGTCGGACCTCTCCCTCCACTCTCCTCTCCCTTTGTCCCGGGCCTCTGGATTAACCGGGTTCGGCAGTGAGGTCATATACAGTTTGGATATGTAGTGACTCATGATCTACCTTATATCTGTCGTAACAGCATGTCTGAGGAAGGTTCAGAATTTGAACCAAAACGACATGTTTTACACGATCGGCTTGCTAGAAAATAAAAATTACACGTCTGAGTCAGAATTTAAGAGTCCAATTTTCTTGTACGTAATATGAGAATGAGTGGGATCCTATTGGTAGCCATAAAAAATAAGGAGTGCAGTGCACTCAACATTATTTTAAAAATATATTAGGTACAGCTTCAATTAATAAAAGTGACCCCTTTAAAATCACCTGGATTACTACATTGATTATTATTATTAAAACGTGGTTACATTAAAGGGAGTGTCTAATCGAGATGAACCGATCAATGCAAGGACGATCCAATTTCCTGAAATTCGCATATCCTTGCAAATTCTCTTTGAAAAGTTTGTAATTTGATTAGCAGGAATCAGCCCAAAAAAATAAAGAAAAGATGAACATTGTTCTGTGTTCAGCCAAAAAGAAAGCATGGTGATACCATTCATGTGTGGAGGCTTTACATCCATGGAGGAGGCTCGCTCACAATTTTACCAAACAACACTGCCAGTAAGAAAAAATTGTATCTAATTATCCTCAAAGAGCAACTTCTCCCAACAATCCAGGAGCAATTTGGTGAAAAACAATGCTTCTTCCAGCATGATGGAGACCATCACAAGGCAAAATTAATAAGTGGCTTGGTGAACAAAACACTGACATTTTCTGTCCCATGCAAGGAAGCTCTCTGGATCTCAGTCCCAGTAAGAACCTTTGGTCAATCCTCAAAAAGCACCAAACTAACAAAAAAGAAATTGTAATACAGCACTAACTAGACAAGAATGGGTGGTCATCAGTCAGGATTTGACCCAGAAGCTGGTATCCAGCTGCTGAGGCGAAGAGCTGAAGTCTTGAATAAATGAGGATCAACTAAATATTGAGTCTTTACATAATCTTTATGTATTTATGTGCTTCTGTAACAATAGAAACCTTAGCTTAGAAGATTGGAAAGGATTGAAGAAACAAACTTTGTGAAAATTAAAATTTGTGTCACTCTCTAAGGCTAGTTTCACACTAGTGTTTATTCCACGCAGCGCACGGCACCGCTAAGCCCCACCCCCTGCCGGCTCCCTGCCGGCCCCATCCGGTCATCACCGCCTACTATCGCACATGGACGCTTGCGATCTGCGCACCCTATCTTTAGCATAGGGTGCGCAGATCGTGCGCTGGCCGTGCGCTAGTAGGATTTTGGCGTGCACTGCGCACTTTTGAAGGTGCGCCCGTGTGCGCCGTACGCAGCATGTTGCATTTCGGCACACACGGGCGCACCTTCAAAAGTGCGCAGCGCACACCAAAATCCTACTAGCGCACGGCCAGCGCACGATCTGCGCACCCTATGCTAAAGATAGGGTGCACAAATCGCAAGCGTCCATGTGCGATAGTAGGCGGCGATGACCGGATGGGGCGGGCAGGGAGCCGGCAGGGGGCGGGGATTAGCAGCGCCGTGTGGAATAAACGCTAGTGTGAAACTAGCCTAAACTTTTGGCCACGTCTGTAGTTTCTGTGGATCACAGAGAACATAAAGTGATACAATGAGAGATTCAGTACTTCGATTTATAGAAAAGGAATGTGACTCAAAATGGCAATTGGAAAGTACTTTTGATTACCACAAGCTATAGAATACACAGACATTTGTTTTAGGAGTGCACAACATTATTACTTCCTCTGACATTAATTTA
Organism: Dendrobates tinctorius; assembly: GCF_039654945.1. NCBI lineage: Eukaryota > Metazoa > Chordata > Amphibia > Anura > Dendrobatidae > Dendrobates > Dendrobates tinctorius. The sequence continues at coordinate 92,158,230 of NW_027361696.1, read as the reverse complement.
CAGTCACAGGCAAATCCTTTGTGTAATTCCTTTGTGTCTCACAGATTAAAATGAAAGGACAATACATTTACTGCAGCCAACGTGTTCCCTTTTCTTGTGTAGATGAATGATGCCCCAGCCTCACTTCCAGTGACCTATATATTCTACCTTATGTCCTGTTATCTTTATTTTTTAGTTAATTTTGAACAAACCTTTTTTCCCATACAATGAATCAGTATTGAATGTTTCCAGAATTTAGAAAAAATCAACTGTGTTTCACCATTTGTATTAAACTGGCACCAGTTTGGTAGATTTGTGGAACAGCATAGGCAACAAGTCTCATATCAAGCTGGTGGTATCATTAAAGGGGTTATTCAGATCTTTATACGTTTTTTACTGTGCGCAAACTACCTGTCTGGAATGTCCGGTGATCATCTGTGTTGGCACAATCCTGCAATCAATTCTGCAGCTTTCCCTGATGTTGCATCGACAGATCAGCAGCTTCTGTTCCGCTCTGCTCTGATGATGGGGCATGACTGCCGATGTCATGCTGATTGACAGCCGAATGTCAGTCAGCATGATGTTGGCAGGTACACCCAATTGACTGAGCTGTCCTGAAAAGAAGAGCTGCTCTGTTGACTTGGACAGCTGAATCACCAGTTGGAGCGCTCAATGACCGCTCTGAGCTGGAGCCGGATAGAGCAAACAGGTAGTTTATTAGTACTTAGCAACTACCTGCCTGCTTATTTTTTCGCTCATAATAAAAAAAAATTGTCCTGAATAATCCCTTTAAGGCAACTCCCTTTCCAAATGTTCAGCTATCAGCTGACTGTGGCACTATCAGTCTTAAAGGATAGACTCCATCCATAAGAGTGTGGGCTGCTCTTACATACGGCTGTCTGTTTTGGCACATATAGCCAAATCCTAAGATAGGACCCCCACCACCTCTCTTCTATGACACATATATGTATATTCCCTTTTAGGAGATATGGTTGACAGGAATTGTCCTGCCAGAATAACCCCTGTGTTCTGCATAGTCTTCCTTACTCTATAAATTATCCAGGGTAAGTATTCAATTTTTTTATTCCTCTCTTCAAAATAATATATACATCTCTCTGTATGGATTTTTAGCAATTTTTCTAATTTTCAGCTGGAACATTATTTTTTTCTAATATTCAGCTAGCACTGATGCCCCCTATTCACTAACATGTAAAATTTTTCCTCTGCCAACAGACGGTACATTTCCTGCGTATCAGTAAAGCTCTATTATGTCTTCTTTCTGGTGCCTCCATCACCCCTTCCTCAAGCAGCCAGCACCAGGACATGTCCTAAATGCCTCCCACATCCATATTTCAATCCTGATCCACAATCCTGATAGAAATTCACGTCAACCACTGACTAAGGCTTGTGCACACGACCGTTAAAACTGGATGCATGCTTTCCATGGTTTTGACGCATAGCACTCGTAACCATAGTATTCTAAGTGGTAGTGCACATCCAACTTTTTCCTAGGACTCGGCGTTCCGAGGAAGAAAAATCACACAATGCCCAAAATGCCTCCGAGAATCAAATGGCCACGTGCCCATTCAAGCCTATGTGCTAGTGAAAAAAATTTGAAAACTGACGGCACTCAGATACCAACCAAAAGAACTCACGAACTAAGTGCATGGAAGAGGTAGAGAAACTTTTTTTTCTCTCCACCTCCGAGAAACTTGGGTCCCACCCTGATCAAACTCGGGTCAATCTTTGATCAGAGTTTGATTAGCATATTCAGACTGTTTTCCTCTGATGGCGATGGTCGACAAGGACTTATGACCTTGGCCTAAGAGCTGAAAATGGAGCAATGGAGAATGACTTGACTCTTCCCAATCTTGCACATCATCGAGACCATCACTTCCTAAACTGGCATTATATATTTTCCATAAAGAGTTGCTCACTCCAAAACCACTAGATGTCAAGCCCAAGCAATGTAATTTGGCACCAGGCCGGATAGTAAGGAGTCTCTTGCTGACACATTCCTTGGATGAGATTATCTCCATACTACTTGATTATTAACTATAACTCTCCATTTTGTAAATCTTCTGACAAGTTCCTTTTCATTCTACTGTATAAAAATTAACTTTTTATTTTTTTAATTTCCATTATTTTCCTTCAGACCAAACATAGGAAGTCTTCCCGTAAAACTGAAAGCAGCAAAACGGAGACACAAAGCTTCTCTCTGCTCCACTCTTGTTACACTCACAATAGATACAAAGTCACCTTCGGGTTTTTAATGAGAGCCATGTAATGCAATGTTCTCTCGGCGTGGTGGGACGTGGGAGCTTTGAAATATTATTACAAATCACCATTCAAGTGAAACAGCTCATCCAATTTAATCTGTTTAATGGTAAAAGGGGTCTGTTATACCTCACCATGTGAGCCTCTGTGGGTCACTCTTTCATCCGACATCACAAGTACAAATGTTCAGGATGATTCTCCAAATTCAGGGTTTATGGTTTTCATTTTCAGTAATTCACGTGCAGACAGACAGCACGGCTGCCGTCAGTACTTTATTGGGACATTTCCTTACTGCTTAATCTCTCTATACTAATAATTTCTTACAAACTGATGCAATATCATATGATGTAAGATAAAAACAAGTGTTATTGCAATGGTCAAGTATATGTATGTATATGTTATACTCTTTTCCTACCATTTATATAGGATGTGCGATCCAATCTACAACATTTATATTGCAAAAATATAAAACCTACCCCTTAGCTCACCCAATCTCTGATGAGAACCCCCTATACCCCTATTTAAAATTATTGAACCAAGAGCCTTTCCATAGATTCCTGCTTAAATTTTGTGCACAGATGACAGACAAAACATCACCCAATTTATGAGTAGGATTTTACAACTAACTGTTTATATGCAAGTGGTATGTAAAAGTGTGGGCACCCTTGGTCATAATTACTGATATTATGAACAGTTAAGCAAGTTGAAGATGAAATGATCTCTAAAGCAGGGGTCAAATTTGCGAGTGTGATGCAAGAAACTCGCGTGAGGCTCTCACATCAATACCCGGCACTGCCGCCGGCACTCAGGACCGGAGTGTGCGGCTGCATGTATTTCTATGCAGCCGCACATTCTGGTCCCGAGTGCCGGCGGCTGTGCGGGTATTGATGCGAGTTTCTGGCATCACACTCACAAGTCTGACCCCGGCCTTAAAAGGATAAAGTGAATGATAACACATTTATTTTGTATTTTAAGCAAATACATACAGTATGTACGGGGGTCGATCCAAAAGTAATGATAATCGGTTATTTCTATTGCACACAGAAATTAAAATAAAATGTTTTCTTCTCTCTTAGGTACCCACTAGTCCAGGAAAAAAAAAACACGTAAATAGGCCACGATTCCCGGGAGCTACATTCATTTGAATATGAACTGCCAAGGAGTGAACATCAAAATGGAAAAAAACCAGCTCAGAGCTGTCATCAAATACCTCTGCTTGAAAAAAATGTCTACCAAAGACATACACAGCGACTTGGTGGAAACATTGGGGGACTCTTCTCCTCCATATTCCACAGTTGCACACTGGGCCAAGGAATTTAAGCTGGGAAGAACATCAACGGAAGATGAACATCGCGAAGGACGCCCATCCACGTCCCTCAATGAAGAAAACGTGAAAAAAGTTGAAGAAGTTGTGTTGGCAGATCGAAGAGTGACTATCAGGCATGTAGCTGAGGTCACAGGAATCTCATATGGCAGTATTCAAAGAATCCTTGCAAAAGAATTGCATATGAGAAAGGTCTCCACGCGTTGGGTGCCAAAAATGTTAACTGACGAGCAAAAGAAGAAACGAGTTGACATTTCAATAGCAAATCTCATAAAGTTCCAAGCAGACAAGGAGAATTTTTTGTCACGTTTTTTGACCATGGATGAGACCTGGATCCACCACTTTGATCCCGAAACTAAACAACAATCGATGCCATGGAAACGAGCCGACGCCGAAGAAATTCAAAGTGTCAAGCTCAGCAGGGAAGGTTATGGCGTCCGTTTTTGGGACACTGAAGGAATTATTATGGTGGACAATTTGGAGAAGGGAGCCACTATTACGGGCTCCTACTACGCAGAACAAATAAGAAGATTGCGGGAGGCTATCAAGGTGAAAAGGCGCGGCAAACTGCGGGCTGGAGTGCTGTTTCACCAAGATAACGCACCGGCTCACAAAGCTGCAGTTGCCATGGCTACCATTCAAGAAGCGGGCTTTGAACTGGTGGAACACCCCCCCATTCGCCAGATCTAGCCCCCAGTGACTTCTTTCTCTTTCCTTGGCTCAAGGAACACCTCCGGGGAAAGAAATTTGACGACAATAGCGACGTGTTAACCGCTGTTGGGGAGTTTTTTGAGGGTCAAGATCAAGAATTTTTTTCGAAGGGAATTCTAAGTTCAGAAAAGAGATGGACTAAATGTGTAGACTTGTTAGGAGACTATGTAGAAAAATAAAAAAAATTTTTTGACTATATTCATTGTGTTTATTATTGATTATCATTACTTTTGGATCGCCCCCCGTATATATATATATATATACACTCACTGGCCACTTTATTAGGTACACCATGCTAGTAACGGGTTGGACCCCCTTTTGCCTTCAGAACTGCCTCAATTCTTCGTGGCAGAGATTCAACAAGGTGCTGGAAGCATTCCTCAGAGATTTTGGACCATATTGACATGATGGCATCACACAGTTGGCGCAGATTTGTCGGCTGCACATCCCTGATGCGAATCTCCCGTTCCACCACATCCCAAAGATGCTCTATTGGATTGAGATCTGGTGACTGAGGAGGCCATTTGAGTACAGTGAACTCATTGTCATGTTCAAGAAACCAATCTGAGATGATTCGAGCTTTATGACATGGCGCATTATCCTGCTGAAAGTAGCCATCAGATGTTGGGTACATTGTGGTCATAAAGGGATGGACATGGTCAGCAACAATACTCAGGTAGGCTGTGGCGTTGCAACGATGCTCAATTGGTACCAAGGGGCCCAAAGAGTGCCAAGAAAAAATTCCCCACACCATAACACCACCACCACCAGCCTGAACCATTGATACAAGGCTGGATGGATCCATGCTTTCATGTTGTTTACGCCAAATTCTGACCCTACCATCCGAATGTCGCAGCAGAAATCGAGACTCATCAGACCAGGCAAGGTTTTTCCAATCTTCTACTGTCCAATTTCGATGAGCTTGTGCAAATTGTAGCCTCAGTTTCCTGTTCTTAGCTGAGAGGAGTGGTACCCAGTGTGGTCTTCTGCTGCTGTAGCCCATCTGCCTCAAAGTTCGATGCACTGTGCGTTCAGAGATGCTCTTCTGCCTACCTTGGTTGTAACGGGTGGCAATTTGAGTCACTGTTGCCTTTCTATCAGCTCGAACCAGTATGCCCATTCTCCTCTGACCTCTGGCATCAACAAGGCATTTCCGGCCACAGAACTGCCGCTCACTGGATTTTTTTTCTTTTTCGGACCATTCTCTGTAAACCCTAGAGATGGTTGTGCGTGAAAATCCCAGTAGATCAGCAGTTTCTGAAATACTCAGACCAGCCCTTCTGGCACCAACAATCATGCCACGTTCAAAGGCACTCAAATCACCTTTCTTCCCCATACTGATGCTCGGTTTGAACTGCAGGAGATTGTCTTGACCATGTCTACATGCCTAAATGCACTGAGTTGCCGCCATGTGATTGGCTGATTAGAAATTAAGTCTTAACACACAGTTGGACAGGTGTACCTAATAAAGTGGCCAGTGAGTGTATATATATAGTGAGGCAGTGACCCCTGTTACAACTAGCGGGCGATGTGTGTTCTCCCCAGGATATGCATGGAGGTGTAAGAAGGTCATAGGTGTGCAAGGTACTCACGGGCGTAACTGTGACTGCAATGCAGGTTAAAGGTCAGTCTTGGACATATTAGTGTCCAAGGCAGATGTAGGGTAAACCTGCCCTGGAATGAGTGTTTTGAAACTGACTGCAGTATGTCAGTGGTGCAGTCCGTTTCATTTCCGGTCCGTGTTTTCCACGTGGCTTGAAGCCACAGGTTTGTTTGTTTGCTAAAAGCCCTGCAGTAAGGGTTTGGGTGTGTGAGGTGTAATGTCAGTGTCAGTTTTAGTCTTGCAAGCAGACAGAGGAGTTGGTCTTCAGAGCACTTCCTGTGTGAGGGAACACAGGACCAAGCGGGGCCAAAGGGTCAAGCACCACTGCATACACAGCAGTGCGGTCGCTCACAGCAACTGATCCCAGACAGTCTTTTGTTTTCCTGGGTGTGATCTGGAGGATACAGCGTGCTGTGCACTGTGTGTTTTTGGACACGAATCACATTTTGTTTTGAACTTGCTTGGGTCACTGCCTCATCACTGCACAGCGTGGACACCGCCGCACTACATATTGTGGAGAATGTCGGCAGTGTGAACTGAGACATACCCCTAAGCATGCTGCATGTCAGTGATTAAGCCTGAAAAACTACAGGTCAAGCCGGCTGACAAAATGAAGGAGCTTTTGAAGCAGTTGTTCCTTAGTCAGCAGCGGCAGTAGCAGGAGTATCAACAAGAGGCGCTGCAGTTGCGATGGCAGCAGCAGGAGCATCAGCAAGAGGTGCTGCAGTAGCAGTGGCAGCAACAAGAGCAATTGCAGTTACACTGGCAGCAGCAAGAGCAGTATAATCAGCAGCAGCTGTTGCATCAGCAGCAGCAAAAGACTAATGGGTTGATTCTGCAACAGGTTGCAGCTATGCGAGCGGCACCCTCCACAGTGACCCCGATCCATTCTGAGGCCCGGTACAAGGTCTGGACAATGTTGAGGAAGATGAGTCCTGAGGACGACATGGAGGCCTTCATCACTGTCTTCAAATGCACTGCAGAGCGGGAGAGCTTGCCAGTGTCAAAGTGAGCTGAAGTGGTGGCCCCATTCCTGACGGGAGATGCCCAGAAGGCTTATCTGGACCTCAATCGGAAGGATGCTTTGGACTATGAGAAGCTGAGATGTGAGATCCTTGCATGACTTGGAGTTAATACATATGTGCGGGCTCAGCGGGTGTACCAGTGGTCCTTTGTGGAGTCTCGTCCCGCCAGGTCTCAGTCATATGACTTGCTACAGCTGGAAAAAAATGGCTCCAGCCTGAGACCTTAACCCCATTCCAGATGGTAGAGAGAGTGGTGATCGATCGGCTGGCGAGGGCTCTGCCAGCAGCCATACAGCATTGGGTGGGACAAGGGTACCCAGGCACTCTGGACCAGGTGTTTGGACTGATAGAGCGGTATACAGCCACGCAGGACTTTATAAGGGTCATTGCTCCACTTCGGCTGTCACGCAAGGCTCCGCCAGCCCAGGAGCCAGGGAAAAGTCCAGAAACCTGTGTTGGGGCTAACCAGGACCAAGCCTGGAATGAGGGGGTAATCCGAAGTGAAGTCCATTTTTCCCTAAAACGGCCCCAAGGTATAGTCGTGGTGCAGTGATCAGGTGTTGGCGGTGCCAAGGGCCTGGCAATGTAGCTGCCAACTGCCCGCTGGTATCTGAACCCATGGACTGCAGGTATGGTTGCCGTATGTCTATGTATGCCCAGCCAGTCGGTACCGCCACTACAGGCACCTCTGACAGCGAATTCCAGCTGTGTCAGATGCTCGTGAATGGGTATGAAACAGAAGCTCTCCTGGCACGGGTAGCAGAGTGACTTTGGTTCATGGGTCCCTTGTTGCCACGGACAACCCCAAAGGACGGAAAGTGGAGGTGATGGGTATCCATGGGAAAATCCGGGAGTACCCGACTGCTGAGGTCAATTTTTCTACATCATGTGGGGACATTAAACATGTGGTGGGAGTGGTGAAGACTCTTCCATATGGGGCGGTGTTGGGAAGAGATTTGCCTCTGTTCTGGTCCCTGTGGAAGACCAAGGTTAACCCTCTCATGGTAAAGCTTGTGCCGGATGCAGGACCCAAAGATGTTGAGATACAAGCCATAGGGGTCACCTACCTAGGGACAGAGTGTAATCCTGATAAGTTCCCCCTAGAGGTATTGGCAGAAGTGATAAATTTTCTTTCGGGCGTAGAACCGGGAAGATGGAGAGATATCTGCCACAGGGGTCGCCAACGTAGGTACAGAGTGTAACCCTGATAGGCTCCCCCAAGAGGATGTGGCAGTAGAGGACTTGGAGACTCCACTGAACCCAGCAAAACAGAAGCCGCGGAGACACCATCACGTGCTTCTCAACGCAAGCAATGACCAGCCAGGTCTTTCCCCGGGAAGGAACAACCACGGGAAGGGCAGTCTCCAATGACGGAAACCACCTATGCCAAAACATGGTATCCATCCACAGACAGCTGTTTCAGGGTATAGCCCCTCATCAGTTTGGAGTAGGAAACTGGCTGGTAGGAGCAATGCCTAGTAAAAGACTGTGAAAATGAGGATGAATGAACTCATGGAGATCAACATCCAACACTGTGGAGACACCATCACGTGTTTCTCAACGCAGTGATTCTAGAGCACTGCCCCCATCCCTTATGGGAAATATGCAAAACATGCAAAACAGAAGCCGCGGAGACACCATCACGTGTTTCTCAACGCAAGCAATGACCAGCCAGGTCTTTCCCCGGGAAGGAACAACCACGGGAAGGGCAGTCTCCAATGAAGGAAACCACCTATGCCAAAACATGGTATCCATCCACAGACAGCTGTTTCGGGGTATAGCCCCTCATCAGTGTGGAGTAGGAAACTGGCTGGTAGGAGCAATGCCTAGTAAAAGACTGTGAAAATGAGGATGAATGAACTCATGGAGATCAACATCCAACACTGCGGAGAAATAAACAGGGAAATAAACAGTTAATCTTTCTCATAATCTGGATTCGTGAAATTTGTCAAGCAGCGTACTGAAGTCCATGAATTTATTCCCTTAAAATCTGAAGTTTTAGCGGTCACAGAGCTGACCTTTGGACGTGCAGCAAGCTGACTACGGATCATATATGCCTGAACCTCTCCTGAAAAGGGTGAGTAAATTCTAATTTATTCTTCTAACAATAACACGGATAAGACCCTATTGCGCTTTTTGTTCCTCTAGTTTAATTGCATTGAGGCTATGAAAAATGTTATGTTGTATACCTGATTGAATGCGGTTGCGGGCTGCAATATATTGGGAGAACAATACAGACTATGCATGCGAGGATGAACAAACACCGCCAGAATATCCGAAATGGATATCTAATGCATAGTCTGTCAAAACATTTCCTTGTAGCACATAACAAAGACTTAAGTTCTTTAAAACTCCCTATAATTGATCAGATACCAGCAGAGACCCCAGACCGTTATGCGGCTTTAATAAGAAGAGAGAGCTACTGGATTTTTAAACTCGGCACTTTAGCACCTGAGGGGTTAAATCTTATTAATGAAAAAGTCATTTAACTATACTCCTTTTTTAGTATATTTTAATATAATATTTTATTCAGTATTTTCATATATTGTCTTATATATTTCCCTTCATTTTATCGTTGTAATTGTGTTTTATATTATGCCCGTGTAATTGCTCTTTTCCTCCTTTTATTTTAATTATGCCTTCTACTCAAGTGTCCCTAATGATTGCACCTTAATTGTGATTGGCTGCCAGCCCTTTTTATGCTCCCTTTCCCCCACTTCCTGTACTTGCCACCTGATGAAGACGGAGGTTATCCGTTGAAACGCGTAGTGGAACTTAATAAAGAAGAAAACCATTCAAGCCTCTCCCATTCCTTAGCACTCCCCTGCGATCGGGTTACCCTGCTTCCCAAGTTTAGATCCCCTCTAGAGGCACCCGGCAGGAGCAGCATCGGGTTACTATTACCAGCGCCCTAAGACCTGTCAGCCTGGCGCTCCATATATCTGTCTCACGCTGACTATTTCAAGTATTAGATACACGGCTCAGCAGACAATAACACAGGAGAGGATTAGATACACGGCTCAGCAGACAATAACACAGGAGAGGATTAGATACACGGCTCAGCAGACAGTATCGCACAGGAGAGGATTAGGACCACGAGTAGCACTTGTCCAATTTAACCGGTTATGTGCACGGCCCTTACGGTAGGGTCACAAGAGCATATAAAAAAATCATACAGAGTTTCATCCAGAAAAGTGGGATGATTTTTTTTTCACTTGCCACCTTTGTGCAGTTCATTTTTTTTTTTAGAACAGTAGCAATGAATAATTTCCAAGACCATTTTATAAGACTTTTCTTAAGTTACAGAATTGCAATGTAGCCGTAAAAATGGATGTTATATTACGGACCTGTATGGCATCTGATTTTTTTCATGCATCTATAGACTTGATTATCAGAGTCTCATCCAATTTACAGAAGAAACTAGTGCATGCTGTGATTTTTTTCACATGCAGATTCAGTCAATGAAAAAAAATCACTTATTTGCACTCCTCTAATGAAAAATATTGGTCCAAATGTGGTCCGTGTTTTCCATGGACAACTCTCGGACTGAAAATACAGTCATGTGAACTGGCCCTTACAATGACCTGACACAGATTATATTAGTGGCTGGTACTATAACCTGCTGTAAGCTTCACTTTAAACATAGCAACTGAATAAAGCAAATCTTTCTTTTCATATGTTTAAAATACCTCTAGCTAGTTTAGTGGATAAAAGGCTTAAGGGGCATCTCAGCCACTCAATTATTGCAGATTTGTTTATTGCACAACACATAGGCACATAGTTAATTTAAAGAGTTGATGGATGTTATACCATGGAAGACAATGACATTGCACTTTGTGATCGATCTGAACAGGCTCTAAGGGCCCCGTCACACATAACGACGCTAAGGTTTGGAGAACAGCTGCTGTAGCTCTCAAAAATCAATGTAAAATAACACAAAATGTTTCTGGCTAAAACATCACCAAAAAGAAAGTAAATACAATATATATACTCATATGTTAGGATTGGCGGAACGCACCAAATTCGAAATAATAATAAGGTGCGTTCGCAACCCGTGCTCCACCGTGCGGTGATGGAGACAACCTCAGCTAGCACAATGGCACCTTAGTACACTCTGTTGAGTATTGTGAAGCCATTAACTCCAGGTGGATTGAGCACTGACTCACAAACCCTCTACAAGCCTTGCTGTCCCAGGAAAAAAATTTTGGCAGCAAAAAACGCAACACTGAGGAAACAGGAGCCGCAGCAGCAACCTTAGTAGCTGCTTCAGTGGCTCCCTGTGCTACCATCGCGAGGTCCATAGCTGAGGTAGCCTGCTCAAGAGTGGTCAACCTGCTCTCAAGCTGCAGGATGAACCGCTGAAGACACTGATCGTCCACCATTGCTAGCCAGACCCTGGCGCTAGTATACTGTTAGTATTGGTGGAATGCACCAAATAAGAAATAATAATAAGGTGTGTTCGCAAACCGGGGTCCACCGTGCGGTGATGGAGAAACCGCATCTAGCACAATGGTGAAACAAGGCTTTTAGAAAACACTTTAACCCCTTAATGTCCAATGACGGACACAGTCCGTCATCGGACATCTCCCCTGCTTTGATGAGGGCTCCGGCGCTGAGCCCACATCAAAGCCGGGACATGTCAGCTGTTATGAACAGCTGACATGTGCCCGCAATAGGCGCGAGCGGAATCGTCGTCCGCCCGCGCCTATTAACTAGTTAAATGCCGCTGTCAAAGCTGACAGCGGGCATTTAAATAGCATTTCCGGCCGCCGGGCCGGAAATGACATCATCGCCGACCCCCGTCACGTGATCGGGGGTCGGCGTCATGTTGCCTGGACAACCAGAGGTCTCTATGAGACCTCTATAGTTGTTCCAGGCATATCGCTTTCAGCGCCACCCGGTGGTCGGCGCTGAAAGCACAGCAGTAAATCTGCTACATATGGGCGATCTGCTCATCGCCCATATGTAGCAGAGCCGATTGGGTTGCGCAAGCTTCTAGCCTCCTATGGAGGCTATTGAAGCATGCCAAAAGTAAAAAAAAAAATGTTTAAAAATAAAAAAAATTAAAAAAACATAAAAGTTCAAATCACCCCCCTTTCGCCCCAATCAAAATAAAACAGTAAAAAAAAATCCCACATACACATATTAGGTATTGCCGCGTTCATAATCGCCCGATCTATCAATAAAAAAAAAGCATTAACCCGATCGCTAAACGGTGTAGCGAGAAAAAAATTCAAAGCGCCAGAATTACGTTTTTTTGGTCACCAAGACATTGCATTAAAATGCAATAACGGGCGATCAAAAGAACGTATCTGCACAAAAGTGGTATCATTAAAAACGTCAGTCCGGCACGGAAAAAATAAGCCCCCACCCGACCCCAGATCATGAAAAATGGAGACGCTACGGGTCTCGGAAAATTGCGCAAATTTTTTTTTTTTTTTAGCAAACTTTGGAATTTTTTTTCACCACTTAGATAAAAGAGGACATAGAAATGTTTGGTGTCTATGAACTCGTAATGACCTGGAGAATCATAATGGCAGGTCAGATTTAGCATCTAGTGAACCTAACAAAAAAGCCAAGCAAAAAACAAGTGTGGGATTGCACTTTTTTTGGCAATTTCACAGCACTTGGAATTTTTTTCCCGTTTTCGATTATACGACATGCTAAAACCAATGGTGTCATTTAAATGTACAACTCGTCCTGCAAAAAATAAGCCCTCACATGGCCATATAAACGGAAAAATAAAAAAGTTATGGCTCTGGAAAGAAGGGGAGGGAGAAATGAAAATGCAAAACCAAAAATACCCCTGGTCGTTAAGGGGTTAAGCACATTGAGTTAAATGTCACTCAGTGTGCAAAGAGTGCAGAGTAGAGTACCAAGCTCTGTTACACCACAGAACAGTACTAAAAAGCAGCGCATAAAGGACTATACCCTGTTAGACTGCACAGGCGTATAGAAAAAAAAATTACTAATTGGGGTCCCTATAGCTTAACTCCCCAGGGAAGACTATGCTGGTGGTTGAACCTGCTCTGACACACGGTGTGCTTTAGCATGCGCACCTGAGGATGCCCGGCGCAGATGCTAAGTTCAAGCGGGGGTTCCCACCCTACACTGCCTGTCTAGACAAACATTTGCAGTGATATTTGCAGCACATGTGCACACAGGGTGGTAAGGTAGCCACAAACACAAAAAAATGAGGATGAATGAACTCATGGAGATCAACATCCAACACTGTGGAGACACCATCACATGTTTCTCAACACAGTGATTCTAGAGCAATGCCCCCATCCCTTATGGGAAATATGTAAAAACATGCAAAACACAAGCTGCGGAGACACCATCACATGTTTCTCAACGCAAGCAATGACTAGCCAGGTCTTTCCCCGGGAAGGAACAACCACGGGAAGGGCATTCTCCAATGAAGGAAACCACCTATGCCAAAACATGGTATCCATCCACAGACCGCTGTTTCGGGGTATTGCCCCTCATCAGTGTGGAGTAGGAAACTGGCTAGTAAGAGCAATGCCTAGTAAAAGACTGTGAAAAATGAGGATGAATGAACTCATGGAGATCAACATCCAACACTGCAGAGATACCATCACATGTTTCTCAACGCATTGATTCTAGAGCAATGCCCCCATCCCTTATGAGAAATATGTAAAAACATGCAAAACACAGCACCAATGTGAAGGCGCTACATCATGGACATGCTCATTAGGGTGAAATCTGGACTTAGACTCCAGAGTACAACACTGCATGCGTATACGAATAGTCACCATAGGCTTAGCTGGAGAGCCGGCAGCAAATACACATGGAGCATGAGCTTTAGCAAGGCACTTGGTCCAGAGTCTGTGCTGAGCAGTCATCCCAGTGGTTGAGCATGAATGGGAGTCCACTGCATCAGACAAGGTTTGGGATTTATACCGTGCAGAGAGAGAATTCCAGTGCCTAACTATATACATCTCTGGCAACAATTAAGAGACCACTTTCAAATGTTCAGTTTGTCTGATTTTTCTCTTATAGGCATATTTTTATTTTTTTAAATGTAAATTTAAATTGTTCTTTTAGTCTATAAACTTCTGACAACAAATCTCTGAATTTCCAAGCAATATATTTTGAATTTTTTTTCTGACAAAGAAAAATGGTCTAAATTAAAACCTTTAGCCAAATACCTGCACCGACCGCTTCCAGTAACCATCAATGAGTTTCTTACAATGCTCTGCTGGGATTTTAGACCATTCTTCTTTAGCAAACTGCTCCAGGTCCCTGATATTTGAAGGGTGCCTTCTCCAAACTGCCATTTTTAGATCTCTCCACAGGTGTTCTATGGGATTCAGGTCTGGACTCATTGCTGGCGACCTTAGAAGTCTCCAGTGCTTTCTCCCAAACCATTTTCTAGTGCTTTTTGAAGTGTGTTTTGGGTCATTGTCCTGCTGGAAGACCTATGACCTCTGAGGGAGACCCAGCTTTCTCACACTGGGCCCTACATTATGCTGCAAAATTTGTTGGTAGTCTTCAGACTTCATAATGCCATGCACACAGTCAAGCAGTCCAGTGCCAGAGGCAGCAAAGCAACCCCAAAACATCAGGGAACCTCCGCCATGTTTGATGGTAGGGACTGTGTTCTTTTCTTTGAATGCCTCTTTTTTTCTCCTGTAAACTCTATGTTGATGCCTTTGCCCAAAAACCTTTACTTTTGTCTCATCTGACCAGAGAACATTCTTCCAAAACGTTTTAGGCTTTTTCAGGTAAGTTTTGGCAAACTCCAGCCTGGCTTTTTTATGTCTCGGGGTAAGAAGTGGGGTCTTCCTGGGTCTCCTACCATACAGTCCCTTTTCATTCAGACGCCGACGGATACTGCGGGTTGACACTGTTGTACCCTCGGACTGCAGGGCAGCTTGAACTTGTTTGGATGTTAGTCGAGGTTCTTTATCCAACATCCGCACAATCTTGCGTTGAAATCTCTTGTCAATTTTTCTTTTACGTCCACATCTAGGGAGGTTAGCCACAGTGCCATGGGCATTAAACTTCTTGATGACACTGGGCACGGTACACACAGGAACATTCGGGTCTTTGGAGATGGACTTGTAGCCTTGAAATTGCTCATGCTTCCTCACAATTTGGTTTCTCAAGTCCTCAGACAGTTCTTTGGTCTTTTTTTCTCCATGCTCAATGTGGTACACACAAGGACACAGGACAGAGGTTGAGTCAACTTTAATCCATGTCAACTGGCTGCAAGTGTGATTTAGTTATTGCCAACACCTGTTAGGTGTCACAGGTAAGTTACAGGTGCTGTTAATTACACAAATTAGAGAAGCATCACATGATTTTTCGAACAGTGCCAATACTTTTGTCCACCCTCTTTTTTATGTTTGGTGTGGAATTATATCCAATTTGGCTTTAGGACAATTTTTTTTGTGTTTTTTCATATACCAAAGAATTTGTGTTTGCAATCATTTTCAGGAAGAAACTGAGTATTATCTGACAGAATTGCAGGGGTGTCAATACTTTTGGCCACAACTGTATATATATATATATATATACACACACACATTATATATATATATATATATATATATATATATATATATATATATATATATACAGGGGTTGGACAAAATAATGGAAGCACCTAACGTATTGGCATCATAATCTTCGAACATGTTATAAACATGAAAACCGTGACATATGGTAATGTTTTGCAGTTGATTATTTGTGTTATGTTATGTGATATGTGTATGTAAATTAACTGTTTGTTTTGCAGAATTAAATTCAAGATGTCCCAATAAATGCTAACCAAAAAACTGGCACTTAAAAGCATAAATTCAATCCTTATTCAGAATAACACCCAAAGGTACCCGAAAAGCAAGAGATCCAGCAATATTACAAAAAATATTAATTTTATTATTACAATATTTTCAAAAACAGCAATGCCCAGTAGAAGACACGAAAAATCACTGATTTAAGTATCGCCACTATAATTTATTGTATATAAATATACCAAATCATGCAGCATAAATATTTTATAACTTGAATAGATATAAATATTAAAGAACAATGTCTATAAACACTTCATTCATGTGCCACATTTTCCCTAATATAAAGGGACCCAATACATATCACTTCCAAAACGGTACCCATTATCATTAAGAATCAATCACTGTACCCATAGCTATACATGAAAAAATATCATGGCCATGAAAATAAAAAACACTACTCTAAATAGCCAGGGTAATTTCCGATGTAAGTATAAAAAATGGGACATCTATGGTATTACCTCAATTAATGGAGCATTGGTGGTGCAGTGTAGCGTGTCCTCCCTCACCCCAACGCGCGTTTCCCACGGGCTTCTTCTGGGGGCGTAGGGGTGAGGGAGGACACGCTACACTGCGCCACCAATGCTCCATTAATTGAGGTAATATAATTGAGGTAAAATCTCTTGATTTTATATCACAGCGTGCTAGGCCTGCAAAATGTCTGCCAAAGTAGGAAGAGTGCAGTGTGGCACTTTTTTGAACAAAATCCTCATGATCAGGCCAAGGTTATCTGTAAGAAGTGCGCAAAAACCTTTAGCCGAGGGAAAAATCTGAAAAATTTAAATACCAGTTGCATGCTTAGACATTTAACCAGCATGCACTTGCAAGCGTGGACACAACACCAAACCTCAAGTACCACATGTGCAGCTGATCACAAAGAAGGTAGTCAGCAACACTACATTGTTTCCCCCACTGTAAGCCCACCGGTTAGCACAGCAGCAAATGTTGAGGTGTCGTTGCAAGGCCACAGCAGTCAGGGAATCCCACTGTTATATCAACGAAAGACTGAATCTAGGCCATCAGAAAGAACACCAACTCCATCACCATCATCAACCCTCTCTCAGTCCGCCCTGTCCACCGCTACTTCCACCATATGCAGCTCTCAAGTCCAGCTCACCCTCCCAGACACTATGAGTAGATCAAGAAAGTACTCAGTCTCTCATCCGCGTACACTGGGTTTGAACGCCCACATTGCCAAACTAATCTCGTTAGAGATGATGCCCTATCGGTTGGTGGAAAGTGCAGCTTTCCGAGAACTCATGGCCTATGCAGTACCACGCTATGACCTACCAAGTCGCCACTTCTTCTCTCGCAAAGCCATCCCAACCCTCCACCATCATGTGAAAGACCGCATTGTCCATGCACTCAAGCAGTCAGTGAGTGGAAAGGTGCACCTCACAACTGATGCATGGTCCAGTCGGCATGGCCAGGGCCGTTACGTGTCCATCACTGCGCACTGGGTTAATGTGGTGGATGCAGGGTCCACAGGGGACAGCGGTGGTGGGACAGTGCTGCCTAGCCCATGGTATAGGAAACAGTTGGCTGTAGGCGTTCGACCCTCCTCCTCCTCCACCTCCTCCTCCTCCGGAAGCGAAAGCTCGTCCACAGAGCACAGTCGTACGAGCACTCCATCTGCAGCTGCCACTGTTGCACACGAGGTGTCCCCCTATCGAGCAGCTAGTGTAAAGCATCAGCAGGCTGTGTTGCAGATGATGTGCTTGGGCGACAGACACACCGCCGAGGTGCTGGCCGAGTACTTTCAGCGACAAACTGAGTCATGGCTGGGCAGTGTACATCTTGAGGCAGGCAAGGTAGTTAGTGATAACGGCCGTAATTTTGTGGCAGCCATAGCCCTTTCAAAACTCAGCCACATACCTTGCTTGGCTCACACCTTGAACCTGGTGGTGCAGTGCTTCCTCAATAATTATCCGGAGTTAACAGCCCTGCTCCAGAAGGTGCGAAGACTGTGCGCGCACATCCGCCGGTCTCCTGTACACTCCATTCGTATGCAGAAGCTGCAGCGATTGCTCCACCTTCCCAACTGCTGCCTCATTATCGACATTGCAACAAGGTGGAACTCCACCCTGCACATGGTTGAGCGGCTGTGCGAGCAGAGGCAGTCTGTAATGCATTTGTGGGAGGATACACGGCCAGGCACTTTGAGAGCAGACATGGAGTTGACAGGTGTGCAGTGGTCGAACCTGAAAGACCTCTGTAAAGTCCTTCAGTGTTTTCAGGAATGCACACGGCTGGTAAGCGCAGACGACGCCATCCTAAGCATGAGCATCCCACTTATGCGTCTGCTCATGCAAACTTTGACGCACCTTAAGGAGCAGGCGTCTCCAGCCAATGTTGACGAGGAGGAAGAGGTGGAGGGAATCCTTGATGACATTCAGCCATTGTCTGCTCAAGGACCTCTCCTGGACGAGGTGGAGGAAGAAGAGGAGGAGGAGGATGATGATGGGGATGATTACTTAGGGGAGGAGGATGTGGGGCAAGTGAAAATGTTGGCGTGGCAAGGTCTGGTACAGGGTTTGTGCGTGACTGGAGGGATGTGGATTTGCCAGAAAGTGCTCCTCCAACCAGCACTCGCAGTGCATCATTGACACCGGGAACATTGGCCCACATGTTAGATTATGCCTTGCAGATCCTAAAAAGGGACCCACTCATTGCCAAAATGATGAACAATGACGACTACTGGTTGGCCAGCATCCTGGATCCACGCTATAAAGGCAAATTACAAAACATCATGCCACAGGAGAACCTTGACCTAATATTGGCTACTAAACAAGCAACTCTGGTTAACCGGTTGGTTGAGGCATTCCCAGCACACAGCAGCGGTGATGGTTCTCACACGAGCCGTACGGGCCGGGGGCAGCTTGGCAGAGGTGTTCGAGGTGCACACAGCAGAAGTGACGTTGGAGACAGGGGTTTCATGACAATGTTGTGGACTAATTTTTCACGGATCGCTCACACAACTGGTAATACTGCATCGATGGAATGTGACAGGAGACAGCAGTTGTCAACTATGGTTAACAACTACTTTTCCTCCCATATCGATGTTCTCCCGCACAGGTCATTCCCCTTTGACTATTGGGCCGCTAAACTGGACACCTGGCCTGAATTGGCACAATATGCCTTACAGGAGCTCGCTTGCCCAGCTGCAAGTGTGCTATCAGAAAGAGTCTTCAGTGCAGCTGGATCAATCCTGACAGAAAAAAGGACCCGTCTGTCAACCCAAAATGTGGATGATCTAACCTTCATTAAAATGAACCATACATGGGTTTCCAAAGATTTTGTCCCACCTTCCCTTGATGACACATAGGTTGCCAGAAAAATGGCTTGCTTTGGTCCTCCTCCTATTCCGTGAACTTGACCTATTTTGCCTTTTGCAGCAGCTGAATGACCCACATCTACATATGCCACTTTGTAAACCTCCCTAAGTGGGCGGCCCCCCGCATGGCCGGGGTCACCACCTAGCGCACAAAACCATGCGAGTGCCGTTGCCCTGGACAAGTGGGTAGGCCGACTCTTGGGCGCGGGCACTGGCATAGGGTCCCTCATAGTGCAATCAAGTGTCTCTGACAGTGGTGGTGCACACCCGCCGTCAGACACGCCGCCGTACTATGAGGGGCCCAGTGCCAGTACCGACGCCCACGAGTGTGCCCCCCTTGCTTGGGCAGGGCCCCAGCATTTGCAATGTTTACCTCTCCCTGCTCCTCTGCTGTGTAGTCTGAGCTGTCAAATCCTTCACTGGGACTGCCACTACAAATTGATTGAACTGAAAGATGATGGTTAAAATGTAGCTATGCTCTGTCCTGCTGGCCGGGCTCTAGCTCCAGATGATCAGTGACTTCCATTTCTTATGGACGTCGACTCACAATTAGATGCGGTGGTGGTTTATCATCAGCTTTCACAGTTTTCCTACTCACAAACGTGTGACATTCCGGCACACATTTCAAAATGTGCCCTCTCATGCCAATCAAATAGAATCGCCTAAGGCCTGTGGCTTCTGTCTTTTGCACTCCAAAGTTACGTGACAGATCATGATAGCCAGTGAGCACCATGTTTACATCGCTCCCTGTGATAAAAATTGGATTGAGATGAGTAACAGTGATGTTTTCACTGTCTCAACACACAAATTAATTGAGGGTCAGCATCGCCTATGAGAATTGTGACGGAAGTTTTTCCTGTGAATAATAATTCCTAGATTTCTGCAATCAATAGCCTTTATGTCACTAATTGTATGCATCTCATTTCCTATTGCGGAGAGGCTGGACTGTATTACTGAGACAGAAATATATATGAAGATTTAAAAATAACACCAAAAGTATATAGTTGTGTACGCCTCAAATGCATTTCCTTTTTTCCACTTTTTAGATTGCTGTGTAATCCATACTGAGAACACGGAGATTTTACATGTTTAAACTATGCTATATATACCTGCTATCCAGTGATAAAGTACCCTTTCTCAACTTTGTACAATCTGGTCAAATCCATACTGGGCCTGAGAACATCTGAGTCTGCCTCCTGATCTATAGACATATATTTTTAATGTGTAAACTAGGCTACATATATACGTGTTATACGGTGAAACTGTACCCTTTATCGACTTTCTACAATGTTGTTGAATCCATACTGGGCCTGAGAACAGCTGCCGAGCTGTTAAGCAAGCTACAGCACCTGTGGTTTGGACACGTAATTTTTTCAGGAATGATGGTTAGGCCTAACTCCGGAATTGCGGTTGACCTGAACTTACTGGGAAATCATCGTTCGCGGGGAATAATCTGAATCCCAGATCCCCATCACTAACGGAGTTCAGCAGGTTATCTGCACCTGTAAGCGACAAAAGCTGGTCCTTTCAGTGTAGCGTGCATGCAGTCCCGGACATGTACTAGAATGCTAGACCTGTTATTGCTCGATCTCACGTGCCACAGCCTCGCGTATCCCTCTAGTAAGCTTGACGTGTACCGCTGGGCCATGCCGGAGTCTCGGTCGTTAACGGAATAAAGCTGAGAAATGGCTAGGACAACTACAAACGGACATACCACACCACACACAGAATCGACAAAGCTTGCAATCTGTCCATCTTTTCTGTAGCTTGTATGGTAGTGCAGTCCAATTAAGCCACAGGCTCCACTCCTGGTGGTGCCCTTTTGGACATTCCTTTAAGGTTCAGCTTTGCAGTCATACTGTCCCCGGAAACCAAAAACTTTGCCTTCAGGGACGCTGTTTGGAGGTTCCTGGGAATAACGCCGCCCGATCAGCAGTCGGCATATGGGTCGCCCTCCCAGGGCTGTGGGGTACTCGGTATCGGGCCGGTGTCAGTGGGATGTGTCACAGCAGCGGTGACCCGGACGGTGGCCCTGGGCGCCCATGTAAATGGTGTGGTATAATGGTATAGAGTTTATATAGATAGTTTGACGCCACCTGTGGTGTTCGGCAACATAGATGTTAGGCCGACGCTGCATGCAGATCCTCTGGGACTGATGGTGTTGTGCAGCAAAGATGGTGAAGCTCCCGACAGGTGGAGCTGAAGTCCCAGGGAAGTGTAGATGTAGTGATGGGGGGAAAGGCACAGGTGGTGTAGGTGCTGGTACCCAGATGTAGCGGTGCTGGAATAACTGTAGGACACCAGAGCGTGCAGTTCCAAAGCTTTACTCACAGTCTGCAGGTTACACAGATGCCTGCCTCCGTGCTGTGTCCTCCGGGTCAGGACCTCTGCCAACCTCCAGGACAAGAATGGAAAGCTCCCTTCCAACACTCCACCAACATGTACCTTCCTGAACGTCTCCTTTCTAGCGCTTGTGGGGGAAGCACTCACAGGACCGTGGTTCACTGAAACGCCTCCTGTCTAACAGATGTTCCTCAGACTTTACTTGTATGGCAGACAGCTGTAGCCTTTTCCTTCTGCCTCGCACACGTCGATGCTGGGGCCTCCGAGCCTTAGTTGGGTACAGAGCATTTATAGCTGCTACTTCCCCCGGTTTCTGCTGCAAAAAAGTCAGTGTCCCCACAAACTCGGAGACCGGAATCCGGACCATGCGCTCCAGCTAGGAGTGAGCCTTAACTCTGCTCATCCTCCAGCTCCCCTTCTCACATCCACACACTTCCCCTTCCCTGCACAGAGTGCCCTAACTTACCTCCTCCCTACCACAGAGAGCAGCTCCTCAGCAGTCAGGTTCAGAGGTCTCCCTGCTGGCCTGGATTGGGAAATGTGTTGTGTGTTGGTTTCACTGCTAGAGAGATCCTTCGTTGCTCCCAAGCTTGACAACACACTCCCTAGGAGGAAGGCAATGCCACAGTGGCGACCGTATTCTTGGGGACGCCACAAGTGCACTGAGGCCCAGCCACTGCTGGATGATGCTGCTGGTACATTGACCAAGACCACTACATTCCCCTCGCACTCTACACAGCCAGAATCTGACCCAGAGGAAACTCAGGTTCCCCTTCCCGCATACTATAACACCTTACACGGTGACAAAGAGGAAGGTGCAGATGAAAGTGCAGGTTCCTTGAGCAGGTGGGGGGGCATACTCATGGGCGATGGCAGTGGCATAGGGCACCGCATAGTACACAAAAGTGTCTCTGCCGGTGGGAGGGCCTAAACAGCCAAGTGCAGTGAGATGGAAGATGGGGACGACAAGGAGTTCAGAGTAGTGCAGGGATTCCCTAGCAAGGAGAATTATGTAATTGTTTTCAATGTTGGGACAGCAATTTTTGGGAGCACTATACTCTGGTGAATGATATATGGGGCCCACCATACACTGGAGCATTCCAAAGGTAGACATCAGACACTGGAGCAGCATTTACAGGGCTCTTTATACACTAGAGCAGTAGAAATGGGGCCCATTATATATGGAGCATTATTTGGGCCCATAAGACAGTGGATCTTCATCCATTGGGACCAACATATACTGTAGCATTATGTGGAGCTCATCATATACGGTTTGAAACATTATATGGGAATAATGATTCCGTATGGAGAAATATATGGGCCTCATTACTCTGTATAGCGCACTAAGCGCTGGCCATAATACTGTATGGCGTTATATACTGTCCGTTTTTGGAGGTATTGGAGAATTTAAAATGGATATCAGTCATGAGATGTAAGAAGTGAAGTATTTTTCATTGTACTATTCTGCTATTTCTCTGCCGTATCGGAGGATCATGAGTTGTGGTATGTGTTAAAGGGGCACTCTTTGGCCCTGGGCCCACGAAAACCTGGAGCCAGCCCTCCCCCCCCACAACTGCAGCCAAATAACCCCCATTTTTCAGTGCATAACTAGTATTATGAAGTTAATTAAGGTTGACAGGCTTCAGTAACAAGAATTTATGCTTTTGGCATTCAAATGGGCACTGTTGGTGTGTTTCCTGTCCTCCTCTCACTGCCGACTTTAATTCTCCATTGACTTACATTGGGTTTCGTGTTTCGGGACGACCCCGACTTTTCCCTATAGTCGGCCGATTTTGCTCGACCTGACTTTTGGAAAAGTCGGGTTTCATGAAACGAAACTCGACCCTACAAAACCAAAAGTCACTCAACACTACTGATCAGACTTGAAAAAATTGGCCTGGTCAGGAAGGTGAAAACAGGCTTTGAAGTGAAGGGGTTAAATGTGCTTTGTTTTTCATACTTCCTGGTATTTGGCTTTGACCAAACTTTATTGATATATTTAAGTGCAGATTACATGTGTTTTTTACCTGTGGAATTTCTGCACCAAATGCAAGTCTGTGGGGAAATTGCACATGGAAAACTCAGCGTACCCGCAAGAGAAACTGCCATGTTGTGGAATTGAAACACGCACCTCAGGTGAGTTTATGCTGCATTGAAAAGTACGGTGGGCAGGAGATCTACCATGGTAAAAGATGGTAGATTTATACAAGCTTCAGGAAGGTCTTAGCTGTTAATTACAATGCTGAGATGGGAGAAAGGAGATGAAAATTAATATCGGTGAAACACAAGGAATACAACCCTCTTAACAGGATTTACATATTTGCTTGGTAATGGACATCGCCTTTTAAAGGGAGTCCGTCAGCACAGAATGAGTGTTCAAGCCAAGTACAGGAGCTCGGTGAACCTCTGGTGTGGTCAAACATCAAACATTTAAGTGGACATTCTGACCTACCTGTTTTCCATCTATCTCCACCCTTCTCTGGTTCTATAAAGCCAGAGCTGTCAATCAAAGAAGAGGATGGTGGAGATAAAAGAAAAACAAGTAGGTGGAAAGGTGCGCTTAAATATTTGGCCACACCAAGGGTGCATCGTGTGAGCTAACAGACTTTCTCTAAGGCTTCAAAATCTTATTTTCGGCCACCTAACTTCATTGACAAGCTAGGAAAATGTGAAAAAAAAAAAAACATGAAGCCCCGGACCCCCAACAAACAACTGATAAAATGGAATATCTATTAGTCCAGTATGAAACAGTACTTGCAAAAACTTTCATGTGAAAAAAGACCCCATTATTCTAGGAGTGATTTAATTGGCTAACCAGAAACTGTCCAGTTTGTCAAAAAAAGGTATAACTCCCCGAATATGTTTGTCTTTTTTACAAGTATTTACATGTATTTTTGCAGCTTACATGGTAACACAATATAATGTTGCACTGTACGTATGAAATAGCATCAAAGAGTAATTTGAATTTCAACAGTTTCTGAGCTTATATGCATTTTTACGTATGTGAAAAATGCATATTTCCATTTTGCACACACATACTAAAATGCAAATTGAAGAACGGCTTCTTTTTTTAATTAGTATTCAAGCTATCTGAACTCATTTTGACTATTTATGTGCTTTTTTCACATATGCAATCATTGGAATGAAAGTCAACTAGTTCTGAGTGATTTTCTAAAATTACTGAAGTAAACAAAGTGATTTTCAGTGTCTGAACCTTATAATTACAGGGAGTACGGAGTACTCTATTACACGGGGGAAAAAAGCCAAACGCCCAGTCCCACATCCACTGTCTATCATCAACGCCCCCACTATATAGCTACTGGCAGTTTCCCCCACTCCTTCTCTTTTAGACTTTGTGTGGGAATGTCCTTTTAAAACATGAAAAACAGATGCATCGTGTTGTAGAGTCTCACGGCACAGCATGTAATATGTAGCGGTGATTGTGGAAGGGTTTTTACTTTAGTAGAGGAATGCCCCACTCCTTCGTTTTGTCATGTCATTACTATAAAAGTTATTTCATGTAAGCTTTATTAGCTAAAGACAAAATGGAGCCAAAAATACTAAAGAAACTTGAGGACATGTCTATTAGTGTTAGATGCTGTAAGTTCCACAGCTAAGTGTGAGTTGTATAAAATATATATAAATAGTGTGAAAACACTTTAAAACATAAAGCTCACGTTGCTGTAACCTGCCATGGAAATGAGTGGATCTTTTGAGATGTGAACTCTCCAACTTCGCCATATTTTCCCCAAAAATGAGATTTACGGACAATAAAAATTAGCAGCAAAACCAAATATTGCAAAATCTATAGGTTTCCTAGGTCTGTATTGAACCATTTTTTGATTCTTTGATGCCATCTCGGTCTTATTAATGTCCAAGTGACTTCAATCTACCTAGCAGGGTGGAAAATGTATGGTAACCGCTCATAGCCAACAGTTTATTTCACAACACAATGCACTAAACAGACTTTTTTGTCTACTTATATTTTAAAAACAGTTCAAAATTATCCTATACTGGGGCAAACACCTGCTTTGCTGGTATTCATACACAGACGTTGAAAATGGAAGAGGCCATGGCTTATTCACATGGGGTAGTGCAAAAATTATCTATGTTCGGGGAGTATCAAGAGCTTCCTTTATTTGCTAAATGAAGAAATGATACCATTTTAACAAGTCATCCAAAAATTATCCCTTTATTTAAAGAGCAAGAATATTCAAGCTGTAGTGATGAGCGAGTATACTCGTTGCTCGGGTTTTCCCGAGCATGCTCGGGTGTCCTCCGAGTATTTTGGCGTGCTCGGAGATTTAGTTTTCCTCACCGCACCTGCATGATTTGCAACTTGCAGACAGGCTGAATATGTGTGGAAATTCCGTAACAAACAGGCATTCCACACATGTATTCAGCCTGTCTGCAAATCGCAAATAATGCAGATAAGACAATGAAAACTAAATCTCCGAGCACGCCAAAATACTCGGAGGACACGTGAGCATGCTTGGAAAAACCCGAGCAACGAGTATACTCGCTCATCACTAGTAAGCTGTTTTCAAAGTAGAAAAGTAATGACTTCTTAACTAGGAATGAAACAAGTATCATTTTTGGGATCTACAACAGGTTTGCTGTTCTCAAAATTATTAAACAATTAGAAATTGCAACAGCTGAATCGTTACCGTGCATGCACGGGTAGAGCGCACAGTTGTGGCTGTTACTTCGCATGCGCGGGAATAGCGGTGACGTAGTAACATAACGTAGTAACGACGCGGCTGTTACTGCGCCTGCGTGGGAATAGCGGAGACGTGTATGTCACTTACGCAAGCGCAGGTTGTGGTCTTACGGTTACGAACTGCACCTGCACAACTGACTGCCGCGGTGCCTTATGGGATTCGGGGACAGAGGCCAACTGGAGATTTTATATATAGATTGCAAAGACTTTTTATCAAGCGGTCTAACAATTATCCCTATTTTTAGGGAGCAGAACAGTCTAGCTGTTTTCAAAGGGAAAAAGCAGTGACTTGTCAAAAGACATGAAAAAATGTATCCCCATATATGAAGCTGTTTTGTGGTTGTGCACACTTCTCAGCAGCAGTACAGTACAGCTGTAGAACACACTGGACAAATGCAATAGATATACAGTATATTGGTTACATTGGACTTGTACAATAGTTGCAAAACCTTAACTTTTTTAAATTCTACTCATAACTTTTTTTGTTTAAATGATCTGCTCTGTCTTGACGGAAAATGCAACATAACCCTAAATTGCTACATTGCGATGAAGCTACACGTTGGTTCTTGCAATTATTGCATCATCACGTAGTATGGTTGAGGGCTGTACCATTACGAAACTGGAATATCAAAACAGTTATTTAAAAATTAAAATATGAATTTTTCCAAGGATTAAAAAATTAAATAAAGAACACAACTTCCAGGCAATTACCAAAAAGGATAAAATTAGAAAAGTAAGGTAGGTTCACATCCCAAAATCATGCACCTTCAGAAGGTTGCTGTAGTAATTTGGCATGTACACGACTCATTATAGACTATTACAGCAAGGAGATATATATTTGAGAGGTACACAGTTGCATTTAAATTTTTTAAATATGGACATTTTTATTTTGCATTTCTTAAAAAATAAAATAAAAGATGGCAATAAATGGAAAAGCAAGTAGTTTATGTCTTGTGTTCCTCACAATACAGTCATCACACTTTCTTTGGTACACAAGCCTTGATTTTGGGATTTTTTTTCAGTAGCAAAGTTAGGACAGAATTATATTAATCTACCCTCCTTGCTGGCAGTGTGTCAGAATTAAAAACAAGTGTTATTAACGTTAACGTGCTTTACTGCAGTATATTACAGATCAATCGATTCACAGTCACACTGACTATGCAGGTAAAACACCTCCCTATCACTTGAATCTTTGAATTAATATTCATAGACTATATTTTCAGCACTGCAGTAGTACCCTACAGTCACATTAGTCCTTTTATCATCTCTATATGTAATGAGTTATGCACACTGACCTCCTATCCCTAGACTGTAAAATCCTAAAATGGTGCTGCTTGGCTGGCCCTACTCTTTTATAGTTCCTGTGTTTGTCCCCCCTGATTGTGCAGTGCAGGCAATGTGATTTGATAACTGGAAGACATTATGGGAGAGCCAGGATGGCCTCTCCCTAGCTGATGAAATTTTCAGAAGTGTATGAAATGATACCAGGCATTTTTTTTTGTAATTCTCACTGATCGAACCACAAATTGTTCCAATTCATCGAGACCAGAGAATTTCCGGAAATGTGACTCAAAGTCGATTTACAGCAGATCGATCCACTCATCTCTAACCTGCCCTTATTCCCAGCGAAAGGTTGGTAGACCTCGCCGTAACACACCAATGGCATCCTGGTGCACAGAAATATTATGGGTGAGTATTTCTTGGTCGATTAAGCTTGACATCTATTAGGGGCAATGATTTTGCACTGGTAAGCTTGACATCTATTAGGGGTAATGATTTTGCACTGGAGTTCTCTCCACTGTGTTCTTGAAGAATTTACAGTATCTCATATTTGACAACTCTACCACGACACCCTGTAGACTACTAAATCAATGGAATCCATTCTAGGCAATGTAAAAGTTGGAAAAATGTATGGTTCCACTAAAGCCTCTAGAAGTGTTGCTCATTCATTTTATCAAAGGTTTTGTATTTTTAATGGCCAAAGTGTGAATTTGCACCTACACACTTATACTAACATGTGCACAGTTTTTGTTTTTTTTTTTTTTTACCTTGTTTTAGTTTCAAATGCTTTATACACATAGGGGAATAGCTCCTCCTTTTTGGGCTGTGCCTTCTGTCTTCTATACAGCTTTCCACATGCAGGTGTTGAGACAGTCGGGTCTGAGTCCTACTCTGTTCCCGTCAATTTTGAGGCCTGCTGATACGTTGCGAGGTGAACTACAACAGTTAGGGACCCTCCTAATTATGTATACCTCGTCATGTTGGGATGGCTTTTACGCTCTTTTGATGAAAATAATGTAAACTATGTACCTTATGTTATTTACATGTACTTTTACTATTTATTTACTTACTACAGGGTATTTGTTCATTTGTTTTTATCCTAGGTTATGTTTATTAATGGCAGCGGTATGAATGTTCTCCTACGTATTATACTTATAGCAACATATGTGTTCCGGCCCATTTCTTTGATTTTGTTTTACTTTTGAATTTTTTGTACATACAGGGGCATGGCTCTCCTTTTTGGAGTGTGCCTTCCATCTATATAGACGTTCATATGTTCAGACTTCTGAGTTTTTTCAACCACTTCAGGTTTCCCAATAAATGAAGATTATGTGTCCTGAAGCGTCTTCTGACTGAAAAACTCCACGGATTCATAGAAGTCTAAAAGAAAGTCGTGTGCACATATCCTGACTTTGTCAATACCCTTGAGATAATGGTTAAGACCCCAATACACATTAGACTAAATTTGGCTAAACCCACTGATACCAACAGATTCAGCTGACAGTCCAATGAGTATGGGGGGCTCTGATTGATGATTGTCAGGGGAGATAAGAATCCAGCATGTCGTGATAAGCTTCTGTCAGAGATGTCTAATTGTGGCGTTCATAGAACACAAGAGTGGGCAATCCTGTATATGGGGGAGCTGGGCAAGATAGCTGTCAGTCAAACTATCGGACAGTTGTCTGTAGTTTATGGGAGTTTTAGTCAATTTCTTGTTCCGCTGACAGATTTTCAGACAGTTGTATTTTGAGTCCAGTACACGAGACCTTATCTTTTAGCATCAAGTCTCATGAATTAAAGATTACATGACTATATCACCAGAACCACCATCATAGCAGAAATATATTACCAAAACCACCGTCACTGCAGTAATACATCACCAGAACCACAGTCAGTACAGTAAAACATTACAAGAACCACCATCAGTGCATTAAAATATTATCAGAACCATCATCAGTACAGTAATACATTACCAGAACTTCCATCAGTACATAAATACATTGCCAAGATTTGTACAGCAATCAATTTTACTGTCAGGTTAACCCCATATACAATTGTATAACATTAACCTACAACCCCCAGTATGCTTTTAACAACAGTAAGGAGATGCTTGAAGTCGTTGTTACCAGTCATCATCATACAGGAACCACAGTACTTGTCATGATCCATCTTTGCATCTGTGTCAATTTGGGCTGCTCTGATATAAACTTTTCTCCTCTCAGGCCATCGGGGGTTAAAATCAGTTTTTGCCCCTGGTGGCCGCTGGTGTTACTGCATGTTTAGTTAGTTTGCTGGTGGGTTTTTCCCCCCCGTGGCAGCTGGTGTTACTGCATTGTGATTAATTATCTATGCAGGTGGGTGCCACTCCCACCTCCCTTTTAAGGCCACCTGGTGCTGCAGCTCACTGTTGGTAATACAGGTCATTTGCAAACCAACCTTTCTGAAGAGAGGAGCTATGTGGAGCAGGGTGTTATGAATGGGTCACCGAGGAGGATGGCAGGAACAGGCTAAGCCACCAGAAGACCAGAGAGTTTGGTAACTAAGTGGATTGCAGGCCCCTGATCCTATCCACACAACTAGCAGTAGCCATGGAGCGTTCCTACGATGCCCTAGACACTTGATCACAGCCGGAGGACTAACTAAGCCTAAAGACAGAAATATGAAATCTAAACTGCCCCGAAGCAGATCCCCAAAGGAATAGACAGCCCCCAAACATATATTGTTGGTAAGACAAGATGAGGCACAAACACGGGACAGAAAAAGATACTGTCTGCATACACGCACAAAACCCTGAAAAAGTCCAACACTTCTGATATACAAAAAAAACCTGAGATCACATGATCTCACCCCCACTAGATCAGCACTCTGGCATAAACTGGCAGCAAGCAAAAAGATACTAACACAACAGGGAACTGAACAAGCTGCAACATATGAAGCAGGGTCCAGTGCTGCCCCCAGCAGGCAGCCCGCTGAACCCTAGAAGCAAAGCAAAAAAAGACAACCAGATTAGATGCAAAGAATGAGCAAAAGAATCACTTAGCTGAACATGCAGATCAGGCAGGGGACAAAAGAGCTCCAAATGCACACAAAGGAAAAAATCACCAGGAACCTTCAAGAGCAGCCAGCTCCATTATATGCTCCCAGCCAGCAATCCCAGATTCCCAATTATCGTCAGGTGGATAATCTCCATCCACCTGGCCAGCTCCACTACTCTCAGTAACCACCAGAGGGAGCAGAGGGAGCTTCGGCTCAGAAATCCGAGCAAGGGAGTTCACAACAGCAGGGCTGTTGCAGCTTATCTGGAGCCATGTTGTTTCTGCTGGAGGCAGTGTTCGGGTGCCTTACTCTGCCGTCCTGTGCATGACAGCAGAGGAAGTTAAGTTTTGTTTTTTTGTTTATTTAACCCCGAGGTGTCTGTTTTATCTTTCCATTGGTTTTTGGTGCAGTTCACTTTTCCCTGTCTCACCTCCTGGGGTGGGGGTTGGGAGTTTAGCTCAGGGCTAAACAGGAGATAGGGACAGGTCGGTGACTTGGGCCTCACTACCATCTAGTGTACCACCTAGTTAAGGAAAGTCAGGGCACCCTCCAAGCCTGAAGGGGCAGTTCAGTGGCCCAGGTTTCTCGTCCCCTGTTTTCCCACTACTGTCCCGTGACAGTACTGTCATCATAGGCCTTAGCTTTATTAGCTTTATTAAAAGATTAACTCAAATTTGGAAGATATCTTATGTTTTAAGACGATTATATCTTAGCAGATTGGTGCGAGTCTTAAATTGGCACAGAGTGGAGAAGGGGTGGGACCTGAGACCCCCACCAATAGCTCAAAAGACCTCTTAGAAGTGCACAGTTCAGGGGACAGGACCACGACTTTCAACTCACTGGATCCACTCTGTGGTGTGTGCACGCTCTCCTGTCTCCTGAGCTGTGATCTTCTAGGAGGTCATTATTTAGCGACTGGTGGGGGCCTCAGAACTGGGTGACTAACCAGTCTGTTCAGAATTGATATAAAACATAAAAAATACACCAAAAGTTTAGATACTCTTTAAAGCTCATATCTCAACTTTGAAAGTTATTCCCTATCCACAGGAAAGGCCCAAGATGGAGAACATTATACCAGCAAGGAACCAGGATGGGGGACATCATTGTATGGGGGCAAACACATACAAGTGCTTGTAACTAAATAAGAATATCATCATAAAGTTAATTTATTTCAGTTCTTCAATTCAAAAAGTGAAATTCATATATTATATAGAGTCATTACAAACAGAGTGATCTATTTCAAGTGTTTATTTCTGTTAATGAATATGGCTTACAGCCAATGAAAACCCAAAAGTCATTATCTCAGTAAATTAGAATAATAAACAAAAACCACCTGCAAAGGCTTCCTAAGCATTTAAAAAGGTCCCTTAGTCTGTTTCAGTAGGTTCCACAATCATGGGAAAAACTACTAACTTGACAGATGTCCAGAAGGCAGTCATTGACACACTCCACAAGAAGAGTAAGCCACAAAAGGTCATTGCTAAAGAAGCTGGCTGTTAACAGAGTGCTGTATCCAAGCATATTAATGGAAAGTTGAGTGGAAGGAAAAAGTGTGATAGAAAAAAGTGCACAAGCAATCTGGATAACCGAAGCCTTGAAAGGATTGTTAAGAAAAGGCCATTCAAAAATTTGGGGGAGATTCACAAGGAGTAGACTGCTGCCAGGGTCATTGCATCAAGAGCCACCACACACAGACGTATACAGGACACGTATACAAATGTAACATTCCTTGTGTCAAGCCATTCATAACCAATAGACAACATCAGAAGTGTCTTACCTGGGCCAAGGAGAAAAAGAACTGGACTGTTGCTCATTAGTCCAAGGTGTTTTCAAATGAAAGTACATTTTGCAGTTCATTTGGCAATCATGGTCCCAGAGTCTGGAGGAAAAGTGTAGAGGCACACAATTCAAGCTGCTTGAGGTCTAGTGTGTAGTTTCCACAATCAGTGATGGTTTGAGGAGCCATGTCATCTGTTGTTTAAAAGTACACTGTGTTTTATCAAGACCAAAGTAAGCGCTGCCGTCTACCAGGAAATTTGATGCTTCCCTCTGCCATCAAGCTTTTTGGAGATGGAAATTTCATTCTGCAGCAGGACTTGGCACCTTGTCCACACTGCCAAAAGTGTCAATACCAACTGTGCTTGATTGGCCAGCAAATTTGCCTGACTTTAACCACATAGAGAGTCTATGGGGCATTGTCAAGAGGAAGATGAGAGACACCAGACCCAACAATGCAGACAAGCTGAAGGCTTCTATCAAAGCAACCTGGGCTTCCATAACACCTCAGCAGTGCCACAGGATGATCGCCTCCATGCCACGCCGCATTGATGCAGTACAGTGCCTTGTGAAAGTATTCGGCTCCCTGGTACTTTTCAACCTTTTCCCACATATCATGCTTCAAACTTAAAGATACCAAATGTACATTTTTGGTGAAGAATCAACAACAAGTGGGACACAATTGTGAAGTTGAACTTTGTTGGTTATTTTAAATTTTTGTGGAAATTCAAAAACTGAAAAGTGGGGCGTGCAATATTATTCGGCCCCTTTAACTTAATACTTTGTTGCGCCACCTTTTGCTGTGATTACAGCTGCAAGTCACTTGGATTGTGTCTCTATCAGTTTTGTACATCGAGAGACTGAAATTCTTGCCCATTCTTCCATGGCAAACAGATCGAGCTCAGTGAGGTTTGATGGAGATCGTTTGTGAACAGCAGTTTTCAGCTCTTTCCACAAATTCTCGATTGGATTCATGTCTGGACTTTGACTTGGCCATACTAACACCTGGATATGTTTATTTGTGAACCATTCCATTGTAGATTTTGCTTTATGTTTGGGATCATTGTCTTGTTGGAAGACAGATCTCCGTCCCAGTTTCAGGTCTTTTGCAGACTCCAATAAGTTTTCTTCAAGAATGGTCCTGTATTTGGCACCATCCATCTTCCCATCAATTTTAACCATCTTCCCTGTCCCTGCAGAAGAAAAGCAGGCCCAAACCATGATGCTGCCACCACCATGTTTGACAGTGGGGATGGTGTGTTCAGGGTGATGAACTGTGTTGCCTTTACGCCAAACATATCATTTGGCATTGTTGCCAAAAAGTTCGATTTTGCTTTCATCTGACCAGAGCACCTTCTTCCACATGTTTGGTGTGTCTCCCAGGTGGCTTGTTGCAAACTTTAAACAACACTTTTTTGGATATCTTTGAGAAATGGCTTTCTTCTTGCCACTCTTCCATAAAGGCAGATTTGTGCAGTGTGATTGTTGTCCTATGGACAGACTGTCCCACCCCAGCTGTAGATCTCTGCAGGTCATCCAGAGTTATCATGGGCCTCTTGGCTGCATCTCTGGTCAGTCTTCTTGTTTGAGATGAAAGTTTAGAGGGACGGCTGTTGTGAGTTCATTCTCTGGTCCACCAGTGGTGAGTTCTCCTTCCGGTCTCCCTCTGGTGGTGGCAGGAGGTAGTGAGGCTGATTTAATCAGTAGCGATTCACCACCTGATAATGAGGATGACGATTGGACTTCAGGAATCTTAGACTGGATTTAAGACAGCCGACGCCCTAAGTCAGTGCTGGTGATTGCTTCTGGCTTCTCAGGTCTTCGTTTATGTATAGCACTAGCTTTAATTACACAGTTTCCTCTTTTAATATGTATAACATTGTCTATAATTACGCATCAGTCTGTCTAGTTATGTATGGTGCCGTCCCTTTTTATAAAGTGTCTTGTTATGGACATGTGGCGCCCTGCGTCTTTACCGCCACAAAAGGGTTAAATATGTACTGTTTTTTATTTGTTTTGTAAGCAATGGGAGTTATGCTTTCTCTGCTAGAGACCACAACACACACAATTTACACCACTCCCTCACTTGTTTGAAGCTTAGAGCTTTGCAGACATACCCTAACTGGGAGGGGGAGAGGCCAAGTTGTTGTTTCAGTGTGACGAAGGAGAAAGAACGTCTTGGAGGCCTTGTTTAGACATGTGCTCGATCCAGGAATGAGAGCTAAGAAGCATCATGGAACCAGCCCCTAGACCATCCATGCTTTCAGAGCAGGGTGGTAAGCTGAGAGACTGCGTGGGATTATACAACCAGCAGAAAAGCTGGTGAGCGCTGCTGATCGCGGCCGGGTGTCAGCTGATTATCACAGCTGACACCCGGCACAATGTGTCAGGGGCGGTCACGGACCGCCCCCGACACGTTAACCCTTTGTACACCGTGATCAAACATGATCGCGGTGTACCGGGGGTTAAAGGGAAGCATAGGCAGGGAGGGGGCTCCCTCCGTGCTTCCCTGAGCCCCCCACGGCAGCGCAATGTGCAGCGCTGCTGCAGGGGGCTCTTTCCCTACAGGCCCCCGGATCCAAGATGGCGACAGGGACCTTCGGGCGCCTGTAGGGAGCTGACTTCCTCACTGCCTGCAAAGCGCAGGCATGAGGAAGTCTGCGTCTATGCCTGTGACAGATCGCTGATCTGTCACAGTGATCTGTGATGTGACAGATCAGCGATCTGTTACAGGACAGTGATGTCCCACCTGGGACAATATAATAAACGTAAAAAAAAATAAATAAATAAAAGTGTAAAAATAATTTTTAAAAAATCACTAAATTAATTAGTAAAAAAAAAAAAAAATATTCCCCAATAAATTCATTTTTTGAAAATAAAAAAAAAAAAACAATAAAAGTACACATATTTGGTATCGCCGCGTCCATAACGACCCGTCCTATAAAACTGTCCCATTAGTTAACCCCTTTAGCAAACCCCTTAAAAAATAAAAAACGAAGCAAAAAATAATGATTTATTATCATACCGCCGAACAAAAGTGCAATAACGCGCGATCAAAAAGACGCATATAAATATCCATGGTACCGCTGAAAACGTCAGCTTGTCCCGCAAAAAACGAGCTGTGATACAGCATCATCCGCAAGAAAATAAAAAAGTTATTGCTCGCAGAATAAAGCGATGCAAAAATAATTATTTTTTATATAAAATAGTTTTCATTGCATAAAACCGCCAAAACATGAAAAAACGACCTAAATGAGGTATCGCTGTAACCGTACTGACCCGAAGAATAAAACCGCTTTATCAATTTTACCGCACACGGAACGGTGGAAACGCACCCCCAAAAGAAATTCATGAAACGCTGGTTTTTGTTCATTCTGCGTCCCAAAAATCGGAATAAAAAGCGATCAAAAAATGTCACGTGCCCGAAAATGGTACCAATAAAAACGGCAACTCGTCCCGCAAAGAATAATACCTCACATGACTCGGTGGGTCAAAATACAGAAAAATTATAGCTCTCAATATGTGGTGATACAAAAACTATTTTTACAATAAAAAGCGTCTTTTAGCGTGTGACAGCTGCCAAACATAAAAACCGCAATAAATAGTAAATCAAACCCCCCGTTATCACCCCCTTAGTTAGGGAAAAATAATAAAACTAAAAGAAAATGTATTTATTTCCATTTTCCCATTTTCCACTGTTTGGGCACATCAGGGGCTCTCCAAATGCGACATGGCGTCTGATCTCAATTCCAGGCAATTCTGCGTTGAAAATGTCAAATGGTGCTCTTTCCCTTCCAAGCTCTGCCATGCGCCCAAACAGTGTTTTACCCCCACATATAGGGTATCAGCATACTTAGGACAAATTGCAAAACAACTTTTGGGGTCAAATTTCTCCTGTTACCCTTTGCAAAATAAAAAATTGGGGGCAAAAATATCATTTTTGTGGAAAAAAATGATTTTTCTATTTTCACGCCCAGGCGTTATAAAATTCTGTGAAGCACTTGGGGGTTCAAAGTGCTCACCACACATCTAGATAAGTTCCGTGGGGGGTCTAGTTTCCAAAATGGGGTCACTTGTGGAGAGTTTCAATATTTTAGGCACATCAGGGGCTCTCCAAATGCACATGACACCCGCAGACCATTCCATCAAAGTCTGCAGTCCAAAACGTCACTACTTCCCTTCCGAGCCCCAACGTGTGCCCATACAGTAGTTTTCTCCCACATATGAGGTATCAGCGTACTCAGGAAAAATTGGACAACAACTTTTGGGGTCCAATTTCTCCTGTTACCCTTGGGAAAATAAAAAAATTGGAGACTAATTGATCATGTTCGTGGAAAAAATATGATTTTTTTTATTTTCATGCCCGGGCATTATAAACTTCTGTGAAGCCCTTGGAGGTTCAAAGTGCTCACCACACATCTAGATAAGTTCCTTAGGGGGTCTAGTTTCCAAAATGGGGTCACTTGTTGGGGGTTTCCACTGTTTAGGTACATTAGGGGCTCTCCAAAGGCAACATGACACCTGCAGACCATTCCATCAAAGTCTGCATTCCAAAACGTCACTACTTCCCTTCCGAGCCCCGCCGTGTGCCCATACAGTAGTTTTCTCCCACATATGGGGTATCAGCGTACTCAGGGCAAATTGGACAACAACTTTTCGGGTCCAATTTCTCCTGTTACCCTTGGGAAAATAAAAAAATGGGGACTAAAAGATCACGTTTGTTGAAAAAATACGATATTTTTATTTTCACGCCCGGGCGTTATAAAATTCTGTGAAGCACTGGGGGGGTTAAAAGTGCTCACCACACATCTAGATAAGTTCCTTGGGGGGTCTAGTTTCCAAAATAGTGTCATTTGTGGGGGGTTTCTACTGTTTTGGTACATCAGGGGCTTTCCAAACGCGACATGGTGTCCAATCTCAATTCCAGCCAAAAACGTCAAATGGTGCTGCTTCCCTTCCGAGCTCTGCCATGTGCCCAAATAGTCATTTACACCCACATATGGGGTATCAGTGTACTCAGGACAAATTGCACAATAACTTTTAGGGTCCTGTTACCCTTGGGAAAATAAAAATTGGGTGTGAAAAGATCATTTTAGTGTGAAAAATATGATTTTTTAATTGTACCGCTGTACATTATAAACTTCTGTGAAGCCCTTGTGGGTTCAAAGTTCTCACCACATATCTAGATAAGTTCCTTGGGGGGTCTAGTTTCCAAAATGGGGTCACTTGTGGTGGGGTTTCCACTGTTTAGGTACATCAGGGGCTCTCCAAACGCGACATGGCGTCCGATCTGAATTCCAGCCAATTTTGCATTGAAAAAGTCAAACGGCGCTCCTTCCCTTCTGAGGTCTGCCATGCACAGAAACAGTGGTTCCCCCCCACATATCAGGTATCAGCGTACTCAGGACAAGTTGCACAATAACTTTTGCAGTCCAATTTCTCCTGTTACCCTTGGTAAAATAACAAAAAATTGAACCTGAAGTATTTTTTTTGTGAAAAAAGTTAAATGTTCATTTTTTTTAAAATATTCAAAAAATTCCTGTGACGCACCTAAAGGGTTAATAAACTTCTTGAATGTGGTTTAGAGCACCTTAAGGGGTGCAGTTTTTAGAATGGTGTCACTTTTGGGTATTTTCTATCATATAGACCCCTCAAAGTGGCTTCAAATGTGATGTGGTCCGTAAAAATAAAATGGTGTTGCAAAAATGAGAAATCGCTGGTCAATTTTTAACCCTTATAACTTCCTAACAAAAAAAAATTTTGGTTCCAAAATTGTGCTGATGTAAAGTAAACATGTGGGAAATGTTACTTATCAAGTTTTATGTGTGCCGTATCTCTGTGATTTAAGGGCATAAAAATTCAAAGTTGGAAAATTGCAAAATTTTCAAAATTTTTGCCAAATTTCCGTTTTTTTCACAAATAAACGCAAGTTATATGAATGAAATTTTACCACTATCATGAAGTACAATATGTCTCGAGAAAACATTGTCAGAATCACCGGGCTCCATGGAAGCGTTCCAGAGTTATTACCTCATAAATGGACAGTGGTCAGAATTGTAAAAATTGGCCCGGTCATGAACGTGCAAACCACCCTTGGGGCTTAAGGGGTTAAACTTTTAACACTGACCTACAAAGCCATCCATAACCTTTCTCCTCCGTATATTTCCGAACTAATCTCTCAATATCTTCCCTCACATAAACTCTGGTCCTCCTAAGAAAAGACCTCCTTCTTTCCTCCACGCTTATTCGCTCATCACCCAATCACCTCCCGAATATCCCCCATCATCTGGAATTCTGTGCAGCAACATGTCCAGTTTTCCACCACATTTGGATCCTTCTAACAGAACCTGAAAAAAAGCTTACAACCTGTAATGACCATGTAAGGGAGGTCCAGGACCGAAGTTGTAGCCAAGGACACTGGGGCTCTGGTGTACTGGCCTCTCCTCACAGAAAAATCATACTCACTAGTCAGCATACCTGTGTCTCCGGATTCAGCTCCTTCAGGGTCCTCCCTATGCAGCGTGAGACCGTTTCCAGGAAAATTCACATCAACTGAGACACAGTCCATCATAACTTCAACAAAGACATCTTTACTTGATTCATTACACAGCTTTTCCAAACACTTCACAGCGTTTAAAACAGGCTTCACATAACAAGGTTTCTTCACTTTCCCTGCACTGTTTACACAGTTATTCCTGATGATTTCCCAGTTTCCTCTCTATTCAGCTCTGCCATGGCCAAGCATCCCTCAGTTTGTTACACCCCAGACACAAGATCATTAGTCGTCGGAGTCAGTAGCCACTGAGGATGAGCCCTGATCTGATGTACTGATCTCTGTACAGGCCCTGCTTCTTCTCCATTTGTACTTACTCCTTCTGTGGGTTCCCCTGACTGTTTCGCCCCAGTCTTAAAGGTGTGTGCCCAAGCAATAAGTTGCCACATTCTGCTGTACTAGCCAGTTGCTGTGCTGGTGAGGAGGAAGGCTTTTTCTTCTTACATGTAACGTTGAGAGACTGCTGCCAAGTTCTGGGCTTATTACCTGTGTGGACCCTTTGGGTGCCTCTGGCCCTCTGCCTTCTACCCAAGGCTGTCATTAGCTTATCCAGCAGCAGCTCCTCCTACAATTTAACTATGTACTGTACTACACCCTAGCTAGGAACTAGGTGCACTAAAATACCCCCCATCTAGTGGACAAGGTGTGCACTGCACTTACCCTATCCAACAATGTTATTCACACATTTAACAGAATACAAAAACAATATTGAGCATATTATACATAATACAATTAGCATAAATGGTAATACACATAACTGTGTAGCAGTACTAGTAAAGCAAACATTGGTAATACACCAAGTAGTGCAGCAGTACCAACATAAAGACAAACATATTTTCTTCATCCGCTTACAACCACACAGCCACCTCAACACCTTATGATGGTTTAAAGGAATATTGTCAAGATCAACCCTCCTAAGCCATGTATGTGGGCATGTAGGTCATAGGAAGCGGAATAAAATGATACCTTGATGTCTGTCATCTGACCTCTTATTACAGAGTAATCTACATTTTTCTTAATATGTAAATGAGCTGTTAAGATCTATGGATCGGACATAGATCTCCAAGAGAAGCTGCCTCCTGTACTTATTATAAATGTGTCATTACATGTCTCACACTAGTAATGCCATTTAAAATAAGCTCGGGAGGCAGATTCCTATGCTGATTAGTGTCCAGCCAATAGATTTTAACAGCTTATTTACATATAAGGAAAGCATGGATTTCTCAGGAATAACACATCAGTTCACAGATCTCAAGATATCATTTTATTCTGCTTCCTAAGACCTGAATGTGCATATATACGGGTTTCAGGTTTGGGGGTGGATCCTACTGACAGATTCCTTTTAATTAAGTTTAGCACTGAAAATTTCATTACACTGAGAGTTTAATTTTGGGAAACTAGAGTTTATACTGATATACAGTATTCAGTATGCCAAATTTAGATATTAATATGCACAAACTCTATGTATGAGCTGCCAGAGTGTCAGCTCGGAAATGTCTTCAATGCTAAAATAAAACTGTAGATAATTATCATTTTAAATGTTCAGTAGCAACATCTGTAACATTATATACAAATTGTCAGCTAATCTGAAATTGTTAGCAATGTTCTTCACTGTTTCCAACCAGATGGCAATGCATTCATATACTGTGATAGTAGAGAATGACAATATAACACCTGATCCTTGTTAGCATACAGTACATTGCAGCTTTATATTATATAACTTGATGGACGTTCCACATGCTGTACATGCCAAGTAAATCTCTAGTGGTATACAGTTGGGTTATACATTGAGAAATTGGGTATAATCACAACCACAAAGCCTAATGCTCTGGCTGTTTTTTATGTACTGTATTTATTCAGTACATTATGATTAAAGTGAATCTGTCAGTAGGGTCAACAGTCCTAAGCCATATGGGCATGTAGGTCATAGGAAGCTGAATAAAATTATACCTTGATATCTTCAACCTGATGTCTTATTATAGAGAAATACATGTTTTCTTTATACATAAATAAGATACTAAGATCTATGGGCAGAACATAGATCTTCCTGAGAATCTGCCCATAGAGAATATTCTAAATGAAATGGTAGTTACCATTGTGAGACATGTAGATCAGGAGAGCAGACTGTCAGTCTTTACAGGTCTCACACTGGTAATGTGATTTCATTTACAATAATCCCTGGAAGCAGATTCTCAGGGAGATCCATTTCTGTCCCACAGATCTTAAGAGCTCATTAACATATTAAGAAAAAGAGGGATTTCTCTGGAATAAAACATTGGATTGTGGATATCAATATATCATTTTATTCAACTTCCTATTACCTGCATACCATTATAGATGGCTTGGAAGGGTTGTTCCTACTGACAGACGCTTTTTGCCTTAAAGGGAATCTGTCACCTCATTTTTGGCCTATAAGATGTGGCCACAGCCATCAGGGGCTTATCTACAGCATTCTGTAATGCTGTAGATAAGCCCCCAATGTAACCTGAGAGATAAGAAAAACAAGTTATATTATACTTACCGGGGAGCGCGGTCCGGTGCAATGGGTGTCGCGGTCTGTTCCGGCGCCTCCCATCTTCTGGCGATGACATCCTCCTTCTTACTTCTGCTGCGGCTCCTGCGCAGGCGTACTTTATCTGCCCTGTTGAGGGCAGAGTAAAGTACTGCAATGCGCAGGTGCTGGACCTCTCTGACCTTTCCTGGCACCTGCAGAAGTAAGAAGGAGGACATCATCACTAGAAGATGGGAAGCGCCGGAATGGACCGCGATACCCATCGGACCGGACCCCCGGGTGCGTATAATCTAACTCGTTTTTCAGGTTACATCGGGGGCTTATCTACAGCATTACAGAATGCTGTAGATAAGCCCCTGAAGGCGGTGGCCACACCTCATAGGCCAAAAATGAGGTGACAGATTCCCTTTAAACTATACTACTCAGAAATCATACCCTTTTATAAAGATCACAAATGCCTGCTGCATATAGACACTCAAGGGCATGTTGAAGATCTTGGTCACTTCTATGCGCATTGCATCCTCAACAAAGAAGCAAAATTAGGTTCAAGATCTGAGTAGTCATACCTTTTAGTGAGATTTCTAACAACTTCTATAGCTAAAAGCTTAGATAATATATTACAAGAAAAGCGTTAAAGGAAGCCCTTTAATAACTCATTCTCAGAACATCTC
The DNA here is from genome assembly GCF_039654945.1 of Dendrobates tinctorius. Lineage (NCBI taxonomy): Eukaryota > Metazoa > Chordata > Amphibia > Anura > Dendrobatidae > Dendrobates > Dendrobates tinctorius. The sequence continues at coordinate 92,116,269 of NW_027361696.1, read as the reverse complement.
TATGCTGTGACAACTGCTTCCTTCCCCCTCACGCAACTTCATCTAGGATAATTTCCATGTCTTCACATCTCAATAGTAATTATGCTCCAGTTAGAATTATTTTCTTGGCCTTTGAAGTAAAGTTCTTTTGGGAATAGGAGATGTCAGGCAAGTAGATATTTACACTAGTATTATATATGAAAATTTCTTGGAATTACTCATGTATTCATCTATCATTAACTTGGAAAGAGCAGAAAAAATGTACATTTCTTTAACATCTTTTCTTTGTGACATAATAAAGGATTTTGCAGGCTTAGACAACATTTTATACATCTGATCCATTACTTGTAGAATTTATTGTGCGAAGAGGAAGACCAGCAACCCAATGGCTTCATAGTATCAAGATAATGGCAGAGAAGACACTGGTGGACGTATTTAGGCTTGCACAAGATCGGTCTTCCTACCGATCATTTATCCATCAAGTTGTCACGAATTGAGGTCGAGCCACAGGTCGTTAAATAATAAATAATAATAAATAGTAAAAGCATTACTTGCTTTACCTTTTAAAAAGAATCAATGACTGTTACAGTTTTCAAATACTAGGAAAGGACAAACTAAGAATGATTTGGGCTACTGGACTATAAAGCTTATGTTCATATTAATCCCTTTCTGACATCAGACATAATAATCTGTTCATATGTCCTGGGTCTATCTGACCAAGGACATTTTATTATGTCTGCGCGATCACCTGCATATTCTGACAGCAGACACCCGGCACTAACCCTCGAATTGCTGCGATCAAATGAGATCCCAGCATTCCAGGAGCCAGCAGAGAGCTGACAGCCCCTCTGACTTTGGATATGAAATAAATAAAAAACAAGGCAAAAAACTATGCTTTATCAGCATACTGCCGAACAAAAAGTGGAATAAAAAGTGTACAAAAAGATGGCTAGAAATAAAAATGGTACCGCTGAAAATGTCATCTTGTCCCGCAAAAAACAAGCAGCGATACAGCTCCATTAGTGAAAAAATAAAAAATTTAAAAAAGTTATAGCTGTCAGAACAAAGAAATGCAAAAATAATTATTTTGTCTATAAAATAGTTTTACTGTGTAAAAGCGGCAAAACATAAAAAAATTATATAAATGAGGTATCACTGTAATCGTACTGACGTGAAGAATAAAACTGCCTTATCCATTTTACCACACATGGAACGGCATAAACCTCCCCCCCAAAAAAAAAATTCCTGAATTGCTATTTTTCGTTCATTCTGCCTCCCAAAAATCAGAATAGAAAGAAATCAAAAAAGTCATGTGCCCGAAAATTATACCAATAAGAACGTCAACTCGTCCCACAAAAAACAAGACCTCATATGACTCTGTGGGACAAAATATGGAAAAATTATAGCTCTCAGTAGGGTGATGCAAAAACTATTTTTTACAATAAAAAGCGTATTTTATTGTGTGACAGCAGCCAAACATAAAGACTCGATATAAATCTAGTATCACTGTAATCGCACCCACCCGAATCGTAAAGTTGCCTAATCACTTATAATGCATGATGAACGGCTTAAAAAATAAATAAAACCATTTTTTTAGTTGATGTTGATATTTTAATTCTGCATTCTAAAGATCGCAGTAAGGCTTGGCGCACATTTATGCTGCGCTCTGCGCTGAGCGTTTGCATTGGGGTTTCCATTTAAATCTCTGAAATATGTGATTCAGAGGGAACCTCTGGCGGAAGATTCTCTATAATGAGGCAGATGGAGGCACTGTGGACACCTTCTGACATGTGATCCAGAGGTGTCCATCTCTTTAGGATTCCATAAAAGTGCCATCGGGCACAGTTTTGTGCACTTCTGACAAAAAGGACACCGTTAAACAGAGGCCAGTTGGAGTCCAGAGTAAATCTGCTGCCTCATTTTAGTGAATGGATTCCTCAGGGGTTTCATCTGAATCACGTCACTCAGAGATTTACATGGAAACCCCAAAGTAAGTGGTCAGCGTAGAGCGCTGGATAATTTTGATTCATAATGATATGTAAAATGTTTGCAATAAAAACTTCAACTCAATCCACAAAAAAGCAAGCCCTAACTCAGTCATCTGTTAATGGAAATATAGGGGCTTCTGGGTCGCCATCCTAGGGCTGTGGGGTACTCGGTACCGGGCTGGAATCAGTGGGATGTGTCACAGCAGCGGGGACCTGGTCCGTGGCCCTGGGCGCCCAAGTAATGGGGGAATGTAATGGTTTGAATGAATAGTTTGTGATGCCACCTGTGGTGTTCGGCAAGTGAGATGTTAGGCCGACGCTGCATGCAGATCCTCTGGGGCTGGTGGTGTGTTGCAGCCAAGATGGTGAAGCTCCCCACAGGTGGAGCTGTAGCCCCAGGGCAGTGTAGATGTGGGGGAAGAGGAGAGGCACAAGCGGTGTAGAAGCTGGTACCCAGATGTAGCGGGGCTGGATGCATTGGCGCAAGAATGAATGGAGGACACCAGGGCTTGCAGTTCCAAAGCTTTACTCACAGTCTGTAGTACACACAGGTGCCTGCCTCCGTGCCGTGTCCTCCGGGTCAGGGACTCAGTCAACCTCCAGGAAAGATGGAATGCTCCCTTCCAACGCTCTGCCAACATGTGCCTTTCTGAACGTTTCCTCTATAGCGCCTTTAAGTGTGAAGTACTCCCAGTACCTCGAGGACCGGGCCCCGGCCTTGCGCTTAGAACTTCTAGGCAGGGTTCTTCCTCTAACCCACGTCCTCTCTGTTCCCTTTTACTCCTTCGTTCCATTCTAATCTCTCTCTCCTATGGAAGATCAGGTTTCAGTTCAATGTCTTTCTCCTTCTTTCCTTTCCCGTGCCAGCAGACCTAGGTCACCCAGGTCTGCTTCAGCACCTCCTTCCTCCATCCCTCTCTCAGGGATCTTCTTTCCTCACTCCTCTCTGAGTGGCTTCCTCTCCCAGACTGACCTCAAACTAACTGAAATTCTAAAGCTTCCCGCTCTTTTATGTATTCTAAACTCCACCCGCCTCCTAGCACGTTTCGTGTTCCAAGCAGGGAACCACCAAAGGTGCTCTGCTACTCTCTAAGCAAGGAGCTACAATGTGGCTTTGCTGAACTACTCTGTTGTGTGGGGTGCAAGTGTTGGAGCGTGGTCAGGAGCCTCCAACTTATCTGGATGGTGGGGCACCACACCTCAGGAGGAGGTGCAGTACCTCTGTGGCGACTGAGCCTCAGGGGCACCACACTTCCATGTTACTGGTTGTACAAAGGCTCTGGAAAAGCAAAATTACTCCTCACCTGCCAAAAGAAATTCAGGAATTTCTCTTCTCTCAAATCCAAATACCCCCCTCCCTCCTGAGCCCCACAGTGTACCTCAGCCACATATTGCATCCACGTTTGACATTTCTGAAGCTATGAGAGCCAGCCTATCTTATGGGTACATACCTCCAGAAGCAAGGGTTGGATATAACATACTGGTGACTGCAACATGCTGGTCACTATAGCATACTGGTCACTACAACGGCAGTTTGCAATTTTCACTTGGCAACATTTATTGCTGCGTGTTTCCAGGAAAATACCCATGGAGTCAAAATCATCATTACACCAGTGGATAAACTCCCCAAGAGGTATAGTTTCCAAAACGGGGTTATTGAGGTGGAATTCTGCTCTTCTAGCAATTTGGGGCTCTGTAAATGGAGTCCGCAAACTGTTCTAGGAAAATCTGCACTCCAGGTGGCAAATAGCGCTCGGATCCTCCAGAGTCTCTCCGTATAGATGAATAGCACTGTACAGCCACATATGGGGTATTGCCACGTTCAGTAGAAATTGTGGGACAAATTTTGGAGCCATTTTGATTTTCTTTTGTGAAAGTGTAAAATCTGGGAATAAAACAAAATTTTGATGGTAAAAATGTAGTTATTTTTTCTTCACTGCCCAATGGTATAAAATTATGTGACACACCCATAGTGTCAATATGATCGCTGCACCCCTAGGTGAGTTTATTGAGAGGTGTAGTTTGTAAAATGGGGTCACTTATGGGGTGTTCTGCTGTTCTGGCACCTCATGTGCTCTCCCAGTGGGTCATGGCACCTGAAAACCATAACAGTAAAATCTGGCTCTCATTGCCTTTTGAGCTTTGCACTGTGCCTGAAAAATATTTCCCGATTGCATCCCTCTCTCTGCAGCAGCTACACCACCACCTGAAACAGCACAGCCATGTCAGGTGTTCGATGCTCTCCGTATTCTTTGCACCCCAAAAAAGTGCAGAGTATTACACGGCCTGATTAAGGGAGTGGCCAGCAGATTATTAAACTGCCTGTATGCAGAGTTTCGCCCACAGAGCCCGTTTTTAAGGGACCGTTACACACAGCAATCTCGCTGGCGAGATCGCTGATTTTGTGACACATCTGTGATCTCTCCAGCGAGATCGCTGTGTGTGACATCCAACAGCGATCGCCCCCCCGCGGGGTATCGCTGATCGTGCTGGATCGTCCTGGCCCGTTTTTTCATCGCTGGTCTCCCGCTGGCCAGTGCGCATTGCTGCGTGTGGCAGCGAGAGCCGGCGATGAGCGAAGCTGCATGCTGGTTATCAACGTTAACATCGGGTTTCTAAGGGTCGCGGGGCCCTTAGAAACCCGATGTTACATAGTAACATAGTAGCATAGTTAGTAAGGCCGAAAAAAGAGTCCATTCTGTTCAGCCTATAAAATTCTGTCAGAATAAATCCCCAGGTCTACGTCCTACTAAAGAACCTAACAGCACAGACCGGAGTAGCTCTGCTATCTGCTACTCCAGTCTTTCAGACCGGATTAGCAGATAGCAGAGCTACGCCGGTCTGTCTGCGCCGCTCTGCCTGCAGTGCACGCTGGTATCTAGGGTAAACATCGGGTTTCTAAGGGCCCCGCGGCCCTTAGAAACCCAATGCTTACATTGGTAACCAGCGTGCTCGCTCGTCCTAATCGCTGGAGGCGCTGTCTATGCGACAGCTCACCAGTGATCAGCTCACAATGTCCCAGCGATCCCATCCACGTCAGATCGTTGGTGGGATCGCTGGGACATCGTTATGTGTAACGGTACCCTTAGAGTATCCCAATGATATAAATCTAAAATAAAACACATAATCAGTGTTGGCTACCTTCTTCTCTGCCTCTTCTACCGACATCACCATATCAACCTCCATCTCCTCCTCATCCTCCTCCTCCACTTGGACCTCTGCCTCCTGGCTCAAGATTATTAGTTATTTTTTTTTTATGTTATTTTAAGTAATTATCCTATCCACATTTGTTTACAGGGCAATTGTCCTGCTTCCTGCTCTTACCTCCATTTTGCTTCCTTTTTGCAGCTCCATTGCCCTTACTATGATCATTTTACAGCCATTTTACAGCACCAAAGTTCTGGTCACCATTGACATCTATTAGGTTCAGGGTCAAGTTTGTGTCAACTTTTGATACCCGATCAGAAACTAGGACTACAGTTTGATGAAACCCTACGAACCCGACCATTCACAGGTCCGCCGATCCCTAGTTTTGACCTAATTAATAAAGGTTATTCATTTTGTCATTATTAGGGCTTTCTTCTTTTCAGTTTGAAATATTATTGCAGTATTTAGCCTAATGTCCTTGGCGTTTATTATTAAATGTAGAGTCCGTTAGTTAAGAAGTTGGTCCAAAGTCAAACTAAATTGCATTCTAAATCCTTATCTACTAAGTGCCATAAACAGATCAGTAACAATCAGATGGCAACAGAGGGGAGTCAGAATATCCGGCGTGCTGGAGCCTAACGTCGCACCTGACAGTGACGTCACTCTTTACCTGCATGTTGGGTATTCTGACACAGCTCTGTTGCCGGCTGATTAGTCATCTGAGCCAACAACAGATCGGACGCTGGCACTGTGCAAATCGCACAATGCACAGCTCGAATGGAGGGACACAGCATGGAAACAGTAGAGATGAGCACAGCCCCTGAAACGAGTGTCATTGATGATGCCTTATTTCAGGGAGGTGGCAGACGCTGTGATAGTGACTGCAGCCTCTACCCCATATGACACTTTACTTGAGTATCGCAGCATGCAGTGGTATTCTCAAACAAAGTGTCATAAGAAAGGAAATAGGAAAAAAACAGAACAGCAGCTAGGCTAGGTTCACATTTGCGGATGGCCGAGCTGCGGAGAGCTGCAGACTTACTCCATGAAGCTCATCCCACTGCTGCACCTCCTCCGGTCAGCTCCGCTTATGTTTGCAAGTGGCCTGCATACCCATCTTTAACATTGGGTACGCAGGTTGTGCGGGTGTATGCGGATGCCTCGGCATGCGTCGTTTTGACGATGCCGTGACCCGCGTCGAACACAACATGTTGGAATTTGATGCAGTCGCTGCATCGTCAAAACGACACATGCCGAGGCATCCGCATGACCTGCGTACCCAATGTTAAAGATAGGTACACAGGCTGCATGCAGATGTAGGCGGAGCTGACCGGAGGAGGTGCGACAGTGGACCGAGCTTCACGGAGGAAGTCCGCAGCCCTCCGCAGCTCCGCCATCCTCAAATGTGAACCTAGCCTTAGCTAGTACAGTTAGGGAATGGTAAGGAATTTTTAATGCAAGTTGTGGCAATGCTACTCACTTGAGAGCAACATGAGTTATCACAGGAACCGTTTCCATTTAAAAATCCAGCTGATTTATTTCAGTCCTCATAAACTACATCACAGAAAAACTTAAATACAGCCGTTGTCCTGCACAAAGTGAAACATAAAGCAAAAGGTCTCTACTAGAGTTGAGTGAAACGGGTCGGTCAAATTCATAAGTCGCCGAATTTTTGCTGAAGTCGGGTTTCATGAAACGAAACCCGACCATAGTGTGAGGTCGGCCACGAGGTCGGCGACCAGAGCTCAAGAGTCGCATTGCAAAAGATGCTTCCAGCGCCCTTTTTCAGCCAATGATGGAGGACGCACACTGTGGGCAACGCGATGACATGGGCATCGGTCACCACCATCTTTGAGAAGGGCATGCAAGTGATTGGCTTGCTTTGTGTGGCAAGCCAATCACTCCCTCTCCTGAGCTGGAAATTGTATTTAAAGGCTTCCCCTGACTGGTGTCCAGTGGTTGGGACCCTGTCCTTGTCTGCCCTTATTGACACAGACGTCAACTTTGACACATGATAAGGTTTTTAATATTAGACAGTGTAGGACCGCCCCGACCACAGAGTCACCTTGTCGATGGTGGGACGGCTTTTATACTATGTTTGATCAAATACAGTATTACTAAGAACTCTGTATGATTTAAATGCACTTTTGCTTTTTACTTATTTAGTTACAGCAAGGTTTTTTCATTTTGTCTTTTGTAGGTTTTGTATGCTTTTTGGCCATGTGAACATGCATTTATATGCTGCATGTGTACCAACTCAAACCAAGCTCAATTTTTTAGTTTTGGCCTTATAAGGCTCCCTGATAGCTGCATTGCTGTTTGCGCACTGCTGTGAAAACTGCTTTTTTAAATGCAAAAATATTTTTCCCTCTCTTTTCTGCACAGTTACCAAGCTTTCATTTTTCCACACTTTTGTGTGCAGCAGTCCTGCTTATTAGGCTGCCTGCTGCTATACTTGGACTGAGAGCATCATTGTCAGCCTCCTAAAATCTCTAGGGAGCTTCCAATTCTCCCCAATACTATATACACCTTGTACCTGGTCACACACCTGCCTATTTCAGCCTGTTAAATTGAGGTGTAATCTATAGTGAGCCTGAGATAATAGTTCAGCTTCCTAAAATCTCTAGGGAGCTTCCAATTCTCCCCAATACTATATACACACCTTTTACCTGGTCATACACCTGCCTATTTCAGCCTGTTAACCCTCTGTCAGGAACAATTCGCACTAACTCGTAATGGAACATTGTGCCTGTCAAGCGCAGGCTAGAAAAATGACTAGAATATCTAATTTTCTCAATTTCAGTGATCTAAAAGTGATCAGAGACCTTCATAGGGATGTAATAAAAGAGACTACACATTATCAGGTGCAAAACAAACTCATTTACTCAACATAAAAGTAATAACTTTGATAAACACAAATTTCAAAACTCCTGAGAAGTACACTTTCATTTGTTAGAAAATCTGCCTTATTTATATGAAATATCGACAAACCTTTCTCTATCCATTCATAAAACAATCTAAATAAACAATAGTAATGACTAAAAACATTACATACCAACCTTATAAAGTGTGATGTGTTCGGGACCAATGAGCCTGAGAAGCCAGCACAGCTATATCTTCCTTCCTGAAGCTCTGCAGAGCAACTGTGGTATCAGGTTTCACACAGCAGCTAGAGCCAGGAGACTATCTAGAGGGAGGGGGTTTCCTGAAAATCTGGTGAGAAGGGAGAAATGAAAGTAGAAGAGCTGCACCTGTCAGATCCATTGTTCCTGACGGAGGGTTAAATTGAGGTGTAATTTATAGTGGGCCTGAGATAATAGTTCAGCCTCCTAAAATCTCTAGGGAGCTTCCAATTGTCCCCAATACTATATACACCTTGTACCTTGTTTTACAGTACCATATAGCTGGTGGCATTTTGGGTACATTTTTCCAAAAATGAGGAAGTTTGGTGGAGGAAGCCATGGAAGTGGGCGTGGGTTGCCATCTGGTACTGATGGTGGTGGTGGTGCATCTGCTGGTGGTGGCAAAAGCACAATAGCACCTAAGGCAGGAAGTGTTGAGCCTGCATCATCATCTGGCTCCACAAGGCCTCGAAGGCTCCCTTTTCTGGGAGTAGGTAAACCGCTTTTAAAGCCGGAGCTTCAGGAACAAGTTTTGGCATACATTGCTGGCACAGCCTCCAGCTCTATCGCCTCCTCTTCTGAAGTTTCAAAAAATAAAAGCACTGAGTCGTCAGTGGAGGCTCCTGGTCAGGAACCACACCTTTCCTTGTGTCCTTCACCCCTACCAAAAGTGAAGGATGCAGCAGGCCACACTACAGATTACTCCATGGAGCTCTTTTCACATACCATGCCTGGATCATCAAGTCAAATCGTAAATTCCCCAATCCAAGATGAATCTGACATGGAGTGCACTGATGCACAGCCACTGCTAGATTTTTCTGCTGGTACATTCACTCAGAGCACTACATTGTCCTCGCAGTGTACTGAGCCAGAATCTGACCCTGATGAAACTCAGGTGCCCCTTCCTGCATACTATACCACCTTACACGGTGACACAGAGGAAGGTGCACATGAAATTGAAGAGGAGGTGATAGATGACCCAGTTGTTGACCCAGATTGCATCCATTGGGAGAAGAGGGTGCCGCTGCCAATAGCTCAGAAGAGGAGGAGGATCCGCAGCAGGCATCGACATCACAACAGCTGTTATCTGGCAGGCCCATAGCAGTCCAAAAATGGTTTACAAAAACCCAAAGGGTTGCAGGACAGCTTGGCCAGACGGTCAAATTAGCATAGCGTGCAAGGCCTCAAAATGTCTTCCATACTAGGAAGAGTGCAGTGTGGCACTTTTTTGAACAAAATCCTAATGATCAGGCAAGGGTTATCTGTAAGAAGTGCGCAAAGACCTTTAGCCGAGGGAAAAATCTGAGAAATTTGAATACTAGTTGCATGCTTAGACATTTAACCACCATGCACTTGCAAGCATGGACGGACTACCAAACCTCACGTACCACATGTGCACCTGCTACGAATGAAGGTAGTCAGCAACGCTACATCAATTCCCCCACTGTAAGCCCACCGGTTAGCACACCACCAGCAGCAAATGTTGAGGTGTCGTCGCAAGGCCAAAGCAGTCAGGGAATCACAATGTTATTCGAACGAAAGACTGAATCTAGGACATCAGAAAGAACACCAACTCCATCACCATCATCAAACCTCTCTCAGTCCGACATGTCCACCGCTAGTTCCACCATATGCAGCTCTCAAGTCCAGCTCACCCTACCAGAGACTGAGTAGGACAAGAAAGTACTCATCCTCTCATCCGCGTACACTGTGTTTGAATGCCCACATTGCCAAACTAATCTCGATAGAGATGATGCCCTACCGGTTGGCTGAAAGCGAAGCTTTACGCGAGCTCATGGCCTACGCAGTACCACGCTATGACCTACAAGTCGGCACTTTTCTCGAAAAGCCATCCCAGCCCTCCACCTGCATGTGAAAGACCACATTGTCCATGCACTCAAGCAGTCAGTGAGTGGAAAGGTGCACCTCACCACAGATGCATGATCCAGTAGGCATGGCCAGGGCTGTTACGTGTCCATCACTGCGCACTGCGTTAATGTGGTGGATGCAGGGTCCACAGGGGACAGCGGTGGTGGGACAGTGCTGCTTAGCCCACGATATAGGAAACAGTTGGCTGTAGTCGTTCGACCCTCCTCCTCCTCCAGAAGCGAAAGCTCGTTTACAGAGCGCAGACGTATGAGCACTCCATCCTCAGCTGCCAGTGTTGCACACGAGGTGTCCCACTATCGAACAGCTAGTGGTAAGCGTCAGCAGCCTGTGTTGAAGATGATGTGTTTGGGCGACAGACACACCGCGGAGGTACTGGCCGACTACTTGCAGCGAAAAACTGAGTCATGGCTGGGCAGTCTACATCTTGAGGCAGCCAAGGTAGTTAGTGATAACGGCCGGAATTTTGTGGCAGCCATAGCCCTTTCAAAACTCCGACACATACCTTGCTTGGCTCACACCTTGAACCTGGTGGTGCAGTGCTTCCTCAATAATTATCCGGAGTTAACAGCCCTGCTCCATAAGGTGCGAAGACTGTGCTCGCACATCCGCCGGTCGCCCATACGATCGTCATATGCAGAAGCTGCAGCGATTGCTCCACCTTCCCAAGCACCGCCTAATTATCGACGTTGCAACAAGGTGGAACTCTACCCTGCACATGGTTCAGAGGCTGTGCGAACAGAGGCAGGCTGTAATGCATTTGTGGGAGGATACACGGGCAGGCAGTTTGAGGGCAGACATGGAGCTGTCTGGTGTGCAGTGGTCGAAGCTGAAAGACCTCTGTAAAGTCCTTCAGTGTTTTGAGGAATGCACACGGCTGGTAAGCGCAGACGACGCCATCATAAGCATGAGCATCCCACTTATGCGTCTGCTCATGCAATCTTTGACGCACATTAAGGAGCGGGCGTCTGCAGCCAAGGAGGAAGAGGAGGAGTGAAGCCTTGATGACAGTCAGCCATTGTCTGCTCAGGGAACTCTCCTGGACGAGGTGGAGGAAGAAGAGGAATAGGAGGAGGAGGAGGATGATGGGGATGATTATTTAGGGAAGGAGGATGCTTCTCAGGGGGCAAGAGAAAATGTTGGCGTGGCAAGGTCGGGTACAGGGTTTGTGCGTGACTGGAGGGATGTTGATTTGCCAGAAAGTGCTCCTCCCACCCAGCACTCGCAGTGCATCATTGACACCTGAAACATTGGCCCACATGTGTGATTATGCCTTGCAGATCCTAAAAAGGGACCCACGCATTGCCAAAATTATGAACGATGACGACTACTGGTTGGCCAGCATCCTGGATCCATGCTATAAAGGCAAATTCCAAAACATCATGCCACAGGAGAACCTAGAGCTAAAATTGGCTAACAAACAAGCAACTCTGGTAAACCGTTTGTTTGAGGCATTCCCAGCACACAACGGCGGTGATGGTTCTCACAGGAGCCGTAGGGGGCAACATGAAAGAGGTGTTCGTGGTGCACACAGCCAAAGTGGTGTTGGACACAGGGGTTTCATGACAATGTTGTGGACTGATTTTACAAGTACCGCTCACACGACTGGTAATACTGTATCGATTGAAAGTGACAGGAGACAGCAGTTGTCAACGATGGTTACAAACTACTTCTCCCATATCAATGTTCTCCCTCACAGGTCATTCCCCTTTGATTATTGGGCCTGTAAACTGGACACCTGGCCAGAATAGGCACAATATGCCTTGCAGGAGCTCGTTTGTCCTGCTGCTAGTGTGCTATCCGAAAGAGTCTTCAGTGCTGCTGGATCAATCCTGACAGAAAAAAGGACCCGTCTGTCGACCCAAAATGTTGATGATCTAACCTTCATTAAAATGAACCATGCATGGGTTTCAAAGGATTTTGTCCCACCTTCCCCTGCTGACACGTAGGTTGCCAGAAAAATGGCTTGTTTTTGTCCTACTCTTCCTCGGACTTCTCCAATTCCTCCATTTGCAACTGCTGAATGTCCAACATCAACATATGCCATTTTTTCAACCTCCCTAACTGGGCTGCCTCCCCCCCAGGGCTGGGGTCACCACCTGGCGCACACACCCGTGTGAGTGCCATTGCCCTGGACAGGTGGGTGGGCCCACTCTTGGGCGACGGCACTGGCACAGGGTCCCTCATAGTACAATCAAGTGTTTCTGACAGTGGGGGTGCACACCCGCCGTTAGACACACCGGCGTACTATGAGGGGCCCTGTGCCAGTACCGCTGCCCACGAGTGGGCCCCCCCTGCTTGCTCAGGGCCCCAGCACTTGCAATACTTACCTCTCCGTGCTCCACCGCTGTGTAGTCTGGGCTGTTAAATCCTTCACTGGGTCTGCCAATACAAATTTGGTGAACTGATAGATGATGGTTAAGACGTAGCTATGCCCTGTCCTGCTGGGCTCTATCTTCAGATGATCAATGGCTTCCATTTGTTATGGACATCGACTCACAATGAGATGCAGTGGTGGTTTATCAACATCATGGTTTTCCTACTCACAGACGTGTGACATTCCTGCCCACATTTTTAAATGTGTCCTCTCATTCCAATCCAATAGAATCGCCTATGGCCTGTGGCTTCTGTCTTTTGCACTCCAAAGTTACCTGACAGATCATGATAGGCAGTGAGGACAATGTCTACATCTCTCCCTGTGATCACAATTTGATGGAGATGAGTAATGGTGATGGGATCCATGGTACTGCGATACAGCAAACCTTTCTTCACAAAGAACTGTTTTTGCTGTCTCCACAGACAAAGTAATTGAGGGCCAGCATTGCCTCTGAGAATTCTCCCGGGAGTTTTTCCCGTGATTAGTAATTCCAAAATTTCTGCAATCACTCGACTTTCCGTCTGTACTTGTATCCATCTCATTTCCTCTTGCGGAGAGTCTGGACTGTCTTACTGAGACTGAAATATATATGAAGATTTAAAAATACCCCAACAGTGTATACTGGTGTATGCTTCGAATACATTACACTTTTTCTACTTTTTAGATTCTTGCCTAAAAACTGATACTGAGGCTGTGAGTGTCTTTGTCGGACTCTGGAAATATACACAGAGATTTTTAATGTGTAACTATGCTATATATACCTGGTATCCAGTGATACTGTACCCTTTCTCAACTTTCTACAATCATGTCGAATCCATACTGGGCCTGAGACCGTCTGAGTCTGCCTCCTGATTAGAGATTAGTGGTGTTTGAGTCGACCTGCTCGCCAAGTTCAAATTCGAGCTGTTTTGGGCGGTGTTCAAATCGTTCGTTGAACTCGAACACTTTGCTTAAAATTCGGCTGTTCGAGGTTCCGTTCGAGAACGGTTCGTTCACCAAAAGCGTAACTTTATTTTCACATTAATAATGGTTTTCAATGTTAATAGACAGTTTCATAGCATAGTAGCGGTGTCTGGTAGCCAGCAGTGTAGTACACCTCTCAAGGAGCTACACCGTGTGTGTTTCTAATAATTTTTTACCCCATCTTGTCCAGAAAATCCTTTTGGCCTTGTAGCACTGTCTGCTACTCAGCAGAGGAGCCCACCCGTGAACCTAGCTATGCCGCCTGTTTATGAAAGAAACAGTTTTTGACTGTATTTAGCTCAGTCAATACTTTGGGCCTAGTAACTGTGTCTGCTACTCAGCAGAGGAGCCCACCCGTGAACATAGCTGTGCCGCCTGTTTATGTAAGAACCATTTTTTAACTCCATTTAAGAGGCCGCGGACGTGGACGTGGGGGGGGCCAGCTGGTACTGATGGTGGTAGTGCATCTGCTGGTAGTAGCAAAAGCACAATAGCAGCTAAGACAGGAGGTGTTCAGCCTGCGTCATGGTCTAGCTTTGGAACGCCTGGAAGGCTACCTTTTCTGGGAGTAGGTTAACCGCTTTTAAAGCCGGAGCATCAGGAACTGGTTTTGACTTATATTGCTGAAACAGACTCCACCTAATATGCCCTCCTCTTCTGAAGTTTCAAAAAAATGCAAGCACTGAGTCATCAAGTGCTGGCTCCTGGTCAGGAAGAACCCCTTTCCTTGTGTCCTTCACTCCCAACAAAAGTGAATGATGCAGCAGGCCACACTTCACATTAGCTCTTTCTCACATACCATGCCTGGGTTATCAAGTTAAATCATGAATTCCCCAGTCCAAGATGAATCTGACATGGAGTGTGGGTGGCCAGCCAGGGCAGTGGGGTTAATCGGTACCAGGCCGGTATCTTAGAGGGATGTGTCAGGGTGGTGGTGACCCGGTCCGTGGCCCTGGGTGTTATGAATGGGTCACCGTGGAGGAACAACAAAAGCTAAGTCCCAGAAAACCAGAGAGGTTGGTCACTATGCAGATTGCAGATCCCTGATCTTAACCACACAACTAACTGTAGCAGTCGAGCGTTCCTACGTTGTTCCTAGACGCCTCATCACCGCCGGAGGCCTACATAAACCTAAAGCAAGAAAAGGGAAAACTAACTGCCCCAGAGCAGACCCCAAAAGAAAAAACAGCCCCCACACATGTATTGACGGTGAAGCAAGATGAAAACACAAACACAGGCAGGAAAATAGGCTGAGCAAACGATGGGGCTCGACTGACTAGAAAGGACAGGAAAGGAAAGCCACTGTCTGTAATCTGCTAAAAAACCCTACCAAAAATAATGTCCAACGCGTCTGATAGCAAAATTAACCCTGAAGTCACTAGACTTCTCCCACTATATCAGCACTCTGAAATATTCTGAAACAGAGCAAAAAGAGGCCAATCTAATAAGGGACAAAAAGACAAATTGGCAAATACTGATAAATAGGAGTGGAAGTTCAGCATAGCCCCAGCAGGGGCAAGCTGACCACACAAGAAACTGAATTGACCAACAAGTGCAAGTGTGAACATTAGCAAAAAAACAAACTTAACTTAAGAAGACTGGAAGAGAGCTGAAGTCCAAGACCTGAGAAGCAAACTGAATCACCAGCACTAGGATAGGGCGTCGGCTGTCTTATATCCAGTCTGATACTCCAGAGATCCAATCGTTATCCTTATCAGGTGGCAGATCACTACCACTTAAACCAACCTCACTACCTACTGTCACCACCAGAGGGAGAACGGAAGGAGAACTCTCAACTGATGGAGCAGAAAATGAGCTCATAACACCTGGTCGTCCATGCAAAGGGGTGAATAACATTTATAGGTGAATGATACGTGACGCCACCTGTGGTTTCTGATCAGATTGACCAGCGCTGCAGTGTCGCTTCTCTGGGACAGATGTTGTGGTTCAGCTAAGATGTAGAAGCCCTGCACAGGCAGTGCCGTAGTCGCAGGGCAGATGAAAGAGTTGGTAGATGGTGTGCAGTGCAGGATGTAGCAGAGCCGTGCGCCAGGCGCAGGAGAAAGATGACAGACACAGTCGTGCAGTTCCTTTACCTGTACTTGGTAAGTGCCGTCCAGGACCCAGAGTACAGATGGAGAAGGAGTTGGTCAGCCTGGAAGCAAATTTGGAATTCTCTCTCTGCAGATAGGTAGTGTGGCCTCCGTTCTAGCGCTTATCTGAGGAACTCGCAGTTCTGAGTTCACTGAAGTTCCCCCTGTTGACTCTTTTGAAACTTTCTCGTATGGCAGGTAGCCATAGCCTTTTCCTTCTGGCTCACACAAGTCGCTGCTGGGGCCTCCGAGCCTTAGTTGGGAACAGAGCATTTATAGCTGCTACTTCCTCCGGGTTCTGCTGCAGGACCGTCATTGTCCGTACAAACTCGGAGACCGGAATCCCGACCATGCGCTCCAGCTAGGAGTGAGCCTTAACTCTGCTCATCCTCCAGCTCCCCTTCTCATGTCCACACACTTCCCCTTACCTTCACAGACTGCCCTAACTTCCCTCCTCCTGACCACAGAGAGCAGCTCCTCAGCAGTCAGGTTCAGAGGTCTCCCTGCTGGCCTGGAGTGGGAACTGTGTTGTGTGTTGGTTGAATTGTTAGAGAGATCCTTCGTTGCTCCCAAGCATGACATCACACTCCCTAGGAGGAAGGTAATGCCACTGTGGCGGCTGTACTCCTGGGTGCGCCACAAGTTCACTGATGCCCAGCCACTGCTAGATGATTCTGCTGGTACATTGACCCAGACCACTACATTCCCCTCGCACTCTACACAGCCAGAATCTGACCCTGATGAAACTCAGGTTCCCCTTCCCGCATACTATACCACCTTACACGGTAACAAAGAGGAAGGTGCAGATGAAAGTGCAGGCTCCTTGAGCAGGTGGGGGGGCATACTCATAGGCAACGGCACTGGCACAGGTACCCTCATAGTATGCAAAAGTATGTATGCCGGTGGGAGGGTGGGAGGGCCCACCCGCCATCAGACACACCGCCGTACTATGAGGGGCCCTGTGCCAGTGCCATCGCCAAAAAGTGGGCCCCCCTGCTTGCTCAGGATCACAGCACTTGCAAAGTTGAAATACTTACCTCTCCCTGCTCCACCGCCGTGATGTGTTCCGCGTTTCCTGAGAGTGACATTCTGGTCAGAGAACGCGATGACATCACGTCTGTACGCCCTCTGCCTAAACAGTCCAAGTGCAGAGAGATGGAAGATGGGGACGACGAGGAGTTCATACTAGTACAGGCATTCCCTAGCGAGGAGACTTATTTAATTGTTTTAAAGGTTGGGAGCAATTTTTGGGGAGCACTATACTCTGGAGAATGATATATGGAGCCCACCATACACTCTAGCATTCCAAAGGTGGACATCAGACACTGGAGCAGCATTTACAGGGCCCATTATACACTGGAGCATTAGAAATGGGGCCCATTATATATGGAGCATTATTTGGGCCCATAACACAGTGGAGCTTCATCCATGGGGACTGTCACGACTTCCGGCTCTGTCTTCCCCCCTGCGCGCTCTGGCCGGTGCGCTCCTGCTTCCCGGCGCGCTCCCGCGCCTGGTCTCCGGCTCCCGTGGCGTCTGGCACTCAGCGCGCAGCCTCCTGGGTAGTCTGATGCGCTGGCCCCGCCCCCAAGATGGCGGCGCCCACCACTATTTATGTTCGGCGTCTCCTCAGGTAAGACGCCTGGTTATTGCATGCGGTGACGCCTGTCTTGTGCGGCGTTCACTGTGTTCTCAGGCCCCTTCTCTTCTCCTCTGTCTGCTCAGCCCGTACTACCTCTGTGCTCTCCGTTCGCCGCCGCTACACCTTGCTCCCCGTGCTTCCTGGGTCTCCTGCCTCGCTACTCTATGTGTGCCGCCTGCTCCCCTTCTCCTCACCCACCTGCCATGTGTCTTCCCTCTAAATCTGTGTACTTCATTATACCTCTTTCATTTGCAGTTTCCAGTCCTGGTCTTCCCTCCTGGCTCTTCAGTCCCGTGTATCGTTAGGTCTCCGTGTGTCTCACTGCTGCATCCATCCGGTACCCTATGCCGCCTCTCCGGTATACTACCCCTGTCACCCCTTTGGTTCCGGCTGTCGTGGTTCTATCTCCTGGGGGCCTGGCCCTAAAGCTCCCTGTGTAGGGGGTGGTCTTCACCTGGGCACTCGCCCTCGGGGGCTCTGGAGCCGTGACCCAGAGGGTCCACTCTCAGGTACGTCTGTCTTTCCCCTTTTGCACTAGTAACATCGTAACAGAATAACCAGGCCATGGACCCCGCTGGAGCCACGGCTGCTCAAAAAGAGTTAGTTTTTCTCCGGGAGAACCAGACGCGTATGATGTCCTTCATGAAAACGATGGACTCGCGTCTCTCCGCTCTCCAGTCTTCGGACCCTGGTAACGCCGCCCAGTTGGCTGGCTTACAACAGGAATTGGCTCAGCAGCGAGACACCCAGTCACACATCCTCAGCTACATGGCTTCGGGGGATGGTCGGTTGCTCACTCTGCATGCGGCCGCATCTGCGCCCTCCACCGCGGGTTCCCATCCTCCTCCGCGGTTAGCCAAGCCACCCCGGTTTAATGGTGACCCGAAATCATGTCGGGGTTTTATAAATCAGTGCCGTCTCCACTTTGAGCTGCTGCCCCAGCAATACCCCACGGACCGAGCCAAAGTGGCCTTCATCATTTCCCACCTAGAGGGGGATGCTTTGGCTTGGGTCAATCCCCTCTGGGAGCGTGATGACCCGGTAGTCACCCAGCTTTCTGTTTTTCTTGAGACTTTTCGGCGGGTCTTTGATGAACCGGGCCGTTTAGCCTCCACCACTGAGGCTTTGTTTAATTTAAGCCAAGGTTCCCTAACTGTAGGCCAGTACGCTATTCAGTTTAGGACCCTTTCCTCCGGCTTAGGCTGGAATAAGGAGGCCCTGGTCGGCGCTTTTTGGCGAGGGCTTTCGAGCCGTATAAAGGACGAGCTTGCAGGCCGCGACACCCCAACAATTCTGGAGGATTTGATCTCCTTAGCCATTCAAATTGACCTCCGGTTTCAGGAGCGGGCCAGGGAGAGAAGGGTCTCTCGTCCATTCTCTTCTGTCCGCAGGCCACCCAGTCCTCGCCCCAGGAGCCTTCCTTCATCCCCGGCGCCCGAACCTATGCAGGTGGACCGCATAAAGCTCTCTGACCAGCATCGCAAGGAGAGGAGTCTCCATGGTCAATGTTTCTACTGCGGTAGTGGCTCCCATCTCATCCGAGCTTGTCCAGAGCGTCCGTAAAACTTCTCCGCCTAGGCCAGGTAATAGAGGCCTCCCTAGGTGTACGTGATACCTCTCTTCCCCTCACTTTGTCTGTCCTCTTGCATGTTGGTGGGAAGCGGGCATCCCTGGTGGCCTATGTGGACTCGGGTGCCACCGGAAATTTTATAAGGCTAGAAGAGGTTAATAGACTTTCTGTTCCCGTAAGGGCCTTGCAAAACCCACAAATTCTCGCTTCCGTAGATGGTCGACCTCTGCTAGAGACTGTTACTCTAGTTACTCATGAAGTAGAGTTGCAGGTAGGGGCGCTGCACAAGGAAAAAAATTACGTTTTTCGTCTTGGCAGGAATTTCTCATCCTATCCTGCTAGGGCTTCCTTGGCTGCGGCTTCACGAGCCCACCTTAGATTGGCATAGTGGCAACATCTTGCACTGGGGGGAGTCTTGTCAGACTCGGTGTCTGCTGTCGGTGCGTCCCGTAGGTGTCCCCAGTCCTTCCTTTGTTCCTCCTGGTTTGCCGTCGGTGTACCATAATTTTTTGGATGTTTTTGATAAGAAAGAAGCTGAGACTCTTCCTCCGCACCGTTCCTACTACTGCCCTATTGAGCTCGTTCCTGGTACCACCCCGCCTCGTGGAAGGATTTATCCTCTCTCCCCGGCAGAGACCGACGCCATGTCTGAATACATCCGAGACAACTTGGCTAGAGGCTTCATTCGGAAATCTTCGTCCCCTGCGGGAGCGGGCTTCTTTTTCGTAAAGGAGAAAGATGGATCCCTGCGCCCGTGCATCGATTATCGAGGCTTGAATCAAATTACAGTGAAGAACAAATATCCCCTACCACTCATCTCCGAGCTTTTTGATCGCCTGAGGGGGGCACGGGTGTTTACGAAGCTGGATCTTCGAGGAGCCTATAATCTGGTTTGCATACGCTCCGGGGACGAGTGGAAGATGGCGTTTAACACGCGTAATGGACACTACGAGTATTTGGTTATGCCCTTTGGGTTGTGCAACGCACCTGCCGTATTCCAGGAACTCGTTAATGACGTCTTTCGGGATCTCCTTTACTCCTGTGTCGTGGTCTACCTGGACGACATTTTATTCTTCTCACCCGATCTGGCTACTCATCGGCGAGACGTTCGCCAAGTTCTTCTACGTCTCAGAGAAAACCACCTTTTCGCCAAATTAGAGAAGTGTCTCTTTGAACAAACTTCATTGCCGTTTCTTGGTTACATCGTTTCAAACTCAGGATTGGAGATGGATCCTGAGAAGGTCTCTGCAGTTCTTAAATGGCCACGTCCCCTCGGAGTGAAGGCAATTCAGAGGTTTTTGGGTTTTGCCAATTATTACAGGCAATTTATTCTGCATTTCTCCTCTTTGACAAAACCCATCTCAGCTCTTGTCCGCAAAGGAGCCGATCCCAGTCACTGGTCCTCTGATGCTGAGGCTGCCTTCAAGACCCTGAAGCAAGAATTCGCTAAGTCCCCAGTACTCCATCACCCGGATGCCAGCAGGCCATTGATCCTTGAGGTTGACGCATCCTCAGTGGGAGCTGGAGCAGTTCTTCTGCAGAAATCATCTTCGGGTCGCACTCTAACCTGCGGATTCTTTTCCAAGGCTTTTTCCGCTCCCGAACGTAATTATGCTGTTGGAGATAGAGAACTCCTGGCCATAAAGATGGCTCTTGAAGAATGGCGCCATCTCCTCGAGGGTGCCCTCCATCCGTTCATCATTTTCATGGATCACAAGAACTTAGTCTACCTCCAATCCGCCCAGAGGCTCAACCCTCGTCAAGCCAGGTGGTCAGTGTTTTTCGAAAGATTTGACTTTGAACTCCACTTCCGACCCGGGGAGAAGAACATCAAGGCGGATGCTCTTTCACGGTCATTCCTGTCTGTCGACAAGGAGGAGGGTCCAATCCATCTTATCGATCCCACCAAGATCCTTTCCGTGGCTCCATTAAGCCTGGCCTCCCCACCATCTGGTAAGACCTTTGTTCGAGGTAGGGACAGATTAAAGGTTCTCCGCTGGAGTCATTCATCTAAATTCTCTGGACATGTCAGAGTTAAGAAGACTCTCTCATTTGTCTCCCGCCATTACTGGTGGCCTTCGCTTTGCAAGGATGTCCAAGATTTCGTCGCCTCCTGTCCATCTTGTGCCCGGAACAAGGTTCCTCGACATTCTCCTCTAGGACTCCTGCATCCGTTACCAGTACCGACCAAACCGTGGACTCATATCGCCATGGATTTCATCACTGACTTGCCTCCCTCTTCTAGATGCACGGTGATATTGGTGGTCGTGGATCGGTTTTCCAAAATGGCTCATTTCGTCGCTCTACCTGGTTTGCCTACCGCTTTGGAGTTAGCGAAGATCTTTCTGCTTCACGTTTTTCGCCTCCATGGTTTTCCCCAGCATATTGTCTCGGATCGTGGAGTCCAGTTTACTTCCCGTTTTTGGCGAGCTCTCTGCGGTTTACTGCGTTGGATTTCTCCTCTGCCTATCACCCTCAGACTAATGGACAAGTCGAGAGAGTCAACCAGGTGCTAACATCTTACCTTCGGCATTTTTCCAACGCTCATCAGGATGACTGGGCCTCCCTTCTTCCTTGGGCGGAGTTTGCCTACAACAATAACCCAAGTGAGGCTTCCTCCAAATCTCCCTTTTTTGTGGTTTTTGGTCAACACCCCGGCATTCCACTTCCCGTATCCCCCACCTCGGGTGTGCCGGCAGCGGATTCCTTGTCTGTGGACTTCTCTCAGATCTGGAGGGAGACCAAAGTGGCCCTTGAGAATGCCAGTCTCAGAATGAAGCGGCATGCCGACAAGAGACGGCTAGACGCTCCCCCGTATCATCCCGGGGATAAGGTTTGGTTAGCTTCTCGATATATTAGGTTAAAAATTCCCTCCTACAAGTTAGGTCCTCGTTACATTGGTCCCTTTGAGGTCTTGAGTCGCATCAACGACGTGGCCTACAAGTTGAGGCTACCCGCCTCTCTAAAGATTCCCAACACTTTCCATGTATCTCTTCTTAAACCAGCGGTGTTCAACCACTTCCATGCTGCCCCTTCCCTAGTCTCCCAGTCTTGTAGCTCAGAGAACACCTTTGAGGTACGGGATATTTTGGCTAGAAAGACTGTTAAAGGAAAGACTCTGTTTTTGATTGATTGGAAGGGTTTCGGCCCCGAGGAGAGATCTTGGGAACCTCAGGAAAATATTAATGCTCCCCGCATTATGAGACGGTTTCTCGCTAATATTAGGAGCAAGGGACATAAAGGGGGGGTACTGTCACGACTTCCGGCTCTGTCTTCTCCCCTGCGCGCTCTGGCCAGCGCGCTCCCGCGCCTGGTCTCCGGCTCCCGCGGCGTCTGGCACTCAGCGCGCAGCCTCCTGGGTAGTCTGATGCGCTGGTCCTGCCCCCAAGATGGCGGCGCCCACCGCTATTTATGTTCGGCGTCTCCTCAGGTAAGACGCCTGGTTATTGCATGCGGTGACGCCTGTCTTGTGCGGCGTTCACTGTGTTCTCAGGCCCCTTCTCTTCTCCTCTGTTTGCTCAGCCCGTACTACCCCTGTGCTCTCAGTTCGCCGCCGCTACACCTTGCTCCCCGTGCTTCCCGGGTCTCCTGCCTCGCTACTCTATGTGTGCCGCCTGCTCCCCTTCTCCTCACCCACCTGCCGTGTGTCTTCCCTCTAAATCTGTGTACTTCATTATACCTCTTTCATTTGCAGTTTCCAGTCCTGGTCTTCCCTCCTGGCTCTCCAGTCCCGTCTATCGTTAGGTCTCCGTGTGTCTCAGTGCTGTATCCATCCGGTACCCTGTGCCGCCTCTCCGGTATACTACCCCTGTCGCCCCTTTGGTTCCGGCTGTCGCGGTTCTATCTCTTGGGGGCCTGGCCCTAAAGCTCCCTGTATAGGGGGTGGTCTTCACCTGGGCACTCGCCCTCGGGGGCTCTGGAGCCGTGACCCAGAGGGTCCACTCTCGGGTACGTCTGTCTTTCCCCTTTTGCGCTAGTAACATCGTAACAGGGACCAACATATACTGTAACATTATGTGGAGCTCATCATATACTGTATCGAACATTATATAGGACAAGTGGTTCTGTATGGAGAAATATATGGGCCTCATTACTCTGTATAGCGCACTATGCGGTGGCCATAATACTGTATGGAGTAATATACTGTCCATTTTTGGAGCTATTGGAGAATTTAAAATGGATATCAGTCATGTGATGTAAGAAGTGAAGTATTTTTCATTGTACTGTACCGCTATTTCTCTGCTGCATCAGAGGATCATGAATTGTGGCATGTGTTAAAGGAGCCCATTGACACTCTTTGGCCCTGGGCCCACGAAAATCTGGAGCCAGCCCTACTCCCCCCCACAACTTTAGCCAAATAACCCCCAGTTTTCAATGCGTAACTATTATTATAAAGTAAATTAAGGTTGACAAGCTTAAGTAATAAGAATTTATGTTTTTGGCATTAAAATGGGCACTGTAGGTGTGTTTCCTGTCCTCCACTCACTGCCGACTTTTCTTCCCCATTGACTTGCATTGGGTTTCGTGTTTCAGTCGGCCTTCGACTTTTCACGATAATCGGTCGATTGCGTTCAACCCGACTTTTGCGTTCGACCCGAAAAAAGGCAAAGTCGCTCATCTCTAGTCTCTACAATAGTGCTGGTTTGCCCACTTGGGTTAGAGTCCAGATTCTTAGTCTTTTAACAAAGGCACACAATCCAGGAGGATTTCTTACCTCCATACACAATACCATGTGTGAGATAAAGAGGTCCCATTTTACAATGGGGTGGAGATATGGTGAGCAGCTGTCCAGTCCCAACTTTTCAGATACTCACAATAAGACCTGTCCCTAACATGGCCGATTAACCCCTCTAAGTATGATGTGTACTAGAGTGTTACTCTAGGTGTACATCACAGAGGACATGCACCTCTGTGATACATATCTCCCCTTCACTATGTGTCGAGCAGTCATCTTACAAAGTATATAAGAAAATAGATTACATTATGGTACTAAATAGATGGGGATTGAAAATGAAATTTAGTTTGACTTCGGACCACCCCTTAAAATATGTTTTATTTCTACTAATAATATTAAAGTTTTCAAGTGTCTAAACATAATAGTGATCTGTAATATAATTTAAAAGCAGAATAACTAAGAACATAGAGGCCATTATTCCAGTAATGTGTCACTTACTGGGCTGCTTGCTCTAGTTTGTATAAACTCACTATTTTCTCATCAGGTGATTATCTATAGAGAACTAGTAAAACTGCTGACATGTAGTCCTCCACATTAATGAGCTCTGTGTAACCCCATCTCCTCCACTGATAGGCAGCTTTCTGCCTATGCACAGTGTATACAGTAAGCTGTCAATCAGTATTGTGGGTGGGATTAAACAGAGCTCAGCATTCAGAGAACTGGTAGATCAGCAGCAGATAAAATGGTGATTTTATCAAAACAGCAGCAATCATTCTATTAAGTGATACATCACTGGGATAAGGGTCTCTGCCCTTAAATTATGCTGCTCTCACATGCTCTTAAAAAATGAGGCCCAATTAGATTGTGAGCTGCAATGTGGATAGTGATGGCGCTGCAGAATATGATGTTGCTTTAAAAGAAAAGCATAATAAACCGGTAACTGATTGCTTTTAAAGAGTTCTCATCATGTTTTTTAACTGGTTTAGTCAGATATCTTGGAAATAAGCAAGGTTACAAATGATTTGTTTTTCAATCTGCTGTCATTCTTCTGCTATTCATTTGTCTTTCATTGCTTATAGTTCATTGCAATGGGACTGACCAGTAAAGATTGACCGAACATGTGCAGTAGCTGCATACATGGATGAGATCTGAAAGTTAATTCCTGAGATTCCAGTCACTTCTCTTCAGCTCAGCAATTTCAATAGAGAAGTTTGGCAGTGCTTCTCACCACACCATGCCTTTCAGCTCCTCATTAGGAGCTGCTATCAGTCCTGAAAAATCTTAAGCCTATGTCTCCCACCTATTGGCTGCTTGAATTGCTAACCACTGCTCACGTATTCCATACACTGATAAGCAGTCCTGCTTGTTCAAAGGAACAATTATCTTTATATGTAAACTAGCTAAAGAGCCCAGCGCTGCCCGGGCATAGTAACTAACTGTGGTTAGTTATAGCAAATTATAATTATCCTCCATCCCATAGTCCCGTGCCCATATACCCATCATACATATCCAAGATCCCATAGGCCCGTGCCCATATACCCATCATACATATCCTCCATCCCATAGTCGAGTGCCCATATACCCATCACACATCCTTCATCTCATAGTCCCATGCCCATATACCCATCATACATATCCTCCATCCCATAGTCGAGTGCCCATATACCCATCACACATCCTTCATCCCATAGTCCCATGCCCATATACCCATCATACATATTCGCCATCCCATAGTCGAGTGCCCATATACCCATCACACATCCTTCATCTCATAGTCCCATGCCCATATACCCATCACACATCCTTCATCTCATAGTCCCATGCCCATATACCCATCATACATATCCTCCATCCCATAGTCCCGTGCCCATAAACCAGTCATACATATCCTCCATCCCATAGTCCAGTGCCCATATACCCATTATACATATCCGCCATCCCATAGTCCCGTGCCCATATACCTGTCATACATATCCTCCATCCCATAGTCCAGTGCCCATATACCCATCACACATCCTCCATCCAATAGTCAACCATTATGACATCACAATGAGCGGCGGGGCTTGCAACCTATGATGACATCAGCGTCGCCATGGCAACCATTATGACATCATAATGAGGGGTGGGGCTTGATAGACACACTTTTTCCCCATTATGTAGATGGGGGCAAAATTGTTTGGTGAATTGGAACGCGCAGGGTTAAAATTTCGCATCACAACATAGCTTAGAACGCTCTCGGGGTCCAGACGTGTGACTGTGCCAAATTTTGTGGCTGTAGCTGCGACGGTGCGGATGCCAATCCCGGACATACACACACACATACATACATACACACATACACACCCACATTGTGCTTTATATATTAGACTAGCTGAAGAGCCCGGCGCTGCCCGGGCATAGTAACTAACTGTGGTTAGTTATAGAAAATTATAATTATCCTCCATCCCATAGTTCTGTGCCCATATACCCATCATACATATTCTCCATCCCATAGTCCCGTGCCCATATACCCATCATACATATTCTCCATCCCATAGTCGAGTGCCCATATACCCATCACACATCCTCCATCCCACTGTCCCATGCCCATATACCCATCATACATATTCTCCATCCCATAGTCCCATGCCCATATACCCATCATACATATTCACCATCCCATAGTCGAGTGCCCATATACCCATCACACATCCTTTATCTCATAGTCCCGTGCCCATATACCCATCACACATCCTTTATCTCATAGTCCCGTGCCCATATACCCATCATACATATCTGCCATCTCATAGTCCCGTGCCAATATACCCGTCATACATATCCTCCATCCTATAGTCCAGTGCCCATATACCCATTACACATCTTCCATCCCATAGTCCCGTGCCCATATACATATCCGCCATCCCATAGTCCCGTGCCCATATACACATCATACATATCCTCCATCCCATAGTCCCGTTTGCATATACCCGTCATCCATATCCTCCATCCCATAGTCCGGTGCCCATATAATCATCACACATCCTCCATTCCATAGTCAACCATTATGACATCATATTGAGTGGCGGCAGGGCTTGCAACCTTTGATGACATCAGCGTCAACATGGCAACCATTGTGACATCATAATGAGGGACGGGGCTTGATACGCACACACTGCTTCCCCAGTATGCAAATAGGGGCATTGTGACATCACAATGAGGGGCGGGGCTTGACACGCACACACTTTTTCCCCCAGTATGTAGATAGGGGCAAAATTGTTTGGTGAATTGGAACGCGCGGTGTTAAAATTTCGCCTCGCAACATAGCTTAGGACGCTCTCGGGGTCCAGACGTGTGACTGTGCCAAATTTTGTGGCTGTAGCTGCGACGGCGCGGATGCCAATCCCGGACATACACACACACACATACATACACACATACACACCCACATTGTGCTTTATATATTAGACTAGCTGAAGAGCCCGGCGCTGCCCGGGCATAGTAACTAACTGTGGTTAGTTATAGAAAATTATAATTATCCTCCATCCCATAGTTCTGTGCCCATATACCCATCATACATATTCTCCATCCCATAGTCCCATGCCCATATACCCATCATACATATTCTCCATCCCATAGTCGAGTGCCCATATACCCATCACACATCCTTTATCTCATAGTCCCGTGCCCATATACCCATCACACATCCTTTATCTCATAGTCCCGTGCCCATATACCCATCATACATATCTGCCATCTCATAGTCCCGTGCCAATATACCTGTCATTCATATCCTCCATCCTATAGTCCAGTGCCCATATACCCATTACACATCCTCCATCCCATAGTCCCGTGCCCATATACACATCATACATATCCTCCATCCCATAGTCCAGTGCCCATATACCCATCACACATCCTCCATCCCATAGTCCCGTTTGCATATACCCGTCATCCATATCCTCCATCCCATAGTCCGGTGCCCATATAATCATCACACATCCTCCATTCCATAGTCAACCATTATGACATCATAATGAGTGGCGGCAGGGCTTGCAACCTTTGATGACATCAGCGTCAACATGGCAACCATTGTGACATCATAATGAGGGGCGGGGCTTGATACGCACACACTGCTTCCCCAGTATGCAAATAGGGGCATTGTGACATCACAATGAGGGGCGGGGCTTGACGCACACACACTTTTTCCCCCAGTATGTAGATAGGGGCAAAATTGTTTGGTGAATTGGAACGCACGGTGTTAAAATTTCGCCTCGCAACATAGCTTAGGACGCTCTCGGGGTCCAGACGTGTGACTGTGCCAAATTTTGTGGCTGTAGCTGCTACGGTGCGGATGCCTATCCCGGACATACACACATACACACACACACACATACACACTTTGAGCTTTATATATTAGATGTACAGATAACAGTGCAAACTTTGGAACAATCCCAATGTCAGTCACCATAGAACATTCAGTTTAACAGTAGGAGTGCCCACACTCAAGCAATAAAAAAAGTCAGGAGGCGGGTGACTAGTGTGCTACTGAAGATACTTATTAAAGACTAACTTTTTGGGAAGATAACCTTCAATTACAAATAACCACCTATCTGCAACATATCTGATCAATGTCTGATCACTTGGCGGTCCCACCCATTATGAGAACAGGAGTCCTGTGTTTTTTATATGAATGAAGTGGCATCAATGCATGTGTTCTGTTGCTCTTTTTAACATGTATTGGATAGACATATTGTAGATAGGTGACAAAGCACTCCGCTATTTTTGACAGTCATATAGACAGAGAGTTTAGTGTCTGCTAGCGCATCTGTTGCTCTCATTCTCAACAGTAATCCCGTTCTCATAATTGGTTCTTATCAAAGAAGTGAAATAAGTTGTATTCACTCGTAAGTTATATTCAATAGCGTTTCCTGGATTTTAGGCAGTGTGAGGTAGCGCTGTCATTCAAGGTTGGGGGACACTCGCTTGGCCACCACACAATCAGATCCAGCACGGGTTTTCATAAGCCATAACATAGTCCATGAGGTTTATTCGTCATCATAAACCACAGCAATATAAACAACATTACAGCATAGCGTCCATTATACAGGCTATTCAGCCTCATCCTTATCTCACCCACGGCAGGGTTCCCACATGGCTGTTTCTCCAGGCTGCAGACGTCCACTCACTCCTCAGGGACTCTCAGACGCTGGCCGCCATTACACACACAGCCGCTCCACAGGCTGTTAGTGAGGCGATCCTTCTCCTCACGGGACCTTCCAAACTGGACCAATCAGGTCCCAGCATTCACACCTTGTGACCTACCCTGGCCACCTTATATGGTCCGTAGCCACGCCCACTGGGTCACATGGCTATGACCTCACCACAGGTCCTTCACACACTTACAAAGCCTTTTACTATAGGCATTTTCAGACACACCCCTGGGTGGATTTGTAGGTAACCAGAACCCGCCCATCTCTCTAGTTACCTGAAGACTTCTCCCTTACATTTAGAAACAACACCTCAGCAATGATATTGCTGATCACACATACACAAGTCTCCATCTCAAAGCCACCCACTTTGAGATACATAACTATCCTTCAGGATTCTGCCACTCATCCGTTCTCTTGGGACATCCACACAGCGCCCCCTAGTGGACACAGTGGTCATTACACCACATACCCCGCCCCTCTGTTCAAACTTGTGGGGTTGAACACACAATCTTACACCAGGATCTCGAGACCGGGCACTCATTACACCTTGCCCCCCAGGTCGAGAGAACCGTCTCCATCTGTCATACGGTCTAATCTCTGCGTTAGGCCTCCCCCGCCTCCAGCGGTCAAAATATCGGTCATTGTCTTTGACCCTCCAGTTGCAGTCTGTCTGTGTCATCAGACACTGTTTAGTCACCACCCTCCTAGAGTGCGCTTCGTCACCTGACCGTTCTCCCACTGACCTCTCCCGGTTGGTACGGTCATCAGTCCTAATCGGTCCTACTGTCTGGCCTGAGTCTGACTCATTCAGTGTCTCACAGGAACTAATGTCTCTCAGCTTCGCACGGTCCATCGAACTGCCACTTGCTGACATTCTTCGGCCACCTGCCATGTCACTACTTGGAGGAACCCTTCGGGTCCTTACATCTTGGGTTGGAGGCGGCCGCCACCTGGTATTCTGTACTTCTTTATTAATTCGCTGACGGTCCTGCCTCAACTGCTCAATCTCTTGCAGGTACCCCACTCGATACTCTACGAGCATCCGAAAGTCTCTCAGGCTCTCTATGGATCCAACCACGATGATGGGAATTCTACCGACTTCAGTGGATACCTGGTCTTCATCATCAGGATAGATCCTCACCCTCACTACACCGGAGATATTCACAAGGTCTTGCATTACCTTCCCGGATCTTCCAATGATTCTCCCAATCAGAGTTTTGGGTACCGTAACCACGTCTTTCCGCAAACCCAGCCGATCCACAGCCTCCCTGGCTAACTCCAGGTGTCGAGCAGCTTTCAAATTACTCTGCCTGACCAACTGTTTGACGTGGAGACACTGCAAATGCATCTCTTTCACGACAGCTACCCGGTTTGCTGTATCTTCTCTGGCGGATATTATCACTAACTGCCGAGTCTCAGGTGCCCAGTGCACCTCACACGCCTTGACCGCCTCTTTGAAAGCCTCATGTACACCTTTCTCCGCACAGGTGTCTTGCATGTCTTCTGGAACATCCATCACAGTCTTGAAGGACGTGGTCTTGCTCTCTTCCAGGCCAGGAGGCTTTGGCCTTACCACGGACACTTCCTTCACTACAGTTGACCCGACCGGGTGACTGTCTTCTTCAGTTCTTAACTCATCAACTTCACACGATTGGATCACTTCATGACCCTTGGCCACTATGGCTACAGGCAGTTCTGTCTTATTATCACTCACGCTCACCCGCGGTAAGTTTTCATCCAATTTCTCCCGCAGAAGACTGTTAACTACTCCCCTGAGTTCCTCCATCTCTTCCTTGAGGTTCTTGTTCACACTTTGCCAGGTGGACAGGTGACCTCTGAGCTCCAAAATCTCTTTCTTGAGCTCCTCTACCCTGTGCTCAGCCATTTGTCTCAGGACTCTTTCTCGTTTGACACATTCATCCACCTCCTCTCTGAGGGCCTTATTCAGTCCTTGCCACGTTACCATGTGGCCTTTGAGCTCAGAGACTTCTTTCTCTAGCCCTTCTATTCTGTGCTCCCTTTCTTTCTCAGAGCCACAGTCACCCCCAGAGATTAAGTCATCCCTCCAGTTACTCACTAACCGTGTGACTACTTCCGCCGTCTTATCCACCAGGTCAGTGTCAGTTTTGTCACGAGTTTCAGTCAGCACAGCACTAGATTCTGTCCTAGTGGTGGCTACTGGCAACAACACGTCACAGTCACACCACATCGTACGGTGAACCCCCAAGACACTCTCTATCTGTGTGTCAGCTCCACTCTTTTTGTTTACCACACCATTCTCATTCACACTGTAGTACCCTTCAGGTGACGTCAGGTCAGTAAATTCATCTGACGCAATTCTTTCTCTGGCCTCCCCTACGTCTGGCCTGTCCACGTTATGAGACATCAGCATCTTCGCATTGGTTAGTCCAACAGTAGGAATGTCTCCACCCTCCAGGGATATGTCATCAAACCTGACAAAGTCCCGGCCCCACTCTAAGGCATACGCTAAGTCTGGTGGTATACTGCCACCTTGGCACTCACTTCCTCTGATCCCCTTAAACATTACTCTGTCTACCGCACAGTTCACTGTGACCCCATGTTTACAGCGAACCTGGACCATTTTCTTGGTCAGACAGAAAGTGAGAGGAGTTCCTACCAGAGTCACCTGACTCTTTGAGTCCAACCATCCCGAGATTCCTTCCCGATGCAGCATCACGGTACACACTTGCGGCCAGTCATCACTCAGAAAGAATATCCCACATTCTGGAAATGGCATACATGAACACTGCAGTTTCC
Organism: Dendrobates tinctorius; assembly: GCF_039654945.1. Lineage (NCBI taxonomy): Eukaryota > Metazoa > Chordata > Amphibia > Anura > Dendrobatidae > Dendrobates > Dendrobates tinctorius. Next base: position 92,084,859 of record NW_027361696.1, on the reverse strand, counting down.
CAGGCATAGCCACTGAGCCAACCAGTGCTCCCACTTCTTCAAACTTGGCCCCTTTCTGGACCACCACCCCAATTTGGGTTACCGCCTCCTTCTGAGACTCCATCCCTTTTTGGGTTACCACCCCAATTTGGGACTCCACCCCCTTTTGGGACTCCACTTCTTTTTTGGTTACCACCCCAATTTGGGACTCCACCCCCTTTTGGGCTACCACCCCGATTTGGGTCACCATGCCCTTTTGGGACTCCACCCCCTTTTGGGATCTCCCCATGTCTGTTATACCGGTCTTCTCAGACCACAGTTCACACCACACAGTTTTATATCTCTTACGATACCACACAAGTCTTTGTTGGCACCACCACAGCTCCTGCTGTCACCGATCACCGGCACCACCGGCTGCTGTTCACACAAAGTGGCTGGTGTCACTGCAGCTCCTGCTGCACCATCTTCGTGGACCCGCCGATCCACCGGAAGCCGCTTCTCACCTTCGGAACCCCGCCGAGTTACCGGAAGCCGCTTGTCACCTTCGTGACCCCACTGAGCCACATCAGGCTGAGTTGAGAAAAAAGAAAAAAAAACACACCACAAAAAAACTCACGTGTCCTGATTGTGTGCTATTCAGGATGCTCCTGTCTCCACCTGAGACCGTCCAACACACAGGGCGCACCGTGTTGTGAGCTCATCTGTACATTCACCTTTTGTGTCCGAGGATGTCCCTCTTCAGGTGAAGGAAGGTAGTGAGGCTGATTTGGATGAAAGAAACCAAACACATGATCAGGTGGATTGTGACTGGGTAACAGGAACTTCAGATTGGATATAAGGCAGCCGACGCCCTTGTGAGTGGCTGGTGATTTCTCTGCTGGATTCTTGGAGACCAGTCTGATTCCTGCTTCCCAAAGATAAGTTTTTGCTCTGCCATTGAACTTATTAGTTTTGGTTTTGTTTACCTTGTTTTTTGAGCTCAGCCATCCCCGGCCGGGGATGTGCTGGATTCTTATTCCTTGATCAGTGTTCTCTTTTGCTCTGCTTTCAGAATATTCTGAGTGCTGATATAGGGTTTGAAGTCTAGTGACTTGAGGGTCCTTTTTGCTTATCAGTTGTGTTGGTAATATTTTTAGCAGGGTTTTCTTGGATTGCAGACAGCAGCTTTTCTGTCCTATCTTTTTTAGTTAGCTTAGGCCCCATTGTTTGCTCAACCTATCTTTCTATCTGTGTTAGTGTTTTCATCTCGTTTCACCATCATTATATGTTGGGGGCTGCCTATTGCTTTGGGGTCTGCTCTGGGGCAGTCAGTTTTTCCCTTTTCTCTCTTTAGGCTTATTTAGATCTCCGGCTGTGACGAGGTGTCTAGGATCACCGTAGGAACACTCCACGGCTACTGCTAGTTGTGTGATAGGATTAGGGGTCTGCAATCCGTTAGTTTCCAACATCTCTGATTTTCTGGGCTGAGCTTGTGTTTTGCTTTTTCCTCCTCGGTGACTCAATCATAACAGCACCGGGTGCGATTCAGGGAGCGACCCTCCTCCCAGGGTCTCCCCACACACCGGCCTCACCAGGTCCAGGGGCTCGGCGGGTGCTCTTCAGGACATCTGTCTCCACCTGAGACTGCCCAATACTCGCGCCTCACTAGGTCCAAGGTCACACCACGTGCTCCTGGGATCCGACTCTGCTCCCAGGGCTGACTCTCCAGGACCTTTCCTCACTGAACCCTCCAGGTACACTCTCTTCCTCACTGACCCAGGTCAGTACCACACAAACACCTGTCCGATACCTGTGTCGGCCACACGGGTCACCATTTTACTCATTGACCCAGGTCAGTACCACACGAACACCAGTCCGGTTCTCCTGTGTTGCCCACACAGGTCCTCGGGCACCTCTTCTCCGCAGAGGCACCCTAGCAATTACCAGTCTCTTTCTCCTTGGGAAGCGACCGCACTGGGCTCACCGATCTGGACAGTGCCTTACTCACTAGGCCGCCCCACGGTTTTCCAGAACCACAGCCGGACATTGGCTTCCCCACTTGCAGGCCATCACAGGCTCTGCTCACATACGTGGCTGGTCAGCAGCACATCACACGGCTTCTCCAACCATCAGCCCTCCTGGCTCAGCGTTGCTCTTTCCCACCGAATTTTGCAGTCCTTATCCGTTGCTCCCAGCAACCAGGCTACAACATTGCCCATAGCTTCTCCACCAAATGTGAGGTAGCGCTGTCATTCAAGGTTGGGGGACACTCACTTGGCCACAACACAATCAGATCCAGCACAGGTTTTCATAAGCCATAACATAGTCCATGAGATTTATTCGTCATCATAAACCACAGCAATATAAACAACATTACAGCATAGCGTCCATTATACAGGCTATTCAGCCTCATCCTTATCTCACTCACGGCAGGGTTCCCACATGGCTGTTTCTCCAGGCTGCAGACATCCACTCACTACTCAGGGACTCTCAGACGCTGGCCGCCATTACACACACAGCCGCTCCACAGGCTGTTAGTGAGGAGATCCTTCTCCTCACGGGACCTTCCAAACTGGACCATCAGGTCCCAGCATTCACACCTTGTGACCTACCCTGGCCACCTTATATGGTCCGTAGCCACGCCCACTGGGTCACATGGCTATGACCTCATCACAGGTCCTTCACACACTTACAAAGCCTTTTACTATAGGCATTTTCAGACACAGCCCTGGGTGGATTAGTAGGTAACCAGAACCCGCCCATCTCTCTAGTTACCTGAAGACGTCTCCCTTACACTTAGAAACAACACCTCAGCAATGATATTGCTGATCACACATACACAAGTCTCCATCTCAAAGCCACCCACTTTGAAATACATACTGTAACTATCCTTCAGGATTCTGCCACTCATCTGTTCTCTTGGGACATCCACACAGCGCCCCCTAGTGGATACAGTAGTCATTACACCACAGCAGGTAATATTCAAGCTGGTTAGGAAGAAGGAAAGTAAGCTATATGTTTCGCTTTCAATCCTGACATGGCCTAACCTACATCCTTCTCAAACTTCAGTCTCTCAGCATTCAAACACTGAACACCATATTCTAAGATAGTTTAGGAGAACAGATTTCTTTTTTTTTCTTTAAAAAATAAAAAACTTTTATAACTTTCCTGAGTGATGCTGCGATCAAAGAATTTCTGAAACGTATTTATAGCTATAGAATGGTTGTTATTGGAAGTTATCAATGGAAATTTAGGTAGGCTCATTCCATAATATTCATCCCAGAATTAAAGACAATGCAAGGGGGCAGCTGACCCAGGCCCACTCATATGGAGGGGCCACCTCTGAATGCTGCTGTCTACAATATCCAGAGCGCAGCAGTGAAATCTATGCACTCTGCACAACTAGTAAGCCAAGATATGGAAGCCCAACTGAGAGCAGAAGGTAAGCTTACCCGGCGGCCACTGGTTGTTGCACTCTGCACATTCAGCCACAATGAACAAGCGCAGCAGCCAGTGACAACATCAGCTCACTTGTTGCATTCCACAGAGGCCATTCCATAATTGATAAAGCCGATTAGTGATTTCTGCATGGGATTATCATTCTAGTAATTGTCATAATGCTTAAAGAGGTTGTCATGGTTGTGCACAAAAGTTTGCAGTCACGCCAGTAACGTTGGCAAGACTGTGTGGTCATGTGTCTGTAAGTACTATATGTGATATGCTTGCTACCAGCCACATTCCGACTAAATGTTTGTGGCCTTGCTCAATATACCTGTATTGAGCAAGGCTGCATACGTCTAGTTGGAAAGTATCCTGGAGTATGCTTATTGCATAATTGCATTCATATGACCGTCCGATCCCGGCACTGGAGAATACTGACAACTTATGCCATGCAGTATCTATTTGACAGCCCTTTTAAGTTTATGCTACTGTAAGGTGTGGACGAAACCTATTTTATAAGTCATATTGATAATTATGCTGAAATGGTAAGCAGTTTACATGAATATGCATACCATGATAAAGTATTTTGTGTTGAATGTCTCAGCAGAGATAGTAGTCCTTCCTTTTTTGAGGCAGTGACCATCTCAAGATAAAGATGGCGCTGAGGAGGATTCAGACATTTTAAATTATGGTCCACATGCTACGTGGGAAGAATAGGGAAAATATAAATATAATTGGATCTGATTAGGAGGTACCTGTGAGAAAGAAGAATACACATGTGGCATAGACGAGATTTTTTAATCGAAATGTGATGCTATGGGGATGGACCTAGAAAGCCTTGGCCCCCGAGCTGTGAGTTTAGCTAGAGGAAATAAGAGATTCCTGTTGATAGTTTGGGCCCAGGAGAGGAATGTCAGACATAGATTTGTGCCGACTTGAACATGTGAAATAATAAGAACTACCTCTTGTCTATCTGAGCCATTCATATGCAGTCTGTGTAACCTTTTATGGCCATCAAGGACGATTCATTGCAATAAGGGCTGTAGAGTCGGTAAGCCAAACCTCCGACTTCTCAATTTCTTTGACACCATACTCTGACTCCACAGCCCTGGTCACTACTGAGCATGTGCATAAAGTGCAGCACAGATTCATCTCAAAGCAGAGCTGAGGTCCTTAGATCATGAATAGAACCAACATTTATAGGACATTTCATAGTTTCAAAAATTCATATAATAAAATTTACAGCACATTCTGCATTGAACTACTGTACACCATTTATATATTTTAGGAGTCAGAGTCGGTCCAAAATGGACACCGACTCTGATTCCACAGCCTTGATTGCAATAATGTTTATACTCTTCAAAGGCCTCCAGATCACCAACCCTGAGCATTACTTTACACTAGCACTAGTGACTGCCTTTCAAGTCTTTATACTGTAAATAAATGTCCATAAAGGTTTGCCACAATAATGGAAAACACTAATAAAAAAATGCCAATCATCCTAATGCAAAAAGTGCATTTTATTTTTTAAGACTTGTTTCTGAGAGGTTTCAAAAGTTAATAAATTTCCCCCAGTATCTCTCACCTTTTGTAGAAACCAAAATCATTTACTGAGGCAATCACAGGACATATTACTTGTTAAATGAATTAATTTAACTGATTAGCTTTGGGCTTTGACTTTTGCATAACATGCATCTGCCGCTTGTACCCTTATTAATTGAAATTACTGTTAACATATCATATTAGTAGTAGCGTACAGTAGAAAAAGTGAAAGCTACTTAAATTTTGATGCAACAGATATCCCTGGAGCAATGATAAATGTCCCCTTCACAAAATGTAGAACATCTTTTGAATGAGGCTCTTGGGTTCTCCGTACCGGGATATGAATAATTATCTACAGTAATTGTTAAGCACCTCTCAAGAGAATCACTCATTTCTTACAGGTTATCTGCTTCAAAGAGAAAGCTTCTCGGAGAAAAGAAGAAGGCAGCTGATGTATGAACTTGTGTGGACATATAAAAGACAGAGAAAAAGAATAGATAACTTCAGAAACACTGGAAAAAAAACCATAAAGGATTGTCCAAATTGAATTTTTGTTGGGTCTTCAGCTAGTTCTCTCAAATAATATGTATCGTGGGTTCAAGTCATATGTAGTCCAAAACTCTGAAGAAGGTCACTAGGACGTGTGATGGGCCGTATTCCATAAATGTCAATATTAATGATATTTCATAAGTTCACTTGGTTATATAGCGCTTTTAATTTCCACTGCGTATTTCTGATATTATCATACCTCTCCCCGCTAATAGTCTATATTCCCTTTCAGTATGTCTTTGGAGTGTGGGAGGAAATGGGAGAGCCCGGAGGAAACCCACGCAAACATGGGAAGAACATACAAACTCCTTGCAGATGTTATCCTGTATTTTTTTCATAGTTTCTTCTCTCTTCTTCTATTCCCTTCTTTTCATCCCTTATTTTCAGATTTATGTATAAAAGCGTGTAAAAAATGTGATAATGTCTACATGTCAGTGTTAACAATTTTGATAATTCCCCATGTTTTGGTATTCCAAGATATGCAATATATTGCACCACAGGATGTTTAGAAGGCACTAAAATCTGTACAATTGTGATTAGAGGTCTGGGTAAGAATAAGCTGTAATATGAGCTTCAGTATAATTTGGGATTATCACAAAATACCTCAGACAATTCGGATAGAAAGTCTCTTATTTTTCACCTTTAAAAACCCTGGACACAAGTAACCTAAGTGGCAGTACTCAATGTCAAGCAGCAGCTGCAAAAGTAAGGGCCCCATCACACACAGCGACGCACCAGCGATCCCAACAACGATATGACCTTGTCAGCATCGCTGGTGTGTCATTACATGATCGCTGGTGAGCTGCCAAACAGGCAGCTTCACCAGCGATCAGGACCAGTGACGACGTGGGTAACAAGCATGCACGCCGCTTAGTTACCCGCTGTGTACCTTAGATACCAGCGTGCTGGCTCTGGGAGCTGGTAACCAAGGTAAACAGCGGGTTTCTAAGCGCCGCGCGGCTCTTAGAAACCCGCTGTTTACCTTGGTTACCAGCTCCCAGCGCCAGCACGCTGGTATCTAGGGTACAGATAGGGTTTCTAAGCGCCGCACACCGCTTAGAAACCCCCTGTTTACCTTGTTTACCAGCTCCAGCTTGCTGATGCATGCTGGCCAGCGGGAGACCAACGATCAAAAAAATGTCCAGGGCTTTCGAGCACGATCAGCGATACCTGGCAGGGGGGCCGGTCGCTGATACATGTCACACCCAGAGATATCGCTGGTGAGATCGCTGTTGCGTCACAAAACTTGTGACTCAGCAGTGATCTCGCTAGCGATCTCGCTGTGTGACGGGGGCATTAGGGTGCATACAAAGAGAGATCCCAATGTAGTATAACCCCTCTATAAATCACCTTCAAGGCCATATCTAGAATATGGGATCCAGTTGAAAATATTGGAAAAATAGACTCAGCTCAAATGATAGCAACTAATTTCTTACATATGGCAGCTATATTTGTACAAATGCAAAGAAATGTGTAACGTTTTTAGGTAAAAACTATGTCAGAGAGTGGACCCTCTGGATCGCGGATCCGGAGCCCCTGGGCCAAGCACGCCAGGTGAAGACCGACCCCTATACAGGGATCGTTTGGGGCAGGACCACAGAGGACGGAGGCGTGACAGCCGGAACCAAGAGGGACGGCTCCACGGACATAAGAGGGCTCGGGAGACGGTGGGCTTAGATACGGCCAGGGACCGGAGGGCACAGAGGAAACACAATACGGGGGTACGGCAAGAGGGCTGGCCTGGACTGACTGGAGACAGAGGGAGAGGAACACAGAGGATAGCAGGGGAACTGAGCCTGGGCAGGCTAGAGAGAGGGGGAAACAAGACCGAGGACGGCAGGGAGGCTGAGCCTGAAGGGGCTGGAGAAGGAGGAGATCAAGGCAGAGAACGGGAGGACTACAGGTGTACTGTAGCGGCCAGAGGGTGCAGTAAGCTACACAATCATCAGGCGTCCTCCTAACAGCGAGGACGCCTGAAGTATACTAACACCCGGAAGTGCGTCCACCTGTCCTGCCCCTCAGCGCCGCCCACCGCTGGAGGGAGAGAGCGGGAGGGGGCATGCGCGCGGCAGGGAGCGGGTGCCAGGAGCCGCTGTGAGGGGGAATGCAGGACGGGTGCGCGCCTGGACGGGGGCGCGCAGGTAAGAGGACGCTGCGGCGTGCGCTGCCGCTGGAGGGACATCGGCGGGCATAGCCGCCGATGTCACAAAATGGAATACAATTTTTCCTTCCAAGGACCTTGTAAAGGACTAGAGGACATTCATTACACATGAATAAAAGACGATTTAGACTTCTAGGCAGGATTATTTGCAGTTAAAGCAGTCAGACTGTTGAATGCCTGACCAAAAAAATTCTAGTAACAGAAGATATTAAATCATCATTTATAAATGTGCTGGATATTTTGCTTACGGTATTTTGGTTTATAAATACTTTAACAAAAAAATAAAGTATTATTGATCGAGAAAGGTTGAACTTGATGGATCCGTGTATGTCTTCAACCTATGTAACTACATATCTATGTGAACATGTTTTTTATATAAAATGTATTGATTGCAACTATGTCTTTCTTAGGTTGTAGGACAAAGCTTTTTCCACTTGCTGTTTTTACTATTTCTGAGATGATGTATGGAGAACAGTAACTTATCTAATTGGACATCTTGACAAAAGGATCCTTAATTGCTTTTTCTCCCCCCCTAAAGATGTAAGAAGGTGACAGGAACCCCCATCTGCCCTCCCGTTTATTAATGTCTTGTAGTTTTTGTACTGTGTAATGTGTGTATCGGTAATGTAATGTATGTGCTGTGTTTGTAATGTCTGATAATGTTTCATCATGATTGCTAGATGTATGTTAGCTTACAGAAAGAAACTAGTTAATTTTGTGGGCTGGGCCAGCAGCTTCTAGACAGCAGGAAGCTGCTGCTCCCAGTCAGTAGCCCGTGCATGCTGGCCCTGGGCAAATGTATAGGAAGAAGGCAGGACATTGCCAGATCTAAGGAGAGAACAGAATCTGCTGCCATGGACTAAGACTTACAGGCTGCAACATGGCCCACGACTTTGGAAGGGCCCCCCCGCTGAAGGGACTAGAAGCATCCAGATCCCAGCGAGTGGACTGCTGCTCGATTTCGGCTACCGTGGCTGTGGTGGGTACGGCCGTGGACAGTGTCAGGGAAAGAGCAGGAGCCAGTGTTGTATTCAATTTTTTGCTCATCACTGTTCTATTAACGTTTGTTACCTGCTGTAATCCTGGACTTTAATTACCTGGACCTGGACTACAGTGGCTGGGAAAAAGAGGTAACTCGTGAGGAGAGCTGTGTCCATCCTGTGTTTCATCTGCAAAGGGCTGGGGTGTCTGTAGCTGTGTTTTGTGGGTGAACTTGGTCAGGACTACCACCCCAGTCCAACCTTGTTACAAATACACCAAATTTTGCTCAACTTTCCATTATGCAAAAGAGTTTGTCATGCTTTACTTTTATGCCAGATTTTTGGGAAAAATTTTTGATGAATCTGGGTTAACTCTAACAGAGGATTTAGTTAATATTTTACTTTATGACTGTTTGAGTGGTGTGAAGACAGACTGTACGGTGATCTATATTGCCAACCAGTCTACATTAAGAACATGAAATATGTACAGAAATGTTGAAAATGGTAGTTCAAGGTGTATTGAGAAAATTTATTCTTGATTCTAAATGTTTCTTAGATTACCGATTCAATAAACTTTAAAAATAAGTGTGTAAATAAATCACAAATCCTACAAAGAAAAATGCCACGCTTTAATGAAAAATTATAACTAAAATGTATTTATTTATTACATATTTTAAAACACATGTCATCATATCAGTAAGAAAATTATATATACATATATATATGTGTATATATATATATATATATATATAGCACCCTTCATTTGTCCTCAACAACTGCGCCCTTACAGGAACGGACAAATATACCTACCTGGGCCTAGAGATTCACCGGTCAGGGAGCTTCAAACAAGCCATAGAGACCCTGAAAGACAAAGCATGCAAAACCTTCTATGCCATCCAAAGGAAACTCTACCATCTGAAACCACCAGTGAGGGTCTGGTTAAAAATCTTCGACTCTATCATCGCCCCAATCCTCCTGTATGGCAGCGAAGTCTGGGGTCCTCACACCTACCCAGACTGATCAAGGTGGGATTCCAGCCCAACAGAAATATTCCACCTGGAATTCTGCAAGCACCTTCTCCAAGTCCATCAGAATACCTCCAACAGTGCTTGTCGGGCCAAGCTGGGCAGATTCCCTTTACACCTAACGGTTCTAAAGAGGGCACTGTCATTCCAGGCTCACCTACGTAGGAGCAATCCAAGCTCTCATCACCATAAAGCCCTGACACATGTAGGTGAAACAGAAAAACCAGGATCCTCAGAACAGCCCACCCAGACCCAACCTGACCAGAACAACAATCACAACAACCTGACAAAAGCCGGAATCAGGAAGATGGTAGATGAAGGCCAGGAGAGGTACGTAAGTGACTGGAAGAACCACATCATCAACTCACAGAAACTGACCATGTACCGGAGTCTACAGAGAGACTACAGACTGGCCCCATACCTGGAGAAACTCCCGGACCGCAGAGACCGCAAGATCCTGAGCCGGTATAGACTCAGTGCCCACAGTTTGGCCATCGAATCCGGCCGACACAGACAGAGCTACAAGCCCAGGGAGGAAAGACTGTGCCAACACTGTAACCAGGAGGCCCTGGAGGATGAGACCCACTTCCTGCTACACTGCCCCAAATACTCAGCAGTGAGGGACACTCACTTCAGGAGACTCTCACATCTCTTCCCGGATTTCATCACCATGAAGGAGGAAGAGAAAACATAGATCCTGCTGGGGGAAGAAGAGAGAGCAGTGGAGATAGCAGCGCAATATGTGAGCGAATGTCATAGACTGCGAGAAAGAGAACTATGATATGCCATGGACTTCTATGGCCCCCACCCTGGATCTGCCCCATGCCCCCATTCACCTTCCCTATGCCTTGGACTTCTATAGCCCCACCCTGGATCTGCCCCATCCCCTCATCCACCTTCCCTATGCCATGGACTTCTATAGCCCCATCCTGGATCTGCCACCATCCACCTTTCCTACAGTCCCTACCCAACATCCCTGCAGTGCCTATCCCCATTCCCTTCTGTACACTTGCTTTGGCAAAACTAATGTGTATTTAGTCCTGCCAATAAAGCTTCTTTGAATTGAATTGAATATATATGTACACCTACATACATATAAATATATATACAAATTCAGCATACAAAGTGGGTATTAGGGATTGAGGGTAAAATAATAAAAGTAATCATGTAGCAATTGAGTAATCACGCAACGTAACTGATATAATGCTATAAATAGACAGGTAAAGGATAAATTCATACAGTTTAAAGTGCGTATGCATAAATAAATCAAGCCATTATTATTTAAATAAAACATGATTCATGGTAAATAAATATCACAATAAATAATTACCCAATTCAATCTAAAAGGACCCACCCCCGACTCTCGTTTCGCATGCTGCTTCCTCAGGGGGGATATAGCAGTGTGTAACCTACCATCCATATACAGTACGTATGCTCCTTTGACCTATTATTACATAGTATAATCATAAATTATATATTGCCTAGAGTAGGCAACTTTTCCAAAATTTTACAAATCATACAAAAGAAGGAAAAACCTTATGCCATAAAATCAATAATTTTATTATAAATCATTAAAGGCATTGAAATACAATGCAATATTAGTGGGAATGAGTACAAGAAACAGCAAGGTACAAAATCAGGTACAGAAAGTAAGCTCAAAAATAGAGCATAAATGTACAAAAACGCGTGTCAGGGGTGCCACGGCCATTCAGGTACAGTTGTTGCCCTGACAGCAGTAAATTAGTTGTGACTCTATAATGATAATTTATATACCTTTACTATCATATTGTGCTTTACTCTTGTAGCTCATTTGCTCTTTGTATTATGCTCTGGATCTAACACTTTTTCTTATATGTTTATCACTTGGATTTTATAGTAGTTTGTATTAATGATCTGAGTGTTTAAAGAAAATATTTTTTTTTTTCTTTTTTGCACTAAGTTTTATTATTCAATAAACTTTTATTAATACATTACTGAGCATATATACATGTGTATACTTTTTGGGCACTATGATTAATCTCTATAGCACATCTAATTTTGAACATACACGAATTTATTTATTTTTTTACTGCTGCCTACTCTCTGCACTTTGTTAAGTAAAATGGGCATACATTAATAATTTTCTATAATATATGAAATACAATTTTTGTACATTTATGCTCTATTTTTGAGCTTACTTTCTGTACCTGATTTTGTGCCTTGCTGTTTCTTGTACTCATTCCCACTAATATTGCATTGTATTTCAATGCCTTTTAATGATTTATAATAAAATTATTGATTTTATTGCATAAGGTTTTTCCTTCTTTTGTATGATTTCTATTATTACATAGTTCCACACCTGAACAGAACAATGTCCCACTACTGATGAAAAATCATTGAGTAATTATCAAATAGCTAAGAATTGTTGTGACCTTGAGTTAGAAATCAAAATTGATCAAAAATAAATATTACTTACAACAATGTGAAACTAATCCAAAAAAGACATAAATTAGGTTACAAAACTAATGAAATATGAGCAATATAACTCTTTGCACATTAGTGTCCTTTAATTCATTAGTGAATTGCAAATGAAGCCTTGAGTTTTTTGCCGTGAAAAAATTTCATTGAATCTGAACAAGGCTTCTTATTAGGTAGCTATTTTCACATCACAGCATTTTACAAATACGCTTCATACATGCTCAAATGAACTTTCAGGATTTCAACCAAGCTGAGGACAGCAATGTATAGCAATTTTAACCAATTTCGATTAGAAAAAGCCTTTTATCTCATTGCACTTTAACCTTTTTGTGAGGTTTTTCAGCCTAAAGCTAATTTTAAAAATATCTGTGTAACAAAAAGGATAAGAGATGACAATGCATGACTGCTGCCAAGCTGCTGAGGAGACCAGCAGAGTCATATGAGGCACTCTCAATGACGAAGGTACAGAGAATAACAACCAACGTCTTTTCAATAGGGTCATCAGGCAAACTTCAACCAGTTTGTCACAAACTGACAATCCAAGATAGAATTGCCACTGCAAAGAGGGCAATCAAGGGTTTTGCAAACTAGGGTTTGCAAATGATGGGTGACATAATAGCAGCTCTGTTGAAATAGGGCTCATGCAGACATCCATGCAAATCTGTCCTAGATGTTCACAGTGGCAATTTGAAAGGAAACCTGTCATCAGGATTTTGCTAAGTAAACCACAAGCACTGTCAGGTTGGCACTGTTATACTGATTAAAATGATAACTGGGTTAAATAAATCCATCTTGTGGTTCTTGTTTAATCTGTGCTTACAGTTTTGAGTTAATGAGATGCTCGTTCTCTGGGGCCAGGCTGTGGGTGGGGCTTTATGTGGTGCTCTGGTATTGTCATCAGTATGTGCTTTAATGACAGGTCATTCAGTGACTTGCCTCCTATTTTAAAAAAGAGTAACAGCAACAACTTGACAATGCCTGCAGTTTAGTTAGCAAAATCCTGATGACAGGATTCCTTTAATTGGCACTGGTACATTCCCCTGGACAGCTTTGCTTCTGCTCCTTCATGCCCTCTTCCTTTGCTTTAATCAGTCCTTGTTGAGTTTATTCATGATGATATTCTTGCACTTACAGAACTAATGCTTGTCCATACCACCAACACATGGCACTTTAAAATGTTACAATGCGGGTTATCTGTCTAGAACAGATTATTATCATTTCTTGGGCAGATGTCTATTCCTTCTTTTAAATATTTCCCTGAGAGCCTGAAAGCTTTGAAATGCCAAAAAGAAAAAAATGGATGTGATCTGCCCCTTAGAAGATGATAATAATAATTATAGAGGACAGAGAAAAGGCTGATATATCAAGAAGGCACTTTTCATTACCAATGAACTACTGACTGTTCCAGGGATCATTTAACAAGGTAAAAATAAAAGTTCACCACATGCTAGAAAAAGCTGAACAAAAGAAAAAGTACACCTGCGTATGACCAAATTAAACATTGCAAATCCTACAGGCCGGATAGCATTCATAAATGGATGAGGGAAGTGAGCTCAGTAATTGAAAGACAACTTTATCTCATCTTCTGAGACTCTCTTGTAACAGGTAATCCCAAAAAGAAAATGGCTAGAGGCAGCTTCAAAAATTAGACATGGATCAAATGGAAAAAAGAAGCTATATGCCAAAAAATATAAAATTACAAAATTTTATTGAGACAATAATAAAAATTACGTTAAAAAACATGTGCAAAGTAGGGACAAAATATGCAAAAAGCCACTCAGTCAAGGTAAAGCAGACCAATTACATATAAATGCTAAAAAAAGGCCTATAAAAAATATTAGAGTAATTTATGGGAAAACCTCACTAAATAAACATAGTAGGCTTAAATTAGTCTGAAATAGATGCAATGTGGAATCCTAAACACTAGGAAAAAACATCAACCAAATAATATTATATTAATGAAGGTCCCATAATGAAATGTATAACGGTAGGGGCTATATGCAAAATGGCTCAGAAAACTTCCCTGATATCCAGAGAAGATATGGCTCAAAAAACAGCAGTGAGCAAGGAAAAATGTACAGAGCTAGCAGCCTAGATATAATATAACGAATCAAGGTGACCAAAATGTAGAAAAAATGTATAAAGGAGGTATCCCTACATTACCTTAAGTGGTGGCAGTACCCCGACGCACGTTTCGTGTGTAGCTTTTTCTAGGGGAGTGTGCTTAGTAATTGAAAGACAACTTTATCTCATTTTCTCAGACTCTCTTGTAACAGGTGACTAACATATAAATTAGTCCCAAACATGTCAAATTTGTGGCACTTCAAGCAATCATGAATAACAAAAGAGCCCAGATGTTTGTAAACCCCAGACCAAACGAAGAGAACCACAAAAAATAAAATTAATATTAAAAGAGTTTTCATTTATTAATACCTATTAAAATATGCTAAAATGTAGGCACAGAACATATTTTCACAAAAACATCCAGAAGGGGGCACCAAAGTAACACCCAAAACAGATAATTAAATAAGTTGATATGCTTATGCAGACAAATAGTGATGATTAGACAAAAAAAGGCTCACTGTATGCACACGAAATAAGATGGCATAATACCCTAATAAAATTAGATACACTAATTAAGTAAATAGGGAGGTCCTGTAGTGGTAAACCAATATCGATAATAGTACTAAATATTATCCAAAGAAATTAAAAGACCCAATTGGTTCCTTTATAATCGTGACCATCACCTTAAGAATTATAGCCAAAAATGTAACTAAGAGCATATTTACCTGAATTAAGGAGGCCAGTGATAAATATGGGTGAACCGAGAGTACCCCCTCGTCCCAACGCGCATTTTGCCCGTAGCTTCTTCCAGGGGCGTGATATTGCAATCCAGATGCACAGCTAGTGGTGGAGAACAATTCCTATTGCTAGAGAAGATAGCAAGAGGGACACTCTACCCATGCCGAGAACCAGGGCCAAAGTTGTGTCTGGAACTTGTGGGAAAGACGACAACCCATTGGGACATATCCTATATGCCTGATTGTAAAGACTGTCAACAGTCCATTAATAGTTTGATTGTTTTAAAAAACCTGTGTCCCTTGGATAGACTGCTGCCAAGGTTCCAGAAGAGGAAAACATGGAGCCAATGGATGCCTGAAGGTCAGAAGCTCCCACACATAGCAGCACACAGGGACAGGGACACGTATTGTCTGTAGAGTGCCAGGGTGAATGGGAGCAGCAACTCGCCCATGACTACCTCGTCTGGGCACTTTACATAGGATATTAAAAACTGACCTTGACATTACCGTATTACAAAATGATCTGGATAAGATGTATGAATGGACAAACACTTGGCAAATGAGATTTAATGTAGATAAATGTAGAGTAATGAACCTAGGGCTGAGTAATCCTATTGCTGCATATACGTTAAATGGGAGTATACTCGGGAATACAGAACAGGAGAAGGACTTGGGTATTCTAGTTACAAGTAAGCTGAGCAGCAGAAATCAATGTCAAGCAGCAGCTGCACAAGCGAAAAAGTTTTTAGAGTATATAAAAAGAGAAATAAATCCTGTTATCAGAACGTATTATTATCCCTTTATAAACCACTTGTAAGGCCACATCTAGAATATGGGATCCAGTTTTGGGCTCCACCTTTTAAAGTAGATATTCAGAAGTTAGGGTCACTTCAAAGGCGAGCAATTAGATTATTACAAGGGATTGAAGGCCTCCCATATGATGAGAGGTTGGAAAAGTTGGAATTTGATGGAGCTAGGACTTTTTTCAACCTATGTAACTATGTACATCTATTCTGCTTAAAAGTCTTCAGTTCTGTCACGATCCAGGTTGGATCTGACAGATTAAATGTACAAAGTAACCTTTTTTTTCCTTTGGCTGTGTGCCAAAGGTGGTTTTGCCCCCGGTGGCCATTAGGGTCATTGCACTGTGGTGATTTCAGTTGTAGTTTTCCCCCCGGTGGCCATTAGGGTCATTGCACTCTGGTTACCTAAGTTGTGCACATAATTATGTAACAGGTGTGATTGCTCTACAAGAAAGTATCAGGTGTGTTAATCACTGTTGGTGATAAGTTCCTCATTTGCAAGCAAGCCTGGGTAAAGAATGGAGCTGAAGGAGAGTCACGGGCAGCCCAGTCAGAGTGCTGGAGTAGCAGCTATGGTGTCTGCAAGGAGGGCTGGCATGGATTGGTGGAGTGTCAGCTATGGTGTCTGCAAGGAGGGCTGGCATTGCTTGGTGGAGTGGCAGCTATGGTGTAGAGCTGCACTCAGAATGCTGGACTCGGTTGCAGAAAGCTCTACTCAAAATGTTGGGCTCTGGCAGAAAAGCTGTACTCATCTGCTGGACTCTGTTTTTGGACAGCTGCACGCAGGTGTGGACTCTGTTTGCTCCAAGGCTGCACTATGGTGCTGAGAAAATCCGTTGCTGGACAGTGCACCCAGATGTTGGACTCGGTGGAGGAAAAGATGCACACAGCTTCATTATGGCTCATCCTCAACAACCCCCAGAGCCCTTCCTCCCGACTTCCCAGCCCTCCACCTTCAAAACCAACTTCTCCACCATTACAGAAGATCGACTCTCCACTCTACTCTCAAGATCACATCTCACCACCTGTGCACTCGACCCGATCCCATCCCACTTCATACCAAACCTCAGCACAGTCTTCATCCCAACCCTAACCCATCTCTTCAACCTATCTCTTACAACTGGTGTTTTCCCCTCAAGCTTTAAACATGCCTCCATCACACCTATCCTCAAAAAGCCCTCTCTTGACCCATCCTCTGTATCTAGCTATCGCCCTATATCACTTCTCCCCTACGCCTCCAAGCTCCTGGAACACGTCTACCTTGAACTGTCCTCCCATCTCTCTTCTTGCTCCCTCTTCGACCGCTTACAATCTGGCTTCCGGTCACACCACTCCACTGAAACTGCCCTTACTAAGGTCACCAATGACCTCTTAACCGTCAAGAGCAAGCGACACTACTCTGTCCTCCTCCTCCTGGACCTGTCGGCTGCCTTTGACACAGTGGACCATTCCCTATTATTACAGACCCTCTCATCCCTCGGCATCACAGACTTGGCCCTATCCTGGATCTCATCATACCTAACAGACTGGACATTCAGCGTCTCCCACTCACACACCACCTACTCACCTCGCCCCCTATCTGTTGGAGTCCCACAAGGTTCAGTCCTTGGGCCCCTGCTGTTCTCTATTTACACCTTTGGCCTGGGACAGCTCATAGAATCTCATGGCTTTCAGTATCATCTCTACGCTGATGACACACAGATCTACATCTCTGGACCAGATATCACCTCCCTACTAACCAGAATCCCTCAATGTCTGTCCACTATTTCATCCTTCTCCGCTAGATTTCTGAAACTCAACATGGACAAAACAGAATTCATCATCTTTCCCCCATCTCACGTGATCCCCCCTACGAACCTATCAATTACAGTAAATGACTGCCCACTCTCCCCAGTCCCACAAGCTCGCTGCCTCGGAGTAATCCTTGACGCTGATCTCTCCTTCAAACCACAAATCCAAGCCCTTTCCACTTCCTGCCAACTTCAACTCAAAAATATTTCACGAATCTGTTGATTCCTCACCCAAGAATCTGCAAAAACCCTAGTCCATGCCCTCATCATCTCTCGCCTTGACTACTGCAACCTCCTGCTCTGTGGCCTCCCCTCAAACACTCTCGCACCCCTCCAATCTATTCTAAACTCTGCTGCCCGACTAATCCACCTGTCCCCCCGCTATTCCCCAGCTTCTCCCCTCTGTCAATCCCTTCACTTGCTCCCAATTGCCCAGAGACTCCATTACAAAACCCTAACCATGACATACAAAGCCATCCACAACCTGTCTCCTCCATACATCTGTGACCTCGTCTCCCGGTACTTTCCCGCACGCAACCTCCGATCCTCACAAGATCTCCTTCTCTACTCCCCTCTTATCTCCTCTTCCCACAATCGCATACAAGATTTCTCTCGCGCATCACCCCTACTCTGGAACTCTCTACCACAACATATCAGACTCTCACCTACCAACGAAACCTTCAAAAAGAGCCTGAAGACCCACCTCTTCCGACAAGCCTACAACCTGCAGTAACCACCGATCGACCAAACCGCTGCACGACCAGCTCTACCCTTGCCTACTGTATTATCACCCATCCCTTGTAGATTGTGAGCCCTCGCGGCAGGGTCCTCTCTCCTCCTGTACCAGTTATGACTTGTATAGTTTAAGATTATTGTACTTGTTTTTATTATGTATACCCCTCCTTACATGTAAAGCGCCATGGACTAAATGGCGCTATAACATTAAATAATAATAATAATCCTTCGTAATGGGGCCCTGAGACTTTCATTAATATACTTACTAGTAAGCACTGTATCCTTGGTGTGACATGATATTTCCACACATAATGTGAGAGGCCATGATCACTATACTCCTCCAATCCAGACCTATTGTTTTTTTCTCTACTAGCCTATATCTCGTATCCAAAGACCCTTGCTAAATTAATTATTAGGAGGTTAGTAAAACAGCATGGCCATCCACATCACATCAAATTTGGTTAAATCTGTCCCAAAAAGAAGCATAAATTAGAGCAGAAATATTTGAAAAGCATCTATGACAAAGGGCTCTGCATGGACTTGAAACGCATAGGTTAAGTAATTTTTCTGTACTGTAAATATGTTTTTCTTATTATTTTTTCAATTGCAGATGCTGGAATTATCCACTTAATCAGAAACAAACATTATTGAGGTTTATAAAGGGCATAAGCCATAAGGGACGAAATACAGAATAGGGGAAAATAGATAGCAAAAACAAAGCTAGAGCTAGTAGGGGAGGAAAGTAAGAAATTGTAACTCTCTTAAGCAAAGAAGGAGAACAGGAGTTATTGATAACACTTTAGTGCTGAGAAATAGTGAAGTCAAAAACACAAAAAAGATTTTATGGAGACAGAGAAGCTACTTAATTACTGCTCTCCCTGAATGTAAACTGTCCTCTTGTTCATAGGGGGCTAGTGCAGAAAATGTCTAAACGCCTTATCATACTACACCTCCTGATTGTTCACCGGGATGCTCGAGAATGAAGGAAAGAAATAACATCTTCTGCTCACTGGTTGAGCTGTTCCTCCCAAACATGCAGATTGGCAGCTCTCTTCTTCCTCCTACACTGCCCGCTCCACCAATAGAAAACAATGCTGTCGTGATAAGAGGAGATAAACACAGCTGAAGATGGTGAGTGATACTCCTGGTGGGGATAATGTGTGCAATAAAAAATAAGAGTGAAAGTAAAATTGCTATATAAAAAATGGCCTTTATTTTACAAATTGGCACAACAACATATAAAATATATATATATACATATATATTAAAAATGCAATATTAGTGTAAAAAAACAATTGAACCGCTTATAATAAAGGGAGAATATAGGATCTTGCAGATGCAGAAAATAGATCCACTATTAAAACAAAATAATCCCTGTATCTCACAAACTCGCAGTATAATATAATTAGTATCTTCGTGATGAAGGAGACCTCCGAAACGCGCATCGGGGCGCGTTATACCGGCACACCGCTTCTCTCACATGTCCTGAGCCAGCAGGTATTGGTGTTCCACCGCTATTATTAGCGTTATTCTAGGCTTGGCTGTTAGCGAGTGTTTTTGTACATGTGACCTCTACATCGATGATCGCTTGCTAACTGTTATAGTTCACATATTTTTATATGGCGCCTTATTTTGCACGATTGACATTTGTGGCCTATTCAGTTTACACCTTATGTGCACTATATTTTCTATTTTTTATTGTTTACTTGGCACTCTTTTTTACAATTTGTGTATTGCACATAGTTTTTCACCCTATGCAAATTTGACAATATTATACATACCTTTATGGTTTAGTTTAAATTTGCACTACCTTGCACATTTTGCACCTTTTACATTTTTTCGCACATTTTAAGATACTAATTATATTATACTGCGAGTTTGCACAACAGGTCCATGTTATCTGCACTTTATATATCTCTGTGCATTTTCAGCATAAATAGACATGTATGTAAAAAATTCCTTTTTATATTTGTTTGAAGTCATTACACTTCATTGCTGCTAAAACCTTTGCCTCTTATATATTATTTTTCTTCCTGCACCAGGCTTGTGACATACAGGGATTATTTTGTTAAAATAGTGGATCTATTATCTGCATCTGCAAGATCCTATAATCTCCCTTTATTATAAGCGGTTCAATTATTGCCTTTATACACTAATATTGCATTATTAATATGTGTGTATATATGTATATATATATATATATATATATATATATTATATGTTGTTGTGCCAATTTGTAAAATAAAGGCCATTTTTTATATAGCAGTTTTACTTTCACTCTTACTTTTTATTGCACACATTATCCCCACCAGGAGTATCACTCACCATCTTCAGCTGTGTTTATCTACTACAGGATGGTCTGCCATCCATTCACTGGGAAAAAGGGCATATTGATATTATTTATCACTTCCAACTAAGATTAATATTATTGTGCTCGCTTCCCTAATCCCGTGATAAGAGGAGGCAGAGCTAAAGTAAAATTTTCGATTTTGTAAAAAATCAGAATGATTACCATTTCTGAGCGCAGATTAATCAAATTATTTCAATTAATTGCTAAGCCACATCTGAGCATAAAAGTCTTGAGATTGGTGCAGGATTTAGTTATACTAAAGTTCTTCTCCCGAATGATAAAGGGGTATGCTATTCTTTTTTACTGCTTGGTGCAGTACTCAAAATACTTTATTAATCTCCCATTTATTACTAGCACATTTTTGTTACAATAGAAGACCTCATATTGCTGCCAGACACTTTTGGTTCAGCCAGAACTTCTGACCTCATTTGGTGGGATACCAGACAACAAAACACATGTTTAGATACTAATAATTATCCCAGGATTCTCCCATCTCTCACATATTCTCTTCTGTGTCCTACAATGCTCTAGAATTACTCTTTGTTGATGCAAGCATTCATTGTATGCAACTACTATATACAGTGACCCAAAGTTAAGGCCCCGTTACACACAACGATGTCCCAGCAATCCCACCAACGATCCGACATGGATGGGATCGCTGGGACATTAGGCTGATCGCTGGTGACCTGTCACATAGACAGACTAGGCTGATCGCTGGTGACCTGTCACAGACAGACTCAAGAGCGATCAGGAGCAGCGTGCATGCTGGTATCTAGGGTAAACAGCGGGTACCCAAGAGCCGCGCGGCTCTTAGTTACCCGCTGTTTACCCTAGATACCAGCTCCCAGTTTCGCTGATCGTTGGTCTCCCATTGTCACACGCAGAGATGCGTGCTGGCCAGCGGGAGACCAACAATCAAAAAATGGCCCAGGACGATCCTACACGATCAGCGATACCCAGCGGGGGGCGGGCCGCTGATGGATGTCACACACAGCGAGATCGCTGGAGCGTCACAAAATCAGCGATCTCGCCCTTACTTTTCACCCCTATGGTATAGATTGGTGACTAAGATAATTTTGTTGTCTTTGTCCACAGTTGTCTTGTACTAAGATATCTCACTTTTACATTTTTCCCTCTATCCCTAATCTAGCTGCTTGATTTTAACTTTTTGTATGCTCTTCTATAGAAAAAAGAAGAGACCTTATGCAATCATAACCCTCACGGGTGCATGGGAGATTTACTTGAAGATGAATGGAATAAGTCTCTTATCTCTTCAATTGTATTTGCCTCTAACCACAATGAACTTACAAAATTTTTATAGTCCACAGAGCCTTTGCTGTACAACAGGACAGCACAGATTCTACCCTAATTATGATGATAAATGTCCCACATATAATAGTGCGCCTGGCTCATTTTGTCATATTTTTTGGACATGCCTAAAGTTTAATGGTTTTTGTAACTAAGCAGTAAAGTTCCTTAATGATTCGATATGTACACCAATTTTACCTTACTTTTAAAGCTTTTTTGTTCCTGTCAGGTCTTGATGAGTGTACATTTCAATATTCCCATAATTAAAATTAAATTTGGCATACACATGTGGGTAACATCTTCAGGTTTTATTTAATACTTCCTTTAAAATCCAAGACATTACCACTGATGTGTTGCATTCAATTTCTTAACCCTTTCTGGACCGTGGATGTATCCATATGTCCAGGTTGGAAAGTTCTTACCGATCTAGGACGTATGGATTCATCCAGACGATTCTGCCCGCACAGGAACTGTGCGCGCAATCGCCGCTAGGTGTTCAGCTGATATGACTGCTGACACCTGACACTCATTGCCAGGAGTGGTGCCCACTCCGCTCCCAGCAGTTTAACCCTTTAAATGCAACATTTATAAGGCATGCAGAGGTAGGGGGCTCCCTCTGTCCTCCAATTTGGGGCTAAAACAACATTTTAAAGGTAAAAATCTAATTATTATTTCTTCACTGTCCAATGGTATAAAATTCTGTGAGGCACATGTGGTGTCAACATACTCACTGCACCCCTAGATGAATTCAATGGGGGGTGTAGTTTGTAAAATGTTGTCATTTATGGGGATTTCTGCTGTTCTGGCACCTCAGAGCTTCTGCCAATATGACATGACACCCTCAAACCAGCCCAGCAAAATCTGAACTCCAATATGGCGCTTCTTTCCTTCTGAGCTTTTTTTTATGACTGAGTAATTTCCTCCTGGGAGATCTGGGGTCAAAAAATGACTATGAATTGTAAATTGCAGATCTTCCATTTAGCCTATATGTTTGTGTTTCATATTAAATGGATTTTGTTTCCTTTGATGCTGAAGACCCTTTCTATGCTGGTTACATACATACAGCTACATCTCACAGCTGTTCCTAACCTGATCATTTCCTCTCCCTTTAAAATCTGGTCAGACCTTCTATTCCTTGCCAGTGAAGACTTTGTTTCCTAGCTCCTTGGAGATGCTCTGCTGAATTGGAGATTGTTATTGCTCCTGGAGATTTTTGTGTGCTATTTGGGGTGTATGCTTTCTTCATTGCCCTATTTCCATTTGGTTGGCACATTCCTATCCTTCCCTATATACCTATCTACCTTTTGTGATTATTTGTATGTTTGTAGCTTTCTGTTATCTTTGTTTGTCTTACGTGTTGATACACTAACATTTCTGTTTCAGGCCTCCTGGGGGAGTGGGAGGGGACAGCTTAGGGAATAACAGGAGAACAGAAAGGCCGGTGGCCCAAATCTACTTACGGTACTTTTAGATGTACCTTTAAGCCCCCGTTACACACTGCGATATCGCTAGCAATATCGCTGTAAAGTCACCGATTTTGTGACGTTGCAGCGATATTGCTAGCAATATCGCTGCATGTGATACTTACCTCCGACCGGCTCCCCCGCTGGTTATCGCTGATCGCGTGAGAAGCTCCTGGGCCGTTCCTCGTCGGCCACTTCCTGCTGCGCTTCCTGTGGCGCCGACGCGTGGAGCTGGGCGGGAGGATGCAGGATCGCCTGGTCTGACAGGTAAGTAGCGACCCCCGACCCCAGCGATGTCGCTAGTGAGATCTGCCTGTGTGGCAGCTCACTAGCGACCACCTAACGATGCACCAGCAATCCTGACCGCGTCATATCGCTGGTCGGGATCGCTGGTCCATCTCTAGGTGTAACGGTACCCTTAGGAGCAGAGATAGTTAGGGCCCCAGTCCTAGGGACAGTGCAGGGCCTCTTTCCCTAATCACGTATAGTCATGGCCTTACAGCTTTGCACTGTGCCTCAATAGTAATTTTGACCATATAGGGGGAAATTGGTGTACTCAAGAGAAATTGAACAACAAATTGTATGGTGCAATTTATCCTGTTACCCATGTGAAAATAAAATTGGAGCTAAATGAACATTTTTTGGGGAAAAAATAGATTTTGTATTTCACAGCTCAACATTATAAACTTCTGTAAAGCACCTGGGGGTTCAGGGTGCTCGCCACACATCTAGATACATTCCTTGAGGGATTTAGTTTCCAAAATAGGGTCACTTGTGGGGGGTTTCCACTTTTTAAGCATATCAGGGGCTCTCCAAATGCAACATGGTGTCCCCTAATGATTCCAGCAAAGTCAAATGGCACTCCTTCCCTTCCAAGCCCAGTAGTTTACCCCTTTTTATGCAGTATATACCTGTATGTCATCTCCTCCTGTATATAGTATATACTTGTATGTCATTTCCCCTCTATGTAATATATACCTGTATGTCATCTTCTCCTGTATATAGTATATACCTGTATGTCATCTCCCCTGTATACAGTATGTACCTGTATGACATCTCCCCTGTATATAGTATATACCTGTATGTCATCTCCTCTGTATAGAGTATATACCTATATGTCATCTCCCCTGTATATAGTATATATCTGTATGTCATCTCCCCCTGTATATAGTATGTACCTGTATGTCATCTATCCCTGTATATAGTATATACCTTTATGTCATGTCCCCGTATATAATATATATAATATATACCTGTATGTCATCTGTGTTTGAAGTTTTAAGTTAATGAGATGCTTCATGCCAGACAAAGAGAAGTTCTAGATTCTGGGCTCTCCCTGCAGTCTGTGTCAGAGGGTGGTGGTCTGTGTCGGCACAGTAATAAATTATGTTATTTCCAGCTTTACAGAAGGACAATAACACCATAGAAATGATAAGAATAATAGGCCTCAGCTAGCACAACTGTCTACAAGGAAAACTGTTGCTCATAGCAACCAATCACAGCACAGCTTTCATATTTTAAACAGCTCTGGTGAAATGAAAGATGCTTAATGATTGCTTGCTATGGTTGCTATGGGCAACACAAGCAGTGTAACCTGTTGTGGTCAAGAAGATGTGCCTAGATATATTATAATTATATATATATATATATATACAGTATATATATTAGAGTAGATTTTATATATATATATATATATATAAGATTAGATATTTACTATACGGGGCTTTGCGTGTGGAGTGAGTGTGGCTATGCGGAGTGGGCGGGGCTATGTGGAGTGGGCGTGGCTTGATACACATACATACATACTGTACATACATACACTCATTTATATATATTTTTTTTCCTTTTACATTTTAAAAATTACAAAAAGGAAAATGGGACGATGTAAAAGTTTGGACACTCTTGGAGATTTCTCCGCTCAGATAAATTTGACTAAGATTTCAGATCTTAATTAGTCTGTTAGGGTTATGACTTGGTCACTATCACGATTAGAATAGGACAGGTGATGCACATTTCCCAGCTTTATAAAAACCCAGCCTCCTCTAACCTTGTGCCAAAAAAATAGCAGTGATGAGTTCTTCTAAGCAACTGGCTAGCTCTCTGAAAATGAAAATGATGGAGGCTCACAAAGCAGGAGAAGGCTATAAGAAGATAGCAAAGTGTTTTCAAGTTGCCCTTTCCTCAGTTTGAAATACGATTAAGAAATGGCAGTTAACAGCAACAAGCGATGTCAAGATAAGGGCTGAAAGACAAAGCAAAATTTCATTGAGAGCTGCTCATAGGATTACTAGAGAGTAGAGTTGAGCGAAACGGGTCGAAAAATTTCAAAAGTCGCCGACTTTTGTCAAAGTCGGGTTTCATGAAACGAAACCCGACCCTAGGATGAGGTCGGCCACGAGGTCGGCGACTTACGCGCCAAAGTCGCGTTTCAAAAGTTTGTTTTGCGCTCTTTTACAGCCAATCAGGATCCACGGACACTGTGGGCAACGTGATGACATAGGCAGGGGTCACCACCATCTTTCAGAAGGGCATGCAAGTGATGGGCTTGCTTTGGTGGGCGTCACGGTGGTATAAAAGGGCGTGCACGCCGACCGCCATCTTACTTCTGCCGATCTCAGTATAGGGAGAGGTTGCTGCTGATTCTGTAGGGAGAGCGTTAGCCAGGGAAGAAGACAAAAAAACTGCTTCTGCTGTTAGCGTTTTGGCCTGCACAACACACAAGTCACTGTGTGTGCAGTGCAAGGGGAGGCTATATTGTGGTGTATCAGTGGTGTTGGTTGTTGGGCTGCCTTTTAAGGCTTCCTGACAGGCTGGCATTGCTGTTTACCCACTGCTCCGCAAACTGCTTTTTTAAAAGCAATCCCAATTTTTTTTTTTTGTCCTGCTGAGAAGAAAAAAAAACTGCTTCTGCTACTAGCAATTTGGCCTGCACAACACACAAGTCACTGTGTGTGCAGTGCAAGGGGAGGCTATATTGTGGTGTATCAGTGGTGTTGGTTGTTGGGCTGCCTTTTAAGGCTTCCTGACAGGCTGGCATTGCTGTTTACCCACTGCTCCGCAAACTGCTTTTTTAAAAGCAATCCAATCTCCCTTATCCTGTAGTCACTTTGGTCACAGCTGTGCCATCGAGCCTGTCACATAGCGCTCAGATATTCATTGGGCCTCACACAATCCACAAGTGTCCAGTGTCCAAAAGTGTGTGCAGAGATTCAAAATCTCCCTTATCCTCTCGTCACTTTGGTCACAGCTGTGCCATCGAGCCTGTCATATAGCGCTCAGATATTCATTGGGCCTCACACAATCCAAAAGTGTCCAGTGTCCAAAAGTGTGTGCAGAGATTCAAAATCTCCCTTATCCTGTAGTCACTTTGGTCACAGCTGTGCCATCGAGCCTGTCACATAGCGCTCAGATATTCATTGGGCCTCACACAATCCAAAAGTGTCCAGTGTCCAAAAATGTGTGCAGAGAATCAAAATCTCCCTTATCCTGTAGTCACTTTGGTCACAGCTGTGCCATCGAGCCTGTCACATAGCGCTCAGATATTCATTGGGCCTCACACAATCCACAAGTGTCCAGTGTCCAAAAGTGTGTGCAGAGATTCAAAATCTCCCTTATCCTCTCGTCACTTTAGTCACAGCTGTGCCATCGAGCCTGTCACATAGCGCTCAGATATTCATTGGGCCTCACACAATCCAAAAGTGTCCAGTGTCCAAAAGTGTGTGCAGAGATTCAAAATCTCCCTTATCCTGTAGTCACTTTGGTCACAGCTGTGCCATCGAGCCTGTCACATAGCGCTCAGATATTCATTGGGCCTCACACAATCCAAAAGTGTCCAGTGTCCAAAAGTGTGTGCAGAGATTCAAAATCGCCCTTATCCTGTAGTCACTTTGGTCACAGCTGTGCCATCGAGCCTGTCACATAGCGCTCAGATATTCATTGGGCCTCACACAATCCACAAGTGTCCAGTGTCCAAAAGTGTGTGCAGAGATTCAAAATCTCCCTTATCCTCTTGTCACTTTGGTCACAGCTGTGCCATCGAGCCTGTCACATAGCGCTCAGATATTCATTGGGCCTCACACAATCCACAAGTATCCAGTGTCCAAAAGTGTGTGCAGAGATTCAAAATCTCCCTTATCCTCTCGTCACTTTGGTCACAGCTGTGCCATCGAGCCTGTCACATAGCGCTCAGATATTCATTGGGCCTCACACAATCCACAAGTGTCCAGTGTCCAAAAGTGTGTGCAGAGATTCAAAATCTCCCTTATCCTCTCGTCACTTTGGTCACAGCTGTGCCATCGAGCCTGTCACATAGCGCTCAGATATTCATTGGGCCTCACACAATCCAAAAGTGTCCAGTGTCCAAAAGTGTGTGCAGAGATTCAAAATCTCCCTTATCCTGTAGTCACTTTGGTCACAGCTGTGCCATCGAGCCTGTCACATAGCGCTCAGATATTCATTGGGCCTCACACAATCCACAAGTGTCCAGTGTCCAAAAGTGTGTGCAGAGATTCAAAATCTCCCTTATCCTCTCGTCACTTTGGTCACAGCTGTGCCATCGAGCCTGTCACATAGCGCTCAGATATTCATTGGGCCTCACACAATCCAAAAGTGTCCAGTGTCCAAAAGTGTGTGCAGAGATTCAAAATCTCCCTTATCCTGTAGTCACTTTGGTCACAGCTCTGCCATCGAGCCTGTCACATAGCGCTCAGATATTCATTGGGCCTCACACAATCCAAAAGTGTCCAGTGTCCACAAGTGTCTGCAGAAATTCAAAATCTCCCCTGTCCTATAGACACCTTGTACCTTGTTTTACATTACTATATAGTTTGTTGGATTTTGTCTACATTTCTACCAAAAATGAGGAAGGCTGGTGGAAGAGGCCGTGGAATTGGGCGGGGGTTGGCAGCTGGTAATGATGGTGTCGGTGGTGGATCTGATGGTAGTGGCAAGAGCAAAATAGGACCGAATGCAGGAGGTGTTGAGCCTGCGTCATCGTCTGGCTACATAAGGCCTCGAACGCTTAGTTTTCTAGGAGTTGGCAAACCGCTTTTAAAGCCAGAGCATCAGGAAAAAGTTTTGTCTTACATTGCTGACTCAGCCTCCAGCTCTATCGCCTCCTCTTCTTCAGTTGTAAAAAGTAAAAGCACTGAGTCGTCATTGGAGGCTCATGTTCATGAACCACACCTTTCCTTGTGTCCTTCACCCCAACCAAGATTGAAGGATGACGCAGGCCATACTACTGATTACTCCATGGAGCTGTTTTCACATACCATGCCTGGATTATCAAGTGAAATGGTGAATTACCCAGGCCAAGATGAATCTGACATGGAGTGCACTGCACAGCCGCTGATGGATGATTCTGCTGGTACATTCACTCAGAGCACTACATTGTCCTCGCAGTGTACAGAGCCAGATTCTGACCCTGATGAGACTCAGGTGCCCCTTCCCGCACACTATACCACCATACACGGTGACACAGAGGAAGGTGCACATGACATAGAAGAGGAGGTGATGGATGACCCAGTGGTTGACCCAGATTGGCATCCATTGGGGGAAGAGGGTGCTGCTTCCAATAGCTCAGATGAGGAGCATCCACAGCAGACATCGACATCGCAACAGCTGTTATCTGGCAGGCCCGTAGCACTCCAAAGACAGGTTCCAAACATCAAAAGAGTTGCTGGACAGCTTGTCCAGAGGGTCAAAAGATCACAGCGTGCTAGGCCGCAAAATGTCTGCCAAAGTAGGAAGAGTGCAGTGTGGCACTTTTTTGAACAAAATCCTCATGATCAGGCCAAGGTTATCTGTAAGAAGTGCGCAAAGACCTTTAGCCGAGGGAAAAATCTGAAAAATTTGAATACCAGTTGCATGCTTAGACATTTAACCAGCATGCACTTGCAAGCGTGGACACAACACCAAACCTCAAGTGCCACATGTGCAACTGATCACAACGAAGGTAGTCAGCAACGCTACATTGTTTCCCCCACTGTAAGCCCACCGGTTAGCACAGCAGCAAATGTTGAGGTGTCGTTGCAAGGCCACAGCAGTCAGGGAATCCCACTGTTATATCAACGAAAGACTGATTCTAGGCCATCAGAAAGAACACCAACTCCATCACCATTCATCAACCCTCTCTCAGTCCGCCCTGTCCACCGCTACTTCCACCATATGCAGCTCTCAAGTCCAGCTCACCCTCCCAGACACTATGAGTAGGTCAAGAAAGTACTCAGTCTCTCATCCGCGTACACTGGGTTTGACCGCCCACATTGCCAAACTAATCTCGTTTGAGATGATGCCCTTTCGGTTGGTGGAAAGCACAGCTTTCCGCGAACTCATGGCCTATGCAGTACCACGCTATGACCTACCCAGTCGCCACTTCTTCTCTCGCAAAGCCATCCCAGCCCTCCACCATCATGTGAAAGACCGCATTGTCCATGCACTCAAGCAGTCAGTGAGCGGAAAGGTGCACCTCACAACTGATGCATGGTCCACTCGGCATGGCCAGGGCCGTTACGTGTCCATCACTGCGCACTGGGTTAATGTGGTGGATGCAGGGTCCACAGGGGACAGCGGTGGTGGGACAGTGCTGCCTAGCCCACGGTATAGGAAACAGTTGGCTGTAGGCGTTCCACCCTCCTCCTCCTCCAGAAGCGAAAGCTCGTCCACAGAGCGCAGTCGTACGAGCACTCCATCTGCAGCTGCCACTGTTGCACACGATGTGTCCCCCTATCGAGCAGCTAGTGGAAAGCGTCAGCAGGCTGTGTTGCAGATGATGTGTTTGGGCAACAGACACACCGCCGAGGTGCTGGCCGAGTACTTGAAGCGACAAACTGAGTCATGGCTGGGCAGTGTACATCTTGAGGCAGGCAAGGTAGTTAGTGATAACGGCCATAATGTTGTGGCAGCCATAGCCCTTTCAAAACTCAGCCACATACCTTGCTTGGCTCACACCTTGAACCTGGTGGTGCAGTGCTTCCTCAAAAATTATCCGGAGTTAACAGCCCTGCTCCAGAAGGTGCGAAGACTGTGCGCGCACATCCGCCGGTCGCCTGTACACTCCGTTCGTACGCAGAAGCTGCAGCGATTGCTCCACCTTCCCAACCACCGCCTCATTATCGACATTGCAACAAGGTGGAACTCCACCCTGCACAAGGTGGAGCGGCTGTGCGAGCAGAGGCAGGCCATAATGCATTTGTGGGAGGATACACGGCCAGGCACTTTGAGAGCAGACATGGAGTTGACAGGTGTGCAGTGGTCGAAGCTGAAAGACCTCTGTAAAGTCCTTCAGTGTTTTGAGGAATGCACACGGCTGGTAAGCGCAGACGACGCCATCCTAAGCATGAGCATCCCACTTATGCGTCTGCTCATGCAAACTTTGACGCACCTTAAGGAGCAGGCGTCTGCAGCCAATGTTGATGAGGAGGAAGAGGAGGAGGGAATCCTTGATGACATTCAGCCATTGTCTGCTCAGGGACCTCTCCTGGACGAGGTGGATGAAGAAGAGGAGGAGGAGGATGATGATGGGGATGATTACTTAGGGGAGGAGGATGCATCTCGTGGGGCAAGTGAAAATGTTGGCGTGGCAAGGTCTGGTACAGGGTTTGTGCGTGACTGGAGGGATGTGGATTTGCCAGAAAGTGCTCCTCCACCCAGCACTCGCAGTGCATCATTGACACCGGGAACATTGGCCCACATGTCAGATTATGCCTTGCGGATCCTAAAAAGGGACCCCCGCATTGCCAAAATGATGAACGATGACGACTACTGGTTGGCCAGCATCCTGGATCCACGCTATAAAGGCAAATTACAAAACATCATGCCACAGGAGAACCTTGACCTAATATTGGCTAATAAACAAGCAACTCTGGTAAATCGGTTGCTTGAGGCATTCCCAGCACACAGCAGCGGTGATGGTTCTCACACGAGCCGTACGGGCCGGGGGCAGCTTGGCAGAGGTGTTCGTGGTGCACACAGCAGAAGTGGCGTTGGAGACAGGGGTTTCATGACAAAGTTGTGGACTGATTTTTCAAATACCGCTCACACAACTGGTAATACTGCATCGATGGAAAGTGACAGGAGACAGCAGTTGTCAACTATGGTTACAAACTACTTTTCCTCCCATATCGATGTTCTCCCACACAGGTCATTCCCCTTTGACTATTGGGCCACTAAACTGGACACCTGGCCTGAATTGGCCCAATATGCCTTACAGGAGCTCGCTTGCCCAGCTGCAAGTGTGCTATCGGAAAGAGTCTTCAGTGCAGCTGGATCAATCCTGACAGAAAAAAAGGACCCGTCTGTCAACCCAAAATGTGGATGATCTAACCTTCATTAAAATGAACCATGCATGGGTTTCCAAGGATTTTGTCTCACCTTCCCCTGATGACACATAGGGTGACAGAAAAATGGCTTGCTTTGGTCCACCTCTTCCTGGGACTTCACCTATTTCGCCTTTTGCATCAGCTGAATATCCAACATCAACATATGCCACTTTCTAAAACTCCCTAACTGTGCTGCCTCCCCCCCATGGCCGGCGTCACCACCTAGCGCACGACACCGTGCGAGTGCCGTTGCCCTGGACAGGTGGGTAGGCCGACTCTTGGGCGCGGGCACTGGCACAGGGTCCCTCATAGTGCAATCAAGTGTCTCTGACGGTGGTGGTGCACACCCGCCGTCAGACACACCGCTGTACTATGAGGGGCCCAGTGCCAGTACCGACGCCCACGAGTGGGCCCCCCTTGCTTGGGCAGGGCCCCAGCATTTGCAATCTTTACCTCTCCCTGCTCCTCCGCTGTGTAATCTGGGCCGTCAAATCCATACTGTGCCTGACACCGTCTGAGCTTGCCTCCTGAGACACATATTTTGAATGTGTACGCTATCCATACATGTTATCCGGGGAAACAGTACCCTTTCAAACCTTTGTGCAATCCATACTGGGCCTGACACCGTCTGAGCCTGCCTCCTGAGACATATATTTTGAATGTGTACGCTATCCATACATGTTATCCGGGGATACGGTACCCTTTCTAACCTTTGTGCAATCACGTGCAATCCATACTGGGCCTGACACCGTCTGAGCCTGCCTCCTGAGACATATATTTTGAATGTGTACGCTATCCATACATGTTATCTGGGGATACGGTACCCTTTCTAACCTTTGTGCAATCACGTGCAATCCATACTGGGCCTAACACCGTCTGAGCCTGCCTCCTGAGACATATATTTTGAATGTGTACGCTATCCATACATGTTATCCGGGGAAAAGGTACCCTTTCTAACCTTAGTGCAATCACGTGCAATCCATACTGGGCCTAACACCGTCTGAGCCTGCCTCCTGAGACATATATTTTGAATGTGTACGCTATCCATACATGTTATCCGGGGATACGGTACCCTTTCTAACCTTGGTGCAATCACGTGCAATCCATACTGGGCCTGACACCGTCTGAGCCTGCCTCCTGATGTATAGACATATATTTTGAATGTGTACGCTATCCATACATGTTATCTGGGGATACGGTACCCTTTCTAACCTTTGTGCAATCACGTGCAATCCATACTGGGCCTAACACCGTCTGAGCCTGCCTCCTGAGACATATATTTTGAATGTGTACGCTATCCATACATGTTATCTGGGTATACGGTACCCTTTCTAACCTTTGTGCAATCACGTGCAATCCATACTGGGCCTAACACCGTCTGAGCCTGCCTCCTGAGACATATATTTTGAATGTGTACGCTATCCATACATGTTATCTGGGGATACGGTACCCTTTCTAACCTTTGTGCAATCACGTGCAATCCATACTGGGCCTAACACCGTCTGAGCCTGCCTCCTGAGACATATATTTTGAATGTGTACGCTATCCATACATGTTATCTGGGGATACGGTACCCTTTCTAACCTTTGTGCAATCACGTGCAATCCATACTGGGCCTAACACCGTCTGAGCCTGCCTCCTGATGTATAGACATATATTTTGAATGTGTACGCTATCCATACATGTTATCTGGGGATACGGTACCCTTTCTCACCTTTGTGCAATCACGTGTAATCCATACTGGGCGTGAGAACGGCTGGCGAGCTGTTAAGCAAGCTACAGCACCTGTGGTTTGCACACGTAAGTTTTTCATTTTTTCAGGAATGACGGTTAGGCCTAATTCCGGAACTGCGTTTGACCTGCACTTACTGGGAAATCATCGTTCGCGGGTAATAATTGTAATCAGTGATCCCCATCACTAACGTTGTTCAGCGGGTTTTCTGCACCCGTAAGCGACAAACGCTGGCCTTTTCAGTGTAGCGCACATGCAGCCACGGACATGTAAGGGCATGACACACCAGTTATTGGCCAATCTCATGTGCCAGAGCCTCACGTGTCCCTCTAGTAAGCCGGACTCGGACCGCGGGGCATGACGGAGTCTCGTTCGTTAACGGAATTAAGCTTGCAATATGTGCACCTGTTCTGTAGCTGGCATGGTTGAGGTTTCCCAGGTGGAGTCGAATTTAACCGTAGGCTCCACTCCTGGTGGTGCCCTTCTGGACATTCCTTTAAGGTTCAGCTTTGCAACCATACTGCCCACGTAAAACAAACACTTTGCCTTCATGAACGCTGTTTGGAGGGTCATGACTCGTGGGAATAAAGCCGCCCAATCAGTTAACCTGCTAGAGAGATCCTTCGTTGCTCCCAAGCATGACATCACACTCCCTAGGAAGAAGGTAATGCCACTGTGGCGACCGTACTCCTGGGGGCGACACAAGTGCACTGATGCCCAGCCACTGCTCGATGAATCTGCTGGTACATTGACCCAGACCACTACATTCCCCTCGCACGCTACACGACCTGAATCTGACCCTGATGAAACTCAGGTTACCCTTCCCATATACAGTTCCATCTTACATGGTGACAAAGAGGAAGCTGCAGATAAAAGTGCAGATTCGGCCCACCCGCCATCAGACACACCACCGTACTATCATGGGCCCTGTGCCAGTGCCGTCGCCAACGAGTGGGCTCCCCCTGCTTGCCCAGGATCACAGCACTTGCAAAGTTGAAATACTGTGCAGTGAGATGGAAGATGGGGACGACGAGGAATCCAGAGAAGTACAGGGATTCCCTAGCGAGGAGACTTATTTGATTGTTTTCAATGTTGGGACAGCAATTTTTGGGGAGCACTATACTCTGGAGAATGATAGATGGGGCCCACCATACACTGGAACATTCCAAAGGTGGACATCAGACACTGGAGCAGCATTTACAGGGCCCATTATACACTAGAGCATTAGAAATGGGGCCCATTATGTTTGGAGCATTATTTGGGCCCATAAGACAGTGGAGCTTCATCCATGGGGACCAACATATACTGTAGCATTATGTGGAGATCATCACATACTGTTTCAAACATTATATGGGACCAATGATTCTGTATGGAGAAATAGATGGGCCTCGTCATGAGATGTAAAAAGTGAGGTATTTTTCATTGTATTATACCGCTATTTCTCTGCCGTATCGGAGCATGATGAGTTGTGGTATGTGTTAAAGGGGCGCTCTTTCGCCCAGGGCACATGAAAACCTGCAGCCAGCCCTCCCCCCCCACTTTAGCCAAATAACCCCCATTTTTCAGTGCGTAACTTGTATTATGAAGTTAATTAAGGTTGACAAGCTTAAGTAAGAAGAATTGATGCTTTTGGCATTCAAATGGGCACTGTAGGTGTGTTTCCTGTCCTCCTCTCACTGCCGACTTTTATTCCCCATTGACTTACATTGGGTTTCGTGTTTCGGGACGACCCCGACTTTTCCCTATAATCGGACGATCTTGCTCGACCCGACTTTTGGAAAAGTCGGGTTTCACGAAACGAAACGCGACCCTAAAAAACCAAAAGTCGCTCAACTCTACTAGAGAGGCAATCAGAACCCACGCTTGACTACAAAAGACCTTAAAAATGATTTAGCAGATTCTGGAGTTGCATAACATTTAGACACCTGCACAAATATGGCTTTAAAGCAGGGGTGGGGAATCTTTTTTCTGCCAAGGGTCATTTGCATATTTATACCATACTTCGGAGGCCGTACAAACTCTGCCCACAAAGTACATCCTGACTCTGGCACTGGTTTCATGACTTAATCTTTCATTGCATACCCTTCAATGCTCAGTAATGAACACTGCATGTGTGTGCTAACAGAGCAAGAAGATATTAATGAGCTTGTGGCAATCAAAATACAGCTCCCTGCCCAAGAATGCAGTCCCTGAGAATCTGCTCGGGGGCCTGATAAAAGGTCATCGAGGGCCGTAAATGGCCCTGGGGCCTGAGGTTCCCCACCCCTGCTTTAAAGTAAGAGTCAACTGAAAAAAATCTTCTGCCTCCTCATCATAAAATTCAGAGTCAGAAGCATGAAAAAGAACATCTACACAAGTCTTATGCATTATGGAAACAAGTCCTCTTTGGCCACAATGATAAAAGGTATGCATGGAGAAAAAAGGACACAGAATTTCAGGAAAAGAACATCTCGCCAACTATTAAGCATTGGGGTGGATCAATAAACATAACACTGTTTGTAAAAAAGCTGAAATTGAAAAGAGAATGTCTTCTACAAATAGATAATGATCCTAAACACAAGTCATTATCCACAATAAACAACCTCAAAAGGTGTAAGCTGAAGGTTTTACAATGGCTCTCACAGTCCCCTGATGAGAACATCATTGAAAATCTGGGGCTAGACCTCAAAATAGCAGTGTATGCATGACGACCCAGGAATCTCACAGAACTGGAAGAATTTTCCAATTAAAAATGGATGAAAATCCCTCAAACCAGATTTGAAAAACTCTTGTCTGCCTGCAAAAAGTATTTACAAGCTGTGATACTTGCAAAAGGGTGTGTTATTAGGTGCACTGCTGACCATGCAGGGTGCACAAACAATATATTATATACAACTCTGGCAAAAATTAAAAACCACTGCACAGATATATAAATATCAGCTTCTCTACATATCTGACAGCCATTCCATTCCAGTGTCAGTTGAATTCCAACCAGAGTACACCTCATTCTACTTAATGTGCTTAAGATTAGGTGATCACCTGAACCAAATCTTATTTAACGAAGGAAAGTATAAAAAAAACCCTGCTGTGGTGTTCACAATCCTCTTTAAGGGTATGTGCACACGCTGCGGAATGCTCTGCGGATTTTGTAAAATTCGCAGGTAAATCTGCAGGTCAAAAGACCTGCGGTTTTGCCCTGCGGTTTTTCATCTCCACAATGGAGGAAATGGCAAACCGCAGCGGAATCAACAGAAAGAATTGATATGTCAATTCTTTCTGTGGTTTTGAAACCGCAGCAAATCCACGCGGAAAATTCCGCAGCATCTGCACAGCGGTTAGAATGGTACTGTACACCGCAGCAAAAACTGCTGCGGATCTGCAGTGGCCAAATCCGCTGTGGATCCGCAGCAGAATCCGCAGCGTGTGCACACACCCTAAATAGGACAAGCTGGATGGCAAAACAAGTGCTAATAATATCCCAAAAGTGATAGGAATGAAAAAATAACTTTCAACCATGCCAAAGGCGTTAAAAAGAAAAGTCTTGAGTGAGGAAAAGAAGGGCTCAATTCTGGTTTTACTAGCAGAGGCATACAGTGAGCGTCATGTTGCCTCCATCCTTAAAAAATTTCAGTCCAATGCAACAAGGTCAAGCAGCAGACATTCGGGACGACAAAGCTACAGACCGGCATAGGGTCAAAACAACTCTCCACTGATCTGGATAACCATCATCTTATTCGAATGTCACTCAGCAACCGCAGGATGACATCAAGTGACCTACAAAAGGAACGGCAAATGACATCTGGGGTAAAGTGCACAGTGAGAACAGTTCGTAACAGGCTCCTAGAGGCAGGGCTCAAGTCATTTAAAGCTAGAAAAAAGCCTTTCATCAATGAGAAGCAAAGGAGAGCCAGGCTTAAGTTTGCCAAACACCATAAGGATTGAACCATAGAGGACTGGAGTAAGGTAATCTTCTCTGCTGA
The DNA here is from genome assembly GCF_039654945.1 of Dendrobates tinctorius. Lineage (NCBI taxonomy): Eukaryota > Metazoa > Chordata > Amphibia > Anura > Dendrobatidae > Dendrobates > Dendrobates tinctorius. The sequence continues at coordinate 92,047,487 of NW_027361696.1, read as the reverse complement.
GTCTAAATTTTAACTTTGCCCAACACCTGGTCGTCTACTGGTTAGACGGAGACCTGGAGAGGCGTATAAGGCACAGAGTCTTGCACCCACTGTGAAATTTGGTGGAGGATCCGTGATGACCTGGGAATGCTTCAGCAAGGCTAAAATTGGGCAGGTTAATCTTTGCAAAGGACGTAAGAATCAAGCCACATAAAAGGTTATTCTGAAAAAACAGTTGATTCCTTCTACTCAAGCAATGTTCCTGTCATGCCCGTCATGCCGACCATGCTGCTTGCGCTGCATGATCCCCATTGTCATGCCTGTCATGCCTCGTTGTCCCCAGGTCCGGGTCCCTGCGGGCGCCCAGCGGGTCTCGTAGTGTGCACACGCACCTCATGACTGTTGTGCTGCAAGATGCCTGGAGCAGTGTGCGCGCGCACCAAACCATCGTGCCAGACGTGTCTGGTATGCCGCATGACTCCTGGAGCAGTGTGCACACGCACCGAACTATCATGCCCTCCATGTCTGATGTGCCCCGTGACTCCTGGAACGGTGTGCGCATGCACTGAACTATCATGCCGGTTATAACTTATGCAGCAAGACCCCTGGAAGCAGTGTATTCTGTATTCCTGGAGACCCTGATCATGTGACCTTTCCTATGTTCCAGCACAGTCTGATCCAGCAATCCTTCCTATGGTCCTGGACTCCCTGATCATGTGACCTTCTCTATGGTCCAGCCCAGTCTGATCCAGCTATCCTCTCTATGATCCTGGAGGATCTGAACCGGATGTTCTCCCCTGATCCTGACCCGGAAGTGCAGGTGCTAATGCCCTATATCAGACCGCCCCTTCCTATGGTCGGGGCCTGAGTATTGTGTTGCTTCTCTGCATGGTTGCTTGGACTGCTCGGTCGCTCTCTGTATTCTGTGCCCCTGCACTCTGCCCTGTTGTGCCTCTCTGCACACGCTCTGTGCTTGTACTCTGTCTCTTGTCTCGTGTCATGTCTTGTGTTGTCTTTCGTGCCATGTTTGTCCTTGTTATCCTAAGACTTGTAGTACTTCCTCTGTTCTCTGCCTTAGCCTGTTTTGCTATGTCTTTCCTAAGCTCTTCTTTGCCTTGTTGTTTGTCCTATGTTTCCTGTCTAGTCTCAAGGCTCTGCCTTGACCCAGCTCTGGGCTTCGGCCTACGTTCCTCTGCTAGACTCTGTCCGATGGTGCTCTCTAGCACACTCCCTGACTAATCTCAAGGCTCTGCCTTGACCTGGCTCTGGGCTTCGGCCTACACTCCGCTGCTAGTTCTATGTCTCTGTCCCTGACTAGTCTCAAGGCTCCGTCTTGACCCGGCTCTGGGCTTCGGCCTATGCTCCGCTGCTAGTTCTATGTTTCTGTACCCAGCTCTGGGCTCTAGCATACGCTCCGCTTCTCTTCTCTTGTACCTGGCTCTGTGCTACTGCCTACGTTCCGCTCTCTGTCCTGAACTCTGCTCCTGGCATGCCCTCTGCATGCGCAGGACCTTGCCTTGAACTCTGTGTCTAGTCTCCGCTTTTCGTGCGCCCTTGCACCTCTCGTACTAGGCTTTGCCGTGCAGTCTCGCACGGGTCTCTGTCCTGTACCTTTGCCTAGCCCTGCCTTGTGGCTGCGTGCCCTCTTGCATGTGCCTGGTCATCCCGTGCCTGCCTATTTGTGCCTCAGCCGTGCCGCTCTAGTCGTGCCTGCCTGTCTGTGCCTCAGCCATGCTCGCCGTCCAGTGCTATTGTGGTTTCCGCCTGTCTGTGCCTCAGCCGTGCCGCCTCTAGTTGTGCCCACCTGCCTGTGCCTCCAGCTGGTACTGCCTGCCGGTGCCCAGTCATGTTTTCCATGCTCCCTTGCACTCACGCTGTTTCTCGCACTGTGCATTTTCGTGCTACTCTTGCACAAGTCATTCGCTTTCCTTGCTCTGTTGTGAACCTTGTCTCTCTGTTGTGTTCTGAGTTCCATGACCTGTCTTGAATCTTTGTCTTGCTTGTACCTTGCTCTGTGCTCTGCTCTTTGTCTTGAACCCTGTCCCTGGCGTGCCCCTCTGCACGCACAGGACATCTGTCCTGAACTTCAAAGCCCAATGTGTCCTCTAGCATGTGTGGGACCTGCCGCTAACCATCTACCCTGGCGTGCCTCCTAGCACGGCTAGGACCATTCTTTGTAACGTGCCCCTGGCGTGCCTCTAGCATGTGCAGGACCTTGAATCTTGAATCCTGGCGTCTTCCTTAGCGCGCCCAGGACCTTGGACCTTGAACCCTGGCATGTCTCCTATACACGCACCATGCCTAGTGTGTTGAACCCTGCCTTGTACCTTGCTTTGGACCCTGGCGTGTTCCCTAACATGCACCATGTCTTGAACACTGTCGTGCCTTCTTGCCTGAACCCTGGTTTGCCTGCCGGATGCCCGGAACCTGCCGATCGCTGCCAGAGATCCTAAGCCTGATGACTGCGGCCTGATGTCTGGAGCTGATGTCCGCAGCCTGATGCTCTGATCCTGTCGATCGTTGCCTGCTGTCCGGAGTCCGACGTCATTGTGCCTTTGCCTGTACCCAGGCATGCCATCTAGCACGTACCATGCCATGAACCTTGGCGTGCCCTCGCACGCACATTGCTGTGTTTTCCCTGTGTTTTCACGTCTTGCACCTGGTGTTACCCTGAAGTTTTCCTTAATGAAGATACCTTGAACTCACATCTAGTCTTGTCTTGTTTCCTGCACATCCCTTGTCGTCAGACACTCACATTATGTCTTCCTTGAGCCGGCTGTCTGGTCCCAGCAGTCGTGGTGGCTCACCCCCTTGGTCTTGCCCCTGACACTCCCTGTATAGGGGGTGGTTCCTCACAAGGTCAGCTTGCCCTCGGTGGGTGGGTGCCATGACCCAGAGAGTCCACTCTAAAGACTCGTCACAATTCCTCAACTCTGAGGACTGGTTTTTCAAGCAAGACAATATGCCATGCCACTGAGCTAGGTCAATCAATGTGTGGATGAAGGACCACCACATCAAATCCCTGTCATGGCCAGCCCAATTTTCAAACCTGAACCCCATTGAAAACCTCTGGAATGTAAGCAAGAGGAAGATGGATAGTCTCAAGCCATCAAACAAAGAACTGCTTAAATTTTTGTACCAGGGGTGGTGAAAGGTCACACAAAAGCAGTGTGAAAGACTGGTGGAAAGCATGCCAAGATGCATAGAATCATAGAATCATAGAATCGTACTTACAATGGATGCCAGGAAGGTTGTCTCATCATCCTAGCTTTAACATTTAGCAGATTTAATGGTTATGATTTCATTAATACTATTCTGTCTTCTGTAGATACATTCTGGATAATACTTTTTTTGGAGGAAATACCGTATAAATCTGAAATAAACTGAGCTCAAAATATTACCTTGCAGTCAGAATATGACATCTCTGTTCCATATCTAAAAATATTCTTCAAACATTTCATCCATCCAAAGGTTCATCATTTCACAAACATCATTTCCATCCTTTAGAATCATAGAATCATAGAGTTGGAAGGGACCTCCTGGGCCATCTAGTCCAACCCCCTGCTCAAAGCAGGATTCGCTAAATCATCCCAGTCAGATGTCTGTCCAGCCTCTGTTTGAAGACTTCCATTGAAGGAGAACTCACCACCTCTCGTGCCAGCCTGTTCCACTCATTGATCACTCTAACTGTCAAAAAGTTTTTTTCAATATCTAATCTGTGTCTCCTCCCATTCAGTTTCATCCCATTACTTCTAGTCTTTCCTAGTGCAAATGAGAATAAAGATGATCCTTCTACAATGTGATATTTGTAGACAGCTATTAAGTCTCCTCTCAGTCTTCTCTTTTGCAAATTATACATTCTGCAACCTTTCCTCATAAGACAGGGCTTGCAGACTGGTCACCATTCTGGTCGCTCTTTTCTGAACTTGCTCCAGTTTGTTGATGTCTTTTTTAAAATGTGGTGCCCAAAACTGGACACAATATTCCAGATGAGGTCTGACCAAAGAGGAGTAGAGGGAAATAATGACTTCACGTGATCTAGACTGTATGCTTCTGTAAATACATCCTAGAATTGCATTTGCCTTTTTTGCTGTTGCATCACACTGTTGACTCATATTCAGTCTGTGATCTATTAGTATACCCATGTCTTTTTCACATGTGCTGTCACTTAGCCCTATTCCTCCCATTCTGAATATGCTTTTTTCATTTTTATTGCCCAGATGAAGTACTTTGCATTTCTCCCTGTTAAAAACCATTCTGTTAGTTGCTGCCCACTTCTCCAGTTTATTTAAATCTTTTTGAATTCTCTCTCTCTTCTCTAGTATTAGCTATCCCTCCTAGCTTTGTGTCATCAGCAAATTTAATCAGTTTACCCTCAATTCCTTCATCTAAATCGTTGATAAAGATGTTGAACAATACAGGGCCCAGGACAGAGCCCTGTGGTACCCCACCTGAGACATTCTTCCAACTGGATGTGCAGCCATTTACGACCACTCTTTGGGTCCGATCACTAAGCCAGTTATGAATCCACCTAACAGTTGCCTTGTCCATTCCATACTTAGTCATTTTTTCAATAAGGATTGTATGAGAGACTTTGTCAAATGCTTTGCTGAAGTCAAGATATACTATATCTACAGCATTTCCTTGATCCACCCAATCAGTGATACCGTCATAGAAGGAAATTAAGTTAGTCTGACATGACTTATTAGTTACAAACCCATGCTGACTCTGTTTAATCACTTCATTCTTATCCAGGTATTGACATACATGTTGTTTAATAATTTGTTCAAAGATCTTTCCTGGTATAGAAGTCAGACTCACCGGCCTATAGTTGCCTGGGTCCACCTTCTTCCCCTTTTTGAAGATAGGAACAACATTTGCTCTTCTCCAGTCTTCTGGGACTTCTCCTGTTCTCCAAGAATTTTCAAAGATTATGGAGAGGGGTTCAAAAATTTCTTCTGCTATCTCCTTCAGTACTCTGGGGTGTAATTCATCTGGACCTGGAGACTTGAATTCATTTAGGTTAGCTAAGTGTTTCCTCACTATCTTTCTGTTTATAGATATCCTGGATTCTTCTATTCCCTTAATAGGACAGTGAAGAACAGTTGATGTTACATTTCCTTTCTGAGAGAAAACAGATGCAAAATAGGAATTTAGAAGTTCAGCCTTCTCAACATCCTGTCTTACCATGTCATCATTTTCATCCTGTAAAAATCCTATAGCATCTTTGACTTTTCTTTTACTTTTGACATATCCCCAAAATCCTTTATTATTGCTTTTGACATCTCTTGCAAGCCTCAATTCATTTTCATGAAAGCATGAAAGCTGTGATTAAAAATCATGGTTATTCCACAAAATATTGATTTCTGAACTCTTCCTGAGTTAAAACATTAGCATTGTTGTTTCTAAATTATTATGAACTTGTTTTCTTTGTATTATTTGAGGTCTGAAAGCACTGCATTTTTTTTCCTTTCACCATTTCTCATTTTCTGAAAATAAATTAAATACAATATTTAGTGATTGGACATTCGAAGACATGGTGTCAGTAGTTTAGAGAATAAAAGAGCAATTTAGATTTTACTCCAAAATATACCTATAAAAAGAAAAATCAGAGAAACTGAAAATTTTGTAGTGGTCTCTTAATTCTTGCCAGAGCGCGCATATACAGGATAGATAGATAGATAGATAGATAGATAGATATTTGTCTAAAATACAAAGGAAATGTGTCATCTTTCTCTGTAACCCTTTTAGAGATCATTTCATCTTCAACTGGATTAGCTGTTCACAATAACAGTAACTTTGACCAGGGGTGTCCAAACCTTTACATGCCACTTTATGTAGTGTATGTCATTGATTGTCTTCCTTTGATAGTGACATGATTAAAAAAATAGTATACTGTGGTTTTCTTTGATTCCACGTAATATTCCACTTCAGTTGGAGTTTTTTTTACAAAGCACCTGTCTTCCCTATTAATAAAAAGGCCAAGGGTACAATAAAAATGGGGACAAAGAACCTGTGCTGACTGTATTCTCTTCATTCTTTCTGAACATTAATAATAGATCTTAGAAATGGGACAAAGATTCCTTAGGGAAAGATCGCTGCACAAGTTGAAACATTTTTTTTTCTGAATATCAGGATTAAATATAAAATAAGCATAGAGAAAGTCATAATAATGGTTTAATGATAGAATATGAAGTTAATTATTGATTCAACTGCCAGAATTTTTTATTGAAATGTCAGCTAAATACAATATTTGAAATAACAGAGAGAGTTTGAATTGCAAAATTCTATCTATTTTTAAGTGTTATTTAAGGAAGGCCTGTCACAGGTTAAAAGAGCAAAGTTTTTGCTCTTCCTTTATTCCTGTTGCTCATGCTCACCTAAAAAAAATTTTATGAATTCATCATACATTTCTAGCTATAAGGAAATTTTTATTGTGTCAGTTTTTATAGTCTTTACAACGGGACGATGCACAAAGGATTGTTTGTGGGCATGTTTTTAGGCTGCTCTACATCATTATTCTGTGAACCACTCCTCTTTGGTAGATAGCATAAAAATAACCATATATATTCGCGTATGAGCCAAATTTTTCAGCACATTTTTTTTGTGCTGAAAACGCTCCCCCTCTGCTTATAAATGAGTCATTGTCCCAGAAGCCGGCGGGGGAGCGGCAGAGCAAAGAGTCACAATAGGCAGGAGCCGGCGGCTGCAGCTGTAACTGTACCCACTGCTAAAGAGAAATGAATATTCACTGCACTGGCAATGAATATTTATTTCTCTTATAGCGTGCACAAAGTCAGTAGCAGCAGCCAGCTTCTAGCAGCTGTAAAAAAAAACTCGCCTACTTACCTTCCCTGCGCGCCCTCACAGCATCTTGTTCCAGCTTCCAGCAGCTCCTGTGGCCGAGTGATCACATGTCCCCGGTGAGTGGAGAGAGGTGAATATTCATTACTTTAATAAGCGGGAACATGTGATTGGTAGGCCGCAGGAGCTGCTGGAAGCCAGAACAAGATGTTGCAAGGGCGCACAGGGAAGGTTAATAGGAAGTTTTTTTGTAAGCTTTTCTCATGGGGGGCCATGCATTCAAGGATAGAGATGAGGAACCATGCGTACAAGGATGGGGTTGAGGAGCCATGCATACCTTGACAGGGATAAGGAGCCATGCAGACAAGGATGTGGATAAGGAGCCATGCATACCAGGAAAGGGATGAGGAGCCATGCATACAAGGATGGGGATAAGGAGAAATACATACCAGGACAGGGATGAGGAGCCATGCAGGCAAGGATAGGGATGAGGAGTCATGTATACAAGGATGGGGATAAGGAGCCATGCATACAAGGATGGGGATGAGTAGCCATGCATACAAGGATAAGGATGAGGAGTCATGCATACAAGGATAGGTATGAGGGGACAATGCATACTCGGCTTCGGCTTATACTTGAGTCAATACATTTTCCCAGTTTTTCGTGGCAAAATTAGGTGCCTCGGGTTGACTTACACGAGTATATACTTTAACACTAAATATAAAAGGTCCATATTTCTGTAACCATATACACTGCATTTTCAAGGGAAAATTGGGAGTAAAATAAAAGAAAACATTGACCACATTTGATCTAGTAACTTGATAATGAACAAACCTTAGCAAATTACAGTACTTGGCCCTGGGCTTTCATTTGCACTATTGCAAATTTACACCCTGGGCTTCTAAGCTCTTATCCTTACTATTTAACAGAAGCAGGTCCAATTCCTGGCTGTCATCCCATGGGGAGTGTCAGGAACACTGCACTGCACTTGCTCTCTGAGCCAGTGCGCGTGTCCTGAGTGCAAAAACAGTGCTCAAAGATACCTGTGGAGCGGGGTAGCAGCTGTGACGATGCGTGCCTCAGACTATCAGGACCTGAAGCACATGACTGCTGGGGCGTGACCTAAGCTCCACAGAGCTAGGAGCTGCAGGGAAACTCCTAGAAAGGTAACTATGGGACAAGTTACCAAGGGGCATAGACAGGGACGTAAACCAAATCAAGCCGGGTCAAAGCACGAGATAGCAGGACAGTACCAAAGGGTTAGACAGAGCGAATAGTCAGGACGTAGCACTAGATCAGAAAGCCAGAACGGGCAATGGACGGTACAATAGGGATAAACTGTAACGGAGTAACAATAGCCAAGCCAGGAGGTCAGAACCAGAGAAGACAATAGTACCAAAACGAGAGACGGAGTACAGAGTGAGGGGACAGACTGGGTCATACACTGGAATCAAACAAGCAATGCAGTATACACGCACACCAGGGGGTCAGATACACAGCCAGAATAACAGTATAGCAGACAGGGAATCCTAGTCTAGAGGGGGTATAAATACCCCTCCCAGATTCAAAGAGAGGCCGGCAAAAGTTAACCCTGTGAGAGCAGGACATTAACCATGTCCTAACCATGACAGGGAGAAGACAAAATCTGTTTACTACTGCTTCTATCTTCTACTTTGCCAGCTAAGAATTGCCTGGGGCAGTTCACAGATGAATTGGCTGATGCTCCTGTAGGACTTGGCAATCACAATGAATGTTGGCCAGCTTAGTAAATCTGCTGGGTACCAGTAGAGCAAAATCAGCTCTGTCAGTGACAAGGAGCATAGCATGAGACTGGTTTCTCCTATAATTGGGGCTCCTGAGGATGCCTCAGTTTAGTGGAAAAAATGATTTAAAAAAAATGCTTCCCAGCGATCTTCTACCCTTCTACAATTTCTTGGGCAACAAACTATGTTGAATGCAAGGTGCTGCAACGAAACAGAGATAACCACTTCACCCTCAAGGACCTCACACACACACACACACATATATATATACTAGCTGAAGAGCCAGGTGCTGCCTGGGCATAGTAACTAACTGTGGTTAGTTATAGCAAATTATAATTATCCTCCATCCCATAGTCCCGTGCCCATATACCCATCATACATATCCACGATCCCATAGGCCCATGCCCATATACCCATCATACATATCCTCCATCCCATAGTCGAGTGCCCATATACCCATCACACATCCTCCATCCCATAGTCCCATATATTACTATGAGAGGCCCTGTGCCAGTGCCGTCACCCAAGGGTGGGGCCACACACCTGTTCAGGGCAACAGCACTTGCCCGGGTGCGGCAGGTGTTCACCCCGGGACTGGGGTGGGGGGCAGCCCATTTAGGGTTGTTTAAAAAACGGCATATGTTGATGTGTAGGCTGGAATTTCAGCTGCTGCAAATGGAGGAATTGGAGAAGTCAGAGGAAGAGAAGGACAAAAGCGAGCCTTTTTTCTGGCAACCTATGTGTTATCAGGGGAGGGTGGGACAAAATCTCTTGAAACCCATGCATGGTTCATTTTTATGAAGGTTAGATCATCAACATTTTGGGTTGACAGACGGGTCCATTTTTATATCAGGATTGATCCAGCAGCACTGAAGACTCTTTCAGATAGTACACTACCAGGCCCATTAATCAAAGGTGAATGACCTGTGAGGGAGAACCTCGATATGGGAGAAGTAGTTTGTAACCATAGTTGACAACTGCTGTCTCCTATCACTTGCAATCGATTCTGTATTAGCTGTCGTGTGCACGGGACATGAGAAATCAGACCACAACATGGTCAGGAAACCCGTCTCCAATGCTAGTTCGGCTGTGTGCACCACAAACACCTCTTCCATTTTGCCCACTACGGCTCGTGGGAGGACCAGCTCCGCTGCTGTGTGCTGGGAATGCCTCAAACAACCTGTTTACCAGAGTTGCTTGTTTGTTAGCCAATATTAGCTCTAGGTTCTCCTGTGGCATGATGTTGTGTAATTTGTCTTTATAGTGTGGATCGAGGATGCTGGCCAACCAGTAGTTGTCATCCCTCATCATTTTGGCAATGCGGGGGTCCATTTTTAGGATCCGCAAGGCATAGTCACACATGTGGGCCAAGGTTCCAGGTGTCAATGCTGCACTGCCAGTGGTGGGTGGAGGAGCACTTTCTGGCAAATCCACATCCCTCCAGTCACGAACAAACCCTGTACCTGACCTTGGCACGCCCACATGTTCTCTTGCCCCCTGAGAAGGATCCTCCTCCCCAAAATAATCATCCCCCTCATCCTCCTCATCTTCCTCCACCTCGTCCACGCCAGTTCCCTGACCAGACAATGGCTGACTGTCATCAAGGCTTCACTCCTCCTCCTCCTCCTGTTGCTCCTCAGCTGCAGATGCCTGATCCTTAATGTGCATCAAAGTTTGCATGAGCAGACGCATAAGTGGTATGCTCATGCTTATGATGGCGTCGTCTGCGCTTACCAGCCGTGTGCATTCCTCAAAACACTGAAGGACTTTACAGAGGTCTTTCAGCTTTGACCACTGCACACCTGACAATTCCATGTCTACCCTCAAACTGCCTGCCCGTGTATCCTCCCACAAATGCATTACAGCCTGCCTCTGTTCGCACAGCCTCTCAACCATGTGCATGGTGGAGTTCCATCTAGTAGCAACGTCTATGATTAGGCGGTGCTTGGGGAGGTTGAGTGTGCAACACTGACAGATGTGGATGGAGTGCTTGTGCGACTGCACTCTGTCGATGAGCTTTCGCATCTGGAGGAGGAGGGTCAAATGCCTACAGCCAACTGTTTCCTATACCATGGGCTAGGCAGCACTGTTACACCACCGCTGTCCCCTGTGGAGCCTGCATCCACCACATTAACCAAGTGCGCAGTGATGGACACGTAACGGCCCTGGCCATGCCTACTGGTCCATGCATCTGTTGTTAGGTGCACCTTTCCACTCAATGATTGTTTGAGTGCATGGACAATGCGGTCTTTCACATGCACGTGGAGGGCAGGGATGGCTTTTTGAGAAAAGAAGTGCCGACTGGGTAGGTCATAGCGTGGGACAGCTTTGGCCATGAGCTCTCGGAATGCTTCACTTTCTAACAAACGGAAGGGCATCATCTCTAATGAGATCAGTTTGGCAATGTAGGCGTTCAAAGCCAGTGTACGCAGATGAGAGGATGAGTACTTTCTTGTCCTATTCAGAGTGTCTGGTAGGGTGAGCTGGACTTGAGAGCTGCATATGGGGGAACTAGCATTGGACATGACGGCCTGAGAAGGGGTTGGTGATGGTAAGGGTGTTGATGGCCTAGATTCAGTGGTTCCTCACGGAAATATTGTGATTGGCTGACTGCTTTGGCCTAGCGACGTCACCTCAACATTTCTTGATGGTGGTGTGCTTAGCGGTGGCCTTACAGTGGGGGAAGCGATGGAGCATTGTCGGCTAACTTCAGTCGGAGCAGGTGCACATGTGCTACCTGAGCTTTTGTAGTCGGTCCACGCTTGCAAGTGCATGTTGGTTAAATGTCTAAGCATGCAACTGGTATTCAAATTTCTTAGATTTTTCCCTCTGCTAAAGGTCCTTCTGCACTTCTTACAGATAACCTTTGCGTCATCAGTAGGATTTTGTTCAAAAAAGTGGCACACTGCACTCTTCCTACTATGGTACAAATTTTCAGGGCTTGCACGCTGTGTTAATTTGACTGTCTGGCCAAGCTGTCCTGCAACTCTTTTAGTATTCTTGCCAAGTTTTTTTGACAGAAACGGGCCTGCCGGATAACAGCTGCTGCAATGACAATGCCTGCTGCAGATCCTTCTACTGTTCTGACTTATTGTCATCAGCACCCTCTTCCCTTAATGGATGCCAATCCGGGTCAACAACTGGGTCATCCAGGACCTCGTCTTCAATGCCATCTGCACCTTCCTCTGTACCTTCCTCTGTGTCACGGGGCGCCTGAGTTTAATCAGGGTCTGATTCGGGCTCAGTAGACTGTGAGGGCAATGTACTGCTGTGGGTGAATGTACCAGCAGATTCATCTAGCAGTGGCTGTGCATCAGGAATGGTATGTGAAAAGAGCTCCATGGAGTAATCTGAAGTGTGTGCTCCAGCATCCTTCACTTTTGGTGTGGGTGAAGGACACAAGGAAAGGTGTTGTTTCTGACCAGAGGCCTGCACTGACGACTCTGTGCTTGCAGTTTTTGTAACTTCAGAAGAGGAGGCAATAGAGCTGGAGGCTGTTTCGGCAATGTAAACCAAAACCTGTTCCTGATGCTCCGGCTGTAAAAGCGGTTTACCTACTCCCAGAAAAGGGAACTTTAAAGGCCTTCTTGTGCCAGATGATGACACAGGCTCAACACCTCCTGCCTTAGCTGCTATTGTGCTTTTGCCAGAACCAGCCGATGCACCACCACCACCATCAGTACCAGATGTGCCCCCCCACCCGCCCACGTCTGTGGCATCTTCCACCAGACTTCCTCATGTTTGGGAAAATGTACCAAAAATAACAGCAGAGAAATGGTACTGTATGAGTATCGTACAGCTGTGTAAGGTGTATGTAAGAAGTGAAATCTCCGTATATATTTTGTGAGTCACAGACGCTCACCTAGTATGTATTTCACCGTAATCCAACAAGCAGAAATACGGTACTGTATCAGAGGTGTACAGCTGTATATGTTGTTGGTGAAACTGTCAATCTCCGTATATGTATTTACGGAATGTCACACACACACACGCTGACTCTATGTATGACCGTAATAAGAACACCAGATATCCTATACTGTTTGAGAATCGGACAGCTCAATACGGTGTATGGAAAAATGGAAATGTCCATGTATGTATTTATAGAGTGTCACACACACACGCTGACTCTGTGTAGATGTGACCGTAATAAGAACACCAGATATCCAATACTGTTTGATAATCGGACAGCTCAATACGGTGTATGGAGAAATGGAAATGTCCGTATATGTATTTACAGAGTCTCACAGACACACTCTGACTCTGTATAGATGTGACCGTAATAAGAACACCAGATATCCGATACTGTTTGAGAATTGGACAGCTCAATACGGTGTATGGAGAAATGGAAATGTCCGTATATGTATTTACAGAGTCTCACAGACACACGCTGACTCTGTGTAGATGTGACGGTAATAAGAACACCAGATATCCAATACTGTTTGAGAATTGGACTGCTCAATACGGTGTATGGAGAAATGGAAATGTCCGTATATGTATTTATGGAGTGTCACACACGCACGCTGACTCTGTGTAGATATGACCGTAATAAGAACACCAGATGTCCGATACTGTTTGATACTTGGACACCTCTATACGGTGTTTGTACGGAAAAATGTTAATCTCAGTGTATTTTTTTACAGAGTCACACGGATATAACATGTATTTGTCCGTGATACCAGCTGGTACACGCTAGTGTGTGAGGAGCGTACACCTCTATACGGTGTGTGAAAAAATTTACACTCAGTATCTACTGTGCAGAAAAAAAGGAATAAAAGGATTTTTGCTTTTGAAAAAGCAGTCTGCACAGCAGTGTGCAAACAGCAATGCAGCTATCAGGGAGCCTTATAAGGCAGCCTAATAACCAGCAGAGCTGCTGCACAAAAAAGTGTGAAAAAATGAAGGACTGGTAACTGTGCAGAAAAAAGGAACAAAAATATTTTTGCTTTTAAAAACGCGTTCTGTACAGCAGTGTGCAAACAGCAATGCAGCTATCAGGGAGCCTTATAAGGCAGCCTAATAACCAGCAGAGCTGATGCACACAAATATATCCTCCCCTGTCACTGCACGCTATACTGTTGTGTTGTACAGTGACATTCGCTATCAGCAGAAGCATTTTTTTTTTGGCCTGCCTAAACACTCTCCCTATTGAGAACGAGCAGCAGCAACCTCTCCCTATGCTAAGATCGGCAAAAGTAAGATGGCGGTCAGCAGTCACGGCCTTTTATAGGCACTGTGACGCCACACAAAGCCAGCCAATCACTTCAATGCCCTTTTCTAACATGGTGGGGGCCGCTGCCTACATAATCGCCTTGCCCAAAGTGTGCGTCCTTGATGATTGGGTGAGAAAAGGCGCTGGAAGCATTGTGGGTAACGCAACTTTGGCGCGCGGGTCGGCGACCTCATGGCCGACCTCACGCTATGGTCGGGTTTCGATCGGCAAAACCCGACTTTAGCCAAAGTCGGCGGATTCTGAATTTGGCCCACCCGTTTCGCTCAACTCTGCTGGTAACCAATATTATGTACAGTGTGGTAGAGGGAAAGAGATAGGAATGCTTTAATCTATGAGAAAGTGATATACACCATTTTTTTCTTAGCAAAGTAGTCAGGCAATGTCTTTAGTCTCACAAAAGAGACACCAGAAGCTGTCATAATCACTTAAGAGATACTGCCCATGTTCTCAAAAGTGTCTATAATCAGTTTATGGAAATGCTGGATTATGCAAAATTAACGGTCTCGTCTTCTGCATGATCTCTTCTGTGCGTTCCCGTGCTGGTCCTCTGGGCACAGTGGATGACACATGCATAAATTAAAAAGTAGAATAGACTTTTGGATGCGACCGCACATGTGCCGCCGCCATTTTGTGGGAGACCTAAAGGTTTTGGGAGACAAAATAAAGTACTGCACAGGCGCAATATTTAAAATAGGAGGTAGGTCACTGACGGATCAGTGACATGTTTTTCATACAGGAGCATGAGGAAAAGAGACTACCCATAGTCCCGCCCTGATGCATGAAAACATGACTACGGCAAAAATGTAATCACCCATTACACAAGAACCACAAAACAGATTTCTTCATGGTAGGTATCACTTAATCAGTATTACAGCACTAATATGGCCCTTTCTGTAGTGTACATAGAAAAATGCTGCTAACAGGTTCTCTTTAAGACCTATATTCTCTGTTTGCAACAGAGGTATAAGCGTCAATAATTTTTTTTAATTAATGACTCCCATACTACTGTACTTATGCATAGACTTATATCAATAATTAATTTTTCTCCTGTATATGAATAGCTTCTTCCTTTCTTTTCCCCTCTGTCGGAGCACCATCACAGGGGTTTCTGCTGGATACAATACAAGCCTTTCTAGGAGATCTCAGCTAGTTTCCCCCAAGTGGTCCTTTTTATTAATATTGAACCACAGTTGGACTTTCAGGCTGGGGTGTATATGTTTTATGTATAGTTCTAGATAACTAATAAAAAATAATGTACATGTGTATTTTAATGAAATGATGAGAAAGGTGATTTTTTGTAACTCACATTTTTCCTTTATACCATCTTTACCCCATCTACTTGCTCTAATACGGATCATTTATCAGTAGGGTTCAATTAGTCATCATGGTCATTCTCGCAAAGGATTACTGGGACCGGAAGATGCCGGGAGCGTGGAGAAAGGTGGGAAGGCTGCGCGGGACGCCGGAAGGTGAGAATAACAATATTTTTTATTTTAACTCTATTTTTTACAGGGATATGGTACCCAGAGCACGAAGGACAGTCTCTTCTCCTCCGGACCGTGGGTACCATCCGCAAATGTTGTGCTTACTTTTCACATGGTGGGCACAGCCATATGTGGAAAGTAAGCAGAACAATGCATTCCTATGTGGGCGGAATTGCCGCGATTCCGCAAAATTAATGAGCATGCTGCGTATTTTACCTCGATGCGATTCCGCCACGGCAAAATCCGCAGCATTAGCACAGCATTGTGGAATCCCATAGGAATGCATGGGATGCTGTTTTTTTGTGTTTTCACAGCGAAATCGCGCGTTTAAAATCGCCTCGAAAACGCAAAAAAAACGCTACGTGTGAACCCTGCCTAAAGGCACACCAAGCACCCTAAGTGGCATACCTGATTAAATTCAATTTCTACAGAAGGAAAGCAACAATTATAACATGAACGGTGCAATTTTTTATGGGGGTTATACAGTATTTTCTTCATGGCTATTAAGTCAACAGACTCCCTTTAAACATAATTTGCTATTTCTCTGCACAATCCTCCAGCTTTCTTACATCTTTTTTTAATATTATATTTTTTTCCTCTGTCTTGATTACTTTACAGAGTTTTAGATCATGTGCAAATATTGAAAAATATCAAAATCATACTTGATCATCCCTATACTAAAAGTAAGAGGGCTCCATGGCTTTATCCCAGACGTATCTGAATCACGCTGACAGCACACTACCTAATATTTCAGCTACCGTGAGCGTGACCTGCTTTATTTTCCCTACACATTTACCACCTTGCCATTCCAATCTATAGCTGACAGTTATACTTTAGAGGGATTGTCATTTTCAGTCTTGCTTGATCATAAATTGTTTCCGTTTCTTTTTCAGCTTTGACAGCTCTTGGCACATAAACCTACTTGACTGTAATATGGAATGGCTGGGCATGAAATTGTACCACATCGGTCACAGTTTTACATCCTCTTCTCCTACTAATATCACTACTGACTATGAAGACTGCATCACTCTGTTATTTATTACCTGGCTAGATGGTGTCTTCTCCTGATTAAGGCCCTTCTACCTGGGCCTATGATAGACCAAGCAAAAACTTTGAGGTCTGTTGGTTCCAATAATTGTCATAATCAAACATGCCAGTGATCAGCTCTCTTGTCTGTAGATTGCATCTTCAATGCGGCCTAAAACTCACCATGGATTGTCATCACATCCTCTCAATAAACAGGCAATTTACTGTGTAAACTGCATGATGATGATTGTAGTAATAGTTTGCACATGCATATTTGATTGCTGCAACTAAACAAAACAATAAGGCTATTGTGCACACGTTGCGGATTCTGCTGCGGATCTGCAGTGTTTCTGGCCCTGTGGGCCCGCAGCAGTTTCTGCTGCATTGTACAGTACCATTCTTTGCAATGGTAAAACCAAAAATGCTGTGCACATGCTGCGGATTTTTCAGCGCGGATTTGCTGCGAGTTACAATCCGCAGCATGTCACTTCTTTGTGCGGATTCCGCTGCGGTTTCACACTTTCACCATTGTGAGGTGTGAAACCGCAGGGCTAAACCGCAGGCTAATCCACAGGTAAACCGCAGGTATTTTGACCTGCGGATTTACCTGCAGATTTTTCAAAATCCGTGCGGAAAAATCCGCAGCACTTCCAACTACGTGTGCACATAGCCTAAAAGCACTGATCGTTATTCTATAAATTCCCTGGTAGTTTTGGTCCTAGATCAGGGGTGCCCACAAGCCAAGGATGGCTATTAATATGGCCCAGGACAGATTCTATAATGATGTAGATAAGCCCCCCAAACTGACCTGCAAATGAAGAAAAATAAGCTTTTTTTTTATACTCACCTGGGGGGTGGTCAGGTGCAGTCTGGTCCGATGGGTGTCGCAGGTCCGGGTCTGGTGCCTCCCATCTTCTTGCGATACCACCCTCCTGCTTGGTTCATGGCTCCCCGGCATCGTGCTCCGGTGCAGGCTTACTTGTCTGCCCTGTTGAAGGCAGAGCAAAGTACAGCAGTGCACAGACGCTGGGCCTCTATGACCTTTCCCAGCACCTGCTCACTGCAGTACCTTGCTCTGAAAGGCAGTGGCCACATCTTAACACAGTCCCTTAGTATATTGTGTACTCACTTATTATGTATAGCACAGTCCTTTAGTATATTTACAAGCTTATTATGCATAGTGCAATCCCTCAGTATATAGTGTAGTCATTTTTTATATATAGCACATTCCCTTAGTATATAGTGTACTCACTTATTATGTATAACACCAGCCTTAGTTACATAGTTTCCTCTTTTGCTATGTATAACACCGTCCCTTATTACATACCATCCTCTCTAGTTATATATGGTGCTATCCCTTATTATATTGCTTCCTCTGCTATGTACAGTGCTGTACCTTACATAGTGTATTCTTGTTATTTTTGTTATTCACAGTGCCCTCTTTTATTACATAGTCCGCTCTCTTGTTAGACAGAAAATGATTGCTGATGAAGGAGTCGGTGACCAGACTATCAGTCCATTATCTCCTCCATTAGAAAAGAAGCTTTCCCATGCTCCATCAGCGATCATTGCATTATATATCTAACAAGAGAGGATGGTATGTAATAAAAAACAGGGCTCTACTTAATCCAATATGTATGGGATGGTGCTGAACATAGCAAGAGAGGGCACTATATAAGGGAAAGCAATATACAGGAAAGGAAAAGGAAACTATGTAATAACTATACATGTGGATCACATGAGCCCGAGGCTGTATCAGTACATCATATGTCAGTAAGGGGAGAAAGTGGGTTTGCCACAAACAATATACAGTATATCACTCATACACAGTGTGTTAAATCTACTGTGCATGTGCAACCATTGATCCAATAATCGTACATTAAAGAAACATTCCCATCAAAGTTTTTATCCTCTTAGTATATTGGAGTCATCATATCATATATTTCTGTGTATTTACTATTGCTCATTTTGTCTTTCCACCCATATAATTCTTATCTTTTCTCTGTGTTGAAACAGGAATATCTTATCTCTGCAGAAATCATCCCCCTCTTCAACTCCTGACCAAGCTGCTCCCTCCTCCCCCTGCCAGTGACTTTTGCAGGGACTTATGAATCATACAGGGAAAATTGACCTCCTATTTCTCTATAGCGTTTACAAGGATTCATCTAGTCAGTTTTTAATCACGTGATGTCATAGACCTAATGGAAAAGCAGGGGTTGCACATGCTCAGTAACATTTAATTTACACAGAGTAATTTTGACCCCTTGATCTAAGAATGAAAGAGGGTCTCAGCAGCTGGGTCTGTAGAGATCATTCATTTATTATCTTGTGCTGTTGATGGGTTATCTAAATATTTTATGGGACAATCTCTTTAAAATAATTGTACCGCTTATATTGTTTTCTATTATTTAAAACCATTTTTTTCTTCCTTTATCTTTCTTCTCTGTCATGTTCTTTCAATTTGTAGTTTGTTGGCTTTCTAGCTCTGACTTTGAGAAAAAAAGAGCAGGATGTAAAAAGTACTCTTTTTTGGGGTTCAACAAATTGTGGCCCCTCCCTACCACATTTTATGGTTAAATTCTCACATTCTAATTGATATAACAAAGTCACATTTCAGGCCCATGGACTTATGATGATCTGACATAATTGGAATTATCACTATCAAATTCAGCAAAATTGCACACACGGTATCAGGTCACAGGACACGGGTCCAAGACAGGGGATGGTGTCGGTCTAGACCTACCGTGCGTGCGACGTCGCTACTGTGGACGCCAGTAAGTGCTGCTGAATGCAGCGTGGAGGAAGACACAGCCGCTATGCGATAGTGCCGTGAGAGATGAGACACCACCGGACGCTAGTGTAGAGGTGCGGTGTGCACAGTGGCTTATGGTTTGCCACTGACTGGCGCTGACTCTTTCTATAGTTCTCTATCCACATGCGTAATATCAGAGGGAGGGGAATCTTAATAAGTCAGTTACCAGAATCATACATCCATCACCATTCACACATCTAGCAAGAAGAGTCTGTACTAGCGCATGGCCGAGCGGCCATGCGGGCCTTTTATAGCCGTGCACTGCCGGGACCTTCCAGATCTCTGAGATGGACCAATCAGATCTGGAGAAGGACCTGAGCACGTGACTCCCGACCTCCATTGGGAGATCGTCTCGTGAGCATGCTCAGTGGAGCGGCAGAGGAACTTAGCCTCAGGAATGACTTGTTGCAGCATGTGAGGCTCTGGATTCCAGTTGTGTAGCTGCAGGAATCCAGTGCCTAACAGTATCCTTCATATAATATCACACTAGATTAACCCTAAAACCATGAAATGTAAAATACATAAATAGTAAAACTGTATAAAATGCAGGACCATTTAAAAATGAATAATAAATTATTTAAAGTGACGCCATATTAATAAAGAACAATTGGAGGTTTACCTCAAATACATTAATTGCAGGACAGGCATGCTTGCATTGAAGGAGGAGAATGTTTCCTCTATTATAGGGCAGAGTTAAGTCACACAATTGCCGATAGCTTCTATAGCACTGTCCTGGCCGGTGACAGATGCTCTGGGTACTCACGGATCCAGCGGTGCGCTAGCGTGGTAGTTCTCACCGTGGAGCTGCTGTCTGTGCGATGCCAGCAGGATCTTCGTGACGTCAATCGTGACGTGATGGAATCCGAAGAGCAATATGGACCAATTCCTTTCCTACCAGTTTCGGAAATGCTGTTTCCTTCGTCCTTTCGTTCCCTGATGAAGGAAACTGAGCATTTCCGAAACCGGTAGGAAAGGAATTGGTCCATACTGCACTCCGGATTCCATCACGTGACCATTGACGTCACGAAGATGCTGCTGGCATCGCACAGACAGCAGCTCCACGCTGAGAACTATCACCATCACTGGATCAATGAGTACCCAGAGCGTCTGTCACTGGCCAGGACAGCGCTCTAGAAGCTATCGGCAACTGTGTGACTTAACTCTGCCCTATCTTCATAAAAGCTCAGTGCGGTATAATAGATTAAACATTCTCCTCCTTCAATGCAAGCATTCATATAACCTCCAATGAATGTATTTGAGGTAAACCTCCTATTGTTCCTTAGTAATATGGCGTCACTTTGAATAATTTATTATTGCATTTTATACAGTTTTACTATTTATATATTTTACATTTCATGGTTTTAGGGTTAATCTAGTGTGATATTATATGAAGGATACCTCAGCACAGACATCCATTTATGTTTACATATAAATCTTTACTCTTTAAACTTCTTGGTATTAATAGGTATACATACATATATTGTTTTCCTTTGTCCCCTATTTTATATACAGTATATACTAGCTGAAGAGCCCAGTGTTGCCTGGGCATAGTAACCAACTGTGGTTAGTTATAACAAATTATAATGATTTTATTGCACATAAAAACCGTGCATCTAATCATATCCTGTGTGATACTGACTGCTGAGCCGTGTATCTAATCCTATTCTGTGTGATATTGTCTCCTGAGCCGTGTATCTAATACTCTTCTGTGTGATACTGTGTGCTGAGCTGCATATTTAATCCTATCCTGTGTGATACTGTCTGCTGAGCCGTGTATCTATTCCTATCCTGTGTGATACTGACTGCTGAGCTGTGTATCTAATCCTATCCTGTGTGATACTGACTGCTGAGCTGTGTATCTAATCCTCTCCTGTGTGATACTGACTGCTGAGCCGTGTATATAATCCTATCCTGTGTGATACTGGGCTCCCCCTGCAGTCTGTGTCAGAGGGTGGTCTGTGTTGGCACGGTAATTGTGTTATTTCCAGCTTTACAAAAGGACGATAACACCATAGAAATGATAAGAATAATAGGCCTCAGTTACCACAACTGTCTACAAAGAAAATTGTTGCTGATAGCAACCAATCACAGCTCATTTTTCATCTTTTAAACAGCTCTGGGACAGCGTGGCGAGTTTTGAGTGGCGCCTTTTGTGCTTCGAATTTTATGTGGTGAGGTTGGTGTAAAATTTCACCTCACAACATAGCCTATGACGTTCTCGGGGTCCAGACGTGTGACTGTGCAAAATTTTGTGGCTGTAGCTATGACGGTGCAGATGCCAATACATACATACACTTTTGCCCCATTATGTAGATAGGGGCAAAATTGGTGAATTGGAACGCGCGGGGTTAATATTTCACCTCACAACATAGCCTATGACACTCTTGGGGTCCAGACGTGTCTCTGTGCAAAATTTTGTGGCTGTAGCTACGACGGTGGAGATGCCAATACATACACTTTTTCCCCATTATGTAGATAGGGGTAAAATTGTTTGGTGAATTGGAACACACGGGGTTAAAATTTCACCTCACAACATAGCCTATGATGCTCTTGGGGTCCAGACATGTGACTGTGCCAAATTTTGTGGCTGTAGCTGCGATGGTGCGGATGTCAATCCCGGACATACATACATACACACCCACATTGAGCTTTATATATTAGATTGTCCTGTCTGCAGCTAAATGAACAGGATTCATATAGCTTAACAAGCAGCTAAACCACTATACCGGGGTCCAATAAGGGAGACTGTAGTTGAATCTGTGGTTTATTGAACGTAGGTACAGTATATAGATGGTAAAACTACAATACAAGACAGATACATAGAATCAGTGCTATGTCCATAGGAATACACAATCTGCATAGGCATACACAATCTGCACTACTAGATGAACGGGGGGAACTAACTAAGCTGACTAATATGAGAGATAGGGAAGTATAGAGGGAACATGTCACGTACCAGCAATGCTATCGCTGGGGGAGAAGAGGGATGAGGTGCTTCCAGTATGCAGACTTGATAGAAAATGGCAGACTGAAGTGAAAAAGGGGGCTGGAATAGACCATGGCACTTTGCAAACTTACCCAGGATACATTGTGGATTGGAGGGAAACTGAATCAGGAAGTACAATGTATAATAACATGAGTTTGGCCACTATATGGAGCCAAAACACTAAACATTAAACTATAGAAATCTGAACATTCTATACATACAGCAATCATTGTATGTTATCAAAATAGGCAGTTCAAGAGTCATTATGTCGGAGACAGAACACTCCCGTCTGGCATTGAACGGATGCCACCATTCCTATCCTCTGAAGGCAATAGGACCAGCTCAGTCACTGGTCTGGAGAATGTCTTAGATCCATCTCCTTTGGCCGACATGAGTTCAACTTTGCGAACATGTCCATCTTTACTCTGGAATGTAGCAGTCACTAGTCCAAGTGGCCACTGGTTTCAATGGGCCTGACAGTCTTTAACAAGGACGAGGTCACCAATCCTCAGATTAGGCCTGGTAGATTGACACTTCGTCCGTGGCTGCAGGGTAGACAATTACTGTTTGTGCCATCTGTCCCACAATGTATTGGTAAGACTTTGTACCTGTCTCCATTGGCGCTTGTAGAGGTCCTTAACGTCGAATCCTCCTGGAGGGGCACTGGATAGTCCTGTTTTCTGGGTGAGGAGAGTAGCTGGAGTCCTTGTATGAAGTGCAGACACCTGATTTCAGCACCTGAGTCCTCTCTCACAAGTTCAAAGGTATCTGGACAACGTTCCTCAGTGTACAATAATCTTGGTCCTGAGAGCCATGTTGTGCTCTCTAGTCGACTTGCGTCAACTGCTCTAGTTGCATGATCTGCGGGGTTTTGGTCCGTGGGGATGTAATGCCACTGTTTTGGATAAACTGATCTCCTAATTCGTAGCACTCTGTTGTTGACATAAAGATAGAATCGTCTAGTCTCATTGTGGATGTATCCCAGGACTACTTTGCTGTCTGAGTAGAACTTGGCTTGGCAGGTCGATATCCATCTCGGATGCGATGAACTCTGCTAACTCGACGGCTAGGACTGCAGCACAAAGTTCTAACCTTGCTATGGTGTGCTCTGGTTGTGGAGCAAGTTTGGCCTTCCCCGTAACGAATCCGATGTGGCTCTGACATTTGGAGTCCACATTTTGACAGAAGCATCTGCAAATACATACAGTCTTTGGCTCTGTATCTCTGTAGATGGCACAGGGGTGTATGGCCTTGGCACATTCAGGTTGGAGAGGGCTGCTAAAGAGTTCTTCCACACTTCCCACTGGATTCTCTTGTGAGGTGGCAGAGGTGCATCCCAGTCAGAAGTCTCCTTAGTTAAGTCTCTTAATATGGTTTTGCCTAGTATAGTAACAGGAGCTGCAAAACCAAAGGGATCGTACAGGCTGTTGATGGTAGACAGGACACCTCTGTGTGTGAAAGGCTTTTCTTCCTGGCTGACCTGAAAGGTAAAAGAGTCTGACTGTAGATTCCAGAGAAGCCCGAGGCTGCGTTGTATTGGTGTGGGGTCTGATCCCAGGTCCAGGTCTCTGAGACCATTACACAAGTCTTGTGCAGGGAATGCCTTCATGAGTTCTTGGCTGTTTGAGGCTATTTTGTGAAGCCTGAAGTTAGAGCAAGCAAGCATCTCTAGGGCTCTCCTGAGAAGACTGACGGCAGTCTCATTTGAAGGCATGGCTTTCAGACAGTCATCAACATAAAGTCTTTTTCTATGAATTGTCTGACATCTGATCTGTATTCTGTTTCTCCGTCTTGAGCTGACCTTTTGAGTCCATAGATGGCGACTGCAGGAGAAGGGCTATTGCCAAAGATGTGCACTCTCATGCGGTACTCTGTGACTTCTTTAGCAGGATCATTATCTCTGTACCAGAAGAATCTTAGGAAGTTCCTGTCTCTCTCACAAAGAAATAATGGAACATTTTCTGGATGTCAGCGATGAAGGCAATGGAATCCTTACGGAAGCGCATAAGTACTCCCAGCAGTTTGTTATTGAGGTCTGGTCCTGTCAGTAGATCATCATTCAGGGAGACATCATCAAACTTAGCGCTGGAGTCGCACACCACTCTAATCTGGCCCGGTTTCTTAGGGTGGTATACTCCGAACATGGGTAGGAACCAGCATTCTTCAGAGTCTTTGAGAGTGGGAGCTAGTTCTGCATGGCAGTTCTCAAATATCTTTGACATGAAGGAGAAGTGATCTCTCATCTCTGGCTTCTTTTGCAGATTATGTTTGAGAGAGGAGAAACATTTCAATGCCTGATCTCTGTTGTTTGGAAGAGGTGGTCTGCGGGTTCTGAAGCGAAGAGGTGCAACCCAGCTGTTGGTCTCATCTTTTACGAGCCCCTTGTCCATTACCTCTAAGAACAACTTGTCCTCTACCGACATTGCTACTTGGTTGTCTTGCTTAGTTCTCTGGAAGACTGTGCACCCCAACTGATCCTCATAGCTTCCTGACATCATACTGTTTCATGAGTAAAGGCTATTAAATGATTGGGCAGTTGGATGCTGTGTGGTAGTTCCTTGACATGGAGCTTGTTGTTGCAAGGCTGAAACAGAGATGGGCATCCTTTCTCCAATGTATTTGTTAGCATACTTGTCACAGAAGATGAGGCGTGCATGTGTCCCAAGCATATGTTTCCTATTATGACCCATCCTAGGTCTAGCCTTTGGGCATAGGGAGCATTGTTGAGTCCATTGATATGACTTCTCACTTTATGAACCTGCAGGATATCTCTTCCCAACAGCAATATTATCTGTGCCTGAGGGTCGAGTTCCAGTTGTTAGGAATCTGTGTCCTGCCATACTAATGCAGAGATCCAGATCCTCACATTCATCTCCAGAGGCTAAGTCCTTTCTGCCAGCTTGTGAGCATGCTCCTGGAATGAGCTCCCATTGGAGTTCAGGAGTCAGGTGCTCAGGTCCTGCTCCTGATTCCATTGGTTCAGCTCAGGTCTCTGGAGATTTCCGGAAGGTCCCGGTCACTATAAAAAGTGCGCATGGCCGTTATGCCATGCGCTAGTATTTTCTGATACTTGCTGCTGTATGTTTGTTGATGGATGCTTGGTCTGGTGTATGAATTATTATGAAACCCCTTCCCTCGGTTATTACGTGTGTGTGAGTGATTGGGTCAGCCAGTAGCAGCGCTTACGCCAGCGCGCTCAAGCTTCAGCCATCTCAGCAGCAAAGCGTCCTGCATCGCGCTTGCGTTATTGCGGTTGCAGACTTCTGTGGCGTTCGCAGTTGCGACGCCGTGCACACGCTCATTCACGGTAAGTCTGTTTGGTTGTAGTGCCACTTTAACTACTCCTGTGCTCGGCTACCGTACGTGTGCCGCTGTGTCCCTGTGCGTTTAACAGGCTCAGCGTTACCTTTTCTTTATTATTTTGCTGTGCAGCTCTGTGTCCCATAACAGAGACCGCCTCTTTTGCACTTGGGTGATTTAGAACCCTGTGCACACTACCGCTGTAGTGCACTGCCTCCCTTAGCAGCGGTTTTGCCATCTGCCGCACGGTGGACCCCGAGTGGCAAAGGCATTTAAATTATTTTTTTTTTTTTAGTGCCTTCCGCCACTCATAACATAATACTAGTGCCAGGGTCTGGCTAGAGATGGCGGATCAGCAGCAGCTGTTACAGCTTGTGCGTCAGCTCGAGGCTCGTCTTGCTACCCTTGAGAGGTCCCTCGCAGCTGCGCAGGCTACAGATGCTGACGTCCAGACACTTACGGATGCGGTAGGGCATCTGTCCATGTCCGCCCTTGCGCCGACAGTTACCCGCCTCCCGTTGCCCGATAAATATGCTGGGGATGGCGCCTCCTGTAGGGGTTTTATCAGCCAGTGCTCGATACACCTAGAGCTGCTGGCTGCGCAATTCCCTACGGAGCGGGCTAAGGTGGCTTTTGTAATCTCCCTACTGTCGGGCAAGGCGCTGGAATGGGCTACGCCTCTGCGGGAGCGTGGTGACCCCGAGATTCGGTCCGCGGCTAACATACTGGCTGCCATCAGACAAGTTTTTCTCGGTCCTCGGGTCATGCATGATACGTCCCTGCAGCTACTTGACCTTACTCAGGGGTCACTCTCGGTTAGCCAGTATGCCGTCCGTTTTCGGACACTGGCGTCCGAGTTGGAATGGTCCGACAAGGCCCTAATCCCCGTTTTTTGGCAAGGTCTAGCAGAGCATGTGAAGGATGCTCTCTCTACTAGAGAGATCCCCACCAGCTTAGAGGAGCTAATCTCCGTCTCCTCACGGATTGACCTCCGTTGTTCGGAGCGCGGTATGGAGCGGGCGCACTCCAAGCGCAAATCCGTTTCAGCCCCCAAATTTTTTGAACCCCTTGAGCTGGCGGAGCCAGAGGTTCTACCTCCTGAGCCCATGGAGATATCTCGTACGAACCTTAATTCAGACTCCGACCAGGAGTCCATCTGCGGTTGTCATCCTGTCTGTGCGGTTTCTCCGGAAGCCGGCTCCCCGCAAAGGTTGGAGTCTGAACCGGTTATCGAGACCTTTGTTCCTCCTCATCTTAGGGCTCAGGTGCTTGCCTGGGCGCATGCACCTAACACGCACCACCATCGGGGCTATATGCAGGTCTCAAAACTGTTGGCTGGTGCGTATTGGTGGCCCCATAGAGCTCGGGACATAAAAAGATTTATTCAGGCTTGCACCTTGTGTGCTCAGCCTAACCCTCCTAGACAGAGGGTGGCGACATCTGCCGACACGCGGCAGCGTGCCTCTGTCACTCCCGCTCCTACTATCTCCCAAGTGTCCCTCTTGAAACCTGGTGACCTCGGTTCCTCTGAAGCCTTCCAGGTGTCTCGGGTTACTGTAACTCCTACCAGGGCTCGGGGAGGAGGGGGCCTTAGGAGGGGGGGTAATGTTAGGAATCTGTGTCCTGCCATACTAATGCAGAGATCCAGATCCTCACATTCATCTCCAGAGGCTAAGTCCTTTCTGCCAGCTTGTGAGCATGCTTCTGGAATGAGCTCCCATTGGAGTTCAGGAGTCAGGTGCTCAGGTCCTGCTCCTGATTCCATTGGTTCAGCTCAGGTCTCTGGAGATTTCCGTAAGGTCCCGGTCACTATAAAAAGTGCGCATGGCCGTTATGCCATGCGCTAGTATTTTCTGATACTTGCTGCTGTATGTTTGTTGATGGATGCTTGGTCTGGTGTATGAATTATTATGAAACCCCTTCCCTCTGTTATTACGAGTGTGTGAGTGATTGGGTCAGCCAGTAGCAGCGCTAGCGCCAGCGCGCTCAAGCTTCAGCCATCTCAGCAGCAAAGCGTCTTGCATCGCGCTTGCGTTATTGCGGTTGCAGACTTCTGTGGCGTTCGCAGTTGCGATGCCGTGCACACGCTCATTCACGGTAAGTCTGTTTGGTTGTAGTGCCACTTTAACTACTCCTGTGCTCGGCTACCGTACGTGTGCCGCTGTGTCCCTATGCGTTTAACAGGCTCAGCGTTACCTTTTCTTTATTATTTTGCTGTGCAGCTATGTGTCCCATAACAGAGACCGCCTCTTTTGCACTTGGGTGATTTAGAACCCAGTGCACACTACCGCTGTAGTGCACTGCCTCCCTTAGCAGCGGTTTTGCCATCTGCCGCACGGTGTACCCCGAGTGGCGAAGGCACTTAAATTATTTATTTTTTTTTAGTGCCTTCCGCCACTCATAATACCAGTATAAGGTGTGCTATGTGTTTTAAGTGAGCATGATGGATTGCCACATCTGGTGTAGGGATTTCAGACCTGTTGTCTGGGATCTGATTACACTCGATAATTGTAGGTAGTGGCAGGCAGAATTTTCTGTCTAAGGACTCAATTTGGTAGTCAGTGGCTTTCCTGCCCGCTGTTGTCACAGTACCTGCACATGTCTTTAATGAGTAAGGAGTGCTTGGGCCTTTAATGTTGAATATGTCAAAGAATGTTAATCTAGCCAGGGATCGATTACTTTGATCATCCAAGATAGCATACAGTCTCACAGCTTTGTCTCTATGGCCCTTTGGGTACACTCTGAGGAGGCACATTTTTTAACAAGACCTACTGTCTATTGTCCCTTTACAGACTTCAGTACATTGTGAAGTGATCTCTGGCGTAGCTGCATCAGTGCTCCTTTCCTCCTCGCCATGCTCTCTGTCAGCTGGCATGTTCTGTGCACTCAATGGAGCTGGGCCAGGGTGTAGGGCAGTGTTGTGATCTGTGGTACCACATTCTGTGCATTTTACACTGACCTTACAATCCTTGGCGAGATGAGTGGTGGATGAGCAATCACTATCATATAGGGTGACTTATTCAGCTTCTGTAGCCCAGCATGCAGGATGCATTTGGCATCATTGTGTATTCACTATTAACCCCTTTCTTGTGGCATTCAGCCGTTTGGCTTTTGGTAATAATCAGGGTTTAACTTTTGCACTGCATGCTCCATATATGGGGGCTACACTGGTTTATAATCTAAGATTGTTGGTTATATGCTAGCAGCATTTATTCAGAGTTATTTTTCTCTGTGCACTTTCAGCATTTGCGGTCTATTGATATATTAAAATCTATTATGTTATATTCTGTCATCTTTTGGAGAGTCCATTTATGATCTTTTGGATGTTTTAAATGTTTTTAAATGTGTGCTGTTTTTTGGCTTGTCATTAATAAAATTTGCTCATAGTTTGTACCTATTGATACTGTGTGGTGATCCTATTTTTTTGCATGATTCTTTTCCTCTTTTTTTTTTGGATGAGCAGCACTTGTAGCAGATACCGTTCTCTTTCAGGAAGCTACTGCGATCCGGCATAGATTTTCCTCTGAAGGCTCTGCATTTCAGGAGAGGATGAGGCTTCTGATGAAGCGGGCACTGCTTGTCAGGTTCTTGTACCTTTGTCTCTGATTGAGAGCGGCCAGCAGACCTGTAATTGGAACTTGGAGAAGAAACATTATCTTGTGCACTGCCACAGATGTTCTGCGTGGGTTTGCAGCTGGTGGTGGTGTGGCATATGACATTGCAAAGTCAAAGCTGGGATCATTTCTGATTGTCGCTTGTTCGTGTATAAAGTCTATAAAAACGGAGAAGGGAGGGAATGACACACTGTGTTTGTATTTGTACGTGTAACCACGTGTCAGCCACCTCTCCTGTAGATTGTAGGGCAACTTTTGGACTATAGAGTTTACACCTTTGGCTGTGTTGAGGTATGCAAGTCCTGGTAGGTCACCTTCACATTTGGCAACTAGGACCTCTTGTAGCAGGTCACCTAGCTCTCTAAGTTTTGGGAGACCTTTGTTAGATATTTTAGGAAAGTCATCTATTCTTTTGAACAAGGCTCTCTCTATTACCTCTGCAAGCCGTAACACTCATCTAGCCTCTTCCAGATCTCTTTAAAGCCGATTTGAGGGTGGTTTATATTAATGTCTCTGTTCCTTACTGCGTGTTTGACTGACTCTTCTCCTAGGTATTTGACTGAGAGGTCTATCTGTTCCCTGTGTTGCAGCCCCAAGTCTTTAGTGACATTTTGGAAGGAAGCTTTCCAAGCTCTGTAACCTTCAGCTGCCTCAGTGAATTTCATGAGCCCCTTAGTAACCAGATCACGTCGTATGAAGATCCTAGCAAGTTCTGATGTGAACTGGTTGTCAGCAGAGTATACAGGTGATGGGCCACACTGATAGTGATGTGAGGTGCGTTCATACCTATTAGTATCCTCAGGGTGGTGCCAGCCAGTGTCATATTGCTTCGCTCTGACGTGTGATGTGTCAGCAAGGTGATTCAAGTTGGTTACCTGGTGAGGGGCAAGGGAGACATTAGCAGAGTTGTTTTGCTCAACGTTTTCCTGGAGCTGAGCCTCATGATGACTCTCACTCATTTCACTGGATGTGTCGTGATCTGTTGTGAGTTCATTTTCCCCTTCGTCACTGAGGTCTGGTGAACTCCCTATTCTGGTAAAGGAAGGTAATGAGCCTGATTATCAGGCACCTGAGCCTAATGAGGATGACTGGCTGAGTGGAGTCACGGACTGGATATAAGGCTGCCGACGCCCTTCTGCCCTGCAGGTGATTTCTCTGTGGACTTCTAGGACACCAGTCTGATTCCTGCTCCTCTAAAGCTAAGTTTTCTGCTTTGCCTGTTAGCATTTGTGTTTTGTTTTTGTTTTCCTTGCTTTTCTGGATTCTGCCATTCCCTGCTGGGGTGAGCTGAATCTCCTTTTGCCTGTTGCTCTGTCTTCAGAATATTCCTGAGTATTGACATAGCTTTTTTGAAGCCTAGCGTCTTCAGGGCCTTTTTCACTGTCAGTCTGTTGGCTCTTGTTTTCATAGGGTTTTTCACAGATTGCAGACAGCAGCCTTCCTGTCCTTTCCTATCTAGTTAGCTTGGGCCCCGTCTTTGCTCAGTCTCTTTCTGTCTGTGTTAGTGTTTTCATCTTGCTTCACCATCATTATATGTTGGGGGCTGCCTATTGCTTTGGGGTCTGCTCTGGGGCAGTTTAGATTTCCCCTTTCTTTCTTTAGGCCTATTTAATTCTCCGGCTGTGATCGAGGGGTCTAGGGCATCATAGGAACCCCCCACGGCTACTGCTAGTTGTGTTGATAGGTTCAGGGGTCTGCAATCCGATAGCTGCCAACTTCTCTGGTTTTCTGGACTTAGCTAGCATTCCTGTTTTTGCCTCCTACGGTGACTCAATCATAACAGTGATCTTGCTTATAGTTTGGATCAGGAAGTTCATTAACATATTGAGATGTGCGTTGTGGCGAATCTTGCAGTGGCAACTTCAGACTTGACACACTGCTATGGCTATGCAGCTCAGGGTTGTGCGCTGCTTCTAGTGATTGTGCCTTGGCTAGTGCTGCAGCCGCTTCTCTTTTTACTGCTAGGCTCTCTAAGGTGGCATCCACACGTGCCTTCTCTAACTGCGTCTTTCTCTCTTGCTCATCTCTTTCCAGGCATAACCTTCTCTCCTGCTCCTCTCTTTCTATGCGTGACCTCTCTGTCTGACTTTCTCTCTTGGTCTCTAGGCGTGCTTTTTCTAATTTAAGTTCCATCTCCTCTACGGCAAAGCTTCCTCGTATTTTGGCGGCTTCAGCATTTGCATGGGCAATGGCGACCGCGCTGCTGATGGATACAGTCTTTGAGGAGACGGATGTTGCAGATTTTGTCCTGTGTGATTTGTGGGATATGGTGTCTTGGAGGGAATGCTCGGCTGTGCAGAGATTGCTGCAGCTGTATTAGTTTCTGTGCAGCCTTTGACTTGAATCTCACTAGATGGATTTCTGCAGTTTCTTGTTCCTGCAAGCTGGGTGAAGGCTGTCCTTTCCCTGAATTGCACTAGAGCTGGATGGCACTGTGTAACTGGCCTCTGCAGGATGGAAGACTCTTCTGTCTCTGAGTTTCACTAGCTGGAGAGCTATTGTTTCACTGCAGTCCTGAAGGATGGAAGGCTCTTCTCTCTGTATTCCCACTAGCTGGAGAGCCGCTGTTTCACTGCAGTCCTGCAGGATGGAAGGCTCTTCTCTCTGTATTCCCACTACTTTGCAGACTAACCCAGGATACATTGTGGATTGGAGGGAAAATGAATCAGGAAGTGCAATGTATAATAACATGCAGTTATGAGTTTGGCTACTAGATGGAGCCAAAAACACTAAACATTAAACTATAGAAATCTGAACATTCTATACATACAGCAATCATTGTATGTTATCAAAATAGGCAGTTCAAGAGTCACTAATTTGTCGGAGACAGAACATGGATGATTCAGCAGATTGTTGTACAAAATGTGGATGATTCAGGTAAAAACTATAAGAAACAGATAATGCAGCATGTCAGTACTGGTAGACAACATCACAGCAGAACAGGGTACTATCACAACAGTGGCAATGATACAGGGTGCTGTTATATCGGTAGCATGCATTATATAGAAGCTGAGCAATATAACATACACAGCAGTAAAAAAGAAAGATATCTAAAACAACTAATGGCTGCCAGCTTTGCACTCACTGACAAGAGGATGCATATTCAGAGGATGCATATACCTAACATGCATTTCAAACATCATGGTGGGCTGCATTATGGCTGCTAACACAGATGCATTGCACATAATTGCATTAATCTTACCCGAATTCGCTTGTTATAAGCAGTGGTTTGCAAAGAGCTGAGCAGATGTGAGCTACTCAGAAGAACGGCTGAAAATGGGTACATGTTATTGACCAGGGAAGGAAGAAGGGTGGTTCTGAACAGTTAACCATTTAGGAAAACAGAAGATTCCAAACACATGAATAAGAAAGAGAAGGGCAACTTATGACACCTACTGGCGATAGCTGGAACAGCACTTAAAATATCTTGCTGCATAGAATGGGCAGAACATATATATATATATATATATATATACACTCACTGGCCACTTTATTAGGTACACCATGCTAGTAACGGGTTGGACCCCCTTTTGCCTTCAGAACTGCCTCAATTCTTCGTGGCAGAGATTCAACAAGGTGCTGGAAGCATTCCTCAGAGATTTTGGACCATATTGACATGATGGCATCACACAGTTGGCGCAGATTTGTCGGCTGCACATCCCTGATGCGAATCTCCCGTTCCACCACATCCCAAAGATGCTCTATTGGATTGAGATCTGGTGACTGAGGAGGCCATTTGAGTACAGTGAACTCATTGTCATGTTCAAGAAACCAATCTGAGATGATTCGAGCTTTATGACATGGCGCATTATCCTGCTGAAAGTAGCCATCAGATGCCTGTTCTTAGCTGAGAGGAGTGGTACCCAGTGTGGTCTTCTGCTGCTGTAGCCCATCTGCCTCAAAGTTCGACGCACTGTGCGTTCAGAGATGCTCTTCTGCCTACCTTGGTTGTAACGGGTGGCAATTTGAGTCACTGTTGCCTTTCTATCAGCTCGAACCAGTCTGCCCATTCTCCTCTGACCTCTGGCATCAACAAGGCATTTCCGGCCACAGAACTGCCGCTCACTGGATTTTTTTTCTTTTTCGGACCATTCTCTGTAAACCCCAGAGATGGTTGTGCGTGAAAATCCCAGTAGATCAGCAGTTTCTGAAATACTCAGACCAGCCCTTCTGGCACCAACAATCATGCCACGTTCAAAGGCACTCAAATCACCTTTCTTCCCCATACTGATGCTCGGTTTGAACTGCAGGAGATTGTCTTGACCATGTCTACATGCCTAAATGCACTGAGTTGCCGCCATGTGATTGGCTGATTAGAAATTAAGTCTTAACACACAGTTGGACAGGTGTACCTAATAAAGTGGCCAGTGAGTGTATAGTATATGTAGAACAGTATATGTAAACTTTCATTGATGTCTTGGCTCGGTAATCAGTTTTAAAATTGCAAATATTAGTATTTTTATTTTAATGATAAGTAAAAAAAATCATCAAAAATGTAAAATTATTTTTAACATATAAATTTGATTTGAACATGACTTTACTTTCTGCCACAGAAATTAAATTAATGTGTAGGCGAAGTATTGATTGGCGTTGCCTAGTCTTAATGGGGATGAGGCGTCAGAAAATCACATGCTCTTTAAATCAGGTTTTTATGTTTTATTTTTTAGAAAACAAAATTGGTAGTTTATATATATATATATATATATATATATATATATATAATTATCTTTATTGAATAAAAATTTAAACTCATGCAATTCTCACCGTGGCCGTTGGGGCTATTTTAGACTCATGCTTCCGTTTCTTTCAGAAACTTTACATGTACATTAGCAGCAATAGAATGATTCAGACCCTATTCCATTTAATTAAATACCTTATGAGCATGTGCAAAGGTGATTGTGAAGGGAGATGGAGCAGGGAGAGTGGTGACACCACTTGTGAATGATGGATTGATTCCGTGTTATCAGACATGCACAGAGATATTAACTGTCACTGTAATCCTGTCTGTGATGATATTGTGATTTCTGAAAATACATCTGAAAAAAGCAGGATCCATGAGTTATCATCCAGGGCGAAACACAGTCTTTGTAGCAATTCTCTGTTCTGGCTAATAAAGAGGATCCCCTTATTTTACATCATATGTTCTAATAAGGCATAGGAAAAATGAAAAGCCAAGTAAATGTCTTACTATAGAAGAAAGATACATTACAAAAAGTGCTCTCACAAGGTCCACTGTCGCTGAAACACTAATTTTACTACAGACCACACATTTGCTTGTCCTGGACGCATGGCTGCTGAATTACTGAGAGATAAGCCCAGGTCAGCTCACATTTCTAGGTGTCAGAAGTTCTGACTAATTGTCAATCACAAATTCCTACTCATTTATTCATCTTTCTGTATATTTGATCAAAGTAGACAAAGGTTAATGAACCAATGTTCAATGTCTTTTCTTTGGTTATTCATTTTCAAACACCAGATGGGCTTCAATGCTAATTCTGACCTGTTTGGCACGTAAACTGTTAAAAAAAACTTCAGAATACAAAAATAATCCTGGATTAGCATAAAAGTGACTTGTTAATACCAGATGATTGCTGATACCAGTCATTCTCATAGCAGATTAAACCATATTTTTCAAAGACTGTGTGGGCAGGCACATACAGGAAGGAGCCAACATCGGGTTATTCGCATAGTACTTACATCTGCCTGTGGTCCTTTACCACCACCGGGACATTCGAAGGTGACAAACTCATGACATCGTTTGTGTACTACAAAGCTGCAAACTGAAAAGAAAGATCAAATTAATATTAGAGAAATGTAATACAAAAATACATTGTCATTTATGTGATTCTACTTTGTTTAACCCTTTGTTAACAGCTCCAGTACATTTAGGGCACATGTAGATGTCAATTGAAATCGGTCTAAGATCGTCTCGCAATGCACAGACTGGGTGCGGGTCTCCCGACAGTTTCACAAAAATAAGTGAAGCTGTGATGTTCGGGGTCAGGAAACTTGCGTCCATTTCATACATGGCAGTCCGATCTCAGACCAATTTGCTAACGTATAAATTAAGCCTCACAATGTTAGCACTGCGTAGTTATCACCAAGCGCAGTTTGGCATGAGATGGCCTCAGAAGTTGATGCCCTCACTGACAATCATCAGCAGGTGTCAGTATAATATTTCATCTAACACTTTTCTGCAGCTGCTGTGATCAGATATTGCTCCAATCCTGGTCACTGAACCCCCTAGATGGCAAGATCAATAATGATCCTATTATTATCTAAGAGATTAGGAAATGGGAAGGAAAAATGCAGGGTGTAGATGGGGTTCCACTTCCTATGGAGGCTGAGGATCTAATTAATGACCCCAGGTGGGATCTTTTATTCTCTTAGGGTCCCGTTACAAATAGCGACGCTCCAGCGATTCCGACAATTATACGACCTGGTAAGAAACGCTGGTACGTCGCTACATGGTTGCTAGTAAGCTGTTAAACAGGCAGATCTACTCAACGATGCAGCAACGATCCGGCGATCCGTATAACGGCCTCGGCGGTCGTTGGGACCTTGTCACATAGCAGCTATTCTGACGACTCACGCCTGCGTCCCCGAGTTCTGAGTCGCCAACGAGGTCGCTCGTCGGCGTCAAACACAGTGATGCATGCTGGCCAGCAGGACACCAACGATCAAAAAATGGCCTAAGACATTCGAGCACGAATCCGGTCGCCGCTGTGTGTCACACATAGCGAGATCGCTGGCGAGGTTGCTGTTGTATCACAAAACCTGTGATGTTTCAGCGATCTCGCTATCGATCTCACTATGTGTGAAGTACCCCTTAGTTTCTTTTAACCCCTTAAGCCCCAAGGGTGGTTTGCACGTTCATGACCGGGCCAATTTTTACAATTCTGATCCCTTTATGAGGTATTAACTCTGAAACACTTCCATGGATCCCGGTGATTCTGACATTGTTTTCTCATGACATATTGTACTTCATGTTAGTGGTAAAATTTCATTCAAATAACTTGCGTTCATTTGTGAAAAAAATGGAAATTTGGCGAAAATTTTGAAAATGTCACAATTTTCCAACTTTGAATTTTTATGCCCTTAAATCACAGAGATACAGCACACAAAAAACTTGATAAGTAACATTTCCCACATGTTTACTTTACATCAGCACAATTTTGGAACCAATTTTTTTTTTGTTTGGAAGTTATAAGGGTTAAAAATTGACCAGCGCTTTCACATTTTTGCAACACCATTTTATTTTTACGGACCACATCACATTTGAAGCCACTTTGCCGGGTCTATATAATAGAAAATACCCAAAAGTGACACCATTCTAAAAACTGCACCCCTTAAGGTGCTCAAAACCACATTCAAGAAGTTTATTAACCCTTTAGGTGCTTCACAGGAATTTTTTGAATATTTAAAAAAAATGAACATTTAACTTTTTTTCACTAAAAAAGTACTTCAGGTTCAATTTTTTTTATTTTACCAAGGGTAACAGGAGAAAATGGACTGCAAAAGTTATTGTGCAATTTGTCCTGAGTACGCTGATACCTGATATGTGGGGGGAACCACTGTTTCGGCGCATGGCAGACCTCAGAAGGGAAGGAGCGCCGTTTGACTTTTTCAATGCAAAATTGGCTGTAATTCAGATCGGACGCCATGTCGCGTTTGGAGAGCCCCTGATGTACCTAAACAGTGGAAACCCCCCACAAGGGACCCCATTTTGGAAACTAGACCTCCCAAGGAACTTATCTAGATATGTGGTGAGAACTTTGAATCCACAAGGGCTTCACAGAAGTTTATAACGTACAGCAGTACAATTTAAAAATCATATTTGTTCCACAAAAATGATCTTTTCACCCCCAATTTTTATTTTCCCAAGGGTAACAGGACCCTAAAAGATATTGTGCAATTTGTCCTGAGTACGCTGATACCCCACATGTGGGGGTAAACCACTATTTGGGCGCATGGCAGAGCTCGGAAGGGAAGCAGCGCCATTTGACGTTTTTGGCTGGAATTGAGATCGGACACCATGTCGCGATTGGAAAACCCCTGATGTACCAAAACAGTGAAGACCCCCCACAAATGATACCATTTTGGAAACTAGACCCCCCAAGGAACTTATCTAGATATGTGGTGAGAACTTTGAACCCCCAAGGGCTTCACAGAAGTTTATAACATACAGCCGAACAATTAAAAAATCATATTTTTTCCACAAAAATAATCTTTTCACCCTCAATTCTTATTTTTCCAAGGGTAACAGGACCATAAAAGTTATTGTGCAATTTGTCCTTAGTACGCTGATACCCCACATGTGGGTGCATGGCAGAGCTTGGAAGGGAAGCAGTGCCATTTGACGTTTTTGGCTGGAATTGAGATCGGACACCATGTCGCGTTTGGAAAGCCCCTGATGTACCAAAACAGAGGAAACCCCCCACAAATGACACCATTTTGGAAACTAGACCCCCCCAAGAAACTTATCTAGATGTGTGGTGAGAAATTTGAACCCCCCAGTGCTTCACAGAAGTTTATAATGCCTTGGCGTGAAAATAAAAAAATCATATTTTTTCCACAAACATGATCTTTTAGTCACCAATTTTTTTATTTTCCCAAGAGTAACAGGAGAAATTGGACCCCAAAAGTAGTTGTCCAATTTGTCCTGAGTATGCTGATACCTCATATGTGGGAGAAAACTACTGTATGGGCACACATCGGGGCTCGGAAGGGAAGTAGTGACGTTTTGGAATGCAGACTTTGATGGAATGGTCTGCGGGTGTCATGTGCGTTTGGAGAGCCCCTGATGTACCTAAACTATTGAAACTCCCCACAAGTGACCCCATTTTGGAAACTAGACCCCCCACGGAACTTATCTAGATGTGTGATGAGCACTTTGTACCCCCAAGTGCTTCACAGAAGTTTATAACGCCTGGGCGTGAAAATAAAAAAATCATTTTTTTCCACAAAAATGATATTTTTGCCCCCAATTTTTTATTTTCCTAAGGGTAACAGGAGAAATTGGACCCCAAAACTTGTTTTGCAATTTGTCCTGAATAAAACACTGTTTGGGCGCATGGCAGAGCTTGGAAGGGAAGGAGCACCATTTGACTTTTTCAACACAGAATTGGCTGGAATTGAGATCCGACGCCATGTTGCATTTCGAGAGCACCTGATGTGCCCAAACAGTGGAAACCCCCAATTCTAACTCCAACCCTAACCCCAACAGACT
Organism: Dendrobates tinctorius; assembly: GCF_039654945.1. NCBI lineage: Eukaryota > Metazoa > Chordata > Amphibia > Anura > Dendrobatidae > Dendrobates > Dendrobates tinctorius. Next base: position 92,009,260 of record NW_027361696.1, on the reverse strand, counting down.
CCTAACCCTAATCTCAGCCCTAACCCTAGCCCTAACCCTAGCCCAAACCCTAGCCCTAGCCCTAACCCTAATGGGAAAATGGAAATAAATACATTTTCTTTTAATTTTATTATTTTTCCCTAACTAAGGGGGTGATAACGGGGGTTTGATTTACTATTTATGGCAGTTTTTATGTTTGGCAGCTGTCGCACGCTAAAAGACGCTTTTTATTGTAAAAATAGTTTTTGCATCACCACATATTGAGAGCTATAATTTTTCCATATTCTGGCCCAGGAGAGAATACACCTCAATGTAACAGGCTGAAATTAGAAGGTGGAGGGTGTCTATAGGATTGGTTAGAATTTGGATCTCACTAGAGATTTGAGGATGCTGACAATGATGCTCTCAGTCCAAGTATGGCAGCAGGCAGCCTAATAAGCAGGACTGCTGCACAGTGCACACACAAAAGTGTGGAAAAATGAAGGCTTGGTAACTGTGCAGAAAAGAGGAAGAAAAGTATTTTTGCTTTTAAAAAAGCAGTTTGCACAGCAGTGTGCAAATAGCAATGCAGCTATCAGGAAGCCTTACAAGGCAGCCTAATAACCAACAGAGCTGATGCACAAAAATAGAGCCTCCCCTGTCACTGCACACAAAGTGTTTTGTTGTAAGTGGAAATCGCTAACAGCAGAAGCAGTTTTTTTGGTTCTTCTTCCCTGCCTGACGCTCTCCCTACAGAATCAGCAGCAGCTTTCCCTATGCTAAGATCGGCATAAGTAAGATGGCGGTCGGCGTTCACGCCCTTTTATAGCCCCTGTGATGCCACACAAAGCCAGCCAATCACTTGCATGCCCTTCTCAAAGATGGTGGTGACCGATGCCCATGTCATCGCGTTGCCCACAGTGTGCGTCCTCCATCATTGGCTGAAAAAGGGCGCTGGGAGCATCTTTTAAAACGCGACTTTGGCGCTCTGGTCGCCGACCTCGTGGCCGACCTCACGCTATGGTCGGGTTTCGTTTCATGAAACCCGACTTCAGCGAAAGTCGGCGACTTTTCAATATGACCGACCTGTTTCGCTCAACTCTAGTGACATTAAAAATGCAAATTGTCCACAATAAAAAACAAAGTCCTCACACGGCTGAGTCATTGAAAAATGTAAAGTTTATGGCTCTCAGAAAAGCGTTGATGCACGAATGAAAAATCACTATTTCATCAGTACAAAAATAGCTTTATCTTCAATGGGCTAAAAACATGTATCTTGGTAACGGACTAGTTTTTACATCTCTCACTAAGCTAAGCTTGCACACTGAAGCCTGGTTTCATTAAGATTGACATTTCATCTGCCAGCCTTAATGAGGCACATGCAGAAAAAAGATGCTCCCAATGAATTAAGATTACATCATAATTGCTCAGTGGTATCAGTAGGGATTAACTAATTATTTAATTCCAATAACCATAGACCAAAAAATCCTGTTTAACGACTCCAAAATAAAACATGACTTTTAATTGTTAAACTAAAAATAAAAGTAACTAGTGAAAATCATAAGTTAAGATTCACATAAAAATTACACTCTGTTCCTTATTGGTTCTACATATAAATGTATCCTAAGCGGTCACATTGTTGCGCTAGTTGTTTCATATAATTGTAATATACATATGGATAGATCTATCTGTAGCCACATAGGTGACAGCTCCAAGTATATAACTAGCATAAAGCACAAGGACGGCTGTCTATTATCTAGGCATGAGTCCGTCTATTCTATTGTTTAATGTCTAATGACCACAGGAACATGTAGCTATAGAGAAAATGCCTTCCAATATGTTTCACCCTTACAGGCTTCATCAGGACAATGAAGCAAATGCAATCCAATATGGTCGAACAAACTATTTATATCCTCCCCATCTGACATCAGGCCGACCGCATCATTTTGATTCCCAATCTGAACTTCCACGATGCTGGACCAATGTGCATTTATCAGCGGGGGTCAGAGATATACAGCCATGTCACCTGTATGTTTACTTATATGTTTACTAAGTGGGCACTATTCCTTTAAATAATGGTTATACTTCGAGGGGGCTATCTTTTTAAATTATAGTTATATTAAGTGGGTGCTCTCTCTTCCAAAAATTACTAAGCAGGCACTATCTCTTTTCGTGATGCTTATTCTAGGTGGGCACTATTACTTTAAATGATTATATTAAGTAGAGTTGAGCGAAACGGGTCGAAAAAATTCAAAAGTCGCCGACTTTTGGCAAAGTCGGGTTTCATGAAACGAAACCCGACCCTAGGATGAGGTCGGCCACGAGGTCGGCGACTTACGCGCCAAAGTTGCGTTTCAAAAGTTTGTTTTGCGCTCTTTTTCAGCCAATCAGGATCCACGGACACTGTGGGCAACGTGATGACCTAGGCATGGGTCACCACCATCTTTCAGAAGGGCATGCAAGTGATTGGCTTGCTTTGGTGGGCGTCACAGGGGGTATAAAAGGGCGTGCACGCCGACCGCCATCTTACTTCTGCCGATCTTAGTATAGGGAGAGGTTGCTGCTGATTCTGTAGGGAGAGCGTTAGGCAGGGAAGAAGACAAAAAAACTGCTTCTGCTGCTAGCGATTTGGCCTGCACAACACACAAGTCACTGTGTGTGCAGTGCAAGGGGAGGCTATATAGTGGTGTATCAGTGGTGTTGGTTGTTGGGCTGCCTTCTAAGGCTTCCTGACACGCTGGCATTGCTGTTTACCCACTGCTCCGCAAACTGCTTTTTTAAAAGCAATCCAATCTCCCTTATCCTCTAGTCACTTTTGTCACAGCTGTGCCATCGAGCCTGTCACATAGCGCTCAGATATCAGTGGGCCTCACACAATCCACAAGTGTCCAGTGTCCAAAAGTGTGCGCAGAGATTCAAAATCTCCATTATCCTCTCGTCACTTTTGTCACAGGCAGCTGTGCCATCGAGCCTGTCACATAGCGCTCAGATATCAGTGGGCCTCACACAATCCACAAGTGTCCAGTGTCCAAAAGTGTGCGCAGAGATTCAAAATCTCCATTATCCTCTCGTCACTTTTGTCACAGGCAGCTGTGCCATCGAGCCTGTCACATAGCGCTCAGATATCAGTGGGCCTCACACAATCCACAAGTGTCCAGTGTCCAAAAGTGTGCGCAGAGATTCAAAATCTCCATTATCCTATCGTCACTTTTGTCACAGGCAGCTGTGCCATCGAGCCTGTCACATAGCTCTCAGATATCAGTGGGCCTCACACAATCCACAAGTGTCCAGTGTCCAAAAGTGTGCGCAGAGATTCAAAATCTCCATTATCCTCTCGTCACTTTTGTCACAGGCAGCTGTGCCATCGAGCCTGTCACATAGCGCTCAGATATCAGTGGGCCTCACACAATCCACAAGTGTCCAGTGTCCAAAAGTGTGCGCAGAGATTCAAAATCTCCATTATCCTCTCGTCACTTTTGTCACAGGCAGCTGTGCCATCGAGCCTGTCACATAGCGCTCAGATATCAGTGGGCCTCACACAATCCACAAGTGTCCAGTGTCCAAAAGTGTGCGCAGAGATTCAAAATCTCCCTTATCCTCTCGTCACTTTGGTCACAGCTGTGCCATCGAGCCTGTCACATAGCGCTCAGATATCAGTGGGCCTCACACAATCCAAAAGTGTCCACTGTCCACAAGTGTGTGCAGAAATTCTAAATCTCCCCTGTCCTATAGACACCTTGTACCTTGTTTTACATTACTATATAGTTTGTTGGATTTTGTCTACATTTCTACCAAAAATGAGGAAGGCTGGTGGAAGAGGCCATGGAATTGGGCGGGGGTTGGCAGCTGGTAATGATGGTGTTGGTGGTGGATCTGATGGTAGTGGCAAGAGCAAAATAGGACCGAATGCAGGAGGTGCTGACCCTGCGTCATCGTCTGGCTACATAAGGCCTCGAACGCTTAGTTTTCTAGGAGTTGGCAAACCGCTTTTAAAGCCAGAGCATCAGGAAAAAGTTTTGTCTTACATTGCTGACTCAGCCTCCAGCTCTATCGCCTCCTCTTCTTCAGTTGTAAAAAGTAAAAGCACTGAGTCGTCATTGGAGGCTCATGTTCATGAACCACACCTTTCCTTGTGTCCTTCACCCCAACCAAGATTGAAGGATGATGCAGGCCATACTACTGATTACTCCATGGAGCTGTTTTCACATACCATGCCTGGATTATCAAGTGAAATGGTGAATTACCCAGGCCAAGATGAATCTGACATGGAGTGCACTGATGCACAGCCGCTGATGGATGATTCTGCTGGTACATTCACTCAGAGCACTACATTGTCCTCGCAGTGTACAGAGCCAGATTCTGACCCTGATGAGACTCAGGTGCCCCTTCCCGCACACTATACCACCATACACGGTGACACAGAGGAAGGTGCACATGACATAGAAGAGGAGGTGATGGATGACCCAGTTGTTGACCCAGATTGGCATCCATTGGGGGAAGAGGGTGCTGCTTCCAATAGCTCAGATGAGGAGCATCCACAGCAGACATCGACATCGCAACAGCTGTTATCTGGCAGGCCCGGAGCACTCCAAAGACAGGTTCCAAACATCAAAAGAGTTGCTGGACAGCTTGTCCAGAGGGTCAAAAGATCACAGCATGCTAGGCCGCAAAATGTCTGCCAAAGTAGGAAGAGTGCAGTGTGGCACTTTTTTGAACAAAATCCTCATGATCAGGCCAAGGTTATCTGTAAGAAGTGCGCAAAGACCTTTAGCCGAGGGAAAAATCTGAAAAATTTGAATACCAGTTGCATGCTTAGACATTTAACCAGCATGCACTTGCAAGCGTGGATACAACACCAAACCTCAAGTGCCTCATGTGCAACTGATCACAACGAAGGTAGTCAGCAACGCTACATTGTTTCCCCCACTGTAAGCCCACCGGTTAGCACAGCAGCAAATGTTGAGGTGTCGTTGCAAGACCACAGCAGTCAGGGAATCCCACTGTTATATCAACGAAATACTGATTCTAGGCCATCAGAAAGAACACCAACTCCATCACCATCATCAACCCTCTCTCAGTCCGCCCTGTCCACCGCTACTTCCACCATATGCAGCTCTCAAGTCCAGCTCACCCTCCCAGACACTATGAGTAGGTCAAGAAAGTACTCTCTCATCCGCGTACACTGGGTTTGAACGCCCACATTGCCAAACTAATCTAGTTTGAGATGATGCCCTTTCGGTTGGTGGAAAGCACAGCTTTCCGCGAACTCATGGCCTATGCAGTACCACGCTATGACCTACCCAGTCGCCACTTCTTCTCTCGCAAAGCCATCCCAGCCCTCCACCATCATGTGAAAGACCGCATTGTCCATGCACTCAAGCAGTCAGTGAGCGGAAAGGTGCACCTCACAACTGATGCATGGTCCAGTCGGCATGGCCAGGGCCGTTACGTGTCCATCACTGCGCACTGGGTTAATGTGGTGGATGCAGGGTCCACAGGGGACAGCGGTGGTGGGACAGTGCTGCCTAGCCCACGGTATAGGAAACAGTTGGCTGTAGGCGTTCCACCCTCCTCCTCCTCCTCCTCCTCCTCCAGAAGCGAAAGCTCGTCCACAGAGCGCAGTCGTACGAGCACTCCATCTGCAGCTGCCACTGTTGCACACGATGTGTCCCCCTATCGAGCAGCTAGTGGAAAGCATCAGCAGGCTGTGTTGCAGATGATGTGTTTGGGTGACAGACACACCGCCGAGGTGCTGGCCGAGTACTTGAAGCGACAAACTGAGTCATGGCTGGGCAGTGTACATCTTGAGGCAGGCAAGGTAGTTAGTGATAACGGCCGTAATTTTGTGGCAGCCATAGCCCTTTCAAAACTCAGCCACATACCTTGCTTGGCTCACACCTTGAACCTGGTGGTGCAGTGCTTCCTCAAAAATTATCCGGAGTTAACAGCCCTGCTCCAGAAGGTGCGAAGACTGTGCGCGCACATCCGCCGGTCGCCTGTACACTCCGTTCGTATGCAGAAGCTGCAGCGATTGCTCCACCTTCCCAACCACCGCCTCATTATCGACATTGCAACAAGGTGGAACTCCACCCTGCACATGGTGGAGCGGCTGTGCGAGCAGAGGCAGGCCATAATGCATTTGTGGGAGGATACACGGCCAGGCACTTTGAGAGCAGACATGGAGTTGACAGGCGTGCAGTGGTCGAAGCTGAAAGACCTTTGTAAAGTCCTTCAGTGTTTTGAGGAATGCACACGGCTGGTAAGCGCAGACGACGCCATCCTAAGCATGAGCATCCCACTTATGCGTCTGCTCATGCAAACTTTGACGCACCTTAAGGAGCAGGCGTCTGCAGCCAATGTTGATGAGGAGGAAGAGGAGGAGGGAATCCTTGATGACATTCAGCCATTGTCTGCTCAGGGACCTCTCCTGGACGAGGTGGAGGAAGAAGAGGAGGAGGAGGAGGAGGATGGGGATGATTACTTAGGGGAGGAGGATGCATCTCATGGGGCAAGTGAAAATGTTGGCGTGGCAAGGTCTGGTACAGGGTTTGTGCGTGACTGGAGGGATGTGGATTTGCCAGAAAGTGCTCCTCCACCCAGCACTCGCAGTGCATCATTGACACCGGGAACATTGGCCCACATGTCAGATTATGCCTTGCGGATCCTAAAAAGGGACCCCCGCATTGCCAAAATGATGAACGATGACGACTACTGGTTGGCCAGCATCCTGGATCCACGCTATAAAGGCAAATTACAAAACATCATGCCACAGGAGAACCTTGACCTAATATTGGCTAATAAACAAGCAACTCTGGTAAATCGGTTGCTTGAGGCATTCCCAGCACACAGCAGTGGTGATGGTTCTCACACGAGCCGTACGGGCCGGGGGCAGCTTGGCAGAGGTGTTCGTGGTGCACACAGCAGAAGTGGCGTTGGAGACAGGGGTTTCATGACAATGTTGTGGACTGATTTTTCAAATACCGCTCACACAACTGGTAATACTGCATCGATGGAAAGTGACAGGAGACAGCAGTTGTCAACTATGTTTACAAACTACTTTTCCTCCCATATCGATGTTCTCCCACACAGGTCATTCCCCTTTGACTATTGGGCCGCTAAACTGGACACCTGGCCTGAATTGGCCCAATATGCCTTACAGGAGCTCGCTTGCCCAGCTGCAAGTGTGCTATCGGAAAGAGTCTTCAGTGCAGCTGGATCAATCCTGACAGAAAAAAGGACCCGTCTGTCAACCCAAAATGTGGATGATCTAACCTTCATTAAAATGAACCACACATGGGTTTCCAAGGATTTTGTCCCACCTTCCCCTGATGACACATAGGGTGACAGATAAATGGCTTGCTTTGGTCCACCTCTTCCTGGTACTTCACTTATTTCGCCTTTTGCATCAGCTGAATGTCCAACATCAACATATGCCACTTTCTAAAACTCCCTAACTGTGCTGCCTCCCCCCCCATGGCCGGGGTCAACACCTAGCGCACGACACAGTGCGAGTGCCGTTGCCCTGGACAGGTGGGTAGGCCGACTCTTGGGCGCGGGCACTGGCACAGGGTCCCTCATAGTGCAATCAAGTGTCTCTGACGGTGGTGGTGCACACCCGCCGTCAGACACACTGCTGTACTATGAGGGGCCCAGTGCCAGTACCGACGCCCACGAGTGGGCCCCCCTTGCTTGGGCAGGGCCCCAGCATTTGCAATCTTTACCTCTCCCTGCTCCTCCGCTGTGTAATCTGGGCCGTCAAATCCATACTGGGCCTAACACCGTCTGAGCCTGCCTCCTGAGACATATATTTTGAATGTGTACGCTATCCATACATGTTATCCAGGGATACGGTACCCTTTCTAACCTTTGTGCAATCACGTGCAATCCATACTGGGCCTAACACCGTCTGAGCCTGCCTCATGCTGTATAGACATATATTTTGAATGTGTACGCTATCCATACATGTTATCCAGGGATACGGTACCCTTTCTAACCTTTGTGCAATCACGTGCAATCCATACTGGGCCTAACACCGTCTGAGCCTGCCTCCTGAGACATATATTTTGAATGTGTACGCTATCCATACATGTTATCCAGGGATACGGTACCCTTTCTAACCTTTGTGCAATCACGTGCAATCCATACTGGGCCTAACACCGTCTGAGCCTGCCTCATGCTGTATAGACATATATTTTGAATGTGCACGCTATCCATACATGTTATCCAGGGATACGGTACCCTTTCTAACCTTTGTGCAATCACGTGCAATCCATACTGGGCCTAACACCATCTGAGCCTGCCTCATGCTGTATAGACATATATTTTGAATGTGTACGCTATCCATACATGTTATCCAGGGATATGTTACCCTTTCTAACCTTTGTGCAATCACGTGCAATCCATACTGGGCCTAACACCGTCTGAGCCTGCCTCCTGAGACATATATTTTGAATGTGTACGCTATCCATACATGTTATCCAGGGATATGGTACCCTTTCTAACCTTTGTGCAATCACGTGCAATCCATACTGGGCGTGAGAACGGCTGGCGAGCTGTTAAGCAAGCTACAGCACCTGTCCAGACAAGTACAGGGATTCCCTAGCGAGGAGACTTATTTGATTGTTTTCAATGTTGGGACAGCAATTTTTGGGGAGCACTATACTCTGGAGAATGATAGATGGGGCCCACCATACACTGGAACATTCCAAAGGTGGACATCAGACACTGGAGCAGCATTTACAGGGCCCATTATACACTAGAGCATTAGAAATGGGGCCCATTATGTTTGGAGCATTATTTGGGCCCATAAGACAGTGGAGCTTCATCCATGGGGACCAACATATACTGTAGCATTATGTGGAGCTCATCATATACTGTTTCAAACATTATATGGGACCAATGATTCTGTATGGAGAAATAGATGGGCCTCGTCATGAGATGTAAAAAGTGAGGTATTTTTCATTGTACTATACCGCTATTTATCTGCCGTATCGGAGCATGATGAGTTGTGGTATGTGTTAAAGGGGCGCTCTTTCGCCCAGGGCACATGAAAACCTGCAGCCAGCCCTCCCCCCCACAACTTTAGCCAAATAACCCCCATTTTTTAGTGCGTAACTTGTATTATGAAGTTAATTATGGTTGACAAGCTTAAGTAAGAAGAATTGATGCTTTTGGCATTCAAATGGGCACTGTAGGTGTGTTTCCTGTCCTCCTCTCACTGCCGACTTTTATTCCCCATTGACTTACATTGGGTTTCGTGTTTCGGGACGACCCCGACTTTTCCCTATAATCGGACGATCTTGCTCGACCCGACTTTTGGAAAAGTCGGGTTTCACGAAACGAAACGCGACCCTAAAAAACCAAAAGTCGCTCAACTCTAATATTAAGTGCTATCTCTTTAAATGATCCTTCAGATTTATCCAATATTCTAGTATTTTATACTCTTTTTATAGGTATTGTGGCCATTTTTAAGAAGCTCAATGTATAAGACCTGCACCATTTTTGAGACCTTTGACATCTCTTCACATTACATATGCATCATGGACATTTCGAAAGAGTCCAGAGTATAAGACCAACACAATTTTCTTGAAGATTTGTTTGAGTGACATTTCATCCACTGTACAAGTGTTACGGCCATCTTAAGCCCACAGTTTGGAGCAGACTCCATTTTCTTGGAGACCATTATGATTTTGCTTCCTTTACACTAAATATGTGATCACATGGCAACCTGCTCTGTATTGGCTGCATACAACAGATCATGCTGATAGGCTAGTAAACATATATGTATATGTCTGACCTCACCTCAAGATTCTGGAATATCAGATTGGTTGTAGATTGGGAATTAAAATAATGAGGTCAGTCTGATGTCAGATGGGGGAGGTAATTGTTCCGCTATATTGGTTTGCATTTGCCTCTTTACCCTGGTGAAGCCTGAAAGAGTGAAACATATTGGGTAGGAAAAAAGGAGATTGATGGCACTCCAGGAATAAAGAAAAAAATATATATTTTATTGTGGAAAATTAAGCCATATTAAAATCAAGTTGCCTTACACATTTTGAGTGCCTGGTGTGCACTCTTAGTCATAGGATACATAAAACTAGTACAGCCACAATTATATACACATAAATTAACCAATGAAAAACACACAATTATGAAAAACACATGTGCAATAGGACAAAGTGGAAAGCACCTGAAGAGCAAATTAATGGGTTAAATCGCATGTAGAACAGACCAATGGATGTATAGCAGTAAATTCATGAACAAAAATAAATAAGTCGCATGTATAACAACTCAATGAAAATACAATGAATCATTTTTAAAGTTCATACCCAGGGGGAATCTGATATTGAGTTTCAGAATCCAAAAAAAAAAAAACTTCTCGCATGAAAAGCATTTTCTTGTTTGACACCTCCATGTGCAGGATTTAACACTTTTTCAGAAGCAAAAAATCTGCAAAATGTAAACAGCAGATATACAATACTTTTTGAGAAGCTGACAGCTCAATATGGTGTATGGAGAAATGGCAATGTCCGTATATGTATTTACGGAGTGTCTCACCCATACACGCTGACTCTGTGTAGATGTGACGGTAATAAGAACACCAGATATACGATACTGTTTGAGAATCGGACAGCTCAATACGGTGTATAGAGAAATGGAAATGTCCATATATGTATTTATGGAGTCTCACAGACACACGCTGACTCTGTGTAGATGTGACCGCAATAAGAACAGCAGATATCCGATACTGTTTGAGAATCGGACACATCTATACGGTGTATGTATGGAAAAATGTTAATCTCCGTGTATTTTTTTACAGAGTCACACACATATAGCATGTATTTGTCCGTGATACCAGCCGGTACACAGTAGTGTGTGAGGAGCGTACACCTCTATACAGTGTGTGAAAAAATTTACGCTCAGTATCTACTGTGCAGAAAAAAAGGAATAAAAGGATTTTTGCTTTTAAAAAAGCAGTCTGCATAGCAGTGTGCAAACAGCAATGCAGCTATCAGGGAGCCCATAAGGCAGCCTAATCACCAACAGAGCTGCTGCACAAAAAAGTGTGAAAACATGAAGGATTGATAACTGTGCAGAAAAAAGGAATAAAAATATTTTTGCTTTTAAAAAAGCACTCTGCACAGCAGTGTGCAAACAGCAATGCAGCTATCAGGGAGTCTTATAAGGCAGCCTAATAGCCAACAGAGCTGCTGCACACAAATATATCCTCCCCTGTCACTGCACACTATACTGTTGTGTTGTACAGTGAAAATCGCTATCAGCAGAAGCACTTGTTTTTTTTTCCTGCCTAAACACTCTCCCTATTGAGAACGAGCAGCAGCAACCTCTCCCTATGCCAAGATCGGCAGAAGTAAGATGGCGGTCAGCGGTCATGGCCTTTTATAGGCACTGTGATGCCACACAAAGCCAGCCAATCACTTGAATGCCCTTCTCTAACATAGTGGGGGCCGCTGCCTATGTAATCACGTTGTCCACAGTGTGCGTCCTTGATGATTGGCTGAGAAAAGGCACTGGAAGCATTGTGGGTAACGCGACTTTGGTGCTCAAGTCTGCGACCTCATGGCCGACCTCACGCTATGGTTGGGTTTCGATCGGCGAAACCCGACTTTAGCCAAAGTCGGCGGATTCTGAATTTGGCCAACCCATTTCGCTCAACTCTAATAATACACTGTTAGATTACTTAATGGATAAGTTACAAAAGTTATGCTTTAGTTTGGTTTGGAATATTTCAGTTAATCTATAGTTGAGGCAAGTCTTTAAGACTTTGGAGTGCTCTTCTGCTTTTCACTACATATAAACGGTAGTTTTAACTAAAACATCTATTGGTAGATGATCGAGGAACTAATCCCATGGTTTGCAACTAGATCATTTACACCTCTTCAGTGCATCAGTCGAACGGTTGCAGGTTCTGATCAGGGGGTGGATCATATTTCATGTAACGTTGTGATCCAGACCAGTGATCTGTTGTCATCTGGAGTGAAATGCTGAAAAATCCTAATGAAACTTAGAGCAAATATATTCGAGGTGAATTGAATTTAACTCTAATTTGATAAAAATCTGCAAGTGCCAAAATGCTATTTTTTTGGTAATTTGCTTCCGAGTGAGTTAGCCAAATGGCGCCTGTTGGTTATCGAAAGGTAAAAAAAAATAAAAAATCCATACTCACCTTTCCAATCACCTTTCCATCCCCTTCGCTTCTCACTGTCATCTGTCCAATCCTCATAGCATCTTCTGGTCTCTGTTGCACACGCTGATATCTCTGGACCTCTCACACTGAACACGTACTTTTAATTCTGATGAGGGACTAGAAGTGCACATACGCATGCAAGGTCATGGCCTACAACATGACATCATGAAATTTTGTATGCTTAAGCATAATCTTCCCAGACCTCAACAGAGGCAGAAATGCCAGGTCATTGTGGGAGCCCAGGGAATATCACTATGAGTAAGATGAGGAGCGGACCGGTAACGATGAGCAGTGAGTATAAGGATTTTTTTTTATTTTTACATATTACATTTAGCATTGCTCTGGTGTCTAGACAGACCCCACAGCATATTAAGGTACACAAAATTTGCAGAGAATAATTTTCAAATTTTCCAGGATAAAAATAAATTGACTTTTGCCTGATCCACTAATTTCTTCAACTGATACATTTTTGCATCTCTTTTGCCATTAGCTGTGATCTGGTTGAGTTGCATAATATCCTTTACCCAATTTTTTATTGCCCACTGCTTAGTTTAATAGTCACATTGTGCTGCTTTATATTTCCTATGTCCATATTTTAAAAATACCTACTGTGAAGAATATTGGAGATATAATTTAATGTCAATCATTTGTGTCATATTTGGCATGGGATTATAAACCCCCCTTCCTTTGTGCAGCTGTAACAGAACACCTGGTGGGGGGTCCAACCTTCTATGCTTCAGAGAAAAAATTCACACACCCCTAGCTAGCTAGGATGCAAGCTGTATACCATGTGGTCTAACTGCTTTGTTCAGTCAGCTATAATTTAATAAGGAAAATATGGACTTATAGCACATCCTAGCCACACACCGTTTACATTTTCAAGATCTCTGGAACGAGCCGAATGACTTCCAGGGTCTCGATCCAATCTAGCACACCAGGGTGGGGAGAAATGTAGAATGTTAGTTGGAGGCATGTAGCCAAGCCGTGTTTGCTCTCCGAGAATAATAGAGGACCGTCCAGATCCGATGGCCCCCGTACCGACGCCCTAGGACCTGCTGTTGGGATGTTATGATCTTTCATAGGTTTTGGGAGATGTAGTTATAAACCTCCAGGGAAGGGGATAAGGACCCTCCTGAGATGGAAAAGAGTGTGACCAACAAAGGGGATAAAGGCTTGGGTAAGACGATGTGCTCTCTCTCTGGTTTGCTGATGGAACTAGGGACCAGCTGATGGCCCATGCCCCCTGCGGCCCAGCGCACCCATGATCGAACATCAAACCGGTAATGGACTGGATTCATCTGCTAATATCTTTTGTACTTCACCTGTATTTGCAAATCTGACCATTGTATATGTATAACCATTGTGAATATAGTGTATTGTCTAGTGTGCCATTAAGGTGTTTAAATATGTATAATTTAACCCTGGACTACTCTTTTATTTCAATCAACAAATCTACACATCCGTATTCTTGGCTAACTTTCCATGCTATCGGGGCTGGTTTCTGGCCCGATATAATCCTGTTAAAGGACTGGATTTATATCTATTGAGGAACTGGTGCCAGTCTCCTACTGGGCTGACCAGGTGCTGTTTCACTGGTGCTAAAGAAAGGGGCATCTCAGCCTGTCAGGGTTGTGGGCGAGTCTGGTGCCACACCAGCGACTGTGTAAGCCATATCCTCTCAGTCCCTGAGTCTCCCTGGGCCTGTGTGAACAAGGGGTATCTGAGCAAAACTGTACCAAACTGACCTTACATGTCCCCAGTGGGTGCAGAATGTCATTCTGGTGCAAGTGGGGAGACAGAACTACGTGATTCTTCAGATGTAATAGTGACGTCAGGTGGGGTGGCGAGGTGTGGGTTCTTCACACATACCAATGAATTTATAATGAATACATTTTTGAAATCACATTTATAAAGAAAACAGAATATTAGTTTTAATAAATTAAGTCGAAAATGAAAGCAACACAGCTATGAACAAGCGTCTGATTTTCCAAGTGCTTTAACTGTAGTGGTTTTGTAGGAAGGAGGACCCCCACAGAGTGTCCGGGTCGGAACCAAGGGGACTGCCAACTGAGTTCCTAAGGAAACAGTACCCGGGGAACAGAGTAGGAGAGTGGACTGTTGAGAGTGACAGGACAGCAAGGGGAGGGGCGAGTATAAAAGGGACAGGGAGCGCGCAGGGGAGTCAGTTGGTGATACGTCAGACACGGAGCAGGAGACGGAGGGGGCGTGAGAGAAGGGGAAGGACACTGACAGTTGAGAGAAGAGACCAGCAGCAGAGGGTAGATACGCAGTGGCCCTCAGGAAAGAGGCGCCGAGCTAATTGACTGAGGATTGCCTCTTCACCCCAATCCCGGGTTACGAACTGTCCCCGGCCATCCTCGGCCGTTACCGCTGAGCTTGAGCCCTCCGCAGCCTGTCTGCTCCCTCTCCCGGCTGCTGCCATCCCCCTTCAGCCCGCAGTTGCGGCCTGCCCGCTGCCACCCGCGGATGCTGCCATTTCACTTCAGCCCGTGGTTGCGGCCTGTCTTTCACCGCTCACAGCCACCTTCACCCCGCTGCAGTCGGCAGCTGGGGCCTGTTCCTCGTCAACAGAGACACTCTGCACACAGCCCCAGGCTGTGTGCATGGCCAGTAAAACGCCACTCTTGAGCACTGTGACACAACCCTGCTTGGGGACAGGAGTCCCAATGAACTTGCTAACAAGCGCAACCCCGCTGTTACAACAGGGGGTTACTTCATCTCAAGACTCCATCAGGGCCTGTTGTGCCCCAACTCCTCCTGGGCGCTGGAACGCCCGAAGACTACTCCAAATCTTCAGCAGCTGGGCCCAGCGGCTGCGACGCCAAGGCAGCCTCATCAAAGACGCCAAAGCAGCCTTATCAAAGATGCCAAAGAAGCTTCATCAGCAACGCAGCTTCCACAGAGACACCGAGGGACGTCAGGACGGATAAGTGACATTATAGAGTATAAGGACCTGTAGACGGCCATACCGTGGCCCCATAGTAACCGGCCTCGGCCGGGTTAGTCGCGTTCTTTTCAAATAGTGTTTGGTTATACTGAGTCCCTGCGAGAACAATTGTTGTTATCCCTTTTTGGTTGCTTAGTATAGCCCTAGTGGCTTTAAATTCTAAAAGTTTGCTTTTCAAAGTTAAACCAGTCTCGCGTCTCGTCACTGCATCCTGCGAACCTGCTGTTACCTACAGTTTAACAATGGATTTTTCTGGCAGACATCCCATGAATGATATTTTTCTCAATCCATTGCTAGTCCTCCACCCTCTTGCAATTTTTCCCAACCCTCCTTAATTGGCATATCAAGCAAATAACCCATCTCTGTGGGGGATGATATGCAGTGTACAATGCCAATGTCTCACTGTTTGTACCAGCTAAAGCAGTGCACTGGGATGCTAAATCTGCTGCCAAGTACTTTGATCTGAAAATACTTAAATACCATTGCTTTGGTATACACGTTCTATGAGGAAGGGACATCATGAGTCACACATAAGCCAATGATACTGAGACTCAATATAATGTTAAAACCAGCGTGAAGGCAATAGCTCCAACACAGAAAATACAAATCTTTGAACTCAGAGAAGTTATGCTAAACTCACTGGATTAGTTTTGTATTTCTTCAACTTTAAGTGAACCAATCAGTGACTTACATTTTAAAAAAAGCTTTGTTTGTCAAAAAACTCTAGATCACAGAATTTTTTTTGTAAAGAAGTAGAATTAACATGAATCAACAAACATCTCCATCTTTTATTAGAATTCATAAATGAGGAAAAAAGCCACCTGTGCACCCATCAAAATTTAGGATAGGAGACAAACCAGTTCTGTTCATGTGTTGGGATACACATGGTTTCTGTAATTATAGCTTAAGAGATGTCCACATTGGGTTTAGCCTTTACTTTCATGACTGAATGAAGCTTTGAATAACAGAAAACTGACGACCCATCAAAAACTAGTCTGAACAGTGCATACCAAAAAACAACTTGCATATCAAAATGAGGAAATGGTTGCACTCAATTGCATTAAGGCATGTCAATGTGAAATACATGAAGTGTGAATAGTGTAATGAAATTTAGGAAAAACACATGAGATGCATTTCCTCATTTTGATATGTAAGCTTTTCTTTGTATGCACCTAATCAGACTAGTTCTTGATGTGCAGTCAGTTTTCTGCTATTTGTATGTTAGCTTTCTGACTGACCACTCCGCCTTTCACCAAGCTGTGGTTTTAATTACGTCCAATCACATTTGGTTCTGACCTTCCTATAAAAATAGGCTTGATCAAGTTATTAGCCAGAGGTAAGTGTTCAGACTAGGCAGTTAGGTCAGGGACCCATTCGATGAGATTACCTTGACATTGGTGAATGGGCTCACATTTTTTGGCCAAATTTTGTGCTAAGCATCTGTTGTGTTTTTCCTAAATTTCAAAAGCCATTACGCTATTCACACTTCATGTATTTCACACTGACATGCCTTAATGCAATTGAGTGCAACCATTTCCTCATTTTGATATGATTGAGGCTTTGGCCCCGTCACACACAGCGAGATCGCTAGCGAGATCGCTGATTTTGTGATGCATCAGCGATCTCGCCAGCGACATCGTTGTGTGTGACACACATCAGTGACCGCCCCCGCTGGGTATCGCTGATTGTGCAGGATCGTCCTGGGCCATTTTTTAATCATTGGTCTCCCGCTGGCCAACACTCATCGCTGCGTGTGGCAGCGGGAGAGCACTGATCAGCGACGCTGCACGCTGGTATCTAAGGTAAACAGTGGGTTTCTAAGAGCCGCGTGGCTCTTAGAAACCCGCTGTTTACCTTAGATACCAGCTTGCTCACTTGTCCTGATCGCTGGAGGGGCTGTCTATGTGACAGCTCACCAGCGATCAGCCTAATGATGTCCCAGTGATCCCATCCACGTCGGATCGTTGGTGGGATCGCTGGGACATCGTTATGTGTAACGGGGCATTTTGAGTACAATAAAATGGAGGTCAACGTATGCAACTTTGGTCTCTGCTTTCGCTTCTGTTCAACCGCCCACAGGTTATGCTCATTATCTCTCACTCCCTTGAATAGTTAATGGACATTAAATAATATATGGAGCCAAAACAGTTTGTACATTGTTTACATCCAACCACTACCAGATCACATAACAGCTGATCAATAGGGCTGATGGGCCTCTGACCTACACCAGTCTGATAATGATGACCTATCCTGCATATGGTTTATCAATATGTTACTTCTAAAAAAAATCTTTACGAAACAGGATGGGGCAAAAAGTAGACTGAGTAAGTTCCACTTTAGAGATGCTAAGCAAAAAGAGGAAAAAAGTGGCAAAATACTAAAAATAACTTCATAATCTTAACTCCTTTACCCCCTAAGGCTGTTTGAATATTAATGACTAGGCCAATTTTTACAATTCTGACCACTGTCACTTTGAGTTAATACCTCTGGAATGCTTCATCGGATCCCACTGATTCTGAGACTGTTTTTTCGTGACCTATTGTACTTCATGATAGTGATAACATTTGTTCGATATAGCTTTTTGTGAAAAAATGGAAAACTTTGAATATTTTACAATTTTCAAACTTTTATTTTTATACCCTTAAATTAGAAAGTTATGTTGCACAAAATAGTTAATAAATAACATTTCCCACATGTCTACATCATTTTTTGTGTTAGGAAGTTATAAGGGTTAAAACGTGGCAAGCAAATTCTCATTTTTCCAACAAAATTTGCAAAACCATTTTTTAGGGACCACATCACAATTGAAGTGACTTTGAGAGGTCAATATGACTCTCCTTCTGCACTTGTGTGTCCCTTGTCTTGCACATGTTTATTGTACTTGTCTTTATTTCCCCTTTTTACATGTAAAGCGCCATGGAATAAATGGCGCTATATAAATGTATAATAATAATAATAATGCTGAGCCGTGAAAATAAAAAAAATAACATTTTCAACACAAAAACTATTTCTAGCCCCAAATTTTGCATTTTCACAAGGGTAACAGGAGAAATTACACCATGCAATTTGTTGGACAATTTCTCCTGAATATGCCGATACCCCAATGTGGGGGTAAACTACTGTTTGGACTCACGGCGGGGCTCAGAAAAGGAGTGACATTTTGGCAGGTAGACTTTGATGGAATAGTCTGCCGGTGTCATGTTTAGTTTGGAGAGGCCCTGATTTGCCTAAACAGTGAAAATCCCACACAAGTGACTCCATTTTGGAAGCTAAATACCTCAAGGAATGTATCTAGATGTGTAGTGAGCACCTTGAACCCCCCAGCTACTTCACAAAAGTTGAGAACGTAGAGCCTTGAAAATAAAAAAATCAAATTTTTCCTATAACAATTTTATTTTAGCCTTTTTTTTCATTTTCACAAGAATAGCAAGAGAAAATGGACCCAATTTTTTGTGCAATTTCTTCTGAGTATGCCAAATCCCTAATATGTGGTCTAAACGACTTTTAACGCACAGTGCAAAGCTAAAAAGGGAAGAACGCCATGTTGGAGTTCACTTTTTGCTGGACTGTTTGAAGCGTGCCATACCCTGAAGTGCCAGAACAGCAGAATCCCCCATAAGAGATCCCATTTTACAAATTACATCTTTCAATGAATTCACCTACAAGTACAGTGATCACATTGACACCAAAGGTGGGTAAGAGAATTTTATACCATTGGGCAATGAAGAAAAAAAATACATTTTTACAACTAATATTTTTTTAGCCCCAGATTTTACATCTTCACACAGGTAAATGGATAAAAATGGCCCCAAATTTGACCAACAAATTCTGCTGAATGTAGAAATATGCGGCCGTACAGTACTGTTTAGCCATATGGCAAGACTCAAGAAGGATGGAGTGCTACTGACAAATAGTCCTCCGTCCCTCCTGAGGCTCACCATATGGCTAAGCAGTATTGTTATAAAGGAGGCATCTTGGAGCGTAGAATTTTCTATAATAGTGTGAGGACTCCATATACAGAGCCACTAAGTGCTAGAAGAGCATAGTCACCCCTCAAGTGACCCCATTTTAGAAACTATACCCCTTTGGGAATTTATCTAAGGCTATGTGCACACGGTGTGGATTCTGCTGCGTTTCCGCAGCAGTTTTGGCCCTGCGGAAACGCAGCAGTTCCGCAGACCAAGTACAGTACAATGAAACCCTATGGGTTTTCATAAACGCTGTGCTGACGGTGCAGTTTTTTCCACGCGGTTTTGCTGCGGTTTACAAACCGCAGCATGTCAAATGTTTGGGCGGTTTCCACAGTGGTTTCACACCTTTAACATAGTAGAGGTGTGAAACCACAGGGCAAAAACAGCAGACCAAACCGCAGGTCACTTTACCTGCAGTTTTACCTGCGGTTCCACGTGGAAAAAAACGCAGGTGAATCTGCAACGTGTGCACATAGCCATAGGTTAAGTGACGATTTTGACTCTATGGGTGTTTTCCAGAAACAAGCAGCAGAGGATGTTGTAGTGACCAGTAAGTTGTGCCCAGCTCATGCACCTGCAAATTAAGTAGGCTGTCATCGCTACAGGAATGCCAAACATGTATGTAGGCGCGAAATATGTATTAGGCACACTACGGCTCAGAAGGGAGGGGGGGACATTTGGATATGGGATAATTTGCTGAATTTTTCTTGTGGGGGTGAGGACCATTTTGATTTTCCAAAGCCTTTGTGCTACCAGTAACATTGAAAGCCCCTATTTTTCCATTAACAGATAATAGATCTGAACGGGGATTTGCTTTTTTTTGTGTATTGAGATGATGCTTTTATTGTGGACATTTTACATAACAATTGGGATCACATTTATCCGGCGCTCTACGCTGAGCACTTACATCCATCTAAATCTCCAAGAGACGTGATTCATTCAGATGCAACCCCAGAAGGATCCATTCACTATAATGAGAGAGCGGAGTTACTCTGGACTCTGTTTGGCCCCTGTTCAGCTGTGTCCTTTTTTTCCAGAGGTCCACAAAACTGTGTTGGAGGACACTTTTATGCACCCCTAATAAAAAGACGGAACTCGCCGGATCACAGGTCCTACGGCATTCAAAGTGCTTCCATCCGCCTCATTATTGGGAATCTTCCACCCGGGATTCCGTCTGAATCATCTATTTTAGAGATTAACACGGAACCCCCGTGTAAGCACTCAGCGTAGAGTGCAGCCTTACTGTAATCTTTGGGAGGCAGAATGAAAAAATCAACAGTAGATTTTATTTATTTTATTTATTTTTTGCGCCATTCCTCATGCAGTATAAGCAATTAGATTACCGTATATACTCGTGTATAAGCCTAGATTTTCAGCCCATTTTTGGGGGCTGAAAGTCCCCCTCTCGGCTAATAGGCGAGTCATATATCGGGGGTGGGCGGGGGAGGGGGAGCGGGAGTGTCAGAGACCATACTCACCCCTCCTGGCACATCTCTGCAGCCCCTGCTTCTTCAGTGGTCATCTTCTTCCTGCTTTCAGCGGTCACGTGGTACCGCTTATTAAACTCATGAATACGCGCATATTCATGAGTGGAATGAGCGGTACCACGTGACCGCTGAACGCAGGAAGACGACTGCTGGAGAAGCAGGGGCTGCAGAGAAGACCATGCGCCAGGAGGGGGTGAGTATGACGGGGCAGAGCAATATTTATCTGTCCCCGTTCCAAGCCGTTTACAGCTGTGTCTCCGGGTCCTCCTGCTGTGACTTCAGCAGAGGGCGCGATGACGTAGTCAGTGCATGCCCTCTGATGAACGTCACTGCAGAGACCCGGGAGACACAGCGGTGGATGGCGATGGAACGGGGACCGGTAAATATCGCCAGTGCCAAGGGCTCAGGACACCGGCACCTGGCCCCCAGCGATGGAGAGGTGAGTATGTCATTTTTTTTTAAGTGCAGCAGCAGCGGCAGCAGTAAATTAGGGGTACTTATGGAGCATCTTATGGTGCAGCATATGGGGGGTATTTATGGAGCATCTTATGGGGCAGCATTAACACTTGTGCAGCAGCATATGGGAGGTATTTATGGAGCATCTTACGGGGCAGCATTAACCCTTGTGCAGCAGCAAATGGGGGGCATTTATGGAGAAACATATGGGGCAGCATTAATCCTTGTGCAGTAGCATATGGGGGTTTTTATCTACGGAGCATCTTCTTGGACCACCATTAACCATTAATTGACAAGAGTCAATAAGTTTTCCCAGTTTTTTGTGGCAAAATTAGGGGGGTCAGCTTATACGCGGGTCTGCTTATACATGAGTATATACGGCACTTTATTCTTTGAGTCTGTGTGACTACAGTGATTCCAGGTTTATATTTTTTATGTTTGACTGCTGTCACACACTAAAGGAAGCTTTTTTTCAAAAACAAATGTTTGCATCTCCATATTTTGAGATCTATATTTTTTCCGTATTTCAGCCAACAGTCATGTGAGAGCTTATTTTTTGTGGGACAAGTTGACATTTTTATTGGTTCCATTTTGAGGATCATGACATTTTTTGATTGCTTTCTTTTCTAATTTTTGGGAGGCAGAATAAAGAAAAACAACAATTTGTCTCTCTTACCGAGATCTGAATCTGAGCATGAGCCGCCTCCAGCGGCCATTTTCCTGGAGGCCACCACATCGCAGCACTGGATCAGCGGGGGCCTCTGAGCTTTCACGAAATGCTGCTGGAGCTCTGCCGCCCCACAGAGCACCACCACCATCGTCACCCCACAAAGGAGCACCACCACCGCCACCCCACAGAGGAGCATCACAGAGCAGCACCACCGTTGCCACCCCACAGAGTAGCAACATAGAGCACCACCACTGCTGCCAACCCACAGAGGAGCACCACAGAGCACCATCACCACTGCCACCCCACAGAGGAGCACCACAGAGCACCACCACCATTGCCACCCCACAGAATAGCACCACAGAGCACCAACACTGCCACCACCACCCCACAGAGGAGCACCACCACCACACCTGTTGTAAAATGCTGGCGGAGCCCCGCCACACCACAGAGCACCACCATCGCCACACAACAGAGCACCACCGCCACACCAGCCTGGGATGGGATTTCCTGGAGGCCACCGTGTCAGCCTGGACCACTGAACAATGCCTGTGACCTCTCCTCCACCTGGGCTGATCCACCCGATAAGCTGAATTCGGACTTTAAGATGGACCCCCATTTGACACATTATATTTTTTTCTCTATTTTCCTTCAGAAAATTTGGGGTGCGTACGAAAAATATGGTAAATAAAAAAGAACCTTGACATGATTGGTGCCTATGAACTTGTAATGACGTGGAGAATCATAATTGCAGGTCAGTTTTAGCATTTGGTGAACATGGTAAAAAAAGCCAAAAAAAAAGCTTATGGAATTGAACTTTTTTTTGCAATTTCATCGCACTTGGAATTTTTTTCCCATTTTTGAGTACACAATATTGTAAAACCAATGGAGTTTTTCAAACAGCTTGTTCCACAAAAAACAATCCCTCACATGGCCATATTAATGGAAAAAAAAAAAAGTTGTGGCTTTGAGAAGAAGCGGAGCAAAAACAGAAAATCAAAAATAACAAAGGGCAGGGTCTTGAAGGTATTAAATCCATCATACGTTTTCAGAAATATTGGCTTTTATTCAGTTCAAAAGTTTATGGTCTTTCCTAGGGGGTGGGGCTCATAGGGTAATTATGCAGGGAAGTCTAAAGATACGCCTCAGAGAATCCTCTGAATCACGCCCCCAGAGAACCTTGTGACCAACACCCCCTTGGTAAAGATCATAAAAAGTAGATCTATATAAAAAAAAGTCTCTTAGGGTATGTGCACACGCTGCGGATTCTGCTGTGGTTCCGTAGCGTTTTTGGCCCTGTGGAACCGCAGCAGTTCCGCAGACATTGTACACTAACATGTTATCCAATGTGGTTTCCAAACCGCAGTGCCCAAGCTGCGTTTTTTTCTGCGCTGTTTTGTTGGGGTTTATAATCCGCAGCATGTCAATTCTTTCTGCGGATTCCGTAGCAGTTTGGCATCTGTTCAATTGTCCAGGTGTCAAACCGCAGTGGAAAACCGCAGGAAAATTCAAAGATAAACCACAGGTCACTTTACCTGCGGTTTTACCTGCGGATCCGCGCGGAAAAAGACAGAATAATCCGCAGCGTGTGCACTTAGCCTTACTCTTGAACTGTATTGGAGATTAAAAAAATGGAAAATGCAGAGGAATAACAGGAATAAAATAAGAGCAAAAATTTTCACTTTGGCCAAGTGAGAGCACTTCTTTACATCTTCATTTTTAGTTGAAACTAGATAAAAAAAATTAACTTTTTTAATTTGATATACATAAGTTAGGTCTATAGAAATGAATGACAATGACATTTAAAGGAAAATGTTAAATGTTCCACAGCAGATCACAACTAAATACAGAGACAAAGGGATTTACTTATTTTAAAAGGGTTTTTTTTTTGTAATCCTCTGCTTTTTTTTCTATCCATTCTCATTAGTCTTCAGAATAGGAGGCAAACTGTGGGGTTTGCTTGGAAAGAACATATTTAGATTCCTTGTCTCCATGGAAACCAATGGCAGATTCCAAAAGTGGCATTAGAAGACTGTCACCTTTATAGAAACTGGATCAGCACAGAGAAAACTGCTATATAAAGGGATTGTGATGGAGAGGGGAACATGAGTCGTCCTTCTCTCTGTTTATATACAAAAAATCAAGGCAAGCCAATATAATGCATCCTCCAAAAACCCTCAAATGCTGGAATTTGGACTTGTTCAAAAATTTGGCTTTATGAGGGTTAAATACCGTACATGATGACAAAGCCAATAGCCAATGATGACAATAGCGCCAGAAAAGTCAGAGGGAAGCGTCATGCAGAGGTCGATACTTTTCCATTAGTTGGTATATTTGTTTTATTTCATTATATTTTGGCTCATACATGAAATATACTGTAAACTGTTCCTAATGAAAAGTGTCATCTTCCTCACAATAGTCTTTGGATCTAGTTGTCTAGTTCACATGCTGAATTCATCTTTTTCCACCAGTCTCAAAGAGAATGAGTGAAGCAGCATCAAGCATGCAGATTACTGTACTACCCAGTTAGGAAAGTGCCTTATTCTGCCAATTGATGGGGTCCTATTGGTCAGACCACCTCTGATCTAGAGTTTATCACCTATTCTTTGGAGAATTGATAACTTCTTGTGACCGGAATACTCCATTACTATGCATGTACAGTTGTCTAAGGGCCCCGTCACACACAGCGAGATTGCTAGCGAGATCGCTGATTTTGTGACGCATCAGCGATCTCTCCAGCGATATCGCTGTGTGTGATATCCATCAGTGACCGGCCCCCCCGCCGGGTAACGCTGATCGTGCAGGATCGTCCTGGGCCATTTTTTGATCGCTGGTCTCCCGCTGGCCAGCATGCTTCGCTGCGTGTGGCAGCAGGAGACCAATGATCAGCGACACTGCATGCTGGTATCTAGGGTAAACAGCGGGTAGCTAAGAGCCGCGTGGCTCTTGGATGCCCGCTGTTTACCCTAGATACCAGCTTGCTCGCTGGTCCTGATCACTGGTGAGTCTGTCTATGTGACAGGTCACCAGCGATCAGCCTAGCTATGTCCCAGCGATCCCATCCATGTCGGATCGTTGGTGGGATCGCTGGGACATCGTTGTGTGTAACGGGGTCTTTAGGAATCACAGATTTACAAAAAATTTTTAGTGAGTGTAATCTTGTGGTCTATTTACATGGATCAGATTGTGGCTTTAAATGATTGCCGATTGGTAAACCTTCACTCATCGTCTGTCATTAAATATCTATTTACACAGGAAGGCTGCAGAAAAATTATGTACACTCAGCTATCTGTAGTAGATCACACTGTGAACAAAGGTGGCTATTGTTCTAGGCAGTGCAATACTGAAATATACAGAAGCCTTCTGACCAAAAGAGCTTACACTTTACAGGAGAGAGAGAGATAACCCCACTGACCACAAGATCTTACACTGTACAGGAGAGAGAGAGGACCCCACTGACCATAAGAGCTTACACTCTACAGGAATGAGAGGACCACACTGACCAGAAGAGATTACACTCTACAGGAGAGAGGACCCCACTGACCATAAGAGCTTCCACTCTACAGGAATGAGAGAAGACCCTATTGACCATAAGAGGTAATACTCTACATGAGAGGACCACACTGACCAGAAGAGATTACACTCTACAGGAGAGAGGACCCCACTGACCATAAGAGCTTACACTGTACAGGAATGAGAGAAGACCCTATTGACCATAAGAGGTAATACTCTACAGGAGAGGACCACACTGACCAGAAGAGATTACACTCTACAGGAGAGAGGACCCCACTGACCATAAGAGCTTACACAATACAGGAGAGAGAGCACCCCACTGACCATAAGAGCTTACACTCTACAGAAGAGAGAGTACCCCACTGACCATAAAAGCTTACATTCTACAGGAGAGAGAGGACCCCACTGACCATAAAAGCTTACATTCTACAGGAGAGAGAGGACCCCACTGACCATAAGGCTATGTGCACACGCGGATTCTGCTGTGGTTCCACAGTGTTTTTGGCCCTGAGGAACTGCAGCAATTCTGCAGACATGGTACAGTGCGATGTTACCCTATGGGTTTTAAAAAACGCTGTTCTCACGCTGCTGTTTTTTACACGCGGTTTTGCTGCGGTTTATAAACCGCAGCATGTCAATTGTTTCTGTGGATTCCGCTGCGGTTTCACACCTTTAACATAGTAGGGGTGTGAAACCGCAGGGGAAAACCGCAGACCAAACCGCAGGAAAACTGCAGGTCACTTTACCTGCGGTTCCGTGTGGAAAACCCCGCAGGTGAATCCGCAGCGTGTGCACATAGCCTAAGAGCTTACACTCTACAGGAGAGAGAGAAGACCCTATTGAACATAAGATCTTACACTCTACAGGAGAGATAAGACCCCACTGACCAGAAAAGCTTATACTCTGCAGGAGAGAGAGGACCACACCGAACATAAGAGCTTACACTGTACAGTAGAGAGAGAGGACCTCACTGACCATAAGAGCTTACACACTACAGGAGAGAGAGCACTCTGCTGACCATAAGCACTTACCTTCTACAGGAGAGAGATTATCTCATTGAATATAAGAGCTTACACTCTACATGAGAGAGAGGACCACACTGACCATAAGAGCTTACACTCTACAGGAGAGAGAGGACCCACTGATCATAAGAGCTTATACTCTACAAGGGAGAAAGAGGACGCCGTTGACCAAAAAAGTTTACACTCTACAGGAAAGAGAGGACACCGATGACCATAAGAGCTTGCACTGTATAGGAGAGAGAGGACCCTTCTGACCGTAAGAGCTAACACTCTACCGTAGAGAGAGGATCCCCCTGGCAATAAGAACTTACACTCTACAGGAGAGAGAGAGGACCCTGCTGACCATAAGAGCTTATACTGTACAGGAGAGAGGACCCCGCTGACTGTTAGAGCTTATACTCTACAGGAGAGCGTGAGGACCCCACTCACCATAAGAGCTTACAGTTTACAGGAGAGGGGGGAACCCACTGACCATTGGAGTTTACTTTGTACAGGAAAGAGAGAGAGGACCCCGCTGACTGTAAAAGCTTACACACTATAGGAAACTTACCCTGTGACTTTGGAAATGGAAAGGGACTCTGCAAACTGTTCTCCACTGGGAACCGCTGATTTGTCATGTCCCGGGTAGTGACCACAACTGTGCAATGTATGATTATCCGGTAGATGTCATAGCTGCAAAGTATTATGGGAAGGCCTGCATGGCAATGCAAAATGACATTTGCCTGTTTTCTGATGCTTCAGCAGTGTAGGAAATGTTACCGGGCAAGGGTTTTTTGGTGAACTGCGATTTGAATATAATTGTTGTGAGTTCATTTTCCCCTTCAATACTGAGGCCCGAGGAACTCCCTCTTCTGGTAAAGAAAGGTAGTGAGCCTGATTATCAAACACCTGAGGCTGATGATGATGACTGGCTGAGTGGAGTTACTGACTGGATATAAGGCTGCCGACGCCCTTCTGCCCTGCGGGTGATTTCTCTGTGGGATCCTTGGAGACCAGTCTGAATTCCTGCTCCTCTAAAGCTAAGTTTGCTGCTCGGCTTTTTGCATTTGCGCTTTGACTTTGTTTGCTTTGTTTTTCTGGATTTCTGCCATTCCCTGCTGGGGTGTGCTGAATTCCTTTAGCTCTGGCTTCTGAAAATACCTGAGTGCTGATTTAGTTTTTGAAGCCTAGCTGCTTCAGGGTCTTTTTCATATCAGCTTGTTGGCTTATGTCTTTGATAGGGTTTTGGCAGATTGCAGACAGCAGCCTTCCTGTCCTTTCCTATCTAGGTAGTTTTGGCCCCGGCTTTGCTCAGTCTATCTTTCTGTCTGTGTTAGTGTTTTCATCTTGCTTCACCGTCATTATATGTTGGGGGCTGCCTATTGCTTTGGGGTCTGCTCTGGGGCAGTTTAGATTTCCCCTTTCTTTCTTTAGGCCTATTTATTTCTCCGGCTGTGTTCGAGGGGTCTAGGGCATCGTAGGAACCCTCCACGGCTACTGCTAGTTGTGTTGATAGGTTCAGGGGTCTGCAATCTGATAGTTGCCAACTTCTCTGGTTTTCTGGACTTAGCTTGTATTTGTTTTTGCCTCCTACGGTGACTCAATCATAACAGAATCACCCGCCATACCGCAGATCCTAGGGTACTCAATAGCAGGAAAGAATTGTAAAAAAAAAAAAAAAAAAAAAAGTGTGTATATTCTTTCCTCTATATCTCTGAGGCCGTAGGGGGAATTTTTTTTTCTCTCAATGGAGATAAAGCAATTGTCTGATCGTGTGGAGCAGCTCGCTGCGGAAGTGCAGGGAATTTCCGCCTTCCTTGCTCATTCACATGCTGCTGAACCAAAGATTCCTACACCTGATGTATTTTTTGGGGATCGGTCTAAATTTTTGAATTTCAAAAATAATTGTAAATTATTTTTTGCCTTGAAGCCTAACTCGTCAGGGAGCTCCGCGCAGCAGGTTAAAATTGTCATCTCTTTGCTGCGTGGCGATCCCCAGGATTGGGCGTTTTCTTTGAAATCAGATGATCCTATTCTGACTAATTTGAACGCATTTTTTCAGGCCTTGGGGTTGTTGTATGACGAACCTAATGCCATTGATCAGGCTGAAAAGACCCTGCTGGCATTGAACCAGGGTCGTGATTCTGCAGAATTGTACTGTCAAAAATTCCGAAAGTGGGCAGTACTTACTACCTGGAATGATAATGCCTTGGCTGCTCTCTTTCGGAAGGGGTTGTCAGAAGCCGTAAAAGATACTATGGTGGGATTTCCTGTTCCCTCTGGTCTTGACGATTCTATGTCATTAGCCATTCAGGTTGATCGGCGTTTGCGCGAACGCAAAGCTGCACGAGAGCTGTTGCCACCTGTTGAACAAATGTCTGAACCTATGCAATGTGATAGAGTTTTTTCCAGAGAGCAGCGTCAGGAGTTCAGAAGGCATAATAAGTTGTGTTTTTTCTGTGGAGATGCCTCGCATATTATTTCTGTCTGTCCTAAACGAGAGAAACGCTTTGCACACACGTTTTCTGTTGGGGGTGTTCAACCTAAGTTTCTTCTGGCTATTACTCTGATCTGCTCCCTGTCCACATTTTCCGCCAAGGCTTTTGTGGATTCGGGAGCAGCCCTAAACCTAATGGACTTGGATTTTGCTAAACATTGTGGATTTCCGATGACACCTCTGCAGACGCCTATCCCTTTGAGGGGGATTGATGCTACTCCTTTGGCTAAAAATAAACCTCAGTTTTGGACCCAGGTGGTAATGCGGGTCGCCCCAGACCATCAAGAAAATTGCAGATTTTTGGTGTTGCATAATCTGCATGATACTATTGTTCTGGGGTTTCCCTGGTTACAAATTCATAATCCAGTTTTGGATTGGAAATCTGTGTCTGTGGTGAGTTGGGGTTGTCGGTGTGCCTTTAGTGAGGCTCCGGTGTTTTCCACATCTCCTCAGTTGCATGATGTTCCTGATTATTTGGCAGACTTTTATGATGTATTTAGTGAGAATGAGTCTGCGTCTCTGCCTCCTCATAGGAGTTATGACTGTGCAATTGAACTGAGCCCGGGGTGTAAATTTCCCAAGGGTCGGCTCTTCAATTTATCTGTACCCGAGCACGAGGCTATGCGATCCTATATTAAGGAGGCGTTGGAGAAGGGTCATATTAGACCATCCTCGTCACCCTTAGGTGCCGGGTTTTTTTGTAGCCAAAAAGGATGGATCATTAAGACCTTGTATTGATTATCGTGCCCTCAACAAAATTACTGTTAAATATCAGTATCCGTTACCCCTGATTTCTGATCTATTCTCCAGAGTTAAAGGTGCTTGCTGGTTTACCAAGCTTGACCTCAGGGGGCGTATAATCTTATTCGCATTAAGCATGGGGATGAATGGAAGACGGCGTTTAATACTCCGGAGGGACATTTTGAGTACCTGGTGATGCCTTTTGGGCTCACTAATGCCCCTTCTGTCTTCCAGTGCTTCATGAACGATATTTTCCGAGACTTTGTGGATAAATTTTTGATTATCTATCTGGATGATATTTTGATCTTCTCCAAGGATTGGGATTCTCATGTGGAACATATTCGGACTGTGTTCCGGATCTTGAGGGAGAATTCCCTGTATGTCAAAGGATCTAAATGCCTTTTTGGAGTACAGAGGATTTCTTTTTTGGGATTTATTTTGTCCCCGTCAACTATTGAAATGGACCCGGCCAAGGTACAGGCCATTTACGATTGGGTTCAGCCCACTTCTTTGAAGGCCCTCCAGAAGTTTTTGGGTTTTGCTAATTTTTATCGGAAATTTATAGCAAAATTTTCTAGTATTGCCAAGCCATTGACTGATTTGACTAAGAAGGGTGCTGATGTGTTAAATTGGTCTCTGGAGGCTGTTTCTTCCTTTCAGGAGCTTAAGCGAAGATTCATCTCCGCCCCTGTTTTGCGGCAACCTGATGTCTCACTTCCATTCCAGGTAGAGGTGGATGCTTCTGAGATTGGTGCAGGAGCTGTTTTGTCCCAAAAGGATCCTGTAACATCTAAAATGAATCCCTGTGCTTTCTTTTCCCAAAAGTTCTCTCCATCTGAATGTAACTATGATGTGGGGAATAGGGAACTGTTGGCCATGAAATGGGCATTTGAGGAGTGGAGACATTGGTTGGAGGGAGCTAAGCATCAAGTCGTGGTCCTCACTGACCACAAGAATTTGATTTACCTAGAGTCGGCTAAGCGCTTGAACCCTAGACAGGCTAGGTGGGCCTTGTTTTTTACACGTTTTGATTTTGTGGTTTCTTTTCTTCCTGGAACGAAGAATGTCAAGGCAGACACCCTCTCTAGGAGCTTCTTTGCTGATTCTCCTGTGGTGACCAAGCCTGCTACCATTTTAGGCGAAGGGGTAGTTCTTTCTGCCATCTCGCCCGATTTGAGACGTGCTCTGGAAGAGTTCCAGGAGGACAAACCTGAGCGTTGTCCCAGTGGAAAGTTGTATGTTCCTGACCAGTGGAAGAAGAGAGTGATGTCTGAAGTTCATTGCTCTGCTTTGGCTGGTCATCCAGGTATTTTTGGTACTAGAGATCTGGTGAGTCGGTTTTTTTGGTGGCCCTCCTTGTCTCGTGATGTCAGGAATTTTGTGCAGTCCTGTGGGACGTGCTCCCGGTCTAAATCGTGTTCTCGCTCTAGTGGGTTGTTGATGCCTTTGCCTGTCCCCAAGAGGCCAAGGACCCATATTTCAATGGATTTCATCTCTGATATGCCTGTCTCTCAAAGGATGACTGTTATTTGGGTGATTTGTGATAGGTTCTCTAAGATGGTTCATCTTGTACCACTCCCTAAGTTGCCATCTTCCTCTGAGTTAGTGCCCCTGTTTTTACAACAGGTGGTTCGTTTGCACGGGATTCCTGAGAACATTGTATCTGACAGAGGAGTCCAGTTTGTGTCTAGATTTTGGAGAACTTTCTGTTCCAGGCTGGGAATTCAGTTGTCCTTCTCCTCTGCTTTTCACCCTCAGACCAATGGGCAGACAGAGAGAACAAACCAGACCTTGGAGTCATATTTGAGATGTTTTATTTCTGCTGATCAGGATGATTGGGTTTCATTTTTGCCCTTGGCCGAATTTGATTTAAATAATAGAGCTAGTTCTGCCACTTTGATGTCACCTTTTTTTTGTAACTTTGGGTTTCATCCTCGATTTTCTTCAGGGCAGGTGGAGCCTTCTGCCTGCCCAGGTGTTGACACTGTGGTGGAGAGAATGCACCAGATCTGGGACCAAGTGGTGGATAAGTTATCTTTCTCCCAGGAAAAGGCCCAGCGGTTTTCCAACCAACATAGGACCATTGGTCCCCAGTTTAAGGTTGGTGATATGGTGTGGTTATCATCAAAAAATATTGCTATGTAGGTGGCTTCTCCTAAGTTTAAGCCTAGATTTATTGGACCTTACAAGATTGTGGAGATTATTAATCCGGTCTCTTTTCGTTTGGCTCTTCCTGTCACATTTAAAATCCATAATGTGTTCCATAAATCTTTGTTGAAGAGGTTTGTTGAACCTGTTGTTCCGGGGGTGGCACCTCCAGACCCTGTATTGGTTGAAGGTAACATGGAATATGAGGTAGAGAAAGTACTGGATTCCCGTCTGGCTAGACGGAGACTCCAGTATTTGGTTAAGTGGAAGGGTTATGGTCAGGAGGATAATTCCTGGGTCTCTGCCTCTGATATTCATGCCAAAAGATTGGTGCGTGCCTTTCATTGGGCTCACCCTGATCGCCCTGGTGGCGTGGTTGAGGGTTCGGTGACCCCTCCTCAAGGGGAAGGTACTGTTGTGAGTTCATTTTCCCCTTCAATACTGAGGCCCAAGGAACTCCCTCTTCTGGTAAAGAAAGGTAGTGAGCCTGATTATCAAACACCTGAGGCTGATGATGATGACTGGCTGAGTGGAGTTACTGACTGGATATAAGGCTGCCGACGCCCTTCTGCCCTGCGGGTGATTTCTCTGTGGGATCCTTGGAGACCAGTCCGAATTCCTGCTCCTCTAAAGCTAAGTTTGCTGCTCGGCTTTTTGCATTTGCGCTTTGACTTTGTTTGCTTTGTTTTTCTGGATTTCTGCCATTCCCTGCTGGGGTGTGCTGAATTCCTTTAGCTCTGGCTTCTGAAAATACCTGAGTGCTGATTTAGTTTTTGAAGCCTAGCTGCTTCAGGGTCTTTTTCATATCAGCTTGTTGGCTTATGTCTTTGATAGGGTTTTGGCAGATTGCAGACAGCAGCCTTCCTGTCCTTTCCTATCTAGGTAGTTTTGGCCCCGGCTTTGCTCAGTCTATCTTTCTGTCTGTGTTAGTGTTTTCATCTTGCTTCACCGTCATTATATATTGGGGGCTGCCTATTGCTTTGGGGTCTGCTCTGGGGCAGTTTAGATTTCCCCTTTCTTTCTTTAGGCCTATTTATTTCTCCGGCTGTGTTCGAGGGGTCTAGGGCATCGTAGGAACCCCCCACGGCTACTGCTAGTTGTGTTGATAGGTTCAGGGGTCTGCAATCTGATAGTTGCCAACTTCTCTGGTTTTCTGGACTTAGCTTGTATTTCTGTTTTTGCCTCCTACGGTGACTCAATCATAACAATAATGTTCTAATTCTCGTTAAACCTTGGACTTCAGGAAATTCAATTTGAACTAGCTTGGCCCGTGCAAAATTTTCGCACATTGATCGTCGAGGACGCAGGCAATTTCAGAAAAAGCAAGCTGGTCAAATTTAAATGTATTTCATGAGCTAATGAGCACAGACAGATATTTATATACGTAGATTGGTAATACAATAAATTGTTTTGATAAGTATAGGCCAAAAAATTTTTCCATTTGAGGTGCCACCTGCAGGTCATTGTGTATTTCTGCAGGTTTATGAAAATGAATTTTTAAACTATATTTAGGGATAAAATCGTGGATGTGTGTTTTGTTTGGCTTGTTTTACCTTGCTGAAGGGAGCAAGTTTACCTTTCAAATGGTGCATCATGTGTGTCTGTGGGGCGAAGTAATCAGCGAAAAAGCAGTGCATGTTTACATATGTGTTGGTAGTGTGCTTTGGGGTACTGTGGTGCCACCAGCAGGTCATTTTTCCTTACTGCAGGTTTATGAAAATTAATGTTTAAACTGTATTTTGTGATCAAATCGTGGATGTGTGGTTTGTTTGACTATTTTCTTGCTAAAGGGGGCAAGTTTACCTTTCAAATGGTGTATCATTCGTGTGTGTAGGTGCCATATGAATGGGGATACAAAGGAATCACCAAAAAACAGTGTTAGAAATAATAGAATAGATTGAATCCTCAGTTGGTCGATCCGCTCATCTCTAGCAAATTATGCTAGCATTCTGTAAAATAACGATAAACTATAACCCAAAAGAAATACTATAGTGGGGCTCCCAACCTATCACACCATGCCTGTTGTACTTCTTGATGTTTGGGGCCCTGTTGTTTGTTATTATCCAGATTTCTGAAGGAGTTAGTGGTTTTACTCCAATTTGACATTGACATAGAATCCATAGTACACATTCTCAAGAGCAAATCTGACGTCCAACATCCCCCCTACGGAATTATGCAGCTGAAGAAAATGTAAGGCTCTGAAGTGGTAGCTTTCCCAAAGTTTAAGAAAATTCTTTTTAGTCTTGCTAGTACATTATATGCTTCCTACAAATGACGACTCCACTGCCCATGTGTATGTGATGCCTACTATTTATGTAGCGTAAATGCACACACACAATTGTCAAGCAGTGCTATATATAAAGTGTATTAAAGGACACATTCTACAAATAGCATCAAATGATCAGCAATTTATGTGCTGCTATGTTCTGGTAATTAGCCCAATTTACTTTTATTCCTGGAGTTTACTACATGCAATAAGACTTTTGTAATAATCCAGAAAAAAAGGTAATTGTATCTATTTGCATGCATCTGTAACAGTTCCGTATTGTTGGAAGATTCAAAACCTTTTTTGATTCGTATTTGATTTTATTTCAGATCATTTACTTTTCTACAGAACAGAGTTTTAGACAATAGCAAAACAGCCGCACTAAATAATCAGTTAGGCGCTGATGGGTGATTATGCACTGTATGCTCAGTTTGGAAGGCAGGGAAAAAGGGCATTCTGCGGACAGGTGCACATGACAATTTTCACATATGAGTGAAATCAAATCTGAGGTTTTCATGGATAACACTTGTACTTGTGAAATGTGTGTCGGCTAACCAGTGTGGTATAAATGTGTATACCTGCATGTCCATCAGTTTAATACTCTACCTTTTTTAAATAGATTTGATACTTTACTGTAATCTTGTTGTTTGGTCACAAGATGTCGCTGTTGCCTAAGAATTACTGAAAGACTTTAAAAAGATGCAACACTGAATTTCAGAGGTAGAGCTACAATCTGAAATGATGTGAAACACAGGAAGAAGAAATGCAGCCATCTTAAGGGCATTCTGCAGATATTGAGATCAGGGAGGGGAATCCAATGACATCTTCTAGTAGAAGCATTCCAACAAGAAAGACCAGAGCAGCGGCAGAGTGGAGCTGATCGTGTCCGTGTCCAGTACCTGTCCACATGTGAGGAGATTTCTGCTAGAAACGCTGCTAAGAGATGGAAAAGGCTAGGCACCTAGTGTGAGATGTGTTGAACGCCGCTAAGGAGTTAAGTCACAATTATCAACAGTACCGTTCACCTGCTGGAGGATCCCCACATCCATCCATATACATCAATTTTTTGTCCAAAGCAGACCCAGTTTGGTACGAAAAAACTAAGGTGGGGAAGCCTGAAGATGCAGCACTGGCCTCCGCCGGCATCCCATCATCCATCGGACTTCAAGTGTGTAAAGGACAGCGGAGTCATGATAAGTTGAATCTGATAAAAAGACAGTTGAGTTAAAATAACCCTTACACTGTTAAGTTGTTTAACCCCTTTGTTGGCTCCCTGTGAGGAGAACCCCTTTCATGTTAAGTAAACCACACCCTTGTTAAGTAAACCACACCCTTGTTAAGCCATGCTCTGCCCCTCTGTAGTACTGCATCCTTTTACCTGTTTTACATTGGTGTAATCAGCAGGATGCAGCCCTTGGACACAGATGATGCAGACCAGTCCCCTATGAGTACCCCCAGGTTCAGCTTGCCGTTGGGGGCTATGCTTAGTAATCTCCCAAAGTTTATGGGGGGCCACATGATGTTGTGGGACTGGACTGAAAGGGTTAAGAGCATGCTGCAGATGCACCCCATGGCCCCTGAGCTGCAAGCAGAGATAGCGTTAATTACCCCAGATGATGAGGCCCAGTATTCCGTTGTGTTTCGCCCTCCACATGAGATGGATATGCTGCATAAGTTGGTGCAGATCCTAGAAGAGATGCATGGGGACTACACTGATGTTGGGGAGCTGCGTATGAGTTTGTTTGGCCGCCTTCAGCAAGAAAGGGAGACGGTGGTGCAGTATATCAATGTGTTACAGGAGGTGCGTTGTGCACCTTCCTAAGAGGGAAAATATGAGGACCATGGGAGTGGAACTCCCTGATAGGATCTTGAGAGACCAGTTTGTGTCGGTTCTTAGGGATGCGCTGCTTAAGCAGGCTTTGCGAGAACGCTTGCGCACTAGCCCACGTTTGACCTTCTTAGAAGTGGGGGCAGAGGCGTACGTGTGAGAGCAGGAGCAGGGGGTGGCGGTCCTGGCGGGATGGTCCGGAGCAATGAAGTACCTACCCCACTCGCAGCAGAGCCGGAGTGGGCCACGAATTAAAGCAGGAAATCCGAGAAATTAGGGCAGAAATATGGAGCATAAAATAAGTCCTTGCTGCTACCTTGCAATCCAATTCCATAACTCGGATACCTTACAGCAAGAGATAAGAGAAATTAGAGGAGAAATACGGAGCGTAAGAAAAATTCCAGCAGCAACCTCAGAATCTAATCCTATATCCTGGGATGAAGAACGATTGCAGAGAGGGTATGATTTTCTCTACGGACAGCGATACAGACCGAAGTGCCCACCAGACAAGCTCAAAAGTGAGTGATGGACTTGTGGAAAAATGGGACACATATCAAGGAGTTGCCCTACACGAGGCAGCCATCAATGAAGATTTGCCTAATCCACCAACAGTCATGCCAACTGGCTTGTGAGGCAGATAGCTGTCGGGTGCCACTCCAGGGTGGTGTCTGGCTGTGGCTGCTGATCCCACTCGGGGACAAGTCACTTGGATAGATAGAAGATACAGACAGGCAGGCAGGTAGACACGACAGGCGCGGCTTAGACACTGGGCAAGCAGGCGTGGCTTGGAGACACTGGGCAAGCAGGCGTAGCTTGGAGACACTGGGCAAGCAGACGTGGCTTGGAGACACAGGGCAAGCAGACACAGCTTGGAGACACAGGGCAAGCAGGCATGGCTTGGAGACACAGGGCAAGCAGGCACGGCTTGGAGACACAGGGCAAGCAGGCACGGCTTGGAGACACAGGGCAAGCGGGCACGGCTTGGAGACAAAGGACAGGTGGGCACGGATTTAGACACAGGACAGGTGGGCATGGCTTGAGACACAGGACAGGTGGGCACGGCTTGAGACACAGGACAGGTGGGCACGGCTTGAGACACAGGACAAGCAGGCACGGCTTGAGACACAGGACAGGCGGGCACAGCTCGAGACTCAGGGCAGGTAGGTGTGGTGTGCGAAGGAACAGGTAGGGTCCTGTTCACACAGCAGGAGCGGGTACTGGCTGGAAGGAATGGAATATGGAGGAACAGGTAGGGTCCTGTTCAAATAGGAGGTGCAGGTACAGGTAAGGATAGGAGAGTGGAATATGACAAAAGCAGGAGTGCGGAGTAGGCAGAGCCGCAGGAGTGTGGAGTAGGCAGAGCCGCAGGAGTGCTGAGTAGGCGGAGCCATAGGATGGTGGAGTAGGCGGAGCTAGCAAGAGTGCAAGGTAGGCGGAGCTTGCAAGAGTACAAGGTAGGCGCAGCTTGCAAGAGTGCAAGGTAGGCAGAGCTTGCAAGAGTGCAAGGTACAGACAGGGAGGACACAGGCAAAGTCACAGCAGGGAAAGGAACCGCAGACAAGGAGACTGACAGACAGAGGTAAGACAAAGTTCAGACAGAGACACAGTACAAGACAAGGTACAGGGACCGAAGGATACAGGGACCAGGATATTCTGGCTCCTAGAGAGCGAGCAAAGTACCAGGCAAGTAGTCAGACAAAGATAGGACAAGACAGAGACCAGGATATTCGCCTCCTGGCGGGTAACCAGAGTGTACAAGACAAAGCTAGGAGTAACCCTCTCAGAGACAGGACAGGGCCTGGCTTCCTTAGCAGCAAGGAGCTAACTGAGTTTGAGACATTGCACAGGCAAGGGTTAGTGGGTGTGGCGGAACTAAATAGTTAAGGGCTCTAGATGATTGGTCAGGGACAGATTACACAGGTGCACCCTGACTGCATAAGAACCAGAGAGTTCTGGCGCCGCCCCCCTATACACACATAGCTTGGAAGCATACAGGAGAGCAGAGGTACAGAGCATGGAGCACAGGGCTGGCAACAGACAGAATTCACTGCCTTACTTGAAGCAATAAGTAAGCTGGTGTGCGGGGGATGGGAGGCCATGCAGTGACGCCAGCAGGGTTGTTACACTCTCATTGCAGAGTGACCATAGAGAATGGACGGAGACCTGGAAGGAATGGAAAGGTGAGCAGAGGAGAGCCTCACCCAGAGCAAGGTGGAGCAAGGGCGCTGGATGCCGAGACATGAGGGAGAAGGTGTTGTCTGCCTGCAGCAGGATGTCTGCGCTACTCAGGAGCATGGAAGTGAATTGGGTGGAGCCGGTGTGCGCCAAGGAAGTTGAAGATGACAGCAGCCCCAGTGAAGCGGCAGAAGTAGGGCTAAAACCTAGTGGGTAGTCAGATGACTTAGTGGAGGAGGACATTGAATGCCATGGAGGAGAGCCATACTGTATGTCGAAATTCTGCATGAGGTATCTGAAGTTCTGAGTACTCCTGACAAGAAAATTCAAGAGGTACCTCAAAGTACTCAGTGTGTCCACGCTGGTGTCCCGCCCATGCGATATGCCCAGAATGATTTTCTTTGAAAATATGTAGTGCAAGAAAGGCAAAAATGGATGTGAAAACTGTGGGCATTTGGCCCACCTCCAAAGAACATAAAGAGGCAAAAAGAGCACTCACCCGTGGAATGGCGTGTCTAAAGGAGAGTGGGGGTTGGATCAAAATTGGCAATGCAAATCTATGGATCCGTGAAAAAAATCAGACTGTGGTTCAATTTTCACGGACTGACATAAAGGACAAGTCAGAGAAACTTTTTTTTCTCTCCACATATGAGAAAAACTAATGTTGCTCTGATCAAAGTCTGATCAGAATACCTATTGATCCATTTTTTCACATATGATGAGACATCGGTTGTGAACCTACCCTTAGGAGCATTATCAATGCAATAAAGGGATCACATGTTCATATCCCGCTACAGAACTAATAAAAAAAAGTAACAGAATATCCAAAAATGTTTTAAAACATTTACAAAAATATGAAAAAAAAAATTTTTCAAAATAAAATATTTGATTTAATAAAGTAAAAATGCTTAAAGGAGGATACATATTTGGTGTCTCGTTGTTGTAACTACCAGTGCAAACAAAAAAAAAACATTATTTATCCTACATGGTGAACTCTGCAAATTAAATAATACAAAAACTACACCAGAATTGCTATTTTTGTCTATTCCGTCTTTCATAGAATATAAAAAGTTATAAAAATAAAGTCTATGTATCCAAACATGCTACCAATTAAAACTACAGTTTGTTAAGCAAAAAAATGAAACAAGCCCTCATTGAGCTATATAGTCAGAAAAACAAAAAAGCTATGGCTCTTACAATATAACACAATGTTAATCCTGGCAAAAAAATAAGAAAAACATATGCCAGAATTAAAGGTTTTTAATACCCCATCCACACCCCAAAAAAAAAACAATGGAATAAAAAGTTATAAAAAAAATGTGCAAAATGGTATCAATAAAAACAAAACAAATCTCATACAGTTCAATTGCCAGAGTAATGCTACATTTACGACTCTCAGAATATGGCAATACAATTTTTGTTTAAACTGTATGTGTTGTATAAAAGTATAAAATGATTTTGAGATCACCATAATCGTGCTGACACTCCGACAACTCATCATGACGCTGAAGACGCCACAGTGGGAGAACAGAGATAGGCAAGTATTGCAAGTGCCGGGACACTGAGCAAGCGGGGAGGGCCAACTTGAGGGTGCTGGCACAGGGTCCCCATAGTCTGCTGGTGTCTCCAACAGCAAATGGGCCCTCCCGTCTGCTCAGTTCCATGACCCTTGTGCGCCGGATGCTGACACCGGCCCTGGTTGCAGCTAACAGATTTCGGTTTTGCCTGTGTTGGTTATAAAAAATAGAAGAGTCCCCACTTCATTTTTTACTTTATTTATAGCACTGGTGCTGGCTGATAAATTCTTTCATGAGCAGCGTCTGCTCTCACTGTGACAGCTGGTGAACGCTGATAATAGTAGTACTTTCTCATCAACCAATGCCTGTGACTGGCGGTAACCTTTATACCAACTGTCACAGCTGCTGGCTAACACTGTCATCTGACAGCATGGGAACCGCAGTGCTCTGGCTGGTGGTAATGATCTTACTTCCGATCAGAGCCCGAGTTTGCCATGCTGTCAATGGATGTTTTGGCTCCTCATTCATCTGTATGGTTTCTGGGTTCAGGCACCGTTCTGGTACCCGAACTGTACATTTTTTTTAGATGTTCGTCCGAACCTGCTGAAACTGAACAGCCTTGGGTTCTCCCATTACCAGTCACTTTTGTACAAACTGTGCTCAACTTTGAACCACTGATCTGTGATGGGCCAGGTACTGATGTCCACTGAACAAGGTATGATAATCAGCTAGATATTATATCTGCAGGACATTATGGGGAGACCCACACTGCAACACAAAATGACGTTAGCTTGCTATACTCTTTAATGCTTCAGCAGTGTGAGAAATTGTGCAGGGCAAGGTTTTTTGTGACCTGCGAAACAAATCTTAAAATCAAATCAAATTTGAACCTCTGCTGATGGTTCAACTCATCTCTAATCAAGACAAATACTTTTCCCAGAGGAGCATTGCAGCTTTAAGTCTCCTCATCTCGACATGCTTAGCATATGCAAATAAAGTCCGTGGAGCCTCATTTAAGAGTCTCAAACACGGGACTAGCCAGATCTTCCTCCATGGAAGGACCCAGCCAAGGAGTGGCTCCTTTCGGAAACCACCATTACCACCATATTAAGTGGCCCTTTAAGTCAATATCCAGCTCTTTACGAGTTTACAGATATGACAAGTGAAATACCAAGGCCAGGTATCCATCCACAGCCAGCTGTTTCAGGGTGTTGCCCCTCATCAGTGTGGAGTAGGATTCTGGCTAGGTGGGAGCAATGCCTAGTAGACCAACATCACGAAACAATCACTGACCTCAGGGAGACCAGTCAAAGAAAACACTGCGGCAGCCGGCAAAGGCGCTCAATCAGTGAAATCCTAGGTGCATTGCTCCCTGGGAAATACGAATATGCAAATAAAGTCCGTGGAGCCTCATTTAAGTGTCAAACACGGAACTAGCCAGATCTTCTTCCAGGGAAAGACCCAGCCAAGGCTTTTCTTTGACTGGTCTCCCTGAGGTCAGTGATTGTTTCAACATGCTTAGCATGTCATTCTCTGCAAGGAGAAATAATACTTCTTAAATACTTTAGGTTCACAAGATTCAAGAAAAGTAATTTGTGGACATCTGTATTTTAGCTTCCTCCCATCCATGTAACAGACAGCATAAGACATAGCAATCAAGCAAGAATTTAAAAAAAAAAAAAAAATGTCAACTGTACACCAAGTCAGGGGTTTGTGGGGAACAATGTCTAGCAAAGAATAAAGTTTCATATATTCCCTTTTCCAAAATCAAATAAAATCTCAAACCTAGTAAATTCATTTTACCAACAATAATGGCTAAAACCTTATTCTCCATAACACACAAAACATTCAAATTATGATATAATTGCGTAATAATGTTGTCTACTGTTGCTTCCCATGAAAAAACACTACTCTTCGTTATATATTCTGCTCATGGCTGTGATGTGGAAAATAGCAGCTAGGTGTCTGTCATCCATGGAGAGGGAGCATATCAAATG
Source organism: Dendrobates tinctorius (assembly GCF_039654945.1). Lineage (NCBI taxonomy): Eukaryota > Metazoa > Chordata > Amphibia > Anura > Dendrobatidae > Dendrobates > Dendrobates tinctorius. Next base: position 91,967,862 of record NW_027361696.1, on the reverse strand, counting down.
CTGTGCTCCAACAGACAATAACCCTTTTGCCTTCTCTGCCCCGCTTCCCTGAAGATTTTATTCATGCATACCTAATTTTGACTCCAACTGCTGATGAAAAGGTCCAAGCAACATTTACAGATAACTGCTAATATTCTAATGAGACAATATCCCAGCATTCAGATGTAACTGGAATATTTAATGCTGCTAAACACTGGCTCAGGATTCTATAATGTCAAAGCTTATAATATGTTCTTATTGTATATTAATATTAATATTATTACTTTAAATTATATTCTTATTATATTATGTTCTGTTTCCTGCAGTGAAGAAATAGATTTATTAGCTCAGCCAATAATAAATCAAATTCAAAATTACATTTGTATTAAACACTGAAAGGAAAAAGTCTTAGATTTGTTTTTAGTCTGACCCAAGTTAGGAGATATCTTACGGTGCAACAGTCCCAAATGAATGAATTGGGAGGAGACAAAGCAAGACATTGTTGAAAGGTCTTTTTTATTGGATAGTCTCAGACCCCAAAGTCAAGTCAAGTACAAAAAGACATGTGGGACCACAGCCTCTTAAAGTCCTTAAATACAATTTAAAATGGCACCAAACTTCTAAGACCATCTGGTGTGAGGTATTATATATTATGCTTACTTATATAGCACCATCATATTCCACAGCACTTTAACCCCTTATAACCCCCAAAGGTGGTTTGCACGTTTATGACCGAGCCAATTTTTACAATTCTGACCACTGTCCCTTTATGAGGTAATAACTCTGAAACGCTTCCATGGATCCCAGTGATTCTGACACTGTTTTCTAGTGACATATTGTACTTCATGTTTGTGGAAAAATTTAATTCATATAACTTGCGTTTATTTGTGAAAAAAATGGAAATTTGGCAAAAATTTTGAAAATTTCACAATTTTCCAATTTTGAATTTTTATGCCCTTAAATCACAGAGATATGGCACACAAAAAACTTAATAAATAACATTTCCCACATGTTTACTTTACATCAGCACAATTTTGGAACCAAATTTTTTTTTGTTAGGAAGTTATAAGGGTTAAAATTTGACCAGCGATTTCTCATTTTTGCAACACCATTTTATTTTTAGGGACCACATCACATTTGAAGTCACTTTGAGGGGTCTATGAGATAGAAAATACCCAAAAGTGACACCATTCTAAAAACTGCACCCCTCAAGCTGCTCAAAACCATATTACAGAAGTTTATTAACCCTTCAGGTGCTTCACAGGAATTTTTTGAATGTTTAAAAAAGAATGAACATTTAACTTTTTTTCACAAAAAATTATTTCAGGTCCAATTTTTTTATTTTACCAAGGGTAACAGGAGAAATTGGACTGCAAAAGTTATTGTGCAATTTCTCCTGAGTACACTGATACCTGATATGTGGGAGGGAACCACTGTTTCGGCGCATGGCAGAGCTCAGAAGGGAAGGAGCGCCGTTTGACTTTTTCAGTGCAAAATTGGCTGGAATTCAGATCGGACGCCATGTCACGTTTGGAGAGTCCCTGATGTACCTAAACAGTGGAAACCCCCCACAAGTTACCCCATTTTGGAAATTATGTATTGTTTGTGACAGGCATGACTGTCCACAACTGGGTGCTGTGACGTCTCTCATACCAGCAGCACATGCGTCCAGCCACAGACCAAGCGCTATTCCTCTGCACCCTCAGTGCTTCTCCTGAACAGCGCATTCACTCTCCCTGTGACACACTTGCCTCCCTGGGCAGGACAGACCATTTGGAGAATCACAGCACCCAGTTGTGGACATTCATGCCTGTCACAAACAATACAGGATAGTTTCCTGAATATATTACAGTACAAATTTCTGGACACCCACACCTATTATTGGATCTACCGGTCCCTGTATAAACCAAGGTGTCAAACCCGTGGGTCTGGTGATTTCCTACATGAATGGTGTCCTTTCATCCTCAGTAGCTGCTGCTTCCCAGACATCTGTTTCTCCACATTATTAATGAATATACCCAGTAAAAACCAACTGTGAAAAAATTCTGTTTCTGATGAAGGTCAATTGTATGACCGAAAACGTTTAAAGAAGTAAAAGAAGTATATTTAACTGGATGCCTTTTACAATAAAGGAACTGTCAAATCAATTTTTCTTTTGAGTGCCAAGTTTTTGTACTACATTGTTAGTTGGCTGGATACCCGACTTGTGCACCACCCTCCACACTGAGTGCCGTGTTTTTTCTATTTTGCAATATTTTCTGTTTTGGAATGCAGACTTTGATGGAATGGTCTGCAGGTGTCATGTCGCGTTTGGAGAGCCTCTGATGTGCCTAAACTGTTGAAACTCCCCACAAGTGACCCCATTTTGGAAACTAGACCCCCCACGGAAATTATCTAGATGTGTGGTGAGCACTTTGACCCCCCCAGTGCTTCACAGAAGTTTATAATGCCCGGGCGTGAAAATAAAAAAATCATATTTTTTTCCACAAACATGATCTTTTAGTCTGCAATTTTTTTATTTTCCTACGGGTAACAGGAGAAATTGGACCCCAAAAGTTGTTGTCCAATTTGTCCTGAGTAGGCTGATACCCCATATGTGGGGGTAAAACACTGTTTGGGCGCATGGCAGAGCTTGGAAGGGAAGGAGCACCGTTTGACTTTTTCAACGCAGAATTGGCTGGAATTGAGATCAGATTGCGTTTGGAGAGCACCTGATGTGCCCAAACAGTGGAAACCCCCCAATTCTAAGTCCAACCCTAACCCCTGTGACCACCCCTGACACATAGTGCCGGGTGTCAGCTGTGATAATCAGCTGACACCCGGCCGCGATCAGCGGCGCTCAGTACGTGAGCGCCGTTGATCGCTATGACGTACTATCCCGTCCATGGACATAGGGGCCCTGGTCCCATGGACGGGATAGTACGTCAGATGGCAGAAAGGGGTTAAAAATATTGTTATTACTGCCCCCATTGGGACTTACAAACTAAATTCCCTATCAGTATGTATTTGGATTATGAGAGGAAACCAGAGAACCCAGAGGAAGCACACAGAAGAACATAAAACTCTTTGCAGATGTTCACCTTGGTGGGATTTGAACCCAAGACCCCAACACTGCAAAGCAACAATGCCAAGTCTTTTTCTGTCAATTTCGACCTTCATTGAACTCAGCAACTCTTGTAGCAGGTTTGAGACATCATGTTTCATTGATCCTATTGTAAGCTATACAATAACATTTTGTTTTTCCTAAAAAGCTATCTACTGTAAGCCTTATTAATCTCTCTAGCATGAGTACGTATGTAGCAACCCAGACGTGCTACCCTTTTGAGGGCTCTCTTTGTGAAATAGCATAGAAAAAAAAACATGGTGACCTCATCTGGAATATTGTGTCCAGTTTTGGGCATCACATTTTAAAAAAGACATCAACAAACTGGACCAAGTTCAGAAAAGAGCGACCAGAATGGTGACCAGTCTGCAAGCCCTGTCTTATGAGGAAAGGTTGCAGGATGTATAATTTGCAAAAGTGAAGACTGAGAGGAGACTTAATAGCTGTCTACAAATATCACATTGTAGAAGGATCATCTTTATTCTCATTTGCACTAGGAAAGACTAGAAGCAATGGGATGAAACTGAATGGGAGGAGACACAGATTAGATATTAAAAAAAACTTTTTGACAGTTAGAGTGATCAATGAGTGGAACAGGCTGGCTGAGTTCTCCTTCAATGGAAGTCTTCAAACAGAGGCTGGACAGACATCTGACTGGGATGATTTAGCGAATCCTGCTTTGAGCAGGGGGTTGGACTAGATGGCCCAGGAGGTCCCTTCCAACTCTATGATTCTATGATTCTATGATACTAAAGGATGGAAATGATGTTTGTGAAATGATGAACCTTTGGATGGATGAAATGTTTGAAGAATATTTTTAGATATGGAACAGAGATGTCATATTCTGACTGCAAGGTAATATTTTGAGCTCAGTTTATTTCAGATTTATACGATATTTCCTCCAAAAAAAGTATTATCCAGAATGTATCTACAGAAGACAGAATAGTATTAATGAAATCATAACCATTAAATCTGCTAAATGTTAAAGCTAGGATGATGAGGCAACCTTCCTGGCATCCATTGTAAGTGGTGGAAAGGGTACTGTGAGAATCATGTGGGAATAGTGGATCAGGGCAGGTATATCTCGCCCAGATTCCTTTCCTATGTGGCCTAGTCTGGTCAGTATCGCACCTGCTTGCTAATGAATAATGGGAGGTGGATATAAAAAGATGCCAGGTGGTTGTGTGAGTGTCTCAGCCTGGGAACACAGAGAGCCTGTCTGTGTGAGAGACACACGTGAGTGAGAGCAGTGCCCACTGCAACTGTGGTTTGGCTGGACGGGAGAAGCCCGCCAGTTGGTAGTTAGGTTGTACTTTGTTTAGTTAGTGCCGGACAGGCAAGGATTTGTTTTATGTTTTATTTCTTTATGCATTGCTTTCACCATTAATAAACCTGACCCAGTGTCAGTTATACCCGAATCCCAGCTCTGCGCCTGAGTTTCATGCTGAACGCACGTGACCCTTGACCCCAGCAAAGGCGATCCCGGAGTGTTTTATCACATTGTGGTGGAGAACGCGGGCAACACGTTGCAAGCATGAGCATGGAGGACGTGGTGAAAGCGCTGGTACAGTCCACCGCCGTCCTGCAAGAAGCTAATCGGGTGATGATGGCCCAGCTGAAGGAGTTGGTGGACATGACAGTTACCGATCGTTCGCTTCTCCAGCAGGTGGCGCAGCGCTTGGCAAGCTTACCTGAGCTTAACCTGAAAGCCGAGTCGAGAGTGATTCACGTGAGTCGGTACTGGCAGAAAATGACGACCGAAGATGACGTCGAGGCGTACCTGACCACGTTTGAACGGACGGCGGTGAAAGAAAAATGGCCGAAGGCACAATGGGCCGGCCTGATTGCCCCGTTTCTTTCCGGTGAGGCCCAAAAGGCTTATTATGACTTAGAGCCTGAAGCTGCGCAGGACTTTGACAAACTGAAAGCCGAGATCTTGGCCCGGCTGGGAGTGACGACCGCTTTCCGTGTACAGAGAGTGCATCAATGGACTTATCAGCCGGATAAACCACCGCGGTCACAGATGTTCGACCTGATCCACGTGACGAAGAAGTGGCTACAACCCGAGGTGCTGACAGCGCCAGAGATAATCCAGAGAGTCGTCATGGACAAGTACCTGAGAGCTCTACCGCCAGCCCTGAGGAAGTGGGTAAGCCATGGAAATCCTACGACGGCAGATCAACTGGTGGATCTGGTTGAACGTTACTCCGTGGCGGAAGGACTCCGAGACGACGTTACCCCACCTCGTTCTTCATCATCTCCACGTGGAACCGGTAAGACTGTTCCAGGGAGTAGGGGAGATCGAAAAATCCCTAAGACAGTGGGGGAGGAAAACGGGACTGCGCGCACTGCGAGGCCGAGAGTAACGAACTATGGTCTAAGCAAGGGGCCCGTTAGGTGTTTCCGCTGCCAAGAGATGGGACATATTGCTGCGAACTGTCCGGTCACTACTGAACCCATGCAGTGCGACGTCACGGACTCTAAAAACCGCATGTCTATGGTTGCACGGGTAGTGAGTGTGAATGCCGGTCAAAAGGATGCAGAAAAACACTTGTGTGATTTAACTGTTGATGGCAAAAATGTGGTGGCATTGTTAGACTCGGGAAGTGTGGTGACTCTGGTGAAGGCCAGTCTCGTGTCAGCCCCGACTGGACCATCAGACAAATTTTCTGTAACGTGTGTGCATGGAGACTCCTGTTCGTACCTCACCACGGTCATATGCATTACTACTTCCTATGGGTCTGTGCAACATAAAGTGGGACTCGTCCCGGCGTTATTGCATGATGTTATCCTGGGCCGGGATTTTCCCCACTTCTGGCAATTGTGGGAGAATCAGTTGATGCCCTTGGGTAATCGTGTACATGATTCTTCTCCCAGGGCACGTGGGGGTCCCGAGCCCCTGGAAGAGGTCTCCCCGGAAGACTCGGGGGAGGAGTCTGCGGGAGATGACCTGCAGTTCCCGTTTTCAGTCATGGCGGGTGATGCGGAGGAGACCGGGGAAGAGGAGGAGGCCGACAGCCGTCCACCTCCCCGTTTGCCGGATTTAGAAGTTCAGAAAGATGACTTCCAAAGCGAGCAAATAAAGGATCCTACCCTTTCTCAGGCTAGGACAAATGTAAAAGTGATAAACAGGGTACCCGTAGAACCTGGCTCTAGGCTGGCATATCCTTACATGGTTCTGGAGAATGATTTACTCTATCAGATAGAGAAAAAGGGGGAAGGTACGGTGCAACTATTAGTCGTGCCAAAACCCTACCGGCGGCAGGTGCTGGACCTGGCCCACGGACATGTGATGGGAGGTCACCTGGGAGTCCAGAAAACCACCGAAAGGATATTACACTGTTTTGTTTGGCCAGGCATGCATCACGATATTCGTGTATATTGTGAGTCTTTTCCTGACTGCCAAGCCTCTGCACCTAAGCCCCGGTTCTGTAGCCCTTTGGTACCCCTACCTATTATTGAAGTCCCGTTTGAGAGGATTGGGATGGATTTAGTTGGGCCCCTTCCACGGTCTGCACGTGGACACCAACATATCCTGGTCATCTTGGATTATGCCACTCGTTACCCGGAGGCCATCCCTTTGCGTAACACGGCCACCAAGACGATTGCCAAGGAACTGGTGCATGTGTTTAGTCGGGTCGGTATACCAAAACAGATACTAACCGACCAGGGGACCCCCTTTATGTCCAGGGTAATGAAGGAGCTCTGCCGATTGTTACAAATCGAACCGTTACGCACATCCGTGTATCATCCTCAAACAGACGGGTTGGTCGAACGGTTCAATAAAACTCTGAAGCAGATGCTGAGAAAGGTGATAGACAAGGATGGGAAGAACTGGGACTATTTACTTCCGTATTTGCTTTTTGCCATCAGGGAAGTACCCCAGTCTTCCACGGGATTCTCGCCTTTCGAGTTATTGTACGCCCGACGTCCTCGCGGACTGTTAGACGTTGCAAAAGAAACCTGGGAGGGTCAGGTCACTCCGTTTAAAACAGTGATAGATCACGTCACACAAATGCAGGACCGTATTGCGGCTGTTATGCCTATAGTCAAAGAACACATGATGCAGGCTCAAGGAGCCCAAAAAAGAATCTATGATAGGGGCGCCAAGATCCGTACGTTTGCACCCGGAGATAGGGTGTTGATCCTGGTCCCCACGGTGGACAGTAAGTTCCTGGCAAAGTGGCAGGGCCCCTTTGAGATTAAGGAAAGAGTTGGTGAAGTAAACTACAAAGTATACCAGGCAGGTAAGCGGAAACCTGAACAGATTTATCATGTAAATCTGATAAAACCCTGGAAAGATCGGTCTGCCTTGTCAGTGGAGCTGGCCCGTCCCGTCTGCTCGCATACCGTACCGGAGGTACGGGTTGCAGAGACTCTCTCAGAGCGGCAAAAGACTGAGGTCAGGCAGTTTCTACTTCACAACCAAAAGTTTTTCTCAGAAAAACCCGGGCAGACTACGCTAATGAAACATGACATCGTAACAGAACCTGGTGTCACAGTTCACGTAAAGCCCTACCGAATCCCGGAAGCGCGCCGTGAAGCCGTTTCCCGAGAAGTGAAGGCAATGTTAGAGTTAGGTGTCATTGAGGAATCGCACAGTGCTTGGTCCAGCCCGATTGTGCTAATTCCTAAACTGGACGGCACCATCCGGTTCTGCAATGACTTCAGGAAACTGAATGCGGTCTCAAAATTTGATGCCTACCCTATGCCCCGGGTCGACGAGTTAATAGATCGGTTAGGAAAAGCCCGGTATATTACGACCCTAGACCTAACAAAGGGGTATTGGCAGATCCCTCTGGCGGAGGCTGCCAGAGAAAAGACGGCATTTGCTACCCCAGAAGGTCTATTTCAGTATGTGTATATGCCGTTTGGACTGCACGGGGCACCGGCGACCTTCCAGAGACTGATGGATCGAGTCTTGAGGCCACATAGGCGGTACTCTTCGGCCTATTTGGATGACATTGTCATTTACAGCTTGGACTGGGAGACTCATCTCCAGAAAGTACAAGCTGTGATTGACGACCTGTGGGAGGCAGGTCTAACCGCGAACCCCAAGAAATGTCACATCGGGCTAGAAGAAGCCCGGTATTTGGGGTATGTAATTGGGAGGGGTGTTGTTAAACCCCAGGTTGATAAGATTCAGGCGGTTCAGGACTGGCCACAATCTGTCAACAAGAAGCAGGTGCAAGCCTTCCTGGGGATCGCCGGCTATTATCGCCGGTTCATACCCAATTTTGCAGCAATCGCTACCCCCCTGACGGATCTTACAAAAGGGAAAGACTCCGTCATGATTAAATGGAGTTTAGCGGCTGAAGAATCCTTCCATAGCCTAAAACGGGCACTTTGCTCTCAGCCCGTACTGGTGACTCCGGACTTCCATAGCGAGTTTGTGGTACAAACGGATGCCTCTGAAACCGGTATCGGGGCCGTACTCTCACAAGTGAGGGACGGAGTGGAACACCCAGTCCTCTATCTCAGCAGGAAGCTGAATAAACACGAGCAAAGGTATGCAGTCGTAGAAAAAGAGTGCCTCGCCATTAAGTGGGCTCTAGAGGCCCTCAAATATTACCTGGTGGGCCGAAAGTTCAGGCTGATCACGGACCATGCCCCTCTCAAGTGGATGCACTTGAACAAGGAACGGAATAGCCGGGTGACCCGGTGGTTCCTTGCCCTGCAGGCCTACACATTTACGGTGGAGCACCGCCCAGGGCTACAGATGGGAAATGCAGATGCCCTGTCCCGAGTGTACTGTTTGGCGGGTGTCATTGCTCGACCGGAGTGGTCTGAGCAGAGGGGGGGGATATGTGAGAATCATGTGGGAATAGTGGATGAGGGCAGGTATATCTCGCCCAGATTCCTTTCCTATGTGGCCTAGTCTGGTCAGTATCGCACCTGCTTGCTAATGAATAATGGGAGGTGGATATAAAAAGATGCCAGGTGGTTGTGTGAGTGTCTCAGCCTGGGAACACAGAGAGCCTGTCTGTGTGAGAGACACACGTGAGTGAGAGCAGTGCCCACTGCAACTGTGGTTTGGCTGGACGGGAGAAGCCCGCCAGTTGGTAGTTAGGTTGTACTTTGTTTAGTTAGTGCCGGACAGGCAAGGATTTGTTTTATGTTTTATTTCTTTATGCATTGCTTTCACCATTAATAAACCTGACCCAGTGTCAGTTATACCCGAATCCCAGCTCTGCGCCTGAGTTTCATGCTGAACGCACGTGACCCTTGACCCCAGCAAAGGCGATCCCGGAGTGTTTTATCACAGTACTCAGACTGGCCACTATGCAGTGCAAGTCATAACGAACTGTTAAGAATTGTGCATTTTGACACGCTGCAATCACAGCCATCATAAAAGGGAATCTGTCAACCCCTGGATGATTATGAGATATTACTATGGGTATGCAGGTGATAGAGCGGGTAAATCAGTCTTACCTGTATGCCTCATAGCTGTGGTATAGATCTTGAGAAATTAATTTATAATGTTATATGTTAATGATTTCTTCCAGGCTCTGGGGCATGTGATACCTGGAAGAAATCACTGCCTCCTGACTTCTTTATAATGGTACCCCCCATCCCTTCAGTGTCACACTGACCTGTTCGGTGCTGTGATCCCACGCATGTGCTTTGCACACGCATGGTTTTGCGAACTCTGCCCGCCCTCCTATGAGCAGTGGTTGCATTGATCTTCTGCACAGGCATCGGCGAGTCTCTGCTACTGAATATAGGTAAGGCTCGTTTAACCATTCTATTACCTGTATGCCCATAGTAATGGCTCAAAATTGTCCAGGGGTGACAGATTCCCTTTAACAATGTAACCAATCATGTGCTACAGAAGCTTTTCTGTAGGTTTATACCAGATGGTTCAAACTTCACTCTCCATAAGCATTAATGAGTCTTCTGGTAGGTACAAAAGACTGCATTTCAGGAACAATCAGAGTGCTCTCTAGGGTAGCAATATTTGATCACAAGCAATCAAAATGAAAAAAAACAAACAAAAGGGTCTCCAACCAAATGTGGCTGTGCAAGACTCGTACACTACACTATTTAGTGCTTTGTTATAAATCCCAATGAAAATAACATGAAAACTTCTACACTGATCAGGATTCTAGAGTGTCAATAATGGCAATAAATGAGAAAGTGCTCTACGCACTGGTAGGATGGACATAAAACTGATAGTAAAAAGAAGAGATGAGCAGATCGCTTTCCGCAACCCCATTCTGCAGTCTAGGTCACTGTTCTTTGGCCAAAGATAGGAGCTGCATGAATTTCCTGAGTATCCAGGTTCCACGGCGCAGCATATGACTTGTAAGCCTGTGTAAAAATCATCTGTGTGATGCAAAGCTGTTGTCTCGCTAGCCAGGATAATCATTAGCTGAACCTGGAATCCCAAAGAGTAGGGAAATCTGTAAAGTGCTCTGGAGGAGTAGTCACGACCGAGCTGCTGTCTGGTTGCATTCTGGCACATTACAGACAAGCTGAGTCCCAGTTCTTGTGTGCTATAGGGCATGGGGTACATCACACTTAATTGTAGTTCGTAGGCCTGTGGTGCCTCCAGGCTTCTGTTTTCAAGAGCTGCCACAGACAATGCATGGGACACCAGGTTCTTTGCAACAGTCAAACTTTTACCAAAGAGTCCAAGTATATTAGGTAGGCACAAGTCAAGTGGTATAGGGCACAACAATTCACACATCCTTCATTCTTAGTACAACTTCTCTTCTGTTTTACCAGACATTCATTCCAGACTACCCCCAAGCCCGCTAAGGCCTCTTTCACACTTCAGTTTTTTGCATCAGTTATAATCCGCCAAAAAGGCGGACAAGCGGATCCGTTGTCAACTGATGTGAACGGATGGCACAGGATCCGTTTTCAGACGGATCCTGAAAATGAAGAAATTTAAAGGAATCGCTGGTGAGAGAGAGAGAGAGAGAGAGAGAGAGAATTTTTTTTTGTTTTGTCCGGCACCCAGAAAGAAATTCGGGTTAAATCAGTGTTTGCAGGATCCGCCAGAGAAAAAAACGTTACAAGCTCCGTTTTGAAATTTTTGAGGATGGTAACGGACAGCAACTTTTGGCGGATCCTCACAAAAAACGGATGCAACGGACAGCAATCCGTCACAATCCGCCATTAATGCAAGTCAATGGGAAAAAAACGGATCCTCAAAAAAAATTGAGGATCCGTTTTTTTTTCAAAACCTGGCGGATTGTGACTGATTGTAAAAAACGGAAGTGTGAAAGAGGCCTAACTTCTTCAGCCTTAGGGATTCCGTTATCCACTTTGTCAGTGCATCCAGGACTGATCATCTGTCTCCCAAGTAACTCCATGTCCACCGACCTCGTGATGTCGGAAGACCAGGCCTACTCCATGGTAGGTGGCCTGGGCCCTAGGCTCTAGAAGCTGTTGGAATGACCATCAGAGAACACTATTTGGCCTCCCACTGCCTTGAATGTCTGGCCCATGCTACCCTTGGCAACCCACCCCACCTGAACTTGGACTCCACTATACACTTCACTAATGTGAAAAAGAGGTGGACATGCACATCCAATAATAACAAATCCTCAAGTTTTACTTCAAATACATATCTTTAAAAATCCATACAAGGATGATGTGGTACAGGTACCGCTCTGATGCATTTCTAGTAGCTACTGTGCCCTTAGTCATAGAGCATGCTCTACGACTTAGGGCTTAGTAGGCACCAGAAAGGCATCAGGGCAATTCTTGTGCATCATTTGTCTATGGACTTGTATTTGAAATAAAGATATGTATTTGAAATAAAGCTTGAGGATTTTTTAATATTGGAAGTGCCTGTCCACCTCTTTGTGCACTGGATTTTTCAGGTTGGTCAGCAGCATTGGAATGGCACTCCGGAAAATAAAGACAGGTGTTTCCAAAAATGTGAGTGCAGTGAAACTTTTCTCTTCTGTGTTTATGATACATACTTGACTGGCTGACACTGAATAATGTTGAATAATCTTTGTTTTCAGATCATTTGAGAGTTGTTTTGAGGAGCCCATGATGCCACTCTTCATAGGAGAATCAAATAGGAGAACTACTTGCAAGTGGCCACCTTAAATACCTTTTCTCATGATTTGATACACCTGGCTATGAAGTTCAAAGCTCAATGAGGTTACAAAACCAATTTAGTGCTTCAGGAAGTCAGTAAAAAGTAGTTAGGAGTGTTCAAATCAAGAAAATGATAAGGGTGCCCATACTTTTGCACCGGTCAAATTTTGTTTAAATGCAGATTGCACATTTTCTGTTAGTACAATAAACCTCATTTGAATCCAGAAATATAACTGAGTCCATCAGTTATTAGATATATGAAACTGAAATAGCTGGTGCAAAAACCAAAATTGTTATAAAGAAAAAAGGTTAACATTAATAGGGGTGCCCAAACTTTTACATATGACTGTATAGTCCGAAAAATACGGTATGTTACAGGTACTGGTCCGGTCTATCACAGCCACCCCGACAGCGCCGTTTCGCCTCACAGGCTTCCTCAAACAGGGGCAGACCAGACCAGTACCTGTAACATATGTAAGTTCAGGAGATCATTATGCCCTTAGGTGAATAGCGTTTTATAGGCAGCAAAATAAAGAGATTTAAGTGGCTAGCAGCTTTTCATGCAGCAAGTGGATGAACATTCCTAATGAAACTGAATCACTTTTTTTTTCTCTCAGTTGTGACTTGGTAGGTGTACTGAATATAGGACTGTGCTTTTTCAATACGGTGGCTAGCATTTATTTGCAGCAGGCAACTATTGTCACTTTTTTATGCACTTTTCCTGCATATTTTGCACACAAAATCAATTTTATTGCATTAAGCACTTTATTTTTCTGAGGTATAGGTGACTGGAATTTATATGAAATAAGTGAATGCTCATTCTGAGTGGCGTCATACACCATTTTCTCAACAGTGGATTTTTGTGCATTTAATAAAAGGCTGTGCTTTTTTCAATAGGGTGGCTAGCATTTTATACGCAGCAGACAATTATTGGCACCTCCTTGCATGTAGCACTTTTTTCATTGTGAATTTTGCACATAATCTGTCTATTACATCAAGCATTTTATTATAATTTTTGCTATCTATCAAACAATAAGTTTTTGATTACATGAGTTTTAGGTGTTTTCCTGTTATATTTTCTGATATGGTTTCTGGTCTGTGTATTATCATGTCATTTTGTGCATATTCCCTTGTTTATTTTATGTATTGAGCAAATAATAAATATGAAGAAATTTTATTATCATGCTTTTTGCCTCCTTTTCTGCCATGATAGTTATGATTTATGAATAATTTTTGAGGTGGTATTTATACATCTTGGACATTTTTGATATCTTGAGCTCCCATCAGCTGATGCATTCTGCTGCTAATTTCAGTGAGAGCAGGAGCAGTTGATGGGAGTATTCTTCAGGCGGCTCCTGCACTGCAAATAAATAATTTATAAAAACTCAGCGTGGGTTCCCCCCGTAGTTTTGATAACCAGCCAGGCAAAACCCCACAGCTGGGGCTGCAACCCTCAGCTGTCAGCTTCAGCAAGGCTGGTTATCAAGAATAGAGGGATCCCCACACCGTATTTTTTAATTATTTAATCAAATAATTAAAAAAAAATGGCATAGGGTCCCCCCTATTTTTGACAACCAGCCTTGCTAAAGTAGACAGCTGTGGGCTGGTATTCTCATGCTGGTAAGGGGCCATGGATGTTGGCCCCCACAGCCTAAAAATAACAGCCTGCAGCCACCCAGAAAAGGCGAATCTATTATACGCGCCAATTCTGACACATTGCCCATCTCTTCCCACTTCCCCTGGATTTGTGGTGTTAATGTCACCTTTGCATTGTCAGGTGACATCAAGCCCACGGCTTAGTAATATAGAGGCGTCTAAAAGACACACATCCATTACTAATACTGTAGTTGTATTGTCAATAAACACAGCCAGAACAAAGTCTTTTATTAGAAATAAAACAAAACACACTTTTCCATTTTTATTTAAAAATAACAAACACAGTTATGTTTAACTAATGCCTGATTCCACTGAATCCCTCATCTCCTGTAATGAAACAAAAATAAAAAAGCAACAACAATATTCGTGCCGGCTATCTATCTATCTATCTATCTATCTATCTATCTATCTATCTATCTATCTATCTATCTAACATTATTCCCAGAAACCATATGTGAGTCAGAAAGGCATGCAGGCATCTTCTCCATGCTGTTCCCATTTAGTTTTAGCACTTTACCATCCATTTCAGCTTTTTCTCATGAACCCAGACTTGTTTGTTGGGTCCAGCAGAAAAATATTCAGCTTTCCCACTGACTTGCATTGGATCCATTATTCAGTATGAATACACAGATATTGGAAAGTATCCGTTCTGATTTTCCCGAATCCGAACATTTCACTATTTTCTCATCACTAATAAAAACTCTTTCGCCGACCCAGCCAATATCGGGGACTCACAACACATTCAGGCCCTCCTGCCCACAGGAACGTGGTAGAGTTCCTTTAGAGTGGCTTTTTCCTGAGCAACAGGCACAAATAAACCTTCAGGTTGCCTTTTACTTACATCCACCCTTTTGGACTCAGGCATCCGCATTCTCTTCTCCTTCTTCAGGTAGGACAGGGGATCGTCTCCTCTTCTCTTCAGACCAGCCTAGCCCCCTCAGCTCGATCACCAGTTCCAGGGTCCTGTCTCTCTTTTCGGCAGTTCACAGGAACCTCAGCGATGAAGGCTGTGGCCTGGGTTCGGGCCGTGGTGTTTCAGGGAAATTGGCCTGTTCGGGCAGCAGGCTCCTTCTCCCTCTGTGGCTGATCTATCTTGCTCCATTTCTTCTGTTCCTGTGGCCAAACCCTCAGTGGCCTCGCTCGACTTCACCATTGTCTCTACCTGCTGTTCCTTTGCCGACTCTCTCTTCTGCCTCCAAAGGCCTGTCACAGTCCACTTTCTGGTGGTCACCACCCATTCTTCATTCAATTGCTGCAATGGGCGTGATATCTTCTCTTTCATCATGCACATTGCGGGCGGGCACTGCTCACCATCGGCTGGCTTCTCTGGACAAGCCTTGCCCAGGGCTGGATGGACTTTTTTCATGATATTTCTTTGGGTATTCCCATGATGGGCAGGTCCATCTAGCCATTTCATGCCACTCACTGCCATCTTGTCGTCGGTGTCCAGTGACATCTTTGCTTTCACTGGATCATTCCCAACATCTGTCAAGAGTTAGGAGCTGTCACACACAATGTCATGGGACACCAGATTCTTTGCAATAGTAAAACCTTTACTAAACAGTCCGAATTCATCAAGTGTGTACAGGTGGGAAAGGGAACAGCAATTTGCACTTCCTCCCTCCTCTGGATCAACATGTTAGGGGATGTAGGTTAGGATATGAGTTGAACTAGATGGACTTAAAGGGAATCTGTCATAAATATTTTTGCCTATCAGCTGCGACTACCGGCATCAGGGGCTTATCTACAGCATTTTGTAATGCTGTAGATAAGCCCCCAATGTTACCTGAAAGAGAAGAAAAATGAGTTAGATTTTACTCACACAGGGGTGGTCCAGGTCCGGTTCGGGTCCAGAGGGAGTCGCGGTCCGGTCCAGCGCCTCCCATCTTGCAACGATGACGTCCTCTTCATTCCTGGCCGTCGCGGCTCCGGCGCAGGTACATTGCTCTGCCCTGTTGAGGGCAGAGCAGATTACTGCAGTGGGCAGTCGCCGGAAGAGGTCCTGCGCCTGCGCACTACAGGGCTTCCTACTCATTTCTAGTAGGAAATGAAGCTCAGTACACTGATTTTGTACAACACCATTGCTACTTCCATTTTTAACTTGTAATTATTAATTTTGATACTAAACTTTCTATAATTTGAAAGGAAATGTTTTTTTTCCCTGCAGAAAATATTCAATTAGTTGGATTAGGATGGATTTTTGTTTCATGTTACATTTCATTAAAAGGATCCCCGTGGTGAGCTTTTCACAACAAAACGCAATTACACTAATACCAACTTGTTCACACTGGAAACTGAGTATTTCCTCTCTAGTGAAGGTCCAGATCATATCCAGAATTTAGAGTCATCTGTGTAGATACTATTACAAGATCTAAAAGCAGAAAACAACTGTTGAATGATAATTCCAATATAAAATCTAAATGTGATGCACCCGGTTCCTCTGATGTAATTTTCACACCAGAATATTCTGTTTAATGATATCTGAAAGATTATCAAAAAGAATATTCCCTTACTACATGGCAATATTGCTACAAAGTTATGATGATGCAGTGGTGCAATATGTTCCATGAAAAGCAGCAACATAAGAGAAGTTGCTTTAATTTTCTCTTACGGCTGCACCACCAACTTCAGCTGCTTACCAACCAAACACAACTTCAAAGGCAGTCACACACGTTTATGTTGTAAAGTTTTGTCCACATACCTCAATTTTACGTCTAATGATAAAACATTCCATCCTTGACAATACTGTATATGAACTGCAACATTGCTTTTGTGGTGTATCTTATAACTTGTGTTTCTTGCTAAGTACAAGATGTTGATACAGGAAAGATGTATATCTTTGTACCGTGTTAGCCAGTAGATAGAAAAATATTCAGGATTGAGAGTCCTCAGTAGTTAATACCTTTTAATGGCTAACTGAAAAGATGGTAACACATTGCAAGCTTTCGAGACTACTCAGGTCTCTTCATCAGGCTAGACTAATACAAAATCTGAAGTCACATATTTGTGCACAATACAGCCTAGAAAAAATGCAATAGATAAGACAAGTGACGTGAAGCAGAACTATCAATATGGGAGAGGGAGAAACATAAATATAAACCTTGGTCCAGTTCATAGATAAGGAGTCCGGATGTTTTATGGTCCTCTGATTGGGGTCTAGTTCTGTGTTGTGATGCCCCCACAAGGTTTTAAAAGGAAATTCCTTAATTGATGTAAAAAGACATAAATCCATGCGACACATTCATTCCAGCACTGAGAGTGTCAAAGGTCGTCATAAATTTGTACTCCCAAACTCGTCTCTCTCTCTGAGAATTGAAGTTACCTTTCAATACCAGTAATTTCATATCCACGTTGCTGTGATCAGGGATACAGAAATGTTTTGCCACAGGTAGATCCATTCTTTTTTCTTTTTTCTCTTATTGTGTGACGATGAGCATTCATCCTGTATCCCTGTTCACAGCAACGTGGATATGAAATTACTGGTATTGAAAGGTAACTTCAATTCTCAAAGAGAGAGACGAGTTTGGGAGTACAAATTTATGATGACCTTTGACACTCTCAGTGCTGGAATGAATGTGTCGCATGGATTATGTCTTTTTACATCAATTAAGGAATTTCCTTTTAAAACCTTGTGGGGGCATCACAACACAGAACTAGACCCCAATCAGAGGACCATAAAACATCCGGACTCCTTATCTATGAACTGGACCAATGTTTATATTTATGTTTCTCCCTCTCCCATATTGATAGTTCTGCTTCACGTCACTTGTCTTATCTATTGCATTTTTTCTAGGCTGTATTGTGCATAAATATGTGACTTCAGATTTTGTATTAGTCTAGCCTGATGAAGAGACCTGAGTAGTCTCGAAAACTTGCAATGTGTTACCATCTTTTCAGTTAGCCATTAAAAGGTATCAACTACTGAGGACTCTCAATCCTGAATATTTTTCTTACAAGATGTTGGTAATTTAAAGACTCGTATCAGAATACACTCAACTTACGCGGCTGGCACAAGCAAGGTAAACATCCAATGATTTGATGCATTGCTACAAGGAAAATACTCGGGAGACACCTCACATTTGAAAGAAGAGGATACAGATAGAATTAATGCACCATTCAGGGGAGAAGACCATCTCCAAAAACTGTTCACCAGACCAACTAATTGAATCTTCCCGCTAAAAACTTGTGTTCTGTTTGGTTTCAATAAAAAACACAATCAAACTTACATTTCTCATCTTAGTCATTCCTTTGTAACTTGTGTATTTTCTATGTTTAACGAAAAAAGTGGTTTGGTACCATGCTAGCCAGTAGAAAAAATATATATAAAGTTCTCTCACTGAGAGCACTTTGTTTCTCTCACTGAGATCACTTTATATATATATATTTTTTCTGTTTTTAATTCTTAATTTGCCAATGTTTCCATCTTTTGTTCTATTGTGCATCAACTTCCCATGCACCTGCTAATTTCAAAAAGACATAACTGGAGGTTGGAAAAGATATTTAAGCAATTGACAAATTCTTGTCTAGTGTCTATGATTAAGTGCATTATCTACTGTGGAAACGAATCAGAATTTGTGTCTTCTTTTTTATTCTACCATATTTTATCACGCTGTGATGTTTGTATGAGACACCAACACATTTTAAGTGCATTTGAAATTGGAGCTCTGGCTTTTCTAATTTTCATGGGCTATGCCCAGTCTAATCTTCTTATTCTGGGTGGCTTGTTAAAGGCTGAGATCTAAACTACTTTCTTTCTCTATGAGGATGTGAATTACTTAACTACTGTGCTAGATGGCTAGAACTGACCATGTTGCAAATCCAGCTATCTTCTGTCTTTAACTGCTTGCATCTGACTGGCATAAGGACAAAAATCAACTCCTGCTCTTATGTCAGCCTGCTAGTCTAAGGGTATGTTCCCACGGTCAGTAAACACTGCAGGTTGGACGCTGCGTACATCCGCCAGCGGTCAGCCTCACATCTAGATGTAGCAGAACTAGTCTCATCAAGGGACAAATGGAATAATCTTCACGTCGGACAGGTGAGGTATATGGTTGCTTATTATTTCTTTTTTAACAGGGGACATGAGCATCGGATGATTATCTTCATGTCGGACAGGTGAGAGATATAGTTGTATATAATTTTTGCTTTCTTAAATTTTTAAATAAATGTGTAAAATAGGGCATTGAGCTTTATTTCAAATAAAGGATTTTATTCTTTCTGTGTGTTTACTTCCAAAATTTCCATGAGGTGGCAATATCTCTGGCCCCTTCCCAGGCTCTTAATATTATCCCACAGCTAACTGTTTAGCATTTACTGGGCTGAATTTATAGGGGGACCCTATGTCATTTTTTTCTGGGGTCCCCCGTAAGTTCACCAGTAAAGGCTAAGCAAACAGCTGTGAGCAGCTATTAATAGCCTGGGAACCTTTTGGGATATTGTCCCTTTTCCCGATTACTAACATTAGCACCCAGCAGTGGGATTTCCCTCTGCTGGTTATTAAAATTACGAGGTAGCCCACACCATTTTTTGTATTTAATTCTTTATTTTACACAGGATGAACACAGCGGACCGTGCTGAATACAACTCCCATCATTGTCGCCTGATCCCAGGGAGACGAAGCGACAATAATGAGAGCTTCCTTCAGTAGCCGGTGCTGGGAACAGTGCAAACTGTTCCGCTTCTACCCCGGTGCCGGTACGTATCACGCTGAGGACACATCAATGTCATCTTTGTGTCATTCAGTGTAAATGTTTGGGGCACGATCCATATGAAAAACCTGACGTGTGCACCACCATTTATTGCAATGGGTTTGCCTATGTCTGTATTTTTAGTCCTTAAGAAACGGACCGCATACGGACACAAAACACGAATGTGTGAAGAGATCTTTAAAGTGTACCACTTTCCATTTTTCCCAATTTAATAAGATGAGACAACCTGTTTAAAGTGTACCTGTACTGTACTTGTTTCAGGTGATTTTTCAGAATCAGCTGTCATGTGTCTGTACATGAAGAATAACACTAATTCTGGCCATTATATGACTTGTATCCTGCATTTTACTTGTTTTCACTCGGCAGACTCTCTCTAATTTAACCCCTTTCTGCCATTAGACGTACTATCCCGTCCATGTGCCCTGGGACTTAATTCCCAAGGACAAGATAGTACGTCTAATGCGATCAGCGGCGCCCACGTGGTGAGCGCCGCTGATCGCGGCCGGGTGTCAGCTGATTATCACAGCTGACACCCGGCACAATGTGTCAGGGGCGGTCACGGACCGCCCCCGACACGTTAACCCCTTGTACACAGCGATCAAACACGATCGCGGTGTACCGGGAGTTAAAGGGAAGCATCGGCAGGGAGGGGGCTCCCTCCGTGCTTCCCTGGCCCCCCACGGCAGCGCAATGTGCAGCGCTGCTGCCGGGGGCTCTTTCCCTACAGGCCCCCAGATCCAAGATGGCGACGGGGGCCTTCGGGGGCCTGTAGGGAGCTGACTTCCTCACTGCCTGCAAAGCGCAGGCTTGAGGAAGTCAGAAGAACTGCCTGTGACAGATTGCTGATCTGTCACAGTGATCTGTGATGTGACAGATCAGCGATCTGTCACAGGACAGTGATGTCCCACCTGGGACTATGTAATAAAGTAAAAAAAAAAAAAAAAAAGTGTAAAAATAATTTTTAAAAAATCGCTAAATAAATTAGTAAAAAAAAAAAATATTCCCCAATAAATTCATTTTTTGAAAATAAAAAAAAAAACATTAAAAGTACACATATTTGGTATCACCACGTCCGTAGCGACCCGCCCTATAAAACTGTCCCATTAGTTAACCCCTTTAGCGAACCCCTTAAAAAATAAAAATAAAAAACGAAGCAAAAAATAATGATTTATTATCATACCACCAAACAAAAAGTGCAATAACACGCGATCAAAAAGACGCATATAAATATCCATGGTACCGCTGAAAATGTCATCTTGTTCCGCAAAAAACGAGCTGCCATACAGCATCATCCGCAAAAAAATAAAAAAGTTATAGCTCGCAGAATAAAGCGATGCAAAAATAATTATTTTTTATATAAAATTGTTTTCATTGCAAAAAACCGACAAAACATAAAAAACGACCTAAATGAGGTATCACTGTAACTGTACCGACGCGAAGAATAAAACCGCTTTATCAATTTTACCGCATGTGGAACGGTTTAAACTCACCCCCCAAAAGAAATTCATGAAACGCTGGTTTTTGTTCATTCTGCATCCCAAAAATCGGAATAAAAAGCGATCAAAAAATGTCACATGCCCAAAAATGGTACCGATAAAAACGTCAACTCGTCCCGCAAAGAATAAGACCTCACATGACTCGGTGGGTCAAAATACGGAAAAATTATAGCTCTCAATATGTGGTGATGCAAAAACTATTTTTACAATAAAAAGCGTCTTTTAGCGTGCGACAGCTGCCAAGCATAAAAACCGCCATAAATAGTAAATCAAACCCCCCGTTATCACCCCCTTAGTTAGGGAAAAATAATAAAATTTAAAAAAAGTATTCATTTCCATTTTCCCGTTAGGGTTAGGGCTAGGGTTAGGGTTAGGGCTAGGGTTAGGGTTAGGGCTAGGGTCAGGGCTAGGGTTAGGGCTAGGGCTCAGATTAGGGTTAGGGGTGTGTTGGGATTAGAGTTGGAGTTAGAATTGGGGGGTTTCCACTGTTTGGGCACATCAGGTGCTCTCCAAATGCAACATGGAGTCTGATCTCAATTCCAGCCAATTCTGCGTTGAAAAAGTCAAATGGTGCTCCTTCCTTTCCAAGCTCTGCCATGCGCCCAAACAGTGTTTTACCCCCACATATGGGGTATCAGCATACTCAGGACAAATTGCAAAACAACTTTTGGGGTCCAATTTCTCCTGTTACCCTTAGGAAAATAAAAAATTGGGGGCAAAAATATCATTTTTGTGGAAAAAAAATGATTTTTTTATTTTCACGCCCAGGCGCTATAAACTTCTGTGAAGCACTTGGGGGTTCAAAGTGCTCACCACACATCTAGATAAGTTCCGTGGGCGGTCTAGTTTCCAAAATGGGGTCACTTGTGGGGAGTTTCAATAGTTTAGGTACATCAGGGGCTCTCCAAACGCACATGACACCCGCAGACCAATCCATCAAAGTCTGCATTCCAAAACATCACTACTTCCCTTCCGAGCCCCGACATGTGCCCATACAGTAGTTTTCTCCCACATATGAGGTATCAGCGTATTCAGGACAAATTGGACAACAACTTTTGGGGTCCAATTTCTCCTGTTACCCTTGGGAAAATAAAAAAATTGGAGACTAATTGATCATGTTTGTGGAAAAAATACGATTTTTTTATTTTCATGCCTGGGCATTATATACTTCTGTGAAGCCCTTGGGGGTTCAAAGTTCTCACCACACATCTAGATAAGTTCCATAGGGGGTCTAGTTTCCAAAATGGGGTCATTTGTGGGGGGTTTCCACTGTTTAGGTACATCAGGGGCTCTCCAAAAGCAACATGACACCCACAGACCATTCCATTAAAGTCTGCATTCCAAAACGTCACTACTTCCCTTCCGAGCCCCGACGTGTGTCCATACAGTAGATTTTTCCCACATATGAGGTATCAGCGTACTCAGGACAAATTGGACAACAACTTTTGGGGTCCAATTTCTCCTTGTACCCTTGGGAAAATGAAAAAATTGGTGACTAAAAGATCATGTTTGTGGAAAAAATACGATTTTTGTATTTTCACGCACGAGCGTTATAAACTTCTGTGAAGCACTGATGGGTTCAAAGTGCTCACCACACATCTAGATAAGTTCCTTGGGGGGGTCTAGTTTCCAAAATGGTGTCATTTATGGGGGGTTTCTACTGTTTTGGTACATCAGGGGCTTTCCAAACGCGACATGGTGTCCGATCTCAATTCCAGCCAAAAACGTCAAATGGCGCTGCTTCCCTTCCGAGCTCTGCCATGCGCCCAAATAGTGGTTTACCCCCACATGTGGGGTATCAGCGCACTCAGGACAAATTGCACAATATCTTTTAGGGTCCTGTTACCCTTGGAAAAATAAGAATTGAGGGTGAAAAGATCATTTTTGTGGAAAAAATATGATTTTTTAATTGTACGGCTGTATGTTATAAACTTCTGTGAAGCCCTTGTGGGTTCAAAGTTCTCACCACACATCTAGATAAGTTCCTTGGGGGGTCTAGTTTCCAAAATGGTGTCATTTATGGGGGGTTTCTACTGTTTTGGTACATCAGGGGCTTTCCAAACGCGACATGGTGTCCGATCTCAATTCCAGCCAAAAACGTCAAATGGCGCTGCTTCCCTTCCGAGCTCTGCCATGCGCCCAAATAGTGGTTTACCCCCACATGTGGGGTATCAGCGCACTCAGGACAAATTGCACAATATCTTTTAGGGTCCTGTTACCCTTGGAAAAATAAGAATTGAGGGTGAAAAGATCATTTTTGTGGAAAAAATATGATTTTTTAATTGTACTGCTGTACGTTATAAACTCCTGTGAAGCCCTTGTGGGTTCAAAGTTCTCACGACATATCTAGATAAGTTCCTTGGGGGGTCTAGTTTCCAAAATGGGGTCACTTGGGGGGGTTTCCACTGTTTAGGTACATCAGGGGCTCTCCAAACACGACATGGCGTCCGATCTGAATTCCAGCCAATTTTGCATTGAAAAAGTCAAATGGCGCTCTTTCCCTGCTGAGGTCTGCCATGCGCCGAAACAGTGGTTCCCCCCCACATATCAGGTATCGGCGTACTCAGGACAAATTGCACAATAACTATTGCTGTCCAATTTCTCCTGTTACCCTTGGTAAATTAAAAAAAATTGAACCTGAATTATTTTTTTAGTGAAAAAAAGTTAAATGTTCATTTTTTTTTAAATATTCAAAAAATTCCTGTGACGCACCTAAAGGGTTAATAAACTTCTTGAATGTGGTTTTGAGCACCTTAAGGGGTGCAGTTTTTAGAATGGTGTCACTTTTGGGTATTTTCTATCATATAGAACCCTCAAAGTGGCTTCAAATGTGATGTGGTCTGTAAAAATAAAATGATGCAAAAATGAGAAATCGCTGGTCAAATTTTAACCCTTATAACTTCCTAACAAAAAAAAATTTTGGTTTCAAAATTGTGCTGATGTAAAGTAAACATGTGGGAAATGTTACTTATTCAGTTTTTTGTGTGCTGTATCTCTGTGATTTAAGGGCATAAAAATTCAAAGTTGGAAAATTTTCAAAATTTTCGCCAAATTTCCGTTTTTGGCCCCTGTGACGGGGTCTTTACTTATGCAGTGTTGAAAGCCAACCCTGCAAACTTCCCCAGATTGGAGATTTTTGGGATAATACAGTTGACTAAGTAACCAGTCCACCCGCTCTGCCAGACAAACTTTTGGTCATTTTGAAGTTGAAGCAGTTATATAACATTTTCCTTATAAATAACATATAATGCAATTTCTATCAACTTTGGCAAGTTTTTGTGAATCTCTACTGAATGAATTACTTATCATTGCACCCAGAAATGATAGTAATCCCACATAAAGAATCTCATAGCCAACTGTATGTCAAAAGCAGAAGGTACTTTACAAAGAATAACTATTAATATATGCCTAAAGGAACATTTTAAGGTCCCTTCAGAGTTATTTTCAAAGAGCATGAAATAGAGGAAAAAACTAACACAGTTGAAGTGAGTTAGAAAAATCACCCCATCCGCTTAGAACTACAAAGAAAAAGACGTAATGTATTTCTTAGCACTTCCAGAATCCAATCCTAGTCTCCATGACAACAGATTCCCCAAATATACTCAGATTTTCTGCATTGCTGGAAGGAGCCAAGCATGGGGGAGGTGAAGACTTAAAATCCATGACCACTTTGCTACATGAAATTTGTATGTTCCACTTGCAGTTTGTATGTAATAAAATCTTCTCAAATTCCTAAGGAGAAGTCTTGTGAGGATGATAATGAAAGTTTTTACACATCCAGAGTATCCTAAGTGTAAAGTGCTCATGTCTGTTGTCTTCCAAGACAAGAACCTTTCAATGATAGAGGTGGAATGAAATTTTAGAGCTGCCACACAACACTGATCATAATTCATTACAATATGACAGCAGTATCTATAAGAAATTAATGTACTTGCAAATGTACTTAGAGGTTATCCAGGATTTTTTTTTTATTATGGGTCTAAAAAGTTACAGAGGCAACTACCTGCCTGTTCTACCCGGCACCGACTCAGAGCAGTCAAAACAACTGCGATTCAGCTACTCCATGTGAACAGATCAGCTCTCCTTCTTCTGGGCTGCTCTGTCGATGGGTCGTGAATGTCGAACTCAAGCTGATTGACAGCAGTTTTCCGGCATTTTTTTCTTCATCATTCCCCTCCTGCACAATTATATTTTTGACCTACAACTTTTTCGCTTTTCCATTTATTCCTCACTATCCCTACCTTACGTTATATACAATTCTGGTCATAACCCCTTTTCACTAACTTCCCCATTTCTCTTCCCTCTCTTTTTCAGCCCCACACACTTGAGGTAGCATTCCCTTCATTGCTCTCACTTAGTTCTGAGTTCTGAGCCTCCTATTTCCTCCATTTTCTTTTTTAACATCACACCTTTCACTTTTATTATTTTTTTGTTTGTTTTCTCATTCTTTTTTCACTTTTATGATAGCTTTTTTTATGTATTTTTCCTTCACACTTTTTTATCCAACCACCTATATCTCATTTCCCATCCCTCTATGGCCTCACACACTAATTCCTTCATCCCCAAACTCACTTCTATCCTTAGTCGGGTTCTAATCTTCTGTTCTCGATCCATTTTTTTTCCTTTTTTCTCTTTACATAGGTTCTCCCCAATCTACTTTTTTCTTTCTGCTTAAATTTTTTTCTACCCCCCCTTTTTATTCCAGAAAGTTTTTTGCACTGATAAAACAGAGATATAGTTACTTACAATCAGCTATTTCAGGATCGTAGCGTGATCCTTCCTCATGGCATAAAATTCCTGGCATAAAATTCCTGTAGAGCATAAAATTCCTGTAGAGCTGCGCTCTCTTTTCTGTGATGAGATCTGTCATCTCAATCTGAGTCATATGAATGCCGCTCCGTGCGACTTGAACAAGCCTCGTCTCGAGCGTGAGCGAGCATCTCCGTTTGCTGTCCAATAGTCATTACCATCACATCCATTACTTTAAGAATTGACAGAAATCCCTCCTTAAAAATAATTATTGCCAAAAACGTAGTTATGTTCACAATCTTTGCACCCGAATGAAGATGTTTAGAAGAAAAAGTCCAAATGAGTGGGTTCAGCAATTCGTGGTTATATTGTATTTCTGCTCCAACACAACGTTACAGCAAATCATCCGATGACAGCGCTTCATTAATTGGCTTTATTACCTCCAGTACATTCGCAGTAAGAAGTGGTTTACTTTGATGTAAAGTTGTGAGCTTACCTTCGGCTTCAGCTTACATCTCTTGCACTAGCTCTCTTTACCAAGTGGGCATTTGCCTGTTGCGGTTTATCATCAGTGGAACTTTTATGATACTACGTTGCTTATATTTCTTTACTCATTTCCTCTACAAAATCTGTATGTTTGTTAATAGCCAAGTCACAATACTTAGAGAGTAGAAATGAGCAAGTTTGTTAGGATTTTGTCCCCAAATCTGATTTTGACATATTCGAGCCATATTCGAACAATATTCATGCCGAATGTATGTGTTATGATCTGTTTCAATCATATTCAGTAATTTCTACTCTCATTGACTCTAGTGACGTTCAGCTGTCTTCGACCTATACTGCAAAAACAATATTCTGATCGTATTCGGAACCAAATCAGAACAAATTCACTCATCTCTATTAGGGAGTTCACCAATAACTGTATCTTTTAACTTTCCAGCACTTCTACCAAATGATACCATTGTTATTTTTTTTCGCCTTGTGAAGTCTCATGTCCATTGTTTTTTCTACGTGGCCAACACATTCTTTTTTCACGATAGTACAACCCTTGGCAAAAATTATGGAATCACCGGCCTTGGAGGATGTTCATTCAATTGTTTAATTTTGTAGAAGAAAAGCAGATCACAGACATGGCACAAAACTAAAGTCTATTCAAATGGCAACTTTCTGGCTTTAAGAAACACTAAAAGAAATCAAGAACAAAAAATGTGGTAGTCAGCAATGGTTACTTTTTTAAACCAAGCATAGGGAAAAAATTATGGAATCACCCTGTAAATTTTCATTCCCAAAAACACCTGCATCAAATTAGATCTGCTCGTTAGTCTGCATCTAAAAAGGAGTGAGCACATCTTGGAGAGCTGTTGCACCAAGTGGACTGACATGAATCATGGCTCCAACACGAGAGATGTCAATTGAAACAAAGGAGAGGATTATCAAACTCTTAAAATAAGGTAAATCATCACGCAATGTTGCAAAAGATGTTGGTTGTTGACATTCAGCTGTGTCTAACATCTTGACCAAATACAAACAACATGGGAAGGTTGTTAAAGGAAAACATACTGGTAGACCAAGGAAGACATAAAAGTGTCAAGACCAGAAACTTAAAGCAATATGTCTCCAAAACAGGAAATGCACAACAAAACAAATGAGGAACGAATGGGAGGAAACTGGAGTCAACGTCTGTGACCGAACTGTAAGAAACCGCCTAAAGGAAATGGGATTTACATACAGAAAAGGTAAGCGAAAGCCACCATTAACACCTAAACAGAATAAAACAAGGTTACAATGGGCTAAGGAAAAGCAATCATGGACTGTGGATGACTGGATGAAAGTCATATTCAGTGATGAATCGCGAATCTGCATTGGGCAAGGTGATGATGCTGGAACTTTTGTTTGGTGCCGTTCCAATGAGATTTATAAAGATGGCTGCCTGAAGAGAACATGCAAATTTCCAGTCATTCATGATTTGGGGCTGCATGTAAGGTAAAGGCACTGGGGAGATGGCTGTCATTACATCTTCAATAAATGCACAAGTTTATGTTGATATTTTGGACACTTTTCTTATCCCATCAATTGAAAGGATGTTTGGGGATGATTAAATCATTTTTCAAGATGATAATGCATCCTGCCATAGAGCAAAAACTGTGCAAACATTCCTTGAAAAAAGACACATAAGGTCAATGTCATGGCCTGCAAATAATCCGGATCTCAATCCAATTGAAAATCTTTGGTGGAAGTTGAAGAAAATGGTCCATGGCAAGGCTCCAACCTGCAAAGCTGATCTGGCAACAGCAATCAGAGAAAGTTGGAGCCAGATTGATGAAGAGTACTGTTTGACACTCATTAAGTCCATGCAGAGGCATAGCTAGGGGTTCAGCTTAGGGGGGTGTTATGATTGGGTCACCGAGGAGGAAAAAAGCAAAACACGCTAAGTCTCAGAAAACCAGAGAGGTTGGTAACTATGCAGACTGCAGAGCCCTGATCTTAACACACAACTAGAAGCAGTCGTGGAGCGTGCCTACGGTGGTCCTGGACGCCTCATCACAACCGGAGAGCTAAATAAGCCTAAAGTAAGAAGAGGAAAACTAACTCCCCAGAGCAGACCCCAAAGGAAAGACAGCCCCCCACATGTATTGACGGTGAAGCAAGATGAAAACACAAACAAAGGCAGAAAAATAGGCTGAGCAAACGATGGGGCCAAACTAACTTGAAAGGACAGGAAAGGAAAGATACTGTTTGCAATCTGCCAAAAAACCCTACCAAAAATCATGTCCAACGCTTCTGATAACAAAATTAACCCTGAAGTCACTAGACTTCTCCCACTATATCAGCACTCTGGAATATTCTGAGACAGAGCAAAAAGAGGCCAATCTAATAAAGGACAAAAAGGCTAATTGGCAAATACAGATAAATAAGAGTGGAAATTCAGCACAGCCCAGCTGGGCTGGCTGACCACACAAAAACTGAGTTGACCAACAAGAGCTAGTGTGAACATTAGCAAAAAACAAACTTAACTTGAGATGACTGGAGCAGAGCTGAAGTCCAAGACCTGAGAAACAGACTGAATCACCAGCAACAGGATAGGGCGTTGGCTGTCTAATATCCAGTCTGACACTCCAGAGATCCAATCACTATCCTCCTTGTCAGATGGCAGACCATTACCAATTAAACTAACCTCACTACCTCCTGTCACTACCAGAGGGAGAATGGAAGGAGAACTCCCAGCTGGTGGAGCAGAAAATGACCTCATAACAGGGGGGGCGAAAAATCTGAGTGGGCCCCTAACAGGTAACCCTGATTACAACTCAGGTGGCGCACTCTATTTGTCGGTATAGGAGAACTTCAGCAGATGACCGCGCTGTAACTGAAACAAATCTCTATACCAAAAACAATACTGATATTGCCGCGATATGGTGACCTCATAGTGGTAGATACCAGTCCTGCAGAATATACAAGAGTTTACTATACAGTTACAAATGATAACTTACAGGAGACATTCTTTCTGATAATCGTTCATATATGAAGAGGGAAAGACATATATTATATCTGTGCTGTCCTGCAGCTGGGGTGACTTCTATCATGGCAGAGCATGATACTGCCTACTCATGTCAGTCCCTCTATCTGAGGCACAATGAGATTTATGGCAGCTGATTTGCACTGACAGAGACACCTTCTGAGATGTTTAAAACTTCAAGTAGCTGGCATAAACCTACTGTGCCTCAGATACAAGACTGCAAACACAAGAAAATTGAAGAAATTAACAGTCCAGGACTTGTAAGGAGGTGAACAGCGTCCTGCCCTCTCCTCACTGCACAGACACCTCAGGGCCCCCAAGTTCTTACTCACAGCTCCATCTTGTCTTGCTCTGTCGTGACCTCTCTCCTGCAGACACACAGGCTACAGTGTGGGTGTGTCTCCAGTTTGCTGGAGGAAGCTTAAAGGTATTCTCTCCCTGCACTATACAGAGAAGCTTAACTACATCAGTGATCTGCTCACGCTGACATGGTTAACAGTGGCAGAAGCTCTGGGTGTGGGTGGGCCCCCTCAGAGCAAAGGGCCCGGGTGACTGCCCCCTCTGCGCCCCTGCAAGCTAGACTACTACTGAGTCCATGCCTCAGAGTCTGCAAGCTGTTAGAAAGCCAGAGGTGGTGCAACAAAATACTAGTGATGTGTTGGAGTATTTTTTTGTTGGTTTGTTTTTCATGATTCCATAATTTTTTCCTCAGAATTGAGTGACTCCATAATTTTTCCCCTCTGCTTGGTCTAAAAAAGTAACCATTACTGACTACCACATTTTTGTTCTTGATTTCTTTTAGTGTTTCTTAAAGCCAGAAAGTTGCCATTTGAATAGACTTTAGTTTTGTGCCATGTCTGTGATCTGCTTTTCTTCTACAAAATTAAACAATTGAATGAACATCCTCCAAGGCCGGTGATTCCATAATTTTTGCCAAGGGTTGTACTATCGTGAAAAAAGAATGTGTTGGCCACGTAGAAAAAACAATGGACATGAGACTTCACAAGGCGAAAAAAAATAACAATGGTATCATTTGGTAGAAGTGCTGGAAAGTTAAAAGATACAGTTATTGGTGAACTCCCTAATAGAGATGAGTGAATTTGTTCTGATTTGGTTCCGAATACGATCAGAATATTGTTTTTGCAGTATAGGTCGAAGACAGCTGAACGTCACTAGAGTCAATGAGAGTAGAAATTACCGAATATGATTGAAACAGATCATAACACATACATTCGGCATGAATATTGTTCGAATATGGCTCGAATATGTCAAAATCAGATTTGGGGACAAAATCCTAACAAATTTGCTCATTTCTACTCTCTAAGTATTGTGATTTGGCTATTAACAAACATACAGATTTCGTAGAGGAAATGAGGAAAGAAATGTAAACTACGTAGTATCATAAAAGTTCCACTGATGATAAACCGCAACATGCAGCTGCCCACTGGGTAAAGAGAGCTAGTGCAAGAGATGTAAGCCGAAGCCGAAGGTAAACTCACAACTTTACATCAAAGTAAACCACTTCTTACTGCAAATGTACTGGAGGTAATAAAGCCAATTAATGAAGCGCTGTCATCGGATGATTTGCTGTAACGTTGTTATGGAGCAGAAACACAAAATAGCCACAAATTGCTGAACCCACTCATTTGGACTTTTTCTTCTGAACATCTTCATTCGGGTGCAAAGATTGTGAAGATAACTCCGTTTTTGGCAATAATTATTTTTAAGGAGGGATTTCTGTCAATTCTTAAAGTAATGGATGTGATGGTAATGATTATTGGACAGCAAACGGAGATGCTCGCTCACGCTCGGGACGAGGCTTGTTCAAGTCGCACGGAGCGACATTCTTATGACTCAGATTGAGATGACAGATCTCATCGCAGAAAAGAGAGCACAGCTCTACAGGAATTTTATGCCATGAGGAAGGATCACGCTACAATCCTGAAATTGCTGATTGTAAGTAACTATGTCTCTGTATTATCAGTGCAAAAAACTTTCTGGAATAAAAAGGGGGGGTAGAAAAAATTTAAGCAGAAAGAAAAAAGTAGAGTGGGGAGAACCTATGTAAAGAGAAAAAAGGAAAAAAAATGGATCGAGAACAGAAGATTAGAACCCGACTAAGGACAGAAGTGAGATTGGGGATGAAGGAATTAGTGTGTGAGGCCATAGAGAGATGGGAAATGAGATATAGGTGGTTGGATAAAAAAGTGTGAAGGAAAAATACATAAAAAAGCTATCATAAAAAAGTGAAAAAAGAATGAGAAAACAAACAACTTCAGTTTTGTGCCATGTCTGTGATCTGCTTTTTTTCTACAAAATTAAACAACTGAATGAACATCCTCCAAGGCCGTGATTCCATAATTTTTGCCAGGGGTTGTAGCTTCATCCTCCTATGGATTTAATATTCAGCTAAATGTTTTGCTGTCCCTGTCTCCAATATACCTTTTGAAAAGAACTTAATGCTTCTCCTGTGATCTTAAAAAATACTGGTGATACCCTCAATCTCCACTTTACCCACACTGCCTTGGTGATTCATGGAGCACATTTCTTAGTGTGTTTCATGCCATTCATTGCAATCCTTTATATTGTTGTCCTTTTTTTTGTATCACATATTACTCTCTTGACACAACCTACTGTGAGGTAGCGCTGTCATCTAATTAGGGAATTCTCGCTTGCAGCGAACAAAACATATCCGGCACCGGGTTTTCCACAACTATAACAGTCCATGCGGTTTATTATTCAGCATAAACCAAAAGAAGCACCACAAAGTTCATATCAGCATAGCGTCCATTATATAGGCTATTCAGCCTCATCATTATCTCACCCGTCAGGGTTTCTTATGCGGCTTCACCATCGCATACGTTAGTTCCCTCCAGGGAGCTCCCAGGCACATGTGGCGCCCCCAGGAGTATGGTCGCCACTGTGGCTTTGCATTCCTCCAGGGGAGGGTAATGCCAGGCTTGGAGGCAATGATGGGTCTCTCTCGCAGTCAATCTATGCATGCAACACAGTTCCACTCCAGGCCAGCAGGGGAACTCTGAACCGGGATTAAGGGGAGGAGTGCTCTCTGAGGGCCAAGAGCAAGGGGTTGTGAGTTAGTCTGCGGAGGGTGAAGCATGCAGACGTGTGGAAGGAGCACTGAAATAGAGCTGAGAGGAAGAGCTCATCTCTGGAGAGAGCGCATGAACGGGAGCCTGGTCTCCACGATTGTACGGATATTAACGGTCCTGCAACAGACACCAGAGGAGTAGGAGGCTGTAAATGCCCTGCTCCCATCTAAGACTTGAGGGCACAACAGCAGCTTGGATAGTGAGCCGGGACCCAGGAGAGAGGAGTCCCCGAGATGGGCTACAGCTGTCTGCCGTGCAAGTTCCCTCCAGGGAGCTCTCAGGCACACATCGCCATTGCTCACAGCCACCTCTCATGCTGTGATCCAGGAGACAACTCTCCTCACGGGACCTTCCACTCTGGACCAACCAGGTCCCTACATTCACCCCTTGTGACTCACCCCGGCCACATTATATTGTTCATGGCCACGCCCACTGGGTCACATGATTCTGACCTCATCACAGGTCCTTCAGGCATTTTCACACTCTTTATAACCGTGCTTTAAACACACCCCCTGGGTGGGTTTGTAGGTAACCAGGCCCCCCAACTCTCTAGTTACCTGGAGACTTCTCCCTCATATATTAACGCAGCACCTCAGCAATGTCCTTGCTGATCACACATACATAAGTCTCCATCTCAAAGCCACCCACTTTGAGATGCATAACAGCCACTCGACACTCTGCCATTCATCCCTTCTCCTGGGACCTCCCCACAGCGCCCCCTAGCGGACACAATGGTTACTACACCACATACCTCCCCCTCTGTTCCAACTTGTGGGGTTGAACACACAATATTACATCAGGCTCTCGCGACCGGGCACTCATTACACCTTGCCCCACAGGTCGACAGAACCTTTTCCATCTGTCATACGGCCTCATCTCTACATAAGGCCTTCCCTGCCCCCAGCGGCCAGAATATCGGTCATTGTCTTTGACCCTCCAGTTGCAGTCTGTCTGTGTCATCAGACACTGTCTAGGCACCATATTCCTCTTACTGTCTGTTCCGTTCCCCAACCAGCTCCCCCGGTTGGCACGATCAACTGTCTTCGTTAAGTCTACTGTCCGACTTGAGGCTGACTCCTTCAGCATCTCACAGGAACTACGGTCTCTCAACATCGTCCTGCCAGTCGAACTACCACTCGCTGACATTCTTCGGCCATCTGCACTGTCACTTCTTGGTGGAACCCTTTGGGTCCTTACATCTTGTTGGGCTGAAGGCGGCCGCCACTTGGTATTTCGTACTTCTTCATTAATTCGCCGGCGGTCCAGCCTCATCTACTCAATTTCTTGCAGGTACCCCACTCGATACTCCACGAGCATTCGAAAGTCTCTCAGGCTCTCCACAGAACCAACCACCATGATGGGAATCCTACCCACTTCACTGGACATCTGGTCTTCATCATCAGGAGGGATCCTCACCCTCACCACACCGGAGATATTCATAAGGTCTTGCATTACCTTCTTGGATCTTCCAATGATTCTTCCAATCAGAGCTTTGGGTATCGGAACCAAATCTTTGCGCAAACCCAGCCGATCCACAGCCTCCCTTGCTAACTCTAGGCGGCGAGCAGCCTTCATATTACTCCGCCTGACCAGCTGTTTGGCGTGGAGACATTGTAGATGCATCTCTTTCAGGACAGCTTCTCGGTTTGATGTATCTTCTCTGGCTGATACTATCACCAACTGCCGAGTCTCAGGTGCCCAGTGCACCTTACACGCTTTGACCGCCATTTTGAAAGCCTCATGCACACCTTCCTCAGCACAGGCCTCTTGCATGTCTTCTGGTACATCTATCACCGACTGGAAGGTCGTGGCCTTGCTCTCTTCCTGGACCGAAGGCTCTAGCTTTACAACGGACACTTCCCTCACTACCGTTGACCCAACCGGGTGACTGTCTTCTTCAGTTCTTTGCTCACCAACTTCAGGAGATCTCATCTCTTCACTACCCTCTGCCAAGATGGGTACCGGCAGTTCCATCTTGTTATCACTCGGACCTGGCCGCTCTACATCTCCATCCAAGCTCTTCTCCCGCAGAAGACCTTTTACTACTCCTCTGAGTTCTTCCATCTCTTCCCTAATGGTCTTGTTCACATTCTGCCACTTTGACAGGTGACCTCTGAGCTCCAAGACTTCTTTCTCAAGCCCTTCCACTCTGTGCTCGGCCGTTTGTCTCATCACTCTTTCCCGTTCGAGATGTTCCTTCACTGTCTCTTTTATTAACTGTATCTCTTGCTCTTGTTCTCTTTTGGCCAGCATGTGTTTCACCATTATTTCTTTAATTATATCGTCAAATGGTACCCCTGGGTTAGTCCCGTCAGTCGAGCCCCCATTACCCTCTGACCGTGTTTCTACTTCCGTTATCTTCTCGATCAGGTTCCCATCAGTCCTGTCACGAGTTTCAGTGAGCACAGCACTAGATTCTGTCCTAGTGGTGGCTACTGGCAACAACACGTCACAGTCACTCCACACTGTATGGTGAACACCCAAGGCATTCTCTACCCTTTGTCATCTCAATCAGGACTCTGTCCATCTTATAATCCACAATGACCCTGTGGACGCAGCGAAATCTGACGTTTTTCTCGGTCAGAGATAAAACGAGCGGAGTTCCTGTCAGAGTCACCTGACTCTTTGAGTCCAGCTTACCAGGGACTCCTTCCTGGTACAGCATCACGGTACACACCTGCGGCCCATCGTTACTATCCGGAAAGGATATCCCACATTCTGATCAAGACATACACACACACTGCGGTACTCCAGACATACCCACTGAGTCACCCAGTGCTGTCATTCCTTCAAACTTGGCCACTTTCTGGACCACCACCCCACTTTGGGTTGCCGCCCCCTCCCGGGACTCCATCCCTTTTTGGGTTACCACCCCGATTTTGGTCACCGCCCCCTTCTGGGACTCCACCCCCTTTCAGGACCTCCCCATGTCCGTTATACCGGTCTTCTCAGACCACAGTTCACACAACACAGTTTATGTCTTAACGATACCACACAAGTCCTTGTTGGCACCACCACAGCTCCTGCTGTCACCGATCACCGACACCACACCAGTTCCTTCTGGCGCTGCCACAGCTCCTACTGCACCGCCTTCGTGGACCCGCCGATCCACCGGAAGCCGCTTGTCACCTTCGTAACCCTGCCGAGTTACCGGAAGCCGCTTGTCGCCTTCTTGACTCCTACTGAGCCACCACAGGCTGAGTAGAGAAAAGAAGAAAAAAAACACCACAAAAAAAAACCTCATGTGTCCTGTCTGTGTGCTATTCAGGACGTACCGTCTCCACCTGAGACCGTCCAACACACAGGGCACACCAGGTGCTATTCAGGGAGCCGACCCTCCTCCCAGGGTTTCCCAATACACCGGCCTCACCAGGTCCAGGGCTCAGCAGGTGCTATTCTGGACATCCGTCTCCGCCTGAGACTGCCCAACACTCATGCCTCACCAGGTCCAAGGTCACACCACGTGCTCCAGGGATCCGATTCTTCTACTAGAATCTCCCAACACTGACCCTCCAGGACCTTGCTCACTGAACCCTCCAGGTACACAGTCTTACTCACTGACCCAGGTCAGTACCACACGAACACCTGTCCATTACCTGTGTTGGCCACACAGGTCCTCGGGTACCTCCTATCCGCAGAGGCACCCTATAGCAATCACCATTCTCTTTCTCCTGAGGAAACGGCCGCACTGGGCTCACCGATCCGGACAGTGCCTTACTCACTAGTCCGCCCCACGGTTCCAGAACCACAGCCGGGCAGTGGCTTCCCCAACCGTCAGCTGTCCTGGCTCAGCGTTGCCCTTAGCAACCGACTTTGCAGTCCTCTTCCGTTGCTCCCAGCAACAAGGCTACAATATTGCCCATAGCTATCTCCACCAAATGTGAGGTAGTGCTGTCATCTAATTAGGGAATTCTCGCTTGCAGCGAACAAAACACATCCAGCACCGGGTTTTCTACAAGTATAACAGTCCATGCGGTTTATTATTCAGCATAAACCAAAAGAAGAACAACAAAGTTCATATCAGCATAGCGTCCATTTTATAAGCTATTCAGCCTCATCATTATCTCACCCGTCAGGGTTCCTTATGCGGCTTCACCATCGCATATGTTAGTTCCCTCCAGAGAGCTCTCAGGCACATGTGGTGCCCCCACGAGTATGGTCACCACAGTGGCTTTGCCTTCCTCCAGGGGAGGGTAATGCCAGGCTTGGAGATAATGATGGGTCTCTCTCTCGCAGTCAATCTATGCATGCAACACAGTTCCACTCCAGGCCAGCAGGGGAACTCTGAACCGGGATTAAGGGGAGGAGTGCTCTCTGAGGGCCAAGAGCAAGGGATTGTGAGTTAGTTAGTCTGCGGAGGGTGAAGTGTGCAGACGTGTCGAAGGAGCGCTGAGATAGAGCTGAGAGGAAGAGCTCATCTCTGGAGAGAGCGCATGAACGGGAGCCTGGTCTCCACGATTGTACGGATATTAACGGTCCTGCAACAGACACCAGAAGAGTAGGAGGCTATAAATGCCCTGCTCCCATCTAAGACTTGAGGGCACAACAGCAGCTTGGATAGTGAGCCGGGACCCAGGAGAGAGGAGTCCCCGAGATGGGCTACAGCTGTCTGCCGTGCAAGTGAGGTTCTTGAGAACATCTGTCAGGAGGAACTCCAGTGTAATTCAGTACTAGGAGATCTTCACACTTAAAGGCGCTATTGAGGAGACTGCACAGCCCATCTGCTGAGAGAGAATCCCTGAATTGCTTCCAGGCTAGCCTGCTCCAATACC
Organism: Dendrobates tinctorius; assembly: GCF_039654945.1. Classification (NCBI taxonomy): domain Eukaryota; kingdom Metazoa; phylum Chordata; class Amphibia; order Anura; family Dendrobatidae; genus Dendrobates; species Dendrobates tinctorius. Next base: position 91,930,715 of record NW_027361696.1, on the reverse strand, counting down.
ATCTGTAATCAGGACCCTGGACTGCAGTTACCAAGTAAAGGTACAGAAATTGCACCCCGCTGTGTCTTGTCTGCTTCCTACCTTTCCGGCACCACTACATCCTCGTGCCAACCACATTTACACTGCCCTGGGACTATAGCTTCACCTGTGGGGAGCTGTTACATCTTTGCTGCACCATACCATCAGTCCCAGTGGATCTGCATGCAGCGTCGGCTTAACACCTCCCTTGCCGAGCACCACAGGTGGCGTCACGATCTATTCATCTAACTACATTCCACCATTCACATCTTCCTATTACTTGGGTGCCCAGGGCCACGGTCCAGGTCACCGCTGCCGTGACACATCCCACTGATACCGGCCCAGTACTGAGTACCCCACAGCCCTGAGAGGGCGACCCACACACATCGCCATTGCTCACAGCCACCTCTCATGCTGTGATCCAGGAGACAACTTTCCTCATGGGACCTTCCACTCTGGACCAACCAGGTCCCTGCAATCACCCCTTATGACTCACCCGGCCACATTATATCGTTCATGGCCCCGCCCACTGGGTCACATGACTCTAACCTCATCACAGGTCCTTCAGGCATTTTCTCACTCTTTACAACCGTGCTTTAAACACACCCCCTGGGTTGGTTTGTAGGTAACCAGGCCCCCATCTCTCTAGTTACCTGGAGACTTCTCCCTCATTTATTAACGCAGCACCTCAGCAATGTCCTTGCTGATCACACATACATAAGTCTCCATCTCAAAGCCACCCACTTTGAGATACAAAACGGCCACACAGCGCCCCCTAGCGGACACAGTGGTTACTACACCACACTACTTTTAACCACAACATTGACTACTTTTTTCTAATATTTTCCAATTAGGATACACATACTAAATAAAAATGAGATTTTTTTTCAATGACCCTTTGCTAGAAACTGATAAATGTGACACAGGGATAGTTAGGTTAATGTGTTGAGGCGGTAGGCCAGTCTGAATAAATGAGTTTTCAGGGCACGCTTAAAATTGTAGGGATTGGGGACTACTCGTATTGACCTGGGAAGTGCATTCCAAAGAATTGGCGCAGCACGTGTATAGTCTTGGAGACGGGAGTGGGAGGTTCTGATTATCGAGGATGCTAACCTCAGGTCATCAACAGAACGGAGGGCACGGGTAGGGTGGTAGACTGAAACAAGGGAGGAGATGTAGGGTGGTGCTGAGCCATGGAGTGCTTTGTGGCTGAGGGCAATAAGTTTGTACTGGATTCTGGAGTGGATGGTTAGCTAGTGTAAGGACTGGCACAAGGTAGAGGCATCGGTGCAACGATTGGTGAGGAATATGATCCTGGCTGCAGCATTCAAGACAGATTGGAGGGGGGAAAGTTTGGTAAGAGGGAGACCGATTAGAAGAAAGTTACAATAGTCCAGACGAAAATGAATAAGAGAAACAGTAAGAGTTTTTGCAGAGTCAACGGTAAGAAAAGGTTGAATTCTAGAAATGTTTTTGAGATGCAGATAACAAGAGTGAGCCAGTGATTGGATGTGAGGGGTGAAAGAAAGCTCGGAGTCAAGTATGACCCCAAGACAGCGGGCATGTTGCTGGGGAGTAATAGTGGAACCACACACGGAAATGGCAGTGTCGGGTATAGGTGCATTAGTAGAGGGAGGAAACACAAGGAGTTCAGTCTTTGACAGGTTCAGTTTCAATCCAATAGATGAATCTACATATATAAAGCAGAAAATATGTGCCCTGAAGTAAGGGCTGCCACTAGGAATTTTCTGGGCCCCATACTGACAAAATTTATGGGGCCCACCTTGAGTCTCCGCCCAGGCTCCACCCCCAGTTCTGCCTCCACCCTAGCTCCTCCTCCACCAAGCGAACCTTCCAAAATCCCTCCGAACTTTCTTGTAAAAACTTTACTTCTGCACCATGCCCTCACCAATCACACATTAACACCATATCACATACATAGCCATCAGCTTTTGTTTTGATCAAAAGATTTTTTAAGTCTGCCACCACGACAAGGTAGACTCTATTGGCATGGCCACTCCTTCAATAGACCGCTCTGGCTTCATATCAACAGAGAAGTTTGGAGACAGGGGAAGAACCAGGGGAAGAGTCCTGAGGAGAGAATTTGCATATTCCCAGTGCCTTCTGGGATAAGTGAATAGTCTCCGCGAGCTCAACGATCACTGGATTTTGGCCATTGCAGCTGAAAAGAGGAAATCGGTAAACCGCTCGCCGATATTTTGGCTCAGTTTTCATCGCTTTGAAATCGGTTTAACAATAACAATATGGAAGAGGCCAGGAGCCATTTGGTGAGCTACATTTCTTGCTACATGTTCACAGACTTACCAGTGGAAAAGCCAAACTTCACATGCCACAAATGCAATCTTGTGTCCCTGTTGGAGGAAAAGTTGAAAAATCTCGAAGAGTGGTTAACTACATTGAAGATCATTGAGGAAGGTGAAAAGTTCTTAGACAGAGCAGAATTATCTCTTCATGTTACAGAAAGAGAAGAAATTTGAAGAGCACCTGAAGAAATAGAGGAATGGAAACATGTGCCCCAGAGAATCAGGAGGATCGGTAGGCGGTCAGCGCCCATACTGCTAAGGAACCAGTACCAGGCTCTTACGCAGGAGAACGATGAATAAATACATCAAAATAAGACTTTATCCACAAAGAACAATCTTGTACGCACTCAGAGTCCTCGTGGATGGAGAAAGAAAAATGTAGTGAAGAAGAAACGGAGAGTGGTGATCATGGGGGATTCCCTGTTGAGAGGAACAGAGGCCGCTATCTGCAGACCGGACATAACCTCAAGAGAAATGTGCTGTCTTCCAGGTGCAAAAATTAAAGATGTGTCTGACAGGATATCAGGACTCTTCAGACCTACAGATGACTACCCATTCCTGCTAATACATGTGGGGACAAATGACACAGCAAGAAACGACCTGGAAACCATCTGCACTGACTTTGAAAACTTAGGTAAGAAAGTGAAAGAACTGGGAGCGCAGGTGGTCTTCTCTTGCATCCTCCCAGTGGATGGCCATGGAACAAGGAGGTGGAGTAAGATTCTGCAGGTGAACAACTGGCTACGTCGATGGTGCCGTCAGCAAGTATTTGGATTTCTGGATCACGGAGAGAATTACCTATACGATGGACTACTTGCTAGAGATGGGGTGCACCTTACGAAGACTGGAAAACTTGTATTTGGAAGTCGCCTTGCTACACTCATCAGGAGAGCTTTAAACTAGAACAATGTGGGACGGGAAGCAAAATGCCAGAAAAAAACATACTCCTGACAAATTCTCTTGAGAACTCTGCTATTAGAAGTGGAAAGGAAGAACAAAAACAAAAGAATCTAAATAATAAAAATATTGGAGAAAGAGAAACCAATCATAAACTAAAATGTTTATATACTAATGCACAAAGCATGGGCAACAAACAAGGAGAATTGGAACTACTAACGCAGGAAAAGAAATATGATGTCATTGGAATACTGAAACTTGGTGGGACAATACACATGATTGGAATACAAAGCGAGAAGGATACAACTTATTTGCTAGAAACAGACTTGATAAACGAGGAGGAGGTGTCGCATTGTATGTTAGAAACGCATATATCTGCGCAGAGATTGAAGCTTCAGAGACTGGGAGTTCTGTGGAGACTGTTTGGGTAAGAATACAAGGTCAGAACAATGGAAAGGATACCATTCTAGGCATTTACTACAGGCCGCCTGTGCAAGCTGAAGATATGGATGAACTCTTTATGCATCAAATGGCCAAGTTCTCCAAAAATATTACATAGTTGTCATGGGAGATTTCAACTATCCAGACATTTGTTGGGAATCTCTCTCAGGCAAAACTAACAGGTCAAGGAAATTCTTATCCTCTCTTGCTGAAAACTTTATCTTACAAAAGGTCAAATGTTTTACCATAACCAGGTTCCCCGTATCATGTTCCCACATGCTTTATGCATCTATTAGCCCTCTGTGTCCGTACTGTTACACACTTAACATTATGGCTGGTCCAAACAATCAGGGCAATTATTACCACCCACCTTTCGTGTCTCCCCTTTTTCCCTCATAGATTGTAAGATTGCGAGCAGGGCCCTCATTCCTCTTGGTATGTTATGATCTATGTGATTATTGTTATGCTGTAATATCTATCATCTGTACAAGTCCCCTCTGAAATGTAAAGTGCTGCGGAATATGTCGGCGCTATAGAAATAAAATGTATTATTTTTATTATTAGATCTCTGATCAATGCCAGGTGATTACTGGGGTAATAATACTGAGGACTGGTTTATAAAATGTCACAAAAAAAAGACCATCTATTAGGCAAGTTTATCCAAAAGCTACAAAAGCATTCACACATACAAGGCTGATGCAATGCTCCATCGTGCACAGCATAGTCTGAGAACTGAGCGCGTGCCGGAGATCAATCCCTATAAGGTGCTCTAATGTTTTTTAATATTGTGAATCGAGCTAAATCGTTTTGCAGATATATCCACACTAAATACATGAAAAATAAGAAAAAAAAGTGATTTTTCCAATCCCCTAGATCGGAAGACACAATAAAAAAATATCCCCTTCCAACAAATGTGCCCACCAAATGTGCCCGTGCATTTTAATCGTGTGAAACATTTACTATAATACTAGTCTTTTATTCATTGTTTCTGCAGTAAGCTACATTTTAGTTCTTAAGCCGACTCTGTATATCGAGGGTATATTAACCACCCAGCTGTCTAAGAAAATAGATTGCCTTGTGAAGACCGAATCACTGGAGCTTTCACCTTTAACAATTTGTCATCAGGGTAAGCAAGCAATAAAGCTCTGCCTTTCTGAGGAGTTGTGAAAACTATTTTACACTCAGCAGAATGACTCAATCAATAAAAAAAAATGCCCGGCCATACAATACAGATTATAAGCTTATCCTTAATTTTAAGTTTTATGTATTTGCTACTTTCTGATCCTAAATAATTTTAATGGCGCTTAGTTCACATGCACTGATCTTTCTGTTCTATCTCTATCTGCTCTGTTGCCCATGTTAATATGGTGGATGTAAAGGCCGGCAGTAATTCAAGTCTCCTTCTACTCAGCCCTATATTGAAATCAATGGGTGAAGAAAGCTAATAAATGGTGTAGGGGCTCTCGTTTTTTATTTCTAGGTTACAAAATAAGTCGATCACGTGAGACATTTTTAAGTGACCATTAGATGTTACAAAAAAACTGACCCCTGTGGTACCCCACTGCTAACCGTGACCCAGTCCGAGTGTGCTCCATTAATAACCACCCTTTGTTTCCTATCCCTGAGCCAGCTCTTAACCCACCTACACATATTTTCCCCTATCCCCATTGTTCTCAATTTATGTATCAACCTTTTGTGTGGCACCGTATCAAAAGCTTTTGAAAAGTCCATGTACACCACGTCCACTGCATTCCCTTGGTCCAGTCCGGAACTTACCTCTTCATAAAAGCTTATCAGATTAGTCTGACAGGAACGGTCCCTTGTAAACCCATGTTGATATTGGGTCATAAGGTTATTCTTCTCCAGATACTCCAGTATAGTATCTCTTAGAAAACCCTCCAGGATTTTACCCACAGTTGAGGTTAAACTTACTGGCCTATAATTTCCAAGTTCAGTTTTTGTCCCCTTTTTGAATATTGGCACCACATTTGCTATACGCCAGTCCTGTGGTACAGACCCTGTTATTATGGAATCTTTAAAGATTAAAAATAATGGTCTATCTATGACTGTGCTTAATTCCTGCAGTACTCGGGGGTGTATCCCATTCGGGCCCGGGGATTTGTCAATTTTAGTGATTTTTAGACGCCGCCGTACTTCCTGCTGGGTTAAGCAGGTGACATTTAACAGAGAATTTTTATCCCTGATCATGTTATCGGTCATGGGATTTTCTTGTGTAAATACTGATGAAAAAAAGTTATTTAGCATATTGGCTTTTTCCTCATCCTCATCCACCATTTCACCCAGACTATTTTTAAGGGGGCCAACACTATCACTATCACTATCAGAGTAATGAGGCCCATATATTTCTCCATATGGAATCATTGATCCCATATAATGTTTCAAACCGTATATGATGAGCTCCACATAATGTTATAGTATATGTTGGTCCCAATGGATGAAGCTCCACTGTCCACTGTCCACTACTCTGGACTCCTTGTCGTCCCCATCTTCCATCTCACTGCACTTGGCTGTTTAGGCACTCCCACCGGCAGAGACACTTTTGCGTACTATGCGGTGCCCTGTGCCAGTGCCATCACCCATGAGTATGCCCCCCCACCTGCTCAAGGAACCTGCACTTTCATCTGCACCTTCCTCTTTGTCACCATGTAAGGTGGTATAGTATGTGGGAAGGGGAACCTGAGTTTCCTCTGGGTCAGATTCTGGCAGTGTAGAGTGCGAGGGGAATGTAGTGGTCTGGGTCAATGTACCAGCAGCATCATCCAGCAGTGGCTGGGCCTCAGTGCACTTGTGGCGTCCCCAAGAGAACGGTCGCCATTGTGGCATTACCTTCCTCCTAGGGAGTGTGTTGTCAAGCTTGGGAGCAACGAAGGATCTCTCTAGCAGTGAAACCAACACACAACACATTTCCCACTCCAGGCTAGCAGGGAGACCTCTGAACCTGACTGCTGAGGAGCTGCTCTCTGTGGTCGGGAGGAGGTAAGTTAGGGCACTCTGTGCAGGGAAGGGGAAGTGTGTGGACGTGAGAAGGGCAGCTGGAGGATGAGCAGAGTTAAGGCTCACTCCTAGCTGGGGCGAATGGTCCCGATTCCAGTCTCCGAGTTTGTAGGGACACTGACGTTCCTGCAGCAGAAACCGGGGGAAGTAGCAGCTATAAATGCTCTGGACCCAACTAAGGCTCGGAGGCCCCAGCATCGACGTGTGGGAGCCAGAAGGAAAAGGCTACAGCTGTCTGCCATACAAGTAAAGTCTGAGGAACATCTGTTAGACAGGAGGCGCTTCAGTGAACCACGGTCCTGTGAGTGCTTCCCCCACAAGCGCTAGAAAGGAGACGTTCAGGAAGGTACATGTTGGCGGAGTGTTGGAAGGGAGCTTTCCATTTTGGTCCCGGAGATTGGCTGAGGTCCTGACCTGGAGGACACAGCACAGAGGCAGGCATCTGTGTAACCTGCAGACTGTGAGTAAAGCTTTGGAACTGCACGCTCTGGTGTCATACAGTTATTCCAGCACCGCTACATCTGGGTACCAGCACCTACACCGCCTGTGCCTTTCCCCATCACTACATCTACACTTCCCTGGGACTCCAGCTCCACCTGTGGGGAGCTTCACCATCTTTGCTGCACAACATCAGTCCCAGAGGATCTGCATGCAGCGTCGGCCTAACATCTATGTTGCCGAACACCACAGGTGGCGTCAAACTATCTATATAAACTCTTTACCATTATACCACGCCATTTACATGGGCGCCCAGGGCCACTGTCCGGGTCACCGCTGCTGTGACACATCCCACTGACACCGGCCCGGTACCGAGTACCCCACAGCCCTGGGAGGGCGACAAATATGCTGACTGCTGATCGGGCGGCGTTATTCCCACGAACCTCCAAACAATGTCCATGAAGGCAAAGTTTTTGGTTTCCGGGGGCAGTATGATTGCAAAGTTGAACCTTAAAGGAATGTCCAAAAGGGCACCACCAGGAGTGGAGCCTGTGGCTTAATTGGACTCCACCCGGGAAACCACAACCATGCCACCTAAAGAAAAGATGCATACTTTGAAAGCTGTGTCAATTCTGTGTGTGGTGTGGTATGTGTGTTTGTAGTTGTGCTAGCGATTTCTCAGCTTTATTCCGTTAACAACCGAGACTCCGGCATGCCCCCGCAGTACGCGTCAAGCTTACTAGAGGGATAAGCGAGGCTCTGGCACGTGAGATCGAGCAATAACAGGTCTAGCATTCCCGTACATGTCCAGGGCTGCATGCACGCTACACTGAAAGGACCAGCTTTTGTCGCTTACAGGTGCAGATAACCTGCTGAACTCCGTTAGTGATGGGGATCTGGGATTCAGATTATTCCCCGGGAACGAACGATGATTTCCCAGTAAGTTCAGGTCAACCGCAATTCCGGAGTTAGGCCTAACCATCATTCCTGAAAAAATTACGTGTCCAAACCACAGGTGCTGTAGCTTGCTTAGCAGCTCGGCAGCTGTTCTCAGGCCCAGTATGGATTCGACAACATTGTAGAAAGTTGATAAAGGGTACCGTTTCACCGGATAACACGTATATATGTAGCCTAGTTTACACATTAAAAATATATGTCTATATATCAGGAGGCAGACTCAGATGTTCTCAGGCCCAGTATGGATTTGACCAGATTGTACAAAGTTGAGAAAGGGTACTTTATCACTGGATAGCAGGTATATATAGCATAGTTTAAACATGTAAAATATACGTGTTCTCAGTATGGATTACACAGCAATCAAAAAAGTGGAAAAAAGAAATGCATTTCAGGCGTACACAACTATAGTATATACTTTTGGTGTTATTTTTAAATCTTCATATATATTTCTGTCTCAGTAATACAGTCCAGCCTCTCCGCAATAGGAAATGAGATGCATACAATTACTGACATAAAGGCTAGTGATTGCAGAATTCTAGGAATTACTATTCACGGGAAAAACTTCTGTCACAATTCTCATAGGCGATGCTGACCCTCAATTAATTTGTGTGTTGAGATAGTGAAAACATTTTTTTGTGAATAAAGTCTTGCTGTATCGCACTTCCGTTGATTCCATCACTGTTACTCATCTCAATCAAATTTTTATCACAGGGAGCGATGTAAACATGGTGCTCACTGGCTATCATGATCTGTCACGTAACTTTGGAGTGCAAAAGACAGAAGCCACAGGCCGTAGGCGATTCTATTTGATTGGCATGAGAGGGCACATTTTAAAATGTGCGCCGGAATGTCACACGTTTGTGAGTAGGAAAACTGTGAAAGCTGATGATAAACCACCACTGCATGTCATTGTGAGTCGACGTCCATAAGAAATGGAAGCCATTAATCATCTGGAGCTAGAGCCCGGCCAGCAGGACAGGGCATAGCTACATCTTAACCATCATCTTTCAGTTCAATCAATTTGTAGTGGCACTCCCAGTGAAGGATTTGACAGCCCAGACTACACAGCGGATGAGCAGGGAGAGGTAAACATTGCAAATGCTGGGGCCCTGCCCAAGCTAGGGGGCACACTCGTGGGCGTCGGTACTGGCACTGGGCCCCTCATAGTACGGCAGTGTGTCTGACGGGGGGTGTGCACCACCACCGTCAGAGACACTTGATTGCACTATGAGGGACCCTGTGCCAGTGCCCGCGCCCAAGAGTCAGCCTACCCACCTGTCCAGGGCAACGGCACTCGCACAGTTTCATGCACTAGGTGGTGACCCCGGCCATGGGGCGGTTTACAAAGTGGCATATGTTGATGTGGGACATTCAGCTGCTGCAAAAGGCGAAACAGGTCAAGTTCGCGGAATAGGAGGAGGACCAAAGCAAGCCATTTTTCTGGCAACCTATGTGTCATCAAGGGAAGGTGGGACAAAATCCTTGGAAACCCATGCATGGTTCATTTTAATGAAGGTTAGATCATCCACATTTTGGGTTGACAGATGGGTCCTTTTTTCTGTCAGGATTGATCCAGCTGCACTGAAGACTTTCCGATAGCACACTTGCAGCTGGGCAAGCGAGCTCCTATAAGGCATATTGTGCCAATTCAGGCCAGGTGTCCAGTTTAGCGGCCCAATAGTCAAAGGGGAATGACCTGTCCTGGTGAACATCGATATGGGACGAGAAGTAGTTTGTAACCATATTTGTCAACTGCTGTCTCCTGTCACTTTCCATCGATGCAGTATTACCAGTTGTGTCAGCGGTACTGGAAAAATCAGTCCACAACATTGTCATGAAACCCCTGTCTCCAATGCCACTTCTGCTGTGTGCACCACGAACACCTCTGCCAAGTTGCCCCCGGCCCGTACGGCTCGTGTGAGAACCATCACCGCTGCTGTGTGCTGGGAATGCCTCAACCAACCGGTTTACCAGAGTTGCTTGTTTATTAGCCAATATTAAGTCAAGGTTCTCGTGACGCATGATGTTTTGTAATTTGCCTTTATAGCATGGATCCAGGATGGTGGCCAACCAGTAGTCGTCATTGTTCATCATTTTGGCAATGCGGGGGTCCCTTTTTAGGATCTGCAAGGCATAATCTGACATGTGGCTAATGTTCCCGGTGTCAATGATGCACTGCGAGTGCTGGTTGGAGGAGCACTTTCTGGCAAACCCACATCCTTCCAGTCACGCACAAACCCTGTACCAGACCTTGCCACGCCAACATTTTCACTTGCCCCACGAGATGCATCCTCCTCCCCTAAGTAATCATCCCCATCATCATCCTCCTCCTCCTCTTCTTCCTCCACCTTGTCCAGGAGAGGTCCCTGAGCAGACAATGGCTGAATGTCATCAAGGATTCCCTCCTCCTCTTCCTCCTCGTCAACATTGGCTGCAGACGCCTGCTCCTTAAGGTGCGTCAAAGTTTGCATGAGCAGACGCATAAGTGGGATGCTCATGCTTAGGATGGCGTCGTCTGCGCTTACCAGCCGTGTGCATTCCTCAAACACTCTCAAAGTGTCTGGCCGTGTATCCTCCCACAAATGCATTATGGCCTGCCTCTGTTCGCACAGCCGCTCAACCATGTGCAGGGTGGAGTTCCACCTTGTTGCAATGTCGATAATGAGGCGGTGGTTGGGAAGGTGGAGCAATCGCTGCAGCTTCTGCATACGAATGGAGTGTACAGGCGACCGGCGGATGTGCGCGCACAGTCTTCGCACCTTCTGGAGCAGGGCTGTTAACTCCGGATAATTGTTGAGGAAGCACTGCACCACCAGGTTCAAGGTGTGAGCCAAGCAAGGTATGTGGCTGAGTTTTGAAAGGGCTATGGCTGCCACAAAATTACAGCCGTTATCACTAACTACCTTGCCTGCCTCAAGATGTATACTGCCCAGCCATGACTCAGTTTGTCACTGAAAGTACTCGGCCAGCACCTCCGCGGTGTGTCTGTCGCCCAAACACATCATCTGCAACACAGCCTGCTGACGCTTTCCACTAGCTGCTCGATAGGGGGACACCTCGTGTGCAACAGTGGCAGCTGCAGATGGAGTGCTCATACGACTGCGCTCTGTGGACGAGCTTTCGCTTCTGGAGGAGGAGGAGGAGGGTCGAACGCCTACAGCCAACTGTTTCCTATACCGTGGGCTAGGCAGCACTGTCCCACCACCGCTGTCCCCTGTGGACCCTGCATCCACCACATTAACCCAGTGCGCAGTGATGGACACGTAACGGCCCTGGCCATGCCGACTGGACCATGCATCTATTGTGAGGTGCACCTTTCCACTCACTGACTGCTTGAGTGCATGGACAATGCGGTCTTTCACATGATGGTGGAGGGCTGGGATGGCTTTGCGAGAGAAAAAGTGGCGACTGGGTAGGTCATAGCGTGGTACTGCATAGGCCATGAGTTCGTGGAAAGCTGCGCTTTCCACCAACCGATAGGGCATCATCTCTAACGAGATTAGTTTGGCAATGTGGGCGTTCAAACCCAGTGTACGCGGATGAGAGACTGAGTACTTTCTTGACCTACTCATAGTCTCTGGGAGGGTGAGCTGGACTTGAGAGCTGCATATGGTGGAACTAGCGGACAGGGTGGACTGAGAAAGGGTTGATGATGGTGATGGAGTTGGTGTTCTTTCTGATGGCCTAGATTCAGTCTGTCGTTGATATAACAGTGGGATTCCCTGACTGCTTTGGCCTTGCAACGACACCTCAACATTTGCTGCTGTGCTAACCGGTGGGCTTACAGTGGGGGAAACAATGTAGCGTCGCTGACTACCTTCTTTGTGATCAGTTGCACATGTGGTACTTGAGGTTTGGTGTTGTGTCCACGCTTGCAAGTTCATGCTGGTTAAATGTCTAAGCATGCAACTGGTATTCAAATTTTTCAGATTTTTCCCTCGGCTAAAGGTCTTTGCGCACTTCTTACAGATAACCTTGGCCTGATCATGAGGATTTTGTTCAAAAAAGTGCCACACTGCACTCTTCCTACTTTGGAAGACATTTTGCGGCCTAGCACGCTGTGCTATTTTGACCGTCTGGACAAGCTGTCCAGCAACTCTCTTGATTTTTGGAACCTGTCTTTGGAGTGCTCCGGGCCTGCCAGATAACAGCTGTTGCGATGTCGATGTCTGCTGTGGATGCTCCTCCTCCTCATCTGAGCTATTGGAAGCAGCACCCTCTTCCCCCAATGGATGCCAATCTGGGTCAACAACTGGGTCATCCATCACCTCCTCTTTAATGTCATGTGCACCTTCCTCTGTGTCACCGTGTATGGTGGTATAGTATGTGTGAAGGGGCACCTGAGTCTCATCAGGGTCAGAATCTGCCTCATTACACTGCGAGGACAATGTAGTGCTCTGAGTGAATGTACCAGCAGAATCATCTATCAGTGGCTGTGCATCAGTGCACTCCATGTCAGATTCTTCTTGGCCTGGGTAATTCACCATTTCACTTGATAACCCAGGCATGGTATGTGAAAACAGCTCCATGGAGTAATCAGTTGTATGGCCTGCGTCATCCTTCAATCTTGGTTGGGGTGAAGGACACAAGGAAAGGTGTGGTTCATGAACATGAGCCTCCAATGATGACTCAGTGCTTTTATTTTTTACAACTTCAGAAGAGGAGGCGATAGAGCTGGAGGATGAGTCAGCAATGTAAGCCAAAACTTTTTTCTGAAGCTCTGGCTTTAAAAGCGGTTTGCCAACTCCTAGAAAACTAAGCCTTCGAGGCCTTGTGTAGCCAGACGATGACGCAGGCTCAACACCTCCTGCATTCCGTCCTATTTTGCTTTTGCCACTACCATCAGATCCACCACCAACACTATCATTACCAGCTGGCAACCCCCGCCCAATTCCACGGCCTCTTCCACCAGCCTTCCTCATTTTTGGTAAAAATGTACACAAAATCCCACAAACTATATAGTAATGTAAAACAAGGTAGAAGGTGTATATAGGACAGGGGAGATGTAGAATTTCTGAACACACTTGTGGACACTGTTGGATTGTGTGAGGCCCAGTGAATATCACACCGCTATGTCACAGGCTCAATGTCGCAGGTGTGAAAAATGTCACTATAGGACAGGGCAGATGTAGAATTTCTGAACACACTTGTGGACACTATTGGATTGTGTGAGGCCCAGTGAATATCACACCGCTATGTCACAGGCAGAAATTGGCTAGTGTATGACAAACTACTAGGTGTATATAGAATTGGGCAGAATAGGAATCTCCCTAGAGTGGAGGTCTGTAAGAACGGAACATGTCCTCGGCTTATTCTTACAGAGTCACACACAGATAGCTTCACTGTGGCCGTGATAACAGTCGTTACACGGTACTGAGAGAGGAGCATGCATGTACACGGCTGTCCGTAAAATTGTCAAGCTCCGAGTTTTTTAAGTATAAGGACTGACACACGCTGTCTCTCTATAGTTTTGAATGTGATCAAACAGCAAATCTACTTAACTGTTTGAAAAACAGACAAAACTAGAAGGTGGAGGTCTGTAAGAACGGAACATGTCCTCGACTTATTCTTAAAGAGTCACACACAGATAGCTTCACTGTGGCCGTGATAACAGCCGTTACACGGTACTAAGAGAGGAGCGTGCACGTACACCGCTGTCCGGTGTCCGTAAAATTGTCAAGCTCCGTGTTTTTTAAGTATACGGACAGACACACGCTGTCTCTCTATAGTTTTGAATGTGATCAAACAGCAAATCTACTTATCTGTTTGAAAAACAGACAAAACTAGAAGGTGGAGGTCAGTAAGAACGGAATATGTCCTCGACTTATTCTTACAGAGTCACACACAGATAGCTTCACTGTGGCCCTGATAACAGCCGTTACACGGTACTGAGAGAGGAGCGTGCATGTACACGGCTGTCCGTAAAATTGTCAAGCTCCGAGTTTTTTAAGTATAAGGACTGACACACGCTGTCTCTCTATAGTTTTGAATGTGATCAAACAGCAAATCTACTTAACTGTTTGAAAAACAGACAAAACTAGAAGGTGGAGGTCTGTAAGAACGGAACATGTCCTCGACTTATTCTTAAAGAGTCACACACAGATAGCTTCACTGTGGCCGTGATAACAGCCGTTACACGGTACTAAGAGAGGAGCGTGCACGTACACCGCTGTCCGGTGTCCGTAAAATTGTCAAGCTCCGTGTTTTTTAAGTATACGGACAGACACACGCTGTCTCTCTATAGTTTTGAATGTGATCAAACAGCAAATCTACTTAACTGTTTGAAAAACAGACAAAACTAGAAGGTGGAGGTCAGTAAGAACGGAATATGTCCTCGACTTATTCTTACAGAGTCACACACAGATAGCTTCACTGTGGCCGTGATAACAGCCGTTACACGGTACTGTGTGAGGAGCGTACACCGCTGTATGTTGTGAACAAATGCACGCTCAGTACCTCACCAGGACAAAAAAAAAAAATTTGGATTGCTTTTAAAAAAGCAGTTTGCAGAGCAGTGGGAAAACAGCAATGCAGCTATCAGGAAGCCTTATAAGGCAGCCTAACAACCAACACAGCTGATCCTGCAAAATATAGCCTCCACTTGCACTGCACAGTAACTGGTGTGTTGTACAGGCAAAATCGCTAGCTGCAGAAGCAGTTTTTGGTGTCTTCTTCCCTGCCTAACGCTCTCCCTACAGAATCAGCAGCAGCAGCAGCTCTCCCTATTCTGAGATCAGCATGAGTAACATGGCGGTCGGCGTGCACGCCCTTTTATACCCCCTGTGACGCCCCCCAAAGCAAGCCAATCACTTGCATGCCCTTCTCAAAGATGGTGGTGACCCCTGCCTATGTCATCACGTTGCCCACAGTGTCCGTGGATCCTGACTGGCTGAAAAAGGGCGCAAAGCAAACTTTTGAAACACGACTTTGGCGCTGAAGTCGCCGAGCTCGTGGCCAACTTCACCCTAGGGTCGGGTTTCGTTTCATGAAACTCGACTTTTCCAAAAGTCGGTGACTTTTGAAATTTTTCGACCCGTTTCGCTCAACTCTAATTACTATGTTATATGTCATATGGTAAGTGTGTTCTCTATTCCTTCCATGATTGCATTTGTGACACGGGCTTCCCGTCTTGCCTTGGAAGGAGGTAAATTATTTAATATGCTGCCCTCTCCTGCCTTTTTTCGGTATTACAACTTGTAGTACTATGCTGCCCTCTTCTGCCTTAGTTTGGCATTGCATCTTGTTTTTCTGATTTGAAAATAAGTGGCAGTTGGAGGTGGTATGTGGGAGACTGAAAAGGTCCTGTTACGGACAGTTTTGGTGATGAGAGGAGGTAGAAAATTGGGGCTCCTCGACTGGGACAAGCGGGGAGTACAAATAGCACCCTATTCGGAGTGCCCCGCATTTACAGCAACAGAGTGCTGAGACAAGAGAAGGAACTGCGCATCAGATTTCCCGGATACTCCAATCCGATTAAGGTTGGCTGATCCTCCCCCTTCATGCAGCACAGCTAGTCAAATGAAAAGTTACCGTCATCCTCCCAAGGCCGAGACCGAGAAAAGGCTTTGACGTCGCAATGTGTAAGAAAAATGTTATCTTTTATTCATGACTGTTATAATGAAAAACATAAGAATTGCTACAGGTCTTCAGTAAAGTTCATCTTTTAAGTTTGCGCGGGACCCCTGGTGTATGCTTCTTTCGTCCGCGGCCTCATACCTTGTGGGCATCAACATAACTCTCAGTCTCATATATCCGACAACTCCCCATTTATAATTGCCACCTAACCTAGGGATTGTTAGAGTCATCGGAGTCACCAAGACGGAACTACCTTCCGAGATACTAGGCCCTGCGTCCCACAACGCGGTGCAACACTAAAGACCTGGTCTCACGTAGCGAGATCGCTAGCGAGATTGCTGAAGCGTCACTGATTTTGTGACGCAACAGCGACCTCGCCAGCGATCTCACTACGTGTGACATATAGCGGTGACCGGCCCCCGCTGCGATGTCGCTGATCCTGCTCGAATGTCATGGACCATTTTTTGATCGCTGATGTCCCACTGGCCAGCGCGCATTGCTGTGTTTGACAGCGACCTCGTTAGCGACTCAGAAATCATGGACGCAGGCGGAAGTCATCAGAATCGCTGCTGTGTGACAAGGTCCCAACGACCGCCGAGGTCGTTATACAGATTGCAGGATCGTTGCGTCGTTGGGTAAATCTGACTGTTTGACAGCTTACTAGCGACCATTTAGCGATGCACCAGCGATCCTTACCAGGTCGTATCGTTGTCGGGATCGCTGGTGCGTCGCTAAGTGTAACGGTACCTTTACTCTTTCTGCTTAGTTCTCCTGTGTTCTCTGGGAGAAAGCAGCTGGCTGAGGTTTATCACTTAGAGAACAAAATGATTAGCAGTCCAACATTGGACAATCCAGATCCTAATTGGTGACCTTCATACACAATAAACAGTTGGCTGAACCTCTTGATATCAACAGTTTTGGCCAACGTTAGCCTAATGTGTATGACGGCACTACCTCTCCTCAGCATCCTTTTTATACTGCCTCCTTCTCCTACATGCACCATTAACCAACAGCGTTTCACTGTGTCTGTTCTCCTCCACCACCACATCATCATCATGGCTTGATATCACCACTGCAAAGAAGATGACAATACTTTTTGTTTCCTTCATTGTTCAGCCCAGAAGGAAGCTGTTTTCACATTGAGGATCAGGATTATGCCAATAGCGCTGTCTCTCCTCTCCATTGCTCCACAATCATAGTGAAATGGAGCAGGTATTTGCAGATCTTTTCCATTCCAAACAGCAAAAGACATAACAGGCAAACACAGTTAGGACATAACACAGAATGTGGCAAAAAGACAGCAGACCATACAGATGTGGAGGGGATGCTAGACATATACACTCCAATTTAAGAATTTGTTCCAACTAAATAGGTAATATCACCCACCCTTTAAAATTAAAGGGAATATGTTAGTAGGATCCATCCTCCTTAAGCAATTTATATAAGCTTGCAGGTCATACGAAATTGAATACAATATCTCAGATCCAATGTCTTACACCATAGAAATCCACATTTTTCTTAATATGTAAATGAGCTGTTAAAATCTATGAGTGGGACCTAGATCACCTTGAGAATTTGCCTCCAGAGTATATTTTTCATTTCTATGACCTACATAACCATATAGATAACTTTAGAGGGTTGATTCTACAGAGAGATTCTCTTTAACTAGCGTTAAAGGGGTCACCCATCACAAAAATAAAATTTGCTTGCATGATTGGTTTTAAAATGGTAAACAGAGGCATGCTCACCATCAAAAGCCCTCAAGGATCCAGTGTCGGCTGCTCTAGAGGTCCATACTTCATCAAAGAATGATGTCTATGCCGCTCTTAAGTCACCAGAAACAGAAACATCTGATGACACACTTTTCTAATCACCTAAACACTGTAGCCAATCACAGGGACGCTGGAAGGTGAGTAAAAAAAATATTTTGGCATCAGACAACCCCAATATTTTTCACTCATGATATGAGCTGCAGTCAGAATGTGATCATTGCACATGGTATATGCACAGTAGAAATATACTATAAGGGCTCATTCACACGTAAGATTTTCGCGTACGAGTGCTATCCGCGTGGTCAGTGGAAAATATATGAGACATGTCTGATTTTGATCCAAGGGTTGGATTAAAACAAACAACACAAGTCTATGGGTCCATGAAAAAAATCGGACTGCACTCAGATGACATCCTAGTGCAGTCAGACTTTCAAGGATTGCAGTTCTTTCTCCCAAGCAGCCGAGTTGATCGCAAGTCAGGCTGTGAGGCTGTACAGCCTCAGTGCCTAGCGCTGACATCACTGAGGCTGCGCAGCCTCCCTGCCTGACCCGAGGTGAACTCGGCAGCGTGGGACAATGATCGGAAACTTTCCCACGCTCAAGATTTCGCCACCAGTCAGCCGGGGAGGCTGCTCAGGCAGCTTCTCATTCATTCCACAGTGGTTTACAGCCGGGGCGATAACATTAGCATCACTCCCAGGTGTAATCTACAGTATTTAACCCGTAGATATGGAGTGCATTGAGGGACTGAGTGTACGCCGGACAGGTATGGTATATTGTTGTTTTTTTATTTTTTTATTTTCTACAGAAGAACGAGGGCTTCACTTGGATTAGGAGAGGAATAAAGATAGAAAAACTGTGTTGTCTGTCATTACTTTATTGTGCGTTTGTGTGTGTGTATTTTTAACCCTTTACAAACATCAGGATTAGTAATGGAGAGGTGTCTAATTGACACCTCTCCATTACTAACTGGTCTTAATGTCACCTTACAATACAAAGGTGACATTAACCCCTTATTTCCCCATATGCCACCACTACATGGCAGTGGGAAGAGAGAGGCTAAGTGCCAGAATTGACGCATCATACAGATGCGCCTTTTCTGGGGTGGCTGGGGGCAGATGTTTTTAGCTGGGAGGGGCTAATAACCATGGTCCCTTCCTAGGCTATTAACATCTGCTCTCAGTCACTGGCTTTCCCTCTCTGGGGCAGAAAATTGTGCGGGAGCCCACGTCAGCTTTTTCAGTGAATAAATTCTTTTATTAAACACCGACAACTCCCAATTTTTACACACATATCCTACTAACAGTATTAGTCACTGACATAAATAAATCTAAATGTTCTGCAATGGTTTACTGTATGTAAACCATGTTTCCTCTCCTATCAAGTTCTGCAATGATTTCACAGAAGCCGACAAATGAATTGTTGGCTATTCTGCTATCTATATCTCTGTGAAATATATATATATATATATTTGTGTCACTGACATATATATACACACCCATACTATATGTATATTTCTAATCTATCTATTCTATTGTACTGTATGCTGTGTGATTTTACTGTACACCGCACTAAATTGCCGGGTTTTCAAAAGACACCAGTGTGTATTTAACGGATGGTGGAAGCTGCCCCATATATTAACATTGGTCCGAGTCCGTTTTCCTCTCTAGTGTGACTCCGGCCTTACGAGGAAAAATCGGACTCGTGAATGAGTCCTACATGTAAGAAAATAAAAACAAGTCATTGTGTATTTAATATTTAGCTCTGTAAGTTAATGAGTAAGTTAAAAAAAATAGAAATAGTATGCTAATAAAATAAATGGTTAAAAGACAACAAAGCACAAAAGAAAGACAGAAATTATAATCATTCATTGTCAACTGGATATATGGACAGCGCGTTCTGCCGGGTCCCATGTGAATTTTGTTATTCAGAGCTGGTGTCTCTAAGGTCTATGCAATGATTTCTCGTTCATTCTGTCATATAATTTGATCCTTTGCCTGCAGCCCAATTTTATGTTTCATTCATGCAAATATTCTTTTGTTTAATTGTAGATTTGACCGACGGTGAGCACCTTTCTAGATTTAGCATGTTCTGCTTCTCCTGATTGGCATTCTGCTTTTCATTTACCTCAAAAGGGCTAAATAAAAAGAAATCAGCTTTTATTTACAGACCAGCCTTGTGCAGATTGAAGCCTCTTTCATGACTGGTAAATCCATAATGCATCTGGCAAAGTTAGCATTGAAGTCAACGGCAGCAGCTACAGTATATAGCAATCAGCCATAACATTAAAAACGCAGGGAAGTGAAAGCCATTGGTTATCGTAGGGAAATAACACTTTTCAAGATGTGGAATATATTGGGCAGATAATGAATAGGCAGATCTTGAAGTTGATATTGGAAGCTGGGAAATTGACTAGTACCAAATTTCCATGATTAAAGGGTTTAAACTAGGACTATTCTTTTTTACTAGGGGCCTAAAAACTAAGAGGCAGGTAGTTGCTAAATATCCTGCGTGTTCTACCTGGCACTGGCTCAGAGCGATCATCGACTTCTCTTGCTAGTGATACAGCTGCTTCATGTCAACAGTGGAAGTCTTCCGTTTCCGCTCTGCTCTGTCAATGAGGCGTGACTGCCGATGTCATGCTGATTGACTGCCGGCTTCCTGGAGTTAGGCAGCAGGGAGCTGACAGTCAATGAGCATGACTTCAGCAGTGACTGAAAGCTACTGAATTATCTGCAGGAGAGTCACCTGTGACCACTCTGAGCCGGGAAAGATTGGTGCCAGATACAACAGCCAAGGAGGTAGCTACTACCTGCCTATTAGGTTTTTAGGCCCATAGTGAATAAAAAATAGTTTTCCATAAACCCTTTTAAAGACTGGGTCAGGGCAAGTTAAAAAAAAAAGGAAGAGCTTCTTGTTTCTATCCGATATGTACAGGTTACCAGTAGTACTACATACCAATAATAGTCCACGGAAGGACAAGCAGTCATCCAACCACACGGTCATGGATGCACAAGACACTTTGATGCATGTGGGAAAACTGCACAGTACCACTTTTCTAGTCCTGTATACTGGTGTAAGGCTGGGCTCTCACTTGCAACTACAATGCGAGAGACTCGCATGAGTCTCTCGCCTCAATACCCGGCACTTGGGACAAGAGCGTTCAGCTCCATAGAAATACATGCAGCCGCACACTGCGGTTCCGAGTGCCGGCGGCAGTGCTGGGTATTCATGTGAGAGACTTGCGCGAGTTTCTCGCATTGGGAGTCCTTCATGTCTTTTTTTAGCAAACTCTATATGGGCTTTCATATGTCTGGCACTGAGGAGAGGCTTCCGTCGGGCCACTCTGTCATAAAAGCCCGACAGGTGGAGGGCTGCAGTGATAGTTTGCTTTGTGGAACTTTCTCCCATCTCCCTACTGCATCTGTGGAGCTCAGCCACAGTGATCTTGGGGTTCTTCTCTCTCACCAAAGATCTTCTCCCATGATTGCTCAGTTTGGCTATGTAAGAAGATGGACTGAACCGGGGGTACCTCTCTTGCGCCGATTCCGGAACTGTTGGGGCTGTCACCATTGTTGCCCGGTGGAAAGTTTTCCAACCCGGATCACCTTTCCACTTGACAGCAGGAGGCATGACTATGATAAAAGGCCCTGTGCGTGGGAAAGGCAGAGAGCAGACTTGGCAGGAAGACAGAGCACGCAGCAGGGGAAGGTTGGTGCTCCGTCCTCGGAGCATCGTGATAGCGCAGGCCCACGCTGTAGATTCCCTGTGTCCAGGTACACTGACTGTGGATAGAGAACTGCCGTGTGCGCATTGTCTCCCGTGACCGAAAGTTACAGACCCTCCGGGCCGGTGGTTACTGCGCACGTGTTGCCTAATGCAGCAAAGAATATTAAATATATTTCCCCAGCATACTACCAAAATTAGTAAATACTGTAACTAAATCCGATCAATGATTATTCTAAAAAAAGCTGTTCTACGCAAACATAACTGAAATTTTGACCAAAGAAAAATGTATACTGAAAATGCAAAAAAAATAACTTTATTAACATATATAGAAACATTCAATTACACATAATACATATCTAAAAGTGCCAATAGTGCATGTTCATGAGCCCAAAAGACTGGAAAACAAGCACACCACCAAGGAGCAGGTAAAAATTCATATATCATTAAACCTCATTAATTACAAAGATGGTGTGGCCATGAATAGCAGTCATAAAATGCAATAGTTTCCAACATGGTTACAACACCAAATAGCAGCAAACTTAATTACAAATAATCCCCATATAAAGGCACTTTTTAAAGTGAGCCACTAACCAAAATAATCACATTAAACAGCCATAATTGTAACCTACCAAAGCTCCAGTGATGGTGCCACTTCCCCAACGCACGTTTCGGCAGCAACAATTGCAAGATGCTGTGCGTGCATCCAATAGTTAGATTACACACACCCATACAAGTTTATGGGTATGTGTGAAATATCGGAGTACACTCAGATGTCATCCAAGTGCAGTCTAATGTATGCGCACAGAGACCATTGTGAAGATGGAACATTTAAGCAATTCGGCAAATAGAAATTAATCTGGAACAACCTGTTTAGAGTTTAGAAGGGTTTTCTCAAATATGGAAGTTAACTTTCTGATTGCTGGGGGTCTTACAGCTGGGACCCCAGCTGATCTTGAGAACAAGCCCCTTGGAATGTAGCTGTGGTCGATCACGCGTACTGCTGCTCCATTCATACATGGACGTGCCTCATCAAACAACGCCTTGAAGGAAGTGGCGAGAGGCATGACCAAGTAAAGCAAAATTTGCTGAACCTCGTATTGTGCCTCAATGGGCAAGGGTGTTATAGAATCATAGAGTGTTAGCATTGGAAATGGACCTCCAGGATCATCGTGTAAAACCCCCTGCTCAATGCAGGATTCATTAAACCATCTCAGACAGATGTCTGTCAAGCCTCTGAAGACTTCCATTGAAGGAGAACTCACCACCTCTCGTGGCAACCTGTTTCACTCATTGATCTCCTGTTCCCCTGATTTATTATAGTATGCGGGCTGGTGGGATTTGTGTGCCAGGGCTGCTTTTTCATCCAGTCCGGCCCTGCAGTACACCATGGGAATGTCAGAAGATGACCATGTTCAGTGCTAATTTGAGTAAACATTATCCTTAATGGTATAAGGTGTTTTTATATTGCCCTTTATGTAAAGGCTACATAGTCCTGAAAGGTTAGATGCCGGGATCACACATTTTAGCCACAATCTTTCCGCAATCATTATGTGCTGTCTGAACCATTGAAACAAATATTTTAGGATATTCCAGCAAGTTGCATTTAAAGTTGTACCAGTATGATAGTTACTGGATTTCTTATTGTTGCGTTCAGCTGGTTTCCTTCCACACTACATATATATTTACTGCTGTACACATTAATTGGATAGTACAATGGCAGATGCATTACTCCCGGCAACAAAGATTACACATTAGAGAAAAATCAGGCAGGATAAGTACAGACTTGGACTTTAGATGCCGATGTTCTGTACAACTGTCACATTAAGTAGTTTATTATTCAGGCGCTCTACAAAGCAAATACCGAAAGTCTTCAAAAAGTATCATGATAAGAGAAGGCATACAAATCTGGTAATGGCATAACAAAAATGTAAAATGAAATTATTTGAAAAAAAAGGAAACTACAAAATGAATAATGTATATATACATTCTAAAAGACCATGGATCATCATAAGGAAGAACAAATATGAGTACATCAGAGGGGTGGTCCAAAACTAACACTGATTTCATCCTAAATGTCTGTCTGTTCAATGTGATGATCTGATTTCTTTTTTAATATACCATAATTAAAATTCCCTACCATTCCATCTCTACACTATCGGCGCTATATTTTTATCAACCTCCTGTTTAATGACATTTCATTTGAGAGCCCCCATGGCATGCTGGGATACTCAAATGCAACGTCATCGGGGAGCAGAGGCTACCGTCACTGTCACAGCCTCTGTCTCCATCCTAAAATGAAGCGTAATCGAAGAGGTTTGTTTCAGATGCTGGGCTAGTCCCTGCTTTCCTGATCATGCATGGAGTGTGAATTTCAACGTATGCCCTGTAGGATCTTGTCACTGTGAGATATTCTTTTTAATGCATAGTGACAGTGCGCCCTCTTTCCAACTCCGATGAGAAATGACGAGCCGGCAAGAGAACGCACTGTCAGTGTGCATCGTAAGAAGAGTACGTGACAAGCAGAAAAACAAAAGACGAGGCCCACCCTGGAAATTTATCACAGCCTCTGCCCCCTGATGATGTCTTGTTAGATTATACCAGCATGCACTGGGGATTCTGAAAGCAAATGTCATCAAACAGGAAGCTGGAAAAAAAACAGGTAGATAGTGTAGAGAGGGAACGGTGGGGAATATTTCATTACAGTAGAATAGAAAAGTAATTAGATTATTACATTAAGGGGAACCTATCACCACGTTTTTTTCCATACAAAGTATGGTCATTACCTGTAAGTCCTTTGTGACAGCATTCAAAAATACTGGATATGTCCCCAATGAGCTCCAACTAACACAAAAAATAGCTTTTATTATACTCACCTATGGGACGGTCCGGTCCGATGGGGGTCGCTGGTCTTGACCTGGCGCCTCCTCTCTTCTTGCTTTGTGTGGATGATGCATTCTACATCATCCACACAGCATCCTCGACATCGTGCTCCTACGCAGATGCACTTCTCTGCCTTACCGAGGGCAGATTAAAGAATTATAGTGCGTATGCACCGATGCTTTTTGGTCTTTCCACACGCATGTGTATTAAAGTACTTTGCTCTGCCCTTTGCATGGAAAAGAAGTGCGCCTTCACAGGACTGCAATGCCGAGGACGCTGTGTAGATGACGTACAATACATGACCCACACAAAGCCAGAAGAGAGGAGGCGCCAGATGAAGTCCAGTGATGCACATTGGACCGGACCGCTCCGTAGGTGATTATAATAAAAGCTATTTATTCAGAGCAAATTGGAGACACATACACAGCATTCTAGGATGCTATATATGAGGGCTTACAGGTGGTGGCCATACTTCACATGGGAAAAACCTGGTGACAGGTTCCCTTTAAATAGATAGATTTAGGATTAAATCAGCATTAGTTTTGGACCACCCCTTTAAATATTGTTTGAAAACTTCTACAACGTAATTGTTTTTAACTGTGAACAATGTTCAGTTTTGTCTGTATTTATTATTTTATATGCCTAAAGCTGTAGATACATGGCCCCGACACCTTTCTCACAACCAAAATTTGCAAGGTGTAGTTGCTACATTGCAGCACAATACAAGTGAATGGGGTCACATTGAGATCCTAGAGATACTGCACCTGTGACAAATATAAGCCGCAAAAAGTATGACGTGGATGGAAGTCTTGCGACTTTTGCTTTTGCAGTACCCTGTGGGATTCAATGGGACCTCATTCACTTGTTTCGCACTGTGATGTAGCAGTGATACCTAGCAAACTTTGGTTGCCGTGTATCCTCAACCTTATTCTTACATTTATTATACCAATAAAACCTACATTTTAATACATATGAATTGTTGATTGTTTTTTTAAACAGTACTTTTTTCTATTCATTTTAATTTTAATAAACCCATTGGAGGATTTATGATTTTTATCTTGTATCAAAAAGTGTGCCCTAACAATAGAAAATATGACCGAACAGTCCTAGGGTTGTTTTGTCATTAATGTGGCTGGCATTTCTGTTGATAAAAAATAACCTGGGTCGATGTAAAGGGTGTGCCACTCCTTTTTTCTCGTGTTGGTATTGGGTATTGTATTGTTCATGTATTGTATGCTGATATTTATATATATATATATATATATATATATATATATATGTATGTTGCATAGATAAGGAAAGTGTAAGGAGCCCAGAAAGTCCTGGGGCAACACAGTGGACCCCGTAACGTTTCAAGCTAGGAGCCCAGTTATCCAGGGCATGGGAACTGAAGGATACAGCAGCAGTGGAATGCAGGGCAGCACCAAGATATGGCAGCTGACTTTGTGGGCAGATGCCCTTATGTCTGGGGCAAAACGTAGAGGGGAACTCATGAAAGTAGTTAAGCTGGACAGAAGGAACGCTGCAGTACCAGACGAGTCAGTACAACCTGGGAGCATTCTAGAAGAAGGAGGGAACAGCACAGAAATAGACAAGAATGAGTACTGTGATGTTCCCCGTGAAGTTGCTGTAACTGAGCTGGACATACTGCAAAAGGATTCAAGTAAAGTTATTTGTTATAAGTTGAAACTGGACTCTGTCTCTCTTTGTGTGAAACCAATAGGAGTGACCCCCACATTAGATAAGAGGGGACCCTGATGGCACAGAAGGTGTTAAAGAAGGTACGCCTCAAAGGGGACATTGTATGCATGTGACGGTAGACCAGGGCGTGCTTGAGCAATTTATGTCAGCCATGACTATGGCCCTGGCTCCCCTCACATCTGTGTAAGGAGGTGAGAAAAGACAGAATCAGCGGTGTGCGGTGTCCTTTAAGGCCAGAACTATCGGGGCTGTCACCACTGCTAGCAGGGGAGACTTCCTCTAAGAGGGAGAGACCATCTGGTCAGACAGCAGGGGGCGTGGGGTATTTAAGAGGGCCTGAGCGTGGGAACGGGTCAGACATGGCGGGAAGGCGACAGGAGACGGTTGACTCCCTCTCCACCATTCCTACTGACGACTCCTCTGTTCCAAGATTTCTATGTGCTGACTTGCTCTTGACGCTATTAAATTACCATCTGCTAGTGTACCACTGACTGCCCCTGTTTTACCCAAGATACCGGAACAACAGCTTAAGGACTACTCCGAACGACCGCGGGATTGTTGCGGCTAGTGCACCTGCTTGCGACCCGTGGCCGGCGCCATTTCTGGGACGTTCAAGCAATGGACTGTTGTCACATTCCAGCATACCAAAGACAAAGAGGGCTGAATCTTTCGGCAGTATCGGGCGACAGTGTTATTTGTTTTTTCATAACAGAGCCAGGGACTTTGTGCACCATTTGAGATGCCACCGGGAGATATTCCAGCCTTCCCCCTGTCAGAGCTTCAACTGATAAGTGTTCCATTTATCTTGTATAACCTTTTGCCATTGCCTTTACCTCCCTGCAAGGAGTATTACTGTTATTGACTGTTTAGTAAATACTTGTTATCCCTTTTGCTGTGTCCGGTTACTCACTGCATCAAACAAACTGCTTTTTCCTTTTGCATTTACATGATCCACAGGAAGGCAAAAACCCTGTAAGGGTAAGTTCACACTGGGGTTTTTTGATGCTTTTTTTCTGCAGCAAAACCTGATTTCTTGGCAGGAAAGAAGCTGCGGCAAAACGCAGGTTTAGGTTTTGCTGCGTTTTTTGGTGGGAATTTGGTGCCTTTTTTGTGCGTTTTTTGTGTTTCTTTGTCCATTCTAATGTCCATGACTTTTCTGCAGAAAAAACGCTGCAAATAATGATACCTGCAATTTTGCAGCGTTTTTTCAACACCCATTCAAGCCAATGGATAAAAAATGCTGAAGAAACACTGCAAAAATGCTGAAAGAAGTGACATGCTCTGTGTCCAGCCAAGCTAAAAATCCTGATGACACAAAAAACAATGTGTGCATTGGTACTGTAAAAAGCAGCTGAAAATTAGCATAAAAAATGCAGCAAAAACGCCCTGTGTGAACATACCCTTAAGCAGATGCTAATAGCTCCATATTAGGTGAAAAATTCCTTCTCGACTCCACATACGACAATCAGACCAGTTCCCTGGATCAACGTCCATCACGGAGTCTAGTTCCCCTAACTTGCAATATTGTAATTTTCAAGAAAGGCATCCAAGCCCTCCTTGTACTTTAGTAATGAATAGAGTTGAGCATTCCGATACCGCAAGTATCGGGTATCGGTCGATACTTGCTGTATCGGAATTCCGATACCGACATCCGATATTTTTTCAATATCGGGCATCGGAATCGGAAGTTCAAAGTTGATTGACAGCCGAAATGACGTCATCATGATGCGCAGTGTGTGCGCATCATGATGCGCCGTCATTTCGGGCCTTCCGGGGGGGTCTGTAGCGGCCTGCCGGGGGGCTGTGCCGGCCTGCTGGGGGGCTGTGTGGACTGCCCGGGGTCTGTACCGGCCTGCCGGGGGGCTGTGCCGGCCTGCCGGTGGTCTGTGCACCCTGTGGGGGTCTGTACCGGCCTGCCGGGGGGCTGTGCACCCTGTGGGGGTCTGTACCGGCCTGCCGGGGGGCTGTGCCGGCCTGCCGGGGGGCTGTGCTGATGTCCGGGGCTCTGTGCAGGCATCGTCCGATGGGACTACAAGTCCCATCGGGCGATGCCTGCTACCATGACAGTGATTGACACATTAGCCAATGATGGGACAGTAGTAGTCCCATCATCCAGCTAATGTGTTAAATGTTAAAAAAAAAAAAAAAAAATACTACATACATACTACATACATACTACATGCATGCTACATACATACCACATATATACTACATGCTACATACATACTACATGCATGCTACATACATACTACATGCATGCTACATACATACTACATGCTACATACATACTACATACATACTACATGCATGCTACATACATACTACATGCATGCTACATACATACTACATATATACTACATGCATGCTACATACATACTACATACATACTACATGCATGCTACATACATACTACATGCTACATACATACTACATATATACTACATGCATGCTACATACATACTACATGCTACATACATACTACATGCTACATGCATACTACATACATACTACATGCATGCTACATACATACTACATGCTACATACATACTACATACATACTACATGCATGCTACATACATACTACATGCTACATACATACTACATATATACTACATGCATGCTACATACATACTACATGCTACATGCATGCTACATACATACTACATGCTACATACATACTACATACATACTACATACATACTACATGCATGCCACATACATACTACATGCTACATACATACCACATATATACTACATGCATGCTACATACATACTACATGCTACATACATACTACATATATACTACATGCATGCTACATACATACTACATGCTACATACATACTACATACATGCTACATACATACTACATACATGCTACATACAATACATTCATACAATACATACATAGACATACAGTACATATAACATAGAGTAACATACTTACCAATACTTGTCACATTGTTCCCCGAAGCCATTGTCTTTTACGGAATAAATATTAACATAACAAACCACAAAAATACTCACCCATGATCCGAAGCAGTCCACGAGTGTGTCCCACGACGATCAAGGGTAGAGAACTGCAGCATCAGCTGATGCTGCCACTCTCTACGGGCTGCAGGAATCCAATGACGGAAGGTAGGTATCCTTCCGCACTGTATTCCCCGCCACTTAAAAAAAAAAAGTCCCTAGTCTCACTTTATGGTAAAAGCTGTGTGGGAATTTCCCCCGAGAGGCTGTACAAGGGCAGGAAAGGGTTTTTCCAATTCCGACACCGGAAGTCTCATAGACTTGAATGGGACTTCCGGTATCGGCATCGGCGATACCGATACTTTTTTTAAAGATCGGCCGATCCATTCCGATCAGATATTTTGAAGTATCGGACGGTATCGCTCAACTCTAGTAATGAATCAACAGTTACAACATCATACTGCAGAGAGTTCCATAGCCTCACTGCTCTTACAGGAAAGAATCTGCGTCTGTGATTATAATTAACACTTCTTTCTTCTATACGTAGATGATTTCCCCTCGTCACCGTCACAGGCCTTAGGCCGGGGTCACACTGGCGATTAAATCGGACGAATGCAATGCGATAAAAAATTGCATTGCATTCGTCCCAATGTTATTCTATGGGGCAGCTCCCATTATGCGATGTTTGATCGGATCCGATCCTTGGACCGAGATTCGGATCGGATTCGACAATACAAGTCTATGGGGGCGAGAAAAAATGGGACTAAAAACGGACCAGATGTGTGACTTGCTATAAAATCGCACCCGGTGTCCTTTAGCAAAAGCCGGCAATTCTTCCAATACAGTAAAATCACAGAGACCGGTTAAATAAAGAATGAATAGATCTAGACACTATATATATATATATATATATATATATATATATACGGGGACTCCCTGCAGCTTCAGTGACGTCAGCAGGAGTCCCTGCAATTTAATACAACGAATTAACCCCTTAAATTAACCCCTACAAGTCCAAAATTTTACCCACAAACCCTCATCTAATTAATAGTGATAGAAATAACAAAAAAAACATGAAATGAAATGGTTAACTATATGTAAACCATGTGTCATTTCATGTCGGGCAGGAGAATAATTATACAAAAGCCGGCAAATGTTTCTGCGGCTATTCTGCTATGATGAACTGTATGAATTTGTAATATATATATTAATGTGTCTCTATGACATGTATAAAATATATATATATATATATATATATATATATATATGTCTAGATCTATTCATCCTTTGTGTGGGGAAACCTGTCATTGGGCTCCATTATATGTCCATTTAGCCATCCTGCGAAAAAATCTCGCCAGACGGATGTCAAACGGATCCTTACATGCAATTAAAATCGCATCAATGAAGAAAAATCGCATCAAAAACGGATCAATGGTTAAGATACCTTTGTGCTATATCGGACCGTTAAAATGGGACCGGTTTTTTAATGGTTGTGTGTGACTCCAGCCTAAGTGTAAAAAGATCATTATAAATATTACATGGTAATAAGATAACCCTTAAGCTTTTTTTTTCTAAACTGAGTAAGTCTTTTGCGAATTGTGATGAGTGACAGACACATTTGGAAACATATGTGATCCCTTGTCTTAGTCATGGACACCATAGGAAGTCATTAGATGTGGAATGCAGCATGTCCCCTTGTAGGCCAAGTCTAAATGAGGTTCTATCAGCGTTAATAGTGACAAACGGTTCCTCTTATCTCTGCTGTTAGAGCAATACCATGGCCTCATATTCCAGCCATTGTCTCATTTCTGAAAATGTGGCCATTTTTGCCGTACCTGCATGATCCGCAGAATGTGTATGCTCCTTATGACCCAACAGTTGCCTGCTGCTTAGGATGAGCATACTCGTAATGTGTTCAGAAGAAGTTTCTCTCCAAGTGAGAGTTATTTTCATAGATTCTCAACAACCTGCCGGTAGCAGCTATTCTTTTTCTTGCAATGATCAGTGCAATATTCTATCAATAGATTTGCACAAAGAAATGAGAAACTCCAGCAGCTCTTCAGTGTCTGTAACTTATATTGAATTTCTCTTTTAGCCATTAGAATATTCAAAAAAGTCACCTACTTCACTGGCCAAGTCTGGAGGCAAATAGAGTATTCATTCATGCTATACAATACCACCTACCAATCTAGATCCTATTCAACCCCCAAGTCCCAGAGCTATTCATATAAGTGTGATAAAAGGCACAAGAATGAACCAAAACCATTTTATTTCCATATGGATCCCATGAATATTAAATCCAAAACTACTTTTAGCAGAATTAGTCAGTAAAAAAGTAGTAATTCTACAATAAGAGTTAAAACAGAAATAAAAAACATTAACCCTTTTGCGCATATGGACGTAACTATACGAAGGGGTGACAGCAAATGGAGGGCTCTCAGGTGCAGACAGTTGTTGACAGCAGTATTTAAGGGGTTTTGGGGTCTTAAGCAGGCCTGGTTTTAGACAAAGTGGGGACTTGGGCAAAAGTTTAAAGTGAGGTCCCAAATGCTAACATATTGTACCATCACACAGACACATTTTGGTTGCATTTACATGCGCTGAGTTCAGGCCACTAAACAAGCATGATTGACAATATGGAAGTCCTTCGACGCTTCTTTTCAGGCCTCTTTATACCTGCTAAGGAACAATGATGGGGACACAACAATCACTAAGAGATCAATCTGTTCATACGGTATCATATTTTCAGCAGCATATCTGCCATTTTCACCAGGTGATGTGCTGCTGAGAACGATTTTTGATCCGGCATAAACAATCCAATCACTCAATGAATAGGCAGCATTTTGCTTGTTTAGTATAATGCCCCCCATAGTCCTCCATATTGTATAATGTGCCCCATAGTCATCATATTGTATAATGTGCTCTATAGTACTCCATATAGTATAATACACTCCCCATAGCCCTCCATATAGTGTGATATACTGCCCATAGCTCTCCATATGGTATAATACACTCCTCATAGTCCTCCATATAGTATAATAAACTCCCCATAGTCCTCCATATTGCATAATACATACTATTATAATATTGCAACATATAATATCCTCACATAGAGTATAATGCAGCCCACTCACAGAGTATAATGCAGCCTCCCTCAGAGTATAATGCATCCCATCAGAGTATAATGCATCCCCCATAGAGTATAATGCAACCCCCTTAGAGTATGATGCAGGCCCCTCATAGAGTATAATGCAGCCACCCCATAGAGAATAATGCAGCCACCTCATAGAGAATAATTTAATACCCTCATAGAGTGTAATGCAGCCCCCCTCATAGAGTTTAATGCAGCCTCCCTCAAAGTATAATGCAGCCACCCCATAGAGAATTATGCAGCCTCCTCATAGTTTAATGCAGTCCCCTCATTGTGTATATTGCAGTCCCCTCAGAGAATAATTCAGCCATCTCATAGAGAATAATGCAGCCACCTCATAGAGAATAATTTAACACCCTCATAGAGTTTAATGCAGCCTCCCTTAGAGTATAATGCAGCCGCTCTCAAAGTATAATGCAACCTCCCTCAAAGTATAATGCAACCACCCCATAGAGAATTAGGCATCCTCCTCATACAGTTTAATGCAGCCCCCTCATAGAGTATATTGCAGCCCCCTCAGAGTATAATGCAGCCACCCCATAGAGAATAATGCAGACACCTCATAGAGAATAATTTAACACCCTCAGAGTGTAATGCAGCGCCTCTCATAAAGTATAATGCAACCTCCCTCAAAGTATAATGCAGCCACCCCATAGAGAATTATGCAGCCTTCTCATACAGTTTAATGCAGCCCCCTCATAGAGTATATTGCAGCCCTCTCAGAGTATAGTGTAGCCATCCCATAGAGAATAATGCAGCACTCTCATTGAGTATAATGCAGCCACTCTATAGAAAATAATGCAGTTCCCTCAGAGTTTAATGCATCCCCCTCAAAGTATGTTGGAACCCCTTTATAGAGTATAGTGCAGCCACCCCCCATAGAGAATAATGCAGCCCCCTCATAGAGAATAATGCAGCCCCCTCATAAAGTACAATGCAGCTACCTTATACAGTATAATGCAACCACCACAACAGAGTATAATGCACCCACCTGACAGTGAATAATGCAGCCAACCCAGAAGAGCAAAATGCAGCCATGCCATAGAGTATAATGCAGCCACCCCTTGGTGCCAGCATCAGGAACAGGTGGTTATGTTACCACAAGTACAGTGGGGAACATAAGTATTTGATAAACTGCAGATTTTCCAAGTTTTCCCAACTGTAAATAATGGAGAAGTCTATTTTTTATCATATGTACACTTCAACTGTGAGAGGCAGAATCTAAAAATAAAAACCTGAAAATCTCATTGTATGATTTTTATCTAATTAACTTGCATTTTTTGCATGAAATAAGTAACTGCTACAATAGAAAAACAGAACTTAATATTTGTACAGAAACCTTTGCTTGCAATTACAGTGGTCAGACGTTTCCTGTAGTTATTGACCAAGTTTGCACACACTGCAGCGGGCTTTTGGCCCACTCTTCCATGCAGATCTTCTCCAGATCTTTCAGGTTTTGGCGCAGTCGATGGGCAACATTGAGTTTCAACTCCCTCCAAAGATTTTCTATTGGGTTCAGGTCAGTAGACTGGCTAAGCCACCCCAGGAGCTTGAAATTCTTCTTACGGAGCCACTCCTTCATTGCCCTGGCTGTGTGTTTCGGGTCATTATCATGCCTGAAGACCCACCCTTTACCCGTTTTCAATGATCTTACTGAGGGAAACCAAAAGGGAAATAAAAAAAAAACACCTGGTTCCCGCGCTGCTATACTTCAACCCTCAAATGGAGGAAATCCAGTCGATTCTAGGAGTAGGTTCCAATATCAATGCTTTATTTCATGGTACATACAAAGACAACGCGTTTTGAGGTCCATTTCATGACCTCTTCCTCAGGTCGGATGTACAAGGATGAAGACAAATCAAAGGTTGACGGTTTATATCATATCGGGGTTAATTACCCTGCTGCTCACAAAGAGGAAGCTGTGGGGTGGAGTAACCAAATGCAAATACATAAACATTTCATTACAAAACAAACCAATATTAAAAGACACAATAACTTACTCCCCATAAATCAAAAATTGGACTAGATTAAAAAGAAAAATCTGGCAAACAATCATGAAATAGTTATACTCCCAGCAGATAAGGGTGGGGGGATTGTTATACAAGATTTTAATATTTACTGCCAAGAGGCGTTTAGAATTTTATCAGACTCCAATTTTTATTTGAAAGTAAAATCTTATCCTGGTACTAATATTCTAAAGGAGTATTTATCATTTATAAAAATTGCAAAAAAAGATGGTATCCTTAATGAGAAAGAGGGGAGAGTTTTAATCATCTCCCCAAGATACATAAAGATCTTAATAACCCCCCCCAGGCAGGCCCATTATATCTAGCATTGGTTCTATTTATAACGGATTGGCTGAATATATTGATTCTGTGATGAAAATCCATGTTTTACATTACTTAGTTTTTTAAGGGACTCAGCTCACTCGATTCAGCTTCTGAAGACTGTACAATGGAAGGATTCATATACTGTATACAGTGGGGAAAAAAAGTATTTAGTCAGTCAGCAATAGTGCAAGTTCCACCACTTAAAAAGATGAGAGGCGTCTGTAATTTACATCATAGGTAGACCTCAACTATGGGAGAAAAACTGAGAAAAAAAAATCCAGAAAATCACATTGTCTGTTTTTCTTTTCATTTTATTTGCATATTATGGTGGAAAATAAGTATTTGGTCAGAAACAAAATTTCATCTCAATACTTTGTGATATATCCTTTGTTGGCAATGACAGAGGTCAAACGTTTTCTGTAAGTCTTCACAAGGTTGCCACACACTGTTGTTGGTATGTTGGCCCATTCCTCCATGCAGATCTCCTCTAGAGCAGTGATGTTTTTGGCTTTTCGCTTGGCAACACGGACTTTCAACTCCCTCCAAAGGTTTTCTATAGGGTTGAGATCTGGAGACTGGCGAGGCCACTCCAGGACCTTGAAATGCTTCTTACGAAGCCACTCCTTCGTTGCCCTGGCGGTGTGCTTTGGCTCATTGTCATGTTGAAAGACCCAGCCACGTTTCATCTTCAATGCCCTTGCTGATGGAAGGAGGTTTGCACTCAAAATCTCACGATACATGGCCCCATTCATTCTTTCATGTACCCGGATCAGTCGTCCTGGCCCCTTTGCAGAGAAACAGCCCCAAAGCATGATGTTTCCACCACCATGCTTTACAGTAGGTATGGTGTTTGATGGATGCAACTCAGTATTCTTTTTCCTCCAAACACGACAAGTTGTGTTTCTACCAAACAGTTCCAGTTTGGTTTCATCAGACCATAGGACATTCTCCCAAAACTCCTCTGGATCATCCAAATGCTTTCTAGCAAACTTCAGACGGGCCCGGACATGTACAGGCTTAAGCAGTGGGACACGTCTGGCACTGCAGGATCTGAGTCCATGGTGGCGTAGTGTGTTACTTATGGTAGGCCTTGTTACATTGGTCCCAGCTCTCTGCAGTTCATTCACTAGGTCCCCCCGCGTGGTTCTGGGATTTTTGCTCACCGTTCTTGTGATCATTCTGACCCCACGGGGTGGGATTTTGCGTGGAGCACCAGATCGAGGGAGATTATCAGTGGTCTTGTATGTCTTCCATTTTCTAATTATTGCTCCCACAGTTGATTTCTTCACTCCAAGCTGGTTGGCTATTGCAGATTCAGTCTTCCCAGCCTGGTGCAGGGCTACAATTTTGTTTCTGGTGTCCTTTGACAGCTCTTTGGTCTTCACCATAGTGGAGTTTGGAGTCAGACTGTTTGAGGGTGTGCACAGGTGTCTTTTTATACTGATAACAAGTTTAAACAGGTGCCATTACTACAGGTAATGAGTGGAGGAAAGAGGAGACTCTTAAAGAAGAAGTTACAGGTCTGTGAGAGCCAGAAATCTTGATTGCTTGTTTCTGACCAAATACTTATTTTCCACCATAATATGCAAATAAAATGAAAAAAAAAACAGACAATGTGATTTTCTGGATTTTTTTTTCTCAGTTTGTCTCCCATAGTTGAGGTCTACCTATGATGTAAATTACAGACGCCTCTCATCTTTTTAAGTGGTGGAACTTGCACTATTGCTGACTGACTAAATACTTTTTTTCCCCACTGTATTTGTGACTCTCGATATTACAGCAATTTATTCAAATATCCAGCAGGATGTAGCTCTATCTTATTTACTATTTTATTTGGAATCTGATGATCGGCTTTCGGCCCCCCAAAGAACTTTTATATATAAGGGTATTTCATTAATCATGAAAAATAATTTCTTTACCTTCTTGGGTGCTTTTTATCATCAATTAACGAGTGTAGCTATGGGATCTAAAGTAGCACCAACCATTGCTAATCTCGTTATGGGACGTTTTGAGAACATTTTTATAGAGAATTCTGTTTTTAAAAGCGAGATCATTTTTTATAAGCGCTTTATTGATGATCTGATTTTAATTTGGGATAATCGGCACAATAACCTTGGTGTTTTTATTGATCATCTTAATTCTAACAAATGGGGTTTTAGTTTTACTCCACATTTTAGTGACACTGCCATTGATTTTTTGGATTAAAATTTATTTATTGAATCCTGCAGTATTCACACTAAGACGTTTTTTAAGACGGTGGACGCTAATAGTTTTTTACATTTTGAAAGCAGGGCATTATTTTAAATGGGTTTTCAATATACCAGTAAATCAGTTTAAGAGAATTAGGAGGAATTGTACTGAGGAGAAAGATTATTTGGAGGAGGCTAATTTTTTTTAAAAAAAGGTTTTATGCACAAAACTATCTAAAAAAAACGTATTGAAAATTCCCTCAGACATGTACAGACTGAGTGTAATCAGGAAATGCTGCTTACAAAGAAAAAGAGCCGAGAGGATGGGGACTTCTCGATTAATTTTTTAACTACATTTAATAAGTGCCACAAACAAATGAAAAATATATTAAGGAGGAATTGGCACATCCTCCGCAGTGATCCCGTTTTGGGGAAGTTCTTGCCTGAGAACCCCAGGGTCACCTATATATAGGAGGGCTCCCACGATCAGAAATATATTAGCCCCCAGTCGTTTGAAGGAAAAAACCCTGAATCCCTCTGTGAATATTAAAATAGCTAGTAATGTTGGAGTGTTTCGGTGTGGGAAATTGAGATGCCATTGTTGTAAAGGCATCACTCATAATATGCCCTCTTTCAGCTCTACCTCCACCAATGAATCCTTTCCCATACGTGAAAGGTTGTCCTGCGAGTCGGACTTTGTCATTTATTTGATACAGTGCAGCTGCAATAAGCAGTATATAGGGCGGACAACACAAACATTAAGAAAGAGAATTAATGCACATTGTCACAATGTCAAAAAAGGCTTTATGATGAAGCAAGGCCTGTCCAGACACTGCGCTATCATACATGGACGGGATTTTTTGGGTTTGCGGTTTTTACCTATTGACCGGGTTGATTCTAATACCCCTAACAGATTCCAGGCTTTGTGTAGAAGATAAATCTACTGGATTTATAGGTTGAATACCATAAATCCAAATGGCCTCAATGAGGTGTGCGATATTTTCGAGTGAAATTTCTTCTCAGATGCCTTTATTTTTCTGTCACTCTGAAAAGTTTTCCTGACTTCTTATGTTAGTACTGTAAGTGAAAAACCAGTCTGGTTATTCACGGTCTTGGTTTTCTGTGTATGTAATGTCCACTTTTTATCTTAAATAGATGGCTCTTTTTAGTCCAACATAATAGTGTGCCTATAGCACTACTAGATAAAGTGGATGATTTTAGTTCACATACATACTTTTAGTCCCACAACCTTATAGGTTTGATTCTGGTAAGAGAAGTTTTTTGCTTTTTTTTCTTTAAAAGTTAAAAAAAACTTTTTTCGCTTTTTCTTTTTAAACTAGTTCAATTTTTGATTTATGTGGAGTAAGTTATTGTGTCTTTTAATATTGGTTCGTTTTGTAATGAAATGTTTATGTATTTGCATTTGGTTACTCCACTCTACAGCTTCCTCTTTGTGAGCAGCGGGGTAATTAACCCAGATATGATATAAACCGTCAACCTTTGATTTGTCTTCATCCTTGTACATCCGACCTGAGGAAGAGGTCATGGAATGGACCTCGAAACGCGTTGTCTTTGTATGTACCATGAAATAAAGCATTGATATTGGAACCTACTCCTAGAATCGACTGGATTTCCTCCATTTGAGGGTTGAAGTATAGCAGCATGGGAACCAGGTGTTTTTTCGTTTCCTTTTGGGATCTCCTCTTTGAGCAATGGAAGCAGACGCTGTCTGTCTACACCCTCCTGCTGCAGCTTCATTATATGGGATTGAGCGTATTTAGTAATTGTGGCATTACACAACTTCTGAGGGTGAGTACCCTGAACAATTCAAATTTTCCTTATTATATCTCGTAAAGACCTATGGGCGCGCTTTTGTGGCTTCTTTTATCCTTACTGAGGGAAAGGGGTTGATGGCCAAAATCTTGAGATACATGACCGAATCCATCCACCCTTCAATATGGTGCAGTCATCCTGTCCCCTTTTGCAGAAAAGCACCCCCCATCATGCTTCATGGTTGGTACGGCGTTCTTGGGATTGAACTCATGCTTCTTCCTCCAAATACGGCGAGTGGAGCTGATTCCACAAAGTTCTATTCTGGTCTCATCTGACCACATGGCCTTCTCCCATGGCTCTCTGGATCATCCAGATGGTCATTGGCAAACTTAAAACAGGTTTGGACATGTTCTGGCGTGAGAGCATAGTGTGTTACGAATGGTAATGATTGAGACCGTGGTCCCACCTCTCTTCAATTCATTGACAAGGTCTTTCCATGTAGTTTTGGGCTGATTCATGACCTTTCTCAGAATCATCCTTACCCCACAAGGCAAGTCTTTTCATGGAGTCTCAGACCGAGGAAAATTGACAGTCATCTTGTGTTTCTTCCATTTTCTAATAATTGTGCCAAGAGTTGGTGCCTTGTCACCAAGCTGCTTGCCTATTGTCCTCTAACCCATACCAGCCTTGTGCAGGTCTACAATTTGGAGTGTGATGAAGCACTAGAGATACATTGCCCAGGATGGAACTGTAAGTTGTGTGTCAGGATCAAATCATACCCTGCATCACTTACTGATAAAGCGGGTACATTTTAGTTATAACGTGGCTGATCCTGTAGCATGTTCTAATAATGGTTTATTACGTGATGACACATGTACAGTATAGAGTTGTGTATTTTTGTAAGATTAGGGAAACAGTTAGGAAATTAGTATCAGGTTCATAGCTTAGGATAGGATACTAAGGTACAAGTGTAGGAATTAGGGTAGTGGGAATGGTTAGGATTGGGTTTATTACAGTGGAGGGCACTGTAGTGCAGGAAATTAGATACGATCAGAATAGAAACAGTTAAGGTTATGAGGGATTTTCCCAGTTGGGAGAGGTAGGAGTAGGTATAGTTGGGACACTCCCTGGTTTAGAGCAGTTAGTGAGTTGTACGGAGATAAGTGAGATTGTTACAGATACGAGTTCAGTGGGAGCAACAGTTCAGGGCCATAGGGCTGAAAATCACACGGATATGAGGAAACGGTAGCAGCATGAGAACAGCAGCGACCAGGTTCAATGGGATATCCTGGAACATCAGAGACCAAAGGTCTGGAAAAGGTATGGAAGAGCCATCCTTAATTTTGCCCTCACAGGGTTAAACGGGTGGGGATCCTCAAGCCAGAGCAAAATTGGAAGCTGCAGTATCGGGTGGTACATCCAGGCCTGGATTGGTAATATGCCATTTTCCCGCTGGGCCGCTGTCATGTGGGCCGCTGTCATGTGGGCCGCGGTGGCAGCGGCCGCTCATCTGGCCGCTTGCCAACTGATGCGGTCACTGGCCTGGCTGTTGTTTGTTATGATTGAGTCACCGTAGGAGGCAAAAACAGAAATGCTAGCTAAGTCCAGAAAACCATAGAAGTTGGCAGCTATCGGATTGCAGACCCATGAACCTATCAACACAACTAGCAGTAGCCGTGGGGGATCCTACGATGCCCTAGACCCCTCGATCACAGCCGGAGAATTAAATAGGCCTAAAGAAAGAAAGGGGAAATCTAAACTGCCCCAGAGCAGACCCCAAATCAAAAGGGAGCCCCCAACATATAATGACGGTGAAGCAAGATGAAAACACTAACACAGACAGAAAGATAGACTGAGCAAAGACGGGGCCCAAGCTAACTAGATAGAAAAGGACAGGAAGGCTGCTGTCTGCAATCCGTGAAAAACCCTATGAAAATAAGAGCCAACAGACTGACAGTGAAAAAGGCCCTGAAGATGCTAGGCTTCAAAAAAGCTATGTCAGTACTCAGGAATATTCTGAAGACAGAGCTACAGGCAAAAGGAGATTCAGCTCACCCCAGCAGGGAATGGCAGAATACAGAAAAGCAAGGAAAACAAAAACAAAACATAAATGCTAACAGGCAAAGCAGAAAACTTAGCTTTAGATGAGCAAGAATCAGACTGGTGTCCTAGAAGTCCACAGAGAAATCACTCGCAGGGCAGAAGGGCGTCGGCAGCCTTATATCCAGTCCGTGACTCCACTCAGCCAGTCATCCTCATTAGGCTCAGGTGCCTGATAATCAGGCTCATTACCTTCCTTTACCAGAATGGGGAGTTCACCAGACCTCAGTGACGAAGGGGAAAATGAACTCACAACAGTACCTCCCCCTTGAGGAGGGGTCACCGAACCCTCAACCACGCCACCAGGGCGATCAGGGTGAGCCCAATGAAAGGCACGCACCAATTCTTTTGGCATGAATATCAGAGGCAGAGACCCAGGAATTATCCTCCTGACCATAACCCTTCCACTTAACCAAATACTGGAGTCTCTGTCTAGCCAGACGGGAATCCAGTATTTTCTCTACCTCATATTCCATGTTACCTTCAACCAATACAGGGTCTGGAGGTGCCACCCCAGGAACAACTGGTTCAACAAACCTCTTCAACAAGGACTTATGGAACACATTATGGATTTTAAATGTGACAGGAAGAGCCAAACGAAAAGAGACCGGATTAATAATCTCCAAAATCTTGTAAGGTCCAATAAATCTAGGCTTAAACTTAGGAGAAGCCACCTTCATAGCAATATTTTTTGATGATAACCACACCATACCACCAATCTTAAACTGTAGACAAATGGTCCTATGTCGATTGGAAAACCGCTGGGCCTTTTCCTGGGAGAGAGATAACTTATCCACCACTTGGTCCCAGATCTGGTGCATTCTCTCCACCAGAGTGTCAACACCTGGGCAGGCAGAAGGCTCCACCTGCCCTGAAGAAAATCGAGGATGAAACCCAAAGTTACAAAAAAAAGGTGACATCAAAGTGGCAGAACTAGCTCTATTATTTAAAGCAAATTCGGCCAAGGGCAAAAATGAAACCCAATCATCCTGATCAGCGGAAATAAAACATCTCAAATACGACTCCAAGGTCTGGTTTGTTCTCTCTGTCTGCCCATTGGTCTGAGGGTGAAAAGCAGAGGAGAAGGACAACTGAATTCCCAGCTTGGAACAGAAAGTCCTCCAAAATCTAGACACAAACTGAACTCCTCTGTCAGATACAATGTTCTCAGGAATCCCGTGTAAGCGAACCACCTGTTGCAAAAACAGGGGCACCAACTCAGAGGAAGATGGCAACTTAGGGAGTGGTACAAGATGAACCATCTTAGAGAACCTATCACAAATCACCCAAATAACAGTCATTCTTTGAGAGACCGGCATATCAGAGATGAAATCCATTGAAATATGGGTCCATGGCCTCCTGGGGACCGGCAAAGGCATCAACAACCCACTAGAGCGAGAACAAGATTTAGACCGGGAGCAAGTCCCACAGGACTGCACAAAATTCCTGACATCATGAGACAAGGTGGGCCACCAAAAAGAGCGACTCACCAGATCTCTAGTACCAAAAATACCTGGATGACCAGCCAATGCAGAGCAATGAACTTCAGACATCACTCTCTTCTTCCACTGGTCAGGAACATACAATTTCCACTGGGACAACGCTCAGGTTTGTCCTCCTGGAACTCTTGCAGAGCAAGTCTCAAATCAGGCGAGATGGCAGAAAGAACTACCCCTTCGCCTAAGATGGTAGCAGGCTTGGTCACCACAGGAGAATCAGTAAAGAAACTCCTAGAGAGGGCGTCTGCCTTGACATTCTTAGTTCCAGGAAGAAAAGAGACCACAAAATCAAAACGTGTAAAAAACAAGGCCCACCTAGCCTGTCTAGGGTACAAGCGTTTAGCCGACTCTAGGTAAATCAAATTCTTGTGGTCAGTGAGGACCACAACTTGATGTTTAGCTCCCTCCAACCAATGTCTCCACTCCTCAAATGCCCATTTCATGGCCAACAGTTCCCGATTCCCCACATCATAGTTACGTTCAGATGGAGAGAACGTTTGGGAAAAGAAAGCACAGGGATTCATTTTAGATGTTACAGGATCCTTTTGGGACAAAACAGCTCCTGCACCAATCTCAGAAGTATCCACCTCTACCTGGAACGGGAGTGAGACATCAGGTTGCCGCAAAACCGGGGCGGAGGTAAATCTTCGCTTCAGCTCCTGAAAGGAAGCAACAGCCTCCGAAGACCAATTCAACACATCAGCACCCTTCTTAGTCAGATCAGTCAATGGCTTGGCAATACTAGAAAATTTTGCTATAAATTTCCGATAAAAATTAGCAAAACCCAAAAACTTCTGGATGGCTTTCAAAGAAGTGGGCTGAACCCAATCATAAATGGCCTGTACCTTGGCCGGGTCCATTTCAGTAGTTGACAGAGACAAAATAAATCCCAAACATGAAATCCTCTGTACTCCAAAAAGGCATTTCGATCCTTTGACATACAGGGAATTCTCCCTCAAGATCTGGAACACAGTCCGAATATGTTCCACATGAGAATCCCAATCCTTGGAGAAGATCAAAATATCATCCAGATAGATAATCAAAAATTTATCGACAAAGTCTCGGAAAATATCGTTCATGAAGCACTGGAAGACAGAAGGGGCATTAGTGAGCCCAAAAGGCATCACCAGGTACTCAAAATGTCCCTCCGGAGTATTAA
Source organism: Dendrobates tinctorius (assembly GCF_039654945.1). Taxonomy (NCBI): domain Eukaryota; kingdom Metazoa; phylum Chordata; class Amphibia; order Anura; family Dendrobatidae; genus Dendrobates; species Dendrobates tinctorius. The sequence continues at coordinate 91,887,799 of NW_027361696.1, read as the reverse complement.
ACGCCGTCTTCCATTCATCCCCCTGCTTAATGCGGATAAGATTATACGCCCCCCTGAGGTCAAGCTTGGTAAACCAGCAAGCACCTCTAACTCTAGAGAATAGATCCGAAATCAGGGGTAACGGATACTGATGTTTAATAGTAATTTTATTGAGGGCACGATAATCAATACAAGGCCTTAAAGAACCATCCTTTTTGGCCACAAAAAAAAACCCGGCACCTAAGGGTGAAGAGGATGGTCTAATATGACCCTTCTCCAACGCCTCCTTAATATAGGACCACATATCCTCGTGCTCGGGTACAGATAAATTGAAGAGCCGACCCTTGGGAAATTTACACCCCGGGCTTAGTTCAATTGCACAGTCATAACTCCTATGAGGAGGCAAGGACGCAGACTCATTCTCACTAAATACATCATAAAAGTCCGCCAAATAGTCAGGAACATCATGCGACTGAGGAGAGGTGGAAAAAACCGGAGCCTCACTAAAGGCACACCGACAACTCCAACTCACCACAGACACAGATTTCCAATCCAAAACTGGATTATGAGTTTGCAACCAGAGAAACCCCAGAACAACGGCATCATGCAGACCATGCAACACCAAAAATCTGCAATTTTCTTGATGGTCTGGGGCGACCCGCATGACCACCTGGGTCCAAAACTGAGGTTTATTTTTAGCCAAAGGAGTACCATCAATCCCCCTCAAAGGGATAGGCGTCTGCAGAGGTGTCATCGGAAATACACAACGTTTAGCAAAATCCAAGTCCATTAGGTTTAGCGCTGCTCCCGAATCCACAAAAGCCTTGGCGGAAAATGTGGACAGGGAGCAGATCAGAGTAATTGCCAGAAGAAACTTAGGTTGAACACCACCAACAGAAAACGTGTGTGCAAAGCGTTTCTCTCGTTTAGGACAAACAGAAATAATATGCGAGGCATCTCCACAGAAAAAACACAGCTTATTACGCCTTCTGAACTCCTGACGTTGCGCCTTAGACAAAACTCTATCACATTGCATAGGTTCAGACGTCTGTTCAACCGGTGGCAACACCTCTCGTGCAATCCTGCGTTCACGTAAACGCCGATCAACCTGAATGGCTAATGACAGAATCGTCCAGACCAGAGGGAACAGGAAATCCCACCATAGTATCTTTTACGGCTTCTGACAAACCCTTCCGAAAGAGAGCAGCCAAGGCATTATCATTCCAGGTAGTAAGGACCTCCCACTTTCGGAACTTTTGACAGTACAACTCTGCAGAATCTCGACCCTGGTTCAATGCCAACAGGGTCTTTTCAGCCTGATCAATAGCATTAGGTTTGTCATACAACAACCCCAAAGCTTGAAAGAATGCGTTCACATTAGTCAGAATAGGATCATCTGGTTTCAAAGAAAATGCCCAATCCTGGGGATCGCCACGCAGCAAAGAGATGACAATTTTAACCTGCTGCGCGGAGCTCCCTGACGAGTTAGGCTTCAAGGCAAAAAATAATTTACAATTATTTTTGAAACTCAAAAATTTAGATCAATCCCCAAAAAATACATCAGGTGTAGGGATCTTTGGTTCAACAGCATGCGAACGAGCAAGGTAGGCGGAAATTCCCCGCACTTCCGTAGCGAGCTGCTCCACACGATCAGACAATTGCTTTATCTCCATTGAGAGAAAAAAAAATTCCCCCTACGGCCTCAGAGATATAGAGGAAAGAATATACACACACCTTTTTTTTTTTTTTAAACACAATTCTTTCCTGCTATTGAGTACCCTAGGATCTGAGGTTTGGCGGGTGATTCTCTTATGATTGAGTCACCGTAGGAGGCAAAAACAGAAATGCTAGCTAAGTCCAGAAAACCAGAGAAGTTGGCAGCTATCGAATTGCAGACCCATGAACCTATCAACACAACTAGCAGTAGCCGTAGGGGGATCCTACGATGCCCTAGACCCCTCGATCACAGCCGGAGAATTAAATAGGCCTAAAGAAAGAAAGGGGAAATCTAAACTGCCCCAGAGCAGACACCAAAGCAAAAGGCAGCCCCCAACATATAATGACGGTGAAGCAAGATGAAAACACTAACACAGACAGAAAGATAGACTGAGCAAAGACGGGGCCCAAGCTAACTAGATAGAAAAGGACAGGAAGGCTGCTGTCTGCAATCCGTGAAAAACCCTATGAAAATAAGAGCCAACAGACTGACAGTGAAAAAGGCCCTGAAGACGCTAGGCTTCAAAAAAGCTATGTCAGTACTCAGGAATATTCTGAAGACAGAGCTACAGGCAAAAGGAGATTCAGCTCACCCCAGCAGGGAATGGCAGAATACAGAAAAGCAAGGAAAACAAAAACAAAACATAAATGCTAACAGGCAAAGCAGAAAACTTAGCTTTAGAGGAGCAGGAATCAGACTGGTGTCCTAGAAGTCCACAGAGAAATCACCCGCAGGGCAGAAGGGCGTCGGCAGCCTTATATCCAGTCCGTGACTCCACTCAGCCAGTCATCCTCATTAGGCTCAGGTGCCTGATAATCATTACCTTCCTTTACCAGAATAGGGAGTTCACCAGACCTCAGTGACGAAGGGGAAAATGAACTCACAACAGTACCTCCCCCTTGAGGAGGGGTCACCGAACCCTCAACCACGCCACCAGGGCGAACAGGGTGAGCCCAATGAAAGGCACGCACCAATCTTTTGGCATGAATATCAGAGGCAGAGACCCAGGAATTATCCTCCTGACCATAACCCTTCCACTTAACCAAATCGTGTGGCTGATTCCTCACATAGCACCGCGCATGCGCGGTGTTTGGTGATGGAGTCTTCACGTGACCGGGCCTGGGCGGGGATGGGCGGCGCGCTCGCTGTGGCCATGTAGCGCGCATCATCAGGCTGCGCTCCTGATGTGACCTGGCTCTAGCTGATGCTGTCATATGGGGAGAGGGAACTCTGCCGATATAGGGATTTGTGAGTCCACACAGGATTGGTCCATTGGGGTTGGCGCCACTATTATGTGACTAGGGATTGGCGGTTCATATATGGATATGTATTACTGCAAGGGATTGGTGTGTTATTTCTATGGATACCTTTGATGCATTACGATTATTGGTGGGCTGATTTGGGGATTGATGTTTATATATGAGATGTTTTTGTAATATCTTTAATATGATTATAATTGTTAACGATTGGATAAGCTGTGTTATTGAATATACATGTAACTGATGGATGTATTTATATGTATTTTATATATAGATTCTTTGTGATGGGTGTTACCTAGATGGTGATTGGCTGTGCCACACTATAAAAGGCCACCATATGTACTGTTATGTTATATTTGAAAAAGGCCACAATATGGCCGAAACGTTGTATTTTATACTGGCAGAATAAATTTTTGATACAATTTTTCACCCAGACCGGATGCTGTTCCTCTTCCTTATTTTGGACTATTGTTCATTTGGGTCCATGAACCTTTGAACTGGCATCAAATCCTCCGTTGTGCTGTCGGCTGCTTTTTGCTGTCCACTCAGCCAGTCATCCTCATTAGGCTCTGGTGCCTGATAATCAGGCTCATTACCTTCCTTTACCAGAATAGGGAGTTCACCAGACCTCAGTGACGAAGGGGAAAATGAACTCACAACAGTTGTTCCTGCCGCCTGCCCTCTGCGTGCACGGCGGTTATAGTTTCCAACCCTCCTGGGATTTTTCTGTGCTGCACTGCAGTGCAGGGAGATAATCCGCCACGCCCCCCCACGCACCCCATCCTTGCCCTAGCATGAGACCTCCTCCACCGCAGACACTCACAGCGTCGCTTGGCTGCTCTCTTATCTGTACACAGGACCTGTGATGAGGTCACAGGAGGGGAGGAGTCAGGGGGTCACATGATCAGGAGCCTTTGTCCAGACCCCTGATCATGTGACCCCTGACTTCGCCCCTCCTGTGACCTCATCACAGGTCCTGTGCGCACAGCCCTGCCTCTTGGTGTCTGCAGGACTCTGCTGTGCTGGTTGTCATGGTGCTGGATAAGGGAAGTATGTGTGGGGTCAGGAGGGGTTTACAGGATAGATGTAGCAGAGCTGTGTGTGTATGAGGTGTACGGAGCAGAGCCGTGAGTGTACGGAGTGGAGCCATGTGTGTATGGGGTATACGGAGCGGAGCCGTGTGTGTACGGAGTGGAGCCATGTGTGTACGGAATGTATGGAGCAGAGCCATATGTGTACAGGATGTACGAAGCAGAGCCAAGTGTGTACAAAGCATACAAAGTGGGCTTTTCCCACGGACACAGGAGTACACGGTGGAGCCCCGAGGAGCATTTTAAAACTCACACATGACATTCAACCGGAAGTGATTTGCTGGAAGCTGACCGGAAATTAGATAATTTCATGAGGAGATTGTGACGGAACTAGTAATGCTTCAGATCTATCGCCATGTCCTCCTCCGACAGCGCAGACAGCAGGATCGCCTTGGAATCGGGGAAGCCAGCCATGTGAGCGGATCATGATATGTCCTGTACTGGGAGGCTCAGGTGGGCACTACAATGAGAGCCGGGCTGCTATAGTATCTTTATAGAATCTTTCTTTATTTCTTTCTCTCTTTTTCTTTCTTTCTCTGTTCTTTCTTTCTCATTCTCTGTTCTGTCTTTCCCTCATTTCCTTTCTCTCTCTCTGTTCTTTCTTTCTCTCTCTAATCTTTCTTTTTTCTTTCTCTCTCTCTCTGTTCTTTCTTTCCCCTCTTTCTTTCTTTCCCCTCTTTCTTTCTTTTTCTTTCCTCTCTTTCTCTCTGTTCTTTCTTTTCTTTACTTCTTTCTCTCTCTCTCGCTGCTTTTTCTGTCTCTCTCTGTTCTTTCTTTCTTTCCCCTCTTTCTTTCTCTCTCTGTTCTTTCTTCTTTCTCTCCTTGTTCTTTCTCTCTCGCTCTCCTTTCTTTCTTTCTCTCTCTCTGTTTTCTTTTTTCTCTCTCTGTTTTCTCTCTTCCTTAGTGCCAGCCAGTGTGCCCATAATGCCAGCCACTGTGCTCTCAGTACCAGTCAGTGTGATCAGCAGTGCTAAATGGGTGCGGTTGGGCGTGGACATAGGTTTGACTAGTGTGCGAAATGAATGTGGCCGGAGTGTGGCCTAAAATTTGCAGCGGCGCCGCAGTCTTTGTCCCTCTTTCCCTTCTTCACCTTCTTTAAAACTTGGGAGGTATAATGGGGCGGCTATGCCCAGGGGATCTGGTTGCCCAATGGATAGCAGTTCTGCCAGGAATTCTGTCACCGTGCATACAAAAGGGGACAGAGCTTTGGGAGGAGTACTGTACCTAAAAGCAATAAACAGGACTGAGCTGAAATACTGGGCACAGCTCTGACTACATGTTATATAGTCGTGTTAATCTCCTCTCACTTCTTGTAACCTACAAGTGTACAAAGATATTATATAGTCACCATGTGACTAGTGGGCCTGTGTAACTTCAAATGCCAGGGCTGAATTTTAGTCCCAGTCCAGCCCTGGGTACATCTCAAGGGAAAAGATTGCCAGGAGAGCAAGGGACAGCACAGGTGGAAGGAACTGTTACCAATAAAAATTACTGTGCAGTAACTGTAACAAAACAATTTGTTGTGTAAAGTTAATATGTTGAAAAAGGGCTGTAATTCAATGTATGGTGAAACCTGGAACCGGGACCATGAAGATCTCCAATCCAAACGTAAGTGTTGTGCCCTATACACAAACCACACAACAGGACATAATATTTTCTTTGTGGGGTGCCAGGGTGTGAAGGAACAGTAGACTCTCACCATGACTACCACCCTGGACACCTCACAGAACGATTAATGAAATCTTTGGTATAGATCAAGCAGAAGCTTCTTTATTAGGGTCCTATACAATACGTTTCACGGCTCAACAGGCCTCTTTATCCAGTGATAGAGATAGACCATGACCACCTGTTCACTACTTTTGCTGGTCAGATTTGTACATGAAGATCCTGAATCAGACCGTGCTAAAATGTCTAACTATGCTGCCATCAGATTTGTAGGGGAGCAGTGGTAACCTGACAGATTATCTTTGTGATGACATTAGAGTTCTAAACCATTTGACATAGCAGGACTATTTGTTAGATACAATAGTTAGCATGTGAGTGATGGGAATCTGCATAAATAATTCACAAAAGCTGTTTAAAATAATTAAAGTTACGTAAGAAAGTCCTAAAGAAATGCTAAGTATAGCTTTGACAAGACTTCATTATGGCAACTAGCGACGGAAAGGCCCCCGACTCCATTAAGCTATTGTGCAGACATCTCAGATATATCACATAAAACTAATAATACCTGCCTGCATAGCAACGTGAAGTCATGCCATATTTCAGTGCTTTCTAATAATGAAAGCTGAAAGCAGCAAGGTGCCTAGGCAGGTGTTATGCAAGGTCCACATCTGAAGCAAAGGCTCCGCTCATATTCACATTACACATTTAATAGAGCAACAGGCAAGCATGTAATAATGAAATAAAAAGGAATACAAACAAGTTGAAACAACAACCTTCTGAACGGCAGGACCACAAATTAAGGAGAACGATTAAAGAAAATCTGTCAGCAGGTTTTTGCAATGTAGAGCAACATGATGTGTGGACAAAGACTCTGATTCCAGTGATGTGTCACTTACTGAGCTACTCATAGTTTCAATCAAATCAGTGTTATCAGCAGGAGATTATCACTAGAAGACTAATTATCTCATGCCATGTAGTCCGTCTGCTCTGAGCAGCTCCTTCCCCATGACTTATTAGCAGCTTTGTGTCCATGAACAGAAAGAAAGCTACCCATTAGCAATATGGGTAAAATAATACAAAGCTCATTATTTAGAGAATTGATAGATCTGCAGTAAAGAAAACAGGAAAGCCATAAAAACTACACTAAGCAAACAAGTAAACAATTACTGGTATCAGGTTCTCAGCCCCTCCATCATGCTGCTCTCAAATTTCATAGCAAAAACCTGGTGACAGATTCCATTTAATAATAGTCTCAAACTTCATCTACCTAAGATTACACACCATACTCTTTTCTTTGTGAAGTAGTTTTGCAGGGCATTCCAAAATATGGATTGTGAGGTGGCAGCTGGACAGATCCTGGATGTGAAATGTGTCATGGAGGTGGTTAGCATTGGTGATGTGAGCATGGAAAAGCCGGCTTCAGCACAGATCGTGCTCAGAGGTTTTGTAATGGCCCAGATTTTGGGTCTGGGTTATAGGAACGGCCAAAAGAGCTGGGTGGGACTGGTCATTCCCATATTCTCCTATCCAGGCTTTGCAGCTCATTTAAAAGGCAAGTGAGTTGACTTATTCACTGTTCTTTGTGTGGAAGAAGTGAAGGACCTTGTGTCATTTATTAATCTCAGACATTCAGAGTAGATTTTAATCTATTCACTTGAGCCCAAGCTGGATGATGCAGGAACTGCTTATTTTTTGCTTTACCTTTGGGCCCAGAAGAGACTGTTTTGTTTTTGTAACCACTGAAGTTTTATGATAACAATAAAACTTCTCTTGCTTGCACCAGAGATATTGCCTGTGTGGATGCTAACAGCTGCCAAAGGAGCATTAAATCCCTACAGTAGGCTTAAAATGTTTTTTTTTTACATAAAAACACCACTTCTACAGGCCACATCAATGATAAATACATTTACGGCTCCCTAATTGTGCATCTGGATGCTGGAGCTTCCAATGCTGATGAAGCAACCCAACTCTACAATGAGGAAACCTTCAGAGATTCATAGGAGAAGGGCCGGCTCCAGGTTTTCATGGGCCCCGGGCGAAAGAGTCTCAATGGGTGCATTTAACACATACCACGATTCATGATGCACAGATAGGGCAGAGAAATATAGATACAGTACAATGATGTCACTTACTTCTTACATTACATGAGCAATATATATATTGTAAATTATACAATAGCTCAGAAACTGGAGAATCCTCGCAAGCGCACAGTGCATGCCCTGGAAGAATGCAAAAGTTTTCATTTTAGAATGGACAGTATAGTCTTCCATACAGTATTGTCGGCACCACATAGTCCTCCATTGAGTATTATGGGCACCACATAGTGCTCCATACAGTATTATGTGCACCACATAGTGCTCCATACAGTATTATGAGCCCCATGTATTGCTCCATACAGTATGAGATCCATTTAGTGCTCCATACATTATAATAAGCCCCATATATTGTTCCATACAGAATAATGGACTCCATATAATGCTCCAAACAGAAGGGGCCCCATGTACTGCTCCATGCAGAGCAATGGGCCACATATAATGCTCTATACAGAATGGTTTCCATAAAAAGCGCAATACAGAATAATGGGCCCCATATATTGCTCCATATAGGAAGGGCCCCATATAATGTTCCATAAAGTATGGGTCCTATATAATACTCCATACAGAATGGGCCCCATATAATGGTCCATACAAAATGGGCTCCATATAATACTCCATACAGAATGGGCCCCATATAATGGGCCATACAGAATGGGCTCCATATAAAGCTCCATACAGTATTGGAACCATATAACGCTCCATACAGTATGGGAACCATATAATGCTCCACACAGAATGACCCTCATGTAATGCTCCATACAGTATGGGTCCCATATAATGCTCCACAGATTGATCCCCATAAAATGCTCCATACAGAATGGGCCCTAAATATTGCTCTATAAAGAATGGACCCCATATATTGCTCTATACAGAATGGACCCCATATAATGCTCCATACATAAAAAAAAACTTGAATCCTCACCTCTCTTTGCTGGCCGCAGGTCCAGTCTCTTCAGTGACTTCTGCCTCTCTCTGCTGCTCAGGACAAAGCGCATGTTATAGTGATATAATCACCCCCTCTGCCTTGTGATGTCACTGAGTTACAAAACGCAAAAGAGACAGGACCTGTGGCCAGTTGGGAGAACAAGGAGAGGTAGGTATTGCAAACAGTGTAAAGCATGGGGGGCGCTGACCCTATAGCGCGCCAGTGTACCCGATGGCAAGTGGTTCTCCCCGCTTGTTCAGGGCCCCGGTGCCGGGTGGTGATGATGATACTGTATTGGAGCTTCGAGGAGTCTTCTGCAACATCTAGGAAACTTGCCATCATCTTAAGAAGATCTTCCCATTTTTCTGGAGCCTCCTGCACATCCCGGAAAAATTGACAAGTTTGGATAACACTATTTTAAACTGTAGGAACTTCATGGATTCACCAACTGTAATTTCTATGAGGACTGTATTGTGGTGGGCACTATGTGCCCGATTCACTATTGCATTTTCATTCATTTTTGTTGAATTTTTACTTTTCTGCACCTTTTTTATATTTACAACACATTACACGTTTTGAACAAAGGGCAAAATCTTCACAAAAACAACAGGTTAAAGCGTAAAATAAACTCATTTTAAAAAGGTCCAAATTAAAAAAATTAGGTGCAAAAGAAAAATACACTGCTCAAAAAAAATAAAGGGAACACTTAAACAACAGACTATAACTCCAAGTAAATCAAACTTCTGTGAAATCAAACTGTTCACTTAGGAAGCAACACTGATCCACAATCAATTTCACATGCTGTTGTGCAAATGGAATAGACAACAGATGAAAATTATTGGCAATTATCAAGACACCCTCAATAAAAGAGTGGTTCTGCAGGTGGGGACCACAGACCACATCTCAGAACCAATGCTTTCTGGCTGATGTTTTGGTCACTTTGAATGTTGGGTGCGCTTTCACATTCGTGGTAGCATGAGATGGACTCTACAACTCACACAAGTGGCTCAGGTAGTGCAGCTCATCCAGGATGGCATACTGTATCACTGTGAGCTGTGGCAAGAAGGTTTGCTGTGTCTGTCAGCGTAGTGTCCAGAGGCTGGAGGCGCTACCAGGAGACAGGCCAGTACACCAGGAGACGTGGAGGAGGCCGTAGGAGGGCAACAACCCAGCAGCAGGACCGCTACCTTAGCCTTTGTGCAAGGAGGAACAGGAGGAGCACTGCCAGAGCACTGCAAAATGACCTCCAGCAGGCCACAAATGTGCATGTGTCTGCACAAATGGTTAGAAACCAACTCGATGAGGATGGTCTGAGTGCCCAACGTCCACAGATGGGGGTTGTGCTCACAGCCCAACACTGTGCAGGACGCTTGGTATTTGCCACAGAACACCAGGGTTGTCAAAGTCACCACTGGCGCCCTGTGCGCTTCACAGATGAAAGCAGGTTCACACTGAGCACATGTGACAGACGTGACAGAGTCTGGAGATGTCGTGGAGAGCGATATGCTGCCTGCAACATCCTTCAGCATGACCGGTTTGACAGTGGGTCAATAATGGTGTGGGGTGGCATTTCTTTGGAGGGCCGCAGAGCCCTCCATGTGCTCGCCAAAGGTAGCCTGACTGCCATTAGGTATCGAGATGAGATCCTCAGAATCCTTGTGAGACCATATGCTTGTGCGGTTGGCCCTGGGTTCCTCCTAATGCAGGACAATGTTAGACCTCATGTGGCTGGAGTGTGTCAGCAGTTCCTGCAACATGAAGGCATTGAAGCTATGGACTGGCCTGCCCATTCCCCAGACCTGAATCCGATTGAGCACATCTGGGATATCATGTCTCGCTCCGTCCACCAATGTCACGTTGCACCACAGACTGTCCAGGAATTGGCGGATGCTTTAGTCCAGGTCTGGGAGGAAACCCCTCAGGAGACCATCCACTGCCTCATCAGGAGCATGCCCAGGCGTTGTACAGTAGGGAGGTCATACAGGCACGTGGAGGCCACATACAATACTGAGCATATTTTCCTTGTCATGAGGCATTTCCACTGACGTTGGTTCAGCCTGTAATTTGATTTTCCACTTTGATTTTGAGTATCATTCCAAATCCAGACCTCCACGGCATATTCATTTTGATTTACATTGATAATTGTTATGTTGTATTGTTCTGAACATATTCCACTATGTAATGAATAAAAATTTGCAACTGGAATATTTCATTCAGAGATATCTAGGATGTTGTATTTTAGTGTTCCCTTTATTTTTTTGAGCAGTGTAGATGAAAAACAACAAAAAAAAAAAAAAAAAGAAAAGCAAATGAACTAATGAATTGGGTCAAATATGTTTTTGTACCTCTAATGATGTAGCCATAGAGAAACCTATTGAGACCTGATCAATACCTAAAGTAGAGCAAAAACAACAGACGTTTGTAATCCACTTTACTTACGAATGGCTTGAAGTAGAAATTACACCGCTTCGATTTTGCTTCTCTGATTGTACGCACTGAAATAAACTGGTCAAAAAATCATAAAACCGTTCACCTTTTTTGTTCTTGTTTAACTGTTTATTTGATTTTTCTATGTATCACAACAATAAAAGTCAATTTTTTCTAGAGAAAGGAGTTAGTAATGGCCAATAATCATGAAATAATCATAGAGCAGTCAAGTTAAAGTCAGAAAAAGTTCACATTTGGATGCATATGTTTTTCTTTTTTTCTAAAGGGAACATTTTGATGTTAAAGAGCGGAAGAAGAAAATAGACAATAGCATAATAATAATAAACTAATAAAACAAAAACACATGGACAAGACTAAAATCAACCCTCTCAAGCCTTCATTTACTCAATTACATTTTTTACTCAATATTTGGGTCTTATGTGTTACTAAGTCCAATATATCTAGTGGAAATTCTTAATAAAGGCTTCATGAGGTGGAGAAACGTTGCTTCTTGGATAAACAAATCAATTGTGTTGGCGTGGGTTTCCTCTGGATTCACCGGTTTCCTCCCACATTCCAAAGACATACTGATAGGGATTCTAGATTGTGAGCCCTATCGGGCTTGTAAAGCGCTGTGGAATTAATGGCGCTATATAAATGAGTAAAATCAATAAATAAATTGTATTTTAATAAAAAAAAAAAATCTGTTGGAGAGCTGCCTTTACAGTTTGATTTTTAGTAGAAATGCAAAGAATCGCAAGTTTGATGGGATTTTCCGCAACCCTAGTGTAAAAGGGTGAGCAGTGGTCAAGAAGAAGCCATGGTAAAAGAGAATTGTATTTGCTAGAAGTGTTATATGGCTACATGTTATATATATATATAGACAAATGTGCATTTTGTCCTTACAGCTGGTCTGTGTTTTGGTTTCCTGGAGGTTTTACCTCAAGGCCATCCCCAGGGATTGGGGAGGGCTGATCAATAGGGTAACCAGTATATGCTGTTGGGTTATGGTAGTACATACGGGGTTAAGAAACAGAAAAATGTTTTGGAAATTGCCCACATACTGGGAGGGATTATATCCAAGAAAAAGCAGAAGCACTATGGCCAAGAAGAGGCATTGGAGTCCATATTTCATTCTCTCCTAAGAAGAAGAGGGTGATCAGGGAAGAGCAAGAGGAAATGGCAGCTGGATTCAGAAAAGCTGGATTCCCAGACAGCGAGTCCCTAGTGCCAACAGAAGCTGGTGACGTGGGGACAGTTTGGGCAGACCAAAGGCAGGAAATATAGCAAAACATTGTGGTTTAAAACTTACCTTTTACTAGTTAGTTTTTAAAAAAGGTTATATCACCTCAGTAAAAATCATTTGAACCAATACACTAGCACACAAATAGAACAAATAAACATTTCTGCTCCCTGTCTGGGAAAAATAACAGACCATTCAACTCCCTGTTTGGGAAGGAGAGTTTATGACATCCAACCACCATCTGAAGTATTTATGTGAGCCAACAGTAGTTCAGTTGAGCTAGTTTTTAAACACATTGTCCACATATATTGCCAAATGTAGCAGCTAAATATTTGCCACGTACATTTTTTGGAAAGTTGCAAGAAAAAAGGAACAATCTCACAGGTTACTGGTTTTCTTTTCTCCATCAGCCACAACTACAAAGAGTGGGGGTCCTGGTAATATCCCCGTCAGTCCCTGTTATTAGGCTGAGCCTGGCACCCCAAAACTCCCGCCCTTACAAGGGCAGTCCACAACTAGCCCTGACACTAGCCAGCCCTGCACTGACCCAGTGTGCCTCCCGATGCGTTTCCTCAACACCTTGATTCATCAGGGGAATGGCACATGTATTTCTTATCAGGAGTAGCTGCGCAGCATATCGCTTCACAGGGATAGCAAAGAGGCAATGGCATCCACAGTATCAGAGCCACCTCTATCAAGGGCCATTTCATTAGTGATTGAAAGTCAAAACACCTAATTCAAATTGAGTCAGGCTCAGAATCATAATGGGAGTAAAAAGAGTTTGGTTAGAAGGCATCCCATTCATTCATTATTCATATGGAGCGTAGACGAAATAATTAATCCCAACAACAACCCCTCATCTGTTCATATCCCATTATGTCCATCCCATAGTAAAGTATGCCCCTTATGTGACAATTCCTGCTGTGTCTCCAGCGTCCATTTCCGCAAAGTGCTCCACTCGTCTCACTTTCGGCAGATGAAGCCGCATACCCTCTGGTGAACCACTTCCGGATTGTGGATATGCCTCACCAGTCATCACCTCATTTGTTTGGAGCGCAATGCGTTCCATTTACATTGGTACGTAGAACGCATCCCCTGGAACACTTCGGGCATTTATTTATACTAGCTGAAGAGCCCGGCATTGCCCAGGAATAGTAACTAACTGTGGTGTATTTGTTAAAACAAATTATAATGATTATTTTGCACATAAATTGTTGCTGTATGTCATCTTCCCCTGTATATAGAGTATATCTGTGAGTCATCTCCTCCTGTATATAGTATATACCTGTATGCCATCTCCTCCTGTATATAATATATACCTGTATGTCATCTCCTCCTGTATATAGTATATACCTGTATGTCATCTCCTCCTGTATACAGTATATACCTGTATGTCATCTCCCTCTGTATGTAGTATATATCTGTATGTCATCACTAGGTTCCCTCCCATCTATAAATGATGGAGGTGCAGTGTCCCCGCAGCACAGAGCATTTCAGTGTGGCAGCTCCGCCCCCTGACTGTAATGCCATTTAGTTAGAAATTGTAAAGAAGGACTAATTTAGAGTGGCATTAGTTGTAGCTGCATAAGTAAGTATTAAGCGAACCTGGCATTGTCGCCATGGCAACCTATTATGACATCGTCACCATGGCAACGATTATCACATAACCGTCACCATTGCTATCTATTATGACATCATTGTCACCATGGCAACCATTGAAATCATCTTTGCCATGGCAACCTTTATGATATCATTGTCGCTATGGCAACCTATTATGACATCATAGTCACCATGGCAACCCTTATGACATCATCATCAACATGGCAACCTATTATGACATCATTGCAGCCATGGTAGCCCATGACATCATCTTCGCCATGGCAAACATTCTGACATCATCTTTGCCATGGCAACCTATTATGACATCATCGTCACCATGGCAACCATTATGACATAACTGTCACCATTGCAACCTATTATGACATCATCATCGCCATAGCAACCTTTATGACATCATTGTTGCTATGGCAACCTATAATGACATCACAGTCACCATGGCAACCATTATGACATCATCAACATGGCAACCTATTATGACATCATTGCAGCCATGGCAACCCATTATGACACCATCTTCACCATGGCAACCATTCTGACATCATCGTCACCATGGGAACCTATTATGACATCATCTTCACCATGGCAACCATTATGACATAACCGTCACCATTGCAACCTATTATGACATCATCATCGCCATGGCAACCATTATGACATCATCTTCGGCATAGCAACCATTATGACATCATCATCGCTATGGCAACCTATTATGACATAGTAACCTATATGGCATGGTAACAAACTGTGGTTAGTCATAACAAATTATAATGATTATAATGCACATAAAAACATTTAACATCATATATTCAACACTATAGATTTGCAACACAAATTAACTAAATGATTACCTAAGTATTGATAGCATTTTATTTTCAACTCATTCAAGAGCCTTTTGATAAACAACATTTTTGTTTCTTTCCTTCTGGTGCAAAGATGAACAGAATTTTGTCAGTTCCAACAGGCCAGTAAAGTAGTCGATGAGAAAAGCATGGAGATTGCAAGTCGATCCCAACTACTTTCAAGGACTCAACCTGAGCCTTGTTAATGGACATTGCAAATGCCAGTCAAACATCATCATCGCTATGGCAACCTATTATGACATCATAGTCATCATGGCAGTGTGGCTTGACACACACACATATACAGGTATCTACAGTATATATATAAAAATGAGTGTATGTGTGTATTAAGCCACACTGCTATGATGACTATGATGTCATAATAGGATACCATATTGATGATGATGTCATAATGGTTTCCATGGTGACTATGATGTCATAATAGGTTGCCATAGCGATGATGATGTCATAAAGGTTGCCATGGTGAATATGATGTAATAATGGTTGCCATGGCGATGATGATGTCATAATAGGTTGCAATGGGTACAGACGGGAGGAAACCTGGAGATGACATACAGATATCTATGTATATAAAAATGAGTGTATGTCATCTCCAGGTTCCCTCCTGTCTGTACCCAATGCAACCTATTATGACATCATCATACCCATGGCAACCATTATTATCATCAACATGGCAACCTATTATGACATCATTGCAGCCATGGCAACCCATTCTGACAACATCTTCGCAATGGCAACCATTCTGACATCTTCGTCACCATGGCAACCATTATGACATAACCGTCACCATTGCAAACTATTATGACATCATCGTTGCCATGGCAACCATGACATCATCTTCGCCATGGCAATGACATCATCATCGTTATGGCAACCTATTATGACATCATAGTCACCATGGCAGTGTGACTTGATACACACACATTCATACATACACATACACTCATTTTTATATATATACGGTAGATTCCACACCCCTATCACTTCATCCTTTAAAGCACATATGTGCCTATTTACTTGGAATTTTATCCTACGTGTCTTCTATTTATGAAGTTACAGTAAAAAGTCATCCCTTATCAGGGAATCAATAGTATACAATCGGGGAGAAAAAGGAAGGGTAATTAAAGGAGATTATTGAGTGGGGTTATCCTTTTTCAACAAAAAAGAGGGGGAGAAAAAAGTTTATATTTTGTGTCCTGTGATTTAAGGTGGTTAAAGGTGGTATTTTAGCAAATTTTTTAAGAAATGAGTACCTAGCAGTAGAATTTATATGAAGCAGCCAAAGGTCAGCTGTTCATTAACTAAACGTGGGAAGACTGTATTTAGATGGAAAATCCATCTTGCCTCTCTTTGCAAAATGAGGCGATTCCAGTCTCCCCCTCTCAATGGTTTCCCCACTCTTGCTATACCAGTAAATTCCATTGCAGTTTTTTTTACCATTGTGGACTTCATTTACATGCCTTGCAATAGGGGTGTCCCTCTTGTGTTCAATGTCTCCAAGGTATTCCCCTATCCTCCTCCTGAGTTCCCTCTTGGTCTTTCCAATGTACTCAAGACCACATGGGAATGTCCCTTTATAAATTACCCCCTCTGTCCGGCAATTTATGAAGTCCCTGATGGCAAAAGTTTCTGCAATATTGGTACCCCAAAAGATCTTACATTTCTGAATGAATTGACTTACTACATAGTTTCCACAATTAAAGCAACCCTTAATATCATATTTTAGCCAAGTTTCTGATCTTGGCATTAGGAAGTGACTATGTACCAGTCTGTCCTTGTCACGGAGTGACTGACCAATGCGACACGAACCTACGATTGGTCGGTCACAAGTAAGTGCAGAGTGAGCACAACAGCACAACACACATGGGAAGAATATAATTTCAGAAGAGGGGTTTTAAGGTGAAAAAAAAGTCTTAACCGGCCCTGAGCCCCCTTCACTAGTGTCATAGCTTATATTATTTGGCAAAATAATGTGAAAATAAGTCGAAGTGAAGTTCTTTTGCACCACTCACGGAGATAGTATGCACAAATCATAGTACAATAAAAAAGTACTAGTGAATATCATTGGTTTGAAAATTTTTTCTAATTCTTTAAATTGGATGGCTCAAAAATAGTATAGGCCATCAATATTAGGTTTGTAGGGTTTTGACTCTTGGCACCACTCCTGATCAGCTGTTTTAAGATGCCATAGTTCTCCTGCATCCTCTTAATTGTACCTAGTAATACTACTTTATTTTCAAGTGAATGTTCTTTAGCTGTAAAACTAAACACAGACAGTTCTAAAGCTATGGCATTGTGTGGAAACAATAAAAGGGATGCCGTGCTCTCTCCCTTCAAGCAGCTGTTTGGCACGGGTGCAAAGAGCCAGATGCCCGCAGATCTAATGAAATATTGATATCCTATCCTGAAACTTGCAAAAAAGTGCAATTCCACAACTGTTTTTTGGATTTTTTTTTTTACCATTTTCACAAAATGCTAAAACTGACCTGCCATTACGATTCTCCAGGTCATTATGAGTTTTTAGATACCAAACATGTACAGGTTGTTTTTTATTTGAATGGTTAAAGAAAATCCAAAGTTTGTTAAAAAAAATACGTCATTTTCCGAGACCCGTAGCGTCTCCATTTTTTGTGATCTGGGACTGGGTGAGGGCTTGATTTCTGTGTGATGAGCTATAATTATTAATGATACTATTTTGGTGCAGATACGATCTTTTGATCGCCCGTTATTGCATTTTAGTGCAATGTGGCGGCAACCAAAAAAACGTAATCCTGGTGTTTTGACTTATTTTCGTTTACCCATCGGATTAATTCTTTTTATAGCTAGATAGATTGGGCAATTCTGAATGCGGCGATACCAATTGTGTACATATTTTTTTTTAATTGTTTTATTTTGAATGGGGCGAGTGTGGGGCTGATTTCAACTTTTAGAATTTTTTTCTTATATATATTTTTAAATCCATTCTTTTTACTTTTTGCATGCTTCAATAATCTTCATGGGAGACTAGAAACTGCAGTTGTCTGATCGACTCTGCTGCATTCAGGCGATGATCAGATCACCTGTGTGTAGCAGAAATGCTCACTTGCTAAGAGCACCAACTGATGGTTGGTGCTCATATCAATCCGGCAATGACAACCATAGGGGTATCCTGCAGACTCCGGGTTGTCATGCCAATCCATCGGTGACCCGCGGTCATGTGACACTAGTGCCGATATACGGGATTAGTGACACGCTTCCGGCACAATCACATCAAATGCCACTGCCAGAGACAGACAGCGTCATTTCGGGTTAACAGCCACGGGTGAATCGCGATTCCACCCCCCGGCTGTTAGGGGCACATGTCAGCTGTTCAAAACAGCTGACATGTGCTAGGAAAGATGTGGGCCCACATCAAAGAGAGGGACACGACAGGCGCAGTACATGTATGGTGCATGTCGTGAAGGGGTTTAAGATGACACATTTTGTTTGTATTTTAGACAAAAAAGCATATTGTCATCTATCTTTTACATTTTTAAAGTTACAAAAAGGAAAATGGGCAGATGCAAAAGTTTGAGCACCTAGCATGGTTAGTATCTAGTAGTATCCCCTTTTGAAAGTATCACAGCTTGTAAACTTTTTGCAGCCAGACAAGTCTTTCAATTCTTGTTTAAGGGATTTTTATCCATTCTTCCTTGGATAATTCTTCCAGTTCCGTGAGATTCCTGGGTCGTCTTGCATTCACTGATATATTGAGGTCTAGCCATGATTTAAAATGATGTTCAGATCAGGGGACTGTGAGGGCCATTGTAAAATCTTCAACTTGCGCCTTTTGAGGTAGTCTATTGTGGATTTTGATGTGTGTTTAGGATAATTATCTATCTGTGGAAGCAATCCTATTTTAAACTTCAGCTTTGTTACAGGTGGTGTTACGTTTGCATCAAGAGTTTGTTTTCATTGAATCAATTTTTCTCTCTACCCCATGCTTGTTGGTTGGCAGGATGTTCTTTTCCTGAAATTATGTGCCCTTTTATTCCACACATACTTTTGATGAATGTGGCCAAAGAGTTCTATTGTAACCTCGTCGGTCCACAGGACTTGTTTGCAAAATGCATCAGGCTTATTTGGAAGTTCTTTTGCAGATACTGAATTTTACGAGGACGCAGGAGAGGTTTTCTTCTGATGACTCTTCCATGAAGACCATATATGTGTAGGTGTCTCTGAACAGTACGTTTGCTAAATCTTTTTGCAGCTAAGCGGGTGTTTTGACTTGCCTCTCTAGAAATCCTATGAACAGCTCTCACTGAAATCTTGCTTGGTCTTCCTGACTTTATCTTGACCTCCACTGTTCCTGATATCTGCCATTTCTTTATTATTATTTGCAAAGCGGAAAGGGTAACTTGAAAACACTTTACTCTCTTCTTATACTTTTCTCATGCTTTGTTGACCTCCACCATTTTTATTTTCAGGGTGCTAGACAGCTGCTTAGAAGATCCCATGGCTGCTGACTTTGGCACAATATTAGAGAAGGTTGAGTTTTTATAAAGTTGGGAAATTTGCATCACCTGACATTTACGAATTATGATAGTGAACAAGTCATAACACTAACAGACTAATTATGGTCTAAAACCTTGCTCAAAGTTGTCTGAGCACAAATCTCCAAGGGTGCCCTAACGTTTGCGTCAAACCATTTTCCTTTTCATAATTTTTCAAATGTACCAGAAGCCAATAATTTTTTGTTGCCTAAAATTCAAAGAAAATGTGTCACCTTTAACTTTAGCCTTTAGGTAATTTCATCTTCAACTTGCTTAACTATTCAAAGTAACAGTAATTTTGACCAGGGGTGCCCAAACTTTTACATGCCACTTGTATATTACACATTTGCAACTGTGTACATTTTTATTCACTCTTAAATCAATGTTTTCTAGGGTTTTCATGTCAAAATACAGTAAAGATAGAAAAAAATTAAATTAGCATAACTACAATTATTAATCAATATAAGTCACAGTGTATCCACTCAGACATCTTATTTCCATAAACTTCACTTGACTTGTTGACTAGATCCTTTAGCACAATTAGCAATATATTTAAATTTAGTTTCATCTACCGTAAATGTATAATTAGAATAATTACACATGATTTCTTGACTGCAGTAGCAACATTTGTAGAGAATCAGAACAGTTTGGATCGGTTTAATGGAATTATGTTGGATGAAGTGCTGCAGAGATATTACAGCTGGCCAGTCAGCAGGACCCAGAATTAATGCTTTCCCATTATCCTCAAAACAATGTCCTCGAGAGACGGTAGGAAAATAATAACGTGCAGGATCTGGAACATCTGTATCTATGTGAATGTGAGTTTATAGATGAGACCAGAGATAATAGCATTCACTTCCTGTCGATTTTTCTACATTTTTCCACAGATCAATAGATCACTCTGTATTATAATCTACAGATTTCACTTGTGATTCCTGACTCGTAAGCTTGTTTTATCTCACTGCATTATCTTATCAACCTAAATACATGGTTCTGAGCCTCATGGAGACATGAAACTCATCTCCATTACCTTCTTCACCAAACAACTAAATGATGATGTTTCCTACAAAACACTTGGGTATTGTAACTCCAGTTGGGATTGTATTGGTGAAAATTATGATCACAACAGCCAATATAGTAAAGGGGATTTCAGTATCATAATATCACAAAATTGAAGGGTGAAGGTCTGACTCTTGGCACTCCCACCAATGAGCTGTAATAAGAGATTGTGGTGTTCATACGAGCACTGTCCTGTGGTCCCTATAGTGTGTTCACTGTTTTGTATACCTGTACGCCGGCTACTTAGCAGCAGCTATACAGGATATTGCACCATTGTCCTATTGACATGAGTGAGACAATACTGCAATACCTAGAACAGCAGCTACTAAAGACTTGGGTATTCTGCCTACAATAATCTAAACAGCAGCACTCAATGTCAAGCAGCAGCTGCAAAAGCAAACAAAATTTTAGGGTGTTCAAAAAGAGAGATAAAATCCTGCAATCCCAATGTATTGTTGTTACGCCTCTACAAATCACTCTTGAGGCCACATCTAGAATATGGGATCAAGTTTTAGTCTCCCCATTTTAAAAAGGATACTAGGAAGTTAGAGTCAGATCAAAGAAGGCAATTAAATTATTACATTGGATGGAATGCCTCTCCAATAATGAGAGGGTAAAGATGTTGAGCTTTTTCAGCTTAGAAAAATTCCGTCTCAAAGGCCATGTTACTTATATGTATAAATACATGGGCTGTCGGTACATGGGACTGACGTGTGACTTAAAAAAAAAGAAACAACTTTAAAAAGGACTAGGGGGCACACATTACGGGTGGAAGAAAGCCAATTCCAGCAGCTAATTAGGAAAGGATTCTTTACAGTTAGAGCAGTCAGACTGTGCAATGCTGACCACAAGAAGTAGTAATGGTAGACACTATAACAGCTTTTATAGAAGGGCTGGATGCTTTTCTCACAACAAATGGCATTGAGGGGTATAAAGAATCTAGTGATAAAGAATGTATGACTGGTGGAGAAAGGATGAACCTGATGGACATGTGTCTTTTTTGAACCTATGTGACTAAGTAAGTGGACAACACACAGGTTGGTGCATGTTGGTGCCCATCATACAATGGAGCATTATATGGAGCCCATTCTGTATGGAGAATTATATGGGGCCCTCAATATACTATATGGAACATTATATGGAGCCCATTATGTGTAAAGCATTATATGGGGCCCATCATATACTGTATGCAGCATTATATGGGGCCCAGTATGCATGGAACAATATATGGGGCGCATTATACTGTATGAAGCATTATATGGGGCTCATTATACTGTTTTGAGCTTTATATGGGGCTCATGATACTGTATAGAGCAATATATGGGGTTCATTATACTGTATGAAGCATTGTATGGTGCTCACTGTACTGTTTGGAGCATTACTTGGAGCCCACTAAACTGTATGGAGCAATGTATGAGGCTCATTATACTGTGTGGAGCAATATATGGAGCCTATGATACACTGTATGGAGTAATGCATGGGGCTCATTATACTGTATGAAGCATTGTATTGGCTCATTATACTGTATGGAGCATTACATGGGGCCCTCTATACTGTATGGAGCAATTTATGGGGGTCATTATAATGTATGGAGCAATATATAAAGCCTATTATACAATGTATGGAGCAATATGTAGGGCTCATTATTCTGTATGGAGCAAGATATGCGGCTCATTATACTGTATGGAGCTTTATATGGGGTCCATAATACTGTATGGAGCAATACAGTTAGGTCCATATATATTTGGACAGAGACAACATTTTTCTAATTTTGGTTCTAGACATTACCACAATGAATTTTAAACAAAACAATTCAGATGCAGTTGAAGTTCAGACTTCCAGCTTTCATTTGAGGGTATCCACATTAAAATTGGATGAAGGGTTTAGGCCTCTTTCACACTTCAGTTTTTTGCATCAGTTATAATCCGCCAAAAAGGCGGACAAGCGGATCCGTTCTCAACTGATGTGAACGGATGGCACAGGATCCGTTTTCAGACGGATCCTGAAAATGAAGAAATTTAAAGGAATCGCTGGAGAGAGAGAGAGAGAGAGAGAGAGAGAGAGAGAGAATTTTTTTCTTGTTTTGTCCGGTACCCAGAAAGAAATTCGGGTTAAATCAGTGTTTGCAGGATCCGCCAGAGAAAAAAACGTTACAAGCTCCGTTTTGAAATTTTTGAGGATGGTGACAGACAGCAACTTTTGGCGGATCCTCACAAAAAACGGATGCAACGGACAGCAATCCGTCACAATCCGCCATTAATGCAAGTCAATGGGGAAAAAAACGGATCCTCAAAAAAAATTTGAGGATCCGTTTTTTTCAAAACCTGGCGGATTGTGACTGATTGTAAAAAATGGAAGTGTGAAAGAGGCCTTGGAGTTTCAGCTCCTTAACATGTGCCACCTTGTTTTTAAAGGGACCAAAAGTAATTGAACAGATTAAATAATTGTAAATAAAATGTTCATTTCTGGTACTTGGTTGAAAACCCTTTGTTGGCAATGACTGCCAGAAGTCTTGAACTCATGGACATTCCCAGACACTGTGTTTCCTCCTTTTTGATGCTCTGCCAGGCCTTCACTGCGGTGGTTTTCAGTTGCTGTTTGTTTGTGGGCCTTTCTGTCTGAAGTTTAGTCTTTAACAAGTGAAATGCATGCTCAATTGGGTTGAGATCAGGTGACTGACTTGGCCATTCAAGAATGTTCCACTTCTTTGCTTTAATAAACTCCTGGGTTGCTTTGGCTTTATGTTTTGGGTCATTGTCCATCTGTAGTATGAAACGACGACCAATCAGTTTGGCTGCATTTGGCTGGATCTGAGCACACAGTATGGCTCTGAATAGCTCAGAATTCACTCGGCTGTTTCTGTCCTGTGTCACATCATCAATAAACACTAGTGACCCAGTGCCACTGGCAGCCATGCATGCCCAATCCATCACATTGCCTCCGCCGTGTTTTACAGATGATGTGGTATGCTTTGGATCATGAGCTGTACCACGCCTTCGCCATACTTTTCTCTTTCCATCATTCTGGTAGAGGTTGATCTTTTTTTCATCTGTCCAAAGAATGTTCTTACAGAACTGTGCTGGCTTTTTTAGATGTTTTTTAGCAAAGTCCAGTCTAGCCTTTTTGTTCTTGATACTTATGAGTGGCTTGCACCATGCAGTGAACCCTCTGTATTTACTTTCATGCAGTCTTCTCTTTATGGTAGATTTGGATATTGATACGCCAACCTCCTAGAGAGTGTTGTTCACTTGGTTGGCTGTTGTGATGGGGTTTCTCTTCACCATGGAGACTATTCTGCAATCATCTACCACTGTTGTCTTCTGTGGGCGCCCAGGTCATTTTGCATTGATGAGTTGACCAGTGCTTTCTTTCTTTCTCCCGATGTACCAAACTGTAGATTTTGCCACTCCTAATGTTGTAGCAATTTCTCAGATGGGTTTTTTCTGTTTTTGCAGCTTAAGGATGGCTAGTTTCACCTGCATGGAGAGCTCCTTTGACCGCATGTTTCCTTCACAGCAAAACCTTCCAAATGCAAGCACCACACCACAAATCAACTCCAGGCTTTTTATCTGCTTAATTGAGAATGACATAATGAAGGGATTGCCCACACCTGTCCATGAAATAGCCTTGGAGTCAATTGTCCAATTACTTTTGGTCCCTTTAAAAACAGGGTGGCACATGTTAAGGAGCTGAAACTCCTAAACCCTTCATCCAATTTTAATGTGGATAACCTCAAATGAAAGCTGAAAGTCTGAACTTCAACTGCATCTGAATTGTTTTGTTTAAAATTCATTGTGGTAATGTCTAGAACCAAAATTAGAAAAATGTTGTCTCTGTCCAAAAATATATATGGACCTAACTGTATGTGGGGCTTATTACTCTGTATGAGCACTATGTGGTATCCATCATACTGTATGGCGGACTATACTGTCTGAATTTTGAGCTATTGTAGACTTTACAATAGGTATCAATCACTCATGTAATAGAAGTAAGTGAAATGTTTGGCATTGTACTATACCTATACCTACTATCTGCTTTATCTATGCACCATGAATTGTGGTATGTGTTAAAGGGTCCTATTGAGACTCTTTCACCCGGGGCCCACGAAAACCTGTATCCAACCCTGTGTACAAGTACTTTTTAAAAACAGAGGTGCAAACACCTCTGATGAGCCCCTGTATAAGTACCCTTAAAGAGAACCTGTCAGCAGGATTGTGCTCAGTAACCTACACACAGTGTCAGGTTGGCATCGTTATACTGATTAATGATACCTTGATTTATGAAATTCGTCTTGTGGTTGTTCTTTAATCTTTATTTTCAGATTTGAGTCAATGATATGCTCGAGCTTCGGGGCAGCCTGTGGGGGGGCTTTATGTGGTGCTCTGATTAGGCGATCGCTGATCGCTGCTACTCCGTAAGCACTGGCGGCACCATCTTGGAGGAGAATTTTTTTTTTCTCTTGCAAGATGGCGTCACCTCAACCTGCTCAGTAGAAGCTATCGGATCACCGATCACTGCTACTGCGCAAGCACGGCCGGAGCCATTTTCAAACTGATTTTTTTTAATGAATTTATAGATAACTTGAAAGAAAAGGATTGCATACACACTGTGGATGTGATCATGCTGTAGCACAGGCGCCACAGCTGATGCTTGCCTGCAGAACAACATATATATATATACAGTATATTTTGTTAGGGTTTGCAGATCACACCAAATATAACTTAAGATAAGGTGCGATCGCAACCCTGGGGTCCACCGTGTGGCGATGTGGAAACCGCAGTTAAGAAACAATGGCGGCGTGAAGCTGCAAACAAGCACCGTAAACACAAAGAGTTAATGGTCAATCGGTGTGAACAGAGTGCAAAGAACCTGACTCTATTACTTCACAGAGCAGGAGCAAAACTGAAGGCACTCTAAGCTTTGCCCTGTTAGACATCACAGGTGCACAGTAGTACAGACACTAGTTGGGGTCCCTATAACTTCCCCCTACTATGCTGATGATTGAGTCAGCCCTGTCACACGGTTTGTTTTACGTGCACATGCGACTGAATTGCCCGGTGCAGGTGCTAGGCTCTAGAGGGAGTTCCCACCCTACACTGCCTGACTCAAAGAACACTAGCAGTGCCAGTAGTAGCACGCGTGCATACGACTCCTGTCCAGAGGAGCCGGAATAAGCTTGGCTTGAAGCCAGCCCTAACACATGCCCACAGGGTGGTAACGAATACAGCATACACACAGACACCACATGAAAGTGATCGTAGCATGCCGACGGGCACTTCAGAGATCCTTTTATAGACTAGGCCAGTCAGAAAGGACCTTACTAGCTGGCCAGTCTGGACTCGCCGCAGGACCTGAGCAGCTGTTGACCGACCACCAATTGGAGGTCGCCACCTCAAGAGCATGCTCAGTAAGGCGAATCCTGGACTTAGCCTCTGGAGTGATTGCTCGCCGCTGAGTATTGTCAGTTACTGTAGCTGAACCTGGAGAGGCAGCAGTAACCAAGCGTGCAGTCCGAGTCTGAACAAGACGTCTTCTGAGCAGCATCCACTGCGGTCGAGACTGAATGGGGGACCGCAGGAGCAGACAAGGCTTGGGATCCATCCTGTGCAGAGGCTGAATCCCGGCACCTAACATATAGTATATATTTTAGAAGCCATACAGATGAATACCTAATCAGAGCACCACATAAAGCCCACTGCCTTGGAGCATGAGCATATCATTATCTCAAAACTGAAAATAAAGAATAAACAACAACCATAAGGCAGATTTAATCAACCAAGGTATCAAATTAATCAGTATAACGGCATTGACCTGACACTGTGGGTAAATTACTGTGCACAATCCTGCTGACAGGTTCCCTTTAAAGACCTCAGACCCAGGATGGTTGCTATGACAAAGCATAGAGAAAGAGATAAACTCAGTGCCCTGCCATCAGAAAAAAGAGGTTTTTTGTATGTAGTATGCATATTAAATTGATAGCCCTAAGTAAGTTCCCACTCCTTTTTTATTTTATTTACCATTTGATTTACCATAAGGGGTTGTCCAGTCTGTAAATTTTTTTTAAAGCAGCCAGAATGCTGTAACATGATAAAATAATTGCATGCATGACCTACAAGTCTCCTTACCCTGGTATGTCAGGCATGTCACTCTATACAAGGAGAAAAGTTACCCCTTAGACTCTAATGTGAGTTCTCTTATACAGCCAAATCAGATCTCATGCTTTTCACTGAGGAGGGACTACACCCCAAAACATGTGTCTAATTCATGTGGCAAGGCTCTTTAAAGGGTCAATATTGACTTTTAGGATTGATACCTCGAATAGATGGCACTAGAGTTCAAGTCCTCTTCCTCTGAAGAAGGAATTTGCATATTTAATTTCTTAGAGGAGCATTGCATGGCCTATAAGTCTCCTTACACTGGCATGTCAGGCATGTCACTCTAGACAAGAAGAAACATTACCCCTTAAACCTCATGATCAAATAAAATCAATGTGCCAATTACACTTATTTCTGACACTGACCATTTTACCCCACTGGTCTCTGTGTAGCGCTGGCATCTCTGCATGTAGTCCTTCTTCCCCTGCAGAGATGCCAGCGTACCCACCACCTCGGCACCTGTCCTACTCCGTCTCCTTCTTTTGTGTCTGCAGCTTCCCAGGGTGCATGCACTGCAGGTCCCTGGGTATTGAGCTTAGGGCACGTGCACACTTCCCCTTTTTTAAAGGATCTGTGTGTGTTCCTTTAAAGTATCCCCAGTCAACTACTGGAGGACACTTACTATTTAAGACACCTCCTCCAACATGGAGGTGCCTGTGAAATGTTGTGTTTGCTGTTTAATGCTCTTGTGAGTTTTCAGGTCCCTGTACACTGCACCTGCCAGTGCTCATCTCATCATCTGCCGGCCCCATGGCACCTGCCAGTGCTCATCTCAACTTCAACCTGTCCCATTGCACCCGCCAGTGCTCATCTCAACTTCAACCTGTCCCATTGCACCCGCCAGTGCTTATCTCAATGTCAGCAGGCCCCGCTGCACCTGCCAGTTCTCATCTCAATGTCAATCGGTTCTGCTGCACCTGCCAGAGCTCATCTCAAAGTCAACCGGTCCCGTAGCACCTGCCATGCTCTTCTCAATGTCAGCCGGTCCCATTGCCTGTGCCATTGCTCATCTCTTTGTCACCTGGTCCAGTTGCACTTGCTAGTGCCAAACACTCCGTCCAGTATGCATTCATGGCTCCTGTCCTCTTACTCTGTCTGCCTACGTCTGTTGGACATTCCCTTGGGCCACCTCAGCTAACCATTCCTAGGCATCAGCTGCCACCTACTCAATGTCAGTCCTGGAGTAGCGCCTGGACTACTTCCCTTGTCTCTCCTCGGATATTGTTATTGTATGCTGCTGAATGTCCATGGTCAAATTAGGAGAGGCTCCTAGTCACGCCCCTCTAGGTTTTCCTTGGGCTATGGCACAGTGGTTCCACCATCCAGCCCGTTTCTCTCTGTATTCCCTGTTCGGTCCAAATGGGCATATGGTGGCTGCAGTTAACTACAGCTTTGAGTTTGTCCTTTCACAAGCAGCATGATCAAGTGGTTTCCAATTTTTTATAAAGCTTCATAGAAAAAAAGTATCGAAAGCTTCTATTAATTGTAACGACATGCGAATTGGCCTAGTTTCAAGACAAGGGTAAAAGGTTTCTAAATGTTGATTTGATTGACAATATTACTAATGACTATTTACACAAGTCTAAATGATTCTAGCTTTCTGTTGATGTTAGAAAACAGGAAAATATCACAGCAAAAATACTGTGCGATCATAACTTATTTTTAGAAAATGAATAAACAAAACTTCACATCAAAATCCAAACACAGTCACATTAGCATATTGTTCTGGAGTTACTGGCTGGAAGGATTTTGCCTCTGACGCAATAGAGTTTTGTGCATTTAGCACAGCTGGCCACTGATGGCTGCCGCCCAGAGCAATTTTTCACTTGCTTTTTATTCGCTTCACTTTCTGATGTACCCCGTGATCAATATAAACTGTAACATTAATAAGCTGCATTACGGCCTCATTCAGATATCTGTGTTGGTTCACGTGCGAATAAAAAGAAGAATAAAAAAGTGTGATTTTTATCAGTGCTTCGGATCTAATTTTCATCAGTTTTTTTGTCCTTGTGTCTGTTTCTACCAGTTATTTCACATATAGATGAATAAGTACGGTAAATAAATGCAAAGAGTCTCCAATAAGTGGACAGTACACAGACTGTGCACTGATGCTATCAGTGTGATGTCCGTAATTTTTATGGACCCATAGACTTATATTTGTACTTTTCATCTGTGATGCGGGTAAAAAATGGAAATGCTGTCATTATTTTTGCATTGACACAATATGCAAAAGACCACGGACATGTGAACAGCCCCATTGACTTTAATGGGTACATGCTCTGTCCATGAAAACCATGGGCAGAACAATTACATGAAAAAAAAAGTCTGAGGCCTTAAGACCAAACACAGGCTTTGTTTTTTTCATATATTTTTATAACAGTTCATACATTTTATGTTTTTATGTATTATTACGGCATGACAATTGCATGATATCACACCAGGCCTACTAATTAGAAGAGACACCGTGATTGCCTACAAGTTAGAGATGGTTTACAGGGACACCACGAAATACAGTACTGATGTGGACACTCGACTAGGTTCCTGCAAATCAATTTGCTCATTTCTAGTGGAAAACAATAGAAAAGGAGAATAATAGTCTGGGAAAAATACAGAGATTTAGTCGATAAGGGGAGAGAGAGAGATGAGAGGTGTCGTGCCAGATTAGTATGAATGATCAGTAATTTAATGTAGCTGGAATTTGTCCTGCTGCATTTGAATTCTAAATAAACAGTTTTTGTCTTCATTCATGATGCTCTAGAAAGCAGAAGTAAGACAGCGCAATAATTTTTACAGAAATAAAATAAAATTATTGTCAGACAGTGTACTTCTGACACATACCTATTCTTTTTTCAATTGATTTAGTTGATGCTATGATTTAGTGAATCCTGCTTTGAGCAGGGGGTTGGACCAGATAACCCAAGAGGTCCCTTCCAACTCTACCATTCTATGATTATCTATGAATTCCTGCGCAATCATTTTGATGGAGGGGCAATAATTGTTTTTTATAAATACAGATTTCACATTTCCTAAAATTTAGGTATTCCCAATCATTCATTCGCATTTTTGGTCATGAACCTACCTAGCTCTTCTTTTTCTGCTCATTTTTGAGAGGGAGGTTAAATTTGGTTGAAAATGTAAAAAAGATTAAGACATTTAACTGTACATGTTTTTGCTTACTTGTTTTATTAGTGCAATTTGACAACTGTACACATCGCACATATACTGCAACCTGTTGTCACACTTTGCTCTTTGTATGTGTACCTACTAGTGATGAGCAAGTATATTCGTTATTCGGGTTTTCCCAAGCATGCTCGGGTGAACTCAGAGTATTTTGGTGTGCTCAGAGATTTAGTTTGTGTCCAAGTAGCTGCATGATTTATGGCTGCTAGACAGCCTGAATACATGCGAGGATTCCCTAACAAACAGGCAATCCCCACATGTCTGTCCAGCAGCCACAAATCATGCAGCTGCGTCGACACAAACTTAATCTCTGAGCATGCCAAAATACTCAGAGGACACCCGAGCAACGAGTGTACTCGCTCATCACTAGTACCTACCTATCTAACAATTCTTATTATGTCATGTTTTGCAAGGGTTTAATAATTAGGGTTAAAAAGATTGACAAATGTTAATTATAGTGTTAAGCAAAATATATGGCAAAAGGAAAAGCGGCAATGGCAATGGACATGATAGTGTAAAAGAAAAAAACACCATACCACAGTTAAGGTTATGAGAGTTGCTAGCAATATAAGTACCATCACCATGCCTGGTAGCAATCATTCGGGCAGTACCAAACACAGGCCATAATTAGCCTCCTTTGCCTCCAGCAAGCATATTAGTAGGAAGGAAGTGGCATGCATTCTGAAATGTATATCACAGCAAGATGATGTTACCTCTGACCGTGACACTGTCAGTTTGTCACTATTTTGCACAGAATACTTGATCACAAATGACTAAGAAAGATCATTTTTTACCTTTTTTAAATTTTCAAAATTAACTGAATGTCTGTGCACCGGTTTACTACATAGATTGCTGGTTATTTCCAGATTGCCATCTATTTCTATGGTGAACTCCCCTCAACATTATTGAATTTGAGTTTCCGTTAAACTTGAAAAAGATTGAATACAGTCCCAAAAGACCTCATAGTGTTACACGTATCTTCAGGGGTTGGAGACTTTGTAGTGAATCAAAGTTTGGGACACAAATTTGTTGAAATAGGTAAATTCAAATTTAAAATGGGGTCAATTGTGACATAGATTTGGTAGTACTACTGTCTTGACGGCTGTGTCAGTGGTCGTGGTGTTGCTTCCGCTACTGGCTCCCTCATTCTTAGCTGTGGTATTTTTTTTAATAGCTAAATCTTTTAAACTAGCCTGTCCATTGCCGTTGCTACTTTTTCTATTACCATACATTTTGTATAAAACTATAATTAGTTTTTGACAATCTTTTTAACCCCAATTATCTTAAAACTCATGTCTTGGAGTTGGAAATACCTTGTTGATCCAGTAACTACCTTGTGTTTTGTGTTTCTTTGTTTTGTCATGGTATGTGACTTGGAGCTGTCTTCTACAACCTCAACTTTGTAGCAGAGTTAAGTTCCTTTTCACCCAGTTTCTATCAGCGTTAATGACTATGTTTCATCATATGAGAATGATGATCATTATCACTTGTTTATAATTGGTTAATCGTTCACCTATCTAGAATACTAGAAAATATCTCACTTTGTACAGGTGTACCTAGAAGACTTTAGGCTGTTTTGAAGGCTAAAATGGGCCACATCAAATGTTGATTCGATTTGATTTAGATTTGTATTTTGTCGATTCACTTTCCTTTGTGTTAATTGATAAAAATAAATTATTAACACTATTATTTTTATTTAAGTATTCTAATTTTGCAGCAATTTTTGCACACCTGTCTAAAACTTTTGAACAATATTAAATTAATTTACACACTTTAAAATTGAAATTGCAACACCAAGGAGGAAAGACATATTACTGAAATGCAAATTAGTAAAAAATAATAACACATTTTTCAAACGATCCCTAATTCAGAATCGAGTATGAGCACCACATGCAGAAATCCCCAACACTTACATGCCTTGGCTCTATAAGTGAGGTTATTCACGATTATCTGGACTGTTCTGCTGGGCTAAATGCACTTGGGAGCACAAATCATTAAGACTCACTACTCACAGATCCCCTTTAAATTGCTGACCAATGACAACCCAGCGCTGATTAATGGGAGACAAGTCAGGAGACGCTGCAGCCATAGTAGCACATTTATGCCCAGTAGACTGCTCACAGTAACAAGAGCAACTTGCAGTATGGTGTGGCTTTGTAATAAAACTGACATGTTTGAGAAATGCTGGTTACCTTAACCCCTTAACTACATATGATCGGAGTCGAAAACCAGTTTGGGATCTGTTATTGTGTGGACTTCAATAAAGGTAATATTATTCAATGATATTGAAATTTATACTTTAATTAGCTGAAGAGCCCGGTGATGCCCAGGCATAGTAGCTAACTATGGCAAGTTATTACAAATTATAATGATTATATCTACAGTATATATATAAAGCTGAGTGTATAGCCCCGCCCACGCCGCATAGCCATATTCACTATAATATCCCACATCATCCCGTCATTCAGAGCCACCAGACTACTACCACTAATATCCCACATCATCCAGTCAGCTAGAGCCACGGGACTACTACTCCTAATATCTCACATCATCCCGTCAGCCAAAGCTACCAGACTACTACCCCTAATATCCCACATCGTCCTGTCAGCCAGAGCTACCGGACTACTACCACTAATATCCCATATCATCCCGTCAGCCAGAGCCAAGGGACTACTACCCCTAATATCCCACATCATCCCATCAGAGCCACCAGACTACTATCCCTAATATCCCACATCATCCCATCAGAGCCACCAGACTACTACCCCTAATATCTCACATCATCCCATCAGAGCCACTGGACTACAACCACTAATATCCCACATCATCCCGTAAGAGCCACCGGACAACTACAACTAATATCCCACATCATCCTGTCAAAGCCACCGGACTACTACCCCTAATATCACACATCATCCCGTCAGCCAGAGCAACCGGACTACTACTCCTAATATCCCACATCATCCCGTTAGAGCTACCAGACTACTGCCTCTAATATAGCACATCATCTCGTCAGCCAGAGCCACTGGACTACTACCCCTAATATCCCACATCATCCCATCCGAGCCACTGGACTACTACCCCTAATATCCCACATCATCCCATCAGCCAGAGCCACTGGACTACTACCCCTAATATCCCACATCATCCCGTCAGAGCCACCGGACTACTACCCCTAATGTCCCACACCATCCCATCAGAGCCACCATATTCTACTAATATCCCACATCATCCCATCAGACAGCCACCAGACTACTACCCCTAATATCCCACATCATTCCATCAGCCAGAGCCACCGGACTACTACCCCTAATAGCCTACATCATTCCATCAGCCAGAGCCACCGGACTAGTACCCCTAATGTGCCACATCATCCCGTCAGAGCCACCGGACTACTACCACTAATATCCCACATCATCCTGTCTGCCTGGGGTCAGAACAAGAGCGCTGAGTGGAATTGCCTTAACTTCCATACCGGGGATCCCTTTAAGAGAGGCCTGGCATCAGAACCAGAGTGCTGAGTGGATTTTCCCTTACTTCCATACCAATGATCCCTTTAATAGAAGCCTGGGGTCAGAATCAGAGCACAGAGTGGATTTGCCCTCACTTCCATACCAATGATCCCTTTAAGAGAGACTGGGGTCAGAACCAGAGTGCTGAGTGGAATTGCCCTCTCTTCCATACTGGGGATCGCTTTAAGAGAGGCCTGGCGTCAGAATCAGAGCGCTGAATGGAACGGCCCTAGATTCCATACTGGGGATCCCTTTAAGAGAGGCCTGGGGTTAGAATCAGAGCGCTGAGGAATTTGCTCTGACTTCCATACCGGGGATCCCTTTAAGAGGGGCCTGGGGTCAGAACCAGAGCGCTGAGATATTTGCTCTGACTTCCATACCGGGGATCCCTTTAAGAAGGGCCTAGGGTCCGAACCAGAGTGCTGAGGGATTTGCCCTAACTTCCATATCAGGGATCCCTTTAAGAGGGAAGCTGTGCCTATGGGATGGAGGATGTGTGATGGGTATATGGGCACGGGAGGGGGTGATTCATTTCTGTCATGTGCTCTCTGCTCCTTTCTGGGGGGCAAACAATGGCTGGGAGCTTATGTTCCCAGGGGATGCTAGATTTCACCCACCCAGTCAGTGTCTACTGAGGTGTTGTGGAGTGAGAAAACTGTTGCTCATAGTAACCAATCACAGCTCAGCTTCTTTTAATTAGCTCTGGTGAAATGAAAGATGCTTAGTGATTGGGTGGGGCTATGTGGAGTGGACGTGGCCAATACACACACATACATTCATTTTTATATATATATAGATAGATTGGGTAGCACACAGTCACCTTGCCATTTCCTACTTCCTTGCATTCCTGGATTTTATAGTCCCCAGATTTTAATCCTTTGGGGCAACTTTGGGATGAGGTAGAAAAGGCATCTCAGAGCATGTCAGTGTTTTCATCTAATTTGGAGCAACTATGAGAGGTGATCCTGTCCACATTGGCCCGTATTTCTACAGAATGATTTCAACACCAAGCAGAGTCTGTGCCACAATAAATTTCTGCAGTTCTGAAAGCCAAAGGAGGTCTAACGCTCTACTAGATGGGTCTCTACAGTATAAAAAGGTGGTACTTCAGGAAACATTAAGTCATGAAGAATGTTACAGCTCTGCAAATGATTCAGAAGAAAAATCAGTGTCTTTTTTTTATTCCTGTTCAGTGCTATATTTCAATGCAAATTTTTAAAAGGTCCCATACTGAACATGAGAAATAAACTGTGATATTCTTCCTAATCCTTTTTAGTGCTGCAATAGTCTTTATTGCTTGCTTTATATGATCACAGGTCAAGGTTTAGTCTGCTATCTATCAGTACTTAAAAAAAACAGATATTTTTCCTTAAATGTCATCTATATTATGTGTGTATGTTAAGAAGTTTTTCAATCATTAATTTTTCCATCAGAAAAAAAAAATCAAATCAACCCCTGCTGCACTGACTCTCCAGTGCTGCTCATGGACTCTGTTGACATGTCTACATGTGAGGTCAGAAAGTCTACAACTACTTATTTTAGCAGATGACAGTCATATTATTACCGATACTTCTACTTCAAAGGGTTGTCCGAGCATAAAATAATGATGACCTATGCTTAGGATAGGTTATTAATGTCACATTGATGGGGTAGGATTTGTGGGCTGATTTAATATAGATCTTGACTCCATTAATAATCACCCCCACCGATTAGCTTTTACTAGCTTTGGTGGTGGCCAGATGCAAATGCTGAATGAAGCTGAATATCACAGCCCAGTTTAATGTGAAGCAGATGCAACTAGAGATGGTGGAACATTTTGAAATTCAAATTCACCATGTTTTACAATTTTTTTTGCAAAAATTGCTAATCGCAAGTAGTTCAATTGCCTTGGAATGGGATTGTAGAACATTTTTGCTGTTCCTCCATACTGTGACCAAATCAAATTCATGGTTATGAGAGAACGTTATCGGATAAAGTATTATCCGGGCATGCTTAGGTGCTAACAGAGTGTCTTCGACGTGCTTGAATAATATGTTCAAGTCCCTGAGGCTACATATTCGACAGCCGCAACACATGCAGTGATTGACTGTTTGTTAGACAATAAATGCATGAAGTGATGCTGTCGAAAAGCTGTGAGGACTCAACCATATTTTGCAAGCACACTGAAGACAGTTGGTTAGCACCCGAGCTTGCTTGGATAACACCTTATCCGAGCACGTTCGCTTGTCATCACTAATTGTTAATATAGGAGAGAGAAAATTAGAAAGGAGAGAAATAGTCCAAACTTTTGTGTTCCAGAAAGGATGAGAAATGTGTGCACTTTGAATGCATGAGAAAATCAGATCACACTCAGGTGACATTTAGATCATACTCAGATAGAGTGTGAGCTGTATGTCACTAGCATAATTGGCCCAATTCTTACACTTGAGAGAACATACGCTTGTGTGATCCTGGCTTCAGGGAAGTTTTCTCCAAAGGCTGGCCGTAGACTGTGAGCTTTGTTCATCTGCTGGCAGATTTAATTTCATACTTTTTTCCCAGAGAGCATTGCCTGGTCCATAGGTCTCCACACATCAGCTTGGCATTTTCTTTATCAAGAAACAGTACCACCTACACATAATATTGCATTATAGTAGGGTTATTGTGGCTCAGGGCTGCCATCAGGGCATTACTGCCCTTACTGTTGCATGGGACCCAGTGAGCAGAAGGAAATAGGGGAGCAAGAACCAGTCTGGGCCCCCTTCCCCAGAAGCGGAGATGTGCCTGTAGGGGATTGTATGAGAGGTAAGTATGAAAATGTTTTATTTTTTTAATGAAATGAATTATATGGATTTAGGGGGGGAGAAAATGATGATAAATTGAGGTTGGAGTATGGGGGACAGTGAATGATGATATATTGAGGTGGAGGAGCGCAAAAAATGATAAATTGGAGGTGAATGACAGTAAATAATGAATTCAGAATGGAGGACAATGAATGATGATGTATTGAGGTGGGGGAGCGCAAATAGTGATGAATTGGGGCTAGGCGATATCAAATGATAAACTGAGGACGGGGGACAGAAAATGATGACTTAGGGATGAGGGGATTGGGAGAGCAAATAATGAGCAAATAATGATGAATTAAGGGGCCATGACATAATGATTTTGGGTGGAGGGGGCATGTAAATATAATGAATCAACGGAGCGGGAGGTATAGAGTGTATAGAGTGGAGGCTTTAAAGATGCAGGAGTGTGAATGGTAATGAATTGGTGGAAAGAGTACAGGTTCTAATTAATCTATGTATTTATTAGGTGGGAAAAATGGCTATGTATAGTTAGTGGGGGCGCAGTGGTGGATTACAATTTATATTTGGTGGGTTGCATAATAACTAATTATATATTAATGGTGGGTGCACATCTGTATTCCTAGTGTAGAAGTTGGAGAAAAAGTGGGGAATGTGCTCTGGAAGCGGTGCTATTTTCTGCAGTGATGAGTCTGACTGGAAGAAGTGATGATGCTGTCCTGGGTGAAGAAGAAAAGCGAAGATGAAGGACATCAACTAGAGACCTCACCGGTGAGTCAGTGTGTTACCTGTACACTGACACTATATACTGTAAATTATATACAGAGCTCCTGTGTATAATGTCACTGATAAGTCAGTGTATTACCTCTGCAGTTACCCTGCACACTATATACTATATACAGAGCTCCAGTGTATAATGGCACTTATGGTAATATTAGTATTGTGTTTTTTATTAACGATCAGTATTGTAGTATTCGGTCATTATGTGCTGGTAACCAAAATAAAAGCTGCTGGCTATGTATGTGTTCTGCTGTTCGATGGGAACTGTTAGGCTATGTGCACACGTGTGGAATTCCATTCCGTGGGAAATATGCGAGAAAACCACATTTTAAGTTCCCGTCTATGTCCCGTGGAAAAACTAGCGATTTGCAAGAGTAATTAGCTTGCAGAATGCTAGCATTTTCCAAGCAAACTGTAGCATCGCTTGGAAAACTGATTGACAGGTTGGTCACACTCATCCTACATAGTGTTTGACTAGTGTGACCAACATTTTACTATTGAGGCTGCCTATGCAGCCTCAGTAGTAAAAAGATATAAAGTTAAAAATAATTAAAAAAAAAAAAAAAAGTAATATTTTCACCTTCCGGCGTCCCACACAGCGTTCCTGATCATTGCGATGCTCTCGGCAACTCACGTTCCCAGGGATGCCTTGCAGCAATGACCTTTGATGACGTTGCAACATTATTGGGAACGGGACTTGCCAGGAGCATCGCTGAGGCCTGGTGATGCTGCGAGGGACACCGGAAGGTGAAAATATGACAATTTTTTTATTTTAATTCTATTTTTTACAGGGATATAGTACCCAGAGCCTGGAGGAGAAACTCCTCTCCTCCAGAACCTTGGTACCATCTGCAAATGTTCTGCTTACTTTTCGCATGGTGGGCATAGCCACATGCGGAAAGTAAGCAGTACAATGCATTCCTATGTGTGCGAATTTTTCCGCGATTCCCCACAAAGAATGAACATGCTGCATATTTTTCTGCGATGCAATTCTGCTGCGGAAAAATTTGCAGCATTAGCACAGCATGTGCGCAATGCCAAAGGATTGCATGGGATGCTTTTTTTTCACGGCAAAATCGCGTGTTTAAAAACACCACGAAAACGCAAAAAAAAACCGCTACGTGTGAACACAGCTTAAATGTGTGATTGGGGAGGACGTGGTGCAGAAGTGGAGTTTTTCCAATAGTGGGCAGTGGCACTGTGGTAGGTTAGAGGGGTGGAGTTTGGGGGGATTCTCAAGGGGGCCCAAAAATTTTGCCAGTATGGGGCCCTGAATTTCCTGGTAGCAGCCCTATGTTGGAAGAGGAGGCAGTCACTGTTCTCATTAGCCATACACAGTATTACAGATATTTAAATGCTATCACCTATTGCAACTTTCAGCAGCAGATTTAGAAGCAGGAATGTATAAATCAAGTATAAATGTTGCAGTACATAGCGATTTCTTTCTTTCATCTATATGAAACTATATAAGTCAGATATGTAATGAAAGTGAGTGAACAACAAACATTTATAACTTGCAAATCAGTGTCATGTGCAAGTATCCTAGGAAATCCACCAGCGCCTGGGGATATGTTCTTGTCTCAGACAACTTGACAATTGCTATATTTAAACATGCTGTAAATTGGCCTGAGAATCTAATGTACAGTATAAGCTAATTAAGATAGGAAATCTACGTTTAGCTCATCTAAACTACTGTATAAAACGGAAGGCTCCATGTTTCTGAGATTTAGTCATTCCATCTGGTTTCTATGTACAGTATCTATTTAATGGCTGTATAGTGAATGCTATTATTGGTATAATGTACAAAACACCGGCATTTTGAAAGTGAAGGCTTTATACACATTAGATGGCTGTCGACTAAATAATGCTTTGGCCAATCATTCGGCATTCATCTTGATTGTCTCACCCATACACAGGAAGCTTGCGAGGGCTCTTGTGTTCTCTATGGAATATCCCCCAAAAGCCATGCCTATTGGTAGCTTATCTCAGGGGAGACAAAGGAATCAGCTGTCCGAAATCGGACATGCCCAATCGACATTTCCCCCTATGACCTGTTGACCGGTGCCTCATACACATTATAGTGTTGGCCAAACCTGTCGATATCACTGAGATTGACTCAGTTTAATGTTTTTTTTAAGGTTTGTGGGCAGTGTTTAGATGGAAATTGGTCAGTTAGTTTTCTACCAGAGTTGAATCGGTCTAATGGCTATTTTCTGCTTTTCACTGACCAAATTACTTTCAATGGGGAAACTGTATCCAAGAATTTTTAGTGTGGACATATTGTAACATAGTAACATAGTTATTA
Source organism: Dendrobates tinctorius (assembly GCF_039654945.1). Taxonomy (NCBI): domain Eukaryota; kingdom Metazoa; phylum Chordata; class Amphibia; order Anura; family Dendrobatidae; genus Dendrobates; species Dendrobates tinctorius. The sequence goes on along the minus strand of NW_027361696.1, from coordinate 91,848,632 downwards.
AGGTTGAAGGGAGACTTTAAGTCCATCTAGTTCAACCCATATCCTATACTAACCTGCCCTAACATGTTGATCCAGAGGAAGGCAAAAAAAACCCATGTGGCAAACAGTAAGCTTCACATTGGGGAAAAAAATTCCTTCCCGACTCCACATACGGCAATCAGACTAGCTCCCTGGATCAACGCAATATTAAGGAAACTAGTGTATATACCCTGTAATATTATACTTCTCAAGACAGGCATCCAGTCCCTTCTTAAATTTTAGTAGGGAATCACTCATTACATCATATGGCAGAGAGTTCCTAAGTCTCACTGCTCTTACAGTAAAGAATCCGCGTCTGTGAGTATGCTTAAACCTTCTTTCCTCCAGACGAAGAGGATGCCCCCTTGTCCCCATCACAGGTCTAAGAGTAAAAAGATCATTAGAAAGGTCTTTGCACTGTCCCCACATATATTTATACATTGTAATAAGATCACCCCTAAGCCTTCGATTCTCCAAACTAAATAACCCCAAGTGTAATAACCTGTCTTGGCATTGCAGACCCCCTAGTTCCCTAATAACCTTGGTCGCTCTTCTCTGCACCCGCTCCAGTTCAGCTATGTCTTTCTTATACACTGGAGACCAGAACTGTACACTGTATTCTAAGTGTGGTCGCACTAGTGACTTATATAGAGGTAAAATTATATTCTCCTCCTGAGCATCTATGCCTCTTTTAATGCATCCCATTATTTTATTTGCCTTTGCAGCGGGGGGGGTAGTCATACTTGGGTGGACTTTCATCTTCCATCCAAACAGGTAAAGATGTGCATACATTGACTTAATGTCTCTATATTAATATATCCTGTTGGATGGTATTCATAATATGTGTATTTCGGGGATGGGTGTTATATTTTCAATGCTACCATCATAACAATGCCTACTCACCTTGTTTTCCCCTACACTGTCCATAAGCCCCATGTATGCCCCACTTTGTCGCCCTTGTGCTACTATGGTCATGTTTGACTTGTTTTCACTTCCCCTGTACCTTGGTCATATTTCAATAAAGATTCAATGTTTTATCTTTTGAATTATTTAGTCTTTTGGACTTTTTTTGATCGCTTCTCTTTTCTGTGTCTATGGTTATGTCTTTGCGATTGTCCACATGTTCCTTAAACCCTTTACTTTACCGTATACATTAGTGTTTATGGGTTGCTTATCCTTAATGTGGTTATGCTTTGCAGCAGCTGCCTGACACTGGCCACTAAATGTGAGTTTGTCGTCCACCCATACACTCAGGTCTTTTTCAGTGACAGTTTTGCCCAGTGTTTTACAATTAAGCACATAATTATACATCTTGTTCGTTCTACCCAAGTGCATGACCTTACATTTATCCCCATTAAAGCTCATTTGCCATTTATCAGCCCAAGCTTCTAGTTTACACAAATCCTCCTGTAATATAAAATTGTCCTCCTCTGTATTGATTACCCTGCAGAGTTTAGTGTCATCTGCAAATATTGAAATTCTACTCTCTATGCCCCCTACAAGGTCATTAATAAATATGTTAAAAAGAAGCGGGCCCAAAACTGACCCCTGTGGTACCCCACTGCTAACCGTGACCCAGTCCGAGTGTGCTCCATTAATAACCATCCTTCGTTTCCTATCCCTGAGCCAGCTCTTAACCCACCTACAGATATTTTCCCCTATCCCCATTGTTCTCATTTTATGTATCAACCTTTTGTGTGGCACCATATCAAAAGCTTTTGAAAAGTACATGTACACCACATCCACTGCATTCCCTTGGTCCAGTCCAGAACTTACCTCTTCATAAAAGCTTATCAGATTAGTCTGACAGGAACAGTCCCTTGTAAACCCATGTTGATATTGGGTCATAAGGTTATTATTCTCCAGATACTCCAGTATAGTACCTCTTAGAAAACCCTCCAGGATTTTACCCACAGTTGAAGTTAAACTTACTGGCCTATAATTTCCAAGTTCAGTTTTTGTCCCTTTTTGAATATTGGCACCACATTTGGTATACGCCATTCCTTGGTACAGACCCTGTTATTATGGAATCTTTAAAGATTAAAAATAATGGTCTATCTATGACTGTGCTTAATTCCTGCAGTACTCGGGGGTGTATCCTCTCCGGGCCCGGGGATTTGTCAATTTTAGTGATTTTTAGACGCCGCCGTACTTCTTGCTGGGTTAAGCAGGTGACATTTAATGGAGAATTTTTATCACTGATCATGTTATCCGTCATGGGATTTTCTTGTGTAAATACTGTTGAAAAAAAGTCATTTAGCATATTGGCTTTTTCCTCATCCTCATCCACCATTTCACCCAGACTATTTTTAAGGGGACCAACACTATCATTTTTTAGTTTCTTACTATTTATGTAGTTAAAGAATATTTTGGGATTATTTTTACTTTCACTGGCAATGAGTCTCTCTGTCTCAGTCTTTGCTGTCTTGATTTGCTTTTGACAGAATTTATTTAATCTTCTGTACTTAGTTAATGCCTCATCACTACCTACTTAATTTAATTCTCTAAATGCTTTATTTTTATTTCTTATTGCACCCCTTACAGCTCTATTTAGCAATAGTGGTTTCCTCCTATTTCTAGCATTTTTATTCCCATACGGTATATATTGTGCACAGGTCCTATTCAGGATGCTAATAAATGTCTCCCATTTTCTTTGTGTATTTTTATGTCTCAGGATATCGTCCCAGTTAATTGCACCAAGATCATCTCTCATCCGTTGGAAATTTGCCTTCCTGAAGTTTAGTGTCCGTGTAACCCCTCTACTACACATCTTATTAAAGGATACATGAAAACTTATTAATTTGTGATCACTATTACCCAAGTGACCCCCAACCCTTACATTTGATATGCGGTCTGGCCTGTTGGTTAATATTAGGTCTAGCAGTGCCCCTCCTCTTGTTGCGTCTTGAACCAGTTGTGAAAGGTAATTGTCTCTCATAGTTGTCAAAAACCTATTACCTTTGCTGGTACTGCAGGTTTCGGTTCCCCAATGTATTTCAGGGTAGTTGAAGTCCCCCATAATAATGACTTCTCCTTGAGTCGCTGCTTCATCTATTTGCTTTATGAGGATATTCTCTGTTGCTTCCATTATTTTTGGAGACTTATAACAAACCCCTATCAGTAATTTATTTTTCCCCATCCCCTTATCTCCACCCACAGGGACTCTACATTTTCATTAGATTCATATATATTATCACGAAGGATGGGTTTTAAGGATGATTTTACATATAAACACACGCCTCCCCCTCGCTTATTTGTACGGTCATTTCTGAACAGACTATAGCCCTGTAAAATAACAGCCCAGTCATGGCTCTCATCCAGCCATGTCTTAGATATCCCCACCATGTCATAATTATGTTCCAACAACATTAACTCCAATTCCTCCATTTTGTTGGCAAGGCTTCTGGCATTAGTATACATGCACTTTATGTATCTCTCTGTACCACTATTCCTTCTTAAATTATTAACTGTTCTAACCCCACCCCCCATGCCACCCCCACCCCCAATTTCATTATTTGTGCCCAGGTCTCTAGCTGCACTGTCTTCCCCTCCTATAAAAGGAATACCCTCCCCCCATCCCTAGTTTAAACACTCCTCCAACCTTCTAGCCATTTTCTCCCCCAGCACAGCTGCACCCTGCCCATTGAGGTGCAGCCCGTCCCTAGCGTAGAACCTGTAACCAACTGAGAAGTCGGCCCAGTTCTGCAGGAACCCAAACCCCTCCTTCCCACACCAATTCCTGAGCCACTTATTAACCTCCCTAATCTCCCATTGCCTCTCTGGCGTGGCACGTGGTACAGGAAGGATTTCCGAAAATACCACCTTGGAGGTCTTTGCTTTAAGCTTACAGCCTAATTCCCTGAAATCATCTTTAAGGACCTTCCACCTACCTCTAACTTTGTCATTTGTGCCAATGTACACCACGACCGCTGGATCCTCACCAGCCCCTCCCAGTAATCTGTCAACCCGATCAGCGATGTGTCGGACTCGAGCGCCAGGTAGGCAGCACACCGTTCGACGATCCCTGTCTTTGTGACAGATTGCCTTATCTGTTCCCCTAATAATTGAGTCTCCCACTACCAGAACCTGTCTGGCCTGCCCTACTCCCCTATTTTCCACCTTACTGGAGCAGACACTCCTCCGGCTTTCTGAGGACATGACAGCAGCAGTGCTACTCCTGCACTAACTCTCCCCTCATCTGCCAACTTAGCAAACTTATTGGGGTGTGCCAGATCAGGACTAGCCTCCCTGGTGCTCTTCCCTCTACCCCGTCTTCTAACTGTCACCCAGCTAGCTGCTTCATAGTCCTGCAGCTCCAACCCAGCATCCCCCCCTCATCTATCCCATTGAGCGTCTGCTCAGTGAGCAGAAGACTCCTTTCCATATTGTCTATGGATCTCAGTGTTGCCAGCTGCACATTTAGATCCAGTATCTGGGCTTCCAAATGCACAACGTGCTCACATCTCGCACAGCAGTATGCACCCTCGACCGGCTGTTCAAGGATTTCATACATGCGGCAAGACGTACACTGGATGGCATTTGTAATAATGGAGCACATCCTAATGGGGATTGCACCAGACAATAAGATAAGCAAAAGTAAATAAAAAGTATTAATAAAATATAACAGCAATTCAGTAATTCCTCCCTTGGAAACTCCCTGAATCCAAAGTCACTGAATCACAAGTGACAAGTGTGGACAAGTTCCACAAAGTAGTCAATATTACTTAACACATTATGTTAGGGATCAGTGATTAATTATAGTTAGACTTCATATACAGGGATGGAAAAAGTTGATGGCTAATCAAGTTTGCATGTAAAAAATTGGTTGGCGCATTCATGTGGTTTTGTTGTTTCTTTAACACATGCACATGTGAAAGTAGTCATATGTGGTATGTATAAGCTTCTTACTAGAGATGACCTTTTACAATACTAATTCACTGACTTAGTCAAATTTTCCCCAAATATTTGATAAATGGCAAATAAAAATTCACATGATTCTGAGAGACAGAATGTGAGCGCGAGAGTAGAGAACCCCACTGATAATAGGAGCTAACACTATAGAAAAGAGACAGGACTCTGCTGACCGTAAGAGCTTGCACTGTACAGGAGACAGAGAGGGGAGAAAAGACACTAGAGGACCCCACTGATAGCTTATACTATACAGGATCGAGAAGACCCTGTTGACCATAAAAGCTGCACTCTACTGAAGACAAAGAGAAAGAAGCTCCCGTTGACATTAAGAGATTACACTCTACTGTACAGAAGTGAGAGAACCCAGCTAACACTAAGAGATTACACTTTACACTTTACAGGAGAGAGAGACACACTAACCAGAAGAGATTACACTTTACAGGCGAGAGAGAGCCACACTGACCAGAAGAGATTACACTTTACAGAAGAGAGAAAGAGAGGACCCCACTGACCAGAAGAGATTACACTCTACAGGAGAGAGGACCCCACTTACCACAAGAGATTACACTCTCCAGGAGAGAGAGAACCACACTGACCATAAGAGCTTACACTCTACAGGAGAGAGAGGACTCCACAGACAATAAGAGCTTACACTCTACTGGAGAGAGAGAGGACCCCACTGACCACAAGAGATTACACTCTCCAGGAGAGAGAGGACCACACTGACCAGAAGAGCTTACACTCTACAGGAGAGAGAGGACTCCACAGACAATAAGAGCTTACACTCTACCGGAGAGAGAGAGGACCCCACTGACCAGAATAGATTACACTCTACAGGAGAGAGAGGACCACACTGACCAGAACAGATTACACTTTACAGAAGACAGCGACTTACCCACTGACTGGAGACAGAAAACGACTGTACAAACTGCTCCATTGAGAACCGCTGACTAGAGGTGAGCGACTTTGCCTTTTTTAGGGTCGAGTCGGGTTTCATGAAACCCGACTTTCTCAAAAGTCGAGTCGATCGAAATCGACCGACTATAGGGAAAAGTCGTGAAAAATCTTGAAACATGAAACCCAATGCAAGTCAATGGGGAGAAAAGTCGGCAGTGAGTGGAGGACTGTAAACACACCTGGCATGAATTTTAATCCTAGAGGCGGCGAAATCTCTCTCTTCTCTCTCCCTCTCTCTCTCTCCCCCACTCCCACTCCCACTTCAGCTTCGCTCCCGCTACGCTACGCTACGCTCCTCTCCTCTCATTGACTGAAAAAAGTCACATGCAAGCATTCAGTGAAACACGACTTTGGCTCTTGGGTCACCGACCGCATGGCCTACTTCACACTGTGGTCGGGTTTCGTTTCGTGAAACCTGACTTTGGCGAAAGTCGGCGACTTTTGAATCTGACCGACCTTTTTCGCTCAACTCTACCGCTGACCTGTGATGGCCCCAGTACTGACCACCACTGTGCAAGGTATGATCATCAGTAAGATGTCATTGCTGCAGGGTATCGTATGGAGACACAGAAAACCACGCAAAATTACATTAAATTGAATTCTAATGCTTTTGTAGTGTGAAAAATGGTGCTCGGCAAGTTTTTCTTTACTTTTTAAAACCAAATCTCAAAATGTTCTAAATTCGACTCAAACTCGATCCTCCGCTGAGCTATGCACTCATCTCTACTTCTTACCTTACACTTTTGTGCTGAGTAGAGTTGAGCAAAACAGGTTGGTCAGATTCAAAAGTCGCCGACTTTCGCCAAAGTCGGGTTTCATGAAACGAATCCCGACCACAGTGTGAAGTAGGCCATGCGGTCGGCGACCCAAGCGCCAAAGTCAGGTTTCGCCGAATGCTTGCACGTCACTTTTTTCAGCCAATGAGAGAAGCGGAGCGTAGCGTAGCGGGAGCATAGCTGAAGTGGGAGTGGGAGAGGGAGAGAGAGAGGGAGAAGGAGAGGGAGAGAGAGAAGAGAGATTTCGCCGCCTCTAGGGTTAAAATTCATGCCAGGTGTGTTTACAGTCCTCCACTCACTGCCAACTTTTCTCCCCATTGACTTGCATTGGGTTTCATGTTTCACGACTTTTCACGACTTTTCCCTATAGTCGGCCGATTTCGTTCGACTCGACTTTTGAGAAAGTCGGGTTTCATGAAACCCGACTCGACCCTAAAAAAGGCAAAGTCGCTCATATCTAGTGCTGAGCATATTTTGGTTACATGACAGGTTTGTCACTAATTAGAATATTTGTAAATATCGCACATTTTTGCATGGTCTGGTGTTTTGGTGCATAGTATGGGTGTTTTGCATAATTTTTATTTACTGCAGAATAGGTTACCTATTGCCCTGTCAGAGTAGGGAGTCTGACAGGGCAATTCTTTTTTAACAGTTTAGTTTATAGACGTTAGGGAAGCATCTGAGAAAGCTTGCTTCTGTGACTTCCATAGATTAAAATGGAATGAGCCATGAACATGCATGACATCATCTCTCCAATCAGTCTGCGCTTGGATGATGGTGGACACCATAAAAGTTGGATCGGAGGTCTGAGGACTCTGGCCCTCTGAGAAATACTAATCTTGATGAAGTCCTGATATAAGTAATAAACTTTGAGAAGGAAAAATATTTGCTCACAGAGGAGTGCCCAACCTGATACCTATTTGAAGAACCCCAGTGAGAATTTCATTTTGAACTGAATCAAGAAAGTTTTCATTCACTGACAATCAGCAGAGATCATGAAGAGATTGTGAAGGACTGGAGTGAAGTATATTGGAAAGCTGTGACTTGAAGTAATAAGAGGATAATTCACTTGTCATTAAACAGACTCTTTTATGAGCCCCAGTAGCAATGTATTCTGATGTGTACAGCTTTTCAGAATACGGTGGCACTATAAATAAAGCAGATCTGTTAGCATGTTACAGCTACAGGCACAAACAATACAAAAATGTAGTGCTATATGGACACAATAAGTGCTAAAAATACTCCGGACACATATTCATGAGCACAGTACCCTTTTTCACCCCAATCTGTCTTCCATCACCCCTTATGCCATTGATTGATAGGCTACTGTGTATGCACATTAGGGTGACCGCAAAAAATCGATGTCGGAATTTTGTCCATCTGGACCCCACAAAACGATTCCCCTTTCCAGATATTGAGATAGCCAAAATTTGAGCTCGATCAAACGACGTTAACCCGTGCCGCTCGTCGCTCAAAGTTTGAAAAAATCCAAATTGAGGTATTTTAAGATTTAGGTATTTTGCATAGTCTGTTAGACTATAAAGAATGTGACAACAACATTGCAGAAATAGCCCTGACCAAATTTTCGAACCATTTGTGGTATTTGAATGCAGAGTTGGTGGGATTATCGTTTTTTGATCCCACCATTACAGACAATGAAAAGTTGTTAATGGCTAATAAATTGCTCAGTAGCACAGATGAACCATCAGAGCACGCTAGGGTTGTAAATCCAAAAGTTAGGAAAGAAAAATTAAAAGAGGTAGGAAGTAACCGACTTTAACGACCTTCTGACAAAAGATGAAGAACAAAAGCAATATGTCCTGCAAGTTGTAAGCAAATGCCGAGCATTATATTCTGACCTTTCAAAAACTACTTTAACAAAAGCTCTAGAATAGATTAGATAACTATGTAAAATTATCAACTCATGTAGGTTAGCGTGCTCTGATGGTTCATCTGTGCTACTGAGCAATTTATTAGCCATTAACAACTTTTCATTGTCTGTAATGGTGGGATCAAAAAACGATAATCCCACCAACTCTGCATTCAAAGACCACAAATGGTTCGAAAATTTGGTCAGGGCTATTTCTGCAATGTTGTTGTCACATTCTTTATAGTCTAACAGACTATGCAAAATACCTAAATCTTAAAATACCTCAATTTGGATTTTTTCAAACTTTGAGCGACGAGCGGCACGGGTTAACGTCGTTTGATCGAGCTCAAATTTTGGCTCTCTCAATATCTGGAAAGGGGAATCGTTTTGTGGGGTCCAGACGAACAAGATTCTTACATTTTTTCCCCCCCATATGAGATCCGGTCACCCTAATGCACATATAGAAGGAAGAGGGTGATGGTGATGGCTCTCGTCATAAATACTCCTTACTTATAAAGTGTGTATTAATTTAGCTTTCCTAGTACCACAATTTTGTGCTGCTTTTAGCTATTATGAGTATAGATCAAGAGGCATCAATTTCTCCACAGTAGATATAGTGCAATAGGGATGGACAGGTTTTTTACTACACCCAGTCCAGCAGATGGACACCCAACCAGGAGTGCTCACGTTTCCAAAAATTATTGGCAGACACCACGAAAGTGTCATCAATTTCACCACAGTAGAAATAGTGTAATAGGGATTGACAGTTCTTTAACAGCAGATGGACATCCAACCAGGAGTGTTCACAGTTTAAAAAAATGAGGGCCTGAAACCATCAAAGTGGGATAACTGTCACGAGAATAGAAATAGTATAACTGGTACCGATATGTCTTCCACTGCAGCTAACCAAGCATCTGTAGACCAACCATGACTGCTCACATTTCTTAAACAATGTTTTTATTAAAGTTTTCAATATAACAGAAATATAAAAACATACATTCATATAGTGTGAGTCATTTCCATATAGCATTTTGAGCATTGTACAACAATACAATACAATATGGTGCTATTTTCCATCATGTATCAAAAACAGGGACACTTGAGATGAATGTAATCAACAATAAACAAATCAAACCAATGGGCAAATGTAGATACACCGGCAGGCATCTGGAAATATGAAGTTTTTGAGCATAATATGAGTGAGAAAAGGAAAAAAAAAAAAAGGGTTCAAGATATAAAAACATTTTCTATTTTAGATTTAAGTTCTAACCATTTATTCCATCTATCTCCAAATAGTTTTATTGATAGATTATTAATATAATGAATTTTTTCATATGTGTAATGTTTGTCGACCAGCATAATCAATGTAACAACATCAGGTGGTTGCATGTTGTTCCAACCTTTCGCTATAAGATACACAGCAGACATTAGAATATGAGCGACCAGAAATTTTTCTTTTTTAAACCTATAGATTCCAATGAGTAACAAGGCTAGAGCTGGGTGTGGGTGGACGCGCCAGTTACATATAATCGAAATTAATTGAAAAACCTTGAGCCAATATACTTTTAAGATAGGGCATCCCCAAAACACATGAAGCAAGTCAGCTTGTGATCCACATCCGCGCCAGCATAGTCCAAATCCCCCTCCTCCAAAATATCTGAGTCTATTCGGAGTGAGATTGTATCTATGGACCAGCTTATAATGAGTCTCAAGAATATTCATACATTTTGTGGCTTTTGCCGCTATTTTGAATGATGTTGTCCATTGGGGAATTTGAATTTGTTTCTGTAGAGTGGTTTCCCACTTTTCAAAACATCCTTTATTGGAAAAGGTGTATTTGTTGGTTAGAATATTGTATAAGGGTTTTAAGAAACTCTTGTGGCTGGGAGGAGTGTTCATTAAAAAATTGTAAATAGTATGATTAATCATGACCACTCTACAGAAGTTTTTCTTATACTTACAATACTCCTCTTTGAGCAGGAGATATGTCATGTACTCAGTATTGGGGACTCCAAACTTGGTTTTAACCAGTTCAAAAGGTATAACTCTATTGTTATCCAGTAAATCATCAACGAACATAATGGAGAATTTTGTCCAGCTGTCAAACAATGGTCTCAAAGAGATTCTGACAGGCGACAAAAAAGGAATTCTCAACTGTTTAGTCGAATAAGGGTAAGCATTAAACTTCCTCCTGCACAAATGTGACCAGCAAATCATAGAAGCCCTAAGTATTGGGTTCTCTATATTTGTAATCTCTTTCCTGTGCAGGAGAAAATAAGATATGTATAGTAGTGGCTCTTTATTAGGCATCAGATTTCTCTCAATTTCTGGCCATCCCATCTCGGTCTGTCCCGTAAACCACATTTTTTTAGCTCAGCCATGGTAGCAAAGTAGTATGCCCCTAGGTCTGGGAGGGCTATTACACCATTTTCTTTGGATTTGAGCAGAGTATGTTTCCTCACTCTGGATTTTTGGTTGTTCCATATAAATTTATTCATTTGGTAGGTGAGTTTCTGTATAGATTGCATTGAAAAAGGTAAAGGTACATTTCTATAGAAAAATAATACCTTTGGGAGGCAGAACATTTTATGCAGAACTATTCTACCCATCCAAGTGGCCGGGGTCCTTGACAGTTCTCCCAACTTGAGCTCGAGAGACTGCAAAAGACATTCAGTGTTCACCTCACCCATGTGTGTGAGATTACCTGTGAGCCATATTCCGAGATATGGGATCTTAGTACAGTCCCAATTGAAAGGGTATCTGTCTCTTAGTTGCTGCTTAATGGGTGCTGGAATAAAAAGTGACAAAACATTAGTTTTCTTTATGTTAAGCTTGTAATATGAAACCGATCCAAACAGGTCTATGATGTCCCAAGTCTGTTTCAGAGAGGCAACAGGGTCTGTCAATGTGAGGATGATGTCATCCGCATATAGATTTATTTTATGCTCTGAATCTCCCAGCCGGATACCCCGTATTCTACCCAAGTCCCTTATCATTTGAGCCAATGGCTCCAGACTCAGGATGAAAATAATTGGGGACAGGTAACAACCCTGTCTTGTCCCATTTGTTCTAAAAAAAATTTCAGACATGGTGTTATTGACCAGTACAGAGGCAGATGGCTGAGAATAAAGAGCTCGAATTCCCTTTATCATCTCCCCACCAAAACCCATCCTTTCAAGTACTGCGAAGGCATAAGCCCAATTGACACGGTCGAAAGCCTTCTCGGCATCAAGGGCTATAAACAGACTGGGAATTTTTTTCTTATTGCATAAATGTAGGTGGTGCAGAACGCTTCTAAAGCTGTCAGAGGTTTGTCTATGTTTTTAGACCAACCACGACTGTTCACATTTCTACACATTTCAGCAGTAGCAGCCACAGAAGCGACACTAAAGATATCACAGAGTGAAGTTACGTGACATTAATGCATCACATTAAAAAATGCAATATCACCTACTCTGTACAGTCTGCGATTGGGATGCAAAAATCCTAGGAGATCCATTACTTGAGCATCTTATTGAAAGTTGGCGTTCTACGTTTACATGGGACAGACGGAAGAGCTTATCCGTCAGGACACCACCAGCAGTGCTGAAGACACATTCTGAGAACGCTGGCTGCCGGGCACGATAAAACCTCCAAGCCATGTGAGCTCAAGCCACATCCATTTTGGAAGACCAAAATGTGAAAGGGTCCAAACCTTCCCTGATGGTATTGATATTTATTTTTAGATACTCCTGCACCATCCTCTCCATTCGTTCACCACATATAAGACTTGGACTCTGTTGTGCTGGTGCATGAGTTGGTCTAATAAAAGTATCAAAGGACTCACAGAAATTACTTCTTCTACTTCCACCACCGCTGCTGCTAATGTTTTGACATTGACGGGCCAGAGGAAGGAAGTCTACAACTGCAGTGCGAACTGTGTGCTTCACTGCTGTCTTGAGGAAAAGCTCTCTTTAGTTTGTATAAAAGCGTGTTTTGATACTCCAGCATTCGCGGGTCCCTTTCTAGGGTGGGAATCAAATGGTAAAATTTGGTTTTGAAACGTGGCTCTAATAAAGTAGCAACTCAGTAGCCAGCATTATTTCTAAGCATAACCATATGGGGATCATGTTGCAAATAGTGCAGCAAGAAGGCAAGCATATGTTGGGCTCTACCATGAGGTCCAAGCCCATGCTGTGTTGGTGTATGGCGCCCCTGAGGGTTAAGTTGCCACAGAGGTACTGCACCTCCTCCTGAGGTGTAGTATCCCACTCTCCAGGTATGATGGAACACCTGACCAGACTCCACCACTCACACCCCACACAAACACAGTCGTGTAGCAGAGCAACCTTCATGGCTCCCTGCTTGGAACACGAGGAGTGCTGGGAAGTGTGTGGAGCTTACACTGCACATGAGGGAGAATGTTAAGACTAGGTCAGTTGGTGAGAGAAGATCCCCAGAGAGGGATGTAGTGAAGGAAGTGCTGCAGCAGACACCTGTGACCTGGAGCTGCTGGCACAGGAAAGAGCCATAGAAAGCCTGATTCTTCAGAAGGAAGATAGTTTAGTACGGAACATAAGGAGAAGAGAACTAAGGACTAGGGTCAGAGCAGAACCCTTCCTCACATTTGAAGCGCATGGCCAGGGTCCGGTCCCCGAGGCTGTTTGTGAAACTAATGTTCCAGCAGCAGACAGCGCAGGAATAGGAGCTGTGACCACTCTATTCCCACAAAAGACTCGAAGACACGGTGGCAACCTATGTGTGAACCGGGACATGATGGATGGAGTCCCCGAAGCAGGCTACAGTCACTTGTCATGCGAGTAGAGTTCCAAGGAACATCTGAGAGGAGGAACTTGGGTTTAACACACAACTACAAGTACTCCAGTATAAGCGTTAGAAAGGAGATGTTCAGAACAGGCACACGAAAGGGAGAGCTGGAAAGGTTAATTCCATCTGCCTGGCAGTTGGCTGAGCCCCTGATCTGGAGACTGCGGCATTGAAGCGGGCACCTGTCTGTGCCAAGAACGTGAGTAAAACAACTGGAACTGCATTCATCTGTCTCATTGCCTTCTTCCTGCACCAACCCACTCAGCACTGCTATATCTCTGTGCCTAACACTGCACCATCTACTTCTCCTCATGATCTCCTCACTTGCCAACCATATCTACTCTGCCCTGGGACTACAGCCCTACCTGTGGAGGGCTACAACATCATTGCTGCATCACACCATCTGTCCCAGAGAGGCAACCCTGCAGCGCTGGTCAAACTGACCAGAAACCACAGGTGGCATCACAAATCCTCTCAATGACTTTATTCCCATCACTCTACCCATTTTATATTGACCGCCTGAGGCCACAGACCGGGGCATTGCCACTGTGACATCTCCCATTGAAATCAACGGGCCCAGCACCTAGTACCCCACGGCCTCTGGGGGCGAGTCAGGTGGCTGGGTAAAAATGAGGCTCATTTCCTCCATCCCCTCCCGCCAACCACGAACAACAGAGATGGGAGGATTATCCACTTCATCGGACAGTTGCTCACCTATCACCTCTTCCTCCTCCTTTTGATCCTCGGATCTTGCACCTTCGATAACAGTTTGTCTGTTATCACCTGCCCCCCTCCTTTGGCACCCACCTGTGTGACGACAGTCTTGAACCAAGAGATGTTATCCCTAATTCAGGATCCTCTGCTTCCTGCTCTTCTTCTGGAACGACCATCTCCTCCTGTAGGCTATTCAAAATCTGCTCCAACATATAGATGACCGGAATAGTGATGCTGATGACAGCGTTGTCAGTGCTAACCATCTTAGAAGCCATTTCAAAACTGAGCTGACTGGTGTAGAGGTCCTTAATCTGTGCCCACACTGTAAATGTCCGTACTGTATTGGCCCAGGCTATACGACATCACATACTGCCTCAGGGCTCATTGTTGCTGCCACAGTTGCTGCAACATGTGCAGAGTGGAATTCCACCGTGTCGGCACATGGCATATCAACCTGTTAACTGGCATGGACAAAGACCTCTGTATCAATGCAAGTCAATGAGCAGAAGGGTGCGAACAGCGGAAATGAGCACGCAGCTTCCGTGCTTTCTGGAGCAGCTCACCCAGGCCAGGATAGTGGCTGAGAAAATGCTGTACCACCTGGTTGAGGACGTGAGTCATGGAAGGCACGTGTATGAGCTTGCCTCGCTGTAGGGCTGCCACCAGGTTTGCACCGTTATTGGACACAGCCTTCCGTGGATGCAGGTTCAGTGGAGACAGCCATTGATCAAATTCAGCCTGGAGAGCTGTCCACAACTCTTCAGCTGTATGACTGCGATCTCCAAGGCATATCAATTTTAAGACTGCCTGATAGTGGTGAGCCCTGGCTGCACAGTATGGAGGTGGTGGGGGTTCGCTATGCACTGTTGGAACACGTGTCTCGTGAAGGGAGAGTTTGAGGGTGCAAGTGGAGGCACTAGAGGAGATAGAGGAGACAGAAGCAGTGGAGGAAGTATTAAATGTAGAGGTTTGTCCTGGGGATTACTAGACTTGTGGAGCAGCGCCTGTCCCCACAGCCACCAGAGTCACCCAGTGTGCAGTCTGCAAAATGTAATGACCTTGGCCATGCTTACTCTTCCAAGTGTCTGTAGTGAAATGCACCCTAGCAGACAAAGATTATGTCAAGGAATGGGTGATGTCGTCTGTGACATGCTGGTGTAGTGCAGGCACAACTTTCTTAGAAAAGTAATGGCAACTAGGTAAGTGGTACTGGGTGACTGTGACAGCCATCAGCTTTCAAAATTGTCTGTATCCATAAGGTGGAAAGGCAGCATTTCTGTGGCCAATAATATGGAGATGGAGGAGTTCAATCTCTTAGCTTTGTCATGTGTAGGAGGAAACAATCTTTTACGTGACCACAACTGCGGGACCGTGGGTTGACTGCATTGCTGTGAGAGAGCGGAGTACAGTGAACCTGACAAACTGCTGGACCAGGAGAGAGGTGCTGGCAGAGATGTTACTGTGGATTGAGAAACTTGTGGTGTCATTCTTTGAGATCGGTCCAAAACAGCAGGCATGTCTGTTCTATTACAGCTGAAGGTAGCCTGTTAGTCAGCGTGATTCGATCGGGTAAAGAACCCGAGGTTTTGGGGTGAAAAGCCTGTGTCTCAACAGATGGCATGGTAACAGAAAAGGAGAAGAAGTAGCAGATGCAATTGATGGGGCAGCTGATGGTTGTTGAGGTCCGCTGGTCTGCATTTTTGCGCAATGGGATTCCCACAGTAAATCATGTTGATTGCGCAGTTGGATCGCCTTCCCAGGGCTGTGAGGTACTCGGAGCCGGGCCCGTTTGGTTCAATGGGAGTTGTCACAGTGGCAGTGACCCGGTCTATGGCCCTGGGAGTCCATTGTGAATGTGGAATGCCGAGCTTGTGGATGATGGTTAGAGTTCGTGAATAAATGAGTTGTGACGCCACCTGTGATGTTCGGCAAGGAAGATGTTAAGCCGACGCTGCAGACAGATCCTCTGGGACAGATGGTGTGGTGCAGCTATGATGTTGTGGCCCTCCACAGGTAGGGCAGCAGTCCCAGGGCAGTGTAGATGAAGATATAGGGGAGACATGGATGGTGCATTGTTAGGCACAAAGATGTAGCAGTGCTGAGTGTGTTGGTGCAGGAATAAGCGGAGGACACCAGGGCATGTAGTTCCAAAGCTTTACTCACAGTCTGTTGCGTGTACAGATGCCCGCATCCGTGCCGTGTCCTCCGGGTCAGGAGCTCAGCCAACTTCCAGGCAAGAAGAAGTACTCCTTTCCAATGCTCTGCCAACATATGTGCCTTTTCTGAACATCTCCCTTTTGCGCCTATAGTGAAGTACTCACAGTACTGAGTTACACTGGAGTTTCTCCTGTCAAATGTTCCTATGAACTCTACTTGTATGGCAGACAGCTGTAGCCTGCTTCAGGGGACTTCTTACTACCTAGTCCCGGCTCACTCATGTTGCTGTTGTGCCCCCAAGTCTTGTGTGGAAATAAAGTGGTGACAACTTCTATTCCTCCAGTGTCTGCTGCAGCACCATTAGTATCCATACAACCTCAGGGACCGGATCCCAACCTTGCGCTGTGAACTTGGGAAGGGTTCTGCTCTAACCCTAATCCTTAGTCCTCCTCTCTCGTACTAATCCTTCTTTCTTATGGAGAGAGTCAGACTTTCCATCCATGTCCCTTTCCTGTGCCAGCGGACCCAGGTCACTGAGGTCGGCTGCAGCACTTCCTTCATCCATCCCACTCAGGGGATCTTCACTCTTCCACTGACTCTGTCAGTCTGCCCAAATCCTAAACTTTTCCCGCTCTTTTGGTGCTAACTAAACTCCACCCACCTCCCAGCACGCTTCGTGTTCCAAGCAGGGAGCCACCAAAGGGTGCTTTGCTACATTACTGTGTTGTGTGGGGTGCAGGTGTTGGAGCGTGATCAGGTGTCTCCACCTTACCTGGATGGTGGGGTACCACACCTCAGGAGGAGGTACAGTACCTCTGTGGTGACTGAACCCTCAGGGGCGCCACACATGTGAAGGTTCATGCATGTAGTAGTCAAATTATTGCACTTTTTACTTAGACTCAGTTTTTTTTTTTGCAAACTTGGCAGATTACGTGAGTTGGCTCATCCTTTGCAGTGTCAAAAAAGGCCCAGGCTAGGCAACCCTTGCCATCCCTGCGGGCTTCAGAACCCAGGGACGGTGCTGGTCAGAGGCACAGTTGTGGCTGAGGATGCATCGCTTGTCGTGGCTGTATCACTATGTGTCTGTGACGGATGGCACATCGTAGCCTCCTCATTTTCCACCCCAGATGACCTACTCAGCTGTGTGCCTCTATGCTCATGCCAACTGGAATCTAACACCTCATTATCATCTGTGTTATCACATTCCTCACTATTGGAGTTACCCTCCTCCTCTTCTTGCCCTGACAGCACAGTACAGTCCACATGAGTCTCTAATATCTGAGACTCATCAGGATCACCTCCCCAGCAGGGGTTAACGCATGATGACGAGGATCATGATCCTGTTTGGACCGTACTTGTTCCTGCCCCGGATCCACGCTGAAAACATTTTGGGCATCTGTGCAGTTTTCCTCCTCTTGTCTCTGTGAAGCTCTTGAGTACACTTCAGATGAACATGGCACAGAATGTGTGAACAGCTCTTCAGGTTCACCCATTTGTGGTTCCGTACAATCAGTTAAACGGTTGGATAGTTGGGACGCGGAGGGAAGCAAGGGGAATTTTGGCGCCACATCTGTGGACTGTACTGGGGGTGATGTTGAGGTGGAGGAAGAGGAGAGGCCACTTGAAGCTGCAATTGCTATCCATTCGAGTACATGTTCTTTCTGGGTATCATCAACAAGGTGCACCGCTGTGCGTCTGCCAAAGAAAGGTAGTGGTTTAGCCTGTCCAGTAGCATAAGTTGTCAGTTATCTTTGCATAGGACATGACATTGCTTTATTAGTGCTTTCATAAATATTACCACTTACCCCACGTACACCTTGAGCACAAAGCCTAATTCCCCTTCCATCACGGCCTCGCTTTTTCCCAGTCATGTTGCTCTGAAGTGGTAGGAGCACAGTATTGGCAGCGAAAAATTAGATTTTAAACTCTGTACCACCTCTGCAAACAACTGAATTTCAGTGACAGTAAATTCAAAGTTGAAATATGGCGTGCTGTATCTTGTTAGTCACAGAAAAAAAGAATTGTTTGAGTGTGGCTGATTCCTGTATGACAGGGAAGTTATGCTACAAACAATTTTAAAGTCAGGTCCCTTACTGTATGACGTCTATAACAGAAGACTTTTTGTGGCCTATGGATCAGGCCTCTATAACACACTAGATGCTTCAAACTATTTTTAAAGTCACGTCATCGGATGGCCTCATAAAATTAGAGAATATATTACATGTACTACAACCCACGTAGTATATTACGCTAGATGTCGCTGTGATTTGGTCTACGTGGGTTTAACATCTCGCGAATTACGTATACGTACGAGAGAGCACGTGAGAGATATTGAGACCTCCCGTGATGTGGATGACGTGGAAGGCCTTAAACCTATTCCAAGGCAATTTCGTCTAAAACATGGATGTAACTCTGCGGAATTGAAAATTAGAGGAATTGATTGTATTAAATTAGGTATCTGCGGGGGGGGGATGCT
The DNA here is from genome assembly GCF_039654945.1 of Dendrobates tinctorius. Taxonomy (NCBI): domain Eukaryota; kingdom Metazoa; phylum Chordata; class Amphibia; order Anura; family Dendrobatidae; genus Dendrobates; species Dendrobates tinctorius. The sequence goes on along the minus strand of NW_027361696.1, from coordinate 91,829,947 downwards.
ATGCGTTCCCTCTTGTAGAGGGAATGTAAATGGATCATCTCGCTGAACACACTAAAGGGGGTTTTACACATAGCGATATCGCTAGCAATATCGCTATAACGTCACCGATTTTGTGACGTTATAGCGATATCGCTAACGATATCGCTATGTGTGATACTTACCTCCGACCGGCTCCCCCGCTGTCTATCGCTGATCGCGCGAGATCGCGCAGCTCCATTTCTCGTCGGGCGCTTCCTGCTGGGCTTCCTGTGGTGCCGATGAACGACGTGCGGAGGCGGGCGGGAGGACGTCTTCATCGCCGCGTCTGAAAGGTAAGTATCATCCGCTGTTTCGCTGCTGCATCGCTGTGAGATCTGCCTGTGTGGCAGCTCACTAGCGATCATTTAGCGATGCACCAGCGATCCTGACCGCGTCGTATCGTGGTCAGGATCACTGGTGCATCGCTAAATGTAAAAGGGCCTTAACGCCAGCGGGTTTAAATGAACAGATTAACTTTTCCCCATTTTTTATAAATATCTTTTGTATTATGTTTTATTGATGTTTTCTGTTTCTTCTTTTTCTTCTAGTATGTCTTATGTACGGAGTTATGATTTCCTCCCTATAAAGACCATCAGGCTGCTCCATGTGTGGGATGAAGATTTTATACATAAATTGCGTACATCATATCTATAGGACCATGATGTCTTCTCTACAATGACTATCATGTTGCTTTATTTGTGGGATGAAGATTCTATATGTTATCAAATCATCATAGGATATTGCATCGGGACTTCTATAGTCCACTTTTTTATATTCTATTTGTGTAGGAAGATATATTTCTCTTGCTGAGGCGTATTGTTCCAAACACTGTGGAATTGACACTTTTGGTATATGTAATTAGTGTTTATGCGGTGATATTCCATGATTTATTAGTTTTTTCTTGTTTTGTCACTTTTTGTCATATTTTTTTATTCTTTAATGGGTATCACATTTTTTATAACTTGGCCTTTTGGCCGGGTTAGGCCGGTTTCACATTAGCGCATTTTCAGCGCGCGCACGGCCGGGGGTAGCTCCGCCCCCGAGCCAGCTCTCTGCCCGGCGTGCCCGCCCCTTGCTTGTAGCGCCGCCTACTAGCGGACAGCGGCGCCTGCGATCGGCGCACCCTATCTTTAGCATAGGGTGCGCAGATCGTGCGCAGGCCGTGCGCTAGTTGCGCTTTGACCTGCGCTGCGCACTTTTGACGGTGCGCCGTGCGCGCCAAAATCAAACTTTTCGGATTTTGGCGCGCACGGCGCACCGTCAAAAGTGCGCAGCGCAGGTCAAAGCGCAACTAGCGCACGGCCTGCGCACGATCTGCGCACCCTATGCTAAAGATAGGGTGCGCCGATCGCAGGCGCCGCTACAAGCAAGGGGCGGGCACGCCGGGCAGAGAGCCGGCTCGGGGGCGGAGCTACCCCCGGCCGTGCGCGCGCTGAAAATGCGCTAATGTGAAACCGGCCTTACTTATATATCTATGTAATAGTATTATTATCACTTATATTTACAATTAGCACTTGTCACTTTATTTATATATTTTTTGCACTTTGGTAGATGAATTTTATTATTTATGATATTATTACAATATGCTTTGTGGAGAGGAGAATTGCAGATATATTATTCTTGATTTAATAATGTGAATGGAATAAGTGGATTGTGAGTGGAGTTATATCTCCTGCTTTAACGGCGGTATGATATGATCCTGTGGTGAGGTATGCGGCACTAAGCTAACCGCTTGTGCGCATGCTCCCGGATGTGACCGGGTTGTGAGTCCCGGTGGCGCACAATGATGTGCTGTGCGTGTCAATTACGTCAGCAGGATTCCCTGCGACGCGCTCAGTCATCGGCGCCGGCCGCGACGTCACATCTGGTTTTCTTCCCAGAAACATGCGCCGCAATTAGCGGTATATGGGACACATGGAGGGGAGGTATATAGAGTGGATAACGAGACAGTGAACATCGCAACGTCCCCCGGAAGAAGCCCTCGCGAAAAGCACGTCGGGGCACAGCGTGCAGAGTTTCCTGACAGCCATAGGTAAGAGACAGTGATTGGGGTTACAACCTACCGACAGATGGGGGAGGGATCACTAGGTTATGTGCACACCTCACTGAGTGTCTATCATACCTCCGCCTATTCCTGTTTTGTGGGGCCCTGTATTTATTTTAGCACTGGCAATATATATAATTAAATACCCTATTGTCCGGAATACTGCACTAGTGTTGCACCTTGGTCTCTCATATTTTTACTCTGCCATGACTTTGTACTACTTCTCTGTCTTAAATGTGTGATATTATCTATCCAATAAAATAGTGAGGTGATTTTATAATTTGGATATAGACTCCTTTCTTTCTATGTGTTTATATGGTTAATGGAGTTTTTCTGCTGCTAATGCTAGGTGGTGATGGTGGTTTTGTCCTGACTACTACCTTTATTATGATTTTTGCTATTGAGATTTTGTATTATTTTCTCTATTACACAGTAGATGTTACAAACTCTTTTTAAAGTCAGGTCCCTTACTGTATAACGCTAATAACAGTAGAATTTTTTTTTGTGGCCTATGGATCAGGCCTCTACAGCCTAATTTCAGCCCAACCAAATGACAAAGTGTGATACTGCGGCAGGGCCGGACTGGCCATCTGGCAATTCTGGGAAATGTCAGAAGGGCCTGTTTGGTCATGGACTGCCTTGTCTGCTATGTTGTTAACAGAATCGGTATTCTCAAGACTCCCATACTGTTACGAGATGTGACGAAGCATAAAGTCTCTGACTATCACTTACCCCAGCAGGTCATGGGCATCATTAGAAATATTGGTCTTGTAGTCAATCTTGCTTTCCTCCATCTATGGAAATATTAGTAATACATCCCATCTGGTGCTTTGGAACAGTGACAGCATGGTCCTGTGTGATTGCAAATGCCAGGGCTGAATTTCAGTTCCAGTCCGTACCTGTACTGCGGGTTGTCTAACCTTTTGCAACTGAACAATTATATATTTTTTTTAATGTGCCTTAGGTCTGCAGACAGGTTCACATCACCGCCACAAAATGACAGCATGGGATACCGCAGGCTGTTTCATATTTAGCAACATTTATCTGGCTTTGTCTGTGAACCTCATTAATGCCCCCCCAAAAAAAAAATTCTGGAAGGTAAATTTTACAGGCACACTGGACACTATCTAGCTACACTATCTGACTGACATACTGTACAACAGCCTAACTAACTAGCTAAAATCTTGCTGCTAACAGTGCCAGCATCAGGAGCAGCCTCTCTGTGCTGTTAGTGTCAAAATGATGCTAAAACCAGATGTTTGCTATTTATATGGAGAGGGACATGTGATTTCAGCAGACAGTGACACAAGCTGTAGAGTCAGGACATTGTGGGGGTTTCCTGTGCCCTGATTGGCTAGCCGCAATGTGTACACATAAAGTGATGAAAATATTTTTGTGGCAACACAAATATTTTCCCACACTTTTACCGAATGTTACAGATTTTTACCGATTTTATAATATTTTGCTCGGGTTTCCAATCACAAATCCGAATGTGCCACATTCATGCCAAATTTATGTTTGGCAATCGTTTTCCGAACAAATTCGCTCATCACTACTTTTGAACACCCAGCAGTCAAGATCCACATCATCACCAATGACAAAGTTAGTGTTAGGTGGAAGGTGTTTAAGAATTATTTCAGGGTGGCCATATGCTTAAGGCTGTGAGCTTGAAGTTAGTGTTCTCTGAAATACTGCCTGTACCATATGCCACACTAGAGAGGCAGCGGGAGATTGGGGAGGTGAATAGGTGGCTCAGGAATTGGTGCAGGAAAGAAGATTTGGGGTTTCTGGGCTGAATGTACTGTTAACTACAAGCTCTATGCTAAGGATTAGCTGTATCTCAATGTGAAGGATGCAGCTGTGCTGGGTGAAAAGATGGCTGGAAAGTTGGAGGAGTGTTTAAATTAGGGAAGGGGAGAAGGTGGTTACTATAAAGAAATTTAAACAGTCTAAGTAGTGACCTGGGCAAAAGTAATGAAAGGGGGTGGCATGAGGGGAGGAGTTAGGAAAGTCAATACACTAAGGAGGAATAGGACTACAGAGAAATACACTGCCACTGTCTCAATCCCCACCCTGAAAGAAAGCATCACCAGTGACCTCTGTTTCCCGGGCTGGGCTAGTACCAGTTCTACTGATCATGCGTTGATTGAAAATTTCAATGTATGCTCAGTTTGAGCTCCCTTCTTACTATGCAATATTCTTCTCAGTGCATACTGACAGTGCACACTTACACCAGCTTTAATTAGAAGTGAAAAGCCAGCAAAAGAGTGCACTGTCAGTGCAAATTGTAAGGAGAGATTATGGCAAGCAGAGCCCGCCTCAGAACAGATGTCACTTGTGAGGGTGGGGCTTGTTTCTGCTTGCAGTGTTATATACCCTCTCCTAGTGTATCCTCACCCATCCCCTGTAGACTGTGAGCCCTTGCAGGCAGGGACCTCTCTCCTTCTGTACTTATATGTGTCTTGTTTTACTCATGTTTATTGTACTTGTCTATATTTGCCCCTTTTCTCATGTAAAGCGCCTTGGAATAAATGGTGCTATAAAAATGTATATAATAATGGACAAAATTTCGGGTTTCCAGATATTTTTGACTAATTTATCAATTTCAACTTTTGAAAAAGTCGCATCATTTTTGCTCAAATGTACATCAGGGATTTTACATATGCATGAAGTTTTGATCCAATTTTGCAATAACTTAGAGGAACATGAGACAATTATTCTATCACTTTATTCAAAATACATGAACGCTCTGCACCATTTTGAAGAATTTAGAGCAAAAACCATCAACAATTACCATGAAACAAGAAAAGAAAATTGACTGAAAAAAAACTCAAATGAAGAATTGGGCCAATGGATCAGTTTTTCCTGCAGTGCTCCCCAATATTATTGTCATCCTGATTTACTAAAATTTGTACAACAGTATGGAATGGTATTAATGTGATGGATGGTAATTCTACTGTAATGTAATCATTATACTCCAATGCTATGCAATCATTTACCAAACCTACCTGCCACTGGAGATTATTGTTATTGCAGCATCTAAAATGTCCCTACCACATTTACTGTATTCCCGAAGACTGGGTTGGAAGGTGGAATACAGCATAAGGCAAATAAGTGCATTAACTATATTTGATGTGGTTATGGTGATGAATGGGAAGTCGATGAGTCAGCTTCCATATTTTTAGCTTCTTGTGATTTCTTTTCTACTTGAAATTAATATCTTACAGCATTATAAAGTACTTATTTTCTTGCTAACAATCGACGAGTAACACAGCCCCTGCACAACAGGCCTGGGAGTTCACGAGTATTAGGCCTGTACAGCCGACAATACTTCACAGTGCTAATTAGTTTAGAATGAATCACTCATGCAACTTAGGTCACAAATAAGTAAAATATAGGCTGTATTTTTAAATGTTGGATTATAAGTATGTTCTCTATATAGATGTAAAATTAGAGCAAATATGGCTTACTTGTATGGTAAATGCCGCTCATCAACCAAAGACTAAGAGAACTCAGGAGTGGTTGGGAGATGGTGGGACCCTTTAAATGATACATAGAATAAAGTCATCCTTATAGCACATTTAGACGTTTGTACAAATCTTTCCGTGTGATTACTAGGACAACAGACAGAAGCCCGGTCTGTGCTTTCTATACATAGGGCTTGTTTGGTGGTGTGTATACAATGTTCAGAAAGACAGAGATGGTAATAAACCTAATCTGCCTTCTCTATGGGGAGTCTGGCAGTTCACCAGCATTAATAAATTAATACTGAGCTCTGATTAAGTGCTACGGGCTACAGGTTGTTCATAAATTAGGTTCATTCTGTTTATTTTTAGAAATCAATGGAAACAGGAGCCATCCGTATAAGTATCCTGTTGTGCAGCATATCTTATTTGTTGTAAGCAAAGACAAATGTGTGCATAAACCTGTCACCTCGTTATCGCATATGGTGAGTCTTGTTCGACTTTCAAAAAAAAATTATAGAAGGAAGGGATGGTTACAAAATAATGAAAGAAGGTATACTCAACCACTCCAACCTCTGCAACTTCAGTGGTCTTCCGTTAGGCAGTAAGTGATGATGCCCAGTTCTTCAGAAAATGGACCGCAGAGACCTATGAGTGGTGACTGGAATGGAACATCATCAATGGCACTTTCAGGAGATGTCAATTTAAAGTGGGTGCTTCACCTCCAAAATTCATTTTAAATTGACTATACAGTGCTGTACGGGATTATTACAAACCATAATAGCAGTGTACCTACTGGTACAGAGCCTTGTGAAGTAACTGTTAATTCATCTGCAAATGAAGAGGCTTTGGTGCACCTTTGGTACAAGATTTTGGTACACTATTACACCTCCTCATTTGCATTTTGGTGCCGTTTCTCCAGTTCTGATTGACAGTGCTTGCTTCCTAGAGCGAGCACTGTCTGAATGCTTCTGGCGTGTGTGTAGCTTCACAAGGACGCAGTGACCACTGATATTCTCTTTTGCCTCCTTTCTTCTGACACCTCTCACTGCACTTCCAAATGTATTAGTGTAGACATTGGCGTCAAAACAAAGGAGACAGGAAGGAGGCGGCCTCACACACAGGGACAGCGCTAAAACAGTGCTCACTGTCAATCAGAAGCGGAGAAAGGGCAGCAGTATGCAAATGAGTGCGTACAAATTCTTGGCCATGCCAAAGTTGCACAGAAGCCTCCTCATTCGCATGTGAATTAAAAGTTATTTTCTTAGGCACTGTACCAGCAACAAGTACAGTGCTAGAAAGGTTGTTAGGTCGGGGTCACACTTGCTGGCACTTGGGAACAGAGTGTGCAGCTGCATGTATTTCTATGCAGCTGAACGCTCTGGTCCGAGTGCCGGGTATTGATGCGCGAGTTTCTCACATCACACTCGCAAGTGTGACCCCGGCCTTAAACGGGTTAATCCCCTACAACACTCTATAGCCCATGTAGAATACATTTGGGGGTGATGGACTCCCTTTAAGAGGATATGATGATGGAGGAAAGTTGACAAGTAGGAATGACTGCATCCGTTGATGTCCGGGTTCATCGGATTTAACCAAACTTTAGTCCAAAGTTCGGTTTGGGTACTAGAACTGTAAACAAACTTGAACCTGAACCGCATAGAAATCAATGGGGACCTATCTCTCTCTCTCATCTCTCGCTTTATCATCATCTTGGTTCCCAATTTAAATGACCTATCAGTATGTCTTTTGATTGTGGGAGGAAGCCTACACAAACACGAGAACATGCAAACTCCTTGCAGATGTTGTCCTTCGGGTCACATGAACCCACGACCCCAGCACTGCAAAGCAACGGTGCTAACTATTGAGCCACAGTGCCACCCCTATGATATGGCATTTCCTACCAAAATACACAATATAGCAGTAATGCCTTTCGAGTGTGGGGAAAAAAAACAGATAACCCAGAAGAAACACACAGAAACACAGGGAGAACATACAAACTCCTTGCAGATGTTGTCCTTGGGGTCACATGAACCCACGACCCCAGCACTGCAAAGCAACGGTGCTAACAATTGAGCCACAGTGCCACCCCTATGATATGGCATTTCCTACCAAAATACACAATATAGCAGTAATGCCTTTCGAGTGTGGGGGAAAAAAACAGATAACCCAGAAGATACACACAGAAACACGGGGAGAACATACAAACTCCTGGCAGATGTTGTTCTTGGTGGGATATGAACCTAGGACTATAGTGCTAACAAATGAGCCAATGTACCATCTTATGATACGGCGTTTCCTACCAAAATATACAATATCGCAGTAAAAATGGATTTTATGCCTTTCTTGTAAGAAATGTGTTCATCAGCTGTAACATCAGCAGAAAGTAACAGTATAAACTTGGATTTAAAAGGATTGCAAAATTCTCAGCCATAGGAGAAGCATTATGGGATGACATGGACTGCAGACTCGGATTTGATGACTGACTGCTGCCTTTCATAGAGTGGTGAATGGTGTACCACCATGTTTTGATGGAATTTCCAACAGAGTCAAGTTACATGGAGATGACAAGAATATTTTTCTCACAGGCAACAGCAGGGGACAATCTCATTAGTATTGTTGCATTTTCAGGCTCAGCAGGACATTGGCCGCCAGTGTTAGAATGATAGATGGACACATACCGCGAGTATGCACGAGACAGCTTTTGCCCAAACTAAAAAAAAATAAGGTCACAGTTAAAGAACATCCACAAAAGTAATATAAATGTCGGAAGGTGCGAAGCAATAGAGACAATCACAAATTAATGTTTTGTCCGACGCATTAAAGATAAAAAGTGGATGTAGTGATTCAATAAACTCAATGAATGTTCCCCATTCCAAAGCATTAAATGCAGAAGGCTTTAACAAATAAAGTCTTTTTGTCATTTTCTCTTAGGAACAATAAAAAACACAAGATGGAATGCACATGTCTAATTAATAATTAATTAGCTCGACAACTTCTCGCTTTCATAAAACCCATCAGTAAATAATGCTTTTGCGCTGACCTCCTTATTCACTACACTGGGTTATTATGACTTGCCGAAGATCTCTGTAAAGAGCTCAGGCAATAACTACATGTACTCCAGAAACAAAAAAGACAATAAATCTTCATAATAACGCCAGAATAACACATGCATCAGGGACTCCTTTTATCTAATGAGATTATTGAGAACACATATAGAAGAGCCTGTTCTTTGGTTTCAATATTTAATCCGGCGACCCAAAGTAGCTGCACAAATGTATAATCAAGTGTAGGAGGAGAAATTGATTGGGTTTTTAAGACCTTTCACTTAGTTATTATTTTTTAAAGTTTATTTCACATCAACTCTCCACAGGACACATGGTACCTGTGTAATTACTGGGGTCCGACCATTGGAATCCCCAGGGATCACAACAACAGGCTCTCAAATTCCACTGTGTGAAAGAAAAAGTGGTGCACATACATGACCACCAGTCCAACGGTTGTGACACAGCATCTAGATCATTGTACAGCCATTACTACTTTTTGATACTTTTTTTTTACTTAAATGCATATAACTTGGGAAAATAAATATTTTTTCAATTGGGTTTTAATTAAAAGGAACCTGCTAGTAGGATAAAACTTCCTAAATCGGTTTTGTCACATGGGCATGTAGATCAAAGGAAGCTGGATAAAATGATACCTTGATATCTGTGATCCGATGTCTTTTGCCAGAGTAATTCACATTTTTCTTAATATGTAAATGAGCTGTTAAGATCTATGGGCCAGACATAGCTCTCCCTGAGAATCTGCCTCCGGAACTTATTGTAAATGAAAGGAGGCGTTATCAGTGTGAGACATGTAATAACTGACAGTCTGCTCTCCCGATCTATATGTATTATACCGATAACTCTACTTTTCATTTACAATAAGCTCTGGAGGCAGATTCTGAAAGAGATCAATGTCCGGCCCATAGTCCTGAACAGCTCACTTACATATGAAGAAAAATGTGGATTTCTCTGGAATAAAACATCTGACCACATTTATCAAGATATAATTTTATTCAGCTTCCTATGACCTACAGTCATGGCCAAAAGTATTGACACCCCTGCAATTCTGTCAGATAATACTTAGTTTCTTCCTGAAAATGATTGCAAACACAAATTCTTTGGTATTATTATCTTCATTTAATTTGTCTTAAATGAAAAAACACAAAAAGAATTGTCCTAAAGCCAAATTGGATATAATTCCACACCAAACATAAAAAAGAGGGTGGACAAAAGTATTGGCATTGTTCGAAAAATCATGTGATGCTTCTCTAATTTGTGTAATTAACAGCACCTATAACTTACCTGTGGCACCTAACAGGTGTTGGCAATAACTAAATCACACTTGCAGCCAGTTGACATGGATTAAAGTTGACTCAACCTCTGTCCTGTGTCCTTGTGTGTACCACATTGAGCATGGAGAAAAGAAAGAAGACCAAAGAACTGTCTGAGGACTTGAGAAACCAAATTGTGAGGAAGCATGAGCAATCTCAAGGCTACAAGACCATCTCCAAAGACCTGAATGTTCCTGTGTCTACCGTGCACAGTGTTATCAAGAAGTTTAAAGCCCATGGCACTGTGGCTAACCTCCCTAGATGTGGCCGGAAAAGAAAAATTGACAAGAGATTTCAATGCAAGATTGTGCGGATGTTGGATAAAGAACCTCCACTAACATCCAAACAAGTTCAAGCTGCCCTGCAGTCCAAAGGTACAACGGTGTCAACCCGTACTATCCGTCGGCATCTGAATGAAAAGGGACTGTATGGTAGGAGACCCAGGAAGACTCCACTTCTTACCCCGAGACATAAAAAAGCCAGGCTGGAGTTTGCCAAAACTTACCTGAAAATGCCTAAAACATTTTGGAAGAATGTTCTCTGGTCAGATGAGACAAAAGTAGAGCTTTTAGGGCAAAAGCATCAACATAGAGTTTACAGGAGAAAAAAGAGGCATTCAAAGAAAAGTACACGGTCCCTACAGTCAAACATGGCGGAGGTTCCCTGATGTTTTGGGGTTGCTTTGCTGCCTCTGGCACTAGACTGCTTGACCGTGTCCTTGGCATTATGAAGTCAGAAGACTACCAACAAATTTTGCAGCATAATATAGGGCCCAGTGTGAGAAAGCTGGGTCTACCTCAGAGGTCATGGGTCTTCCAGCAGGACAATAACCCAAAACACACTTCAAAAAGCACTAGAAAATGGTTTGAGAGAAAGCACTGGAGACTTCTAAGGTTGCCAGCAATGAGTCCAGACCTGAATCCCAGAGAACACCTGTGGAGAGATCTAAAAATGGCAGTTTGGAGAAGGCACCCTTCAAATATCAGGGACCTGGAGTAGTTTGCCAAAGAAGAATGGTCTAAAATTCCAGCAGAGCATTGTAAGAAACTCATTGATGGTTACCGGAAGCAGTTGGTCGCAGTTATTTTGGCTAAAGGTTGTGCAACCAAGTATTAGGCTGAGGGTGCCAATACTTTTGTCCGGCCCATTTTTGGAGTTTTGTGTGAAATGATCAATGTTTTGCTTTTTGCTTCATTCTCTTTTGTGTTTTTTCATTTAAGACAAATTAAATGAAGATAATAATACCAATGAATTTGTGTTTGCAATCATTTTCAGGAAGAAACTGAATATTATCTGACAGAATTGCAGGGGTGTCAATACTTTTGGCCATGACTGTACATGTCCATATAGACAGCTTAGGAGGGTTGATCATACTGGCAGACGCCCTTTAAAAATTGTGTACCGTTTGCCTTCTATAGCATCTTTGATTCACGATCTATTGCTGGCAACAAAATTAGTTAACTGAGAATCAGTCAGTCAACCTGGTACAACGTTCTGATAGGGAGGTTGTCTGACTTTTTCTGAGCTTCTTTCAACTGATTTAGGTCCACGGACCATTTAAAAATTGAAAGTGACGGGAAGCAAATACCCTGTAAATGGGCACAATTTTGCAAAAATTATTTATAAATACATGCATTTAAATAAAATTGTCCCTAGAGTTGAACAATACCTTCAAGCTTTGCAGCAGTGATGTAAGTAAGGTTATTTTTTTACTCTACAGACTAAGCTTTTCTACGGAGAGGCATAAATTATAAATGTATTTTGCAGATCATGACTAAGGGTGCAATGCAGCGGAAGTGCGTAGATGGGAGGATGTTCTCTATCTTACCTTTGCTTTCTACGGACATACTAATGCCAAGAAAATTACAAATTTTATCTTTTCATTAGAGTTGAGTGAAACGGGTCGAAAAATTTCAAAAGTCGCCGACTTTTGGCAAAGTCGGGTTTCATGAAACGAAACCCGACCCTAGGATGAGGTCGGCCACGAGGTCGGCGACTTACGCGCCAAAGTCGCGTTTCAAAAGTTTGTTTTGCGCTCTTTTTCAGCCAATCAGGATCCACGGACACTGTGGGCAACGTGATGACATAGGCAGGGGTCACCACCATCTTTCAGAAGGGCATGCAAGTGATTGGCTTGCTTTGGTGGGCGTCACAGGGGGTATAAAAGGGCGTGCACGCCGACCGCCATCTTACTTCTGCCGATCTCAGTATAGGGAGAGGTTGCTGCTGATTCTGTAGGGAGAGCGTTAGGCAGGGAAGAAGACAAAAAAAACTGCTTCTGCTGCTAGCGATTTGGCCTGCACAACACACCAGTCACTGTGTGTGCAGTGCAAGGGGAGGCTATATAGTGGTGTATCAGTGGTGTTGGTTGTTGGGCTGCCTTCTAAGGCTTCCTGACATTCCTGCATTGCTGTTTACCCACTGCTCCGCAAACTGCTTTTTTAAAAGCAATCCCAATTTTTTTTTTTTGTCCTGAGAAGAAAAAAAAACTGCTTCTGCTGCTAGCAATTTGGCCTGCACAACACACCAGTCACTGTGTATGCAGTGCAAGGGGAGGCTATATTGTGGTGTATCAGTGGTGTTGGTTGTTGGGCTGCCTTTTAAGGCTTCCTGACAGGCTGGCATTGCTGTTTACCCACTGCTCCGCAAACTGCTTTTTTAAAAGCAATCCAATCTCCCTTATCCTCTAGTCCCTTTTGTCACAGCTGTGCCATCGAGCCTGTGACATAGCGCTCAGATATCAGTGGGCCTCACAAAATCCAAAAATGTCCACAAGTGTCTGCAGAAATTCAAAATCTCCCTTATCCTCTCGTCACTTTTGTCACAGCAGTGCCATTGAGCCTGTGACATAGCGCTCAGATATCAGTGGGCCTCACACAATCCAAAACTGTCCACAAGTGTCTGCAGAAATTCAAAATCTCCCTTATCCTCTCGTCACTTTTGTCACAGCTGTGCCATCGAGCCTGTCACATAGCGCTCAGATATCAGTGGGCCTCACACAATCCAAAACTGTCCACAAGTGTCTGCAGAAATTCAAAATCTCCCTTATCCTCTCGTCACTTTTGTCACAGCTGTGTCATCGAGCCTGTGACATAGCGCTCAGATATCAGTGGGCCTCACACAATACAAAACTGTCCACAAGTGTCTGCAGAAATTCAAAATCTCCCTTATCCTCTCGTCACTTTTGTCACAGCTGTGCCATCGAGCCTGTCACATAGCGCTCAGATATCAGTGGGCCTCACACAATCCAAAACTGTCCACAAGTGTCTGCAGAAATTCAAAATCTCCCTTATCCTCTCGTCACTTTTGTCACAGCTGTGCCATCGAGTCTGTGACATAGCGCTCAGATATCAGTGGGCCTCACACAATACAAAACTGTCCACAAGTGTCTGCAGAAATTCAAAATCTCCCTTATCCTCTCGTCACTTTTGTCACAGCTGTGCCATCGAGCCTGTGACATAGCGCTCAGATATCAGTGGGCCTCACACAATCCAAAACTGTCCACAAGTGTCTGCAGAAATTCAAAATCTCCCTTATCCTCTCGTCACTTTTGTCACAGCTGTGCCATTGAGCCTGTGACATAGCGCTCAGATATCAGTGGGCCTCACACAATCCAAAACTGTCCACAAGTGTCTGCAGAAATTCAAAATCTCCCTTATCCTCTCGTCACTTTTGTCACAGCTGTGCCATCGAGCCTGTCACATAGCGCTCAGATATCAGTGGGCCTCACACAATCCAAAACTGTCCACAAGTGTCTGCAGAAATTCAAAATCTCCCTTATCCTCTCGTCACTTTTGTCACAGCTGTGTCATCGAGCCTGTGACATAGCGCTCAGATATCAGTGGGCCTCACACAATACAAAACTGTCCACAAGTGTCTGCAGAAATTCAAAATCTCCCTTATCCTCTCGTCACTTTTGTCACAGCTGTGCCATCGAGCCTGTCACATAGCGCTCAGATATCAGTGGGCCTCACACAATCCAAAACTGTCCACAAGTGTCTGCAGAAATTCAAAATCTCCCTTATCCTCTCGTCACTTTTGTCACAGCTGTGCCATCGAGCCTGTGACATAGCGCTCAGATATCAGTGGGCCTCACACAATCCAAAACTGTCCACAAGTGTCTGCAGAAATTCAAAATCTCCCTTATCCTCTCGTCACTTTTGTCACAGCTGTGCCATCGAGCCTGTGACATAGCGCTCAGATATCAGTGGGCCTCACACAATCCAAAACTGTCCACAAGTGTCTGCAGAAATTCAAAATCTCCCTTATCCTCTCGTCACTTTTGTCACAGCTGTGCCATCGAGCCTGTGACATAGCGCTCAGATATCAGTGGGCCTCACACAATCCAAAACTGTCCACAAGTGTCTGCAGAAATTCAAAATCTCCCTTATCCTCTCGTCACTTTTGTCACAGCTGTGCCATCGAGCCTGTGATATAGCGCTCAGATATCAGTGGGCCTCACACAATCCAAAACTGTCCACAAGTGTCTGCAGAAATTCAAAATCTCCCTTATCCTCTCGTCCCTTTTGTCACAGCTGTGCCATCGAGCCTGTGACATAGCGCTCAGATATCAGTGGGCCTCACACAATCCAAAACTGTCCACAAGTGACTGCAGAAATTCAAAATCTCCCTTATCCTCTCGTCACTTTTGTCACAGCTGTGCCATCGAGCCTGTGACATAGCGCTCAGATATCAGTGGGCCTCACACAATACAAAACTGTCCACAAGTGTCTGCAGAAATTCAAAATCTCCCTTATCCTCTCGTCACTTTTGTCACAGCTGTGCCATCAAGCCTGTCACATAGCGCTCAGATATCAGTGGGCCTCACACAATCCAAAACTGTCCACAAGTGTCTGCAGAAATTCAAAATCTCCCCTGTCCTATAGACACCTTGTACCTTGTTTTACATTACTATATAGTTTGTTGGATTTTGTCTACATTTCTACCAAAAATGAGGAAGGCTGGTGGAAGAGGCCGTGGAATTGGGTGGGGGTTGGCAGCTGTTAATGATGGTGTTGGTGGTGGATCTGATGGTAGTGGCAAGAGCAAAATAGGACCGAATGCAGGAGGTGTTGAGCCTGCGTCATCGTCTGGCTACATAAGGCCTCGAACGCTTAGTTTTCTAGGAGTTGGCAAACCGCTTTTAAAGCCAGAGCATCAGGAAAAAGTTTTGTCTTACATTGCTGACTCAGCCTCCAGCTCTATCGCCTCCTCTTCTTCAGTTGTAAAACGTAAAAGCACTGAGTCGTCATTGGAGGCTCATGTTCATGAACCACACCTTTCCTTGTGTCCTTCACCCCAACCAAGATTGAAGGATGACGCAGGCCATACTACTGATTACTCCATGGAGCTGTTTTCACATACCATGCCTGGATTATCAAGTGAAATGGTGAATTACCCAGGCCAAGATGAATCTGACATGGAGGGCACTGATGCACAGCCGCTGATGGATGATTCTGCTGGTACATTCACTCAGAGCACTACATTGTCCTCACAGTGTACAGAGCCAGATTCTGACCCTGATGAGACTCAGGTGCCCCTTCCCGCACACTATACCACCATACACGGTGACACAGAGGAAGGTGCACATGACATAGAAGAGGAGGTGATGGATGACCCAGTTGTTGACCCAGATTGGCATCCATTGGGGGAAGAGGGTGCTGCTTCCAATAGCTCAGATGAGGAGCATCCACAGCAGACATCGACATCGCAACAGCTGTTATCTGTCAGGCCCGGAGCACTCCAAAGACAGGTTCCAAACATCAAAAGAGTTGCTGGACAGCTTGTCCAGAGGGTCAAAAGATCACAGCGTGCTAGGCCGCAAAATGTCTGCCAAAGTAGGAAGAGTGCAGTGTGGCACTTTTTTGAACAAAATCCTCATGATCAGGCCAAGGTTATCTGTAAGAAGTGCCCAAAGACCTTTAGCCGAGGGAAAAATCTGAAAAATTTGAATACCAGTTGCATGCTTAGACATTTAACCAGCATGCACTTGCAAGCGTGGACACAACACCAAACCTCAAGTGCCACATGTGCAACTGATCACAACGAAGGTAGTCAGCAACGCTACATTGTTTCCCCCACTGTAAGCCCACCGGTTAGCACAGCAGCAAATGTTGAGGTGTCGTTGCAAGGCCACAGCAGTCAGGGAATCCCACTGTTATATCAACGAAAGACTGATTCTAGGCCATCAGAAAGAACACCAACTCCATCACCATCATCAACCCTCTCTCAGTCCGCCCTGTCCACCGCTACTTCCACCATATGCAGCTCTCAAGTCCAGCTCACCCTCCCAGACACTATGAGTAGGTCAAGAAAGTACTCAGTCTCTCATCCGCGTACACTGGGTTTGAACGCCCACATTGCCAAACTAATCTCGTTTGAGATGATGCCCTTTCGGTTGGTGGAAAGCACAGCTTTCCGCGAACTCATGGCCTATGCAGTACCACGCTATGACCTACCCAGTCGCCACTTCTTCTCTCACAAAGCCATCCCAGCCCTCCACCATCATGTGAAAGACCGCATTGTCCATGCACTCAAGCAGTCAGTGAGCGGAAAGGTGCACCTCACAACTGATGCATGGTCCAGTCGGCATGGCCAGGGCCGTTACGTGTCCATCACTGCGCACTGGGTTAATGTGGTGGATGCAGGGTCCACAGGGGACAGCGGTGGTGGGACAGTGCTGCCTAGCCCACGGTATAGGAAACAGTTGGCTGTAGGCGTTCGACCCTCCTCCTCCTCCTCATCCAGAAGCGAAAGCTCGTCCACAGAGCGCAGTCGTACGAGCACTCCATCTGCAGCTGCCACTGTTGCACACAATGTGTCCCCCTATCGAGCAGCTAGTGGAAAGCGTCAGCAGGCTGTGTTGCAGATGATGTGTTTGGGCGACAGACACACCGCCGAGGTGCTGGCCGAGTACTTGAAGCGACAAACTGAGTCATGGCTGGGCAGTGTACATCTTGAGGCAGGCAAGGTAGTTAGTGATAACGGCCGTAATTTTGTGGCAGCCATAGCCCTTTCAAAACTCAGCCACATACCTTGCTTGGCTCACACCTTGAACCTGGTGGTGCAGTGCTTCCTCAAAAATTATCCGGAGTTAACAGCCCTGCTCCAGAAGGTGCGAAGACTGTGCGCGCACATCCGCCGGTCGCCTGTACACTTCGTTCGTATGCAGAAGCTGCAGCGATTGCTCCACCTTCCCAACCACCGCCTCATTATCGACATTGCAACAAGGTGGAACTCCACCCTGCACATGGTGGAGCGGCTGTGCGAGCAGAGGCAGGCCATAATGCATTTGTGGGAGGATACACGGCCAGGCACTTTGAGAGCAGACATGGAGTTGACAGGTGTGCAGTGGTCGAAGCTGAAAGACCTCTGTAAAGTCCTTCAGTGTTTTGAGGAATGCACACGGCTGGTAAGCGCAGACGACGCCATCCTAAGCATGAGCATCCCACTTATGCGTCTGCTCATGCAAACTTTGACGCACCTTAAGGAGCAGGCGTCTGCAGCCAATGTTGATGAGGAGGAAGAGGAGGAGGGAATCCTTGATGACATTCAGCCATTGTCTGCTCAGGGACCTCTCCTGGACGAGGTGGAGGAAGAAGAGGAGGAGGAGGATGATGATGGGGATGATTACTTAGGGGAGGAGGATGCATCTCGTGGGGCAAGTGAAAATGTTGGCGTGGCAAGGTCTGGTACAGGGTTTGTGCGTGACTGGAGGGATGTGGATTTGCCAGAAAGTGCTCCTCCACCCAGCACTCGCAGTGCATCATTGACAACGGGAACATTGGCCCACATGTCAGATTATGCCTTGCGGATCCTAAAAAGGGACCCCCGCATTGCCAAAATGATGAACGATGACGACTACTGGTTGGCCAGCATCCTGGATCCACGCTATAAAGGCAAATTACAAAACATCATGCCACAGGAGAACCTTGACCTAATATTGGCTAATAAACAAGCAACTCTGGTAAATCGGTTGCTTGAGGCATTCCCAGCACACAGCAGCGGTGATGGTTCTCACACGAGCCGTACGGGCCGGGGGCAGCTTGGCAGAGGTGTTCGTGGTGCACACAGCAGAAGTGGCGTTGGAGACAGGGGTTTCATGACAATGTTGTGGACTGATTTTTCAAATACCGCTCACACAACTGGTAATACTGCATCGATGGAAAGTGACAGGAGACAGCAGTTGTCAACTATGGTTACAAACTACTTTTCCTCCCATATCGATGTTCTCCCACACAGGTCATTCCCCTTTGACTATTGGGCCGCTAAACTGGACACCTGGCCTGAATTGGCCCAATATGCCTTACAGGAGCTCGCTTGCCCAGCTGCAAGTGTGCTATCGGAAAGAGTCTTCAGTGCAGCTGGATCAATCCTGACAGAAAAAAGGACCCGTCTGTCAACCCAAAATGTGGATGATCTAACCTTCATTAAAATGAACCACGCATGGGTTTCCAAGGATTTTGTCCCACCTTCCCCTGATGACACATAGGGTGACAGAAAAATGGCTTGCTTTGGTCCACCTCTTCCTGGGACTTCACCTATTTCGCCTTTTGCATCAGCTGAATGTCCAACATCAACATATGCCACTTTCTAAAACTCCCTAACTGTGCTGCCTCCCCCCCCATGGCCGGGGTCACCACCTAGCGCACGACATCGTGCGAGTGCCGTTGCCCTGGACAGGTGGGTAGGCCGACTCTTGGACGCGGGCACTGGCACAGGGTCCCTCATAGTGCAATCAAGTGTCTCTGACGGTGGTGGTGCACACCCGCCGTCAGACACACCGCTGTACTATGAGGGGCCCAGTGCCAGTACCGACGCCCACGAGTGGGCCCCCCTTGCTTGGGCAGGGCACCAGCATTTGCAATCTTTACCTCTCCCTGCTCCTCCGCTGTGTAATCTGGGCCGTCAAATCCATACTGTGCCTGACACCGTCTGAGCCTGCCTCCTGAGACATATATTTTGAATGTGTACGCTATCCATACATGTTATCTGGGGAAACGGTACCCTTTCTAACCTTTGTGCAATCACGTGCAATCCATACTGGGCCTAACACTGTCTGAGCCTGCCTCCTGAGACATATATTTTGAATGTGTACGCTATCCATACATGTTATCTGGGGATTCCATACCCTTTCTAACCTTTGTGCAATCACGTGCAATCCATACTGGGCCTAACACCGTCTGAGCCTGCCTCCTGAGACATATATTTTGAATGTGTACGCTATCCATACATGTTATCTGGGGAAACGTACCCTTTCTAACCTTTGTGCAATCACGTGCAATCCATACTGGGCCTAACACCGTCTGAGCCTGCCTCCTGAGACATATATTTTGAATGTGTACGCTATCCATACATGTTATCTGGGGAAACGGTACCCTTTCTAACCTTTGTGCAATCACGTGCAATCCATACTGGGCCTAACACCGTCTGAGCCTGCCTCCTGAGACATATATTTTGAATGTGTACGCTATCCATACATGTTATCTGGGGAAACGGTACCCTTTCTAACCTTTGTGCAATCACGTGCAATCCATACTGGGCCTAACACCGTCTGAGCCTGCCTCCTGAGACATATATTTTGAATGTGTACGCTATCCATACATGTTATCTGGGGAAACGGTACCCTTTCTAACCTTTGTGCAATCACGTGCAATCCATACTGGGCCTAACACCGTCTGAGCCTGCCTCCTGAGACATATATTTTGAATGTGTACACTATCCATACATGTTATCTGGGGAAACGGTACCCTTTCTAACCTTTGTGCAATCACGTGCAATCCATACTGGGCCTAACACCGTCTGAGCCTGCCTCCTGAGACATATATTTTGAATGTGTACGCTATCCATACATGTTATCTGGGGAAACGGTACCCTTTCTAACCTTTGTGCAATCACGTGCAATCCATACTGGGCCTAACACCGTCTGAGCCTGCCTCCTGAGACATATATTTTGAATGTGTACGCTATCCATACATGTTATCTGGGGAAACGGTACCCTTTCTAACCTTTGTGCAATCACGTGCAATCCATACTGGGCCTAACACCGTCTGAGCCTGCCTCCTGAGACATATATTTTGAATGTGTACGCTATCCATACATGTTATCTGGGGATACGGTACCCTTTCTAACCTTTGTGCAATCACGTGCAATCCATACTGGGCCTAACACCGTCTGAGCCTGCCTCCTGAGACATATGTTTTGAATGTGTATGCTATCCATACATGTTATCTGGGGAAACGGTACCCTTTCTAACCTTTGTGCAATCACGTGCAATCCATACTGGGCCTAACACCGTCTGAGCCTGCCTCCTGAGACATATATTTTGAATGTGTACGCTATCCATACATGTTATCTGGGGAAACGGTACCCTTTCTAACCTTTGTGCAATCACGTGCAATCCATACTGGGCCTGACACCGTCTGAGCCTGCCTCCTGAGACATATATTTTGAATGTGTACGCTATCCATACATGTTATCTGGGGAAACGGTACCCTTTCTAACCTTTGTGCAATCACGTGCAATCCATACTGGGCCTGACACCGTCTGAGCCTGCCTCCTGAGACATATATTTTGAATGTGTACGCTATCCATACATGTTATCCGGGGATACGGTACCCTTTCTAACCTTTGTGCAATCACGTGCAATCCATACTGGGCCTAACACCATCTGAGCCTGCCTCCTGAGACATATATTTTGAATGTGTACGCTATCCATACATGTTATCTGGGGATACGGTACCCTTTCTAACCTTTGTGCAATCACGTGCAATCCATACTGGGCCTAACACCGTCTGAGAATGATAGATGGGGCCCACCATACACTGGAACATTCCAAAGGTGGACATCAGACACTGGAGCAGCATTTACAGGGCCCATTATACACTAGAGCAGTAGAAATGGGGCCCATTATGTTTGGAGCATTATTTGGGCCCATAAGACAGTAGAGCTTCATCCATGGGGACCAACATATACTGTAGCATTATGTGGAGCTCATCATATACTGTTTCAAACATTATATGGGACCAATGATTCTGTATGGAGAAATAGATGGGCCTCATCATGAGATGTAAAAAGTGAGGTATTTTTCATTGTACTATACCGCTATTTCTCTGCCGTATCGGAGCATGATGAGTTGTGGTATGTGTTAAAGGGGCGCTCTTTCGCCCAGGGCACATGAAAACCTGGAGCCAGCCCTCCCCCCCCACAGTCTGTAGCCAAATAACCCCCATTTTTCAGTGCGTAACTTGTATTATGAAGTTAATTAAGGTTGACAAGCTTAAGTAAGAAGAATTGATGCTTTTGGCATTCAAATGGGCACTGTTGGTGTGTTTCCTGTCCTCCTCTCACTGCCGACTTTTATTACCCATTGACTTACATTGGGTTTCGTGTTTCGGGACGACCCCGACTTTTCCCTATAATCGGACGATCTTGCTCGACCCGACTTTTGGAAAAGTCGGGTTTCACGAAACGAAACGCGACCCTAAAAAACCAAAAGTCGCTCAACTCTACTTTTCATTTAATTGTTATTTTCACCATTAAAGAAAACCTTTAATGAGTTTTTTAAGATGGATTTCCTGCACTTCCATTGATATCCACCGCGTCCTGGCAGACATGTACTCCCTGCTCCGAACCATAGTTAACCAAAGTTACTGCCTGTGAGCTGGATTTTTCTATAATGTGATCTTGCCGATACACATTTTTGGTACAGTAGGGCCCTATGGGCAACATATGGGCAAATACTCAAGAATGAATGAATTATGCCTTAATTGACTTATTTTTTACAAAGTCTTGTTCACATACTATAGCCGTGTGATGTCACAAAGTGCCAAATAAAAGAAAGAAAACTAATACTTGCCTTTTGGACCAGTGGTGTTCTGATGAAATTGTGAAGGCTGCAGTGAAACAGTGTCTGCTGATTGGCTGCAGTGGTCACAAGGAAAAGTTTATGCACAAGAGCTGTGTTGACATAGGAAGAGAGTGAAGAAGTGGAGTGCATAAAGTGGAGGTAATGACAGATCGCAAGTCTCCATCTCAGCGGCCACGGAGTTCTGACCTGGCCGCTGCACCAGAGTCTTGTGAATCGACACGCTCACCTCTAATACAAATGAAACGACAGGACGTGATCAGTCTATTAGTAAGAAGGAAGCTGGCCAATATCAGATGAACACATTCCGCATCATCCTGAAAAAACAAAGTTCATTGATCTAATAATCTCTCTTGCAAAACACGTTTCTTAACCATGCCAGAGAATAACATATCTCTAGGAATACAGGGGGTCATTTATCCCCGGCCTGTTTTTTCCTCTCGTCTATTATTTCTATTGTGATAGAAATAATAGACGAGAAAAAATTTTAAAAGGGCCTGGATGCCTTTCTTGAAAAGCATAATGTTACAGGTTATATACACTAGTCTCCTTAATATTGCGTTGATCCAGGGAGCTAGTCTCATTGCCGTATGTGGAGTCGGGAAGGAATTTTTTTCCCCAATGTGACACTGTTTGCCACATGGGTTTTTTTTGCCTTCCTCTGGATCAATATGTTAGGGCAAGTTAGGATAGGATATGGGTTGAACTAGATGGACTTAAAGTCTCCCTTCAACCTTAATAACTATGCTACTATGTTACTATGATATGCCGATCCATAATGGTAATTTAATTACAAGTATAAGGCTTTGCTCACAATTATATGGGGGGGACTCATTTAAATTGCCAAACCCTTTTTCAAATAGATGCCTTATTTTCATGTGAAGGATGGCTTTGTCCCAAACAAAACATGTTAAGATCATCCCTATTTCTGAAGACCGAAGCACGAAAATCATCGCAGAAGATTTCATCCCAAGCCAACCAGCGATGGCAGTAACTAATCTTCCTGCCGTCACTAAACAGTACCTAATACGGAAAATGGGTGTTTATTTAAACTTACTGTGTCACTAATTTGGCAAATTCTATCCAAATTTTTGGATGGTCTTCGGCCAGGTGTGTTACAGCATCTATATGGGTGGACAAAAATCACTGAATTGAGGCTCGGAAGACCAGAGATAGACGATGAAGGCTACATTGTGGACTCTTGCTAAATGATGCCAGGAAAATAACTTCTGTTGATACATCCGTAGTGGTTTTAGTAATCCAGTTTTTAATTCCTTCACAACATAAAGTGATTTTAAAAATTTGGCAAGAAGTTTGGATGATAAATAGGCATGTTTTGGTGATGATGGTTCACAACAAAAGCACACATTCTGCTTGGGAAAACGACATCCATCACATCGCCTGTAAGGAAGAAAAATCAATGTTTTAACATGAAAACTCATGCCATACAGGTCCTTCCTAGTGAAAAACTGAAGTTGAATTCAATGTGAGAATTTTAAGATGGCTGCAATGGTGGACGCCTGGCCTTAAAAATTTCACCCTTTCCCCACAGCTGAAATCTATAATTCATTTTCTAACTTCCAAACCATTTCAATTTTATATATGTGTCTGTTTTTGTTTTCTATTTCTTTTTGCATCTGTTTCGAAGACAATAAGTTCTAAAATCTGAATATATGAACGCTAGTACCATTTATCATTTTGCCTTGTTTTGTTGCCAGCATTGTAACTACAGTAAAGAGAGGACATAGTTTTATTTCAATTGTGAGCAAATATATTTTCCCTAAAGGAATCGTAACTTCAAAAAGTCATTTATTCTTATCTTAAAGAAAAATCCTAGATAAGTAAAACTGTTTCTAAAGCCCCCGTTACACACTGCGATATCGCTAGCAATATCGCTGTAAAGTCACCGATTTTGTGATGTTACAGCGATATTGCTAGCGATATCGCTGCATGTGATACTTATCTCCGACTGGCTCCCCCGCTGGTTATCGCTGATCGCGCGAGAAGCTGCTGGACCATTCCTCGTCGTCCACTTCCTGCGGCGCTTCCTGCTGTGACGACGAGCGACGCGTGGAGCCGGGCGGGAGGACGCAGGATCGCCGCGTCTGACAGGTAAGTAGCGATCCCCGTCCCCTCTGATGTCGCTGCTGAGATCTGCCTGAGTGGCAGCTCACTAGCCACCACCCAGCGATTCACCAGCGATCCTGACCACGTCATATCGCTGGTCGGGATCGCTGGTGAGTCGCTAGGTGTAACGGTACCCTAACAGTCTTAAGTTTTGGATTTCATTTTAGTAACTCTGGGCTACCGAGAAAAACGGGCAACTATATAACCAAAAACAATTTTATTTACAGATGTAAACTCTTGCAAAAGGCTGCAGGAACCACAAATAGCCCATATCCATAAAACTACTTAGGCCTCCATTAAAGGCACATATATACCTACTAATTTTTGATCCAGCACATCATTAACACAATGGCTTCCTACCTGCTACCTGACCAAGAGTGGACCACAATGCATGAACCAGCCGGTGGCTCTCCCGACCCAAGTGTGACTGTTACATGTGTTGCTATGCAGCTATCACACTTGAGTCAGGTGTGCCGCCGGCCAGTCCATGCATGTAGGTCCGATCTCATTCTGAATTATATGGCCATCTGACTGCACCCAAACTGCCTGCAATCAAGCTCCAGAGGCATTTTGTGCATGTACAGTAAGGGTAGGGCCAGATGGTGTCGCTGGCTGCCTGTGGCCAAAGCTCAATCCACAGTGATGGCAAATTGCCGCACAATTTTGTTTAACAATCGAGGGGCCATTACTCAGCTATGAGTGGGCAGAGCATTGTTCACGTGGCAGTAGAACTGTTTGATCCTACCCTTGGGATGTACATGTACTGACCATTACTTTATCAGCCACTGCACATGTGTTGGATGCAACATTCCTAACTGAGAAAGGTTTTATTAGTTGTGTCTGATGCCACCACCTGTAATCCGCCTCCTTAGGCACTGAACCCTCAGTGCCTGGTGACAAAAATGGCTCTAAGTTCCTAGTAAATGTAGGGAAGGAAAGAGAATAGGAAAATGAATAAAGAAAAATTAGAAAAAGGGATTAACAGTGATGGGAGGTTATGATGGAAACTAAACCAGAATTATAATTTTTACTAATTAACTTTGATTTGTGTCACTAATACTTTTTCTTTACACCAGACATTTAGTACCAGGTAATTTCCTTTTCATGAATATTCATGACTATCGTAAAGGTCATAACTCTTTTGTCTGTCTTTTTCTGAGCTCCTTTCAACTGATTTATGACCACAGAAAATATAAAAATTGAAAGTGAAGGAAAATAAATACCCTGGAAAAGGGCACAATTTTTCTGAAACCCAATTGCAAAAAATATTTATAAATAGATGCATTTAAATAAAATTGTCCCTAAAGTTGAACAACACCTTTAAGCTTTGCAGCAGCCATGTAAGTAAGGATAATTTTTTACTCTACAGACTTAGCTTTTCTATGGGGAGGCCAAATTTATAAATGCATCTTGCAGAACATGACTAAGGGTGCAATATGCCGGAAACGTGTAGATGGGAGGACGTCCTCTATCTAAACCGTATTTTCCATGGACATACTAATGCCATGAATATTAAAAATGTTATCTTTTTGCTGGATTTTATTGTCACCATTTATGAGTTTGAAGATGGATTTCCTGCACTTCCATTGATATCCATGGTGTCCTGGCAGACATGTACTCCCTGCTCCGAACCCTAAGGAAAGTTAACGCCTGTGAGCTGGATTTTTCTATAATGTTACCTTGCAGATACACATTTTTTGGTATAACAGGGCCCTATGGGCAACATATGCCACTAGTTGCTTATAAAGTGACATATGTTGAAACCTTCTGTTGGTGTTATATGTAGAGAAATACTCAAGCATGAATGAATTATGCCTTAATTGGCTTATTTTTTACAAAGTCTTGTTCACATACTATAGCCGTGTGATGTTCCATTTGTAAGGAAGAGAGGTTTGGCACCAGCAAAGTAACGAGGTAGTGACCCAGGTAAGTTCAGTGCAATGAATGAATATTAATTAATTTGTCAAAAACACAAATTAAACAGACCTTTTACATTATATCACAGTCGATAACATCCCCTTCCAGTTCGGTACTTTGAGTGTCTGCAATACCAAAAAAATCTTGAATATGGCGTCGGCTTTACCCAGGTCTCTGACACCTGCTGTTATGATTAGGTAACCAGGGAGGATAACAGGGAATAGACTAGGCAACCAGATAACCAGAGAGGTTGGTAGCTAGCGGATTGCAGACCTCTAAACTGACAACACAACTAGAATTAGCCGTGGGACGTACCTATGATGCCCTAGACGCCTCGGCACAGCCACAGAAGTAACTAAGCCTAAAGAGAGAAATGGGAAAGCTAAACTGCCCAGGATTAGAACCCCAAAGAAATAGATAGCCCCCAAACATATATTGCCGGTAAGACAAGATGAAGCACAAAATACAGCCAGAGAATAGAGTAAGCAAATGATAAGGCCCAAACTGTCTAGATGGAACAGGACAGGAAAGGATGCTGTCTGCAATCACGCAAAAAACCCTAAGAAAAATCCAACACGTCTGATAAGCAAAAATACTGAGGCCACACGACCTCTCCCCCACTAAATCAGAACTCTGGTGTGAACTGGTTACTAAAAAGACTAACATACGCTGTGGCATATGAAACAGGGTCCAGCACAGGTTCCAACAGGGAACCAGGCTGAACTCACACCAGCTAAGCAAAAATCAGAGACAAGGAAAAATGGATCCAATGCCAAAAAAGATTCAAGAAGACAAATAACTTATCTGAAAGATGTAGGACGGAGCAGGAGACAAGCAGACTTCAAAATATGCTCAGGAAGGAAACCAAATCACTGACAAGAGCTGAGGGAAGGTTGTTCACTTAAATCTCCCCAGTCTGTAACACTTGACCTCCAATCATCCTGCTCAGGTGATTGACTTCTGTCAGCTAGACCAGCTCCATTACCCGCAGCAACCACCAGAGGGAGCCCAAACTCAGAAGCCAGGTCAAAAGTATTCACAACAACCTGTACTCCTGTAGGAGTCTCAAGTGTGGCATCGACTTTACCCAGGACATGGCACTGGTCTGTATTCAACTCACACAGCCAGATACAGTCAGAACCTTCAGTTCCGCAACACATGAACCCAAAAGCGACCACATCCGGCATTTTCCTGCAGGTTTAAATGTAAACTGTGGTCATGGGCCACATGCAAGTCCCTATGTGGAGGGAAAGATCCGTCCCACTATCTTCCTATACATCTTTCCAAAAATAAAAGCCCTTGTCAGGTTTTCTTAATCTGACCTGGTCAACTAGCTTGACCCAGTCCACACATACATTTATTTTGTGTTGTATCCACAGCAGTGGCTGTAATTACAGCGCCCTCCAGCGAGTTTAGTATTTCTCCGGACACATCCTGGGGGACACATAATGACCCTCTCATATGACTCCCATTACTGCCTCACACATTGTAGTCACAGAGCCCCATTTACCACAAGGATGCCAAAAGGGAGTAACGTTTGCATCCAATGAGCGGCCATAGGTTGGATCACTATTTGTAACTATATAAAAAAGTGTAGTATGATGTGTTTCCTACACAGAATCATCCCATGAAAAACTAAAACTGTATTGTATGCAGTTATATGAAAAAAGCCCATAGTCATTACATGGCCCTTTATGCCTAGATTGTAGCATCAAAGCTATACTAAACAGCCCAATAAGTAACACATCGCTGGAATCAGGGTCTCTGCCCCTACACTATGCTGCTCTCATATTAGGCAGCAAAAACCTAGTGACAGATTCCCTATAAGGGGAACATTCAATACCACATAACATATTAAAAACATTAATGTAATATCGAACTTTGGGGCATTTCAGTACTAAATCTAATGAGTGTCCACATTTACTCCATTTATTAGCATTATGCAACATATACCTTTATAACTGGTGTTTAATGAGGCAAGGATATAAAGTGGAAATGCCCAGGGGCTGTAGATGGAGAAATATCTGGGGATATGTTTCCTTTAAAGGAGTTATCCCTATTGGATGACCCTTTATTAATGGTCACAAAGTGTTGCATAAAATAAAGAAAAAGAATACTTGCCTTTTGGACCAGTGGTGTTCTGATGACATTGTGAAGACTGCAGCGAAACAGTGTCTGCTGATTGGCTGCAGTGGTCACAACAGGCATAGTTTATGCACAAGAGCTGTGGTGACATAGGATGAGAGTGAAGAAGCGGAGGGCGTAAAGTGGAGGTAAGGGCAGATGGCAAGGCTCCATCTCAGCATCCACGGAGTTCTGACATGGCCTCTGCACCAGGGTCTTGTGAATCGATACGTTCACCTCTAATACTAAGGAAACAACAGGACGTGATTGGTCTATTAGTAAGAAGGAAGCTGGCAAAGATTCGTGCCAATATCAGATAGTTCATGAACACATTCCGCATCATCCTGAAAAAACAAAGTTCATTGCTCTATTAATCTCTCTTACAAAACGCGTTTCTTAACCATGCCAGAGAATAACATCTCTCTAGGAATACAGGGGGTCATTCATCCTTGGCCTATTTTTTCTTCTCATCTATTATTTCTATTGTGATAGAAGATATGCCGATCAATAATGGTAATTTAACTACAAGTATAAGGCTTTGCTCACAATTATGTGGGGGTTTCATTTAAAATGCCAAATCCTTTGTCAAATAGATGGCTTATTTTCATGTGAAGGATGGCTTTCTCCCAATCAAAACATGTTAAGATCATTCCTATTTCTGAAGACCGAAGCACGAAAATCATGGCAGAAGATTTCATCCAACGCCAACCAGCGATGGTAGTAGCCAAGCTTTTTGCCATCACTAAACAGTACCTAATACAGAAAATGAGTGTTTACCTAAAGTTACTGTGTCAACCATTTGGTAAATTCTATCCAAATTTTTGGATGGTCTTCTGCCAAGTTTTGCAGTATCTTTATGGGTACACAAAGATCACTGAATTGAGGCTTGGAAGGCCTGAGATAGACGATGAAGGCAACGTTGTGGACTCTTGCTTAATGATGCCAACAAAATAACTTCTGTTGATACATCCGTAGTGGTTTCGGTAATCCAGTCTTTAATTCCTTCACAACAAAAAGTGATTTTAAAAATTTGGCAAGAAGTTTGGATGATAAAGAGGCATGTTTTGGTGATGATGATTCACCACATAAGCACACATTGTGCTTCACATCGCCTGTAAAGAAGAAAAATCAATGTTTTAACATGAAAACTCATGCCATACCTGTACTTCCAAGTGAAAAACTGAAGTTGAATTCAAATCGAGAATTTCTAGATGGCTGCAATGGTGGAGGCCTGGCCTTAAAAATTTCACCCTTTCCCCACAGCTGATATTTATAATTCATTTTCTAACTTCCATACCATTTCAATTTTATATATGTGTCTGTTTTTGTTTTCTATTTCTTTTTGCATCTGTTTTGAAGACAATAAGTTCTAAAATCTGAATATATGAACGCTAGTACCATTTATCATTTTGCCTTGTTTTATTGCCAACATTGTAACTACAGTAAAGAGAGGACATAGTTTTATTTCAATTGTGAACAAATATATTTTCCCTAAAGGAATCGTAACTTTAAAAAGTCATTTATTCTTATCTTAAAGAAAAATCCTAGATAAGTAAAATTGCTTCTAGCAGTCTTAAGTTTTGGATTTCATTTTAGTAACTCTGGGCTACCGAGAAAAACGGGCAACTATATAACCAAAAACAATTTTATTTACAGACGTAAACTCTTGCAAAAGGCTGCAGGAACCACAAATGGCCCATATCCAAAAAAACGCTTAGGCCTCCATTAAAAGCACATGTACGTTCACAAATCGTTGAGTCAGCACATCATGAACACAATGGCTTCCTACCTGCTACCTGACCAAGAATGGACCACAATGCATGAATCAGCCGTCGGCTCCCCTGACCCGAGTGTGGCGGTTACATGTGTTTCTATGGCGCTGTCACACTCGGGTAAGGAGTACTGCTGGCCAGTCTGTGCATAGAATTCCAATCTCTTTCTGATTTATATGACCATCTGACTGTGCCAAAACTGCCTGCAATCAAGCTCCAGAGGCTTTCTGTGCATACTCAGTAAAGTTAGGGTCAGATGGTGTAGCTGGCTGCATATGGCCAAAGCTCAATCCACAATGATGGTAAATTGCTGCACAGTTTTGTTAAACAATCGAGGGGCCATTGTTTAGCCATCAGTGGACAGAGCTTTGGTCACGTGGCAGTAGCACTGTTTGATCCTACCCTAGGGGATGTCCTGACCATCGCTTTATTAGCCACTGCACATGTGTTGGATACAACATTCCTAACTGAGAAAGTTCTTGTTAAGTGAAGCAAACAAAAAAGTTTTCATTAGTTGTGGCTGATGCCACCCCCTGTATTCCTCCTCCTTAGCCACTGAACCGTCAATGCCTGGTGGCATAATAGATCAGTAACTTACTCACCAGAGCAAGTAAGTATGTATCGTCACATACACTCCAAGCTGGGTCATCAACCAAATCACAATGTGATTTCAGAGCGATAAAAGTACAACTAGGAGGGATAGGGTGGACAAACAAAAGCTGGCTCAGACATTTAAAGGGAAAGAACACTCGGCCGAACCTTTATGTGTTCTTAAAGGAACCTACATGGTCATCAATACAGGAACCTTAACTCATCCCCCAAATAAGTAATGAATTCTTGAGCGATAATAATGAAGAGATCTTATCAGCAGAACATCTCTTTCAACTTTGACTGTATAATTAGTAAATGGCTGATATAAAATATATTATTGATCTTGAGTTACATTATGTTTTACATCCCAGAGCTGCATTTAAAGTTCTTCTGGTGGCTCTTGGCAAATATCAACTAGCTTGTCACCAGATACACCTTAGCCTAGCAAAACGCCTATAATGCAGTGATGAAGGGACTATCCCTGCATAAAATTATTGTACAGTGCCTGAAGTAAGAAGGATGACAGTTCCCAGAATGCTAATTATCACTATGCAGACACTGAGCCAGAAAAAGTATTGTGAATTGTGAATGCCGCTCTGAGCAATAATGCATGCCTATGGATGAGGACAAGATTAGTAATGCAATGTATTTTCAAAGTCACTCAGGCATTTAGGTAGATTATCTATGTAAACTGCATAATGGTGTTCGCAGATAATCATACACCTTAAAGCTTCCAGTTCTGTATTCTGCTCACAGTCCTTTTCCTAATCTCCATTTCTAAAGTTATTACAAAATATTTCCACTTCTAAACATTTTTATGGAAATCACGAGTAATAAATCATTAGTTTACAGACCTGTGCTGGAAGTAGCTTAGTAAATATTTTGTAAAAATAAACTGTTGTCAGTGAGAAACATTACAATAAAAAGGGAAAACATTAAAAGGAGTGCTCTAAGTTCTAAGAATATTTTTGTTCCTTGGCTTTCCCACTGTAAAAAAATAAAAAAGAAGCATTGCTAGCCCACTGCAGGATCAAGTGCTGCCTCTCCACAGCTGTGCCGGTATTTGTTGAGAGACTGCAGTGGTGATGTCAAGACGACAGCGCACATAACTGAAGCCAATCACTGGGTTGTGATAGTTAGCAAGACACGGCTGAGCGCAGTGATTGGCTGCAGAGGTCACATGTGCTGTGGCCGAGAAGTCACTACTGCAGCCTGTAAACAAAGTTTAGGGATAGCGGTAGAGAGGCAGCACTGGACCTGTAATTGGTGAGTAAAGATTTTTTTACAGCCATGGAACAAAAAAAGTCATACACCTTTAAGCCCTTCCTGACATGCGCAGTATATATATGGCTCTGCTGGAGCTGTGTTCCTGCAATTCACCATACAAATACTTCCAGACGATCACATGGGTTCACTCTGAGCCTCGCTGCAATCAAGTGCGGGTGTCATCTCTATACGAGAGCTGACACTCTGCAGCAATGCCTACGATCAGTGCTAGCACCGATCACGGGTATTTAACCCCTCTGATACCATGGATAATAGTGACAGTGACATCGATGGGCATCGCAGATGGAGAGAACGCCCTCTCTGCTCCCATCGGTAAATCAGCGATTGTGCCAATGGTCTCCATAGTGATCCCAGGCCAAAAGAAGGCCATGGGGTCAAGCAGAGATGGTGGTCTATAAGCTCCTGCCTGTCACAGGTGTGTCAGGTGTGACAGACAGTCATCCTGGATCCGGCTGTAGAAGGTCTTTGCGATTAGCTCAAGTACCTTCTTGATTTTTGTGTCTCTGTTGTGGAGCGATATCCCTCTCTCTTTAGGCCACTTTTTTGTCATTCTGTAGCCCTGTTCTCAGGATTGCTGGGGATCAATCTAAGTTCTCCATCCCCTATCTTAAGGATTGGGAAGAACTTATTATCTTGGGAATAACTTTTTAACCCCTTCCCAAAAAGTGCTGCACTAGTACTTCTCTGCGGGAGGTGCATTCCCACAAACAGCAGTACTAGTATGGCGCACCGATCAAGCGGCCTCACGCTGAGCACAGCGGTGGTCGCATGCGGGTGTCAGCTGTATGTGACAGCTGACACCCCACAGCAATGCCCACGATCGGTGCTAGCACCGATCGCGAGCATTTAACCCCTCTGATTCAAGTGTCAGTAGTGACAGCAGCATAAAAAAGCATCGCGCAGGGAGCTCCCTCCCTGCGCACTTCCATCGGGACATCCCGATGAGATCATGATGGCCTGATGGTCTCCATGGATACCCCGGGCACCAAAATGGCCTCAGAGTCCTTCCGGGTCCTGCAAGGAGGTGGCTTGTGAGCATGCCTCCTTCCCTACTTGTCAGATCGCTGATCTGACACTAAGCAGTGAAAAGTGTCAGATCAGCGAACTGACGTTATATAGTGATGTCCAGGATATAAAAAAGTAAAAAAAAAAATATATTAGAATGTGTAAAAATATTTGAAAAAAAATTCCTAAATAAATAAAAAAATATAAAATAAAATAAATGTTTTTCCAGTAAATACATTTATTTATTTATGTAAATAAAAAAAAATAAAAATACACATATTTGGTATCACCAGGTCCATAACGACCCGCTCTGTAAAACTATCTCACTAGCTAATCCCTTCAGTGAACACTGCAAAAAAAATAAAAAATAAAAAATGAGGCAAAAAAGCAATGCTTTATTATCATACAAAATGTGCAATGAATCTCTGAAATACGTGATGAAGAGAGAACCCCTGGCAGAAGATTTTCCTATAATGAGTCAAATGGAGGCACTGTGGGTGCCATAGGACCTGTGATCCGGCGGTATCCATCTTTTTAGGATTGCATAAAAGTGCGGTCGGCCACAATTTTGTGCACTTCTGAAAAGGACAACACAGAGTAAAACTGCTGCCTCATTATAGTGAATGGATCCCTTGGGGTTTCATCTGTCACATCACTCAGAGATTTAGATGGAAACCCCAATGTAAGTGCTCAGCATAGAGCACCGGACAAATATGATCCCTAATGTTATGTAAAATGTTCCCAATAAAAGCTTCAATTCAATCCATGAAAAAAGCAAGTCCCCATTCAGGTCCATCATCTGTTAATGGAAATATAGGGGGCTTCAATGTTACTGGCTGCACAAAGACTATGGAAAAGCTAAATGGCCTCACGCCTCCCAAACGAAATTCAGCGAATTCTGCGCTCCCAAATCCAAATGCCCCACTCCCTTCTGAGCCCCAGTGTGGATAAAACAACATATAGTTCCCACATGTTTGGCATTTCTGTAGTGATGAGAGCCCGCCTAATTTACATTTGCGTGTGTCCAGAAGCATGAGCTGGGCATAATGTACTGGTGGTGACTGCAATGGCAGTTTGCAATTTTCACTCAGCAACATCCATTGCTGCCTGTCTCTGGAAAACACCCATGGAGTCAAAATCATCACTACGCCTGTAGATAAATTCCCAAAGGGTTATAATTTCCAAAATGTGGTCACTTGAGGGGGCTTTCCACTGTTTAGGCACATCAGGGGCTCTCCAAACGCTACATGGCATCCGCTTATTATTCCAGTAAATTTTACATTCAAAAAGACAAAGGCGTTCCTTTCCTTCCAAGCCCTGCCGTGTGCCCAAACAGTAGTATTCCCCCACATATGGGGTATCATTGTACTCAGGAGAAATTGCTCAACAAATTGTAGGGGGCAATTTCACCTGTTACCCTTATGAAAATGCAAAATATGGAGCTAAATAAGATTTATTTTGGAAAATTGTAATTTTTTTTAATTCCATGGCTCTATGTTATAAACTTCTATGAAACACCTGTGGGTTCAAGGTGCTCAATACAAATCTAGGTAAGTTCCCTAAGGGGTCTATTTTCCAAAATAGAGTCACTTGTTGGGGGTTTCCACTGTTTAGACACATCAGGGCTCTCCAAACATGACATGGCAACCGTTAATTATTCCAGCATATTTTACATTCAAAAAGTCAAATGGCGCTCTTTTCCATCCGAGCCTTGCCGTGCACCCAAACAGTAGATTTCCCCCACATAAGGGGTATTGGCATGCTTAGGAGAAATTGCACAACAAAATGAGTGGTCCATTTTCTCCTGTTACCCTTACGAATGTAAAAAAAAAATAGGTCTAAAGGAAAGTTTTTGTGAAAGAAAAGTAAATGTTTATTTTTTCTTCCACATTCTGAAAACTCTTGTGAAGCACCTGAAGGGTTAATAAGCTTCTTTAATGTGGTTTTGAGTACCTTGAGGGGTGCAGTTTTTAGAATCGTGTCAT
Source organism: Dendrobates tinctorius (assembly GCF_039654945.1). NCBI lineage: Eukaryota > Metazoa > Chordata > Amphibia > Anura > Dendrobatidae > Dendrobates > Dendrobates tinctorius. The sequence goes on along the minus strand of NW_027361696.1, from coordinate 91,795,369 downwards.
TTTTGGGTATTTTCTGTCATATAGGCCCCTCAACGTCACTTCAAATGTGAGGTGGTCCTTAAAAAAATGGTTGTGCAAATTTTGTTGTAAAATTGAGAAATCGCTGGTCAACTTTTAACCCTTATAGCTTCCTAACAAAAGAAAATTATGGTTCCAAAATTGTGCTGCAGTAAAGTAGACATATGGGAAATGTTATTTATTAACTATTTTGTGCAAAATGACTCTCTGATTTAAGCACATAAAGATTAAAATTTTGAAAATTGCGAAATTTTCAAAATTTTTGCCAAATTTCCATTTTTTTAACAAATGCAAGTCATATCAAAGAAATTATACCACAAAGTACAATATGTCATGAGAAAACAAACTCAGAATCAGCGGGATTAGGTGAATCATTCTAGAGTTATGACCTCAAAGTGACAGTGGTCAGAATTGTAAAAATTGGCCTGGTCAGGAAGGTGAAACAGGCTTCGGCGTGAAGGGGTTTAGCCATCAACTTCATCATATGCCTCACAAACAAACCAAACAGTTCTTGAGAACTTTTCAACTGTCATAATATTGGTGGATTGAGAAAATGGAAAATGGTCTTAGGAGCGCAGGAAAGAGACTCAGACAAGAGAAGGGTTTAAACCACAAGGCGTTTTGACGGAGGATCAGTCTTCATCAGGTGATCCTCCATCGAAACGCTTTGTGGTTTAAACCCATCTCTTGTCTGAGTCTCTTTCCTGCGCGCCTAAGACCGTTTCCATTTTCTCATTGCTCCTATCCTCCATTGGAGGTTTACGGCTGGAGCTGTGGTGGAGACCTGACATTCTTGTCTGCCCCTGGGTTGCTTCCTAAGCGCTCCTTTATGACCGCTTATCACTGACTCTTATAATATTGGTGGTTTACAGTTATGCCAACTGGCAGTAAAGAAGCGAGGTTTAGAAAAGCCACATCCAAAGTGAGTATTCTGATGTTGATCCTGGGGTATTTCCAACATTGGCAATGGCAATATTTTTAAGTTCCATACAAAGCCATTTATGGTTCACTGGAGAGCACCTGTTCATAAATACAGGAGAAGAATCACAATGCTGATCAGTCTTGAGTGAAATTTCTGCAGTCACTCAATACCAATGCAGAACAAATTGAACATTCAGAGAAGGGAGTAAGAAACTTGTAGGCATGTGACAGCCAGTATGAAAATCACACACTTGACTGCTCCATCAGGTATTTGAGGGAAATCCTGAGAGTGCGTGTAATTCACATACAGTGACTTCAGAAAGCATGGAAGACTCCTTTGAGAAGCAACTTATCAAATGGAATCTGTCTCCAGTTATTTTGCTACCTCCATCTAAGTGCAGCATAATGAATGGGCAGAGCCCTGATTCCAGCCAGCTATGTACAGTGGCTCACAGGTTAGTACTGTTGTTTTAAAGGGAACCTATCAGCAGTTTGGGCTGATATAAGATGCGGCCTTCACCTTTCAGGGCTGATATACAGCATTCTATAATGCTGTAGGTAAGTCCCCAAACCGACCTGTAAGAGAAGAAAAATAAGTTTTATTATACTTACCTGCGGGGAGGTCCAGTCCGAGGGGTGTTGCAGGTCTTGGTCCAGAACGTCCCATCTTCTTATGATTTCCGTCCCCTGCTTGCTTCTTGTGGATGACGCATCACTGCATCATCCACACAGGCTCCCCGGCATCGTGCTCCTGCGCAGGCGTAATTCTTTGCCCTTTGAGGGCAGAGCAAAGTACTGCAGTGCGCAGGTGCCGGAAAAGTTCAGAGAGGCCCAGGGCCTTCGTACTGCGGTACTTTGCTCTGCCCTCAACAGCACAGAGAAGTATGCTTACACAAGAGTGCAATGCCTTGGAGCCTGTATGGATGATGCAGGGTTGGGTCATCCTCAAGAAGCAAGCGGGAGGATGGCGATCATAAGAAGATGGTAGGTTCCGGACCAAGACCAGCGACACCAATCGGACCGGACCACCATGCAGGTGAGTATAATAAAAGTAATAAGTTATTTTTCAGTTCTTCCAGGTCAGGTTGAGTTCTTATATACAGCATTATAGAATGCTGTATATAAGCCCTGAAAGGTGATGGCTACATGTTATATCGGCCAAAACTGCTGACAGGTGCACTATAAAGCTCTTCGTTCAAATCCCACCAAGGAAAATATTTTCATCTCACACTCTAAAAATGTATAGGGAATTTAGATTGTGTGTCTCAATGGGGACAGTGATGACAATATCTGTAAAGAGCTGTGGATTATGATAGTGCTCTATAAATAAGCATAAAAAATAAATAATGAGCTGCTTGCCGCAGTTTTGATAAAATCCCTATAGTTTATTTGCAGCAGTTTTTCGAATGTTGAGCTCCACCTACACCACTGATTGACAGCTAATTCTCTGTATATGCCATGCATAGGCAGAAAGCTACCAATCAGTGGTGGAGGCGGGGTTAGACAACATGGAAGCAGATTTACTAGTCCTCTAGTGATCACCTCCTGCTTTTAAAACGGTGATTTTGTCAAAAATACAGTAAGCAGCTCAGTAAATGACACATTTCTGGAATCATTGTCTCTGTCTATATACTTAGTCTCCAGTGTTTGTATACTTCAAGGTTACAACATTTTCAATTTATGTATCAAATTCAAACCTCGGATAAAGGATGCAATGCCAAAGCATTCTGAAGTTGTCATAGAAACCCTGAAAGAAAACATTTCTAGCCCTAAATATTAAAAAAATCTAAGTTATAAAGGTAACTAAATGACAGGTTAGATACAAGGCTCCTTTTTCATTCCGTGAGCACCAGTTATCCTAGTGCCGGATTGACGGCTCAGACTGTTTTATCCTTGTTCTTTAATTAGCGAATAACAGCATCAAATTATTTGTTCAAATAATCTGAATGACAAAGGAGGAAAATTACTAGACTATCTGCCGAATCTGCTCTGCAACAGTAATATGCAGAATGCTGCTATAGAGTAATAGAGCGAGTGCCAACCTCAAGCCAGGGGGCCACAACTGGTTATTATGGTGCACGGTGGGGACCCTCAGATGTTTGTGTTTCTTTAAAATACACAATTGATAGTAGAATACAATAATAATTTGATGACAACAATTAAGCTACAACTATTGTGTGTAATTGCCACCGGCATTTTTCTCCCTGCTATTACTTCAGTTTAACTATTACTTAGTGGCTGAGGCCTTGTTGTGACAGTATACAATCAGTTTATGTGTTAAGCCGGGCTTAAAAACCATGGTTCTCAAAACAACTGACTGCCAATCCGAGAGTTATGATGATGGCTTATGATTATGCGCTAGATGTGCAATTTAGGGGATGTCCTAAATACATGCGTTTGATTAAAATAAATTATCCTCAGAGTTGGACAATCCCTTAAGATCGTTATTTTATAAACCAGCTCTGATAAAGTGCCCACTAGAGTAATTTATCAAGGGGCAAGCACATCTTGGAAAATGAGATGCATCTCTGCCCATCTGTTTGAAAAAAAAATTAAAATGAGAATCACCTGCCTTAAAGAATGGAAAATTTGTTGGACCATAGGTTACTATGCCAACATTTTCTGGAGTAAAATTAAAGAGAGGGTTTATCCAGGACTATTTTTTTTTTTTACCTTGGGGCTAAAAACCATAAAGCAGGCAGTTGCTATCCACCTGCCGTTTGTGACCAGCACCGATCTCCGCCAACACAGCGTGGTCACAGACTGCTCCTGCCGGAGATTAAGTGGCTTCTGCTGATGTCACATCAACAGGGCAGCAGCTTCCCTTCCACTCTACTCTGCTGATGGGGCGTGACTGCTGACATCATGCTGATTGATACCCAGCTCCCCCCTGCCTAACTGTGGGGAGCCGGATGTCAATCAGCATGACATCAGTGATCATGCCCCATTGACAGAGAAGCCTAGAAGAAGCATTGCTCTTTTGAGACAGAGCAGCTGAATTATCGACAGCAGCAAGCTTTTGCTGTGTTGACCAGGCAGGTAGTTGGCAACTAACTACTTGTTAGATTTTAAACCTATAAAAAATAGTCCTGTAAAGACCCTTTTATAAATTTAATCGAAGAATTAAATAACAAAATTGGTCACCAGGGGTGTAAAAATAGTAAGTGAAGATGCAGCAGTAACATCTGGGCCCAAAAAGTCCTTTTGGCCTATTCTAGAAGAATGATACTATTAAAGACTGGTGATATTTGGAGGTCCTTCTCTACAGTTTGCATTGGGGCCCACCAGTTTCACGTTATGCCGCTGTTAGAGTTGAAAGAATTTTTCAGAGTTAGTTTTCGGTACGGGGGAGAGAAAGGAATAAGAAACAATAAAAGATTATACTCACCGGATCTGTTGCCACTGCACCACACTCAGTCCTCCAGTCTTCACTTCAGTTCTTCTAATCTCTGTGACCTGATCATTTTGCCTCAGGTCTTTGGGCTTTCCAGCACTGACCAAACCTCACGCAGTCACACGGGATACGACACATGTTATTGATATGCATTGTGCCCTATGTGACTGTGTGAGGTCTAGTCAGGGTCTGTGAAGCCTTGAGAAACAGGGAAGAAGCTGTTATTGCAGGATAGTTTAAGGTCAGCTCTAGGACAGATGAGTATAATCATTTATTGTTAGTTTAGAACATCTCTAGCCCTCAAAAGGATCCATCAAAATGACCAGCCATCAGTTTATTAGATTTGAAAAATCTAATTAGGAAAAAACTGGATTCTGGTGACTTCAAATTAATCATGAAATTTGTGATGAATTTGATTATAATGAATCAGTTTGCTCAGTACTTGTCACTGTTGAGCAATGCTTGATCATGAGAGGACATTCATTACTGTGCAGAAGATAGAAATGGACGGATCGACAAACAGGACTCGGTCCATTCGTTCAGATCAGTAATCTCTGTCCGCTGAATTGGAGGCTTGCAAATATCTTACCTTCCTTGATTCCCGATGCGGCTTTTAATTAGCTGGGTTGGCGTGATAGCATTATTGTGGTGTGACACACATATGACATTGCACCAGGCTGGCAAATCAAAAGCCATGCTTGAGATCCCTGAAGATAACAGATTTGCAAACCTGCCATCCAGCTGCAAGAAACTACTACTGATCTGGCTGATGGACCAGTGTCCTGTAAATCAGTCTGTCCAACTTTAGCAGTAGATGTAAAACTATGATAATTATTACCCTGCACTCTGCCAGTGAACACCCCTAAAATAGCACAGAACACCACTTTTTTATGCAATGAAGGTAGCACTAGCTCTAGTGATTCCAGAGCAGGAATCTCACCCCAGACATTCTGATGTTCCACTTGAAAACAATTGGATAAACTGTCACAACTAGTGTTGAGCATTCCGATACCGCAAGTATCGGGTATCGGCCGATACTTGCTGTATCGGAATTCCGATACCGACTTCCGATATTTTTTCAATATCGGAATTCGGCATCGGAATCGGAAGTTCAGTTGATTGACGGCCTGACGTCATCATGATGCGCGGTGTGTGCGCATCATGATGCGCCGTCATTTCGGGCCTTCCGGGGGTCTCTGCCGGCCTGCCGGGGGGCTGTGCCGGCCTGCCGGGGGGCTGTGTGGACTGCCCGGGGTCTGTACCGGCCTGCCGGGGGGCTGTGCCGGCCTGCCGGTGGTCTGTGCACCCTGTGGGGGTCTGTACCGGCCTGCCGGGGGGCTGTGCCGGCCTGCCGGGGGGCTGTGCTGATGTCCGGGGGTCTGTGCAAGCATCGTCCGATGGGACTACAAGTCCCATCGGGCGATGCCTGCTACCATGACAGTGATTGACACATTAGCCAATGATGGGACAGTAGTAGTCCCATCATCCGGCTAATGTGTTAAATGTTAAAAAAAAAAAAAAAAAATACTACATACATACTACATGCATGCTACATACATACTACATGCTACATACATACTACATATATACTACATACATACTACATACATGCTACATACATACTACATGCATGCTACATACATACTACATGCTACATACATACTACATGCATGCTACATACATACTACATATATACTACATACATGCTACATACATACTGCATGCTACATACATACTACATACATACTACATACATACTACATGCATGCTACATACATACTACATATATACTACATGCATGCTACATACATACTACATGCTACATACATACTACATATATACTACATACATACTACATACATGCTACATACATACTGCATGCTACATACATACTACATACATACTACATGCATGCTACATACATACTACATGCATGCTACATACATACTACATGCATGCTACATGCATGCTACATACATACTACATGCTACATACATACCACATACATACTACATACATACTACATACTACATATATACTACATGCATGCTACATACATACTACATGCTACATACATACCACATACATACTACATACATACTACATACATACTACATGCTACATACATACTACATATATACTACATGCATGCTACATACATACTACATGCTACATACATACCACATACATACTACATACATACTACATACATACTACATGCTACATACATACTACATATATACTACATACATGCTACATACATACTACATGCTACATACATACCACATACATACTACATACATGCTACATATATACTACATGCATGCTACATACATACTACATATATACTACATGCATGCTACATACATACTACATGCTACATGCATGCTACATACATACTACATACATACTACATGCTACATACATACCACATATATACTACATACATACAATACATTCATACAATACATACATAGACATACAGTACATATAACATAGAGTAACATACTTACCAATACTTGTCACATTGTTCCCCGAAGCCATTGTCTTTTCCGGAATAAATATTAACATAACAAACCACAAAAATACTCACCCACGATCCGAAGCAGTCCACGAGTGTGTCCCACGACGATCTTGGGTAGAGAACTGCAGCATCAGATGATGCTGCCGTTCTCTACGGGCTGCAGGAATCCAATGACGGAAGGTAGGTATCCTTCCGCACTGTATTCCTCCGCCACTTAAAAAAAAAAAAGTCCCTAGTCTCACTTTATGCCATTGCTGCGTGGGAATTTCCCACACAGCAATGGCATAAAGTGAGACTAGGGACTTTTTTTTTTTTTAAGTGGCGGAGGAATACAGTGCGGAAGGATACCTACCTTCCGTCATTGGATTCCTGCAGCCCGTAGAGAACGGCAGCAACAGCTGATGCTGCAGTTCTCTACCCAAGATCGTCGTGGGACACACTCGTGGACTGCTTCGGATCGTGGGTGAGTATTTTTGTGGTTTGTTATGTTAATATTTATTCCGGAAAAGACAATGGCTTCGGGGAACAATGTGACAAGTATTGGTAAGTATGTTACTCTATGTTATATGTACTGTATGTCTATGTATGTATTGTATGAATGTATTGTATGTATGTAGTATATATGTGGTATGTATGTAGCATGTAGTATGTATGTAGTATGTATGTAGCATGTAGTATGTATGTAGCATGCATGTAGTATATATGTAGTATGTATGTAGCATGCATGTAGTATATATGTAGCATGTATGTAGTATGTATGTGGTATGTATGTAGCATGTAGTATGTATGTAGCATGTATGTAGTATATATGTAGTATGTATGTAGCATGTAGTATGTATGTAGTATGTATGTGGTATGTATGTAGCATGTAGTATGTATGTAGCATGCATGTAGTATATATGTAGTATGTATGTAGCATGTAGTATGTATGTAGTATGTATGTAGTATGTATGTGGTATGTATGTAGCATGTAGTATGTATGTAGCATGCATGTAGTATATATGTAGCATGTAGTATGTATGTAGTATGTATGTGGTATGTATGTAGCATGTAGTATGTATGTAGCATGCATGTAGTATATATGTAGTATGTATGTAGCATGTAGTATGTATGTAGTATGTATGTAGTATGTATGTGGTATGTATGTAGCATGTAGTATGTATGTAGCATGCATGTAGTATATATGTAGCATGTAGTATGTATGTAGTATGTATGTGGTATGTATGTAGCATGTAGTATGTATGTAGCATGCATGTAGCATGCATGTAGTATGTATGTAGCATGCATGTAGTATGTATGTAGCATGCATGTAGTATGTATGTAGTATGTATGTAGTATGTAGCATGCAGTATGTATGTAGCATGTATGTAGTATGTATGTAGTATATATGTAGTATGTATGTAGCATGTAGTATGTATGTAGCATGCATGTAGTATATATGTAGTATGTATGTAGCATGTAGTATGTATGTAGCATGCATGTAGTATGTATGTAGTATTTTTTTTTTTTTTTTTTTTTTTTTAACATTTAACACATTAGCCGGATGATGGGACTACTACTGTCCCATCATTGGCTAATGTGTCAATCACTGTCATGGTAGCAGGCATCGCCCGATGGGACTTGTAGTCCCATCGGACGATGCCTGCACAGACCCCCGGAGCCTGCACAGCCCCCCGGCAGGCCGGCACAGCCCCCCGGCAGGCCGGCACAGCCCCCCGGAGCCTGCACAGCCCCCCGGCAGGCCGGCACAGCCCCCCGGCAGGCCGGCACAGCCCCCCGGAGCCTGCACAGACCACCGGCAGGCCGGCACAGAACACCGGAGCCTGCACAGACCCCCTGGCAGGCCGGCACAGCCCCCCGAAAGGCCCGTACAGACCCCAGAGAGGCTGTACAAGGGCAGGAAAGGGTTTTTCTTATTCCGATACCGGAAGTCCCATAGACTTGAATGGGACTTCCGGTATCGGAATCGGCGATACCGATACTTTTTTTAAAGATCGGCCGATACCATCCGATACGATACTTTGAAGTATCGGACGGTATCGCTCAACTCTAGTCACAACTCCTGCTTTTTTTTCTTTAATTTCAGTGCTGAAGTGGTGTCACTAATGTAAGGATCCTGACCCTAATATTATACCTACTAGTGATTTCATCAGCTGTTCCCAGTGCCGACCCAGTCACATGGTGTCATCTCGTGACTGCAACTTCTGACTGACTAGAAGTCAGAGATAATGGTCACATGTGCTGAGTGTAAGTCTATGAGAGCCTCGTTCTGGCTCTCATAGACCTACATTAAGTTGGAACTTCGGATCACCCAGCAAACACTAGAGCCATTCAACAGGTTACAAACTGCTGGAGACCAAAAAAGCAGCACTGATAAAAAGAAGATGGTGGCTGGTAAGTATAAGACTTTGGGCAAGAAACTTAGATTAAAAGCACCACTCCAGTGCTGCTATAAAAAAAACACGGGCGTGGTGCTTTATCTATTTCATCACTTCTTTTCCCCACCAATGCATAATATTATTATTTCCAATTAAAACTCCTTATTTTTCCCCTCCCATTTTCTATGTATACAGTTTAGTTGGGTCCTGGCTCTGTCCTTCTCTATTACAAGTAAGGGTTTGTACACGGACATTTTTAGGGGGTATGGTTCACTTTATCACTTTAATGTCTGTATGTGTCATTGTGAGGTATTGGCTACCCATATTTTAATCTTGAATATTAAAAGTTATAACTGATGCTGCATATCCCTACTTAGATTGATTGGAATCTTGTACCCGTAGAGGGCTTTGCTTAACAAGTAAATACCTCCGTAGATAGCACTACAGCGACAGCTGTTATGAATGGGTCACCGAAGAGGAAAAAAGCAACACACGCTAAGTCTCAGAAAACCAGAGAGGTTGGTAACTATGCAGACTGCAGAGCCCTGTTCTTAACACACAACTAGAAGCAGTCGTGGAGCGTGGTCCTGGATGCCTCGTCACAACCGGAGAGCTAAATAAGCCTAAAGTAAGAAAAGAGGAAAACTAACTCCCCAGAGCAGACCCCAAAGGAAAGACAGCCCCCCACATGTATTGACGGTGAAGCAAGATGAAAACACAAACAAAGGCAGAAAAATAGGCTGAGCAAACGATGGGGCCAAACTAACGTCAAAGGACGGGAAAGGAAAGATACTGTCTGCAATCTGCCAAAAAACCCTACTAAAAATAATGGCCAACGCTTCTGATAACAAAATTAACCCTGAAGTCACTAGACTTCTCCCACTATATCAGCACTCTGGAATATTCTGAGAAAGAGCAAAAAGAGGCCAATCTAATAAAGGACAAAAAGACAAATTGGCAAATACAGATAAATAAGAGTGGAAATTCAGCACAGCCCAGCCGGGCTGGCTGACCACACAAAAACTGAGTTGACCAATAAGAGCAAGTGTGAACATTAGCAAAAAACAAACTTAACTTGAGATGACTGTAGCAGAGCTGAAGTCCAAGACCTGAGAAAAAGACTGAATCACCAGCAACAGGATAGGGCATTGGCTGTCTTATATCCAGTCTGATACTCCAGAGATCAAATCACTATCCTCCTCGTCAGGTGGCAGACCATTACCAATTAAACTAACCTCATTACCTCCTGTCTCTACCAGAGGGAGAACGGAAGGAGAACTCCCAGCTGATGGAGCAGAAAATGAGCTCATAACAGTACCCAGGGGTCACCAAACCCTCATACACGCCACCAGGCCGATCAGGATGGGCTCGGTGAAAAGCACGAACCAATCTATCGGCATGAATATCCGAGGCAGAGACCCAAGAATTATCCTCCTGGCCATAACCCTTCCATTTGACCAAATACTGGAGTCCCCGTTTGACCGAGCGAGAATCCAATATTTTCTCTGCCTCATATTCCACATTGCCTTTAACCAAAACAGGGTCAGGAGGAGCCGCAACAGGAACTACTGGCTCAACAAACCTCTTCAACAGTGATTTGTGAAATACATTATGGATTTTGAACGTAACTGGAAGAGCCAACTGAAAAGAAACAGGATTAAGAATCTCCAAAATCTTATAAGGTCCAATAAATCTTGGCTTAAATTTTGGAGATGCAACTTTCATAGGAATATTCTTAGACGACAACCAAACCATATCACCCACTTTAAACCGGGGACCAATGGTCCTATGCCGGTTGGAAAAACGCTGGGCCTTTTCCTGAGAGAGTGACAGCTTATCCACCACTTGGTCCCATATCTGCTGCATTCTCACAACCACAGTGTCCACAGCTGGGCAGGACGAAGATTCCACTTGTCCTGAAGAGAATCGAGGATGAAACCCAAAATTACAGAAAAAGGGTGACATCAAAGTGGCAGAACTAGCTCTATTGTTCAGCGCAAATTCGGCCAAGGGCAAAAATGAGACCAAATCATCTTGATCAGCAGATATAAAACTTCTTAAATAAGACTCCAAGGTCTGGTTTTCTTCTCTCAGTCTGCCCATTGGTCTGGGGATGAAACGCGGAGGAGAAGGATAACTGAATTCCCAGATTGGAACAAAAGGCTTTCCAAAATCTGGAAACAAACTGGACCCCTCTATCGGACACAATGTTCTCAGGAATCCCGTGTAACCGAACCACCTGTTGTAAAAACAAGGGTACCAACTCAGCGGAAGATGGCAACTTTGGGAGTGGTACAAGATGGACCATCTTTGAAAATCTATCACAAATCACCCAGATAACAGTCATTCTCTGAGAGACAGGAAGATCAGAAATAAAATCCATTGAGATATGGGTCCATGGACTCCTGGGCACCGGGAGGGGCATCAGCAACCCACTAGAATGGGAACAGGGTTTAGACCGAGAACAAGTCCCACAGGACTGTACAAAATTCCTGACATCACGAGACAAGGCAGGCCACCAAAACGACCGACTCACCAAATCTCTGGTACCAAAAATACCTGGATGACCAGCCAATGCGGAGCAATGGACTTCAGACATCACTCTCTTTCTCCACTGGTCAGGAACATACAATCTTCCCATAGGGCAACGCTCAGGTTTATCCTCCTGAAATTCCTCCAGGGCGCGTCTCAAATTGGGCGAAATGGCAGGAAGAACTACCCCCTCACCTAGGATAGTAGTAGGCTCAGACACATTAAGAGAATCAGCAAAGAAACTCCTAGAAAGGGCGTCTGCCTTAACATTCTTAGTGCCCGGAAGAAAAGAGACCACAAAATTAAAACGCATGAAAAACAAGGCCCATCTAGCCTGTCTAGGATTCAAGCGTTTAGCCGACTCCAGATAAATCAGATTCTTGTGATCGGTGAGGACCACAAATTGATGTCTACCTCCCTCCAACCAATGTCTCCACTCCTCAAATGCCCAATTCATGGCCAACAATTCCCGATTCCCCACGTCATAGTTGCGTTCAGATGGGGAGAACTTTCGAGAAAAGAAGGCACAGGGATTCATCTTAGAAGTCACAGGGTCTTTTTGGGACAAAACAGCTCCTGCACCAATCTCAGAAGCGTCTACCTCCACTTGAAATGGAAGTGAGACATCAGGTTGCCGTAGAACTGGAGCTGAAGTAAATCTCCGCTTAAGCTCCTGAAATGCTGAGACAGCCTCAGGAGACCAATTCAGCACATCAGCTCCCTTCTTGTTCAGATCAGTCAGTGGTTTGACAATACTAGAAAAATTACCTATAAATTTACGATAGAAATTAGCAAAACCCAAAAACTTCTGGAGAGCCTTCAAAGAAGTAGGCTGAACCCAATCATAAATGGCCTGTACCTTGGCTGGGTCCATTTCAATAGTCGATGGAGACAAGATAAATCCCAAAAATGAAATCCTCTGTACACCAAAGAGGCATTTCGATCCCTTAACAAACAGGGAATTCTCCCTCAAAATCCGGAACACAGTCCGGACATGTTCCACATGGGAATCCCAATCACTAGAAAAGATCAAAATATCATCCATATAGATGATCAAAAACTTATCCACAAAGTCTCGAAAAATATCATTCATAAAGGACTGGAAGACAGAAGGGGCATTGGAGAGCCCAAAAGGCATCACCAGGTACTCAAAATGTCCCTCCGGAGTATTAAACGCGGTCTTCCATTCATCCCCGTGCTTGATGCGAATAAGATTATACGTCCCCCTGAGGTCAAGCTTAGTAAACCAGCAGGCACTCTTAACTCTGGAGAATAAAACAGACATCAGAGGTAACGGGTACTGATATTTAACCGTCATCTTGATGAGGGAACGATAATCAATACACGGTCTTAATGAACCATCTTTCTTGGCCACAAAAAAAAACCAGCGCCTAAAGGTGACGAGGATGGTCTAATATGACCCTTCTCCAACGACTCCTTAATATAGGATCGCATAGCATCATGTTCGGGTACAAATAAGTTGAAAAGCCGACCCTTGGGAAATTTACACCCAGGCATCAACTCAATTGCACAGTCATAACTTCTATGAGGAGGCAAAAACGCAGACTTACTCTCACTAAATACATCAGAGAAATCAGCCAGATAATCAGGAATATCATGAGACTAAGGAGAGGTGGAGAAAACAGGAGCGTCCCTAAGAACACACTGACAACCCCAACTCACCAGACACTGATTTCCAATCCAAAACTGGGTTATGAGTTTGCAACCAGGGGAAACCCAGAACAATAGTATCATGTAAATTATGCAGAACCAAAAATTTACAATGTTCTTGGTGGTCTGGGGCAACTCGTATTATCACCTGGGTCCAAAACTGAGGTTTATTCTATGCCAAAGGAGTGGCATCAATACCCCTCAAAGGAATAGGCGTCTGCAGAGGCGTCATGGACAAGCCACAACGTTTAGCAAAGTCCAAATCCATCAGATTCAGAGCTGCTCCTGAATCCACAAAAGCCTTTGTGGAAAATGTGGACAAGGAGCAGATCAAAGTAATTGCCAAAAGGAACTTAGGTTGTACACTGCCCACAGCAAATGTGTGTGCAAAATGTTTCTCTCGTTTAGGGCTGACAGAAATAATATGAGAGGCATCTCCACAGAAAATCCCAGCTTATTACGCCTTCTAAACTCCTGATGTTGCGTCCTAGACAACACCCCATCACATTGCATAGGTTCAGACATTTGTTCAGAAAGTGACAGCGCCTCCCGTGTAGCCTTATGTTCACGTAAACGCTGATCAACTTGAATGGCTAATGACATAGAGCCATCCAGACCAGAGGGAACAGGAAATCCCACCATAACATCTTTTACGGTCTCTGATAAACCTTTCCGAAAGAGAGCTGCCAGTACATAATCATTCCATGTAGTAAGGACCGCCCACTTTTGGAATCTTTGACAGTATAACTCTGCAGGATCCTGACCCTGGCTTAATGCCAACAGGGTTCTCTCAGCTTGATCAACGGCATTAGGTTCATCATACAACAACCCCAAAGCCTGAAAAATGCATCCACATTAGTCAGAATAGGATTTTCAGGTGTCAGAGAAAACGCCCAATCCTGGGGATCGCCGTGCAGCAAGGAAATGACAATTTTAACCTGCTGCACAGAGCTCCCCGATGAGTTAGGCTTCAAGGCAAGAAATAATTTACAATTATTCTTAAAATTCAGAAATTTAGACCGATCCCCAGAAAACACATCAGGAGTAGGGATCTTGGGTTCAGCAACATGTGACTGAATGAGGTAGGTAGAAATTCCCTGCACTTCAGCAGCAAGTTGCTCCACACGATTAGACAGTTGCTTAATCTCCATTAGGAGAGAAAAAAAAATCCTCCTACGGCCCCAGAGAAAAAGAGGAAAAAATATTAAAAAAATATAAAAAATATAAAAAAAAAATTCTGACACTTTTTTTCCCCTTTTTTTCTTAAACAATTCCTTCCTGCTTTTGAGTACCCTAGAATCTGCGGTATGGCTGGTGATTCTGTTATGAATGGGTCACCGAGAATGAAAAAAGCAACACAAGTCTCAGAATTCAGAGAGGTTGGTAACTATGCAGACTGCAGAGCCCTGATCTTAACACACAACTAGAAGCAGTCGTGGAGCGTGCCTACGGTGGTCCTGGACGCCTCATCACAACTGGAGAGCTAAATAAGCCTAAAGTAAGGAAAGAGGAAAATTAACTCCCCAGAGCAGACCCCAAAAGAAAGACAGCCCCCCATATGTATTGACGGTGAAGCAAGATGAACACACAAACAAAGGCAGAAAAATAGGCTGAGCAAACGATGGGGCCAAACTAACGTGAAAGGACAGGAAAGGAAAGATACTGTCTGCAATCTGCCAAAAAACCCTACCAAAAATAATGTCCAACGCTTCTGATAACAAAATTAACCCTGAAGTCACTAGACTTCTCCCACTATATCAGCACTCTGGAATATTCTGAGAAAGAGGAAATAGAGGCCAATCTAATAAAGGACAAAAAAACAAATTGGCAAATACAGATAAATAAGAGTGGAAATTCAGCACAGCCCAGCCGGACTGGCTGTCCACACAAAAATTGAGTTGACCATCAAGAGCAAGTGTGAACATTAGCAAAAAACAATCTTAACTTGAGATGACTGTAGCAGAGCTGAAGTCCAAGACCTGAGAAACAGACTGAATCACCAGCAACAGGATAGGGCGTTGGCTGTCTTATATCCAGTCTGATACTCCAGAGATCCAATCACTATCCTCCTCATCAGGTGGCAGACCATTACCAATTAAACTAACCTTACTACCTCCTGTCACTACCAGAGGGAGAACGGAAGGAGAACTCCCAGCTGGTGGAGCAGAAAATGAGCTCATAACAGACAGCTTTCTCTTAGAGGAATGCTAAAGCTAAATTGCATACCTTGACTGGCTTATACATCTCCCTAACCCAGCTTGGCAGTATGCACAAGAAGAAAAAATATCCTTTAGGAAAGACTTTCTTAAACTGTGACGTGGACCTCATGAGTAATGCACTCAGTTTTGGTGAAATCTCAAAAAGAATTTAAACACAAATAAGATGGGTAAGAATAAGAATACAGCAATCAACCAGAGCCAACATGGGTTTGTAGCAAACAAGTTATAACAGACTAATCTAATTTCCTTATATGATGGAATCACTGACTGGGTGGATCAGCGAAATGCAGTAGATCTAGTATATCTCGACTTCAGCAAAGCTTTTGATAAAGTATTTTATACTATCCTTATTTAAAAAATGACCAAGCATGGGATTGACAAGGCTCCGGTTAGGTGGATTCATAACTGGCTCAGTGATCGAACTCATAGAGTGGTAATAAACGATTGCACATCCAATTGGAAGAGTGTTTCAAGTGGGGTACCACACGGCTCTGTCCTGGCCCCAGTATTGTTCAACCTTTTTATAAATGATATAGATAAAGGAATTGAAGGAAAACTGTTCAAATTTGCAGACGCTGCAAAGCTAGGAAGGATAGCCAACACTAGAGAAGACAGAGAAAGGATTCAGAAACATCTAAATAAGCTTGAACAATGGGCAGTGACTAATACAATGGTATTTAACAGGCAGAAATTACATCAACAGAATGGATGGAATAAAACTAAGCAACAGCATGTGTGAAAAAGACTTGGGTATACTAATTGATCACAGATTACACATGAGTCAACAGTGTGATGCAGCTGAAAAAAAGGCAAACACAGTTCAGGGATGTATTAAGAGAGGCATAGAGTCTAGATCATGTGAAGTAATTACCCCCCTCTACTCCTCCTTGATCAGGCCACATCTGGAATACTGTGTCCAGTTCTTGGCACCACGTTTTAAAAAAGACATTGAAAACTGGAGCAAGTTCAGAGAAGAGCTACCAGGATGATGAACGGACTTCAAAGTATGTCCTACGTGGAATGATTAAAGGATCTGGGAATGTTAAGCTTGCAAAAGCAAAGGCTGATAATAGCTGTCTGCAAATATCTAAACGCATGTCACAGTGTAGAGGGATTATCCTTAAGGCCCCATCACACACAAGCGATCTCGCTAGCGAGATCGCTGATTTTGTGATGCCACAGCGATCAAGCCAGCGAGATCGCTGTGTATGACGGGGATCAGCAACCAGCCCCCCTGCCGGTTATCGCTGATCGTGTTCGATCGGCCTGGGCCGTTTTTTGATCACTGGTCTCCCGGTGGCCAGCACGCATCGCTGCGTGTGGCAGGCAGGAGACCAGCGATCAGCGACGCTGGACGCTGGTTTCTAATGTAAACATCGTGTATCCAGGAGCCAAGGCTCCTGGATACCCGCTGTTTACCTTGGAAACCGGCGTACATGCTGGTTTCCAAGGTAAACAGCGGGTATCCAGGAGTCGCGCGGCTCTTAGATACCCGATGTTTACCTTGGAAACCAGCGTGTACTCCGGTTTCCAAGATAAACAGCGGGTATCCAGGAGCCGCGGCTCCTGGATACCCGATGTTTACATTAGAAACCAGCGTCCAGCGTCGCTGGTCCTGATCGCTGGAGGGGCTGTCCTGTGACAGCTCACCAGCGATCAGCCTAACGATGTCCCAGCGATCCCATCATGTCGGATCATTGGTAGGATCGCTGGGACATCGTTACGTGTAACGGGGCTTTTATTCTCATTTGCACATGGAAACACAAGACGCAATGGATTGAAACTGAAAGGGAAAAGATACAAATTAGATATCAGAGAAAACTTTTTGACAGTGAGGGTGATCAATGAGTGGAACAGGCTGCCAAGAGAGGTGGTGACTTCTCCTTCATTGGAAGTCTTCAAACAGAGGCTGGACAGCCATCTGTCTGTGATAGTTTAGTGACTCCTGCATTGAGCAGGGGGTTGGATACAATGACTGTGAAGGTCTCTTACAACTCTAACATTAAGAAAAAATTAAGAATATTTGTAAATATTTATAAATACCCTTTATTTTTATTAATTTTATTTGTGCATACAAAGCTGATTCATGCTGCCCAAACCACAAGAAACATTAATCAGAACCTGTCAGCATGAATGCAGCCCGGTACGTTCTCTTCTGAAGATCTTTGACGTTTCAGAGAATACATAAAGGTTTAAAGATCTCTCCAGCTGTACCACATGGGAGAGCCCTGTCAGTCACCTAGAGCGGTGCAGAGACAAGCCGGTCGGGCAGCGCAGGACTAATCTCATCTCAGCCTATAATTTTTAAACTATATTAGAATAAAGGGTATAAAATATTTAACGGTATAAACAAGAACTTTAAAATATTTTATACCTTATATTATTATTCCCTTTATTTGTGCATAGCATTGAAAGCAGCTTTTATATCGTATATCAGTTCAAAGCTGGAAGCCGATTTAGGAGATAGCACCTTACATTCTACACTTCTAACCGACACTGTCTAGTTCCAGTGAGGCGCAGCTCAGTTTTCATATACATGACTATAAACTGCACAGTTCTTTCTCTGGCTGCAGTTCTCTTTGGTTTAGCAGCATGATTAACTAATTTTTCTAATTTAAATTTTATTCAGAGTTAAGGACACAAAAGAAAGGTAAACTCATCAGCATTTTTTATGTTGGTGTTTGCATCCTTCATTAATGATGAAACATAGACAGCCAAAGACGTACTATTGGTGCAACCTGGGCAGCTGCACAAGGGCCCAAGATGTAATGGAACCACTTTCACCTCCAAAGCAGGTTAAATTGGGCAGTATGAGGAGGTATTAGTGTCATGGGGTTACTGCAACAGACAGGATCCAGAAGACCACAGCGTCTGATTGCTCCTACTCCTGCACTGAAAAGAAGAACTTCAGATTCTTTTTAAATGGTGTTAATTTCTTTTGGCAGAACAGGGGTTAATCTGTCATATTGGTATCTTTGGGAGTCTGAGCTCTCAGCTGTGCTCGGTGAGCCACTCCCTTCCCCTTTATAATATGGGTACTGATTGAAACCCATGTCAGAGCTAGCTTATGCTGCCTGGCACGGAGGAGAGGTGTTTATATGAGAAGTTTGGAAGAGGTATCTGAGACTGTTGCGTGGGTTTGTGCGTGTGATAACTCCCTTCCCTCTTCCTACTTTGGTTTTTCCCCGTCCGTCAATTCCTCTGTTATATGTGAGTGAATATTTTGTATGCCTGGTATTTTCAGTTACCCCTTGTACGTGTAGCCTTGTTGTCGGGTTGGTGTACTGCAGTGCACAACAGCACCCCTCTTCCTTCGGTGGGGGAAGAGAACAGATAGAGGGCTGATTCAGGAAATAAGGCAAGAGTGGCGGCCATGGCATCTTCATCTTCAGAAGTATCCTGGGGAATAGGTGAGCTAGGGCGCCCCCTAGTGTTACGGACAGGGAAGGAGCCCCTGGTCCCGGGTTACCCGACAGCTCAGTCGTGACAATCAGACTGCAAAGAGCACATCAATCCCTTTTCACAGGGGTCTTATGTCTGTGTCCACTCCTGGAAACAGGTATTCTTTACGCTCCGTGAAGTATCATAACGTTGTGACGTGTGTTGGGGACTTTGGAGCAGACTCAGAAGCGAAGCCTACTCCATACAGGGCAGATGCCAGCTATAATAAAACATATACCCCACACTGGGTAGCACATTAGGACTGGGACAGAACTTTCCTGTAAAGTGTCCGGGTGATGTGGAGCAGCAGCTCAGTCATGGCTACATACGTGATC
This sequence comes from Dendrobates tinctorius, assembly GCF_039654945.1. Classification (NCBI taxonomy): domain Eukaryota; kingdom Metazoa; phylum Chordata; class Amphibia; order Anura; family Dendrobatidae; genus Dendrobates; species Dendrobates tinctorius. Next base: position 91,775,936 of record NW_027361696.1, on the reverse strand, counting down.
AAAATTGTTGGTACCCCTTGTTTAATGACAGAAAAACCCACAATGGTCACAGAAATAACTTAAATGTGACAAAAGTAATAATAAATCAAAAATCTATGAAAATCAACAAATGAAAGTCAGACATTGCTTTTCAGCCATACTTCCACAGAATTTTAAAAAAAAAATGAAACTCATGAAATAGGCCTGGACAGAAATGATGTAACCCTTATCTTAATATTTTGTTGCACAACCTTTTGAGGCAATCACTGCAATCAAACGATTCCTGTAACTGTCTATGAGACTCCTGCACCTCTTGACAGGTATTTTGGCCCACTCCTCAAGAGCAAACTGCTCCAGTTGTTTCATGTTTGAAGGTTGCCTTTTCCAGATGGCATGTTTCAGCTCTTTCCAAAGATGCTCAATACGATTTAAGCAAGGGCTCATAGAAGTCCACTTCAGAATAGTCCAATGTTTTCCTCTTAGCCATTCTTGGGTGTTTTGAGCTGTGTGTTTGGGTCATTATCCTGTTGCAAGACCCATCACCTGCGAATGAGACCAAGCTTTCTGACACTGGGCAGCACATTACTCTCTAGAATCCCTTGATAGTCTTGAGATTTCATTGTACCCTGCACAGATTCTAGACACTCTGTGCCAGATGCAGCAAAACAGTCCCAGAACATAACAGAGTGTCCTCCAAGTTTACCAGTGCAGACAGTGTTCTTTTCTTGATATGCTTCATTTTTCCATCTGTGAACATAGAGCTGATGTGCCTTGCCAAAAAGTTCCACTTTTGTCTCATCTGTCCATAGGACATTCTCCCAGAAGCTTTGTGGCTTTACAACATTTAGTTTGGCAAATTCCAGCCTGGCTTTTTTATGATTTTTTTTCAACAATGGTGTCCTCCTTGGTCGTCTTCCATGAAGTCCACTTTGGCTCATACAACAATGGATGGTGCAATCTGACACTGATGTTCCTTGAGCTTGAAGTTCACCTTTAATCTGTTTAGAAGTTTTTCTGGGCTCTTTTGATACCATTCGTTTTCTCCATCTTTTTGTCAGCAATTTTTCTCCTGCGGCCACGTCCAGGGAAGTTGGTTACAGTCCCATGGGCTTAAATTCCTGAATAATGTGTGTAGCTATAGTCACAGGAACATAAAGCTGCTTGGAGATGGTCTTATAACTTTTACCTTTAACATGTTTGTCTATAATTTTTTTTGTAATCTCCTGAGACAACTCTTTCCTTCGTTTCTCTGTTCCATGTTGAGTGTGATACACACCATGTCACCAAACAGCACAGTGAGTATCTGTAGCCCTATATACAGGCCCACTCACTGATTCCAATATTGTAGACACATGTGATGTAATTAGTGGACACACCTTGATTTAACATGTCCCTTTTGTCACCTTATTTTTAGGAGTACCATCATTGCTGTCCAGGACTATTTCATGAGTTTTATTTTCTTTTTTTATTCTGTGAAAACATGGTTGAAAAGCAATGTCTTACTTTCATTTGTTCATTTTTGTAGATTTTTGATTTATTATTACTTTTGTAAGAGTCAAGTTATTTCTGTCGCTATTGTGAGTTTTTCTGTCTTTAAGCGAGGCGTACTAACAATTTTGACCACGTGTGTACCACCTACGGTCACTTTACAATGGTTTGGAGGTGCATCATGTAATTTTGTGGATAACATTTGGAGCTGTCTACTCATCTAATTCTGTAGCACTAGGTGGAGGCCCGATGCTATCGCATCGGGAGGGCGGTGACGCCCTGATGGGGGCAGGCTTTGCCGCACTGAGAATCTGTCGTCCCCAAGCGCACACTCACCTATCTACTTTTGCTTTTCACCATGTGCTGAGTTATCTTGTTTGTGCTCTCTCCTGGCATCTGTGTCTCAATCTATATTTAATGTATGCATGTGATTTCTATCTATGTCTTATCTATGTGTCTATGTATCATCGATGTATGTTATCTGGACCTATCATCTGTCAATGTAGGTGACATGTAAGTAGCAGCTATGTATGTAGTTCATATCTACATAGCATTTACCTACATATCTCATATCTATGTGGCTGTATATCTATCAATATCTGATATCTATTTATCTATATGGACCACACCCTGGGGTGGAGATATGGTGAACAGCCATCCCAACCATTTCTTTAGCTGTTCACAAAAGACCCAGCTCTGTTAAGGTTGATTTATGTCTCCCAGCACCTGTGACACTGGAGCATTAAATCAGGGTTTATATTGCAAAGTTTTACAGACTGGATGACACATATATCCCCAGTGATCACCTTACAATATTAAATATTTATGTATATATCACACAATGTATATGTTATAAATCCTACACAAACCACGGAGATATAATCCACAAGAAGTATATATGTATATAATAAAAATATTTTATTATTACAAATACATAAAGGCTAGTACAAAATACAGACAAATGACAAAAGTGCTCATACAAGGCTCACATGTGGTAACCGCTAGCAACACCCTATATAGCAGATTGGGTAATGAATGTATGTGGAGTGATGAATCTCTATACTGCCCACATGTTTATATCATAACGATATTATATGTGCATAGTGCACAGGACACCATATAGAGAAAACAGCGCTAACACACTCCAAACAGTAATTAAATAAAACACAATGCAAAAGGTTAATATCATACCCATAAGATTACTGCAGGTGAGCGCGGCACAAGACAGAGCAGCCCCGACGCGCGTTTTGCGCACTATGCACATATAATATCGTTATGATATAAACATGTGGGCAGTATAGAGATTCATCGCTCCACATACATTCATTACCCAATCTGCTATATAGGGTGTTGCTAGCGGTTACCACATGTGAGCCTTGTATGAGCACTTTTGTCATTTGTCTGTATTTTGTACTAGCCTTTATGTCTATGCATATATCTATGTATGTCTATGTGATGTTATTTATATCTTAAATATCTATATATTTATAATACTATATGTATTACTATGTATGTATATCGATGAGATATTTAACTATCATCCACCTGTAAATCATATATATATGAATCATATTACAAATGCAATAGATTAATTTAAAACATTTTTATAAACAACATTCCTTGTAAAAATTTTATCACTATTACCTAACAACTTTCCTTGAAGCGGTATATTAATAACTTTCACTTTGACATGTGAGCGTTGCTTCACTCTGGAGAAGGCAACATATAGCTGCCCATGTGCAAAAGCTAGTTCAGGTAAATAAATACCTACTCGATTGAGGGTCTGTCCTTGAGATTTGTTAATAGTCATGGCGAATGCAGGTTTGACTGGAAACTGTCGTCTTCTTAATTTAAAGGGTAACCCAGGCTCGGAAGGACATACTGTAAATCTATGCGTGGAATAAATACTATGTTCCCTTCAGCTGATCCAGTAATCACTTTAGCCTGCATGATGTTGGGGTGTCAGGCAGTGACAATCAGCCGAGTTCCATTGCACAGACCTTTGTTGGTATTGAGGTTTCGCAGTAGCATGACAATGGTGCCCATTTTAAGTTGGAGCCTATGCGGTGGCATTCCCGATGGCGTCAGTGAATTTAAAAATTCAACTGGGTATTGTTCATGGTCATCAGCTTCATCAGCATCCACAGAATCGTCGCTTGTATATAAAATGTACTCGCCACTTATTCTATCCATTATTTGAGAGTTGAGAAGGTGTACATCTTCATTTTTTGGACAGAGTATTGCATGTGATGCTGCAGTGTGAACACTTTCTATGTCATTGACATTTATGGTAATGTTTTGTCCAAAGATGTCGGTCACTAAACAGCCAGTGGACAGCATGTCAGGAGGAATTTCTATGACATCATCTCCCAAGTTGTGTTCATTTGACAGTTCACCGTTTCCGAGTCTAAGTAACCAACTGCTGTATTCAGGATCACTGGACCGCATGTTATTCAATAGCGGCAATCTTGTAAAGTTTTTCCATTGTTTTGAATATTTAACACAGCAATCTACAATTTCTGTTCTTGTGGCATTAGCAAGTACAGGAAGGCATTGTCTGAAGTCTCCGCCAAGAACAAAAACAGCAACATGTGATGTCATGTCATCACGTAGAAGTCTATCGATGACATTCAAAGCATGGTTTTGGGCCATTGTGCACTCATCAATGATAAAAAGTTTAATATGTTGTAATTTTTTGGCAGCGTTGGTATCACTTTTAATCCAGAAAACAGAAGTTACATTGATAGGAATTGGTATGCTGTAGAGAGAGTGCATGGTTCGTCCTCCTCGCAGCAAGTTAGCCGCTATTCCTGTTGTGGCTGCAGGTGAGACAACGTCTCCTTGTCCTCGTACATAATGCATGAGTAGATGGTATATATAGGTTTTTCCACTGCCACCAGGTCCATCAATAAAGAAGCACTTGGGTGTTAATGTGGTGTCTTGTAAAGCTTGAACTATGGCCTCATAGGCAAAACATTGCTCCTGATTTAGAGTTTTTTTCATCTCTGCAGCCCTTGTTAACTCATATTCCTTATCGTACTCATCTTGAAGTTGACTTTTTTTGTTTGCTGGTCATGGTAAATTGAAATCACCAAAAGACTTTCCATGGATTAGCAGCACATCTTGCACATCTTTCATAGCATATCCTTCACAATTGATGCAATCTTCTGAGATATTGTGGTATCTATGACAGTAGTCTTTTATAAAATGCTCCTTAAACTCATTCCACAACTCTAGGGGATTAGTAGGTTGAACGAAAACACAAATGTAAGCAAACATCTCCCTAAGGGTACCGTTACACTTAACGATGCACCAGCGATCCCGACAACGATATGGATCCCTGGTGCATCGCTAAGTGGTCGCTAGTGAGCTGCCACACAGGAAGATCTCACCAGCGACATAGCAGGGGTCGGGGGTGGCTACTTACCTGTCAGACGCGGCGATCCTGACGTCCTCCCGGCCACGTCCACGCGTCACTCGTCGGCACCACAGGAAGCCCAGCAGGAAGCTGACGACGAAAAATGGTCCAGGACGTTCTCGCGTGACCAGCGATGTGCAGCGGGGGAGCCAGTCGGAGGTAAGTATCAGACTAGCGATATCGCTGCTACGGCACAAAATCGGTGACGTTACAGCAATATTGCTAGCGATATCGCTATGTGAAACGGGGGCTTTAGTTGTGTAGGCATGTTCAGAATAGTGGCATCTATTATAGTATTCTTCCAGACATTGTCATCTATCAACAATCATAGTGCTAATGCAGCATCTTTAAATGTTTGATGTGTAACCCTATGGACGGATTTAATGCTGTCAAAACTTGTTGCGCCCTTTAGTAACAAACGTAAATAATATCGTTCTTGGTCTTTTACACTAACTGTATACATTCTTCCAATTACTTTAACGCTTTGTCGCTTTGTGGATTCCCATGCGCCTTGTTTCCAAATATAGTGCTGTGGAATTTCTCGGTAATAATATTGATGTGCATTTAGGTCGATCTTATTAAGATTGTAGTACGCCATTAGTGTGGAATTGTTATGGAGCTTTTGTTGAATGTTGTCAATGGGATCGCCTTCATGAAAATATAGTGGCTGAGAGTTAGGCAGGTGTACCACTAGGCGAATGATGGCATGAGATTGTTTGTGCATTGGGTAAGCAAATATTCTCCATGCAGCTTCTGGTGCACTGACGTATCTCGAATCGACAAATTGGTTTGTTTCATCATGTTTGATGTCTGTTTGAGCTATTTCAATATTAGCTTTATCGTGTCCTTTGTATACATATTTAAACAAATATTTAACACTTTGGATAGAGGCACAAATTTCCACATTAATATGGCAGTTGTATTTTTTCAGCAAATGTGGGTTGTATGGAACAACCCATGAATTATCAATTGCTTTCGAATGATGGTCGTAGGTTCTCCCAATGTTTCTTCGGTAACTTGGATAGCCGTCCTTTTGTTTGACAGTATATTCTTGATATTTTTTTGGGAAACCTTTGGTACACTTCCCATTATCCATACAGAGAGTTAGGATTGGCTTCTCCACAGGGACCATGAATCACGTTTTTAATAACAATGTTGTGGAGCTGAGGGTATTTTGTTTCATCGGGAATTTCTGCCCAAGCTATGTTGTCCATGTCCTCTTCAGTTCTTAATTTTGAATTGTTTTCCAGGATTATTAAAATATGTGTGTGTGGAAGACCATGCTTTTGAAACTCGATAACATGGACGGCTGCGTTGACCTCTCCAAATAAGCCCTTATTGATGTCTGCTAATAGCGAATCCAGTTTAATTTTAAAAACACGTGCCACCAAGTCTGGCCTATGCTCCACTCGTTGCCATGGTTCTAAATTCTTTGTTATTTCAGTCCACTTGGGATTACATGTCATGGTGACAAACAGATCTGGGCGACCATACTTTGTTACTATACACATAGCATCCTGGTAGCGCTGTTGCATGTTTCTTGGACTGCCTTCAAAAGATGAAGGCAAAATTACTGTCTTTGCAATTGGGATGCCCTTTTCAATAGATTTTTTTAGTAAATGTTCTTGGAGGAGGCAGTAATCTTCCACTTTTAAATCTTTCTGGTGCATTCTGATGTAATGTAGACAATTTGCCTCTATTTTGACATATGCATCGACTAAATATTGCTGTGTGAGCTTGCCACCATTGAAGAGTGGATTAAATCCCTTCCTGACCGATAATATAAAGCTATAGTACTGAAGTTGGGTTACTCTTCGGGCACTATTTACCTGTTGTTTTAGACCATCATGCCAGCCTTGGTCTCCATAAGGGAAAAATAAAGAATGCAGCAGAGCATCCAAATTGCTATGGAGAATGCTGATACATTGTGTTTTGGGAGCCAGAGGGTTGCGTGGATCAGGTTTTAAATGGATTAATATGTCTCTATTGATGGGAGGCTCACCATCTTCATTCTGAAAGACAACTGCATCTTCACTCACTGTTGGGTTGTTGTATCGCCTTGGATCTTGATTCCTATCTTGCTTAATAGCCATTGTGATGGTTGGCATGACAGTTCCATTTTGATGAGCTTTGATCTGTTCTTGTTGTTCAACATCACATAGCATTCGATAGGCAGCAGCAAATGGATTCTTAGTTTGCAGCTGCTCTGCAATATTGTTCATCAATATAGGTTGACATTTTTCATTTTCTTTTATTTTGAGTCTTAGTTCATTTGCATCGGCGGTATCCAGTATATAAAGTTGAGCAAATTTTGGTTGGTCTTCCTTTGTTGGATGTTTTGTGCCTGTTCGATGATAGATCTGTCCATGTATGCGAAAACAGTATGGGCCATATCCAGGTGGTGGTGAAATACTTGCACCCATGGAGGCAAAAGCAAAAAAGCTGTTGATACTACGAAAATTGTCCATGATATTTTTGCTGAATTCACTTTCTCCTGTCATCAACTTTTTGAATTCTTCAGGGTACTGGAGTATAGATAGATGTACTTTTCCCTTCTGACAGCACTGCGTAAATTTTCCATCGGAAGGCATCTCATCTCCAAAATTCAAAGAGTGGCAACTCTGACATAAATGGTTCATGGGACCGCAGCTGTGTTCGTGAGTCGTGTTCTCATCGTGGGTTACATTTTTTGCTTGTAGTTGAAGTTCATGTCTTTCTTTTTCTATATGGCTTGTTTGCTGGCGAATGTTGATTTGTCATTGTTGTTGTAGTCGCTGTTCTCTATTGCTTTGTGTTTCAGCTTGTCGCTGTAGATGGTGTGCTTCAGCATTTTGTGACAGTGTACTTGCTGTGGCGAATGGACATTGCTCCTGACGTTCGGATAATGCATTGTTAGTTAACCCCACACAACTTGTAGTTGTAGACTCAAGTGTGAGGTGTGCTGGTAGTGATGGGTCACCTTGTGAGCATGATATTGTTGTTGAGACAGCAGATTTTTTTTTGCGGAGCTGGCGGTGCCCTATGGCATCTTGTGATAATCTACTGACTTTCGCATCAGGGGACTCATCTGCTCTACGCCTACGCTTATATGCATTGTGTTTGTCCCAGCAATGCTGTTTTTCTTCAGGAGTCTCATTTACGCGTTGTCGTCTTTCACGTTGGGCGTTAGCTGCTTTCCTTTCATTGTCATTGGCGTACTTTTTAGGAGGAGCGTATATTTGTAATGTTCAGTGACACACTGTAACGTGTATTTTTTACGTACTGCGACACGCTGTAACGTGTTTTTTTTGGTAATGCGACACGCTCTCACATGTATTTTTTCGTTCCAGTGACACGCTGTCACATGTATTTTTTATGTCCAGTGTCACGCTGTAATGTGTTTTTTCTTTTGGTCCAGTGTCACACTGTAACGTGTATGATTTTTGTCCAGTGTCACGCTGTAACATGTATTTTTTTGTCCAGTGTCAGACTGTAACGTGTTAGCGCCACACTGTAATGTGTGTTTTGTAGGTGCAGTGAGACGCTGTATCCTCTTTTTTTTCCTTCAGAGGCTGCTGGCTGGCGTGTCCCAGCAATGACAGCTGTGACGCAGTTCCTAACTAAACAGAATTGGTTCACGCATGCGCAGTGAATATGCCCGGCCACCGTCATCTGCCTCTCCCAAGATGGCGGTTTAATATACTGCGCTTGGGCAGAGATTAATGTTGCTCCTGCTGCCCGAGTGTTCGCGCATGCGCAGTGAATATGCCCGGCCACCGATGGTTTAATATACTGCGCTTGCGCAGTGATTAATGTTGCTCCTGCTGCCCGGGTGGCCTGGTGGTCTGGATCCAAGCAGCGGGGAGGGGTCCTTCTGGCGTGGGATCCTTGTGGCATGGTGTCCTGGCGGCGGGTGAGTCCCAGCAGAGGGAGGTGCCATATTGCAACGGAAGTGTGTGTGTGTGGGGTGTGTCCCACCACTACCTCCCCACCCACCTCCACGCAGTGACAGCTGTTAGGAAACATGGTGGTTTGAGGCCTGTGGTGGAGATGGGGTGTGACGGCGTCACCAGAGGGAGCCCGCACCCCATCTCCAGCGCAGGGCGCAAGCTGCGGTGTTTCCTGCCGGCTGTGATGGAGGTGGGTGGGCTGGCAGCGGCGGGTCCGTGGGGGGGCCGGCGGGGTGGCCAGCAGTGGTGGGTCCAGCAGTGGCGGTGTTCGGGTCCGGCGGGGTGGCCAGCAGCAGCGGGTTCAGCAGCGGCAGGTCCAGTGGCGGGTGGGGTCCTGGAGGCAGCCAGCCGGCAGGAAAGTCCGCGGCTTGCGGCCTGTGCACAGGCCGCAAGCCGCTGTGTTTCCTGCCGGCTGTGACGGGTGGGCAGGTAGCGGCGGGTCAGGGGAGGGTCCGGTGGGGTGGCCAGCAGCGGCGGTGGCGGTGTTCGGGTCTGGCAGGGTGGCCAGCGGCGGCGGTGGGGGGGTTCAGCGGCAGCCGGTCCAGAGGCGGGTGGGGTCCTGGCCACGGCCAGCCAGCAGGAAAGTCCATGACTTGCGGCCGGCCTGTGCACAGGCTGCAAGCCGCGGGCTTTCCTGCCGGCTGTGACGGAGGTGGCGGGTCCGGCGGCGATGGGGGGGTCCCGGCGGTGTCCCACTGGTGGTACTGTGGAAGGGCCTGGTACCACTAGCGGGTGCCATATTGAAATACCCCTTACTTGGGTATTTCAATATGGCGTTCGGCGTACTTCCGGTCGGTGCGGTGGATTGTGGGATTCGGGGACATCCAGACGGAAATGAAAACATTACAAGGCAATTAAGTATATAGATTACTGGACAGAAGAGAATGATTGTTCTTGAAAGTGTTCATGCTGCCTCAATTACTGCATGTGATGATATTAGCTGCCAAATGCTTGAGAAATTCTATCCCTACAGTATCGGAGTTTCTGGACCAGATGGGACATCTCCTGATCATACAAAGATTCTACTGTGAAAAGAAAAATGACACACAGATGGGTAATTTCTTTAAGAGATGGAAGCAATTTATTTTGAAGTATTTCACACCTGAGAAAATCGAACGGACAGTTACCACTCTCGCTATTACTAGTTGGCGCCTAACTGAAAAGTTTGAAAGGGACATTGGGAAGCCTATTGTTCGATCACTGACTGACTACAAGGCTTAACATTAATTACAAATCATTATAGTCTCTTCCTGCTAGAAATGTGAAATAATTGTATCTTATGCTTCTAAAATGTGAATATTGGTTTCATGCTATTATCCAACCAAGCCCGCGAGCTGGTACGTTGAATGATTGTTTTGTTTTTGATTTTTTATTATCATTTGCTCTGTTGAAAATAAAAATTGAAAATCTTAAAAAAGAATATATATGTTATTAAAAAATAAGCCCTCTTACGGCTATGTCTATTGAAAATTCAACAAAGTTATGACTTTTGGAAATGAGGCAGGAAATAAAAAACATAAGTTGAAAAATGATATTTGGGAAGAAATTACCTTTTGTACATTTATCTTACTATTGCAAATATTGGTTTTGTCGAATAAGATTTACACTAAGACTTATACTAAAAATTTTCCAAATTATTTGACATTAGCCGCAAACACTCTTCATCGGTTTGTAGTCTTAGGCCGTATTGTCATCCGTGTGCCGTCCATGTGTCTGTCTTTTATATCCATTTGGCATTTGAATTTATACATCAACATTTGAAAATGTACATGATTAAATAAAATTTCCTAGTTTAATAAGAGAAATGTATCTGTAAAAGATGGATTGGATACTGATGTTTCATATGGGATCCCATTTTTTTTCATAGACTTGAATGACCGTGTGTCAACCAATATTTAGAAGAGAGTAATGCAGAGTGTGATTCTTTTCACATGGACACATGGTCATCTGAACAGCACCTTTGAATTACATTGGTCAGTGTGCTATTATTTATTGGATTTCACATGTCTGTATATTATGCTTGTCTGAATGAGCCTTAACACTTGCAGACATGACTGGCTCCCTGTGTTCATCCACATTGTAGACGGGTGCCAGATCTGCCTTCACTGCACACATTATTCTGGTCCATTAAATGGTCCAAAGTAGTGCATTCAGAAATATTTTTTCCTTGAAGACTATTGGTCCCCATGGAAAACAGGTCATGCGCATCGGCACGCTGGTTATAATGCGTCCATGTTCTCTCCTTGTGCCGATGATACACTTGTCTGAACGAACCCTTATCCAAAGCAAAATAAAAAAAATCTTTTTGGGATGTAAAGTACCTTTTTTAACTACAAAAGTAGTAAAACATTAAAACTATACATGATTGTGCAAATTTTTAATATGTCATTCGTACCATGGGGTGTATGGGGTCGTAATAGTAATTTTTTCACCATATTAAAAAATATAACTCACCCCACAGAGAAAACAAACCCTCACGCCAATATATTGATAGAAAAAAAAGGTTATAGTTCTCCGAATGTGGTGAAGATAAATAGTACACATTCTTGACCACATTCAACATGTGAATATAAAGGGTGTCACGTAAAGAAAAACTGACTCAGATTGGAGAATTATGGTCTGGGGGTCAATGAAGGCAAAACACCAATAGGTTGCGTTTCATTTCTAAAAAAAATGCTGAGTTAGTATTAATATAAAAAATGGCAATTTTAGTAATGTTCCCTACTAACTGTGCCAAGACCTCCATGATAATAAGTTTCTCTCATAATTAAAGTGATGACTAATTGTTCCAAGTGGTTTAATAACAGATGTAATAGGAATTAATTATTCCTGCCCGATTACCAAAAGAATAAAAATAAAATGCATATGACGTTATTATGGATGACTAATAATGGAGGTCATGTTACCCGTAATTGGAATATCCTTAAGTCTTTAGAATGATAGAAAATGTTCTGCATGATGCACGTTTTCTTCCATTCTAATAACAGAGACATGAAGCCCCCATAATAATCTATGGAGTCCCATAGCTTCCATTTTCATCAGTTGTACAACAGTTGACATAGAAGAGAGTTGTCCAGTGAAAGAGAAATTGCTGATCAGTGGTGGTCCAAAAATTGGGAACTGAGCCAATTGGCAGATCATGGCGGTGGGACTTTTATCCTCATGCGGAAGTGAGCATGCTCGACCGCTACTCAAGTAATTCTTTATGAGGCTGCTAAACGCTGTGCTCCACTTTTTCTCCCAGCTCCATAAAAAAACAATGGATGCGGTCATGAATCCAACATGCCACTACTTTTTGTAACAGGGGATAAAGTTTTCTCGGGGATAAAAGTTACCTGATATACTGATCAGTCAAGTGGTGTGACACCCACCGATCAGAAAAGTGTCACCTATCTTGTAGATATACGATAACTTGTATTCATTGGACAAATCTTTTAATTTCCTTCATTTATGCCTAAATAATGCAGCAAACATTATGTTAAACCGTTAGTTTGCATATAGACTAATAATCCGAAACTGCAATGCAAGTGTAAGCATGGCAGAATCAATTTTTGCTAGCTACAATACTTTTGTTGCTTTCCATTGACTTTGAGTTTTCAGAGCCTTCCATAATTTAGTACAACCATTATGCCTATTGTAAAGTGTAAAATAAAGAAAAATAACAATAATTATTAAATTCTTCTTTAAAATTAATAATTAAAATGATTTGTACAGACATTTAGTCAAGACATTGCTTTCTAGTGATTGGCTATCATGAGAAAAATCATTAGGCAACACTGACACTACTTGCTATGAGATATGTGCTATAATTTCCTTTATTTACATGTGCCTTAATATTTAAGGCAATAAACACCCTTCAGTCTTTTTTACTTGAATGTGTCTTTGGCTTAAAGCATTTTATCAATAGGGTTTCTTTAAATGTTTTTGACGGTTTGGCTCCTATGTGTCACTCACTACATACAGTAACTGAGTAATTACATCAATGTGCTTGTTTGATGGCCAAGATGATAACCCTTGTCATTCTTCTCCTGAATGGTCTTCTGAGTTGATTTCTGACCTCTACAAACTTTGATGTGGTCCTAAATCAAGATAGCTATTACAGTAACACTCAAAACTCGAGGATCAGTCAAATTTCAAATTCACCTTCTCACGCGAAATTTCGATTCTCAGAAAAATTACTCTCCCCCAACTGAATTTCCCTTGGTATATTTCCCTATTCGGCCCATCACTCAATTCCTCAGTACATACTGATATCATCACTGAGCACCAAATTCCTTGACCTCTTTACTCTAGATCAGGACTTCCGGCTACGATGAGGCCTGGAACATTTCTGAGTAATTGATGTCACAACGTGAGCTTTGACCTTGGATGCACAACATGTGCCTTGACCTTGGGTGCACAACATGTGCTTTGACCTTGGTTGCACAACGTGTGCCTTGACCTTGGGTGCACAAGTTCAGAAAGCTAGCGGCAAGCAAGCGGGTACATAAACATTTACCATTAGCCATAAAATGAAGGTTCCACATAATTATGGTACTCCTTTTTCTGTTATCACCCATGTGGTCTTCTAGAGTGCAGAGGTACTGATAATATGAGACTGTATGGGTATTGTGCAATAGTCTATGACACATTTTTCTGCCAAACTGCAGCTGGGAAAGGCAAAGCACCATTAATGTGACTATATACTCTGCTCTATCTGTAGGTTCTGCAGGGAGCAGAAGTACCTATACTATAAGATTGTATGGGCATTGTGCAATAGCTTATGATGCATTTTTATACTAAACTGCAGCCGGGAATGGCAGAAGTACCATTTGATGTGACTATATACTTTGTTTTCCCCCCTGACACCCCCTCAGTTTTTGTCACTTTGGGGTCATTGATGTGATTACAAATCTTGGCTGCACATCACCTTGAACAAAAAGCATTTACTATGAGATATTTATCTTTTCACCAGACATTTGGGTCTGTAATCTTGGGATATTTCCTCTAATCATTTCTGTATGTGTGTGTTTTTGTGTATTTCTTAATGTGTAGTATGTTAAGGGTGCATTAGGGTCTTTAGGGCTACCAACGTTGAGCGGGGGCGCCATTACATCTTCAACTAGGCTGCCAACCTTCGCTGGTAAGTAGGGCGGATTTATAGGGCTTTTTTGGAGAGATTAGACCTTGATAAGTTGTTACTTACTTTGGCCCACACTTTTTTGCACCTTTTTTAGTTTTTGATCTTTTAAATATACAAATAAAGGATAATTCTTAGAGGTTAATTTTTCTTTTCAGTGTGTAGTGCACAACGTGTGCTTTGACCTTGGATGCACAACGTGTGCTTTGACCTTGGATGCACAACGTGTGCTTTGACCTTTGGTGCTCAACGTGTGTCTTGACCTTGGGAGCACAAGTACATTAGGCTCCTGGATGGGAAGTTAAGCATAATTATTGTTAAAAAATGTTTTTAACCTTTTGACAGCACTTCACCATTTTTCTGACTTTGTGCCAGAGGAAATTATAAACTTTTTGTAATATTCAAGTAGAATTAAGTTCTACTTAAAAAAAAAAAAAATACTCAGTACATCTATTACAATAAAGATTTATCTCGGAAATTCTCAGACAGTGTATTTGTGCCATTTTGGCCTTTGTGGTTTACTAAACTACTGTCTAATGACTGCACTTATAATTCTTTATTGTAATGGATCGGAGTTCTGAGTGTTGCTCTGATTTTGGTTTACAAAGTGAAACCCTGATCGAACTCTAGAACATTAGCAACTTACGATCAATATGTGCATGCTAACGATAGGTCCCACTGCCTAATGACTTAAACTTTGCAGCTAATGACAGTGGCATTTAAGAGGTTAACCCGCAGAGATCAGATTTGCCTCTATTTCGGCAGCTGAAGATTATTGTCAGTGTGCAACACAGCTTGCACAAGACATGTATGGAGCTTGCTCATACCACCCAAAGTGTCATATATGTCACAAACAGGTTAACAGGGTTACTCACTGTCAGGGATAATAATTTATCAGGACTTTCTTAATCCCACAAATCCCTAATGTCATAGGTCAGGAAGGTCATGAGTACCACCAGCTGTGATCTTTGGAGAGAACAGCTCTCTGCTGTCCCCTGTCTTCAGGACAATCATACGATTGGCCGGCGATCAACGGAGAAGGCCGCAGCCTGTTTGCACCATTAGGCCGGCTATCGGAAAATTAGCGGTGAGCATACGGCATATACACCTCCAGATTACAACACATGGAATATGTGTATACACCCCAGTTCTGTCACCGCTAACTCTCCGATGACCCCAGACTACTTGCCACCACAACTAAACTATTTTGGTCGATTAGACACTGTTTACGGTAGCTTATGGTTTTCAGGTGTAGTTTACAGAACAGAAGGAACAGAACTATTAAATGTTATATTTAATCCACAGTGTTTATGAAAAACATACAAAAGATTTTACAAGGAGGACAAAACAATACAGCATAAACAGCTACATAAAATAAAAGGGATTAACAGGAGACTTACTACACTGATCGCAGAGATAATTCAGTTTAGGAGATCGCTTTGATAAACGGGGTCCCTGCATACACCGGATATCTACAGGTGCATCTCACAAAATTAGAATATTATCAAAAAGTTAATTTATTTCAGTTCTTCAATTCAAAAGTGAAACTCATGTTACATAGAGTCATTACAAGAACAGGAGGAGCTCAAGACAATTCCGCAGCATTTCTGTCATTACGATTTAAAAAGAGAAAACACAGTAGTTTGACAATAAATGGCTTCACCCAACCACTAACCATGAGAGGAGAAAAAGTTTTAGTGTCATCATTCATATTCTCTGAAAAAAGGCCAAGAAAGCAAAAATTCTGCCGGGGTATGTAAACTTTTGAACACAACTGTATGAGGACATTGCTGTGATTTAGCTTTTGTTTTGCCGTTATGCCAGAAAGGCCCTGTCTACTTTACTGAACCCTGCTATGGTTTATGCTGTCCCATAATAAACCCGCAGGTGACTACCCAAGAAGCATCCCTGAAAGCAGCCGAGTGAGTCAACTCCTCACAACGCATCTCGACAAGTCACCTTATGCTCCAAGAGCATCGCTGGAATGATGCCGCTACCGGTGGCGAGTATAAGTTGTTATTTTATTAGGGGTTCTGAATTGATTAAAGTGAGCTTAATAGAGGACAACCCCTTTAAGGTTTCTTTTAGCTCACAAGAAAATGACACATCCAGGTATCCAACATCTGTATCCCAAAATGTGAATGTTCAATTACTGTAGTTTGAATATTGTACTTGTAACATACAGAGAAGTAAGGGAGCACAGAAACATGATATCGGCACAAACATTTTAATGTCTGTTAATTAAGTTATGAAGCGCAGCCCGCTATGCTACATGATATGCATCTGGCAGATTTTAAATTACATTGTGGAATGTTATATGTATTTCCAGGCATTGGAGAATTAGGCAGCCAGTATTACCTACAGCAAAAGAAAAGGCAATCTGAATAAATTAATAATTTTCTCCTCTGCACAGCTGCAAAAAATAGCAGAGGGCATCCTCTAGAGAAAACGAAAGCAACAGATAACACACAAATAAAGCAAAGCATAAAATAAATATCTTACCCTGGCACTGGAATCCTTGCTTTCCAATTCCCCTGTGGAGATGAAAGAACAAATAGGATTCATTAGATGAATATGGAATGTGAATATTATGGAATGGGGCATTATCAAATCTCAGCTGTGTACAAGAGTGGACACGTCTTTCTATATCATTCACAGAACATGGCATAATAATGTGCTTATACTGTATGTATATGGAATTACAAGCTGGGCTTATAATCGTGTGATCCTATCACATCCCTTTTACTTATGGTATATCATTCTTTCATCTACTCACATGAGGCATCTAAACACTGTGCAGTCCTGAAAATTACAGGGAATGTACACTACTGCCCTACAACATCATTTCATCTGCTATGGCATACTATTTTTGATCTGACAACTCCACTCTTTAATGGAATTTGTCACCAGGATTTTGCCACCTAATCTGAGAGCAGCATAATGTAGAGACAGAGAGCAATGTGTCACTTACTGGGATACTTAGTGAAGTCTTGATAAAATCCCTGTTTTATCAGAAGGAGGACTAGTAAACCAGCTGCCAAGTTGTCCACCATATTAATGAGCTCTCTATAAAACCCGCCTCCAGCACTGATTGGCAGCTTTTAGTGTACATTGTACATAGGCAGAAAGCAGCCAATCAGTGGTGTGGGTGGGGTTATACATAGCTCAGTATTAGAGAGCTGCTAAATCTGCAGCAATAAAAACTGTGATTGTATCAAAATTATAAAAAGCAGCTCAGTAAGTGACACATCGCTGAGATCCACGTCTCTGCCTCCATATCTTGTCATTCTCAAATAGGGAAGCAAAAACCTAGTGACAGATTCACTTCAAAGCCTACCATTTCAGGTAACATTTTAGAGTAAACTGCCATGTGTATATACACATGAGGAATAACAATATTTTTCTGGTCCATTATATGACTTGTCTACTACATTTTTCTCCAATTTTTACCTCTGCCAATTCTAGCTAAATTGTTCAGTTGTCTCTGAGCTAGTAGGGGGAGACTATCCAGTTTGATCTCTTCCATAAACAGTACACAGAACGGGGTGGATACTTTATCTTCTTTCCCTGTAACATACAGACAGAAGCAGCAGCATGCAAGATATTATGTGGCCTCACTGATCTATGTGGCTGTGAATCCAGTGTAAAGGGGTTAAGTAAGATGTTTAACGTTGTATTTGTTACTCATTGCTAAATGGTTCTGCTACATGTTCACATGTATTACGACACATATGGAATGGTACTGCTACACCTTTTGGGTATTACCATTGCTTGTATTTATATTCTATTGTCATTGTTGCTTTTATTTTCACATAGTTGTGATAATATTTAGTGCATTGAAAGGTTTGTCATTTACAGAAAACGGAAAGCATAGTGCACCCTTCGGACACTAGAGGGGGCTGTTATGAATGGGTCACCAAGGAGGAGAGCAGGCCCAGGCTAAGCCACAGAAAACCAGAGAGGTTGGTAACTAAGTGGATTGCAGACCCCTGATCCTATCCACACAACTTGCAGTAGCCATGGAGCTTACCTACGATGATCCTAGACACCTCAGCACAGCCAGAGAGCTAACTAAGCCTAATGCAAGAAAGGGGAAATCTAAACTGCCCCAGAGCAGACCCCAAAGGAATAGATAGCCCCCAAACATATATTGTCGGTGAGACAAGATGAAAACACAAACGCTGGCAGGAAAATAGACTGAGCAAATGATGGGGCCCACACTGACTAGACAGGAAAGGAAAGACACTGTCTGCAATCACGCAAAAAACCCTGCAAAAAGTCCAACACGTCTGATGCACAAAAAAACACTGAAGACGCATGACTTTGCCCCCACTATATCAGCACTCTGGTATATTCTGAAAGCAGAGCAAAAAGAGACCAATCTAATAGAGGACAAAACACACTGGCACAAGCAGTAACATATAGGGCGGTGATTCAGCACAGCCCCAGCTGGAGCTGGCTGACCCGCACAAAGCAGAGATAGACAAAACCAGATCAAATGCAAACACAATAGCAAATTAACCACTTAGCTGAACATGCAGGGACAGAGCTGGAGACATCAGACCTCAGGAGGCACAGGAAGAAAATCACCAGCAGGGATAGAGGGAGTCGGCTGTTTTAAATCCCAATCTGAAACCCCAGATCTCCAATCGTCATCCTCATTATCAGGTGGCAAGCCTCTATCAATCAGATCAGCTCCGTTACCTCCAGTAACTACCAGAGGGAGCCCAGAAAGAGAACTCGCAACCCCTCTGTGAATTTGATCAGCTCCACTCCCTTCAGTAATAACCAGAGGGAGGCCAGAAAGTGAATTCTCAACAGGGGGCACTATAGTACTTAGAGTTCGTAGCAGGATAGGGTTAAGTGTAGGAGGGGCTGCCGGGAGTTAAGGCTAGGTTAGAAGGAAGTTAGTTCAGATGGAGCCAGGGTGCCCGAAGTGTCCACATGGGCTATAGGCCCTCTGCGGCTCGGCAGCCACGCAACGTTAAGTAGCGACAGTCCAATTTATCCACAGCTATTGGACATCAGTACAGTGAGCCAAGACATTAGAAAGGATGTGACGACTTGTAGCCTGGGCGGACGCTCTTAGGATGGGAGTCAGAAGGAGTGAGGAACAGAAGGATGCTGTAGCTTTGCAGGGAGCGGCACAGATGGGTTGGATGATTTTCCAGAGGCAACCAAACCAGGTGGCGGATGATTTCAAGTCTGGGGCGGAACAGGCAGAAGGAATTGTCATCATAGCAAGGTTAGGCGAGGAAGAAGCTGAGAAGCAGTCTAAGACGGTACAGTCCAGACATGTGCCATATAGAAGCGTCAGCAAAGTAGGGAAAGCTGAGAAAGCAAGAAAAGACAAATGTGTAATATATGATGCACCGACTGTGGATATATTGTGTGAAGTTATCAGTAAAGAAACCATTCAAATTACCATAGACTGTGTCTCAGTTACTGGGAATCGCCTCGGAGAGAGTCCATCGCCGCTTGGGACGTGCCCAGGGGGACCTGAACCTGGAGACGCAGGTACACCGAATAGTGGATTGCAATTTTCTGTGAGGGAAGGCCGGGACACTGGTGCTTTAGTGTCTCTGGCCACGACAATAGTCTTGGCTGACCTTTCCACAAGCACAGAAGTAATATATTTTACTGAAAATTGCAGTAAGATCTGCCTGTGTCTTTCTTGTCTGTCATCTCCATTCCCCTCTATGTAGAGTTTAACACCTCACGATTCAGGCAGTCTGACTAACTTTGACCAAGATAGATTTGAGCTGCTTTTCAGAGTGGATGGTAAGTTCAGGAGGCAGAGGGGAGGGGAACAGATGATTATAAGTGGAGAAAGAAGCAGATTTCTTTGATAGCGCTATTTTACAACGTTTCAGAAAATCAATTGTATTATCAATTTATGGAAAGTTTGATGGCAAGACAGAGACCATTTAATGAACAGGCTTAAAAGGAAAAAGATATGTGAAAAAACACTACTAACCTGCAGATATGGGGTTGATCTGCAGGTTAATAGCTTTCTGAACCTGCCTGCACGTACAGTCCCGCTGCCTGGAGAAAATGCAGGATCAGCATTAGGGCCGGCTGTCAGTCAGTGCCGGGTCGTAGTTACAGCCAGAATGGTACCCAGAATGGTACCCAGAATGGTAACTGAACCCACACCGGCATCACACCATGACTGAAACCCGAATGCTACCAGAAGGAATAAAGTTCATTTCCTCCCTGCAGCGGGGCTGTAAGTGCATGCATCGGGCAGGTTCAGAACGGTATTAACCTGCAGGTTAGCATTTTTTCATGTGACAGGAAATTAAGAAAGACAAAACAACATACACAAAGAAAAAATAACCATAAAATATAACTTAAAAAGTGGAAGAAAATGAGAAAGTGGAAGAGGGGAAAAATACTGATGACATCCATAAAGTCCATCCAGACGGAACAAGTTTTCCAGTAGGTGTTAAATGTATTTGTAGATTTTCCATATCTAAGGATGACATCCTTAGCTGCTGTCAAAAAGTATCTGAGCAGGCCATTTTAATTACCCTTAAATGGCCAGTAATAAATTACTGCAAAGTTAACTGTGGGATATTCCATAATGTAGCTAAAAAAATCTGTGTGGATACAGTGTCATTCAGTACTATCAGCTATCTCACTGACAAACCATTGTAATTGTGTATACTGTAGCTGAACCAAGCGATAAATCAGATATGACCCCCCTGAACGTATTGAGTGAAGCAGTCTCCCCTGATGTGGAGATTATTTCATTTGGATGTGGTTTGCCAGACAACTACCAGCAAAGACACTGAGAAACAGATATGGCCGGATAAAAATGAAGATTACACAATACAAATGATAAACACCCTGGAACAATGGGCAGATTTTTTCAAGACTTAGGTAATAACTCCAAACCCCTAAAGTGCAAAGGGTTGCTAATGAGAAATGTATCCATCTTCATAGTCATTACTTTCTGAGATCCATGTAGAGATATCAGCTTATAAGGAGAAAAGATCACTTTCAAGTCTCATTCACTGTCTGTTGTCACAGGATAGAGACCAATTAACTGTCCTAGATAGGATGGCTGCATGAAAGGATTGACTAAAATTAAGGTGGCTAACTACAAAAGTTGCCCTTTTTTTTAAATATGGTGTCCTCTGATCTCATCTGAGATTTGGCCAACACCTATACAAAATGGCGAAACCCTACTGAGAGAGCTTTCAATAAGGAGGACTGATTTGATAAAGATATAGAATGTCTATTTTAATAATTTATCCGCACAATGACAAAGATTTATTATATTACTTTAGTTTATTTTATTAGTTTATTTAGTTGATATACAAAGTAAACAGTGTAAAAAAGCCAGGGACAAATCCAAATTAAGAATAAAATACTGAAAAAGTGCAACCAGGGAATCTAGTCACCTACCAGGCTCAACACGTTTCACATAATGTGCTTCCTCAAAGGGTGAGTTCTACTCTACTTTTCCACTCAGCTGCATTTTCAGAGAGTACCATCATTGACTTTACTGCATTTTATTCTGCCATATGCTGCATCTGCTTTGCACAGGACTGTGCCTCATGCCTAGTTTTGTTGTACTTGGATTTTGGACTCCACCATGTAGTCAGCTCCACCACATTATTTAGTCTACTCAACTACACCACTATCTTTACTCTGCTTCATGAGATTCCCTAAGGGTAGACCATAGATATAAAAAGATCAGACAACCGGTTTAACAATATCCTTAAAGTTTGAGCCACATGGTTTTCGCATTTTTGACAACAAGACTAATGTTGTAGTTTTGGCTATTCATGAAGTTAATAACCTGGAACCCTGATGGAAGGGGGAACAAACACCAACCTGAACAGAGCCTAAATCTACTTACAATAAAAACTAAAGTATATATTGTTCTACATTCACAAAAGCCTGTAAGATTATTGCACATAATTGATATATTGTGAATTAGCTACCCCACATTCAAAAAGTTCCTGTGATATAAAGATCTACATAATTCATGTGATCGTAACAGGCACAGCATGTTTAACACCTTCACCCCGAAGCCTATTTTTAACTTCCTGACCAGGTCATTTTTTTCAATTCTGACCACTGTCACTTTATGAGGCCATAATTCTGCAACGCTTCAATGGAACCTGGTGATTCTGAGATTTTTTTCTTGTGACATATTGTACTTTATGATACTGGCAAAATTTCTTTGATATGACTTGCGTTTATTTGTGAAAAAAATCAGAAATTTGGCTTAAATTGGGAAAATGTAGCCATTTTTGAAGTTTGAATTTTTATGTTCTTAAATCATAGAGATATGTCACACAAAATAGTTCATAAATAACATTTCCCACATGTCTACTTTATATCAGCACAATTTTGGAACACAAATTTCATTTTGTTAGGAAGTTAGAAGGGGTAAAACTTGACCAGCGATTTTTCATTTTTTCAATAAAATGTACAAAACCAGAAAATACCCAAAAGTGACACGATTTTAAAAACTGCACCCCTCAAGGTACTCGAAACCACATTCAAGAAGTTTATTAACCCTTCAGGTGCTTCACAAGAGCTGAAGCAACGTGGAAGGAAAAAAATGAACATTTAACTTTCTAGGCACAAAAATGATCATTAAGCAATGATTTTTTTTATTTTCACAAGTGTAATAGGAGAAAATAGACCACTAAGGTTGTTAGGCACTTTCTCCTGAGTACGCCGATACCCCATGTATGGGGGAAAACCAATGTTTGGGCACACGGCAGGGCTCAGAATGGAATGAGTATCGATTTAGGATTGCAGATTTTGATGGAATGGTCTGCGGATGTCATGTTGCGATTGCTGAGCCCCTGATGTGCCTAAAAAGTGGAAATCCTCCACAAGTAACCCCGTTTTGGAAAACTACACCCCTGAAGGAATTTATCTAGTGGCATAGTTTTATAGTAATGATTATAATGTTTTGGTTTTACTAGTGTATGAATTTATAATGTGATGTTATGTATAAGATGTGCCTGGTACATCAAATTATAAAAGTATGCCGCGTCAACAGGGTATAAACTAATTTTATTAATTTGTGGACATGTGGTTCACTTTGAAGCAATCCCTAATGCAAAGGCCAGGTTTTTCAGGGCAAGTTTCACAATGGTAAGTTGTGTACTTTTGGATTCCTCTCTTGGAGCATACTCTGCACCGTTTTTGTGATCATCCTGTCCTCGCGGTTTGGGGAACCTGTCCTGGGAAATGTTGACCTAGGACAATACGGGCACTATCACTTTCAGAAGTACTGGGACCCTCACCTTCCTGGGTGCCAAACATTAGTGCCTTGATGACTACCTCCTGAAACTGAAGGAAGGTCTCTCTATTGCTTGCAGATCGGAACAGCACAAAAGCATTGGACAGTACCATCTGTACAATGTGCACAGCCATTTTTTTGTACCATATTTTGACTTTTTGCATAGCACTGAATGGTTTGAGGACCTGATCTGAAAGATCTTCACCCCCCATGTACCTATTGCAATCCAAGACACAATCTGGCTTTGGGACTGGAGTTGTGGTCCCACGAACAGTCAATGGAGCTGTTCTCATGGTGTATGGTGGTCAAGATAAGGACATCCCTTTTGTCCTTATACTTGACCATCAGCATGTTGTCGCTGCTTTGGGCTCTGCTTTTGCCTTTTCTCAGCGTTTGCCCAATTATTGGCTTAGGGAGACTACGCTAATTTTTCGCACGGTGCCACATGCAACTGTACCTCTGGCAGAGAGGGTCTTGAAGAGTGGGATGCTAGTGTAAAAGTTGTCAATGTAGAGGTAATAACCCTTATCCAGCAGTGAATGCAGCAATTTCTAGGATTCTATGATTCTATGATTTCCACACAATTTTCACACTCACCCCCAGGACAGGGGGCATTTAGGTGGTTAATCTGGGTGTCCTTCCCCTCGTAGACCCTAAATCTGTGGGTGTACCCTGAGGTACTCTCGCACAGTTTGTATAGTTTTATTCTGTACCTGGCCCTCTTACTGGGCAGGTATATTGGAATTTTAGCCTCCCTTTGAAGTGAATGAGATTTTCATCAATAGTGATGTCCCTCTGGGGTGTGTACACCTCAGCAAATTTTCTGCTGAAGTGGTCAACCACTGACGAATTTTATATAGACGATCAAAGTTTAGATTGTCTTGGGGAGGACACTGTGCATTATCACTATACTGCAAAAATTTTTGGATTGCTTCAAATCCAGTCCTTGTCATGGCCATGTGGAATACCGGTGTACTGTACAGAATATCAGTATTCCAGTATTGCTGAAGCTTTGTTTTTTTATTATGCCCATATGCAGCACAATTCCCCAAAGTGTCATCATCTCTGCTGCATTTACGGGGGTCCATCTGGCGTATGATGATGTGGGATTTTGGGAGAAAAATTGTTGGGCATACAGGTTTGTCTGGGCCTCCATAAAATTTATTATTTCATCACTGTAAAAGAATTTGAAGAAGTCAATTTCAGTAAGCCCAGGGGTGTCAAACTGGATTCCTGAGTTGCCGATGAAATCCAGAATGACGGGCTGATAATTTTCAGGAGGGTGCAATCCATATGGGATCGATTGCTGCAGGAGTTGCCTGGGTCCTAAGGTGCCATGCTGGGGGGTTTGTCTGCACTAACTGAGGAGGAGGAGAATGAGGAATAGAGGAATGTGGGCTCTTCCTCACTGGCTAAATCCGTGTTGGACACAAGGAAGGCTCCTCTGGTGAATAGCGTCTTCTTGACGAATGGGCTATTTTTTCTTTTTTTTTCAAACCCCGGGGATGTGTGTGCAAGTGGTGCTTTTACACATGTAATGTGTGGGGCTTGTGTATAGGGTACTATTTAGCATAAAAAAAATAAAAAAATAAAAATTATAGAGATAAAATGTAAAAGAAAGAAATGAAATGAAAAATCAGATGTAAAAAAATAAGTTTGTATAAAAAAATACTGACGTTCACTATACTAATGACCTCCCTATAAATTTACCCGACGCAACTAATAATTTTTTTGCAAAAGAAAAACGAACGCCACCAACAATGTGACGTGCGCTCCCCTAATGCACTCGCTAAAACTTAGACGACGCAAATAATAATTTTTTTGCAAAAGAGAAACGAATGCCATCAACAATGTGACGTGCGCTCCCCTAATGCACTCGCTAAAACTTAGACGACGCAACTAATAATTTTTTTGCAAAAGAGAAACGAATGCCATCAACAATGTGACGTATGCTCCCCTAATGCACTAGTAATCACTCAGCGTTAGCACATTTTTTTATACAAAAAAAAATACGCTCCCTCCCTACCTATAAAACTAACACTCTACCTCGCTACTACTAAAACTATGCAATACAATATTTTTTTCTCTAAAACAAGATCGGTCGTCACTAACACTATGACGCCAGCTACGCTACCGCTAAAACTGCGCTGTACTAACTACTATTATTTTTTTTCTAAAAAACAATTGGTCGTCAGTAACACTGTGACGCAGGCTACGCTACCTTGCTATGTCTAAAATTACGCTGTACTAACTTCTAGTATTATTTGTTTCTATTTTTTTCTAAAAAATAAAATCGGATATCGCTTACACTGCGAAGTCCGCTACGCTAACGAAAAGTCCCATGTACACACTCTCTGATCAGTAGCGATACTGATCAGAGTGCTGGTGACACAGGAAGAGCACGAATGCTCTGCGCAGGATGCCGCACACATGAAAAAAAGGGCAAAAAAGTGTGCCAAAAATTCAATTGGAAGGGGGGAGGGGGAGAGAGGGTACTGGAACACGGATGGCGGGGACTGGGAAGGGAGCTGCTGCTTCTGTGATCTCTGATGAGTTACACAGCAGGTAGATCGCAGCAGAGCACAGATGAACAGAGAGCAGGACGCTGAAGCAGGAGGCAGGAGATGGCCGGGGAGTTCACACTGGCCACCATTGAAACTTTGAATCAGGTACACAAAGGGGCAGGAGAACTGCTCTGCACACCAAATCTGAGACAAAAACGGCGTGCAGGGCGGTGATCGCTATTTTAGATTAACCCCTTTGGTGCTGATTGGCTAGAAACTATTGTTCAGCCAATGGGCACCATAGGGGTTAATCAGGTGAGGTGACATCATGATCACCCCACCCATTGTGATGGCTGTGATTGGTGCTGCATCACTCAGCACCGATCACATCATGTCACATGCTTTTTTTTCACTAACTTTAATGTAACATTGCTGTGATTGGTTGGACAGAGTTCATCAGCCAATCACAGCGATCGCCGATGTGGGTGGGCGGATCAGCCACCCGTGGTGAAGTGCCGGGATGGTCTACTGTCAGGGACAGCAGCCATCATAACCCATTCACAGCGCGATGCAGTGCGGTGACCAGAAATAGCAGTTCCGTACTAGAACTGCGGTTTGCCGGAATGGACATCCTGAAGAGCAGTACTATTACGGTGCATATCAGGAAGGGGTTAATTCCCAGTGAGATGACTGGAATAAATATGGCTTAGGCTAGTTTCACACTTGCTTTTTTTTGCAGCGCGTTTTTCCCGCAAAAAAACGCATACAAAAGCATACAACTGCTGCGCTTTTTTCAAGCATTTTTATGAGCATGCATGAAAAAAACGCAGCGTTTTTATGCGTTTGTATGCGTTTTTAGTGCGTTTTTAC
Organism: Dendrobates tinctorius; assembly: GCF_039654945.1. Classification (NCBI taxonomy): domain Eukaryota; kingdom Metazoa; phylum Chordata; class Amphibia; order Anura; family Dendrobatidae; genus Dendrobates; species Dendrobates tinctorius. Next base: position 91,749,355 of record NW_027361696.1, on the reverse strand, counting down.
CGCGTTTGCGTTTTTTTCCAACATTAGGTGGCCCCTCACACTAACCCAAACCATGACTTTACTAACCCTAACCCTGACCCTAACCCTAACCCTAACCCTGACCCTAACCCTTAACCAAACCATACTTAACCCTAACCCTGACCCTAACCCTGACCCTAACCCTTAACCAAACCATACTTAACCCTAACCCTGACCCTAACCCTGACCCTAACCCTAACCCTGACCCTAACCCTAACCCTGACCCTAACCCTAACCCTTAACCAAACCATACTTAACCCTAACCCTGACCCTAACCCTGACCCTAACCCTTAACCAAACCATACTTAACCCTAACCCTGACCCTAACCCTGACCCTAACCCTTAACCAAACCATACTTAACCCTAACCCTGACCCTAACCCTGACCCTAACCCTAACCCTGACCCTAACCCTGACCCTAACCCTAACCCTTAACCAAACCATACTTAACCCTAACCCTGACCCTAACCCTGACCCTAACCCTTAACCAAACCATACTTAACCCTAACCCTGACCCTAACCCTGACCCTAACCCTAACCCTAACCCTGACCCTAACCCTAACCCTAACCCTAAACCCCCTTAACTAACCCTAACTTTACCCAAACCCCTAAATTCCATTGTCTAAACTAATGGTAAAAAAAAAAACGCATGTGCAAAAAAACGCATACATGAGCATGCCAGTGCGCACATATGCGCATCCATAGGCTATAATGGCCAATTTTAGCGCAAAACGTGCGCATACGTGCGCATGCGCTTTTTTGCAGGGCCAAAAAATGCAACATGCTGCGTCTGGAAAATACAAACGCACACCCCAAAAAAACGCAGCGCATGAAAATCGCATACGTGCGCTTACCAGCGCGCAGGTATGCGCACCCATGTTAAATATAGGGGAAAAAACGCATGCGCACGTATGCGTTTTTTTCCAGTGCAAAAAAACGCAAATGTGAAACCAGCCTTACATTGATTTTATTATGGTTTTCATTTCATTAAAGTATGTATTAGAGGAAAGTCTATTAGATTTTTGGTAATGAACTTAAAGAATCTTTGACCTTTGAAAATTGAACCAAAGATTTGTCTTCCTTAAAAATAAATACGTTTTAGCAAGACAAGTATTATCATGTATGATTTTTTATTAGTATAAACTATAATCTCTTCTGAGCTGGTTAAATGTTAAAATGTTAATTCAATATTTAATTTGAATAAATGTTGACTTCCTATTAATGAACAAACAAACATTATCAAAAGAGAACGACCCCCTATGAGCCAAGGTGGAGGAGTGCCTTACTAGGTCAGTCAGTCAGTCACAAAAAAATCAAAGTGATATTACTTCTCTATCTTCTCTCTCTGTATATAGTAGCTGTGTCCACTGGAGGTTGAGTAGATCTTAGGTGAGTTCACTATCTTTCTTGACTTTAGTAAGCCCCCATACAAGAGAAGCTACTACACAGAAATGCACGGATGGAGGATAACTTCAACCTGAGAGATTCCTCCAAACAAGTGAACAGTGATCACTTGATCCTGGTAAGACAATACCTTTTACAGAGAATTAAATATAGAAAAGTTTGTCTTGACTGGTAAATAAACCTAATGTGACAGAAAATGAGACTGCCAGGTACTACATGTCCAAGAAGATAAACGTAGGAAAAATCTGATTTTGCTCCTTCTCCCTTCATTGTTTTTCACTGCACAGTCACATTTCCAAATGTGGTGGGCCACTGGGGAGGCTCCAGATGTTGCAGAAGGGCCAGCTGGGACATGTAGACCCACTGGCAGCAAATAATGAGGTGACGGTAGCTGAAGTGGGTCGCTGGACCCCTTAACACTTCATTCATGTCCACAACAATTCTCAATAGCGGGAGGTGGCACTTGTGGATGGTATAGGACCCCCCGGGGCACTCATGTAGCGGTGGTGTCTGGGTGCAGATTTTGTGCAATCTCAAGCAGCCAGACAAACAGGTGAACTTGTAAACAAAACAATTTTACAGAAAAAGGTAACGAGGTACAGTCTCTTAGGCTGAGTTCACACGTGGCGTTTTTTTCGCGCTTCCGCGGCGGTTTTAACCGCGCGATTTTGCCGCGAAAACGCGAAAAATAAGCATCCCATGCATTTCTATGGGATTCCGCAATGCTGTGCTAATGCTACGGTTTTTACCGCTGCGGAATCGCTTCACGGTAAAAACCGCAGCATGCTCATTAATTTTGCGGAATCGCGGCGATCCCGCACCCATAGGAATGCATTGTTCCGCTTACTTCCCGCATGTGGCTGTGCACACCATGCGAAAAGTAAGCAGAACATTTGCGGATGGTACCCACGGTCCGGAGGAGAGGAGACTGTCCTCCAGGCTTTGAGTACCATATCCCTGTAAAAAATAGAATTTAAAATAAAAAAATATTGTTATTCTTACCTTCCGGCGTCCCGCGCAGCCTTCCCGCCTCTCTCCGCGCTCTCGTTCCCAGTAATCCTTTGCGAAAATGCCCGCGATGACGTCCGTTCTCGCGGGATCGCGAAGTCTCGCGGTCATTCGCGCGACGTCATCGCGAATGACCGCGAGACATCGCGATCCCGCTAGAACGGACGTCATCGCAGGCATTTTCGCAAAGGATTACTGGGAACGGCTGTGCGGGACGTCGGAAGGTAAGAATAACACCATTTTTTATTTTTTTTACATTTTATCTTTTACTACTGATGCTGCATAGGCGGCCTCAGTAGTAAAAAGTTGGTCACACTTGTCAAACACTATGTTTGACGAGTGTGACCAACCTGTCAATCAGTTCTCCAAGCGATGCTACAGATCGCTTGGAAAACGCTAGCATTTTGCAAGCTAAATACGCTTGCAAAATGCTAGTTTTTCCGCGGGAAAATCGCGGGAATTTAAAATGCGATTTTCCCGCGGAATGGAATTCCGGAATTCTCGTGGTAATTTCCGCGAGAGTTCTGGTACGTGTGATCGTAGCCTTAAAGGCCAAGTTCACAGTATATTGTGCATATGGAAGTAATGATTCTCTCCTCATGAGACAAGTGTGGTTATGGCCTCTCAGGGAGGCTGGAGCAGATTTCTCTTCACTTGCTATTAGAGAAAGTGTTATGCGCGGTCCGAGAAATATTACACTGATGGAGGGACCTTGACAGATTGGCTCTCTGTGGAAACACACTAAAGTGTGGAAGTACTCACGGTTTTGAGCCTATCGTTCTCTTTTGCAGGGGGTAGTTTAAGCAAAGTCAGTGGCGTGGCAGCCACGTGGATCTGGTCCGGGCTAAAAGCAAACAGGAAAACTAGCATGCAGGAGAGCACATGTGCAGCTTTGTCTCTTTTGACAAGATGAGACTTTACTCCTTTGTGGAGGAGATTATGTGGAGAAACATGTCCCCTCAGCGTGGACTTACATAGAAAATGATGATGGGATCAGTAGTGTTTGCCCCTCAGTCAGCTTGAACCACTCAGAGCTGGAAATTAACTCAGGAACTGTGAGTCTTGAGCTGGGATTTACCTCAGGAAGTCTGTGTGAGCCCTGAGCTGGGAGGCTACTCCCAGCCGTTTCTATGGTAGCTTGTAGTGAAAAGAATAATCACTTAACTCTCATATACACATTGGCCAGTAGATGGCAGCAAAGCACATTTATGAGTCATCGGTATACAATGCAATGTATTACATTTTCTAACTCACAGTTTCCAAACTAATTCTCCCACTAGAACAAATCTACTGCCACACGACAACTGCCTCATTCAGCAGCAGCACAAGAACGGGTCCCGGGATACCACACAAGTACTCACAGTACAAGTGAATGTGGACATTCTTCATTCCCTGCACAATCGATGGCCAGGAGCGCGAATATATAGTAAAAAGTATGAATGGTAACCAGCATTAAACCAATGTTATAGCTGCTTCACTACTTATGCTAACTTATCAAGTAACGCTATTTCATAGAGATGTGTCATCATTTTAAAAAATGGGTAAAAAGTAGAGTTGAGCGACTTTTGCTTTTTTAGGGTCGCGTTTCGTTTCGTGAAACCCGACTTTTCCAAAAGTCGGGTCGAGCAAGATCGTCCGATTATAGGGAAAAGTCGGGGTCGTCCCGAAACACGAAACCCAATGTAAGTCAATGGGGAATAAAAGTCGGCAGTGAGAGGAGGACAGGAAACACACCTACAGTGCCCATTTGAATGCCAAAAGCATCAATTCTTCTTACTTAAGCTTGTCAACCTTAATTAACTTCATAATACAAGTTACGCACTGAAAAATGGGGGTTATTTGGCTAAATTTGTGGGGGGGGGAGGGCTGGCTGCAGGTTTTCATGTGCCCTGGGCGAAAGAGCGCCCCTTTAACACATACCACAACTCATCATGCTCCGATACGGCAGAGAAATAGCGGTATAGTACAATGAAAAATACCTCACTTTTTACATCTCATGACGAGGCCCATCTATTTCTCCATACAAAATCATTGGTCCCATATAATGTTTGAAACAGTATATGATGAGCTCCACATAATGCTACAGTATATGTTGGTCCCCATGGATGAAGCTCCACTGTCTTATGGGCCCAAATAATGCTCCAAACATAATGGGCCCCATTTCTACTGCTCTAGTGTATAATGGGCCCTGTAAATGCTGCTCCAGTGTCTGATGTCCACCTTTGGAATGTTCCAGTGTATGGTGGGCCCCATCTATCATTCTCCAGAGTATAGTGCTCCCCAAAAATTGCTGTCCCAACATAGAAAACAATCAAATAAGTCTCCTCGCTAGGGAATCCCTGTACTTGTCTGGACAGGTGCTGTAGCTTGCTTAACAGCTCGCCAGCCGTTCTCACGCCCAGTATGGATTGCACGTGATTGCACAAAGGTTAGAAAGGGTACCGTATCCCTGGATAACATGTATGGATAGCGTACACATTCAAAATATATGTCTATACAGCATGAGGCAGGCTCAGACGGTGTTAGGCCCAGTATGGATTGCACGTCATTGCACAAAGGTTAGAAGGGGTACCGTATCCCCGGATAACATGTATGGATAGCGTACACATTCAAAATATATGTCTATACAGCATGAGGCAGGCTCAGACGGTGTTAGGCCCAGTATGGATTGCACGTCATTGCACAAAGGTTAGAAGGGGTACCGTATCCCCGGATAACATGTATGGATAGCGTACACATTCAAAATATATGTCTATACAGCATGAGGCAGGCTCAGACGGTGTTAGGCCCAGTATGGATTGCACGTCATTGCACAAAGGTTAGAAGGGGTACCGTATCCCCGGATAACATGTATGGATAGCGTACACATTCAAAATATATGTCTATACAGCATGAGGCAGGCTCAGACGGTGTTAGGCCCAGTATGGATTGCACGTCATTGCACAAAGGTTAGAAGGGGTACCGTATCCCCGGATAACATGTATGGATAGCGTACACATTCAAAATATATGTCTATACAGCATGAGGCAGGCTCAGACGGTGTTAGGCCCAGTATGGATTGCACGTCATTGCACAAAGGTTAGAAGGGGTACCGTATCCCCGGATAACATGTATGGATAGCGTACACATTCAAAATATATGTCTATACAGCATGAGGCAGGCTCAGACGGTGTTAGGCCCAGTATGGATTGCACGTCATTGCACAAAGGTTAGAAGGGGTACCGTATCCCCGGATAACATGTATGGATAGCGTACACATTCAAAATATATGTCTCAGGAGGCAGGCTCAGACGGTGTTAGGCCCAGTATGGATTGCACGTCATTGCACAAAGGTTAGAAGGGGTACCGTATCCCCGGATAACATGTATGGATAGCGTACACATTCAAAATATATGTCTATACAGCATGAGGCAGGCTCAGACGGTGTTAGGCCCAGTATGGATTGCACGTCATTGCACAAAGGTTAGAAGGGGTACCGTATCCCCGGATAACATGTATGGATAGCGTACACATTCAAAACATACGTCTCAGGAGGCAGGCTCAGACGGTGTTAGGCCCAGTATGGATTGCACGTCATTGCACAAAGGTTAGAAGGGGTACCGTATCCCCGGATAACATGTATGGATAGCGTACACATTCAAAATATATGTCTATACAGCATGAGGCAGGCTCAGACGGTGTTAGGCCCAGTATGGATTGCACGTCATTGCACAAAGGTTAGAAGGGGTACCGTATCCCCGGATAACATGTATGGATAGCGTACACATTCAAAATATATGTCTACACAGCATGAGGCAGGCTCAGACGGTGTTAGGCCCAGTATGGATTGCACGTCATTGCACAAAGGTTAGAAGGGGTACCGTATCCCCGGATAACATGTATGGATAGCGTACACATTCAAAATATATGTCTCAGGAGGCAGGCTCAGACGGTGTTAGGCCCAGTATGGATTGCACGTCATTGCACAAAGGTTAGAAGTGGTACCGTATCCCCGGATAACATGTATGGATAGCGTACACATTCAAAATATATGTCTATACAGCATGAGGCAGGCTCAGACGGTGTTAGGCCCAGTATGGATTGCACGTCATTGCACAAAGGTTAGAAGGGGTACCGTATCCCCAGATAACATGTATGGATAGCGTACACATTCAAAATATATGTCTATACAGCATGAGGCAGGCTCAGACGGTGTTAGGCCCAGTATGGATTGCACGTCATTGCACAAAGGTTAGAAGGGGTACCGTATCCCCGGATAACATGTATGGATAGCGTAAACATTCAAAATATATGTCTACACAGCATGAGGCAGGCTCAGACGGTGTTAGGCCCAGTATGGATTGCACGTCATTGCACAAAGGTTAGAAGGGGTACCGTATCCCCGGATAACATGTATGGATAGCGTACACATTCAAAATATATGTCTCAGGAGGCAGGCTCAGACGGTGTTAGGCCCAGTATGGATTGCACGTCATTGCACAAAGGTTAGAAGGGGTACCGTATCCCCGGATAACATGTATGGATAGCGTACACATTCAAAATATATGTCTATACAGCATGAGGCAGGCTCAGACGGTGTTAGGCCCAGTATGGATTGCACGTCATTGCACAAAGGTTAGAAGGGGTACCGTATCCCCGGATAACATGTATGGATAGCGTACACATTCAAAATATATGTCTATACAGCATGAGGCAGGCTCAGACGGCGTTAGTACCAGTATGGATTGCACGTCATTGCACAAAGGTTAGAAGGGGTACCGTATCCCCGTATAACATGTATGGATAGCGTACACATTCAAAATATATGTCTCAGGAGGCAGGCTCAGACGGTGTTAGGCCCAGTATGGATTGCACGTCATTGCACAAAGGTTAGAAGGGGTACCGTATCCCCGGATAACATGTATGGATAGCGTACACATTCAAAATATATGTCTATACAGCATGAGGCAGGCTCAGACGGTGTTAGGCCCAGTATGGATTGCACGTCATTGCACAAAGGTTAGAAGGGGTACCGTATCCCCGGATAACATGTATGGATAGCGTACACATTCAAAATATATGTCTATACAGCATGAGGCAGGCTCAGACGGTGTTAGGCCCAGTATGGATTGCACGTCATTGCACAAAGGTTAGAAGGGGTACCGTATCCCCGGATAACATGTATGGATAGCGTACACATTCAAAATATATGTCTCAGGAGGCAGGCTCAGACGGTGTTAGGCCCAGTATGGATTGCACGTCATTGCACAAAGGTTAGAAGGGGTACCGTATCCCCGGATAACATGTATGGATAGCGTACACATTCAAAACATATGTCTATACAGCATGAGGCAGGCTCAGACGGTGTTAGGCCCAGTATGGATTGCACGTCATTGCACAAAGGTTAGAAGGGGTACCGTATCCCCGGATAACATGTATGGATAGCGTACACATTCAAAATATATGTCTATACAGCATGAGGCAGGCTCAGACGGTGTTAGGCCCAGTATGGATTGCACGTCATTGCACAAAGGTTAGAAGGGGTACCTTATCCCCGGATAACATGTATGGATAGCGTACACATTCAAAATATATGTCTATACAGCATGAGGCAGGCTCAGACGGTGTTAGGCCCAGTATGGATTGCACGTCATTGCACAAAGGTTAGAAGGGGTACCGTATCCCCGGATAACATGTATGGATAGCGTACACATTCAAAATATATGTCTCAGGAGGCAGGCTCAGACGGTGTTAGGCCCAGTATGGATTGCACGTCATTGCACAAAGGTTAGAAGGGGTACCGTATCCCCGGATAACATGTATGGATAGCGTACACATTCAAAATATATGTCTATACAGCATGAGGCAGGCTCAGACGGTGTTAGGCCCAGTATGGATTGCACGTCATTGCACAAAGGTTAGAAAGGGTACCGTATCCCTGGATAACATGTATGGATAGCGTACACATTCAAAATATATGTCTATACAGCATGAGGCAGGCTCAGACGGTGTTAGGCCCAGTATGGATTGCACGTCATTGCACAAAGGTTAGAAGGGGTACCGTATCCCCGGATAACATGTATGGATAGCGTACACATTCAAAATATATGTCTCAGGAGGCAGGCTCAGACGGTGTTAGGCCCAGTATGGATTGCACGTCATTGCACAAAGGTTAGAAGGGGTACCGTATCCCCGGATAACATGTATGGATAGCGTACACATTCAAAATATATGTCTATACAGCATGAGGCAGGCTCAGACGGTGTTAGGCCCAGTATGGATTGCACGTCATTGCACAAAGGTTAGAAGGGGTACCGTATCCCCGGATAACATGTATGGATAGCGTACACATTCAAAATATATGTCTACACAGCATGAGGCAGGCTCAGACGGTGTTAGGCCCAGTATGGATTGCACGTCATTGCACAAAGGTTAGAAGGGGTACCGTATCCCCGGATAACATGTATGGATAGCGTACACATTCAAAATATATGTCTCAGGAGGCAGGCTCAGACGGTGTTAGGCCCAGTATGGATTGCACGTCATTGCACAAAGGTTAGAAGGGGTACCGTATCCCCGGATAACATGTATGGATAGCGTACACATTCAAAATATATGTCTATACAGAATGAGGCAGGCTCAGATGGTGTTAGGCCCAGTATGGATTGCACGTCATTGCACAAAGGTTAGAAGGGGTACCGTATCCCCGGATAACATGTATGGATAGCGTACACATTCAAAATATATGTCTATACAGCATGAGGCAGGCTCAGACGGTGTTAGGCCCAGTATGGATTGCACATCATTGCACAAAGGTTAGAAGGGGTACCGTATCCCCGGATAACATGTATGGATAGCGTACACATTCAAAATATATGTCTACACAGCATGAGGCAGGCTCAGACGGTGTTAGGCCCAGTATGGATTGCACGTCATTGCACAAAGGTTAGAAGGGGTACCGTATCCCCGGATAACATGTATGGATAGCGTACACATTCAAAATATATGTCTCAGGAGGCAGGCTCAGACGGTGTTAGGCCCAGTATGGATTGCACGTCATTGCACAAAGGTTAGAAGGGGTACCGTATCCCCGGATAACATGTATGGATAGCGTACACATTCAAAATATATGTCTATACAGCATGAGGCAGGCTCAGACGGTGTTAGGCCCAGTATGGATTGCACGTCATTGCACAAAGGTTAGAAGGGGTACCGTATCCCCGGATAACATGTATGGATAGCGTACACATTCAAAATATATGTCTATACAGCATAAGGCAGGCTCAGACGGTGTTAGGACCAGTATGGATTGCACGTCATTGCACAAAGGTTAGAAGGGGTACCGTATCCCCGGATAACATGTATGGATAGCGTACACATTCAAAATATATGTCTCAGGAGGCAGGCTCAGACGGTGTTAGGCCCAGTATGGATTGCATTTCATTGCACAAAGGTTAGAAGGGGTACCGTATCCCCGGATAACATGTATGGATAGCATACACATTCAAAATATATGTCTATACAGCATGAGGCAGGCTCAGATGGTGTTAGGCCCAGTATGGATTGCATGTCATTGCACAAAGGTTAGAAGGGGTACCGTATCCCCGGATAACATGTATGGATAGCGTACACATTCAAAATATATGTCTATACAGCATGAGGCAGGCTCAGACTGTGTTAGGCCCAGTATGGATTGCACGTCATTGCACAAAGGTTAGAAGGGGTACTGTATCCCCGGATAACATGTATGGATAGCGTACACATTCAAAATATATGTCTCAGGAGGCAGGCTCAAACGGTGTTAGGCCCAGTATGGATTGCACGTCATTGCACAAAGGTTAGAAGGGGTACCGTATCCCCGGATAACATGTATGGATAGCGTACACATTCAAAATATATGTCTATACAGCATGAGGCAGGCTCAGATGGTGTTAGGCCCAGTATGGATTGCACGTCATTGCACAAAGGTTAGAAGGGGTACCGTATCCCCGGATAACATGTATGGATAGCGTACACATTCAAAATATATGTCTATACAGCATGAGGCAGGCTCAGACGGTGTTAGGCCCAGTATGGATTGCACGTCATTGCACAAAGGTTAGAAGGGGTACCGTATCCCCGGATAACATGGATGGATAGCGTACACATTCAAAATATATGTCTATACAGCATGAGGCAGGCTCAGACGGTGTTAGGCCCAGTATGGATTGCACGTCATTGCACAAAGGTTAGAAGGGGTACCGTATCCCCGGATAACATGTATGGATAGCGTACACATTCAAAATATACGTCTCAGGAGGCAGGCTCAGACGGTGTTAGGCCCAGTATGGATTGCACGTCATTGCACAAAGGTTAGAAGGGGTACCGTATCCCCGGATAACATGTATGGATAGCGTACACATTCAAAATATATGTCTATACAGCATGAGGCAGGCTCAGACGGTGTTAGGCCCAGTATGGATTGCTCGTCATTGCACAAAGGTTAGAAAGGGTACCGTATCCCTGGATAACATGTATGGATAGCGTACACATTCAAAATATATGTCTCAGGAGGCAGGCTCAGACGGTGTCAGGCACAGTATGGATTTGACGGCCCAGATTACACAGCGGAGCAGGGAAAGGTAAAGATTGCAAATGCTGGGGCCCTGCCCAAGCAAGGGGGGCCCACTCGTGGGCGTCGGTACTGGCACTGGGCCCCTCATAGTACAGCGGTGTGTCTGACGGCGGGTGTGCACCACCACCATCAGAGACACTTGATTGCACTATGAGGGACCCTGTGCCAGTGCCCGCGCCCAAGAGTCGGCCTACCCACCTGTCCAGGGCAACGGCACTCGCACGGTGTCGTGCGCTAGGTGGTGACCCCGGCCATGGGGGGGGAGGCAGCACAGTTAGGGAGTTTAAGAAAGTGGCATATGTTGATGTTGGACATTCAACTGATGCAAAAGGCGAAATAGGTGAAGTACCAGGAAGAGGTGGACCAAAGCAAGCCATTTTTCTGTCACCCTATGTGTCATCAGGGGAAGGTGGGACAAAATCCTTGGAAACCCATGCGTGGTTCATTTTAATGAAGGTTAGATCATCCACATTTTGGGTTGACAGACGGGTCCTTTTTTCTGTCAGGATTGATCCAGCTGCACTGAAGACTCTTTCCGATAGCACACTTGCAGCTGGGCAAGCGAGCTCCTGTAAGGCATATTGGGCCAATTCAGGCCAGGTGTCCAGTTTAGCGGCCCAATAGTCAAAGGGGAATGACCTGTGTGGGAGAACATCGATATGGGAGGAAAAGTAGTTTGTAACCATAGTTGACAACTGCTGTCTCCTGTCACTTTCCATCGATGCAGTATTACCAGTTGTGTGAGCGGTATTTGAAAAATCAGTCCACAACATTGTCATGAAACCCCTGTCTCCAACGCCACTTCTGCTGTGTGCACCACGAACACCTCTGCCAAGCTGCCCCCGGCCCGTACGGCTCGTGTGAGAACCATCACCGCTGCTGTGTGCTGGGAATGCCTGAAGCAACCGATTTACCAGAGTTGCTTGTTTATTAGCCAATATTAGGTCAAGGTTCTCCTGTGGCATGATGTTTTGTAATTTGCCTTTATAGCGTGGATACAGGATGCTGGCCAACCAGTAGTCGTCATCGTTCATCATTTTGGCAATGCGGGGGTCCCTTTTTAGGATCCGCAAGGCATAATCTGACATGTGGGCCAATGTTCCCGGTGTCAATGATGCACTGCGAGTGCTGGGTGGAGGAGCACTTTCTGGCAAATCCACATCCCTCCAGTCACGCACAAACCCTGTACCAGACCTTGCCACGCCAACATTTTCACTTGCCCCACGAGATGCATCCTCCTCCCCTAAGTAATCATCCCCATCATCCTCCTCCTCCTCCTCCTCTTCTTCCTCCACCTCGTCCAGGAGAGGTCCCTGAGCAGACAATGGCTGAATGTCATCAAGGATTCCCTCCTCCTCTTCCTCCTCATCAACATTGGCTGCAGACGCCTGCTCCTTAAGGTGCGTCAAAGTTTGCATGAGCAGACGCATAAGTGGGATGCTCATGCTTAGGATGGCGTCGTCTGCGCTTACCAGCCGTGTGCATTCCTCAAAACACTGAAGGACTTTACAAAGGTCTTTCAGCTTCGACCACTGCACGCCTGTCAACTCCATGTCTGCTCTCAAAGTGCCTGGCCGTGTATCCTCCCACAAATGCATTATGGCCTGCCTCTGCTCGCACAGCCGCTCCACCATGTGCAGGGTGGAGTTCCACCTTGTTGCAATGTCGATAATGAGGCGGTGGTTGGGAAGGTGGAGCAATCGCTGCAGCTTCTGCATACGAACGGAGTGTACAGGCGACCGGCGGATGTGCGCGCACAGTCTTCGCACCTTCTGGAGCAGGGCTGTTAACTCCGGATAATTTTTGAGGAAGCACTGCACCACCAGGTTCAAGGTGTGAGCCAAGCAAGGTATGTGGCTGAGTTTTGAAAGGGCTATGGCTGCCACAAAATTACGGCCATTATCACTAACTACCTTGCCTGCCTCAAGATGTACACTGCCCAGCCATGACTCAGTTTGTCGCTTCAAGTACTCGGCCAGCACCTCGGCGGTGTGTCTGTCGCCCAAACACATCATCTGCAACACAGCCTGCTGCCGCTTTCCACTAGCTGCTCGATAGGGGGACACATCGTGTGCAACAGTGGCAGCTGCAGATGGAGTGCTCGTACGACTGCGCTCTGTGGACGAGCTGTCGCTTCTGGAGGAGGAGGAGGAGGAGGGTCGAACGCCTACAGCCAACTGTTTCCTAAACCGTGGGCTAGGCAGCACTGTCCCACCACCGCTGTCCCCTGTGGACCCTGCATCCACCACATTAACCCAGTGCGCAGTGATGGACACGTAACGGCCCTGGCCATGCCGACTGGACCATGCATCAGTTGTGAGGTGCACCTTTCCGCTCACTGACTGCTTGAGTGCATGGACAATGCGGTCTTTCACATGATGGTGGAGGGCTGGGATGGCTTTGCGAGAGAAGAAGTGGCGACTGGGTAGGTCATAGCGTGGTACTGCATAGGCCATGAGTTCGCGGAAAGCTGTGCTTTCCACCAACCGAAAGGGCATCATCTCAAACGAGATTAGTTTGGCAATGTGGGCGTTCAAACCCAGTGTACGCGGATGAGAGACTGAGTACTTTCTTGACCTACTCATAGTGTCTGGGAGGGTGAGCTGGACTTGAGAGCTGCATATGGTGGAAGTAGCGGTGGACAGGGCGGACTGAGAGAGGGTTGATGATGGTGATGGAGTTGGTGTTCTTTCTGATGGCCTAGAATCAGTCTTTCGTTGATATAACAGTGGGATTCCCTGACTGCTGTGGCCTTGCAACGACACCTCAACATTTGCTGCTGTGCTAACCGGTGGGCTTACAGTGGGGGAAACAATGTAGCGTTGCTGACTACCTTCGTTGTGATCAGTTGCACATGTGGCACTTGAGGTTTGGTGTTGTGTCCACGCTTGCAAGTGCATGCTGGTTAAATGTCTAAGCATGCAACTGGTATTCAAATTTTTCAGATTTTTCCCTCGGCTAAAGGTCTTTGCGCACTTCTTACAGATAACCTTGGCCTGATCATGAGGATTTTGTTCAAAAAACTGCCACACTGCACTCTTCCTACTTTGGCAGACATTTTGCGGCCTAGCACGCTGTGATCTTTTGACCCTCTGGACAAGCTGTCCAGCAACTCTTTTGATGTTTGGAACCTGTCTTTGGAGTGCTCCGGGCCTGCCAGATAACAGCTGTTGCGATGTCGATGTCTGCTGTGGATGCTCCTCATCTGAGCTATTGGAAGCAGCACCCTCTTCCCCCAATGGATGCCAATCTGGGTCAACAACTGGGTCATCCATCACCTCCTCTTCTATGTCATGTGCACCTTTCTCTGTGTCACCGTGTATGGTGGTATAGTGTGCGGGAAGGGGCACCTGAGTCTCATCAGGGTCAAAATCTGGCTCTGTACACTGCGAGGACAATGTAGTGCTCTGAGTGAATGTACCAGCAGAATCATCCATCAGCGGCTGTGCATCAGTGCACTCCATGTCAGATTCATCTTGGCCTGGGTAATTCACCATTTGACTTGATAATCCAGGCATGGTATGTGAAAACAGCTCCATGGAGTAATCAGTAGTATGGCCTGCGTCATCCTTCAATCTTGGTTGGGGTGAAGGACACAAGGAAAGGTGTGGTTCATGAACATGAGCCTCCAATGACGACTCAGTGCTTTTACTTTTTACAACTGAAGAAGAGGAGGCGATAGAGCTGGAGGCTGAGTCAGCAATGTAAGACAAAACTTTTTCCTGATGCTCTGCCTTTAAAAGCGGTTTGCCAACTCCTAGAAAACTAAGCGTTCGAGTCCTTATGTAGCCAGACGATGACGCAGGGTCAGCACCTCCTGTATTTGGTCCTATTTTGCTCTTGCCACTACCATCAGATCCACCACCAACACCATCATTACCAGCTGCCAACCCCCGCCCAATTCCACGGCCTCTTCCACCAGCCTTCCTCATTTTTGGTAGAAATGTAGACAAAATCCAACAAACTATATAGTAATGTAAAACAAGGTACAAGGTGTCTATAGGACAGGGGAGTTTTAGAATTTCTGCACACACTTGTGGACAGTGGACACTTGTGGATTGTGTGCGGCCCACTGATATCTGAGCGCTATGTGACACGCTCGATGGCACAGCTGCCTGTGACCAAAGTGACGAGAGGATAATGGAGATTTTGAATCTCTGCGTACACTTGTGGACACTGGACACTTGTGGATTGTGTGCGGCCCACTGATATCTGAGCGCTATGTGACACGCTCGATGGCACAGCTGTCTGTGACCAAAGTGACGAGAGGATAATGGAGATTTTGAATCTCTGCGTACACTTTTGGACACTGGACACTTGTGGATTGTGTGCGGCCCACTGATATCTGAGCGCTATGTGACACGCTCGATGGCACAGCTGCCTGTGACCAAAGTGACGAGAGGATAATGGAGATTTTGAATCTCTGCGTACACTTTTGGACACTGGACACTTGTGGATTGTGTGCGGCCCACTGATATCTGAGCGCTATGTGACACGCTCGATGGCACAGCTGCCTGTGACCAAAGTGACGAGAGGATAATGGAGATTTTGAATCTCTGCGTACACTTTTGGACACTGGACACTTGTGGATTGTGTGCGGCCCACTGATATCTGAGCGCTATGTGACACGCTCGATGGCACAGCTGCCTGTGACCAAAGTGACGAGAGGATAATGGAGATTTTGAATCTCTGCGTACACTTGTGGACAGTGGACACTTGTGGATTGTGTGCGGCCCACTGATATCTGAGCGCTATGTGACACGCTCGATGGCACAGCTGCCTGTGACCAAAGTGACGAGAGGATAATGGAGATTTTGAATCTCAGAGTACACTTGTGGACAGTGGACACTTGTGGATTGTGTGCGGCCCACTGATATCTGAGCGCTATGTGACACGCTCGATGGCACAGCTGCCTGTGACCAAAGTGACGAGAGGATAATGGAGATTTTGAATCTCTGCGTACACTTTTGGACACTGGACACTTGTGGATTGTGTGCAGCCCACTGATATCTGAGCGCTATGTGACACGCTCGATGGCACAGCTGCCTGTGACCAAAGTGACGAGAGGATAATGGAGATTTTGAATCTCTGCGTACACTTTTGGACACTGGACACTTGTGGATTGTGTGCGGCCCACTGATATCTGAGCGCTATGTGACACGCTCGATGGCACAGCTGCCTGTGACCAAAGTGACGAGAGGATAATGGAGATTTTGAATCTCTGCGTACACTTTTGGACACTGGACACTTGTGGATTGTGTGCGGCCCACTGATATCTGAGCGCTATGTGACACGCTCGATGGCACAGCTGCCTGTGACCAAAGTGACGAGAGGATAATGGAGATTTTGAATCTCTGCGTACACTTTTGGACACTGGACACTTGTGAATTGTGTGCGGCCCACTGATATCTGAGCGCTATGTGACACGCTCGATGGCACAGCTGCCTGTGACCAAAATGACGAGAGGATAATGGAGATTTTGAATCTCTGCGTACACTTGTGGACAGTGGACACTTGTGGATTGTGTGCGGCCCACTGATATCTGAGCGCTATGTGACACGCTCGATGGCACAGCTGCCTGTGACCAAAGTGACGAGAGGATAATGGAGATTTTGAATCTCTGCGTACACTTGTGGACAGTGGACACTTTTGGATTGTGTGCGGCCCACTGATATCTGAGCGCTATGTGACACGCTCGATGGCACAGCTGCCTGTGACCAAAGTGACGAGAGGATAATGGAGATTTTGAATCTCTGCGTACACTTGTGGACAGTGGACACTTGTGGATTGTGTGCGGCCCACTGATGTCTGAGCGCTATGTGACACGCTCGATGGCACAGCTGCCTGTGACCAACGTGACGAGAGGATAATGGAGATTTTGAATCTCTGCGTACACTTTTGGACACTGGACACTTGTGGATTGTGTGCGGCCCACTGATATCTGAGCGCTATGTGACACGCTCGATGGCACAGCTGCCTGTGACCAAAGTGACGAGAGGATAATGGAGATTTTGAATCTCTGCGTACACTTGTGGACAGTGGACACTTGTGGATTGTGTGCGGCCCACTGATATCTGAGCGCTATGCGACACGCTCGATGGCACAGCTGCCTGTGACCAAAGTGACGAGAGGTTAATGGAGATTTTGAATCTCTGCGTACACTTGTGGACAGTGGACACTTGTGGATTGTGTGCGGCCCACTGATATCTGAGCGCTATGTGACACGCTCGATGGCACAGCTGCCTGTGACCAAAGTGACGAGAGGATAATGGAGATTTTGAATCTCTGCGTACACTTTTGGACACTGGACACTTGTGGATTGTGTGCGGCCCACTGATATTTGAGCGCTATGTGACACGCTCGATGGCACAGCTGCCTGTGACCAAAGTGACGAGAGGATAATGGAGATTTTGAATCTCTGCGTACACTTTTGGACACTTGTGGATTGTGTGCGGCCCACTGATATCTGAGCGCTATGTGACACGCTCGATGGCACAGCTGCCTGTGACCAAAGTGACGAGAGGATAATGGAGATTTTGAATCTCTGCGTACACTTGTGGATACTGGACACTTGTGGATTGTGTGCGGCCCACTGATATCTGAGCGCTATGTGACACGCTCGATGGCACAGCTGCCTGTGACCAAAGTGACGAGAGGATAATGGAGATTTTGAATCTCTGCGTACACTTTTGGACACTGGACACTTGTGGATTGTGTGCGGCCCACTGATATCTGAGCGCTATGTGACACGCTCGATGGCACAGCTGCCTGTGACCAAAGTGACGAGAGGATAATGGAGATTTTGAATCTCTGCGTACACTTGTGGACAGTGGACACTTGTGGATTGTGTGCGGCCCACTGATATCTGAGCGCTATGTGACACGCTCGATGGCACAGCTGCCTGTGACCAAAGTGACGAGAGGATAATGGAGATTTTGAATCTCTGCGTACACTTTTGGACACTGGACACTTGTGGATTGTGTGCGGCCCACTGATATCTGAGCGCTATGTGACACGCTCGATGGCACAGCTGCCTGTGACCAAAGTGACGAGAGGATAATGGAGATTTTGAATCTCTGCGTACACTTTTGGACACTGGACACTTGTGGATTGTGTGCGGCCCACTGATATCTGAGCGCTATGTGACACGCTCGATGGCACAGCTGCCTGTGACCAAAGTGACGAGAGGATAATGGAGATTTTGAATCTCTGCGTACACTTTTGGACACTGGACACTTGTGGATTGTGTGCGGCCCACTGATATCTGAGCGCTATGTGACACGCTCGATGGCACAGCTGCCTGTGACCAAAGTGACGAGAGGATAATGGAGATTTTGAATCTCTGCGTACACTTTTGGACACTGGACACTTGTGGATTGTGTGCGGCCCACTGATATCTGAGCGCTATGTGACACGCTCGATGGCACAGCTGCCTGTGACCAAAGTGACGAGAGGATAATGGAGATTTTGAATCTCTGCGTACACTTTTGGACACTGGACACTTGTGGATTGTGTGCGGCCCACTGATATCTGAGCGCTATGTGACACGCTCGATGGCACAGCTGCCTGTGACCAAAGTGACGAGAGGATAAGGGAGATTGGATTGCTTTTAAAAAAGCAGTTTGCGGAGCAGTGGGTAAACAGCAATGCCAGCGTGTCAGGAAGCCTTAAAAGGCAGCCCAACAACCAACACCACTGATACACCACAATATAGCCTCCCCTTGCACTGCACACACAGTGACTTGTGTGTTGTGCAGGCCAAATCGCTAGCAGCAGAAGCAGTTTTTTTGTCTTCTTCCCTGCCTAACGCTCTCCCTACAGAATCAGCAGCAACCTCTCCCTATACTAAGATCGGCAGAAGTAAGATGGCGGTCGGCGTGCACGCCCTTTTATACCCCCTGTGACGCCCACCAAAGCAAGCCAATCACTTGCATGCCCTTCTGAAAGATGGTGGTGACCCGTGCCTATGTCATCACATTGCCCACAGTGTCCGTGGATCCTGATTGGCTGAAAAAGAGCGCAAAACAAACTTTTGAAATGCGACTTTGGCGCGTAAGTCGCCGACCTCGTGGCCGACCGCATCCTAGGGTCGGGTTTCGTTTCATGAAACCCGACTTTGCCAAAAGTCGGCGACTTTTGAATTTTTTCGACCCGTTTCGCTCAACTCTAGTAAAAAGCCTTTAATTTGTAAAGTTCTCAGCATAATGTAGGAGCTGAGACGCAGATTTCAGCAATGTATCACTTATTAGTCTGTGTGCGGCCCAGAATGGTGCTCCTGTGCATCGTGGTTAAACTTCACCCTCAGCACTGATTAGCAGCTTACTGTCAATAGACAATGTACACAAAAGCTGTGTCGGTGTGTAGGGTTAACTTTCTGAGCTTCCCTTCACATATCCATTTTTCATGTTCGTATGTGGTCCGTTTTTTAAGGAATGCAAATACGTACACACACCCACTGTATTCAGTGGTGGTGCACACATGTCAGCCTTTTCACATGGACAGTATGACCATATGAAAAACTCGCAGACATGTCCATTTTTTACCAGCACCACAGATGGAATGCATGCTACACACCTGCACACTGATGACACATGGATGACATCTGTATGTCATCAGTGTGTCACGTACCAGCATCTGGGAAAATCCATATTTTTCGGGCTGTTCCCAGACACCAGGCGCGGAAGGCAGCTCATCATTGTCACCTACTCTCCCTGCGATCAGCGAAAGCAGGTGACCCTGATTATAGTTGTAGTCATGGTGTGTGTCATGTGTGTATTAAATAAATGTAAGAAAACAGCGTGGGCTCACGTTTATTTTTCAGAACCAGCAGAAGAAAAGCTGACTGCTGGGGGCGGATATTAATAATCTAGGAAAGGGGCCATTAGCCCTAAATGTTCCCAGGCTATTAATAACAGCTCACAGCTATTTGTTTAGCCTTCACTGGTTAGTGTACAGGGGGACCCCAGAGAAAACATTACGTAAAATCCCCCTATAAATTCTAACCAGCAGGTGGGCTAATACGGTTGGGTTTGATATCAGTTGTTTTATGGCCGCTGACATCAAGAAATTTCTAATGGTGCTAGCGGTGATCTCATTCAGTTAACTGATTTTATAGCACACTGACATATTTCTATCTATCTATCACTATCTCTATCTTTGAACATCTTTAATACATAACACCCTTTAATTTCTATGCTGCATTTCATTCCATACGTGTTACACTGTTATCACACTGACACGACATGGATGTCACATACATACAAAGTTTACCACTAACATAAAGTACGATGTGTCACAAAAAACAATCTAAGAATCACTGGGATTTGTTGAAGCGTTCCAGAGTTATTACCACATGAAGTGACACTGATCAGAATTGAAATAATGTCACCTGGTCAGGAAGGTGAAAATAGACTTGGGGATGAAGGGGTTAATGACATGTTGAAAAACAATCCTAGCTTTGTAATAATACAAGGAGCATGGCCTATAATACATGGAGATAGACACATGAGAATTTCTTTGTAACGTGCCTGGTGTTCATGTGATTACGCATTAATGAGACTGATGTGCAGCCCATGAGAGTAAAGTCCCCGTTACACATAGCGATATCACTAGTAATATCGCTGTAACTTCACCGATTTTGTGACGTTATAGCGATATTGCTAGCGGTATCGCTATGTGTGTTACTTACCTCTCCGATCGGCTTCCCCGCTGGTTATCACTGGTCACGAGAACGTCCTGGACCATTTCTCGTCGGGCGCTTCCTGCTAGGCTTCCTGCTGTGGAGATGAGCGACGCGTGGACGCAGGCGGGAGGACGTCAGGATCGCCGCGTCTGACAGGTAAGTAGCGACCCCCGACCCCTGCGATGTCGCTGGTGAGATCTGCCTGTGTGGCAGCTCACTAGCGACCACTTAGCGATGCACCAGCGATCCATATCGTTGTCGGGATCGCTGGTGCATCGCTAAGTGTAACGGTACCCTAAATTGTGAAACTTATTTTTGAATTGGGAGTAGAGAAAAGTATCTGATAACACTTGGACTTAACTAAAGTTAACTGGGTAAGTGACAAATACTTCGATTGCTAATATCTCCACAATGGAGAGGCGAAATCACAAAAACATTTTATTCCGCTCTGCAGCCACTGGTATATCGTGTGTCTCCATTTCTACCGGAAAAATTTGTAAGCAATTACAGCGATGCTTCAAAATGTGAGAACCCTTCAAAATTTTCCATATTTCTACATAAATTTAAGCTAAAGCTGCATCAAATTTTCACATCAGTCCTAGAAGTAGATGAAGAGAACCAAATTAAACAAGCGAGTCAAAAATATTCAACTTTGTTATTTTTTAAATGAGGAGTATAATAAAATATTACACGCATGTGAGTGGCAAAAGTACGTGAACCTTACAAATTAGTAAATAATTTGAAGATGAAATTAGTGTCTAGTGTTTTCTATCAATGGGCTAAATATCAGGTGTGAATGGGTGACCTGTTTTAACCCCTTCACGTGGCAGTCCATTTTCATTTTTGCGTTTCAGTTTTTTGCTCTTCTGCTTCCCAGAGCCATAACTTTTTTTTATTTTTCCATCAATATGGCCATATGAGGGCTTGTTTTTTGTGAGATGAGTTTTACTTTTGAACGACACCATTGGTTTTACCATATCATGTACTCGAAAACAGAAAAAAAATTCCAAGTGCGGTGAAATTGCAAAAAAAAAAATGCAATTCCACATTTTTTTTCACCATATTCACCAAATGCTAAAAATGACCTGCCATTATGATTTTCAAGGTCATTATGAGTTTGTAGATATCAAACATGTATAGGTTGTGTTTAATTTAAGTGGTGAAAAAAATCCAGTTTGTTTTAAATAAAAAAAAAAAATGGCATAATTTTCCAAAACCCGTAGTGTCTCCAGTTTTCGTGATCTGGGGCTGGGTGAGGGCTTATTTTTTGCATGACAAGCTGACATTTTTATTAATACCATTTTCATGCAGATACGATCTTTTGATCGCCCGTTATTGCATTTTATTGCAAAGTTGCGGCAACCAAAAAAACGTAATTCTGGCATTTTGACTTTTTTCGCTACGTTGTTTACCGATCGGATTAATTAATTTTTTATTTTTCTGATTGTTTTCTTTTGAATGGGGCAAATTGGGGGTGAACTTTTTTTCTACAGTATGTTTAAAAACTTTTTTTAAACTTTACACTTGCTTCAATAGTCTCCATGGGAGACTAGAAGCTGCGATCATCCGATAGCTTACGCTAGCTTAGCAGGGCTTCAGCAGAAATGCTCACTTGCTATGAGCATTCTCCATGAGAAAACCGCTTGGTGACATGTTGGCTGGCAGTTTACCTCCAGGAAAACAATGCAATTGGCAGTCTGAATTTGGACATTCCCAAATAACATCTCCCGACCATCTGTTTACCGTTCCCGTCAATATTGCCAGGTTCGGCTAACATTAGTCCAATGTGTATAGGGACCTTTAGTATAATATAAAAGTGATCAAACATTTGTCCCATAGTGAAAAAAAATCAATAAACTTTGAATAAAAAAATTGTTTTCTGTTGCAAAATGTTTTATTACAGAATAAGGAAAGAAAGTGACACATTTTATAATATTATTATTTTTATTATTTGTATAGCACCATTGATTCCACGGTGCTGTACATGAGAAGGGGTTACAACAAAATACAAATATCACTTACAGTGGACATACTGACTATGATTGGTACAAAGGAAAGAGGACCCTGACTTTGTGGGCTTACACTCTACAGGATGGTGGGGAAGGAGACAATAGGTTGTGGGCTTACAGTAGCTTCGATGGTGTTGAGGTGGACATGCAGTCATTGCATTTGTAAGCTTTCTTGAAGAGATGAGTTTTCAGGTTCCGTCTGAAGGATCCAAATGTAGTGGATAATCGGACGTGTTGGGGCACAGAACTGCAGAGGATGGGGGATATTCGGAAGAAGTCTTGGAGGTTGTTGGGTAAGGAACGAATAAGTGTGGAGGAGAGAAGCAGTTCTTGGGAGGACCGGAGATTACGTGACTTAAGATATTGGGAGATTAGTTCGGAGATATTCAGAGGAGAAAAGTTATGGATGGCTTTGTAGGTCAGTGTTAATAGTTTGAACTGGATACTCTGGTAAATTGTGAGCCAGTGAAGGGATATGCAAAGGGGGGAAGCAGGAGAATAGCGAGGAGAAAGATTAATTAGTTGGGCAGCAGAGTTAATGATGTACTGGAGAGGTGCAAGAGTGATAGAAGGAAGGCCACAGAGGACAATGTTGCAGTAGTCGAGGTGGGAGATGATTAGGGAATACACAAGTATTTTGGCAGAGTGAGGGATGAGGAAAGGACAGATTCAGGAAATATTTTTGAGCTGGAGGTGACAGGAGGCAGCAAGAGCTTGGATGTGCGGCTTGAAGAACAGGGCAGAGTCAATGGTTACTCCAAGGCAGCGGATTTCCCACACAGGGGAAAGTGTGATGTCATTTATTGAGATAGATAGGTCAGATAGGGGAAATATGCGAGATGAAGGAAAGATAATGAGCTCAGATTTGTCCATACTGAGCTTGAGGAAGCGAGAGGAGAAGAAGGAGGATATGGCTGATAGACAACAGAGAGGTGACATCTGGGCCAGAGAGATAGATCTGAGTGTCATCAGCAAATAGATGGAATTGAAAGCCACAGAACTTTATGAGTTGTCCCAGGCCAAAGGAATAGATGAAGAATAGTAGAGGTCCTAAGACTCGAGGGACTTCAAAAGAGAGAGGGCGAGATGAGGAGGTAGTGTAAATAAGGCATCACCATAATCTTATTTACCCAGAGAATAATGTCATTATGGTAATTATATTGCACAGCATTTACTACTAAAGCAAAACAGAAAAAATGCTGTTTCTTTTCCACTCACTACAAAAAATGAATAGAAGTAAAACAATGCATTGTTGTATAATGAATCTCTAACCATACTGACTCTTTATGAAGCAAGAGTTCTTTTACCTGAAAACAATCAGTATGAAGCAAAGCAACTGTTCTACAGAAACTAAACAATTTTTGCTTCTTTTTTTTTCAACCTGAAATTGAGTGCTGCAGTTTTATGAGTAACAGATTTTAAAGGGGCGTCGAGTCCGAAGCCTGGCACTGCATGCACTATAGTGTAAGTACAGTGGGGGGAAAAAAGTATTTAGTCAGCCACCAATTTTGCTAGTTCTCGCAACTGGATTTGTTTTCTCATTTTAACTCTCATAGTTGTGATCTACCTATGATGTCAATTACAGATCTCTCTCATCTTATTAAGTGGGCGAACTTGCTTACGGTAATTGGTGGCTGACAAAATACTTTTTTTCCCCCACTGTAAGTAAGGAGAAATGCTCCACATGAAGTTAACATAGATCTGCAGTGAATATTATTTCCATACTTGCTATCACTCTCTTCCCAATAAAAATCTCAGTTCAACATGGAAAGGGAATCTTCTAAACATATAAAATGCTAAGGGCTCATACTCACTTGCGAGAAATGCGGACGAGTGCAATACGAAAAAAAATCGGATTGCACTCAGACCAATGTTATTCAATAGGTGACATCTCATTTGCGAGTTTTCTCTCAGCAAAAATCGGACTGAGAAAAAAAAAATCGCTGCATGCTGCGATTGTCGGATGAGACTCATCAATGCAAGTCAATGGGTGCGAGAAAAAAAATCGGACAGCACTCGCACCATGCGAGTGCTGTCAGATTGTTACGCACCGGTGTCCTTTGAAAAGCCGGCAATTCGTATGCGACTATACAATAAAATCACACTGACAGGTTAAAATAGAACATATAGAATACATATACACATAGAATAGTATATATATATATATATATATATATATATATATATATACTGTATAAACTGCTCAAAGAAATAAAGGGAACACAAACAGCCTGCTGCAAATTGAAGTGTTCCCTTTCTTTCTGCACCTTGAGCCATGGTACACATTTTTCTCCTGTCTCTGGCTTCCCCTATGAGGTGTTCACTTGCTTAATTTATGTTTTGAGGTACTTTACGACTACAATTTCAATATTAATCCTTCTCAAGCCTCATTAGGGGCAGCCAGGGACGTAACCCCTGTAGTGTCCAGGTATACTAATCGATTTACTTACTTTGCATCCCATTGTTGTACTCTATGGCCACATGCACACCAGTATTTTGGTGAGTTTTTTACCACAGTATTTGTAAGCCAAAACCAGGAGCGGATGAAAAATTGAGAAGTAGTACAAATGTGTTGATTATGCTTTTCTTCTGACTGTTCCACTCCTAGTTTTGGCTTACAAATACTGGGGTAAAAAACTCACCAAATACTCAATGTGTGCACATGGCCTGACTCTCTGTACTTTGCACTTTATCTTTACAGATAATTGTGGAACCCCTGAGGGTTCAGTCGCCACACAGGTACTGCACCTCACCAAAGGTGTGGTATCCCACTTCCCAGGTAAGGTGGAGACACGTGACAGTACTCTTATCACCTGCACCCAACACACACCCTATAGCAGCAGGGCACCCTGGATGGACCCTACGGGAGGAGGATCTCATCCATGACTGGATAGGAAAGGGTGTTGGGAGGTGGGTGGAGCTAGTAGGATGAGAGTGGGAGAAGAGAGTGTTAAGTGAATGTGAGGAGAAAGTGAAAGTAACAGAAGTGTGCTGAAGCAGCTCCCTGTCAGGAGGAGCTGCTTGGAGGGAAAGAGACTGAAGGAAGCTCCCTGAAGAGGGAAGGGATCCCAGAGGCACAGGCAGCGACCATACTGTCCGTGGGGCTCATTCCATGACTTCAGGTGGAGGGATCAGGTCGCAGTATAGGGACTGGCCCTCAAACTAGTGGGGTGGACAAAGGACTCAGCTAGAGAAGAAAAGAGGTTCCGAGCATTGCAAGTGATGCAGCCAAATCCACAAATACATCGCTGAAAAGGCAGACACATAGGATCTAGGGACCTAGAGGTTATTCCCACCAAGATCCGAGTCTGCTGGCTTGGGACACTGTTTTTTGAAGGTGCTGGATAGGAGGGAGGAAATCAGCACAGGGAGATGGCCAGGAAAGGAACACACTGAAGGGAGTTCTGGAAAGGTCTTCTCCATCTGCCTGGAAGTTTGATGGACCCCTCAACTGGAGGAAGCAGCGCCAAGTGGGTATTCATGTACACAAGAACTGTGAGTAAAGCTTTGGTACTGCACCCAGCTGTCTCTAATATTTCCTGTGTCACCTACAGTTGTAGCAAAAAGTATTGACACCCCTGCAATTCTGTCAGATAATACTTAGTTTCTTCCTGAAAATGATTGCAAACACAAATTCATTGGTATTATTATCTTCATTTAATTTGTCTTAAATGAAAAAACACAAAAGAGAATGAAGCTAAGCATTGATCATTTCACACAAAACTCCAAAAATGGGCCAGACAAAAGTATTGGCACCCTCAGCCTAATACTTGGTTGCACAACCTTTAGCCAAAATAACTGTGACCAACCGCTTCCGGTAACCATCAATGAGTTTCTTATAATGCTCTGCTGGAATTTTAGACCATCTTCTTTGGCAAACTGCTCCAGGTCCCTGATATTTGAAGGGTGCCTTCTCCAAACTGCCATTTTTAGATCTCTCCACAGGTGTTCTATGGGATTCAGGTCTGGACTCATTGCTGGCCACCTTAGAAGTCTCCAGTGCTTTCTCTCAAACCATTTTCTAGTGCTTTTTGAAGTGTGTTTTGGGTCATTGTCCTGCTGGAAGACCCATGACCTCTGAGGGAGACCCAGCTTTCTCACACTGGGCCCTACATTATGCTGTAAAATTTGTTGTTAGTCTTCAGACTTCATAAGGCCATGCACACGGTCAAGCAGTCCAGTGCCAGAGGCAGCAAAGCAACCCCAAAACATCAGGGAACCTCCGCCATGTTTGACTGTAGGGACCGTGTTCTTTTCTTTGAATGCCTCTTTTTTTCTCCTGTAAACTCTATGTTGATGTATTTGCCCAAAAAGCTCTACTTTTGTCTCATCTGACCAGAGAACATTCTTCCAAAACGTTTTAGGCTTTTTCAGGTAAGTTTTGGCAAACTCCAGCCTGGCTTTTTTATGTCTCGGGGTAAGAAGTGGGGTCTTCCTGGGTCTCCTACCATACAGTCCCTTTTCATTCAGATGCCGACGGATAGTACGGGTTGACACTGTTGTACCCTCGGACTGCAGGGCAGCTTGAACTTGTTTGGATGTTAGTCAAGGTTCTTTATCCAACATCCGCACAATCTTGCATTGAAATCTCTTGTCAATTTTTCTTTTCCGTCCACATCTAGGGAGGTTAGCCACAGTGCCATGGGCTTTAAACTTCTTGATGATACTGCACACGGTAGACACAGGAACATTCAGGTCTTTGGAGATGGACTTGTAGCCTTGAGATTGCTCATGCTTCCTCACAATTTGGTTTCTCAAGTCCTCAGACAGTTCTTTGGTCTTCTTTCTTTTCTCCATGCTCAATGTAGTACACACAAGGACACAGGACAGAGGTTGAGTCAACTTTAATTCATGTCAACTGGCTGCAAGTGTGATTTAGTTATTGCCAACACCTGTTAGGTGCCACAGGTAAGTTACAGGTGCTGTTAATTACACAAATTAGAGAAGCATCACATGATTTTTCGAACAGTGCCAATACTTTTGTCCACCCTCTTTTTTATGTTTGGTGTGGAATGATATCCAATTTGGCTTTAGGACAATTCTTTTTGTGTTTTTTCATTTAAGACAAATTAAATGAAGATAATAATACCAAAGAATTTGTGTTTGCAATCATTTTCAGGAAGAAACTGAGTATTATCTGACAGAATTGCAGGGGTGTCAATACTTTTGGCCACAACTGTACTTAACCCTGCTACATGTCTCATCATTTAACACAACATCTTTTCCATCACCACTGCCCTGGGACAAAAGCTCTGCCTGTGGAGAGATATTCCAACTCTGCTGCATCACACCATCAGTCCCAGAGGATCTGCACTGCAGTGCTAGTCACTGCTGGCCAGAAACCAAAGGTAGGTGGTGTCACAGACACTTTATTCCAAACTCTTATCTCCCTTGTAAATATTTCACCTGCCATTGGATGCCCAGGGCCATGGACCGGGTCACTGCTGCCACTGTGACACATCCCTTTAAGACACCGGCCCGGTACGAAGTAACCCACCGCCCTGGCGGGCGCTCCATAATTATTGTTCACTTTTGCTTTACAAGTGCACCTTCTAACTAGATATCTTTATGTAAGCAGTTGCAGTTTGTTTATATTTACAGATGCAATTTAATTATTTTTGGGGGGGGTATTTTTCATCCATTTCCATGTCTAGTGTTTTGCTTGTTTTTTTCTGTATTGTCTGTATACATCTACCAAACACTTCCCTTTTTAACATTTTTAAGTGTATGCAGCGTCAGACTGGAGTACCTTGGGCCCACCAGAGAAAAATCATTCTTGGGGCCCACCAACATGCCTCCCAACTGGTGAAGAAGGGAAAGAGGGACAAAGGCACAGCACGTCGCATCAAATTATAGACCACACCCATTTCCCAACTAGTCACACCCATGTCCGCACCCAAACCGCACCCATTTAGCACTGCTGATCACACTGACACTGGCATTATGGGCACAGTGGCTGGCACTGTGAGCACACTGACTGGTACTGAGGAAAAGAAAGAAAGAACAGAGAGAGAAAAAAGAAAACAGAGAGAGAAAGAAAGAAAAGAGAGAGGGAAAGAAAGAACATAGAGAGAAAGAAAGAACAGAGAGAGAAAGGAAGAGGAAAAAGAAAGGACAGAGAGAGAAGGAAAGAAACAAACAAAGAAAGAAAAGAGAGAGAGAAAGAAAGAGGTGAAAAAAGAAAGAAAAAACAGAGATAGAACAAGGGGAAAGAAATAAAGAACTGAGAGAAAGAAAGAGGGGAAAGAACAGAGTGAGAGAAAGAAACAACAGAGAGTGAGAGAAAGAACAGAGAAAGAAAGAGGGGAAA
Organism: Dendrobates tinctorius; assembly: GCF_039654945.1. Taxonomy (NCBI): domain Eukaryota; kingdom Metazoa; phylum Chordata; class Amphibia; order Anura; family Dendrobatidae; genus Dendrobates; species Dendrobates tinctorius. Next base: position 91,720,332 of record NW_027361696.1, on the reverse strand, counting down.
GAAAGAACAGAGAGAGAAAGAACAGAGAGGGAGAGAGAAAGAAAAAACAGAGAGAGAGAGAAAGAGAAAGAAAGAAAAAAACTGAAAGACAGAAAGAAAGAGGGGAAAGAAAGAAGAGAGAGAGAAAGAAAGAACCGAGAGAGAAAGAAAGAGCAGAGAGAGAAAGACAGAAAGAACAGAGAGAGAAAGGAAAAACAGAGAGCGATAGAAAGAAAAAGGGGAAAGAAAGAACAGAGAGAGAAAGAAAGAACAGAGAGAGAAAGTAAGAACAGAGAGAAAAAAGAAAGAAAGAAAGAAAGAAAGAAAGAGGGGAAAGAAAGAACAGAGAGAGAGACAAAGAGGGGAAGAGAACAGAGAGAAAGAAAGTAAGAGAGAAAGGGGAAAGAAAGAACAGAGAGAGAAAGAACAGAGAAAGAAAGAAAGAAAGAGGGGAAAGAAAGAACAGAGAGAGAGAAAGAAAGAACAGAGAGGGAGAGAGAAAGAAAGAAACAAAGAAAGAAAGAACAGAGAGAGAGAGGGGAAAGAAAGAACAGATAGTGAGAGAAAGAAAGAACAGAGAGAGAAAGAAAGAAAGAACAGAGAGAGAAAGAAAGAAAGAAAGAACAGAGAGAGAAAGAAAGAGGGGAAAAAACGAACAGAGAGAGAGTAAGAAAGAAAGAGAGAAAGAAAGAACAGAGAGGGAGAGAGAAAGAAAGGACAGAGAGAGAGAAAGAAGAGAGAGAAAGAAGAAAACAGAAAGAGAGAAAGAAAGAGGGGAAAGAACAGAGAGAGAGAAAGAAAGAACAGAGAGAAAGAAAGGAGAGAGAAAGAAAGAACAGAGAGAAAGGAAAAACAGAGAGATAGAGAGAAAAAGGGGAAAGAAAGAACAGAGAGAGTGAAAGAAAGAACAGAGAGAGAAAGAAAGAAAGAGCAGAGAGAGAAAGGAAGACCAGAGAGAAAGAAAGAAAGAAAGAGGGGAAAGAAAGAATGGCGTGAGAGACAAAGAGGGGAAAGAAAGAACAGAGAGAGAGAAAGAACATAGTGAAATAAAGAGGGGAAAGAGAACAGAGAGAAAGAAAGAAAGTAAGAGGGAAAGAAAGAAAGGGGAAAGAAAGAACAGAGAGGGAAATAAAGAACAGAGAAAGAAAGAACAGAGAGATAGAGAAAAGAAAAAAAGAAAGATTAGAGAGAAAAAGAACAGCGAGAAAGAAACAAAGAGAAAGAAAGAAAGAACAGAAAAAGAAAGAAAGATTAGAGCAGGAAAGAAAGAACACAGAGAAAAAGAAAGAACAAAGAAAGAAACAGAGAGAGAAAGAAAAAAAGATTAGAGAGGGCAAGAAAGAACAGAGAGAGAAAGAAACAGAGAAAAAAAGAAAGAACAGAGAAAGAAATAAACAGAGAGAAAGAAAGAAAGATTAGAGAGTAGGGATGGGCGAATCTACTCGTTAGGACTCGTTACTCTGCGAGTAGTAGGGGACTCCCAGGAGTCGGTACTCTGCGAGTTTCCAAGCGATTACTCGCACAGTAACGAGTCCAATGCAAATAAGGCTAAGTGCACACGTACCGGAACTCTCGCAGAAATTACCACGAAAATTCCGGAATTCCATTCCGTGGGAAAATCGCATTTTAAATTCCCGCGATTTTCCCGCGGAAAAACTAGCATTTTGCAAGCGTAATTAGCTTGCAAAATGCTAGCGTTTTCCAAGCGATCTGTAGCATCGCTTGGAGAACTGATTGACAGGTTGGTCACACTCGTCAAACATAGTGTTTGACAAGTGTGACCAACTTTTTACTACTGAGGCCGCCTATGCGGCTTCAGTAGTTAAAGATAAAATGTAAAAAAAAATAAAAAATGGTGTTATTCTTACCCTCCGACGTCCCGCGCAGCCTTCCCGCCTCTCCACGCATCTGTTCCCAGTAATCCTTTGCGAAAATGCCCGCGATGACGTCCATTCTCGCGGGATCGCGATGTCTCGCGGTAATTCGCGATGACGTCGCGCGAATGACCGCGAGACTTCGCGATCCCACGAGAACAGATGCCATCGCGGGCATTTTCGCAAAGGACTACTGGGAACGGATGCATGGAGAGGCGGGAAGGCTGCGCGGGACGTCGGAGAGTGAGAATAACAATATTTTTTATTTTTAAATTCTATTTTTTACAGGGATATGGTACCCAAAGCCTGGAGGACAGTCTCCTCCTCTCCTCCGGACCGTGGGTACCATCCGCAATTGTTCTGCTTACTTTCCGCATGGTGTGCACAGCCACATGCGGGAAGTAAGCGGAACAAAAAAAATGGCAGCACAGGAATCGCTGCAATACTCGCATCCCCATTCATTAACATTAGACTCGCTAGACTCACAACGAATAGCGAGTTTCCGAGTCGGACTCGTTAGAGTCTAGCGATTCCGAGTATTTCAGGATTCGCCCATCCCTATTAGAGAGGGAAAGAAAGAACAGAGAAAGAAACAGAGAGAGAAAGAAATAAAGATTTTATAAAGATACTATAGCCGCCTGGCTCCCATTGTAGTGACCACCTGAGCCTTCCGACGCAGGACATATCATGATCCGCTCACATGGCCGGCATCCCCGATTCCAAGGCAATCCCGCTGTCGGAGGAGGACACGGTGATGGATCTGAAGCAATCCCTGAAGTGCCTCCATGGTTCCATCACCATCTCCTTCCAAAATTACCTAATTTCCGATCAGCTCCCAGCATGTCATTTCCGATGGAACATCATATGCGAGTTTTAAAGTGCTCCTCGGGGCTCCGCCGTGTACTCCTGTATTCGCGGGAACAGTAAGCTGCCGGCCGGGACAGCGGGGCAGACTCTCAAAATCGGGACTGTCCCGCTGGTTCCGGGACGGTAAGGAGGTATGTATGTTCCCCACCACACACCTTTTACATGCATGGCTCCGCACACCTCATTCATACACGGTTCCACTTTGTATAACTCGTGCACACACGACTCCGCTCCTTACACCTTGCACACACACGGCTCCACTCAGTACACACATGGCTCCACTCCATAAACCTCATATACACACGGCTCTGCTCCACTCCGTACACACACGGCTCAGCTCCATACACTTTGTACACACAGAGCTCCGTTTTGTACACCCCATACACACACGGTTCCGCTCCGTACACCCGGAACACACATGGCTCCGTACCCTTCATACACACAGGGCTCTGTTCCGTACATCTTGTACACACACAGCTCCACTCCGTACACCTTGCACACACACGGCTCTGCTCCGTACACCTCTTACACACACGTGGCTCCATTCTGTACACCAAGTGCACACACGCCTCCACTCCATACACTTTGCACACACGCGGCTCCACTTCACACACCCCATACACACGTAGCTCTGCTCTGTACTCCTCGTACACACCCGGCTCCGCTCCGTACACCTCGTACACACACGGCTCTGCTCCATACACCTCGTACACACGCGGCTCCACTCCTTACCAATACACACATGGCTCCACTCCCTACACCCCATACACACGCGGCTCTGCTCCATACACATCGTACACACGTGACTTCGCTCCGTACACCTCGTACACACACGGCTCCACTCTGTACACCTCGTACACACACAGCTCTGCTACATCCACCCTGTATACCCCTCCTGACCTCACACATAAACTTCCCCTCATCCAGCACCATGACAACCAGCACAGCAGCGTCCTGCATACTCCGAGGCCCCTGATCATGTGACCCCTGACTCCTCCCCTCCTGTGACCTCATCACAGGTCCTGTGCACACAGAGCAGCCCAGCGACATCATTGCTGGCTGTGAGGGGCTGCGGTGGGTCTCTGCAGGAGGGCGACGATGGGGTGCATGGGGGCGCGTGCGACTTATCTTAGTGCAGTGCGGGAAAAATAGACTCCCGGGCGGGAAAGCGGGTGGGGGGGCAAAATCGAGACACACTATTGATATGCAGGTCAGGGACTAATGAATGAGGCAGGAGCTGAGGCTGGGGGTGGGGCCCACCGGAGGATGCTCCAGTATCCCGGTCCTCAGTCCAACCCTGAGTGTATGCTTCAATAAGAATTACTTTTTCTACATTACTATGTTTGGAGGGCTATTTTCTGCTCAGCATAGGTTTTTGAGAACTCATGCTAGCCTCTCGACAGGTATTGACTAGTGTCAATTTATTCATGGTACATATCTTTGTTGTATAACTTCTCCTGACATGCCCCTTGATGAAGCACAGCGAAACGAGCTTTGATGCAAATGGACACACACTTGTACAGTCCATATCACACTATGTGAACAGTGATGTGTTTCTCTTGTCGGTTTTCTTTGTGAGTCCTTTTAACAACATGTAATGTAAGAAAGGATACATCAGATTGCACTTTAAAAGAAATTACCAATATACAAGAGTGAGTCAAAAAAATATCACGCACTCTAATGGTAGTAAAATTTCTGTTGGCCTCACTGTATTATCAGTTGATTCTGTATGAGGTTGCTGTCTCACCAGTCACTACTGTGTTGGTTTGAATGTGTTATGTCAGTTCATTTGTAACTCCAATGAGAGAAACAATGGCCCCCTCACTTGTGATTTGCATGAAAGAGCAGTGGGCATTGATTATTTTTTGTCATCTGTGGGTGTGTATTTGGTGCCATTAATTTAAGTGTTTTCACCATACATCAGGCATAAAACACTTTGATAAGTCACCAAATTTTGCCATTCTTGGTGTGTTCACGCCAGTTTCACTCAGCTCCAGAAAAATGGTCAGAGCTAGGGGAATACAAGGGCAACAGTGGGGTGTGATACCATGATGAATTGTGCTGTGCGTTATGCCAGAAATCGTACTCCAGTCCAAGACTGATGTAAGGTTTGTTGCGAAGCGCTTGTAGGTGCACTCCATTTTTCAGATGTACATGATTTATTAAACATGTGCCTCTCAAAGAGCTATGTACCTCTGACTCCACCATGTCCTCATGTCACGACTGGTGTGAATAATGCTGGTCTTTATGAATTGGGGCCTTTGTGCACAGTTTGGAGTTTGCTTTGTCATGAAGAAGTGTGTACGAATGGATAGGAAAGTTCACGTTACGTGGCAAAAGTGTTAGCCATGAAGGAGTTGGACACCAGTCCATGTCCACAACTGATGTCAAAGGTGTTAAATAATTTATAAATGCCTGATCTTGCCCCATCAAGCTATCACTTGTTTGGTCCAAGCAAGGAGTCCAAAGAGGTTGAAGATTCAAGTCTGATGAAGAGGTGAAGGCATTGGTGCTTTCTTGGCTCTCAACTAAGGCCTCTTTCACAATTCAGTTTTTTGCATCAGTTCAAATCCGCCAAAAAGTCAGACAAGCGGATCCGTTTTCAACTGATGTGAACGGATGGCACAGGATCCGTTTTCAGACGGATCCTGAAAATGAGGAAATTTAAAGGAACCGCTGGCCGGGAAGGAGAGAGAGAGAGAGAGAGAGAGAGAGAGAGAGAGAGAGAGAGATTTTTTTGGTCCGGCAAAATGAAATGAGTGTCTGGAGGATCCGCCAGAGAAAAAAACGTTGCAAGCTCCGTTTTGAAATCTTTGAGGATGGTGACGGACAGCAACTTTTGGCGGATCCTCACAAAAAACGGATGCAACGGACAGCAATCCGTCACAATCCGCCATTAATGGAAGTCAATGGGGGAAAAAAACGCATCCTCAAAAGAAATTGAGGATCCGTTTTTTTCAAAACCTGGCGGATTGTGACTGATTGTAAAAAACTGAAGTGTGAAAGAGGCCTAAGTCTAAAATATTTTTTAATGAGGGAATACGAAAACTTGATGACAAACCTGCAAAGTGTATTGAAAAGCAGGGAGATTATGTCTAACAATTATGTACAGGCTGATTCAAAAAGGATGGTGCAAAATTATAGCCTCGGTATTCATAACCAAGAGAAGATCAAAACACAAATTTATTAACAAGAAAAGACACAACATCTATCCAAGTTTTATCTATAGACTAGAAATATTCCAAGTGATTTCCATTGATGGCAAGGAGAATGTTATGGCAGTAGTTAACATCTGTCCTTACACATGCCAAAATATTCTAAGATAAGGATCCAGTGGTTCAGTGATATGCTTTCTCAGGTCAATAAAAAAAATGTGCTAGCCTACACTATCACCAGGTTTAGAACCTTGTGACATTTTTCTGTGGGTCTACATCAAGGACTCTGCTTACTTGTTCCCCCAGCCCAATAAAAGTATTTAACCGTCCTGAGACAACACGACAACACATCACTGAAACTGTGGAGTCTATATCTGAGGATATACGGGCACGCTTCTGGAGAGAACTGGGCTACCGGCTAGACATCTGCCAAGTGGCCAATGGAAATGAAGATTTATAGCGTGTAGGTAAAACCTGGATATCGAGTCTTTCCATGTTAATACATTTGTGATATGTTCTCTTAGTTATGAATATCGAGGCTATAATTATAAAAAGAGCATATAAAATATCGTTCTGAGTTTCATCCCAATTTTTTTCTCACTTGTCATCCATGTGGAATCAGTTTCTTTTTACAGCAGAAGATATTAATCATTTACAGAACCATTTAGGTTTCCAATGTTACAGGATTATCTCCGTATGGCATCCTATTTTTTTATGCATCCATATACTCGAATGGACAAGTCTCATTCAATTTATGGAAGAAAACTGAGACATGTTGTGATTATTTTTTTTAATGTGCAGATCAGGTCAGTAAAAACATTGTTCATCTACACTGTCCCATTGAATAACATGGTCCAAATACGCTTCGTCTTTTTTCACAGACAGCACTGGAACCAAAGATACGTTCGTGTGACCGAGCCCTTATAAAGGTTATGTTATTGAGAGATGTTTTAAGCACCTCATTTTTTGGTGAATTATGGTTATGCATTTAGGTGTATCTCGGGTACCTATCTAGAAATAGAAGTTTATGGAGATATAGGTTGTAACTAATTGATAATGGCAGTGAATTATTAAAAAATGTTAGGGAAATAAAAGTAAGATTCTATTTTATTCTGAATTTATACAATTTTTTTCTGAATTTGAACGTAATCGTGACAATTTGAAATTTTCTTCATTCAGAAGTGTTTCCTCCTCTTTTCATGGCCACCCCCTGCTGAGTAAGGCTACTTTCACACATCAGGTTTTCGGCATCAGGCGCGATCCGGAGTCGTGCCGGAACGCCGGATCCGGCAAATGTTTCGTAAAACCGGATGTGACGGATCCGGTTTTCTGCCGGATCCGTCTTTTTCTTGACAGACAAAACCGGATCCGTCTCATCCGGTTCATCCGTTTTTCTATCCGTTTTTCGACGGATTACGCCGGATCCGGTTTTTAAAATTGACCCTTGTGGCCTTCCGAACGGGATTGGCTACTGGAAAACTATATATAGCATGTTCCTACAGCCCTTCTTTGACAGGTTGTAGAGGAGAAAGTGCAGGTTGGAGAGAAGAGCAAGTTACTGGCGAAGATGGATGTTGTCATTGGAAATATTTTGAAGAATTTGGCGGATTTTATAGTGGAGGCGAATCGTTTGAGGGTGATTGTTCTGGAGAAGGAGAGAGCGAGACAGCAGCGCATCAGGCATCGTAGACGACGTTTGTGGATCCACCCCATCACAGCCAAGAGAATGACGCGTGGGGTCTATTCTACACTCTGCATGGACCTTCGACGAAACCCGGATAAATTTTTTGGATATGTTAGGATGAAAATGGAGAATTTTGATTACTTGGTGGAGCGCATTGCACACCTCATAAGAAAAGCGGACACCTATTGCCGCTTCTCTGTTTCACCCGCAGAGCGTCTGATGGTGACTTTAAGGTAAGCCACATTTATTGGATATGCTCGCATCAGAGCACACTTTCACTGCAATCTTGTTGGTGGTAGTTTGTATCTCCAAGTGTTATAGGTCAGTTTTGGTATGTAATGCTGTGATTTAAAACTAATTTATTGTTTTTTAATTCCCCACAGATTTCTTGCAACTGGAGAATCCCTTTCGTCACTGCATTTCCAGTACAGACTCGGGATTTCCACCATATCTGGAATTGTGAAGTACACATGCCGTGCACTGTGGGACTCCTTAGCTGAAGAGTTTTTACCAGAGCCCACAACAGAGAGGTGGATTGAAATTGCTGACAAGTTTCAACAGATATGTCAGTTTCCCAACTGCTTGGGCGCTGTGGACGGGAAACATATCCGCATTGTAAAGCCAGCTGGATCGGGATCGGAATATTTCAATTACAAGAAATATTTTTCAATTGTCCTCATGGCCATCGCTGACGCGGAATACAAATTTATTGCGGTTGATATTGGGGCCTATGGCCGCTCCAATGACTCTCAAGTTTTCAAACTGTCTGCCATGGGGCATAAACTGTATGGAAACACCTTCCAGTTCCCACCACCTAGACCGCTGCCGCAAACATCTGGTCCACCTATGCCATTTGTCTGTGTAGGGGATGAAGCCTTCCAGCTGTCAGAACACCTTTTGAAACCGTACTCTAGCAGAGGATTGACAAGACCAAAACGCATTTTTAATTACCGCCTCACAAGAGCAAGAAGAATGGTTGAATGTACCTTTGGTATTCTGACAGCCAAATGGCGGGTCCTATTGACTGCGATCAACCTCAAGACAGAAACTGTGGACGAGGTGATCAAAGCGTGCGTGGTACTCCACAATTTTGTTATCTGCAAGGAACCCATTTCCATTGAGGACACCTCTGAAGAAACCACCTTGCAAGATTACCATGACATTACCACTAGAAGTTCTGTCCGGTTTCAGTAATGAGGGACAATTTTGCACTATACTTTATGTCACCTCAAGGCAGAGTACACTGGCAGGATGACAGAGTGTGAAAGATTTGTGCCCTAACCAAACTTGTGTACCTTCTGTACCAACAGTATATACCTTTGCCAACCAAAGTTGGCTATCTTGTCATGGTCTCTATTTTTAGCTTTAGGCCACAGGTGTGTACCTGGTTGTGTTTTATGCAAAGTATTTCACCTTTTAACAAAAGTTGTGTACATTGTTAGGAAATCACCAACAATAAACACAACTTTTTAGGTGAAATACTTTGCTTCAAACACAACCAGGAACACAACTGTGGCAAAAAGCTAAAATTTACCCACAGTTATATACCTAGTTTTGAATACCATTTCACCTTTTAAATACCCTGTATTTAACCTTTTTCGCCGCCGCAGAAAGAAATGACAGACAACCAGTGTAAAATAATTTAACTTTTATTGAAAAATGTTTTTTTTAGTAAACTTTTTTAAAATTTTAATAAACTTGTTTAATAAAGCTTTGAAACCATAAAACTGGTCATTTTTATTTAAATACACACATTATAAATCTGTGTAGTGTGTGGTGGAAATACTGCTGGAGGGGCTGCGGGACACTTCGACACTGGGAGTGTGGAGAGAGGACTGGGATCGTGGTGGGGAAGGAACAGTTAGAGGTGAAGGTGTGGAAAAAACTACAGAATGGGTGGACATGTGGGAAGCAGAAGAGGTGGTGGGTGGTGGAGTGGAGGGTTGGGCAGGGACTGTAGGAGCAGATGATGTTGATGGCAAGTTGTATGGGGAAGGAGTTTGGTACGGGGCAGGTTGCTGGAAGTGGGGAGATGTCTGGTACGGGGAAGGTTGCTGGAAGTGGGGAGATGTCTGGTACGGGGCAGGTTGCTGGAAGTGGGGAGATGTCTGGTACGGGGCAGGTTGCTGGAAGTGGGGAGTTTGCAGGTACTGGGGAGGTTGCTGGTACTGGGGAGGTTGCTGGTGCTGGGGAGGTGGATGGTGCTGGGGAGGTGGATGGTGCTGGGGAGGTGGATGGTATGTAATAGGAGGGGGAGGATGGAAAGTGGCTGGAGGGGGTGTAGATGTAATAGGAGGGGGAGGATGGAAAGTGGCTGGAGGGGGTGTAGATGTAATAGGAGGGGGAGGATGGAAAGTGGCTGGAGGGGGTGCAGGTGGAGGAACTACTGTGGTGGGAGGAGGAGGTTGGGAGGTAACTTGCTGGAGAGCAGCGTGGCATGAATGCATTACATGCATCTGCTGGGCAGGAGAGAGCGTTTCCATGCGCTCCACAACAGACCTGAAAAAGGTGTGGTTTGGCGAAGATCTTGCTTCTGAATGCATGGTTTGCAGAAGTGTCTTCACCTCCAGAATGCTGGAGTTGATCTGCTGATAGCCTGCGGAGATTTGCTCTGACAAGACTTTTAGACAGTTCTGGAAAGATGCATTCAGATGCAAGAACTCTGGCGCATAAGTCTTTTCCTGACCCCTCTGCCGCTGCCGCCCAGTACCGGCAGGTGTACTAGAGGTGGCAGGGGCAGAAGGGTGGGATAAAGGGAAAGCGATCTCCTCACCAGCAGCTTCATGTAATGTAGGCGGCCACGATGCTCCTGTGCTGGTGGATGGGACAGATGGGTCGAATGTGTGGGAAGGCTGGGAAGGTGCAGATGTACCGGGGTGCTCGAAGTGTCCCTCGGTGCCGGTCTCCTCATGGATCGCCTCAGAAGGGTCCAATCGTCCCGGCTCCCGAGTGCTGCTCACCGTGCTGTGGAATAAAGAGAAAAAAAAACAATTAAAATACTGACATGGTATGGCCCTGGCTGAAAAAAAATTTTACATCTAACATTTTTTTTCACATGTGGTGTGTAATATTTACCTTCTGGTGACCATTGTTTCCTGGAGGAACGACAGGGTTTCTGCGTACTTGTACTTGCTCCTGCGTCCTCCAGATCCACTCGGGGCCCACATCTCTTTATTGAACTCCTTCTTGAAACGATCCCTCACAGACCGCCACCGATTCACAATTCTGTTCCCTGAAACGAGAAAGGAGTGGTTAGTATACAACATCAGTGTTTCCCAAACTCCAGTCCTCATGGTCCCCAGGGGTCATGTTTTCAGGATTTCCATAGTAAATAGAAATCCTGAACACATGATCCGTGGGGACCACGAGGACTGGAGTTCGGGAAACACTGGTTTACATCAAGCAACCGGTACTGTATATACTTACGCTCTTTAATCTGGGCCCGAACATCGAGGTCCTCCCAGCGGCCCACAAGGAGCGAACAGATTTCCTCCCAGAGTCGTCGGGTAACGATAAGGTCAGCGTGGCGGCGGTCAGCCATATTCCAGAGCGGCTCCCTTTCTCTGACGAGATCGATGAGGTGGTCCACATCGAGTCCTCCATCCTCACCGTCAGAGTCGGGAGCACGCTGTGAAGGCTGTTAAAGAAAAAGACAAAAATAACATAATTAGCCTCCACAAAAGAAATGAAATAAAAAGTGCAAAAAAACAAAGCAAAAATATTTATACTTACACGCTGGTGACCGCCGCGTTGCTGTCGCCGACGACCCTGGGAGGCACTGCGAGGACCTCTTGGCCGAGCACCAGATTGGGAAGACTAGAGAAGAAAACAAAAAATGTTATGTCTTTGGATGTAGGCATTTGTTTGCTGTGTGTGGTCTGCAGAACATTGCTTTCTATGTGTTGTGTGTAGTGTGATGTTGTGTTTCTGCGTTTGATGCAAAAAACTTACCAATTGTGAGCCCACTCCAGGTGTCTGTCCACCCCTTCCTTCTTCTTCTGGGAGCTCCACTTCATCTTGTGAATCCTGTTTTGAAATAAAAGGCAATGAATAGACATATATTACAGAGAAGATGGATTTTGGAAATAAAAACTTACCGTCAAACGCTGACGATGCGAGGGAGGGCTCCCAGAAGATGATGTGCTGTCTTCCTGGTGGCCACACTCCATGCCTGTGGGTGGTGTTCCAGCTGCTGCCATTGCTGCTGCTGCTGCTGCATCTATTGGGCGGCTGTTGAATAAAGAGAAACAAAGGGCCAATGAATATCTTGATATTCAATAGCCCTAGTTTGGAGGAATGGGGGATTTGATAATTACCGTCTCTCATCTGCTGCTGGCCTCCCCTCCTCAGCATGTTCCATTTGCTGCTCCATTTGGGGTGGTGGTGGTGCTGATGGTGCTGCAGTGGTCTCCTGCCTTCTCCTGCTGCACTTGGTTGCTTTCTTGGGTGGCATGTTGGGTGTGGCTGTGGGTCCCACTGTCTTGCTTTTATATATGTCTCGTGGGCAGAGCTACTGAGCATGCTCAGACCAAAAAACCGGATCCGGCCGCCGGATCTGGCTTTCGCTGGATCCGGCGCATTGCGGCGCTCATAGGCTTTCATTGTGTGAAAAAGCCGGACGCGCCGGATTCGGCGTGTCCGGCTTTTTCGCCGGAGACAAAAAATGTTACAGTAGACGTTTTTTCCAGACGCCGGATCGCGACACATTGCCGGATCCGGCGAAAACCGGATGAAACGCATGGCCATCCGGCGCGATCCGGCGCAAATGCAAGTCAATGGGGGGGGAAACCGGATCCGGCATTGCATATCGCCGGATCCGGTTTCTGTCAAAAGCGCCGGATCGCACCTGACGGCGAAAACCTGATGTGTGAAAGAGGCCTTATGCTTTTCCTAGGACATCCCCAGAGGAGCAGAGGAAGAAAAGCATGCTGGGCATACTTCTATCTCTGAAAATTGGCTGTCATTTTTCTGCCTTTGCCTTTTCTAAATAAGCCAAACTTGTCGACTACACTAGCACTTCTGACTGATAGTGCACTCTGTGGGCTAGATTACAGACCTGAACATGTAGGGAAATTTCAATTTCTAACAACAGATTTTCTTTTATTTAAATATGTATGGCCACCATGAGAATAGATGCAAACATAAAGATCTAAGTCTATGATCTGGTATGTAACATTCATGCTCTGCTCTGCAGAGATTAGTTTTCCATTTATATATCTACTTTAAAATCTATTTTATAAATGTAATGTGCTTTACTAAATATCATAAAAATCGCTTCCTCACTGTGTCTTTTACATATAAAGCAATATCAGTAAAAGGGCCACAAATACATAAAAGTGATCATTCAGCCTAAACCCTATTAAAGCTCAGATTGGTTAACAGAAAACTGATAGTTGTCTGATAATATTATTTTTGTTACTGGTTGCTCCTAATCTGCATTTTATTCTCCTTCTGCCCTTGATGTAATAGAAATCCCCTGTCAAAGTAGTGACCTATACAAGGCTTATACCACACCCAGCAATCAATTTGAGGTGGAAGAGTTCCTTAGGGGTGGGACCAAGCAGTACACTGAACCAATGATGAGACAAGAGGTGTCCCTGTAGGATGTGGAGCGAAACTGTAGTCACTGATCATAATTCTGAGCAAATAAAGATGAGCCAAGGAGCACGACCTGAGACAAATAAACAGATAAGCATCTTCTGTAAGTACAGACTAAAATATAAGCTTTGAGCCTTTGATTGGACATTCACTTTAATTTAAAGGCATTTTCCAGACGTCAAAAATGAAAAATTGGTTACAATAACAAAACAACTCCAAATACCAGTCTATAATGTCCATGTGCTTTGTAACAAGGGTGGTTTTCTTTATCAGCATTCTGCCAGCATTATAGAATCTGGACTGTCCTTTTCCTTCACCACCCACTGTATACTTCCTCTGATATTGCCCAGTGGCTTAGCTGCCCTGCACTGAAAGGCTGTCTCTCTTTGATTTGCCTTTACACATATGGAACAGCAGGATCAAAGAGACAAAAACTAGTGTTCACTAAAGTTGATTCAAATCGATTTGCAGGAACCAGTCCAATGGCCATGTCAGTAGTCTGTTCCCGCTAAATTGGAGCCTTAAGAACCTCCTACCATACACGGTTCTTCTTTTGATTAGCTGGCTTGATGTGATGTCACATGTGCATCACACCACAGCAATAATGTTGTGCCAGGCCAGCTTATCAAAAGAGGAGCCGTGAATGCTGGGAGGTAGGAGAAGGCTTTGAAGGCTTATGTCTAGTGACCAACAAACTCTGACATGACGGTTCTGTAAATCAATTTGCACCAAATCTAGTCTCCACTTGTAGTCCATCAGTGTTTCTGCTGCTAGTTACAGATTACTCTTGACAACAGGCAGTGGACAACAAGTAATAGAGTGACAGGAACTTTGGAGTGATGTTACAAGGGTAAGAAAGTGTAATCTTTAAATAAAGTGATTCATAGATCTTCTATTTAGAATAAACAAAAAACAGTGATCGTGTGATTTAACCACCATGTAAGAAATATAAACTCAATCAGCGTCAAAAATAAGTTAAGAATAAACTTTACTAAGTATCACATAGAGGAGCAAACATGTAAAAAGAATTAAAAGGCGCACACGTGACTAAAGGAAACAGACGTCCCGCACCCTACGTACAAAACACAGTCATCCCTAATGCCAAAACTACACTTTCAGTGGGTATAATGCAGACCCTGGGTCCCACAGCGAGGTACTAGTGGAACCAATAAAACTCTCATTTGGTCTGACATGCACTGTGACCTGTGAGATCCTATATAGACAGGTGTGTGCCTTTACAAATCAAGGCCTATCAGTTTAATTAAACATAACTGGACTCCAAATAAGGAGTAGAACCATCTCAAGGAGGATCACAAGGAAATGGACAGCATGGGACTTAAATATGAGTGTCTGAGCAAAGGGTCTGAATACTTATGACCATGTGAAATTTCAGTTTTTATTTTTTAATAAATTTGCAAAATATTTCTACATTTCTGTTTTTTTCCGTCAAGATGGGGTGCAGAGTATAGATTAATGAGAAAGAAAATGAAGTTTTTTTAATTTACCAAATGGCTGCGATGAAACAAAGAGTGGAAAATTTAAAGGGGTCTGAATACTTTCCGTACCTACTGTACATAATAAATAAATTGTTTAGATTGACCTAGAATACATGTAAAAAGACTGTCTTGTTTTCCCTATAATTGCACACGTTAGGTTTGCACAGAATTTTTTCTACCCCACGTGTTGACTTCTGATATATTTGTTTTGACACTGAAAACTGATAATGAGAACCTGTTAGAACCTCCGACCTCCTCTCTTTCCCGCACAGGGATAACAGGGCTTGCTCACAGCACTTTCCTAAAGTTCAGCTGCTCTCTGAAACTGCTGCTGCAGAAGCTCAGAAAAGAAAATGATATGAAATGTTATGGAAATAAAAGTAGGCACAATAATATTCTAAAGTAAATACCGTATTTAATTACTAACTTGATACATTCTCCATTAAAAAATTAAATAATATATAAAATATCTACATTTTATGGTCCCAAATAGTGGTCATTGTAGGATTAAACAGTAACCAGAAGCCGTGGTCTTCGGTACACTATCTTCTGTAGAGAGAATATTGGCACTCATAATTTCCATGGGAGATGCTTAGAATATCAGCAGACTGGAAATGCAGAACAACTGTCATCGTTTATCTTCTGCTGCTCTGTTCTGCTGTCAAGCCTCCCCCTTGAGAAATCCTTCCACGACTCCTATACATGCTGTCATCAAATTAGTAAATAGGCACATTAGTATCTGGTTTGTACCCTTGTTTCATCTTCTGTCTTGTTTTTGTGATCTGAGGATCTGCTCTCCTCTGTCATGTTCCAATACTCGTGAACTAAAGGCTCGTTATTATCGCTAAAAGAACATAAACTCCCAATGATTGCTGTATATGCACGGTACCAAGGCTACTGACTGAGTCAAGTAACGACAAAGCCCTAAATGTTCAGAGTTAAAATTAGGTCCACAAATATTTGGACAGTATCTGAATCTTCGCAATATACTGTAGTCTCTGCAGGCTACACCACCTCAGTCGAGTGCAGGTGTCAGCTCTATGTAAAAGCCGACACCCTGCAGCGACGCCCACAATCGGTGCTAACCCCGATCATGGGCGTTTAATCCATGTGATGGCGCTGTCAATAGTGACAGCGACATCGCTGGGCATCACAGAGGTAGTGAGCTCCCTCTGTTCTCCCATCGGCACAATGCGATGCGATCACATTGTGACAATGGTCTCCATGGTGACCCCAGTTCCCAAGATGGCCATGGGGTCACTCAGGGATGGTGGCCTGTCTGCTCATACTGAGAGTTCGAGCTGACTTGCCTCCTCCTGCACCGGAGACACTGCTGTAGTGCACTGCAGTGCAAACGCATTGAAGTATTAGATAAGCGATCTGTCATTATACAATGTAAAAAAGTTAAAAAAATAATAAAATGTGTAAAAATAATTTCTAAAAAAAAATCACAAAATAAAGAACAAAAATAAATAATATTAATCCAATAAATACATTTATTTATGTAAAAAAGGACACATATTTGGTATCACTGCGTCCAGAATAACCCAACCTATAAAATTTAATCACTTCAGTGAATACTGTAAAAAAAAAAACACACAAGGCAAACTATTATGCTTTATCATCATACCGCTGAACAAAAAGTGGAATAAAACACGATCAAAAAGACCAAACTACTAACAATCGTACTGCTGAAAGTGGGATCTTGTTCCGCAAAAAAACAAGCCATGACAAAGCTCTGTCAGTGGAAAGATAAAAAAGTTATAGCTTTCAGAATAAAGAGATGTAAAAATAATTATTTTTTCCATAAAATGGTTTTTATTGTGTAAAACCGCCAAGACATAGTAAAACAGTATAAATGAGGAATCGCTGTAATCATGTAATGACCTGACGAATAATGCTGCCTTATGAATTTTACTACATGCGGAATGGCATAAAAACAAAATCCTGAATTGCTGTTTTTTATTCATTCTGTCTCCCAAAAATCAGAATAGAAAGCGATCAAAAAATGATATGTGCCCAAAAATGGTACCTAAAATTTTTTTAAATCATCCCACAAAAAACAAGACCTCACATGACTGTTGGCAGAAATGTGAAAAAAATTATAGCTCCCAAAATGTGGTAATGCAAAAACTAGATTTTGCAATAAAAAGCGTCTTTTAGTATGTTACAGCTGCAAAACATAAAAAATAGATATAAATATTGCATTGCTGTAATTGCAGTGACCTGAAGAAAAAAGACACCTAATCACTAGTACCGCACAAGAAATGGAGTAAAAAGTAAATAAAACCAATTTTTCACCTTCTGTTAATTTGTTCCTTCTGCCTCCCAAAGATCACAGTAAGGCCTGGCGCATATTTATCCTGCGTTCTATTCTAAGCGCTTACACTAGGGTTTCTGTGTAACTCTCTGAAAAACATGATTCAGGCGAAACTCCCAGTGGAAGATTTCCTATAATGAGACAGATGGAGGCATTGTGGACGCCATCTGACCTACGATCCGGTGGTGGTCGTCTTTTTAGGCATGCATAAAAGTGCTATGGGTCACAGTTTTGTGCACCTCTGAAGAAAAGGACACTGCTGAAGGCAGATGGAGTCCGGAGTAAGGGTCCCGTTACACATAGCGACGCTTCAGCGATCCTGACAATGAAACGACCTGGTAAGGATCACTGGTACGTCGCTACATGGTCGCTAGTAAGCTGTCAAACATGCAGATCTACTCAACGATGCAGCAACGATACAGCGATCCATATAACGACCTCAGCGGTTGTTGGGACCTTGTCACACAGCAGCTATTCTGACGACATAGACCTCGATAGGCATGCTTCAGCATTGCCTTTTCCATGCCCCTTTGCTTCGATTGGTGGCCACTACTGCGCGATCACTATGCGGTTTGCTTCAGCGTCACTGTCTGAGTCGCTAGTGCGCTATTTATTCGTGGATCCACAGTCACTGAAACAGGGACACGCGATTATTATAACTACATGTTAAATGTTATCATTGCATATAATTGATAGCAGACCTATAAAAGTAAACGCTACAAACATCCTAATTTGAGACCACCAATCGGAGCTGAGGGGACGTTGAAAAGACAAAGCAAAATCACGCCTGCGTCCCTGAGTTCCGAGTCGCCAACGAGGTCGCTCGTCGTTGTTATGGCATCAAACACAGTGATGCATGCTGGCCAGCAGGACACCAACGATCAAAGAATGGCCTAGGACATTTGAGCACGATCAGCAAAATTGCAGCGGGGGGGGGCGGTCGCTGCTATGTGTCACACGTAGCAAGATCGCTGGCGAGGTCGCTGTTGCGTCACAAAACCTGTGACGTTTCAGCGATCTCACTAACGATCTCGCTATGTGTGAAGTACCCTTAAATCTGCTGCCTCATTATAGTGAATGGATCCCTCAGTGGATTCATCTGAATCACATCACTCAGAGATTTAGATGGAACTCCCAAAGTAAGTGCTCAGCGTAGAGCACCAGATAAATGTGATCCCTGATGTTATGTAAAATGTTCCCAATAAAAGCTTCAACACAATCCACAAAGAAAGCATAGATAGAGAGACCAGCACTCATATGACCTTATAGGTGCACATCCTTCAGCAAGTCCTCCATTTTTCACAATTATTGCATAAAGTAAATAGCAACAAATCCATAATTCATATTAAGTTTTTCTGACTCTCTTCCCTGATTATAACGCAGAACACCTTTACCCCAGCTACTACCCTTTCAGTGTGTATTCTTTGGAAGCTTGTTCTGGAGGATGACACAGCTGCTATACATCAATAATTGTCATTCCATTATAACTGTAATAGAATCATAGAATGGTAGAGTTGGAAGGGACCTCCTGGATCATCTGGTCCAACCCCCTGCTCAAAGCAGGACTCACTAAATCTACCCAGATAGATGTCAATCATCCTATAAATTTCTGCATTATCATATTGTCAATGTTTTTTTGGTATCATGTATTTGCTTCTTGTGTGCACCCAATGCTCCATGAGTTATCTTTTTTAAAGGAGCATATGATGATAATGGGCACTGTGCAATACATGCAATATTGATAATTTTTTCTGCCCAGATGGCAGATTAGTAGGATCTAGTTATCAATACTTTGATTATTTACTTTGGTCCGTTCTGAGTTTTTTCTGTTCTGGCTTTATGATGTAATCACACATCTTGGTTTGATATTTCCCTGAAATCAGTATATATTTACTATGAGATATTTATCTATCTAGTTATTTGGGGTACTGTTTTGTATGCATGTGTGTTTTTTGTGTACATTTAGTGGTATGTTTAGTGTGCACTAGGTGTACCAGGGATACCGACGTTGAGCGGGGGCGCCATCACGTCTACAACCAGGCTGCCAACCTCCATTGACAGGCAGGGGAAGTGCTAGGGCTTTTCTAGGGAGAGATTAGCCCTAGGTTTAATCATTATACCATCTCTGGACTACACATTTTGTTGCTTTTTTTATATTTTTGTGCACCCTTTTAAGCAAATTTTTGGTCTTTTAAATGAATTAATAAAAATCTACGTTTTAGAGGTCTTTTTTGGTTTTGATTACATAAAGTGACCTTATCATTTCTATACTTTTTTTTTGCTGTAATACATTTCCTCTGATGTGGTTACAATTTTTTTATTTAGTGAGATATTGCTATCAAGTACAGTATTTTACTTCCACCAGTACCATCTACGGCACTGTTCATTGCAGTAACAAGACTTTTAATTTAACAATAGCCATGATGCTGTGATGGATGGTTCATTATTAATGGACCACAAGTGATTTGAAAGAATCTGTCAGGATTCTTTGGGGGTTCAGGTATTTTTACCACCAAAAAAATCTGGCTACTCTGCTATTTTTGCTGTAAAAAACACATCAAAAGTTTTTGAATCCCCCAAGAGAGGAAGAGAGGTTTGCAATACAAATATGAACAGATCCTAACTTTCTAATGTGCTGTTTCAGTGCATTTAGCTCTTTGAAGTATCATTAGAGATGGGAAAGTATACTGAAGTGCAGAGCTGTCCCGGGCCCCATCAGAGTCGAAAGCCCTGGCCTAGCATGAAGAGGCCCATGGATTCAGCGCAAGCGGGAGTAATAACAAGAGGGCTGAAAGGGTGACTGATAGGAGCTGAGGGGGCGGAGCAGTGAGTGGTAAGGTGACTAGTAGTATGTTTTTTTATTTGGACAGACCCCTGAGCATAATAAGGGACATTAAAATCACAGAGAAAATCTTCACTACAATTCAAATTTCCATGGAAAATCAGCACAAAAAAGCAAATTCAAATTTTGCCTGATGCAGTCATCTCAAAGTATCATGACTTGAGTTGAGCAAAGAGATTGGCAATGCCTTGGTCCAGTGTATAGTCTGATACTCCATGATAGCTGGATGAGAACACTCCTCACTTCTTCAATCACATATTTGGCCTGGTATCCTGGACATGTTTTGTCCCCACGACACCAAGTCCTTGCAGTGAACGCATGTTATGACACTGGATGAGGTCTAGTCACTATTCCTCAAGCATTATAGCATTATCAAAACCTAGCAACGCCTACTAAGCGCAAGGGGTTCACAAGATGCTGAGATATTTTGCTAGCCACAAAGTGAAGACTGCCCTAGCACAGCTGCCATGGATTACTCAACTGGGCATTGAGCTAGGTAAGTGTGAATCCTTATGCTCAAGGGGTTGTCCACAACTAGGACAAACACTTCTTGATCAAAAGGTCTGTCCCCCATAAAATAATAAAGCCTATGCTCACCTCCCATGCCAGCATCATTCCCGTGGTGTCGGCACTTGGTCTTCCGCGGCTCTCATGCAATAGTTGTGACACGTGACGCCAGCGCCCAATCAGCACTGGCGTCATTTTCCACGCCATCAGACAAATTGAACATGAAGAGGAAGTCCCAGCTGCAGCTGATCTCGGACTTTTTCTTTCTGCTCAATTTGACAGGAAGCGGGGACAGTGACACTAGTGCTGATTGGGTGCCGATGTCACGTGTCATAACAACAGCACGGGAGCCCCAGGAGACGGCACATGGGAATGGTGCCAGCAGTGGAGGTGAGTATAAGCTTTATTATTTTATGTGGGCCAAGCGAGGGGTATGAGAAGTTGTCCAAATAGTGGACAACTACTTTAACCCCTTTCTGACATAGGGCGTATATTTACACCAATGTTGGACTCCCTCCCATTGATGTGGGCTCTGGCAGTGAGCCCACATCTTTCCCAGGAAGCGGCATTTAAATGGCGCTTCCGGCAATTGTTCCAGAAATACGCACACTGGTGACCTGCATCATGTGATCGCAGGTCACCAGTGTGTGGCATGACAACCCGAGGTCTCCTGGAGACCTCTTTGGTTGTCAGTGCAGGATTGCTGTAAGTGCCACACAGTGGTCGGCGCTCATAGCAAGTCAGCAATTCTACTACATAAAGGCAATCTTACCATCGCCTCTATGTAGCAGAGCCGATTGAGCTATGGCAGCTTCTAGTCTCCCATGGAAACTATTGAAGCATGCCAAAAGTAAAAAAAGTGTTTAAAAATATAAAAGTTCAAATCACCCCCCTTCCGCCCCATTCAAAATAAAACTGTCATGGTCACGCGTGGCTGGACACAGCGCCTCTAACAGGGCAGATTTAGATGACATGCGTGACCCTGAATACACCGCCTCCAGTTGGGTGAATTTAAATAATAAAACGTGCAGCTGGACACGCCGCCTCCAACAGGCGAATTTCGGAAATACATGTTTGTCTGGAAACCCCACCTCCAGAAAGGCGAATTTAAATAAAAGGGAAAACCTGGGTAACAATAACAATGGTGGCCCTGCGATAGGGAACGGGGATGTGGAGACCTCCTGCACTCCCCTGAGTCAGAGTCTCTACACTCCTAAGGTTCCCTAGGCCAGTTCCGCACTGGGCGCCGCTCAGGATACCTTTAAACCCCAGCTCGCCCTCCACCTACCCCTTTCTAGTGTAATGGCCAGTGCGGAAACTAATCCCACCACTGCACTAAAACACACACAAGGAAAAGAGACAAAACAGGGAAACACCACTTAGCTTTGATCTGTTGCTTATGCTCCCAGTAACAGAGCCCACCACCTGCGTGCAGCTGTCCAGAAACAGAGTCCAGCATATGAGTCCAGCTTTCCAGCAACCGAGTCCAGCATCATGTACGCAGCTCTACACCATAGCTGCCACTCCACCAAGCCATGCAAGAACTCCTTGCTGACACCATAGCTGCAACTCCACCAATCCATGCCAGCCCTCCTCACAGACACCATAGCTGCCACTCCAGGACTCTCACTGAGCTGCCCAGGACTCTCCTTCAGCTCCATTCTTCACCCAGGCTTGCTGG
Organism: Dendrobates tinctorius; assembly: GCF_039654945.1. Classification (NCBI taxonomy): domain Eukaryota; kingdom Metazoa; phylum Chordata; class Amphibia; order Anura; family Dendrobatidae; genus Dendrobates; species Dendrobates tinctorius. The sequence goes on along the minus strand of NW_027361696.1, from coordinate 91,698,329 downwards.
TAACTGAGGACTTTCACCACCCGTGATTACCACACCTGACACTCTTTTATAGAGCAATCACACCTGTTTTATAATTACGTGCACAAAACTAAAGTAACCAAAGTGCAATTACACTAATGGCCACCGGGGGGAAACTAAGAAAAAGACACCACTGTGTAATAACCCTTAACGGCCACCGGGGGGCAAAACCAACCCTGAGCAAACAGCTCACAGAAAAAAAAAGGTTACTTGTGCATTTTCTCTGTCATATCCAACATGGATCATGATAAAAACAATAAAAATAAAATCAAACATACACATATTCGGTATCGCTGTGTTCAGAATCACCCAATCTATCAATAAAAGAGATCTAACCTGATGAGAAAGGGACTCGTTAATTTGACCAATTTAAGACCATGTGCCTTTTTCTCCAGGAAGTTTTCTTCTGCAGAGAGGAACTATGATGTTGGTAACCGGGAGTTATTGGCCTTAAAATTGGCTTCTGAAGAATGGAGGCATTTTATGGAGGGGGCGGTTCATTGGATCACGGCGATTAAGGACCACAAGAAATTGTCTTACATTGAATCTGCTAAGCGGTTAACTCCTAGACAGGCTAGGTAGTCGTTTTTTTTTTCTCGTTTTAATTTTTCTATCACTTTTCGGCCTAGTTCCAAGAATGTCAAGGCGGATGCCTTATCTCGCAGTTTTGATCCTATCTCACCCCCCGAACCTCCTTCCTCCATTCTTCAGCATGGGGTCTTTGTTACTGGGGCATCCTCTGAAATGGAGCGTGAAATTCGGAAGGCTCAGTCTCTTGCTCCTCCATCTTTGCCTGATAATAAGCTCTTAGTGAGAAAAAAAGACAAAACACCAGAATTACGTTTTCTTGGTCGCCGCAACATTGCATTAAAAGATCGTATCTGCACCAAAATGGTATCGTTAGCCTTGCACGCAAAAAGATAAGCTCTCACCCAACCCGAGATCACAAAAAATTGAAAAGCTAACGGTATCGGGAAATGGCGCAATATTTTTTTTTTTAGCAAAGTTTGGAATTTTTTTTCACTACTTAGATAAAAAAGAACCTAGATATGTTTGGTGTCTATGAACTTGTAATGACCTGTAGAATCATAATAGCAGATCAGTTTTACCATTTAGTGAACCTAGCAAAAAAGCCAAACAGAAAACAAGTGTGGGATTGCACTTTTTTTTTGCAATTTCACTGCACTTGTTTTTTTTTCCCGTTTTCTAGTACATGACATTTTGAAACCAATGGTGTCAGTCAAAAGTACAACTTGTCTCGCAAAAAATAACCTCTCACATGGTCATATTTATCGGAAAAACAAAAACATTATGACTCTAGGAAGGAGGGGATCGAAAAACGAAAACGCAAACACCGCAATACCAAACAAAGCTCCAGGGGGATAATACTTGTAAGAGTTTTAAAGGACCATTCCAGATGTTTGTGCTTAGGCTAATATGTGCCTCAAAATACTCTCCTCTGCGTTTTTCAGTACTGCTCGGGTCTCCTCGTTTTATGAGACCACAGTTTTGGCCATCCAATTCAAACATCTTCTTTTATGAAGACTAGAAGTTACTCTATTAAAGTAAATCAATGAGACTTAGAAGAAGACTTTATAGGCTTACATTAAGAGTATGTTCCCACGGGCAGAAACGAGCAGCGCTTTGTGCACAGCACATATCCGCTGCATCCAAACCACTGCCGGCTTTTGAAAGCAGGTGATTCCACATGTGTTCATTGAACCGTGCGGAATCACCGCATCCTATACATTGGACGGTGATATTTATCTTGCAGAGACTGAGTGTCTCCACAAGATAAATAGACATGCTGCGGTCTGTAAAAACGTGCCGCATGTTTGTTTGCGCAGGGAAGCCGGAGGCGTCCCTGCACACATAGTGGAGATGGGATTTCATTGAATCCTCTCCACTATGCTCTAACATCTGGCCGCTGCGGGTTGGACGCTAAGGCTGTACACAGCGTCCAACCCACAGTGTTTACTGACCGAGGGAACATAACCTATGAAAGTACCTACGGTAATTGTCCAATGTGTGAGGGGGCAAAAAAGAACTGCGGTAACATTTCCACTGGAGCAGCAGTGGAAACCGCAAAAGACATCAATAGGTATGCATTTTAACGCATACATTACACTCACATTACTAATGGTTAATGAAGGGAAAAATAAAAAAAAGCTGCAGTGATCATTTAAGGCAACATTTGGAGAAAAACATCCAATAATAGAGATCTTGATGATTGCAAAGGGTTGAAACACAATGTAAATAAACACACAGAAAATCTAATTTGTGGAAAACTTCAAATGTAAGAAGAACCCCAAATTTAATATTTCAAGCAGTTCTACAGTAGAAAACTGGCAAAAACTTTTTGATCCATCAAGGCCTAAGCATATTGAAAAGTCATTGGGCTTTTGATTCATATAATGACTATATTCACATAAATCCAGTATATTCCTCCATTATAGGCATCTGATTCTGTAACCTTTCATGACACTTGGGGGCCAACTCATCCATTAGGCAGTTTTTGACAGAATTCTTGCACAATTTGAAATCACGCAAATATGTTGTGACTTTTGACATTTTTAAGCCTGTCCAGGCCAGCTTTGTGAACTTAGGAGATGGTGTAAATTATGACTGAAATGTACAGCAGCTTCTGGCATGCTTTTCTGGTGTATGACAATTGAAAGATGAGTCAAATTAATTAACGAGGCACACATCTCATAATTTATGTGGTGCATCTTACTCCAGTGCTCCCTTCATTAAGGGCTCATACTCACTTGCGAGAGATTCGCATGAAAACCTGGTGCTGCCGCTGGCACTGGGACCGGAGCATCTGGCTACATGTATTTCAATGCAGCCGCACACTCCGGTCCAAGTGCCGGCAGTGCCAAGTTTTCATGCGAGAGACTCGCACGAGAATCGTCCGAGTCTCTCGCAAGTGAGTATGAGCCCTAAGACTGGAGTACAAAATGCCAGTCCCAGTGAATGGGGGGTCTTGGTTTATGAATGTTGATCACGATTGAATGTCTATATCATCTCCTACTAAAAGCATACAAAAAACACTACTATTTTTTGAAGTGAAAAGTATAAAGTATGTTTGCCTTTTCAAAGATCATTTTGTATTTTATAATCAACTCCCACAGCAATGTTAACATTCACACAAGTCAATGTAATGTAGGTATCACGTGTGTAATGTAGAACATAGAGGCTTGTGTATCGTCTTCCTTTCTCTGAAGACACCAATCGCATTTTGTGTCTATTATGTTGTGCATCTTTTGTATATATTGTGTACTGTGAATTGTAATCTATAGTGATATGGTTATATATAGTTGTATAAGGTAATGCTAGGAATGTATAATGTAAGGTATTATGGCGCATAGTAATGTATAACATAGGATTGTATAAGATGTATATAGCTGACTGTAGCATAGGTAGAGATTAGGGTAAGATAGAGTTAATGTTTGCGACTAGCCTACATGGGGTGGGGTTAGTGTAAGGGAAAGTGACAGAGTCCCTGTTAGGCCTCTTTCACACATCCGTTTTTTGTAATCCGGCATGATGCGGCGAAATTTTTCATAACTGGATCCAGCACCGGATCCGGTTTTGTCCCATAAGCTTTCATGGTCGCCGCATCGTGCCGGATGGTTATGCATCGTGTCCGGTTGCTGCCGGACACGGCAAAAATTAGCCGTCCGGCATCTGCAAAAAACGTTCTCTGCAACGCTTTTTGTCAGCGCCGGACCGGCTTTTTCCACAGCGCATGCCCGGACTCTGTGAATGTTAACCCCACAAGTGCCCGGCGAGAGAGAGAGAGATCTCTCTCTGTCACCCGGACACTTGTGAGAGATCTCTCTCGCCGGGCACTTGTGGGGTTAACACTCACAGTGTCTGGGTGAGAGAGAGAGATCTCTCTGTAGGGTTAACTCCACAAGTGCCCGGCAAGAGAGAGAGATTCTTTCGCCTGGATACTAAGTGTTAACCCCCCATGTCTCTCTCTCCACCCCCCTCTCCTCTCCCCTCCCCTCTCCTCTGTCTCCTCTCCTCCCCTCACCTCCCTTTCAGCAGCTGTCTCTCAGCGGCTGCCTCTGTCCACCTCCTCCTGCGGCTCCTTTAAATCATGTCCGAGCCGTATGTCTCGCCGCATACACATCCGGTGTCACGGCTGCAGGCCGGATCCGGCGGCCCGGCTTTTCGCAGCACGCCGCCGGACCCCACACACCGGATGTGTGAAAGTAGCCTTAGTTACAGGGACTGAGTTTGGTGTGCAATCCAAGCAGTGCTGCAAAAAGGTGGTTCATAGTTAGAGGAGACTAAGGTGAGGGATTGTGAGATCCTGAAGAGAAGTGACTGATGAGACTTAGTGGTCCTCCAGAGAGATGTCTTTGGATAAGACACCGAGTCACGAGCACCAGAGCTTGTAACATATAAAGTAAAGGACCTAAGCAGAACTGTGTATGATGGACTAGTGAGGGTTCCAATTGCAGGGGTTCCAGGGTGCCAGTAGTGGAAAAAAAAGGACATGGAACCAGAGAAACTAAAGAGACTTGCTGATTAGAACTGTAGAGTTAAAGCTGAGTTGTGGCGTAAAACGATGAAACAGTGTGTCTCACTAGCCAGGAAATAAACTATGGAGAAAGGATATTGAAAGTGGAAAATGCTTTGTACCGTGAAGGAATCATCCAAAAGTCCTTGTACCCACTATCCCTTGGAGATAACCTTTACCAAGTTACCAATCAGTACAGAGTTTGTGTTGGAACTGAAGTCTCTTTCTTTGAACAGTAAAACACATGGCCCTAGCAAACCCACAACACCGTCTATATCATGCCAGTACGGTCATAAGCATCTCACAGCATAAGTCCACACACCCAGTCAGAACCTACACTTTCATGTAGCGTGCCAATGCATAAAAGGAGATGAGTGCCTCACTCGTGGCTACCGCCCCATGCCGTGTTACACTTGGCCAAAAGTATTAAGACTAGTGATGAACGAGTATACTCCTTGCTTGAGTTTTTCCAAGCATGATCTCCAAGTATTTGGAAGTGCTCAGAGATTTAGTTTCTGTTGCCATAGCTGCATGATTTGTGGCTACTTGACAGCCTGAATACATGTGGGAATTCCCTATCAAACAGGCAATCCCCACATGTATTCAAGCTGTCCAGCAGCCGCAAATCAGGCAGCTATGGCAACAGAAACTAAATCACTTCCAAATACTTGGAGATCACCCGAGCATGCTGGGGAAAACCCTTGTAACGAGCATACTCACTTATCACTAATTAAGACTAATACAAATGTTGGTTTTCACAAAGTTCGTTACTTCAGTTTTTATAGTGGCAGATTGCTTTAAAGGTGTATTCTCTTGTTGCCTTTTGAGCATCTCACAGCTATGCAGCCTCCTTACTTCCTAATTTGGTGAGGTGGGGGCACCTTCTTGAATGACAGTTCATGTGAGATATAGAGTTGTAGTATTAGTAAAACTATATAGCTCAGCACAAGTCGTGCTATATCACATTCAGCTATCAGTGGTCTGGTCGGCATCTAAACTGTCTTCACAACATTTTCACAATATTTCTATACAGAGAGAACAGGGCATTTGGACAAGCACACAGCTTAGGACGTTAAGGTCTGAGATCTGACATTACAAAACCTACTCAGAGAGAAGCAGATGCTGTGAGCTGATGATTTTGCAAGATTTAAGGGCCTGTCACACTAAGCGATATCGCTAGCAATATCGCTATAACATCACTGGTTTTTGTGACGTAGCAGCGATATTGCTAGCGATATCGCTATGTGTGATACTTACCTCCGACCGGCTCCCCCGCTGTCCATTGCTGATCGCGCGAGAACGTCCTGGACTGTTTCTCGTCGTCAGCTTCCTGCTGGGCTTCCTGTGGCGCCGACAAGCGATACGTGGACGTGGGCGGGAAGACGTCAGGATCGCCTCGTCTGACAGGTAAGTAGCGACCCCCGACCGCTGCTATGTCACTGGTGAGGTCTGCCTGTGTGGCAGCTCACTAGTGACCACTTAGCGATGCACCAGCGATCCAGACCACGTCATATCGCTGGTTGGGATCGCTGGTGCATCACTATGTGTGACAGTACCCTTATAATAGCAGGAGCTGAGAAGGGGAGGAAGTGAGGTGAGCAGAAAACTACTGTACAGAAATAATGAGCTGGACAGCAGTTGCTGGTATGTCAGGAGTTAATCTTAATTCCTGGAATTTAACTATTGTGCACTGCAATCTTAGTCAAGGACTGGGTGACTCTAGTTGCCAAATTCCAAAGAAACCAGCTGTACACTATGAAAGAAAACAGGAGACTGACAGTAGATAGACAAAGCAAGTCGATTGCCATCTTGCTTATTTTCATGTTACCTAATTAATGCAATTTAATAAATTGTGAATACCCATTTAACTTTAGATTGTTATGTAGAGTGTCCAGATGAATTGCACAAAATTGGAAAGTCATTCCTTGCGATGAAAATGAACAAAATAACATTGAATTTTCATTGAATTACAGCACTTCCACAAAAAAAACACGCTTTCATCATTCCAGTGGTCTTCTCACTAGCTTAGAGGAAAGTTTTAAAGAGGACAAGGCAACTGATATAACTCTGTCATGTTAGATTTATAATTGCAGACTATTTAGTTTAAAAGGGGCTGATGTTTGAAATTGTTCTATTAACCATGATCACCTCTAATTAAACACTTTCAGTTATCATTTCCTTGCATGAAAAGGTCTTTACAGACAAGGACATTTCTGCTTATAACATTGCCTTAAATCAACCATTTATCAACCCATCAAGAACTTCAAAGAGAGAAAGTTGTTCATTGCTGTGAAAAAAGCTTTGAAACACGAAAAGAGAGTCCAGCAATGGCCAGGATCAATTTCTAAAGAGGACTCAACTATAGGTTCAGTTCAACATCAGTGTAGAGCTTGCCAAGTGCACAAACAAAATCAATGAAATTGTGATAAACTCCCAGTACGGATTAGACAGGAATATACTGCCATCAGTAAAGATTTGGCCCAGAAGCTGAACTCTAGCTGCTAGGAAATCTAGAAAAATAAGGGTCAATGTTGTACATATTATATCTTTACATTACGTTGAGATATGTGTCAATAATAGTTCAAAAACTTATGAAATGCTGATAATTAGAGTTGAGCATTCCGATACCACAAGTATCGGGTATCGGCCGATACTTGCTGTATCGGAATTCCGATACCGACATCCGATATTTTTTCAATATCGGGCATCGGAATCGGAAGTTCAAAGTTGATTGACAGCCGAAATGACGTCATCATGATGCGCGGTGTGTGCGCATCATGATGCGCCGTCATTTCAGGCCTTCCGGGGGTCTCTGCCGGCCTGCCGGGGGGCTGTGCCGGCCTGCCGGGGGGCTGTGTGGACTGCCCGGGGTCTGTACCGGCCTGCCGGGGGGCTGTGCCGGCCTGCCGGTGGTCTGTACACCCTGTGGGGGTCTGTACCGGCCTGCCGGGGGGCTGTGCCGGCCTGCCGGGGGGGCTGTGCTGATGTCCGGGGGTCTGTGCAGGCATCGTCTGATGGGACTAAAAGTCCCATCTGGCGATGCCTGCTACCATGACAGTGATTGACACATTAGCCAATGATGGGACAGTAGTAGTCCCATCATCCGGCTAATGTGTTAAATGTTAATAAAAAAAAAATAAAAAAATTCTACATACATAATACATGCATGCTACATACATACTACATGCTACATACATACCACATATATACTACATGCATGCTACATACATACTACATGCTACATACATACCACATGCTACATACATACTACATGCTACATACATACTACATATATAATACATGCATGCTACATACATACTACATGCTACATACATACTACATATATACTACATGCATGCTACATACATACTACATGCTACATACATACTACATACATACTACATGCATGCTACATACATACTACATGCTACATACATACATACTACATATATACTACATGCATGCTACATACATACTACATGCTACATACATACTACATATATACTACATGCATGCTACATACATACTACATGCTACATACATACTACATACATACTACATGCATGCTGCATACATACTACATGCTACATACATACTACATACATACTACATACATGCTACATGCATGCTACATACATACTACATGCTACATACATACTACATACATACTACATATATACTACATGCATGCTACATACATACTACATGCCACATACATACTACATGTATACTACATGCATGCTACATACATACTACATGCTACATACATACTACATACATACTACATGCATGCTACATACATACTACATGCTACATACATACTACATACATACTACATGCATGCTACATACATACTACATGCTACATACAAACCACATATATACTACATGCATGCTACATACATACTACATGCTACATGCATGCTACATACCTACCTTCCGTCATTGGATTCCTGCAGCCCGTAGAGAGCGGCAGCATCAGCTGATGCTGCAGTTCTCTACCCAAGATTGTCGTGGGACACACTCATGGACTGCTTCGGATCATGGGTGAGTATTTTTGTGGTTTGTTATGTTAATATTTATTCCGTAGAAGACAATGGCTTCGGGGAACAATGTGACAAGTATTGGTAAGTATGTTACTCTATGTTATATGTACTGTATGTCTATGTCTATGTCTATGTAGCATGCATGTAGTATGTATGTAGTATGTATGTAGCATGTATGTAGTATGTATGTAGCATGTAGTATGTATGTAGCATGCATGTAGTATGTATGTAGTATGTATGTAGCATGTAGTATGTATGTAGCATGCATGTAGTATATATGTAGTATGTAGTATATATGTAGCATGTAGTATGTATGTAGCATGCATGTAGTATGTATGTAGTATGTATGTAGCATGTAGTATGTATGTAGCATGCATGTAGTATGTATGTAGTATGTATGTAGCATGTAGTATGTATGTAGCATGCATGTAGTATATATGTAGTATGTATGTAGTATGTACATACTACATACATACATGTAGTATGTATGTAGCATATATGTAGTATGTATGTAGTATGTATGTAGCATGTAGTATGTATGTAGCATGCATGTAGTATGTATGTAGCATGTAGTATGTATGTAGCATGCATGTAGTATATATGTAGTATGTATGTAGCATGTAGTATGTATGTAGCATGCATGTAGTATGTATGTAGCATGTATGTAGCATGCATGCAGTATGTATGTAGCATGCATGTAGTATATATGTAGTATGTATGTAGTATGTATGTAGCATGTAGTATGTATGTAGCATGCATGTAGTATATATGTAGTATGTATGTAGCATGTAGTATGTATGTAGCATGCATGTAGTATGTATGTAGTATGTATGTAGCATGTAGTATGTATGTAGCATGCATGTAGTATGTATGCAGCATGCATGCAGTATGTATGTAGCATGCATGTGGTATGTATGTAGCATGCATGCAGTATGTATGTAGCATGTATGTAGCATGTAGTATGTATGATGCATATATGTAGTATGTATGTAGCATGTAGTATGTATGATGCATATATGTAGTATGTATGTAGCATGTAGTATGTATGTAGCATGCATGTAGTATGTATGTAGCATGTAGCATGTATGTAGCATGCATGTAGTATATATGTAGCATGTAGTATGTATGTAGCATGCATGTAGTATGTATGTAGCATGCATGTAGTATGTATGTAGCATGCATGTAGTATGTATGTAGCATGAATGTAGTATATATGTAGTATGTATGTAGTATGTATGTAGTATGTATGTAGCATGTAGTATGTATGTAGCATGCATGTAGTATGTATGTAGTATGTATGTAGCATGTAGTATGTATGTAGCATGCATGTAGTATATATGTAGTATGTATGCAGTATGTATGTAGCATGCATGTAGTATATATGTACTATGTATGTAGCATGTAGTATGTATGTAGCATGCATGTAGTATGTATGTACAGTGGGGAAAAAAAGTATTTAGTCAGTCAGCAATAGTGCAAGTTCCACCACTTAAAAAGATGAGAGGCGTCTGTAATTTACATCATAGGTAGACCTCAACTATGGGAGACAAACTGAGAAAAAAAAAATCCAGAAAATCACATTGTCTGTTTTTTTTTCATTTTATTTGCATATTATGGCGGAAAATAAGTATTTGGTCAGAAACAAAATTTCATCTCAATACTTTGTGATATATCCTTTGTTGGCAATGACAGAGGTCAAACGTTTTCTGTAAGTCTTCACAAGGTTGCCACACACTGTTTTTGGTATGTTGGACCATTCCTCCCTGCAGATCTCCTCTAGAGCAGTGATGTTTTTGGCTTTTCGCTTGGTAACACGGACTTTCAACTCCCTCCAAAGGTTTTCTATAGGGTTGAGATCTGGAGACTGGCTAGGCCACTCCAGGACCTTGAAATGCTTCTTACGAAGCCACTCCTTCGTTGCCCTGGCGGTGTGCTTTGGATCATTGTCATGTTGAAAGACCCAGCCACGTTTCATCTTCAATGCCCTTGCTGATGGAAGGAGGTTTGCACTCAAAATCTCACGATACATGGCCCCATTCATTCTTTCATGTACCCGGATCAGTCGTCCTGGCCCCTTTGCAGAGAAACAGCCCCAAAGCATGATGTTTCCACCACCATGCTTTACAGTAGGTATGGTGTTTGATGGATGCAACTCAGTATTCTTTTTCCTCCAAACACGACAAGTTGTGTTTCTACCAAACAGTTCCAGTTTGGTTTCATCAGACCATAGGACATTCTCCCAAAACTCCTCTGGATCATCCAAATGCTCTCTAGCAAACTTCAGACGGGCCCGGACATGTACAGGCTTAAGCAGTGGGACACGTCTGGCACTGCAGGATCTGAGTCCATGGTGGCGTAGTGTGTTACTTATGGTAGGCCTTGTTACATTGGTCCCAGCTCTCTGCAGTTCATTCACTAGGTCCCCCCCGTGTGGTTCTGGGATTTTTGCTCACCGTTCTTGTGATCATTCTGACCCCACGGGGTGGGATTTTGCGTGGAGCACCAGATCGAGGGAGATTATCAGTGGTCTTGTATGTCTTCCATTTTCTAATTATTGCTCCCACAGTTGATTTCTTCACTCCAAGCTGGTTGGCTATTGCAGATTCAGTCTTCCCAGCCTGGTGCAGGGCTACAATTTTGTTTCTGGTGTCCTTTGACAGCTCTTTGGTCTTCACCATAGTGGAGTTTGGAGTCAGACTGTTTGAGGGTGTGCACAGGTGTCTTTTTATACTGATAACAAGTTTAAACAGGTGCCATTACTACAGGTAATGAGTGGAGGAAAGAGGAGACTCTTAAAGAAGAAGTTACAGGTCTGTGAGAGCCAGAAATCTTGATTGCTTGTTTCTGACCAAATACTTATTTTCCACCATAATATGCAAATAAAATGAAAAAAAAACAGACAATGTGATTTTCTGGATTTTTTTTTCTCAGTTTGTCTCCCATAGCTGAGGTCTACCTATGATGTAAATTACAGACGCCTCTCATCTTTTTAAGTGGTGGAACTTGCACTATTGCTGAATGACTAAATACTTTTTTGCCCCACTGTATGTAGTATTTTTTTTTTTTTTTTTTACATTTAACACATTAGCCGGATGATGGGACTACTACTGTCCCATCATTGGCTAATGTGTCAATCACTGTCATGGTAGCAGGCATCGCCCGATGGGACTTGTAGTCCCATCGGACGATGCCTGCACAGACCCCCGGACATCAGCACAGCCCCCCGGCAGGCCGGCACAGCCCCCCGGCAGGCCGGTACAGACCCCCACAGGGTGCACAGACCACCGGCAGGCCGGCACAGCCCCCCGGCAGGCCGGTACAGACCCCGGGCAGTCCGCACAGCCCACCGGCAGGCCGGCACAGCCCCCCGGAAGGCCCGTACAGACCCCCGAGAGGCTGTACAAGGGCAGGAAAGGGTTTTTCCAATTCCGATACCGGAAGTCTCATAGACTTGAATGGGACTTCCGGTATCGGCATCGGCGATACCGATACTTTTTTTAAAGATCGGCCGATCCATTCCGATCCGATATTTTGAAGTATCGGACGGTATCGCTCAACTCTACTGATAATTGCACTTTTATAACCAGAGAAACATCTGACTAAAAATATTGAAGCAGGAAACTTTGAGAAAAACTCAATTTTTTCCAGTCTCAAAACATTGACTCTATGAAAGAAATAACATACTTTGACTTCTGTATAGATTTTCATGTGGATTAAAGGGATTCCCTTAGCTGGACAGCTGTTTTCATCTGTCAGGTCCTGCAATTTACACTGCAGTACACAATAGGCAGCTGCTATCTATCTCTGCCGTACCCCCATATGTATGTGTAAGGCTAGGTTCCCATTTGCGTTCAGGAGGGCTGCGGATGGCTGCCTACTTCCTCCCTTCTTCCTCCCTCAAGCTCCGCCTACGCTCTTCTTACTTCTGTATGAGTCCTGCATTTCCCTGCGTACCTATCTTGAACATTGGGGATCAAAAAGTTGAAATATAACTACCCCATTATTTGAAATTCGGACCTCTAATGTCAAGGTAGAGGCGAGAGTACTGCGTTCCCATTAGCTGCTGATTCGGGAAATAGATATCTAATGTGCTTAGCCACCTTAACTAAGCTTTGAGTGGTCCTGCTGGTGGGACACCAGTGATCATCACCTGTCATTTCTGGAGGAACCGCTCAGAGTATAAAGCATTATGGCATGCTAATCAAAGTCAGCAGGTTTCCATACAATTTAATGCAATAATGAAATATAATGTCATGCAATATAATGCCCAGACGATAAAGGCCCTTTACACTACACAGGTCATTTCTCAGAAATGTCTCACCTTTAGCTTTTATAGATTCATGTAAAGCCGGTTGTGTACACCTTCACAACTATTTCTATCATCTTGAAGCATCTAAAATGGGAAATTTTGTTGTATATATTTTTAAGATTTTTTTCTTGTAGTCCCTTTTGTAGACCATGGTCACAGAATACAAACAAGTCCTCTGTAGTAATAGTGTGCAGTCATACACCTTTCAATCTCTTTCCATTTTCTTGCTTATCTACATATAAAATCTTTAATTAAGGAATAGAGAAAACAAGGGAATTTCTATCAAGGCTACATTTTTATTATTTTGAATGCATTGGGACAATCCAACGCAATGAACAGAAGAGCAACAATTTCAATATGCCCGATCCTTTATTCTTAAGGAAGATAAATGCTTGATAAAGATCTTGTCACGTCCGCCATGTCTGCCATGTCTGTTTGTCTCAAGAACTCCTGGAGCGATGTGCATGCGCATGTTTTGTCTGCTGTCCTGCATGTTCGCTAGAGCTGTGTGCAGACTCACCTCATGTCTGAGCTGCAGGATCCCTGCGTTTCTGCTCTGCCTTCTGTGATCTTCTCGTCATGTCTGGAGTCCTTGATCATGTGATGTTTCTTAAGATCCTGCACTGTCTGGTTCTGCTATCATCTCGTCATGTCTAGAATCCCGGAAGTTCTCCCCTGGTCCTGACCTGGAGGAGGAGGTGCTATGCGCTATATCAGGCCGCCTCTTCCTATGCTCAGGGCCTGATTATTGTGTTGCTTCCCTGCAAGGCTCTGGGTCTGTGGGGTTGCTCCCTCTATTCTGTGCCCTTGCACTTTGCTCTGTAGTGCGTCTCTGCACACGCTCCGTGCTCGTATTCCGCCTCTTGTCTTGTGCCATGTCTTGTTGTCTCTTGTGCCATGTTTGTCTTTGCCTTGCTTTGCCTTGTAGTCCTTCTGCTGTTCTTTGTCTTAGTCTGTTTTGCTATGTCTTGCCTTAGCTATGCTTTGACTTGTAGTCCTTCCTTTGTTCTCTGCCTCGCCTGTTTTGCCATGTCTTGCTTTTGCTATGCTTTGACTTGTAGTCCTCCCTGTGTTCTCTGCCTTGCTATTCCTTGCTTTGTGTTCCTCCCTATGGTCTCAGTCTTTGCTTGCTCTTCCTCGCTCTCTCCTATGGTGCTCTGTAGTGCTCCCTGGCACACGCACCATTTCTCCTCTCCTTAGTGCTCGTTTCTTTGTCTAGTCCCAAGGTCTTCCCTTGGCCCGGCTCTGGGCTTCTGCCTACGCTCCGCTGCTAGACTCTGTCCTCGCTCTGACCTGGCTCTGTTTCTGCTTGTGTTCCTTGTCTTGTTTCCCTGCCTTGTACTTGCATTGAACCCCGGCGTGGGTTCCTCTTGGCCGTCTCCTGTGCCGTGGTAAGTGCCACGTGTTTGTGTACAGCCGTGTGCACTGGCCAGTGTGGCGTGCCCCCTGCGTGGCTCCTAGCACGCACCCTGCCTTGAACCCTGGCGTGGCTCCTAGCACGCACCCTGCCTTGAACCCTGGCGTGGCTACTAGCACGCACCCTGCCCTGAACCTGGCGTGGCTCCTAGCACGAAGGTTCCTTTGCCCCCTCCTGTGCCTTAGTCGTGCCTCGTGCTGGCGTTACAGCCGTGTGCATTGGCCAGTGAGGTGTGCGTCCCTGCGTAGCTCCTAGCACGCAGCCCTGCTCTGAACCCTGGCGTGTCTCTACACGCACCCTGTCTTGTGCCTTGGCGTGTCTCTACACGCACTCTGTCTTGTGCCTTGGCGTGTCTCTACACGCACTCTGTCTTGTGCCTTGGCGTGTCTCTACACGCACTCTGTCTTGTGCCTTGGCGTGTCTCTACACGCACTCTGTCTTGTGCCTTGGCGTGTCTCTACACGCACTCTGTCTTGTGCCTTGGCGTGTCTCTACACGCACTCTGTCTTGTGCCTTGGCGTGTCTCTACACGCACTCTGTCTTGTGCCTTGGCGTGTCTCTACACGCACTCTGTCTTGTGCCTTGGCGTGTCTCTACACGCACTCTGTCTTGTGCCTTGGCGTGTCTCTACACGCACTCTGTCTTGTGCCTTGGCGTGTCTCTACACGCACTCTGTCTTGTGCCTTGGCGTGTCTCTACACGCACTCTGTCTTGTGCCTTGGCGTGTCTCTACACGCACTCTGTCTTGTGCCTTGGCGTGTCTCTACACGCACTCTGTCTTGTGCCTTGGCGTGTCTCTACACGCACTCTGTCTTGTGCCTTGGCGTGTCTCTACACGCACTCTGTCTTGTGCCTTGGCGTGTCTCTACACGCACTCTGTCTTGTGCCTTGGCGTGTCTCTACACGCACTCTGTCTTGTGCCTTGGCGTGTCTCTACACGCACTCTGTCTTGTGCCTTGGCGTGTCTCTACACGCACTCTGTCTTGTGCCTTGGCGTGTCTCTACACGCACTCTGTCTTGTGCCTTGGCGTGTCTCTACACGCACTCTGTCTTGTGCCTTGGCGTGTCTCTACACGCACTCTGTCTTGTGCCTTGGCGTGTCTCTACACGCACTCTGTCTTGTGCCTTGGCGTGTCTCTACACGCACTCTGTCTTGTGCCTTGGCGTGTCTCTACACGCACTCTGTCTTGTGCCTTGGCGTGTCTCTACACGCACTCTGTCTTGTGCCTTGGCGTGTCTCTACACGCACTCTGTCTTGTGCCTTGGCGTGTCTCTACACGCACTCTGTCTTGTGCCTTGGCGTGTCTCTACACGCACTCTGTCTTGTGCCTTGGCGTGTCTCTACACGCACTCTGTCTTGTGCCTTGGCGTGTCTCTACACGCACTCTGTCTTGTGCCTTGGCGTGTCTCTACACGCACTCTGTCTTGTGCCTTGGCGTGTCTCTACACGCACTCTGTCTTGTGCCTTGGCGTGTCTCTACACGCACTCTGTCTTGTGCCTTGGCGTGTCTCTACACGCACTCTGTCTTGTGCCTTGGCGTGTCTCTACACGCACTCTGTCTTGTGCCTTGGCGTGTCTCTACACGCACTCTGTCTTGTGCCTTGGCGTGTCTCTACACGCACTCTGTCTTGTGCCTTGGCGTGTCTCTACACGCACTCTGTCTTGTGCCTTGGCGTGTCTCTACACGCACTCTGTCTTGTGCCTTGGCGTGTCTCTACACGCACTCTGTCTTGTGCCTTGGCGTGTCTCTACACGCACTCTGTCTTGTGCCTTGGCGTGTCTCTACACGCACTCTGTCTTGTGCCTTGGCGTGTCTCTACACGCACTCTGTCTTGTGCCTTGGCGTGTCTCTACACGCACTCTGTCTTGTGCCTTGGCGTGTCTCTACACGCACTCTGTCTTGTGCCTTGGCGTGTCTCTACACGCACTCTGTCTTGTGCCTTGGCGTGTCTCTACACGCACTCTGTCTTGTGCCTTGGCGTGTCTCTACACGCACTCTGTCTTGTGCCTTGGCGTGTCTCTACACGCACTCTGTCTTGTGCCTTGGCGTGTCTCTACACGCACTCTGTCTTGTGCCTTGGCGTGTCTCTACACGCACTCTGTCTTGTGCCTTGGCGTGTCTCTACACGCACTCTGTCTTGTGCCTTGGCGTGTCTCTACACGCACTCTGTCTTGTGCCTTGGCGTGTCTCTACACGCACTCTGTCTTGTGCCTTGGCGTGTCTCTACACGCACTCTGTCTTGTGCCTTGGCGTGTCTCTACACGCACTCTGTCTTGTGCCTTGGCGTGTCTCTACACGCACTCTGTCTTGTGCCTTGGCGTGTCTCTACACGCACTCTGTCTTGTGCCTTGGCGTGTCTCTACACGCACTCTGTCTTGTGCCTTGGCGTGTCTCTACACGCACTCTGTCTTGTGCCTTGAACCTTGGCGTGTCTCTACACGCACTCTGTCTTGTGCCTTGAACCTTGGCGTGTCTCTACACGCACTCTGTCTTATACCTTGTACCTTGGCGTGTCTCTACACGCATTGTCTTATTCTATGCTTTGGCGTGGCTACACACGCACCCTGTCTCGTTTGCGAACCTTGGCGTGTCCCCTACACACGCACCTTGCCTTGCACCTAGTCTTGAACCCTGGTGTGTCCCCTACACACGCACCTAGCCTTGGATCCTGGCGTGTCCCCTACACACGCACCTAGCCTTGGACCTTGGCGTGTTCCCTAAACACGCACCCTGCTTGGATATCTGTCGTGCCTCCTTGCCTGAACCCTGGTTTGCCTGCCGGATGCCCGGAACCTGCCGACCGTTGCCAGAGGTCCGGAACCAGATGACTACGGCCTGATATCCGGAGCTGACGTCCGCAGCCTGATCCCTGGACCCTGTCGGTTTGCCAGCAGTCCGGAGTCCGATGCCATCATGCCATTACCTGTGCCTAGGCGTGCCATCTGGCACGTACCATGTTATGGACCTTGGCGTGCCCACGCGCGCACCTTGCACGTTTTGCTTGTTTTCTCTGTATGTGATCTTGTGTTATTCTAATGAAGATACCTTGCACCTACGTCTAGTCTCGTCTTGCTTCCTGCTCGTCCTTGTCGTCAGACACTCGTCTAGTGTCCCCTGAGCCGGCCGTCTGGTCCCAGCAGTCGTGGTGGCTCACCCCCTTGGTCTTGCCCCTGACACTCCCTGTATAGGGGGTGGATTCTCACAAGGTCAGCTCGCCCTCGGTGGGTGGGTGCCACGACCCAGAGGGTCCACTCAAAAAATGGGCTCAGCAGGAGCTGAGACCGTCACAGATCTCTTTTGATTGAAACATTGCAACTGGAAGTGTAATAAATGTGATGCAAATTCACCGACTTGTGAGGCGCTGTGCTTATTTATTCTCTGGTATTTGGAGGTGTTCCAAGAAGGACTCCTTAGATGTGATGTGCGCTCCACTTTAGGGTAATTTGACTCTATGGCTCCATGTGGTGTTGTGAGTCTAAGGGTACCATTACACATAACGACGCTCCAGCGATCCTGACAATGATACGACCTGGTAAGGATCGCTGGTACGTCGCTACATGGTCGCTAGTAAGCTGTCAAACAGGCAGATCTGCTCAACGACGCAGCAACGATACGGCGATCCATATAACGACCTCGGCAGTCGTTGGGACCTTGTCACCCAGCAGCTATTCTGACGACTCAGACCTCGATAGGCGTGGGTTTTGAGTTGCCAACGAGGTTGCTCGTCGTTGTTATGGCATCAAACACAGCGATGCATGCTGGTCAGTGGGACACCAATGATCAAAAAATGGCCTAGGACATTCGAGCACAATCAGCGATATCGCAGCGGGGGACCAGTCGCCGCTATGTGTCACACATAGTGAGATCACTGGCGAGGTTGCTGTTGCATCACAAAACCTGTGACGTTTCTGCGATCTCGCTAACGATCTCGCTATGTGTGAAGTACACCTAGGTTTGTATGACTAAGGAAGATAAATGGTTTTCAGGGTTGACTAGCAGTGACTCCTATCTCCCATTAAGAACACATACACACTTAAGGCCCCGTCACAATAAGTGATATCGCTAGCAATATCGCTGTAACGTCACTTCATTTTGTGACGCAGCAGCGATATTGCTAGCGATATCGCTATGTGTGATACTTACCTCCGACCGGCTCCCCCGCTGGTTATCACTGATCGCGCGAAATTGGCCTGGACCGTTTCTCGTCGTCAGCTTCCTGCTGGGCTTCCTGTGGCACTGACGAGCGACGCGTGGACGTGGGCAGGAGGACGTCAGGATCACCTCATCTGACAGGTAAGTAGCGACCCCCGACCCCTGCTATGTCGCTGGTGAAATCTGCCTGTGTGGCAGCTCACTAGCGACCACTTAGCGATGCACCAGCGATCCATATCGTTGTCGGGATTGCTAATGCATCGCTAAGTGTGACAGTACCTTTAGATCAACAGATGATTATGCAGCATTAGTCATCGGTGTCCAAACGTGTGCAGTTGGCCACAACCTTAGAATAATTTATAGGATGGCCCAAACTGATGATTCCGCTCTTGGAAGAATGGACAGATCATGACAGAGCCTCTTTAATGGAGGAAGCTTTACTAAGAAGAGGTACTTGCTTAAATGTTTCATTAAAGGGGATGTCAGGGCTTAAAGTTCAAATGTCAGATGATATTTGAGTGCAGTCCGATTTCCGTGCACTGACAGAATGGAGAAGATGGAGACATTTTTTTTCTCCATCTTCTCGTCATCCAAGAGAATCAGATCCCATTATACTGACACTCTGATGAAACTTTGGTCACAATTTGATCAAAGTGTCATTTGCATAATTGATGCATTTTTCTCATATGATAAAAAATATGCTCATCTGCATCTAGACTATGGGTGCTTGCATCAGATGGAGTAGTCAACTCCCTACCTTGGCCAATTGGACAGCACCGCACCTTATACATAATCTCCAAGGTTCCTGCTGGAAACTGCCAGATAAAGTTCTGTTTGCCTTGTTCACACACTCTGATTTTCAATGCCTGGTTTCTTGCGGCTTTTCATGTTCCTGATGCCAGCTTGTTCACTGATCATTTCCTTACCTGATGGTTTTGTACCTTATCTGCCTTTCTGATTCTTATCCGGCTGCCACACTATTCCTGCCAGCCTGCATCATTGAACAGCAGTAGCAGATTCTGTGGCTCCAAACCAGGGGTCCCTGCATAAGATTAGATCCCTGTGCATAGGGAAGGCCCGGGCAACCCCTGAGATTTAGTAAATGGAGTGGCTAGCCATTTTTGGAGCTGACATGTGACTGTAAACAGTGCCCCCCATTCTACTATCACTCGGAGCTGATTTTTCTAGTGCTACCACGCAATAAAGAGTTACTAAGCCGTTTAAATGTTAGTTTTTCTTTTTCCTTGCCCTAATAATTACAAGCAGATCAGTGGGGGCTTGAGTCCTGTGATGACCACCGATTTGCCTAACCTCATCCCCATCAGCGAGAGGCGCACAGCTCAGGAGACAAGAGTGCACAGATCCTGGCTAAGCATGCAAACAGCCTAGCGTGCAGATTAAACTGAACAACTGAAATGGAATAAAAAGGTTAATCAAAGTAGTCAAAGATGGAAGAGGAGAACAGTATCCATGAATGCGGCTTATTTGTCAACGTGCTTCGAAGTTACAAACGGGGTCACTGTGGTTTATCCCTACAAAGAAGTTTGGATTTTCGAAACGCGTTGACAAATAAATCGCTTTCCTGGATACCATTCTCCTCTTCCATCTTTGACTACTGGCAGTGCCGAATGAACCCTTTTCATTCCATTTCAGTTGTCATTTTAGGGTCTGCAGAATCCTTGAGCCTTATAGTGGTTGTGGATGCACAACCTTACCAGGTGAGTACCATTGCCTTTCGTCTCCTCGATGTCACTCGGATAAAACCTTACTGTTATTCCAGTTTTTCTACCTCATATTAAATTGAAAGCATAGGCTCTGTAGCCTGTTCTTTGTAATGAATCCGGACCATGCTCTTTGTGTGTTCTCAGCCAGGAACTGTGTGCTCCTGTCTTCTGACCTGCGTACCTCTCGGGAAGGAGAATTTGAGCAATCACTGGACATCGCAGGACTCTGACAGCCACCAATTTGCTTGTAATTATTGAGGCAATGAAATGTGGAAAAAAACATTTTGAAAGTTTAGTTACTCTTTAAGAAGACTTGCGCCATTTAGATAAAAGGAACCTGAATAATTTTGTGACCTGGATTTTTTATTTAATAGCTTTACTATTTAATGAAGGACCAGGCATATTTGATGTCACCCTTGTGAAAAGGCAAGAGATAGACATGACGCTCTGAGACAGTTTCATTATAAGTGATGCCTTAAAAAGCCTAAATCAGGACTACTTCACTGTGCTTCCATGTAGTTACATTATGTGTGGTCTTAATAACACATGGCAAATAAGGAGCCAATCGGTAATAAAATAAAAGAAAATATGTAATCTACATAGAAAATTACTAAAACTAATGAAAAGCAAAATACTCTTTACACCGGTAAAGTCATGTCTATTACAGGAAGTGATAACAACTTTGCAAATAATGAGCCTATAAATAATAAGCCTATAAGTAATAAGTGTGCAAATAATAAGCCTATAACTAAATACAACAGTGATCTCAATACCTTCCCCCATATTTGCCGCAAAGTGATTGTTCTATTAGAAGGCTTTAACCCCTTCATTCCGCAGCAGTTTTCCATTTTTTCATTTTCGTTTTTACCTCCCCTTCCAAGTGTGTTGAAATTGCAAAAAGTGCAATTGACAATTGTTTTTTATTTATTTACATTGTTTACTATATGGAAAACTGATCTGGCACTATGATTCTGCAGGTCAGTACGAGTACACAAATACCAAGCATGCATAGTACAAAAAAAAATCTGCTTGTGTCTGCCAAAAGAGTGGTGTGATTTGAACTTTTATGTTTTTTTATTTTTTTCATATTTTTTAAGTTTTTTTAAATTTTTTACTGTATTTTTACTGTATTACTTGAAGCTTCGATCATCTGATCGCTTGTAATATCCATACTATTACATCAACACTGGTATGTATAGTGAAAATCACACTCCTATGAATAAAAGAATCATCATGACAAACATGGGGGTCTTCAGCAGACCCCCTGCTGTCCTCACAACCCATTGGTACCCTGCGATCACATCACATGGAATGACGCGTGCCCCCCTGCCGATGCATGTTAATTGCCGCTGTCATTTAGGCCGGTTTCACATGTCAGTGGCTCCGGTACGTGTAGTGACCGTTCTCAGTGTACACGGCCGGCCGCCGGGGAAGAAGTGGCTACTGTAAGGCTGTTCCCCAGCGGCTGGTGCTGAACGCTGCTGTCATTCTTCCCTCCTGCTCTGCTGGCAACAGCGAGCAGGAGAGAATGAATGAAAAAAACCCGACATAGGGTCCCCCTCTGTTTGTGAACCAAGCCGGAAAAACTCACAGCTGGGGGCTGCTATTCTCAGGCAGGTAAGGGGCCATTGATCGTGGCCCCCCCAGGATAAAAACAGCAGCCTGCAGCTGCCCAGAAAAAGCGTATCTATTAGATGCGCCTATTCTGGAGCTTTGTCGGGTTCTTCCCACTTGCCCTGTAGTGGTGGCAAGTGGGGTTATAAGGGGTTAATGTCACTTTTCTATTGTAAGGTGACATTAAGCCTGGATTAGTAATGGAGAGATGTCAATAAAGCTGGAGTCACATATAGCGACTCACCAGCGATCCCGACAACGATATCAACGTGTCAGGATAGCGCGCGGCGTCGCTGTGTTTGTTAGTTACCAGCGCGCTGATGCAGGGAGCTGGTAACTAATGAACTAACGTACACATCGGGTATCTAAGGGATGCCCGTCCCTTGGATACCCGATGTGAACGTTAGTTACCAGCAGATCGCTGGTCTCCCGCCTGTCACACGCAGCGATGCGTGCTGGCCAGCGGGAGACCAGCGACCAACGAAAAGTCCAGAGGTTTCCCAGAGCGATCAGCGATACCGGCAGGGGGGCCGGTCGCTGATCTCTGTCACACACAGCGATCTCGCTGGTGTGATCGCTGTTGTGTCACAAAACTTGTGACTCAGCAGCGATCTCGCTAGCTAGATCGCTATGTGTGACGGGGCCTTAAGACATCTATCCATTACTAATCCTAGAGTTATTCAAGGGTTAAATAAACACACACGCAATAAGAACAAAGTCTTTTAATGAAAGAATACACTACACACAGTGTTTAAAGCTTTATTATACTCCTAATTCCATATCGATGTCATTGTTCTCCTGTAAAAAATTATAATATAATAAACCAACAATATCCATACCTGTCCAGCGCTCAGTCACGTCCCACGGCGTAAATCCATCTCAGGGGTTAATCAGTTTACAGGCGGAGCGCTGCTAATGCGACCGCTCTGACTGTAAACTACTGGGGAATGAAGGAGAAGCAGCGCGCACAGGCTCAGTGACGTCACCACTAGTTACTGAGCATGCTCCGCCTGCTTCCAGTAGATTAATATACAATTATACATTGAGAATAGTTTAATAAATGTCATCACTACATAATCAATAGAATAACGTTTAGTAACATTGACATGAAAAAGGGGAAATTAGTTGGAATTAATCTGAGCCGCAGAAAGCAATGCCAATCAGCTGCTGCTAAAGCTTATAAAACAACAGGATGCATTCAAAAATGCCTCCATGATCAAAAAATAATTTTCCACTTATATAAATCATCATTAGTCATGCCGGCATTGGAGCATTATGCTCAATTATTGACAAATAAGGGATTCATTGATATAAGGGTCAATGTATGCTACAATAAGAGAACTTAATGAAAACCTTTCATGTCCCAAAATGCTATTAACCTGCAGATATAGGGTTAATCTGCAGGTTAATAACATTCTAAAGTCATCCAGATGGCAACAAGGAGGAAATTACTCTTATTCCTCCAATCAGCCTCCAGCTTTCAGTCGTAGAGGCGCAGCCAGTGTAGTTTCAGTCACATAGTAAGTAATGGCTGTAACTACTGATAGCCGGCTCTATAGTGCACGGCCGTCTGCCAGTCAGTGCCAGGGTGAGGGTACGGGCGCTGCTCACTGTGTAGTGAGCAGTGACTGAAACCACACCGGCTGCACTTCTGTGACTGAACGCCTAAGGCTAATGGGAGGAATAAAGCTTATTTTCTCCCAGTAGCCAGGCTTCATTGACTGCTGTATGAATGCCATTAACCAAAAGATTACCTCCACATCTGCAGGTTAATAGCGTTTTTTTACATGACAGGTTTGCTACCTAAGCTGAGAGCAGCATAATGTAGGGACAGAAACCCTGATTCCAGTGATGTGTCATTTAGTTTACTGGGTGCAACAGTTGTGACAATCAAAGTTTTAAAATGTAGCAGAGCTCAGAAAGCTATCCCCATCCACATCCCTGATTAGTAGCTTTCTGTGTACTCTGTATATTGTCAGTAAGCTGGAGGCATAGTTGGACCAGTACTCACAAGAGCACCAGTCCACAGTGATAATCTCCTGCTGATAAAACACTTGTATTGAAACATCACACAGCCTTATAAGCGACATATCACTGAAATCTGTGTTTCAGACCCTCCCTCATGCTGTCCTCATATTACATAGCAAAAACCTGCAGACAGCTTTCTTTTAATCATGACCTAATTAAATTAAAATGATCATCACTCTTTGAATCCTGATCTTTTGACTCCAGTGCCACAAGTAGAGGTGTTTCCACCATAGATTGAGATGCTGATCATCTCTCTGGCAAAGAAACTGATCCTGGTTGAGAAGAGGTATGGCAGTATTCAGGCCTGTGTGTGGCTGGGGAATATGAACTCAGCTTCCCAAAGATGTGATAAACCACAGATAATTTATGTTTAAAGGTGTAGAGGGGCAATCACATTTTCACACAGGGCCCTGTAGGTTTGGATTTCTTTTTCCCTTAATAATAAATACCTTCATTTAAAAACTGCATTATATGATCACTTCTGTTATCCTTGTCTAATATTTAAATTTGTTGTTGATCTGAAACATTTAGTTTGACAAACATGCAAAAGAATAGGAAATTAGGAAGGGGGCAAACACTTTTTCACACCACTGCAGTATTTAAAGATAGGGTTTATAAACCAGACTACCATTATGCTGTCACACACTTTAGGCACTAGAGCTATGACTATGACAAGCCCCAGTTGGTGCAGCCTATAGCATCTGCTCTGTTTTTGACAGAGGTAGCCTGTAAAATGTATTTTCAGTTCAGCCTCTGTTTTATTCACAGACAGAAACTGTCAACGAGGGGGTCAAGGGAAATTGACCATAGCATTCACCAGGCATCCGTTGTCACCTGCATAACCCATCAACATGCATGATCAACCTATTGACATGAAACAACTTACTTCAGCCAAAGATGCTTGATCATTTATCTGGAAATGGAGGACGCCAAGGGAATTCATCCAGGTTAGATATTTGATGTTGGCAGCTAATGATGACAGTATCGACCAATATCAATTTAGTGAGTGTGGATCACTTGAGGCTATGATATTGGTCACCATTAGTAATGCATCCATGGGTTGGTGCGTTCTTTATTCTGAGATGCCAGTAAGAAATACAGAGAAGCATCAGCCTGGGAGATACCCCCGGACTCTGCATCCTTTCATGCCTTGTGTAACTGAAAATAAATGTCATGTTTCCGTAACAAGACCCCCTTCTGAAGAGATACGCTCATCGCTTCTAGGATTAGTCTCACTACATTGCTAAATCTTTGAACTTTAACAAGGGAATAGAAAAATGGTTTTCCAGTAATTGTAATCTCTGATAAGCTGCATTTCTATGCTTCATTAACTTCAGCAACAGAAGGCGAGAGATGATAGAAAACTCCCCGTATATCACCAAGAGCATCGAGGCTTCACTGACTATACACGTTAAATATGGCTATCGTTATCAGGGCAGACAGACAAGTGAATAAGTAGGCAGATGGGGAAAGCAAAGGGATAACAGCTGAACAGATACATACTAGAGATGGTGCAAATCTATACTATGGCTGCCGGACAGGAGCCTTTATACCCAACTGTAATTGACAATATCTGAATCTCTTATTTCGATTAGCCGATCTGGACGCCATCAAATGTGCATCACGCCACAACCATGGCAATGTGACACACTGACTAATCAATAGAGAAGCTGAGAATGGCATCATATAAGAGGTGGCTCTCAGGGCTTCCATCCGGCAACTACAGATCACTGACATGGCCGATGAACCGTGTCCTGTGTATTGACTCGCACTACCCGAAGGTGCAGAGATAGAGAGATAAGGTAGACATCTGCCAGCATCATTGGAGCCTCCTCTGATAAGTAAGCCTATTTTGTAGACTTGGCACATTGTCAGCATTGTGGAGTTGTTGACATTTCATTAGGCCTACTAATCAGTAGAGGAGCCAAGGATGACAGCAAGCAGAAGGAAGTTCGCTCTTATATAGAAGTACCTTCTATACCATACCGGACAACTGGCAAGAACACTAGACAATCGTCCTGCAAATTTGTTTACTTAACTCTAATGGACATCTTTTTTTGTTCTTTGAGATGAGTTCTGAGTGGCATTGTTTCTGGACAAAAGTATCCATTGTTTTTTATCTAAAATACCCATTATATTTCATGAAAAGTGTCAAGTGTCCATTGTTTTTTATCTAAAATACCCATTGTTTTTCATGAAAAGTGTCAAGTGTCCATTGTTTTTGGTCAATAGTGTCCATTGTCTCTAGTCAATTAACTTGACATGTTCCATGCAATAAGGCCGGAGTCGCACTATATATTACATATAAAAAGTTGGTTTTAGTTTCCCTGCCGAGAATATGTGTATCTGTTAGTGATCCATTAGTGATTGTTCTGTCCCCATCATTCTTTCTTAAACAGTGGAAAGAGGCCGGAAAACAAGTGTTGAGTGACTTCAATATTGTTGATCACACTCATTTAGCGTCCTGAACTCAGCGCATGTAAATTCAATCAAAATGCTTCTGTGTGATGTGCAATATGGTAGCATTTGGGGCCCCATTTTAAACTTTGCCTAGGGCCCCACTTTGCCTAAAACAGGCCCTGATCGCACAAGTATAATATGAGTGTCATGCAAGTGTCATACGCATACAATCTGATTTTTCATACCTAGCATCTGATTTACATCCAAATGCAGTGCGATTGCTATCCGATTGCAATGAGATTTTAACATGATCTTTTACATACAGCAATTCTCTATATAATTTACACATCATTTTTAAAGGAAGTATTCATCAAAATATATATACAGTAAATGTGTATATAGGCTGGTATTGTTTAATGCATAGCCTACGACATGGGAGACTGAGGATCAAATCCCGGCTCTGCCCTGTGAAATATTAATTAAAGTAAATTATATACCAAGGCTCCTAACACTATAATACTACCTTAGGTGGCTGTTAAAAGTGCACAACCACCGACATGGGAGACTGAGGGTTCAAATCCCAGCTCAGCCCTGATGGACATAATATACCAGTTGGGCAAGACTACTAACACTATAGTGCCTACCTCAATAAACATGAGTGTCACAAACAAAGAGAGTCATGCCGGCTTGGACGTCGCCCAGATTACCAAGGTCCACATCAGATGTTGACCAACCAGGACAGTCTGATGATAAATGGGCTACTGGAACAAACAATTCATGGACAAGGCAAGAGAACCTGGATCTGATGAAATGCTACTATAACAGCAGGCCAAATGAGAGAGGATATATGAAGTGTATGAGGAAACTCTGGATGGATACGAGACCTGCATGTCCACTGACTGAGAAACAACTAGTCACTCAACATTTTAATATCAAAAAGAGAAAGCTATTATCACAACTTGAGATGGATCAACTGCACTGCAGATCCATCCCACATGAAGACATGGAAGAACAACATGTGCAACCCCCTGTAGACCCTGACCCAACCCTGCAACTAGAGAGTACTGCAGCTGATTTGAAACACCATAACTCAAACTAATGAACTGATCTACGCTACTGCCTCAGCAATCATGGAAATGCTTGGCTATACAGCCAGTAAGAACAACAGAAGTACGTGACCCCCTTGGAAAAGAAGACTGGAGACAAAGATCAACGTGACATGCAGGAAAGTCAGCCAACTAACAGAAATACAGAAAAATGTAAAGATCAAGAATAGGACGAAGCTGAACAAGTATAAAGGCCTGACCGCCACTGAAGCCCTAGAGACTGCTAAACAAAGGCTCACAGCACTTGCTGCAAGACTAGGGAGATACACTAGAGAAGCTGAGGCCAAGAATATAAATGCCTTTTTCTCCAAAGAACCATCCAAGGTGTACTCCCAACTACAGAGTAACAGCACAAAGGCAGCAACTCCACCAATAGCAGAGACTGAACAATACTGGAGGAACATATGGGAGAAGGAAAAAACGTGCAATGTCACTGCAAGTTCTGAGAATGAAACACAGCAACCACCTAGAGCAAGAACCAGTCACCATTACAGAAGCAGACATCCAGCAGCGGGTCAAGAATATGAAGAGCTGGACAGCACCTGGCCCAGACATGATCCACACCTACTGGCTAAAGAAATTAACAGCGGGACATGAACACATGGCAAAGCAGATAAACCAACTGCTAGAAGCAAGACACCATCCAGCTTGGCTAACACAAGGAAGAACCGTGCTGATCATGAAGGATCCTCACAAAGGAACAGTTCCATCGAACTACTGCCCAATAACCTGCCTTACAACAACATGGAAACTCCTGTCAGGCATCATAGCCACCAAGCTACAGAACGAGGTGAACCAACAAATGAATCCAGCTCAGAAAGGCATTAGGACCAATACCAGAAGCTCTAACCACCAGCTCCTAGTAGATAGAGCAGTCGCTCAAGACTCAAGATCCAGACAGACCAATCTCAGCACAGCCTGGATTGACTACAGGAAAGCCTATGACTCAATGCCACACACATGGATCTGTGAGTGCTTGGCTCTCTACAATGTCAACAGGAAATTAAGAACCTTCCTCAGAAACTCAATGGAGCTATGGAGAATAACATTGGAAGTCAACTCAAGACAACTAGCAAAAGTGACCATCAAATGCGGCATATACCAAGGTGATGCACTGTACCCATTGCTGTTCTGCATAGGCTTGGACCCCCTCAGTCATATAATAACAGAGTCTGGCTATGGATACAAGCTAAAGAATGGAAGCACCATCAGCCACCTCCTCTACATGGATGACATCAAGCTGTATGCGAAAAACGAACGAGACATCAATTCACTGATCCACCTGAAAAAGACATCGGGATGTCCTTCGGACTGCTGAAGTGCGGCCGGTTGGTAAGAAAGAGAGGCAAGGTAGTCAAAACTGATGGAGTGGAATTACCAGCAGGGCACATAGCAGATGTCCAGACATGCTACAAGTACCTCGGCATCCCACAGGGATAAGATAACCATGATGAGGAGGCAAGAAAAGCATCAACATCCAAATACCATCAAGGGGTAAGACAGGTCCTGAAGAGCCAGCTCAATGGGATGAATAAAATCCACACCACCAATACATATTGTCTGCCAGTTATCAGATACCCTGCTGGCATTGTGTTTTAGCCAAAAGAAGAGATGGAAGCTGCAGAAGCTGCAGATAAGAAAACACGAAAGCTACTCACAATGCATGGAGGTCTCCACCATAAAGGCCTCTTTACATTTAGCGATGCACCAGCGATCCCTACCAGCGATATGACCTGGTCAGGATCGCTGGTGCATCACTAAATGATCTCTAGTGAGCTTACACACAGGAAGATCTCACAGCGATGCAGCAGCGATACAGCGGACGATACTTACCTTTCAGATGCAGTGATCCTGACGTCCTCCGTCCGCGTCCACGCGTCGCTCGTCGTCGCCAGCAGGAAGCCCAGCAGGAAGCACCCGACGAGAAATGGAGCTGCGCGATCTCGCGCGATCAGCGATGGACAGCGGGGGAGTCGGTCGAAGGTAAGTATCACACATAGCGATATCGCTGCTGCGCTACCAAATCAGTGATGCTTTAGTGGTATTGTTAGCGATTTCGCTATGTGTAAAACCCCCTTTAGTTTAACACCCAAAGATTGTATACCAACAGAAAAGAGGGTGGTTGAGGCTTGATAAGCATCCAAGTCACGGATTAAACAAGGAGTATCCAGGAATACATCAGAAGAATGGCACCAAAAGATGAGATGCTGAGAGAAAGCCTAAGGCAGCTGAAACAACGAATCTGGAAGGAAGAACAGGAACAGCCATGGAAAGACAAGCCGCTGCATGGGCTGTACCATCGACAGATAATGGAAGTGGCTGACATGAAGAAATCCTACCAATGGCTGGAAAAAGCTGGACTCTGAAACAGCACAGAGATACTAATCATAGCGGCACAAGAGCAAGCACTAAGTATCAGATCCATAGAAGCAAGAATGTACCACATAAGACAAGATCCAAAGTGCCGACTATGCAAAGAAACCTCAGAAACAGTACAACACATAGTGGCAGGATGCAAAATGCAAGCAGGAACAGCATATACTTAATGCCACAACCAAGTAGAGGGAATTGTATACAGGAACATCTGCACAGCATATGGGCTTAGTCCCCCTAAGTCAAGGTGGGAGACCCTAGAAAAAGTGGTGGAGAATGAAAGGGCTAAAATCCTGTGGGACTTCAAGATCCAGATGGATAAGCAGCTGTTGGCTAACCAACCAGACATTGTGATAGTAGACGAGCATCAGAAGAGAGCAATGATGTGGCAGTGCCAAGTGACAGCAACATCAGAAAGAAGGAATATAAGAAGCTGGAGAAATACCAGAGCCTCACAGGAGAACTGGAGAAGATTTGGAAGGTGAAGGCAACTGTTTTCCAGTGGTGATAGGAGCACTTGGAGCAGTGACCCCTAAGTTGGGAAAATGGCTACAACAAATCCCAGGAGCAACATCTGAGCTCTCTTTCCAGAAAAGCGCAATGCTGGGAACAACTAAGATCTTGCGCAGAACAAAAAAATCTGGTAGAAGACCAGAGAATGAGAAAGGACAACAAAGAACACTCCTATTGAGGGGTGAGAAGGCAGTTCTTTTTTAAATAATAGATAGATAGCTAGACAGAATAAATTCATGTGCCGCGTACAGTGATATCACAGCGTGACAGGTTAGAATAGATGTATACACATAGAATACATAGATATATATAGATGTCAGTGACACACACATACTGTATATATATATTATATAGATAGATACATAGATATAAGAAAAGACAGCAATTCAGCAGCGGCGTAGTGTAAAATCACAGCAGGAGCCGACAGGATAGAAGAAATGGATTACAAGCAGTAAATACACGAAGATTAGGTAGATATGTAGATGTCAGTGACAAATACAATTAGTGCAGTGTGTGTGCAAATTACTGTACATGTATCTAATTAATAAAAGATTATTTCTGTGAAAAAAAAATGACTTGGGTTCTTGCGCAATTTTCGTAACCAGCAGAGGTAAAGCCGATGGCTGGGGCAGATGTTTATTATCTGGGAAGGGGTAATACCCATGGAGCATCCAGGCTATTAATATAAGCACACAACTGTAAACTTAGCCTTTACTAGCTATTAAAATGGGGGACTTGATGGCAAATTTCCCATCACGCTCACACTGACGTCACATAGGTGATGTGAGTTCATTGGCTGTGAACTCGCAGGACCTGTCTAATGGCACCATGAGGAGAACTTTCTCAAGCTTGCAGTGCCCTCAGACAGGGAATAGCAGGCTGTATGGTCGCATCATGCATCCGTGCAGCCTGCCATCTAGATGTAGTAGAACTAGATCCGGTCGTGGGACAAATGGATCAGCAGAATCTCTGCGGAAAGGTAAGAATATTGTTGTTTGTGTTTTTAACTCTTTTGCAGATGACGAAGGCATCGGGGGAATGGGTGAGGTCGTAAGTATGGATTAATTAAGATTATTAAAGGAGTCTGTGTCATTCTTTCAATTAAAGGACTTTTTTATGGGTGTCTGTGTTTTCATACAACGTGACTATGGGGTTAGGAATGGGGGCGTCTTATTGGCGCCTCTCCATTACTAACCTCAGGGCTTGATGTCACCTGATAATACAAAGGTGACACCAACCTTCCAACTATCACCCCACTTGCCACAACTACAAGGCAAGTGGGGAGAGCGAGGCTATGTGCCTTAGCGATGTGCCTTTCCTGGGGTGGCTGAGAGCTGATGTTTTGAGCCTGGGGGCAGTATCCATGGCCCGTTCCTAGGCTATTAATATCAGCCGGCAGCTGTCTGCATAGCCTTTGCTAGTTATTAATTATAGGGGTACCCTACATCATTTTTTGGGGGGTCCCCCATTTTAATAGCCAGTAAAGGCTAAGTATACAGATGCGAGCTGATATTAATAGCCTGGGAAGCTCCACGGGTATTACCCCCTTCCTAGGCAATAAACAACTGGCTCAGCCATTGGCTTTCCCTCTGCTGGTTACGAAAATTGCATGGGAGCCTAGGCCATTTTTACCCAAAAAATAATCTTTTATTAATTAAATACATGGACAGTAAGCTGCACACACACTGTACTAATTGTATTTGTCACTCACATCTATATCTACAAATTCTAAGTGTATTTACTATAATCTATCTCTTCTATCCTGTTGGCTCATGCAGTGATTTTTCACTACACGACTGCTGAATTGCCTCACTGACATCTATATATCTTTGTATTCCAGGTGCATATATCTATTCCATCTATTCTATTCTAACCTGTCAGTGTGATTTTACTGTATGAGTCATATGAATTGCCGACTTTTTAAAGGATACCGGTGTGTAAAAATCGTACAGCACTCGCATGGTCCCGAGCGCTGTGCGATTTTTTTTCTCGCACCCATAGGCTTGCATTGGTGAGTTTCGAACAAAATATGCGTACAATCGAAGCATGATGCAATTTTACATGCACGCTGAATACGCCCGAGAAAATAAACCGTGATGTGAGCTGCCCCATAGATTAACACTGGGCCAAGTGCTATGCGGTTTTCTCGCATAGCACTTACCCGTATTTTAAGGTATTGTAACGCCGGCCTTAATATAAGTAAGCATTTAATTCAGGGCCGGACTGGGACTAAAATTCAGCCCTGGCATTTGAAGATACACAGGCCCACTTGTCACATGGTGACTGTATAATATCTTTGTACACTTGTAGGTTACAAGAAGTGAGGGGATATCTATAATATAACTGGGGGAGCGTCACTCTATCTGAAGCCTTTATAAACTGAGCAAGCGCAATGCACAGAGTGACGCATCTCTCCAGGAAATTGCGGTATGCGTAAGCACTGAACACATACAGCGATCTCCGCAACACCGTACCGAAACCGGCGTTGCTGTTGCCAGCGGGGTCTTGCGTCTTCAGGTGACATCTGGAGTGGGCGTGTTGTAGCGCCTGAATCGGCGGCTGCGCAGTCCGCACTTACCGCCGCCATTTTCAAGAACATGGCAGCGGAAAGCGAGGACTGCGCAGGCGCCGAGTCCAGTACCACAACACGACCAGAACAGGACAGCGCTGGACACAGGGAAGAAAGATGAGTATATTTTTTTTTTAAGGTGTGCAGTTTAATAGGGGTGAGGGGGACCATTCATATCAGGATTGGGGGGTGAGGGGACCATGTATACCACGAAAGGGGGGTGAGGGGACCATGCATACCACAAAAGGGGGGTGAGGGGACCATGCATACCACAAAAGGGGTTGAGGGGACCATGCATACCAGGATAGGGGGGTGAGGGGACCATGCATACCAGGATTGGAGCGTGAGGGGACCATGCATAACACGAAAGGGGGGTGAGGGGACCATGCATACCAGGATAGGGGGGGTGAGAAGACCATGCATACCAGGATAGGGGGGTGAGAGGACCATGCATACCAGGATAGGGGGGGGTGAGAAGACCATGCATACCAGGATAGGGGGGGCGAGAGGACCATGTATGCCAGGATTGGGGGGTGAGGGGACCATGCATACCAGGATAGGGGGGGCGAGAGGACCATGTATACCAGGATTGGGGGGTGAGGGGACCATGCATATCAGGATTTGGGGGTGAGAGGACCATGCTTACCACGAAAGGGGGGTGAGGGGACCATGCATACCAGGATAGGGGGTGAGGGGACCATGCATACCAGGATTGGAGCATGAGGGGACCATGCATAACACGAAAGGGGGGTGAGGGGATCATGCATACCAGGATAGGGGGGGTGAGAGGACCATGCATACCAGGATAGGGGGGTGAAAGGACCATGCATACCAGGATAGGGGAGGTGAGAGGACCATGCATACCAGGATAGGGGGGGCGAGAGGACCATGTATGCCAGGATTGGGGGGTGAGGGGACCATGCATACCAGGATAGGGGGGGCGAGAGGACCATGTATACCAGGATAGGGGGGTGAGGGGACCATGCATACCAGGATAGGGGGGGTGAGAGGACCATGCATACCAGGATTGGGGGTGAGGGGACCATGCATACCAGGATAGGAGGGGGGCAGCACATACCAGGATGGGAGACCATATACCAATAAAAATGCTCGCCAACCGGGTGTAGAACGGGTTCAATAGCTAGTTACATATATCGGCCAAAACTAGTGACTGGTTCCCATGTTTTTCCTTGAAACACAGCAGCATTTCAGGGAAAAACATATGTGGCTGAAATCATGCAGCCAGTGTCCATTACACGCTGCCCATGGATCAGACAGCCTACATAAGCAGAAAGGTGCCCTTTAAGACCCCATAAGTGCTATTTATTTCAAGTAGTGATGTAATGTGACCAGTATCTTTTTGAGAACTATAACTCCCAGCATGTCCTGAAGCTCCAATGGCATGTTGAGAGTTATAGTTCACCACAGGAGCTGTACAGTGCTTTTGTTTGTGCTTATCTTTATTTTGATGCTTGCCTGAAATTTATAAGTGAACTCCAGTCTCCGTTTCTCTCTGCAGCAGGAGTTCAAATTTTCTTGCTTTAGTCAGGAAGAAGTGGGCGTTCTTTCATCCAGATTGAAGAGGCAGGGCTGGAAGAGCTGTGCACTGTACTTCTCTGGCCCTGCCTCCTCAACTACATCACTGCAGCTTGTGATCTGGATGAAAGAACGCCCACTTCTTCCCTGTCTCATTCAACGGCAGGACAGGTGACGATGAAGCAGAACACTGCACGATTGTGGCGGAGCATGCGCGGATTGGGCGGCCCATTACAGGCACCGGCCCTTCTGGCATTTGCCAGAAGTGCCCGATGCTCAGTCCGGCCCTGGTTACATTTATAATAGAAGAAAAAGTGGTGTTCAGGGGCAACCATAAAATGTATCCAACACCTGAGTCAATCCTCGTGAATTTTATTTACTGTACTTTGCCTATACTCTACCATTGTAATACATTCTAATATTTCTTTTGGCTTCTTACATGTCTTTTTATCAGAAATTAGCGTTAGACTTCTTTGAATGAACTGCTTTTTCCAGGATCAATACTTCGAGAATTCTGGGCAATAAATAAAGGAGAATAATATAATTTGTACCTTATACCCATACTGCCAGAATTATTAGTTATTACTATTATGATAGAGAACCTTTCATAATGTAATTCCAAAATAGTATAAGTGGCTTCAATCAGAAACTAATATAGTACAAGCCCATTATGTAAGTGAACATAATCTGGATTATTTATGTAGTTGAAAAACAGCCAAAACACAAGCAAGCAAACGTTAAATTGGAATTTCTAGAAGCTAAAAAAAAGTATTGATTATATATACAACCACCTCGTATGTCAACATTACGTTGCGTAATGTGCACACAGCCGAACGTTAATTAATATTGCTAAGCCTTTCATTATATCGTAAATGCCACCCTCCATATGCCAGCTTTGATGGCGTAGACATTCATTGTTTATCCACAATAGGACATCATTGAGCGATATTCCCGAGCCTTCACGAGTCTTAAACTCCAGTGGGGAGTTCCAGCCTTGTACAAATCAATAATAGAAAATGCCTTGATTTATAGGGCTGCCTAGTTATGTGAAGCAGACATTTCATGGCAGCAAACCTACCTCATTGGATTTGTAAAGGATCAGAGGAAGAAATGTCAAACTTAATTCTCACACTCAATAATCACAATCATTGTCTGGGATTTTGTTTTCCCCTAAGAGCTACATATACTACCTGGGATTAGGATTACATAACTCTCAGCCCTGCTACTCCTGCATATGATAATTGTGAGTTTTCATTCTTGACGGTAGTTCTAGATGGAAAGTCTGCGGCAAATTTGAAACTTGCGCTAAACTTTAGATTTACAGTATATGTCACCCTTTGCTTTATCTTAAATCTTCCGTCAATTTACATTACAGATTATTCTGCACAGTGCGGATGAGATTTTGTTAAAAAAAAAAAATAAATAATCCACAATGCTACAACTGGAATTTGCAGCAGATTTTCAATCTGCACACACAACAGCAATGCGTCATTCAACTTGTAGTCTCGCGCAAAAGCAATTCACACTGTGACAAAGTTGGCTTTGATCCTTCACACAAGCTTAATACCACTACATCTGATAACTCAGCTCCTTTTCATGCCATAAAATGGGTTTCATTATAGCCAAATTTTGCATCTTTTTCAGGCAGATTCCGCCTAGTACCCACGTGAAAAAGTGTTAAAAAAAGGTGAAAATAGTGTGTAATATACACAGCATTACCAAAAGTGGTATGATCAGTCTGTTTTAAAGGTCGCTGCAGCAGCTTCCATTCCCACCCTGAGATGAAGTGTCATCATTGATGTTTGTTTCAGGGACTGGGCATGCGTTGGTTGTCAACTCCAATGTATGTTTAGTACGAGCTCCCTTCTTACTGTGCTATCTTCTTCTCAGTGCACAGTGACAGTGCACTCCATCACTGGCTCTGATGAGAAGTGATGATCCAGAAAAGAGAGAGCACTGGCACTGTGCATTTTAAGGAGATAACCTGGAGAGCAGGAAAAGCATAGATCAGTCCCACCCCCAAAACCACTTTGGGGGTCAGAGCTGGTCTCTGTTCTCCCTGCTTGCCTCGTAAACTCCTTGCAATGCACACTGACAGTGTGCACTCCTGCCGCTTACAATTCTTGTTACCACTTCAGGTCTTGATAGCTATTAAGCGGCTAAAAGACGTGGTCTACTCTTCAGGTGGCTTGACTATTATATATATGGAATAAATAAAGGAAATAAAAGAAGACACTTCAGGAAAAACACCCCTGGAATTTTATTGAAGTGTCTTCTGCTTCAAAAACAATGCGGGTACGTCGGCACCTATAAGACCCCATAATCACATACTGTTACTCGGTTGTCAGACTAATTCCTTACAACATCATGATCTGTGCTGGGCTTGGTGTTTGCTGGTAAAATGGTTATTTCTATTTTAATCTGTTTTATTTTTCTTTTTATATATCTAACAACCATAAAATGGTAATTGGCAGCCAACATTGAGCTTTAATTGTCATGTTAATCCAGATGGCAACCTGTTTGAGCCCAATAACATCCAGTTCCCTCTGGCATAAATGCAGAGCCATAGACGCGAGATCAGGACTATGTAAATAGCATTTTATCAGCGGCGTATGGTTGCTAAGCACTTCGTGCAGAAGGTTTCATTCCTCTTTATATCAGAATGTGATATGCTGAAATGTGAAAAGGAGCTGAGGTGGAATTCCTGCTCACATCCTGAAAGGTTCTCCATGAACATTGTGCAGAGGTGTAGACCTGGACATAGACGCAACAATGTGCCGTAATGCTCCAGTATCGCAATTAGGATGTAATTGCCTTAAACTCACTCCCAGCATGTCACCATGCTACATCCATATCGACAAAATTAGAAATAGATGTGCTCCCTATCCACTACTCCAATACGATGTTTACTAGAGGGTCCCACAAGACGGCCACCACATCAGAGCATCATCGCGACAAAGGCACATCATGACAGTCGAAGTGGCCGTAAATGCGTGTAAATCATCTGCTTTTGGTAAAAATATACCATACATGTTGAGGCCCATAGACAGATGACTATAAGGATGATTATTGGTCACACCATACATGTTCGGGTCCATACACACATGACTATAAGATTGATTATTGGTCACACCATACATGTTCGGCTCCATACACACATGACTTTAAAGATGAATATTGGTTATACCATACATGTTCGGATCCATCCACACATGACT
The DNA here is from genome assembly GCF_039654945.1 of Dendrobates tinctorius. NCBI lineage: Eukaryota > Metazoa > Chordata > Amphibia > Anura > Dendrobatidae > Dendrobates > Dendrobates tinctorius. Next base: position 91,660,771 of record NW_027361696.1, on the reverse strand, counting down.
ATAAGGATGATTATTGGTCGCACCATACATGTTTATGTCCATACACACATGATTATAAGAATGATTATTGGTCACACCATACATGTTCGGCTCCATACACACATGACTATAAGGATGAATATTGGTCATACCACACATGTTCGGCTCCATACCCACATGACTATAAGAATGATTATTGGTCATACCATACATGTTTGGGCCCATATACGCATGACTATAAGGATGAATATGGGTCAAACCATTCATGTTCGGGTCTATACACACATGACTGTAAGGATGCTTTTTGGTCATACCTTACATGTTCGGCTCCATAAACACATGACTATAAGAATAATTATTGGTCACACCTTATATGTTTGGATCCATACACACATGACTATAAGGATGATTATTGTTCACACCTTACATGTTCGGATCCATAAACACATGACTATAAGAATGATTATTGGTCACAGCTTACATGTTTGGGTCCATACACACATGACTATAAGGATGATTATTGTTCACACCTTACATGTTCGGATCCATAAACACATGACTATAAGAATGATTATTGGTCACAGCTTACATGTTTGGGTCCATACACACATGACTATAAGGGTGATTATTGGTCACACCATACATGCTCGGGCCCATACACACATGATTATGAGGATGATTATTGGTTACACCATACATGTTCAGCTCCATACACACATGACTATGAGGATGATTACATACATGTTCGGCTCCATACACACAACTACAGAGATAATTATTGGTCATACCTCACATGTTCGGGTTCATACACACATGACTATAAGGATGACTATTGGTCACATCATACATGTTCGGCTCCATACACACATGACTATAAGAATGATTATTGGTCATACCTTACATGTTTGGGTCCATACACCTATGACTATAAGGATAAATATTGGTCATACCTGCCATGTTTAGGTCTATACACAAAAGATTAGATATGATTATTGATTAAACTTTACATGTTGGAATCTAATCCTAGGTTTGATTGGTCATACCTTACACGTTTGGGGTCATACACACAGGATTACAGTTATGAGTATCTGTCATTCCTTCCATGTTTGGGTCCATGCACTAATGATAATAGGTATGTATAGCTTTCATGTCACGCTGTTCGCCATTACTCTATTCTATATGCAGAATTAGGAACAGACGTGTGATGCTTGCCTAATATTCTGTAGTAAATGTGTTCCTAGCTTCCATGCCATGTTGCACCGACAGGTGACAGCGATGAGTGACAGCCTTCCTTTCGGAGACTTGCACACAGGTGCTCTTTGCCGTCTTTTACCTAAACATCTGCTTTGCACACACATTGTTTCCAGCCACATCTGTCCATATCAATGAACAGTACAACATAAAGTCAGACACTATATGTGAAGGATGAGAAAACAGCAGGAGAGATGATGTGTTCTCCACAGAGAAGCAATGTACGGAGTATAGGATGCATGCAAATACCAAAAGTTCCATTTAGGAAACTTACCATATGAAATCAGTACAATGGCTGCAAAAGGTGGGCTGCTTGAAGAACCTGGCTGTGAACTTGTGACTCTTGACCTCATGCACTAGTTTCTGCCTGAGAGCACCCTTCCTACAAAACAGTGGTTTTACAAAAGGCTGCTCCACGTCGGTGCCAGTGCACACCTGAGCCATCTTGTCCAGGTCTTTATTGCTGCGACTATCTGTGAGATTTCCAGATTCACCCAATGCCAGAGGACACAGCGAGGAAATAAAACCTGAACACCTGGCAGAGAGAAAACCAGAAGCAGCTCTTTAATAGGTGCCTGTGGAAATGAAGGCTGGAAGAGGCGAGAGCTGCAGTCAGCTGTAGCTATGAGCCTCTCACTGGAGATACTTGCTGTAACTGTAGGGCTGTGTGTATGTGTGAGTGTATGTGTGTGTCTGCTGAGAGCCCCCGGTAGGATGCGATCCTTACGAGCCTAGGAGATAGAGAGGGCAGTTCTTCAACACATCCTTCAAAAGGAAGGACTTTACCCTGTCTATCGGGAGCAAATGGGGGGAGTTTCATAGTGGAAAACATTAATAGAATGAATTGGATGGTTCTGTAAGAGTTAAAAACAATTATCGTGCTGATGTCTTCTATGATTCAGCCAATAATATGCCCTTACAATGGCCATCGGTGCATCCTGTGAATCATCAGGGAAATGTTTACGGTATTTTCGGTTGTAGAACGCAAATTTGTCATGTTTAAGTTTGGTGGACGGTGTTAGATAAATGCCGGCAGCGCCATACAAGCACCAAGGCTCTGACACAAAGAGCGTTTTGGGGGGCAAATTCTTCTGGGGTTCTGACATTTTTGATCTCTAGAATAGATCATCTTGATATTTTGCCTTCAAATGTAGCGGAACACTTCTGGGTTAGCACTCACAAGGTGCTGCTACGTTAAAAGGACTGCTTCTATTTGGAGGAACTGTATATTTAAGGCTAAGGGTATAGTTACACAAGATGCAGGGAGGTACATCACTTGTAAGGAGCTGCTGCAAAAATCACTCATCCTAATACATGCTACGGGCTCGTGCACATGACCGTAAAAATGGAATGAATGCTATCCATCATTTTGACGGCTAGCACTGGGCTCCAAATTATTATATGGAGCAGTGCACATGTCTAATTATTTACTCCAAGTGTTCCAAGTAAAAAAAATGCAGCATACACAAGTTACATCCGATTAATGTATCGCACTCGGCCATTCATGTCTATGACTCAGTAAAAAAATCATGGCATCTGAGTGCAGTCCAATGTTCATGGACTGATAGAATGGAGAAGTTGGAGAATTTCTTTTTCTATTATTCTCCACATCTGGAAATATCGGATCACACTCTGATCAAACTCTGATCAGAGTGGGATTACCATAAATGAATCAATTTTTTCAAATAAGAGAACAGTTATTGTGTGACCCTAGCCTGATAAGATATCATGTCGGGATAAATCAGGAGGTGTTCTTATTTTCCCCTGATAGGAAGCAATTATAATGTGTCTACAGCGCTGTAGACTTTAGCGTTATATATGTACCGTATTTTTCGCTTTATAAGACGCACCTGATTATAAGACGCACCCCCAAATGTGGTGAAGGAATAGAGAATTTTTTAATAAATGGGGTCCGTCTTATAATGCCAGTGTCCGTCTAACAAATCATATAGGGTATATGTCCCTCATAGCCCCCCACCCTAAAATTAGCCCCCTTAATCTGGATATGGCCACCTTGTATTGAATATAGCCCCCTTGTGCTGGCACACGGGCCCCCTGTGGCTGGCACACATCACCCTGTGGCTGGCACACTGGCCCCTGTGGCTGGCACACATCACCCTGTGGCTGGCACACTGGCCCCCTGTGGCTGGCACACATCACCCTGTGGCTGGCACACTGGCCCCCCTGTGGCTGGCACACTGGCCCCCCTGTGGCTGGCACACATCACCCTGTGGCTGGCACACGGCCCCCAGTGGCTGGCACACATCACCCTGTGGCTGGCACACTGGCCCCCCTGTGGCTGGCACACTGACCCCCCTGTGGCTGGCACACATCACCCTGTGGCTGGCACACATCACCCTGTGGCTGGCACACATCACCCTGTGGCTGGCACACGGCCCCCAGTGGCTGGCACACATCACCCTGTGGCTGGCACACTGGCCCCCTGTGGCTGGCACACTGGCCCCCTGTGGCTGGCACACTGGCCCCCCTGTGGCTGGCACACTGGCCCCCCTGTGGCTGGCACACATCACCCTGTGGCTGGCACACTGGCCCCCCTGTGGCTGGCACACATCACCCTGTGGCTGGCACACTGGCCCCCCTGTGGCTGGCACACATCACCCTGTGGCTGGCACACTGGCCCCTGTGGCTGGCACACATCACCCTGTGGCTGGCACACTGGCCCCCTGTGGCTGGCACACATCACCCTGTGGCTGGCACACTGGCCCCCCTGTGGCTGGCACACTGGCCCCCCTGTGGCTGGCACACTGGCCCCCCTGTGGCTGCCACACATCACCCTGTGTTAGATATCGCCTCCATGCTGCTGCTTTTAGTAAAATAAACTCTTTCCTTACCTTCTCAGCGCTGTCCCTCCTCGTGTCTCCCTCAGTGTGGTTGAGCTCCTCCTCCACTTCCTGGTTCTCAGAGCCGGTCATGTGATCAGCACAGCAGAGTGCTGATGACAGCAGCAGCAGAGACACCGGGAGATCAGCGCTGGAGGAGGTAAGGAAAGAGTTTTTTATTTTACTATGGGCAGCAGCATGGGGGCGATATCTAACACAGGGGATCATGTGCGATCAAAGGAGGGCGCAGGCAGCTATAATATGCACCGCTCCCCCAGCCAGTCACCGTGGTGCGGTTTCAGCACCATGGTGATGGACAGCGGCAGTGCATATTATATGAGCGGGAGCAGGAGATCAAAGGCTCCCTTCGGCAGCTTTTACCAGCTCACAGCACCGCTCCAAAGCTGCCCCCACCTCCCCTGGACCCTGCAGTACATATATATATATACACCCCCTCCCCCGTATATTCGGATTATAAGACGCACCCCCTACTTTCCCCCAAAATTTGGGGGAACAAAAGTGCGTCTTATAAAGCGAAAAATACGGTAAGTAAAAAAATAAATATACTGGTAATAGGAGTGTATTAGACATTAAATAAAAACTTGCCTACTCTCCTGGAATAAGAGGATATATGTATGATATATTGTAACTCCTGGAAAAGTGGAGAAATATCACAAGAGCCTGAGTTTTACGTTACGCTTACCTCTCCCTGTTCATGCACTCCTCTTCATGTCTTGATGCTGACACACACAATGTTCGGACGCTGATGCTCTTTTGACTCTTGCTGTACATTTGGTCTAAGTTCTGAAGAGACAAAGGGTCTGTTCTTTGGTCAGTAGAAAGGTGGAATCTGTTCTTGGGTCTGTAAAAGAAGGGGTTAATTTTGGAGTCTGTAAAAAGGTGTGATCAGGTCTGATGTCTTTATGGATAGATAATGTGTGGTTTGGGGTCTGACTAGATGGTTGTCTCAGGTCTGTACCTATGGTCATTTTGGTTAGGGATCAAACTAGTGGGTCAAGTATGGGGTCTCATTATCTGGGAATCTGGTCTGGGGTCTATTTATATGAAGATAGTTTGGCTTGAAGTTTTTATTATTTTAGTTGTCGGGCAGAAATCTATGAAGGTGAAGTTGCCTTGTCAAGGATCTGTTTACTGAGGGGCTCTATTATAGGTTCAGTACAAATAATGGTTCAGAACTGGAAACTGCTTACATGAAGGGTCTCGGCTGTGTATTAATGGAGGATCTAGTCTTGGGTCTATACAGATGGGGGATTTAGACTTCACTCTTGAGTCTATAAATAGTGCAGTCTAGCTTAGCGTGTGATCTTTATTTAGCTTGTTGTCTGATTTTGTGATGTCACAGTGAGATCGCTGTGTGTGACGGGGATCAGTGAAAGGCCCCCCTGCCGGTTATCTCTGATTATGCTCGAGCGGCCTGGGCCATTTTTTGATCGCTGGTCTCCCGCTGGCCAGCACGCATCGCTGCATGTGGCAGCGAGAGACCAGCGATCAGCGACGCTGGACGCTGGTTTCTAATGTTAACATCGGGTATCCAGGAGCCGCAGCTCCTGGATACCCGCTGTTTACCTTGAAAACCGGCGTACACGCTGGTTTCCAAGGTAAACAGTGGGTATCCAGGAGTCGCGCGGCTCTTAGATACCAGATGTTTACCTTGGAAACCAGCGTGTACGCTGGATAACCGATGTTTACATTGGAAACCAGCGTCGCTGGTCCTGATCGCTGGAGTGGCTGTCTTGTGACAGATCACCAGCGATCAGCCTAATGATCTCCCAGCAATCCCATCATGTCGGATTGTTGGTGGGATCACTGGGACATCGTTATGTGTAACGAGGCCCTTAGTCTGGCATTTGATTGGGGTCTGATCTGAGGTCTGTAAAGATGAGGATCTTGTTTGAGCTCTTTATTCATGGAGTGTTTGGTCTTTATTCACTGTACATGGGAGCCAGGATTGGCGTGTGTACACTGGAAGGTCTGTACATAGTGGATCGGGTCTGGTGTCAATTTAAAAAATAGAGCTGGGCAGGAATCCTTACAAAGAGGAGGTTTATATTTATTAGGGGTCTTTTAAGAGGTCTGTATTTATTTAGGTTGACCAGAATATGATAGGCATTTATTTTGGAGTATACTAAGAGGGTCTTATAACATCTTGAAGTCAAGAAGTACCGAGGATACAAAAACTAAAGGAGTTAGAGACCATTCTGATTAGGTACACCTTGTGGGATGGCTCTGCGGTATTCAGTAACTCCTGGAAGAGAGGAGAAATCTTACAAGAGCCCAAGTTTTAAATGACACTTACCTCTCGATGTTCTCGCACTTCTCTTCATGTCTTGATGCTGACGCACACAATGTTCGGATGCTGATGCTTTTCTGGCCATTGTTGTACATCTGGTCTGAGGTCTGAAGAGACAAAGGGTCTGTTCTTGAGTCTATAGAAAGATGCGGTCTATTCTTCAGTCTGTAAAAGAAGGGGTTAAGTTTAGAGGCCGGAAAAAGTAGTGATCTGGTCTGGAGTCTGTATAGATAGAGATGGTCTGGTTTGGGATCTGACTAGGTGGGTGTCTGAGGTCTGTACTGATGTGACTGTGGTTATGGCTGGTTAAAAAGTGGGTCAAGTATGGGTTCTCTATATCTGGAGGTCTGGGGTCTGTATATATGAACATAGTTTTGCCTCTAGCTTGAAGTCTGTATAGCTTTGGTGTTTGACTGAATTGTATGAAGATGGGGGCTCTGGTCAGGGATGTTTACAAGGGGTCTAGTATAGGGTCTGTATAGATAGGGGGCCATGTCAAAGATCTGTTTAAATGAGGGGTCTCAGGTCTGTATTAATGGAGGATCTATTCTTTGGTCTATGCAGACGGGAATATTTAGTCTTGAGTATCTAAAGAGGGCAGTCTAGCCTGTGGTCTTTATTTGGTGTGTTGTCTAGATTAAGGACCAGCCTGGCATTTGATTGGGGTCTGATCTGAGGGCTGTCAGATGAGGGTCTTATTTGAGCTCTCTATTCATGGAGCGTAGTGTCTTTGTTCAGTATACAATGGGGCCATGATTGGGGTGTGCATAGTGGGTGGATCTGACTGAAGTCTGTATATAGCGGATTTGGTCTGGTGTCTGTTTAAATGACAGTGCTGAGTCACCACACAATGAACTTGAATACAAGTTATTTTGTTTTTATTTCAGAATACAGATACACACAAGCTCAGTTTATGTATAGAGGAAGGGTTGTGGGTGCATACCAGATGCTCAAATTCGCACTGTACAAGATGTTTCTCCAGGAGAAGCCCCTCCATTTCTACCCCTCCAGGAACCATCAGCATCTTTGGTCAAGCTCAACACTATAAGAGTGACTCTTTGAACAAGACCCGGGACTAGGTCGAAACATCTAGGTTGCACCTACAACCCTTTTTCTATACCTAAACTGAGCTTGTGTGTATCTGTATTCTGAAATGAAAACAAAAGAACTTGCATTCAACTTGAGTGTGCAGTGAATTTACTTCACCTGATGTCCCAGATGCTCACCACCCTCTTCTACCAACACCTCGCATCATCCACTGTGTGCACGTCAACTCTCCTTTACTAAAAGGCAGAGCTGGACTGGAGTTTTTACAAAGAGGTTTATACTTTTAGGATGTCTTTTGAGAAGTCTGTATTTTTTTAGGTTGGCTGGAATATGGCCTGCATTCATTTTGGGGTATGCCTAAGGTAGTCATATGCCTTCGTATGGCATCATGCCATCAGTTCCCTCCTTATTCGGCAAGCTATAGCACTTACCAAAGAAGCTGCATGGGGAACCCAGATACCTAGCACGCTCCCGATAATCAGCTGTTCCAAACCGCAGCTGCATGTGTCGCGGCTATGTGACAGTCACAACACACGTCACATGTAGCTACGGCGCTGGACACCTGATTATCGGCACCGATCCAAGTATCCAGGTTCCCGATGCAGCTTCTTCAGCATGCGCTATAGCTTGCTGAATAAGGAAGGAGCCGACGATGTTAGCTCATCTTTAATCATGACAGACCAGAAGTATTGAGTGTATCTTTGAAGACTGACCTGGCTAGAAGTACTATTTAGTAGAGCTGCAGCTTTTATTCCACCTTCATGTAGAGATGAGTACGTTCACACCACCATATTTTAGGTCCAAGTGCTGTCCGAGGAAAAAAAAGATAACACACGGACAAAGAACAGCACTAGGCTCAGGCTATGTGCTCACGTTAGCATTTTTAAATGCTCAGAAAACCGGACTCCTTCCCAGAAACCGCGCGTTTTATTTCCGTGCGGTTTCTGGGAGCATTGGAAATGGCTGAAAATGTGGAGCAATGTGGAAATTAATGAGCATGCTGCGTTTTTAGCCGCTAAGGCTAGTTTCACACTTGCTTTTTTTTGCAGCGCGTTTTTCCCGCAAAAAAACGCATTGAAAAAACGCATACATAAGCATACAACTGCTGCGTTTTTTTCAAGCATTTTTATGAGCATGCATGAAAAAACGCAGCGTTTTTATGCGTTTGTATGCGTTTTTAGTGCGTTTTTACCGCGTTTGCGTTTTTTTCCAACATTTTTAGGTGGCCCCTCACACTACCCAAACCATGACTTTACTAACCCTAACCCTGACCCTAACCCTAACCCTAACCCTAACCCTAACCCTGACCCTAACCCTTAACCAAATCATACTTAACCCTAACCCAAACCCTAAACCCTAACTAACCCTAACCCTAACCCTAACCCTGACCCTAACCCTGACCCTAACCCTAACCCTAACCCTAACCCTGACCCTAACCCTAACCCTGACCCTAACCCTTAACAAAACCATACTTAACCCTAACCCTGACCCTAACCCTAACCCTAACCCTGACCCTAACCCTTAACCAAACCATACTTAACCCTAATCCTGACCCTAACCCTGACCCTAACCCTAACCCTGACCCTAACCCTTAACAAAACCATACTTAACCCTAATCCTGACCCTAACCCTGACCCTAATCCTTAACAAAACCATACTTAACCCTAACCCTGACCCTAACCCTAACCCTGACCCTAACCCTAACCCTGACCCTAACCCTAACCCTAACCCTAACCCTGACCCTAACCCTTAACAAAACCATACTTAACCCTAATCCTGACCCTAACCCTGACCCTAACCCTTAACAAAACCATACTTAACCCTAACCCTGACCCTAACCCTAACCCTGACCCCAACCCTAACCCTAACCCTGAACCTAACCCTAACCCTAACCCTGACCCTAACCCTTAACAAAACCATACTTAACCCTAATCCTGACCCTAACCCTGACCCTAACCCTTAACCAAACCATACTTAACCCTAACCCTGACCCAAACCCCAACCCTAACCCTGACCCTGACCATAACCCTAACCCTAAACCCCCTTAACTAACCCTAACTCTAACCCAAACCCCTAAATTCCATGGTTAAAAAAAAAAACGCATATGCAAAAAAACGCATACATGAGCATGCCAGTGCGCACATATGCGCATCCATAGGCTATAATGGCCATTTTTAGCGCAAAACGTGAGCATATGTGCGCATGCGCTTTTTTGCAGGGCCAAAAAATGCAACATGCTGCGTCTGGAAAATACCAACGCACACCCCAAAAAAACGCAGCGCATGAAAATCGCATACATGCGCTTACCAGCGCGCAGGTATGCGCACCCATGTTAAATATAGGGGAAAAAACGCATGCGCAGGTATGCGTTTTTTTCCAGCGCTAAAAAACGCAAATGTGAAACCAGCCTTAGCGTTTTCTGAGCGTTTAAAAATGCATGCATTGGCACAACAAGCCAAAAATGCTTGAAATTTAATGGGAAGCTTCTTTTAAGCATTTCTGCAGCGTCTGATCTGGCTCAAACGCTGCGGAAGCGCTTACAAAAACGCAACGTAGGCACACAGTCTCAAAGTTATTCAATAGGGCTGCTCAGATGACTTTTTTTTACATGGACTGAATCTCTACATGAAAAAAAAAAATCACAGTATTCACTCATCTCTTCTTTATGTCGGATGAGACTTGTCTATTCAAGACTATGGGTGCGCATGAAATCGGATACCATCCGTACATACAGCATGTGATTTCTATAGATACATTGCAATTCTTGACGTAAATTTTACAAACTAGTGATTTATAAAAAGAAATGCCACACGGCTGATAGTATATGGATGACAATAAAGATGAAAAATCATCTGTTTTTCTGGGTGACATTCAAAGGTTTTTTTTATTTTCTCATGTGATTGTACATATGTGAATCAGAGGAAATTTCATGTGGAAAAATTTCATGGCCGTGTGAGGTTTTGCTTTAATTCAAGCATTACAATAAAGAAATTATACATTTCCTCATACTCCGCAGACAAGGATGTATTCGGTTTGGAGGACATCTAACACTAGTTCCTTTTATCGAACTGCATCATTATAAAGGATATATAATGAAGATGCCGGCAGCAAATGCCAGCCTTGTGCTATACCTAGCGGAAAGGTTACCATAGACGGACATTAATGTTCTGCCGTTCTCCTAGTAAACAAAGGATGATAAAGTGGTGGAAATGCCATAAGAAGCCGACAGTCCATAATGTATCAGTCTCCATAGTGACCAGGAAATGCACGCAGATCGCTGCTCCGTCTCTGTCATTGGTTGTCAGGAATGTTAGTTGAAATGTTGGCTCCGTGCTCATGAACAACTACAATCTGCTAGATTGCGAGAACAGGGTGTCAATGTAATGGAGAAAGCTGTTTTCAGAAGACATGAATATATCAGTGAATTAATGCCCCCAGTCCGGCATGCAGGCAGCTCTTAACCACATAGCTGCAGAAGAGATAGCAGAATTATGTCAGACTAGAATACTTTATGAAGACATTACCCATGCCGAGGCTGTCCGTGATACATGTGTATTTGCGTTAGTAAGAGATCTCATCTAAAAGTACAATGGCTGACCTTTACACTGCGATATTACATCTCTGTCATTATACATGGGGCTGTATAAAGCATGGCTCGACTGTGTAAGCCCTCCATACCTGCCCCAGATTTCACTCTTTCAGGCATTTTAGCAATCACAGGTATGATATATTTATACATCTTCATTATCTGGGACAGCTGTCACATGATGGCTGTAAGTGGGTTAGTTTTTGTGTGTGGCCCTTTGACTCCTAAAATTGTTACTAAAGGATGCAGCAACAGATGAAGACAAGGCAAACGTAACTGTCAGGTAAGGCAGGCTAGCCTAAAGAGGACCAGTCACCAGGTCAAAAATAATATGTGATATGCAGTGATATGGAACATTATTTCAGGAGACTGCGCCTTAGGGAATATTTCAATGATACAGAAGATTCAGAAAACACTCAGACCGAAGGAAAAGGGATCCTAACAACCAAGAAGAGGTCAGACTGAACACCTCCACCTGGACGCAAGCCTCATTTGGATAAATACATAGACTCATTCAGACATTTGATAAAATCCACCATCATAGGCACCAACAGGAGACAAGCATCCAACATCAGTGCCCAAGAGAGAAAGGCCATACAGTCTCTGAAAACCAACAAAGAAATCATCATTAAACCTGCTGACAAGGGAGGTGCAAGAGTCATGATGAACACATCAGACTATATGAAGGAAGCAAACAGACAACTTATGGACATACGCTACTACAGAAAATTGGAGTCGGATCCTACACAGGACTATTACAAGGAACTAAACAAGTTGGTATCTTGTCTGCCTGATGAATCTATAAGAGCCGGTGACCTGATACCAGAGAGTTCAAGAATAGGGACATTCTAAATGCTTCCCAAAATCCACAAATCTGGAAATCCAGGGAGGTCGATTATTTCATGTGTGGGCACCCTTAATGAGCAGGTATCTGGATGGGTAGAAGTGTTCTTAAACCCCTGTTAAAGGATACACCCAGCTACATTCAGGACACAACTGACCTATTGAATAAACTAGCAGCAATAGGTCCTCTGCCAGAAGGAACCACCATGGATGTGGAATCTTTGTACTCTAATATCCCACAACAGAATGGAATAAATGGCTGCAAAATCTTCATGGAAAACACTGGGAATGATGCGAATTCTGTGGTGAAACTCACAACATTTATCCTCATCCACAACTACTTTGAATTTGACAACAAAATCTATTTACAGCGGACTGGCACAGCTATGGGAAGCAAAATGGCTCCACGGTATGCAAATATTTTCATGGCCAAGCTTGAAAGCGACTTTTTGTCCTCATGTCCCATCAGGCCTCTGGCCTACTACCACTACATTGATGATATTTTAATCAACTGGACGGAGTCTGAGCAACAACTAATGACGTTCCACGAACAGTTTAATCAATTTCATTCCACCATCAACTTAACACTCAGCTACTCCAGCACTGAAATGAACTTTTTAGACACCATCATTAAACTAAAGAACAATGAAATAGAGACATCCCTGTATCAGAAGCCAATTGACCATCCAACATACCTTAAATGGGGCAGTTTCCATCCAAAACTCATAAAAAACTCTTTTGTCTACAGCCAAGCCATCAGATAGTCTCTGAGTACAAATTTATGAAAACTTTTGACACACTCAGTGCAGGAATGAATGTGTCACATGGATTTATGTCCTTTTACATCAATTAAGGAATTTGCTCTTCAGACCTTCTGGGGTCATCACAACACAGAAACAGACCCCAATCTGTGGGCAATAAAACTTTCACGGTCCTTAGCTATGAACTGTTAAAATATTTATCCCTCTGCTATAATGACAATTCTGCTTCACATCACTTGTCTTATATATTGCGTTATTTGTGTGCTGTCTTGTGTATAAATATGTGATTCTTCAGATTTTGTATTAATCTAGTCTGATGAAGAGACCTGAGTAGTCTCGAAAGCTTGCAATGTTTTACCATCTTTTCAGTTAAAAAGTATCAACCACTGAGGACTCTCAATTCTAAATATTTTTCTATCTACTGGCTAACACAGTACGAAGATATATATCTTCCCAGGTCAAAAATGGACAGTTTTTACTCTTATTTCCAGTGTTCCCCTAAGTAATTGGCTATTTTTTTTTTAGTACACCATATGTGTGAAATCTGTATTGGTGCCTACCCTTGCTGCCTCTGCTTCTCTCGACAGGTGTCGCCACACTCTCAATACAGGCTACAGTTCCAGTTTTATCTCCTCTGTGACTCGCAGTTCCATCTAGACTGGGAGATATCGAGTTAACTGATGAGTGGTTTGGATGGGGCTGCAAGTTATTTAATCTCTTGAACTCCTGCTATCCACTGCCAGTTCTAATCTGGCTTTCTTCTGTGTACTTACTTGTGCCTTGCTTGACTTCAGGTGAAAATTCCTGATTGTTGATCGCTTTATGACTATTCTTTGTGACATCTGTATCAGCGCCTGCCCTTCCTGCCTCTGCTTTTGTCAACAGGTAGAGCTGCGATTAGTTGAAGGTGATGTGGGGCAACAGTTCTAGTTTTGTGTTCACTGGGACATCTAGTTCCATCCATACTGGGAGACATAGAGTCACCTGCTGTGTGGTTTGAGTGGGGCTGCAGTTCCATCTAGACTGGTAGATATCGAGTTAACTGATGAGTGGTTTGGGTGGGGCTGCAAGCTATTTAATCTCTTGAACTCCTGCTATCCACTGCCAGTTCTAATCTGGCTTTCTTCTGTGTACTTACTTGTGCCTTGCTTGTCTTCAGGTGAAAATTCCTGATTGTTGATCGCTTTATGACTATTCTTTGTGACATCTGTATCAGCGCCTGCCCTTCCTGCCTCTGCTTTTGTCAACAGGTAGAGCTGCGATTTCGTTGAAGGTGATGTGGGGCAACAGTTCTAGTTTTGTGTTCACTGGGACATCTAGTTCCATCCATACTGGGAGACATAGAGTCACCTGCTGTATGGTTTGAGTGGGGCTGCAAGTGATTGAAAATCCTGATGTCCACTGCCAGTTATATTCTCACCAGCTTCTGTGTAACTTGCCTTGCTATTGTTCAGGTGGAAAATCCTGGCATTCTTCCTAATTCTGACCCAGCTACCCAACTATTATCTTGCTGGGTCGCCCTACCAGGGCTGTGGGGTACTCGGTACCGGGCCGGTATCAGTGGGATGTGTCACAGCAGCAGTGACCCGGACCGTGGCCCTGGGCGCCCAAGTAATAGGAAGATGTAAATGGTGGAATGTAGTTAGATGAATAGTTTGTGACGCCACCTGTGGTGCTCGGCAAGGGAGGTGTTAAGCCGACGCTGCATGTAGATCCGCTGGGACTGATGGTATGGTGCAGCAAAGATGTAGAGGCTCCTCACAGGTGAAGCTATAGTCCCAGGGCAGTGTAGATGTGGCTGGCACGGGGATGTAGTGGTGCCGGAAAGGTAAGAAGCAGATAAGACACAGCGGGGTGCAATTTCTGTACCAGTACTGAGTTACACTGGAGTTCTTCCAGACAGATGTTCTCAAGAACCTCACTTGCACGGCAGACAGCTGTAGCCTATCTCGGGGACTCCTCTCTCCTGAGTCCCGGCTCACTATCCAAGCTGCTGTTGTGCACTCAAGTCTTAGATGGGAGTAGGGCATTTACAGCCTCCTACTCCTCTGGTGTCTGTTGCAGGACCGTTAGTATCCGTACAACCGTGGAGACCATGCTCCAGTTCATGCGCCCTCTCCAGAGATGAGCTCGTCCTCCCCGCTCTATCTCAGCGCTCCTTTCACACGTCTGCACACTTCACCCTCTGCAGACTAACAAACTAACTAACCACCCCTTCCTCTTGGCCCTCAGAGAGCACTCCTCCCCTTAATCCCGGTTCAGAGTTCCCCCTGCTGGCCTGGAGTGGAAATGTGTTGCATGCATAGATTGACTGCGAGAGAGACCCATCATTGCCTCCAAGCCTGGAATTACCCTCCCCTGGGGGAAGGCAAAGCCACTGTGGCGACCATACCCCTGGGGGAACCACACTCCCCCCTAGTGCAAGTCAGCACTCCTGGGCTGAACAAAAACATGAAACATATAAACAGTTAAACAATAATAATTGTTCAAGAGTTAAAAATGAAAAAGTAAGGCTAAGTGCACACACTGCAGATTCGTCTGCAGATTCATATCTGCGGAACCGCAGGTAAAACCGCAGGTAAAATGACCTGCGGTTTTTCCTGAAGATTGGCCTGCGGTTTTGCCCTGCGGTTTGCCACCTGGACAATGGAATAGGTGGCAAACCGCAGCAGAATCCGCAGAAACAATTGACATGCTGCGGAAAAAAAAACGCAGCTTTTCCGCAGGTAAAAATCCGCAGCATGTGCACAGCAGAATGTTAATCCCATAGGATAACATGCTACTGTACACTGTCTGCAGAACTGCTGCAGTTCTGCTGCGGTCAAAACTGCAGCGGAACCGCAGCAAAAACCGCAGCGTGTGCACATGGCCTTACAAAAACCAAGAGCTTCAAAAATGGTCCTATGATGATAAGACCAAGCATCAATGTCTATGGTCCATTCCTGGGAAAATGGTGAACTATATACAGGAAAGTTTTTGACCACACAAGTCCTGTGGTACAATGTTCATGAAACAAAACTGGCAAATCCAAAGGAAACTCTTACAGGTTACCTGTAGGCACAAAACTTGAAAAACAGTTACATATATACACATACAATTTCAACATTTACATTTATCTATATACGATATCTGATGGGTGGTATCCCTTGTGTAATGCGGGTAGACCTGCATAATACTGGTGTAGTGGGTAATGTACTGGATACACTACTGGGGGTTCTGCATGGCACAGGGATCCTAGATTGTCTGCAAACTCACCAGGGGCATATCAGATTCACCACTGGCAGGGCGAGGGTTCTCTGGCTCCACTGCTGGTGTGGCATCTGCTGCCTGATTTTCCTGATCCTCAGGATTTCCTTGAGTCACATCTTCCTGTGCTACCAATTGGTGAAATGTCAACACCGGCACCACTATAGCATCATTTACTTTAGTCCAATTCGCTGGGAATTCCCCAAGTATTGTGCTGACCTTCTCTTCTTCCTCTATGGGTTGGATGTTATCTGGTTCTTCAACTCTTTCCTTCAGCAGGTCAGGACATAGTTTCAGGTGATCGCTTGATATTGCTGCTGAGGTTTCTCCTCCATCTTTGCTAATAAGGCATACCTTAGTATTATCAAAGTTTCAGGGCAGAATGGTATAAGGTTCAGCTTCCCATTGATCATCCAATTTGTGCAATCTTCTCTTCCTTTTTAAGACTTGTTCTCCCGGCGACAAAGGAACGGCAGGTGCATTTTGATTGTAAAGCTTTTCCTGCTTTTGTCTTGCCTGGGCTAGACTCTTTTCCACGCATTCTTGAACTCTTCTGTACTGTTGTTGTCTTTCTGTATCCCAATCAGCATCTGGTGACGTTACTTTGGGCGTAAGGACTCCCATGTCCAAATCAATAGGCAGTTTACCAGGTCTTGCTCTCATTAAGTAGGCTGGGGTACAGTTGGTGGAATTCACTGGAATATGGTTGTAGAGGTCCACCAGATCTGGCAACTTCTCTGGCCACAGATTCCTCTCCTCCAAGGGCAAAGTCTTCAGTAGGTCAATCACTACCTGGTTCATCTTCTCACACATGCCATTGGTCTGTGGGTGGTACGGTGTTGTCCAGATCTTCTTACAACCATACAAGTTACAGAATTCCTGGAACACTTCTGCCTCGAAAGCTGGACCTTGATCTGTAAGCACTCTTTCAGGATACCCATGTGGTCTACAAAAGTGCTGTTGGAATGCTCTGGCTGCTGTCCTGGCTGTCTGATCTTTGACAGGCACAACTACCAGGAATCTTGAGTAGTGGTCCACAATGGTAAGAGCATAGATGTAGCCTGACCGACTTGGAACCAGCTTCACATGGTCCAGGGCTACCAACTCAAGGGGCTGTTTGGTGATGATTGGCTGTAAAGGAGCTCTCTGGCTGTTTCGATCCTTTATGCGCAGGTTACATTGTCCACACTCCCGGCACCACCTCTCAATGGCTTTCCTCATACCAGCCCAATAGAACCTCTCCTGGAGCAATGCTTCCAACTTCTTCCATCCGAAGTGTCCAGATCCATTGTGATATGCTTCCAGGACCATTGATGCCTCTCTGTTTGGGACTATCACCTGCCAAACCAGCTCATGAGTTCGAGCATTGATACTCCTCCGACACAGTTTTCCTTTATAGATGAACAGCTGGCCTCTCCTTCCACAACTGCTGGGTTTCTTCAGGAGCATCCGACTCTGGGCATGAGTCAGCTTGTGACAGTAGCTCCTTCACCAGGCAGACTGCAGGGTCACTATCTTGCGTTTCTGCCCAGTCATGATGGGGCAATGGATTCAGGGTGACCTCCTTCAAGCCAGACCATCTGTTTCTCACTCCTTGGGCACGCTGGGCCGCAAGTGGCCGGTGGAAGGGAGGTAACTCTATTTGTTCAAGAGCCTCAGGGTCTTCTCCTGCATCTGGTAGGTTAGGCATTCTGGACAGCACATCAGCATTGGCATGCTTGTGCCCTGCCCGGTGCTTGATGGTAAACTCATAGTTAGATAGCCGGGCCATTCATCGCTGTTCCAGTGCACCTAGTTTTGCAGTGTCCAAGTGCGTCAACGGGTTGTTGTCCGTGAAGATAGTGAACTTGGCGGAAGCTAGGTAATCCACAAAAGAAAAAAGGTATCACTCATCGAGTTGAGGAAACTTCACACATTTATTGACATATAAATCACATGTCGGGCCGGGGGAGTGACATAAGGAGAGCAGAAAGGCTGACAACGGCCGTTTCGCACTACACGAGCTCTTCGACGGGACGGCACCTATGAGTGCTACCTTTTTTCTTTTGTGGATTCTGAGGATCGTCCAGTTCCAGGTCAAGCACCCGAATCTACCAGTTGTCAGCTTCCCGCACACCGCGCAACATTCAGGAGTATAAGCAAAATCCAATGATCATAGTGGGTATATAATAATCATAAATAGAAAATACTAGAATTTCACACCCACAATAAGTGCAGACAAGGAAGACCAACTGTAATATTAAGATAAAAAACAGAGAACAAGCACAGTCATAGGGTCACAGTAAAACTGAAAAATTTATTAATGCATAAAATACATACAGACAGACAAATGCAAGTGGGGGCTAGAAGATGAAAGGTTCATCAAACCGCATGTGCGAGGCCCAGGGTAGGTTAGTGGGAAGGCAGAAAAATGATGATATCATGGCATAGAAATCATGTATGCACAGTGGCAAGATAAGAATAAATCACAGGTACGAGGCATCACCAAATGGTGCAAATGACCGGCACGAAAGCCATATGTGCATAATAGCACAAAGAAGCCTAACAGGAATAAAAATCAACAAGGCCTAAATATGCCCATAATATTCAGATGCATAAAGAACAAGTGAATGTATTTGGAAAAACCAAAAGTACAAGTACCTGTGAAAGGAGTAACCGCCTTCCTCCACGTCCCACCCGCCCCAACGCGTGTTTCGGCGTGCCTTTATCAAGGGGCATAGAGTGCTAGGCATAAACATGGTCCTTAAATATCCCCGGACCCGGAAGCCACCATTACCGCCGCGCGGACATCCGGTGACTTCACGGACGCGAGGACGCGCTCATGCGGGCAACCGAGATCCGAGTCACGCGGGCCCCACGTGACCCGGAAGTCGGCGCACCGCTGAGCCGCGAGCCAGCGACGCGCATCAGCAGAGGACAGGCGCATTGGAATGGGAGGTCAGGAGGCACCATAGCCAGTACTGGCAAAGGAATGGGCAAGCACCGGGAGCATATAAATCATAAAAAAATGAAAATAAAAAAGCCTACATCCACAAACATTGTGTATAGACAAAAAGTGCATATAATACTAAGAATAGAATTATAGAATATAGCACTTTTAACAAAAGGGGAAAAAAAAAAGGGGGAAAAAAATAATAAGTATACTAATACATAATATAGCCTTAAGTAGGGCTGAAAATAGTTTCCATACAGGGTACCAAAAATATACCCAGAGATATATATACACAGTCAATGGAAATGGAAATAACAACCCCAAAATATACACAATGTAAAGGAAACAACCCAAAATACAGAAAAAATATAAGTGTACATGCATATGGGCAGAAGAACATATAAGTAGATATACCAAGATATAATCATCATAGATGGCAATACATATATATCTCCAATTGTACATACAGTAAAGACATAGTATTGTCAAATAACAAAGTATAAATACACAAAAATATTACAAAACACCAAAATGCATGGTACATGATCCATATGCATAACTATACACATATGTATATCCCCATACACAAGGGGGTTATTTTGACGGCTGTAGATGTAGAAGCAATATCATATCAGTGGCCGGCGTTGAGCGTCCATAGATATAACCAGGCACGGGGAACAATGCTCAGCAACAGAACACCTAAAACATAACAGAAAACGTATTAAAACCATATAAAACAAATAAATGCGGGAGAAAAACCAACACAGTGATACGGCGACTATAGGAATGGCGAAAAGCTGAGGTTCTCATTAAGTCCTAGTGGTTGGACAGTATCAAGAGTCCAAATCCATCTACTCTCTAGCTGACCAAGACGTTTGGACAGATTTCCACCTCTGATGTTGATGTCCAAGACATCAATTCCCCGTACACGCAAAAGATCACTGTTACATTGATGAAACAGCTTGAAGTGTTTAGGGATAGTTTTGAGGGTGGTTGTTTCATCGTGACCGCTGGCGGCCTGAATACCCAAAACGTGTTCTCTAATTCGGACTTTGAGTTGTCTAGTTGTCATACCCACATAGATTAAACCACATGGGCAAATGGCAAAATAAACAACGTATCTAGTGGTACACGTAATCCGTTTTTTGATTCTAAAATTTTTTGTACCGTCAGAACTGAAGAAGTCATCACATCTATCAACGTTAGGGCAAGCCACACAGCGTCCACAAGGAAAACAACCACCCCCAAAAGAAGCGGTATCCAAAAACGTTTGTGGCTGTGACCCCACGTGATGACTCCTGGTCAGGAGATCACGTAGGTTCTTAGCACGTCTAAAAGTGATCATTGGGCGTTGGGGCAGAAATTTCTTAATTATGGGATCTACTTGTAAAATGGGCCATGCCCTTGTTAATGCGGCCCGAACACGATCTGAATATGGATGATACGTAGTGATTAGAGTTGAGCGAAACGGGTCGAAAAATTTCAAAAGTCGCCGACTTTTGGCAAAGTCGGGTTTCATGAAACGAAACCCGACGCTAGGATGAGGTCGGCCACGAGGTCGGCGACTTACGCGCCAAAGTCGCGTTTCAAAAGTTTGTTTTGCGCTCTTTTTCAGCCAATCAGGATCCACGGACACTGTGGGCAACGTGATGACATAGGCACGGGTCACCACCATCTTTCAGAAGGGCATGCAAGTGATTGGCTTGCTTTGGGGGGCGTCACAGGGGGTATAAAAGGGCGTGCACGCCGACCGCCATGTTACTCATGCTGATCTCAGAATAGGGAGAGCTGCTGCTGCTGATGATTTTGTAGGGAGAGCGTTAGGCAGGGAAGAAGACACCAAAAACTGCTTCTGCTGCTAGCGATTGTGCCTGTACAACACACCAGTCACTGTGTGTGCAGTGCAAGGGGAGGCTATATAGTGGTGTATCAGTGGTGTTGGTTGTTGGGCTGCCTTCTAAAGCTTCCTGACATTCCTGCATTGCTGTTTACCCACTGCTCCGCAAACTGCTTTTTTAAAAGCAATTCCAATTTTTTTTTTGTCCTGCTGAGAAGAAAAAAAAACTGCTTCTGCTGCTAGCGATTTTGCCTGTACAACACATCAGTCACTGTGTGTGCAGTGCAAGGGGAGGCTATATAGTGGTGTATCAGTGGTGTTGGTTGTTGGGCTGCCTTCTAAGGCTTCCTGACATTCCTGCATTGCTGTTTACCCACTGCTCCGCAAACTGCTTTTTTAAAAGCAATCCCAATTTTTTTTTTTGTCCTGCTGAGAAGAAAAAAAAACTGCTTCTGCTGCTAGCGATTTTGCCTGTACAACACATCAGTCACTGTGTGTGCAGTGCAAGGGGAGGCTATATAGTGGTGTATCAGTGGTGTTGGTTGTTGGGCTGCCTTCTAAGTCTTCCTGACATTCCTGCATTGCTGTTTACCCACTGCTCCCCAAACTGCTTTTTTAAAAGCAATCCCAATTTTTTTTTTTTGTCCTGCTGAGGTACTGAGCGTGCATTTTTTCACACCATACAGCGGTGTACGCTCCTCACACAGTACCGTGTAACGGCTGTTATCACAGCCACAGTGAAGCTATCAGTGTGTCACTCTGTGAGAATAAAACGAGGACATGTTCCGTTCTTACAGACCTGCACTCTAGGGAGATTCCTATTCTGCCCAATTCTACATACACCTTGTAGTTTGTGATACACTAGCCAATTTCTGCCTGTGACATAGCGCTGTGATATTCAGTGGGCCTCACACAATCCATAAGTGTCCAGTGTCCACAAGTGTCTGCAGAAATTCAAAATCTCCCTTATCCTCTCGTCACTTTTGTCACAGCTGTGCAATCGAGCCTGTCACATAGCGCTCAGATATCAGTGGGCCTCACACAATCCAAAAGTGTCCAGTGTCCACAAGTGACTGCAGAAATTCAAAATCTCCCTTATCCTCTCGTCACTTTTGTCACAGCTGTGCCATCGAGCCTGTCACATAGCGCTCAGATATCAGTGGGCCTCACACAATCCAAAAGTGTCCACTGTCCAGTGTCCACAAGCGTCTGCAGAAATTCAAAATCTCCCTTATCCTCTCGTCACTTTTGTCACAGCTGTGCCATCGAGCCTGTCACATAGCGCTCAGATATTCATTGGGCCTCACACAATCCAAAAGTGTCCAGTGTCCACAAGTGACTGCTGAAATTCAAAATCTCCCCTGTCCTATAGACACCTTGTACCTTGTTTTACACTACTATATAGTTTGTTGGATGTTGTCTACATTTCTACCAAAAATGAGGAAGGCTGGTGGAAGAGGCCGTGGAATTGGGCGGGGGTTGGCAGCTGGTAATGATGGTGTTGGTGGTGGATCTGATGGTAGTGGCAAGAGCAAAATAGGACCGAATACAGGAGGTGTTGAGCCTGCGTCATCGTCTGGCTACATAAGACCTCGAACGCTTAGTTTTCTAGGAGTTGGCAAACCGCTTTTAAAGCCAGAGCATCAGGAAAAAGTTTTGTCTTACATTGCTGACTCAGCCTCCAGCTCTATCGCCTCCTCTTCTTCAGTTGTAAAAAGTAAAAGCACTGAGTCGTCATTGGAGGCTCATGTTCATGAACCACACCTTTCCTTGTGTCCTTCACCCCAACCAAGATTGAAGGATGACGCAGGCCATACTACTGATTACTCCATGGAGCTGTTTTTCACATACCATGCCTGGATTATCAAGTGAAATGGTGAATTACCCAGGCCAAGATGAATCTGACATGGAGTGCACTGATGCACAGCCGCTGATGGATGATTCTGCTGGCACATTCACTCAGAGCACTACATTGTCCTCGCAGTGTACAGAGCCAGATTCTGACCCTGATGAGACTCAGGTGCCCCTTCCCGCACACTATACCACCATACACGGTGACACAGAGGAAGGTGCACATGACATAGAAGAGGAGGTGATGGATGACCCAGTTGTTGATCCAGATTGGCATCCATTGGGGGAAGAGGGTGCTGTTTCCAATAGCTCAGATGAGGAGCATCCACAGCAGACATCGACATCGCAACAGCTGTTATCTGGCAGGCCCGGAGCACTCCAAAGACAGGTTCCAAACATCAAAAGAGTTGCTGGACAGCTTGTCCAGAGGGTCAAAAGATCACAGTGTGCTAGGCCGCAAAATGTCTGCCAAAGTAGGAAGAGTGCAGTGTGGCACTTTTTTGAACAAAATCCTCATGATCAGGCCAAGGTTATCTGTAAGAAGTGCGCAAAGACCTTTAGCCGAGGGAAAAATCTGAAAAATTTGAATACCAGTTGCATGCTTAGACATTTAACCAGCATGCACTTGCAAGCGTGGACACAACACCAAACCTCAAGTGCCACATGTGCAACTGATCACAACGAAGGTAGTCAGCATTGCTACATTGTTTCCCCCACTGTAAGCCCACCGGTTAGCACAGCAGCAAATGTTGAGGTGTCGTTGCAAGGCCACAGCAGTCAGGGACTCCCACTGTTATATCAACGAAAGACTGATTCTAGGCCATCAGAAAGAACACCAACTCCATCACCATCATCAACCCTCTCTCAGTCCGCCCTGTCCACCGCTACTTCCACCATATGCAGCTCTCAAGTCCAGCTCACCCTCCCAGATACTATGAGTAGGTCAAGAAAGTACTCAGTCTCTCATCCGCGTACACTGGGTTTGAACGCCCACATTGCCAAACTAATCTCGTTTGAGATGATGCCCTTTCAGTTGGTGGAAAGCGCAGCTTTCCGCGAACTCATGGCCTATGCAGTACCACGCTATGACCTACCCAGTCGCCACTTCTTCTCTCGCAAAGCCATCCCAGCCCTCCGCCATCATGTGAAAGACCGCATTGTCCATGCACTCAAGCAGTCAGTGAGCGGAAAGGTTCACCTCACAACTGATGCATGGTCCAGTCGGCATGGCCAGGGCCGTTACGTGTCCATCACTGCGCACTGGGTTAATGTGGTGGATGCAGGGTCCACAGGAGACAGCGGTGGTGGGACAGTGCTGCCTAGCCCACGGTATAGGAAACAGTTGGCTGTAGGCGTTCGACCCTCCTCCTCCAGAAGCGAAAGCTCGTCCACAGAGCGCAGTCGTACGAGCACTCCATCTGCAGCTGCCACTGTTGCACATGAGGTGTCCCCCTATTGAGCAGCTAGTGGAAAGCGTCAGCAGGCAGTGTTGCAGATGATGTGTTTGGGCGACAGACACACCGCCGAGGTGCTGGCCGAGTACTTTCAGCGACAAACTGAGTCATGGCTGGGCAGTGTACATCTTGAGGCAGGCAAGGTAGTTAGTGATAACGGGCGTAATTTTGTGGCAGCCATAGCCCTTTCAAAACTCAGCCACATACCTTGCTTGACTCACACCTTGAACCTGGTGGTGCAGTGCTTCCTCAAAAATTATCCGGAGTTAACAGCCCTGCTCCAGAAGGTGCGAAGACTGTGCGCGCACAGCCGGTCGCCTGTACACTCCGTTCGTATGCAGAAGCTGCAGCGATTGCTCCACCTTCCCAACCACCGCCTCATTATCGACATTGCAACAAGGTGGAACTCCACCCTGCACATGGTGGAGCGGCTGTGCGAGCAGAGGCAGGCCATAATGCATTTGTGGGAGGATACACGGCCAGGCACTTTGAGAGCAGACATGGAGTTGACCGGTGTGCAGTGGTCGAAGCTGAAAGACCTCTGTAAAGTCCTTCAGTGTTTTGAGGAATGCACACGGCTGGTAAGTGCAGACGACGCCATCCTAAGCATGAGCATCCCACTTATGCGTCTGCTCATGCAAACTTTGACGCACCTTAAGGAGCAGGCTTCTGCAGCCAATGTTGATGAGGAGGAAGAGGAGGAGGGAATCCTTGATGACATTCAGCCATTGTCTGCTCAGGGACCTCTCCTGGACGAGGTGGAGGAAGAAGAGGAGGAGGAGGATGATGGGGATGATTACTTAGGGGAGGAGGATGCATCTCGTGGGGCAAGTGAAAATGTTGGCGTGGCAAGGTCTGGTACAGGGTTTGTGCATGACTGGAGGGATGTGGATTTGCCAGAAAGTGCTCCTCCAACCAGCACTCGCAGTGCATCATTGACACCGGGAACATTGGCCCACATGTCAGATTATGCCTTGCAGATCCTAAAAAGGGACCCCCGCATTGCCAAAATGATGAACGATGACGACTACTGGTTGGCCAGCATCCTGGATCCACGCTATAAAGGCAAATTACAAAACATCATGCCACAGGAGAACCTTGACCTAATATTGGCTAATAAACAAGCAACTCTGGTAAAATCGGTTGCTTGAGGCATTCCCAGCACACAGCAGCGGTGATGGTTCTCACACGAGCCGTACGGGCCGGGGGCAGCTTGGCAGAGGTGTTCGTGGTGCACACAGCAGAAGTGGCGTTGGAGACAGGGGTTTCATGACAATGTTGTGGACTGATTTTTCAAGTACCGCTCACACAACTGGTAATACTGCATCGATGGAAAGTGACAGGAGACAGCAGTTGTCAACTATGGTTACAAACTACTTTTCCTCCCATATCGATGTTCTCCCACACAGGTCATTCCCCTTTGACTATTGGGCCGCTAAACTGGACACCTGGCCTGAATTGGCACAATATGCCTTACAGGAGCTCGCTTGCCCAGCTGCAAGTGTGCTATCGGAAAGAGTCTTCAGTGTAGCTGGATCAATCCTGACAGAAAAAAGGACCTGTCTGTCAACCCAAAATGTGGATGATCTAACCTTCATTAAAATGAACCACGCATGGGTTTCCAAGGATTTTGTCCCACCTTCCCCTGATGACACATAGGGTGACAGAAAAATGGCTTGCTTTGGTCCACCTCTTCCTGGGACTTGACCTATTTCACCTTTTGCATCAGCTGAATGTCCAACATCAACATATGCCACTTTCTAAAACTCCCTAACTGTGCTGCCTCCCCCCCCATGGCCGGGGTCACCACCTAGCGCACGACACCGTGCGAGTGCCGTTGCCCTGGGCAGGTGGGTAGGCCGACTCTTGGGCGCGGGCACTGGCACAGGGTCCTTCATAGTGCAATCAAGTGTCTCTGATGGTGGTGGTGCACACCCGCTGTCAGACACACCGCCGTACTATGAGGGGCCCAGTGCCAGTACCGACGCCCACGAGTGGGCCCCCCTTGCTTGGGCAGGGCCCCAGCATTTGCAATCTTTACCTCTCCCTGCTCCTCCGCTGTGTAGTCTGGGCCGTCAAATCCATACTATGCCTGACACCGTCTGAGCCTGCCTCCTGATGTATAGACATATATTTTGAATGTGTACGCTATCCATACATGTTATCCGGGGATACGGTACCCTTTCTAACCTTTGTGCAATCACGTGCAATCCATACTGGGCCTATCACCGTCTGAGCCTGCCTCCTGATGTATAGACATATATTTTGAATGTGTACGCTATCCATACATGTTATCCGGGGATACGGTACCCTTTGTAACCTTTGTGCAATCACGTGCAATCCATACTGGGCCTAACACCGTCTGAGCCTGCCTCCTGATGTATAGACATATATTTTGAATGTGTACGCTATCCATACATGTTATCCGGGGATACGGTACCCTTTCTAACCTTTGTGCAATCACGTGCAATCCATACTGGGCCTAACACCGTCTGAGCCTGCCTCCTGATGTATAGACATATATTTTGAATGTGTACGCTATCCATACATGTTATCAGGGGATACGGTACCCTTTCTAACCTTTGTGCAATCACGTGCAATCCATACTGGGCCTAACACCGTCTGAGCCTGCCTCCTGATGTATAGACATATATTTTGAATGTGTACGCTATCCATACATGTTATCTGGGGATACGGTACCCTTTCTAACCTTTGTGCAATCACGTGCAATCCATACTGGGCCTAACACCGTCTGAGCCTGCCTCCTGATGTATAGACATATATTTTGAATGTGTACGCTATCCATACATGTTATCTGGGGATACGGTACCCTTTCTAACCTTTGTGCAATCACGTGCAATCCATACTGGGCCTAACACCGTCTGAGCCTGCCTCTTGATGTATAGACATATTTTGAATGTGTACGCTATCCATACATGTTATCTGGGGATACGGTACCCTTTCTAACCTTTGTGCAATCACGTGCAATCAATACTGGGCCTAACACCGTCTGAGCCTGCCTCCTGATGTATAGACATATATTTTGAATGTGTACGCTATCCATACATGTTATCTGGGGATACGGTACCCTTTCTAACCTTTGTGCAATCACGTGCAATCCATACTGGGCCTAACACCGTCTGAGCCTGCCTCCTGATGTATAGACATATATTTTGAATGTGTACGCTATCCATACATGTTATCTGGGGATACGGTACCCTTTCTAACCTTTGTGCAATCACGTGCAATCCATACTGGGCCTAACACCGTCTGAGCCTGCCTCTTGATGTATAGACATATTTTGAATGTGTACGCTATCCATACATGTTATCTGGGGATACGGTACCCTTTCTAACCTTTGTGCAATCACGTGCAATCAATACTGGGCCTAACACCATCTGAGCCTGCCTCCTGATGTATAGACATATATTTTGAATGTGTACGCTATCCATACATGTTATCTGGGGATACGGTACCCTTTCTAACCTTTGTGCAATCACGTGCAATCCATACTGGGCCTAACACCGTCTGAGCCTGCCTCCTGATGTATAGACATATATTTTGAATGTGTACGCTATCCATACATGTTATCTGGGGATACGGTACCCTTTCTAACCTTTGTGCAATCACGTGCAATCCATACTGGGCCTAACACCGTCTGAGCCTGCCTCTTGATGTATAGACATATTTTGAATGTGTACGCTATCCATACATGTTATCTGGGGATACGGTACCCTTTCTAACCTTTGTGCAATCACGTGCAATCAATACTGGGCCTAACACCATCTGAGCCTGCCTCCTGATGTATAGACATATATTTTGAATGTGTACGCTATCCATACATGTTATCTGGGGATACGGTACCCTTTCTAACCTTTGTGCAATCACGTGCAATCCATACTGGGCCTAACACCGTCTGAGCCTGCCTCCTGATGTATAGACATATATTTTGAATGTGTACGCTATCCATACATGTTATCTGGGGATACGGTACCCTTTCTAACCTTTATGCAATCACGTGCAATCCATACTGGGCCTAACACCGTCTGAGACTGCCTCCTGATGTATAGACATATATTTTGAATGTGTACGCTATCCATACATGTTATCTGGGGATACGGTACCCTTTCTAACCTTTGTGCAATCACGTGAAATCCATACTGGGCCTAACACCGTCTGAGCCTGCCTCCTGATGTATAGACATATATTTTGAATGTGTACGCTATCCATACATGTTATCCGGGGATACGGTACCCTTTCTAACCTTTGTGCAATCACGTGCAATCCATACTGGGCCTAACACCGTCTGAGCCTGCCTCCTGATGTATAGACATATATTTTGAATGTGTACGCTATCCATACATGTTATCCGGGGATACGGTACCCTTTCTAACCTTTGGGCAATCACGTGCAATCCATACTGGGCCTAACACCGTCTGAGCCTGCCTCCTGATGTATAGACATATATTTTGAATGTGTACGCTATCCATACATGTTATCTGGGGATACGGTACCCTTTCTCACCTTTGTGCAATCACGTGTAATCCATACTGGGCGTGAGAACGGCTGGCGAGCTGTTAAGCAAGCTACAGCACCTGTGGTTTGCACACGCAAGTTTTTCATTTTTTCAGGAATGACGGTTAGGCCTAATTCCGGAACTGCGGTTGACCTGCACTTACTGGGAAATCATTGTTCGCAGGAAATAATTGTAATCAGTGATCCCCATCACTAACGTTGTTCAGCGGGTTATCTGCACCTGTAAGCGACAAACGCTGGCCTTTTCAGTGTAGCGCACATGCAGCCACGGACATGTAAGGGCATGACACACCAGTTATTGGCCAATCTCATGTGCCAGAGCCTCACGTGTCCCTCTAGTAAGCCAGACTCGGACCGCGGGGCATGACGGAGTCTCGTTCGTTAACGGAATTAAGCTTGCAATGTGTGCATCTGTTCTGTAGCTGGCATGGTTGAGGTTTCCCATTTGGAGTCGAATTTAACCGTAGGCTCCACTCCTGGTGGTGCCCTTCTGGACATTCCTTTAAGGTTCAGCTTTGCAACCATACTGCCCACGTAAAACAAACACTTTGCCTTCATGAACGCTGTTTGGAGGGTCATGACTCGTGGGAATAACGCCGCCCAATCAGTTAACCTGCTAGAAAGATCGTTTGTTGCTCCCAAGCATGACATCACACTCCCTAGGAAGAAGGTAATGCCACTATGGCGACCGTACTCCTGGGGGCGACACAAGTGCACTGATGCCCAGCCACTGCTCGATGAATCTGCTGGTACATTGACCCAGACCACTACATTCCCCTCGCACGCTACACGACCTGAATCTGACACTGATGAAACTCAGGTTACCCTTCCCATATACAGTTCCATCTTACACGGTGACAAAGAGGAAGCTGCAGATGAAAGTGCAGGTTCGGCCCACCCGCCATCAGACACACCACCGTACTATCAGGGGCCCTGTGCCAGTGCCGTCGCCAACGAGTGGGCCCCCGCTGCTTGCTCAGGATCACAGCACTTGCAAGGTTGAAATACTGTGCAGTGAGATGGAAGATGGGGACGACGAGGAGTCCAGACAAGTACAGGGATTCCCTAGCGAGGAGACTTATTTGATTGTTTTCAATGTTGGGACAGCAATTTTTGGGGAGCACTATACTCTGGAGAATGATAGATGGGGCCCAACATACAATGGAATATTCCAAAGGTGGACATCAGACACTGGAGCAGCATTTACAGGGCCCATTATACACTAGAGCATTAAAAATGGGGCCCATTATGTTTGGAGCATTATTTGGGCCCATAAGACAGTGGAGCTTCATCCATGGGGACCAACATATACTGTAGCATTATGTGGAGCTCATCATATACTGTTTCAAACATTATATGGGACCAATGATTCTGTATGGAGAAATAGATGGGCCTCGTCATGAGATGTAAAAAGTGAAGTATTTTACATTATCGGAGCATGATGAGTTGTGGTATGTGTTAAAGGGGCGCTCTTTCGCCCAGGGCACATGAAAACCTGCAGCCAGCCCTCCCCCCCACAACTTTAGCCAAATAACCCCCATTTTTCAGTGCGTAACTTGTATTATGAAGTTAATTAAGGTTGACAAGCTTAAGTAAGAAGAATTGATGCTTTTGGCATTCAAATGGGCACTGTAGGTGTGTTTCCTGTCCTCCTCTCACTGCCGACTTTTATTCCCCATTGACTTACATTGGGTTTCGTGTTTCGGGACGACCCCGACTTTTCCCTATAATCGGACGATCTTGCTCGACCCGACTTTTGGAAAAGTCGGGTTTCACGAAACGAAACTCGTCCCTAAAAAAACAAAAGTCTCTCAACTCTAGTAGTGATGAATCTACAAGGATTCTCACCCTCAGATGACCTAACCTGTTTTTGATATAGAAGATGGTTACGATTAGAGTACTTGGCCCTATGGTAGGCCTTCTTGATAATACGCCTACTATATCCACGCTCCAGGAAGCGTAGCCTTAATTCCTCCGCCCGTCTTTCAAAATCCAAGTCTGACGAACACAACCGTCTCAAGCGAAGGAACTGGCCTGTTGGTATGGATGCTATCATATGGTGTGGGTGGCATTATGAAGCATGTAGTAGTGTGTTAGTAGAAGTTGGCTTACGGAAGATGTCCGTATTAACATTACCACTCATGTCTTTAGAGATAGACACATCCAGAAAATTAATTTTAGTACTATCCCATTCATAGGTCAAGGAGATATTCAATTCACTACTGTTGAGGCACTCAATAAATTGCGCAAGATCAATGGCCGTGCCTTGCCAGACGAACAGGATGTCATCGATATACCGCGTCCAAAAGGGGACACGGTCTATCGACACCATCCGGTCCGACTGGAAGAGGTCCCTTTCCCACAGCCCCAGGAACAGGTTAGCATAGGCCGGCGCAAAGGCCGCGCCCATGGCTGTCCCCTGGAGCTGCAGGAAAAAGGACCCCTTGAACACAAAAAAATTGTGTGTGAGGGTGAATTCAACCAGTTCCAGCAGGAGTCCCTTCTGACCACTCGACAGATTAGAGGTCTGGAGAAAAAAATCGCACTGCGGCAATACCATCTTTATGTCTGATATTCGTATATAGGGATTCTACATCCGCTGAAACTAGCAAGGATTCACCCTCAAGGCATAGGCCATCGACCTTGCGCAAAAGTTCCCCTGTATCTTTTAAGTAGGAAGGGAGAGTAATCACAAGGGGCTGGAGGTGGAAATCAATCCAACGATTGACATGTTCCAAGAAGTTACCCCTCCCTGACACAATAGGCCGACCAGGTGGCGAAGACAGATCCTTATGGACCTTCGGCAGTAAATAGAATGTGGCCACTGTGGGCTCACTAATCAGTAGTGCCGAAGCCAGCTCCTTGGTGATAATGCCGTCCCGTGTGGCCCTATTAATTATACTCTCCAATTGATTAGAATATGCGCAAAGGGGATTATACGTCAGTTTTTTATAGCAAATGCTATTGTTCAACTGGCGATAAGCTTCCTTCTCATATAGCTTAGTTGGCCACAGGACGACATTACCACCTTTATCGGCCGGCTTCAGCACCACATCCGGAAGATTCTGGAAATGTCTAAGTCTAACACGTTCCTCCCTGGTCAGATTATCTTCCCTAATAAATTTAGGGATCTGGGAGAGTTCACGTGTCACCACCTGAACGAAAAGGTCAACACTAGTGCAAGTAGCCAGGGGGGGAAACTTCTTGGACCGTGGACGGATAGATGGGGGGATCTTACCTCCCTCATGTTCCACCGCCAGCTCCTCCAAGGCTCTCAAGGCCTTTTGTTCCTCCTCTGTGGGGAAAAGAACGTTGTTAACATCATTAAAGAAATGCCTCTTAAACAGTAGTGACCTGGCAAACAGATTTAAATCCTTAATCGTGGCAAAAGTATTAAATTCTGGAGTAGGTGAAAAAGAGAAACCCCTACCCAAAAGAGACAGATCAGAGGGGGATAGTATATGATGACTTAAGTTAATTACCCTATTGTCCCTTTTATCAAAGCCAGTTTGATGACCATGTTGCCTTCTATAGGGGTGGTATGAATGATCCCTCAGGCGTGCTGTACTAGAAGAAGTAGACAGATCCGACTGTCCACTTGCAGATGTGAGTGAGGTATTAGATGGTCTACGAGATAGCTTTGGATAGGCTTTCTTCCATAAATAGACTTTATTACTCTGATAGTCCTTTACATCCCTGTCACCGGATGTCCGCGCGGCGGTAATGGTGGCTTCCGGGTCCGGGGATATTTAAAGACCATGTTTATGCCTAGCACTCTATGCCCCTTGATAAAGGCATGCCGAAACGCGTGTCGAGGCGGGTGGGACGTGGAGGAAGGCGGTTACTCCTTTCACAGGTACTTGTACTTTTGGTTTTTCCAAATACATTCACTTGTTCTTTATGCATCTGAATATTATGGGCATATTTAGGCCTTGTTGATTTTTATTCCTGTTAGGCTTCTTTGTGCTATTATGCACATATGGCTTTCGTGCCGGTCATTTGCACCATTTGGTGATGCCTCGTACCTGTGATTTATTCTTATCTTGCCACTGTGCATACATGATTTCTATGCCATGATATCATCATTTTTCTGCCTTCCCACTAACCGGGCCTCGCACATGCGGTTTGATGAACCTTTCATCTTCTAGCCCCCACTTGCATTTGTCTGTCTGTATGTATTTTATGCATTAATAAATTTTTCAGTTTTACTGTGACCCTATGACTGTGCTTGTTCTCTGTTTGTTAACATTCAGGAGTACACGGTAACAGCGGTGCCATCCGTGTTTTTTCTTGATTCATTTATTACGGAAGCTAGGTAATGTTTGAACCTTTCAGTGACAGCCCAGACTATGGCAAGGAACTCCAGCTTAAAAGAACTGTAGTTGTCAGGGTTCCTTTCAGTGGGGCACAGCTTCCTGCTGGCGCAGGAGATCACTCTTTCTTTCCCATTCTGTACCTGCGACAGTACTGCTCCTAGTCCCACGTTGCTGGCATCAGTGTACAGCACAAAGTGTTTGTCATAATCTGGATAGGCCAGAATTTCATCTCCTGTGAGAGCCATCTTCAAGCTGGTGAAGGACCTTTCCAACACTTCAGTCCATTCAAAGGTGGAATTTTTCTGTTTGGTTTTCTTGGACTGCCCCACCAGAAGATTTTGCATAGGGGTGGCTATTTCTGTAAAGCCTTTGATGAATCTTCGGTAGTAGCCGACCAGTCCAAGGAATTGGCGTACTTCATGAAGGTTGCTGGGCTTCAGCCAGTCCTGGATGACTGTGACCTTATCAGGATCTGGTGCCACACCTTCTGCACTGACCACATGACTGAGGTACTGCACCTTGGGCTTCAGGAGGTGGCACTTGGAGGGCTTCACCTTCAGGCCAAAATTGGACAAAGCTTCAAACACATCAGCCAGGTGTTCCAAATGATCTTCATATGTTTTGGAGAAAACAATGAGATCATCCAGGTACAACAGGACCGTCTCAAGGTTCATGTGTCCCAGGCAGCACTCCATCAGCCGTTGAAATGTTCCTGGGGCTGTGCAGAGCCCGAATGGCATATAATTGAACTCACAGAGACCCATTAGAGTGGTAAATGCTGTTTTCTCCTTGTCTGCCTCTGCCACAGGAACCTGCCAATACCCACTAGTGAGATCCAAGGTGGAAAAGTAGTTAGCAGTTTTAAGTGCAGGTAATGATTCCTCAATTCTAGGTAGTGGATAGGCGTCTTTATGTGTAATGCTGTTAATTTTCCTGTAATCAACACACATTCTCATGGTACCATCCTTTTTCTTTACAAAAATTATGGGAGCTGCCCATGGGCTACAACTGTCTCTGATAACGCCTGCTTCCTTCATCTCCCTCAACATACCCTTTGCACATTGGTATTGTGTTGGGGGTATAGGTCGGTACCTCTCCTTTATGGGTGGATGGTCTCCAGTGGGGATATGATGTTGAACCCCTTTTGCCTGCCCAAAATCTAGTGGGTGTTTGCTGAATACCCGCTCATACTCTTGTGTCACTCTGTATACCCCATTTTTCTGGTAGGAGGGCGTAGAGTCAGTTCCCACCTGCAGTTGCTGGCACCACTCCTCCATCTACTTCACAGAGCCATTGTCCTCCACCTGATCGGATGAGACCAAGGGCTCTGCTGCCTGCAAAGAGTTGTTATTGACAGCGAGCAGCTTAGCAACTGTGGCGTACCGAGGTATCGTGGCCTCTTCCTCCCCACAATTCAAAAGGCGTACAGGTACTCTCCCCTTTCGTACATCAACCACCCCTCTGGCTGTCAGGACAGTGGGCCTGCTATCGGAGTATACTGGTTCTACCAATGCCTGGTAATCTCTCCCTCTAAGACCTATAGCTGCCCGACACCAAACCAACATTTCACATCTGGGGGGTATTGCAATGGGGAAGGGATCACTCACTCTGACACTGCCAATTTCTCCGCCAGAGTTCTACCTGTTGTTTTTGCATCAGGGCTCTGATCTCCTTCTGCAGGACTCGTTGTTCACTGGAACCAGCAGTCTCACCCACCTGTTGCAACAAGACAATAACCTCGGACAGACAGTTTTCAATTACATTTGTACCAAGAGTCATCATGGGATTACATTCACGTCGATCAATATCAACAACTATCAGACCTTGAGATTTTAGCTCTACCCGACCCACTTTAACAGTAATCTCTTTACATCCTATCTGCGGCAAAGACTGAAAATTACTGGCAACTACTGTCAGTTCATCAGTTGGGCCACGGGTAAGTTCTGAATCAGCCCAATACCTCTTGTAAAGAATGTACGGCATAGTGGTCACCTGGGAGCCAGTATCCAGCAAAACGATGATGGGGATGCCGTCAATCACCACAGGAAGGATCGGTCTCCCTCCCACATACTTGGCTCTCCACTTCTTTGGGCCTTGTAGTCCTACTCCTGAGGGGTTGGCACTCTGCCCCAGGGTTTGCTCGTTTAAAGGACAAAATCTTGCAAGATGACCGGCCTTGTAGCAGCGACGACAGATGGGACGTCCGTCCTGGTCATAGTGATCATTCTTTCTCCCTCGAAGTGGCGGGGCTCTCCTCCTCCGGAGCCATGGGACATCCTCTGGACTGGAAGCGAGCTGTATCTTTTCTTTGGAGGACACCTGCAGGGATTGCATGGTTTTGGTAAGTGCAGCCATCCCTTTGGTCAACTCCTGGACCTGAAGACGCAGCTCCTCAGTTGGATCTTTATCCAGAGTCTGTGCATCAGCCTCTACAGGGATGGAAGGGAAAGGTGTTGCTTCCTGGTGGTAAGTGATTGCTGGGCGCCTTGGGGGCGCTGGGCGGCTGTAAGTTGATTCCTGCAGTACCAGAATAGCCCTGTCCTTAAAATCAGCAAAGTCCAGATCAGGGTTTTGCAGGGTTATGATACGCAACTGTCCTCTGTGCGCACTGGATAGAAGTCCTTCAATGAACTGCTCCTTTAACAGTTTATCTTCCTCCTTCACACTGTCAGGATCAACTTGCTTAACTGCTCGCAGCGCCTCCTGCATGTTGAGAGCATAGTCCCTTATACTGTCCTGTGCCTTCTGTTTACAGCCAAAGAACCTCATCTTGAGTTCAGCTGCAGTGCAGGTGTCAAAGGTGCTTCTCAGCTTGGCCAGGATCTTTGCAACAGTCTCTTTATCAGTGTCCTGCCAGGCTTTCACTTCTCTCTGCGCTGCACAATCAGGATATTCACTTTCTGGCTCTCAGACAGAGGGTAGACTTTAAACACACAGCACAGTCTCTCTTTAAATTCACTCAGGGTACCCGAGTACTGCGGTAGCCAGGCAGCTCCCGGCATGTAGGGCATAGACAGCGGCATTAGGGGGACCGCTGCGGCGGGCGCTCCTACTTGCGGCGCTGCAGGGTTGGCAACAGCGTCCGCCGCTGCAATGCCATGCGGTGCAGACATTCTCTTCCTCCCCCCTAGTTAATGTTAGCCTGGGCCGGGGGTTGTGTGAGCTCACCAGCGACCACTTCACAGGCCCGATGCTCCGGGCTGTAGACCTCAGCTCCTCCCCTTCTCGGGCGCTGTCCTCTCTTCCCGCGTGGCACTTCACTTCTTTGCGCTCTGTGGCAGGCTCCGCCCATGAAGGCCTGCCCCTTCTTCTTCCCGCGCATGCCAAGCAGCGCGGCAATGGCGGCAATTGGTGCCAATTTCACACACAGTCTTTTACACAAACATAGTCTATGGCACACAGGACCCGGGGGGTACTGGGCTCCGTAATCCTGTTCATGACGCCAAATTGGGTCGCCCTCCCAGGGCTGTGTGGTACTTGGTAACGGGCCGGTATCAGTGGGATGTGCCACAGCAGCGGTGACCTGGACCGTGGCCCTGGGCGCCCAAGTAATAGGAAGATGTGAATGGTGGAATGTAGTTAGATGAATAGTTCGTGACGCCACCTGTGGTGCTCGGCAAGGGAGGTGTTAAGCCGACGCTGCATGCAGATCCGCTGGGACTGATGGTATGGTGCAGAAAAGATGTAGAGGCTCCCCACAGGTGAAGCTATAGTCCCAGGGCAGTGTAAATGCGGGTGGCACGGGGATGTAGTGGTGCCGGAAAGGTAGGAAGCAGATAAGACACAGCGGGGTGCAATTTCTGTACCTTTACTTGATAACTGCAGTCCAGGGTCCTGATTACAGATGGAATTGGAGCAGGCTAGCCTGGAAACAATTCAGGGATTCTCTCTTAGCAGATGGGTTGTGCAGTCTCCTTACTAGCGCTTATTCGAATGAAGTACTCCCAGTACTGAGTTACACTGGAGTTCCTCCGGACAGATGTTCTCAAGAACCTCACTTGCACGGCAGACAGCTGTAGCCTATCTCGGGGACTCCTCTCTCCTGAGTCCCGGCTCACTATCCAAGCTGCTGTTGTGCCCTCAAGTCTTAGATGGGAGTAGGGCATTTACAGTCTCCTACTCCTCTGGTGTCTGTTGCAGGACCGTTAGTATCCGTACAACCGTGGAGACCAGGCTCCAGTTCATGCACCCTCTCGAGAGATGAGCTCGTCCTCCCCGCTCTATCTCAGCGCTCCTTCCACACGTCTGCACACTTCACTGTTATGAATGGGAAACCGAGGAGGAAAAACAAGACAACAAGCTAAGTGTTATGAGTGAGTCACCGTAGGAGGCAGACACAAAAATAGAAGCTACGTCCAGAAAACCAGAGAAGTTGGCAACTATCAGATTGCAGACCCCTGAACCTATCAACACAACTAGCAGTAGCCGTGGGGGGTTCCTACTGTGCCCTAGACCCCTCGATCACAGCCGGAGAGCTAAATAGCCTAAAGACAGAAAAGGAAATCTAAACTGCCCCAGAGCAGACCCCAAAGTAAAAGGCAGCCCCCAACATATAATGACGGTGAAGCAAGATGAAAAAACACTCACACAGATAGAAAGATAGGCTGAGCAAACGATGGGGCCCAAGCTAACTAAACAGAACAGGAAAGGAAGGTTGCTGTCTGCAATCTGCCAAAACCCTATCAAAGACATAAGCCAACAAGCTGATATGGAAAAAGACCCTGAAGCAGCTAGGCTTCAAAAACTAAATCAGCATTCAGGTATTTTCAGAAGACAGAGCTAAAGGAATTCAGCTCACCCCAGCAGGGAATGGCAGAAATACAGAAAAACAAAGCAAAACAAAGTCAAAGCACAAATGCAAAAAGCCAAGCAGAAAACTTAGCTTTAGAAGAGCAGGAATTCAGACTGGACTCCAAGGATCCCACAGAGAAATCACCCGCAGGGCAGAAGGGCGTCGGCAGCCTTATATCCAGTCAGTAACTCCACTCAGACAGTCATCATCATCAGGCTCAGGTGTTTGATAATCAGGCTCACTACCTTTCTTCACCAGAAGAGGGAGTTCCTCGGGCCTCAGTAGTGAAGGGGAAAATGAACTCACAACAGTACCTCCCCCTTGAGGAGGGGTCACCGAACCCTCATCCATGCCACCAGGGCGATCCGGGTGAGCCCGATGAAAGGCACGCACCAATCTTTTGGCATGAATATCAGAGGCAGAGACCCAGGAATTATCCTCCTGACCATAACCCTTCCACTTAACCAAATACTGGAGTCTCTGTCTAGCCAGACGGGAATCCAATACTTTCTCTACCTCATATTCCATGTTACCTTCAACCAATACAGGGTCTGGAGGTGCAACCCCCGGAACAACAGGTTCAACAAACCTCTTCAACAAAGATTTATGGAACACATTATGGATTTTAAATGTGACAGGAAGAGCCAAACGAAAAGAGACCGGATTAATAATCTCCAAAATCTTGTAAGGTCCAATAAATCTGTGCTTAAACTTAGGAGAAGCCACCTTCATAGCAATATTTTTTGATGATAACCACACCATATCACCAACCTTAAACTGGGGACCAATGGTCCTATGTCGGTTGGAAAACCGCTGGGCCTTTTCCTGGGAGAGATAATTTATCCACCACTTGGTCCCAGATCTGGTGCATTCTCTCCACCACAGTGTCAACACCTGGGCAGGCAGAGGGCTCCACCTGCCCTGAAGAAAATCGAGGATGAAACCCAAAGTTACAAAAAAAGGTGACATTAAAGTGGCAGAACTAGCTCTATTATTTAAAGCAAATTTGGCCAAGGGCAAAAATGAAACCCAATCATCCTGATCAGCAGAAATAAAACATCTCAAATATGACTCCAAGGTCTGGTTTGTTCTCTCTGTCTGCCCATTGGTCTGTGGGGGAAAAGCAGAGGAGAAGGACAACTGAATTCCCAGCTTGGAACAGAAAGTTCTCCAAAATCTAGACACAAACTGAACTCCTCTGTCAGATACAATGTTCTCAGGAATCCCGTGCAAGCGAACCACCTGTTGCAAAAACAGGGGCACCAACTCAGAGGAAGACGGCAACTTAGGGAGTGGTACAAGATGAACCATCTTAGAGAACCTATCACAAATCACCCAAATAACAGTCATCCTTTGAGAGACAGGCATATCAGAGATGAAATCCATTGAAATATGGGTCCATGGCCTCTTGGGGACAGGCAAAGGCATCAACAACCCACGAGAGCGAGAACACGATTTAGACCGGGAGCACGTCCCACAGGACTGCACAAAATTCCTGACATCACGAGACAAGGAGGGCCACCAAAAAGACCGACTCACCAGATCTCTAGTACCAAAAATACCTGGATGACCAGCCAAAGCAGCGCAATGAACTTCAGACATCACTCTCTTCTTCCACTGGTCAGGAACATACAACTTTCCACTGGGACAACGCTCAGGTTTGTCCTCCTTGAACTCTTCTAGAGCACGTCTCAAATCGGGCGAGATGGCAGAAAGAACTACCCCTTCGCCTAAGATGGTAGCAGGCTTGGTCACCACAAGAGAATCAGCAAAGAAGCTCCTAGAGAGGGCGTCTGCCTTGACATTCTTAGTTCCAGGAAGAAAAGAAACCACAAAATCAAAACGTGTAAAAAACAAGGCCCACCTAGCCTGTCTAGGGTTCAAGCGCTTAGCCGACTCTAGGTAAATCAAATTCTTGTGGTCAGTGAGGACCACGACTTGATGCTTAGCTCCCTCCAACCAATGTCTCCACTCCTCAAATGCCCATTTCATGGCCAACAGTTCCCGATTCCCCACATCATAGTTACGTTCAGATGGAGAGAACTTTCGGGAAAAGAAAGCACAGGGATTCATTTTAGATGTTACAGGATCCTTTTGGGACAAAACAGCTCCTGCACCAATCTCAGAAGCATCCACCTCTACCTGGAATGGAAGTGAGACATCAGGTTGCCGCAAAACCGGGGCGGAGGTGAATCTTCGCTTCAGCTCCTGAAAGGAAGAAACAGCCTCCGGAGACCAATTTAACACATCAGCACCCTTTTTAGTCAAATCAGTCAATGGCTTGGCAATACTAGAAAATTTTGCTATAAATTTCCGATAAAAATTAGCAAAACCCAAAAACTTCTGGAGGGCCTTCAAAGAAGTGGGCTGAACCCAATCGTGAATGGCCTGTATCTTGGCCAGGTCCATTTCAATAGTTGACGGGGACAAAATAAATCCCAAAAAAGAAATCCTCTGTACTCCAAAAAGGCATTTAGATCCTTTGACATACAGGGAATTCTCCCTCAAGATCCGGAACACAGTCCGAATATGTTCCACATGAGAATCCCAATCCTTGGAGAAGATCAAAATATCATCCAGATAGATAAGCAAAAATGTATCGACAAAATCTCGGAAAATATCGTTCATGAAGCACTGGAAGACAGAAGGGGCATTAGTGAGCCCAAAAGGCATCACCAGGTACTCAAAATGTCCCTCCGGAGTATTAAACACCGTCTTCCATTCATCCCCATGCTTAATGCGAATAAGATTATACGCCCCCCTGAGGTCAAGCTTGGTAAACCAGCAAGCACCTTTAACTCTGGAGAATAGATCAGAAATCAGGGGTAACGGATACTGATATTTAACAGTAATTTTGTTGAGGGCACGATAATCAATACAAGGTCTTAATGATCCATCCTTTTTGGCTACAAAAAAAAACCCGGCATCTAAGGGTGACGAGGATGATCTAATATGACCCTTTTCCAACGCCTCCTTAATATAGGATCGCATAGCCTCGTGCTCGGGTACAGATAAATTGAAGAGACGACCCTTGGGAAATTTATACCCCGGGCTCAGTTCAATTGCACAGTCATAACTCCTATGAGGAGGCAGAGACGCAGACTCATTCTCACTAAATACATCATAAAAGTCCGCCAAATAATCAGGAACATCATGCGACTGAGGAGAGGTGGAAAACACCGGAGCCTCACTAAAGGCACACCGACAACCCCAACTCACCACAGACACAGATTTCCAATCTAAAACTGGATTATGAATTTGTAACCAGGGAAACCCCAGAACAATAGTATCATGCAGATTATGCAACACCAAAAATCTGCAATTTTCTTGATGGTCTGGGGCGACCTGCGCACCTGGGTCCAAAACTGAGGATTATTTTTAGCCAAAGGAGTAGCATCAATCCCCCTCAAAGGGATAGGCGTCTGCAGAGGTGTCATCGGAAAGCCACAACGTTTAGAAAAATCCAAGTCCATTAGGTTTAGGGCTGCTCCCAAATCCACAAAAGCCTTGGCGGAAAATGTGGACAGGGAGCAGATCAGCGTAATAGCCAGAAGATACTTAGGTTGAACACCACCAACAGAAAACGTGTGTGCAAAGCGTTTCTCTCGTTTAGGACAGACAGAAATAATATGCGAGGCATCTCCACAGAAAAAACACAACTTATTACGCCTTCTGAACTCCTGACGCTGCTCTCTGGACAAAACTCTATCACATTGCATAGGTTCAGACATTTGTTCAACAGGTGGCAACACCTCTCGTGCAGCTTTACGTTCGTGCAAACGCCGATCAACCTGAATGGCTAATGACATAGAATCGTCAAGACCAGAGGGAACTGGAAATCCCACCATAGTATCTTTTACGGCTTCTGACAACCCCTTCCGAAAGAGAGCAGCCAAGGCATTATCATTTCAGGTAGTAAGTACTGCCCACTTTCGGAATTTTTGACAGTACAATTCTGCAGAATCTCGACCCTGGTTCAATGCCAGCAGGGTCTTTTCAGCCCGATCAATGGCATTAGGTTCGTCATACAACAACCCCAAGGCCTGAAAAAATGCGTTCACATTAGTCAGAATAGGATCATCTGGTTTCAAAGAAAACGCCCAATCCTGGGGATCGCCACGCAGCAAAGAGATGACAATTTTAACCTGCTGTGCGGAGCTCCCTGACGAGTTAGGCTTCAAGGCAAAAAATAATTTACAATTATTTTTGAAATTCAAAAATTTAGACCGATCCCCAAAAAATACATCAGGTGTAGGAATCTTTGGTTCAGCAGCATGTGAATGAGCAAGGTAGGCGGAAATTCCCCGCACTTCCGCAGTGAGCTGCTCCACACGATCAGACAATTGCTTTATC
The DNA here is from genome assembly GCF_039654945.1 of Dendrobates tinctorius. Lineage (NCBI taxonomy): Eukaryota > Metazoa > Chordata > Amphibia > Anura > Dendrobatidae > Dendrobates > Dendrobates tinctorius. Next base: position 91,618,836 of record NW_027361696.1, on the reverse strand, counting down.
TCCATTGAGAGAAAAAAAAATTCCCCCTACGGCCTCAGAGATGTAGAGGAAAAAATATACACTTTTTTTTTTTTTACAATTCTTTCCTGCTATTGAGTACCCTAGGATCTGCGGTATGGCGGGTGATTCTGTTATGATTGAGTCACCGTAGGAGGCAGACACAGATAGAAAGATAGGCTGAGCAAATGATGGGGCCCAAGCTAACTAAACAGAACAGGAAAGGAAGGTTGCTGTCTGCAATCTGCCAAAACCCTATCAAAGACATAAGCCAACAAGCTGATATGGAAAAAGACCCTGAAGCAGCTAGGCTTCAAAAACTAAATCAGCACTCAGGTATTTTCAGAAGACAGAGCTAAAGGAATTCAGCTCACCCCAGCAGGGAATGGCAGAAATCCAGAAAAACAAAGCAAAACAAAGTCAAAGCACAAATGCAAAAAGCCGAGCAGAAAACTTAGCTTTAGAAGAGCAGGAATTCAGACTGGACTCCAAGGATCCCACAGAGAAATCACCCGCAGGGCAGAAGGGCGTTGGCAGCCTTATATCCAGTCAGTAACTCCACTCAGCCAGTCATCATCATCAGGCTCAGGTGTTTGATAATCAGGCTCACTACCTTTCTTCACCAGAAGAGGGAGTTCCTCGGGTTTCAGTAGTGAAGGGGAAAATGAACTCACAACAGCTAAGTTTCAGAAAACCAGAGAAGTTGAGTTGGTAACTATGCAGATTGCAGATCCCTGATCTTAACCGCACAACTAGAAGCAGTCGTGGAGCGTTCCTACGTTGGTCCTAGATGCCTCGTCACAGCCGGAGGACTACATAAGCCTAAAGCAGGTAAAGAGGAAAATTAAATGCCCCAGAGCAGACCCCAAAGGAAAGACAGCCCCCCACATGTATTGACTGTGAAACAAGATGAATATACAAACAAAGGCAGGAAAATAGGCTGAGCAAACGATGGGGCCAAACTAACTAGAAAGGACAGGAAAGGAAAGACACTGTCTGCAGTCTGCCAAAAAACCCTACAAAATGTCCAACACAACTGATAACTAATTAACCCTGAAGTCACTAGACTTCTCCCACTATATCAGCACTCTGAAATATTCTGAGACAGAGCAAAAAGAGGCCAATCTAATAAGGGACAAAAAAAGGCAATTTGGCAAATAAGAGTGGAAATTCAGCACAGCCCAGCCGGGCTGGCTGACCACACAAAAAACTGAAAAGACCAAAAAGAGCAAGTGTGAACATTAGCAAAAAACAAACTTATCTTGAGAAGACTGTAACAGAGCTGAGTCCTAGACCTGAGAAGCAGACTGAATCACCAGCAACAGGATAGGGCGTCGGCTGTCTTACATCCAGTCGAATACTCCAGAGATCCAATCGTTATCTTCCTCACCAGGTGGCAGATCACTACCACTCAAACGAACCTCACTACCTCCTGTCACCACCAGAGGGAGAACGGAAGGGGAACTCTCAACTTGTGGAGCAGAAAATGAGCCCATAACAGTACCCTTTCACTCCCTCCTCAGGCCAAAAGCACAAGCCCCTATCACAGACATTTGTGCTGATGACCTGGCCTCCCACTTTATAGAGAAAATAGACAATATCCGCCAGGAAATCTGCTCCCAATCACCAAGTTCAGTGACTCCCATCCCTCCCTGCATTTCCCCTGGCTCACTCTCCACATTCGATCCCATCACAGAAGAAGAAGTCTCCAGGCTCCTCTCCTCTTCTCGTCCGACTACATGCACAACCGACCCAATTCCCTCACATCTCCTCCAGGCTCTCTCTCCAGTCGTCACAACTCACCTAACTACAATCTTTAATCTCTCCCTCTCCTCTGGCATTTTTCCCTCCTCCTTCAAACACTATCATTACTCCATTACTAAAAGAAACCCACCCTCGACCCATCCTGCACAAACAACTACAGACCAGTCTCCAATCTCCCCTTCATCTCTAAACTCTTGGAGCGCCTGATATACTCCCGCCTTACCCGTTACCTCTCCACTCACACCCTCCTAGATCCTTCACAGTCCGGTTTCCGCCCCCTACATTCGACAAAAACTGCACTCATCAAAGTGACCAATGACCTTCTGACAGCAAAACGTAACGGTGAACACTCTCTGCTCATTCTTCTCGACCTTTCTGCAGCTTTCAACACTGTTGACCACCCTCTCCTACTCTCTAGGTTCCAGTCACTAGGCATTAAGGACACTGCTCTCTCCTGGTTCTCCTCCTATCTTTCTGACTGCTCCTTCAGTGTTCTGTTCTCTGGCTCCACTTCATCTCCTCTTCCTCTCACTGTCGGGGTACCTCAGGGCTCAGTCCTTGGCCCCCTTCTCTTCTCTCTCTACACAGCCCCAATTGGACAGACCATCAGCAGATTTGGCTTTCAGTACCATCTTTATGCTGATGGCACACAACTATACACATCATCCCCTGACCTTACCCCCGCTGTACTACAGAACGCCACTGACTGTCTGTCTGCAGTCTCCAACATCATGTCTGCTCTCTATCTGAAACTCAACCTCTCCTAAACTGAACTTCTTCTGCTCCCGCCATCTACTAACCTCCCTAAATCTGACATTTCCCTCTCCGTGGGTGGCACCATAATAACACCCCGACAGCAGGCGTGCTGTCTGGGCGTTATGTTTGACTCTGATCTCTCCTTCACCTCCCATAGACAATCTCTTGCCCGCTCGTGCCACTTACACCTAAAGAACATCTCTAGAATCTGCCCTTTTCTCACCATGGAAACAACAAAAACCCTCACTGTCGCCCTGATCCACTCCCGCCTGGACTATTGTAACGCTCTATTAATTGGCCTCCCCCTCACTTGACTCTCCCCTCTCCAGTCCATCCTTAATGTAGCAGCCAGGGTTGTCCATCTGGCTAATCGTTTCTCAGACGCGTCCACTCTTCGCCAGTCGTTACACTGGCTGCCCATTCATTACAGGATACAATTCAAAGTACTTGTTCTCACCCACAAAGCTATCCACAGTGCGGCACCCCCTTACATCTCCTCCCTCATTTCTGTCTATCGGCCTAACCGACCACTGCTCTCTGCAAATGACTTTCGACTAACCTCTGCCCTAATCCGTACCTCCCACTCCCGACTCCAAGACTTCTCCCGTGCTGCGCCAATCCTCTGGAATGCTCTACCCCAAGATATTAGGACCATCCACAATTTGCATAGTTTAAGGCGCTCGCTCAAAACACATTTGTTCAGAGCGGCCTATCACATTCAGTAATCAAAGTCATTTTATGCTTGTGTGTGTGTAGCCCATTCACTATCTTCATCTATCCCCCACCCCCTGAAGATGGCTGGACCTTCATTGTAAATATACAATTGTAAATACACACCTGTACTTTGTATCTCCCCCACCTCATTGTAGATTGTAAGCTCTCACGAGCAGGGTCGTCTTATTTCGCTTTAATTATTGTATTGTTAACGTTATTACTTATGACTGTTGTGTTTGAAACTGTTCAACTGTAAAGCGCTGCGGAATATGTTGGCGCTATATAAATAAAGATTATTATTATTACCCCCCCCTTGAGGAGGGGTCACCGAACCCTCATCCATGCGACCAGGCCAATCAGAATGGGGCCGGTGAAAAGCACGAACCAACCTATTGGCATGAATATCAGAGGCAGAGACCCAAGAATTATCCTCCTGGCCATAACCCTTCCACTTGACCAAACACTGGAGTCTCTGTCTAACCAAACGAGAATCCAATATTTTCTCTACCTCATATTCCATATTGTCTTTAACCAACACAGAGTCAGGAGGTGCCGCCACAGGAACTACTGGCTCAACAAACCTCTTCAACAGTGATTTGTGAAATACGTTATGGATTTTGAACGTAACTGGAAGAGCCAATCGAAAAGAAACAGGATTAAGAATCTCCAAAATCCTATAAGGTCCAATAAATCTTGGCTTCAATTTTGGAGATGCAACTTTCATAGGAATATTCTTAGACGACAACCAAAACCATATCACCCACTTTAAACCGGGGACCAATGGTCCTATGCCGGTTGGAAAAACGCTGGGCCTTTTCCTGAGAGAGTAACAATTTATCCACCACTTGGTCCCATATCTGCTGCATTCTCACAACCACAGTGTCCACACCTGGGCAGTACGAAGATTCTACTTGCCCTGAAGAGAATCGAGGATGAAACCCAATATTACAGAAAAAGGGTGACATCAAGGTGGCAGAACTAGCTCTATTGTTCAGCGCAAATTCGGCCAAGGGCAAAAATGAGACCCAATCATCTTGATCAGCAGATATAAAACATCTTAAATAAGACTCAAAGGTCTGGTTTTTTCTCTTATTCTGCCCATTGGTCTGGGGATGAAACGCGGAGGAGAAGGATAACTGAATTCCCAGATTGGAACAAAAGGCTTTCCAAAATCTGGAAACAAACTGGACCCCTCTATCGGATACAATGTTCTCAGGAATCCCGTGTAACCGAACCACCTGTTGTAAAAACAAGGGTACCAACTCAGCGGAAGATGGCAACTTTGGGAGTGGTACAAGATGGACCATCTTCGAAAATCTATCACAAATTACCCAGATAACAGTCAATCTCTGAGAGACACCGGCAGAAGCATCAGCAACCCACTAGAACGAGAACAGGGTTTAGAATGAGAACAAGTCCCACAAGACTGTACAAAATTCCTGACATCACGAGATATGGCAGGCCACCAAAACTACCGACTCACGAAATCTCTGGTACCAAAAATACCTGGATGACCAGCCAATGCGGAGCAATGGACTTCAGACATCACTCTCTTTCTCCACTGGTCCGGAACATTCAATCTTCCCATAGGGCAACGCTCAGGTTTATCCTCCTGAAATTCCTCCAGGGCGCGTCTCAAATCGGGCGAAATGGCAGAAACAACTACCCCCTCACCTAGGATAGTAGTAAGCTCGGTCACATTAAGAGAATCAGCAAAGAAACTCCTAGAAAGAGCGTCTGCCTTAACATTCTTAGTGTCCGGAAGAAAGGAGACCACAAAATTAAAACGCGTGAAAAACAAGGCCCATCTAGCCTGTCTAGGATTCAAGCATTTGGCCGACTCCAGATAAGTCAGATTCTTGTGATCGGTGAGGACCACAAATTGATGTCTAGCTCCCTCCAACCAATGTCTCCACTCCTCAAATGCCCACTTCATAGCCAACAATTCCCGATTCCCCACGTCATAGTTGCGTTCAGATGGGGAGAACTTTCGAGAAAAGAAGGCACAGGGATTCATCTTAGAAGTCACAGGGTCTTTTTGGGACAAAACAGCTCCTGCACCAATCTCAGAAGCGTCTACCTCCACTTGAAATGGAAGGGAGACAACAGGTTGCCGTAAAACTGGAGCTGAAGTAAACCTCTGCTTAAGCTCCTGAAATGCTGAGACAGTCTCAGGAGACCAATTCAGCACATCAGCGCCCTTCTTGGTCAGATCAGTCAATGGTTTGACAATACCAGAAAAATTACCTATAAATTTACGATAGAAATGAGAAAAACCCAAAAACTTCTGGAGAGCCTTCAAAGAAGTAGGCTGAACCCAATCATAAATGGCCTGTACCTTGGCCGGGTCTATTTCAATAGTCGATGGAGATAAGATAAATCCCAAAAATGAAATCCTCTGTACACCAAAGAGACATTTCGATCCCTTAACAAACAGGGAATTCTCCCTCAAAATCCAAAACACAGTCCGGACATGTTCCACATGGGAATCCCAATCATTAGAAAAGATCAAAATATCATCCAGATAGATGATCAAAAACTTATCCACAAAGTCTCGGAAAATATCATTCATAAAGGACTGGAAGACTGAAGGGGCATTAGTGAGCCCAACAGGCATCACCAGGTACTCAAAATGTCCCTCCGGAGTATTAAACACAGTCTTCCATTCATCCCCGTGCTTGATGCAAATAAGATTACACGCCCCCTTGAGGTCAAGCTTAGTAAACCAGCAGGCACTCTTAACTCTGGAGAATAAATCAGACATCAGAGGTAACGGGTAGTGATATTTAACCGTCATCTTGTTAGGGGAACGATAATCAATACACGGTCTTAATGAACCATCTTTCTTGGCCACAAAAAAACCCCAGGACCTAAAGGTGACGAGGATGGTCTAATATGACCCTTCTCCAGTGACTCCTTAATATAGGACCGCATAGCATCATGTTCGGGTACAGGTAAGTTGAAAAGCCGACTCTTGGGAAATTTTGCACCCAGGCATCAACTCAATTGCACAGTCATAACTCCTATGAGGAGGCAAAGACGCAGACTTACTCTCACTAAAAACATCAGAGAAATCAGCCAGATAATCAGGAATATCATGAGACTGGGGAGAGGTGGAGAAAACAGGAGCGTCCCTAAGAACACACTGCAAACCCCAACTCACCACAGACACAGATTTCCAATCCAAACTGGGTTATGAGTTTGCAACCAGGGGAACCCCAGAACAATAGTATCATGCAAATTATGCAGCACCAAAAATCTACAATTTTCTTGGTGGTCTGGGGCAACTCGCATTATCACCTGGGTCCAAAACTGAGGTTTATTCTCCGCCAAAGGAGTGGCATCAATACCCCTCAAAGGAATGACAGCCCCCACATGTATTGACGGTGAAACAAGATGAATATACAAACAAAGGCAGGAAAATAGGCTGAACAAACGATGGGGCCAAACTAACTAGAAAGGACAGGAAAGGAAAGACACTGTCTGCAGTCTGCCAAAAAACCCTACAAAATGTCCAACACAACTGATAGCAAAATTAACCCTGAAGTCACTAGACTTCTCCCACTATATCAGCACGCTGAAATATTCTGAGACAGAGCAAAAAGAAGCCAACCTAATAAGGGACAAAAAAAAAAGGCAATTTGGCAAATAAGAGTGGAAATTCAGCACAGCCCAGCCGGGCTGGTTGACCACACAAAAAACTGAAAAGACCAACAAGAGCAAGTGTGAACATTAGCAAAAAACAAACTTATCTTGAGAAGACTGGAACAGAGCTGAGTCCTAGACCTGAGAAGCAGACTGAATCACCAGCAACAGGATAGGGCGTCGGCTGTATTACATCCAGTCGAATACTCCAGAGATCCAATCGTTATCTTCCTCACCAGGTGGCAGATCACTACCACTCAAACCAACCTCACTACCTCCTGTCACCACCAGAGGGAGAACGGAAGGGGAACTCTCAACTGGTGGAGCAGAAAATGAGCTCATAACACTTCACCCTCCGCAGACTAACTAACTAATTAACTAACCAACCACCCCTTCCTCTTGGCCCTCAGAGAGCACTCCTCCCTTTAATCCCGGTTCAGAGTTCCCCCTGCTTGCCTGGAGTGGAACTGTGTTGCATGCATAGATTGACTGCGAGAGAGACCCATCATTGCCTACAAGCCTGGCATTACCCTCCCCTGGGGGAAGGCAAAGCCACTATGGCGACCATACCCCTGGGGGCGCCACATTGCCTCTGGTTCAGTTCTTCTGTGGAAACAATCCAATAGACCCTGTTTTAAGACCAGATCCCTGTACAGGCTTTAAAGGCCGGGTTTCCTCTGGAATCTGCCAGAGGGAATACTCAGAGAACAGTGGAAATAAAAAAAGTGAAATAATTGGCCATTTTTTATTTGGTGACAGGTCCACTTCAATTACAGAATAAAACAATGTTGGCACAGTTCTTGACGATTACATATTGATGTAGAGGCACAAAGCTAGGTGGTTACATTACAAAAGGAATATTATCTCTGCTCCATACACCTCGTACACATGCGGCTCCACTCCCTACACCTCGTACATACGCGGATCCGTTCCATGCACCTCGTACACACACGGCTCCGCTCCATACACCTTGAACACATGCGGCTCTGCTCCGTACACCTCGTACACATGCGGCTTCGCTCCGTACACCTTGTACACACGTGGCTCCGCTCCGTACACCTCATAAACACGTGGCTCCGCGCCGTACACCTCGTACACACAAGGCTCAGCTCTGTTCAACTTGTACACACACGGCTCCGCTCCATATACCTTGTACACACACAGCTCTGCTACATCCACCCTGTAAACTCCATCTGACCTCACACATAAACTTCCCCCATCCAGCACCATGACAACCAGAACAGCAGAGTCCTGTATACACTGAGGCCCCTGATCATGTGACCTCTGACTCCTCCTTTCCTGTGACCTCATCACAGGTCCTGTGTGCGCAGAGCAGCCCAACGACGTCATTGCTGGCTGTGAGAGGCTGCGGTGGGTCTCTCCGGGAGGGCGAGAATGGGGTGCATGGGGGAGTGTGCGGCTTATCTTAGTGCAGTGTGGGAAAAATAGACTCCCGGGAGGGACAGCGGGTGGGGGGGTCAAAATCAGGACTGTCCTGCTAGAATCGGGACGGTTGGGAGGTATGCCTACACATGTCTTTACCCCTGTGCGCAATCATGTGCCCAAGCCCTGAATGAAATGCAACTTGTCTTGGCTAGTGTGCAGGACAGAAAGACATTAGTCTTACTACTATGGTAAAGCCAACACAGTGAATGAGGCAGACAGAGGAAACACACAAACAAATGGAAATCCACAAGTTTCAACGAAACACAACCGTTTCTCCCAGAACACCTTCTCTAAAGTAGTGAGGCCCAGAATAGTAATTCTATAGCTGACATGAGAGAAATCCAGGAGCAGGTGTAAATAATGGTAGTGGGGTAGTTCCAACAAGCAGCAGCTGACATAGCAGGAAAACTAAAAACTCAGCAGACTTACAACAAGGAACTCATAACCCCTTCCATACCAAAAGAAACCATATAAATTTTTAACTCATGAATGTCCGTGTAGACCTGTCATCAGCTAATCGCTTCGAACTTTTAATCTTAAATGCACTACAGATCCCAGCAGAATGTGGCACATTCATGACAATTGTGTGCAGTGGCTCCTGAAGATGAAGGCCTGGAGACAGCAGAGACCTGCAGCCTACAAGTGTGATGCACCCCACACCTGATAGCACAGTGGGTCTGGGACACTGTTTTCCAGTAATGTGCAAGAGCAAAACTGGACAGCAGCTTGGTCATGATTACCGATCTTGGCCACTTTAGCACCACTCATTCTGTATGGAGATCCTAGAAAAAGCTGAACTCATTTGGCTGAACATATTTGGCTATCTCTAGCAATTCAATAGATAATAAATAATATGGTAGAAAAAAGATATGTTGTCTTACCCATGAATTATCACTACAAAGTGCTAACCACTAGGTGTTTAAGTTGCTGCCCACTGCCTGTTGTCATGTGTAATCCATTTCAAGCAGCAGAGTCATAAGTGAATGTCAAACAGCATACAGGCAGGTCAGAGGCAGGCTTTTAGTTCTGAGTAGCCAAGGTATTGGTCAATGGTAGACACATTGAAAAGTAATGGAAAGGAAGTACCAGACCCAACTGTGCTGGTAGAATGCTGATAAAGAGGGACTTCCCACTTAAAAAAGAGTGGATAGAAAGTAACAGGGCATAAGAATCGTAGTCATATTAGACTTCAGAGAGAGTTGTTCCTCCACCCAAAAAAGTTATTCACTATCCATGGCATAGGGGATAATGTGCTTAATGTTGAGGTGCAACCACAGGGATTCCCAGCTTTCCCTAGATTGCAAAACAATCTGGATAAGATGTCTGAATGGGCAAACACTGGGCAGATGAGGTTTACCGTAGATAAATGTAGAGTAATGCACCTAGGATGGAGTAATCCTATTGCTGCATACACATTAAATGGGAGTATACTCGGGACTACAGAACAGGAGAAGGACTTTGGTATCATGGTTACAAGTAAGCTGAGCAAAACCCAAAAGGTATGACCTGGGATATAAATTGGTGTGCATGCAACATGTAAGCACATGTTCACACTAGCCACTAAACATAAAAAACAAAGACAGAAATATAATGATTACCGTATACTCTCGTGTACAAGCCGAGATTTTCAGCACATTTTTTTGTGCTGAAAATGCCCCCCTCGGCTTATACATGAGTCATTGCCCAGAAAGCCAGCAGGGAGGGGGAGCAGAGTGGCGGAGCAGCGGCAGGAGCCGGCGGCTGTGATATCATACTCACCCTCATCGCGTCATAGCTGAAAGTCCCTGCATCTGTTGTCCGAGTGCGGCAGCTCTTCCCCTGTCCTAAGAGGTCACGCTCATTAAGGTAATTAATATGCACATGTCTCCACTCCCAAAGGCGTGGAGTGATTATTCATTACCTTAATGAGCGGTACCACGAGACCGCTGAGCACAGGAAGAGCTGCCGCACCAGGACAACGGAGATGCAGGGACGTGGAGCGACGACGCGAGGAGGGTGAGGCGGACGGGGGAGGACGGAGGAGGACGGGGGGAGCTGAGCCATGCACACAAGATGGGATGGGGGGGAGGCATGCATACAACGAGGGGACCAGGGGAGCCATGCATACAACAGGTGGAGCCACATAGACACAGAGCAAGATAGGACAGGGGGAGCCACACAGAGCAGGACAGGACAGGGGAAGCCACAGATAGCAGGACAGTACAGGGGGAGCCACACAGAGCAGGACAGAACAGGACAGGGGGAGCCACACATTGCAGAACAGGACAGGGGGAGCCACACACAGCAGAACAAGACAGGGAGAGCCACTCATAGCAGGACAGGACAGAAGAAGCGACACTTATCAAGACATGGAAGAGGGGACAATGCATACCCGGCTTATACTCGAGTCAATAAGCTTACCCAGTTTTCCGTGGCAAAATTAGGTGCCTCGGCTTATACTCAGGTCAGCTTATACTCGAGTATATATGGTAAATACCCTGCAGTAAATAATTAAATTGCATAGTGCATGAAAATAATATACGGTACTTAGTTTACATGTTTTTTGATGAAAAAATGCGGAAGCCATACCACCTCGTCACGGCGACAGTCATTGTGACAGTACTAACTCTAATATGAAAAAACTTTACCATTTGTCAATTGACATGCATAAGGGCTGAGGTGGATTGAGCCCAACTAGTGGACACACAGTCAAGCATGGCTTTCATATTTTTTTTTTTTATTACAAAACAGCAGCCACCACCCCAGCGATCAACTGAATTATTCCCTATTCACTGAATAACTTTTTCTGTTTTTTTAGGGGGGGAGGTAACACTTTAAAACAACGTTGGTTCACATACAAATCTAACATGTTCCAAAATGGTCCAGATTATTTGGGGGGATGCTTGTAGGACAAAGCATGCCATGTTTTCTGCTGCTTCTTGTATACTGGGAACTTTAACCCCTTTATGACATATGACCTACTATCCTGTCCAGGTGACCTGGGCCCGTATGACCGTGGATGGGATAGTATGTCATCGCGATCAGCTGCTCTCACGGTGGGAGTGCAGCTGATCGCGGCCGAGTGTCAGCTGATTATCACAGCTGACAACCAGTACTATGTGTCAGGAGTGGTCAGGGACCGCTTCCGGCACTTTAACCCCCGACACACTGAGGTCAAACATGATCACAGTGTTCCGGTGGCATAGGGAAGCACTACACAGGGAGGGGGCTCCCTGAGTGCTTCCCTGAGACCATCAGAACAACACGATGTGATTGTGTTGTTCCGAGGGCCTCCTTTCTGCAGGACCCCAGATCCAAGATAGCCGCGGGATCCTTCCGGGTCCTGCAGGGAGGTGGCTTGTCAGTGCCTGCTGAGAGTAGGCGCTGAGAAGCCTACTACGCTGCCTGTCATATCGATGATCTGACACAGTGCAGAGTCAGATCAGCGATCTGATATAATATAAAAAGAGCCTGAAGACCCACCTCTTCCGACAAGCATACAACCTGCAGTAACCACCGATCGACCAAACCGCTGCACGACCAGCTCTACCCTCTCCTACTGTATTATCACCCATCCCTTGTAGATTGTGAGCCCTCGCGGGCAGGGTCCTCTCTCCTCCTGTACCAGTTATGACTTGTATTGTTTAAGATTATTGTACTTGTTTTTATGTATACCCCTCCTTACATGTAAAGCGCCATGGAATAAAAGGCGCTATAACAATAAATAATAATAATAATAATAATAATAATAATAATAATAATAATAATAAAAATACAGTGATGTCCCACCCTGGGACAAACTAAAAAAATGAAAAGAAAAAAAAATGTGTAAAAATATTTTTAAAAAATCCTAAATAAAGAAAAAAAATGTTTCCCAATAAATACATTTCTTTATGTAAAAAAAGCAAAAAAAAAATAAAGGTACACATATTTAGTATTGCTGCGTCAAAAATGACCCGCCCTGTAAAACTGTCCTACTAGTTAAGCCCTTTAGTGAATCCCTTAAAAAAAGGCAAAAAAACAAGGCTTTATCATCATACCACTGAGCAAAAAGTGGAATAACACGCAATCAAAAAGATGAATATATATAAGCATAGTACCACTGAAAATGTCATCTTGTCCCGCAAAAATTGAGCCACCATACAGCATCAACAGCGAAAAAATAAAAAGTTATAGCTCGCAGAATAAAGCGATGCAAAAATTTTTTTACATAAAATTGTTTTTATTCTATAAAAGCGCCAAAACATTAAAAAAAATGTAAATGAGGTATCGCTGTAATCGTACTGACACAAAGAATAAAACCACTTTATCAATTTTACCACACGCGGAACTGTATAAACGCCCCCCCCCAAAAAAAAAAGAAATTCATGAATTGCTGGTTTTTGTCCATTCTGCCTCCCAAAAATCGTAATAAAAAGTGATCAAAAAATGTCATGTGCCCAAAAATGGTACCAATAAAAACGTCAACTTGTCCCGGAAAAAATAAGACCTTACATGACTCTGTGGGCCAAAATATAGAAAAATTATAGCTCTCAAAATGGGGTAATGCAAAAACTATTTTTTGCAATAAAAAGTGTCTTTTAGCGTATGACAGCTGCCAAACATAAAAACCCGCTATAAATAGTAAATCAAACCCCCCTTTATCCCCCCTTAGTTAGGGAAAAATAATAAAATAAAAAAAATCTATCTATTTCCATTTTCCCATTAGGGTTAGGGCTAGGGTTTGGGCTAGGGTTAGGGTTGGGAATAGGGTTAGGGGTGTGTTGGGGTTAGGGTTGGAGTTAGAATTGGGGGGTTTCCACTGTTTAGGCACATCAGAGGCTCTCTGAACACGACATGGCGTCTGATCTCAATTCCAGCCACTTCTGCGTTGAAAAAGTCAAACGGTGCTCCTTCTCTTCCGAGCTCTGCCATGTACCAAAACAGTGGTTTGCCACCACATATGGGGTATCAGCGTACTCAGGACAAATTGCACAATAACTCTTGGGGTCCAATTTCTTCTGTTACCCTTTGAAAACTAAAAAATGTAGGGCAAAAATATCATTTTTGTGGAAAAAAATATGATTTTTCATTTTTATGGTTCATCGTTATAAACTTCTGTGAAGCACTTGGGGGTTCAAAGTTCTCACCACACATCTAGATAAGTTTCATGGGGGGGTCTAGATTCCCAAATGAGGTCATTGTGGGGGGTTTCCACTGTTTAGGCACATCAGGGGCTCTCCAAATGCGATAAGGCGTCCAATCTCAATTCCAGCCAATATTGCACTGAAAAAGTCAAACGGCGCTCCTTCCCTTCCAAGCTCTGTCATGCGCCGAAACAGTGGTTCCCCCCCACATATGGGGTATCAGCGTACTCAGGAAAAATTGCACAATAACTTCTGGGGTCCAATTTCTCCTGTTACCCTTGGGAAAATAAAGCAAATTGGACCTGAAATAATTTTTTTGTGAAAAAAAGGTAAATGTTTATTTTTTTTAAACATTCAAAAAATTCCTGTGAAGCATCTGAAGGGTTAATAAACTTCTTGAATATGGTTTTGAGCACCTTGAGGGGTGCAGTTTTTAGATTGGTGTCACTTTTGGGTATTTTCTATCATATAGACCCCTCAAAGTGACTTCAACTGTGATGTGGTCCCTAAAAATAAAATGGTGTTGTAAAAATGAAAAATCACTGGTTAACTTTTAACCCTTATAATTTCCTAACAAAAAAAAATTTGGTTCCAAAATTGTGCTGATATAAAGTGTGCCGTATCTCTGTGATATAAGGACATGAAAATTCAAAGTTGAAAAATTGCAAAATTTTCAAACTTTTTCACCAAATTTCCATTTTTTTTCCCAAATAAACACAAGGCGTATCAAATAAATTTTACCACTAACATGAAGTACAATATCTCACAAGAAAACAATGTCAGAATCGCCGGGATCCATGGAAGCGTTCCAGAGTTATTACCTCGTAAAAGGACAGTGGTCAGAATTGTAAAAATTGGCCTGGTCATTAACGTGCAAACCACCCTTGGGGGTAAAGCGGTTAAAATTGTAGCAAAACTGTGCTGAGTTTTGTGTGCCAGCTTAGGAACACTTCTCTTCTTTATGAGTAATTCCCTTTATGTATGTGACACGTTGCTGACATAACTATTATTATTATTTATCTTTTGTACATTCCATAATTACTGTGATTCATCATTATTTCAATTCAGCGTAATTACAATGTACACAATTTTGCATAGTATAGTTAATATTATGCTAGCCTTTAGTGCCTTAGGTTGGACCATGTGCCCATTTTATCACATCCCCCCTCCCCCAGGTTACTTATTGACATAATTTTTTTCCTGCAATATTTTTAGCATCTATAGTTCATTTATTTGCATAGCATTGAAGGTTATATTATGAAGCTTTGCTATTACTTTTTTCCTTTGATATATGTTAACTTAACACAATATCACATTGTTTCCTGTTTCCCCCTTTTTTTTTTACTGCTCTTTAGAGTATCATCTAAGGACACAGCAGGTAGGAAACATACAATGATTTAAACATTAGTGAATATGAGCCTGCACACAATCCTGGAATATGACGTGACGCCATGGGCACGTGGCCCTGTTTATGTGCTCACTTACCTGGGACTAGGCTGACTGAGTCTCTCCATGATTCCTACAGTGGTCAGTTAGTTAATGAGCAGACACTAAGGTACGTCACATGTGATGAGCTCCCCTCCCCATGCTAGGCTTACCACAGCGCTCATTATGGTTCCACTAATTGGTTTATCATTCGAACACAGGAAAATCTCATGGAAATGCTATGTTACAAATCTAGTGGTGCTACATTTGTCAGGGAGAGCAGTGCTTGGTAAAGTGCATTGTGACATGATCTGATACCCGATAAATGTAATTCAGCTCATCATCACTAGTGAACTTATAAATCATTAAAGAGGTTTTCCAGGCACACAAAAAGTAAAACTTCATGTGGCTGTCCTTGAAATAAGACCCCACTCGTGTTTACGAGTGTTAAATAACCGCCAACCGGTAACATTTTTGGTAACCGGCAATCGTTTAGTAGCCTGTTCTTGGCAGCATAGCTTCTGTTTACATAGGATGGCGCATTGCCGATAAGGGTGATCTGTTATGCAACCGAAAAGATCATTTTACTTAAAGAAAGAGCGGGTTTTTTGCTAGTTTTTCAGGTGATCGGCAGCTTCTGCAGACTGCACAATTGTTCGCAGTAATTGTGAAATGTAAATGGAATTTCATATTTGTTTTCATTTTTAGCTCCCCTTTAGCCCCCATAGCCATCCTTGTAGTCTCTCATTAGTTACATCCTGAACTTCTTGCCATCTTTCTATGTGTCTCTAGGCTATTTTTGCCATTACCTAGAAAGCACCATCTAAAGACTCAGGGGCTGGCTGGCAAATTTTTGCCTGGGGGGCAAGCACAATGCAGTGGCCCATTGTGACGTGGGTCGCGGTCCATCTTAAGGTTTGGGTCTCCTGTAGTAGAACTTGAGTATAGCACATGTGCGAGAGGTACACCTTCTAACAACCCATTTCATAAAAATGGTTGAGGAACAATAAGGGTGTGTGCACACGTTGCGGATTCTGCTGTGGATATTTCCGCGCAGATTTGTCTAAATCCGCAGGTCAAAAAACCTGCGGTTTATCTGTGGATTTAGTGCGATTTAGCCTGCGGTTTTCCCTTGCTGTTTGACATCTGTCATGGAGCAGGTGCCAAACCGCTGCGGAATCCGCACAAAGGATTGACATGCTGGGGTTTTGAAACCGGAGCAAATCCGCACGGAAAAATCCACAACATGTGCACTGCGTTTTTCATTTTACATAGACTAACATGGTGCTGTACAATGCAGAAGAAACTGCTGCGGATCCACAGGGCCAAATCCGCTGCGGATCTGCAGCAGAATCTGCAACGTGTGCACACACTCTAAATACTTATCAATAGAAAAAAGGCTCTGTTAGGCTGTGTGCACAAATAGCGTTTTTTAGCATCTTTTTTAGCGGATTTGCCAAAAAAATCTGCTAAAAATAAGCTTCCCATTCATTTCTATGCATTTTGCACTTTTTGTGCATATTGATGCGTTTTTTTACCATGAAAAAAACGCTTCGCTGTAAAAAACGCAGCATGCTCATTAATTTTGCGGATTTTTCCACATTTCTGGCTATTTCTATGTGTCAGGAACCATGCGGAAAAAAAACGCATAAAAACCGCGGGTTTTTTGCGCAAAAAACGCGCAAAAAAAGCGCGGTTTCTGGGACGGGAGTCCAGTTTTTAAGCAGAAATTTTCTGCTACTTGTGCACATAGCCTTAGTGTATCACCACCAAAAACATAAGTAAGTGCTCAATTAACAAATTTATTTCTCTCATTTGCTTCATATCAGCGTGTCCACAGGGGTCCACGGCATACCATAACATTGATATCAGCACAAATCCTGCCTTGCTGCAGGTCCAGCTCTCTGAACCCTCGGCACGCTACACCACCACTATCACATGGTAGTTACTGTTGAGCGATACCTTCCGATATCGGGAAATATCGGATCGGATTGGATCGGACCGATACCCAAAAAGTATCGGATATCGCCGATTCCGATACCGAAAACCAATGCAAGTCAATGGGTCAGAAATATCGGAATTAAAAAAAACCCTTACTTTCCTTGTAGGTTAATTCACATGAAGGAAAACAACTAAGAATAATGTAGAATGTATTGGGGGAGGTGGAGGAGACATTAAAGGCATAGAGGTTTAGCCCAATCAAATGGAATAGCAGGAATTAATTTTTTTTTAAGACATTCGGAGTTACAAAGATATTGACTATGTTTAAGGGGTTGTGCAGCAATAGAGGGAGACGTTCAGAAAAGGCACATGTTGACGGAGTGTTGGAACGGAGTGCTTCATCTAGCTTGGAGGTTGACTGAGCCCCTGACCCGGAGGACACGGCACGGATGCGGGCACCTGTATGCACAACAGACTGTGAGTAAAGCTTTGGAACTACTTGCCCTGGTGTCCTCCAGTTATTCCTGCACCAACACATTCAGCACTGCTACATCTCTGTGCCTGGTACTGCACCATCTACGTCTCTTCACTACCTCTCCATCTACACTGCCCTGGGACTACAGCCCTACCTGTGGAGGGCCACAACATCATTGCTGCACCATACCATCTGTCCCAGAGGATCCGTCGGCTTAACATCTTCATTGCCGAACACCACAGGTGGCGTCACAAATCATTCACTCATAAACTTTAATCATCATCCACACGTTCAACATTTCCCTTTTACAATGGACGCCCAGGGCCATGGACCGGGTCACAGCTACCGTGCCCATCTCCCACTGAAACCAACGGGCCCGGTACCGAGTACCCCACCAGCCCTGGCGGGCAATCCAACTTGGCGGAAATACATAACAGAACAGGTTGACCGGGCTTTTCACATAATCTCAGTGCATATCTAGGCTGCAGAATGCTGACAATAAGTAATTTACCTTCTGTGGCTAGTCTGCACGGTTTCCAAGTTATCAGCTCTTGCTTCTAATATAAACGTCCGAGGGGGGTGTTCTGGCATTGAAATGAGAACTTGTCGTTTCCTCCTCCCTCACTAGTTTCACTTTCCATAGACCACTGTTCAGCGTGTGTCTGGGGGAGGAACAGCTGGGTGGTCTGCTCGCAGCCAATCACAGCCAAGCCATTAGTTAACATGCCTACATGCCTAACAGGATGTGCCCACACTTCTTAGGATTCCTCATTCGCTGAATCAAATCAAACTGGCTCATAGCATTATGAGAACTTCCGATTCCGGTATTCGATATGCAAAAAGTATCAGAACTCAGTATCGGAATTCCGATATCGCGAATATCGGCCGATACCCAATATTTGCAGTATCGGAATGCTCAACACTAATGGTAATACTACCGTAATTTTACTAAATTATTGGTAGTGGTTGCAGTAGTGCCTATACGACCAGCCGATACCTCAGCCCTATATTTTCAGCACGGTGATATATATATATATATTTATAAAAAAAAAAAAATTAAGAGACCACCACAGCAAAACCCTGTCATGGGCGGTCCAATCTCCAGACCTGAACCCCATTGAAAACCTCTGGAATGTAATCAAGAGGAAGATGGAAAGGCACAAGCCAACAAAGAAGAACTGCTTACATTTTTGTACCAGGAGTGGCATAAGGTCACCCAAAAGCAGTGTGAAAGACTGGTGGAAAGCATGCCAAGACGCATGAAAGCTGTGACTAAAAATCATGGTTGTTCCACAAAATATAGATTTCCTGAGTTAAAACATTAGTATTGCTGTTTCTAAATGATTATGAGCTTGTTTTTTAGCATTATTCGAGGTCTGCAAGCACTGCATTTTTTTTCTAATTTTGACCATTTCTCATTTTCAGAAAAAAAATACAATATTTAGTGCTTGGAAATTCGGAGACATGTTGTCAGTAGTTTATACCATAAAAGAGCAATTTACATTTTACTCAAAAATATAAAGAAACAAATTAGAGAAACTGAAAATTTTAAAGTGGTCTCTTGATTTTTGTCAGAGCTGTATATACTGTATATATATTCTTTACAATCAGCTATAGTGTGCTATGCCCTACACCCTCAGGAATAGCACCCAATTGTCAAATAGGGATAATATTGGACATGGACACCACTTACCGCAGGGCGCAGGCACTGGGCAGCAGGGACTGGAGTAGGAGTGGGACGGTGGGCTGTGGCACACTGTAACCTAGAGGGTCACATCCACATTATAGAGAGTCACATCCACATTATAGAGCAGACCTGGGCAAAGTGTGACCCGGGGGCCACATCTAGAATGAGACAGCTGTGAGGCTGGAAATCAGAGGTCAACAGGCCGCACGATGCCCGCCTGGCCTCTTGCTGCTTCCACATGCGCCGTGGCGCTGCTGACTCCTTTGGTGGAGGAAGCGCCTCCGGCCACTTCCTCCACCAGTGTGTGAAACAGCTGACACAATGAAATGATGTCATCGCATCAGCTGTTTACTCTGGAGAGTCCACGCACCGGAGGCAGGGAGAGAAGCACAGTGACAGGGAATGGGACAAGATGAGTACGTGGTCTTTTTTTTCCTTATGTGTATGGGCCATTTGGGTGGGCATGGGGAGGCTATGGGGGTGACTACATGGTGCTGAACACCTGGGTTGGGTGACAACATGGTGCTGCACACCTGAGGTGGGTGACGACATGGTGCTGCACACGTGAAATGGGTGACGACATGGTGCTGCACACCTGGGGTGGGTGACGACATGGTGCTGCACATCTGGGGTGACATGAGGGGGTGATATGGTGCTGCTGCTGCACATGGTGTATATAGGTAGGCTGTGTGGGGGTCATGCAGTATATAGAGAGGCTGTGTGGGGCTCATGCAGTATATGGGGAGGCTGTGTGGGGCTCATGCAGTATATGGGGAGGCTGTGTGGGTCTCATAATGAATATATAGGGAGGCTGTGTGGGTCTCATGTTGCATATAAGGGGCCGTTGGGGGGGCTCATACAATATACTGAAGGGGCTGTGCTCAGGTTCAAACGATATATAGGAGGATGTCGGCATTCATAATTCTGCTCAATATACAATTCTGATACAAATAATCTGATACAATCTCTCATGTGGCCCCTCAGGAAAATTAATTGCCCACCCCTGTTACAGTGGGTCACAACCACATTACAGAGGCTCACATCCACATTACAGTGGGTCACATCCACATTATAGAGGGTCACAAACATTATAGAGGGTCACAGCCACAATATAGAGTGTCACATCCACAATATAGAGGGTCACATCCACAACAATATAGAGTGTCATAAACATTATAGACGGTCACATTCACATTGTAGAGTCCCATCTCCATTGTAGAGAGTCCCATCCACATTTTAGAGGGTCGCATGATGTGACCCTCTAATATGTGGATTGTTGTGAGCTCATTTTCTCGTTCACCTTTGATGTCCGATGAACTCCCTCTGCTGGTGAAAGGAGGTGGTGAAACTGATTTGGATGGGAGAGACCTGTCACCTGAACAGGTGGATTGCGATTGGACATCCGGAATCTCTGAGTGGATATAAGGCAGCCGACGCCCTGTAGGATTGCTGGTGATTTCTCTGCTCTGAGCTCTGGCCTCCAGTTCAATTTCTGTCTTCTAAAGCTAAGCTTTGCTCTGTTATTGTTCCATGAGATTTTGTCTGATTTGCTTAGTTTTGTGTTCAGCCAGCCCCGGCTGGGGCTCTGCTGAATTTCCATTTTTGTCCCTGATCGGTTAAATCTCTTTTGCTCTGTCTTCAGAATATATCGAAGTGCTGATATAGGGATTTTGAAGTCTAGTGACTTCAGGGCCGTTTTTCCTATCAGACGTGTTGGGACATTTTTGGTAGGGTTTTTGCGGATTGCAGCCAGCATCTTTTCTGTCCTTTCCTATCTAGTTAGTTGGGCCCCATCTTTTGCTCTGCCTGTCTTTCTGTGTTTGTGTTTTCATCTGTTTTTACTGACAATACATGTTGGGGGCTGTCTATTGCTTTGGGGTCTGCTCTGGGGCAGTTTAGATTTCCCCTTTCATTCTTTAGGCTTATTTAGTTCTCCGGCTGTGAAGAGGCGTCTAGGACCACCGTAGGAACGCTCCATGGCTACTGTTAATTGTTGTGAATAGGATCAGGGGTCTGCAATCCGCAAGGTACCAACCACTCTGGTTTTCTGGACTTAGCTTGCTTTTTTGCTTTTTCCTCCTCCGGTGACTCATTCATAACAGTGAATGTGGTCCTTTACAATACGGATGTGACCCTCTAAAATGTGGATGTGGTCCTCTAAAATGTGGATGTGGCCCTCTAAAATGTGGATGTGGCCCTCTAAAATGTAGATGTTACTCTCTAAAATGTAGATGTGACCCTGTGTAATGGGGATGTGATCCTCTGTAGTGGGGATGTGGCCCTCTAAAATGTGGAGAGAGAAAGAACAGAGAGAAAGAAAGAAAGAAAAAACAGAGAAGGAGAGGAAAGAAAGAAAGAACAGAGTGAGAGAAAGAAAGAACAGAGAGAAAGAAAGGGGAAAGAAAGAGAACAGAGAGAGAGAAAGAAAGATTAGAGAGAGAAAGAAAGAGGGGAAAGAAAGAACAGAGCGGAAGAAACATCAGAGAGAGAGAGAAAGGAAGAGGAGAGAGAGAGAAAGGAAGAGGGGAAAGAAAGAACAGAGAGAGAAAGAAAGAACAGAGACAGAGAAAGAAAAAAGTTTAGAGAGAGAAAGAAAGAACAGAGAGAGAGAGAGAAAGAAACAGAGAGAAAAAGAGATATTCTATATACTATAGCAGCCCGGCTCCCATTGTAATGCCCACCTGAGCCTCTCAATGCAGGAAATATCATGGCCGACATCCCAGAATCCAAGGTGATCCCGCTGTCCGCGTTGTCGACGGAGGACACAGTGATGGATCTGAAGCAGTTCCTGAAGTGCCACCATGGTTCCGTTACAATCTCCTCCCGAAATTACCTAATTTCCAGCAGAACGTCACGTGCAAATTTTAAAGTGCTCCGCCGTGTACTCCTGAGTCCGTGCGAAAAGTAAGCTCCCAGCAGACTCTCTCAAAATCGGGACTGTCCGGCTGGATCCGGGACGGTTGGGAGGTATAAATGCTCCCCACCTTGTACACACACTGCTCTGCACACCTCATACACACACAGTTCCGCTTTCTATGCCTCGCACACACACGGCTCCACTCCGTACACCTCGCACACACACAGCTCCACTCCGTAAATCTCATACACATGCGGCTCTGCTCTGTACACCTTGTAAACACGCGGCCATGCTCTGTACACTTTGTACACACATGGCTCCACTCAGTAAACCTTGTACACATGCGGCTTTGTTCCATACACCTCATACACAGGTGGCTCTGATCCATATACACGTGGCTCCACCCTGTACACACATGGCTCTGCTCCGCTCCGCACACACGGCTCAGCTCCGTACAACCCATACACATGGTTCCGCTCCGTACACCCCGTACACACGCAGCTCTGCTCCCTACACCCCGTACACACACGGCTCTGCTCCATACACACGCGGTTCCACTCCATGCACACACAACTCCACTCAGTAATCCCAGTACACACACGGCTCTGCTCCGCTCTGTACACTTCGTACACACGCCGCTCCGCTCCGTACACCCCATACACACACAGCTCAGCTCCGTACACCTCGTACACATGTGGCTCAGCTCCGTATACCTCATACACACACGGCTCTGCGCCGTACACCTCGTATACACACGGCTCCGCTCAGTACACCTCGTACACACGCGGCTCTGCTCCGTATACCTTGTACACATGTGGCTCCTCTCCGTACACTTCGCAAACATGCGGCTCTGCTCCGTATACCTTGTACACACGTGGCTCCTCTCCCTACACCTCGTACACGTGGCACCGTTCCGTACACCTCGTACACACGCGGCTCCGCTCAGTACACCTAGTACACACACAGCTCCTCTCCGTACACCTCGTACACATGCGGCTCCGCTCCGTACACCTCGTACACACGGCTCCGCTCCTTACACCTCGTACACATGCGGCTCTGCTCCGTACACCTCGAAAACACACAGCTCTGCTCCATACACCTCGTACACCTATGGCTCCGCTCCGTACACCTCGTACACACACGGCTCTGCTACATCCACCCTGTAAACCCCTCCTGACCCCACACAAAAACTTCACCTCATCCAGCACGATGACAAGCAGCACATCAGAGTAGTGCATACACTGAAGGCCCTCATCATGTGACCCCTGACTCCTCCCCTCCTGTGACCTCATCACAGGTCCTGTGCACTGTACACAGAAAAGATTGAACATAGTGGCTGGGCGCAGAATGTAGCAGTGGGCCATGCTGTGGTTGCTGGGCGGGCGAGCGGCATGACCCTGTCTGACGCTGATTAACCGGCCCAGGGGGGGCAAATGCCTCTCTGCCACCCGGCCCAGCCCGCCCCTTTAAAGACTCCTACACAGTCTCAAGAAGGATAAATCATTGTGCATACTTTCTCCTGTCTAACATTCCTTCACCTTGTATGCAATGTTCTGATAGTCTCCTGCAGGAAATAATGTCCAACAAAGGTTCAGTTTCCTACAGGAGCGATATCCCTTATATAACTTTTACCATCCCAGACTGGCCTTTTGCCTGCCCTTTGCTGCACATTCCCATCCCCACCTTTCCTGGTCCCTTTACATGCGACAGGTAGCTTTTGCATCGCACATATGGCACTACTGTGGAGAAGATTTATTAGAAGGTGACGGGGTGCTCACTGCTCCAGTCTGCTGCTCAGAGGAAAAATTAGAACATATTATAGAAAAAACCTCGGCACACAGTATAGTATGAATCCAATATTTATTCTTCCAGAAAAATACGTATCATGGGACCCAGATAATACAGACAAAAAACATCAACGTTTCGGCTATTCAGCCTTTCTCAAGATTTTATCTGCATAAGCAAAGGTCCATGTATATCACGATTAAGAATCCCTCCACATTCAATTCATATAGGAGATCAGTGAAAAAATCCTTCACCAAAGTGTTCGTCCTAGAGGCATAACGGCAAGCGCCAATGTGAGTTTTTTTCTGCTTATATTTCATTCAGTCACTTTGTGGCTATTAGGTTTACCCTTTGCGTCTATATATATGCATAGCATTTTGTTTGCATGGTGCTGTGAATAGCCACATATGTGTCAGGTGTAGGCCTCCTTGCCATCAATATGGATCCTATTGTATGGTAACTGTATGTGATATAATCAGTTTGTGGAGGCAGCCTTGTGTACATATTTTTTATACATGTTTTGCTGTATGGGATTTTGATGTGGGAGAGTCATTGTATCATTATTTCATGACTTGTTTGCTTTTCTGTACACTTTGAGGCTATGTGCACACGCTAGCGTTTTTAAACACTCAGGAAAAGGATCCCCTTTCCAGAAATCGCGCGTCTTTTGCGCGATTTTTGACGCGATTTTGACGCGTTTTTTGACACGCGATTTCTGGGATCATTGGGGATGGCTAAAAACGCTCAGCAATGCGGAAATTAATGAGCATGCTGCGTTTTTAGCCGCTCAGCGATTCCTGAGCGGCTAAAAACGCATGCATTGGCACTAGTGTTGAGCATTCCGATACCGCAAGTATCGGGTATCGGCCGATATTAGCGGTATCGGAATTCCGATACTGACTTCCGATACTTTTGTCATATCGGATTCCGGAATCGGAATCGGAAGTTCCCATCATGCTATGAGCCTGCTTGCTTTGATTAAGCCAATGGGAATCCTCCGAAGTGTGGGCACATCCTGTTAGGCATGTAGGCATGTTAACTATTGGCATGGCTGTGATTGGCTGCCGAAATGATGTCATGATGCACTATAAAAGCCACCGCAGCCGCCATTTCTGGTTCACTCTGCTGTGAATTCAGTTAGGGACAGGCTGCTGTAGAAGACTGTGAGGGACAGTTAGAAATAGCGATTCCACCAAACATCTAGTGCTTTACCCAGTCTACATAAACCACCACTGTAGCCTTCTTTGCCCTAGCAGCAGAGTTCACAGCTGTCTGCAAGGGCTGTGTGAGTGCAGCTCACGATGTGGAGTGGGTCCTGCAGCCACGTCAGGTTGTAGGCTGCCCAGCGTGCCTCACTGCTGCCTCATACATCTTTTAATTTTTAAATAAACCTGATAGAAACTTGCGCTAATTAAATGTGTCTTGGTTAAATAAAGATATCTTATGAAGAAATCTATTACCTTTACTGAAGCTAAAAACTGGCGAGGCAGGGAAAAAGGTCTTCAGAATGCAGGGTGGATTTCCAGGTCCTTTCCCAATAATACTCCCCGACACAGGTATATAAAAACTTACTGGAGCTAAAGGGTGCTACCTCCTAGCATGCCGCCGTCCCGGCCAGTGACTGGCGCGCAGCTGGAGGTGTATATCGGCAGGCTGTAAGAGTACCAGCCGCCGCTTGCAAAAGCAGGCCTGCAAGGTCCAAAAAAGCTGAAGGACCTTGCGTGACGTCACAGTCACGTGATAGATCACGTGACAGGCTAGAAAGCCCTATGGGGCGCTGATGGGGCCAGAAAGCAATGGCAAACCTACGCGTTGCGGAATTCACTGATTCTTTCTTCATCCCTGAAGAAAGAATCAGTGAATTCCGCAACGCGTAGGTTTGCCATTGCTTTCTGGCCCCATCAGCGCCCCATAGGGCTTTCTTGCCTGTCACGTGATCTATCACGTGACTGTGACGTCACGCAAGGTCCTTCAGCTTTTTTGGACCTTGCAGGCCTGCTTTTGCAAGCGGCGGCTGGTACTCTTACAGCCTGCCGATATACACCTCCAGCTGCGCGCCAGTCACTGGCTGGGACGGCGGCATGCTATGAGGTAGCACCCTTTAGCTCCAGTAAGTTTTTATATACCTGTGTCAGGGAGTATTATTGGGAAAGGACCTGGAAATCCACCCTGCATTCTGAAGACCTTTTTCCCTGCCTCGCCAGTTTTTAGCTTCAGTAAAGGTAATAGATTTCTTCATAAGATATCTTTATTTAACCAAGACACATTTAATTAGCGCAAGTTTCTATCAGGTTTATTTATTATTATTATTTTATGGAGACAACTTGAGTGGTGTGTTGTCTTATTACTTGCTGCTTTGTGTTCTGTGGGTGTACGCTTGAGCGCCATTGGTATACACATATATCTTTTAATTTTTGAGCTGCATTTTTTACATAATTTCAATCTAGTGTGCTTCCATCCGTATCCATATACGTTGGTTGCAAACACTAGTAGTAGACAGCGGAGCCTTTCTGCAGCCTTTCAGTGCTAGTGTCCACTTTGCTGCACTGTTCACGGCTGTCTGAGAGGTCTCTGACTGTGTGTGAGTGCAGCTCACGCTGAGTAGTGTGTCCTGCAACTACGTCTGGTTGTAGGACGCTCAGCGTGTCACTGCCTCACACATTTTTCTTTTATTGCAGCTCATTTTTTCTTCTATTAGTGTGCATCCATCCGTCTCCATCTACGGTGGTTGCAAACACTATATAGGAGTACACAGCGGAGCCTTTCTGCAGCCTGTCAGTGCCAGTGCCCACTTAGCTGCACTGTTCACGGCTGTCTGAGAGGTCTCTGACTGTGTGTGAGTGCAGCTCACGCAGAGTAGAGTGTCCTGCAGCTACGTCTGGTTGTAGGACGCTCAACGTGCGTCACTGCCTCACACATATTTGTCTTTGAGTGCAGCTCATTTTTTCTTCTCCTATTAGTGTGCATCCATCCGTATCCATCAACATTGGTTGGTTGCAAACACTATATAGGAGTAGATAGAGGAGCCTTTTTTTCTGGCTTGTGCCCTGCCGGCGCAGCCAGATTAGTATTACCCAATTTTTTTGGAGCCTCATCTTTTGCATTGTAGGTTACCTGCCTGCATTGTAATAGCTCCAAAAAGTTGGTGATACTATCAGTTTCAATTCTTTGTTCACATACTTTGAGTTTGTTTCCAACAAAGAAACCACAAAAAAAGTTCACCAAACACTACATTTGGAACTTGTGTAGGCCACATCAGCTCCTATTAACGTGTAGTCCACACACACACACACTTCATAAAATTAGTGTTTCTTGTACCTGTAACCAGCTGTTCAGGAATAAGCACACTAAGGCCCCCCTTTGTACTTTTCTGCCTATCTTAAGCAGTCTGGCAAGATGAAGAAGGCAGGGAGTAAGGCGCGTGGGCGTGGAGTTTCAGCAGGGAGAGGACGTGGGGATTCTGCAGGGAGAGGACATGGGGATTCTGCAGGTAGAGGACGTGGGGATTCTGGGCCTGCTGCGGGCACCAGTGGATCAGCATCCCCCAGTTTTAGCAGGCAACAGTCCTTTATGCGCAGCTTTGTAGGACCTCAACGTACCCCACTGCTGCGGGAGGAACAAATTGAAGCCGTTGTCGGATGGATGGCAGCTAACGCATCGACTTCAATTACTTCCACAGCCTCTCAGGACCAGAGCACCGAAGAGCAACCATCTGTCTCTTCACCACCTGCCAAAGTGCCCAGGCAGTCAGAGAGACATGGACAGGAGCCATCACAGTCTCTACTTCAGGGGAAGAGTCTTGAGGAGATCATTTGCATATTCCCAGTGCCTTCTGGGATAAGTGCAGAGTCTCCGCGAGCTCAACGATCACTGGGTTTTGGCCGTTGCAGCTGAAAAGAGGAAATCGGAAAACCAGGGGAAGAGTCTTGAGGAGATCATTTGCATATTCCCAGTGCCTTCTGGGATAAGTGCAGAGTCTCCGCGAGCTCAACGATCACTGGGTTTTGGCCGTTGCAGCTGAAAAGAGGAAATCGGAAAACCAGGGGAAGAGTCTTGAGGAGATCATTTGCATATTCCCAGTGCCTTCTGGGATAAGTGAAGAGTCTCCGCGAGCTCAACGATCACTGGGTTTTGGCCGTTGCAGCTGAAAAGAGGAAATCGGAAAACCAGGGGAAGAGTCTTGAGGAGATCATTTGCATATTCCCAGTGCCTTCTGGGATAAGTGAAGAGTCTCCGCGAGCTCAACGATCACTGGGTTTTGGCCGTTGCAGCTGAAAAGAGGAAATCGGAAAACCAGGGGAAGAGTCTTGAGGAGATCATTTGCATATTCCCAGTGCCTTCTGGGATAAGTGAAGAGTCTCCGCGAGCTCAACGATCACTGGGTTTTGGCCGTTGCAGCTGAAAAGAGGAAATCGGAAAACCAGGGGAAGAGTCTTGAGGAGATCATTTGCATATTCCCAGTGCCTTCTGGGATAAGTGAAGAGTCTCCGCGAGCTCAACGATCACTGGGTTTTGGCCGTTGCAGCTGAAAAGAGGAAATCGGAAAACCAGGGGAAGAGTCTTGAGGAGATCATTTGCATATTCCCAGTGCCTTCTGGGATAAGTGTAGAGTCTCCGCGAGCTCAACGATCACTGGGTTTTGGCCGTTGCAGCTGAAAAGAGGAAATCGGAAAACCAGGGGAAGAGTCTTGAGGAGATCATTTGCATATTCCCAGTGCCTTCTGGGATAAGTGTAGAGTCTCCGCGAGCTCAACGATCACTGGGTTTTGGCCGTTGCAGCTGAA
This sequence comes from Dendrobates tinctorius, assembly GCF_039654945.1. NCBI lineage: Eukaryota > Metazoa > Chordata > Amphibia > Anura > Dendrobatidae > Dendrobates > Dendrobates tinctorius. Next base: position 91,590,455 of record NW_027361696.1, on the reverse strand, counting down.
AAGAGGAAATCGGAAAACCAGGGGAAGAGTCTTGAGGAGATCATTTGCATATTCCCAGTGCCTTCTGGGATAAGTGAAGAGTCTCCGCGAGCTCAACGATCACTGGGTTTTGGCCGTTGCAGCTGAAAAGAGGAAATCGGAAAACCAGGGGAAGAGTCTTGACGAGATCATTTGCATATTCCCAGTGCCTTCTGGGATAAGTGAAGAGTCTCCGCGAGCTCAACGATCACTGGGTTTTGGCCGTTGCAGCTGAAAAGAGGAAATCGGAAAAATTTGGGCTCATCTTTCATCGTTTTTAAGAAATCTCAAGCTGGAAGAGGCCAGGAGCCATTTGGTGAGCTGCATTTCTTGCTACATGTTCACAGACTTACCAGTGGAAAAGCCAAACTTCACATGCCACAAATGCAAGCTTGTGTCCCTGTTGGAGGAAAAGTTGCAAAATCTCGAAGAGAGGTTAGCTACGTTGAAGATCATTAAGGAAGGTGAAGAGTTCTTGGACAGAGCAGAATTATCTCTTCATGTTACAGAAAGAGAAGAAATTCGAAGTGCACCTGAAGAAACAGAGGAATGGAGACATGTGACCCAGAGAAGCAGGAGGATCAGGAGGCAGTCAGCACCCATACTGCTCAGAAACCAGTACCAGGCTCTCACGCAGGAAAACAATGAAGAAATACATCAGGATAAGACTTTGCCAACAAGCAGCAACCTTGTACGCCTTCAGAGTCCTCCTGGATGGAGAAAGAAAAATGTTGTGAAGAAGAAACGGAGAGTGGTGGTCATGGGGGATTCCCTGTTGAGAGGAACTGAGGCCGCTATCTGCAGACCGGATATAACTTCAAGAGAAATGTGTTGTCTTCCAGGTGCAAAAATTAAAGATGTGTCTGACAGGATATCAGGACTCTTCAGACCTACAGATGACTACCCATTCCTGCTACTACATGTGGGGACAAATGACACTGCAAGAAACGACCTGGAAACCATCTGCAGAGACTTTGAAGACTTAGGCAAGAAAGTGAAAGAACTGGGAGCGCAGGTGGTCTTCTCTTCCATCCTCCCAGTGGATGGCCATGGAACAAGGAGGTGGAATAAGATTCTGCAGGTGAACAACTGGCTACGTCGATGGTGCCGTCAGCAACGATTTGGATTTCTGGATCACGGAGTGAACTACTTATACGATGGACTACTTGCTAGAGATGGGGTGCACCTTACGAAGACTGGAAAGCATGTATTTGGAAGTCGCCTTGCTACACTTGTAAGGAGAGCTTTAAACTAGAACAACATGGGAAGGGAAGCAAAAGACCAGAAAAAGCCATACACCTGACAAATGCTATTGAGAACTCTGCTATTAGAAGTGGAAAGGAAGAACAAAGACGAAAGAATCTAATTAATAAAAATATTGGAGAAAGAGAAACCAATCACAAACTAAAATGTTTCTATACTAATGCACAAAGCATGGGCAACAAACAAGGAGAATTGGAACTACTAACACAGGAAAAGAAATATGATGTCATTGGAATCACTGAAACTTGGTGGGACAATACACATGATTGGAATACAAGACTAGAAGGATACAACTTATTTGCAAGAAACAGACTTGATAAACGAGGAGGGGGTGTCGCATTGTATGTTAGAAACGCGTATATCTGCACAGAGATTGAAGCTTCAGAGACTGGGAGTTCTGTGGAAACTGTTTGGGTAAGAATACAAGGACAGAACAATGGAAAGGACACCATTGTAGGCATTTACTACAGGCCGCCTGTGCAAGCTGAAGCTATGGATGAACTCTTTATGCATCAAATGGCCAAGTTCTCCAAAAAATATGACATAGTTGTCATGGGAGATTTCAACTATCCAGACATTTGTTGGGAACCTCTCTCAGGCAAAACTAACAGGTCAAGGAAATTCTTATCCTCTCTTGCTGACAACTTTATCTTCCAAAAGGTAAGGGAGAAAACAAGGGGAACTGCTACTTTGGATCTAATCCTTATAAACAGGGAGGAAATGGTTGAGGAGGTAAAAGTGGCTGGGACCCTAGGAGGTAGCGACCATGCTATTTTAGAATTTTGGATAACTAGAGGCGGAAGACCTGTGAAGACTCAGACTTCAAGGTTAGATTTCAGAAAGGCAGATTATAAGGGATTCAGAAAGAGAATTGGAGGGATCCAATGGCTGGATATCCTTAAAGACAAAAATGTCCAGGAAGGATGGGAAATCTTGAAAAATGAAATTCTCAAAGCACAGTTGTTAACAATTCCGAAAAGAGGGAAGAATAGGAAGCAGTTAAGGAAACCAGGATGGATGAACACAGAACTTAAGCACATGCTAAAAAGGAAGAAAAAAATGTTTATAAAATGGAAAGAGGGAGGCATATCTAAAGAAGAATATAATGCTGTCTGCAGAACCTGCAGGGCACAAATCAGATTAGCTAAAGCTGAAAATGAATTGAGGCTTGCAAGAGATGTCAAAAGCAATAATAAAGGATTTTGGGGATATGTCAAAAGTAAAAGAAAAGTCAAAGATGCCATAGGATTTTTACAGGATGAAAATGATGAAATGGTAAGACAGGATGTTGAGAAGGCTGAACTTTTAAATTCCTATTTTGCATCTGTTTTCTCTCAGAAAGGAAATGTAACATCAACTGTTATTCACTGTCCTATTAAGGGAATAGAAGAATCCAGGATATCTATAAACAGAAAGATAGTGAGGAAACACTTAGCTAGCCTAAATGAATTCAAGTCTCCAGGTCCAGATGAATTACACCCCAGAGTACTGAAGGAGATAGCAGAAGAAATTTTTGAACCCCTCTCTATAATCTTTGAAAATTCTTGGAGAACAGGAGAAGTGCCAGAAGACTGGAGAAGAGCAAATGTTGTTCCTATCTTCAAAAAGGGGAAGAAGGTGGACCCAGGTAACTATAGGCCGGTGAGTCTGACTTCTATACCAGGAAAGATCTTTGAACAAATTATTAAACAACATGTATGTCAATACCTGGATAAGAATGAAGTGATTAAACAGAGTCAGCATGGGTTTGTAACTAATAAGTCATGTCAGACTAACTTAATTTCCTTCTATGACGGTATCACTGATTGGGTGGATCAAGGAAATGCTGTAGATATAGTATATCTTGACTTCAGCAAAGCATTTGACAAAGTCTCTCATACAATCCTTATTGAAAAAATGATTAAGTATGGAATGGACAAGGCAACTGTTAGGTGGATTCATAACTGGCTTAGTGATCGGACCCAAAGAGTGGTCGTAAATGGCTGCACATCCAGTTGGAAGAATGTCTCAAGTGGGGTACCACAGGGCTCTGTCCTGGGCCCTGTATTGTTCAACATCTTTATCAACGATTTAGATGAAGGAATTGAGAGTAAACTGATTAAATTTGCTGATGACACAAAGCTAGGAGGGATAGCTAATACTAGAGAAGAGAGAGAGAGGATTCAAAAAGATTTAAATAAACTGGAGAAGTGGGCAGCAACTAACAGAATGGTTTTTAACAGGGAGAAATGCAAAGTACTACATCTGGGCAATAAAAATGGAAAAAGCATATATAGAATGGGAGGAATAGGGCTAAGTGACAGCACATGTGAAAAAGACTTGGGTATACTAATAGATCACAGACTGAATATGAGTCAACAGTGTGATGCAGCAGCAAAAAAGGCAAATGCAATTCTAGGATGTATTAACAGAAGCATACAGTCTAGATCACGTGAAGTCATTATTTCCCTCTACTTATCTTTGGTCAGACCTCATCTGGAATATTGTGTCCAGTTTTGGGCACCACATTTTAAAAAAGACATCAACAAACTGGAGCAAGTTCAGAAAAGAGCGACCAGAATGGTGACCGGTCTGCAAACCCTGTCTTATGAGGAAAGGTTGCAGGATTTGGGAATGTTTAGTTTGCAAAAGAGAAGACTGAGAGGAGACTTAATAGCTGTCTACAAATATCTAAAGGGCTGTCACATTGTAGAAGGATCAACTTTATTCTCATTTGCACAAGGAAAGACTAGAAGCAATGGGATGAAACTGAATGGGAGGAGACACAGATTAGATATTAGAAAAAACTTTTTGACAGTTAGAGTGATCAATGAGTGGAACAGGCTGCCACGAGAAGTGGTGAGTTCTCCTTCAATGGAAATCTTCAAACAGAGGCTGGACAGACATCTGACTGGGATGATTTAGCGAATCCTGCTTTGAGCAGGGGGTTGGACCAGATGGCCCAGGAGGTCCCTTCCAACTCTACGATTCTATGATTCTATGATTCTGTTCTCGGAATCTGTTGGCTTGGAAAGAGGGGGCCAGCCAAGCAGCATTCCTGAATGTGAAGAAGAGGGAGTATGCAGTGATGCGCAACTTCTTTGTCCCTCTGAATCTGAAGAGGCGAGTGGGCCAGTGCCTATGGTCAGCACACCCCAGTACGCATCAGATGATGACGAGACTCAGTTGCCACTTTCTGGTGCGTACGGTGCTGGCGAGACAACCCCGGAGAAGCAGCTGTTTGAAGAGGGGAGGGAAGATGATGAGGTCCTTGACCCATCATGGCGTGAGGAACAGGAAGGTGGTGGGAGCAGCTCGGAGGAAGAGATTCCCCTACCGGCCAAAACAGGAGGCAGAGGGAGGGGGAAGACTTGGTTGCCTGTACCCTCCACTTCGGCACCCGTTAGGAGCATTCCTCATTCCAAAGGCAAAACGGGCGCTCCCAAGAGTTGCAGTGCGTGGTCCTTTTTTGACACAGTTGCAGATGACATTTGCTTTGTCAAATGCAAGCTGTGTCATCAGATAGTCAAAAGAGGGAGAAATGTCAGCAACCTCAATACCACAAATATGTGGAAACATGTGCGCACCAAGCACGAGTTGGAGTTGCAGAGACACCCTGAAGACGTAGGCCAACGTACAGCACCACCTACCACTTCTTCAGTTCGTGTTGGGGCCTCTTCCTCCAGCTCACACACTGCTGGTTCGGCTTCCTCACAGGATCGCCAAGGAAGAACCTCTGCCACTGTTGTCCGGAGACCCTGTCAGATTCCACCCATAGCAGCACGTTCCCATCCATCACAGCCATCGGTAGCACAGGCATGGGATAAAAGGCGCCCTTACTCGGCAAACCATCCCCGAGCACAGTCTCTGAATGCTGGCATTGCCAAACTTCTGGCAGTTGAAATGCTGTCATTCAGGCTGGTGGACACTGACACCTTCCGGGACTTAATGGCATTGGCAGTCCCCCAATACAATGTGCCCAGCCGCTTTTATTTCAGCAGGCGAGCCGTCCCTGCCCTGCAGAACCATGTTGAGGGCAAAATAAAACATGCGCTACTAAACGCCGTTAGTAGCAAGGTCCACCTGACCACCGATGCGTGGACCAGTAACCATGGACAGGGACGATACCTTTCCCTCAATGCCCACTGGGTCAATGTTGTGGAGCCGGGTACAGATCTGGAGAGTGGCGCTGTACGTGTTCTTCCAACGCCACGGATTGCAGGACTCCAGTCTGTACACATAGACTCCTCCTCCTACTCAAGTTCCTCAGAAACAGCAGAGAAGGAGCCTGTTACGACCGATATGAGCACAGCCGTGGCCAAACGTCAACAGGCTGTACTCAAATTAATTTCTTTGGGGAATCGAAGCCACACAGCGCAGGAGCTCTGGAATGCTATCAAGCTGGAGAGCGATGTGTGGTTTGGGCCAGCGAATCTCCAGCCGGGCTTGGTAGTGTGTGACAATGGCCGAAATCTGGTGGCAGCTCTTGGCCTAGGCAACCTCACACACATCCCATGTCTGGCACATGTGCTTAACTTGGTCGTGCAGAGCTTTCTGATGGACTATCCGGATCTTGATGCACTGTTGCACAAGGTCCGCATAGAGTGCGCTCACTTGCGGCGTTCCAGCACGGCAAGATCGCGCCTCGCTGCTCTGCAGCGACGATTTGGCCTTCCGGAACATCGCATCATATGTGACCTACCCACCCGGTGGAATTCAACGTTACATATGTTGGAGCGGTTGTGTGAGCAGCAGGCAGCAGTCATGGAGTACCAGCTGCATCAGGCGCAAACAAGTCGCACTGTGCGCCGTTCACACTTCAGCACCATTGAGTGGGCCTCTATGAAGGACATCTGCCTCGTTTTGCATGCCTTCGATGAATCCATGCGGATGGCGAGTGCAGATGATGCACTAGTGAGCATGACTGTCCCCCTTATCTGCCTGCTTCAACAAACACTGCAAGCACTAAGGGATGAGGTTTCGGAAGAGGTGGAGGATGAGGAGTCCCAAATGCCATCTGCTTGTGGACAGTCTGCGCTACGTGTTTCCTCACAAAGGCCTAGGCAGGGGACACTTTGTGAGGAGGATGTGGAGGAGTCGATGGAGGAGGAAGACATCTCTCCAGAGGAGGGAGGTACACAAACCTCTACTCAGTATGTACAGCGAGGGTGGGGTGATGCAGAGCAGGCCGAGGTCACGCCTCAAACAGGGGACAGCGGTTCTTTGGCAGTTGGGAGTCTGCAGCACATGGTTGATTTCATGCTGCAGTGCCTGAGAAACGACCGCCGCATCGCCCACATTCTCGTCTCGGCTGATTATTGGGTGTACACCCTCCTAGATCCTCGCTACCGGGACAGCGTACAAAGGCTCATACCAACGTTGAACCAGGAGCGTAAACTGCGGGAGTACTAAGAGTCACTGGTGCAGTCCATAATGTTTTCCATTCCACCCGACAGCATTGTTGCTAGTGCTTTACAAAGCAGCTCTGTGCGTCGAGGCAGTGGAGGAAACTCTGCACAAAGAGGGAGCAGAGGCAGCGCCGCAGCACAACGCAAGACCACTATGGCCCAAATGTGGCAAAGTTTTGTGTGTCCACCACAATTGTCTACACCATCAGCGACGCCTCGAGTCAGCAGGAGGCAACGCTTCCGTCAGATGGTGTCAGACTACATGTCTTGCCCTGTCACTGTACTCCCAGATGGCTCTTCCCCCTTCAAGTTTTGGGTCTCTAAGCTGGATACATGGCCAGAGCTTAGCCAGTATGCATTGGAGGTGCTGGCTTGCCCTGCTGCCAGTGTATTATCGGAACGTGTCTTTAGTGCCGCAGGTGGTGTACTAACAGACCGTCGCACGCGACTATCTTCCGATAATGTTGACCGGCTGACTTTTCTGAAAATGAACAACGCCTGGATCTCCAAAGACTTTGCCATTCCTCTTACACACTAAATTAGTGGTTGGCAACTGTATCCAGGTCTGCTGGTGTGTTCATTTTTCTACCACCTGAACTATAATCCCTGTGCTTCAACACAGCCAGTTGTCGCTCAGATGTGTCATCTGCACAGAGAAACACACTAGCTCCTGTGTTAGTGGGGTTCAGTAACGCCAGCTGATCCCCTGCTATGTGGACGGCAAAGTCACCAGCTCCATTAACATTCAAACCACTACTGATTTTTAACCGTGCCCAACTTAGGTCTCTGGCTCCACTGTCTCTACTATTTCCCCTGACCTCCAACCCCGCCATCTACATCTCTGAAGTGGCGTCAGCACAATCTACACTTGTTCCTGTGTTCCTGTGGCTCAGTCCCATCAGTTTATCCCCTGATGTGTGTCCGGCAAGGTCTCCTGCTCTGTCCACATTCCCATAACCAGTAGTGGGAATGAGGACAGAGCTGGCGAACTTGCCGGACAAACATCAGGGGATCAACTGACGGGACTGAGCACCAGTAACACAGGAACAAGTGTAGATTGTGCTGACGCCACTTCAGAGATGTAGCTGGCGGGGTTGGAGGCCAGGGTAAATAGTAGAGACAGTGGAGCCAGAGGCCTAAGTGGAGCATGGTTAGAATCAGTAGTAGTCAACAACCTCCATAAAAACCGCTGCCCATTGGCCTCTGCATGCGGCATGCGTAATCCTGGGCTCCAACAGTGTCAGTTGGTGTTCAGAAGTGTCGTCTCCACAGAGCCAAACACATTCGTTCAAGTGTTAGTGGGGTTCAGCACTGCCAGCTGTTCCCCTGCTGTGGAGATGGCAAGTCTCCTGCTGCCTTCACCTGCCAAAAGCAACAGGCCCCAGCCTGCTCCTCGCCTAATCCTGGGCTCCAACAGCGTCAGTTGGTGTTCAGAAGTGTCGTCTCCACAGAGCCAAACACATTCGTTCAAGTGTTAGTGGGGTTCAGCACTGCCAGCTGTTCCCCTGCTGTGGAGATGGCAAGTCTCCTGCTGCCTTCACCTGCCAAAAGCAACAGGCCCCAGCCTGCTCCTCGCCTAATCCTGGGCTCCAACAGCGTCAGTTGGTGTTCAGAAGTGTCATCTCCACAGAGCCAAACACATTCGTTCGAGTGTTAGTGGGGTTCAGCACTGCCAGCTGTTCCCCTGCTGTTGAGATGGCAAGTCTCCTGCTGCCTTCACCTGCCAAAAAGCAACAGGCCCCAGCCTGCTCCTCTCCTAATCCTGGGCTCTAACAGCGTCAGTTGGTGTTCAGAAGTGTCGTCTCCACAGAGCCAAACACATTCGTTCGAGTGTTAGTGGGGTTCAGCACTGCCACCTGTTCCCCTGCTGTGGAGATGGCAAGTCTCCTGCTGCCTTCACCTGCCAAAAGCAACAGGCCCCAGCCTGCTCCTCGCCTAATCCTGGGCTCCAACAGCGTCAGTTGGTGTTCAGAAGTGTCGTCTCCACAGAGCCAAACACATTCGTTCAAGTGTTAGTGGGGTTCAGCACTGACAGCTGTTCCCCTGCTGTGGAGATGGCAAGTCTCCTGCTGCCTTCACCTGCCAAAAGCAACAGGCCCCAGCCTGCTCCTCGCCTAATCCTGGGCTCCAACAGCGTCAGTTGGTGTTCAGAAGTGTCGTCTCTACAGAGCCAAACACATTCGTTCGAGTGTTAGTGGGGTTCAGCACTGCCAGCTGTTCCCCTGCTGTGGAGATGGCAGTCTCTCCTGCTGTCTCCGCATTCCAAAGACAGTAGGCCTCTGCCTACACCCTCCTATTTCCTGGGCTTCAACACAGCCAGTTGTAGCTCAGAAGTGCCGTCCACACGGAAAGAGACACTTGCTTCCGTGTCTCAGTGAGGTTCAGTAACGTCAGCTGATCCCCTGCTGTGTGGATGGCAGTCTCTCCTGCTGTCTCCACATTCCAAATACAGTAGGCCTCTGCCTACACCCTCCTATTTCCTGGGCTTCAACACAGCCAGTTGTAGCTCAGAAGTGCCGTCCACACGGAAAGAGACACTTGCTCCCGTGTCTCAGTGGGGTTCAGTAACGTCAGCTGATCCCCTGCTGTGTGGATGGCAGTCTCTCCTGCTGTCTCCACATTCCAAATACAGTAGGCCTCTGCATATACCCTCCTATTTCCTGGGCTTCAACACAGCCAGTTGTAGCTCGGAAGTGCCATCCACACAGAAAGAGACACTTGCTCCCGTGTCTCAGTGGGGTTCAGTAACGTCAGCTGATCCCCTGCTGTGTGGATGGCAGTCTCTCCTGCTGTCTCCACATTCCAAATACAGTAGGCCTCTGCCTACACCCTCCTATTTCCTGGGCTTCAACACAGCCAGTTGTAGCTCGGAAGTGCCGTCCACACGGAAAGAGACACTTGCTCCCGTGTCTCAGTGGGGTTCAGTAACTTCAGCTGATCCCCTGCTGTGTGGATGGCAGTCTCTCCTGCTGTCTCCACAGTCCAAATACAGTAGGCCTCTGCCTACACCCTCCTATTTCCTGGGCTTCAACACAGCCAGTTGTAGCTCGGAAGTGCCGTCCACACGGAAAGAGACACTTTCTCCCGTGTCTCAGTGGGGTTCAGTAACGTCAGCTGATCCCCTGCTGTGTGGATGGCAGTCTCTCCTGCTGTCTCCACATTCCAAATACAGTAGGCCTCTGCCTACACCCTCCTATTTCCTGGGCTTCAACACAGCCAGTTGTAGCTCGGAAGTGCCGTCCACACGGAAAGAGACACTTGCTCCCGTGTCTCAGTGGGGTTCAGTAACGTCAGCTGATCCCCTGCTGTGTGGATGGCAGTCTCTCCTGCTGTCACCACATTCCAAATACAGTAGTCCTCTGCCTACACCCTCCTATTTCCTGGGCTTCAACACAGCCAGTTGTAGCTCGGAAGTGCCGTCCACACGGAAAGAGACACTTGCTCCCGTGTCTCAGTGGGGTTCAGTAACGTCAGCTGATCCCCTGCTGTGTGGATGGCAATGTCTCCTGCTGCCTACACAGTCGTACTACTACTGATTTTTAACCGTGCTCCAATTAGGCCTGTGGCTCCACTGTCTCTCGTATTTCCCCTGTCCTCCAACCCTGCCAGTTACAGCTCCGAAGTGGCGTCTGCACAATCCACACTTGTTCCTGTGTTACAGGTGTTCAGTCCGGTCAGTTAATCCCCTGATGTGTGTCCGGCAATGTCGCCTGCTCTGTCCACATTCCCATAACTAGTTATGGGAATGTGGACAGAGCAGGCGACATTGCCGGACACACATCAGGGGATTAACTGACCGGACTGAACACCTGTAACACAGGAACAAGTGTGGATTGTGCAGACGCCACTTCGGAGCTGTAACTGGCGGGGTTGGAGGACAGGGGAAATACGAATATCAGTGAAGCCACAGGCCTAAGTGGAGCTTGGTTAAAATTAGTAGAAGTCTACAACCGATCTTAAAATTTCTTCAATGCAGCCTCAGCCTGCTCCGTGCTTGTCCCTGGGCTTCAACACAGCCAGTTGTTGCTCGGAAGTGCCGTCTTCACAGAGTAAAACACTAGCTCCTGTGTTTGTGGGGTTCAGTAACGTCAGCTGTTCCCCTGCTGTTTTGATGGCAATCTGTCCTGCTGCCTCCCAATTGACAGCACATCAGGCCTCAGCCTGCTAAGTGCTTGTCCCTGGGCTCCAACATCGCCAGTTGCTGCTCATAACTGACTTTGGCACGGGTACTCCCTCCTGCCCAGCTTGGTTCCAGCCCTGCCTGCTGTTTCCGGGAAGTGTCAATGTCAGTTTGCCACCCCAAGTTGCCATGTCGTGTTGCGGTTGGGTTAAGCCGAGGCTAGAGTGCCAGCAGTTTAGGTGCTTCCTATGTGGACTGCGGGTTCTGGTAAGAAAGGCTTGTTCCGTAGTGCCAGTAGGACAAGCACCCCCTGTAGGACTGTGTGATTCGGTAACTGCGGCCAGCTTGCGGCATGCCAACTTTGCTTTTCAGGGGTAACTTCAGCTGCCCCTCCGGGTTCCAGCACCGTCAGCTGGTTCTCGTCAGAGCCTTTGGCCTAGGTGCCTCCATCTCGGTATCCGAGTTCCGGCAACATCTGCTGGTCCTTGGTAGTGCTTTGTAGCACAGGTACCTCCTGCTTAGTAACCGGGTTCCAGCACCGTCAGCTGGTCCTCGGTTGTGCCATTGGCTCTTATTCCTTCTGCTGCCCCTCCGGGTGCCAGCACTGTCAGCTGGTCCTCGCCATTTCCATTTGCTCTTGCAGCTTATGCTACCCCTCCGGGTTCCAGCACCGTCAGCTGGTTCTCGTCAGAGCCTTTGGCCTAGGTGCCTCCATCTCGGTATCCGAGTTCCGGCAACGTCTGCTGGTCCTTGGTAGTGCTTTGTAGCACAGGTACCTCCTGCTTAGTAACCGGGTTCCAGCACCGTCAGCTGGTCCTCGGTTGTGCCATTGGCTCTTATTCCTTCTGCTGCCCCTCCGGGTGCCAGCACTGTCAGCTGGTCCTCGCTATTTCCATTTGCTCTTGCAGCTTATGCTACCCCTCCGGGTTCCAGCACTGTCAGCTGGTTCTCGTCAGAGCCTTTGGCCTAGGTGCCTCCATCTCGGTATCCGAGTTCCGGCAACGTCTGCTGGTCCTTGGTAGTGCTTTGTAGCACAGGTACCTCCTGCTTAGTAACCGGGTTCCAGCACCGTCAGCTGGTCCTCGGTAGTGCCATTGGCTCTTGTTCCTTCTGCTGCCCCTCCGGGTGCCAGTACCGTCAGCTGGTTCAAGAGGACAAAGAACAGGAAGACAACCACCAAGATGCAGAACAACAAGAGAGAGAAGACAAAGAAGCATAAAAAAACAAAGCAGAAGAACATTAAGCATAAGACTAATACTCTGAGCAAATGATATTATCTTATTTATAAGCAGAAGAAGACTAAGCAGTGTATGGGGGTGAGTCCGTTCCTCCTCGTGGTGCCCCTGGAAAAGGCCTGCTGCTGCAGGCCAAACTGAACGCGGACAAATCCTGTTGTAAATCTTTTGTGACAGGCAGAACGGAAGGTGTAAACTTCTAACTTTTCTAGATAACAACTACAGGAATGCCTGACACAAACAAGAATATGATGAAGAAGAATAGGAAGAAGATGAAGAAGTTGAATATGTAGAATAATAATTGTTGAATAAGAAGAATATGAAGAATGTAAGAAAAGGAAGAAGAAGAATGTAAAAAAAGGAAGTAGAAGAATTTAAAAAAAGGAAGAAGAAGAAGAATGTAAAAAAAGGAATAATAATAATAAGAAGAAGAAGGTAAAAAAAGGAAGAAGAATAAGAAAGAAGAAGAAGAAGACATACATGTCTGGCAAAATATAAATGAGGCTAACAGTCAATATCTTTGTAACTCCTAACGTCTTTAAAAAAAAAGTTTAATTCCTGCTATTCCATTTGATTGGGCTAAACCTCTATGGCTTTAATGTCTCCTCCACCTCCCACAATACATTCTACATTATTCTTAGTTGTTTTTCTTCATGTAGAATTAACCTACAAGGAAAGAAAGGGTTTTTTTTAATTCCGATATTTTGGCCCCATTGACTTGCATTGGTTCCCGGTATCGGAATCGGCGATACCGATACTTTTTTTTTTTTTTAAGATCGGCCGATCCATTCCGATCCGATATTTTCAAGTATCGGCTGGTATCGCTCAACTCTAATTGGCACAGAAAGCCAAAAACGCATGCTAATTAATTTGATGCATCTTTTAAGCGTTTCTGCAGCGTCTGAGCCGGCTCAAACGCTGCGGAAATGCTTAAAAAAACGCATCGTGTGCACACAGCCTGAATTGTTTTTAATGGATATTGTGTTGTCTCATGTATGTGTCAGTATTGAGTAATAACATTTGTTATTTGTTTTAATAATTTGTGGTGTTCCCAATTTATAGACATATTGCTTTTCTCTTATTTTTCCATTGGTCATTAACATGTCTCTGGTGAACCCCTTTCTTTTTGCTTTATAACAATGTAGTGGTGCCCTCCATATGGTATTTTCTATGGCCCGGAAGTATCGCAATACTGGAGGAGTCTGGAGAGGACAAGAGAGTCTGAATGAGACAAGGGAGTCTGGAGAGGACAAGGGACTCTGGACAGAACAGAGGAGTCTGGAGAGGACAAGGGAGTTTGGAAAGGTCAGGGGAGTCTGGAGAGGACAGGGGAGTCTGATGAAAACAAAGGAGTCTGGAGAGGACAAGGGAATCTGAAGACGACAAGGGAGTCTGAAGAAATCAAGGGAGTCTGGAGATGACAGGGGAGTCTGGACAGGACAAGGGCATTTGGAAAGGTCAGGGGATCTGAAGAGGGCAAGGGAGTCTGGAGAGGACAAGGGAATCTGGCGAGGTCAGGGGAGTCTGGAGAGGTCAGGGGAGTCTGGAGAGGAAAGGAGAGTCTGATGAAAACAAGGGAGTCTGGAGAGGATGGGAGTCTGAAGAAAACAAGGGAGTCTGGAGAGGACAGGGACAGGGGAGTCTGGAGAGGACAAGGAAATCTGGAGAGGACAAAGGAGTCTGGAGAGAACAGAGGAGTCTGGAGCGGACAAGAGTCTTAAGGGGACAAGAGAGTCTGGAGAGTACAAGGGAGTATGACAGCAGCTCTGTCATAGAGAACACATGATCCACCGAGCTGAATGTTTCTTGTATGGGGAAGTCGGGAGAGATAGCTGTCTGCCAACAGCTACAGTATGTAATGCATATGGGGGCCTTACCATTTCGTAACCACTGCTTCAAATGAATGACAGCAGCAGTTATGTGCTATGTAATAATGAGGTCACTACTGCAGTCTGTCAACAAAGATAGTAATTGCACCATAGAGGCAGAACTGGACCAGCAGATGGTGAGTATTGGGGTGTTTGCTATTTTCTTTGTCTGCAAGCCTATGAGCAAATAAAATGAATCCTGGAGAATCTGTTATGGGACTGGTCAGAGGCATGACAAAGTAGGATATTCTGAGCCTTATATTGAACACTAATTTTCATTGATGGTGAGTGTTATAAAAAGGGTTGAAGTCTGCTCACCCCTCTGCTATGTGCAGCTTGTCTCACCATCAGCCAACGCCCTGCACGGATCCAAGTGAGCTTAAGGCCTCTTTCACACTTCAGTTTTTTGCCATCAGTCAAAATCCGCCAAAATTTGAAAATAATAATAATAATAATAATAATTTTTATTTATATAGCGCCAACATATTCCGCAGCACTTTACAATTAAGCGGGGACATGTACAGACAATAAATTCAATACAAGTTAAGACAATTCAAACAATGACATTAGGAGTGAGGTCCCTGCTCGCAAGCTTACAATCTACAAGGAAATGGGGGGACACAGTAGGTGAGAAATGCTTGTTAATTCAGGTCTGGCAATTATAATAAATGGCGGATCCGCAAAAAAATGAACAAAACGGATGCCAGCCGATGGAACGGATCCGTTTTTTTAAGGATCCGCTATACCGATTTTAGTGTGGATCCTCATCAAAATGGATCCGTTCCATCCGTTGGCATCCATTTTGTACATCCGTTGGATCCGTTTTCTTGCGGATCCGTTTTTCAAACACCTCCAAAATGGGATGCTCCCAAATATCATTCGCTCTTGGAGAATGCTCCCAAATGTGATTGGATACTGGAAACTAGGGAGAAATATATCTAGGGTGTTGTGATACAATTTCTTTTTTTTCTTTTAGAGCTAGTGGCAGCGATGGAAGGAGTTAGTGCGAGTCTGGAAGGAGTTATTGCGAGTATTGACAGCTTCTGTGTGGAATTTGATCTTCACTTGAATCGGTTGGCAATTATTGCTCTCGAGAGGGAGAAAAGAAGATTGCGAATCCTGCGTATGAGGAGACGGCGCCAGTGGATTCATCCCATTAATGCGCAGAGGTTCACCCGTGGTGTTTTTTCCACACTGTACCTGGAATTGAGGGATAATCCGGACAAGTTCTTCAACTACGTGCGCATGCGGCTGGAATTCTTTGAGATATTGGTGGACTGTGTTGGAGAACAAATCCGGAGAAGGGACACACAAATGCGGTTTTCTATATCACCGGCGGAGCGTTTGATGGTGACCCTTCGGTAAGTTATCTACCTTTTAAAATGTTTCAGATTCTGCAGGCTTTTATTGTTATGTTATGGCTTGTAGTTTGTATTAATTTTACTTTTTTTCCCTTTTTTTAACAGATTCCTGGCAACTGGAGAATCCTTCACCTCCCTCCATTTCCAGTTCCGGATTGGGATTTCCACTATTGCTGGAATTGTACAACAGACCTGCCGGGCATTGTGGGATTCTCTACAGGAGGAATACATCCCAGAGCCAACACAGGAGAGGTGGCTGGAGATTGCAGACATGTTTCAAGAAATCTGCCAGTTTCCAAACTGCATCAGTGCCGTGGATGGCAAGCATATCAGGATTGTGAAACCCATGGGATCTGGTTCACAGTTTTACAACTATAAGAAATACTTTTCTATTGTGCTTATGGCCATTTCGGATGCAAGCTGCAAATTCATTGCCGTGGACATTGGTGCATACGGTCGTTCTAATGACTCTCAGGTATTCAAGATGTCCACCATGGGCCGTCGCTTGTATGGAGACAATTTTGACTTCCCACCTCCAAGACCACTTCCTGGAACAACAGGCCCAACAATGCCTTTTGTGTGCGTAGGCGACGATGCTTTTCAGCTTTCTAAACTACTCAAACCATATGGTAGTCGTGGATTAACACACCGGAAAAGAATCTATAACTATCGGTTAACCAGAGCGCGCAGAGTGGTGGAGTGTGCGTTTGGAATTTTAACTGCCAAATGGAGAGTCCTGTTAACGGCCATGAAAATGAAAACAGAGACTGTGGATGAGGTGGTGAAGGCCTGTGTAATCCTGCACAATTTTGTCCTTTCAAAGGAACCAGTTTCCATCGATGAAAATCTGTCTGAAACCACCTTGTGGGATTATGAGCAGCAAACTTTTCGGAGTACTGGCTCAGTGGCAAGAATGAGGGACACCTTTGCAGACTATTTTGTGACACCAGAGGGACAAGTGGACTGGCAAAATGACATATAATTTTCTTCATACCAATTGTGAGTACCTTTTTTTTTTTTTTTTTTTTATCTGAAATTTTTACCAAGTGTTTGGTTTACCAAAGCATTGTGTTTTACCATGTGATTTGGTTTACCAAGTTTTTTTTTTTTTTTTTTAAGTTTTACACTTTGCAGTGTTACCAATTGTTGGGTACCAAGCATAAAGTTTTACCAAGTGTTGTGTACCTAGCGTTGTTTTACACTTACAAATGTTACCAAGTGTTGGGTACCAAGCGTTTTACACTTTGAAATGTTCACAAGTGTTGGGTACCAAATGTTGTGCTACCAAGTGTTGTTTTTTTGTACCTTGTACACCACCGGTGTACTGTGAAATATTACCCAGTGTTGTGTGTTGTGTTGTGTTACCAAGTGTTGTGTTTACCTTTTACACCACTGGTGTAATTTGAATATTTCCAAAGAAAGAAGCAAAAAAGAAACATCACAATAAAGTTTTTTGAAAAAAAAAAACAGTTTATTTCTGAATTTCTAATAACTGTATTTTTTGGGTTTTTTTTTAATTTTTTTTGTATCTTAAACCTTTTTTGTAACTTTTTTTTGGTATATATTACCTTTTTTGTAACTTTTTTTTTTTGGTATATATTACCTTTTTTGTAACTTTTTTTTTTTTTGGTATATATTACCTTTTTTGTAATTTTTTTTTTTTTATAACAGAAAAACATTACAAGGTGTGATAATGTTGGGTGGAGATAGTATTGGAGGGGTTAACAGGGTTGACCACATCGAGGGGGGGTAGGGGACTGGGGAGGGAGTTGGTGAGGACCAGAAGTGGAAAGGGGGGTTTAACACATGTGGTTGAGACGGGAGTGGATGGACAGACGAGGTTTGTGGGTACATTGAAGGTGTATGTGGGGGTGGGTATGGTGAGGGCATTGGGGTATAATGCAATGGGGAAGGAAGGTACTGGGAAGAATGGAATGGGGAACTAGAGAAAGGAGAGGGAGTGGTAGGAGGAGGGACGGCTGTATGATGGATGGTGGTGGAAGGATGGACTGTGGAAGGATGGACAGGGGGAGGATGGACAGGGGGAGGATGGGATGCTTCATCAAGTACTTCCACTAGAGCATTCTGACAGGCTTGCATCACACGCATCTGCTGGTGAGTACTTAAACCTTCCATTTGCCGGACAACAGATTGAAAAAAGGTATGTCTCAGTGTCTGGTTTGATTCTAAATTCATCTGTTCCATGTATCTTCTGAGTTCCATGATACTTTGATTGATCATGGTCAACCCAGAAGATAACCGTTCTCCATAAGTATGGAAACCATGCTGGACAGATGAGTTTAGACTCAAACAGTCAGACAAGGTCATCCTTTCCTGACTCCTCAGACGCTGCCGGCCAGAACCAAAAGTTGGTCGAGATGTTGCCGCAGTGTCTGAGGGGTGGGGAACAGGGAACAAGTCGTCACCAGCAGCTTCATGTGATGAAGTCTGCCCTGCTGCTCCAGTGCTGGTGGAGGGGATAGAGGGATGAGACAAGAGGGTAGGTACAGAGGGGTCGGATACCTCGATGTGGTCACCGGGGGCGGTCTCACTAGGGATCACTCCAGAGGGACGCAACTCTGATGCAGACTCCCGAGTGCTGCAGATGGTGCTAAAAAAAGAGAAAAAATGTATATTAAAAATATTGATATTTAATTTAAGTCTGCTGAAAAAAAATTTGGTTAAACATTTCTACTACAGAAATGGTTTGGGGAATATTTACCTTCTGCACACTATTGTTGATCGCAGGAACGCCAGGGCTTTGTAGTTCTTGTACTGGGGTCCCCGGCGTCCTCCCGATCCACTCGGGGTCTGCATCTCCTTGTTGTAGTCCCTCTTGAAGCGTTCCCGGAGCGACCGCCACCGTGTGATAACCCTTTCACCTGTGAAGCAAAAAAAAAAAAAAAAAAAAATGGTATTCAACACTTCACATGCTGGAATATAAGTTACTGAAGTTGTAATACTTACGCACAAAATCCCTGGCCCTCGCATTGAGTTCCTCCCAGTTCTCAATAACTGAAGAACAGACCTCATCCCAGAGCCGTCGGGTGGTTGGTTGGTCAGCGTGTAGACGGTTTGCCATGTTCCACAGCGGCTCCCGGTTTTCCACCTCACGGATGAGTTCATCAGTATCGATCATGACACCCTCCTCCAGATGTCTGCGGGGAGCACGCTGTGAAACCTGTGAAGATAAAAAACAAAACAAAAAACAAAAAATTTCATTCTATTCAAACACATGATGTTCATTTAAACAATTATCCAAATAGGGTTACTTACCGTTTGCCGACCAACAGATGCATCACCTTGACGACCCTGGGAGTCACTCTAGTGCGGGCACCGGATTCTGAAGACTGTGGGAAAAAAAAAATTTTTGTTTGGATGGATGCGTAGTTATGGTGTGTGCACTATGATGAATGTTTGTGTTGGGTGTAGCATTATGTATCTGTGTATGTGCTAAACTTACACTCTGCGCACCCCCTCCTTGCGTCTCTCCACCCTGCACGTCTCCTCCTGGAAGCTCCTCTGAATCAGCTTCCTGTTAAAACATAATAGGATAGTGTTTTTAACCCAAAAAAAAAAATTAGTTTAAATTAAAAAAAAAAAAAAATGTTTTACCTCAGCTCGCTGATGATGTGAGGGGGAGCTTTCAGGAGAAGACATTACGGCTTGGGGCAGCTGCGTTGGCAGCTGCGGTGCTTCCTGAAGTGATCTGCAAGTATAAAGACACTTGTTAAGCTACTATACAAAGGATCATAATAAGCTTTCAGGCCTTTATACTTACAGGGAAACCAATGTTTGGCTGGACGTCTCTGCTTCGGCCTGGCTGGCCGTCTCTGCTTCGGCATGGCTGGCCGTCTCTGCTTCGGCATGGCTGACAGTTTCTGCTGCGGCCTGGCCGACCGTCTCCGCTGCGGCCTGGCTGGTAGTGCTTGCTGAAGTGATCTGTAAGTATAAAGACAATTGTTAAGCTACTATACAAAGGATCATAATAAGCTTTCAGGTCTTTATACTTACAGGGAAACTAATGGTTGCCTGTACTCTGCCGCGGCCTGGCTGTTCGTCTCTGCTGCAGTCAGGGTGATTGTCTCTGCTGCGGCCTGACCGGTCATCTCTGCTGCGTTCTCGCCGGTTGTCTCGTTCACCATCCCTGCTGCGGCCTGGCTGGCCGTGTCTGCTGCTGTTTTTATGGTGGCGCTTCATTGAGTGATCTGCAAGTATAAAAAAATCATATGAAAGTTTTAAAAAAAAAATATATATATATTAATTTGTATATAATGTGTAATTCCTTGAAAATAAGTATATGCAATTTTAAGTGTTTGCATGTCTACATTCCCTTATCTCTCAGAGTGTAACCAGTGATTGAAGGTGTGTAATATTTTGTGTAAACCCACTTTCTTTGCATGTGTTTTGTAACAGTGTAACCAGTGATTGAAGGTGTGTAGTTGCTGTGTATACCAGTGTTTGCATTCCCTGAAACTCTCACCGAGAGTGTAACCAGTGATTGAAGGTGTGTAATTGCTGTGTATACCAGTGTTTGCATTCCCTCAAAAACTCTCACCGAGAGTCTAACCAGTGATTGAAGGTCTCACCGAGTATAACCAGTGATTGAAGGTGTGTAGTTGCTGTGTATACCAGTGTTTGCATTCCCTGAAACTCTCACCGAGAGTAACCAGTCATTAAAGTTCTCACCGAGAATTTCTGTGTATACCCACACTGTGTTTGCATGTTTTTGAATTCCCCGAAAAACTCAGCTGTGTATAGCCCGATTTTTTTCATGGTATGTTGCATTCTCTCACTTTTAACCACACTTGTATACCAAAAAATTTAAAGTACCTTTATGGTAACTTAATTTTACCTTTATTAAAATGATACAAAGGAGATTTTTTCAAAACAGTTTATTTTTTTTGTATAATTTTTTTTCCAACAAATAGGAGCTACTCTGCTCTTTATTTTAAATACCACAATAAATTAAAAATAAAAAAACACCAATTTACAACAGATTAATCACACCACAATTGCAAATATGAAAATAAAATCCAATAAACATGCAAAAGAACAAAAATTAAAATATTTAAAAAAAAACCCACAAACACGCATAACACACAGCCAGGCCACATACACTCCAGGGGTCTTGCAGGTGGAAGATTTGCAGCTGAGTTTGATATTCTATCAGTCAGGCTGGTGTTTGATGTCTGGTTCGGTGTCTTCAGTGTGGCTGTTGCCAGATGTCTGGGCCCAATTACACCACATACAATACCAGTTAGGCCGGTTGCACATTTGCACTTTATAGCGCAGCGATGACCTGCACACGGCCGCCGCTAATCACCACCCCATCCGGTCATCACCGCCTACTAGCACACATGGACACTTGCGATCTGTACACCCTATCTTTAGTATGGGGTGCGCAGATGGTGCGCTGGCAGGATTTTACTGTGTGCTGCGCACTTTTGAAGGTGTGCCATGTGCGCCAAAATGCAACATGCTGCGTTTGGCGCACAAGGGCACACCTTCAAAAGTGCGCAGCACACTGTAAAATCCTGCCAGCGCACCATCTGCGCACCCTATGCTAAAGATAGGGTGCGCAGATCCCAAGCGTTCATGTGCGCTAGTAGGCGGCGATGACCGGATGGGGCGGGGATTAGTGGCGGACGTGTGCAGGTTATCGCTGCGCTATAAAGTGCAAATATGAAACCGGCCTTACACCACACAATCACAGCAAGAAATACAATATTACAGTTGTATGAAAATAAAATGCAGTACACATGCAACAGAAAAAAAAAAAAGATGGAAAAAAAAAATAAAAAAATGCATTTTACACACACAGGCCATACACACACACACACACACACGCGCGCTCCAGGGGTCTTGCAGGTGGTAGACTTGCAGCTGGGCAGACAGGTTTTATAGCTCTAGTTCAATCTTCTATCAGTCAGGCTGCAGTCGGATGTCTTGCTTGGTGTCTTCAGTGTTGCTGGTGCCGGATTGTCTGGGCCCAATTACACCACATACCATACACCACTCAATCACAGCATAAAAAATACAATATAATTACAGTTGTATGAAAATAAAATGCAGTACACATGCAACAGAAAAAAAAAAAGATTGAAAAAAATATAAAAAAATGCATTTTACACACACACAGGCCATACATACACACACACACACACACACACACACACACACACACACACACACACACACACACACACACACGCTCCAGGGGTCTTGCAGGTGGTAGACTTGCAGCTGGGCAGACAGGTTTTATAGCTCTAGTTCAATCTTCTATCAGTCAGGCTGCAGTCGGATGTCTTGCTTGGTGTCTTCAGTGTTGCTGGTGCCGGATTGTCTGGGCCCAATTACACCACATACCATACACCACTCAATCACAGCAATCACAGCATAAAAAATACAATATAATTACAGTTGTATGAAAATAAAATGCAGTACACAAGCAACAGAAAAAAAAAGTATAAAAAAAAAAAAAACACAGACATGCAACACTCGCAGACCACACACACAGGCAGGCTACACACTAGCAGGCCATACACACACACACAGAAATGTGATAAATAGGTATACTCACACTTGTTGGTGAGCTGGTACTGGCAGGCCTCTTGATAGCTGTGTGGCTGTCTGCAAGCTTGGTGGCTGTCTAGCAGGCTTGGTGGCTGTCTGGCAGGCTTGATGGGTGTCTGGCAGGCTTGATGGGTGTCTGGCAGGCTTGATGGGTGTCTGGCAGGCTTGGTGGGTGTCTGGCAGGCTTGGTGGGTGTCTGGCAGGCTTGGTGGGTGTCTGGCAGGCTTGGTGGCTTGTCTGGCAGGCTTGGTGGCTGGATGGCTTGCTTGCTGTCTGGCTGGATTGCTGGCTGGCTGCTACTGCATGTCTGGGCCCAATTAGCCCACCTTATATAGTTTTGGGACTGTCTGGAAAAGTATCTTTTTTTCTGGGCATGCGCAGTGCGATTTTACGGATCCTGCCGGCGGATTCCGCAAAATCGCGGATCACGGCGGATCCGCCGCCCATAGGCGCCCATTCTACCGCATGGCGGATGACGGCGGATCCGCCGTCATCCGCCATTTTGACAGCGAAAAAAAACGTTACAAGCTCCGTCCCCCTCAGACAGAATCCACAAGGAATTTTGCGGATCCGCCGAATACCGGACGCAACGGACGACCATCCGTCAAAATCTGCCACTAATGTATCCCAATGGGGAAAATGGCGGATCCGCAACAAGAAAAAGCGGATCCGCCATTTTCAAATTTTGGCGGATTTTGACTGATGGCAAAAAACTGAAGTGTGAAAGAGGCCTAAGGAAACATCAGTACAAAAAATGGAAGGATCCAGCGATGTCGGGTGACGGTTAAAAACAAATATTTATTGTCAAAATGGCTTTAAAATATTCTCAGGCACATAATGACTGGCAACACTGCATGGAAACACAGATTTGCGCGTTTCGACGTAAGGTCTTTATCAAGATCTCATAAAGACCTTACGTCGAAAAGCATAGATCTGTGTTTCCATGCAGTGTTGCCAGACATTATGTGCCTGAGAATATTTTAATGCCATTTTGACAATAAATATTTGTTTTTAACCGTCACCCGACATCACAGGATCCTTCCATTTTTTGTAATGGTGAGTGTTATAGTATGGAGGCTGGTAGGGTGTGTGTGCCTGGGCTGCTTCTTTGTTCCACTTCAGCCCTGAATATATTCATGTATTGTAATATGATGTAATGTAGAACTCCAGAATCTCCAGCACCATCCCCCGCCCAAAGTCACAACTTGATATGAATACTTGTTCTGTGTGGAGCCTGCAATGTGCTCTCCATCCCCTCCTGTGCTAATCTCCAGTCAATGAAAATGCCCCATGACATCTGTTCTGCCTTCATACACGTTGACACGGTGTGCAATCTAGCATACAGCATAAACCACCTTCTATCTTCCAAAATAAGCAGACTGTTCTCTGTAGTCTAACTTGTTTATTGGTGAAGAGTATAGAACATGCGGTAAAACTATAAAGAATACAAACGACATGGGTAAGTATTCGGCAGATGATCACACAGTTAACACTAAAATTACAGGAAGTATACAGTGTGATGCAAACTTTACATGGAATACACAGGTGCCTAATTACATCTACTGAGCACTAGCTGCTATACAGTTAATAACATTGCAAGAAAAGATATTAATCTTATCAGATATGCTTTACCAGGATAACGAACTGAAGAAGGGGAGTTACAAGAGGACAAATAAACACGTGCGTCCCATTTAATACACAGAAGAAAATGGCATCTTCTTCATCCCATAATACATTGCTTCAATCCCACAATGCAACACTCTGTTAAAGACACAGGCTGTAAATGCTATCAAAGACACAGCTATAAATTCAGCCACCACTAGATGGTGCTATAACTAAACCAGAACATAATACAAACATATTTGCCCTATATTCAGAGGGCAGAACAACATCATCGTTCAGAGCCCACTGCAGAGCTGCTGGCTGATCCCTCCAAAGCACAGACAGACAGATGCTCATATTCATTACTTTAATGAGCGGTACCACGTGACCGCTGAAGGAAGGGAGACAATGGGAGAAGCGGGGCTGTAGCAACGTGCCAGGAGGAGGTAAGTATATGCAGTATTCACCTATCCCCGTTCCAATGCTGCTTGCCGCTGTCTGCCGGGTCCTCTGGCTGTGATGTTCAGGCAGCAGAGGGTGCGGTGACGTGGTTAGTGCACGCTGCGCCCTCTGCTGCCTGAACAGTGACTGACAGAGGGCCTGGAAGACAGAGCAGTGAGCAGCGGTGGAATGGGGACAGGTGA
Source organism: Dendrobates tinctorius (assembly GCF_039654945.1). Lineage (NCBI taxonomy): Eukaryota > Metazoa > Chordata > Amphibia > Anura > Dendrobatidae > Dendrobates > Dendrobates tinctorius. The sequence continues at coordinate 91,566,381 of NW_027361696.1, read as the reverse complement.
ATATCTCAGGTGCCGAGTCCTGAGCCAGCGGTGACACCGGCACCTGTCCCCATAGCGCGCCGGTGTCCCAGCCTGCTCAAGACCCGACAACTGGCCCCCAGCGACAAGAGATGAGTTTTTCATTTTTTTTATTTGCAGCAGCAGCATATGGGGCATAATCTATGGAGTATCTTATGGGGGAGCATATGGGGCATAATCTATGGAGCATCTTATGGGGGCATAATCTATGGGGCATCTTATGGGGCCATAATCTATGGAGCATCTTATGGGGCAGCATATGGGGCATAATCTATGGAGCATCTTATGGGGGCATAATCTATGGGGCATTTTATGGGGCCGCATATGGAGCATAATCTATGGGGCATCTTATGGGGCATAATCTATGGAGCATCTCATAGGGCAGTATATGGGGCATAATCTATGGAACATCTTATGGGCCATACCCTTTATGGAGCAGCATATGGGGCAAATTATTCTATAGAGCATCTTATGGGGCCATTATTAACCTTTGTGCAGCATTATATGGAGTGTATTTTGCATGGAGCATCTTATGTGGCCCATCATGAACTGCATGGAGCATTATATGGGGCTCCTGATTCAATATGGATATTCAAAAACATTTAACCTACTGATGTCTCAATTAATTTTACTTTTATCGGTATCTTTTTATTTTTGAAATTTACTATTAGCTGCTGTATTTTCCACCCTAGGCTTATACATGAGTCAATAAGTTTTCTCAGTTGTTTGTAGCAAAATAAGGGGACGGCTTATACTCGGGTCGGCTTATACACGAGTATATACGGTATAATGCAAATATTGGGAATTTCATGATCTCTAAATTTATTATATTATCAGTCACCGTACTAAAAAGTAGAGGACATTGGTTGTCTAAAATGTATTTATTTTTAAAGTAAGAGCTCCATGTGATTCAGTTGTTTGAAGTGTTAAAGTAAATTGACCTTGCAAACTTCTAAGGTAGCCATTATATACTGTATGGAGCAATATACAGTGAAGGAAATAAGTATTTGATCCTTTGCTGATTTTGTAAGTTTGCTCACTGACAAAGACATGAACTGTTTATAATTTTAAGGGTAGGTTAATTTTAACATTCAGTGATAGAATATCAAAAATAAAATCCAGAAAATCACATTGTATAATTTACATTTATTCTGGCTCCTACAGACAAGTTAAATGCCCCTAATCAACTTGTTATCTGCATTAAAGACAGCTGTCTAACGTAGTCACCTTTATAAAAGACTCCTGTCAACAGACTCAATTAATCAGTCAGACTCTAACCTCTACAACATGGGCAAAAACAAAGAGGTTTATAAGGATGTCAGGGACAAGATCATAGACCTGCACAAAGCTAGAATGGGCTAGAAAACCATATGTAAGTCATTGGGTGAGAAGGAGACAACTGTTGGTGCAATAAGAAATTGGAAGAAATTCAAAATGATTGTCAATCGATGCAAAATATCATCTTGTTGGGTATCCTTGATCATGAGGAAGGTGAGAGATCAGCCTAAAACTACATGGGGGGAACTTGTTAATGATCTCAAGGCAGCTGGGACCACAGTCACCAAGAAAACCATTACTAACACATTACACACTAATGATGTAAAATACTTCAGTGCCCGCAAGATCCCCCTGCTCAAGAAGGCACATATGCAGGCCCGTCTGAAGTTTGCCAATGAACACCTGGATGATTCTGTGAGTTATTGGGAGAAGGTGCTGTGGTCAGATGAGACAAAAATTAAGCTCTTTGGCATTAACTCAACTCGCCATGTTTGGAGGAAGAGAAATGTTGCCTATGACCCCAAGAACACCATCCCCACTGGCAAGCATTGAGGGTGGAAACATTATATTTTGGTGGTGTTTCTCTGCTAATGGCACATGACTACTTTGCCGCATCAATGGAAGAATGGATGAAGCCATGTACTATAAAATCCTGAGTGACAACCTCCTTCCCTCTGCCAGGACATTAAAAATGGGTCGTGGTTGGGTCTTCCAGCAAGACAATGACCCAAAACATACAGCCAAGGCAGCCAAGTAGTGGTTCAAAAAGAAGCACATTAAGGTCAGTCTTCAGACCTTAATCCCATAGAAAACTTATGGAGGGAGTTGAAGCTCCGAGTTGCCAAGCGACAGCCTCAAAATCTTAATGATTTAGAGATGATCTGGAAAGAGGAGTGGACCAAAATTCCTTCTGACATGTTCGTAAATCTAAACTACAAAGAACATCTGACTGGTGTGCTTGCCAACAAGGGTTTTGCCACAAAGTATTGTCTTGTTTGCCAGAGGGATCAAATACTTATTTCTCAGTGCAAAATGCAAATACATTTATATAAGTTATACAATGTGATTTTCTGGATTTTATTTTTTTTATTCTCTCTCTCAATGTTAAAATTAATCTACTCTTAAAATTATAGACTGTTCATGTCTTTGTCAGTGGGCAAATAATTATTTCCCCCACTGTATATGGAGAATTCTGAATTCAGAATTATGCAGCTTTTATACTTTTACATTTGATAAAGGCTTTTTTAGTAAAAACTGTACCCCTTTTATACAATGCAAATGAGGTGCAAAGGGGTTAACTGTATATGTTAAAGCGGAAGCACAGGCGCTGTACCCGCATTCCTGGTTGCTAGGCAACATTACCATCTGCTATAATGCCTTTTTTGCAGCTGCAGATACACAAACTTGCAACACCCTTTATTTTCTGCTAATTTCACAATCCCCTCTTTTATATGCTGTATATATTCATCCTTGGCCAGTAGAAAGGGTTGAAAAAAAATATATGCATAAATGTATTTCAATGGCAAGGAATAAAGTCATCTTTCCCAGGTGTTGGGGTTTTTTTTTCATAGTTTTTCCATAGATTTATTAGTAAGCTGTTTATCTGCCTCTTGCAGTTACATACAACCCAGGCAAGCTCTTCACATTTTTTAGACCTGTCATTCTGCAGCTTTTACAGAGATCTGTTTGCATAAAAGTTGGTAACTTGGAGATTATCAATTTCTATGGTCACTGCTCCTGCCTGTTGACATGGCAACAATGTGTTAAATTCCAAAGCACCGGGCATGTTATGTTCTGCACGACCACGCTTGGTGAATTCACAATTATTTGTCCATTTCAGTAAATAGCAATTCTTAGGCTGTGTGCACACGCTGCGGATTTTGCTGCAGTGTACAGTACCATGATTCCCTATGGAAATCAAAAATCGCAGTGCAGATGGTGCGGAATTTTCCACGCGGATTATCTGCGGTTTTCAATCCGCAGAAAGAATTGACATGTCAATTCTTTCTGCGGATTCTGCTGCGGTTTGCCATCTCCTCCATTGAGGAGATGAAAAACAGCAGGGCACAACCGCAGAGCAATCCGCAGGTAAAACTGCAGGTATTTTGACCTGCGGATTTTACAAAATCCGCGCGGATGAATCCGCACCTAATACGCAGCGTGTGCACACAGCCTTAAGTGTAAGTGGGTCGCTCTCGCACACCCAGGGCAGCGGGGTACTCGGTACCGGGCCGGTGTCAGGCGGGAAAGTGTCACAGCAGCGGTGACCCGGTCCGTGGCTCTGGGCGCCCAATATCAATGGCGGTGATGTTAAATGTGTTAAAGTTTATTAGAATAGTTCGTGATGCCACCCGTGGTGTTTGGCAAGTAAGGTGTTGAGCCAACGCTGCATGCAGATCCGCTGGGACTGATGATGTGGTGCAGCAAAGATGGTGTAGCTCCCCACAGGTGGAGCTGTAGTCCCAGGGCAGTGTAGGTGCAATGGATGAGGAGAGGCGCAGAATGGTATGGATGATGGTACTCAGGTGTAACGGTGCGGGAATAACTGGAGGACACCAGAGTATGCGGTTCCAAAGCTTTACTCACTGTTTGCAGTTCACACAACTGCCTGCCTCCGTACTGTGTTCTCCAGGTCAGGGCTCCAGCCAACCTCCAGGCAGGATAGGATTCTCCCTTCCACACTCCGCCAACATGTACCTTACTGAACGACTCCTCCAATGCGCCTTTAGGGCGAACTTAGTTACCCTGGAATGCCTCTCTCTAGGTGTTCCTAGTCTTTACTTGTATGACAGACAGCTGTAGCCTGCTTCGGGGACTCCACTCTGCGTCCCGGCTCTCTATTCAGTTGCTGTTGTGTCCCAAGTAGAGTTGAGCGACTTTTGGTTTTTTAGGGTCGCGTTTCGTTTCGTGAAACCCGACTTTTCCAAAAGTCGGGTCGAGCAAGATCGTCCGATTATAGGGAAAAGTCGGGGTCGTCCCGAAACACGAAACCCAATGTAAGTCAATGGGGAATAAAAGTCGGCAGTGAGAGGAGGACAGGAAACACACCTACAGTGCCCATTTGAATGCCAAAAGCATCAATTCTTCTTAATTAAGGTTGACAAGCTTAAGTAACTTCATAATACAAGTTACGCACTGAAAAATGGGGGTTATTTGGCTAAAGTTGTGGGGGGGGGAGGGCTGGCTGCAGGTTTTCATGTGCCCTGGGCGAAAGAGCGCCCCTTTAACACATACCACAACTCATCAATGATCATGCTCCGATACGGCAGAGAAATAGCGGTATAGTACAATGAAAAATACTTCACTTTTTACATCTCATGACGAGGCCCATCTATTTCTCCATACAGAATCATTGGTCCCATATAATGTTTGAAACAGTATATGATGAGCTCCACATAATGCTACAGTATATGTTGGTCCCCATGGATGAAGCTCCACTGTCTTATGGGCCCAAATAATGCTCCAAACATAATGGGCCCCATTTCTAATGCTCTAGTGTATAATGGGCCCTGTAAATGCTGCTCCAGTGTCTGATGTCCACCTTCGGAATGTTTCAGTGTATGGTGGGCCCCATCTATCATTCTCCAGAGTATAGTGCTCCCCAAAAATTGCTGTCCCAACATTGAAAACAATCAAATAAGTCTCCTCGCTAGGGAATCCCTGTACTAGTCTGGACTCCTCGTCGTCCCCATCTTCCATCTCACTGCACAGTATTTCAACCTTGCAAGTGCTGTGATCCTGAGCAAGCGGGGGGGCCCACTCGTTGGCGACGGCACTGGCACAGGGCCCCTGATAGTATGGTGGTGTGTCTGATGGCGGGTGGGCCGAACCTGCACTTTCATCTGCAGCTTCCTCTTTGTCACCGTGTAAGATGGAACTGTATATGGGAAGGGTAACCTGAGTTTCATCAGGGTCAGATTCAGGCCGTGTAGCGTGCGAGGGGAATGTAGTGGTCTCGGTCAATGTACCAGCAGATTCATCAAGCAGTGGCTGGGCATCAGTGCACTTGTGTCGCCCCCAGGAGTACGGTCGCCACAGTGGCATTACCTTCCTCCTAGGGAGTGTGATGTCATGCTTGGGAGCAACGAAGGATCTCTCTAGCAGGTTAACTGATTGGGCGGCGTTATACCCACGAGTCATGACCCTCCAAACAGCGTTCATGAAGGCAAAGTGTTTGTTTTACGTGGGCAGTATGGTTGCAAAGCTGAACCTTAAAGGAATGTCCAGAAGGGCACCACCAGGAGTGGAGCCTACGGTTAAATTCGACTCCACCTGGGAAACCTCAACCATGCCAGCTACAGAACAGATGCACACATTGCAAGCTTAATTCCGTTAACGAACGAGACTCCGTCATGCCCCGCGGTCCGAGTCCGGTTTACTAGAGGGACACGTGAGGCTCTGGAACATGAGATTGGCCAATAACTGGTGTGTCATGCCCTTACATGTCCGTGGCTGCATGTGCGCTACACTGAAAAGGCCAGCGTTTGTCGCTTACAGGTGCAGATAACCCGCTGAACAACGTTAGTGATGGGGATCACTGATTACAATTATTACCCGCGAACAATGATTTCCCAGTAAGTGCAGGTCAACTGCAGTTCCGGAATTAGGCCTAACCGTCATTCCTGAAAAAATGAAAAACTTACGTGTGCAAACCACAGGTGCTGTAGCTTGCTTAACAGCTCGCCAGCCGTTCTCACGCCCAGTATGGATTACACGTGATGGCACAAAGGTTAGAAAGGGTACCGTATCCCCAGATAACATGTATGGATAGCGTACACATTCAAAATATATGTCTCAGGAGGCAGGCTCAGACGGTGTTAGGCCCAGTATGGATTGCACGTGATTGCACAAAGGTTAGAAAGGGTACCGTATCCCCGGATAACATGTATGGATAGCGTACACATTCAAAATATATGTCTCAGGAGGCAGGCTCAGACGGTGTCAGGCACAGTATGGATTTGACGGCCCAGATTACACAACGGAGGAGCAGGGAGAAGTAAAGATTGCAAATGCTGGGGCCCTGCCCAAGCAAGGGGGGCCCACTCGTGGGCGTCGGTACTGGCACTGGGCCCCTCATAGTACAGCGGTGTGTCTGACGGCGGGTGTGCACCACCACTGTCAGAGACACTTGATTGCACTATGAGGGACCCTGTGCCAGTGCCCGCGCCCAAGAGTCGGCCTACCCACCTGTCCAGGGCAACGGCACTCGCACGGTGTCGTGCGCTAGGTGGTGACCCCGGCCATGGGGGGGAGGCAGCACAGTTAGGGAGTTTTAGAAAGTGGCATATGTTGATGTTGGACATTCAGCTGATGCAAAAGGCGAAATAGGTCAAGTCCCAGGAAGAGGTGGACCAAAGCAAGCCATTTTTCTGTCACCCTATGTGTCATCAGGGGAAGGTGGGACAAAATCCATGGAAACCCATGCATGGTTCATTTTAATGAAGGTTAGATCATCCACATTTTGGGTTGACAGACGGGTCCTTTTTTCTGTCAGGATTGATCCAGCTGCACTGAAGACTCTTTCCGATAGCACACTTGCAGCTGGGCAAGCGAGCTCCTGTAAGGCATATTGTGCCAATTCAGGCCAGGTGTCCAGTTTAGCGGCCCAATAGTCAAAGGGGAATGACCTGTGTGGGAGAACATCGATATGGGAGGAAAAGTAGTTTGTAACCATGGTTGACAACTGCTGTCTCCTGTCACTTTCCATCGATGCAGTATTACCAGTTGTGTGAGCGGTATTTGAAAAATCAGTCCACATTGTCATGAAACCCCTGTCTCCAATGCCTCTTCTGCTGTGTGCACCACGAACACCTCTGCCAAGCTGCCCCCGGCCCGTACGGCTCGTGTGAGAACCATCACCGCTGCTGTGTGCTGGGAATGCCTCAAGCAACCGATTTACCAGAGTTGCTTGTTTATTAGCCAATATTCTCAAGGTTCTCCTGTGGCATGATGTTTTGTAATTTGCCTTTATAGCGTGGATCCAGGATGCTGGCCAACCAGTAGTCGTCATCGTTCATCATTTTGGCAATGCGGGGGTCCCTTTTTAGGATCCGCAAGGCATAATCTGACATGTGGGCCAATGTTCCCGGTGTCAATGATGCACTGCGAGTGCTGGTTGGAGGAGCACTTTCTGGCAAATCCACATCCCTCCAGTCATGCACAAACCCTGTACCAGACCTTGCCACGCCAACATTTTCACTTGCCCCACGAGATGCATCCTCCTCCCCTAAGTAATCATCCCCATCATCATCCTCCTCCTCCTCTTCTTCCTCCACCTCGTCCAGGAGAGGTCCCTGAGCAGACAATGGCTGAATGTCATCAAGGATTCCCTCCTCCTCTTCCTCCTCATCAACATTGGCTGCAGACACCTGCTCCTCAAGGTGCGTCAAAGTTTGCATGAGCAGACGCATAAGTGGGATGCTCATGCTTAGGATGGCCTTGTCTGCGCTTACCAGCCGTGTGCATTCCTCAAAACACTGAAAGACTTTACAGAGGTCTTTCAGCTTCGACCACTGCACACCTGTCAACTCCATGTCTGCTCTCAAAGTGCCTGGCCGTGTATCCTCCCACAAATGCATTATGGCCTGCCTCTGCTCGCACAGCCGCTCCACCATGTGCAGGGTGGAGTTCCACCTTGTTGCAATGTCGATAATGAGGCGGTGGTTGGGAAGGTGGAGCAATCGCTGCAGCTTCTGCATACGAACGGTGTGTGCAGGCGACCGGTGGATGTGCGCGCACAGTCTTCGCACCTTCTGGAGCAGGGCTGTTAACTCCGGATAATTTTTGAGGAAGCACTGCACCACCAGGTTCAAGGTGTGAGCCAAGCAAGGTATGTGGCTGAGTTTTGAAAGGGCTATGGCTGCCACAAAATTACGGCCGTTATCACTAACTACCTTGCCTGCCTCAAGATGTACACTGCCCAGCCATGACTCAGTTTGTCGCTTCAAGTACTCGGCCAGCACCTCGGCGGTATGTCTGTCGCCCAAACACATCATCTGCAACACAGTCTGCTGACGCTTTCCACTAGCTGCTCGATAGGGGGACACATCGTGTGCAACAGTGGCAGCTGCAGATGGAGTGCTCGTAGGACTGCGCTCTGTGGACGAGCTTTCGCTTCTGGAGGAGGAGGAGGAGGAGGGTGGAACGCCTACAGCCAACTGTTTCCTATACCGTGGGCTAGGCAGCACTGTCCCACCACCGCTGTCCCCTGTGGACCCTGCATCCACCACATTAACCCAGTGCGCAGTGATGGACACGTAACGGCCCTGGCCATGCCGACTGGACCATGCATCAGTTGTGAGGTGCACCTTTCCGCTCACTGACTGCTTGAGTGCATGGACAATGCGGTCTTTCACATGATGGTGGAGGGCTGGGATGGCTTTGCGAGAGAAGAAGTGGCGACTGGGTAGGTCATAGCGTGGTACTGCATAGGCCATGAGTTCGCGGAAAGCTGTGCTTTCCACCAACCGAAAGGGCATCATCTCAAACGAGATTAGTTTGGCAATGTGGGCGTTCAAACCCAGTGTACGCGGATGAGAGACTGAGTACTTTCTTGACCTACTCATAGTGTCTGGGAGGGTGAGCTGGACTTGAGAGCTGCATATGGTGGAAGTAGCGGTGGACAGGGCGGACTGAGAGAGGGTTGATGATGGTGATGGAGTTGGTGTTCTTTCTGATGGCCTAGAATCAGTCTTTCGTTGATATAACAGTGGGATTCCCTGACTGCTGTGGCCTTGCAACGACACCTCAACATTTGCTGCTGTGCTACCCGGTGGGCTTACAGTGGGGGAAACAATGTAGCGTTGATGACTACCTTCGTTGTGATCAGTTGCACATGTGGCACTTGAGGTTTGGTGTTGTGTCCACGCTTGCAAGTGCATGCTGGTTAAATGTCTAAGCATGCAACTGGTATTCAAATTTTTCAGATTTTTCCCTCGGCTAAAGGTCTTTGCGCACTTCTTACAGATAACCTTGGCCTGATCATGAGGATTTTGTTCAAAAAAGTGCCACACTGCACTCTTCCTACTTTGGCAGACATTTTGCGGCCTAGCACGCTGTGATCTTTTGACCCTCTGGACAAGCTGTCCAGCAACTCTTTTGATGTTTGGAACCTGTCTTTGGAGTGCTCCGGGCCTGCCAGATAACAGCTGTTGCGATGTCGATGTCTGCTGTGGATGCTCCTCATCTGAGCTATTGGAAGCAGCACCCTCTTCCCCCCAATGGATGCCAATCTGGGTCAACAACTGGGTCATCCATCACCTCCTCTTCTATGTCATGTGCACCTTCCTCTGTGTCACCGTGTATGGTGGTATAGTGTGCGGGAAGGGGCACCTGAGTCTCATCAGGGTCAGAATCTGGCTCTGTACACTGCGAGGACAATGTAGTGCTCTGAGTGAATGTACCAGCAGAATCATCCATCAGCGGCTGTGCATCAGTGCACTCCATGTCAGATTAATCTTGGCCTGGGTAATTCACCATTTCACTTGATAATCCAGGCATGGTATGTGAAAACAGCTCCATGGAGTAATCAGTAGTATGGCCTGCGTCATCCTTCAATCTTGGTTGGGGTGAAGGACACAAGGAAAGGTGTGGTTCATGAACATGAGCCTCCAATGACGACTCAGTGCTTTTACTTTTTACAACTGAAGAAGAGGAGGCGATAGAGCTGGAGGCTGAGTCAGCAATGTAAGACAAAACTTTTTCCTGATGCTCTGGCTTTAAAAGCGGTTTGCCAACTCCTAGAAAACTAAGCGTTCGAGGCCTTATGTAGCCAGACGATGACGCAGGCTCAACACCTCCTGCATTCGGTCCTATTTTGCTCTTGCCACTACCATCAGATCCACCACCAACACCATCATTACCAGCTGCCAACCCCCGCCCAATTCCACGGCCTCTTCCACCAGCCTTCCTCATTTTTGGTAGAAATGTAGACAAAATCCAACAAACTATATAGTATGTAAAACAAGGTACAAGGTGTCTATAGGACAGGGGAGATTTTGAATTTCTGCACACACTTTTGGACACTGGACACTTTTGGATTGTGTGAGGCCCACTGATATCTGAGCGCTATGTGACAGGCTCGATGGCACAGCTGTGACCTAAGTGACTAGAGGATAAGTGAGATTTTGAATCTCTGCACACACTTTTGGACACTGGACACTTTTGGATTGTGTGAGGCCCAATGAATATCTGAGCGTTATGTGACAGGTTCGATGGCACAGCTGTGACCAAAGTGACTAGAGGATAAGGGAGATTGGATTGCTTTTAAAAAAGCAGTTTGCGGAGCAGTGGGTAAACAGCAATGCCAGCCTGTCAGGAAGCCTTAGAAGGCAGCCCAACAACCAACACCACTGATACACCACTATATAGCCTCCCCTTGCACTGCACACACAGTGACTGGTGTGTTGTGCAGGCCAAATCGCTAGCAGCAGAAGCAGTTTTTTGGTCTTCTTCCCTGCCTAACGCTCTCCCTACAGAATCAGCAGCAACCTCTCCCTATGCTAAGATCGGCAGAAGTAAGATGGCGGTCGGCGTGCACGCCCTTTTATACCCCCTGTGACGCCCACCAAAGCAAGCCAATCACTTGCATGCCCTTCTGAAAGATGGTGGTGACCCGTGCCTATGTCATCACGTTGCCCACAATGTCCGTGGATCCTGATTGGCTGAAAAAGAGCGCAAAACAAACTTTTGAAACGCGACTTTGGCGCGTAAGTCGCCGACCTCGTGGCCGACCTCATCCTAGGGTCGGGTTTCGTTTCATGAAACCCGACTTTGCCAAAAGTCGGCGACTTTTGAATTTTTTCGACCCGTTTCGCTCAACTCTAGTCCCAAGTCTATGATGAGAGCAAGGCGTTAGCGGCTCACTACTCCTCCGGTGTCTGTTGCCGGACATAAAGTTCCAATCAACCTCGGGGACCGGGCCCCGACCTTTGCGCTCTCTGGACTGGAAGGGTTCTCTATCTTTCTTCAACCAGCTTCCCACCGTACTTCTATTCTCCTTCGTTCTGATCTATTATATCTCTCTTATGGAAGGTTAGGTTATCAATCTTATCAGTCTCTTTCTCTGGTCTTTCTCGTGCCAGCAGCACAGATCACTGGGACCTGCTGCAGCACGTCCCTCATACACCCATCTTCTCTCTCCTTTAACCAACTAACCAACAACCCTAACTTTCACTCTTCCCTCTCTTTTATATCATCTCACTCCACCCGCCTCCCAGCTCATCTCATGTTACGAAGCAGGGTTCCACGAGATGTGCTCTGCTACCCCCACTGAACTATCCTGTGTGTAGAATGCAGGTGTGGAGCGAGGTCAGGAGTTCCCACCCTACCTGGATGGTGGGGCTCTACACCTTAGGAGAAGGTGCAGTACCTCTGTGGCGACTGAAGCCTCAGGGGTGCCACATAAGCCTCTCTGCAAAATCTGCTATCATTCTTAAAGGGATGTATGGTTTTTGAAAAATCAGTGTTTTGCTCGCCATCCCCGGGTGCAACACTGAGTCTCTGTTGACCGGCCTTCCGTGTCTGTTACTCTTGCAGCACTGATGTCACATTAACAGCGCAACTTTGCCCAAGTTGAAGGCATGAGTCGCTCAGTCCTGTGAGCTCAGTGATTGTCTGCAGCGTCACTGATGTGACGACAATTCTGCAGCACCACTTATGTGATGTCAGTGCTACAGTAGAGAGAGATTTACAAGGGATCTGGGGAGTGTGAGCAAAGGCCTTGTAAGCCTGGCTAATGTAAAGGAAAGAAGTAACATTTAGAAGGAATAACTACATCATTTTATGGTTGGTCACAAACACAACTTTTTAGCAAAAGGCATCATGATACTGAACTGGCATTTTTATTTTCCATTTCCATCAATTGACTGGTTGAGTATTTCGAAGCATTTTATCTATTCCCCAGTCCAAGATTTAACCAATTGTACCCACAATTCACTTATTAGGGCTCATTCCCACTTGCAATGAAATCGTACAAATGCAATCTGATAAAAAATCAGATTGAATTCGGACCAATGTTATTCTATGATTGTGTGTTCATCTGTGTTTTTTTTTTCCAGCTCGGGTTGGATCACAATCGGACAGGGAAAAAGTCACAGCATGATGCAATTGTAATCGGAAATCGGATAACATCCCGCAACAGAAGTCAATGGGTGTGAGAAGAAAAATCACACAGCACTCGGACTATGCGAGTGCTGTCTGATTTTTACACATCAATTGCATTTTAAAAGCTGGTAAACCATATGCCGGGTACAATAAAATCACACTGACAGGTTAGAATAGAATAGATAGAATAGATATACTGTATACACATAGAATACATATATATATATAGAGATGTCAGTGACACACATATATATACAGTGGGTACGTAAAAAATTCAGACCCTTTTAACCCCTTACTGCCAGCTGACGGAAGAGTACGTCAGCTGGCAGTATCCCCCGCCTTGATTTGGGCTCCAGCAGTGAGCCCACCTCAAAGCTGCGACATGTCAGCTGTTTTCAACAGCTGACATGTGCCCGCAATAGGTGCGAGCGTTATAGCGATCTGCCCGCACCTATTAACTGTGTCTTTTAACAAGTGCTTCCGGATGCCGGGCCGGAAATAAGCACATCGCTGAACCCGTCATGCAGCCATGCGTTGTAATCACAACCAGAGCTACATAGAGGTGATCTGTGTATCACCTGTAATTCAGCTACATAGAAGTGATCTGTGCATAATTTTTTTCTCATAAATGTACACGCTGTGCCCCATCTTGACTGAAAGAAAACAGAAATGTAGAATTTTTTGCAAATTTATTAAAAAAGAAAAACTGAAATATCACATGGTCATAAGTATTTAGACCCTTTGCTCAGACACTCATATTTAAGTCACATGCTGTCCATTTCCTTGTGGTCCTCCTTGAGATGGTTCTACTCCTGTAAGACAAGGGGCCCCAGGGTGGTAGTCCGGACCGAGCTCACCCACTAAACACAATCTGTAGACACCCCCGCCCCTTGTACATGCAATCTGGGATGGATTCATTCCCCCAAACAGAGTTACCTTCTCTTTCTTCTGGTCACAGCAGTCTGGGCAGTTAAGAGTTCAGGGATGCAGCTGTATTCCAACAGGGAACAGTAACTTTTTTATTGAACAGGGTTGAAGAATGGACATGAAAGACAAATAGAGCAAGAAAGCCCATGTTGTTTCTCTGACGTTTGCTGCAGTTGTACCCACAACGACCGCAGCAGCCAAAGTTCACAGTAATACACTCGCTGGAATCTGGGCGCCTGACACCTCTTCAGTGAAGGCCCATTCAAAGTCCTGAGGGCCCGTGTTGCAATCCTTTAGTCCATAAGGGTCCGTGGTCTGTGGCAGCAGATCTCTCCCATCAGGGAGTCTGGCAATGCCTATGTCTTCCCTGGCAAACAGTCCGGGCAGAACTCAGGAAGCAACAGCTTCCTCTCTCCTTGTGGCTGCAGGTCCAGCCCCCTTACATTAACCATTACTGTCCCTAACTAGACAGGCATTTAAAGGAGAACACTACACTACAATGTAAGACAATTTGTTTCACATGACATGATATAACACATTGCAAAACATTACAGAATGTAACATGGGTACATAGGAATTGCGCAGGGGGGTCACACAGCAGAAGGAAGGGGTGCAACTGAGGGGACCGGCCATCTCCCTTCATTTGAGTACAGCTGTGTTTAATTAAAATGATAGGACTTGATTTGTAAAGGCACACAACTGTCTATATAAGACCTCACAGCTCACAATGCATGTCAGACCAAATGATAATCATGAGGTCAAAGGAACTGGCCATGGAGCTCAGAGACAGAATTGTGGCAGGGGACATATCTGGCCAAGGTTACAAAATAAATTCAGCAAAACTCAAGAGCACAGTGGCCTCAATAATCCTTAAATGGAAGAAGTTTGGGACCACCAGAAGTCTTCCTTGACCTGGCCATCCAGCCAAACTGAACAATCGTGGGAGAAGAGCCTTGGTAAGAGAGGTAAAGAAGAACCCCAAGATCACTGTGGCTGAGCTCCACAGATGCTGTAAGGAGATGGGAGAAAGTTCCACAAAGTCAACTATCACTGCAGCCCTCCACCAGTAAGGTCTTTATGGCAGATTGGCCCTACAGAAGCCTCTCCTCAGTGCAAGACATATGAAAGCCAGCAAAGGGTTTGCTAAAAACACATGAAGGACTCCCATACTATGATAAATAAGATTCTCTGGTTTGATGAGATGAAGATAGAACTTTTTGGTGATAATCCTAAGTGGTATGTGTGGAGAACACCAGGCACTGCTCATCACCTGCCCAGTACAAACCCAACAGTGAAACAGGGTGGCAGCATCATGCTATGGGGGTGTTTTTCAGCTGCAAGGACAGGGCGACTGGTTGCAATTGAAGGAAACATGAATGCGGCCAAGTACAGAGATATCCTGGATGAAAACCTCTTCCAGAGTGCTCTGGACCTCAGACGTGGCCGAAGGTTCACCTTCCAACAAGACAATGACCCTAAGCACACAGCTAAAATAACAAAGGAGTATCTTCAGAACAACTCTGTGACCATTGTTGACTGGCCCAGCCAGAGCCCTGACCTAAACCCAATTGAACATCTCTGGAGAGACCTGAAAATGACTATCCACCAACATTCACCATTCAACCTGACGGAACTGGAGAGGATCTGCAAAGTAAAATAGCAGAGGATCCCCAAATCCAGGTGTGAAAAATTTGTTGCATCAATCCCAAGAAGACTCATGGCTGTACTAGCTCAAGAGGGTGCTTCTACTCAATACTGAGCAAAGGATCTGAATACTTATGAGAATGTGATGTTTGAGTTTTTATTTTTTAATAAATTTGCAAAAATGTCTACATTTCTGTATTCTTTCAATCAAGATGGGGTGCAGAGTGTACATTAATGAGAAAAAAAATGAACTTTTTTGAATTTACCAAATGGCTGCAATGAAACAAAGAGTGAAAAATTTTAAGGGGTCTGAATACTTTCCATACCCACTGTATATATATTGTGGTGTGGTAACCACTGTGGCCACTAGGGGGCGCTGTGTGGATGTCCCAAGAGAACGGATGAGTGGCAGAATCCTGAAGGATGGTTATGTATCTCAAGGTGGGTGGCCTTGAGATGGAGACTTAGGTATGCGTATTGATCAGCAATGATATTGCTGAGGTGTTGTTTCAAAGTATAAGGCCTGTTTCACACTTCCGTTTTTTCAAATCCGTCAAAATCCGTTGTTTTCCGTAAAAAAACGGATCCGCCATTTTTTGCAGGATCCGTTTTTTTTTTGTCCCATAGGCCTCTTTCACACTTCAGTTTTTTGCCATCAGTCACAATCCGCCAAAATTTGAAATTGGCGGATCCGCTTTTTCTTGTTGCGGATCCGCCAATTTCCCCATTGGGATACATTAGTGGCGGATTTTGACGGATGGTCGTCCGTTGCGTCCGATATTCGGCGGATCCGCAAAATTCTTTGCGGATTCTGTCTGAGGGGGACGGAGAATGTAACGTTTTTTTTCGGCGTCAAAATGGCGGATGACGGCGGATCCGCCGTCATCAGCCATGCGGTAGAATGGGGCCCTATGGGCGGCGGATCCGCCGAGATCCGCGATTTTGCGGAATCCGCCGGCAGGATCCGCAAAATCGCACTGCGCATGCCCAGAAAAAAAGATACTTTTCCAGACAGTCCCAAAACTATATAAGATGGGCTAATTGGGCCCAGACATGCAGTAGCAGCCAGACAGCAAGCCAGCCAGACCACCACCAAGCCTGCAAGACAGCCACCAAGCCTGCAAGACAGCCACCAAGCCTGCCAGACCACCCAGCCTGCCAGACACCCACCAAGCCTGCAGCCACAGCTATCAAGAGGCCTGCCAGTACCAGCTTTACCAAGTGTGAGTATACCTATGACATTTCTGTGTATGGCCTGCAAGTGTGTAGCGTGTGTGTGTGTGTGTGTGTGTGTGTGTGTGTGTGTGTGTGTGTGTGTGTGGTCTGCGAGTGTTGCATGTCTGTTTTTTTTTTTTTTATATTTTTTTTTTCTGTTGCTTGTGTACTGCATTTTATTTTCATACAACTGTAATTATATTGTATTTTTTATGCTGTGATTGCTGCGATTGAGTGGTGTATGGTATGTGGTGTAATTGGGCCCAGACAATCCGGCACCAGCAACACTGAAGACACCAAGCAAGATATCAGACTCCAGCCTGCCTGACAGAAGATTCAACTAGAGCTATAAAACCTGTCTGCCCATCTGCAAGTCTACCACCTGCAAGACCCCTGGAGCGTGTGTGTGTATGTGTGTGGCCTGTGTGTGCATTTTTTTTTTTTTTTTTTCTTTCCATTTTTTTTTTTTTTTTTCTGTTGCATGTGTACTGCTTTTTATTTTCATACAACTGTAATTATATTGTATTTTTTATGCTGTGATTGCTGCGATTGAGTGGTGTATTGTATGTGGTGTAATTGGGCCCAGACAATCCGGCACCAGCAACACTGAATACTCCAAGCAAGATATCCGACTCCAGCCTGCCTGACAGAAGATTCAACTAGAGCTATAAAACCTGTCTACCACCTGCAAGACCCCTGGAGCGTGTGTGTGTATGTGTGTGGCCTGTGTGTGCATTTTTTTTTTTTTTTCTTTCCATTTTTTTTTTTTTTTTTTCTGTTGCATGTGTACTGCTTTTTATTTTCATACAACTGTAATTATATTGTATTTTTTATGCTGTGATTGCTGCGATTGGGTGGTGTATTGTATGTGGTGTAATTGGGCCCAGACAATCCGGCACCAGCAACATTGAATACTCCAAGCAAGATATCAGACTCCAGCCTGCCTGACAGAAGATTCAACTAGAGCTATAAAACCTGTCTGCACAGCTGCAAGTCTACCACCTGCAAGACCCCTGGAGCGTGTGTGTGTGTGTGTTGCATTTTTTTTTTTTTTCTGTTGCATGTGTACTGCATGTTATTTTCATACAACTTTAATATTGTATTTCTTGCTGTGATTGTGTGGTGTAAAGGCTGGTTTCATATTTGCACTTTATAGCGCAGGGATAACCTGCACACGTCCACCACTAATCCCCGTCCCATCTAGTCATCACCGCCTACTAGCACACATGGACGCTTGCGATCTGCACACCCTATCTTTAGTATGGGGTGCGCAGATTGCAAGCGTTCATGTGCGCTAGTAGGTGGGGATTAGTGGCGGACATGTGCAGGAAATAGCTGCGCTATAAAGTGCAAATGTGAAACCGGCCTAAATGGTATTGTATGTGGTGTTATTGGGCACAGACATCTACATCAAACACCAGCCTGACTGTATCAGTCAGGCTGGTGTTTTAATGTAGATGTCTGTGCCCAATAACACCACATACAATACCATTTAGGCCGGTTTCACATTTGCACTTTATAGCGCAGCGATGGCCTGCACACGTCCGCCACAAATCCCCGCCTACTAGCGCACATGAATGCTTGCGATCTGCGCACCCTATCTTTATCATAGGGTGCGTAGATGGTGCGCTGGCAGGATTTTACCATGTGCTGCGCACTTTTGAAGGTGTGCCCTTGCGCGCCAAACGCAGCATGTTGCATTTTGGCGCGCACGGCACACCTTCAAAAGTGCGCAGCACACTGTAAAATCCTGCCAGCGCACCATCTGTGCACCCTATGATAAAGATAGGGTGCGCAGATCGCAAGCATTCATGTGCAGTAGTAGGTGGGGATTTGTGGCGGACGTGTGCAGGCCATCGCTGCGCTATAAAGTGCAAATGTGAAACCGGCCTAAATGGTATTGTATGTGGTTTGTGCCCAGACATCTGGCAACAGCCACACTGAAGAAACCGAACCAGACATCAAACACCAGCCTGACTGATAGAATTTCAAACTCCGCTGCAAATCTTCCACCTGCAAGACACCTGGAGTGTGTAGCCTGGCTGTGTGTTATGCGTGTTTGCGTTTTTTTATTTTTCATGTATTGTGGTATTTAAAATAAAGAGCAGAGTAGCTCCTATTTTTTGGAAAAAAAAAAAATAATAAAAAAAAAAAATAAATAAATTGTTTTGAAAAAATCTACTTTGTATCATTTTAAAAAAGGTAAAATTAAGTTACCATAAAGGTAATTGAAGTGTTCTGGTATACAAGTGTGGTTAAAAGTGAGATTGCAACATACCATGAAAAAATGGGTATACACAACTGAGTTTCAGGGAATTCAAAACCATGCAAACACAGTGGGTATACACAGAAATTAAACACCTTCAATCACTGGTTACATACTCTGTTGAGAGTTTCAGGGAATGCAAACACTGGTATACACAGCAATTACACACTACACGCCTTCAATCACTGGTTACACGGTGAGACCTTTAATCACTGGTTACACTCTCGGTGAGAGTTTCAGGGAATGCAAACTGGTATACACAGCAATTACACACCTTCAATTACTGGTTACACTCAGTTACAAAACACAAAGAAAGTAGGTTTACACAAAATATTAGACACCTTCAATCACTGGTTACACTCTGAGATAAGGGAATGTAGACATGCAAACACTTAAAATTGCGTATAATTAGTTTCAGGGAATTACACATACAAAATGTGGTTTTTTTTTTTTTTTGTTTTTTTTTAAAACTTTCATATCATTTTCTTTCAGTTCACACAATGAAGCGCCACCATACCGGCAGACACGGCCAGCCCAACCGTAGCAGAGATTCAGACCGCAGCAGGGATCAACGCAGCAGACATGACCGGTCAGACCGCAGCAGAAACAACCCTGACCGCAGCAGAGAGGAACAGCCACACCGCGGCGTACAGGCAACCATTAGTTTCCCTGTAAGTATAAAGACCTGAAAGCTTATGATCCTTTGTATAGTAGCTTAACAAGTCTCTTTATACTTGCAGATCACTTCAAGCACTACCAGCAGGGTAGCAGCAGAGAGAGCCAGCCAGGCTGCAGCAGAGAGGCCCAGCCAGACCGCAACAGAGACTGCCAGCCAGGCTGCAGCAGAGAGGCCCAGCCAGACCGCAACAGAGACTGCCAGCCAGGCTGCAGCAGAGAGGCCCAGCCAGACCGCAACAGAGACTGCCAGCCAGGCCGAAGCAGATACTGCCAGCCAAACATTTTCCCTGTAAGTATAAAAACCTGAAAGCTTATTATGATACTTTGTATAGTAGCTTAACAAGTGTGTTTATACTTGCAGATCAGTTCAGGAAGCAACACAGCTGCCCCAAGCCGTAATGTCTTCTCCTGAAAGCTCCCCCTCACATCATCAGCGAGCTGAGGTAAAAAAAAATTTTGTTTATTTTTTATTTAAAATAATTTTTTTGTGGTTAAAAACACTATCCTATTATGTTTTAACAGGAAGCTGATTCAGAGGAGCTTCCAGGAGGAGACGTGCAGGGTGGAGAGACACACGGAGGGGGTGCGCAGATTGTAAGTTTAGCACATACACAGATACATAATGCTACACCCAACACAAACATTCATCACAGTGCACACCATAATTGCATCCATCCAAACATTTTTTTTTTTTTTTCCCACAGTCTTCAGAATCCGGTGCCCGCACTAGAGTGACTCCCAGGACATCCCAGGGTCGTCAAGGTGATGCCTCTGGTGGTCGGCAAACGGTAAGTAACCCTATTTTGATAATTGTTTAAATGAACATCATGTGTTTGAATATAATGTAATTTTTTGCTTTTTGTTTTGTTTTTTATCTTCACAGGTTTCACAGCGTGCTCCCCGCAGACATCAGGAGGAGGGTGTCATTATTGATAGTGATGACCTCATCCATGAGGTGGAAATCCGGGAGCCGCTGTGGAACATGGCAAACCGTCTTCATGCCGACCAACCAACCACACGACGGCTCTGGGATGAAGTCTGTTCTTCAGTTATTGACAACTGGGAGGAACTCAATGCGAGGGCCAGGGATTTTGTGCGTAAGTATTACAACTTCAGTAACTTTATATTTCCAGCATGTGAAGTGTTGAATACTAAACCTTTTTTTTTTTTTTTTTGCTTCACAGGTGACAGGGTTATCACACGGTGGCGGTCGCTCCGGGATCGCTTCAAGAGGGACTACAACAAAGAGATTCAGACCCCGAGTGGATCGTCGGGAGGACGCCGGGGACCCCAGTACAAAAACTACCAAGCCCTGGCGTTCCTGCGATCTACAATGGCGTGCAGAAGGTAAATATTCCCCAAACAATTCCTGTAGTAGAAATGTTTAACCAATTTTTTTTTCAGCAGACTTAAATTAAATATCAATATTTTTAATATACATTTTTTTCTTCTTTTTTTTTTTTTTAGCACCATCTGCAGCACTCGGGAGTCTGCATCACAGTTGCGTCCCTCTGGAGTGATCCCTAGTGAGACCGCCCCCGGTGACCACATCGAGGTATCCGACCCCTCTGTACCTACCCTCTTGTCTGATCCCTCTATCCCCTCCACCAGCACTGGAGCAGCAGGGCAGACTTCATCACATGAAGCTGCTGGTGACGACTTGTTCCCTGTTCCCCACCCCTCAGACACTGCCGCAACATCTCGACCAACTTTTGGTTCTGGCCGGCAGCGTCTGAGGAGTCAGGAAAGGATGACCTTGTCTGACTGTTTGAGTCTAAACTCAACTGTTCAACACGGTTTCCACACTTATGGACAACGGTTATCTTCTGGGTTGACCATGATCAATCAAAGTATCATGGAACTCAGAAGATACATGGAACAGATGAGTTTAGAATCAAACCAGACACCGAGACATACCTTTTTTCATTCTGTTGTCCGGCAAATGGAAGGTTTAAGTACTCACCAGCAGATGCGTGTGATGCAAGCCTGTCAGAATGCTCTAGTGGAAGTGCTTGCTGAAGCATCTCTTCCTCCCCCTGTCTATCCTTCCACAGTCCATCCTCCCCCTGTCTATCCTTCCACAGTCCATCCTCCCCCTGTCTATCCTTCCACAGTCCATCCTCCCCCCGTCCATCCTTCCACCACCATCAATCACACAGCCGTCCCTCCTCCTACCACTCCCTCTCCTTTCTCTAGTTCCCCATTCCATTCTTCCCAGTACCTACCTTCCCCATTGCATTATACCCCAATGCCCTCGCCATACCCACCCCCACATACACCTTCAATGTACCCACAAACCTCGTCTGTCCATCCACTCCCGTCCCAACCACATGTGTTAAACCCCCCTTCCACTTCTGGTCCTCACCAACTCCCTCCCCAGTCCCCTACCCCCCTCGATGTGGTCAACCCTGTTAACCCCCCCTCCAATACTATCTCCACCCAACAGTATCATAGTTTGTAATTTTTCTGTTGTAATATACCAAAAAAAAATTAAAAAAGTAATATACCAAAAAAAATTAAAAAAGGTAATATTATACCAAAAAAAAGTTACCAAAAAGGTAATACCAAAAAAAGTTACAAAAAAAGTTAAGAAAAAAAATTAAAAAAAAAAAATACAGTTAATACAAATTGTCAGAAATAAACTGTTTTTTTTCAAAAAACTTTATTGTGATGTTTATTTTTTGCTTCTTTATTCAAATTACACCAGTGGTGTAAAAGGTAAACACAACACTTGTTAACACAACACACAACCCTGGGTAATATTTCACAGTACACCGGTGGTGTACAAGGTACAAAAAAACACTTGGTAGCACAACATTTGATAACCAACACTTGTGAACATTTCAAAGTGTAAAACGCTTGGTACACAACACTTGGTAACTTTACGCTTGGTAACTTTACGCTTGGTACACAACACTTGGATAACTTTACGCTTGGTACCCAACAATTGTTAACACTGCAAAGTCTTTACGCTTGGTACCCAACAATTGTTAACACTGCAAAGTGTAAAATTAACCAAATCACATGGTAAAACACAATGCTTGTGCAAAGCAAACACTTGGTAAAATTTCAGATAAAAAAAAAAAAAAAATTACTTACTATTGCCAGTCCACTTGTCCCTCTGGTGTAACAAAATAATCTGCAAAGGTATCCCTAATTCTTGCCACTGAACCAGTACTCCGAAAAGTTTGCTGCTCATAATCCCACAAGGTGGTTTCATACACATTGTCATCGATGGAAACTGGTTCCTTTGAAAGGACAAAATTGTGCAGGATTACACAGGCCTTTACCACCTCATCCACAGTCTCTGTTTTCATTTTCATGGCCGTTAACAGGACTCTCCATTTTGCAGTTAAAATTCCAAACGCGCACTCCACCACTCTGCGCGCTCTGGTTAACCGATAGTTATAGATTCTTTTCTGGTGTGTTAATCCACGACTACCATATGGCTTCAGTAGGTGTTTTGAAAGTTGAAAAGCATCGTCGCCAACGCACACAAAAGGCATTGGTGGGCCTGTTGTTCCAGGGAGTGGTCTTGGAGGTGGGAAGTTAAAATTGTCTCCATACAAGCGACGGCCCATGGTGGAACTCTTGAATACCTGTGAGTCGTTAGAACGACCGTATGCACCAATGTCCACGGCAATGAATTTGCAGTTTGCATCCGAAATGGCCATTAGCACAATGGAAAAGTATTTTTTATAGTTGTAAAACTGTGAACCAGATCCCATGGGTTTCACAATCCTGATATGCTTGCCATCCACGGCACCGATGCAGTTTGGAAACTGGCAGATATCTTGAAACTTCTCTGCAATCTCCAGCCACCTCTCCTGTGTTGGCTCTGGGATGTATTCCTCCTGTAGAGAATCCCATAATGCCCGGCAGGTCTGTTGTACAATTCCAGCAATAGTGGAAATCCCAATCCGGAACTGGAAATGGAGGGAGGTGAAGGATTCTCCAGTTGCCAGGAATCTTAAAAAAAGGGAAAAAAAGTAAAATTAATACAAACTACAAGCCATAACATAACAATAAAAGCCTGCAGAATCTGAAACATTTTAAAAGGTAGATAACTTACCGAAGGGTCACCATCAAACGCTCCGCCGGTGATATAGAAAACCGCATGTAGGTGTCCCTTCTCCGGATTTGTTCTCCAACACGATCCACCAATATCTCAAAGAATTCCATCCGCATGCGCACGTAGTTGAAGAACTTGTCCGGATTCTCCCTCAATTCCAGGTACAGTGTGGAAAAAACGCCACGGGTGAACCTCTGCGCATTAATGGGATGAATCCACTGGCGCCGTCTCCTCATACGCAGGATTCGCAGTCTTCTTTTCTCCCTCTCGATAGCAATAATTGCCAACCGATTCAAGTGAAGATCCAATTCCACACAGAAGCTGTCAATACTCGCAATAACTCCTTCCAGACTCGCACTAACTCCTTCCATCGCTGCCACTAGCTCTAAAACCTTTCAAAGAAATTGTATCACAACACCCTAGATATATTTCTCCCTAGTTTCCAGCATCCAATCACATTTGAGAGCATTTTCCAAGAGCGAATCATATTTGGGAGCATCCCATTTTGGAGGAGTGGAAAAACGGATCCGCAAAAAACGGATCCAACGGATGACAAAAACGGATGCAAACTGATGGAACGGATCCGTTTTGTTGAGGATCCGCAGTAAAATCGGTATGGCGGATCCTCAACAAAACGGATCCGTTCCATCAGTTTGTATCCGTTTTGTTCCCATTTTTGCGGATCCGCCATTTTCAAATTTTTGGCGGATTGTGACTGATGGCAAAAAACTGAAGTGTGAAAGAGGCCATAGACTTCCATTACGGTTACCGCGGATCCGTCAAAAAAACGGATCCGTTTTTAAAAAAACGGATCCGTTGGCATCAGTTTCCGTCAAAAAAACGGAAACGGATCCGTTTGGCGGACACAAAAACGGAAGTGTGAAACAGGCCTAAGGGAGAAGTCTCCTGGTAACTAGAGAGATGGGAGGGTCTGGTTACATATAAACCCACCCAGAGGTGGGTCTGAAAACACCTGTACATAGTAAAAGGCTGTGTGAGTGTGTGAAGGACCTGTGATGAGGACATAGTCACGTGACCCGGTGGGCGAGGCTATAGACCATATAATGTGGCCAGGGTAGGTCACATGGGTGAATGCAGGGACCTGGTTGGTCCAGAGAGGACGGTCCCGTGCGCAGGATTGTCTCCTGGCTAACAGCCCTTGTGTGGCTGTGTGTAATGGCTGCCAGAGCCTAAAAGTTCCCTGGAGGGATATGGACGTCTGCAGCATGAGTGACGGAACCATGTGGAGATCCTGACGTGGGTGAGATAAATGAGGCTAAGAGAGCCAGTATGCTGGACTTTGAACAACCTGTGTGAACACTGGGTTTACAGAGGGAAGCTATAATGGACGCTCTGCTGTTTATGTGAAGTTTTGTTGATTGCTTCTATCGGTTTATGCTGCATAATAAACGCATGGACTGCTATGTTTGATGGAAAACCCGTGCTGGAGGTGTTTTGTTCACTGCAAGCGAGAATTCCCCAAGTAAATGACAGCGCTACCTCACAATATATATTTATATTACATAGATAGTCCTCAAGATGAAAGCAGCACACCAAAAGAAATCCAGTCAAAGTGCTATTTATTAACCCATCTGGCTAGTTGCCCATTCGCATATTAGATAGATAGATAGATAGATAGATGATATATTATATTATATACAGATAGAAGAAAAGTCGGCAATTCAGCAGTCGTGTCGTGTAAAATCTCTGTCTTATTTTTCCTTTACATTTTTAATTTTCATTTCATTTCATTCCAGTTTTGTTCCTTATATATTCTATATTATGGTTCCACCATAGTTTGTCATTTTGACAATCATCCTCTTTGTTTCATTACACTTCTATTTTCCACAAATTCCTCTCCTTATTGCCCCACAGGCTATACAGGTATTTTCTTTATAATCCCTCTGCTGTATTCCCTTTAATCATACACAGATACGTTCATAATTAGCCCATAGGTGACAGCGTATATGATAGCACTGCCTGTGGTACTGCGCATGCGCAGACTGACATGCGCTCCAAGCCTTGATTTGACGGCCGCTCTCCTGACACAGGAAGTGCTGCTCTGAGCCTCTGCAGAGTGCACTTGGATTACTTCCGGGTTTTCTTCACCGCTAAACACCCACAGCAGCATCCTATTTAAACAACTGCCACCAATGCACACCCTCCTTCCGCAGTGGAAGTGCAGCTCAGACTCCATAACATTGTTTTGCTGGTATCGGGAAAGCACTTTATACCACCACAACCTATATTATAAATACTGTGGATTTTTGACTTAAACAATATACCTTTACATATTCCCTAGCTCTACTAAGGCAACCAGGAAACCCACAACCACCAATGTACTAAATGTGCTTACTCTTTTATGCGGACTCCCCTTTTTGGGTATGAATTGGCTTCTTTTACACTCCTCCCCCTTTCCAAAATATTTTTATTTCCAGACTATACGATTTTTTTATATACAGTGTGTCCGTAAAGTCATGGTGCACTTTTGACCAGTCACAGGAAAACCCATTCTGGTAGGTCATCAGACAGTGATGAGTCTGTAGAGGCTATACGCGAAAGCTACCTAAGGAGCCTAAAAAATCTGTGCGCATCAACGACATTAATCACTTAAAACAGAGAATCACAGACGTTATTCACTCTGTTACACCAGATGTCCTTACCCGTGTGTGGCAAGAACTTTACTATCGTTTGGATGTGTGTAGGGCAACAAATGGAGCCCACATCGAACTGCACTGAATAGGTATGAAACTGGGAGAGTTTTTCTTTTATTTGAAGCAGATTTCACATTTCAATCATCTTTTGTTGCTTTCCAGTGACTTGTCAAAAGTGCACCATGTCTTTAAGGTCACACTGTATACCTCTTTTTCTATAACATTTTTCAAGATACCAGACTATTCTTACTTCTACCCAGCCAGCATACTCTGTTGACTTTACTCTACATACATCCTTTTTCATATGCGTATGAATGGCTCTCCCACAGTGTCTTATAAACCTGTCACGATATGTGACTGGCCCTGCGTGACGCGACCCGACGATCGGTCGGTCACCGAAACAACCGGACAAACAATGGGACACCGGAGAGACAATTACAACGGTGGGCTCTGCATAAGGGAATGGGGAAATGCACACCTCCTGCACTCTCCTGAGAATGTGCCCCGCTCTTACTAGCGTCCCTATACAAGTTCTTTCAACCTGTCGCCGAACAGGATACCTTAGCACTCACTTGCCCTGCACCTATCCCTTAGTAGGGAATTGGAAAGTGCGGACACTGGTCCCACCGCTGCACTAATAAAACACCAAGGGGAGATACAACAGATAAGGTTAAACAAAGCAACACTTAGCTTTCTCTGCTGCCAATGCTCCAAGCAGCAGAGTAAGGCTCCTGAACTCAGCTTTCAGCAGTATCACCACTGCTCCAGAAAGCTTCTCTCTTCAGCAGAACCACCACTGCTCCCAATAAGCTGAACCATCACTGCACCAGGTAGTACCAGTCTTCACCACGGTTGGTATCCATAAAGAACCTGTCATAACTGTCAGCTGATGCACCAGGTGACCTTATATAGGAAGGTGGGAGTGGTCACCACCAGCAGACTAACTAAACATGTAGTAACACCAGCGTCCACCAGGGGAAAAACTGTCAACCCCCAATGGCCAGAAAGGAAAAAAGTTTATATCTGAGAAGCCCAAACTGACACAGATCCAAAAATGGATTGTGACAAAATCTTTTCTCATAAATATCTTTTGTCGCTTATAATGTTAACCTATGAGATGTTTTTTTCCCTTTTTTTCCTTCTATATTGGATTGCAAATTAAAGGGTCTTTTTATATATGAGGTTTTGGCAACTGCTATAATTTTGTAAATATCATTTGTGAATTATGGTGTCACCTCTGTTCTTACAACACACTGATGTTTGTTGTTTTAATTTCAGCAAATTTGAGAAAGACACAAGCTCGGGTCGAAACGTTAAAGATTTCGCTTGAAAACATTTTTTTGCCTTTCCTTCACTGTATTAAAATTTACCACTATGGTGAACTGTTGTGCAGAAGAATGAAACTATATACTTCAAAATACCTCGCTTGAGTGCAGCTGTTAGGCTACGGCCACACTATCAGTATTTGTTCAGTATTTTTTCTCAGCATTTGTAAGCCAAAACCGGGTGAGGAACAATCAGAGGACAAGCTGTAATAGAAACAAGTGCACCAATTCTGCATGTTTGACCCACTCCGGGTTTTGGCTTACAAATACTGATGTGAAATACTGACTAAATACTGATAGTGTGGCCGTAGCCTTAAACATATACTCTGACAAACGGGTCCCAACCCCAGTCCAGCCAGCACCATCATTATTTTTTGTTGAGTGCGCATCTTATAGGAACTCTTATAACCTTCCTCATGATCAAGGATAGCCCACGAGATGGGATTTTGCATTGTGCCACCAGATCAATTTTGAATGACAGTCACTTTGTATTTCTTCCATTTTTTTTACTATTGCACCAACAGTTGTCTCCTTCTCACCCAGCGTTTTATGTATGCTTTTTTAGCCCATTCCAGCCTTCTGCAGGTCTATGATCTTGTTCCTGACATCATTATAAAGCTCTTTGGACTTGCCCATGTTTTAGAGGTTAGACTGATTAAATGAGTTTGTGGACAGGAGTAGTGTTGAGCATTCCGATACCGCAAGTATCGGGTATCGGCCGATATCAGCGGTATCGGAATTCCGATACTTAATTCCGATACTTTTTTCATATCGGATTCCGGGATCGGAATCGGAATAGGAAGTTCCCATCATGCTATGAGCCTGCTTGCTTTGATTAAGCCAATGGGAATCCTCCGAAGTGTGGGCACATCCTGTTAGGCATGTAGGCATGTTAACTATTGGCATGGCTGTGATTGGCTGCCGAAATGATGTCATGATGCACTATAAAAGCCACCGCAGCCGCCATTTCTGGTCACTCTGCTGTGAATTCAGTTAGGGACAGGCTGCTGTAGAAGACTGTGAGGGACAGTTAGAAATAGCGATTCTAAAAACAATATTGTGCTTTATCCAGGCTACATAAACCACCACTGTAGCTTGCTTTTCCCTAGCAGCGCTGTTTTCACAGCTGTCTGCAAGGGCTGTGTGAGTGCAGCTCACGCTGTGGAGTGGGTCCTGCAGCCACGTCAGGCTGTAGGCCACCCAGTGTGATCACTGCTGCCTCATACATCTTTTATTTTTTGAGCTGCATTTTTTAAATAATTTCAATCTAGTGTGCTTCCATCCGTATCCATATACGTTGGTTGCAAACACTAGTAGTAGACAGCGGAGCCTTTCTGCAGCCTTTCAGTGCTAGTGTCCACTTTGCTGCACTGTTCACGGCTGTCTGAGAGGTCTCTGACTGTGTGTGAGTGCAGCTCACGCTGAGTAGTGTGTCCTGCAGCTACGTCTGGCTGTAGGACGCTCAGCGTGCGTCACTGCCTCACACATATTTTTATTTGAGTGCAGCTCATTTTTTCTTCTATTAGTGTGCATCCATCCGTCTCCATCTACGGTGGTTGCAAACACTATATAGGAGTACACAGCGGAGCCTTTCTGCAGCCTGTCAGTGCCAGTGCCCACTTAGCTGCACTGTTGACGGCTGTCTGAGAGGTCTCTGACTGTGTGTGAGTGCAGCTCACGCTGAGTAGAGTGTCCTGCAGCTACGTCTGGTTGTAGGACGCTCAACGTGCGTCACTGCCTCACACATATTTGTCTCTGAGTGCAGCTCATTTTTTCTTCTCCTATTAGTGTGCATCCATCCGTATCCATCAACATTGGTTGGTTGCAAACACTATATAGGAGTAGATAGAGGAGCCTTTTTTTCTGGCTTGTGCCCTGCCGGCGCAGCCAGATTAGTATTACCCAATTTTTTTGGAGCCTCATCTTTTGCATTGTAGGTTACCTGCCTGCATTGTAATAGCTCCAAAAAGTTGGTGATACTATCAGTTTCAATTCTTTGTTCTCATACTTTGAGTTTGTTTCAAACAAAGAAACCACATAAAAAGTTCACCAAACACTACATTTTGAACTTGTGTAGGCCACATCAGCTCCTATTAAAGTCTAGTCCACACACACACACTTCATAAAATTAGTGTTTCTTGTACCTGTAACCAGCTGTTCAGGAATAAGCACACTAAGGCCCCCCTTTGTCCTTTTTTGCCTATCTTAAGCAGTCTTGCAAGATGAAGAAGGCAGGGAGTAAGGCGCGGGGGCGTGGGCGTGGGCGTGGAGTTTCAGCAGGGAGAGGACGTGGGGATTCTGCAGGGAGAGGACGTGGGGATTCTACAGGTAGAGGACGTGGGGATTCTGGGCCTGCTGCGGGCACCAGTGGATCAGCATCCCCCAGTTTTAGCAGGCAACAGTCCTTTATGCGCAGCTTTGTAGGACCTCAACGTACCCCACTGCTGCGGGAGGAACAAATTGAAGCCGTTGTCGGATGGATGGCAGCTAACGCATCGACTTCAATTACTTCCGCATCCTCTCAGGGTCAGAGCACCGAAGAGCAACCATCTGTCTCTTCACCACCTGCCAAAGTGCCCAGGCAGTCAGAGAGACATGGACAGGAGCCATCACAATCTCTACTTCTGTTCTCGGAATCTGTTGGCTTGGAAAGAGGGGGCCAGCCAAGCAGCATTCCTGAATGTGAAGAAGAGGGAGTATGCAGTGATGCGCAACTTCTTTGTCCCTCTGAATCTGAAGAGGCGAGTGGGCCAGTGCCTATGGTCAGCACACCTCAGTACGCATCAGATGATGACGAGACTCAGTTGCCACTTTCTGGTGCGTACGGTGCTGGCGAGACAACCCCGGAGAAGCAGCTGTTTGAAGAGGGGAGGGAAGATGATGAGGTCCTTGACCCATCATGGCGTGAGCAACAGGAAGGTGGTGGGAGCAGCTCGGAGGAAGAGATTCTCCTACCGGCCAAAACAGGAGGCAGAGGGAGGGGGAAGACTTGGTTGCCTGTACCCTCCACTTCGGCACCCGTTAGGAGCATTCCTCCTTCCAAAGGCAAACCGGGCGCTCACAAGAGTTGCAGTGCGTGGTCCTTTTTTGACACAGTTGCAGATGACATTTGCTTTGTCAAATGCAAGCTGTGTCATCAGAGAGTCAAAAGAGGGAGAAATGTCAGCAACCTCAATACCACAAATATGTGGAAACATGTGCGCACCAAGCACGAGTTGGAGTTGCAGAGACACCCTCAAGACGTAGGCCAACGTACAGCACCACCTACCACCTCTTCAGTTCGTGTTGGGCCCTCTTCCTCCAGCTCACACACTGCTGGTTCGGCTTCCTCACAGGATCGCCAAGGAAGAACCTCTGCCACTGTTGTCCGGAGACCCTGTCAGATTCCACCCATAACAGCACGTTCCCATCCATCACAGCCATCGGTAGCACAGGCATGGGATAAAAGGCACCCTTACTCGGCAAACCATCCCCGAGCACAGTCTCTGAATGCTGGCATTGCCAAACTTCTGGCAGTTGAAATGCTGTCATTCAGGCTGGTGGACACTGACACCTTCCGGGACTTAATGGCATTGGCAGTCCCCCAATACAACGTGCCCAGCCGCTTTTATTTCAGCAGGCGAGCCGTCCCTGCCCTGCAGAAACATGTTGAGGGCAAAATAAAACATGCGCTACTAAACGCCGTTAGTAGCAAGGTCCACCTGACCACCGATGCGTGGACCAGTAACCATGGACAGGGACGATACCTTTCCCTCACTGCCCACTGGGTCAATGTTGTGGAGCCGGGTACGGATCTGGAGAGTGGCGCTGTACGTGTTCTTCCAACGCCACGGATTGCAGGACTCCAGTCTGTACACATAGACTCCTCCTCCTACTCAAGTTCCTCAGAAACAGCAGAGCAGGAGCCTGTTACGACCGATATGAGCACAGCCGTGGCCAAACGTCAACAGGCTGTACTCAAATTAATTTCTTTGGGGAATCGAAGCCACACAGCGCAGGAGCTCTGGAATGCTATCAAGCTGGAGAGCGATGTGTGGTTTGGGCCAGCGAATCTCCAGCCGGGCTTGGTAGTGTGTGACAATGGCCGAAATCTGGTGGCAGCTCTTGGCCTAGGCAACCTCACACACATCCCATGTCTGGCACATGTTCTTAACTTGGTCGTGCAGAGCTTTCTGAGGGACTATCCGGATCTTGATGCACTGTTGCACGAGGTCCGCATAGAGTGCGCTCACTTGCGACGTTCCAGCACGGCAAGATCGCGCCTCGCTGCTCTGCAGCGACGATTTGGCCTTCCAGAACATCGCATCATATGTGACCTACCCACCCGGTGGAATTCAACGTTACATATGTTGGAGCGGTTGTGTGAGCAGCAGGCAGCAGTCATGGAGTACCAGCTGCATCAGGCGCAAACAAGTCGCACTGTGCGCCGTTCACACTTCAGCACCATTGAGTGGGCCTCTATGAAGGACATCTGCCTCGTTTTGCGTGCCTTCGATGAATCCACGCGGATGGCGAGTGCAGATGATGCACTAGTCAGCATGACTGTCCCCCTTATCTGCCTGCTTCAACAAACACTGCAAGCACTAAGGGATGAGGTTTCAGAAGAGGTGGAGGATGAGGAGTCCCAAATGCCATCTGCTTCTGGACAGTCTGCGCTACGTGTTTCCTCACAAAGGCCTAGGCAGGGGACACTTTGTGAGGAGGATGAGGAGGAGTCGATGGAGGAGGAAGACATCTCTCCAGAGGAGGGAGGTACACAAACCTCTACTCAGTATGTACAGCGAGGGTGGGGTGATGCAGAGCAGGTCGAGGTCACGCCTCAAACAGGGGACAGCGGTTCTTTGGCAGTTGGGAGTCTGCAGCACATGGTTGATTTCATGCTGCAGTGCCTGAGAAACGACCGCCGCATCGCCCACATTCTCGTCTCGGCTGATTATTGGGTGTACACCCTCCTAGATCCTCGCTACCGGGACAGCGTACAAAGGCTCATACCAACGTTGAACCGGGAGCGTAAAATGCGGGAGTACGAAGAGTCACTGGTGCAGTCCATAATGTTTTCCATTCCACCCGACAGCATTGTTGCAAGTGCTTTACAAAGCAGCTCTGTGCGTCGAGGCAGTGGAGGAAACTCTGCACAAAGAGGGAGCAGAGGCAGTGCCGCAGCACAAGGCAAGACCACTATGGCCCAAATGTGGCAAAGTTTTGTGTGTCCACCACAATTGTCTACACCATCAGCGACGCCTCGAGTCAGCAGGAGGCAACGCTTCCGTCAGATGGTGTCAGACTACATGTCTTGCCCTGTCGCTGTACTCCCAGATGGCTCTTCCCCCTTCAAGTTTTGGGTCTCTAAGCTGGATACATGGCCAGAGCTTAGCCAGTATGCATTGGAGGTGCTGGCTTGCCCTGCTGCCAGTGTATTATCGGAACAGATTTTGTTTGACTCCCGAAACTAACGGAGCAAAGCAGGGTGTACCGCTGCACCTCGTGCTTTACAGACATTATCATCGCTGTCCCTGATGGGGCTCACAATCTACATTCCCAGTCACTATGTCTTTGGAGTATGGGAGGAAACTGGAGAACCCAGAGGAAACCCACACAAACACGAGGGGAACATACAAACTCCTTGCAGATGTTGCCTTGGTGGGATTTGAACCCAGGACCACTGTGATGCAAGGCTACAGTGCTAACCACTGAGCCATCTGCTGCCTACTTGTATATGCATGTATATACTATAGGGGACTAATTTGACACTATTTTGATAAAAAGGAGTCATATCATCACTCAAAACGCCATCGCAAATCGAGGCACTAAGCACCTATTATATTATCATTATACTAATTATAATTAGCTATAATTAGCTATTATATTATAGCTAAAGAAAATGTCCTTAACTCATTGAGAGGTGCACGTCACGTAATGAATTATACGTATCTTCGACCGCTTACAATCTGGCTTCCGGTCACACCACTCCACTGAAACAGCCCTTACTAAGGTCACCAATGACCTCTTAACTGCCAAGAGCAAGCGACACTACTCTGTCCTCCTCCTCCTGGACCTGTCGGCTGCCTTTGACACAGTGGACCATTCCCTATTATTACAGACCCTCTCATCCCTCGGCATCACAGACTTGGCCCTCTCCTGGATCTCATCATACCTAACAGACCGGACATTCAGCGTCTCCCACTCACACACCACCTCCTCACCTCGCCCCCTATCTGTCGGAGTCCCACAAGGTTCAGTCCTTGGGCCCCTGCTGTTCTCTATTTACACCTTTGGCCTGGGACAGCTCATAGAATCTCATGGCTTTCAGTATCATCTTTATGCTGATGACACACAGATCTACATCTCTGGACCAGATATCACCTCCCTACTAACCAGAATCCCTCAATGTCTGTCCACTATTTCATCCTTCTTCTCCACTAGATATCTGAAACTCAACATGGACAAAACAGAATTCATCATCTTTCCCCCATCTCACGTGACCCCCCCTACGAACCTATCAATTACAGTAAATGACTGCCCACTCTCCCCAGTCCCACAAGCTCGCTGCCTCGGAGTAATCCTTGACGCTGATCTCTCCTTCAAACCACATATCCAAACCCTTTCCACTTCATGCCGACTTCAACTCAAAAATATTTCACGCATCCGTTCATTCCTCACCCAAGAATCTGCAAAAACCCTAGTCCATGCCCTCATCATCTCTCGCCTTGACTACTGCAACCTCATGCTCTGTGGCCTCCCCTCAAACACCCTCGCACCCCTCCAATCTATTCTAAACTCTGCTGCCCGACTAATCCACCTGTCCCCCCGCTATTCCCCAGCTTCTCCCCTCTGTCAATCCCTTCACTGGCTCCGAATTGCCCAGAGACTCCATTACAAAACCCTAACCATGACATACAAAGCCATCCACAACTTGTCTCCTCCATACATCTGTGACCTCGTCTCCCGGTACTTTCCTGCACGCAACCTCCGATCCTCACAAGATCTCCTTCTCTACTCCCCTCTTATCTCCTCTTCCCACAATCGCATACAAGATTTCTCTCGCGCATCACCCCTACTCTGGAACTCTCTACCACAACATATCAGACTCTCACCTACCATCGAAACCTTCAAAAAGAGCCTGAAGACCCACCTCTTCCGACAAGCCTATAACCTGCAGTAACCACCGATCGACCAAACCGCTGCACGACCAGCTCTACCCTCGCCTACTGTATTACCACCCATCCCTTGAAGATTGTGAGCCCTCGCGGGCAGGGTCCTCTCTCCTCCTGTACCAGTTATGACTTGTATTGTTTAAGATTATTGTACTTGTTTTTATGTATACCCCTCCTCACATGTAAAGCGCCATGGAATAAATGGCGCTATAACAATAAATAATAATAATAATAATAATAATAATAATAACGTGTCTTTAGTGCCGCAGGTGGTGTACTAACAGACCGTCGCACGCGACTATCTTCCGATAATGTTGACCGGCTGACTTTTCTGAAAATGAACAAGGCCTGGATCTCCAAAGACTTTGCCATTCCTCTTACAGACTAAATTAGTGGTTGGCAACTGTATCCAGGTCTGCTGGTGTGTTCATTTTTCTACCACCTGAACTATAATCCCTGTGCTTCAACACAGCCAGTTGTCGCTCAGATGTGTCGTCTGCACAGAGAAACACACTAGCTCCTGTGTTACTGGGGTTCAGTAATGCCAGCTGATCCCCTGCTGTGTGGACGGCAGAGTCACCAGCTCCATCAACATTCAAACCACTACTGATTTTTAACCGTGCCCAACTTAGGTCTCTGGCTCCACTGTCTCTACTATTTCCCCTGACCTCCAACCCCGCCATCTACATCTCTGAAGTGGCGTCAGCACAATCTACACTTGTTCCTGTGTTCCTGTGGCTCAGTCCCATCAGTTTATCCCCTGATGTGTGTCCGGCAAGGTCTCCTGCTCTGTCCACATTCCCATAACCAGTAGTGGGAATGAGGACAGAGCTGGCGAACTTGCCGGACAAACATCAGGGGATCAACTGATGGGACTGAGCACCAGTAACACAGGAACAAGTGTAGATTGTGCTGACGCCACTTCAGAGATGTAGCTGGCGGGGTTGGAGGCCAGGGTAAATAGTAGAGACAGTGGAGCCAGAGGCCTAAGTGGAGCATGGTTAGAATCAGTAGTAGTCCACAACCTCCATAAAAACCGCTGCCCATTGGCCTCTGCATGCGGCATGCGTAATCCTGGGCACCAACAGCGTCAGTTGGTGTTCAGAAGTGTCGTCTCCACAGAGCCAAACACATTCGTTCAAGTGTTAGTGGGGTTCAGCACTGCCAGCTGTTCCCCTGCTGTGGAGATGGCAAGTCTCCTGCTGCCTTCACCTGCCCAAATCCAGTAGGCCCCAGCCTGCTCCTCGCCTAATCCTGGGCTCCAACAGCGTCAGTTGGTGTTCAGAAGTGTCGTCTCCACAGAGCCAAACACATTCGTTCAAGTGTTAGTGGGGTTCAGCACTGCCAGCTGTTCCCCTGCTGTGGAGATGGCAAGTCTCCTGCTGCATTCACCTGCCAAAATCCAGTAGGCCCCAGCCTGCTCCTCGCCTAATCCTGGGCTCCAACAGCGTCAGTTGGTGTTCAGAAGTGTCGTCTCCACAGAGCCAAACACATTCGTTCAAGTGTTAGTGGGGTTCAGCACTGCCAGCTGTTCCCCTGCTGTGGAGATGGCAAGTCTCCTGCTGCCTTCACCTGCCAAAATCCAGTAGGCCCCAGCCTGCTCCTCGCCTAATCCTGGGCTCCAACAGCGTCAGTTGGTGTTCAGAAGTGTCGTCTCCACAGAGCCAAACACGTTCGTTCAAGTGTTAGTGGGGTTCAGCACTGCCAGCTGTTCCCCTGCTGTGGAGATGGCAAGTCTCCTGCTGCCTTCACCTGCCCAAATCCAGTAGGCCCCAGCCTGCTCCTCGCCTAATCCTGGGCTCCAACAGCGTCAGTTGGTGTTCAGAAGTGTCGTCTCCACAGAGCCAAACACATTCGTTCAAGTGTTAGTGGGGTTCAGCACTGCCAGCTGTTCCCCTGCTGTGGAGATGGCAAGTCTCCTGCTGCCTTCACCTGCCAAAATCCAGTAGGCCCCAGCCTGCTCCTCGCCTAATCCTGGGCTCCAACAGCGTCAGTTGGTGTTCAGAAGTGTCGTCTCCACAGAGCCAAACACGTTCGTTCAAGTGTTAGTGGGGTTCAGCACTGCCAGCTGTTCCCCTGCTGTGAAGATGGCAAGTCTCCTGCTGCATTCACCTGCC
The DNA here is from genome assembly GCF_039654945.1 of Dendrobates tinctorius. Lineage (NCBI taxonomy): Eukaryota > Metazoa > Chordata > Amphibia > Anura > Dendrobatidae > Dendrobates > Dendrobates tinctorius. The sequence continues at coordinate 91,529,930 of NW_027361696.1, read as the reverse complement.
AAAAACCATTAGGCCCCAGCCTGCTCCTCGCCTAATCCTGGGCTCCAACAGCGTCAGTTGGTGTTCAGAAGTGTCGTCTCCACAGAACCAAACACGTTCGTTCAAGTGTTAGTGGGGTTCAGCACTGCCAGCTGTTCCCCTGCTGTGGAGATGGCAAGTCTCCTGCTGCCTTCACCTGCCCAAATCCAGTAGGCCCCAGCCTGCTCCTCGCCTAATCCTGGGCTCCAACAGCGTCAGTTGGTGTTCAGAAGTGTCGTCTCCACAGAGCCAAACACGTTCGTTCAAGTGTTAGTGGGGTTCAGCACTGCCAGCTGTTCCCCTGCTGTGGAGATGGCAAGTCTCCTGCTGCATTCACCTGCCAAAATCCAGTAGGCCCCAGCCTGCTCCTCGCCTAATCCTGGGCTCCAACAGCGTCAGTTGGTGTTCAGAAGTGTCGTCTCCACAGAACCAAACACGTTCGTTCAAGTGTTAGTGGGGTTCAGCACTGCCAGCTGTTCCCCTGCTGTGGAGATGGCAAGTCTCCTGCTGCCTTCACCTGCCCAAATCCAGTAGGCCCCAGCCTGCTCCTCGCCTAATCCTGGGCTCCAACAGCGTCAGTTGGTGTTCAGAAGTGTCGTCTCCACAGAGCCAAACACATTCGTTCAAGTGTTAGTGGGGTTCAGCACTGCCAGCTGTTCCCCTGCTGTGGAGATGGCAGTCTCTCCTGCTGTCTCCGCATTACAAAGACAGTAGGCCTCTGCCTACACCCTCCTATTTCCTGGGCTTCAACACAGCCAGTTGTAGTTCGGAAGTGCCGTCCACACGGAAAGAGATACTTGCTCCCGTGTCTCAGTGGGGTTCAGTAACGTCAGCTGATCCCCTGCTGTGTGGATGGCAGTCTCTCCTGCTGTAAACTCATTCAAAATACAGTAGGCCTCTGCCTACACCCTCCTATTTCCTGGGCTTCAACACAGCCAGTTGTAGTTCGGAAGTGCCGTCCACACGGAAAGAGACACTTGCTCCCGTGTCTCAGTGGGGTTCAGTAACGTCAGCTGATCCCCTGCTGTGTGGATGGCAGTCTCTCCTGCTGTAAACTCATTCAAAATACAGTAGGCCTCTGCCTACACCCTCCTATTTCCTGGGCTTCAACACAGCCAGTTGTAGTTCGGAAGTGCCGTCCACACGGAAAGAGATACTTGCTCCCGTGTCTCAGTGGGGTTCAGTAACGTCAGCTGATCCCCTGCTGTGTGGATGGCAGTCTCTCCTGCTGTAAACTCATTCAAAATACAGTAGGCCTCTGCCTACACCCTCCTATTTCCTGGGCTTCAACACAGCCAGTTGTAGTTCGGAAGTGCCGTCCACACGGAAAGAGACACTTGCTCCCGTGTCTCAGTGGGGTTCAGTAACGTCAGCTGATCCCCTGCTGTGTGGATGGCAGTCTCTCCTGCTGTAAACTCATTCAAAATACAGTAGGCCTCTGCCTACACCCTCCTATTTCCTGGGCTTCAACACAGCCAGTTGTAGTTCGGAAGTGCCGTCCACACGGAAAGAGATACTTGCTCCCGTGTCTCAGTGGGGTTCAGTAACGTCAGCTGATCCCCTGCTGTGTGGATGGCAGTCTCTCCTGCTGTCACCTCATTCAAAATTCAGTAGGCCTCTGCCTACACCCTCCTATTTCCTGGGCTTCAACACAGCCAGTTGTAGTTCGGAAGTGCCGTCCACACGGAAAGAGACACTTGCTCCCGTGTCTCAGTGGGGTTCAGTAACGTCAGCTGATCCCCTGCTGTGTGGATGGCAGTCTCTCCTGCTGTAAACTCATTCAAAATACAGTAGGCCTCTGCCTACACCCTCCTATTTCCTGGGCTTCAACACAGCCAGTTGTAGTTCGGAAGTGCCGTCCACACGGAAAGAGATACTTGCTCCCGTGTCTCAGTGGGGTTCAGTAACGTCAGCTGATCCCCTGCTGTGTGGATGGCAGTCTCTCCTGCTGTCACCTCATTCAAAATACAGTAGGCCTCTGCCTACACCCTCCTATTTCCTGGGCTTCAACACAGCCAGTTGTAGTTCGGAAGTGCCGTCCACACGGAAAGAGACACTTGCTCCCGTGTCTCAGTGGGGTTCAGTAACGTCAGCTGATCCCCTGCTGTGTGGATGGCAGTCTCTCCTGCTGTCACCTCATTCAAAATTCAGTAGGCCTCTGCCTACACCCTCCTATTTCCTGGGCTTCAACACAGCCAGTTGTAGTTCGGAAGTGCCGTCCACACGGAAAGAGATACTTGCTCCCGTGTCTCAGTGGGGTTCAGTAACGTCAGCTGATCCCCTGCTGTGTGGATGGCAGTCTCTCCTGCTGTAAACTCATTCAAAATACAGTAGGCCTCTGCCTACACCCTCCTATTTCCTGGGCTTCAACACAGCCAGTTGTAGTTCGGAAGTGCCGTCCACACGGAAAGAGATACTTGCTCCCGTGTCTCAGTGGGGTTCAGTAACGTCAGCTGATCCCCTGCTGTGTGGATGGCAGTCTCTCCTGCTGTAAACTCATTCAAAATACAGTAGGCCTCTGCCTACACCCTCCTATTTCCTGGGCTTCAACACAGCCAGTTGTAGTTCGGAAGTGCCGTCCACACGGAAAGAGACACTTGCTCCCGTGTCTCAGTGGGGTTCAGTAACGTCAGCTGATCCCCTGCTGTGTGGATGGCAGTCTCTCCTGCTGTAAACTCATTCAAAATACAGTAGGCCTCTGCCTACACCCTCCTATTTCCTGGGCTTCAACACAGCCAGTTGTAGTTCGGAAGTGCCGTCCACACGGAAAGAGATACTTGCTCCCGTGTCTCAGTGGGGTTCAGTAACGTCAGCTGATCCCCTGCTGTGTGGATGGCAGTCTCTCCTGCTGTCACCTCATTCAAAATTCAGTAGGCCTCTGCCTACACCCTCCTATTTCCTGGGCTTCAACACAGCCAGTTGTAGTTCGGAAGTGCCGTCCACACGGAAAGAGACACTTGCTCCCGTGTCTCAGTGGGGTTCAGTAACGTCAGCTGATCCCCTGCTGTGTGGATGGCAGTCTCTCCTGCTGTAAACTCATTCAAAATACAGTAGGCCTCTGCCTACACCCTCCTATTTCCTGGGCTTCAACACAGCCAGTTGTAGTTCGGAAGTGCCGTCCACACGGAAAGAGACACTTGCTCCCGTGTCTCAGTGGGGTTCAGTAACGTCAGCTGATCCCCTGCTGTGTGGATGGCAGTCTCTCCTGCTGTCACCTCATTCAAAATTCAGTAGGCCTCTGCCTACACCCTCCTATTTCCTGGGCTTCAACACAGCCAGTTGTAGTTCGGAAGTGCCGTCCACACGGAAAGAGATACTTGCTCCCGTGTCTCAGTGGGGTTCAGTAACGTCAGCTGATCCCCTGCTGTGTGGATGGCAGTCTCTCCTGCTGTAAACTCATTCAAAATACAGTAGGCCTCTGCCTACACCCTCCTATTTCCTGGGCTTCAACACAGCCAGTTGTAGTTCGGAAGTGCCGTCCACACGGAAAGAGATACTTGCTCCCGTGTCTCAGTGGGGTTCAGTAACGTCAGCTGATCCCCTGCTTTGTGGATGGCAGTCTCTCCTGCTGTAAACTCATTCAAAATACAGTAGGCCTCTGCCTACACCCTCCTATTTCCTGGGCTTCAACACAGCCAGTTGTAGTTCGGAAGTGCCGTCCACACGGAAAGAGATACTTGCTCCCGTGTCTCAGTGGGGTTCAGTAATGTCAGCTGATCCCCTGCTGTGTGGATGGCAAAGTCTCCTGCTGCCTACACAGTCGTACCACTACTGATTTTTAACCGTGCTCCAATTAGGCCTGTGGCTCCACTGTCTCTCGTATTTCCCCTGTCCTCCAACCCTGCCAGTTACAGCTCCGAAGTGGCGTCTGCACAATCCACACTTGTTCCTGTGTTACAGGTGTTCAGTCCGATCAGTTAATCCCCTGATGTGTGTCCGGCAATGTCGCCTGCTCTGTCCACATTCCCATTATCGGAATGTGGACAGAGCAGGCGACATTGCCGGACACACATCAGGGGATTAACTGACCGGACTGAACACCTGTAACACAGGAACAAGTGTGGATTGTGCAGACGCCACTTCGGAGCTGTAACTGGCGGGGTTGGAGGACAGGGGAAATACGAAAATCAGTGAATCCACAGGCCTAAGTGGAGCTTGGTTCAAATTAGTAGTCTACAACCGATCTTAAAATTTCTTCAATGCAGCCTAAGCCTGCTCCGTGCTTGTCCCTGGGCTTCAACACAGCCAGTTGTTGCTCGGAAGTGCCGTCTTCACAGAGTAAAACACTAGCTCCTGTGTTTGTGGGGTTCAGTAACGTCAGCTGTTCCCCTGCTGTTTTGATGGCAATCTGTCCTGCTGCCTCCCAATTGACAGCACATCAGGCCTCAGCCTGCTAAGTGCTTGTCCTGGGCTCCAACATCGCCAGTTGCTGCTCATAACTGACTTTGGCACGGGTACTCCCTCCTGCCCAGCTTGGTTCCAGCCCTGCCTGCTGTTTCCGGGAAGTGTCAATGTCAGTTTGCCACCCCAAGTTGCCATGTCGTGTTGCGGTTGGGTTAGCCGAGGCTAGGGTGCCAGCAGTTTAGGTGCTTCCTATGTGGACTGCGGGTTCTGGTAAGAAAGGTTTGTTCCATAGTGCCAGTAGGACAAGCACCCCCTGTAGGACTGTGTGATTCGGTAACTGCGGCCAGCTTGCGGCATGCCAACTTTGCTTTTCAGGGGTAACTTCTGATACCCCTCCGGGTTCCAGCACCGTCAGCTGGTTCTCATCAGAGCCTTTGGCCTAGGTGCCTCCATCTCGGTATCCGAGTTCCAGCAACGTCTGCTGGTCCTTGGTAGTGCTTTGTAGCACAGGTACCTCCTGCTTAGTAACCGGGTTCCAGCACCGTCAGCTGGTCCTCGGTTGTGCCATTGGCTCTTATTCCTTCTGCTGCCCCTCCGGGTGCCAGCACTGTCAGCTGGTCCTCGCTATTTCCATTTGCTCTTGCAGCTTATGCTACCCCTCCGGGTTCCAGCACCGTCAGCTGGTTCTCGTCAGAGCCTTTGGCCTAGGTGCCTCCATCTCGGTATCCGAGTTCCGGCAACGTCTGCTGGTCCTTGGTAGTGCTTTGTAGCACAGGTACCTCCTGCTTAGTAACCGGGTTCCAGCACCGTCAGCTGGTCCTCGGTTGTGCCATTGGCTCTTATTCCTTCTGCTGCCCCTCCGGGTGCCAGCACTGTCAGCTGGTCCTCGCTATTTCCATTTGCTCTTGCAGCTTATGCTACCCCTCCGGGTTCCAGCACCGTCAGCTGGTTCTCGTCAGAGCGTTTGGCCTAGGTGCCTCCATCTCGGTATCCGAGTTCCGGCAACGTCTGCTGGTCCTTGGTAGTGCTTTGTAGCACAGGTACCTCCTGCTTAGTAACCGGGTTCCAGCACCGTCAGCTGGTCCTCGGTAGTGCCATTGGCTCTTGTTCCTTCTGCTGCCCCTCCGGGTGCCAGTACCGTCAGCTGGTTCAAGAGGACAAAGAACAGGAAGACAACCACCAAGATGCAGAACAACAAGAGAGAGAAGACAAAGAAGCATAAAAAAAACAAAGCAGAAGAACATTAAGCATAAGACTAATACTCTGAGCAAATGATATTATCTTATTTATAAGCAGAAGAAGACTAAGCAGTGTATGGGGGTGAGTCCGTTCCTCCTCGTGGTGCCCCTGGAAAAGGCCTGCTTCTGCAGGCCAAACTGAACGCGGACAAATCCTGTTGTAAATCTTTTGTGACAGGCAGAACGGAAGGTGTAAACTTCTAACTTTTCTAGATAACAACTACAGGAAAGAAGAAGAAGAAGAAGAAGAAGAAGAAGAAGAAGAAGAAGAAGAAGAAGAAGAAGAGAAAGAAGAAGAAGAAGAAGAAGAAGAAGAAGAAGAAGAAGAAGAAGAAGAAGAAGAAGAAGAAGAAGAAGAAGAAGAAGAAGAAGAAGAAGAAGAAGAAGAAGAAGAAGAAGAAGAAGAAGAAGAAGAAGAAGAAGAAGAAGAAGAAGAAGAAGAAGAAGAAGAAGAAGAATGTAAAAAAAGGAAGTAGAAGAAGAAGAAGAAGAATGTAAAAAAAGGAAGTAGAAGAAGAAGAAGAAGAATGTAAAAAAAGGAAGTAGAAGAAGAAGAAGAAGAATGTAAAAAAAGGAAGTAGAAGAAGAAGAAGAAGAATGTAAAAAAAGGAAGTAGAAGAAGAAGAAGAAGAATGTAAAAAAAGGAAGTAGAAGAAGAAGAAGAAGAATGTAAAAAAAGGAAGTAGAAGAAGAAGAAGAAGAATGTAAAAAAAGGAAGTAGAAGAAGAAGAAGAAGAATGTAAAAAAAGGAAGTAGAAGAAGAAGAAGAAGAATGTAAAAAAAGGAAGTAGAAGAAGAAGAAGAAGAATGTAAAAAAAGGAAGTAGAAGAAGAAGAAGAAGAATGTAAAAAAAGGAAGTAGAAGAAGAAGAAGAAGAATGTAAAAAAAGGAAGTAGAAGAAGAAGAAGAAGAATGTAAAAAAAGGAAGTAGAAGAAGAAGAAGAAGAATGTAAAAAAAGGAAGTAGAAGAAGAAGAAGAAGAATGTAAAAAAAGGAAGTAGAAGAAGAAGAAGAAGAATGTAAAAAAAGGAAGTAGAAGAAGAAGAAGAAGAATGTAAAAAAAGGAAGTAGAAGAAGAAGAAGAAGAATGTAAAAAAAGGAAGTAGAAGAAGAAGAATGTAAAAAAAGGAAGTAGAAGAAGAAGAATGTAAAAAAAGGAAGTAGAAGAAGAAGACATACATGTCTGGCAAAATATAAATGAGGCTAACATAGTCAATATCTTTGTAACTCCTAACATCTTTAAAAAAAAAAGTTTAATTCCTGCTATTCCATTTGATTGGGCTAAACCTCTATGGCTTTAATGTCTCCTCCACCTCCCACAATACATTCTACATTATTCTTAGTTGTTTTTCTTCATGTAGAATTAACCTACAAGGAAAGAAAGGTTTTTTTTTAATTCCGATATTTTGGCCCCATTGACTTGCATTGGTTCCCGGTATCGGAATCGGCGATACCGATACTTTTTTTTAAGATCGGCCGATCCATTCCGATCCGATATTTTCAAGTATCGGCTGGTATCGCTCAACTCTAGACAGGAGTCTTTTATAAAGATGACTATGTAAGACAGCTGTCTTTAATGCAGGTAACAAGTTGATTAGGAGTGTCTAACTGATCTGTAGGAGCCAGAATTGATAATGGTTGGTAGAGGATCAAATACTTATTTCTCACTGCAAAATGCAAATAAATTTATACAATGAGATTTTCTGTATTTTATTTTTAATATTCTATCTCTCAATGTTAAAATTAACCTACCCTTAAAACTGTATACTGTTCATGTCTTTGTCAGTGGGCAAACTTACAAAATCAGCAAGGGATCAAATACTTTTTCCTCCCACTGTAGATATCCGTGACAAATTAAATTAGTGCAGTGTGTGTGCAGCTTACTGTACATGTACTTAATTAATAAAAGATTATTTTTCAGGGAAAAATGGAATGGGCTCCCGCATAATTTTCATAACCAGCATAGGGAAAGCCAATGGCTGAGGGCAGATGTTTATAGCCAACAACATATCATATAGCCAACAACATATCAGACTCTCACCTACCATCGAAACCTTCAAAAAGAGCCTGAAGACCCACCTCTTCCGACAAGCCTATAACCTGCAGTAACCACCGATCGACCAAACCGCTGCACGACCAGCTCTACCCTCGCCTACTGTATTATCACCCATCCCTTGAAGATTGTGAGCCCTCGCGGGCAGGGTCCTCTCTCCTCCTGTACCAGTTATGACTTGTATTGTTTAAGATTATTGTACTTGTTTTTATGTATACCCCCCTCACATGTAAAGCGCCATGGAATAAATGGCGCTATAACAATAAATAATAATAATAATAATAATAATAATAGCCTGGGAAGGGGGTAATAGCCATGGAGCTTCCCAGGCTATTAATATCATCTCACAACTGTATTCTTAGCCTTTACTAGCTATTAAAATGGGGGACCCCCCAAAAAATGAGGTGGGGTGCCCCTATAATTAATAACCAGCAAAGGCTATGCAGACATTCTTGAACTAGGTAGGAGTCAAACCTACCATCTTGTGATCCGTAGTAAGATGCATTATCCATTGCGCCACTGGCCCTGATATGTGTTTTGCATACATGTAGTCACATGCCAACTAGACATGCACGACCTCACTCAATACAAGTAAATTGAGCGAGGCAAAAAATGTCTAGTCAGAATATGGCCAGAGGTATTCAAAGTTACCACCTGCTCACGACACCAGTAAATCCTCACAGCACACTGTGCATGCTCTGTAAGGTTTCACAAGTCTGAGGTCACATAGAGTGACTGCAGACTTGTAGCCTAAGCCTGGACAAATTTAATATAGAGGAAGGAGGGAGGAGGTAGAGACATTATTTTGCCAGTTCTTCTGATACGTCAGTTACAGTTCTCCATAGAACTTTATGAGCACCAGCAGTAATGGTAAATTCTTCACCGAATACAGATTTTACCCATGAATTGATGCATTTGAGAATGAATAATCCATCCAAGAGGAGAAAGAAGCAGATTTCTCTGATAAGATATATTACAAGATTTCTTATTTTCGTGTACTATTGAATTCTGAAAAAAAAAAAAAATGACAGTTACTTGTTAACCGATGCTATCAGTTCAATTATCGCTCTGCCTCTGTACAGTAGACTAGATCCAGAGCTATACTGAATAGGTGATAGCGTTGGATAAGTCCTATGGGTTGGTGCAGCCATGCAGAGAGCAGGAACAGTGTCAGGAATGGTAAATGAAAATTGATGGCATTCCCTGTCTCATTCCCGGCCCCTCACTGTTGTCCCAGCTGAATTCCCTTTAGCGTCTGCTCTGATATTTCTTACACTTTGATACTTTAGGATGCACATTAGTTGTAAAAAACAGAATCCCTGAACCAGAGATGAGCCACTAACTAGCATCTGCTCCCACGCTTGTAAATTCATGTTATCACTGTATAGATGTGTCCATCCATACCTTTCTATAAATTTCGCTAAAGTGGATCTGTTGTCAAATTTCACAATACAAACTACATACACTTTAAATAAATCTCTTAGACCTGCTGAGAATGGTCTACCTACCTACTCTAAATATCCATATCATTAAGGCTATATAATCATTTCAGAGCATTTAAAGGGAACCTATCAGCCCAAAACTAAAAGTATATAATAGTTCATAGCCTTATAGGGGACATAGCCCATAGAAAATGGCGTCTAAATGTTCGAATCGCTGCCTCTATTCTGCAGAAAATTAAATCAAATATGATAATTAGGTTGCTCAGTGCACCTTTTACTGGACAGAGAGGCTCCCTGCATGGTTATGCCCATTAGTTTTGCAAACTATGCCTCCCTCACTGGTGTTTGACAGCACTGGTATGCCTGGAGTGAGCACTGTCAGGTCAGCCAGAGCTCTCAATCACCATTGTGAAGATCAGTAACGTAACTGACGTCACTGCTCATCAAAGATGCTGGGACTCGGGGAATGCAGTGTAAGCTGGGACTGCTGCCTCAGAACGAGGCTCCATAGGCTCTGGACGACGGAATCTGGGAACTTTGGGAGGAAGTGCTAGACTAAGTAAGACCTGCATGGGACCTTTTTTTCTATTAAAGTGGTAAACGACAGTGTCTTGCTTTTAATTCTCTAGGTTTGTGTTTTTCAGGTTTCCATTTGTGGACAATGTCGGACCTGTATGGGAATTTTTTTATTTAGTAAAATGCTAAACAAGGGAAAATGTGGGGGAATGTTTATCTATGTAAATATTTTTGTATGTGTTTTTTCTTCTTACTTACTGGTTAATAATGGGGGTGTCTGATAGACACCTCTCCATTACTAACATCAGGGCTTGATGTCAGCTGTGTTTTTGGACAGTTCACAGCTAACATCAGCTCTAACTACCATTACCCCTATTGCCACCAGGGCAATAGGGAAGAGCCGGGCAAAGCACCAGAATTGTTGCATCTAAGGTGATGTGTCAATTCTGGGGCTGCTGTGCGCTGGTACTTTTAGGCTGGGAAGAGGCGAATAACCATGAACCTTCCCAGCCTGATAATGTCAGCTGACAGCAGTGTGCTTTACCATTGCTGGTTTCATAAAATAAGGGTACCCCACATTGTTTTTTTAATTAACTTACAGTATGTATTACGTTAAAAAAGCATTAAAAGCTGCAGAATAAACTCCACATGAAAGGCACTAAATGGTGCAATTTTATAATATGTAGAGGAGATGTGAAATTATATATATGCAGGATATCTATCTATTATCTATCTCATATCTATCTATCTATCTATCATCTACCATTATCTGTCTATTAGATGGTGGCCCGATTCTAATGCATCGGGTATTCTAGAATATGGTCAGCGGGAGACCGACGTTCAAAAGATGGTCCAGGACGATGCACCACGATCGGCGATCTCACAGCGGGGGCCTGGTCGCTGCTGCGTGTCACACTGAGGCTAAGTACCCACGTTGCAGAAATGCTGCGGAAATTTCTGCAGCTTTTCCGCAACTCCTGCCGCAGGAAAAACGCATGCGAATTCAAGCGCATTCCAAGCGATTTGAAGCATCAGTGTTTCACAATTGTGATCAACTTTTTACTATTGATGATGCCTATGCAGCATTAATAGTAAAATAAAGGGTGTAAAAAATAAAATAAAAAAATAAAAAAAAAGGTTATTCTCATATTCCGGCGGCCCCCGATCTTCTCTCCATGCTCCCAGCATCTTCTGGTCCCAGTAATGCTTAGCGTGAAGGACCGGAGATAACGTCACTCTCGCGAGAGCGCGACGTCATCAGTAGAGTTGAGCGACTTTTGGTTTTTTAGGGTCGCGTTTCGTTTCTTGAAACCCGACTTTTCCAAAAGTCGGGTCGAGCAAGATCGTCCGATTATAGGGAAAAGTCGGGGTCGTCCCGAAACTCGAAACCCAATGTAAGTCAATGGGGAATAAAAGTCGGCAGTGAGAGGAGGACAGGAAACACACCAACAGTGCCCATTTGAATGCCAAAAGCATCAATTCTTCTTACTTAAGCTTGTCAACCTTAATTAACTTCATAATACAAGTTACGCACTGAGAAATGGGGGTTATTTGGCTACAGACTGTGGGGGAGGAGGGCTGGCTCCAGGTTTTCATGTGCCCTGGGCGAAAGAGCGCCCCTTTAACACATACCACAACTCATGATGCTCCGATACGGCAGAGAAATAGCGGTATAGTACAATGAAAAATACCTCACTTTATACATCTCATGACGAGGCCCATCTATTTCTCCATACAGAATCATTGGTCCCATATAATGTTTGAAACAGTATATGATGAGCTCCACATAATGCTACAGTATATGTTGGTCCCCATGGATGAAGCTCTACTGTCTTATGGGCCCAAATAATGCTCCAAACATAATGGGCCCCATTTCTAATGCTCTAGTGTATAATGGGCCCTGGAAATGCTGCTCCAGTGTCTGATGTCCACCTTTGGAATGTTCCAGTGTATGGTGGGCCCCATCTATCATTCTCAGATGGTGTTAGGCCCAGTATGGATTGCACGTGATTGCACAAAGGTTAGAAAGGGTACCGTATCCCCAGATAACATGTATGGATAGCGTACACATTCAAAATATATGTCTCAGGAGGCAGGCTCAGACGGTGTTAGGCCCAGTATGGATTGCACGTGATTGCACAAAGGTTAGAAAGGGTACCGTATCCCCAGATAACATGTATGGATAGCGTACACATTCAAAATATATGTCTCAGGAGGCAGGCTCAGACGGTGTTAGGCCCAGTATGGATTGCACGTGATTGCACAAAGGTTAGAAAGGGTACCGTATCCCCAGATAACATGTATGGATAGCGTACACATTCAAAATATATGTCTCAGGAGGCAGGCTCAGACGGTGTTAGGCCCAGTATGGATTGCACGTGATTGCACAAAGGTTAGAAAGGGTACCGTATCCCCAGATAACATGTATGGATAGCGTACACATTCAAAATATATGTCTCAGGAGGCAGGCTCAGACGGTGTTACGCCCAGTATGGATTGCACGTGATTGCACAAAGGTTAGAAAGGGTACCGTATCCCCAGATAACATGTATGGATAGCGTACACATTCAAAATATATGTCTCAGGAGGCAGGCTCAGACGGTGTTAGGCCCAGTATGGATTGCACGTGATTGCACAAAGGTTAGAAAGGGTACCGTATCCCCAGATAACATGTATGGATAGCGTACACATTCAAAATATATGTCTCAGGAGGCAGGCTCAGACGGTGTTAGGCCCAGTATGGATTGAACGTGATTGCACAAAGGTTAGAAAGGGTACCGTATCCCCAGATAACATGTATGGATAGCGTACACATTCAAAATATATGTCTCAGGAGGCAGGCTCAGACGGTGTTAGGCCCAGTATGGATTGCACAAAGGTTAGAAAGGGTACCGTATCCCCAGATAACATGTATGGATAGCGTACACATTCAAAATATATGTCTCAGGAGGCAGGCTCAGACGGTGTTAGGCCCAGTATGGATTGCACGTGATTGCACAAAGGTTAGAAAGGGTACCGTATCCCCAGATAACATGTATGGATAGCGTACACATTCAAAATATATGTCTCAGGAGGCAGGCTCAGATGGTGTTAGGCCCAGTATGGATTGCACGTGATTGCACAAAGGTTAGAAAGGGTACCGTATCCCCGGATAACATGTATGGATAGCGTACACATTCAAAATATATGTCTCAGGAGGCAGGCTCAGATGGTGTTAGGCCCAGTATGGATTGCACGTGATTGCACAAAGGTTAGAAAGGGTACCGTATCCCCGGATAACATGTATGGATAGCGTACACATTCAAAATATATGTCTCAGGAGGCTGGCTCAGACGGTGTTAGGCCCAGTATGGATTACACGTGATTGCACAAAGGTTAGAAAGGGTACCGTATCCCCGGATAACATGTATGGATAGCGTACACATTCAAAATATATGTCTCAGGAGGCAGGCTCAGACGGTGTTACGCCCAGTATGGATTGCACGTGATTGCACAAAGGTTAGAAAGGGTACCGTATCCCCGGATAACATGTATGGATAGCGTACACATTCAAAATATATGTCTCAGGAGGCAGGCTCAGACGGTGTTAGGCCCAGTATGGATTGCACGTGATTGCACAAAGGTTAGAAAGGGTACCGTATCCCCAGATAACATGTATGGATAGCGTACACATTCAAAATATATGTCTCAGGAGGCAGGCTCAGACGGTGTTAGGCCCAGTATGGATTGCACGTGATTGCACAAAGGTTAGAAAGGGTACCGTATCCCCAGATAACATGTATGGATAGCGTACACATTCAAAATATATGTCTCAGGAGGCAGGCTCAGACGGTGTTAGGCCCAGTATGGATTGCACGTGATTGCACAAAGGTTAGAAAGGGTACTGTATCCCCAGATAACATGTATGGATAGAGTACACATTCAAAATATATGTCTCAGGAGGCAGGCTCAGACGGTGTTAGGCCCAGTATGGATTGCACGTGATTGCACAAAGGTTAGAAAGGGTACCGTATCCCCAGATAACATGTATGGATAGCGTACACATTCAAAATATATGTCTCAGGAGGCAGGCTCAGACGGTGTTAGGCCCAGTATGGATTGCACGTGATTGCACAAAGGTTAGAAAGGGTACCGTATCCCCGGATAACATGTATGGATAGCGTACACATTCAAAATATATGTCTCAGGAGGCAGGCTCAGACGGTGTTACGCCCAGTATGGATTGCACGTGATTGCACAAAGGTTAGAAAGGGTACCGTATCCCCGGATAACATGTATGGATAGCGTACACATTCAAAATATATGTCTCAGGAGGCAGGCTCAGACGGTGTTAGGCCCAGTATGGATTGCACGTGATTGCACAAAGGTTAGAAAGGGTACCGTATCCCCAGATAACATGTATGGATAGCGTACACATTCAAAATATATGTCTCAGGAGGCAGGCTCAGACGGTGTTAGGCCCAGTATGGATTGCACGTGATTGCACAAAGGTTAGAAAGGGTACCGTATCCCCAGATAACATGTATGGATAGCGTACACATTCAAAATATATGTCTCAGGAGGCAGGCTCAGACGGTGTTAGGCCCAGTATGGATTGCACGTGATTGCACAAAGGTTAGAAAGGGTACTGTATCCCCAGATAACATGTATGGATAGCGTACACATTCAAAATATATGTCTCAGGAGGCAGGCTCAGACGGTGTTAGGCCCAGTATGGATTGCACGTGATTGCACAAAGGTTAGAAAGGGTACCGTATCCCCAGATAACATGTATGGATAGCGTACACATTCAAAATATATGTCTCAGGAGGCAGGCTCAGACGGTGTTAGGCCCAGTATGGATTGCACGTGATTGCACAAAGGTTAGAAAGGGTACCGTATCCCCAGATAACATGTATGGATAGCGTACACATTCAAAATATATGTCTCAGGAGGCAGGCTCAGACGGTGTTAGGCCCAGTATGGATTGCACGTGATTGCACAAAGGTTAGAAAGGGTACCGTATCCCCGGATAACATGTATGGATAGCGTACACATTCAAAATATGTCTCAGGAGGCAGGCTCAGACGGTGTTAGGCCCAGTATGGATTGCACGTGATTGCACAAAGGTTAGAAAGGGTACCGTATCACCGGATAACATGTATGGATAGCGTACACATTCAAAATATATGTCTATACATCAGGAGGCAGGCTCAGACGGTGTCAGGCACAGTATGGATTTGACGGCCCAGATTACACAGCGGAGGAGCAGGGAGAGGTAAAGATTGCAAATGCTGGGGCCCTGCCCAAGCAAGGGGGGCCCACTCGTGGGCGTCGGTACTGGCACTGGGCCCCTCATAGTACAGCGGTGTGTCTGACGGCGGGTGTGCACTACCACCGTCAGAGACACTTGATTGCACTATGAGGGACCCTGTGCCAGTGCCCGCGCCCAAGAGTCGGCCTACCCACCTGTCCAGGGCAACGGCACTCGCACAGTGTCGTGCGCTAGGTGGTGACCCCGGCCATGGGGGGGGAGGCAGCACAGTTAGGGAGTTTAAGAAAGTGGCATATGTTGATGTTGGACATTCAGCTGATGCAAAAGGCGAAATAGGTGAAGTACCAGGAAGAGGTGGACCAAAGCAAGCCATTTTTCTGTCACCCTATGTGTCATCAGGGGAAGGTGGGACAAAATCCTTGGAAACCCATGCATGGTTCATTTTAATGAAGGTTAGATCATCCACATTTTGGGTTGACAGACGGGTCCTTTTTTCTGTCAGGTTTGATCCAGCTGCACTGAAGACTCTTTCCGATAGCACACTTGCAGCTGGGCAAGCGAGCTCCTGTAAGGCATATTGGGCCAATTCAGGCCAGGTGTCCAGTTTAGCGGCCCAATAGTCAAAGGGGAATGACCTGTGTGGGAGAACATCGATATGGGAGGAAAAGTAGTTTGTAACCATAGTTGACAACTGCTGTCTCCTGTCACTTTCCATCGATGCAGTATTACCAGTTGTGTGAGCGGTATTTGAAAAATCAGTCCACAACATTGTCATGAAACCCCTGTCTCCAACGCCACTTCTGCTGTGTGCACCACGAACACCTCTGCCAAGCTACCCCCGGCCCGTACGGCTCGTGTGAGAACCATCACCGCTGCTGTGTGCTGGGAATGCCTCAAGCAACCGATTTACCAGAGTTGCTTGTTTATTAGCCAATATTAGGTCAAGGTTCTCCTGTGGCATGATGTTTTGTAATTTGCCTTTATAGCGTGGATCCAGGATGCTGGCCAACCAGTAGTCGTCATCGTTCATCATTTTGGCAATGCGGGGGTCCCTTTTTAGGATCCGCAAGGCATAATTTGACATGTGGGCCAATGTTCCCGGTGTCAATGATGCACTGCGAGTGCTGGGTGGAGGAGCACTTTCTGGCAAATCCACATCCCTCCAGTCATGCACAAACCCTGTACCAGACCTTGCCACGCCAACATTTTCACTTGCCCCACGAGATGCATCCTCCTCCCCTAAGTAATCATCCCCATCATCATCCTCCTCCTCCTCTTCTTCCTCCACCTCGTCCAGGAGAGGTCCCTGAGCAGACAATGGCTGAATGTCATCAAGGATTCCCTCCTCCTCTTCCTCCTCATCAACATTGGCTGCAGACGCCTGCTCCTTAAGGTGCGTCAAAGTTTGCATGAGCAGACGCATAAGTGGGATGCTCATGCTTAGGATGGCGTCGTCTGCGCTTACCAGCCGTGTGCATTCCTCAAAACACTGAAGGACTTTACAGAGGTCTTTCAGCTTCGACCACTGCACACCTATCAACTCCATGTCTGCTCTCAAAGTGCCTGGCCGTGTATCCTCCCACAAATGCATTATGGCCTGCCTCTGCTCGCACAGCCGCTCCACCATGTGCAGGGTGGAGTTCCACCTTGTTGCAATGTCGATAATGAGGCGGTGGTTGGGAAGGTGGAGCAATCGCTGCAGCTTCTGCATACGAACGGAGTGTACAGGCGACCGGCGGATGTGCGCGCACAGTCTTCGCACCTTCTGGAGCAGGGCTGTTAACTCCGGATAACTTTTGAGGAAGCACTGCACCACCAGGTTCAAGGTGTGAGCCAAGCAAGGTATGTGGCTGAGTTTTGAAAGGGCTATGGCTGCCACAAAATTACGGCCGTTATCACTAACTACCTTGCCTGCCTCAAGATGTACACTGCCCAGCCATGACTCAGTTTGTCGCTTCAAGTACTCGGCCAGCACCTCGGCGGTGTGTCTGTCGCCCAAACACATCATCTGCAACACAGCCTGCTGACGCTTTCCACTAGCTGCTCGATAGGGGGACACATCGTGTGCAACAGTGGCAGCTGCAGATGGAGTGCTCGTACGACTGCGCTCTGTGGACGAGCTTTCGCTTCTGGAGGAGGAGGAGGAGGAGGAGGAGGGTGGAACGCCTACAGCCAACTATTTCCTATACCGTGGGCTAGGCAGCACTGTCCCACCACCGCTGTCCCCTGTGGACACTGCATCCACCACATTAACCCAGTGCGCAGTGATGGACACGTAACGGCCCTGGCCATGCCGACTGGACCATGCATCAGTTGTGAGGTGCACCTTTCCGCTCACTGACTGCTTGAGTGCATGGACAATGCGGTCTTTCACATGATGGTGGAGGGCTGGGATGGCTTTGCGAGAGAAGAAGTGGCGACTGGGTAGGTCATAGCGTGGTACTGCATAGGCCATGAGTTCGCGGAAAGCTGTGCTTTCCACCAACCGAAAGGGCATCATCTCAAACGAGATTAGTTTGGCAATGTGGGCGTTCAAACCCAGTGTACGCGGATGAGAGACTGAGTACTTTTTTGACCTACTCATAGTGTCTGGGAGGGTGAGCTGGACTTGAGAGCTGCATATGGTGGAAGTAGCGGTGGACAGGGCGGACTGAGAGAGGGTTGATGATGGTGATGGAGTTGGTGTTCTTTCTGATGGCCTAGAATCAGTCTTTTGTTGATATAACAGTGGGATTCCCTGACTGCTGTGGTCTTGCAACGACACCTCAACATTTGCTGCTGTGCTAACCGGTGGGCTTACAGTGGGGGAAACAATGTAGCGTTGCTGACTACCTTCGTTGTGATCAGTTGCACATGTGGCACTTGAGGTTTGGTGTTGTGTCCACGCTTGCAAGTGCATGCTGGTTAAATGTCTAAGCATGCAACTGGTATTCAAATTTTTCAGATTTTTCCCTCGGCTAAAGGTCTTTGCGCACTTCTTACAGATAACCTTGGCCTGATCATGAGGATTTTGGTCAAAAAAGTGCCACACTGCACTCTTCCTACTTTGGCAGACATTTTGCGGCCTAGCATGCTGTGATCTTTTGACCCTCTGGACAAGCTGTACAGCAACTCTTTTGATGTTTGGAACCTGTCTTTGGAGTGCTCCGGGCCTGCCAGATAACAACTGTTGCGATGTCGATGTCTGCTGTGGATGCTCCTCATCTGAGCTATTGGAAGCAGCACCCTCTTCCCCCAATGGATGCCAATCTGGGTCAACAACTGGGTCATCCATCACCTCCTCTTCTATGTCATGTGCACCTTCCTCTGTGTCACCGTGTATGGTGGTATAGTGTGCGGGAAGGGGCACCTGAGTCTAATCAGGGTCAGAATCTGGCTCTGTACACTGCGAGGACAATGTAGTGCTCTGAGTGAATGTACCAGCAGAATCATCCATCAGCGGCTGTGCATCAGTGCACTCCATGTCAGATTCATCTTGGCCTGGGTAATTCACCATTTCACTTGATAATCCAGGCATGGTATGTGAAAACAGCTCCATGGAGTAATCAGTAGTATGGCCTGCGTCATCCTTCAATCTTGGTTGGGGTGAAGGACACAAGGAAAGGTGTGGTTCATGAACATGAGCCTCCAATGACGACTCAGTGCTTTTACTTTTTACAACTGAAGAAGAGGAGGCGATAGAGCTGGAGGCTGAGTCAGCAATGTAAGACAAAACTTTTTCCTGATGCTCTGGCTTTAAAAGCGGTTTGCCAACTCCTAGAAAACTAAGCGTTCGAGGCCTTATGTAGCCAGACGATGACGCAGGGTTAGCACCTCCTGCATTCGGTCCTATTTTGCTCTTGCCACTACCATCAGATCCACCACCAACACCATCATTACCAGCTGCCAACCCCCGCCCAATTCCATGGCCTCTTCCACCAGCCTTCCTCATTTTTGGTAGAAATGTAGACAAAATCCAACAAACTATATAGTAATGTAAAACAAGGTACAAGGTGTCTATAGGACAGAGGAGATTTTGAATTTCTGCAGACACTTGTGGACACTGGACACTTTTGGATTGTGTGAGGCCCACTGATATCTGAGTGCTATGTGACAGGCTCGATGGCACAGCTGTGACCAAAGTGACTAGAGGATAAGGGAGATTTTGAATCTCTGCACACACTTTTGGACACTGGATGGACACTTTTGGATTGTGTGAGGCCCACTGATATCTGAGCGCTATGTGACAGGCTCGATGGCACAGCTGTGACCAAAGTGACTAGAGGATAAGGGAGATTTTGAATCTCTGCACACACTTTTGGACACTGGATGGACACTTTTGGATTGTGTGAGGCCCACTGATATCTGAGCGCTATGTGACAGGCTCGATGGCACAGCTGTGACCAAAGTGACTAGAGGATAAGGGAGATTTTGAATCTCTGCACACACTTTTGGACACTGGATGGACACTTTTGGATTGTGTGAGGCCCACTGATATCTGAGCGCTATGTGACAGGCTCGATGGCACAGCTGTGACCAAAGTGACAAGAGGATAAGGGAGATTTGGAATCTCTGCACACACTTTTGGACACTGGACACTTTTGGATTGTGTGAGGCCCACTGATATCTGAGCGCTATGTGACAGGCTCGATGGCACAGCTGTGACCAAAGTGACTAGAGGATAAGGGAGATTTTGAATCTCTGCACACACTTTTGGACACTGGACACTTTTGGATTGTGTGAGGCCCACTGATATCTGAGCGCTATGTGACAGGCTCGATGGCACAGCTGTGACCAAAGTGACTAGAGGATAAGGGAGATTTTGAATCTCTGCACACACTTTTGGACACTGGATGGACACTTTTGGATTGTGTGAGGCCCACTGATATCTGAGCGCTATGTGACAGGCTCGATGGCACAGCTGTGACCAAAGTGACTAGAGGATAAGGGAGATTTTGAATCTCTGCACACACTTTTGGACACTGGACACTTTTGGATTGTGTGAGGCCCAATGAATATCTGAGCGCTATGTGACAGGCTCGATGGCACAGCTGTGACAAAAGTGACTAGAGGATAAGGGAGATTGGATTGCTTTTAAAAAAGCAGTTTGCGGAGCAGTGGGTAAACAGCAATGCAAGAATGTCAGGAAGCCTTAGAAGGCAGCCCAACAACCAACACCACTGATACACCACTATATAGCCTCCCCTTGCACTGCACACACAGTGACTGGTGTGTTGTGCAGGCCAAATTGCTAGCAGCAGAAGCAGTTTTTTTGTCTTCTCAGCAGGACAAAAAAAAAAATTGGGATTGCTTTTAAAAAAGCAGTTTGCAGAGCAGTGGGTAAACAGCAATGCAGGAATGTCAGGAAGCCTTAGAAAGCAGCCCAACAACCAACACCACTGATACACCACTATATAGCCTCCCCTTGCACTGCACACACAGTGACTGGTGTGTTGTGCAGGCCAAATCGCTAGCAGCAGAAGCAGTTTTTTTGTCTTCTTCCCTGCCTAACGCTCTCCATACAGAATCAGCAGCAACCTCTCCCTATACTAAGATCGGCAGAAGTAAGATGGCGGTCGGCGTGCACGCCCTTTTATACCCCCTGTGACGCCCACCAAAGCAAGCCAATCACTTGCATGCCCTTCTGAAAGATGGTGGTGACCCGTGCCTATGTCATCACGTTGCCCACAGTGTCCGTGGATACTGATTGGCTGAAAAAGAGTGCAAAACAAACTTTTGAAACGCGACTTTGGCGCGTAAGTCGCCGACCTCGTGGCCGACCTCATCCTAGGGTCAGGTTTCGTTTCATGAAACCCGACTTTGCCAAAAGTCGGCGACTTTTGAATTTTTTCGACTCGTTTCGCTCAACTCTAGTCATCAGCGGTCTTTCGCGCAAAGCATTACTGGGACCGGAATATGCCGGGCGCATGGTGATAGGAGGGAAAGAGTCCGGGGGCCATCGGAAGGTGAGTATATCTCTATTTTTTATTTTAATTCTATTTTTTACATATGCATGGTACTAAGGACTAGAGTTGAGCGATACCGTCCGATACTTCAAAGTATCGTATCGGATGGTATCGGCCGATCTTTAAAAAAAGTATCGGTATCGCCGATTCCGATACCGGAAGTCCCATTCAAGTCTATGGGACTTCCGGTATCGGAATAAGAAAAACCCTTTCCTGCCCTTGTACAGCCTCTCTGGGGTCTGTACGGGCCTTTCGGGGGGCTGTGCCGGCCTGCCAGGGGGTCTGTGCAGGCTCCGGGGGGCTGTGCCGGCCTGCCGGGGGGCTGTGCCGGCCTGCCGGTGGTCTGTGCAGGCTCCGGGGGTCTGTGCAGGCATCGTCCGATGGGACTACAAGTCCCATCGGGCGATGCCTGCTACCATGACAGTGATTGACACATTAGCCAATGATGGGACAGTAGTAGTCCCATCATCCGGCTAATGTGTTAAATGTAAAAAAAAAAAAAAAAAAAAAAAAATTACATGCTACATACATACAACATGCATACTACATACATGCTACATTCATACTACATACTACATACATACTACATATATACTACATGCATGCTACATACATACTACATGCTACATACATACCATATACATACTACATGCATGCTACATACATACTACATGCATGCTACATACATACTACATGCTACATACATACTACATATATACTACATGCATGCTACATACATACTACATGCTACATACATACTACATATATACTACATGCATGCTACATACATACTACATGCTACATACATACTACATATATACTACATGCATGCTACATACATACTGCATGCTACATGCATGCTACATACATACTACATACATACTACATGCTACATACATACCACATATATACTACATACATACAATACGTTCATACAATACATACATAGACATACAGTACATATAACATAGAGTAACATACTTACCAATACTTGTCACATTGTTCCCCGAAGCCATTGTCTTTCCGGAATAAATATTAACATAACAAACCACAAAAATACTCACCCACGATCCGAAGCAGTCCACGAGTGTGTCCCACGACGATCTTGGGTAGAGAACGGCAGCATCAGATGATGCTGCCGTTCTCTACGGGCTGCAGGAATCCAATGACGGAAGGTAGGTATCCTTCCGCACTGTATTCCTCCGCCACTTAAAAAAAAAAAAAGTCCCTAGTCTCACTTTATGCCATTGCTGTGTGGGAAATTCCCACGCAGCAATGGCATAAAGTGAGACTAGGGACTTTTTTTTTTTTAAGTGGCGGAGGAATACAGTGCGGAAGGATACCTACCTTCCGTCATTGGATTCCTGCAGCCCGTAGAGAACGGCAGCATCATCTGATGCTGCAGTTCTCTACCCAAGATCGTCGTGGGCAACACTCGTGGACTGCTTCGGATCGTGGGTGAGTATTTTTGTGGTTTGTTATGTTAATATTTATTCCGGAAAGACAATGGCTTCGGGGAACAATGTGACAAGTATTGGTAAGTATGTTACTCTATGTTATATGTACTGTATGTCTATGTATGTATTGTATGAATGTAGTATATATGTGGTATGTATGTAGCATGTAGTATGTATGTAGTATGTATGTAGCATGCATGTAGCATGTAGTATGTATGTAGCATGCATGTAGTATATATGTAGTATGTATGTAGCATGCATGTAGTATATATGTAGCATGTATGTAGTATGTATGTGGTATATATGTAGTATGTATGTAGTATGTATGTAGCATGCATGTAGCATGTAGTATGTATGTAGCATGCATGTAGTATATATGTAGTATGTATGTAGCATGCATGTAGTATGTATGTAGCATGTATGTAGTATGTATGTAGTATATATGTAGTATGTATGTAGCATGTAGTATGTATGTAGCATGCATGTAGTATGTATGTAGTATTTTTTTTTTTTTTTTTTTTTTAACATTTAACACATTAGCCGGATGATGGGACTACTACTGTCCCATCATTGGCTAATGTGTCAATCACTGTCATGGTAGCAGGCATCGCCCGATGGGACTTGTAGTCCCATCGGACGATGCTTGCACAGACCCCCGGACATCAGCACAGCCCCCCGGCAGGCCGGCACAGCCCCCCGGCAGGCCGGTACAGACCCCCACAGGGTGCACAGACCACCGGCAGGCCGGCACAGCCCCCCGGCAGGCCGGCAGAGACCCCGGGCAGTCCACACAGCCCCCCGGCAGGCCGGCACAGCCCCCCGGCAGGCCGGCAGAGACCCCCGGAAGGCCCGAAATGACGGCGCATCATGATGCGCACACACCGCGCATCATGATGACGTCAGGCCGTCAATCAACTGAACTTCCGATTCCGATGCCGAATTCCGATATTGAAAAAATATCGGAAGTCGGTATCGGAATTCCGATACAGCAAGTATCGGCCGATACCCGATACTTGCGGTATCGGAATGCTCAACACTACTAAGGACATGTGGATGAGAGTCTCCTTTCCTCCGGACCCTGGGTACCATCCGCACATTGAGCGTTGCGCCGGTCATCTCCCAGCTGCGTCGCAGCTGACCTCCGTGCGGCAGGAGATGACCCGCGGTAACCGTCGGGAGATCAGCGGCTAGCGCCGCAGATCTCCCGACGGTAGCGGTGGCTTGCGTCGTTCAAATACCGCACCAATTCTCAGCCGGACTGCGTCTGTCGCTGACTGGTCGCGCCTGGCCGGACATTCCATTACAAACAGACAAGCAGAATTAGGTGATTATATAGTAGATTATCTACCATTATCTATTATCTATCTATTATCTATCTGTCTATTATTTATCATCTATTTATCTATCTATCTCTCTCTCTACCTATCTATTATCTATCTACAGACATAAAACGAAGGCAGCACACAGTTCAGAGTTTGCATTCTGTAATGCTGTAGATAATCCCCCGATAAAACCTGAAAGATAAGAAAAAAGAATTAGATTATACTCACCCCGGCGTTCGGTCCGGTCCAATGGGTGTTGCCGTCCTGTCCAGCACCTCTTATCTTCATACGATGATTCCTCCTCCTTGCTTCTCCCTTGGCTCCTGCGCACGCGTACTTTATCTGCCCTGCTGAGGGCAGAGCAGAGTACTGCAGTGCGCAGGCGCCGAACATCTCTGACCTTTCCCAGCACCTGCGCACTGCAATACTTTACTCTGTCCCTCAACATGGCAGATAAAGTACGCGTGCGCAGGAGCCGAGGGAGAAGCAAGGAGGAGGACATCATCGTATGAAGACAGGAGGCGCCGGACCGCGACACCCACCGCCCCCGCCCCCAGGTGAGTATAATATAATGTGTTTTTTTATCTTTCAGGTTTCATCGGGGGCTTATCTACAGCATTACAGAATGCTGTAGATAAGCCCCTGATGGCGGTGGCCTCAGCTTATGGGGCAAAAATGGGGTAACAGATTCCCTTTAATTTTGACAATGGGTCCACTTTCTGTGCAGAAAGTGGTAAACAATGGTATTGTTTTACACTCTCTTTTCTCTCGTTTATTATTCAAGATAGAATCATAGTTTAAGGTATTGACTTTATTGATCAATTTAGTCAAAAATTTCTTGAGATAATTCCTTTGTTTGATTTTAAGTGTCATCTGTTCTAGAGTAGTATTTAGAACATCATCATTGTTCACTAGAGATGAGCGACTTTGCCTTTTTTAGGGTCGAGTCGGGTTTCATGAAACCTGACTTTCTCAAAAGTCAAGTTGAACGAACTCGGCCGACTATAGGGAAAAGTCGGAGGTCTGACTGAAACACGAAACCCAATGCAAGTCAATGGGGAAGCAAAGTTGGCAGGGAGTGGAGGACAGTAAACACACCTACAGTGCCCATTTCAATGCCAACAACATCAATTCTTATTACTTAAGCTTGTCGACATTAATTTACTTTATAATAGTTACGCATTGAAAACTGGGGGTTATTTTGCTAAAGTTGTGGGGGGAGGTAGGGCTGGCTCCAGGTTTTCGTGTGCCCCGGGCCAAAGAGTGTCAGTGCGCCCCTTTAACACATACCACAATTCATGATGCTCCAAAACGGCACAGAAATATAGGTATAGTACAATGAAAAATACTTCACTTCTTACATGACATGACTGATATCTATTTTAAATTCTACAAAAGCTCAAAAAACGGACAGTATATTACTCCATATAGTATTATAGCCACCACATGGTGCGCCATTCAGAATAATGAGCCCCATATATTTCTCCATACAGAATAATTGGTCCCATATAATGTGCCATACAGTATATGATGAGCTCCACATAATGCTACAGTATATGATGGTCTCGATGGATGATGCTCCAGTGTGTTATGGGCCTAAATAATGCTCCATATATAATGTGCACCATTTCTAATGCCCCAGTGTATAATGGGCCCCATAAATGCTGCTCCCGTGTCTGATCTGCCCCATTTAGAATGCTCCAGTATATGATGGGCCCCATGGATGATGCTCCAGTGTCTTATGGGCCCAAATAATGCTCCATATATAATGAGCCCCATTTCTAATGCTCCAGGGTATAATGGACCCCGTAAATGCTGCTCCAGTGTCTGCTGTCCCCCATTTGGAATGCTCCAGTATATGATGGGCCTCATGGATGATGCTCCAGTGTCTTATGGGCCCAAATAATGCTCCATATATAAATTGCCCCATTTAGAATGTTCCAGTGTATGATGGGCCTCATGGATGATGCTCCAGTGTCTAATGGGCCCAAATAATGCTCCATATATAATCTGTCCCATTTAGAATGCTTCAGTAAATGATGGGCCCCATGAATGATGCTCCAGTGTGTTATGGGCCCAAATAATGCTCCATATATAATGGGCCCCATTTCTAATGCTCCAGTGTATAATGGGCCCCATAGATGCTGCTCCAGTGTCTGATCTGCCCCATTTAGAATGCTCCAGTATATGATGGGCCCCATGGATGATGCTCCAGTGTCTTATGGGCCCAAACAATGCTCCATATATAATCTGCCCCATTTAGAATGCTCCAGTATATGATGGGCCCCATGGATGATGCTCCAGTGTCTTATGGGCCCAAATAATGCTCCATATATAATGTGCCCCATTTAGAATGAACCCAGGCATGGTATGTGAAAAGAGCTCCATGGAGTAATCTGAAGTGTGGACTGCCGCATCCTTCACTTTTGGCGTGGGTGAAGGACCCAAGGAAAGGGGTTGCTACTGACCAGAAGCCTGCACTGACGACTCAGTGCTTGCATTTTTGAAACTTCAGAAAAGAAGGCGATAGCGCTGGAGGCTGTTTAAGCAATGTAAGCCAAAACCAGTTCCTGATGCTCCGGCTTTAACAGCAGTTTACCTACTCCCAGAAAAGAGAGCCTTACAGGCCTTCCAGAGCCAGACCATGATGCAGGCTCAACACCTCCTGCCTTAGCTGCTATTGTGCTTTTGGCACTACCAACAGATGCACCACCAACACCATCAGTACCAGCTGGCCCCCCACGCCCACGTCCGCGGCCTCTTCCACCATACTTACTAATTTTTGTGAAAATGGACCCAAAATACCAGCAGATATATGGTACTGTATCAGAAGCGTACAGCTCTATACAGTCTAGGGATAATTGTAAATCTCCGTATATATTTCATGATTCCTACACAGACACTCACAGGCTCAGTATGGATTACACAATAATATAAAAAGTTGAAAAAGGGTACAGTCTCACCAGATACAAGGTATATATAGTATAGTTTAAACATTCTGAATCTCCGTATATATTTCAGAACGCCCCCCATGCATTCCTATGGCATTCCGCACATGCTGTGCTAATGCTGCACTTTTTTCCGCGGCGGAATCGCATCGCGGGAAAAATCGCAGCATGCTCATTCTTTTGTGTGGAATCGCAAAGAATTGCCGCGATTCCGCACCCATAGGAATGCATGAGAATCACTTACTTCCCGCATGTGGCTATGCCCACCATGCGCGAAGTTAAGCGTCTCATGTGCGGTTGGTACCCACGGTGTGGAGGAGAGGAGACTGTCCTCAAGGTCCTGGGTACCATACCCCTGTAAAAAAATAATAAAAAATAAAAAATCAGGGTATATTTACCTTCCGACATCCCGCACTGCCTTCCCGGGCCACAGCGTTCCCAGTAATGCCTTGCGGCAAGGTCATGTGATGACGTAGTCTCGCGTGACTTTAGCGGTCTCGTGAGATCGCTATAGCAACGCGAGACCAACGTCATCACAGGTCTCGCAAGGCATCGCTGGGAACGGAAGTGTCGCTGAGACTGCGCGGGACGTCGGAAGGTAAATATACCCCAATTTTTTTTTTTTTAATTATTTTTTACATTCTTTCTTTGACGATTGATGCCGCATAGGCGGCCTCAATAGTAAAAACCTGGTCACACTTGTCAAACACTATGTTTGACGAGTGTGACCAACCTGTCAATCACTTTCCAAGCGATGCTTCAAATTGCTTCGAAAGTGCTTGAATATCGCACGCGAAAATCGCGGCAAAATCACGAACATAATAGCGGTAAAATCGAGCTGAAAAAAACGCGCGATTTCTGGGAAGGAGTCCGGTTTTCAGTGTCCGGATTTAGACGCAACGTGGGCACATAGCCTAATTTTTAAATCTACATATATATTTAATGAGTAACACACAGACTTTCACAGGCTCACTATGGATCACACCATAATATAAAAAGAAGATCCGCAAGAAATAATCACACATGTGGGCCAATGTTCAAGGTGTCAATGATGCACTTAGGCCTCTTTCACACATCAGGTTTTCGCCGTCAGGCGCGATCCGGCGCTTTTGACAGAAACCGGATCCGGCGAAATGCAATGCCGGATCCGGTTTCCCCCCCATTGACTTGCATTTGCGCCGGATGGCCATGCGTTTCATCCGGTTTTCGCCGGATCCGGCAATGTGTCGCAATGTGTCGCGATCTGGCGTCTGGAAAAAACGTCTACTGTAACGTTTTTTGTCTCCGGCGAAAAAGCCGGACACGCCGGATCCGGCGCGTCCGGCTTTTTCACACAATGAAAGCCTATGAGCTCCGCAATGCGCCGGATTTTTTGGTCTGAGCATGCTCAGTAGCTCTGCCCACAGGAGATATATAAAAGCAAGACAATGGGACCCTCAGCCACACCCAACATGCCACCCAAGACAGCAACCAGGCGCAGGAGAAGGCAGCAGACATCTGCAGCAGCAGCACCATCAGCAACACCCCAAATGGAGCAGCATGCTGAACGGGAGGGGAGTCCAGAAGCAGATGAGAGACGGTAATTATCAAATCCCCCATTCCTCCAAACTAGGGCCATGGAATATCAAGATATTCATTGGCCCTTTGTTTCTCTTTATTCAACAGCCGCCAAAGAGATGCAGCAGCAGCACCATCAGCAACACCCCAAATGGAGCAGCATGCTGAACGGGAGGGGAGTCCAGAAGCAGATGAAAGACGGTAATTATCAAATCCCCCATTCCTCCAAACTAGGGCCATGGAATATCAAGATATTCATTGGCCCTTTGTTTCTCTTTATTCAACAGCCGCCAAAGAGATGCAGCAGCAGCACCATCAGCAACACCCCAAATGGAGCAGCATGCTGAACGGGAGGGGAGTCCAGAAGCAGATGAGAGACGGTAATTATCAAATCCCCCATTCCTCCAAACTAGGGCCATGGAATATCAAGATATTCATTGGCCCTTTGTTTCTCTTTATTCAACAGCCGCCAAAGAGATGCAGCAGCAGCAGCAGCAGAAATGGCATCACTGGCAGCAGCAATACCCACAGCCATGGAGTCTGGCCATCAACAGGACAGCACATCTTCTTCTGGGAGCCCTCCCTCGCATCGTCAGCGTTTGACGGTAAGTTTTTATTTCCAAAATCCATCATCTCTGTAATATATGTCTATTCATTGCCTTTTATTTCAAAACAGGAATCACAAGATGAAGAGGAGCTCCCAGAAGAAGAAGGAAGGGGTGGACAGACGCTTGGAGTGGGCTCACAATTCGTAAGTTTTTTGCATCAAACGCAGAAACACAACATCACACTACACACAACACATAGAAAACAATGTTCTGCAGACCACACACAGCAAACAAATGCCTACATCCAAACTCATAACATTTTTTGTTTTCTTCTCTAGTCTTCCCAATCTGGTGCTCGGCCAAGAGGTCCTCGCAGTGCCTCCCAGGGTCGTCGGCGACAGCAACGCGGCGGTCACCAGCGTGTAAGTATAAATATTTTTGCTTTGTTTTTTGGCACTTTTTATTTCATTTCTTTTGTGGAGGCTAATTATGTTATTTTTGTCTTTTTCTTTAACAGCCTTCACAGCGTGCTCCCGACTCTGACGGTGAGGATGGAGGGATTGATGTGGACCGCCTCATCGATCTCGTCAGAGAAAGGGAGCCGCTCTGGAATATGGCTGACCGCCGCCACGCTGACCTGATCATTACCCGACGACTCTGGGAGGAAATCTGTTCTCTCCTTGTGGGCCGCTGGGAGGACCTCGAAGCTCGGGACCAGATTAAAGAGCGTAAGTATATACAGTAACGGTTGCTTGATGTAAACCAGTGTTTCCCGAACTCCAGTCCTCGTGGTCCCCACGGATCATGTGTTCAGGATTTCTATTTACTATTGAAATCCTGAAAACATGACCCCTGGGGACCATGAGGACTGGAGTTTGTGAAACACTGATGTTGTATACTAACCACTCCTTTCTCGTTTCAGGGAACAGAATTGTGAATCGGTGGCGGTCTGTGAGGGATCGTTTCAAGAAGGAGTTCAATAAAGAGATGCGGGCCCCGAGTGGATCTGGAGGACGCAGGAGCAAGTACAAGTACGCACAAGCCCTGTCGTTCCTCCGGGAAACAATGCTCACCAGAAGGTAAATATTACACACCACATGTGAAAAAGATGTAACTTTTTTTTTTCAGCCAGGGCCATACCATGTCAGTATTTTAATTGTTTTTTCTTCTCTTTATTCCACAGCACGGTGAGCAGCACTCGGGAGCCTGCACGATTGGACCCTTCTGAGGCGATCCCTGAGGAGACCGGCACCGAGGGACACTTCGACCGCCCCGGTACATCTGCACCTTCCCTGCCTTCCCACACATTCGACCCATCTGTCCCATCCACCAGCACAGGAGCATCGTGGCCGCCTACATTACATGAAGCTGCTGGTGAGGAGATCGCTTTCCCTTTACCCCACCCTTCTGCCCCTGCCGCCTCTAGTACACCTGCGGGTACTGGGCGGCAGCGGCAGAGGGGTCAGGAAAAGAGTTATGCGCAAGAGTTATTGCATCTGAATGCATCTTTCCAGAACTGTCTCAAAGTCTTGTCAGAGCAAATCTCCGCAGGCTTTCAGCAGATCAACTCCAGCATTCTGGAGGTGAAGACACTTCTGCAAACCATGCATTCAGAAGCAAGATCTTCGCCAAACCACACCTTTTTCAGGTCTGTTGTGGAGCGCATGGAAACACTCTCTCCTGCCCAGCAGATGCATGTAATGCATTCGTGCCACGGTGCTCTACAGCAGGTTACCTCCCAACCTCCACCTCCCACCACTGTAGTTCCTCCACCTGCACCCCCTCCAGCCACTTTCCATCCTCCCCCTCCTATTACATCTGCACCCCCTACAGCCACTTTTCATCCTCCCCCTCCTACTACATACCAGCAACCTGCCCAGTACCAGCAACCTCCCCAGTACCAGCAACCTCCCCAGTACCAGCAACCTCCCCAGTACCAGTCATCTCCCCACTTCCAGCAACCTGCCCCGTACCAAACTCCTTCCCCGTACCAAACTCCTTCCCCGTACCAAACTCCTTCCCCATACAACTTTCCATCAACATCATCTGCTCCTACAGTCCCTGCCCAACCCTCCACTCCACCACCCACCACCTCTTCTGCTTCCCACATGTCCACCCATTCTGTAGTTTTTTCCACACCTTCACCTCTAACTGTTCCTTCCCCACCACGATCCCAGTCCTCTCTCCACACACCCAGTGTCGAAGTGTCCCGCAGCCCCTCCAGCAGTATTTCCACCCCACAATACACAGATTTGTAATGTGTGTTTTTTAATAAAAATGCCCATTGGGTTTAAAACCTTTATTAAAAAAGTTTTTTGCACTTTAAAAACATTTTACAAAAAAAAAAAAAATTTTAAATAAAAGTTAAATTATCGTTTCACAATGGTTGTCTGTCTTTTCTTTCTGCGGCGAACTATGTTTAAAAAAAAGGTTAAATACAGGGTATTTCAAAGGTAAAAAGGTATTCAAAACCAGGTATAACTGTGGGTAAATTTTAGCTTTTTGCCACAGTTGTGTTCCTGGTTGTGTTTGAAGCAAAGTATTTCACCTAAAAAGTTGTGTTTATTGTTGGTGATTTCCTAACAATGTACACAACTTTTGTTAAGTTGAAATACTTTGCATAAAACACAACCAGGTACACACCTGTGGCCTAAAGCTAAAAATAGTAGACCATGACAAGATAGCCAACTTTGGTTGGCAAAGGTATATACTGTTGGTCCAGAAGGTACACAAGTTTGGTTAGGGCACAAATCTTTCACACTCTGTCATCCTGCCAGTGTACTCTGCCTTGAGGGGCCACAAGGGTCAATTTTAAAAACCGGATCCGGCGTAATCCGTCGAAAAAACGGATAGAAAAACGGATGAACCGGATGAGACGGATCCGGTTTTGTCTGTCAAGAACAAGACGGATCCGGCAGAAAACCGGATCCGGCACATCAGGTTTTACAAAACATTTGCCGGATCCGGCATTCCGGCACGACGCCGGATCGCGCCTGACGCCGAAAACCTGATGTGTGAAAGTAGCCTTAGAGTGGTGGGTGGAGGAGGACTTTCTGGCTCAAAGGGTACTGTATCAGATACAAGGTATATATAGTTTAGTGAAAGTAGAAAAAATATCCGTATGTATTTCAGGAGGCAGACACAGACGCTCTCAGGCCCAGTATGGATTCGACAAGAATATAGAAATTTGAGAAAGGGTACAGTATCAGCAGATAATAGGTATACTGTATATAGTATAGTTTAAACATTATAAATCTCAGTATATATTTGAGGAGGCAGACACAGATGCTCTCAGGCCCTGTATGGATTACACAATATATAGTATTTAATGTATACAGTATAGGGGGCATTGTAAATCTCCTTATATATTTCCATAATCAGAAACAGACTCTCACTGGCTCAGTATGGATAATACCAGAATATAAAAAGGAGTAAATGGGTAATGTATCACAAGCGTACAGCTGTATACAGTGTTGGTGTAATCTTAAATCTCCAAATATATTTCCGGAGTAACACAGACATTCATAGGCTCATTATGGATTACACCAGAATCTAAATACCAAAAAAGGGTACTGTATCAGAAGCGTACAGCTGTATATAGTTTTGGGCAAATTTGAAATCTCGGTATATATTTCCGGAGTCACCCTCAGACGCTCAATCAGTCTGGATTTGACCATAATAAAAAATGTTGAAAAAAAGGTACTGGATAACAAGATAGCAAGTATATATATTATAAGGTACAATTTAAATCTCCATATAGATATTCCCGTAGTCACCCTCTGACGCTCACTCAGTATGGATTTGACCGTATTACTAAATGGCGAACAAAGGTACTGTATAACAAGATAGAAGCTGTATATAGTGTAGGGTAAAATTTTTATCTCCGTATATATAGAAGGAGTAAACCACACACGCTCACTCAGTATGGATTATACCGTAATAAAAAATTTAGAACAAAGGTACTGTATCAGCAGATACCAGGTGTATCCAGTCTAGGGGTAATTGTAAATTTCCATCTATATTTCCAGAGTCAGACACTCACAGGCTCAGTATGGATTACTCCAGAATATAAAAAGTAGAAAAAGGGAAATGTATTCGAAGCGCACACCAGTATACTGTGTACTTTTAAATCTTCGTATATATTTCAGTCTCAGTAAGCCAGTCCAGACTCTCCGCTACTGGAAACTAGATGGATACAAGTACAGATGGAAAGTCGAGTGTTTGCAGAAATGGGGGAATTACTAATCACGGGTAAACCTCCCGGTAGATTTCGCAGAGGCGATGCTGACCCTCAATTACTTTGTCTGTGGAGACAGCGAAAAAGGTTATTTGTGAAGAAAGGATTGCTGTATCGCAGTAGCGTTGATCCCATCACCGTTACTCGTCTCCATCAAATTGTGATCACAGGGAGAGTTGTAGACATGGGCCTCACTGCCTATCATGATGTGTCTGGTCATTTTGGAGTGCAAAAGACAGAAGCCACAGGCTGTAGGCGATTCTATTGGATTGGCATGAGAGGAGACATTGAAAAATGGTGGCAGGAATGTCACACGTCTGTGACTAGGAAAATTGTGAAAGCTGTTCATAAAGCACAACTGCATCCGATTGTGAGTTGATGTCCATTACAAATGGTAGCTATTGATCATCTGAAGGTAGATGCCAGCAGGACAGGCCATAGCTACATCTTAACCATCATCGATCAGTTCACCAAATTTGTAGTGGCCGTCCCTGTGAAGGATTTAACTGCCCAGACTACACAACGGTGGAGCAGGGAGAGGTAAGTATTGCAACTTGCAAGTGCTATGGCCATGAGCAAGGAGGGGGCCCACTCATGGGCGACGGTACTGGCACAGGGCCCCTCATAGTATGCCTTTGTGTCTGACGGCAAGTGGGCCCCCCCACCATCAGAGACTCTGTATTGTACTATGAGGGGCCCTGTGCAAGTGCGCGGGTGCGCCAGGTGGTGACCCCAGCCCTTGTGGGGGGCAGCCCAGTTAGGGAGGTTTAAAAAATGGCATATGTTGATGTGTAGGCTGTACATTCAGCAGCTGCAAATAGAGGAATTGGACAAGTCCAAGGAAGGGGAGGACAAAAGTGAGCCAATTTTCTGGCAACCTATGTGTCATGAGGGGAAGGTGGGACAAAATCCTTTGAAACCCATGCATGGTTCATTTTAATGAAGGTTAGATCATCAACATTTTTGGTTGAGAGACGGGTCCTTTTTTCTGTCAGGATTGATCCAGCAGCACTGAAGACTCTTTCAGATAGCACACTAGCAGTAGGGCAAGCGAGCTCCTGTAAGGCATATTGTGCCAATTCAGGCCAAGTGTCCAGTTTACAGGCCCAATAGTCAAAGGGGAATGACCTTTGAGGGAGAGCATCGATATGGGAGGAGAATTAGTTTGTAACCATAGTTGACAACTTGTAATCGATGCAGTATTACCAGTCGTGTGAGCGGTACTTGAGAAATCAGTCCACAACATGGTCATTAAACCCCTGTCTCCAACGAAACTTCGGCTGTGTGCACCATGAACACCTCTTCCATTTTGCCCACTACGGCTCGTGGGAGAACCAGCACTGCTGCTGTGTGCTGGGAATGCCTCAAACAAATGGGTTACCAGAGTTGTTTGTTTGTTAGCCAATATTATCTCTAGGTTCTCCTGTGGCATGATGTTGTGTAATTTGCCTTTATAGCATGGATCGAGGATGCTGGCCAACCAGTAGTCGTCATCCTTCATCATTTTGGCAATGCGGAGGTCCCTTTTTAGTATCCGCAAGGCATAATCACACATGTGGGCCAATGTTCCAGGTGTCAATGATGCACTGGCAGTGGTGGGTGGAGGAGCACTTTCTGGCAAATCAACATCCCTCCAGTCATGCACAAACCCTGTACCTGACCTTGCCATGCCAACTTTTTCTCTTGCCCCGATAAGCATCCTCCTCCCCAAAATAATCATCCCCCTCATCCTCCTCCTCTTCCTCCTTCTTCCACCTCGTCCAGGACAGTTCCCTCACCAGACAATGGCTGACTGTCATCAAGGCTTCCCCCCTCCTCCTCCTCCTGTTCCTCCTCCGCTACAGACGCCTGATCCTTAATGTGCGTCAAACTTTGCATGAGCAGATGCATAAGTGGGATGCTCATGCTTATGATGGCGTTGTCTGCGCTTAAAAGCCGTGTGCATTCCTCAAAACATTGAAGGACTTTACAGAGGTCTTTCAGCTTTGACCACTGCACACCCGACAACTCCATGTCTGCCCTCAAACTGCCTGCCTGTGTATCCTCCCACAAATGCATTACAGCCTGCCTCTGTTCGCACAGCCTCTCAACCATGTGCATGGTGGAGTTTCACCTTGTTGCAACATCTATTATTAGGCGGTGCTTGGGGAGGTGGAGCAATCGCTGCAGCATCTGCATACGACTGAAGTGTACGGGCGAGCGACGGATGTGCGAGCACAGTCTTCGCATCTTATGGAGCAGGGCTGTTAACTCCGGATAATTATTTAGGAAGCACTGCACCACCAGGTTCAAAGTGTGAGCCAGGCAAGATATATGTGTGAGTTTTGCAAGGGCTATGGCTGCCACAAAATTCCGTCCATTATCACTGACTAGCTTGCCTGGCTCAAGATGTAGACTGCCCAGCCACGACTCAGTTTGTCGCTGTAAGTAGTCGGCCAGTTCCTCCGTGGTGTGTCTGTTGTCTCCCAAAGACATCATCTTTAAAAGAGTGGGACACCTCGTGTGCAACACTGGCAGCTGCAGATGGAGTGCTCGTGCGACTGCGCTCTGTCGACGAGCTTTCTCTTCTGGAGGAGGAACAGGAGGGTTGAATGTCTACAGCCAACTGTTTCCTATACCGTGGGCTAGGCAGCACTGTTCCACCGCCACTGTCCCCTGTGGAGCCTGCATCCACCACATTAACCCAGTGCGCAGTGATGGACACGTAATGGCCCTCGCCATGCCTACTGGACCATGCATCTGTTGTGAGATGCACCTTTTCCATTCACTGATTATTTGAGTGCATGGACAATGCGGTCTTTCACATGCAGGTGGAGGGCAGGGATGGCTTTTCGAGAAAAGAAGTGCCGACTGGGTAGGTCATAGCGTGGGACAGTGTAGGCCATGAGCTCTCGGAAAGCTGCGCTTTCAACCAAACGGAAGGGCATCATCTCTTATGAGATCAGTTTGGCAATGTAGGCGTTCAAAGCCAGTGTACGCGGATGAGAGGATGAGTACTTTCTTGTCCTACTCACAGTGTCTGCTAGGGTGAGCTGGACTTGAGAGCTGCATATGGGGGAACTAGCATTGGACTGGACGGACTGAGAGGGGGCTGGTGATGGTGTTGGTGGTGATGGCCTAGATTCAGTGTTTCGTTGCAAAACCATTGTGATTCCCTGACTGCTTTGGCCTTGCGACGACACCTCAACATTTGTTGCTGGTGATGTGCTTACTGGTGGCGGTGGGCTTACAGTGGGGGAAGCGATGGAGCGTTGCTGGCTACCTTCAGTCGGAGCAGGTGCACATGTGGTACCTGAGGTTTTGTAGTCCATCCATGCTTGCAAGTGCATGGTGGTTAAATGTCTAAGCATGCAACTGGTATTCAAATTTCTGAGATTTTTCCCTTGGCTATAGGTCCTTTTGCACTTCTTACAGATAAACCTTTGCCTCATCAATAGGATTTTGGACAAAGAAGTGCCACACTGCACTCTTCCTACTATGGTATAAATTTTCAGGGCTTGCATGCTGTGCTAATTTGATCGTGTGGCCAAGCTGTCCTGCAACTCATTTGGTGTTTGTTCCACGTTTTTGGACAGCTACAGGCCTGCCAGATAACTGTTGCTGCGATGTCGATGCCTGCTGTGGATCCTTCTCCTCTTCTGAGCTATTGCCAGTGGCACCCTCTTCCCCCAATGGATGCCAATCCGGGTCAACAACTGGGTCATCCATCACCTCCTCTTCAATTTCAACTGCACCTTCCTCTGTGTCACCGTGTAATGTGGTATAGTATGCGGGAAGGGGCACCTGAGTTTTATCAAGGTCAGATTCTGGCTCAGTAGACTGTGAGGGCAATGTAGTGCTGTGGGTCAACGTACCAGCAAAATCATCTAGCAGTGGCTGTGCATCAGTGCAATCCATGTCAGTTTCATCTTGGACTGGGGAATTCAGAATTTGACTGGATAACCCAGGCATGGTATGTGAAAAGAGCTCCATGGAGCAATCTGAAGTGTGGGCTGCCGCATCCTTCACTTTTGGTGGGGTGAAGGACACAAGGAAAGGTGTTTTTCCTGACCAGAACCCTGCACTGACGACTCAGTGCTTGCAGGTTTTGAAAGAAGAGGAGGCAATAGAGCTGGTGGCTGTTTCAGCAATGTAAGCCAAAACCTGTTCCTGATGCTCCGGCTTTAAAAGTGGTTTTCCTACTCCCAGAAAAGAGAACCTTACAGGCCTTCTTGTGCCAGATGATGATGCAGGCTCAACACCTCCTGCCTTAACTGCTATTGTGCTTTTGGCATAACCAGCAGATGTACCACCACCACCACCATCAGTACCAGCTGCCCCCCGCCCACGTTCGTGGCCTCTTCCACCATACTTCCTCATGTTTGTGAAAATGTAACAAAAATACTAGCAGATATATGGTACTGTAAGAGGAGCATACAGCTGTATAAGGTGTAGGTAAAAATTTAAATCTCAGTATATATTTCCTTAGTCACAGTATGTATTTGACCTTAATCCAACCAGCAGATATACGGTACTGTATCAGAAGCGGAGAGCTCTATACGATGTATGTATGGAAAAATGAAAATCTCCCTCTATTTTTTTACGGAGTCACACCCAGATAGCATGTATTTGTCCGTGATACCAGCCAGTACACGGTATTGTGTGAGGAGCATACAGCTCTATACGGTGTTATGAATGGGTCATGGAGGAGAAAAAAGCAAAACAAGCTAAGTCACAGAAAACCAGAGAGGTTGGTAACTATGCAGATTGCAGATCCCTGATCCTACCACACAACTAGCAGCAGCTGTGGAGCGTACCTACGATGTTCCTAGACGCTTCGTCACAGCCGGAGGACTAAATAAGCCTGAAGCATGAAAAGGGGAAAACTAACTGACCCAGAGCAGACCCCAAAGGAATAGATAGCCCCCACACATGCATTGACGGTGAAACAAGATGAAGGCACAAACACAGGCAGAAAAATAGGCTGAGCAAACGATGGGGCCCAAACTAACTAGAAAGGAAAGACACTGTCTGCAACCTGCAAAAAACCCTACAAAAATAATGTCCAACACTTCTGATAGCAAAATTAACCCTGAAGTCACTAGACTTCTCCCACTATATCAGCACTCTGAAATATTCTGAGACAGCGCAAAAAGAGACCAAACTAGTAAGGGACAAAAAGCAAAGTGGCAAAATACTGATAAATAAGAGTGGAAATTCAGCACAGCCCCCAGCTGGCGGACCACACAATAAACTGAATAGACCAACAAAATCAAGTGTGAACATTAGCAGAAAAACTTAGCTTTAGATGACTGGAACAGAGCTGAAAACCAAGAGCTGACAAGCCAGAAAGAATCACCAGCAACTGAATAGGGCGTCGGCTGTCTTAAATCCAATCTGAGACTCCTGAGGTCCAATCATCATCCTCATTCTCAGGTGGCAGATCTCCACCAATCAAATCAGCCTCACTACCTCCTGTTACCACCAGAGGGAGTCTGGAAGGAGAATTCACAACTGGTGAACCAGAGAATGAACTCACAACAGTACCCCCCTTGAGGAGGGGTCACAGAACCCTCATCCACGCCACCAGGCCGAACAGGAAGGGCCCGGTGAAAAGCACGAACCAATCTATTGGCATGAATATCGGAGGCAGAGACCCAAGAATTATCCTCCTGACCATTACCCTTCCATTTGACCAAATACTGGAGTCTGCATCTAACCAAACGAGAATCCAATATTTTCTCTACCTCATATTCCACATTGCCTTCAACAACACAGGGTCAGGAGGTGCTGCCATAGGAACCACTGGCTCAACAAACCTCTTCAACAGAGATTTGTGAAATGCGTTATGGATCTTTAACGTAACTGGAAGAGCCAATCGAAACGAAACAGGATTAAGAATTTCCAAAATCTTATAAGGACCAATAAATCTTGGCTTAAATTTAGGAGATGCAACCTTCATAGGAATATTCTTAGACGACAACCAAACCATATCACCCACTTTAAACCGGGGACCAATGGTCCTATACCAGTTGGAAAATGGCTGGGCCTTTTCCTGAGAGAGTGACAACTTATCCACCACTTGGTCCCATATCTGCTGCATTCTCTTAACCACAGTGTCCACACCTGGGCAGGACGAAGATTCCACTTGCCCTGAAGAGAATCGAGGATGAAACCCAATATTATAGAAAAAGGGTGACATCAAAGTGGCAGAGCTAGCTTTATTGTTCAGTGCGAATTCGGCCAAGGGCAAAAATGAGCCCCAATCATCCTGATCAGCAGATATAAAACATCTCAAATAAGAATCCAAGGTCTGGTTTGTTCTGTCAGTCTGTCCATTGGTCTGGGGATGAAACGCGGAGAAAGATAACTGAATTCCCAGATTGGAACAAAAGGCTTTCCAGAATCTGGAAACAAGCTGGACTCCTCTGTCGGACACAATATTCTCAGGAATCCCATGTAACCGAACCACCTGTTGTAAAAACAAGGGCACCAACTCAGCGGAAGATGGCAACTTTGGGAGTGGTACAAGATGGACCATCTTCAAAAATCTATCACAAATCACCCAGATAACAGTCATTCTCTGAGAGACAGGAAGATCAAAAATAAAATCCATTGAGATATGGGTCCATGGCCTCTTGGGCACCAGCAAGGGCATCAGCAACCCAATAGAACGAGAACAGGGTTTAGACCGAGAACAAGTCCCACAGGACTGTACAAAATTCCTGACGTCACGAGATAAGGCAGGCCACCAAAAGGACCGACTCACCGAATCTCTGGTACCAAAAATACCTGGATGACCAGCCAATGCGGAGCAATGAATTTCAGACATCACTCTCTTTCTCCACTGGTCAGGAACATACAATTTTCCCATAGGGCAATGCTCAGTTTTATCCTCCTGAAATTCCTCCAGGGCACGTCTCAAATTGGGCGAAATGGCAGAAAGAACTACCCCCTCACCTAGGATGGTAGTACGCTCGGTCACACTAAGAGAATCGGCAAAGAAACTCCTAGAAAGGGCATCTGCCTTAACATTCTTAGTGCCCGGAAGAAAAGTGACCACAAAATTTAAACGCGTGAAAAACAAGGCCCATCTAGCCTGTCTAGGATTCAAGCATCTGGCCGACTCCAGATAAATCAAATTCTTGTGATCGGTGAGGACCACAACTTGATGTCTAGCTCCCTCCAACCGATGTCTCCACTCCTCAAATGCCCACTTCATGGCCAACAATTCCCGATTCCCCACATCATAGTTGCGTTCAGATGGGGAGAACTTTCGAGAAAGAAGCCACAGGGATTCATCTTAGAAGTCACAAGGTCTTTTTGGGACAAAACAGCTCCTGCACCAATCTCAGAAGCATCTACCTCCACCTGAAATGGAAGTGAGTCGTCAGGTTGCCATAAAACTGGAGCTGAAGTAAATCTCCGCTTAAGCTCCTGAAATGCTGAGATAACCTCAGGAGACCAATTCAGCACATCAGCGCCTTTCTTGCTCAGATCAGTTAGTGGTTTGACAATACCAGAAAAATTACCTATAAATTTACGATAGAAATTAGCAAAACCCAAAAACTTCTGGAGGGCCTTCAAAGAAGTAGGTTGAACCCAATCATAAATGGCCTGTACCTTGGCCGGGTCCATTTCAATAGTCGATTGAGACAAGATAAATCCCAAAAATGAAATCCTCTGTACACCAAAGAGGCATTTCGATCCCTTAACAAACAGGGAATTCTCCCTCAAAATCCGGAACACAGTCCGGACGTGTTCCACATGAGAATCCCAATCACTAGAAAAGATCAGAATATCATCCAGATAGATGATCAAAAACTTATCCACAAAGTCTCGGAAAATATCATTCATAAAGGACTGGAAGACAGAAGGGGCATTAGTGAGCCCAACAGGCATCACTAGATACTCAAAATGTCCCTCCGGAGTATTAAACGCCATCTTCCATTCATCCCCGTGCTTGATGCAAATAAGATTATACGCCCCCTGAGGTCAAGCTTAATAAACCAGCAGGCACTCTTAACTCTGGAGAATAAATCAGACATCAGAGGTAACGGGTACTGATATTTAACCGTCATCTTGTTAAGGGAACGATAATCAATACACGGTCTTAATGAACCATCTTTCTTGGCCACAAAAAAAACAGCACCTAAAGGTGACGAGGATGGTCTAATATGACCCTTCTCCAATGACTCCTTAATATAGGATCGCATAGCATCATGTTCGGGTACTGATAAGTTGAAAAGCCGACCCTTGGGAAATTTATATCCAGGCATCAACTCAATTGCACAGTCATAACTCCTATGAGGAGGCAAAGACGCAGACTTGCTCTCACTAAATACATCAGAAAAATCGGCCAGATAATCAGGAATATCATGAGACTGAGGAGAGGTGGAGAAAACAGGAGCGTCCCTAAGAACACACTGACAACCCCAACTCACCACAGACCCAGATTTCCAATCCAAAACTGGATTATGAGTTTGCAACCAAGGAAAACCCAGAACAATAGTATCATGCAAATTATGCAGCACCAAAAATTTACAATTTTCTTGGTGGTCTGAGGCAACTCGAATTGTCACCTGGGTCCAAAACTGAGATTTATTCTCCGCCAAAGGAGTAGCATCAATACCCCTCAAAGGAATAGGCGTCCGCAGAGGTGTCATGGAAAAACCACAACCTTTAGCAAAGTCCAAATCCATGAGATTCAACGCTGCTCCTGAATCCACAAAAGCCTTTGTGGAAAACGTGGATAAGGAGCAGATCAGAGTAATTGCCAAAAGAAACTTAGGTTGTATATTGCCCACACCAAATGTGTGTGCAAAACGTTTCTCTCGTTTTGGGCAGACAAATAGTATGAGAGACGTCTCCACAGAAAGAACACAGCTTATAACGCCTTCTAAACTCCTGACGTTGCGCCCTGGCAAAACCCCATCACATTGCATAGGTTCAGACGTTTGTTCAAAAGGTGGCAGCGCCTCCTGTGTAGTTTTACGTTCACGTAAACGCCGATCAACTTGAATGGCTAATGACATAGAATCATCCAGACCAGAGGGAACAGGAAATCCCACCATAACATCTTTTACGGTCTCTGATAAACCCTTCCGAAAGAGAACTGCCAATGCACTATCATTCCATGTAGTAAGGACCACCCACTTTCTTAATTTTTGACAGTATAACTCTGCAGAATCCTGACCCTGATTTAATGCCAACAGGGTTCTCTCAGCTTGATCAACAGCATTAGGTTCATCATACAACAACCCCAAGGCTTGAAAAAATGCATCCACATTAGTCAGAATAGGATTTTCAGGTGTCAGAGAAAAAGCCCAATCCTGGGGATCGCCGCGTAGCAAAGAGATGACAATTTTAATCTGCTGCACAGAGCTCCCCGATGAGTTAGGCTTCAAGGCCAGAAATAATTTACAATTATTCTTAAAATTCAGAAATTTAGATCGATCCCCACAAAACACATCAGGAGTAGGGATCTTAGGTTCAGCAGCATGTGACTGAATGAGGTAGGTGGAAATTCCCTGCACTTCAGCAGCCAGCTGCTCCACACGAACAGACAATTGCTTAATCTCCATTAGGAAAAAGAAAAAAAAATCCTCCTACGGCCCCAGAGAAAAAAGAGGAAAAAATATTAAAAAAAAAAAAAATTCTGACACTTTTTTTTTTTTTTTAACAACTTTTTCCTGCTTTTGAGTACCCTAGAATCTGCGGTATGGCTGGTGATTCTGTTATGAATGGGTCACTGAGGAGAAAAAAGCAAAACAAGCTAAGTCACAGAAAACCAGAGAGGTTGGTAACTATGCAGATTGCAGATCCCTGATCCTACCACACAACTAGCAGCAGCTGTGGAGCGTACCTACGATGTTCCTAGACGCTTCGTCACAGCCGGAGGACTAAAAAAGCCTGAAGCATAAAAAGGGGAAAACTAACTGACCCAGAGAAGACCCCAAAGGAATAGATAGCCCCCACACATGTATTGATGGTGAAACAAGATGAAGGCACAAACACAGGCAGGAAAATAGGCTGAGCAAATGATGGGGCCCAAACTAACTAGAAAGGAAAGACACTGTCTGTAACCTGCAAAAAAATACTACAAAAATAATGTCCAACACTTCTGATAGCAAAATTTACCCTGAAGTCACTAGACTTCTCCCACTATATCAGCACTCTGAAATATTCTGAGACAGAGCAAAAATGGACCAAACTAGTAAGGGACAAAAAAGCAAATTGGCAAAATACTGATAAATAAGAGTGGAAATTCAGCACAGCCCCCAGCCGGGGCTGGCTGACCACACAAAAAGCTGAATAGACCAACAAAATCAAGTGTGAACATTAGCAGAAAAACTTAGCTTTAGATGACTGGAACAGAGCTGAAAACCAAGAGCTGACAAGCCAGAAGGAATCACCAGCAACTGAATAGGGCGTCGGCTGTCTTAAATCCAATCTGAGACTCCTGAGGTCCAATCGTCATCCTCATTCTCAGGTGGCAGATCTCCACCGATCAAATCAGCCTCACTACCTCCTGTTACCACCAGAGGGAGTCTGGAAGGAGAACTCACAACTGGTGAACCAGAGAATGAACTCACAACAATACGGTGTATGTATGGAAAATTTTAAATCTCCATCTATTTTTTTACGGAGTCACACACACACATTGTCTCTGTATAGATTGGACAGTAATCCTAACAGCAGATATACGATACTGTTTGAGAAGTGGACAGCTGTATATGGTGTATGTATGGAAAATTTTAAGTCTCCATCTATTTTTTTACGGAGTCAAACACAGCATGTATTTGTCCGTGATACCAGCTGGTACACGGTAGTGTGTGAGGAACGAACAGCTCTATACGGTGTATGTATGGAAAAATGAAAATCTATGTCTATTTTTTTCCATAGTCACACACAGACGCTGTCTCAGTATGGATTTTACCGTAATCTGAACAGCAGATATACGGTACTGTATCAGAAGCGGACAGCTCTATACGGTGTATGTGTGGAAAAATGGAAATCTCCGTCTATCTTTTTACGGAGTCACACACAGATATGTATTTGTCTGTGATACCAGCCGGTACATGGTAGTGAGGAGCGTACAGCTCTATACGGTGTATGTATGGAAATTTTTAAATCTCCGTCTAATTTTTTCCGTTGTCGCACACACATGCTGTCTCTGCATAGATTTGACCGTAATCAAACAGCAGATATACGATACTGTGTGACAAGCGGACAGCTCTATACGGTGTATGCATGGAAAATGTTAAATCTTCGTCTATTTTTTTTATGGAGTCACACACACGCTGTCTCTGTATAGATTTGACTGTTATCGAACAGCAGATATACGATACTGTTTGAGAAGCGGACAGCTCTATA
This sequence comes from Dendrobates tinctorius, assembly GCF_039654945.1. NCBI lineage: Eukaryota > Metazoa > Chordata > Amphibia > Anura > Dendrobatidae > Dendrobates > Dendrobates tinctorius. The sequence continues at coordinate 91,485,696 of NW_027361696.1, read as the reverse complement.
CGGTGTATGTATGGAAAATTTAAAATCTTCGTCTATTTTTTTATGGAGTCACATACAGATAGCATGTATATGTCCGTAATACCAGCCGGTACACGGTAGTGTGTGAGGAGCGTACACCTCTATATGGTGTGTGAAAAAATGAACGCTCTGTAACTGTGCAGAAAATCAGAATAAAAGTTTTTTTGCTTTGAAAAGAGCAGTCTGCACAGCAGTGTGCACACAGCAATGCAGCTATCAGGTAGCCTTATAAGGCAGCCTAATAAACACCAGCGCTGCTGCACACACAAAAATCCTCCCCTGTCACTGCACACTAACTGTACAGTTGAAATCGCTATCAGAAGAAGCAGAGATTTTTTTTTCTTTGCTGCCTAACGCTCTCCCTATTGAGAATCAGCGGCAGCAACCTCTCCCTATGCTAAGATCGGCAGAAGTAAAATGGCGGTCGGCGGTCAGGGCTTTCATAGACACTGTGAAGCCACACAAAGCAAGCCAATCACACGAATGCCCTTCTCTAAGATGGTGGTGGCCACTGCCCATGTCATCGCGTTGCCCACAGTGTGCGTCCTTGATGATTGGCTGAGAAAAGGAGCTGGAAGCATTATGTGAAATGCGACTTTGGCGCGCGGGTCAGCGACCTCATGGCCGATCTCACGCTATGGTCGGGTTTCAATCGGCGAAACCCGACTTTAGCGAAAGTCGGCGACTTAGGAATTTGACCGACCCGTTTCGCTGAACTCTATTGCTCACTATTCTTTTCACGCTTAAATACTGGCTATAGAGGAGAGATTCAATTATTTTCTGTGGGTAATGGCTCTTATATTTTTCTAATATTTTAAAATATTATTTTTATCTGTGGGGCAATTTTTATTATTTTGGGCCATTAAATAGCCATATTTTTTCAACCTGAACTGGTGTGCTCCCTTCATTTTTTTTTCTGTATATGGCGGTCTGGTTCGATGGTGGCACGGCACCCAGGAAGGCTATCTGCTTGGCTGCATTTCGTTCTCTTTTCTCTATTGTCTATTTATCTAACTATTATCTATCTATTTTTTCTTATTATCTGTCTATCTATCACATATATATATAATCTATCATCTATCTATCCATACTTTTGTGCATTACGCTACCACCAGGTCGTTGGTGGCCACCATGTTCCTTGCTGTCCGGGTGGATAGACATTTGAGGAAGAGGCATGCACCAAATGTGCCCCCTGTAGTCCTTGCTATGGAGCAGGCAGACGAACCCTTGCAGGTGAGAGGAGTTGGTTCCCAAACTGGGTTGCCTGCGGTTCGCCATGGTGTGGGGGCATGTTTTTTCTGTGGGAAGACTAGTCATTTTATCGGGGTCTGCCCAGCTCATGTCAAAGTAGTACCATCTAAGAAGCCGCGTCCCCCTGGTCATGTGGAGGAAGGTGACCAAGGAGTCTATATTTCCTCCATTTTTTCCCCTCAGTGTACCTTGTCTTCTGAAGTGGTGGTTGGCGGGGTAACTGAGTATACCAGAGCTTGTGGACAGTTGAGAGGGAGTCAATCTGGTGGATGCCCACTTTGTCCAGACCCATGGCCTGAGGAGTAGGACGCTAGCAAGACCCCTAAGAGTCCAGGCCATTGACTCCATCCCACTCAGCCAGGGGAGCGTGACCCAAGTCATGGATGATATACACCTGCATATAGGTACTCGTCATGAGGAGTCCCTGTCGTGATATGTCTTTGGGGGAATGCCAACACCCATCGTTTTAGGCCGCCCTTGGTTGAAGAAACACAACCCGGTGATAGATTGGTGGTCCAGGGAAGTGGTCTGCTGGGATCAGTCATGGGAGGGCTGCTGCCTGGGAGCTACTATCTCTGCTGTCCTTCTACAACCTACCCCTTCTGCTGTGGGGGCAGCAGAGGTGCTGTTAGGGAGTAGGGGCAGGACTCGACCCTCACCACGTGCTAACCCTGAGTGTCGGAGTCCTCTTCGGAGGAGGGGTCAGGGGAGGGTGGTGGTTCCCTCTAAGCATAATGGGGGTGTAAGTGTGGTGACACAGGGGGACGCCTCTGTTGTCGGTTCCTCAGAGTTCACTATCTAGTGGGAAACGTATGCATGGAAATAAACGTTCAGGTCCAGGCCTGTGTGTCTATGAGTATGTGTGGCTATCCACCCAGAATATATGGTGGAAGTTTGCTACTGGGGCCTGGAGTTCCAGGGTGATCGGGCCATATCGGGTGTCGGACATTCTTGGCCAGGGGACTTTCCAGCTGGAGTTACCACCAGTAATGCAGGTACACAACTCATTCTTCAGGTCGGCGCTCTGGAGATTTGTGACAGCTCTGGAGCCTATTTTATTGTCATTTCCTTCAGGCTGCATTTGCCATAAACTTGAGGGTCAGGTGACTGGCGAGGTGAACTCTGGTGGATCGAGGCATCCTCACCGTATGTTGTTGACTGGAGATGTCCAGTGTTGAGGGTCTAGAGGCCTCTCATTGAAAGGGGGCTACTGTCACGGTCCATTTTTGGATTTTTGGCAGCTCTGGTTCCACTCACATTAAAACTTTTTTCCTTTCAGGCCAGCAGGGTTTAAATGCAGTTTTTCCCCACTGGCATGGTGGTGTTACTGCAGTGCTGCTGGGTCAGCTGATGCTTTTCATGACCACTTCCAAATCCTTTAAAAGGTCACCTGTTGCATCAGCTGACTGTTGGTGATACAGATCCTTTCTGGAGACCAGCCTAGTAGAAGCAGCTCTCTGGTGCCTTCCACATTTGGTGTTGAGTCCTGTTGCTGTTGATATCTGCAGTATGGAGCTTTGCAGCGGTGCATGTAAGCTAAGTGTTGTATTTTTGTTACTTTGTCACTTTGGTGTCTGTTTTTCACGGTTCTGACACTGGAGTATGGAGATCCTGATAGCATCTCCCTGATGGAATCCCGACTCCATAAAATCAAGCAGGGGGAAGGCCGGCTAAGGAGTACTACTCTGAGTTCAGGAGGTGGGCCACTGACACACAATGGAATGACCCTGCCCTTAGGAGCCATTTTATTCAGGGTCTGTCCCCAAGGTTGCAAGATACTTTTGTGGAGCTCAGGAGGTGACTGTCCCTGATTCCCTATTGACAGGGCCTTCCTTTCCCCTATTCCATCGGCGTTGTTGTGCCGTTTGGTGACCGACCAATCATTTGGTTGTGTCACATTGCCAGTCACTCTTGACAACAGTTCACACGAGGTGAGTCCTTTATAAATTAAGTTACAAGTACATTTGGAATAATTTGGAATAATATATCAGGTAAGAGGTGTGGCATGTGATTTATTCTGTAATCGTGATGTCACGTGAGCCATCCGATGAGGAGAATGATATGGTCCTATCATGATTTTACATGCAACGCAATCAGAACATGAGAAGAAACCAACCCTAGGCTCCCCCCAGAAATAGTCATGGACTTTGCAATATAGTGACTATTGACAAGGATGTCAAGTAAATTAGCTGTCATCAAAAGTTGTTCTAGTTGTCCTGGTGAATACTAACTTAAAATTGGGTCAGTTCTGAGAATGTGGCCAATGTTTGGAAAAGATTGCTCTTACTCCATCCCATTTACAGTTGTGTGTGGAAATGAAGCTGTTCACTGATTAGAATTAGTTTTGTCATTTTTATTTTTTGATGAATGGTGAAGCTGATCCTGGGATTACAGGGAATCCCTCGTCAATTGTCTGGCTCGTTTATATCCTCTCTTTATGCACCTTCCACTGTACCCAAGTTCCAAAAATCTCTCCCCAAGGTCCAAATACTGTCTCTCAAACACCTCAGTTGAAGTACATATCCTTCTTATCCTAAGGAATTGGCCCACAGGTAGAGCCCCAATGTCGATCCAACATGTGCAGATGACACATGCAGTAATGTATTTACCGAGGTTTCTTTTCTGTATACATCGGTATGGATCGACCCGTCAGACTGCACCTGTAGTTCAATATCCAAAAAATAAATTTTCCTCGGATGACAGGAATACGTGAGTCTGATGTTGGAGTCATTGCAGTTCAGCTTGCATACAAATAAATCCAAATCATCAAACTACCCCTGCCATATAAAAATGATATTGTGGGGAAATGGGGGTCGGTGGGTGCCCAAGTCCGCTAGCCGGAATCGGATAGACAAGGGATCATCCCACCTAACACCCTTTCTCCCATTAAGGTGGGCATAACGCTACCAAGACAAAGCAGGGGGAGGGTAAAACAGCATGGCAATGCTTTATGGAACCACAAAACAGGCAGATAACACATAGAACAATCCCAGAAAAATTCCCAAAGATGGTGCACATTACAGAGTCTCATCCTTCCGCTGACCCGCCGGGATAATGGCAGATATTACATCAGAGCTCCCAGGGCCGGTGCACCTACCTGTGGTACACACACATAGAGGAGGTAATGTAGGGAGATGACAGTCCAGAGAGTCCACATGAGGTCCAAAGCCAGTTGTCATGAGAGTCACCACCTGGCTAATCCGAACATCTCCATAGAGCCAGGTGACCAGCGGGTCCCAAACATGGCTTTCTTCAATGGTTCACTGGTGGTCAATGGACTAGATCCACTGAACACGATAACCCCTAGGTTGAATCCTGTAGAGTGATAGATCCGTGTCCACCATGATGGTGCCATGATGAATTGGCTGCAGTCCTGTCTCTCGTCCGTTGGATGTTTTGCAGAATGTCTGGCTGTGTCGCTCTCTCTGAGTCTGAGTCTTTTTACACAAAAGCATGTAACCTATTTTTAGATTTACCCATTGTCCTTCAGTCCAGCATCAAGATAAAGGGAACAGTGGTGATGAGATCAAGTAGCACTACTTTACCATTCAATCTTTCAATCTATATGCACAGTCTTTCCCTCTTCCCTCTTTTGAAGTCAACAAACTGGCTCCATAATGCAATGCACAATTTCTCCAGGATACAAATGGCTTCCTGTTCAGATAGATATAATGGTTGTATCTGTTAGGAACGGCGGAACACACTAAATAAAAATAATAATAACTCAGTACTGGGAGTACTTCATTTGAATAAGCGCTAGGAAGGAGACTGCACAGCCCATCTGCTGAGAGAGCATCCCCGAACTGCTTCCAGGCTAGCCTGCTCCGGTACCATCTGTAATCAGGACCCTGGACTGCATTTATCAAGTAAAGGTACAGAAATTGGATCCCGCTGTGTCTCTGTCTGCTTCCTACTTTTCTGGCACTGCTACATCCCCGTGCCAACTACATCTACACTGCCCTGGGCCTACAGCTTCACCTGTGGGGACCTTTTACATCTTTGCTACACCATAATAACAGTCCCAGCGGATCTGCATGCAGCGTCGGCTTAACATCTCACTTGCCGAACAAAACAGGTGGCGTCACAAACTATTCCATTAACTACAAACCACCATTCAACACCCCTGATTACTTGGGCACCCAGGGCCATGGACCGGGTCACTGCTGCTGTGACACATCCTCCTGACACCGGCCCGGTACCGAGTACCCCGCGCCCCTGGGAGGGCGACCCAATTTGGCGTCACGAACAGGATTACGGAGCCCAGTACCCCCCCGGGTCCTGTGTGCCATAGACTGTTGTGTGCTATAGACTGTGTGAAAAATTGGCGCCATTGCCACCGTTATCCCGCTGGTTGACGCATGCGGGAAGAAAAGGGGCAGGCCTTCATGGGAGGAGCCTGCCGAAGGGCGCGAAACAGTGAAGTCCCACGCGGGAAGAGGAAAAAGCGCGAGAGAAGTGGGAGGAGCTGAGGCCTACAGCCCGGAGCGTCAGGCCTGAGAAGCGACCGCCAGTAAGCTCACTCAACCCCCGGCCCCGGCTCACGTTATTTAGGGGGGGAGAGAATGTCCGCGCCACACAGCAATGCAGCGGCGGACGCCGTCGCCAATCCCGCAGCACCGCAAGGAGGAGCGCCCACCGTAGCGGTCCCTATAATGCCGTTGTCCGTGCCCTACATCCCAGGAGCAGCCTGGCTACCGCAGTACTCGGGTGAGTCACATACCCTGAGTGAATTTAAAGAGAGACTGTGCAGTTTGTTTAAAGTATACCCTCTGTCTGAAAGCCAGAAAGTGAACATCCTTATTGGACAGCTAACGGGTGTAGCACAGAGAGAGGTGAAAGCCTGGCAGGACACTGACAAAGAGACTGTTAGAAAGATTCTAGCCAAGCTGAGAAGCACCTTTGACACTCGCACTGCAGCTGAAATCAAGATGCGATTCTTTGGATGCAAGCAGAGAGCACAGGACAGTATAAGGGACTATGCTCTTAACCTGCAAGAGGCGCTGCGAGCAGTTAAGCAAGTTGATCCTGACAGTGTGAAGGAGGAAGATAAACTGTTAAAGTAGCAGTTCACTGATGGACTCCTATCCAGTACCCACAGAGGACAGTTGCGCATCATAACCCTGCAAAACCCTGATCTGGACTTTGCTGATTTTAAGGACAGGGCTATTCGGGTCCTGCCGGAATCAACTGACAGCTGTCAGCGATCACCTACCGTCAGGAAGCAACATCTTTTCCTTCCATCCCTGTGGAGGCAGATGCACAGACTCTGGATAAAGATCCAACTGAAGAGCTGCGTCTTCAGGTCCAGGAGTTGACCAAAGGTATGGCTGCACTCACTAAAACTGTGCATTCCCTGCAGGTGTCATCCAAGGAGAAGATCCAGCTTGCTTCCAGTCCAGAGGATGTCCCGTGGCTCCGGAAGAGGAGGACCCCGCCACTCCGAGGGAGGAACAACGACCGCTATGACCAGGACGGACTTCCCATCTGTTGTCACTGCTACAAGGCAGGTCATCTTGCAAGATTTTGTCCTTTAAATGAGCAACCCCTGGGGCAGAGGGCCAACCCCCAGGAGTAGGACCACAAGGCCCAAGGAACTGGTGAGCCAAGTATGTTGGAGGGAGACCAATCCTTCCTGTAGTAATTGATGGCTTTGCTGGACACTGGCTCCCAGGTGACCACTATGCCGTACATTCTTTACAAGAGGTATTGGGCTGATTCTGAACTTACCCGTGGCCCAACTGATGAACTGACAGTAGTTGCCAGTAATGGTCAGTCTTTGCCACAGATTGGATGTAAAGAGATTACTGTTAAAGTGGGTTGGGTAGAACTAAAATCTCAAGGTCTGATAGTTGTGGATATTGATCGACGTGAATGTAATCCCATGATGACTCTTGGTACCAATGTAATTGAAAATTGTCTTTCAGAGGTTATTGTCTCGTTGCAACAGGTGGCTGAGACTGCTGGTTCCAGTGAACAACGAGTTCTGCAGAAGGAGATCAGAGCCCTGATGCAAAGACAATAGGTAGAACTCTCTGGCGGAGAAATTGGCAGTGTCAGAGTGAGTGATGCTTTCCCCATTGCAATACCCCCCAGATGTGAAATGTTGGGCAGCTATAGGTCTCAGAGGGAAGGATTACCAGGCATTGGTAGAGCCCGTATATTCTGATAGCAGGCCCACTGTCCTGACAGCCAGAGGGGTGGTTGATGTACGTAAAGGGAGAGTACCTGTACACCTTTTGAATTGTGGGGAGGACGAGGGCACAATACCTCGGTACGCCACAGTTGCTAAGCTGCTCACTGTTAATAACAACTCATTGCAGGCAGCAGGGCCCTTGGTCTCATCCGGCCAGGTGGAGGACAATGGCTCTGTGAAGCAGATGGAGGAGTGGTGCCAGCAACTGCAGGTGGGGACTGACTTCACCTTCATACCAGAAAAATGGGGTTTACAGAGTGACACAAGAGTATGAGCAGGTATTCAGTAAATTGGCTACAATTTAAAGGATTTATCTGTTTCAGGTTTTGATTTGAATTCTATTCCTAGCCTTCTTGGAAGCACTAGATTGCACATGTATGATATACCGCTATACCTGTATCCTTTGAAGCACAAGGTCGCACTATATTACCACCAATATTCGGTCTGTGTAGTCCTCTAAGCTTAACCATACTCACTTATTGGCTCCCTCTTCCTTAACAACCAGCACAGAACTATTGGAGTTACCATCGCCTGACTCAGTAAAGCACCCTTGGATAGTACCTCCACTAGCCATCTCTTTCTCCTTGGAAGTTTTTTGACGGAGTTGGAACATATATTTTGTCATGTCTTTTGTTAGTATGTATTTCTGTGATGATGCAGACAGCAATTAACATTTTGTTTTTGTTCTCCTTTTGTATGCATATTTCAGTAAACAAAATTGTTCAGATGAAGGTCCTATAGTTGACCGAAAACGTTTAACCCTTCTGTCTGGATGCACGAAATAGAAAGTATCTGAATATTTCACACATTGAGTGCCAAGATTTTCGTCAGTTTGATTTGATGGGTTGGATACCCAACTTGAGTACCGATAACCGAGCTATACCTGAGTGCCGTGCTCTTTCTACAAGCTTATTAAAGCGTGATAGGCCACAGTTTTGTTCAGTTCTGAAAAGAAAAATGTTGAACAGAGGCCAGGCTGCATCCAGAGTAACTCTGCTGCCTCATTACTGTATATTGAGTGGATCTGTGGTGCCCCTGAGGCTTAAGTCACCACAGAGGTACTGCACCTCCTCCTGAGGTGTGGTGCCCCACCATCCAGGTAAGGTGGGAACTCTTAACCACGCTCCAACACCTGCACCCCTCACCACAAAGTAGTGTAGCAAAGCCACATTGCGGCTCCTTGGTGGTTCCCTGCTTGGAACACAAAACGTGCTGAGAGGCGGGTGGAGTTTAGAATACATAAAGAGTGGGAAGAGTCAGTCAGTCAGTCAGTGAGTGCGAGAGAGTCACTCGGAGAGGAGTGAGGATCCCTGGAAGAGGGATGGAGGAAGGAGTGCTGCAGCTGCCTCAGTGATCTGAGCCAGCTGGCACAGGAAAGGAAAGAAGGAGAAAGACATTAGACTGAAACCTGACCTTCTATGAGAGAGAGGGATTAGTACGGAATGAAGGAGTAAAAGGGAACACAGAGGACGTGGGTTAGAGGAAGAACCCTGCCTAGAAGTTCTAAGCGCAAGGCCGGGGCCCGGTCCCCGAGGTTGTATGGATACTGAAGGTCCTGCAGCAGACACCGGTGGAGTAGTGGGCTGTAAATGCCCTACTCCCATCTAAGACTTGGGGGCACAACAGCAACTTGGATAGTGAGCCGGGACTCAGGAGTAAGGAGTCCCCGAAGCAGGCTACAGCTGTCTGCCGTACAAGTAGAGTTCTTGGGAACATCTGTCGAGAGGCACTCCAGTGTAACTCAGTACTAGGAGTACTTCACTTAAAGGCGCTATAGAGGAGACGTTCAGAAATGTACATGTTGGCGGAGTGTTGGAAGGGAGCATCCTATCTTGCCTGGAGGTTGACGGAGCCCAGGACCTGGAGGACACAGCACGGAGGCAGGCATCTGTGTGAACTGCAGACTGTGAGTAAAGCTTTGGAACTACATTCCCTGGTGTCCTCCACTTATTCCCGCATCACTACACCCCACAATACTACATCTGGGCACCGGCCTCCACACCGCCTGTGCCTCTCCTCTATTGCTACATCTACACTGCCCTGGGACTACATCTCCACCTGTGGGGAGCTTCACCATCTTGGCTACAAACCACCACCAGTCCCAGCGGATCTGCATGCAGCGTTGGGCTTACACCTCACTTGCCGAACACCACAGGTGGCGTCATGAACTATTCATAAACTTTATTTCATTGTTCATTCATCCCCTTTTTGCCATGGAGCCCCAGGTCCACGGACCAGGTCACAGCTTCCGTGACAACTCCCATTGAGATCAACGGGCCCGGTACCGAGTACCCCGCTAGGCCCTGGTGGGGTGCTCCGTTCTGGCGTCATGGACAGGATGACGAGACCCAATGCCATCCGGTTCTGTGTGCCTATGATTTGCTGGACTTAAAACTTTTGAGAATGTGCAGAAGACCCAATTTGATAGACTGTGAAATGAATACTAAAAATGGCCGACATCCTGGGGAAGAAGGGTGTGATCATATGGGTGGTCCTAAGAAAAGAGCACGGACTGTCCTGGGCCTCCCCTGTCTAAACTTCTATGCGAAAGCAACATGGCCCACCCTCCGAGGGGTTCGTATACTGGCTTTGTATGGAGGCGCTGGAAGAAGACGCTGCCCCAAGAAGGAGGGGCAGAAGCCAGTGGCGGGAAAGGGGACGAGGCAGGAAGAAGAATGCGAGAACGCCATGATGGAAGAAGAGGGAAGGAGGCCTGCAGAGTGCGGAGGATGAGCTGGATCTCCCCAGCGCCATGGCTGAAGGCTCGGACCCTGCTTCTAGGCTGAATCGCTGGCAGTTGGAGGAAGAGGTTGCCTGGCTGACCCAACGTTGGCAGCTGAGGCAGGAGGACTTGTGGAGGCTGAACTGGCAGCACGCCCAGGAGGGGCCTACGCCAGCGGTACCGCCGTCACCAGTACCCATCGCTGCAGTACCGCAGCTTCCCCAGGCAGACGCCATGGAGCCTGCAGCCACTGCCACACCACCGACAGCATCCGGAGTCCCTTCTCTGCCGCCATCTTGGCTACAACCCACCACCAGTCCCAGAGGATCTGCATGCAGCGTCGGCCTAACACCTCACTTGCCGAACACCACAGGTGGCATCACGAACTATTCATAAACTTTATTTCATTGTTCATTCATCCCCTTTTTGCCATGTAGCCACAGGGCCACGAACAGGGTCACAGCTTCTGTGACAACTCCCATTGAGATCAACGGGCCCGGTACAGAGTACCCCACTAGGCCCTGGTGGGGCGCTCCAGATCCCTCAGGGGTTTCATCCTGATGATGTCATTTGGAGATTTAGATGGAAACCCCAAAGTAAGTGCTCAGCATAGAGCGCAGGATAAATGTGATCCCAAACATAATGTAAAATGTTCCCAGCTTCAAATAAATCCACAAAAAAGAAAGTCCCCCACTCAGGTCCATCATCTAGTAAGGGAAATATAGAGGGCTTCCACGTTACTGATAGCACAAATACTATGGAAAAGCATTATGGCTCCTTGCCCACAAAAGAAATCCAGAAAACTCTGCACTCCCAAATCTAAATGCCCCCTCCCTTCTGAACCCCACAGTGTGCGTAAGCCACAATTAGTGTCCACACGTTTGGCATTTCTGTAGCGGTGAGAGAGCACCTAATTTGTGGGTGCATGTCTCCAGAAGCACAAGCTGGGCACTACCATGTGCTGCTGAGCTCTACTATGTACTGGGCACTACAACGAACTGATGGCTACAATATACTGGGCACTATAATGTACTGGGGACTACAATGTATAGGTACTACAATGGCAGTTTGCAATCTTCACTCAGCAACATCCACTGCTGCTTTTTTCTGGAAAACACCCACGGAGTCAAAATCTTCAATACACCTGTAGATAAATTCCCAAAGGGGTATAATTTCCAAAATGGGGTCACGAGAGGGGGATTTTGCTATTCTAGCACTTAGGGGCTCTGGTTGTGAAGTCCGCAAACTATTATAGGAAAATCTGTACTCCAGGAGGCAAATAGCTCTCCATCTCTCTGAAGTCTCGCCCTATGATTAAAAAGTATGGGGTATTTTTACATTCAGTAGAAGTTGTGAAACAAATTTTGATGCAATTTTTACTAATTTCCGAGTGTCAAAATGTAAAATCTTGGGCTAAAACAAAATTTTGATGGTAAAAATTTAATGATTTTTTCTTCACTGCCCAATAGTATAAAATTCTGTGACACACCTGTGGTGTCAATATGATCACTGCACCCCTAGTGGAGTTCTTTGAGAGGTGTATTTTGAAAATGGGGTCACTTATGTAGGGTTCTGCTGTTCTGGCACCTCAGGGGCTCTGCCAATGTGACATGGCACCCTCAAAGCAGTCCAGCAAAATCGGAACTCCAATATGGTGCTCCTTCCCTACTGAGCTTTGCACTGTGCCTCAAAAGTAGTTTTCGACCACATATGGGGTATCAGTTTAATCAGGAGAAATTGCACAACAAATTTTATTGTCTTTTTTTCCTGCTATCCTTGTGAAAATTAAAAAAATGGTGCTAAAACAACTTTTTTTTTGGGGGGGGAATGTTTTTTTTAGTTTCACAGATCAACGTTGTAAAATTCTGTGAAACGCCTGTGGGCTCAAGGTACTCAGCACACATTTAGATAAATTACTTGAGGGGTATAGCTTTCAAAATGGGGTCACTTTTAGGAGTTTCCATTGTTTAGGAGTTATATAAATGCAACATGACACTTGGTGACAATCCCAGCAAAGTCTGCATTCAAAAAGTCTCTCTCTTCCGAGCCCTGTCGTGCACCCAAACAGTAATTTCCCCAACATATGGGATATTGGCATACTGAGGAGTAATTACAAAACAACTTTTTGTGCCTATTTTTTCATGTTACCCATGTGAAAATAAAAAAAATTGTAGCTAAAAGAACATTTTTGTGGGAAAAATTTGATTTTTTTTATTTTCACGGCTCAACGTTATAATTTTTTGTAAAATACCTGGAGGTTCAAGATTCTTACCACACATCTCGATAAGTTTCTTGAGGTGTCTAGTTTCCAAAATGGTGTCACTTGTGGAGGGTTTCCACTGTTTAGGCACAGTAGGGGATTTCCAAATGCGACATGGCATCCACTAATTACTGTATTCCAGCAAATTTTGCATTCAAAAAGTCAAATGGCGCTTCTTCCGAGCCCTGCCGTGAGCCCAAACAGTAGTTTTCCCCCACATATAGAGTATCTGCATACTCAGGAGAAATTGCACAATATATTTTACTAGATTATGGCCCGATGCTATCGCATCGGGAGGATGCGATAGCATCACACCTCTTGCCATGTTAACCCTCAACACACACACTCCTCAACACACACTCCTCTCACCATCTCCACTCACTCTTTCACTCCACATACGACCCCTTCTCTCACTCCGTGTCTCATACTCACGCCGTCATCGCCGCTGCTCCACGAGCCCCGACATCTTCTTCCGCCGGCGCCATCGTGGATCCAGACGTTGTCCACGCCGGCGACATGTTCTTGCGGCGACGCCATCTTGAGTATCGTGAAATCCCGCGATAGTCAAGATGGCGACGCCGGAAGAACATGTCGCCGGCGTGGACGACGTCGGGATCCAAAATGGCGTCGACGAAATCTCGCGAGTTTTCGCCGACGCCATTTTGGATCCCGACGTCGTCCTCGCCGGCGACATGTTCTTGCGGCGACGCCATCTTGACTATCGCGGGATTTCGCCGATCCAAAATGGCGTCGCCGCAAGAACATGTCGCCGGCGTGGACGACGTCGGGATCCAAAATGGCGTCGGCGAAATCTCGCGAGTTTTCGCCGACGCCATTTTGGATCCCGACGTCGTCCTCGCCGGCGACATGTTCTTGCGGCGACGCCATCTTGACTATCGCGGGATTTCGCCGATCCAAAATGGCGTCGCCGCAAGAATATGTCGCCGGCGTGGAGGACGTCTGGATCCAGGATGGCGCCGGCGGAAGATGATGTCGGGGATCGTGGATCAGCGGCGATGACGGCGTGAGTATGAGAGACGGAGTGAGAGAAAGGGTCGTATGTGGAGTGAAAGAGTGAGTGGACGTGAGTGGAGATGGTGAAAGGTGAGTGGAGTGTGTGTGTTGAGGGTTAACATGGAAAGGAAAAGCAAATATCCGCCATGCAGCCTCAGGTGCACTAACATATCTGGTATCCGTAAATTGGTGTGTTTCATCATGTTGGATGTTATTTTGGGAAATTTCAAGGTTGGCTTTGTCATGTCCTTTGTAAACGTATTTAAATAAATATTTTACACTTTGAATGGAAGCACATATTTCTACATTAATATGGCACTTGTATTTGGTGAGTAAAAATGGGTTATATGGAACTACCCATGAATTGTCAATCGTCATAGAATGGTGTTCATATGTTTTGCCAATGGGTCTGCGGTAAGTGGGATAGCCATCCTTTTCTTTGATGGTATATGGTTGGTTTTGTTTTGGGAAACCTTTGCTACACTTTCCAAGATCCATACAGGGAGAATTAGGATTGTGTTCTCCACAGGGACCATGAATCATGTGTTGAAGAACAATGTTATGGAGCTGAGGGTAGATTGTTTCATCAGGTATTTCAGCCCAGACTATATTGTCTATGTCCCCCTCAGTCCGTAATTTAGACAGGCTGTCAAGAATAATTAAAATATGAGCGTGTGGGAGACCACGCTTCTGAAATTCAATGACATGGACCATTGCAGTGACGTTTCCAAATAATCCACTGCTAATGTCTTTTAAGAGGGATTCCAGTTTAATTTAAGAATTAAAACCAGAATTGAACCAGAAGGGAACTGAAGGTAACTGGACACAGTCACTGTAAACAATGTTTCTGTTTGTTTTCACTTTCACCCCAATAATCCTTCACTTTCTGCTAATTCCCCTAATCCCTACTCCTAGTAAGGAACTGTTCATCTCTTCTTCAATCCTCCCCATCCACCTCACCTCCGCCTCAAAACTGTTCCTTAACATACAATCCTCTGTCTCCAAACACAGACAGCCCCCTCATGCCCTCTCCTGCTCCCACCTGGTAACACTTTCTCTGCTCCTTCTCACTGCTGGTGATATCTCTCCAAATCCTGGTCCTCCTCACCACATTCCCACAGTCATTTCTACCTCCCATCCACGCTCTATCACAACCTTCCGTAACCTCTCCAACCTTATACCCATTCACCCAGCCCCCGCTTCCCCAGTCCCACTAACAGGAGCTCTGTGGAACGCTCGCTCTGTCTGCAACAAGCTTTCCTACATCCATGATCTTTTTGTCACTACCAAACTCTCCTTCCTCGCCATCACCGAAACCTGGCTCACCCCTTCTGACACAGCCTCTCCTGCTGCACTTTCGTATAGCGGCTTCCACCTTTCTCACACCCCCCGCCCCAGCAGCAAACATGGTGGAGGAGTTGGTTTTCTCCTGTCAGATACCTGCTCCTTCACCCCAATCCCACTGCCACCCTCTGTTACCCTCCCTTCCTTTGAGGTGCACTCTGTGCGCATCTACTCCCCCTCCAACCTCCAACTGGCTGTCATCTACCGCCCCCCAGGGCCAGCCACCACCTTCTTTGACCACTTCACCACCTGGTTACTTCATTTCCTTTCCGCGGACATCCCTACTATCATCATGGGCGACTTCAACATCCCCATTGACACTTCCCTCTCAGCTGCCACTAAACTTCTATCTCTCACTTCCTCCTTCGGCCTCACTCAATGGTCTTCTACAGCCACCCACAAAGATGGCCACACACTGGACCTCATCTTCACCCGCCTCTGCTCCCTATCTAACCTCTCTAACTCACCTCTTCCTCTCTCTGACCACAACCTGCTCACATTCTCTTCCCTCTTCACTCCATGTCTACAATCCCCACCCCACAAACTTTCACACCCTCGCAGGAATCTTAAACACCTTGACCTACACTCATTCTCCGAATCCCTCCTCCCTCTTACAGATATAAGTTCCTTACACAATGCGGATGACGCTGCCGCTCTATATAACACCACAATAGCTGTAGCTTTGGAATCCGCTGCCCCACTTACACATACCAAAACTCGCAAAATCAACAGACAGCCCTGGCACACCAGCCTGACCAAAGAGCTGAGGCGAGCTTCCAGGGCTGCTGAGCGCAGATGGAAAAGATCCCACTCCAACGAGCATTTCACCGCATTCAAACAGTCCCTCACTACTTTCAAGACCACACTCGCCACAGCTAAACAAACCTACTTCTCATCTCTCATATCCTCCCTGTCTCACAACCCTAAACAGTTATTCAACACCTTCAATTCTCTCCTCCGCCCCCCAGCACCTCCTCCCTCCCCACTCATCTCAGCTGAAGACTTTGCCTCATTTTTCAAGCAGAAAATTGATAACATCAGGGACAGTTTTGGTCAACAACCCCCAGAGCCCTTCCTCCCGACTTCCCAGCCCTCCACCTTCAAAACCAACTTCTCCACCATTACAGAAGATCGACTCTCCACTCTACTCTCAAGATCACATCTCACCACCTGTGCACTCGACCCGATCCCATCCCACTTCATCCCAAACCTCACCACAGTCTTCATCCCAACCCTAACCCATCTCTTCAACCTATCACTAACAACTGGTGTTTTCCCCTCAAGCTTTAAACATGCCTCCATCACACCTATCCTCAAAAAGCCCTCTCTTGACCCATCCTCTGTATCTAGCTATCGCCCTATATCACTTCTCCCATACGCCTCCAAGCTACTGGAACAACACGTCTACCTTGAACTGTCCTCCCATCTCTCTTCTTGCTCCCTCTTCGACCGCTTACAATCTGGCTTCCGGTCACACCACTCCACTGAAACTGCCCTTACTAAGGTCACCAATGACCTCTTAACTGCCAAGAGCAAGCGACACTACTCTGTCCTCCTCCTCCTGGACCTGTCGGCTGCCTTTGACACAGTGGACCATTCCCTATTATTACAGACCCTCTCATCCCTCGGCATCACAGACTTGGCCCTCTCCTGGATCTCATCATACCTAACAGACCGGACATTCAGCGTCTCCCACTCACACACCACCTCCTCACCTCGCCCCCTATCTGTCGGAGTCCCACAAGGTTCAGTCCTAGGGCCCCTGCTGTTCTCTATTTACACCTTTGGCCTGGGACAGCTCATAGAATCTCATGGCTTTCAGTATCATCTTTATGCTGATGACACACAGATCTACATCTCTGGACCAGATATCACCTCCCTACTAACCAGAATCCCTCAATGTCTGTCCACTATTTCATCCTTCTTCTCCACTAGATATCTGAAACTCAACATGGACAAAACAGAATTCATCATCTTTCCCCCATCTCACGTGACCCCCCCTACGAACCTATCAATTACAGTAAATGACTGCCCACTCTCCCCAGTCCCACATGCTCGCTGCCTCGGAGTAATCCTTGATGCTGATCTCTCCTTCAAACCACATATCCAAACCCTTTCCACTTCCTGCCGACTTCAACTCAAAAATATTTCACGCATCCGTTCATTCCTTACCCAAGAATCTGCAAAAACCCTAGTCCATGCCCTCATCATCTCTCGCCTTGACTACTGCAACCTCATGCTCTGCGGCCTCCCCTCAAACACTCTCGCACCCCTCCAATCTATTCTAAACTCTGCTGCCCGACTAATCCACCTGTCCCCCCGCTATTCCCCAGCTTCTCCCCTCTGTCAATCCCTTCACTGGCTCCCAATTGCCCAGAGACTCCATTACAAAACCCTAACCATGACATACAAAGCCATCCACAACTTGTCTCCTCCATACATCTGTGACCTCGTCTCCCGGTACTTTCCTGCACGCAACCTCCGATCCTCACAAGATCTCCTTCTCTACTCCCCTTTTATCTCCTCTTCCCACAATCGCATACAAGATTTCTCTCGCGCATCACCCCTACTCTGGAACTCTCTACCACAACATATCAGACTCTCACCTACCATCGAAACCTTCAAAAAGAGCCTGAAGACCCACCTCTTCCGACAAGCCTATAACCTGCAGTAACCACCGATCGACCAAACCGCTGCACGACCAGCTCTACCCCCGCCTACTGTATTATCACCCATCCCTTGAAGATTGTGAGCCCTCGCGGGCAGGGTCCTCTCTCCTCCTGTACCAGTTATGACTTGTACTGTTTAAGATTATTGTACTTGTTTTTATGTATACCCCCCTCACATGTAAAGCGCCATGGAATAAATGGCGCTATAACAATAAATAATAATAATAATAATAATAATAATTTTAAAGACACGTGCAACCAAGTCTGATCTGTGTTCAACACGCTGCCACGGTTCTAAATGTGTAGTAATCTCATTCCACTTAGGATTACATGTCATGGTGATAAATAGATCTGGTCGACCATACTTTGTAACAATAGCCATAGCATCCTGGTAGCGCTGCTGCATGTTTCTTGGACTGCCTTCAAAAGAAGATGGTAAAATGACGGTTTTCCCAATAGGGATGCCCTTTTGAACCGATTTTTTGAGTAGATGTTCTTGAAGGAGGCAGTAATCCTCCACTTTTAAATCTTTTTGGTGTTTGCGGATGTAATGTAGGCGATTAGCTTCGATTTTGACATAAGCATCTACTAAATATTGCTGTGTTAGCTTACCACCATTGAGGAGTGGATTAAAGTAATTTCTGACAGATAACATATAGCAATAGTATTGGAGTTGAGTGATCCTCCTCGAACTTTTGCCTTGTTGTTTGAGTCCATCATGCCATCCTTGGTCTCCATAAGGGAAAAATATTGGATAGAGGAGGGCATCCAAATTGCTATGGAGAATACTAATTTGTTGTGTTTTTGGAGCTAAAGGGTTATGGGGATCAGGCTTTAAATGAATTAATATGTCTCTATTGAAAGGTGGCTCACCATTGTCATTTTGAAACACGACTGCTACTTCACTGACAGTGGGATTATTGTAGCGTCGAGGGTCTTGAGTACGATCTTGTTTAATAGCCATAGTGATGTTTGGCATGACAGTTCCGTTTTGTAGAGATTTAATTTTTTCTTGTTCTTCCACATCACGTAACATTTGATAAGCTTCCACAAAAGGATTAATAGTTTGGATTTGAAGGGCAATAATGTTCATCAATGTAGGATGACATTTTTGATTTTCTTTACATCGTAAGCGTTGTTCGTTTGCGGTAGTGGTATCGAGAATGTAAAGTTGGGCAAATGCGCGTTGCTGGTCATCTGAGGGATGTAGTGTTCCAGTTCTATGATAGATCTGGCCATGTATGCGGAAACAGTATGGGCCATATCCAGGAGGTGGTGAAATATTTGCACCCATGGAGGCAAAAGCAAAGGAACTGTTAATACTTCGAATATTATCCATGAAATTTTTGCTAAATTCACTTTGCCCTTTCAGCAAACGTGTAAAAACATCAGGATATTGTAGTATGGGTACATGGACTTTACCCTTCTGACAGCAGAGAGTAAAGTTGTTATCAGAAGGTATCTCTGCTACAAAATGCAAAGCTTCGCAATGCTCACATACATGGGTCATGTCACCACAGCTGTGTTCGGTAATACTATTTTCATCATTAGTGAAAATGTGAGGTTGTAGTAGAAGTGCATGTCCAACCGATGGGGTGCGCCTAGTTTTGAGACCAACGTATATTTGTCTTGGTTGCACTTTCTGCGGGCTAACTGCATCTTGTATGTGAAGAAACTGTGCGTTGGTATTGACTAATGGTGGTATTGATAGGGCAGAAACAGATTGCTGATTAGTTATGTCAGTGAACGGCATATAGGATGAAGTGTGGTAGTAACTTGTTCCACATGCTGATGTGGAAGCATCCTGTTGTGAGTCTACTAATAATGATGAGGAAGAAGCCGTCTGTTGTTGGCGGTAATGGCGTATAGAGGCTTCTTCAGCCAATGTAATAGATTTAGAGTTAGGGGATTCGTGTGTGAGACGGCGTTTATAAGCCTTAATCTTGTCAAGTCGATGCTGTTTTTCCTCAGGAGTCTCATTAGCATGGCGTTGTTTTTGTCGTAGTGATAAAGCTGCTTTCCTTTCACTGGCATTGGCATACTGTGCATCGGTATTGAATGGTGGTATTGATAGGGCAGAAACAGATTGCTGATTAGTTATGTCAGTGAACGGCATATGGGATGAAGTGTAGCAGTAAATTGTTCCACATGCTGATGTGGAAGCATCCTGTTGTGAGTCTAATAATAATGATGAGGAAGAGGCCGTCTGTTGTCGGCGGTGACGGCGTGCAGAGGCTTCTTCAGCCAATCTTATGGATTTAGAGTTAGGGGATTCGTGTGTGAGGCGACGGCGTTTATAAGCCTTAATCTTCTCAAGGCGATGGTGTTTTTCCTCAGGAGTCTCATTAGCACGGCGTTGTTTTTGTCATAGTGCTAAAGCTGCTTTCCTTTCACTGGCATTGGCATACTTTTTGTTATGACTCATGTTGGCACAGGTAAAGGAGTCTATTTGCCAGTTATCTGGCAGTGAAGAAGGCGTCCTGGAGTATTGTAGAGTAAACAGATACTAATTGACCCTGTAATTGCCCAGCAGTAGTTATGAAGTGGTAGTGGCAAATTGGCTCTGTAGTTAGACACCGGCAGAGGAGCAAGGCAGCAGTAGTTATGGCGGTAGAGGCAAATTGGCCCTGTCATTAGACACCGGCAGAGGAGCAAGGCAGCAGTAGTTATGGCGGTAGAGGCAAATTGGCCCTGTAATTAGACACCGGCAGAGGAGCAAGGCAGCAGTAGTTATGGCGGTATTGGCAAATTGGCCCTGTAATTAGACACCAGCAGAGGAGCAATGCAGCAGTAGTTATGGCGGTAGAGGCAAATCGATCCTGTAATTAGACACCGGCAGAGGAGCAAGGCAGCAGTAGTTATGGCGGTGTTGGCAAATTGGCCCTGTAATTAGACACCAGCAGAGGAGCAAGGCAGCAGTAGTTATGGCGGTAGAGGCAAATTAGCCCTGTAATTAGACACCGGCAGAGGAGCAAGGCAGCAGTAGTTATGGCGGTAGAGGCAAATTAGCCCTGTAATTAGACACCGGCAGAGGAGCAAGGCAGCAGTAGTTATGGCGGTAGAGGCAAATTGGCCCTGTAATTAGACACCGGCAGAGGAGCAAGGCAGCAGTAGTTATGGCGGTAGAGGCAAATTAGCCCTGTAATTAGACACCGGCAGAGGAGCAAGGCAGCAGTAGTTATGGCAGTATAGGCAAATTGGCCCTGTAATTAGACACCGGCAGACGAGCAAGGCAGCAGTAGTTATGGCGGTAGAGGCAAATTGGCCTTGTAATTAGACACCGGCAGTAAACAGGCAGATGACCAAAGCAGCAGTAGTTATGGCGATATAGGCAAATTGGCCCTGTAATTAGACACTGGCAGAGGACAAAGGCAGCAGTAGTTATGGCAGTATAGGCAAATTGGCCCTGTAATTAGACACCGGCAGAGGAGCAATGCAGCAGTAGTTATGGCGGTAGAGGCAAATTGGTCCTGTAATTAGACACCGGCAGAGGAGCAAGGCAGCAGTAGTTATGGCGGTAGAGGCAAATTGGTCCTGTAATTAGACACGGGCAGAGGAGCAAGGCAGCAGTAGTTATGGCGGTAGAGGCAAATTAGCCCTGTAATTAGACACCGGCAGAGTAGCAAAGTAGCAATAGTTATGGCAGTACAGGCAAATTGGTCCAGTAATTAGACACCGGCAGTAAACAGGCATAAGACCAAGGCAGCAGTAGTTATGGTGGTACAGGCAATGCCAAGAGTCCGCACAGCAAGTCGGCGTGAGGTAAATGACGCAATTTCACGAATGCAAGATGGCGTCGGCGAAATCTCGCGAGATTTCGCCGACGTCGTTAACACCTCTTGCCATGTTAACCCTCAACACACCACACCGCCTCAACACACACTCCTCTCACCTTTCACCTCCACTCACTCTTTCACTCCACATACGTTCCTTTCTCTCACTCCGTTTCTCATACTCACACCGTCATCGTCGCTGCCCCGACATCTTCCTCCACCGCCGCGATCCAGGATCCAGACGTTCTCCAGGCCGCCGACATGTTCTTGCGGGACGCCATCTTGGATTTCGTGAAGTCCCGCGATATTCAAGATGGCGTCGCCGCAACAACATGTCGCTGGCATGGGCGACATCGGGATCCAAAATGGCGTCGGCATAATCTCGCGAGATTTCGCCGACGCCATCTTTTTGGATCCCGATGTCGCCCACGCCAGCGACATGTTGCGGCGACGCCATCTTGAATATCGCGGGATTTCACGAAATCCAAGATGGCGTCCCGCAAGAACATGTCGGCGGCCTGGAGAACGTCTGGATCCTGGATCGTGGCGGCGGAGGAAGATGTCAGGGCAGCGACGATGACGGTGTATGAGAAACGGAGTGAGAGAAAGGAACGTATGTGGAGTGAAAGAGTGAGTGGACATGAGTGGAGGTGAAAGGTGAGAGGAGTGTGTGTTGAGGCGGTGTGGTGTGTTGAGGGTTAACATGTGCGTGTGTGTGTGGTGACGTCACCGGTTACAACTGGACGGAAGTTGTTACAACCGGAAGCTGGTTAGGGCATTTATTATTATAGATGGTTCTATTTCTCCTGTTACACTTGTAAAAATGATAAATTTGTGGCTAAATACATCATTTTTGCGGGAAAAGTGTGATTTTTTTTTTTTTTTTTTTCATTTTCATGGTTTTACATTATATACTTTTGTGAAGCATCTGGAGGTTCAAGGAGCTCATCACACATCTAGACACATTCCTAGAGGGGTTTATTTTCCAAAATGGAGTCACTTGTACGGGATTTAAGGTAACATGGTGTCTACTAATGATTCCAAGCAACTTTGACCTCCAAAAGTCAACTAGAGCTCCTTCCCTTCCAAGCCCTACTGTGCACCCAAACATCTAGATAAGTTACTTGAGGTGTCTAGTTTCCAAAATTGGGTCACTTATGGGGGGCACATCAGGGTCTTTCCAAATACGATATGGTGTACGCTAATTGTTCCAGCAAATTTTGCATTCAAAAAGTCAAATGGCGCTCCTTCCCTTTTGAGACTTGCCATGCGCTCAAACAGTAATTTTCCCCAACATATGGGAAATTGGCATACTAAGGAGAAAATACAGAACAAATTTTGGGTCTATTTTCTCTTATTACCCTTATGAAAAAATAAAATTGGAACTAAAAGAACATTTTTGTAGGAAAAATGTGAATTTTTATTTTCACGGCTCAACCTTATAATTTTGTGTAAAGCACATGGGGGTTCAAGGTTCTCACCAACCATCTCAATAAGTTCCTTGAGGTGTCTAGTTTCCAAAATGAGGTCAATTGTGGAGAGTTTACACTGTTTAGGTACATCAGGGAGTCTCTAAATGCGACATGGCATCCACTAATTATACCAGCTAATTTAGCATTCAAAAAGTCAAATGGCACTCCTTCCCTTCTGCAACCCTGCCATGCGCCCAAACAGTAGTTTTCCCCCACATATGGGGTATCGGCGTGCCCCGGAGAAATTGCACAATTACCCTTGTGAATATTGGCTCTAAAGTAAATTTTTTGTGAAAAACATTGTTTATTTTCTCCTTCCACATGCCATTAATTCCTGTGAAGCACCTGAAGGATTAATACACTTCTTAAATGTGGTTTTGAGCACCTTAAAGTGTGATATTTTTAGAATGCTGTCACTTTTGGGTATTTTATGTCATATAGACCCCTCAAAGTCACTTTAAATGTGACGTGGTCCCTAAACAAATGGCTTTGTAAATTTTGTTGAAAAAATGATAAATCACTGGTCAATTTTTAACCCTTATAACTTTCTAACAAAAAAAATATGTTTAACAAATTGTGCTAATGTAAAGTATACATGTGGGAAATGTTATTTATAAACTATTTTGTGTGGCATCACTCTCTGATTTAAGGACATAAAAAATAAAAGTTTGAAAATTGCTAAATTTCCAAAATGTTGCCAAATTTCTGATTTTTTCACGAACACAAGTCATATCAAATAAATTTTACAACTATAATGAAGTACAATATGTCATGAGAAAACATTCTCAGAATGAGTGGGATCTGTTGAAGCGTTCCAGAGTTATTACCACATAAAGTCACACTGTTCAGAATTGTAAAATTTGGCATGGTCATGGAGGTGAAAACGGTCTTGGGGCTGAAGGGGTTAAAGAGTCAAAAGACCAAAAGCTATTGCATTTGTTATCGCACAACTCGCATTGGGAGACTGCATAATTTTCATGGATGAATTATCTCAAAAACTAGAACCAATTCAGCAAAAGTAAGTGGATTTTTGAATTCAGCACCCTCAAAATGCACTAAATTCAAAAAAATCTAGGCACCTGAAAAAAAAATTTTTTTGTAGAGCTGTGTTATACTGTATATTTAGGCTGTGTGCACACGCTGCGGATTAGGTGCGGATTCATCCACGCGGATTTTGTAAAATCCGCAGGTGAAACCGCAGGTCAAAAGACCTGCGGTTTTACCTGCGGATTGCTCTGCGGTTTTGCCCTGCGGTTTTTCATCTCCTCAAATGGAGGATATGGCAAACCGCAGCAGAATCCGCAGAAAGAATTGACATGTCAATTCTTTCTGCGGATTGAAAACCGCAGATAATCCGCACGGAAAATTCCGCACCGTCTGCACTGCGGTTTTTGATTCCCATAGGGAATCATGGTACTGTACACCGCAGCAAAATCCGCAGCGTGTGCACACAGCCTTAATGTCTTTCTATCATCTATCTATATCTTTATATATGATTGCTTTATTATTTTTTGGCATCTAGCTTTCACATTTACATAGAGTATTATAGTATGTACAGTATATGTTGTAAAAAGTGATGTTAAAAAAGCATTGCATATGGATTTCATACGCATGTCATACAGGCTGCATACAGATCCAAGCTGAGAAAATAATGCTCACACTCACATTATACTTGCATGGCAAAAAGTAAACCATACGGATTCCACTCGTCCAACGTTTCTGGATATAAGATGGGGTTTTTTTTTTATACGTTAGTGGGAGCAAACCCTAGATGTGTTATTTGTGATGAGAAAACCCTTCTGAAATTAATATTTCACCAGGGCTTTGATTCCTCATTTGAGAGCAGCATGATGTAGGGGCAGAGACCCTAATTCCAGCGATGTCACATCCTGGTTTGCTTGCTGCAGTTTTTCTAAAAGCCACGTTTTGTCTGCTGTAGATCTAGCAGTTCTCTGAATGCTGACCTCTGTATAGCCCCACCCACACCATTGATTGGCTGCTTTCTGTGAACACTATGCAAAGGCAGAAAGATGCCAATCAGAGGTGGGAGCGGGGTTATACAGAGCTCATGAATATGGTGGACTACATGGTCGGTTTATCTCCTGCTGCTAAAATTCTCAAAACTATACAAGGAGCCTAGCAAGTGACACATCTCTGGAATCAGAGTCTCTGTAACTACATCATGCTGCTTTTAAATTAGGTGGCAAAAACCTAGCTCTAGAATCCCTTTAAGGGAAAAGACATTTTCTGATAACATACCTGTTAGGGATGGCGGAACGCACTAAATATAAAATAGAAAGTGCGTTCGCCGCCCGGGGTCCACCGTGCAGTAGGTGTTAAAACCGCTGCTAGACAATGGCAGACGCGCTATATGGCGGTATAATGCGCACGGGCTCAACGTCACCCGATGTGCGCAGAGCAGACTCTGTTAACTCACAGAGGCGCTGTAACATAAACATAAGCACCAAGCCTGTTAGACTAACAGGTCTCAGCGAAATTGCACGCACAGTATCAGGTCACAGGACATGGGTCCAAGACAGGGGACAGCGTCTGTCTAGACCTACTGTGCGTGCGGCGTCGCTACTGCAGACGCCGGTAAATGCTGCTGAATGCAACGCGGCGGCAGACACAGCCACTATGCGATAGTGCCGTGAGAGACATGACACCACCGGATGCTAGTGTAGAGGTGTGGTGTGCACAGTGGCCTAAGGTTTGCCACTGACTGACGCTGACTCTTTCTATGGTTCCCTATCCACATGCGTATTATCAGAGGGACGGTGTCATGATCCAGATAAAAAGCTCAGGTAACCTTTTTTTTTTTCTTTAAGCTGTGTGCTTAAGTTTGGTTTTGCCCCCGGTAACCATTAGAATTATTACACTGTGGTGTATTTCGTTCTAGTTTGCCCCCGGTGGTGGTGAGCATCATTGCACTCAGGTTTCTTTCGTGCATGTGATTATAAAGCAGGTGTGATTGCTCTGGCTCTGCTATAAAAGAGTGTCAGGTGTTGCAGTCAGTGTTGGTGATATTGTTAATTTCAACCATCCTTGGTGGAGGAAGGAGCTGGAGAGCGTTCCTTGCAGCACAGTCAGAGTCCTGGTGTGGATGGAGTCAGAGCGGATTTCCATGCAGCTCTGACAGAGCTTGGTGGCAGCTATTCAGGAGGAAAGCTGCATTCTGATGGTGGACTCTGTTGCTGGGAGCAAGTGCAACAAAGTAAAGCTAAGTGGTGTTTCCCTGTTTGTATTTTTCACTAGTGTGTATTAGTACAGCGGTGGGGCCAGTGCCTGCACCACCCAGCTCCCTAGGTGTAGGGTGTGCTATGGTGACAGGTATCCTGATCGGCCCCGGGTGCGGAGCCGGCCTAGGGAATGTTAGGAATGTGAGGGACACTGACTCAGGGGAGTGCAGGAGGTCTGCATGTCCCCGTTTCCTATCGCAGGGCCCACCATTGTAACTGTTTCCCCTTCCCCCGTGTCTTGTTGCTTTAGTTACCGGCCTGTGGGCTGTGTCGCACAAGACCGTTTCACGTGCTGCGTCTTGTTGTCTTAGTTACCGGCCTGCGGGTCGCGTCACACAGGACGGGTCCACGTGACAGAGGGTAATCTTAATAAGTCACCAGAATCATACATCCATCACCATTCACACATCTAGCAAGAAGAGTCTATACTAGCGCATGGCCAAGCGGCCATTCAAACCTTTTATAGCCAGGACCTTCCGGAAGCTTCCAGATCCCTGAGATGAACCAATCAGATCTGGAGAAGTACCTGGACATGTGGCTCCCGACCTCCAATGGGAGATCGTCTCGTGAGCATGCTCAGTAGAGCTACGGAGGGACTTAGCCTCTGGAGTGCTTTGCTGCTGAGCAGCCTGCATTGCCATTGCTGACCAAAAGGTGGCAGCAATAGCCAACCCCACAGAGCAGGTCTGGGCAGAGCGTCTGGGAAGCCGGGATTGCTGAGCAATGTCCTCTGCGGTCGAAAGACAATGGGAGACCGCAGAACGGGAGGCTCTGGATTCCTGTTGAACTGCTGCAGGAACCCGATACCTACCAATACATTAACATGTACGTGGAGTTGTTGTTCTGTGGTAAGGTCATGTTCAATAGTTGAAGCTTTGTCCTATAATTGTTATAAGTTTATACTAGAATTCTATGGAGCCCGATGACGTGGGTCAGAAATTAAGACAGACACGGTAGATCACAGTTCAAGATGTACTGTATATCTATCTTATTGCAGAAATATGCACTTCAGCTGACAGACGCAAAGCAGACAATAAGACAGTCTCAGTCGTATGCACAAGTAGTAGTACAGACCGAGGGTGCGAATACCAGTCCAGCAATACAGAATCCAGGACCCAGAGCCCGGGCCTAATGGAGAGCAGACCGTAGCAGAGGTGGGTGCAGAGCAGGTATAGCAGCAGAGTCCTTCAGAGTGGGTAGTTTGATAGTCTACCGGCCCAGATACCAACAGGGACCCATCTATAGTCTTCATTAACACTGGTGAACGTTTCTTCTGCGAGTGTATACCGTGTTTTTTCAACAAATGCAATGTCCATGCAATTGCCGCTAGCCCCAGAATCAATCATGGCTGTACTAGTAATCCTACGGGATTGCACCAAGATTTCAATGGGAATAGTACAAAGTGTATCCTTTCCAGCTTCGCCTGAGACCGTCATAGCAGTACGTATTGAGAGAACATCCTCACCCACAGATGACTATGCTTCTGAACTCGAGTCAGGGAAGTCTGGGGTTTCGTCTGCCATCACCCTCCTACAAGTATTTAACTGAGAACCAACAGAAGATTTATCAGAAAAGTCACATTCAATTACCGCAGCTGCGGACTTGCAATTTTTTTTTTTTTATTCTGGGACAGACCGAAATGTAGTGACCCGATTTTCCACAGTAGAAGCATAAATTTTCTCGAAAACGAAGTTCCTTGCGTGTGTCGACGGTACTCCTCCGAACTGCATCAATCTGCATAGGTTTATCCTTTGCCGGAGAAGACGACATATTTTGAGTTTCACTGGAGATAGATTGGAGGAATATGGGGTTATTATGATTGGCCTCAGCGCACTTCTCCTGCCGGCGTTCCGTGAGACGAATATCTATCTGGATACAATGATTTATAAAGTCAGTCCGGTTAGTAGGTGATTCACAACAAACCAGTTCATCTTTAATAGTAGCAGACAAACCCCTCCTGAACACTGCATATTTTGCTGAGTCGCACCATGTGGTGTCCAGCACCCACCTCCGAAATTCCATAGCATATTCCACAACAGGACGCTTTCCTTGGCGAAGTACTAATAATGCAATTTCTGCCGTGACATTTCGGTTAGGATCATCGAACATCTGACACATGGCAGCAATAAAGTCATTCAGAGAATTCAAACATGCATCATTGGTTTCAATTAGAGGATTTGCCCAGGCTAAAGCTTAGTTTGTCAGCAGCATTATCACGGTTAATACTTTATCCCGATCAGTTGTGAACTAAGCCACATGTGCAGAAAAATACAGCTGACATTGATTCAGAAAGCCACGAAATTTCTCTTTCTCCACCAAACCTGAAAGGTGGGAGTTCTGGGAAAACCGGATCTGGAGTTGGAGCTGGGACTGGAATCGCAGCTGCAGTCTCCACATTTGAGAGGCGAGAGGTTATAGCCTGGATAGAATTATCAGCTACATTTGCATTATGATTAGTTTGAGCCTTTAATGCCCCCAGCTTAGTTGCTTGCAGCTCCCCGTGCAGTCCTGTGACAAATGAGCACCGCTTTTTCACTCGTGCCTCCACCGTATCTGACCCAGTGAGCTCCATCTTTTGTGGCTTGTGTATTCTGTTATAAGTTTATACTAGAATTCTATGGAGCCCAATGACGTGGGTTAGGCTAGTTTCACATTTGCGCTTTATAGCGCAGCGACGGCCGCCGCTAAACCCCGCCCCCTGCCGCGCCTCCGCCGGTAGCTCCGCCTACCGGCGCATGACGCTGCATGCGTCCCCTATCTTTATCACTGGGGGCGCAGGCCGTGCACAGTATGCATTTGGCGGCGCATGCGTCCTTTTCACAGTGCGCCGACCAGCGCCAAACGCAACCTGCTGCAGTTTGGTTGCGTTCGGCGCACCGTGAAAAGGACGCATGCGCCGCCAAACGCATACTGCGCACGGCCTGCGCCCCCAGTGATAAAGATAAAGGACGCATGCAGCGTCATGCGCCGGTAGGCGGAGCTACCGGCGGAGGCGCGGCAGGGGGTGGGGCTTAGCTGCGGCCATGCACAGGCCGTTGCTGCGCTATAAAGCGCAAATGTGAAACTAGCCTTAGAAATTAAGACAGACACTGTGTATCACAGTTCAAGATGTGTGTGTGTGTGTGTGTGTGTGTGTGTGTGTGTGTGTGTGTGTGTGTGTGTGTGTGTGTGTGTGTGTGTGTGTGTGTGTGTATATATATATATATAAAAATCTTATTGCAGAAATATGCACTTCAGCTGACAGATGCAAAGCAGACAATAAGACAGTCTCAGTCGTATGCACAAGTAGTAGTACAGACCGAGGGTGCGAATACCAGTCCAGCAATGCGGAATCCAGGACCCAGAGCCCGGGCCTAATGGAGAGCAGACCGTAGCAGAGGTGGGTGCAGAGCAGGTATAGCAGCAGAGTCCTTCCGTGGTACGTAGATACGGGAACAAGCGGGGTATCCTGAAGAGTAGGAGGGGCAAACAGGTTGCTAGTCCTTCCAGCTTGGCAGCAAGTAAAGAACAAGATACACAAGCAATGCATAGTGTGCAGAGTTCCCTTATGTATACAGCAAACAGGAAACAAGGAGTCTCAGACAGGAAACAAGATGGCCCCCGTGAAGCCAGCAACTCCATCTTGGTTAAGGGCAGAATCCATCAGAAGTAAGGGCAAGAGCAGACAAAACAGATATACAATCCCAGTCCTTACAATAATGTTTGCAGTACCTTTGTGTATCTATATGACTTCCTGATGTGGAAATAGTAGCATATAAAATCCCATTGAATTCTACATTGCTGGCATTGATAAATACAGTTTCTATGATGTTATTTACTATTTTCCCAGCCGGCATGAGTCTGTTATTTTTTTATCTGTTCTTCAGCGTGGGAGAGGTCAATGACCAAATCGGAAGGATGAGCCCACAGTCAATATGGCCTTTAGCACAGATTTTGTTCTTTTTCATACTAGTAACTGGTTAATCAGTAACATTTCTAATTTATAAAGAAGGTGCAGACTAGAAAGGTATGAACCAGTGGAGAGTGACAACATTTGGATACTGACAATTTTAAAAATGACTTGGAAAATATATTTCCTAATGGTCTTCATCCCTATCGCCATCCATTGTGACTTTGGAGATGAAGGTATAGTATTGCTGGCGACTCATTAATACCAGTATGTGCTGATTTCTGCTTCTGGGTCATTATTTCATCTTCTATAGTAGATTTGTCCTGTGTTTTGGTATTTGGTAAGTTATAGGCTTCCAAGTTTCCATCTCTAAATATCTGTCATTGTCTTGGCTCGCGACTATAAATCCTTATGACAACATTGATATTTAACAAGCAAAGGTGAAAATATTTAAATTAAAATGTATCAGACTCCTTAAAAATCCTTCGATCCACCAGAGATTGTGAAAAGCAGGATAATATCCTATATAGGAACTATAATGGCATCCATTAATAGGGCGTCAACTTTGGACATCTTGGGGCGTTACTAGAACTCCTACTTTTTCTGAAGGATAATGAGTTTATACCTAATATACTTGGTGATTTAGGATGCTACAATTATTACTATCATTAGCGATAGTTCATATTATTTTACAGTTATTCATAAAAAAAATCTTAAATTCTGAGCTAATTGATTTTGTGATATCTCTTTGAACCATTAAAGGGATCTACTATTCTCATCCAAATCCATTGCCCCCATCATGCAGCCATTAAGCAAAGTTATAAGAGGAGAGGAATGCATAAGTTTTAGGAGCTCCCATATTGGCAGCTAGAAATAGAAACAGTTTTATAATTCAGAGCGGTGATTTGTAATAATGGCTGGTATTAGTGTAAAATAAGAAAAGCATCACTATTCACATGATCTCTCCAACAATGACCCAATGCTGACCCTCCCGCAGCGCCCCCTAGGCATAGCAATCAGGTGCAGGATATGTGACCACTGCATCCAATGACTTTATTGGATGTAAGCAAAGACCAACAGTGTGTTGGGAGGGTCAGCGCTGGATTGCTGGTGGGGGGTGAGAACGAATATGTGAGTAGCGATGATTCTGGCATTTTACAGTATTGCAGCCATGTTTACAGTTTTTGTACAAGTTGGATATGCTTTTTGCTTTGTCTCTACTTTTCATACGTGGTCCTATTCCTTGGCCACCTCAGTATCCAGGACGGTTTCAGGTAATATGATGCCCGGTACCATAAAGGGCTTGTCTGGGACTTTAATATTGATCATCTATCCTTAGGGTAGGTCATCAATGTCTAATCAGTCATGGCCACAATTCCGTTGACAGAGCTGCGCAGCTCCTTACGTGTGCAGTTCTAGCCGCCACTGACAACGGAAACAGCTAACCAGTGGGGTAACGGACTTTGATGACCTATCCTAAGGATAAGCTATGTTATTGTCCTGGAAACCCATTTAATGCTAGAATCTGTTATACCATAGAAACTCAAAATTCAGTTTACAATTTTAAGGTGTTTCTGTGACAATCACTGCATTTCGATTCATGAATGATGTAAAATATACTGCATACGATCACACTGACAATATTTCTCTGTCCTTCACTCCTAAATTTCAGATAAAAGATATGAATATGCTAATATAATAATGTGTTCACCTGTCTGGGTCCTAAGGGTATACTAGTTTCCCACCTTTTTTCTTGTTCTAAAATATTTATTACTTTGCACAGGTGCACACTGATTAATGACACTTTATTATAGTTAAATATAACAAGTTTGTTGACTAAGAAAAATATGCATAATTCACAACAAAAAAAAGTATAATATTAGCACATGTCAAGCATATGAGAATCAATAGTCCATATAATCTACCGTATTTTTGGGACCATAAGATGCACTTTGTTTCCTCCAAATTTGGGAGGAAAGTGTGGGTGCGTCTTATGGTCGGAATGTAGCATGTGGGGAGGGGGCAGCGGGGAGTAAGATCGCACTGGCATAGGAGGAGGCAGGAAAATGTTGCCTGCTGCAGGAGTCCAGCCACTGGGGAAACCACGTGGTCCCAATACTTATAGTGAAGTGAATATTCATGAGCCGCTTCCCCGCTCTCCTGTCAGCTGAGCAGTGAGTGGGAGCAGCAAAGGACAGACCCACATAGTTTCCCCAGCGGATTCATACAGCACCTGGGGAGATATGTGTCCGGTGGTGGAGGGGGCAGGAGCAGGGTGGAGGGGGCAAGAGCAGAGTGCAGCAGGAGGGATCGCCACATACCTGACAGGCAGCACAGCCAGGGCTGTGCTGATGGATGCAGAATGCTCCTGTGAAGGACCTGTGGTGAGGTCATGAAGAGGGGGGGCTGGAGCATCACATGACCGCACAAAGCCCTGCCTCTTCATGATGTCATCACAGGTCCTGCAGACACCGCACTACAAAGGGTGCAGCATCTTCTTGCATGATCTGTGGTGAGGACATAAGTGGGCTCTGTGCGGATTGGATACTGCATTACCTCATCACAGTGTGGCTGGCTGGCTGCAGGACCTGCACTGAGCACAGTGAGCAGCAGCCTGTACAAGAATGAATTATAAGTAGTGTTGAGCATTCCGATACTGCAATATCGGGTATCGGCCGATATTCGCGATATCGGAATTCCGATACTGAGTTCCGATACTTTTAGTATATCGAATACCGGAATCGGAAGTTCCCATAATGCAATGAGCCAGTTTCATTTGATTCAGCCAATGAGGATCCTAAGAAGTGTGGGCACATCCTGTTAGAGCATGTTAGGCATGTAACTACTGGCGTGGCTGTGATTGGCTGCTGAAATGATTTCATGATGCACTATAAAAGCCGCCGCCGCTATTTTGGGTTCACTCTGCTGTGAATTCAGTTAGGGAGAGGACGCTGCTGTTCTGAGGAACAGTGTGACCTAGCGATTTGCTATATAATATTGTGTTTTACCCAGGCTACTTTATCAACCGCTGTAGCTTTCTTTTGCCTTGCAGCGCTGTTCACGGCTGTCTGCGAGGTCTCTGTGTGTGAGTGCAGCTCACGCTGTAGTGTGTTCTGCAGCCAGCCACCTCCGGTTGTAGTCCGCGCAGCGTGGGTCACTGCCTCATACATTGTCCTTTTTTGCATTAGTGCTGCTCATTTTTCCAGATTTCTCCTATTAGTGTGGTTCCATCTGTATCCAGCTAGAATATTTGCAAACACTATATAGGAGTAGATAGAGGAGCCTTTCTGCTGGCTTGTGCCCCGCAGCCCCAGCCAGAATAGTATTAGCCTATTTTTTGGAGCCTCATCTATTACATTGTAGGTTACCTTCCTGCATTGTAATAGCTACAAAAAGTTTGTGATACTACCGGTTTTACATCTTTGGGCACATCCAGTGTCTTTTTGTAAAAAAAAAGTTAATAAAGTTCACCAAACACTCCACTTTTCAGTTGTGTAGGCCACATTAGCTCATATTAAAGTCTAGTCCACACTTTATAAAATTAGTGTTTCTTATACCTATTAGCAGCTCTTCAGGAATAAGCACACTAAGCCCTTAGTTCTTTTCTGTCTATCTTTATCAGTCTACCAAGATGAAGAAGGCAGGGAGTAAGGCATGTAGTCGTGGGCGTGGAGTTTCTGCAGGGAGAGGACGTGGGGATTCTGTGCCTGCTGCGGGCACCAGTGACTCAGCATCCCCCAGCTGTGTAATCAGAAAGTGAAAAGAGGGAAAAGTGTCAGCAACCTCAATACCACAAATATATGGAAACATGTGCAGACCAAGCACGTGGTGGAGTTACAAAGACATACTGAAGACCTAGGCCGACTTACAGCGCCACATACCACCTCTTCAGCTCGTGCTGTAGCCTCTTCCTCCAGCTCACACACAGCTGGTTCGGCTTCCTCACAGGATCGCCATGGAAGAACCTCTGGCACTGTTGTACAGAGACACAGTGTCATTCCACCCACAGCACCCCTTTCCCTGTCATCCTCACACTCCCAGGCCACTCTACAGCCATCGGTAGCACAGGCAAACCACCCCCGAGCACAGGCTCTGAATGCTGGCATGCTGGAATACTGTCCCTTGAAATGCTCTCATTCAGGCTGGTGGAGACTGACACCTTCCGTAACATCATGGCATTGGCAGTCCCACAATACAATGTGCCCAGTCGCTTTTATTTCAGCAGGCATGCCGTCCCTGCCCTGCAAAAGCATGTGGAGGTAAAAATTATACATGCGCTACTAAATGTCATCAGTAGTAAGGTCCACCTGACCACCGATGCGTGGACCAGTAACCATGGACAGGGACGATATCTTTCCCTCACTGCCCATTGGGTAAATGTTGTGGAGCTGGGTACAGATTTTGAGAGTGGCGCTGTTCGTGTTCTGCCAACTCCAAGGAATGCAGGAATCCAGTCTGTACACATTGACTCCTCCTTATACTCCAGTTCCTCTGAGTCAGCGCAGCAGGAGCCGTCACAGTCTACCTCCACATGGACCCGTGAACGCTTACCTGTTACGTCCGATATGAGCACAGTCGTGACCAAACGTCAACAGGCAGTATTGAAATTAATTTCTTTGGGGAATCGAAGCCACACAGCACTGGAGCTCTGGAATCCCATCAAGCAGGAGAGCGACGTGTCGTTTATGCCAGCGAATCTCCAGCCAAGCATGGTAGTGTGTGACAATGGCCGAAATCTAGTTTCAGCTCTGGGCCTAGGCAACCTCACTCACGTCCCATGTCTGGCACATGTGCTCAACTTGGTCATGTAGAGTTTTTTGAGGGACTATCCGGATCTTGATGCACTGCTGCACAAGGTCCGCATAGAGTGCGCTCACTTGCGGTGTTCCAGCATGGCAAGATCGCGCATTGCAGCTCTGCAGCACCGAGTCCGCCTTCCGGAACCTTGCATCATATGTGACCTACCCACCAGGTGGAATTCAACATTACATATGTTGGAGAGGTTGTGTGAGCAGCAGGCAGCAGTAATGGAGTACCAGCTGCATCAGGCACAAACAAGTCGCACTGCGCGCCGTTCACACTTCACCACCACTGAGTGGGCCTCTATGAAGGACATCTGCCACGTTTTGCGTGCCTTCGATGATTCCACGTGGATGGCAAGTGCAGATGATGCACTAGTCAGCATGACTATCCCCCTTATCTGCCTGCTTGAAAAAACACTGCAAGCACTAAGGGAGGAGGTTGTGGAAGAGGTGGAGGATGAGGAGTCACAAATGTCATCTGCTTCTGGACAGTCTGCGCAATGTGGTTCCTCACAAAGGCCTAGCCAGGGGACACTGTGAGGAGGATGAGGAGGAGTCAATGGAGGAGGAAGACATCTGTCCAGAGGAGGGAGGTACACAATACTCTAGTAGTCAGTATGTAGAGCGAGGGTGGGGTGATGCAGAGCAGGCAGAGATGACACCTCAAGCAGGGGACAGCATTTCTTGGCCAGTTGGCAGTCTGCAGCACATGGTGGATTTCATGCTGCAGTGTGTGAGAAACGACCGCCGCATCGCCCACATTCTCAACGCGGCTGATTATTTGGTGTACACCCTCCTAGATCCTCGCTACCGGGACAACTTACAAAGCCTCATAACACCGTTGAACCGGGAGCATAAAATGCGGGAGTACCAAGACACACTGGTGCATTCCATCATGTTCTCCATTCCACCCGAGAGCAGTGCTGCTAGTGCTTTACAAAGCAGCTCAGTTTGTCGAGGCAGTGGAGGAAGCTCTGCACAAAGAGGGAGCAGAAGCAGCGCCTCAGCACAAGGCAAGACCAGTATGGCCCAAATGTGGCAAAGTTTTGTGTCCCCGCAACAAATGTCTACACCATCACAGACGGCTCCAGTCAGCAGGAGGCAACGTTTTCGTCAGATGGTGACAGACGACATGTCTTGCCCTCTCAGTGTTCTCCCACACGGCTCTTCCCCCTTCAAGTTTTGGGTCTCTAAGCTGGATACATGGCCAGAGCTTAGCCAGTATGCATTGGAGGTGCTGGCTTGCCCTGCTGCTAATGTATTATCGGAACGTGTATTTAGTGCCATAGGTGGTGTACTAACAGACCGTCGCATGTGACTATCCTCCGATAACGTTGACCGACTTACTTTTCTGAAAATGAACAAGACCTGGATCTCGCAGGAATTTGCCAGTCCTCTTCCAGATTAAATAATTGGTTGGCAACAGTGTCCAGGTATCCTGTTGTGTTCATGTTTCTACCACCTGAACTGTAATCCCTGGGCTCCAACACCGCCAGTTGCTGCACATAAGTGCCATCTGCACAGTCAACACATGCTCCAATGTTATTGGGGTTCAGTAACGTCAGCTGATCCCCTGCTGTGTGTCCAGCAATTTCTCCTGCTCTGTCCACATTCACACTACTACAGATATTACTTCCAATTAGGCCTCTGCCTCCACTCTGTTTCTAGTATTTTACTCTGGGCTCCAACACTACCAGTTGCTGCTCAGAAGTGCCGTCTGCACAGTCAACAGTTGCTCCAGTGTTACTGGGGTTCAGTAACGTCAGCTGATCCCCTGCTGTGTGACCGGCAATTTCTCCTGCTCCGACCACACTCACTGTTAGGAGTCTGATTTCTTCCTTCCCTATGATGAAATCTAGACCCTTACATGCTGCAGTCTCCTGCATTTCATCTGCGGTAGAGGAGATTGCAGAGGAGAGTGCCTTGCGGCAACTCTCTCCAGAGGCTAAGTCCTCTGTTCCCTCCACTGAGCATGCTCATGGGACGAGCTCCCATTGGAGTTCGGGAGTCACATGCTCAGGTCCTGTGTCTAATCCTTTTGGCTCCTCCTGGAGCCTTGGAGACTTCCGGAAGGTCCCGTTTGGTCTAAAAAGCGCGCATGGCTGTTCCGCCATGCGCTAGTATTTCATACTTGCTGCTGTATGTATGGTGATAGATGCTTGGACTGGTGACTGACTTATTAAGAAACCCCTTCCCTCTGATAATACGATTGTGTGAGTGTTTGGGTTCAGCCAGTAGCAGCGCTAGCGCCAGCGCGCATATGCTCCATCTTGCTCAGCAGCTTAGCGTCTGCATTGCGCCAGCGTTATTGCAGCGCCTTGCCAGATGCTCAGTTCTTGCCACGCTGCAGTTGCAGCTTTCTCTGCGTCCGCGGTTGCGATGCTTCGCATCTTATTTGACGGTAGGTCTAGACGGAGTAGTCCTGCTGTTTAACGCTACTCCTGTGACCGCGAATACAGCGACTATATCGCTGTGTGTCTGTGACTCTGAACAGACTCGGCGTTTAATTTGAGCTTATTTTCCTGCAGCTCTGTGAGTATAACAGAGTTTGCTTTTGTGCACTGAGTGCCGTTTAACCCTTGTGCACATTACCGCCTTGTGCTCTGCCTCTCTAGCAGCGGTTTTTCCATCTACCGCACGGTGGACCCCGGGTGGTGAAGGCACTTTATTTATTTTTTTAGTGTCTTCCGCCACTCCTAACAGTGACACTACTAAAGATATTAAACTTGCTCCAATTAGGCCTCTTGCTGCACTCTGTTTCTCCTGTTATCCCTGGGCTACAACACTGCCAGTTGCTGCTCAGAAGTGTCTTTGGCATGGGTACTCCCTCCTGCCCAGCCTGGTTCCAGCACGCCAGATGTTTCCGGGTAGTGTTGACGTCACTTTGCCTCCAATACAGGGCCGCAATCAGGGCATGACAGCCCTTACAAGTGTATGGGGCCCCGGTGATTGGGGGGCCCGCCCGGCGCCGGAGCACACTGGCAGCCCCAGCTGTGCGCACAGGACCTGTGATGAGGTCACAGGAGGGGAGGAGTCAGGGGTCACATGATCGGGGCCTGGACGTATACAGGACACTGCTGTGCTGCTGGCTGTCCTGTACTGCTGGATCAGGTAAAGTTTCTGTGCGGGAACGCCGGTGATTAGGGGGGCCCGGCGCCCGAGCACACTGGCAGCCCGGTCCGCGCTCGGCCCCTGGCCCCCCTACATTTTGTTCAGGCTTCTCTAGCTCCGTCTGCTGTGTGCGCATAGGACCTGTGATGAGGTCACAGGAGGGGAGGAGTCAGGGGTCACATGATCAGGGGTCTCATGTATGCAGGACTCTGCTGTGCTGGTTGTCATGGTGCTGGATGAGGTAAAGTTTCTATGTGGGGTCAGGAGGGGTTTACAGGGTGGATGTAGTAGAGCCGTGTGTGTTCTTTGTGTACGGAGCAGAGCCTCATGTGTATGAGGTGTACGGAGAGGAGCCTTGCGTGTACGAGGTGTACGGAGAGGAGCCTTGCGTGTACGAGGTGTACGGAGAGGAGCCTTGCGTGTACGAGGTGTACGGAGAGGAGCCTTGCGTGTACGAGGTGTACGGAGAGGAGCCTTGCGTGTACGAGGTGTACGGAGAGGAGCCGCGCGTGTACGAGGTGTACGGAGAGGAGCCGCGCGTGTACGAGGTGTACGGAGAGGAGCCGCGCGTGTACGAGGTGTACGGAGCGGAGCCGCGCGTGTACGAGGTGTACGGAGCGGAGCCGCGCGTGTACGAGGTGTACGGAGCGGAGCCGCGCGTGTACGAGGTGTACGGAGAGGAGCAGTGCGTGTGT
The DNA here is from genome assembly GCF_039654945.1 of Dendrobates tinctorius. Taxonomy (NCBI): domain Eukaryota; kingdom Metazoa; phylum Chordata; class Amphibia; order Anura; family Dendrobatidae; genus Dendrobates; species Dendrobates tinctorius. The sequence continues at coordinate 91,447,244 of NW_027361696.1, read as the reverse complement.
ACGAGGTGTACGGAGCGGAGCCGTGTGTGTACGAGGTGTACGGAGCGGAGCCGTGTGTGTACGAGGTGTACGGAGCGGAGCCGTGTGTGTACGAGGTGTACGGAGCGGAGCCTTGCGTGTACGAGGTGTACGGAGCGGAGCCTTGCGTGTACGAGGTGTACGGAGAGGAGCCTTGCGTGTACGAGGTGTACGGAGAGGAGCCTTGCGTGTACGAGGTGTACGGAGAGGAGCAGTGCATGTGTACGAGGTGTACGGAGAGGAGCAGTGCATGTGTACGAGGTGTACGGAGCGGAGCCGCTCGTGTACGAGGTGTACGGAGCGGAGCCGTGTGTGTACGAGGTGTACGGAGAGGAGCCTTGCGTGTACGAGGTGTACGGAGAGGAGCCTTGCGTGTACGAGGTGTACGGAGAGGAGCCTTGCGTGTACGAGGTGTACGGAGAGGAGCCTTGCGTGTACGAGGTGTATGGAGAGGAGCCTTGCGTGTACGAGGTGTACGGAGAGGAGCCTTGCGTGTACGAGGTGTACGGAGAGGAGCCTTGCGTGTACGAGGTGTACGGAGAGGAGCCTTGCGTGTACGAGGTGTACGGAGAGGAGCAGTGCATGTGTACGAGGTGTACGGAGAGGAGCAGTGCATGTGTACGAGGTGTACGGAGAGGAGCAGTGCATGTGTACGAGGTGTACGGAGTGGAGCCGCTCGTGTACGAGGTGTACGGAGCGGAGCCGTGTGTGTATGAGGTGTACGGAGAGGAGCCTTGCGTGTACGAGGTGTACGGAGAGGAGCAGTGCGTGTGTATAAGGTGTACGGAGCGGAGCCGCGCGTGTACGAGGTGTACGGAGCGGAGCCGCTCGTGTACGAGGTGTACGGAGCGGAGCCGTGTGTGTATGAGGTGTACGGAGCGGAACCGTGTGTGTATGAGGTGTACGGAGCGGAACCGTGTGTGTATGAGGTGTACGGAGAGGAGCCTTGCGTGTATGAGGTGTACGGAGAGGAGCCTTGCGTGTACGAGGTGTACGGAGAGGAGCCTTGCGTGTACGAGGTGTACGGAGAGGAGCCTTGCGTGTACGAGGTGTACGGAGAGGAGCCTTGCGTGTACGAGGTGTACGGAGAGGAGCCTTGCGTGTACGAGGTGTACGGAGAGGAGCCGTGCGTGTGTACGAGGTGTACGGAGAGGAGCCGTGCGTGTACGAGGTGTACGGAGAGGAGCCGTGCGTGTACGAGGTGTACGGAGAGGAGCCGTGCGTGTACGAGGTGTACGGAGAGGAGCCGTGCGTGTGCGAGGTGTACGGAGAGGAGCCGTGCATGTGTACGAGGTGTACGGAGCGGAGCCACTCGTGTACGAGGTGTACGGAGCGGAGCCGCTCGTGTACGGAGCGGAGCCGCGCGTGTACGAGGTGTACGGAGAGGAGCAGTGCGTGTGTACGAGGTGTACGGAGCGGAGCCGCTCGTGTACGAGGTGTACGGAGCGGAGCCGCGCGTGTACGAGGTGTACGGAGAGGAGCAGTGCGTGTGTACGAGGTGTACGGAGCGGAGCCGCTTGTGTACGAGGTGTACGGAGCGGAGCCGTGTGTGTATGAGGTGTACGGAGCGGAGCCGTGTGTGTATGAGGTGTACGGAGAGGAGCCTTGCGTGTACGAGGTGTACGGAGAGGAGCCTTGCGTGTACGAGGTGTACGGAGAGGAGCCGCGTGTACGAGGTGTACGGAGCGGAGCCATGCGTGTACGAGGTGTACGGAGAGGAGCCGCGTGTACGAGGTGTACGGAGAGGAGCCGCGTGTACGAGGTGTACGGAGAGGAGCCTTGTGTGTACGAGGTGTACGGAGAGGAGCCGCGTGTACGAGGTGTACAGAGCGGAGCCGTGCGTGTACGAGGTGTACGGAGCGGAGCCTTGTGTGTACGAGGTGTACAGAGCCGCTCGTGTATTTTGGCATTGAGGGGCCCCATTAAAAAGTTATTAAGTAACGTGGGTGGTGGGCACTTATGGCCGTGTAAAGGGGATAAGGGAAACCACGCTTCAGATAGGACTTCTGCAGCAGCTGCGATATGACTGCGGCTCTCATGCTGGGAGTGCACGGCTCTGTGAGGCAGCGGCTCCATCCAGCTCAATAAACCTGTTTCCCTCTGAGGGGCTGCAGTGCCATTGTGGGACGGGGAGCCTTAGGGTAAATCCCCGTGTTGTACCCCACAGGGGCATACTCCCACCCACCTGCCCTATATTCTGTGCTGCAGAGCCGGCTCTTGCCCACTTACCCCACTGTTACAGATTGCCCTATGTGCATGAGATGTCATCTTCTAGGGGGTCTTTCACTTGTCCCCAGATGACTCCCAATGCAGTAAACAAAGCCCCCCAGTCCTCTCCCTCCCCTGCTCTAGCTGCAGGGCTCAGACATAGGGGAGGGGGTAATATTATCTAGTCTTTTCTTTCCTCAAGGATTTTTTGGGGTCACCTTTTGACAACTCTTATGAAGTCACCTGCTCTATTCTCAATGTGCAAGGCAGTGGAGAAGTCTGCTTTGGTTTGACCTCATGCGAACTTGTTCCTCCCCCCCATAAAAGCTTCACACTTCTCATATGTTGGTGTTTTTGCAGTGTAAAATTGACTGGGGGCTTTATAGCTCCACTGGTTCTCAGTCCGTTCTGTCTGTGCCATTTTTAGGGTCAGGGCTCTTTTGTGGGGTTTTGACAGAACAGATTTGTGATGGTAATGTAACATAAAGCGCAGTCCTGGAACCATTAGATACTTATACTGTAGATACGCATTGATATTTCTCCAGGAAATGTGTGAGTAAATACAAACGAGTGGTAGATTCCCACTCAAATGCGCATTTTAAAATCCACAGTGTGTCACTTGTATGTGACAAGATCCACACGTGTGACATGATTTTGTTGCGGAAAGTCCACATTGAATGTGCTGCTTGTGCGCATACTCTTAGAGCTGACCCTCACTACAGGTCGAGTGCTGAACATTGGGCATTTTCTAGTTTCTGATTAGAGCACAAAGAAATCCCCTATGTCAATGTCATGCAGGTAAATTCATATGATTGGCAGTTCACTATCAGATCTGTAGCAGTGGGGGGGACATATTAGTCAGGGACATGGCAGCCCCTCCATTCTCAGCTTGTCATCTTTGACCGCTGGGACCTCGGATACAAGTGTCAGCGCTGATCATTGGCGATTTGCTAGCACAGTCCGTGTCTACAGAAGCATGTCTGGTCTGAAGTGCTGATGTCTGCGATCTCTCATGTTTTGGGGTGCACATACACCTTACATAGATGGCAGCCAAAAGCCCTTTTCTGGGGTCCTAAAGCGATGTTTGAATGGAGCATGAGGGATTTTGTGTGACCATCGCCCATAGGCTGTGCCAGCGCGCCACATGGTGGGACCGGGCTGAGAGCAGAAAATGGTGACCGTGGACGGCAGCGGGACTGCGAGGCGCAGATGGCAGGCACTGGGAGACCAGCCACGAGGCGGTGTCAGTGAGCGAGCAGGGTGATTAGACTGTCTGTCTGTCTCTGACTCTCTCCGACGTCTCTGTGGCTCTGTCTCCGGTGGCATGGCGGCGGTGCCCAAAGAGCCATGACGGGGGGAACAGAATCTGGGGGTCTCATTGGGTACAATTACATTGACTTAATATGTGACCAACCTAATATAAGGTGTGAAAAATGAGGATGATTGACCTCATGGAGATCAACATCCAACACTGCGGAGACACCATCACGTGTTTCTCAACGCAGTGATTCTAGAGCACTGCCCCCATCCCTTATGGGAAATATGCAAAACGTGCAAAACAGAAGCCGCGGAGACACCATCACATGTTTCTCAACGCAAGCAATGACTAGCCAGGTCTTTCACCGGGAAGGAACAACCACGGGAAGGGCAGTCTCCAATGAAGGAAACCACCTATGCCAAAACATGGTATCCATCCACAGACAGCTGTTTCGGGGTATTTGCCCCTCATGAGTGTGGAGTAGGAAACCTAATATAAGGGACTGCTTGCTGGAGTAGGTTAGAGTTAGACGGGCACTGACGGTATCATCTGGTCATTGTCTGAAGATGGATGCACAATAATGGTTAAAAAAGTTACCAAATGTTTAATAGGTTAGAGTAGAGTAGGGCCCTGTCAATAGAGTCTACCTTGTCATGGTGGCAGGCTTAAAAAATCTTTTGGGCAAAACTAAAGCTGATGGCTATGTATGTGATATGGTGCTAATGTGAGATTGGTGAGGGCGTGATGTAGAAGGGAAGTTTTTCCAAGAAAGGGCGGAGGGATTTTGGAAGGTTCACGGTGGTGGAGGAGGAGCTAGGGTGGAGGCGGAACTGGGGGTGGAGCCTGGGCGGAGTCTCAAGGGGGGCCCCATAAATTTTGCCAGTATGGGGCCCCAAAATTCCTAGTGGCAGCCTTGCTCCAATACGTTGTCCTGTCGTGTTGCGGTCGGGTTAGCCGACTCTATGGCGCCTGCAGTTTAGGTGCTTTCTATGTGGGCGGCGGGATCTGGCAATGAAGGCTGGTTCCGTAGTGCCAATAGGACAAGCTCCCCCTGTAGGACTGTGGGTTTCAGTAACTTCGGCCGGCTCGCGGCCTTGCAACTTTTTTTTTCATGTGTACCTTCTGCTGCCTATCTGAGTTCCAGTACCATTAGCTGGTTCTTTGGAAGTCAATACTGAATATGGCCCCCTGGGTTCCAGTAACATCAGCTGGTTCCAGGCAGAGCCTTTGGCTTAGGTGCCTCCTTCTCAGTATCCGAGTTCCACCAACATCTGCTGGTCCTTGGTAGTGCTTTCTGGCACAGGTACCTCCTGCTTAGTAAACGGGTTCCAGTACCATCAGCTGGTCCTCGGTAGTTCCATTGGCTCTTGTACCTTCGGCTACCCATCCAGGTTCCAGTACAGTCAGCTGGTTCTCAGCAGTTCCTCAGCCTTCTTGTACCTTCTGCTACATTTCCAAGTTCAAGCTTTTTTAAATGGTTTTTGGTAATCACTCTGGATCTCCGTGACAACGACCCTGGAGACGACAACCCTGAAGACCACCCCGAAGAAGACGACGACCCCGAAGAAGACCAAGAAGATGACCCTGAAGAGTCTGATGAAGGAGAAAGTGGGAGAAGTAAAAAGGTGAAGAGCATGGAAGCAGTGAAACATAAATATCAATGTCTTTGTAACTCCGAACGTCTTAAAAAAAAAAATTAATTCCTGCTATTCCATTTGATTTTGCTAAACCTCTATGCCTTTAATGTCTCCTCCACCTCCCCCAATACATTCTACATTATTCTTAGTTGTTTTCCTTCATGTAGAATTAACCTACAAGGAAAGTAAGGGTTTATTTTCATTCTGATATTTTTGTCCCATTGACTTGCATTGGTTTCCAGTATAGGAATCGTCGATAGCCGATATTTTTGGGGTATCGGTCCAATCCAATCCGATATTTCCCTATATCGGAAGGTATCGCTCAACACTAATCATAAGGTTAGTAACTGCAGAACATAAAAATCACTCTGACATCCTGTGGTGAACTATAACTCCCAGCATGCCATATGATCTGCAGGACATGCTGAGAGTTATAGTTCTCCCTTGGGATCTTAAAGCAGCACTCCAGTGTTATTTTTCAGTGCTGGAGTGGTGCTTTAAATATAAGCCCTGTGCCCCCATTCTATACTCACCCTCCAGCGTCTTTATACAGTACTTTACAGACAACACACTAGTCTCGCAGAACCATCATCTACCTGTAGCTCCCAACATAATAGCATACTATTATGTATATTAACACCACATATAATATGTTATTTATGTTATTAAATATTTTACCACTTTTTTTGGTTCAAATATATTTTTTTCCCTATTTTCCACCTCTAAAACCTGGGTGCGTCTTATAGTCTGAAAAATATGGTATATACTACCTGTAAATTATTCACGATCGCAATACCTTTCAGCCATTGACTATTATGTGTCCTTTCCTAATTGGTCTAGTCACTTTGTTCTGATGTAATTGATGTAATTTGCCATCATTGAATTCTGACATCACAACTTTTCACAGTTTCACCACTGCCTTACTTTGCAAAGAAGTCTATCTAGCTGTGGACACAGCAACCATAAACCTCATACACTGGAAAAATGTCCATATGCATATTTAACATATATATATACAGTGAAGAGCAAAAGGTAGCAATGTTTTGAACTTTTAACTTTCAGGCTCCATATCTCATCATCCCCTACTGCTTTAGACAAGAAACCACCATCATTTTATAGACAATCTTCTTAGTATTTCATACAAAAATTTGAATAGCAACTATTTAGCATGTGATTAGTTATATAGATTCTTATCATGTTACTATATTGTTACGGTCTTGCTTCTGGGAGCGGAAAAATATTTTTCTTCCTGAATACTACAAAATACAACCTGTTCTCACATTCCCTAATAGCTCAGTGTATTATTTGGTGAAAGGTCATCTAATATATAAAGCTGAATGTGTGTGTATGTTTGAATGTATGTGTGTATGTCCGGCATTGGCATCTGCACCGTCGCAGCTACAGTCACACGTCTGGACCCCAAGAGTGTCATAGGCTATGTTGTGAGGTGAAATTTTAACCCCGTGCATTCCAATTCGCCAAACAATTTTGCCCCTAGTACATAATGGGGGGAAAAAGTGTATGTATGTATGTACGCATATGTGTGTATGTCCAGGATTGGCATCTGCACCGTCGCACCTACAGCCACAAAATTTTGCACAGTCACATGTCTGGACCCCGAGAGCATCATAGGCTATGTTGTGAGGCGAAATTTTAACCTCGCGTGTTCCAATTCACCAAACAATTTGGCCTATTATTCTTATCATTTCTATGGTGTTACCATCCTTCTGTAAAGCTGGGAATAACACAATTTATTACCGTGACAACACAGACCACCCTCTGACACAGACTGCAGGGGGAGCCCAGTATCACACAGGATAGGATTAGATACACGGCTCAGCAGTCAGTATCACACAGGATAGGATTAGATACACAGCTCAGCAGTCAGTATCACACAGGATAGGATTAGATACACAGCTCATCAGTCAGTATCACACAGGATAGGAATAGATACACAGCTCAGCAGACAGTATCACACAGGATAGGATTAGATACACAGCTCCTCACATAGTATCACACAGTATAGGATTAGATACACGGCTCAGCAGTCAGTATCACATAGGATAGGATTAGATACACGGCTCTGCAGTCAGTATCACACAGGATAGGATTCGATACACGGCTGAGCAGTCAGTAACACATGATAGGATTAGGTACACGGCTCAGCAGTCAGTATCACACAGGATAGGGTTAGATAGATGGCTCAGCAGACGGTATCACACAGGATAGGATTGGATACACTGCTCTGCAGTCAGTATCACACAGGATAAGATTAGATACATGGCTGTGCAGTTAGTAACACATGATAGGATTAGATACACAGCTCAGCAGAAAGTATCACACAGGAGAGGATTAGGTACACAGCTCAGCAGACATTATCACACAGGATAGGGTTAGATACACAGCTCAGAAACAGGATGTGCCAAAGGAGAGGACATTTTCATTCCAAGAATTCCACTCATTCCATCTGATTTGTTTTTTGATTTTAAACGCCTCCAGTTTCCAGTTCAACTGTTATTTGCAATGCCCATTAACAATGCTCAGGGACAGTCCTTGAAAGTAGTAGGGATCGATTTGCAATCTCCATGCTTTTCTCATGGTCAACTTTACGTGGTCTATTCAAGAGTTGGAACTGCCAAAAATCTGTTCATCTTTGCACCGAAAGGAAAAACCAAAAATCTTGAATGAGTTGAAAATAAAATACTATCAATACTTGGGTAATCGTTTAGTTAATTTGTGTTGCAAATCTGTAGTGTTGAATATATGATGTGAAATGTTTTTATGTGCAATATAATCATTATAATTTGATATAACTAACCACAGTTGGTTACTATGCCCAGGCAACGCCGGGCTCTTCAGCTAGTTGGTTCTAATTGAGGAACAGCCATGAAGAAAATTTCCCAAGAAAAGAGAAACCGCATCATCCAGCTCATCAATAGCGGTGTCTTGGCCAAGAAAATTGTTAAACTGCATCATGTAACATACATAGTTTTGAAGGCTGAAGTAAGACCTTATGTCCATCTAGTTCAGCCTATTTTTAGTGCAGCTGTTCTGCATTGTTGATCCTGGGGAAGGCAAAAAACCCACAGAGTAGAAGCCAATTTTCTCCATAGGGAAAAAAATTCCTTCCCCTAAGCTGGGTCAACCATCTACCTATAATATTGTTATTTGTAACCTTCTATACTGTTACTCACAAGAAAAGCATCCATTCCTTTCTTAAATTCATTCAGTGAGTTGGCCATCACCACTTCCTCAGGAAGAGAATTCCAGAACCTCACAGCTCTTACCGTGAAGAACCCTCTTCTATGCTGGTGCAGAAATTGTCTTTCCTGTGAGTGCCATGACAGTTGGAAGAATACCAATAAATACAATAAAGTCTATCCATCCATTCAGAAGCCAAAATGTGGATGCCCAGGCAAAATATCGGAGTCAACAAGTCGGCTCATCTCAAGGTCTATCGGCTCTGGTGTGACAAACACGGCCGTGGAGGTGGCTTGTATGCTCCATAATAGTGAGAACACAGATGTCAATACAAGCGGGGTGCAACGCACACTAGACAAGTCTGGAATGGTGGCCCAAAAAAAAGGTGAAGAAGCCTCAACTTCAATATTGTCACAAGATGCATCAGTTCGAATTTGCAAGCAAGTACGAAAAGTGGACATTTAAAGATTTGAAAAGGATGATGTGGAGCGATGACATGAAAATCAGTAGACTAGGCTCTGATGGGTGCAAATGAGTATGGAAGAAACAAGGGGAAAAGGGGCTAACAGTTTGAGAAATTGAAGTAAATGTCAAGTTCACTGGACAAAGCCTGATGATATGGGGTTGTTTCACAGCCAAAGGCATTGGATACTTGACCAGGATCAATGGTGGTCTCAATGCTGGCCTATATATGAGTATCCTACAAGTTGAGTTACTTTGTAAAGTCAAGTACTATGGGTATGAGAAGGATGACATAGTGTTCCAACAGGAGAACAACAGCATACATTGAGATTGGTGAAGAAATTGTTCAATGACGATGAAGTAGAGGTGCTAGAATGACCCTCACAGTCCCCAGACCTCAACCCAATCAAAAACTTGTGGGTAGAATTGAAGAAAAAACTGTGCATACCAAAGTGGGGTGACCAGTATGCACCAAGAAGAGACCTGAGATCAAATTTCAGTCAACATGTTTGAATCTGACCAAGAGCATGCCCAGAAGGATTCAGGCAGTGCTGAAAGCCAAAGTTGGATTTACAAAATACTAACTAAATAATAAAAATTTAAGGTTAGATCTTTAGGAGCAAAACAGTAACAATGCATTGACAAGAATCTGTATATCTAATCATATGCTAAATAGTTGCAAGTCAAATTTGAGTACGACATAGCCAAGATGATTGTCTATAAAATAAAGGCAGTCTCAAGTTCACAGCAGTAGTGGATGGTGATATATGAAGCCTGAAAGTTAAAAGGTCAAAACATTGTCACCCTTTTGCTCTTCACTGTATATATATTGTTACAGGGTCACTGGCACAGTATATTTGCGGAGATACAGTATGTGTCATGAAGATTGCTTTCTACCGTGATCTAGAAGCCCTCAGGATTACCTCACGGCTGCTTCTCCAGACTGCAGACACTCATTCCCTCTCCTGGGAACTCTCAGATGCTGGCAGCCATTACACACAGCCACTTCACATGCTGTTAGCCAGGAAGCCCCATCTCAGCGGGACCTTCCACACTGGACCAACCGATCCCAGCATTCACCACACGTGACCTATCCTGGCCACCTTATACGGTCCGCAGCCACGCCCACCAGGTCACATGGCTATGACCTCATCAGAGGTCCTTGAACCATCCACACATTTTTATCACAATGTTCTCAAACACACCCCATGGGTGAGTTTGAAGGTAACTGGGTCCGCCCGTCACCCCAGTTACCTGGAGACTTCTCCCTGACACATTGAAACAACACCTCAGCAATATCATTGCTGATTGACACACACACATAAGTCTCCATCTCAAGGCCACCCACCTTGAGATACATAATGGTCCTTCAGGATTCTGCCACTCATCCCCTCTCTTGGGACATCCACACAGCGCCCCCTAGCGGACACAGTGGTCACTACACCACAATGTATATACATTTGAAATCTATATAGACATATCCACAAATACATATAAACATTTCAGTTTTCTATGCTTCCATTTATATATACACACATGAATATTTTGTTATTATTACACTAGACCTTTACTTGATTGTTCCAGTCCTCTGCTTGGTCATATTTGCGACATTCGGTTAATTTGAGTTTAAATCACTTGACTATTGACATATGAAGTTTAACTATCTTAGTAAGATATTGAATTGTTTTTTGTTGTATAACTGAGTTTCTTGTATAAAAAAAAGAAGTAAAGTAAACATCAAGACAATTTCTGACATCTATTAGGAAACAGTTATTGCACCAAAAGAGTGAGAAGTTTGATCACTCATCAGACTGTCGTATGAACGTTCATTTCAAGATTATTGGTCCATTTACAGTGAGCTTTCCAAAGGGCATGTCTCCAGGTCATAATTAATTAATTTTTGGTCTCTTTTTTTTATTCCCATTACTTCCATAAATATTTCTTTTTTGTTTTTGTGTAAGTCTGCTATGAGGTTAAGTCCCTTCTCTCGGACAAGCTGTGAGTCAGGGAAGTCAAAGAGTCTGAGGGCAAGGGAGGGTATGTCGTAAAAAGAGGGGAGATACAAAGGCGTAGTCAGGTCAGTGTCCGGGGTCAGAATTCCAAGGTCAGAGTGCATTGAGGCATAAGGGGTAATACAAACAGGTAGTCAAAGTGCTAATCCAAGGTCCGACAACAAAGATCAAAAAATCAGAGTACAGAGTACACAACACAGAGCAAACACACCACTTAGTTGAAAGCAATGACAGGTAATAGTCCCAGCATAGCCAGCCAGCTTAATGGCCAAGAAATTATCCTGAAAGGGCATCAAATGGAGGATTTTCAGCAGGCCTGGCTTAATTGGGCTGCAAGTAAATCTCATACCCAAACTGACAGTCCAGCACGTCCCTGCTATCTATAGGTTGACCGAGTGGTCACTCAATGCACCGGACCCCCAGATTTTCCAGTAAATTTCAAGTGGGAGGCCCTGACCAACCAATGGGATTTCACTTCTCGAGCTAGGACACAGGATCTCTCATCGATGCCTTATCCCCTCCAGTGGATGAGGTATTGGATAGAATTTTGGACCCTTCAAGAATCCATGAACATCTGAACCTCACACTCCAAGCCACTATCGACTGAAACCAGAGAAATTTGGGATGAAGGCAATACCAAGGGGACAAACTCCTTTAATAGGGATCTATAAAAAAACAATAGGGATCCAAAGAGACAGAAAAAGTTTCAATCTAAAAGTCACAGGATTGACTACTTCCAGAATCTCATAAGGACCAATGAATGTAGTAACCAACTTCGCCAACGGCACTTTATGTTAAGCAAACTTTATCACCTACCCTTAAGACAGGACCCACCTAACGTTTTCTATCAGCCTTACATTTTTGGAGAATCCAAGTGGTCCCAATGTTCTTTTGAACCTCCCTCCAGACATTCCCAAGTTTCTGTATGGTATCATTCATCCCAGGACATTCAGAACTTATCCTAGAAAATTCTTCAAAATGGGGATGGCAATCATAATAACAGATAAATGGCAAGGTTTCAATAGATTGATTGAACTGACTATTAAAGGCGAACTCAGCGAAAGATTAGAATGAGAACCAGTCCTCCTGCTGAGCCGCAACAAAGCACCTTAAAATTTGTTCCAGACTGATTTGACATCTCTGCCTGACCAATGGTTTCATGTTGGTAGGCAGAGGAAACTAAGAAGTCAATCTCCAGTTTACTGCAAAATGTTCTCCAGAATTTAGAGATAAATTGCACTCCCCTATCAGACACAATCTTATGAGTGCTCACATGCAACCTTACAATATGAGAAATAAACATGGAAAGTGTCTCTGCATTAGGTAATCCTGAGAAACGAACAAAATGAGCTTGTTTGCTGAATCAGTCAACTTTCACCCAAATAACAGTTATTCCGTCCTCAGCTAAATGTACGGGGTTCATATAGCTTATACGGGTAGCTAAACCGCTATACCGGGGGTCCAATAAGAAGACTGTAGGTTGAATCTGTGTTTATTGAACGCGATGGTATATGGATGCATGGTGAAACTACAAATAAGCACATAATACAAACAATCAGTATAGCTACATAAAATACATATATACATTACAGATTACCTGCGCTAACAGCTACCCGGGGGAGCTAACTAAGCGGGGTGATCTAGGACAGGAATTAGATGAAAGAAGAGTGATTACGTAACGACGATGCTGACACAAGGGGAGGTAGAGAAATGAGATTTCCACAAGAAGCAGGCTTGGCAGAAAATGGCAGACTGGACAGAGAAAGGGGGCAGTCTTAGACCATGATGCCTTGTAACTTACCCAGGATACATTGGGAATTGGAGGGAATGAATCAGGAAGTACAATGTATGACATCATGCAGTTATAATTTTTGGCCACTAGATGGAGCTAAGGAAACAATAAACATTAACTAAGGAAAAACTGAATATCCTGGACATACAGCAATATGGTATGCTTTCAAAACAGGTAACTAAGAGTCATTTCTTATGTTGGAGAAAGAACAACAGTTTTCCCACCAGACAGAGGCAGATGTCTGATGAAATACAGTCATGGCCAAAAGTTTTGAGAATGACACAAATATTATATTTTCACATGATCTGCTGGCCTCTGGTTTTTATGTGTGTTTGAGATGTTTTTATCACATACAGAAATATAATTTCAATCATATTATGAGTAGCCAAAGGTTATATTGACAGTTAGATTGAGTTAATGCAGCAAGTCAATATTTGCAGTGTTGACCCTTCTTCTTCAGGACCTCAGCAATTCTCCCTGGCATGCTCTCAATCAACTTCTGGATCAAATCCTGACTGATAGCAGTCCATTCTTGCAAAATCAATGCTTTTATTTTGTCTGAATTTGAAGGTTTTTGTTTGTCCACCCGTCTCTTGATGATTGACCACAAGTTCTCAATGGGATTAAGATCTGGGGCGTTTCCAGGCCATGGTCCCAAAATCTCTATGTTTTGTTCCCTGAGCCATTTAGTTATCACCTTTGCTTTATGGCAAGGTGCTCCATCATGTTGAAAAGGGCATTGTTGATCGCCAAACTGCTCTTGGACGGTTGGGAGAAGTTGCTCTTGGAGGACATTCTGGTACCATTCTTTATTCATGGCTGTGTTTTTAGGCAAGACTGAGAGAGAGCCCATTCCCTTGGCTGAGAAGCCACCCCACACATGAATGGTTTCAGGATGCTTGACAGTTGCTTGACAGTTGGCATGAGACAAGACTGGTGGTAGCGCTCACCTGGTCTTCTCCGAATAAGCCGTTTACCCCAGTCATCAGCAGTCCACTCCCTGTACCTCTTGCAGAATATCAGTCTGTCCATGATGTTTTTCCTGGAGAGAAGTGGCTTCTTTGCTGCCCTCCTTGAGACCAGGCCTTGCTCCAAGAGTCTCCACCTCACAGTGCGCGCAGATGCACTCACACCTGCCTGCTGCCATTCCTGAGCAAGCTCTGCACTGCTGGTAGCCTGATCCCGCAGCTGAAACACTTTTAAGAGACGGTCCTGGCACTTGCTGGTCTTTCTTGGGCGCCCTGGAGCCTTTTTGGCAACAAGGGAACCTCTCTCCTTGAAGTTCTTGATGATGCAATAGATTGTTGACTGAGGTGCAATCTTTCTAGCTGTGATACTCTTCCCTGTTAGGCCATTTTTGTGCAGTGCAATGATGACTGCACATGTTTCTTTAGAGATAACCATGGTTAACAGAAGAGAAATAATGATGCCAAGCACCAGCCTCCTTTTAAAGTGTCCAGTGGTGTCATTCTTACTTAATCATGACAGATTGATGGAGCAATCACTGAAACGATGTTAGCTGGTCCTTTTAAGGCAGGGCTGCAATGATGTTGAAATGTGTTTTGGGGGATAAAGTTCATTTTCTAGGCAAATATTGACTTTGCAAGTAATTGCTGTTAAGCTGATCACTCTTTATAACATTCTGGAGTATATGCAAATTGCCATTAGAAAAAATGAAGCAGTAGACTTTGTAAAAATTAATATTTGTGTCATTCTCAAAACTTTTGGCCATGACTGTACAGTGGGGAAAATGTATTACGTTAAGCACCAGTTGTGCAAGTTCTCCCACTTAAAAAGATGAGAGAGGCCTGTAATTTACATCATAGGTAGACCACAACTATGAGAGTCAAAATGAGAAAACAAATCCAGAAAATCACCTTGTCTGATGTAACAAGATTTATTTTTCAAATTATGGTGGAAAATATGTATTTGGTCACCTAAAACATGCAAGATTTCTGGCTCTCACAGACCTGTAACTTCTTCTTTAAGAGGCTTCTCTGTCCTCCACTCATGTCCTCTGTCCTCCATTCATTACCTGTAGTAATGGCACCTGTTTGAACTTGTTATCAGTATAAAATACAACTGTCCACAACCTCAAACAACTGCCCCTCCAAAAAAAGTCTCTATTCCTCAAAGGCCAATTTGTCAGCAAGTAACTCACGATTCCCCCTATTATAGCAGATCAGAATTTAAAAAAAAAAAAATACACATGGACGTAGGTTGGTCAGAGTTTTGGACCCCTGTTATAAAATGGTCCCTACCCCGACCTCTGAAGCATCCACCTGCACAAAGAAAGGCTCTTGAAGATCAGACTCAATGAGAAAAGGAGCAGATATGAAACACTCTATTAATCTTTTAAAAGCCCTAATAGCATCTGGAGACCAAACCTTGAGATCTGTCCCCTTACATTTAAGGTCAGTAAGAGATTTGGCAATCTGAGAAAAACCCTTAATTAATTTTCTATAATATTTGTTTAATCTAAGAAAGTGTTGCAATGTCTTAAGGTCACAAGGTTGAACCCATTCAATTATGGCCTGCACCTTCCCAAGGTCCATCTTAAACCATTCTGCTAACATAATAAACTCCAGAAACAAAATTTCCTGAGCTGAAAACACATTTCTCTAATTTAGCAAGCAAAGAGTCCTCCCTAAATCTTTGTAAAACTACATGTTCCTGGTGAAAGTCCAAATTGGGTGAGGAAATTAGAATATCATCAAGGTAAATAACAACAAATCTTTCAATGCAATTAGAAAAAATATAATTCATACAATTTTGAAATACATCAGGTACACTGGGTAACCCAAATGGCATGCCAACATTTTCAAATATACCCTCAGATGTTAAAAACACCGTTTTGCACTCATCACTCTTCCGTGTGCATATCAAATTGTAAGCCCCCTAAGATCAAGTTTAGAAAACCATTTAGCCTCCATTAGCTGATTATGTACTGTAGGTCGGGGATGAGTGGAAGTGGATAAGTATTCTTAACTGTGATTTTGTTCAGTTATCAAAAATTGAGGCAAGGACGGACACCCCTATCTTTTTTTTCTTAAAAAGAAAATTCCAGCAGCTACAGCGGAGGAGGAAGGACAGATATGACTCTTTCGTCAACATAGTTTTTCATGGCAATTCACTCAGGCTTAAAAAAATAGTAAAGGCGAGACCTCCTCAACAATCACCAAGACTAGGGTGTTCTCCCAGTGTGCTTGCCTGAGGATGAGTTGGATAATTTTTGAGAAAATGTCCAGCGAGACAGAGCCCAAGATGGTCCCAACATTTACTTTCCACAGCACGAAAACTGGCAATTCCAACTTCCATTGACTTCACCTCAGGAGGACGGACATGTTCAGTGGAAAGGGCACCTTGTTGATCACCACGTCTCTCCTGAATCCTGCGGTCCATGAGTATGGCCTGGGTCATTGCCTCCACCAAAGAACAGTGTCCTTAAGAGCTTAGGAAAGTCCCCCGTAGAATTGACACCTGAGGGCCTTATTGTTCCACTGAACTTCATTAGATCATTGCCAGAATTCAATACTATAGTCTTCAGTGGTGTGTCTCTCCCTGTGTCTGACTCATGATCTTAGCCTCCACGACCCTAATTCTATCAAGTTCATCAAACAGTAACTCACACCTGAGGTATAAAAAAAGGCATTGACAAAAGCCCATTTTAGGGAACAGGGAGCTAAAGATAATGCCCAGTTCTGGGGACCCCCTTGCAGGAGAGACATAATTTTTCCCACCACCTGGGACTCATCACTCTGGTATTCCTTAGTCAGATTCTGCATCATTTGCATCTGATTTGCCACCTGATCACAGAAAGTGTGACCAGGGTCCATACTGATGAAAGAGACAAATGCATGGTTCAGTCGTAATGTGATGCTGAGTCATTTCTCATGGATAAGCAGTGAGTCAAGGAAATCAAGAAGTCTGAGGTCAAGAGCCAGGAGGGTATATCACAAACAGAGTGAATAGATAAGGGCATAGTCGGCACGGTGGCTCAGTGGTTAGCGCTGGGGTCCTGGGTTCAAATCCCACAAAGGACAACATCTGCAAGGAGTTTGTATGTTCTCCCTGTGTTTGCGTGGGTTTCCTCCGGGTACTCTGGTTTCCTCCCACTTTCCAAAGACATACTGATAGGGAATTTAGATTGTGAGCCCTTCGGGGACAGTGCAAACTGTAAAGCGCTGCGGAATTTGTTAGCGCTATAAAAAAATAAAGATTATTATTATAGTCAGATCACAGTCCGGGGTCAGGCAAAATGGGTAATATAAACTGGAACTAGCCAAAAGGAAAAGTCAAGATCAGAAATATCAGAGTACAGAGCACAGAACATACACACCTCTGAGCTAAAAGCTTTGACTAATAATAGCACAGCATAGCCATCCAACTAAATGTCCAAGCAATCAACCTGAATGGGCGGCACCTGGAAGATTTCCAACAGGCCTGGCCTAATTGGGCTGCACTGAAATCCCATGCACAAAACCGACAGCCCAGCATGCCTCCGCATACTATAGGACCACCGAGCTGTCACTCACAATGCTGACAGACTGGCATGCCCCTCCAATCCAGAGGACAGCTGAGTGGTCACTCACTGCATCCATAGGACATAGTGAGCAGGAGGAATGTGACATCCGCCATAAGGTTATGGTTATAGTTATGGACCTTATAATTTAGTGCTAGTTTTCATGGTCTTTATCAAGGAGAGATATCTCCCAGAATTCTCTGGGGGCATGTCTTTGGGCTGCTCTGTACTATCCTATAAGCCACTCCCCTTTGTTAATGACAATAAAAATTACCACTAAATAAAAAGGCATGCATGACTGATTTCAAAACAAACAAAAAAAGTCATACTCAGAGAATCAGTGGAAATATAAGGGCAAATACTGGTGCCCTTTCAGCTGGTGACAGGTCCTCTTTAAGCTAAAGTCTCATTCATACATCTGTGTAGCACTGTCAGTGTATGGACCCTGATGCATGGACTGACTGTGGGTCTCATCTTAACCTGACAATGTGAGGACTATATGCATCTGCCATGTTCATGTCAGGAGACCCAAAGCCAGTCCATGCATCATGGTCTGTACGAGGACAGTGTTATACGGATGATTGAATGAAGCTTAAGAGCACATGTTCAAGGTGGAAATACATATCACTCCAACACCAGAGCTGTTCTGTACAGTCTTTTGCATTAATGCAGCAGCCAACATAGCTAAAAAAACTAAAGTGCATCAATAATTTTACAAATGGTGATGTAAAACTGGTAACTAAAGTGCAAAGCCAAGTGCATCTTTAGGTTGTTTAAATACATTAGAGGGGTGTACCTGAAAAATACAGTCTTTGGTGTAAAAAGTTATTGTCATGAGGCCTACCTTAGATGAGGTGGACCCACCGCATTGAGGTAGACCAAAAACATTGGTGAATCCTTATCATCAGGGCTCTGTTTCAAGGCCTTGTTTAAAAGGGATAGTTCAGGCATTTAATATTTATGAAATATCTTTTAGATTGGTCATCAATATCAAAACAGCACCACCATCTGTTATTATCTCCGGTGGAGTCCAGATGTAAAAATTGTACAGAGCTGTAGAGCACACATTTGTACAATTTTTATCAGCTACTATCGAGATGTACCCATCAGCTTCTAAAGGAGAGAATACATGGCTTTGCTGTCCAGCTCCATTCAATGGTTTATATCCAGTGGCTACTGAGTCTAGTTATAGTTGATTGGTGCAAATTCCGGGTTTCCAACCCCCACCAATCTGATGACCTATACTAAGAAATGGACATCAATATTAGACAAACCCTTTAGAAGATTGAGAGTCTACATTTCCCAAAAGGCATTCCCAGGCTGATTCGCCCAGAGTAGTATCTTTTAGCAATGACTGGATCAAACAGAAGGTCAGACAGTCACAGGTGAGGACAAGCAGAGATAAGTCACACTGAGATGACAGGCAGAGGTCAGGACAGGCACCAGCCGATCTGACGTGGTCAGAAACAAGTTAATTTAAAGCTAAGTGATGCAAGGAAAAAGCACATTTGTGTAGTATAGGAACCAAAAGGACCTTACTATTACTCAAGAGCTGGGCAATGTGGTCCGTATATTCAAAAAGTTTATGATGATTGGGCATTGACTATAGGACAAATGATTGGGCACTAGGGTGACCGGATCTCATATGGGGGGAAAAAATGGCAGAATCTTGTTCATCTGGACCCCACAAAACGATTCCCCTTTCCAGATATTGAGATAGCCAAAATTTGAGCTCGATCAAACGACGTTAACCCGTGCCGCTCGTCGCTCAAAGTTTGAAAAAATCCAAATTGAGGTATTTTAAGATTTAGGTATTTTGCATAGTCTGTTAGACTATAAAGAATGTGACAACAACATTGCAGAAATAGCCCTGACCAAATTTTCGAACCATTTGTGGTATTTGAATGCAGAGTTGGTGGGATTATCGTTTTTTGATCCCACCATTACAGACAATGAAAAGTTGTTAATGGCTAATAAATTGCTCAGTAGCACAGATGAACCATCAGAGCACGCTAACCTACATGAGTTGATAATTTTACATAGTTATCTAATCTATTCTAGAGCTTTTGTTAAAGTAGTTTTTGAAACGTCAGAATATAATGCTCGGAATTTGCTTACAACTTGCAGGACATATTGCTTTTGTTCTTCATCTTTTGTCAGAAGGTCATTAAAGTCGGTTACTTCCTACCTCTTTTAATTTTTCTTTCCTAACTTTTGGATTTACAACCCTAGCATGCTCTGATGGTTCATCTGTGCTACTGAGCAATTTATTAGCCATTAACAACTTTTCATTGTCTGTAATGGTGGGATCAAAAAACGATAATCCCACCAACTCTGCATTCAAATACCACAAATGGTTCGAAAATTTGGTCAGGGCTATTTCTGCAATGTTGTTGTCACATTCTTTATAGTCTAACAGACTATGCAAAATACCTAAATCTTAAAATACCTCAATTTGGATTTTTTCAAACTTTGAGCGACGAGCGGCACGGGTTAACGTCATTTGATCGAGCTCAAATTTTGGCTATCTCAATATCTGGAAAGGGGAATCGTTTTGTGGGGTCCAGACGGACAAAATTCCGACATCGATTTTTTGCGGTCACCCTATTGGGCACCCACTGAAGCTTTAAGAATCTGGTGCCATCATTAGCAGAGGATCCAAAAGGAAGACACTGGTGGTTAACCGGAGGCCAGGAACAGAAGATCCACACCAAAGAGTAGAGGCAAACAGGTCACCCTGACAGGCGAACACCAGTGCAGAGTGGGGCACTGAGGGCCAAATATGGCTTCACCTAGTGGTAACAGCTGATCATCAGAGATTAGAGACTTCGTGAAATTTCTTTAAGGGGAACATGCAATTCTAAAATGACCTACTGTTTAACTCACATTTTTAATGTTTAATGAATTGTTTAAAAATAATTACCATTTTTTTTTTTTCCTATTACAATCTGTATTAAAAATGTCAAAATTTGCAATTTTCATATCGGCCATTAGGGCTATTCTAGACTCGTACTTTCTGGCCTTTCAGGAAATCCACATGCGTATTTGCAGTAAAAGACTTACTCAGAGGCTATCATTTGTATTGAAGCATCTAAAGATATACCTGTGAAGAGAAGGGGGGTAGGAAGAGAGTGACTTCACCTATTGTGATAATGTGCTATCAGTAAATAAATATAGGTATATAAATATGGTACCTGACATTGTAATCTTACCTCTGATGATAATGAGACTTCTGAAAAGTCTTCAGAAGAATGAGTCTAATATTGCTCCAGTGTAAAAATTGTAAAAATTGCATGAGTTCTTTCTTTTTCAAATATAGATTATATTGCCATTAACATTTTGAAAAAAAAGACATTTACTATAGAAACTTGAGTTAAATAATAGAATAAAAAAGATAAATTTAATCAAATTCATATCAGCCAAAACTCAGAACCTTATTTAAAGGGATGACATGACACTCAATCCGCTCCGCATATGTTCAGTTAGGACAGTGACATGGCAACTATACCAGCCCATAATACAGGGCATGACCAGTGTAAATTGAAATTGCAGTGGTGACCGGATGCCACAATTACAGAGAAGTGTATCATCCCTAATGCATGTGTACGGATTGCCCCCAGGGGCTGTGGGATTACCCGGTACCGGGCCAGTGTCTCAGAGGGATGTATCACGGTGGCGGTGACCCGGTCCGTGGCCCTGGGCATTCATGCAAAAGGGGTGAAATGTAACCGAATAAAGTTTATAGGTAGATGATATGTGACACCACCTGTGGTGCACGGCAATGAAGGGGTTAAGCCCACGCTGCAGTGCAGATCCTCTGGGACAGATGGTATAAGGCAGCAAAGATGTGATAGCTCCCCACAGGTAGAGCTGTAGTCCCAGGGCAGTAGTAATAGGTGTTGAGGAAGAGGGTGTAGTGTTAGGCACAGAGATGTAGCAGTGCTGAAGGGGCTGCAGAAAGAAGGCAATGACACTACAGGGTGCAGTTTCCTTTACCTTTACTTTGCTTTGTAAGTGCAGTCCAGGATCCAGATTACAGGTGGAACAGGAGTTAATCAGCCTGAAAGCAGCTTAGGAATCTCTCTATGCAGATGGGTTGTGTGGTCTCCTTCCTAGCGCTTATCTGAGGCACTTGCAGATCTGAGTTACAGTTACAGTTCCTCTTGCTTGCTCTCTTTTAGAACTCCCCTCATATGGCAGGCAGCCGTAGTCTCCTCTTTCTGGCTCACACATGTTGCTGCTGTGCCTCCGAGTCTTAGTTGGGAACAGAGCATTTACAGCCTCTTGTTCCTTCGGTTTTTGCTGCAGGACCAACAGCATCCATACAACCTCGGATACCAGACTCTGGACAATGTGCTACAGCTAGAAGTGAGCCTGACTTCAGCTCAATCCTCCAGCTCATCTCTCCCATGTCCACACACTTTGTCTTCTCCACACGAACTCCACTAACTTCCCTTTCCTGGCCACAGAGCTCCTCAGCAGTTTGGGTTCAGAGCTCCCTCTGCTGGCCTGGAGTGGGAACTGTGCTGTGTGCTGGATTTACCTGATAGAGAGATCCTTCATTGCTTCCAAGCATGACATCACGCTCCCTAGGAGGAAGGTAATGCCACTGTGGCAACTATACTCCTGGAGGCACCACATTCCCCCTAGTGCAAATCAGTACTCCCGGACTGAGAAAAACATGCAAACATATTAAGCAAATGAACAATTGTAACTGTTACAAGATTTCAAAAAATGAAAAATTACAAAAAACAAAGCTCAAAAATAGTCTTAGTGACGATTAGTCCATGCGTCAATGTCCATGGTCCAATTCCTGAGCAAGTTGGTAACTATATACAAGGATTTCTTTGACCAAACATAGTCCTGTGGCCAAATTGTCCATCAAAACAAAATAAGATATTCAAAAAGTTCTTACAGAGTCTCTGTAGGCACATAAGCTTGAAAAGTTGCATATTTACAGGTACAGTTTACATTTTCTATTTGCACTTTAATCTCTATATCTAACTGGGATCTCAATTTTTGTACTATGGGTAGATCTGCATAGCATGGGTACTTCTAATGGCCTATTTAGGTTTAGTGGGCCTATTTCTGCTGTTGGTAAACTGGGTAGTAGCCATCTGCAAACTCTTAGACTCACTGTGCGCGTGACAGATTCACCACTGGCAGGGCGAGGATCCTCTTGCTCCACTGCTGGTGTGGCATCCGCTGCATGAACTTCCTGATTTTCAGAGTTGTCTTGAGTCTCTGCTACTTCAGTTGCAGTAAAAACAAATGTGACATGCACAAATGTGAACAAGTTGGTCGGACAGTGTTCACACCACCCAATGACTGAAACACAAAAAGAAAGCACAGAATAACAAATGTGCAAAAATACCCTGCAGTAAAAAATATGACAATAATCAGCAAGTGCTGGTAAAAAGATGACAACAAATACAGGGTATTTAGTCGATACTTTTTTTGCAAAAAAGTGTATTCCAAGCCACTCCACCTCGTCAAGGTAACCCTTAATGGAGCAGTCCCTATCTAATGTATTTAAAACCTGAACATATGAACAGTGTCTAAATGAACAGGATTAAGACAGGCGCTTCCTAGTATGGGCACGTGGTGTAAGATGGCTCTTTATGTGCATGTCACACAAGAGAGGGGTGGGGTCTCTCAAACCATGCAAAAGCAAGGAAAAAATGGATTAAAAACACATGTGACATGCACAAATGTGAACAAGTCGGTCGGACAGTGTTGGTCAGTTGCAGTAGGCTGGGGAAAGATTAGGACAGGAACTACGATGGCTTGATCCACTCTTGTCCAGTTTGCAGGAAGTTCTCCAAGTACAGTGTTGCTCTTTTCTTCCTCTTCTATGGTTGAAGGTTGTTTTGTTCCCCCATCCTTTCCTTTAGCTGGTCAGGGCACAGTTTCAGATGATCCCTCGATACTGCTGATGAGGTTTCTCCTCCATCCTTACTGATAAGGCACACTTTGGTGTTGTCAAAGTTTGATGGTAGGACAGTGTAGGGTTCAGCATTTATGCATCCTCCTTTTCCTCTTTAGGACCTGTTCTCCTGGTGACAAGGGAACTGCAGGTGCATGTTGATTGTAGTTCTATTCCTGCTTTTGACTTGCCTGAGCTAGACTCTTTTCTACGCACTCTTGTACTATTCGGTATTGCTTGTCAGGAACACCGCACTGCACTTGCTCACTGAGCCAGTGCGCGTGTTCCGAGTAAGACAACCTGTGCTCAGAGATACCTGTGGAGTGGGCAGCAGCAGAGAAGATGCGTGCTTCAGACCCACAGGACCTGAAACATGTGACTGCTTGGGGCGTGGCCTAAACTTCCTAGAGTTAGGAGCTGCAGGAAAACTCCTAGAATGGTAACCACGGAACAAAGTTACTAATAGGCATAGACAGGGAAATAAACCAGATAAGGCCGGGGTCAAAGCACGAGATAGCACGACAATTACCAAAGGGCAAGACAGAACGGATAGTCAAGACGTAGCCAAGAAGTCAGAAACCAGAGAAGCAGATATACAGTACAGAATCAACAGGCAAACTCACAACGGGGTACAGAACCAGATCAGAACCATATAAGCAAGCTATAAGAGAACGAACAGGCACACAGGGCCAAACAGGCACAACACTCGGCCAAAGGCACAAGTATAACTGACAGGGATTGGAGTATCTCAGGGCAATAAAAAGCTCTGCCTGAACCAAAGAGGCCACAATAATTAACCCCAGGTGTGCAGGTCAAAGCCTGCACTGAGCTCAAGACATTAACCCCTGACGTGCAGGTCAAAACCTGCACCGGGATCATGACATTGCTGCTGCCGTTCTGTATCCCAGTCAGCATCAGGTGATGTTATCTCAGGTGTAAGGACTCCCATATACAAATCAGTAGGCAGATTGCCAGGCCTCGCTCTCATTAGGTAGGCTGGAGAGCAGTTGGTGCAATTCACAGGAATGTGATTGTAGAGGTCTACCAGATCTGGCAACTTCTCAGGCCACAGATTCCTCTCTTCCAAAGGCAAGATCTTCAGTACATCGATCACCACCTGATTCATCTTTTCACACATGCCATTGGTCTGTGGATGGTACGATGTTGTCCTGATCTTCTTGCAACCGCACAAGTTACAGAATTCCTGGAACACTTCTGCCTCAAAGGATGGACCTTGATCTGTAAGCACTCGCTCGGGATATCAACAAAAGTGCTGTTGGAATGCTCTAGCTGCTGGCCTGGCTGTTTGATCTTTGACCGGCACGACTACCATGAATCTTGAGTAGTGGTCAATGATGGTAAGAGCATAAATGTAGCCTGAACGACTTGGGACCAGCTTCACATGGTCCAGGGCTACCAACTCGAGTGGCTGTTTAGTTATTATTGGCTGCAAAGGAGCTCGCTGGCTGTTACGGTCCTTCCTGCGCAGGTTGCATTGTCCACACTCCCAGCACCAATTTTCAATGGCCTTCATTATACCAGCCCAGTAGAATCTCTCTCGGAGCAAGGCCTCCAACTTCTTCCATCCGAAGTGTCCAGCTCCATTGTGGTATGCTTCCAAGACCATTGATGCCTCTTTGGGACTACCACCTGCCAGATCAACTCAGGAGTGCGTGTATTAATACTCCTCTGACACAACTTTCCCTCATAGATGAACAGCCTGCCTCTTTCCTTCCACAACTGCTGGGTTTCTTCAGCAGCATCTGTACCTGGGCGTGAGTCAGCTTGTGACAGTAGCTCCTTTACCAGGCAGACTGCAGGGTCGCTATCCTGCGTTTCTGCCCAGTCATGGTGAGGCAATGGATTTAGGGTGGCCTTTTTCACAATAGACCATCTGTTTCTCACTCCTTGGGTCCGTTGGGCCGCAATTGGCCGGTGAAGGCAGGAACTATATTTCTTCGAGTGCCTCAGGGTCTTCTCCCCCATCTGGCAAATTGGGCATCCTGGACAGCACATCAGCATAGGCATTCTTGTGCCCCGCTCGGTACTTGATGGTAAATTCATAGTTAGACAGCCGGGTCATCCATCGCTGCTCCAGTGCACCGAGTTTTGCAGTTTCCAAATGAGTGAGCGGGTTGTTGTCCGTGAAGATGGTAAACTTGGCTGAAGCTAGGTAATGCTTGAATCGTTTAGTCACAGCCCAGACTACGGCAAGGAACTCCTGTTTGAAGGAACTGTAGTTGTCAGGGTTCCTTTCAGTGGGACGAAGCTTCCTGCTGGCGTAGGAGAACACTCTTTCTTTGCCATTCTGTACCTATAACAGTACTGCTCCCAATCCCACGTTGCTGGTATCAGTATACAGAACAAATGGTTGGTCATAATCTGGGTAGGCCAGAACTTCATCTCCTGTGAGAGCCATTTTTAGTCGAGTGAAGGACCTCTCCAGTTCCTCATTCCATTCAAATGTAGGACTCTTCTTCCTGGCTTTCTTGGGCTGGCCCACCAGAAGATTTTGCATAGGTGTGGCTATCTCAGTGAACCTTCGGTAGTAGCCTACCAACCCGAGGAATTGACGTACCTCATGGAGGTTGCTGGGCTTCTGCCAGTCCCGGATGACAGTAACTTTGTCAGGATCCGGTGCCACACCTTCTGCACTCACTACATGACCGAGGTACTGCACCTTGGGCTTCAGGAGGTGGCATTTGGTTGGCTTCACTTTCAGGCTGAAGTTGAACAAGGCTTCAAAGAACTCAGCCAGGTGTTTCAGATGGTCTTCATAAGTCTTGGAGAAAACATTGACATCATCAAGGTACAACAGAACTGTCTCAAAGTTCTTGTGTCCAAGACAGCACTCCATTAGCAGTTGAAATGTCCCTAGGGCGGTGCAGAGCCCGAACGGCATGTAGTTGAACTCGCAGAGACCCATTGGTGTGGTAAACGCTGTTTTCTCCTTGTCTGATTCTGCCACGGGAACCTGCCAATACCCACTAGTGAGATCTAAGATGGAAAAATAGTTAGCAGTTTTAAGTGCAGCTAATGACTCCTCAATTCTGGGTAATGGGTAGGCATCCTTATGTGTAATGCTGTTAATTTTTCTGTAATCAACACATATTCTCATGGTACCATCTTTCTTTTTCACAAAGACTAGTGGGGCTGCCCAGGGGCTACAACTATCTCTGATCACCCCAGCTTCCTTCATTTCCCGCAACATACTTTTGGCACATTGATATTGTGTTGGAAGTATAGGCCGGTACCTTTATTTAATGGGTGGATGATCTCCAGTGGGGATATGGTGTTGAACCCCTTTTGCCTTCCCAAAGTCTAAAGGGTGTTTACTGAATACCCGCTCATATTTCTGAGCCACTCAGTAACCCCCATTCTTTTGGCATGAAGGGTTGGAGTCAGTGCCCACATACAGCTGCTGACACCACTCCTCCAGCTGCTTTACAGAGCCATTGTCCCCTGCCTGGTCGGATGAGACCAAGGGATCCGCTGCCTGTATTGCGTTGTTACTGACAGTAAACAGCTTAGCAACTGTGGCATACCGAGGTATTGTGGCCTCCTCCTCCCCACAATTCAAGAGGCGTACAGGTACTCTCCCATCAACTACCTCTCTGGCTGCCAGCACAGTGGGATGGCTATTAGAGTACACTGGCTCTACCAATGCTTGGTAATCTTTTCCTCTGAGGCCTATGGCTGCCCCACACCAAATTAACATTTCACATCTGGGGGTATCGCAATGGGGAAAGAATCACTCACTCTGACGCTGCCAATTTCTCAGCCAGACAGTTCACTAGAACCAGCAGTCTCGGCTACCTGTTGCAGCAAAACAATAACCTCGGCAAGACAATTTTCAATCACATTAGTACCTAAGATCATCATTGGGTTACATTCTCATCGATCTATGTCTACAACTATCAGACCTTGAGATTTTAACTCCACTCTCCCCACCTTAATGTTAATCGCTTTACATCCTACTTGCGGCAAAGACTGACCATTGCTGGCAATGTGGCCTGCCTTGCGGCAGTGATGACAGATGGGACGTCAGTCCTGGTCATAGCAATCGTTGTCTCTCCCTCGATGTGGTGGGATCCTCTTCTTCCGTAACCAAGGGACATCCTCTGGACTGGAGGCCAGCTGGATCTTCTCCTTTGAGGACACCTGCATGGACTGCACAGTTTTGGCAAGTGCAGCCATATTTTTGGTCAGCTCTTGAACCTGAAGGCGCAGTTCTTCAGTTGGATCACCATCTAGAGTCTGTGCGTCAGCCTCCACACGGCTTGGAGGGAAATATACTGCTTCTTGGTGGTATGTGATCGCTGGGCACCTAGGGGGCGCTGGACGGCTGACATTTGGTTCATGCAGCACTCGGATAGCCCTGTCTTTAAAGTCTGCAGCAAAGTCTAGATAAGGGTTTTGTAGAGCTATGATGCGCAGCTGTGCTCTGTGGGTACTGGATAGGAGTCCCTCAATAAATTGCTCCTTTAACAGTCTGTCTCCATCTTTCACACTGTCTGGATCAATCTGCTTTATGGCTCGCAGCGCCTCCTGCAGGTTAAGAGCATAGTCCCATACACTGTCCTGCACTCTTTGCTTACACCCAAAGAATCTCATTTTTATTTCAGCTGCAGAGCGGGTGTCAAAGGTGCTTCTTAGCTTAGCCAGAAGCTTTTTAACAGTCTTTATCAGAGTCATGCCAGGACTTTACTTCTCTTTGCGGTGCACCAGTTAGCTGCCCAATAAGGATGTTCACTTTTTGGCTTTCAGACAGAGGATACACCTCAAACAAACTGCACAGTCTCTCTTTGAAGTCACTCAGAGTATGTGACTCCCCTGAGTACTGCGGTAACCAGGCCACTCCCGGTATATAGGGCATGGGCAGCGGCATTATGCGGACTGCTGCGGTGGGCGCTTGTTCTTGCGGTGCTCTGGAGGCGGCGCTGGCCGCTGGATTCTGCAGTGCCATTGGAGCCACAGCTGCGCTTGCCCCTGCATCTTGCGGCGCTGTGGGGGGTACGTGGTGTTCACCGCTGCATCTTCTCTTGCCTCAGACATTCTCTTCCTCCCCTAGTTAACGTTGGCCAGGCTCCGTGTTTCACTGGCTTACCAGTTGCCGCTCCGTAGGCTGGATGATCGGGGGCACACGGGGACTGCAGGCCTCAGCTCCTCACTTCCCGCCCGCTGGTCTCTTCGCGCGCAGCACCTCACTTTTCGCGCTCTCTTGCAGGCTCTGCCCATAACAGCACGCCCCTCTGGCTTCCCACATGTGCCAAGTGGTGGGGTAATGGCGGCAATTGCACAAATAGCCTATGGCACCAAATACAGTCTCTGGCACACAGGACCTGGTGTGTTGTGAACTCATTTTCTGGTCTGCCTCTGGGTTCTGGTGAGGGAGCTGGTTGTGCTGACAGAGGAGTTGTGAGTTCTCTTTTCGGGCTCCCTCTGGTGGTGGCAGGAGGTGGTGAAGCTGATCTAATTAACAGTGACCTGCCACCTGATAGTGAGGAAGAGGAGTGGACATCTGGAGTCTCAGACTAAATTTAAGACAGCTGACTCCCTATTCCCATGCTGGTGATTTTTTCCTGCCTCCTGAGGTCTTAGTTTCCAGCTCAGTTCCTGCCTTCTCAAGCTAAGTTGTCTTTTCTAATGTTCACATTTGATTTGGTTTGGTCTATTCCGTTTTTTGTGTGGTCAGCCAGCCCCGGCTGGGGCTGTGCTGAATTTCCACTCTTATGTCACTGTATGTGCCAGTTTGCTTTTTGTCCCATATTAGATTGGCCTTTTTTTGCTCTGTTCTCAGAATATGCCAGAGAGCTGATATAGTGGGAGAAGTCTAGTGACTTCAGGGTATTTTTTGCTATCAGAAGTGTTGGACATTTTTGCAGGGTTTTTTGGCGTGATTGCAGACAGTATCTTTCCTTTCCTGTCCTTTCTAGCTAGTGTGGGCCACATCATTTGCTCAGCCTATTTTCCTACCTGTGTTCGTGTTTTTATCTTGTCTCACCGTCAATACATGTGTGGGGGCTGTCTATTCCTTTGGGGTCTGCTCTGGGGCAGTTTTAGAATTCCCCTTTTCTTGCTTTAGGCTTATTTAATCCTCCGGCTGTGACGAGGTGACTAGAATCATCGTAGGTACGCTCCACGGCTGCTGTTAGTTGTGTGGTTAGGATCAGGGGTCTGCAATCCACGTAGTTACCAACCTCTCTGGTTTTCTGTGACTTGGCTTGGTCTTGTTTTCCTCCTTGGTGACCCATTCATAACACTGGTGGCACCAGGCTTCGTAAATCCTGTTCGTGATGCCAAAGATGGATCACCCCCAGGGGCTGTGGGATTACTCGGTACCGGGCCGGTGTCTCAGAGGGATGTGTCACAGTGGCGGTGACCCGGTCCGTGGCCCTGGGCATCCATGCAAATGGGGTGAAACATAACTGAATGAGGTTTATAGGTAGATGATACATGACGCCACCTGTGGTGCTCGGCAATGAAAGGGTTAAGCCGACGCTCCAGTGCAGATCCTCTGGGACAGATGGTATAAGGCAGCAAAGATGTGATAGCTCCCCACAGGTAGAGCTGTAGTCCCAGGGCAGTAGTAATAGGTGTTGAGGAAGAGGGTGTAGTGTTAGGCACAGAGATGTAGCAGTGCTGAAGGGGCTGCAGGAAGAAGGCAATGACACAACAGGGTGCAGTTTCCTTTACCTTTACTTTGCTTTGTAAGTGCAGTCCAGGATCCAGATTACAGGTGGAACAGGAGTTAATCAGCCTGAAAGCAACTTAGGAATCTCTCTATGCAGATGGGTTGTGTGATCTCCTTCCTAGCGCTTATCTGAGGCACTTGCAGTTCTGAGTTACACTGAAGTTCCTCTTGCTTGCTCTCTTTTAGAACTCCCCTCATATGACAGGCAGCCATAGCCTCCTCTTTCTGGCTCTCACACGTTGCTGCTGTGCCTCCGAGTCTTAGTTGGGAACAGAGAATTTACAGCCTCTTATTCCTCTGTTTTTTGCTGCAGGACCATCAGCATCCATACAACCTCGGACACCAGACTCCGGACAATGCGCTACAGCCAGAAGTGAACCTGACTTCAGCTCAATCCTCCAGCTCATCTCTCCCACGTCCACACACTTCGCCTTCTCCACTCGAACTCCATTAACTTACCTTTCCTGGCCACAGAGAGCAGCTCCTCATCAGTTTGGGTTCAGAGCTCCCTCTGCTGGCCTGGAGTGGGAACTGTGCTGTGTGCTGGATTTTCCTGATAGAGAGATCCTTCTTTGCTTTCAAGCATGACATCACACTCCCTAGGAGGAAGGTAATGCCACTGTGGCAACCATACTCCTGGGGCGCCACATGTATTCAATGAATTAAAAAGTAACCTTTATTTCTTTATTTATTTCTCATGAATCAATAGTGCACATAAAAATAAGAAACTTTTGTATCTTATCATGTAAATCTGCTTCTTTCATTTTTTGGACTGATCATTCATGTTAAAAAATTCTCAGTTTACAGGTAAAATGTGTCTTCAGTAAGTACAGATTTTCCCATTGCTGAAATAGGAGATGATAGTTGGTGCTCATAAGGTTCTATGGAGAAGGAAGTGGGCAGGAAGAGGGAGGAGCTAGAGGAAGTCACAGACATTCTGCTGCAAGTTGTCCTGAAACGTCAGTTACACTTTAAACTCTTCAGGTTATCTTCTGATGATTCATTCCCTTTTGTTACCCAAACAGTTCTGGATAATTACCCCTCTTCTAAAAGTTCACAGTATATTACATCAAATATACCTTGTATACCCCCCATGTTCTGCATCATGTACATTACTTGTCGTCATGTAGTTTAGCTTATGTTTTGTTACCACCAAGGTTTTTTCATTTTGTTTTTTTATTATTAGACTGTCGATTAGAGTTTTTTTTCTGAAATAAACAGTTCCAGCTCCAAATAGATTCCTTTCTACTCCTTTTTTTCATGTGACCTATTTCAAGGATCCCAAGCAGTATATGATACTCTGTATACAAAGTGAACCTCTGGAGGCTTCATCAGCGATATGAGCAAAGTAATTATACTAAACACTAGAAAGCTACAAAATTGTATTCTGCTGGTAACAGCCCCCCGAACATTCCAATTACAGCCAATATCCCCGCAAATCTCTGTAGGGCACTTTGTAGTCAAAGCTGCCATTTATGACCCCGTAATTTCCAGTGTTAACCCATTGAGAGCTACCTCATATTACTGGAATAATATTAACTTAACAACTGGAGTTGATATCAGTATAGCTGACCTAATTAAAAAAGAAAATGTGAACAAGTGTTTTCTTTTTATAGTTGTTCAGGGAATATGTTGCATCATACTTATGTTGCTTACTTATTATAATCTATACTGCTCCTGAATTAAAGCCATATATTGGGCATGTCATCCAAGTCACCACCATGCACCCAAATATTTTCATTCGTAAAAAAGCAATTTCATCAAAATTGTTATCCTCTTAATATATTGCAGTCATCATATTATATAGCACTGTGTACTTACAATTGCTCATTTTGCTTTTTTACCCAGCTAATTTTTCTCTTTCCCATTAGCTCTATGACATCACGAGATTAAAAACAGACTAGCTGAATCCTTCTAAGCTCTCTGCAGATACAGGAGGTCAATTTTCCCTGCATGAGTCATTCCCCTCTTCAAATCCTGACCCAGCTTCTCCACTCCTCACCCTGCTAGGGACTTTTGCATAGTCATAGGATTGTAGTTTTTATGATGACTCATACCTATAAAATTGAGAAACTCAGTTTTTAATCAAGTGCTGTCATAGACCTAATGGAAAAGAGAAAAATTAACTGGGTAGAAATGTAAAATGTGCAATTGTAAGTACACATTGCTATATAATATGATAACTTCAATATATTAAGAAAAGACAAACTTTGATGGGAATACTTTTTAATTTCTTGTTCATAAATTCATAAAATCATACTCCTAGAATGTTAGAATTGTAAGAGACCACCAAGGTCATCATGTCCAACCCCCTGCTCAATGCAGGATTAACTAAACCATCTCCGACAGATGTCTGTCCAGCCTCTGTTTGACGACTTCCATTGAAGGAGAACTCACCACCTCTCATGGCAGCCTGTTCCACTCATTGATCACCTTCACTGTCAAAAAGTTTTTTCTAATATCTAATCTGTATCTTCTCCCTTTCAGTTAAATTCCATTGCTTCTCGTGTTTCCATGTGCAAATGAGAATAAAGATGAACCCTCTACACTGTGACCTCGCTTCAGATGTTTGTAGACAGCTATTAAGTCTCCTCTTAGCCTTATTTTCTGCAAGCTAAACATTCCCAGATCCTTTATTCGTTCCTCGTAGGACATACTTTGTAGTCTGCTCACCATCTTGGTCGCTCTTCTCTGAACTAGCTCCAGTTTTTCAATGCATTTTTAAAATATGGTGCCCAGAACTGGACACTTTTAAACCCTTCAAGACAACGCCCTTTTCCGCTTTTGCGTCTGTTTTTCGCTTCCATAGCTATAACTATTTTAATTTTTCCATCAATATGGCCATGTGAGGGCTTGTTTTTTGTGGGACAAGTTGTAATTTTGAACGACATCATTGATTTTACCATATCGTGTACTCAAAAAAGGTAGAAAAAAATTCCAAGTGCGGTGAAATTGTGAAAAAAGTGCAATTCCACAACTTTTTTTGGATTTTTTTTACCATGTTCACTAAATGCTAAAGCTGACCTTCCATTATCATTCTCCAGGTCATTACGAGTGCATAGATACCAAATATGTATAGGTTCTTTATTTAAGTGGTGAAAAAAAATCCAAAGTTTATAAAAAAAAAATTGTGTCATTTTCTGAGACCCGTAGAGTTTCCATTTTTCGTGATCTCAGGCTGAATGAGAGCTTATTTTTTGCATGCCGAGCTGACATTTTTAATGATACCATTTTAATGCAAATACAATCTTTTTATCGCCCGTTATTACATTTTAATGCAATGTTGCGGAGACCAAAAAAATGTAATTCTGTCGTTTTGACTATTTTTCTCATTACGCCGTTTAGCAATATAATAATAATAATAATCTTTATTTTTATATAGCGCTAACATATTCCGCAGCGCTTTACAGTTTGCACACATTCTTTTTTATATTGATAGATCGGGCAATTCTGAATGCGTCGATGCCACATATATGTATGTTTGAGGTTTTTTATTGTTTTATTTTGAATGGGGTAAAAGAGGGGTGATTGGAACTTATATATTTTTTTTTATATTTTTCAAAACATTTTTTTCACTCTTGGCATGCTTCAATAGACTCCAAGGAAGACTAGGAGTTGCCATAACCTGATCAGCTCTGCTACATACAGATGACCTGTATGTAGCAGAATTGCTGACTTGCTATGAGCGTCGGCAAACTGGCAATGACAACTATAGAGGTCCGTAGGAGACCTCTGGTTGTCATGAAAACACATCAATGACCTGCGATCACATGACGGGGCCGGAAGCATGCGTTAAATGGGGTTAAATGCCACGGGGGGATCGTGATTCCACCCAAGGCTGTTCTGGGCTCATGTCAGCTGTTCAAAACAACTGACGTGCCAGAAAGATGTGTGCTCAGCGCCGGAGCCCACTTCAAAGGGGGAAACATAACATGCACTGTACTAGTACGGTGCATGTCGTGAAGGGGTTAAACCGTGCAGTGGAATTTACAAGCGTTGACAGTTGTTATCAGGATCACAATTTGCTATAGCTAAAGGGGTTGGCCTATCCTTAATATAGGCCATCAGTATCTGATCGTTGGGTGGTGCCACACCCGGCACCCCTGCTGATCAGATGTTACTGGAAGCTCCCGGATACTGCCAAATCACATTTCGCCATTTCCATAGCGGCTACAGCCGGGTATTGCATATGGATCTGTAGTACCTGGCTGCGGCCACTATAGTTTTGATGGAGTTGCTGTCTACTGGTAACATCTGAGAATTTCCAGCTGCCAGCATTGGCAACAGCTGATCGGTGGGTGTGCCGAATGTCAGTCAGATATTGATTGGATAGGTCAACAATAAAAAAAAAAAGTAGTAGCCAATCCATTTAGTGACCAACGCAAATATTTTAGTTTCAAGTCATGCAATCATTTTAAGTTTGTACATTTTTCATCCATCCAATATTTTGCAACTTATTTTTAAACGATACATGTGTTTTATCACCAGTTGCATTGCATGCATGACAAGAAATGAGTCGAATGTGATGTACTTTTATACAACAGAGAAGACTCTACCATTCCTTTACAGATCCATTGTTATCTTTCAGCAAATTATGTCATGGACTTCAATTTCTCCTGATACAAATTCAATAACATTATCATTACATGCTAGCAGAACCCCTGTCAGGCAAGATCCCAGCAAATCTTTGTAGGGCACTCTGTAGTCAAAGCTGCCATTAACAACCCCTAATTTCCAATGTTATCTTCGAGTATTACTTCATGCTGCCGGTTTAGAATTAACTCAATTACTGGAGTTAATATCAATATAGTTGACCTAATTACACATGGAAATACAGTGCATTTTTTCACACTTGGGTATTATGATAGGTTGAATTGTACATTTTCTTTAAAGCGCATGTTGCTGAAAATATTCACAAGCGCTGTATGTATGTGTAGCATTAATATCTCCCAAAAGAGCATCACAAAATCATGTTATCATTCAAGGCCATTCGTCTCACACTAATCATCTCAGTGTTGATGTTCCAAGTATGCTCAGTACTCAAGATTTCCCCAGCATGCTCGGGTGATCTCCGAGTATTTTGGGCATGCTCGGAGATTTAGTTTGTGGTTGCTAGACAGCCTGAATACATGTGGGGATTGCCTGTTTGATAATCTGATGTGTTGGGATACAGAATTCTACAGGATGGAGGATACTCGGGAGAAGTCTTGCAGGTGATTGAACGAGGAACGTATGATTGTGGAGGAGAGAGGGAGGTCTTAGGAAAACCACAGATTACATAGTGGTAGATAATGGGTCATAAGTTCATAGATATATGGGGGGAGTGTAGTAGCACCAGCGTCTCTGCCTGTAGTCCCTCTGCTACAGAGAAAAATAACACAAAAACAGTGTTGGAGACTTCCACCTATGCCTCTTCCACCTACTTTGCCACGCCCACCTCCACCCACTCCTCCACTTGGACCTCCGCCTCCTTGTTCAAGATTATTTATTATTCTATGTTCTCTTGAGTCATTTTCCTATCCACATTTGTTTGCAGGGCAGTTGTCCTGCTCTCACCGCCATTTTGCTTCCTTTTTCTGCTCCCTAGCTCTTACTATGACCAGTCAATTTAAAGCACCAAATTTCTGGCCCCAATTGACTTCTATTGGGTTCAAGTTCAGGGTCAAGTTTGAATATCGAACCGAACTTTTAACTCTAGTTCAAAACACAGAAAAACACAGTATAACAAACGTATAAAAATACTCTGTTGTAAAAAAGTAACAGTAAACAGCAAGTGCTAGTAAAAAGATGATAACAAAACAGGGTATTTGGTTGATAAGTTTTTTGCAAAAAATATATACTAAGCCACTCTACCAAACGTCAAAGTATACCCATATCAGAGCAGTCCCTAACCGATGTATTTAAAAACCTGACCATGTGTATGGTACCTATATGAGCAGGATTCAGAAAGGTAATGTCCGATGTGGACACGCTGTGGAAGACGGATTATATGTGCACGGCCCACAAGGGAGGAGTGAAGACCTCCCTAATCTTGCAGAAACAAGAAACCAATTGAATATAAAACACATGTGCCATGCACACAGTGAACAAGTCTGTAGGAGAGTGTGTTCACACCACCAAAAGACTGAAACACAGAAAAACGCAGTATAACAAACGTATAAAAATACTCTGTTGTAAAAAAAGCAACAGTAAACAGCAAGCGCTAGTAAAAAGATGATAACAAAACAGGGTATTTGGTTCATACAATTTTTTCAAAAAATGTATACTAAGCCACTCTACCAAACTTCAAGGTATCCCCATATCAGAGCAGTCCCTAATCGATGTATTTAAAAACCTGACCATGTGTATGGTACCTAACTCTAACTCTAGTTAGGCTGAACCCGAACATCCATGGGTCCGCTCATCCTTAGTAGGGACTTTTTAAACTATATTAGCAAAACTATTATAAAAGTCTGCAGTCATTCTACATGATTATAGACTGCTGAATCTAGACAACATGCAGTGTGCACGCTGTCAGGATTTACTGATTCTGCTGGTTAGAGCAGGCAGCCATGTGACTGCATGCATGCAATTTACATACATGTCATCACTCTCCAACTAGACACGCTCGACTACCCTCAATTCACTTGTACTGAATGAGCACATCTAGTTGGAATGTGGCCGGAACTATGAAAATTAACATTCTTGCGATCATATGACCGCCCACTCTCATCAGCAATACTGGTGTATCATGAAAGCACGTGCACAGTGTCTGCGCACAAATGCACAATTACAAAATGTTCAGATTGTTGCATTTTTAGCTGATTGGTTACTTTGTACAACAAACAAGAAACAAGATGAACATATACCCTGCTATAAATGAGTAAAAAGCAATATTGCATATAAATAACACAGGGTACTTAGTATGCACTGATATTCATTAAAAAATAAGAATAAAAGCCATTCCACCAGCGCTAAGATGTACCCAGTCAGAACGGTTCTAATCTTACCATGTATCAAAATGATGCCAGTGTAAATAAAGGATGAGCAGGACCGGAAACCACAGTTTGGATAAATCAGGCTGGCCATCAATGGATTGTGCCTGATATGGCAGTATTTTCTTGATTTTGGATCGGCTGCCCTACCAGGCACAACCAATGGATAAAATTGGCACCTGTTTTTCCAATCCTGGGCAACCCCTTTAATTATTTCTTCAAATATTGCTGTTTGTAAAGCATAAATGTTTGTGAATAAATTAAATTCCCATATGCAAAAACGCAGTTTTTTCCATCAAAATATGCAATAACAATCTGCTCTGATTATGGAGTTTTTGCTGCGAATTTCACTTTTTTATGCCTTTCTGTATAGCTCCCAACTGTCCTGGTTTCGGGGCTCAGTCTCACCATGTCAGATTGTCCGAGCTTTTAAATACTCACCAATGTCTTCATTGCTCCATAGCATCTCTTCTCGCTTCCCGGGGGGGGCCGGACCGCTTCTCTATGTGTAAATTAAATAATATTTTTTGCTTCCTCTCCTGGGATTGGGACTTCAATTCACACCGCATTGTTTGCAGGCAGCAGCTTTTCTTTGAGCCACTGCTCATAATGATAAACAGCTGAATTTGGTATTCTTGACCTGTATTGCAGGCAGTGAACCCAGAAGCAGATTATGTATGTACATAGAGATATATTGTATATTTCAGTGTATTTTTTTTACCTGTACACGGAGGTGAAGAAAAAGTCTATGTACTATTAAAAGCACTTAAAAGTGCAGCTTCATATCTGCACCAAAAATGCTACATAAAGATGAGAAAAGTTCTGACTGTGAGTGAAGGAACAAACAATAATCCCCAGGTCCCAACTAGAGATGAGCAGGACGCACAGATGATGTCGCGCTGCCTGGACTAATCAAAACTGCTCCAGTGATGCCTAAAGGTAAGAGATTCGCAGCCTCTCGTCCAGCCCCCAGGTACCACTGACCTGGACCAGAGACCCAGGAATCCATCCGCTCAGCTCTCGTCCCAACTGTCCCGGCGCAGCGGACAGTCCTGGATTTGGGTTTACGCCATGCAGTCTCGGGTGTCTCCGAACTGTCCCTCATTGCCAGTGTACAGTAGACAACTTCTTCTAGTGTAGAAAGAAACGGTAAATGGACGTGGTTTGGGGTATGGACAAGGGCGTGGCCAACATTTTTCGCATAATTTGCCCCTCTTTCTAATCTTCAAAAGTTGGAAAGTATAGTTTTTGGGGCACATTGTAAGCAGATTTTTTTATGCATATCTTAGTACAGGAAGATTTGTCCTGCATTAAAAAAAACTACCTCTTTTACATTTTTAGGCAAAAAGAAATGCACACTTCAACCGCATCTTTTTAATGAAATCACATTCACTTTGCTTAAACTGTTTAATGCTGTGTTTTGTTTATTTTTTTTAATTTTTTGTCATGCAGGATCATGAGCATAAACATCTTTTTTAATGCCTTTGCAGACTATTACTTGGCTATTCAGCTTTGATGTGCACTGTAGCTGTGGTGTGTACATTTGGTATAATGATTATGCAGTGTTGGGGATGTAGAAATGAGTTCATTAATGCAATTTTTCCTGTTCTGTTGCTACGTGAATAAGGATCTTTCTACTGATGAAAGGTGCTGCCAGCTGTGCTGATGAGCATGAACAGTTTTGCAGCCCACTGTTGGTATCTTTGGTAACTAATACATTCAGCAGTCACATGTTCTTGCAGTCGAGCTTTGTATAGCAATGTAATCCCCATCTTGCATAATGCTTACAATGATAAATTGAGGTTTGTTTAAAGATTCCATTGACATCTAGTGAGAAATAATAGTATTACATTAATTTTAAAAAGATACTCAGACACTCTCTTTCCCTGACACAATAGTAGCTCTTCAGGGGTAATAAAAATTACATTCACATCTGCAGTAACAATGTAACAAGTAGAGATGACCAAATATTTTATCATTTGAATTCACCAGGTTTGTTGAAGTTTTCAAAACGTTTGATAGGAAGGAACTTCATTTGCCTTGAAAATATGTATATAACTCTCTGAGGGCTACTAGGATTGTATCTGGTCTCTTTCAGTCTCTATTAAGCAAACACAGCCTTAGCAATGTCAAAGTGACCTCACCAGAGAATGGATGTTAACCCGGCAGTAGAGCTCATTTAAAAACACAGTGCACCGGCAGATTTTTTTTTACTTTTTTTTTTAAATAAATAATATAATCCAGAAATTATCCCTCTTGGTCATTTGAAATTAGGAAGACTGTTCTTTACAGAACACTGACTCAAACTGATGATGTCGCTGTCAGAGATAACATCATCCTGCTGTGATTGAGAAACGGGATGTGCTACATATTCCATAATGCAAAAAGGCATAGAGGAGCGTAATATGGAAATGCTCTCCTGAAATGATTGTGCTGGACAGGCACAACACTGGAGGAGGTTTGGAATAGAAAAACCCACAGCTGCTACACCGACTGCCTGTCCCAAGTGCTAAGGCATGGAGCCAAAGGAAGGTCTATGGAATGGGAAAAGATATGGTTCCTCCAGGCATTACCATAAGGGAGGACAAGCCAAAGGTAAATGAAGGTGATGGATAGTCCCCAAAATGGATAGTTCTGCAATTACCTATGGCTTGTCCTCCACTATGGCACTGCCCGGAGACACTCAATTTTTCCCTGTTCCTTGGATACATTCCTTAATGACTTCCATTTCCTTACCAATAATATGCTTGGCAGAAGCAAAAGAAGCCAATTGTAACTTGCGCTTCATAGTAGTACTGTCTGGACAGCTGGTTCCAATAGTGCTGGTGGTGCCTCTGCTGCTAGTGGCTCACACAGTGTGAGACATGGCATAGGGCTTTTTTCTTTGACACTTCCTCATCCATTACCATTGCCACTTTTTCTTTTACCATACATTTTCTACAACTCATTATTTTTTTTTGACAGTCCTTTCAACCTCTTTTATTCAACCCTTACCAAAATGGACAAAAAATAAGAAATGCTAGGTATATCGACATGGATATAGAAAGCAAAATGATACAACAAGCTTCTGTATGGGTTTGATGTGTACGGTTGTCAATTATGACTAGGAAAATAGGTGTTCAAAAATTCACAGTAAAATGTCTACATTTTTTTTTTTTACAACGTTCAGCTCCCTTCCTAAATATAGCATAAGAAATGCTAGATAGGTACACTTCCAAAATGCCAGAACCAGCAATATGTGTATTCGTGTGGCATGTAGGATGTAAAATTTCATTGAAACATACTGTATATGTAAAATAAAATTGTTTGTGACACGCACACTTTGGTAGACAGTGACAGTTAGATGTCTGGATTTTGGTGAATTTTCTTTTGCATTCTTAAAAAACATATTCCCCATTAGCAAAATAAATTGCAGAAGAAATGCAAACATTACGGTAAATACAGTTGTTGGGTAAGCAAGCACATACTCTGTCACTGATCTCAGATTTCATTTTCTGTAAAAAATATTGTGCTGTCTTGCCTTTGCTTTTACGTGCATTAATAATTAAGAAAAAATGTGTGTTTGTAATTCAAATGCAATAGGACAGACGTCAGCTAAACCATATCACTGATCAATCACACTACTGCTGACACCTCTCTTATCTTTCTTCCACTATTATTTAAAGGGAATATGTGAGAAGGTTTTTGCTATGTGTTGTGAGATCATCTTATTGTAGGAGATCAGACACTCATTCCAGAGATGTGTAGCTTACTGGGCTGTGTATCGGATTCAATAAATTCAGTGTTTAATCAGCAGATTATTACTGTCTGAAAAGCTGTCTTCTGCTTAGTGGTCCAACCACTCCAACAGCAGCGATTAGCAGCACTGTGTCAATATACATTGTACAATGAAAGTTGTCACTCAGTGGTGTGGGCAAGGTTATACAGGGCTCACAATTGCAAGCTCTGCTAGATCTGCAGCAGAGAAAACTGATTCTATCACAAGTGCTGCACTAAGTATACAAAGTGATACATTATTGGAATCAGGGTCTCCGCTTCTACAACATGCTGCTGTCAGATTACACCACAAAAACCTACTGAAAGATTCTCATTAAATCAGTGTATAATTTAGAGATTACTACTCACATCTTCTTCAGTTCTGCAGTTATATGACACATTACTATTTGGAGCATTTGCCAAGTGCTTTAACCCCTTTCCTACATTAGGCGTACTATTCCGTCCATGTGACCTGGGACCTAAGTCCCAAGGACGGAATAGTACGTCACAGCGATCAGCGGCGCCCCCCCGTGGGGAGCGCTGCTGATCGCGGCTGGGTGTCAGCTGATTATCACAGCTGACACCCGGCACTGTGTGTCAGGGGCAGTCACGGACAGCACCCGGCACATTAACCCCCGGCACACTGATCAAACATGATTGCAGTGTACCAAAGGATCAGGGAAGCATCGGCAGGGAGGGGGCTCCATCCGTGCTTCCCTGAGACCCCTGCAGCAGCGCGATGTGCAGCACTGCTGCAGGCCTCCTTCCCTGCAGGTCCCCATATCCAATATGGCGGTGGGGACCTTCGGGGACCTGCAGGGAGGCGTCTTTCTCAGTGTCTGCACAGCGCGGGCATGAGAAAGCCTCCAGCAGTGCCTGCAGATTGTCGATCTGAAACACAGCTGTGCAAGGTGTCTGATCAGTGATCTAACATATTACAATAATGTCCCCCCCTGGGACGATGTAATAAAGTAAAAAAAAAAAAGTGTAAAAATAATTTATAAAAAATTGCTAAATAAATTAAAAAAATATATATATCTTCCCTAATAAATTCATTTTTTGAAAATAAAAAAAAATAAAAGTACACATATTTGGTATCGCCGCATCCATAATGACCCGCCCTATAACACTGTCCCACTAGTTAACCCGTTTATTGAACCCCTTAAAAAATAAAAATAAAAAACAAAGCAAAAAATAATGCTTTATCATCATACTGCCAAACAAAAAGTGCAATAACGCGCAATCAAAAAGACGGATACAAATAACCATGGTACCGCTGAAAATGTCGTCTTGTCCCACAAAAACGGAGCCACCACACAGCGTCATGAGCGAAAAAATAAAGTTATAGCTTGCAGAATAAAGCGATGCAAAAATAATTATTTTTTTATATAAAATTGTTTTCATTGCATAAAAGTGCCAAAACATAGAAAAAGACATAAATGAGATATTGCTGTAATCGTACTGACCCAAAGAATAAAACCGCCTTCTCAATTTTACCACATGCGGAACGGTGTAAACGCACCCCCCAAAAGAAATTCATGAAATGCCGGTTTGTGTTCATTCTGCGTCCCAAAAATCGTAATAAAAAGCGATCAAAAAAGTCACGTGCCCAAAAATGGTACCAATAAAAACTCGTCCCGCAAAAAATAAGACCTCACATGACTCCGTGGGTGAAAATATGGAAAAATTGATGCAAAAACTATTTTTACAATAAAAAGCGTCTTTTAGCGTGCGACAGCTGCTAAATATAAAAACCCGCCATCAATAGTAACTCAAACCCCCCCGTTATCACCCCCTTAGTTAGGGAAAAATAATAAAATAAAACAAAATTTATTTATTTCCATTATCCCAATAGGGCTAGGGTTAGGGCTGAGATTAGGGTTAGGGGTGTGTTGGGGTTAGGGTTGGAGTTAGAATTGGGGGGTTTCCACTGTTTTGGCACATCAGGGGCTTTCCAAACGCGACATGGCGTCCGATCTCAATTCCAGCCAAAAAAGTCAAAAGGCGCTGCTTCCCTTCCGAGCTATGCCATGCGCCCAAATAATGGTTTCCCCCACATGTGGGGTATCAGCGTACTCAGGACAAATTGCACAATAACTTTTGGGGTCCCGTTACCCTTGGGAAAATAAAAATTTGGGGTGAAAAGATCAATTTTTGGAAAAAATATGATTTTTCAATTGTACGACTGTACGTTATAAACTTCTGTGAAGCCCTTGGGGGTTCAAAGTGCTCACCACATATCTAGATAAGTTCCTTGGGGGGTCTAGTTTCCAAAATGGGGTTACTTGTGGGGGGTTTCCACTGTTTAGGCACATCAGGAGCTCTCCATACGTGACATGGCATCCGATCTGAATTCCAGCCAATTTTGCAATGAAAAAGTCAAACGGCGCTCCTTCCCTTCTAAGCTCTGCCATGCGCCGAAACAGTGGTTCCCCCCATATATCAGGTTTCAGCGTACTCAGAACAAATTGCACAATAACTTTTGTTGTCTAATTTCTCCTGTTACCCTTGGTAAAATAAAAAAAATTGTACCTGAAATAATTTTTTTTGTAAAAATAAAAGTTAAATGTTCATTTTTTTTTAAACATTCAAAAAAATTCCAGTGAAGCACCTGAAGGGTTAATAAACTTCTTTGTTTTGAGTACCTTGAGGGGTGCAGTTTTTAGAATGGTGTCAATTTTGGGTATTTTCTATCATATAGGCCCCTCAAAGTGACATCAAATGTGATGTGGTCCCTAAAAATAAAATGGTCTTGTAAAAAGGAGAAATCGCTGGTCAACTTTTA
Organism: Dendrobates tinctorius; assembly: GCF_039654945.1. Taxonomy (NCBI): domain Eukaryota; kingdom Metazoa; phylum Chordata; class Amphibia; order Anura; family Dendrobatidae; genus Dendrobates; species Dendrobates tinctorius. The sequence goes on along the minus strand of NW_027361696.1, from coordinate 91,403,999 downwards.
ACCCTTATAACTTCCTAACAAAAAAAAATGTTGGTTCCCAAATTGTGCTGATTTAAAGTAAACATGTTGGAAATGTTACCTATTAAGTTTTTTGAGTGCCGTATCTCTGTGATTTAAGAGCATAAAAATTCAAAGTTGGATTAAACAGAGCTGGTACTGGTTTATGGAAAACATGACACATCCAGCTTGGTATGGCTTGGAGAGAGATGCTAGTGATAGAGGTTCCACGCGAAAGCTTTTCTTTTACTACCTTCTGCAAAAGCACAGTGCAAACTCATCGCATCCTATATTTCGGTCGATAATCTCAGCCTGGAGGGAACTCATTAAGCCGACTAAAAATATCAAAAAAGCAGAGCTGATGGATGATCTCCCGATGCCGGAGGTATGGGGGAAATCAGGAATCAAAAAGGTGGAGGATGTTTTTAGTGTAGTGGAGTTCTTGAAATTCAGTGAGATCAAGGCTAAATATAATCTACCATCATCTGAGCTGGTCTTTTACGCCATGTTGAAAGACAGAATTTTGAAAATCATAAAAGGGAAGACTTTAAATTATGAAATGCTATCTTCACTTTTGTGCAACCTTAAAAATAAAAACCTCTGGAGTCTGCGTAATTTGTATAGATCTGTCGTCAAGGACCTAACGAGCCACAAAAACATATACATGAAGAGATGGGAGTCCAATTTAGGTGCTGATATCCGTCTCGAGAATTGTAACAATGCCATCAAATTCACTTACAATTCTAACATATCAATGGGTCCTCACGAGGGTTATTTTAAACTGTTAAATAGGTGGTACTATACCCCGACAAGGTTATCACATTTTAACACAGAATTATCTTTCTTGTGCTGGAGAGGCTGTGGACATCAAGGGAACCTCTACCATATATTTTGGGGTTGTTCAAAGATCAAAAACCTCTGGTTCCAGGTCACACAGCTCATTAACCTCATTGCTAAGGACTTCACAATTACGCCTGAAAGAGCACTTCTTTCATTAGACATGGAACAGTTTGATGATTCGGTAAGATACATTATCATACACATCCTCTTAGTGACTAAGACCATGTTAGCACAATGGTGGAAGAAAGTCGAGGTTCCTAAGTTTTCGGACATACTTGATAAAATAGGCCAACATAGTGATTTAGAACTCAGATTTGCGATTAACAACAATCACATCCACAAATATACAAAAAAATGGAAGACTTGGAACAACTAATTCCATATCAAATACACCTATTAAGAGGTATTATATTTTGAGGCCTAAACATGGCTGTTGTAGTACCGAGATGTTGTATCTCCTTCCAAGAATGTTACCCCATAATAAGGATTGTCGATTTTCTTTTCCTTTTTTATTGTTATTTGCTATATGCTATTTAATACCTATTTGTGGGTTCTGTAGTTTTAATTTTTTTCTGTACCTGTACAAGGTTCTTTACTTCCCATTCCCTTTCCTCCCTTCCTACCTTCCTTCCCTTACCCTGTTTAATGACTAAAAACCAATAAAATTATTTGAAAAAAAAAATTCAAAGTTGGAGAATTGCGAAATTTTCAAAATTTTTGCCAAATTTCAGTTTTTTTCACAAAAAAACGCAAGTTATATGACTGAAATTTTACCAATAACATGAAGTACAATTTGTAACGAGAAAACATTGTCAGAATCACCAGTGTCCATGGAAGTGTTCCAGAGTTATTACCTCATAAAGGGACAGTGGTCAGAATTATAAAAATTGGCCCGGGCATTAACATGCAAACCACCCTTGGGAGTAAAGGGGTTAAGGGCTTCCTCTTCTTATCTCTATTGCTGAACTGTGATCTCTGAATTCCTCCCACAATCCTACAATTGGCCTGAAAAAGCTGTTGCATTCCCTGTCTCTGCTTTTATACAGGCTATGATTGTCTCTCCTGATTGGCTGCACTATACCATGTGATGTCATTGTAAGAGTATGTCAGTAGCAAGCATGTTCTTCTTCCTTTCCTAATAAAATGGGTGTGCTTTTTGTTGTAATATGAATAACGCTATAGCATTTTTCAATATTAATGTTGTGGATGACTCAAAATGTTCTTTGATAAAGTTTAATGTGTCTGCCACGATTCATTTTGTGGAAGTCGTAACAGCTCTCTCTGGTTCTTCTTTAATCTAAACATGTTTTTTCCTTTTGGGCCAGCAAGGGTTAATGTCAATTTCCTAGCTGTCAGCTGCTGTGTTTGCTGGTCAGCTGATGTGGGTGGTGATGACCACCCCACTATTCTTTAAATAGTCACCTGATGCATCAGCTGACTGTTGGTAATAGAGTTTGCTATGTAGACAAGCTGTGGAGTTGCAGCTCTCTGGTGTCAGGGCTGAATCTGCTTCTTCTGTGGAGATCACAGTGCTATTTCCTCATCCTCTGTGGTGTGGAGCCTGGAGCTAAGTTTTGTGTATTTACGTTGTCTGTCTCATGCTTGTCACTATCCCCTGTGTTTGTACTATCTGCAGCTATGAGGCTACCATCCTTGCCTGCCAGTGCACAAGCCAGGGAATTGTAAGGTGACAGTTAGGGATGAGGTACGTGATGGTGGCGGGGGAAGGACCCGCTTAAGACGTTATGGGAATGCAGGGACAGGTTCAGGTTGGAGCTCAAGAGGTGTCCCATCCCTTGTTCCCAATTGATAGGGACTTCCTTTCCCCTTTTGTGTGTTTTGCCATTTGCTGGACTGACCCCTGTTGGGTTGTGACATTATCACCAACCATACCATTGTTCCGGCGAACCTAATGTTAGGCGTCAGGTTTCTGCGTCTGCTCTGCAGGAATCCAGAGCCTCACATTCTGTGGTTTCCTGCTGTCTATCTACTGCAGAGGAGATTATTTTGCAGCAGCAGACCGCTCCAGAGACTAAGTCCCTTTGTGCTCCTACTGGGCATGCTCACGAGACGACTTCCCATTGGAGATCGGGAGTCATGTGCCCAGGTCCTGTTCCAGATCTCATTGGTCCATCTCGGAGATCTGGAAGGTCCCGCACGGCTATAAAAAGCGCGCATGGCCGTTCCGCCATGCGCTAGTATAGACTATACTGCTATGTGTGAATGGTGACGGATGTATGATTCTGGTGACTGACTCATTTGAAACCCCTTCCCTCTGATATTACGCATGTGGATAGGGAATTAGTTTAGTAGTCAGCGGCAGTCAGTGGCAAGCCTAGGGCCACTGTGCACACCGCACCTCTACGCTAGCGTCTGACATTGCGTTTGCTGCTCGACAACAAAGCTGGAAGCAGTGTTCTATGCCGCACTGCAGTTGCAGTTCTTCTTGGCACCCGCAGTAGCGACGCCACACACACGGTAGGTCTAGAGGGACACAGCTCCTCAGTCTTAGGTCCTGCTCCTGTGACCAGATACCGTGTGTGCATTTTCCTGAGGCCTGTGATACTAACAGGCTCAGTGTTTTTGCATGTTTTGTTGCGGTGTCTCTGTGTGTGAACAGAGCCTGCTCTGCGCACTTGGGTGAAGTTGAACTCATACGCATTATATCGCCATATTGCTCCTCTGTCAATACCTAGCAGCAGTCATATCATCTACTGCACGGTGGACCCCGAGCGGCGACCGCACTTTATTACCATTTTTATTTAGTGCGTTCCGTCATTCCTAACACCTATGGTGCAAGCGGAGGCTATTGCTTGCCTGATCGAGTCCACTTGTGATCAATACAGGTTTGTGTCCTTGGTACATATGTTTTGTGAATCTGAGACTTGATATATATTGCATTATGGTCTCCACTGTGTAATTTCGCTACATGGGCTTCATTTTTTAGCCCATGGTAACTAAATGGTGATTCCTTATACAACTATTCTTTCATCGGCGCTACCTCTAGCCCTTGATAATTGGTGCAAATTACATTTACACCACCACTTTAGAGTTGTGATTTATGTGCTCTACAGGTAATTGGTAAATGTTGGTGGTGACCATATTTTCATTACCTTTACATATGTGTACGCTATGCATGTCTTATGGCATGGCACATTTTGTCTTTCTGTGCAATGCCTCTTTTTATATTTAGTTTAAAACCTAGCCTCAATAAATACATCGCAGAGACGCTTATGCTATTTTTTGAATATCTGCACATTTATGTGAATCATCACTGGTATATTTTTCGAGGGAATTATGAATTCGGTGATCATTTGACATTTATGACATTATTTCAATGTGTTTAAGTGTGGACGCATGTGCAATAATGCAATAGTGTTATAAGCTTTATTGGTTAAAAATTCTCCCTCCTATGCCACTATTTCAATGCTCTTATGTGTGGATGCATGCGCAATAGTGCGGTATCGCTATAAGATTTATGGGTAAAATGATCTTCCTCTATCTAGGGCTATTATTGTGACTCATCTGCGCAGGCGCACTAGCCGATTGCGGCCACTGTTTATGCAATGACCGTCTTCCCCTTGTGTGCGCCTCTGGGCTGAGATTGAAGGCTCGGCTCCGCCTCTCTTTATATGCGACGGCATAGATATCGCTATAAGCCTAATGGACTAATTGACTATCTTCCGTTAGGGGATAGTATTGCACATATACTACGACAACTCCTTTGCGCAGGCGCACTGGCTGATTTTGGCCATTGTTGTTTTTAATGACCTTCTTCCACAGGAATTGATGCCTGTGTGACTCCCTGGGCAGAGATTGAATGCTCAGCTCTGCCTCTCGGTACACGCGACCGTTCAGGTATTTACTGCAGCTGCCTCTTATTATTTACTTTACTTAGCATATACAGTATATACTACATCTTTCAGACCTTACATTCAGCCCCTGACGAAGCTACTTTGCGGTAGCGACACGGGTCGGGCATCTCCACAGGCTCCCCCCACCATTGGTACTTTACACTTAGTGCTGATCTGTTGTGCTACCCTGGAGGATACTTATTTGGTTCTGAACTATTGTTATCAGCGTTCAGATGCATTTTTTTGCTTTTCACCTCCATATTCTGTCTTGCCTCTGATTTATAGGGAGACTGGGTTATCGGTGCATCTTTTTACTTAGCAGCATATGTATTATGGGCTTATATTGTTCCCATCTGGGCTTTATTTAAATGCATATATATGGTGCTTTGGACTTAATATGATCTTGTCATTCTATCAATGTTTTGACCAGTTGTCTGCTTTAACCTATACTGTATCTATGTGACAGGGGAGTCTTACAGGGTTATATTATTAACCCCATGGGTCTATTGTAATTGTCATGGAGTGACTTTTTAATGTTTTTAAATTGTGTTTTGGTCTGTCTGAAATTTAATAAAATTTACACAAATTTTTGTGACTTATTGTGGTGATCCCAGTTCTTTGGTCAGTAGCTTTTTTCTCTCTTATTATATTATTGATTTATACTGACTACTGGTGTATCCCCGTATTTATTGTTGGTAGTGCCCTCATCTTTATTACTACTTGCCTGATCCAGACCCTCATGGATGAGTTAACGGAGCTACAGTCTCAGGTGGTACAGCAGCTTCAGCAGGTGTCTGGATTCATGGTCTTGGCTCATGTCTTAGCTTAACTGGAACCCAAGATATCTCTCCCTGACAGGTTCTCTGGAGAGAGAGATAAATTTTTGGTCTTTAAAGAAACCTGTAAGTTATTTTTCAGATTTCGCCATCATTCTTCAGGGACAGAGGAACAGGGTGTGGGGATAATGGTCTCACTTCTCAAGAGTGATCCCCAATCCTGGGCCTTCTCCCTGCCGACCGTTTCACCATCTTTGCGGTCAATGAATGAGTTTTTTGCTGCATTGGCGCTAGTGTATGGGGATCCTGATGGTGTCTCTCTGGCTGTGTCTCAACTCCGTAAGATCAAGCAGAGGGGGCGGCCGGCTGAGGAGTACTGCTCAGAGTTTCGGAGATGGGCCACTGACACTCAGTGGAATGACCCTGCTCTTAGGAGCCATTTTTGTCAGGGTCTGTCAGCTATGCTTCTGGATACTCTGGTGCAGTATGCTATTCCTGGATCGTTGGAGGCCACCATGGCCCTTGTAATCCAGGTGGATAGACAACTCAGGGAGAGACATGCACCAAAACTACCCCCTGTTGATCTTTCTATGAAGGAGGACACAGTGGTGCAGATGAACGAGCCTATGCAGGTGGGAGGAGTCTCTTCTCAAACTGGGTTGCCTGCAGTTCACCGTGGGACGGGTGCATGTCTCTGCTGTGGTCTTACAGGTCATTAAATTAATGTCTGCCCATCTCACACCAAAGTTGTTACTTCATCACCAAAGCCGCATTCTCCTGGTCATATGGAGGGAGGTCATCAGGGTGTGTATGTGGCGCCCCCAGGAGAAAGGTCGCCACAGTGGCTTTGCCTTCCTCCAGGGAGGGTAATGCCAGGCTTATAGGCAATGACGGGTCTCTTTCCCAGTCAATCTATGCATGCAACACAGTTCCACTCCAGGCCAGCAGGGGGGACTCTGAACCGGAATTAAGGGGAGGTGTGCTCTCTGAGGGCAAGGAGGAAGGAGTTGTTAGTTAGTCTGCGAAGGGTGAAGTGTGCAAACGTGTGGAAGGAGCGCTGAGATAGAGCTGAGAGGAAGAGCTCATCTCCCATAAGAGCGCATGAACTGGAGCCTGGTCTCCACGGTTGTATGGACACTGATGGTCCTACAGCAGACACCAGAGGAATAGAAGGCTGTAAATGCAATACTCCCATCTAAGACTTGAGGGCACAACAGCAACACGGATAGTGAGCCGGGACTTAGGAGTGAGGAGTCCCTGGAACAGGCTACAGTTGTCTGCCGTACAAGTAGAGTTCTTGGGAACATCTGACAGGAGGAACTCCAGTGTAACTCAGTACTGGAGATCCCTCAAGTAAGCACTAGGAAGGAGACTGCACAGCTTATCTGCTGAGAGAGAATTCCTGAGTTGCTTCCAGGCTAGCCTGCTCCGGTACCATCTGTAATCAGGACCCTGGACTGCATTTATCAAGTAAAGGTACAGAAATTGCACCCCACTGTGTCTTGTCTGCTTCCTACCTTTCCGGCACCGCTACATCCCCATGCCAACCACATCTACACTGCCCTGGGACTACAGCTTCACCTGTGGGGAGCTTTTACATCTTTGCTGCACCATACCATCAGTCCCAGCGGATCTGCATGCAGCGTCGGCTTAACACCTCCCTTGCCGAGCACCACAGGTGGCGTCACGAACTATTCATCTAACTACATTCAAATCATTACATTCCCCCATTACTTGGGCGCCCAGGGCCATGGACCGGGTCCCCACTGCTGTGACACATCCCGCTGATACCGGCCCGGTACCGCGTACCCCACAGCCCTGGGAGGGTGACCCATGTACATTTCCTCCACCTTCAGTTTTTCATTTCTGCTGAAGTGGTGGTTGATGGGGAGACTGTGACGGTACCGGTTCTTGTGGACAGTGGAGCTGGGGTCAATCTGGTGGATTCTCACTTTGTTCAGACTCATTGTCTGATTAGTAGGATGCTGGCGAGACACATTTCCATTTTTGCAATTGACTCTGTCCCTCTCAGCCAGAGGCGTCTGACCCAAGTCGTAGACAATATAAACCTGCATATAGGTACTCTTTGAAGAGTCCCTGTCATGCTACATCTTGGAGGAGATGTCAACTCCCATCATCTTAGGCTTTCCCTGACTGAAGAGACACAATCCGGTGATAGTTTGGCTGTCCAGAAAAGTAGCTAGTTGGGACCAGTCTTGTAAAGACTATTGTCTGGGAGCAATGGTCTCTGCCGTCCTTCTCGAATCCACGCCTTCTTCTCCAGTGGAGGCAGCTAAGGTGCTACCAGGGAATAGGGGCACTATTCAACCCTCACCACAAGCAAACCCTAAGCATCAGGATCCTATCAGGAGGAGGGATGAGGGGAGGATGGTGGTTCCCTCTAATTATAGTGAGGGTATGAGTTTGGTGACATGGGAGGACGACTCTGTCGTCTGTTCCTCAAGGAGATTACGGTCTGTTGGCAAACACACACATGGAAATAAACTTGCAGGTTCGGGCCTGTGTGTGAATGAGTACGTGTGGGTGTCCACTGAAAACATCAAGTGGAAGCACGCATCTGGGACCTGGAGTTCTAGGGTGACCGTGCCATATCGGTTTGGACGTTCTCAGCCCTAAGACATTCCAGTTGGAGTTACCCCTGGTAATGCAGGTACATAACGAATTCCACAGGTCGGCACGCTGGAGATTTTTTGCGCCTCCGGAGCCTACATTATTTCCATCACCATCGGGCTGAGTTTTCCACAAACCTGAGGATCAGGTGACAGCAAAGATGAATCCTAGTGGGTTGCGGTATCCTTACCATTTATTTCAGTTGTAGTCTGGTGTTAAGAGTCCAGAGGTCCCTCATTGGAGGGGGGTAATGCCACAACTTATTTTGTGGAAGTCATGCAGCTCTGGTTCTGCTTTAATTTAAATGTGTTTTTCCTTTTGGGCCAGCAAGGGTTAATGTTAGTTTCTTTTCTGGCAGCTGCTGTGTTTACTGGTCAGCTGATGTGGGTGGTGACCACTCCCACCATCCTTTAAATAGTCACCTGACGCATCAGCTGAATGTTGATGATAGAGTTTTCTATGTAGACCAACCGTTGAGTTGTAGTTCTCTGGTGTCAGTGCTGAATCTGCTTCTGTGGATTTTGTGGTCCTGTTTCCATATCCTCTGCAGTGTAGAACTTGACAGCAGAGTCTGGAGCTAAGTTTTGTGCATTTAACTTGTCTGTCTTGTGCTTTTCACTATCCCCTGTCTTTGTACTATCTGCAGTGATGAGACTAGCGCCATTGCCGACCAGTGCACTAGCCAGGGCATTGTGATGTGACAGTTAGGGACAAGGTAATTGACAGCAGCGGGAGAAGGACCTGCTTAGAGCATTAGGGGAGTGCAGAGACAGGCTCATGTTGGAGCTCAGGAGGTGTCTATCCCTCAGTCCCAATTGTTAGGGCCTTCTTCTCCCCTTTACCATCCCGTTGTGTGTGTTGTGCCATCTGCTGAACTGACCCCTGTTGGGTCGTGACAACGTCATTGAAATAAGTATAGGGACAGTATGAATATAGGAAACTAGGGTATAGGTATAGGAATAAGATAAAGTGACAGGTATAGATAGGAATGGGGAAGTGCAGTGGAGGGCACAGTAGAAGCAAGAAATAGCTAAGTATAGCATAGGAACAGTTAAGATATTCAAGAACAGCTCCAGTTTGGGAAGGGAAGCATAGTTATATGAGAAAACACTTCCTGGATTGAGTCAGATAGAGATTAGATAAGAAATTAGATAGAATGATTGATTCAATGGAGTACAAGGCGATAGGGCAAAAATTTGGGGGCAAAAAGATAATTTTTGAGGAAAAAAATATGATTTTTTTATTTTCACGGCTCTACATTATAAACTTCAGTGAAGCACTTGGGGGTTCAAAGTGCTCACCACACATCTAGATAAGCTCCATGGGGGGGTCTAGTTTCCAAAATAGTTTCCACTGTTTACGCACATCAGGGGCTCTCCAAACGCGACATGGCGTCCGATCTCAATTTCAGCCAATTTTGCGTTGAAAAAGTCAAACGTTGAAAAAGTCAAACGGCGCACCTTCCCTTCCGAGCTCTGCCATGCATCCACACGGTGGTTTACCCCCCTCGTAGGCCCCAGATGTCTTGGGAAGGTTCGCTGCTGCCCAAAAGTTTGTACTTTCCAGTGCTTTTCAGCCCTATCGCCTTGTACTCCATTGAATCAGTCATTCTATCTAATTTCTCATCTAATCTCTATTTGACTCAAACCAGGAATGCTCCAGCATTGCAATGTATTATACCCTATGCTGAAAGCTGCTGAGGCCATGCTATGAACATGGTCTCAGAGGCTTTCCGTAGCTGGATGACCCGGGGTCGTCATGACAACCTTGGGTCATCATGGCACAGATCGGGCCCAGCGATTATATTGCGGGGACAACAATCTGAAGGCAGAGGGAGCCCCAGACCCTCTGCCTCCCTCCTGAACTCTGCGATCGTGCCCATGAAATGCCATTTTTTTTTTTTTTTTTATTAATAAATAAAGGATTGCTTCCAGCGTTGCAAGTCCACAGGATAAGTGATAGCTTGCTGATAGCTGGGACCTGCAAATTGCTGAGAACAAGGCTTTGAAATGGTTTACTGGAAATAAACACTGGCTGTGCATGTTCACCACTTCTCCATTTATCGTCTATAATGGCTCATAGTCACTTGCGAGAGACTCGCACGATTGTCGTGCGAGTCTCTCGCATGAAAACCTGGCACGGCCGCCGGCACTTGGACGGGAGTGTGTGGCTGCATAGAAATACATGTAGCCACATGCTCCGGTCCCAGTGCCGGCGGCTGTGCCAGGTTTTCATGCGAGAGACTCGCACGACAATCGTGCGAGTCTCTCGCAAGTGGGTATGAGCCCTAAGACTGCAGGAGAAAGCAGATCACTGCACTAGGCACTCTTTGGCAGTCTCCATAGATAATGAACGGAGGCGAGCCCCCTTCTTACAGGGCATTTTAGTGCCCAATTGTAAATAGGTGATAAAACTTGAAATGTTCTGAAAAAGACTGAATAGCCCTATATTTGGTGAAACTTTGTTTTCCAACTCCACATATGGCAATCAGTCTGGCTCCCTGTTTAAAAGTCCCATTACAGAATCTAGGACTCAGTCATAACCTGTAATATTTTATTTTTCAAGAAAGGCATCCAGACCCTCCTAGAACTTTTATTTTGTGAATCGTCCATTATATCCTGGTGAGGGAGAGAGTTTCATAGTCTCACTGCTTGTTCAGTAAAGAATTAATTCTAGATGTAGAGGATGTACAATTGTTATGGTTGCAGGCCAAGGTGTAATGAACTCTGTCCATTGAATTATTTCTGCATTGTAATAAGATCAACCTTAAGCCTTCATTTTTCCAAACCGAATAACCCCATGTTTGATAACTTGTCCTTGCAAAACCCTTCTTTTCTTTCTCTATAGAACAGAGAGAAGCAGGAGAAGCATGTGAAAGATTATATAGGAGTACTGATCTGTGTGGCTGTGAATCCAGCTCCAAGGTTAAACAAATTTATCTCTGTCTGGTCTTTCACTGAGCTGAGTGCTACCCAATCCTCTCCCCCAATCCCTTTGTCCTAGAGTTTAATAAACTGTGATATCTCCGTGGGCTTGCAGTCGAGAAAGTCAGTAGCTGCAGGACTGGAACCCACGATCTGCTGGTAGCTTTTAAGCCGTGCTCTGCCCAACCCATTCTACATGTTGAATTTATTATAAATTACTATGATTCCCCATCCGCTGTAAACTTTGGTATCTGCATTGCTGAGAGGATACTGCAGAGATCATTATTCACACAATTGAGAGCTCAGCCTTATTGCTCAGACAGTGATATGATTATTTGATTGTCTCATTTGATCATTTATTTTTCAGATATTGCAGATTTTTGCCCTGCGAGAAATAAAAGCCCCACTGGTCATACTTGTCAAAAGGCTTGTACTATAGACCAAGACTGTCCAAAGAAGAGGCTGAAATGTTTCTGTGATGGAGAATGCGGGATGAGCTGCGTTACATGTATGTCTATAGCTTGTATCATGGCATGTAAATGTTCCTGTTACTTTATCACATTTTATAAACTGTAACAGGACGGTCGACGTGGTTCTCCAGGAGATAATAATTAGAACTCAATTAGCAGAGCAGAAGCCGTGTCCTCATTTCCTAATATAGTACCTATTATGAACACTTTTCCGAGCACTGATCTCAGGGGCCAAAGCTATAACAAAGTGATGTGTGCTTGATCTTGATTTTAGCCAATTATATTTGATCCTGATGGACATATCCAAAGTGTATGTTAATAAATACAGTGGCAAGTCTGGGCACCCTTGATCAAAATTACTGTTATTGTGAACAGTTAAGCAAGTTGAAGATGAAATGATTTCTAAAAGGGCTAAAGCTGACACATTTTCTTTGTATTGTATGCAAAAAATAAAAAATATACTCCCATTTTTTACATTTTAAAATTACAAAAAGGAAAATGGACTGATGCAAAAGTTTGGGCACCTTGCATGGCTCATACCTAGCAGCAAGCCCTTTTGCAAGTATCACAGCTTGGAAATGCTTTTGGTAGCAAGCCAAGAGTCTTACAATTCTTGTTTGAGGGATTTTCATCCATTCTTCCTTTGGAAAATTCTTCCAGTTCTGTGAGATTCCTGGGTCGTCTTGCATGCACTGCTATTTTGAGGTCTAGCCACAGATTTTCAATGATGTTCAGATCAGGCAATTGTGAGGGCCATTGTAAAACATACAACTTGTGCCTTTTAAGGTAGTGCATTGTGGATGTTGATGTTTGTTTAGTTTCATTACCCATTTATAGAAGCCATCCTCTTTTCAACTTCAGCTTTTTTACAGACGGTGTTATGTTTGTATCAAGAATTTGTTGAAATTTCATTGAATCTATTCTTCTTTCTACCCATGAAATGTTCCCCGTGCCATTGGCTGCAACACAATCCCAAAGTATGATTGATCCACTCCCATGCTTAATGGTTGGCGAGATGTTCTCTTCCTGAAATTCTGTTCGCTTTTTTCCACACATACCTTTGATAATTGTGGCCAAAGAGTTCTATTTCATCCTCATTGATCCACAGGACTTGTTTGAAAAAGGCATTAGGCTTGTTTAGATGTTCTTTTGCATACTTCTGACTCTGAATTTTATGGCAAGGATGCAGGAGAAGTTTTCTTCTGATGACTCTTCCATGAAGGCCATATTTATACAGATGTCTCTGAATAGTAGAACAATGTACCACAACCCCAGAGTCTGCGGAATCTTTCTGAAGATCTTTTGCAGTCAAGCGGGGTTCTGATTTGCCTCTCTAGCAATCCTACTAACAGCTCTCATTGAAACTTTGCTTGGTCATCTAGACCTTACTTTTACCTCCACTGTTCCTGTTAACTGCTATTTCTTAATTACATTTAGGATGAAGAAAAGGGCAACTTGAAAATGCTTAGCCCTATAGCCTTCTTCTGCTTTATGGGCCTCCAACATTTTAATTTTCAGAGTGCTAGGCAGCTGCTTAGAAGAACCCATGGCTGCTGTTTTATGCCACATGGTTAGAGGAGGCTGGATTTTTATAAATCTGGGAAATTTGCATCACCTGGCCTTTACTAGCGATGATAGTGAACAAGCCATAACCCTAAAAGGCTAATTAAGTTCAGAAACCTTGGTCAAAGTTATCCCAGCACACAATTATCCAAGAGTGCCCAAACTTTGGCATTGGCCCATTTTCCCTTTTGTAATTTTTAAAATATAATAAATGGAAATATATACAGCTCTGGCAAAGATTAAGAGACCACTGCACAGTTTTATAAAAATCAGCTTCTCTACATGTCTGACAGCCATTCCATTCCAGTGTCAGTTGAATTCCAACCAGAGTACACCTCATTCTACTTAATATGTTTCTGATTAGGTGATCACCTGAACCAAATCTTATCTGACAAAGGAAAGTGTAAAAAACCCTGCTATGGTGTTCACAATCCTCTTGCAACAGGACAAGCTGGATGGCAAAACAAGTACTAGTAATATTCCAAAAGTAATAGGAATTAAAAAACAACTTTAACCATGCCAAAGGAGTTGAAAAGAAAAGTCTTCAGTGAGGAAAAGAAGGGTTAAATTCTAGCTTTACTAGCAGAGGGAAACAGTGAGCGTCATGTTGTCTCCATGCTTAAAATTTCTAAGACGGCAGTTCATTACAACAAGGTCAAGCAGCAGACATTGGGGACAGCAAAGCTACAAACCGACAGAGGGCAAAAACGACTCTCTACTGACCGGGATGACTGTCATATTATTCAAATGTCATTCAGCAACCACAGGATGACATCAAGTGACCTACAAAAAGAATGGCAAATGGCAGCTGGGGTGAAGTGCACGGCAAGAACAGTTCGTAACAAGCTTCTAGAGGCAGGGCTCAAGCCATGTAAAGCTAGAAAAAGGCCTTTCATCAATGAGAAGCAAAGGAGAGCCAGAATGAAGTTTTCTAAAGACCATAAGGATTGGACCATAGAGGACTGGAGTAAGCTAATCTTCTCTGTTGAGTCTAATTTTCAGCTTTGCCCAACACCTGGTCTTCTAATGGTTAGACAAAGACCTGGAGAGGCGTACAAGCCACAGTGTCTTGCACCCACTGTGAAATTTGGTGGAGGATCTGTGATGATCTGGGGATGCTTCAGTAAGGCTAGAATAGGGCAGGCTAATCTTTGCGAAGGATGTATGAATCAAGCCGCATACACAGTTATCCTGGAAAAACAGTTGATTCCTTCTGCTCAGGCAATGTTCCCCAACTCTGAGGACTGGTTTTTCCAGCAGGACAATGCACCATGCCACACAGCTAGGTCAATCAATGTGTGGATGAAGCACCACCACATCAAATCCCTGTCATGGCCAATCCAATCTCCAGACCTGAACCCCATTGAAAACCACTGGAATGTAATCAAGAGGAAGATGGATAGGCACAAGCCATCAAACCAAGAAGAACTGCTTAAATTTTTGTACCAGAAGTGGCATAAGGTAACCCAAAAGCACTGTGAAAGACTGGTAGAAAGCATGCCAAGACGCATGAAAGCTGTGATTAAAAATCATGGTTATTCCACAAAATATTGATTGCTGAACTCTTCCTGAGTTAAAACATTAGTATTGTTGTTTCTAAATGATTATGAACTTTTTTTCTTAGCATTATTTGACGTCTGCAAGCACTGCATTTTTTTGTTATTTTGACCATTTCTCATTTTCTGAAAATAAATACAAAATTTAGTGCTTGGAATTTCGAAGACATGCTGCCAGTAGTTTATAGAATAAAAGAGCAATTTACATTTTACTCAAAAATATACCGTACCTATAAAGAGAAAAATCAGACAAACTGAAAATTTTGCAGTGGTCTCTTAAATTTTGCCAGAGTTGTGTGTGTGTGTGTGTATGTGTGTGTGTGTATATATATATATATATATATATATATACAGTCATATGTAAAAGTTTGGGCACCCCTATTAATGTTAACCTTTTTTCTTTATAACAATTTTGGTTTTTGCAACAGCTATTTCAGTTTCATATATCTAATAACTGATGGACTCAGTTATATTTCTGGATTGAAATGAGGTTTATTGTACTAACAGAAAATGTGCAATCTGCATTTAAACAAAATTTGACCGGTGCAAAAGTATGGGCACCCTTATCATTTTCTTGATTTGAACACTCCTAACTACTTTTTACTGACTTCCTGAAGCAGTAAATTGGTTTTGTAACTTCATTGAGCTTTGAACTTCATAGCCAGGTGTATCAAATCATGAGAAAAGGTATTTAAAGTGGCCACTTGCAAGTAGTTCTCCTATTTGATTCTCCTATGAAGAGTGGCATCATGGGCTCCTCAAAACAACTCTCAAATGATCTGAAAACAAAGATTATTCAACATAGCTTTTCAGGGGAAGGATACAAAAAGTTGTCTCAGAGATTTAACCTGTTAGTTTCCACTGTAAGGAACATAGTAAGGAAATGGAAGAACACAGGTACAGTTCTTGTTAAGCCCAGAAGTGGCAGGCCAAGAAAAATATCAGAAAGGCAGAGAAGAAGAATGGTGAGAACAGTCAAGGACAATCCACAGACCACCTCCAAAGACCTGCAGCATCATCTTGCTGCAGATGGTGTCACTGTGCATCGGTCAACAATACAGCGCATGCATAACGCCTTTTTGTATGACCAAACAACTCAATCTTTGCTTCATCAGTCCACAGGACCTTCTTCCAAAATGTAACTGGCTTGTCCAAATGTGCTTTTGCATACCTCAGGCGACTCTGTTTGTGGCGTGCTTGCAGAAACGGCTTCTTTCGCATCACTCTCCCATACAGCTTCTCCTTGTGCAAAGTGCGCTGTATTGTTGACCGATGCACAGTGACACGATCTGCAGCAAGATGATGCTGCAGGTCTTTGGAGGTGGTCTGTGGATTGTCCTTGACTGTTCTCACCATTCTTCTTCTCTGCCTTTCTGATATTTTTCTTGGCCTGCCACCTCTGGGCTTAACAAGAACTGTACCTGTGTTCTTCCATTTCCTTACTATGTTCCTCACAGTGGAAACTGACAGGTTAAATCTCTGAGACAACTTTTTGTATCCTTCCCCTGAAAAGCTATGTTGAATAATCTTTGTTTTCAGATCATTTGAGAGTTGTTTTGAGGAGCCCATGATGCCACTCTTCATAGGAGAATCAAACAGGAGAACTACTTGCAAGTGGCCACTTTAAAGACCTTTTCTCATGATTTGATACACCTGGCTATGAAGTTCAAAGCTCAATGAGGTTACAAAACCAATTTAGTGCTTCAGGAAGTCAGTAAAAAGTAGTTAGGAGTGTTCAAATCAAGAAAATGATAAGGGTGCCCATACTTTTGCACCGGTCAAATTTTGTTTAAATGCAGATTGCACATTTTCTGTTAGTACAATAAACCTCATTTGAATCCAGAAATATAACTGAGTCCATCAGTTATTAGATATACGAAACTGAAATAGCTGTTGCAAAAACCAAAATTGTTATAAAGAAAAAAGGTTAACATTAATAGGGGTGCCCAAACTTTTACATATGACTGTATATATTTGCAAGACAAAAATACAAAGGAAATGTGTCATCTTTAACTTTAGGCCTTTTAGAGATCATTTCATCTTCAACTTGCTTAACTGTTCACAATAACAGTAATTTTTTTGACCAGGGGTGCCAAAACTTTTACATGCCACTGTACACACCTGTAGTGCAAATCCCTAAAATCAGGGGGAATAAAAAGAAAAAAAATATTTGGAAACTTGAACATCCGTTTTGCTAAATTCACACAACTCTTTGATCGTCTGGAAGAATCGGACATGTTTGCACTTCTTGTAAATTCCATATGCCTGTTGTAGTGCAGCGGTGTCCTTACTATCATCAACTACTGCAACTAGGAGCACAGGACAGATACTACTGAGCTAATTAGTCTTTATATGTAGTAACTTTCTCAGTTCTTATGTAGCACCATTGTACAGAGGTTGTCACCATTCACTTCTAAGTCCCCAATTGGGCACACAATTTAAAGGGGTTGGACAACTGTTTTTTAGAAGCTTAAGGGAAATCTGTCACGAAATTTATGGCTCCTGCATTACATAAGGACTGTAAGGGATTTCTTGTCATTAAGGTAGGGGATACTCGCTAGGCAGCCGATAAATCAGGTCTGGCACAGGTTTCTCAACATAACTCAGTCCATTCGGTTTATTATGCAGCATAAACCATCAAACAGCAACAGAAAGTTCATATCAAATCAGCATAGCGTCCATGACAAAGCACCCCTCTGTTAACCCTGTGGTCACACAGGCTTTGCTATGTCCGGTACGCAGCCTCTCTAGCCTCAGAGGTATTTCCCCTGTCCGGTTACCTCATGGCTGCTCTCAGTGCAGATGTTCATTCTCTCCAGAGAACTATCAGACACACGTCTCCACGTGCACTCAGGAATTCAGACACATCTTCCTCAGCACAGTCGGTCTGACAAGATCTTCCATACGGGCCAACCGGGTCCAAGCATTCACTCATGTGACCTACCCTGGTCACCTTATGTTGTCCGTAGCCACGCCCACCGGATCACATGGCTATGACCTCATCACAGGTCCTTCAACCATTCTTACACATACTTTACTACGGCATTTTAGACACCCGCCCCTGGGTTTGTAGGTGATTGATCCCACCCGTCTCATCAATCACCTGAAGGCTTCTCCCTAACACATTTGAACAAGAGATCAGCTCTGCTGATCAGCATATAATCAAGCCTTCATCCCAAGGCCACCAACCTTTGGATACATAACGGTCATTTAGGACCCAGTGTGGGGAAGGTGACTTGATGGACAGACTTGACTGGAGGAAGAAGGGACGGTTTGTGCACTATAGACGGATATTGGCAATGACAGAAGGGAAACAGCTGGGGAAGGTGGAAAAGGAGTGCAGTACCTAGATTTGACCACAAGATGGCAGGGGGAGCGTAGAACAGGACTTGGCATCAGCTTACGGCTATAGAAACCGCTTAGTCATGGGGGGCGGGGAGAAAGGAACCCAGGAGGGAAATTCCCGAGGGAGGGGATAAATAGGACAGGACGGGGTTCCAGGAGAATCTAGTGCCGGGAGGAGCTCTGGAGCAGAAGACTGACAACGGTGGAGAGTTCGACCAGGGGACTGACAGGGAGAGACAGTCAGGGGGGTGGCCCTGACATCAGGAACCGCAGGACAGACGAGGCCCCGGGGTACCGATTGGACGACAACCTCGGGCAGGTGAAGTGCTGGCAGTAGATAGGTCCAGGACAGCCCCAGCGAAAGATCCGCGAGGAACGTCACTACGACTGAAGGAAAGGTGGAGGTACCCGGGCCTGAGTACGGAGAGCTGTAAAGGAACTGCGGTGTATGGCTACGGTCGTCAGGACGACGGCCAATAAAACCCGGACCTGTTGCAACTGAAATCTGCCTCCGTCTCGTCTGTGTCGGCTGTGTGCGGTAAGCAGTGGACCACCCCCCAATCCGGGCCCCTACCACACCTGCTCCTGTTACCTCTCTGGACACGGCTATCCATCCGTCTTGGGACACCCACACAGCACCCCCTATTGGACACAATGGTCACTACACCACAGGACAAAGACCCTGATTGCAGAGATGTGTCACTTACTTGGCTACTTGCTGTAGTTTTGATATAATCACTGTTTTATCAGTAACAAATTATCAATAAAGAACTAGTAAACCTGCCCCATAGAGTCGTCCATATTCATGAGCCATGTATAACCTTTCCCTTGGAAGGAACACACAGTTTGTGGGATGCAGTGAGTAACAGAGACAGAGAAGGGGTTAACAAGGATTTACTAAACAATTAATAACAAGTAATACTCCATGCAGGGAGGTAAAGGCAATGACAAAAGAATATGCAAAATAAACGGGACACTTATCTGTTGCGGTTCTGGCAAAGGGAAGGCTGGAAAATCTCCCAGCGGCGTCTCCAATGATGCACAAAGTCTTTGTCTGCTACGGAGAAATGAGTAACACTGCCGCCCAACAGTGCTGATGGATTCAGTCCTGCTTGTCTTGGGTACGCTGGAACGCGGAAACAGGCCGTTATGTGGATGCCTCAGAAATGGCGCCGTGCATAGGTCGTGAGCACGTGCACTAGCCGCAACAGCCCTCGGTCTTTCAGAGTAGTCTCCAAGCAGTTAATCCGGTATCTCGGGTAAAACATGGGTATCCAACAGTGCGAGTACAGACGGTAACTTAATAGCGTCACGAGGAGTCACATGGTCAGCACACGGTGGTCTGGTAAAAGTGGAGTTGTCAGTATAAGCAGCGGAGAGGGAGTCAACCGTCTCCTGTCGCCTTCCCGCCAAGTATCCCCCGTTCCCGTGCTCAGGTCTCCTTTTATACCCCCCACCTCCTACCGTCTGACAGAAAGGTCCCTCCCTTCCAGAGGAAATGTTTCCCGCCAACTGTGGTGACAGCCCCAATAGTTCCGGCCTTAAAGGGCACCGCACACCGCTGACTCCGTCTTGACTCATCTTCTTACACCCTCTCCACTGATTAACAGCTTTCTGCCTATGCACAGTGTACACAGAAAGCTGCCAATCAGTGGTGTGGGCGGGGCTATGCATAGCTCCGCATTAAGAGATCTGGTAGATCTGCAGTGGATAAAACTGAAATTGTATCCAAACTATAGCAAGCAGCCCAGTAAGTGATAGCTTACTGGAATCAGGGTCTCTGTCCCTAAATCATGCTGCTTTAAGATGATGTAGCAAATACCTGGTCAAAGATTCTCTGTAAGAACCCACACATAATAAAAAACATATACTCCCCTCCCGGATTGGTGCCACATCTGTTACATTGATGTGGCAATCCCTGTAGGTCCCATGATATTGTTCTGTCACGTGATAACTGCAGCCTACCGGACAAATACTAGGGTCAATTTACTTGTTTTTGGAGTGTGACGATAAACCTTCACACGAACACAGGGGACATACACTTTATTCAGATGTCCCTCCAGATTAGGACCCCAGAGCTCCATTGCAGCAGTGCCCCCATACCGCACAATACCCTGCTGACCGACCCTATAAACCATTAGTATTCTAAACGTGGTATTATTGTCGGACTACGCGTGATAGTCTCCTTCCTCATCATTCATTGTGATAACACACCAGGCAATGACCAAGTCTGTCACTCCTACCATGTAAGTGCCAGCATTACAAATTCAGTAATACAGCGACACTGAAATATGACTAAGAATATGAATAAAATATCAAAAGAGGAGACTTTTTTTGCCAGGGGAGCCACACTTTTAAAGGTAAACCTAGTAAAACACTTATCACAGGGAAACATCGACCTGACTCCCTGGCACACATGTTGCAGAGGAGGGCATTGCGGAAACCCAGATGCTCTGCCTGATAAATGACTTTTATCACCAACGGGAAGGTGACCAGATGGTGCTGTTTCCTTTAATATCTTCATGCACATATGACTTATTTAGGTGCAAGCTGTTAAGAAAAAGGATTGTGTTCACACACAGAAAGCTTTAGTTCTGTGAGATAGAGGCGAATCCCAATGAGAAGCATGAATTTGCCATGGTTTCCACACATCTCGCAGACTTCAGACAGCAAGGAACATCTTTTTTTTCTGATGGTTCCATCATTTTTGTTATGACTCTCGAAGGTCACTTTTAGTGATCCTGCTATAATACTTCTTGGAATTTTAGACCCTGACATGGTGATGTACAGTATAGTGTTGTGCTGCTATACTACAGACGGGGCTATAGGAAATTCTCCAGTATTGGCTCGCAAATCTTTCAGCAGGCAACAAATTACAGTTGAAGGCTTTCTTCAGTTTATGAGCAGATCTCGTATGACTTTTATAAACTGCTATAAGTCTTTCACATTTTTTGCAACCATTTTTTTAATTGTGCTTTGATTCTTTTAGCAAAATCAATTTAAAAGTGCGTAAAAACACACTGTCTCGCACAGTGTAGGACAGACTAAGTGCAACACAAAGGGATAAGGAAATGGGAACCAAATACTAGGGAAGGGGGGAGTGGAGGTCCCTAGACAGATCTAACGTCACCCTGTCTGTCCTATCGTCCCTATATAGGTTCTGCACCTATCGCAGAGCAGGAAACCTAATCCCTGCTTGATCCTGGCGACAAGCCCTGCACTGGGAAGGACAGGTTAAGCACTAGTCAATCCCCACTAACACTAAAGACAACTAGGATGCACAAAACAAGGGAACATTTAGCTAGAGTAGACACAGAGAGAAACACCATCATCCTTCAAACTCCAAGAGGATGCTAGCCGACTGCTGCAGCTTCAAGCCTCAACAGGGAAGTCCATACAGAAAATAACACTCGCAACTCTCAACAAGAAGTTGGGTGTTATAAACACCCAGATCCAGGTGACACCATTTAGGCCGGGGGAGGTGGCCACTAGTCTGCAAGGACAACAGCTGAGACCTTCTATAGCCAGATGCAGTGCTACTGTCTGCAGCCTCTGACACAAATGTCACATACATTTACTCAAAAAAGTTGTAATGTGTATAGATTATTTGTTTTATGTTCAGAGAAGAACAGTTTATTGCTCCAAGTGGCACCATGTAGAGAATTATTTATTTCAGGAGTCACTATGTCTACAGTAAAAAGCACAAAAATTCGACCTCACTCCCGACAGGTAGCGTGATAGAACACCAAAAATCCAACACTAACAATCCAATAAAATACTTTCCTGGCTTTACTGAAATATCCACATATCACATCAAGAAGACACAGAGATGTGTTTCAGAATGTGATCCTTAATCATAGTATAAGAAAAGCACAAATCTGTCATTCAAAGGAAAAAAAAGGAAAGACATGTTCAAAAGATTGGTTGCACTTCCTAAACTTTAACAATGTAAACTTTTATTCTGTAGCAAACACAAAAATCTAGGAAAGACATAAAAACAATTATAAATTGAGCCAGAACCGGTTTCCTAGGCCATAAATTGGTACTAAGTTACAACTCATATGGCCAGCATGATATCCAATAGACCATGCAATGAAGTGGATATCTGAAAAAGGTACAAATAGACCCTACAGCTAAAGAAATGTCAAAGAATATTCAATAATGGAGAGAGGAGCAATGCACAAATACAGGTAATACAGAAATAATATGGGATCAAAACAATCTAAAGAGGTCTGCAGTAACACTGTGCAATAAGGTGTAATGTGAATAGTCACAAAGGAATTGCCTCAAAACCTTCGTATGGGCATAAGGACCCCACGTGTATCATCACAGGAGGAAGCTCCTCATTCTCATATTATGAATTCGTAAATTCGTATATCAATGTCGCGCAAGCCTCAGACGACCGTCGGCGCCAGCACTAAAGGCGAGTAAAAGTTGTTTTTAATTTACACAAGAGAATATAGCAAATGAAAAAGGGTTGTCCATTGCTTTTGAGGTGAAACTTGGAGATGTAGCTTCATGCTAGACAAAGGTATATAGCAGGGGTTAACCTGACACCGGAGTTGTTTTTTTTGGTTATTAGGGCTAATGTAGATGACCGTTTTTTGCTATCTGTGGTTTTGACAGATAACACTCATATCAATGTTATTCTAATGTCAGGAAGATTAACTGTGTATTATCTGTATTGTGCCTGACACATTTTGATTGTGGATTTCCTCTGGTTCCCACATTAAAGCCCGCAGCAGCTGCCCATGGCCTGTAATCCTTGAGAATGCGAAGGTATTTCTGAAGCAGGAAACATGGAACTTCGGAGATCAGATGTCAGTGCACTGCTATCCGGGATTCAAGATGGCCGATGGACAGGAGATGGCACAAAGCCGTTGTCAGGGAGACAAGAAGTGGAGTGTGACAGCACCGTGTGATGGTAATAGTAATGTGACATGATTCATTTTTATTTCAGTGCTGTAATCCATAACGCTGCTCACACGCCGACTCTCCGCAATCTTCCCCTTTGCATTTTTAAACACTTTTACCAGTGGGAACGGCAGGAGATGGACCTGGGTGCAGCTGTTAATCCTGAGTCTGCCAGGAAGCGAGCTGTTTTATTCCCCTGCAGACTGTTAATCACTACTACTTACCATGCTGCCTATAGACGCCTTCATAAATAAGTATTACAGGAAAAGTTCTTCTAATGCTAATGTAAAAACAGGTTACGAAGTGGAGCAAATACACAGATGCCAGGGAGGGAGGCAGACAGAAGGCCCATAGCTGTGCAGTCATAGCTAAAGGTTGAGGGCAGATTTTATATTTTTGGGGTTTTTTAACTTCTTAAAAATAAAAAAATAAAACAACCACCTTACTGATCCCAGACTGCTCCCATTCCAACACTTCCAGGGTCCCCCGCCAGTCTCTGTCTGTCCTGCTTAGTTCAAGCAGAAACGTGACAACTGCAGCCAATCACTCACTGTATGGGTGACTAACACTGGAGGTACTGATACTAGCTGCGGACCAGGAAAGTGTTGGAATTGGAATCCCGGGCAGGTCTGTATTCACAGTCCCTAGGAACTAGGGGCTCGATTCATCAAAGCTTTTACTCTCTATTCTGCCTTATAAAAGCTTTGAAAAGTTGCATAGTTTGGGTGTAACTGGTGGCTGCGTTAAAATGATGCGACTTTTGGGTTTCTCGTGCCAATTTCACCCAACTTTGACAAAGTGCGCAAAGCTGGGGCGGAACAGGGATGTGGCTACTGCTGCCCGGCAAGTTCATGACCAGCTTAAGTGTTCGCTACTCCACAAATCTTACTCAAGAAGGGACTGGGGTAGGATTTGTCACAAAGCACAAATCAGGAACGTCTGACTCCAGCACACCTCCTCATCAAGTTGTTCACATCTGTCTTGATGAATTGGGCCCTAAGTCTAAATAAGCCCCAATTAAAGCCATATTTACCCTCACCGAATAAGATCTTCCATTGCAGATTTCATCACATTTGAAGGAAACAAATGGCACTGCATGCAGCCCTGTTTATTACTACCAAGAGGACGAAACTCAGAAGGCCACAGTTGAAACTATTGGGCGCTATTGGCATCATCTTTGCAATGGATCCAGTGGTGGCCACAGAAGGCTGGGATTTTTAAACTTTTGTGCTTGTGAAAGCAGGAGCCTTCCTCTATACCATATATTTCACTTTATATAAAAAATGAACATTTTATAGTCAAACATACCCAAAATCCAAATAGTCAAACGGATGACTTTGCTTCTTACTGTTCTGCATATTTACATAATACTGTAAGTAGCGGAGACAGGGTCACATCATTATTCAATTTGCTCACATGCACTCCATCTGTCATTATTTGTAATATTTCTGGAATTTAAATGGGGTGTCAATGACTTAGTAGTAAAGAACCACGTGAAATGACCAAATTATTTTTCCAGTTCATCGTGTTATAGTGATTATTTACCCAAACAGGTTTTTACACACAGAAGCTGGTGGAGCCGCCATGAATTCAGATATGCTATGTATCCTGTAAATGATGTACTGTACAGTCATACACCAGAGTGAATCTGCCTCTATACCAATGTTTCCAAAGCTCCAGTCCTCACGGCACCAACAGATCATGTTTTCAGAATTTCCTTAGTATTGCACAGGTGATAGCTTATTATTAAGACATCAGAATTTGAGACAGGTTCTCACACCTGTGCAATGCTAAGGAAATCCTGACAACATGGCCCATTGGGGGTCATGCAGTCGGGTTTGGGAAGCACTGCTCTAGTGCAAGCACGAGAATGCAGTTTACCCAAATTATCACATTTCCATTATTTAGATCCTAGTAATTAGATTAATATGGGTTCATCTGCTATGTGTCACGTGGACCCGTCCTGTGTAACACGACCCGCAGGCCGGTAACTGAAACAACAAGACATGGCACGTGAAACTGTCCTGTGTGACATGGCCCGCAGGCCGGTAACTAAAACAACAAGACACGGGGGAAGGCGAAATAGTTACAATGGTGGGCCCTGCGATAGGGAACGGGGTTGTGGAGACCTCCTGCACTCCCCTGAGTCAGTGTCCCTAACACTCCTAACGTTCCCTAGGCCATTTCCACACCGGGAGCAGATCAGGAACCTGTCACCCTAGCACACCCTACACCTATCCCTTGCTAGGGAGCTGGGTGCTGCAGGCACTGGCCTCTCCACTGTACTAATACACACAAGGGAAAAATATAAACAGGGAAACACCACTTAGCTTTTCTCTGTTGCTCTTGCTCCCAGCAACAGAGTCCACCACCAGAATGCAGCTTTCCTCCTGAATAGCTGCCACCAAGCTCTGTCAGAGCTGCAAGGAAATCCCCTCTGACTCCTTCCACACCAGGGCTCTGACTGAGCTGCCAGGACCTATCTCTAGATCCTTCCTCCACCAAAGAAGGTTGAAATGAACACTATCACCAACAGTGATTGGAACCACCTGAAACTCTTTTATAGGTAAGAGCCAGCAATCACACCTGCTTTATAATCATGTGCAATAATGCTCACCACCACCGGGGGCAAACTAGAACAAAAGATACCACTGTGTAATAACCCTAATGGCCACCAGGGGTAAAACCAAACTTAAGCAAAAGCTTAAGGGAAAAAAAAGGTTACCTGTGCTTTTTATCTGTCATGATCCAGCATGGATCATGACACTATGACGTCTAATGGTGGCAAGACTGATGGACTCCGTTCCCCACCAGTCACAAGACCGTGGGTGAGAGGAACTGAATGGAGTCCCTGGCTGCAATGCGCCCTACTGCTCCATTCAATCTCTGATGACCTTCCATCCAAGGCTCTGATGACCTCTGCGGTCAGCTGCTCAACCAGGCACTCCATTCAACTTCTTTAGTTCATAGTCTTATGGCGTACAGATAAATGCACACTCCCATTCTGGAGATCTAGGGGTCACAGTAGACGGAACCACATTGATCTATTGATAATGAATAGGTGTTAATTTGTCTAAAGTGCCATAAAGTGCAATTGTTTCTTAAAAGGGGTTTGTACAACCTCTTCTCAATAGCAAATGCCTGTACATTTCCATATCTTCAGCTACTGCAACGCAGCTCTAGTATTGCATGGAATCCATTATATTACATGGCATCTAGTTGCTCTCGACTCTGGTTAAAAGACAGATGTCCCAAGCAGGGACCATATACAGTGGGTACTCCTTTAAATTTTTCACTCTTTGTTTCATTGCAGCCATTTGGTAAATTCAAAAAAGTTAATTTTTTTCTCATTAATACACTCTGCATCCCATCTTGACAGAAAAAACGCAGAAATGTAGAAATTGTTACAAATTTATTAAAAAAGAAAAACTGAAATATCACATTGTCATAAGTATTCAGACCCTTTGCTCAGACACTCATTTTTAAGTCACATGCTCCCCATTTCCTTGTGGTCCTCCTTGACATAGTCCTACTCCTTCACTGGAGTCCCGTTGTGTTTAATTAAACCGATAGGACTTGATTTGGAAAGGCACACATGTCTATATAAGACTTCACAGCTGACAGTGCATGTTAGACGAAATAAGAATCATGAGATCAAAGGAACTGGCCAATGACCTCAGAGACAGAATTGTGGCAAGGCACAGATCTGGCCAAGGTTACAAAAGAATTTCTGCAGTACTCAAGGTTCCTAAGAGCCCAGTGGCCTCCATAATCCTTAAATGGAAGAAGTTTGGGACCACCAGAAGTCTTCCTATACCTGGACATCCAGCCAAACTGAGCAATCGTGGGAGAAGAGCCTTGGTGAGTGAGGTAAAGAAGAACGCCAAGATCACTGTGGCTGAGCTCCAGAGATGCAGTAGGGAGATGGGAGAAAGTTCCTCAAAGTCAACTATCACTGCAGCCCTACACCAGTCGAGCCATTACGGCTGAGTGGCCTGGCGGAAGTATGTCCTCAATGCAAGACATATGAAGCCCACATAGAGTTTGCTAAAAAACACATGAAGGACTCTACGACTATGAGAAATAAGATTCTCTGGTCTTATGAGATGAAGATAGACCTTCTTGGTGATAATTCTAAGTGGTATGTGTGGAGAAAGCCAGGCACTGCTCATCACCTGCCCAATGCAATCCCAACATTGAAACATGGTGGTGGCAGCATCATGCTATGGGGGTGTTTTTCAGCTGCAGGAACAGGACGACTGGTTGCCATTGAAGGAAACATGAATGCGGTCAAGTACAGACATATCATGGATGAAAACCTCTTCCAAAGTGCTCTAGACCTCAGACTTGGCCGAAGGTTCACCTTCCAACAAGACAATGACCCTAAGCACACAGCTAAAATAACTAAGGAGTGGCTTCAGAACAACTCTGAGACCACCAACATTCACCATCCAGCCAACAGAACTGGAAAGGATTTACAATGAAGAATGGCAGAGGATCCCCAAATCTAGGTGTGAAAAATTTGTTGCATCATTCCCAAGAAGACTCAATACTGAGTAAAGGGTCTGAATACTTATGACCATGTGATATTTCGGTTTTTCTTTTTTAATAAATTTGCAAAAATTTCTACATTTCTGTTTTTTCAGTCAAGATGGGGTGCAGAGAGTACATTAATAAGAAAAAATGAACTTTTTTGAATTTACCAAATGGCTGCAATGAAAGAAAGTGCAAAAATTTAAAGGGGTGTGAATACTTTCCATGCCCACTATATACAGTTAGGTCCATATATATTTGGACAGAGACAACATTTTTCTAATTTTGGTTCTAGACATTACCACAATGAATTTTAAACAAAACAATTCAGATGCAGTTGAAGTTCAGACTTTCAGCTTTCATTTGAGGGTATCCACATTAAAATTGGATGAAGGGTTTAGGAGTTTCAGCTCCTTAACATGTGCCACCCTGTTTTTAAAAGGACCAAAAGTAATTGGACAATTGACTCCAAGGCTATTTCATGGACAGGTGTGGGCAATCCCTTCGTTATGTCATTCTCAATTAAGCAGATAAAAGGTCTGGAGTTGATTTGAGGTGTGGTGCTTGCATTTGGAAGGTTTTGCTGTGAAGGAAACTTGCGGTCAAAGGAGCTCTCCATGCAGGTGAAACAAG
This sequence comes from Dendrobates tinctorius, assembly GCF_039654945.1. NCBI lineage: Eukaryota > Metazoa > Chordata > Amphibia > Anura > Dendrobatidae > Dendrobates > Dendrobates tinctorius. Next base: position 91,375,963 of record NW_027361696.1, on the reverse strand, counting down.
CCTTCCTTAAGTTGCAAAAGCAGAAAAAATCCATCCGAGAAATTGTTAGAACATTAGGAGTGGCAAAATCTACTATTTGGTACATCCTGAGAAAGAAAGAAAGCACTGGTGAACTCATCAATGCAAAAAGACCTGGGCTCTCACGGAAGACAACAGTGGTGGATGATCACAGAATAATCTCCATGGTGAAGAGAAACCCCTTCACAACAGCCAAACAAGTGAACAACACTCTCCAGGAGGTAGGCGTATCAATATCCAAATCTACCATAAAGAGAAGACTGCATGAAAGTAAATACAGAGGGTTCACTGCACGGTGCAAGCCACTCATAAGCATCAAGAATCAAAAGGCTAGACTGGACTTTGCTAAAAAACATCTAAAAAAGCCAGCACAGTTCTGGAAGAAAATTCTTTGGACAGATGAAACCAAGATGAACCTCTACCAGAATGATGGAAAGAGAAAAGTATGGCGAAGGCGTGGTATAGCTCATGATCCAAAGCATACCACATCATCTGTAAAACACGGTGGAGGCAGTGTGATGGCTTGGGCATGCATGGCTGCCACTGGCACTGGGTCACTAGTGTTTATTGATGATGTGACACAGGACAGAAGCAGCCAAATGAATTCTGAGGTATTCAGAGCCATACTGTGTGCTTGGATCCAGACAAATGCAGCCAAACTGATTGGTCGTTGTTTCATACTACAGATGCACAATGACCCAAAACATAAAGCAAAGCAACCAGGAGTTTATTAAAGCAAAGAAGTGGAATATTCTTGAATGGCCAAGTCAGTCACCTGATCTCAACCCAATTGAGCATGCATTTCACTTGTTAAAGACTAAATCAGACCGAAAGGCCCACAAACAAACAGCAACTGAAAAAGGCATGGCAGAGCATCAAAAAGGAGGAAACACAGCGTCTGGTGATATCCATGAGTTCAAGACTTCAGGCAGTCATTGCCAACAAAGGGTTTTCAATCAAGTACTAGAAATGAACATTTTATTTACAGTTATTTAATCTGTCCAATTACTTTTGGCCCCTTTAAAAACAGGGTGGCACATGTTAAGGAGCTGAAACTCCTAAACCCTTCATCCAATTTTAATATGGATACCCTCAAATGAAAGCTGAAAGTCTGAACTTCAACTGCATATGAATTGTTTTGTTTAAAATTAATTGTGGTAATGTCTAGAACCAAAATTAGAAAAATGTTGTCTCTGTCCAAATATATATGGACCTAACTGTATGCAAGTCTTGCCTTATAATGTTGCATCGATAGGTTTTAGATTAGTATGCAATTGAGCAATCTTCTTTGTTTTATATTCAGTCGTATTCACTTGTGCCGATCCTCCAAGCATTGAGAATGGATACTTTGTAAAGAATGGACATTTGGTAGAAGGAGCACAGGTCCAGTATAAATGTGACCAAGGGTAAGTGTAAAGCCAACATTGGTTTCTTTTACAATTATTACTACAGTTGAGAGCCCTAAAGTGCAAACACACTGTACAGCTACATGTATCCACCAGGACACTGGGCAGTATAGAATGAAGGTATCTCGGGGACAGAGTATTGGACTCTGTGTATTTTATGCTTTGTTGTCAAATCTATGTCCATCATCTGAAAAGGAGATTTACTACAAGTACAATGCTATCACTTAAGAAACTTTATGACACTCCAATGTGGAAAACCTTGAGGCTTTTTAATTGTGATTGGGTGAGATATGGCAGGAGACATCTCTGGCTGGTTGATGAAGAAGTCATGGCCTGTATAACACTTACCTATAACTTACAGCGTAAAGCTGCTGTGAAAAACTGATTGCTGGTTAACCCTAAAATTTAAGCCAATGCACACAAGCAATGGCACATGTTCCATTTAAATTCTGCAGTCAATCTAAATTGTCTGCAGCATTAAAGAAGTTAACAGCAACAGCTTGGTCTCAGCTCCAGCAATGTGGGCTTTGTAAAATACCCAACATCAGCTACAGCTCCTGAGCACCCTTCCCATGATGTTAATTCATGCCCTAATGCGGGAAGGGTTAAAGGTACAGCATCACACAAAGTCGTCTTCGCCCTACAGATATACAATGATTAGCAAAAGGGTAACAGTGTTTTGAACTTTTGACTTTCAGGCTCCATATTTCACCATCCCCTACTGCTTTGATAGTGAGACTACCATCATTTTATAGACAATCATCTTGGCTATCTCATACATTAATTTGTGATTGTCATGTCACTGCATTGTTACTGTTTTGCCCCTGGGGGTGGAAAAATATTTTTCTTCCTGAATACTACAAAATACAACCTGTTCTCACATTCTCTAATAGCTCAGTGTATTATTAGGTTGATTCTCAAATTAAAGGTCATTGGTTCGAATCAAGGAGTAGTCATGAAGACGGAAAGAGAAACTGCATCATCCAGCTCACTGATTGCGGTCTCTTGGCCAAGAAAATCGCCAAACTGCATCATGTGACTGCCATGACAGTTGGAAGAATACAAAATTAATTCTGTTCAATCATTCAGAAGCAAAAAGGTGGACGTCCAAGGCGAAATATCGGAGTCAACAAGTCAGCTCATCACAAGGTTTATAAGTTCTGGCGCGACAAACACGGCAGTGGAGGTGGCTCGTATGCTTTGTAATAGTGAAATCATGGTCTTCGATGCACATTACACAAGTCTGAAATGGTGGCCTGAAAAACGGTGAAGAAGCCTCAACTTCAATACCATCATAAGAAGCGTCGGTTTCAGTTAGCAAACAAGTAAGAAAAGTGGACATTTCAAGTTTTGAAACGAGTGATTTGGAGTGAAAGCCAATAGACTAGGCTCTGATAGGTGCAAATGAGTCTGTAAGAAACAAGGGAAAAAGGGCCTAACGGATTGACATATTGAAGGAAATGTCAAGTTCGGTGGAGGAAGCCTGATAATACTGGGTTGTTTCACAGCCAATGGCATTGGATTCTTGACCAGAATCGATGGTGGTCTCAATGCTGAGCTATATGTGAGTATTCTACAAGATGAGATACTTTGTACACTCAAGTACTATGGGTATGAAATGGACGACATAGCGTTCCAGAAGGCCAAGAACATGAAGCATACATTGAGGTTGGCAAAGAAATGGTTCAATGAAAATGAAGTAGAGGTGCTGGATTGTCCCTCACAGTCCCCAGACCTCAACTCAAATAAAGACTTGTGGGTAGAATTGAGGAAAAAACTGTATACATACCCAAGTGGACAAGTATGCACCAACTTTCAGAACGTGTACAATAGACCTGAGATTACATTTCGGTCAACACACGTTTGAATCTGATAGAGAGCATGCCCAGAAGGATTCAGGCAGTGTTGAAATTCAAAGATGAAATTACAAAATACTAACAAAATAATAAAAATTAAAATTTAGATCTTTAGGAACAAAACAGTAACAATGTAGTGACATGACAAGAATCTGCATAGTTAATCATATGCTAAATAGTTGCAAGTCAAATTTAAGTATGTGATATCCAAAATGATTGTCCTCTTCTGCTTTGAACTTCAGACTACAATGAGATACAGAGCCTGGAAGTCAAAAGTTCAAAACATTGTTACCTTATGCTCTTTACTGTATATAATTGTCCTTTCTTCTCGACAGCTACACATTAGAAGGTCCTGCATTTGCAAAGTGCTTGGAGAACAAGACCTGGTCTAACAATGTCCCCTCATGTAAAAGTAAGTTATCATTCTCTTTCTGCATTAGTTTACTCAGTTAATCTATATTTTCTATCTATCCTTTTAGTGGTATAGACAAGATTCAGTAAAGGAGGGGTCAGGGGTGAACTCATATGTACACATATGCATATATACAGTAAGGTCACTTCATGTGGTGCAGTAGTTGTGGCTGCAACAGGTCCCTGGAGCATGAGAGGGGCTAAATCGTCCCTTTATACCATATGAAAAGATTGGTGCTATAAATGACAAGATGAGCCACAATATCCCATTAGAAGTGCCACCAGTCACATTATGTTCTCACATACCTGAAGACCATCAGTCTTCCCCTTCCACATGGTGGTCCTGCTAACTGACTCAATGTCAAAATAAATTTGTCTTTTGAGAATAAAAGTTCACATTTTTCATTTTAGAAGTCTACTGTCCACCACCTCCAGAGATCAAAGAAGGCATTCTGGTAGCAGTGAAGAAAGCAGAGTATGAAGTTTCAGAAGTGATTTACTATATGTGCAAAAAAAACTTCTTTATGGATGGATCACATAGTGTAACATGTATGGCAGATGGACAGTGGTCTGACGTTCCTGCATGCAGAGGTAACATATGGGAACCTACTGAGGTCTGAGTTTATCATCTTTAACGTTGCAAAACTACAGCAAATTCTTCCAGAAATGGCACACATATGGTTAAAATAAGATTTGATATTGGGCACACTATTAGCATTATTTTCTTTTGGGGGGGCAGTCGAAGGGGTGATTACATACGGATTTATTCCCATGTAATCTAGTACCCTCAAAATAATTCAGCACTGAAAAAAAATTCCTGGAAATGAATGAATCTTTTTCATAACAAACAAAAGCATAGACATACTCACCCCGCAGCTTCCAAAACAATGTCTGAGCAGTCACAGGACTGATTAAGTCAATCACTGCTGAATAAAAGAAGGCATCATAAGAGTAGCTCTGCTGTAGCCTGAGACAATTAGTCAACTCTGGCCTGGACCTTGACCTTCTGTAACCTGACTACGTCCTGACCCAGAAGATCCGGTTACATTCACTGAAAGACAATCACTAATAACCACCAAGTTGCACGCCTCTGTTTAGCAGTGTAACCATCACGCTCCATGCCACAGAACTGTAATGTAGCCACTCAATAAAGAGACTGTTCCTGTTCTTATGTTATCGCCAAGCTCTGTGCTTTAATATTGATGTGTTACCAAAAAGAACTGTACCAACATTTTTGCGTAGTCATGGAGCTTGTACTCTGAGGGGTGGCAGCCGCTACACTAGCCTGAGTCATCTAAGTATAAACTGTGTCAGTGTGACCTCAAAGCCATCGGCAGATATGCAGATTAAAAATGTTCACCCCATGTGAATATGTCTCTGTTCATGCTCCTGCAACAAAGCAGATCACAGGCACAGAGATGAGGAGAGCTGGTGGCCATACCTCATGCACAATAGCGCTCATAAGTAAGGACTGTAAATCAAGGTTTTTTTGCTAATGGTACCTACTTTCAATATCAGCAAAGCTAAAATGTTGAGTATACAAAAATGTGTAATCTAATTTCTTTGTTTTCTCTTAAATGCATGTGTCCGTTTCTGTTCTACACACAGCAAGATGTAAAGTGCCAGTACAGCGGAGCCGAGTGATTTACAAAGGTCAGAAGCTCTGGGTCACAGAGATTGATGAAGGTCTAGTGCGTCACTCAGAGAACGTGGAGTTTTTCTGCCAGAATAAAACACAAGCCTGTAGTTATACAGCCTCCGGTCAATGCTTTGATGGTGTACTCAGACCGCCACCGTGTTATGAAGGTAAACTAATGCCATTATGTGATATGGGAATATGAGGTGGACATATACTGTAGACTGTGCAGCCTGTTCCCAGAGGAGGGACCACTTTGAAATTAGTGGGCAGAATAACCCTAATTTTTATTACACTCTTTGGCCCCTATTCACCATTGCTGCTTCTCCAGTATTCTGGAGTAATTAGCTTTTTTTGTAGTGTTTAGTTTTGGCACCTTACTCTCTGTAAGTCTTACACTGGTTTTTAAGTTGTCTTTCTCTTTTAAGTCTTTTTTTTATTTTTCCTCTAGAATCTTTGCTTATCCATATGTTTTAAGCTGTAACAGGCTGGGTGGTGGAACCACTGTGCCAAGGCCCACGGAAAGCCTGGAGGGGAGTAGCTAGGTGCCTCGCCAAATCTGACTTCGGATACATGGCAGCATACAATACCACAATCCGAGAAGAGACTAAGGAGGTGGGACCAGGTGTTACACCAGAATTGACCTCGGGTAGACGGCAGCTGACCCCCTAGAGACACAAAGCAGGGAAGGAACAGTAGATGTCAGTATTAACACATGAACCACTGATGCAGACAGGGACCAGTTGACTTATAGATGAGCACTGGCAAGAGCAGACTGGACAGATGAGCTCTGGCAGGTGAGGACTTGAACGGCTGATGTACAGATTAGCACTGTCAGGGGCGCACTGGCTGATGGACAGATGAGTGTGATGGAGTCAGCTATCGCTGAGTCGTTTTCTAGAGTGGACCCTCTGGGTCATGGCACCCACCCACCTAGGGCGAGCTGACCTTGTGAGGAACCACCCCCTATACAGGGAGTGTCAGGGGCAAGACCAAGGGGGTGAGCCACCATGACTGCTGGGACCAGACGGCCGGCTCATGTAGACACTAAGTACGAGTGTCTGACGACAAAGGACATGCAGGAAGCAAGACAAGACAAGACGTGAATTCAAGGTATCTTCATTAAGGCAAACTTAGGGTTACATCAGGTGCAAAACGTGCTAACAGAGAAAACATAGCAAGGTGCGTGCGAGGGCACGCCAAGGTCCAAGGCATGGTACGTGCCAGGTGGCACGCCTGGCTACAGGCAAGGGCTCGATGGCATCAGACTCCGGACAGCTGGCAACGATCGACAGGATCAGGGCATCAGGCTGCGGACATCAGCTCCGGACATCAGGCCGCAGTCATCAGGCTTACGAACTCTGGCAGCGATCGGCAGGTTCCGGGCATCCGGCAGACAAACCAGGGTTCAGGCAAGGAGGCACGACAGAGTTCAAGACATGGTGCGTGTTAGGGAACACGCCAAGGTCCAAGGCAAGGTTCCAGGCAGGGTGTGTGCTAGGGGCACACCAGGGTCCAGGGCAAGGTGCAAGGCAAGGTGCGTGTGTAGGGGACATGCCAGGTTCAAAGTTCAAAGTACAAAACACAGTGCGTGTGTAGGGGACACGCCAGGGTTCAAAGTACAAGACATGGTGCGTGTGTAGGGACACGCCAGGGTTCAAGATCCAAGGCAAGGTCCTGCGCGTGCCGAGGGACATGCCAGGGTCAGGGTACAAGGCATAGTCTTGCGCGCGCAGAGGGGCATGCCAGGGTAAGGTTCAAGCCAGGGGCCTGCGCATGCTAGGAGACATGCCAGGGTTCAGGCTAAGGCAAGGGCCTGCGCGTGCAAGAGGGCATGACAGGGTACAGGCTAGGGCCTGTGCGTGCAAGAGGGCACGACAGGGTACAAGCTAGGGCCTGTGCATGCAAGAGGGCATGACAGGGTATAGGCTAGGGCCTGTGCCTGCTAGAGGGCACGACAGGGTACATGGCAAGACCTGAGCGTACTTTTACAGAAGCACGGGAAGGTATGCCAAGGAGCAGGCTAGGACCTGCGCGTGCTATTAGAGAAGCACGCAAAGCACTGTACAGAGACAGTGTGGGTGCAAGGAAGCACAGAGAGCACGGCTGGGGCACTGGCTAGCTGGTCGGGCTGAGGCACAGGCAGATGGGCAAGACTGAGGCAAACCTGGCTGAGGCATAACAGGTGACACAGCTGTCACTGGCTGACGAGCACGGCTGAGGCACAATCAGGCGGGCACGGATAGGGCGGGCACGGCTGAGGCACAAACAGGAGGCTAGGGAAGGCCAGGCGCATGCAAAGGGCACACGAAGAAACAAGGCAAGGCAAGAAACAAGGCAAGGCAAGGCTAGGCAAAGTATAGAACAAGGAGCGGAACATAGGCAGAAGCACAGGGCCGGGTCAGAGAGCATAGGGCTAGCAGCGGAGCGTAGGCTGAAGCCCAGAGCCGGGTCAAGGCAGAACCTTGAGATTAGACATGGAATGTGCTGGCGAGCACCAGAAGACAGAGTAAGGAGAACCATGCAAAGACAGGGAACATGAGAAGTACTACAAGGCTCAGAATAGCAAATACCAGACATGGCAAAATAGGCAAGGCAGAAAACATAGGAAGTACTACAAGGCAAAGCATGGCAAGGACAAGACATGGCGAAAACAGGCAAAGGCAAAGAACATAGGAAGTAATACAAGTCAAAGCATAGCAAGACAAGACATGGCACAAAAGACAACACAAGACATGACAAGAGGCAGAATACAAGCACAGAGCGTGTGCAGAGAAGCACTACAGGGCAGAGTGCAGGGGCACAGAATACAGAGAGCAACCGAGCAGATCAAGCAGCCATGCAGGGAAGCAACACGATACTCAGGCCCCGACCATAGGAAGGGGCAGTCTGATATAGGGCATTAGCACCTGCACTTCCGGGTCAGGACCAGGGGAGGACTTCCGGTTCAGATACTCCAGGATCATAGAGAGGATCACATGGTCGAGTCCTCCAAGACCATAGAGAGGAACATAGGAAAGGTCACATGGTCAGGGTCTCCAGGATCACAGAGAGGATAGCTGGATCAGACTGTGCTGGAACATAGGAAAGGTCACATGATCAGGGTCTCCAGGAACACAGAGAGGATTGCTGCAGGCAGAGCAGAGACGGGAGGTCACACAGCAACGGCGTGTAGCAATGAGGTAAAACACACATGCGCACTAGCAATGGCAGGCAGCCATGAGATGAGGCGCGCGTGCATACTGCTCCAGGCATCTTGCAGCACAACAGTCACAAGGTGCGTGTGCACGCTGCTTCCTGGGATCTTGCAGCATAAGACATAACGGGCATGATAGTTCAGTGCACGTGCACACTGCTCCAGGAGTCATGCGGCATACCAGACATGGCAGGCATGATAATTCGGTGCGCGTGCACACTGCTCCAGGGGTCATGTGGCATAACAGACATGGTGGGCATGATAGTTCGGTGTGCATGCACACTTCTCCAGGAGTTATGCGGCATACTAGACATGGTGGGCATAATAGTTCAGTGCGCGTGCACACTCCTCCAGGGGTCATGTGGCGTAACAGACATGGCTGGCATGACAATGAGCAATGGCTGGTGCAGACTGGACTGGCTGATGTACAGATGAGCGCTAGCAGGTGCAAACTGGAGCGGCTGATGTACAGATGAGCACTGACAGGTGTGGATTGGACCAGCTGATGTACACATGAGACTAGCAGGTGAGGACTGGACCGGTTGATGTACACATGAGCGCTGGCAGGTGTTAACTGGAGTGGCTGAAACTGAGATAGACAGGCAAGTATGTACAGATAGGTATGGGGCAGGTGGACTGACTGACAGGTACTGGGGACTTGACAACTAACAGCAAGAGGTCAGATTTCATAGGACAATTCACATAAGTGGGCCCCACCAGAGATAGGATAGACAAAGGAAGGGAAGGCAGAAAGGAAAGGTGAATTAAAATTAAACTTAATTTAGTATATTGATATAAAATTAAATTTGATAACCATACACCCACTTGGGATGTATACTGGATCTTGGTGTGTGAATGGTTATATTATAAACACCACTAAGATCCACTAGATCCCATTCAGATTTGGACTCAGAAAAATAAAACATCAAGAAAACCTCAACCATGTCTCCAAATTTATATGTTGGACTCTGGTCCCACAAATGAGACAGTAATTAAATTATATAACATGACATGATTGTACCACTCTCTCTCATTATTAATCTATGTGGATCAATATTACATGTCTATTAATTATTAAATATATGATGTGCCAGTTCTGGGTCAACTGCGGGGTGGTATTTTTAGGCTAGGAAGAGCCCAATAACCTCGCACCTTCCCAGCCTAACAATATCAGCCCCCAGCTGTCTGCTTTACCTTGGCTGTTTATCAAAAATGGGGGGATCCCACGTCATTATCTTTATTTATTTATTCATTAGGTCAATCTAAGTACAGTAAGCTATACATGCAAAGCACTAAATATATACAGCATCTCACAGAAATCTATCTAGCTTTCTATCTATTATTTATCTCTCCATCTATCTATATTTTTCACATCTTTAACACCTAAGTTTAAAGCAGCATTTCTCTAAAAAGTCAAGAAAAAGGTAAGACATTAGAAAAAAAACCTTTTTTTACGCAAAATTCATCAACATCGGTAATTACATTTCAAAGAGTCCATTATGACAGCACACCAGAAGGTAGTCCTTCTCATCCTCTAGGGACAGGAAACTCAGGAGTGGTTAAAAGACCACTTCTCCCTCCACTTCACCCTCATTGTTTTACCAATCACCATACCAGAATGGATGCAACTCAATTTATTGAATTCTCTTACACAAATGTTAACTGCACACAAGAACAAGGAATTCAGGGGAGGGAACGTAAGGGTGCTGTCATTATGGACCCCTGGAAATACAATTACCGATAGGACTAATTCCTACTTTCCATGATCTCTTTCATGATAGTACACCAGGAAAAAATACCAAGTTAATGGATTTTCAGGCGCAACCACTGGCTGAAGGACTTTCCTTCCGTAAGCCATTTGTTGGCCAGATAGTATGTCCAGCTTGTAATGTTTACAAAAGATATTTAAGTTAGACCAGGTTACCACTCTACAAATCTGCTCGGCTGAGGCTCCTGTCATTTCACTCCAAGAATCAGAGATCGCTCTCATTGAATTCGTCTTGACACCTTCAGGCGGTGCTTTGGCCTTTGATTTGTTTGCCAAGGAAATAGTGGATGTGATCCATCTGGCCAATGTCACTTTTGAAGTCTTTTTGCCTTTCTTCTTTCCTGTGAACTGGATAAAGAAGTTCGAAGGATTCAAGGAGGGGTGCCTCTTTGGAAGTTTTCTTAAAAACGTTCACCATGTCAGAGATGTCTTTACCTCTGAAGATATGACCATTTTCCTGTCTAGTGGCTAATACTGCATTTTGCAGAATTCTTGGGTGGGCTTGGCTCCATGGCACACTTGGAATGCAGGTTGTCATTAAACCCAGTATTCTCATTGAAAGTCTGACTAAAACCCACTTTTTCCCCTGAAAGGATTGGATTTTTGTTCTTGACGTATAGTTTTATAGAGGGGCAGAAAGGATGTTGTGAGGTGGGAGAAGAACCCCCAGAAGCAAATTTTGTGTACCTGGCTCTAAATAGGATTATCCCCAATTAATGGACCAAACCAGCTTTTTAAGGTGAGGATCGTTTCTGAGAATGATGGTTGAGTTGTTGCACTAAATTCACCACTAAAAAGAGATCGTCCAAGTATGGGATGATGATTATCCCTTCCTTACTCAAAAAAGCTACAACCTCTGTCCTTAACTTTGTAAATAACCAAGGGGCCAAGGATAAGCCAGGCGGAAGCCATTGAAATTGAAAATGATGGATTATCCCCTGATGTTGTAGCGCAATCCTCAGGAACCGCTGAAAAGAAGGATGGATGGCCACCTAATAATATGCATCTTTTAGATTCAAGGTACACATTACTGAATCCTTTCCTATTAACGGGATAGTAGATCTTATTGTCTCCATTCTGAACTTCCTGTACCTAACCCACTGGTATAGGGAATTTAGGTTTATAATGGTACGATACCTTCAAGGGTTTTTTTTAATAGAAAAGAGACTATATTAGTGTCCCTGGTATTGGTATACCTCTAACAGAGGTACCAGAATAACTGCCCCGGATGATATCAGATCCCTGATATCTCCTTCGAGCCTTTGTAGGGGGGATAGAGACTGACAGACTGTCAAAATATTTCTGGAGGGAGCTGAATAAATTCTATCTTGTAACCTTCCCCTATGACCTGAATGATCCACTAAGTTTTTGTGATTCCCTGCCATCTTATTAGAAAGAACCGAAACCTCCCCTAAATTCACCTGGCATCAAGATCTCCCTTTGCTTGGACCTGAACCGAACTGTGCATCTATACCCTTACCTCCCTTTGGGTAACTTCATCTTCCTGGTTATCCTTTTCCTTTAAATTCTTGTTTCTGGGAGGGAAGAGACATATGAAAGGAAGAGTATCTCCTTGGCCTTTCCTCTGGAAACCCCTTTTTGCTGTCAGACTCTTTCTAGGATCTCATCTAATATAGGGCCGAACAACAGTAACCCTGAAAAGGGAATTGAGAATAGCTTGCTTTTTGAATGGCTATGTCCTAACCAGGTCTTTAACCAGATGGCCCACATAGCCCAGTTGGAAAGGACATTACTCCTGGCTGCAAATCTTACTGATTAGGCCTATGAATATGCCATAAATCCTATCACCATTTTCAACAAGGGACTCTAGTACAATCTATCTAGGAGTATTGGATTTCAGTTGGGCATTCAATTCTTCAATCCATAAACTCATAGACCTAGCCACCGAGGTGCCGTCTATATTGCCCTAAAAGACAGCGGCTGCAGCCTCCCATTCCCTTGTTAGCGATCCCTCTGCATTCCTATACATCAGGTCACAGAGACAGGAAAATTTTTCACTGGGGTTGAAGTCTTTTTTGCCACACTGGAGGAGAATTGGTGTGCACACAGTGGTAGAGGCGAGGTGCTGTTGGAAGGGGTAGTGAGCCCCTGGGACACCTAGTGAGGTAAATTCACCAGACACTCTTGTGTCCAATGCAAATCCTTTTTATTTCAAAAGTGCATGTAAACACAAGCTCAGATTAGGCATATAAGAAAAGTTGTGAATGCGACCAAACGTTTCGACCCAGTAACGGCCCTTGGTGTGCTGAGCTTGTCCAAAGGTGCTGTTAGTCTCTGGAGGGGTAAAGTAGAGAAGTTTCTCCTTGATTATCATATCTTGCTGCGCTCATCTGCGCCTCTGGTGTGCGTGTCGTAGTTTTTTGCACTATGGCAAATGGAATGTCAATTTTTAACCTCCTCTGGTTCAAAGAAGAGACAGGCTTTGAAATCTCTGGGGATAACCAGCATGTTCTATGCATCTTTCGACTCTTCCATTATCATGGCCTTAATATGTTTAATGACTGGAAATACTCTGTTCCATTGAGCCCTCAGCCCCCCAAACATCTCACAACTGTTTTTTTATGTGTTTTGGGTAGTTTAGCAATACATTTTGCACATCTTCTGGTTTTCTTCCTGGAGTGAAAACCAGACGCTATAGTGGCTCCTCAGTCCTAAAGTTAAGCAAGAAAGGAAAAAATAGGGCTAAGACGTCCTGAACTGACTCAAGAAAACATTAGAGCTAATGACAATCACTATGACTTAGCATGCCCAGGGATTGTTTGGACGATGTCTCTGAATGATTAGGATTAACATCCATTGTCAGATTGTGCACACCAGAATCTCATCCACAATAGGCTTTTATAGCATTCTACCTTGTCTTCTGGTATACACCCCAGCACCTCCGTCCATAATCACTTGTGCTCCACCCTGGAATACACGCCGCACTGACAGATCTTCCTACGTCCTTTCCCAGGGAGTGCATTTCACCCTGGAACTCTCACCTTGCATATCACTAAATGTGTGACCTGGGGGAAGCTGCAGCATGTAGCCGAGATCCCTCCTCAGACCGAAGCTGTGAAAACCAGGAGACACTTCCCACTTTACTGACCCTGGCTGATTGACCCTCTACCCAGTGAACCTCTTCACAGGAAGAAAGGAAAGGATGAAGATGGGGCAGACTTCCTTACAGAAGGCTTCACCCTCTGTATGGCTCTAGAGAATCTAGCTATCCAGGGGTGGACGGATAGGGGAGAGTCAAAAAAATGTGCTAAGGGCCTAGATCTGTACTCTTAAAGTAATTGGTCTAAGACCCTTATTGAAACCTGTCTGCAGGAAATCGAGGATCTTGGGGATGTCCAGGAGGGATGTATCTACTGACGATTCACCGAAATAAATGCAGAAGCACTTCAAGATTTTATTATACACTGTTCAAAAAAATAAAGGGAACACAAAAATACCACATCCTAGATATCTCTGAATGAAATATTCCAGTTGCTAATTTTTATTCATTGCACAGTGGAATGTGTTCAGAAGAATAAAACATAACAGTTATCAATGTAAATCAAAATGAACATCCCATGGAGGTCTAGATTTGGAATGATACTCAAAATCAAAGTGGAAAATCAAATTACAGTCTGATCCAACTTCAGTGGAAATGCCTCATGACAAGGAAAAGATGCTCGGTAGTGTGTGTGGCCTCCACGTGCCTGTATGACCTCCCTACAATGCCTGGGCATGCTTCTGATGAGGCGGCGGATGGTCTCCTGAGGGATCTCCTCCCAGACCTGGACTAAAGCATCCGCCAACTCCTGGACAGTCTGTGGTTCAAAGTCACATTGGTGGATGGAGTGAGACATGATGTCCCAGATGTGCTCAATCCGATTCAGGTCTGTGGAACGGGCAGGCAAGTCCATAGCTTCAATGACTTCATCTTGCAGGAACTGCTGACACACTCCAGCCACATGAGGTCTGGCATTGTCCTGCATTAGGAGGAACTCAGGGCCAACTGCACCAGCATTTAGTCTCACAAAGGGTCTGAGGATCTCATCTCGGTACCTAATGGCAGTCAGGTTACCTCTGGCGAGCAGAAGGAGGGCTGTGCGGCCCTCCAAAGAAATGCCACCCCACAACATTACTGACTCACTGCCAAACCGGTCATGCTGAAGGATGTTGCAGGCAGCAGATTGTTCTCCATAACGTCTCCAGACTCTGTCACGTCTGTCACATGTACTCAGTGAGAACCTGCTTTCATCTATGAAGAGCACAGAGCGCCAGGGGTGAATTTGCCAATCCTGGTGTTCTGTGGCAAATGCCAAGAGTCCTGCACGGTGTTGGGCTGTGAGCCCAACCCCCCCTGTGAACGTCGGGCGCTCAGACCATCCCCATGGAGTCGGTTTCTGACCATTTGTGCAGACACATGCACATGCTGGAGGTCATTTTGCAGGGCTCTGTCAGTATTCCTCCTGTTCCTCCTTGCACAAAGGCAGAGGTAGCGGTCCAGCTGCTGGGTTGTTGCCCTCCTACGGCCCCCTCCACATCTCCTGGTGTACTGGCCTGTCTCCTGGTAGCGCCTCCAGCCTCTGGACACCATGCTGACAGACAGCAAACCTTTTTGCCTCAGCTCGTATTGATGTGCCATCTTGGATGAGCTGCACTACCTGCCTGAGCCACTTGTGTAGGTTGTAGAGTCCGACTCATGCTACCACGAGTGTGAAAGCACAACCAACATTCAAAAGTGACCAAAACATCAGCCAGAAAGCACTGGTACTAAGATGTGGTCTGTGGTCCCCACCTGCAGAACCACTCCTTTATTGAGTGTGTCTTGATAATTGCCAATAATTTCCATCTGTTGTCTATTCCATTTGCACAGCAGCATGTGAAATTGATTGTCAATTAGTGTTGCTTCCTAAGTGGACAGTTTGATTTCACAGAAGTTTGATTTACTTGGAGTTATAGTCTGTTGTTTAAGTGTTCCCTTTAATTTTTTCAGCTGTGTATATAGCAGAGGTCACGGGCTTCCTGCTTGCTTGAAGGGTAGATATAACTTCGTCAGACGATCCCCTTGAATTCAGGACCTGGCTCTCAGAATCCATGCTGAGAGATGAAGACTGTCTGGATTGTGGTGGAGAACTGGGCGCTGGTGGATGAGGTCTTTCCTTCTTAGAAGGAGGATGGGGTCTTCTGCCATTTTCCTCAGCAGAGGGAATCAACTCCTCTTCGGCCAGAAGGGCACCACCAAGACAATCTTCGCCCTTTCTTCTTGCGCTTTTCTGAGCACCCTCAGAATCAGAGGAAGAGAGGGAAATGCATAAGATAGTCCCTCTACCCATGGCTGGAACAGTGCGTTGACTCCCGCTGAACCGGCTATGTGGTTTAGGGAGAAAAATCTTCTGACCTTCACAGTTTCTATGGCTGCGAACAGATCCACTCACGGCACCCCCCAGCCTACCGAACACTTCTTCATTCAGCTCCCACTCTGTGGGTAATAATCTTTGCCTGCTCAGGAAGTCTGCCACCTGGTTCCTGGATCCTTCCAGGTGCACTGCAGAGACTGACACAACCGTCCTTTCTGGCCATCTGAAGATCTTCTTGGCCAGGTGTTTCAGTGTAAGATGTTTTTGTCCCATTTGATGATGTAAGAGTGTCACCGCCGTCATGTCAGACAGGATCTTTATATGCCTGCCTATGACCATCGACTGGACCTGCAGTAGTACTTTCCATACAACATATAATTCCCTGTAATTCCCTGATGTTCGAAGACATGGATCTCATCTCTGGACTCCATTCTACTTGGAAATATTCCCCTTCCATGTGGCTGCCCCAGCCTAGCTGGCTGGCCTCGGTGGTGACCAGGACACACGGGGAGATGATCGAGGGAACTCCTGCATGGAGATTTTCCATATTGGTCCACCAATGTAGGGATTATCTCACCGGGAGAGATAGGGGCATTACCGTGTCCAGCGATAGTTGACATCAGTCCCAAGTGGGGCGCCCTCGCTCGCCCAGGGCAGCGGGGTACTCGGTCCGGGCCGGTGTCAGGGGCAATATGTGTCACAGCAGCGGTGACCCGGTCCGTGGCCCTGGGCGCGCAATATCAATGGCGGTGATGTTAATGGTGTAATAGTTTATTTAGATAGTTCGTGATGCCACCCGTGGTGTTTGGCAAGTAAGATGTTGAGCCAACGCTGCATGCAGACCCACTGGGACTGATGGTGTGGTGCAGCAAAGATGGTGTAGCTCCCCACAGGTGGAGCTGTAGTCCCAGGGCAGTGTAGGTGCAATGGATGAGGAGAGGCGCAGAATGGTATAGATGCTGGTACCCAGGTGTAGCAGTGCAGGAATAACTGGAGCACACCAGAGTATGTGGTTCCAAAGCTTTACTCACTGCTTGCAGTTCACACAAATGCCTGCCTCCGCACTGTGTTCTTCAGGTCAGGGCCCCAGCCAACCCCCAGGCAGGATAGGATTCTCCCCTCCACACTCCGCCAATATGTACCTTACTGAACGACTCCTCCAATGCGCCTATAGGTGCGAAGCACTCCAGTACTTAGTTACCCTGGAATGCCTCTCTCTAGGTGTTCCTAGTCTCTACTTGTATGACAGACAGCTGTAGCCTGCTTCGGGGACTCCTCTCTGCGTCCCAGCTCTCTATTCCATTGCTAGTGTGTCCCAAGTCTATGATGGGAGTAAGGCGTTAGTGGCTCACTACTCCTCCGGTGTCTGTTGCCGGATATAAAGATCCAATCAACCTCCGGGACCGGGCCCCGGCCTTTGCACTCTGGACTGGAAGGGTTCTCTCTCTTTCTCAACCTGCTTCCCACCATCCTATTCTCCTTTGTTCCGATCTGTTCTATCTCTCTTATGGAATCTGTTCTCCAGTCTACGTCTCTTTCCTTCTGTTCCTTTCCCGTGCCAGCTGGCTCAGGTCACTGAGGCAGCTGCAGCACTCCTTCCTCCATCCCTCTTCCAGGGATCCTCACTCCTGTCTGAGCGACTTCCTCTCCTACTCCGCCTGCCCTCTTCTGCAGACTGACCCGAAATCCTACACCTTCCCTCTCTTTTATATCTAACTCCACCCGCCTCCCCAGCACCTCTCGTGTTACGAAGCCAGGGACCACAAAAGGCACCCTATGACCTTTCCAGCATAGAGCATGGATGGGTCCCTGCTGAACTATCCTGTGTCTGGGGTGCAGGTGTTGGAATGTGAAAGGGAGTTCCCAGCCTACCTGGATGGTGGGGTACCACACCTTAGGAGAAGGTGCAGTACCTCTGTGGCGACTGAAGCCTCAGGGGCGCCACACAAGCAGATAAAACCGCACCCTGGAGCTCTCGAGAGCGGAACTGGCTCCACCGTACGCAAGGGATACAAGCTGTCATTAGTCCCAAGATTCTCATGGCTTTCCTGATGGAGCAGCGGCTTCCTGAAAATTAGTGAACTCTATCTATCAAAGCCTGCTGTTTTTCATCTGGCAAGAAAGATGTTCTTAATTGGGAGTCTAGCAGGACCCCTAAGAATTTCTTCCTGGGTTCTGGAACCAGGTCCGACTTCTCCCAATTTGTGACCCATCCCAGTCTCTAAAGCGTGGAGATCGAGATCTGGCAATGGTCCCGGAGCTGTTCCTTGGAGCTGGCAATGATCAGGAAGTCATCTAGATAGGTAGATAGGGGACTATGATGATGTTCTGTTTCCTTAGGTAGGCGACTACCTCCGCCACCAGCTTGGTGAATACTCTCGGTGCTTAGGTTAGGCCAAAGAGAAGACACAAGAACTGGTAGTGACGGATCCTCCCTTGGAAGGAAGTATGGACTGGGATGTGATAGTACTCGTTATTTAAATCTATAGTACACATCACCTCATCTCTGTTTATAAGAGGAATCGTAGAGCTGATGGATTCCATCTTGAATTTCTTGTATCTTATCCATTGGTTAAAGGGCTTCAAATTTATTATTGTCCTGCTCTCTCCTGAGGGTTTCTTTACTGAGAAGAGGCTGGAGTAATTGCCCTTGCACTTTTCATGCTCGGGGGGCCTGGACCACTGCTCCGATTTTTAGTAAGTCCTGGACATCTGTCCACATGGGGGACGCAGTAGACTGAAGGCGGGAGTTTGTTATGATGAACCTTTCTGGGGGTAGATAGATGAACTCTAACTTGTAGCTGTGGGAAACTCTCTCTAAAATTCATAGATTTTCTGAGACCTACTGCCAGCCCCTCAGGAACCGCCCTAGCCATCGCCCTACTCTCATGGTATCACTTTCTACCTGAACCTGAAACTGAACCAAAAATGGAGTTCTTTCCCCTACTGCCCTTGGGGTAACTCCATCTGCCCATTTTACCTTTCCCCTTATAGCCTGACTGCTGGATAGGTTGGGGCCTATGAAACGGCAGGTATTTCTTTGGTTTCTCCTCAGGGAACCCCTTCTTTTTGTCTGAAGCCTTTTCTGGAATATCGTCCAGAAGAGGCCCAAACACCTTGTTGCCCGAGAAGAGAATTGAACAGAGCTTATTCTTGGACTGAGTGTCCCCTGACCAAGTGTTTAACCAGATAGCCCTTCGGGCAGCATTGATTCTGCTGACATGTCAGCCATGAAACCAGTCACCAGTTTCAAGAGGGGGAAGGGATTTTAGGATGGTGTCCCTGGGAGTCTTAGATCTCAAATTTTCCTCTAAGTCGTTGACTCATAAGTGCATGGATTGAGCCACCAATGTTGCTGCGATGTTAGCCCGGATTATTGCTGCCGAGGTTTCCCAGGTTCTTTAAAGGAGACCATCCACTCTTCCGGTCCATGAGTTCCTTCAAGCTGGAGGAATCTTGGCTACCAGAACATATATCTATTAGATGTCTTCCCAGGTTTTGATTTTCTCTGGTTCAAAGGGTAGGCAAAGCTTAAAGTCTCTCGGAATAACCAGTCATGTGGCTGTTGACCAGGAAAACAATATTTCCTTGGGATCGTAACCCCCTCAAACATATTGTCTGGTATGGAGAGGGGTTTTGGGGTTTCGTCCACCTGCATGGTATTTCGTACCGCACGGAGGAGTTCATCCGTATCCTCGGAGGAAAAGAGGTACCTCTTCCCTCCCTCTGGTGGGCCAGTAAACACTTCTTCTTCCACTTGGTCAGATTCATCTGACATTTTGTCTTCAGAGGACACTTCTGTCTCCTTTGGTCTCTTATGGGACCCTCCTTGGGATTCGGATTGTGAGGTATGAGAGTATGCCATCCCGGAAATTGACACCTGGACCTCCTCTCTTATTATGGACCTCATGTCTGACAGATAAGTCTGTTCCTCTCTGATAGTTTTTGAAGTGCAGGGTTCACATAGGTGTCTCTGTCAGGTCTCTGGTAGATTGCCGTTAGAGATAGCATATCTTTTAACACTCCCTGACTTCTTGTTATCCTTCTTTGGAGTTGCCGAGACAGGTGTTCCCCCCTAGAATACACAGAGTATATGCCATGTGTTTTTATGTGTATGGTAAGGGCTAAAATGGTGTCAGTTTGCAAGCCTACTCTCATGCGCCTGGCTCTGTTCCAAGTCAATGTCCATTTTAGCAGAATCCTCCATGTAGGAATCTCTGGTCTAAAGTCCTAGCTTACAGTAGGACAGCCAACATACACACACAGAGGAACCTATGTATACGATTCCCATACTCGGCTGAAGTCCTCACCGGATCTCTTCCTGCATTCCACCGTGGAACGTATGCTGGAACGCATGCCAACCGTGACCCGGAGGTGCTCTGCCCAGCTTGCAGAGATGACATTGTTGAAGTGTCAAACTCGGCTTTGTCAAAGTGAGAAATCATCACTAAAGAGAAACACCTACTGTTTCACTCCTGTAGGACATTTTCTCTATCTCTAGATGAGATATCATTCTGAATTTAATGTAACCTATAAGTGTGAGGTCACATACTGTAAGTACATTGTAAAATAACAGTACACATAATGTACATGTGATGGGCTTCATGAAAAGTGTGCTTATTTTTATAGCAACGGTGAACTGAGCATTAAACATGGTATCCAAGACTTTGTTTTTTTTGGCTATGGGGTTAAGAACTTATCAGCAGGTAGTGGCTAACTACTTTTCAGTTCTACCCTGTGACAACCTATAACAGCTCAGAGCAGTGATGGACCGCTCCTGCTGGCGGTTCTTGAGCTTCCAATGACATCACGTCAACAGAGTAGTTCCTTCACTTCTGGTTTGCATTGTCCGTTGTCTAAGGGTACAGTTACACTTAAAGATGCACAAGCGATCCCGACAACGATACGACCTTGTCAGGATCGCTGGTGCATCGCTACATGATTGCTGGTGAGCTGCCAAACAGGCAGCTTCACCAGCGATCAGCACCAGCGAGGACGCTGGTATCTAAGGTAAATATCTGGTTACTAAGCGGCGCGCATCACTTAGTTACCCGATGTGTACCTTAGAAACTTGCGCGCTTGCGCCGGGAGCTGCGAGCACGCAGGTTTCTAAGGTACACATCGGGTAACTAAGTGACACGTGCCGCTTAGTAACCTGATATTTACCTTAGATACCAGGTCCCAGCGCCAGCTTAGAACGCTGGGAGCCTCGCTGATCGTTGGCTCCCACTGCCACACGCAGCAATGCGCGCTGGCCAGTGGGAGAGCAACGATCAAAAAATGGCCCAGGACGATAGTGCACGATCAGCGATACCCGACAGGGGGGCTGGTCGCTGATCCCCGTCACACATAGCGATCTCGCTGGCGAGATCGCTGTTGAGTCACAAAATCAGTGATCTTGCTAGCGATCTTGCTGTGTGTGACGAGGCATTAACAGTGGGGAGCCAGCTGTCACTTAGCATGTTATCGACAGTGATCATCTGTCTACAGGGCACGCCAGAAGTGAAAGAGCTTCACCGATTGAGCCAGAAGGGATTGTCACAGGGAAGAACAGGCAGGTAGTTAGCATCTACCTGCCGGTAAGTGTTCTTAGGCCAATAGTTAAAAATAAAAGTCTTGGATAGCCCTTTCAAAGGTGAGCAAAATGCACTTATTGGCTACTGGCTTCTGACCCAAACTTGACAGTCTCAAAAATGCTGAAGAGGCTGTTGAGTTTGAGTTGGGAAACCCGCAACTGAGTTTTGTGGATATGTGAATGAAGCCTGTGGTTGATATCGAATGAGCATGTCTCAAGATCCATAAATGAACCATATAGCACAGACCGGTAGAATGTATCTTGACCCAAACTAGCAGCCCTACTGTATATTTGCCTATGGGATTAATATTTCAAGTTCGGAGATGCATGGCGGCTCTTTATGTAGAGCATGAAATGTGTTTCTCTGAAAGGCTGAGGCTTCAAAAAAAGTTAGGCCATGTCAATCATCATACAAATAAATAATGTGCTACATTTCAGCCTACTGGAAAAAGTGACTACTCTTATTTGGTCACCTGTAACTCGCAAGTTGTAGAAAATGCTAATGATTTTCGATTTATTGTGACTCGTGTGTCACAGTAATTTGCGTGTTGCATTGCAAACTTCTTTTAGTTGCCTATATTATGCTATGAGGTAGTACCAGCATAGTGTGTTTGGTAATAAAAAGTTGGGGACCAGTGATATAATACAAGGTCTGCAAGGGTGGTTTCCCATGGCACATAGAGGGTGTCCAAGGCTGGAAATCACCTTTGAAACATCCCTATGTCTTAATGAGCAGTTGTATTCAGTCAATCCCTCTGCAACTGCTGTCAATATTGGTCACTCTGCTTGCAGCAGGAGCTTACTGAATACATAGGAAGGAATTGCAACGTCTTGATATAAAAGTTCCATTTTAGTATATCCTATGAAAAGGCAAAGTGGTTGTAAAACGTTTCTTAGAACTCTCATAGCTACAAAAGGGAAAATAATTTGTATGAGTGACGAATGGACCGTGATCCAAATAAAACTCTCAGTTCCCCTTTATGATACAGGGAAGATGTATATCTTTGTACCGTGTTAGCCAGTAGATAGAAAAATATTCAGGATTGAGAGTCCTCAGTAGTTGATACCTTTTAATCGTTAACTGAAAAGATGGTAACACATTGCAAGCTTTCGAGACTACTCAGGTCTCTTCATCAGGCTAGACTAATACAAAATCTGAAGAGTCACATATTTATGCACAATACAGCCTAGAAAAAATGCAATAGATAAGACAAGTGATGTGAAGCAGAACTATCAATATGGGAGAGGGAGAAACATAAATATAAACATTGGACCAGTTCATAGATAAGGAGTCCGGATGTTTTATGGTCCTCTGATTGGGGTCTAGTTCTGTGTTGTGATGCCCCCACAAGGTTTTAAAAGGAAATTCCTTAATTGATGTAAAAAGACATAAATCCATGCGACACATTCATTCCAGCACTGAGAGTGTCAAAGGTTGTCATAAATTTGTACTCCCAAACTCGTCTCTCTCTCTGAGAATTGAAGTTACCTTTCAATACCAGTAATTTCATATCCACGCTGCTGTGATCAGGGATACAGAAATGTTTTGCCACAGGTAGATCCATTCTTTTTTCTCTTATTGTGTGACGATGAGCATTCATCCTTGTTCTAAGCTTTTGCCCTGTCTCCCCCACATACAGACCCCCAGTTGGACATTTAGTACAAATAATTAAGTACACCACATTAGATGTAATGCAGCTGAAAGTACCTGCGATCTTGTAGTCCTGATGTGAGTTGGGGATCTTTATCTTGTCCGTGGTCATTATAAATGAAAAAATGTAAAACCTGTCCATTTATAATGACCACGGACAAGATAAAGATCCCCAACTCACATCAGGACTACAAGATCGCAGGTACTTTCAGCTGCATTACATCTAATGTGGTGTACTTAATTATTTGTACTAAATGTCCAACTGGGGGTATGTATGTGGGGGAGACAGGGCAAAAGCTTAGAACAAGGATGAATGCTCATCGTCACACAATAAGAGAAAAAAGAATGGATCTACCTGTGGCAAAACATTTCTGTATCCCTGATCACAGCAGCGTGGATATGAAATTACTGGTATTGAAAGGTAACTTCAATTCTCAGAGAGAGAGACGAGTTTGGGAGTACAAATTTATGACGAACTTTGACACTCTCAGTGCTGGAATGAATTTGTCGCATGGATTTATGTCTTTTTACATCAATTAAGGAATTTCCTTTTAAAACCGTGTGGGGGCATCACAACACAGAACTAGACCCCAATCAGAGGACCATAAAACATCCGGACTCCTTATCTATGAACTGGTCCAATGTTTATATTTATGTTTCTCCCTCTCCCATATTGATAGTTCTGCTTCACGTCACTTGTCTTATCTATTGCATTTTTTCTAGGCTGTATTGTGCATAAATATGTGACTCTTCAGATTTTGTATTAGTCTAGCCTGATGAAGAGACCTGAGTAGTCTCGAAAGCTTGCAATGTGTTACCATCTTTTCAGTTAACGATTAAAAGGTATCAACTACTGAGGACTCTCAATCCTGAATATTTTTAGTTCCCCTTTAATAATTTTCAGAAATTAATGGGATTTACAATCCTCTCATACATTATATCTCACAGTTTATTTTTTACTTGAAAGATAAGCACACCTCTAATTAGGAAGAACTTCATCCATGAGGTGCCTGCAAGCTATATGATGCTAATTTGACCCTGCGGGCTGTTATGTACTTGAAAATGCCGAAAGGGGCCTTAAAGCTGAGGAATGATTGGATCAGCTCAGCCGTACCTCCTCAGGCGAAGAAATACATTGATTCCAGACTTCATTTTTCTAAAAATATTTATTTCGATCTTCCTTAGAGCCGACCTGGGTGCAGTACACTTTTTTCCCCAAGAACCTTGTTTCAGAAATTTCTTCCTGCCAAGAACTGTAAATGCTTTCAAAGAATGGGAGAAGTCGCTATAAATATTGCAAAATCTCATGCTACCAAGACAGAAGCGTGCCATTGTGTGTTTGTTCGTTAGTTACCCATTTCCATCTGGCGGTAAATAATTCTTCATGATGGTGTGAAAGAACGGCCGCTCTCAGGCTGCAATTAAATGGTTTTAATATTGAGCTTATCAGAATGTGTACAGAGTGATATTTATTTGTAATGACTGCAACTTTTATTAAATAGATTTAAGTCTGTGCTGTTTTTCGTGTATTCATGTTTTCACAGTAGAAGCCTAACCGATCAGAAATAAAACTTCCTGCGTGTGATGATTTTTGATCACTTACTCAAACTTCTGTGTTATCAGTCCACGTCATAAAGTGTGGGTTTCCTCCTGTTTCCTCCCATACTGCCAAGACATATTTATAGGAAATTTAGATTATGAGCCCCAATAGACACAGTGATGATTATGTCTGTAAAGCGCTGCGGAATATGATTGCACTATATAAACAAGCATAATACTTGGACATTCTATTTTTTAAATAACATATACTCATCTTCCGTACCTCCACTGTTCCAGATATACAGTACCAGCACTGGGGTTCCCAGGGCTTGCGTGACATTATGTCACATGAGCCCTGTAGCCAGTCAGAGGTCGCTATTAGTAGGGTGCTGCGCTCTCACTACTTACCTTTGTCCAAGGTTGAAGAAGATGAAGGATGTGAGTGAACAGCAGTCCAATAGTGGCGGCTGACTGGCTGCAAGGCTCACATAACATAATGTCATGAGCCCTGGGAGACATCGTTAGAATGGCGTCGGTATGTGAAGTGATTATGCTATTTTTATTTTGTAGGGGTATTGCTAAGTTAAAAAGGGCTTGTCTATCTAGTGTACAAATTATTTAGCATTTATATGTGTCAGGCTAGTTTCACACTAGCGTTTATTCCACGCAGTTCCCGGCGCTGCTAAGCCCCGCCCCCTGCCCGCTCCCTGCCCACCCCATCTGGTCATTGCCGCCTACTATCGCACATGGACGCATGCGATCTGCGCACCCTATCTTTAGCATAGGGTGCGCAGATCGTGCGCTGGCCGTGCACTAGTAGGGTTTTGGCATGCGCTACACGCTTTCGAAGGTGCGCCGAGCGCGCCGAAATGCAACATGCTCCGTTCGGCGCACACGGGCGCACCTTCAAAAATGCGCAGCGCATGCCAAAATCCTACTAGCGCACGGCCAGCGCACGATCTGTGCACCCTATGCTAAAGATAGGGTGCGCAGATCGCATGCGTCCATGTGCGATAGTAGGCGGCGATGACCGGATGGGGCGGGCAGGGAGTCTGCAGGGGGCGGGGCTTAATGGCGCTGTGTGCTGCGTGGAATAAATGCTAGTGTGAAACTAGCCTCAGTATTATAAAAAGAAGCAGAGGTTTCCATATTCCTATTGTACCAGTCTCTAGACCGTATCATTTTAAAGGGTCTACCAGCTCTCTTGACACGTTAGAGTTAGTAGCTAACAGCATTCTTCAAAAATAGAAATTATGGAGCAAATTTGTACGGATTAACAATTGGGTATTACCAGTTCACTTTGACCCTGACTATTCAATGCTGATAATTTCAGATAGTGTATAGATATGCTCTACATTATTCACCATGGCAATAGTAGCAGACTATTTCCAATTATAGTATACATTTCAAGATGAAATTACATCACAACTGCACTACCAGCCAGAAGAAAGGACTTGGATTTCCTTTAGTATCACATGGGTAAAAGAAACTATCACTGCTAAAGGAAATTATTCTAATAGAAACTTTACAAAATTGGTAAAAGTCACGATTTCAATGGGTAATTTTGGAGATGAACCTGGGAGGCCTAGGAGGCCTAAATGCCCCATTTGGACCCTTGAATTCTTTGCACTGTAATTATGACTTTGCTATATAATAGCATTTTGCTAACATTTTGGATAACTTACAATCTATGGAGCACAGCATGTAAACAGCTTATCTGTACATATATAATTATCAAAATTTTAGCAATTTTTTTTTGCTTCAGCCTCATATCAATTTTCATTCCAATTCAATAAGTACCGTAAATGGAGACCTACTAAAATCGAATCCAGTAGCTGCATTTCCTAAGAAGAAATGCAACCGATTCATGCCTTAAGCCACTCCTGCAGAGCTCTTTACGAATGGTTTAGGGAATTACACCTGGGCCTTGGCAACATATTGCCATGTCACATGCTGCATCTTACATGACCAGTTGAAAATATTGTCAGATATGGCCCCTTGTATCTTCAGATACTGTAGATTTGTCAGGTTGTCTCAGAAATCATTGTTGTCCCCCTAAGGCTTCTTTTACACGTCCCGTGTTTTTTGCAACCAGTGTTTGCGGGCCTTTTTTGCGGGCCGTATTACCGTGATTTTCACGGTCTCCTGCAAAAACGGGCCGCAAAAAACCTTCTCAGATCACCATTTTTCCCTGTTTTGACAAATTGGTGGGGAAAAATACAGCATTCCGCAAATACGGTGTACCGCAAAAACAAGCTACCGTTGTTTTTGCAGCACCATTGAAATCTATTGTGGCCGTGTCAGTAAGCCATGAAAAATATCGAGCAAGCTCGATATTTTTTCACGGCCATATATACGGCCCTCACGGCAAGTGTAAAATAACCCTAACAAAATGGAATACATGAGAAATGTGCTACCCTGAATGGACGGTATTGTTGCTTTTCTGCACTCTGTTATGGCTGCCTCCAGGTCCCTTGTTTGTAAAAGGTTGCACAACCCAGCAGGAAAACTCAGATTAAAAATGAGCAAGGCTCACACCAATGACCTTGTAGTTTTCTCCACAGGCATACAGAGGTAGAAGATTTGACAAGCACTGCCGTTTCATCTTTTACTTCACAAACACAAAATGTCAACAGGGATCAATCTCATTATAAGTGATCCAAGACCTCTGGAGAAAGTCACTGCTATTAGAAAGGCGAGTTTGGGGGACCTTGGCCTTGAATTACTAGAAAAAAAATGTGCAATCTGTATTTCTGAACACGACAGAGCGGATGGCCAAATAAATCGAAGAGAAAATCTACACGCTAATGATTACTGAATAACAAATACAGCAGGAATGGATTAGTCCACATAAATATTTATCCGAGAAATTAATTAACTTTACAAAACGGTATGATCTCTCTGTAATGTGTAAACTAGTACAAGTATTGACACTTAATATCCATTTAATAGATAGATAAATATAAGACAGATAGATAATAGGTAGAGATAGATAGTAGATATTAGATAGATAGACAGATATTCAATAGATAGATACAGTAGACAGATAATACATATATAGATAGAAGATAGATAGAGAGATAAATTGATTTTAGGTAGATCCCCCCAGCATCTTTGCCTCCTCTTTTGATAAGTTGGACTAATCAGTAGACCTGGCGTAACATCATCGTTGTGACTTTTCTGACTTCACATTGGCCCTACTAATCAGAAGAGACGCCTGGGATGCCTGAAGGTAGGAGGAAGTTTGCAGGACTCTTAGGCTACTTTCACACATCCGGTGTGTGGGGTCCGGCGGCGTGCGGCGAAGAGCCGGGCCGCCGGATCCGGCCTGCAGCCGTGACACCGGATGTGTGTGCGGCGAGATGATACGGCTCGGACATTATTAAAGGAGCCGCAGGACAGAGGCAGCCAATGAGACAGCTGCTGAAAGGGAGGTGAGGGGAGGAGAGGATAGGAGAGGGGAGGGGAGGAGAGGGGAGGAGAGGGGAGGGGGGTGGAGAGAGAGAGACATGGGGGGTTAACATTACTGTCCAGGCAAGAGAATCTCTCTCTCTTGCCGGGCACTTGTGGGGTTAACCCCACAGAGAGATCTCTCTCTCTCACCCAGACACTGTGAGTGTTAACCCCACAAGTGCCCGGCGAGAGAGATCTCTCACAAGTGTCCGGGTGACAGAGAGAGATCTCTCTCTCTCTCGCCGGGCACTTGTGGGGTTAACATTCACAGAGTCCGGGCATGCGCTGTGGAAAAAGCCGGTCCGGCGCTGCAAAAAAACGTTACATGGAACGTTTTTTCCAGACGCCGGACAGGCTGTTTTTGCCGGATCAGGCAAAAACCGGATACGCCGCATAGGCATCAGGCGCAATGCGGCAATAATGAGACTGAATGGGGGAAAAACCGGATCCGGTGGCAACCGGCGCCGGATCCGGTTTTTACACTTTTCGCCGCATCGCGCCTGATGCTGAAAACCGGATGTGTGAAAGAGGCCTTATGCATGCACGGACTATTGACATGACTGTGTAACAAGGGCAACGGGGGGGGGGGGGGCGTAGTTATTGCCGAGTTATTTAAAGGCACAGTTCACAAACAGAGTCCACTGAGCAATTGGTCAGCAAGCACTCCCGGCCCCTTGCACATAAATAGATGAGACCGACAAAGCTTTTCCTAAAGTTTACCTTGTTCTCTTTCCGGCCACGGTAGTCCAGGCGAAATAGAGTCCAATAAGGCAACTGTTGTCCAACAGTGAATAATGTTTAATGAACAGGGATGGAATAGAATGAAAAGACTACAACACCGGATTTCCTGATCTCTCCTTGCTCTCTCCACAGCAGCTGCAGCAGCCGAAGATATGCGTTAGTCCATGCGATGGAATCTGGGCACTTAAAACCCCTTCAGCAAGGGTACTTCCAGAGTCCTGGGGCCCATGTTGCAGTCCATATTCCTCCTTCTTTAATCCTTAGGGCCTTTTTAGTCCTTGGGGCCCTTTTTAGTACTCAGTCCGGTGCAACAGATCTCTCCCCTTCCGGAATCTGGCAGTGCCCCGTCTATTCAGCACATCTGCTCTGGACTAATGTACCCCAGATTCTGACCAGGAGCAGCAGCTTCCTGTTCCCTATATGCTGCTGACCGAACCCACCAAATTAACTAGCTCTTTCCCTAACTCTAACACATAGACTTAGCATGTACATTTTACCAACAGTAGTTAAAGAGGAACTCCCCAAATTACAGGAATAACAAGACATAAAACAGAGTACATCACATACTTTACTCGTTAATACACATACAAGTGTAAGCAGCTTGTGGGATGCAGTGACAGGCAGGAGGCAGAGCAAGGGTTAACAAAAGGTAACAATTTAATAGGACAGGGTTTTCACTCCTCACAGGGAGGTAAATGGTTAAAGGGTGAATGGTAGGAATAGTAACTGTTAAACAAGGGTAGTCCAAACAAAGAGCTTATCATATCCTGTATGATTCTCTGTAGGAGATGATTCCACAGGGGTTATAGCTCTGGCAGAGTCCGGGGGTGATGTACTCAGATGGGGTCCTTTACACGGTGGTCCATCTTCTGGCGTCACCGGTCGGACTCCGGTACCCTGCTCTGCACGTGCGCAGTACTCACAGTCACGGAATGCACGGCACCTCTATCTCCGGCAGTCACTGAGAGCACGGCACCTCTCAGCACAGCGGTCCCTCTGCAGACGACGGGGCCCAACCAATGCGACCTGTCGTGGCGCCAGTACTCGGGGAATGGAGCGCACTGATCACCTGACTGTGCACTGCTACAGGTTGGCGCCAAAGTTCCTGCTGCTGCGCGTGCTTTTCTTTTTATGTATCCCTGCCTACCCGGGTCATGAGGTTTGTTCAGCTCCTCATTTCTTCCCCCTGGCAGCAGGGGAGGCAGCCCCAACAGTTCCGGACCCGGCGCAGAATAGGTACCCGCGGCCCGGTCTTTCTCCTTACACAAACATTGCAAACATAGCCCATTAAGAACACATGGACATTTTACATTAAGGTATTAACCCATAGGTACTCCATCCGGGGACCGCATATATTACAATAATGAACACATAATATATTTATATAAAATGCACAGGGGGTCACACGGAAGGAGGAGAAGGCGCAACTGAGGGGACATGCCACCTCCTTACAACTGGACAAAGATCCTGTAATTTTTTTTGTGCTCAACTCTAAAGGTCAGCTTTAATCAAGTCCGGTGTGTAACAATTATTAGGGTACTACAGAATCTGATTGTGTGGGATAACACGAGACTGAGACATAAGCTGATGTAAATAAGTACACTGCTCAAAAAAATAAAGAGAACACTTAAACAACAGAATATAACTCTAAGTAAATCAAATTTCTGTGAAATCAAACTGTCCACTTAGGAAGCATCACTGATTGACAATCAATTTCACATGCTGCTGTGCAAATGGAATAGACAACAGATGGAAATTATTGGCAATTATCAAGACACACTCAATAAAGGAGTGGTTCTGCAGGTGGGGACCACAGACCACATCTCAGTACCAATGCTTTCTGGCTGGTGTTTTGGTCACTTTTGAATGTTGGTTGTGCTTTCACATTCGTGGTAGCATGAGACGGACTCCACAACCCACACAAGGGGCTCAGGTAGTGCAGCTCATCCAGGATGGCACATCAATGTGAGCTGTGGCAAGAAGGTTGGCTGTGTCTGTCAGCGTAGTGTCTAGAGGCTGGAGACGCTACTGTATCACCTGGAGCGGGATACTCTGGTGCTGGGCAGCGTTGGATTCAGGGGGTCACGGGGGTGGCAGCCGTGCCTGGTGCCTGTGCTCTGGGGACAGTGAAATGGGGGTTAAAAAATAAAATAAAAATAAAAGAAATTTGAAAAAGAGTTTGCGACGCTAGTTGGAGTGTTTGACTGTAAGATAGCTGGCACGGCGGATGATCCCTGGGGGGGTAGATAGTGATAGCAGTGCAGGTGTTTAACCCCCTCCAACTAGGGCTGGCCCCAGAGATAGTGATGGAAGTAGGTGGCATAGAGTAACAAGGCAGGAGACAAGGGATGTCACTTTATCATTTACTGAAGTCCAGATGCAGTTCAGAGGATAAAATACAACTCTCTCACCAGGTATACAGTCTGCTCTGCACAATGGGAGTTATCTCTCTCTGCTGCGGTTCAGTGTAAACTTCCTGCTGTTCTAATCCCTTCAGGGACAAAGGTTTCCCAGAGTCTGAAACTTCTAGTATTATCAGTACTCACAGTATTTTCTGCCCCAGCAACATGCAGCTTGAATCCTGTGTGAAGCACGTGATCGTTCTGGCACAATCCCTCATTGATTCTTCGTTGCTGTAGTTTTCCTGGGAGAAAACACCCCACTGTTGGTTGTACAAACCACGCAGTCTCTCAGCTTACCATCCGACTCTAGAAGCATAGATGGCCTAGGGGCTGATTCCCTCATTCCTCTCAGCATTGTTCCTGGAGAGAGCACGTGTTACTGCTCCAAGAACATTCTCCATTTTCCTCACCGTCTTCCTCAAAGAACAACAACTAAACTCCTCCCCTCCCAGTTAGGGTATGTCCCCAAAGCTCTAAGCCTCAGGCAAGTAAGGGAGTGGGGTAAAATTGTGTGTGCAGTTGTCTCAGCAGAGAATTAACTCCCATCATTTACAAAACACATATAGATTAGTACATATTTGACCATTTTGTCGAGGCAAAGACACAGGGCGCCATATTGCCAGGAGACAGGACAGTACACCAGGAGACGTGGCAGGGACCATAAGAAGGTAACAACCCAGCAGCAGGATTGCTACCTCAGCCTTTGTGCAAGGAGGAACAGGAGAAGCACTGTCAGAGCCCTGAAGAATGACCTCCAGCAGGCCACAAATGTGCATGTGTCTGCACAAACGGTTAGAAACCGACTCCATGAGGATTGTCTGAGTGCCCTACGTCCACAGATGGGGGTTGTGTTGTGAATTCACTTTCTGGCCTAACTCTGGTAACTAATGAACTTTCCGGGCTCCCTCTGGTGGTTACAGGAGGTAATGGATCTGATCTAATTAACAGAGGTCTGCCACCTGATAATGAGGAGGACGATTGGACATCTGGAATTTCTGATTGGATTTAAGACAGCCGAATCCCTCTATCCCTGCTGGTGATTTTTTCCTGCCTCCTGAAGCCTTAGTTTCCAGCTCAGTCCCTGCATGCTCAAGCTAAGTGTTCTTTTGTTATTGTTCACATTTGATTTGGTTCTGTCTATTTCAGTTTTGTGTGGTCAGCCCGCCCCGGCTGGGGCTGTGCTGAATTTCCATCCTTATGTTACTATTTGTGCCAGTTGTTTTTTGTCCCTTATGATCAGGAGTCTGCAATCTGCTTAGTTACCAACCTCTCTGGTTTTCTGTGGCTTAGCTTGGTCTTGCTTTCCTCCTCGGTGACCCAATCATAACAGGGTTGTGTTCACAGTCCAACACCATGCAGGTCACTTGAGATTTGCCACAGAACACCAGGATTGGCAAATTCATCCCTGTGCGCTTCACAGATGAAAGCAGTTTCACGCTAAGCACATGTGACAGACGTGAGAGAGTCTGGAAACGCTGTGGAGAGCGATCTGCTGCCTGCAACATCCTTCAGCATGGGTGGCATTTCTTGGGAGGGCCGCACAGCCCTCCATGTGCTTGCCAGAGGTAGCATGACTGTCATTAGGTACCGAGATGAGATCCTCAGACCCCTTGTGAGACTATATGCTGGTGCAGTTGGCCCTGGGTTCCTCCTAATGCAGGACAATGCCAGACCTCATGTGGCTGGAGTGTGTCAGCAGTTCCTGCAAGATGAAGGCATTGAAGCTATAGACTGGCCCGCCCGTTCCCCAGACCTGAATCTGATTGAACATATCTGAGACATCATGTCTCGCTCCATCCACCAACATCATGTTGCACCACAGACTGTCCAAGAGTTGGTGGATGCTTTAGTCCAGGTCTGGGAGGAGATCCCTCATGACAACATCCGCCGACTCATCAGGAGCATGCCTAGTTGTCGTAGGGAGGTCAAACAGGCACGTGGCGGCCACACACACTACTGAGCATCATTTCCTTGAGGCATTTCCACTGAAGCTGGATCAGCCTGTAATTTGATTTTCCACTTTGATTTTGAGCATCCTTCCAAATCCAGACCTTCATGGGATATTAATTTTGATTTACATTGATCATTTTTATGTTTTCTTGTTCTCAATGCATGCCACTATGTAATGAATAAAGATTTGCAGCTGCGATATTTCATTCAGTAATATCTACGATGTGGTATCTTAGTGTTCCCTTTATTTTTTTGAGCAGTGTATATTACCCGTGTACTGTGACATCACTGTGTATACTACCCCTGTACTGCGACATCACTGTGTATTCTACTCCTGTACTATGGTACTATGACATCACTATGTATACTACCCCTGTACTGTAACATCTTCATGTATATTACCCCTGTACTATGACATCACTGTGTATAGTACCCTGTACTGTGATGTCACTGTGTATAATACCCCTGTACTGTGAAACCAGTGTGTGTACTACTCCTGTACTGTGACATCACTATGTATGCTAACCCTATATTGTGACAGTACTATGTATACTACCCCTGTACTGTGATGACATTGCTGTATATACTATCCCTGTACTGTGACACGCTGTGTATATTACCCCTGTACTGTGACATCACTGTGTATATTATCCCTATACTGTGACATTGCTTTGTATAATACCCCTGTACTGTGACATCACTATGTATAATTCTCCCTTTATTGTGACATCCCAAAAAGCTGGAGTTCCTCTCTCCAGCCCTACTTAACACTGACTGTCTCTGAAGGCTGACTATCTAAGCCCCAGACCACACCCTAGGGAGGAGATGAGTTGAATTACCTCCAACCCACTCTATGGTTGTCCACAAAAACCTAACCCTTAAAATGGTCATTTAACCCCTCACAACACATAGTGTGCTGCAGAAAAATGCTGGGTTTCAAATCACTGAATAAAAGTGTCAGTGAAACATATGTCACCTCCAGCACTTTGCCAGTGACTTTGCTAAATATTCCCCCTTCTGCCAAAAAACTGGGGTTGTGTTGCCTTCACTCACTAAGCAGGGAAGTCTGGATAGGGCATTTGTGCTCCCATGTATCTGTAGGAGGAAGGGCCCCCGCCGCGTGTCCGGGCCGGAACCAAGGGGACCATCACCAAGGCTCCTAGGGGACCTGTTTCTGGGGGACAGAATTAGAAGAATGACGGCAGAGACTTCCAGAACGGTTGGGGGAGGAGCTAGTATAAAAGGGGTGGAGGACGCTAGCCAGGGTGAGTCGGCAGAAGAGGAGCAGGAGATCTCAAGGGCGCCAGGGAGCGAGAGCCTTCAGCAGCCACCAAAGACTCGCTGTGGACCATAGGGAGATGGCACAGAGCCGACCAACAAAAGATCACCGCTTCACTCCAGCTCGCGGCTGCGGCCTGTCCGCTGCTGCCCGCGGCCATTGCCGCTTCACTCCATCCCGCGGCTGCGGCCTGCCCGCTGCCGCCCGCAGCCATTGCCACTTCACTCCAGCCCGCAGCTACGGCCTGCTCGCTGCCGCCCGTGGCCGTTGCCGCTTCACTCCAGCCCGCGGCTGCAGCCTGCCCGCTGCGTTACTGCTTCACTCCAGCCAGCGGCTGCGGCCTGTCCGCTGCCACCCACACCCGCCACCGCCCCACTTCAGACGGCGGCTGGGGCCTGCGCCTCGCCATCCATGGGACTCCTAGCACAGACCCAGGCTGCGCCAGCAGCCTACCAGCCGCCACTCAGCATCACTGCGGCCCGTCCCTGCCCGGGGGCCGCGGCCTCCATTCTCCCACGAACAGGCAGTAGCTATCCCGCCAAAGGACTCTCCTACGGCCTGTTGTGCCCTCAACTTGCCTGGGCATAGGAATGCCCAAAGCCTTCGTCAGATTGTCGGCGGCTGGGCCCAGCGGCTGCGATGCCAAAGCACTACCGTACAGCATGCTGTGGGACATCAGGACAGCTAAGTGACACATAGTAACTAAGGACCCGTAGTCGGCCGTACCGCGGCCCTACACTGTGTTCCAAATTATTATGCAAATTATATTTTTCTCTGATTTTCCTAAATAGTCGGTACAAATGACAGTCAGTCTAATAAAAGTCATCACCCGTTAGATTATGCATCAAATTTTATTGAAGAAACCTCCCAATGATAACAGTATAATCTCCAAAATGAATAAAAACTCAAATTGCACTGTTCCAAATTATTATGCACAGTAGAATTTCTAAACATTTGATATGTTTTAAAGAACTGAAAATGCTCATTTGTGGAATTTGCAGCATTAGGAGGTCACATTCACCGAACAAAAAAGCTATTTAACTCCAAAACATCCTAACAGGCCAAGTTACATGTTAACATAGGAACCCTTCTTTGATATCACCTTCACAATTCTTGCATCGATTGAACTTGTGAATTTAATTTTTTGGAGAGTTTCTGCTTGTATTTCTTTGCATGAAGTCAGAATAGCCTCCCAGAGATGCTGTTTTGATGTGAACTGCCTTCCACCCTCATAGATCTTTCGCTTGATGATACTCCAAAGGTTCTCTATAGGGTTGAGGTCAGGGAAAGATGGTGGCCACACCATGAGTTTATCTCCTTTTATGCCCATAGCAGTCAATGACTCAGAGGTATTCTTTTCAGCATGACATGGTGCAGTGTCATGCATGAAGAGGATTTTGCTCCTGAAGGCACGTTTCTGCTTTTTATACCATGGAAGACAGCTGTCAGTCAGAAACTCTATATACTTTGCAGAGGTCATTTTCACATCTTCAGGAACCTTAAAGAGCCCTACCAGCTGTTTCCCCATGATTCCGTCCCAAAACATGACTCCTCCACCTCCTTGCTGACGTCGCAGCCTTGTTGGGACATAGTGGCCATCCACCAACCATCCACTACTCCATCCATCTGGACCATCCAGGGTTGCTCGACACTCATCAGTAAACAAGACTGTTTGAAAATTAGTCTTCATGCATGTCTGGGCCCACTGCAACCATTTCTGCTTGTGAACACTGTTTAGGAGTGGCCGAATAGTAGGTTTATGCACCACAGCATGCCTTTGAAGGATCCTACACCTTGAGGTTCGAGGGACTCCAGAGGCACCAGCAGCTTTAAATATCTGTTGGCTGGTTTGTAATGGCTTTTTAGCAGCTGCTCTCTGAATCCGATGAACTTGCCTGGCAGAAACCTTCCTCATTCTGCCTTTATCAGCACAAACATGTCTGTGCTCAGAATCAACCACAATCTCTTAACAGTACGATGATCACGTTTAAGTTTTTGGGAAATATCTAATGTTTTCATCTCATGACCAAGTTGCCATCTTCCTCAGAGTTGGTGCCCTTGTTTTTGCAACAGGTGGTTCGCTTGCACGGGATTCCTGAGAACATTGTATCGGACAGAGGAGTTCAGTTTGTCTCTAGATTCTGGAGGACCTTTTGTTCCAAGTTGGGAATTCAGTTGTCCTTCTCCTCTGCATTTCACCCTCAGACCAATGTGCAGACGGAGAGAACAAACCAGACTTTGGAGGCTTATTTGAGATGTTTTATATCTGCTGATCAGGATGATTGGGTCTCATTTTTACCCTTGGCCGAATTTGCTTTAAATAATAGAGCTAGTTCTGCCACTTTGATGTCACCCTTTTTCTGTAACTTTGGGTTTCATCCTCGATTTTCTTCAGGGCAGGTGGAGTCTTCTGCCTGTCCAGGGGTTGACACTGTGGTGGAAAGAATGCAGCAGATTTGGGACCAAGTGGTGGATAAGTTGTCTCTTACCCAGGAAAAGGCCCAGCGGTTTTCTAACCGGCATAGGACCATTGGTCCCCGATTTAAGGTGGGTGATATGGTCTGGTTGTCATCAAAGAATATCTCTATGAAAGTGGCTTCTCCAAAGTTTAAACCTAGATTTATTGGACCTTACAAGATTTTGGAGATTATTAATCCGGTCTCTTTTCGGTTGGCTCTTCCTGTCACATTTAAGATTCATAATGTGTTTCATAAGTCCTTGTTGAAGAGGTTTGTTGAAACAGTGGTTCCTATGGCGGCACCTCCTGACCCTGTGTTGGTTGAAGGTAACATGGAATATGAGGTAGAGAAGATACTGGATTCCCATCTGGCTAGACGGAGACTCCAGTATTTGGTTAAGTGGAAGGGTTATGGTCAGGAGGATAATTCCTGGGTCTCTGCCTCTGATATTCATGCTGAAAGATTGGTGCGTGCTTTTCATCGGGCTCATCCTGATCAGCCTGAGGGCTTGGATGAGGGTTCGGTGACCCCTCCTCAAGGGGGAGGTACTGTTGTGAGCTCATCTGTTCATTCATCTTTTGTGTCCGAGGATCTCCCTCTTCTGGTGAAGGAAGGTAGTGAGGATGATTTGGATGAAAGAAACCAAACACCTGATCAGGTGAATCGTGACTGGGTAACGGGAACTACAGACTGGATATAAGGCAGCCGACGCCCTTCTGAGTCGCTGGTGATTTCTCTGCTGGATTCTTGGAGACCAGTTTGATTCCTGCTTCCCAAAGATAAGTTTTTGCTCTGCTATTGAACTTATTAGTTTTGGTTTTGTTTACCTTGTTTTTTTAGTTCAGCCATCCCCGGCTGGGGGTGTGCTGGATTCTTTTTCCTTGATCAGTGTTCTCTTTTGCTCTGCTTCCAGAATATTCTGAGTGCTGATATAGGGTTTGAAGTCTAGTGACTTCAGGGTCCTTTTTGCTTATCAGTTGTGTTGGTAGTTTTTTTGGCAGGGTTTTCTCGGATTGCAGACAGCAGCTTTTCTGTCCTGTCCTTTTTAGTTAGCTTGGGCCCCATCATTTGCTCAACCTATCTTTCTATCTATGTTAGTGTTTTCATCTTGCTTCACCGTCATTATATGTTGGCGGCTGCCTATTGCTTTGGGGTCTGCTCTGGGGCAGTCAGTTTTTTCTCTTTTCTCTCTTTAGGCTTGTGTAGATCTCCGGCTGTGACGAGGTGTCTAGGATCACCGTAGGAACACTCCACGGCTACTGCTAGTTGTGTGATAGGATCAGGGGTCTGCAATCCGCTAGTTTCCAACCTCTCTGATTTTCTGGGCTGAGCTTGTGTTTTGTTTTTTTCCTCCTCGGTGACTCAATCATAACAGGTTTGGATGCAGATGAATGACGCTGTGTGGCAAATCCCTCGACCGCCGCGGGGTGATCCTGACCCAGGGGGAGACCAGCAAACACCCAGTCACCCTGGGTATGAATATACTGTGGGAATTCAGCAATTTACTCCTTAATTACCCTATACAAGAGACCCTGAACTAGTGGGGCTCCCGCACGCCCCAAGGGCAGGTCTTCCAGCAGTTGGTACGGGGGGGCGCGAGTCCTCCAGAACTGCCAGGAGGGCAAGGTACCGGGAAAAGTGATCACGCCAGCAGCTCCCCCACTCGTGCTGCCACCCGGGCAGACCGTAGTGGCCCTACCTATACGGGCCCCGGTACCTCTGGAGAGCATGGAAATGCAGGTTGAGCCATGCTTCTCGGAACGCCTGCACCCTGGCATACTGATGGCCCACACCCTGGCCACTGTGCGGAGGGGGACCGTCCTGGTGTGCTGCGTTAACCTTGAAGATCGAGACATCGTCCTAAGGCCCAGGGCCAAAATGGCGAAGCTTGTGAGGCCTTTGGAGAAGGTGTGTCATGATCCATGCTGGATCAGGACATATAAAAAGCACAGGTAACCTTTTTTTTCCTAAGCTGTGCTTGGGATTGGTTTTTGCCCCCGGTGGCCATTAGGATTATTGCACTGTGGTGTCGTTTGTTCTAAGTTTGCCCCCGGTGGTGGTGAGCGTCATTGCACTCCAGTTTCTTTAGTTAAGTGCACATGTTTATTATGCAGGTGTGATTGCTGGCTCTGCTATAAAAGAGTCACAGGTGTTGCAATCAGTGTTGGTGATAGTGTTCATTTCAACCATCCTTGGTGGAGGAAGGAGCTGGAGAGCTTTCCTTGCAGCACTGTCTTAGCCTGGTGTGAAAGGAGTCATATGGGATTTCCTTGTAGCTCTGACAGAGCTTAGTGGCAGCGATTCATGATGAGAGCTGCATGCTGGTGGTGGACTCTGTTGCCAGGAGCAAGTGCAACAGAGTAAAGCTAAGTGGTGTCTCCCTGTTTGTGTTTTTCCTTAGTGTATATTAGTACAGGGGTGGGGCCAGTGCCTGCGCCACCCAGTTCCCTAGCAAGGGATAGGTGTAGGGTGTGCTAGGGCGACAGGTTCCTGATAGGCGCCCGATGCGGAACCGGCATAGGGAACGTTAGAAGCATTAGGGACTCTGACTCAGGGGAGTGCAGGTGGTCTCCACGTCCCCTTTCCTTATCGCAGGGCCCACCATTGTAACTATTTCCCTTCCCTTTGTCTTGTTTTAGTTACCGGCCTGCGAGCCGTGTCACACAGGACAGTATCACGTGCAGCGTCCTGTTGTTCTAGTTACCGGCCTGCTGGTCGCGTCACACAGGATGGGTCATCGTGATAAGGTGCTGCCAGCCCCTGGGATCCAATTAAAGGTGCAGCCCGAGGACCCTTGGGCAGTGACTGTCCGATCCCTGCAGACTGCCGAGTCCTCGGCCCAGGAAAAGGGCTGAACCATCTTGGAGAGAATGCGGGCCGAACTCTCTGGCCTGACTCCAGCCCAAATTCTCCAGGAAGAAACGCTACTCGGGCAGTACCAGGAGGTATTCGCCAGCCATGAGGATGATTTTGGATGTACCACAGCCATTACACATGGTATTCCCACGGCAGGGACGGCTCCCATCAGGGAACAATATTGGCAGATCCCTCCTCAACTATACCAGGAGGTGAAAACTTTACTGGGCCAAATGCTGCGGAAGGGGGTCATCCGAGAGACCCAGAGCCCCTGGGCGGCCCCTATCGTGTTGGTTCGCAAAAAGGACGGCACCCTACGGTTCTGTGTGGACTATCGGAAATTGAACGCCCGCACCATCAAAGACTCGTACCCGCTGCACCGCATAGAAGAGTCCCTGTCCACACTGGGGAAGGTGACGTACTTAACTCTGGATCTGGCCAGCGGGTACTGGCAAG
The DNA here is from genome assembly GCF_039654945.1 of Dendrobates tinctorius. Classification (NCBI taxonomy): domain Eukaryota; kingdom Metazoa; phylum Chordata; class Amphibia; order Anura; family Dendrobatidae; genus Dendrobates; species Dendrobates tinctorius. The sequence continues at coordinate 91,335,957 of NW_027361696.1, read as the reverse complement.
TGCCAATGTCAGAGGAAGACAGGGCCAAGACTGTGTTCATCCTTCCCATGGGACTGTTCAAGTTCAACCGGATGCCGTTCCGGCTGGCCAACGCCCTGGGAACTTTCCAACAGCTGATGGAGTGGTGTTTTGGAGATCTCAACTTTGAGACCATGCTGATATATTTGGACGACATCATCATCTACGCTGCCACATTCGAGGACCACCTGCGGCGGTTGGGACAGGTGCTCGGCCGGTTGCAAAAGTACGGGTTGAAGGTAAAACCCCAGAAATGCCACCTGTTTCACCCCCAGATCAAATATTTGGGGCACACCATCTCCACCGAAGGCATTAGACCGTCCCTGGAAAAGGATGCCGTAATCCAGGTGTTGCCTACCCCCAAGACGGTAAAAGATGTGCGGGCCTTCCTGGGGTTGGCCGGATACTACCGTCGTTTCGTAAAGAATTTTGCACATCGAGCTCAAGCCCTGAAAGACCTGCTAAAGGGGGCTCCTGCCGGGGCAAATGAGCAGAAGATTCAAAGACAAAAAAAAACACAAAATTTGAGCTTGGTTTGAGTTGATAAACATTTGAGTTGATGGGAGGAAGATTCAGTGGCAAGAACCGCAGGAAGCAGCCTTCCAAGACCTTTAGGCCGCACTCTCACCGAGTTACCGGCTATACCCCCTACTCGCTGCTATTTGGGTGGGAAGGCAAAGGGATCACGGAGGTAGAACTGAACCCTGAAGAACCCCAACCCTGGACAGGGGTCTCGTCATGGGTATGGAACACCGGCACCGATTACAAACCCTCCACCGAATCGTCCATACCAAACTCCAGAACCTAGAACATCCAGGGGGGACTCTGCCTCCACCCATCAACCTCCAGGCTGGAGATCAAGTACTCGTACTGGACCAACGCCCTCAGAACAAGTTGGAACCCCGGTGGGAAGAGGGTCCCTATCGAGTATTGCGCCGAATAAGCCCTGACGGGCCCGTGTACGACATACAACCTGAAAAAGATGGAGCCCTCCCTACTCGCACTGTGCACCGTAATATGTTGCGGCCCTGCATGTCCACTGACCCCATTCGACCCGAGACCACTATCCAGGCCCCCAAACCCCTGCCAACGGTTTGGGACCTGGACGACGAGGAAGACTTTGCAGGGGTACAAACGGGCCCTCCAAGGAACGATATCTCCACAAGCCCAGTCGATCCGCCAGAACCGACCAGCCCACCACCTTTCACCATCCCAGAAAGCTCCACCGCAGTCGAACCAAGACGCTCCGAGCGGTCAACAGCCGGCAAACCCCCCAAACGGTACGAACAAGATCAGTTCGTATGGCAATGAGAACTTTCGTCTCAAAAGGCCAACCCAGGCCCACTCAAGCCCTCGCCTGAGGACTGACAAGCATACAGGATGGGAGAGTGTAGGAGGAAGGGCCCCCGACGCGTGTCCAGGCCGGAACCAAGGGGACCGTCACCAAAGTTCCTAGGGGACCTGTTTCCGGGGGACAGAATTAGAAGATGGACGGCAGACTTCCAGAACGGTTGGGAGAGGAGCTAGTATAAAAGGGACAGAGGACGCTAGCCAGGGTGAGTCAGCAGATTGGCAGAGGAGGAGCAGGAGACCTCAAGGGCACCAGGGAGCGAGAGCCTTCAGCAGCCACCAGAAAGGAAGACAGCGACAGGAGAGACGGGAGGGAGACTCGCTGTGGACCGTAGGGAGACAGCATAGAGCTGACCGACGAAAGATTACCGCTTCAGTCCAGCCCGCAGCTGCGGCCTGTCCGCTGTTACCCGCGGCCGTTGCCTCTTCTCTCCAGCTCGCAGCTGCGGCCTGCCCGCTGCCGCCCGCGGCCATTGCCACTTCACTCCATCCCGCGGCTGAGATCTGCCCGTTGCCGCTTCACTTCAGCCCGCGGCTGTGGCCTCTCCGCTGCCGCTCGCGGCTGTTGATCCACAGCCACCACCACCCCACGTCAGTCCGCGGCTGGGGCCTGCCCCTCGCCATCCGCGGGACTCCTAGCACAGCCCCAGGCTGCACCAGTGGCCTACCAGCCACCACTCAGCATCACTGCGGCCTGTCCCTGCCCGGGGGGCCGCGGCCTCCATTCTCCCGCTAACAGGCGGTATCTCGCTGCCGCCACGGGGAGCCTAGGGTCTGTTGTGCCCCCACCTCGCCTGGGCGTAGGAACGCCTGAAGCCTTCGTCAGACCCTTGGCGGCTGGGCCCAGCGGCTGTGACGCCGAAGCACCACCGTACAGCACACCGTGAGACGTCAGGATGGCTAAGTGACACATAGTAACTAAGGACCCGTAGTCGGCCATACCGCGGCCCTATAGTGACCGGCCTTTGCCGGGTTAGTCATGTTCGCATTATTCGTGTTTGGTCCCTGCAAGGACAATCGTTATCTTGTTTGGTTGCTCAGGATAGCCCTATCGGGGATCTATATATATAAAAGCCACCACCAAAAGTTACATCCGTCTCCTGTGTCATCACTGCATCACGCGTACCTGCAGTACCTACATAGCTTCCCTGGCCTATGCTCGATGTAGAAGCTGAAGTCCTGGAAAGCAAGAAACGTCTACTCACCAGGGGATTTTTCCAGTTTCTTTCCATCATCCATCTTAGGGGCGCATGGTCTGACACTAACCTGAACTTCCGACTTGACATGTAGTACCTCAGTGTGTCAATAGCCCATTTGATGGCCAAGCACCCTTTCTCTACGATGGTATAGTTCTTTTCACAGGAGGAGTGTTTCCAACTCAGGTATAGGACTGGATGTTCATTCCAATCAACTACTTGGGACAACACAGCTTCCATCCTGACCTTAAAGGGATTTGTCTGGACCACAAACTCCTTTGTGTAGTCAGGTGCAACCAAGATTGTCTGTTAGCATAGGGCGAGCTTCAACTCCTGGAATGCCATCTCAGCTTCAGAGGACCACTTGGCCATTGACATCTTTGTGCCCTTAAGAAGATCAGTCAGAGGGGCAGCTATCATGGTGAAATTTAGGACAAACCAACAATATTATCCTACAATATCCATAAAGGTCCAAAACTGCTTCTTGGAAAAAGGTTGCAGCCAATTCTGGATTGCCTCCACCTTATTTAGTTGAGGCTTTGTTTCAACCCTCACGACATCGTAGCCCAAGTATTATGCCTCTTCCTTACCCACTGCACATTTTTTGTGTTGATGCTGTAGTGAAACCTCCACCAGGGGGAGCTGGTGAGGGAAGAGAAGTTATACACTAAGAGCAGCAACCCTGAGCAACAGCACAGGTGCCACAGGTAACAAGAGAGAATAGTCAGACGAACCGAGTCAGAAACTAACAGGAGCAGACGTACCAGAAGGAGCAGCAATACACGTAGTCAAAATACCAAAGCCGAGAGTCAGAAAGCCAGAATATGAGCACGGGGTCCAAAACGTGAGACGAAATACGTGGTCGGGGTGCAAGCCAGGGAGTCAGATGCCAGAGAGGGAACGTAACAGCAGAGACGAATACCAAGAGACGGGGTCAGAAATCAGTCCGGGTCATACACGTGAATATCAGTCAAAGGCAGGAGGATCACCAGGGTACAAGGGTCAGCGGCTCTAAACTGCAAGCTTGAGCTATCACTAACACTGGTCAGCAGGCTGTGAGGGATTTAAATAGCCCAGCTAGCTCCAGAACAAGGCTGAGTAGATTAACCCCCGCATGACCAGTCCGGAGTGAAGACAGCAGAAGATAAACTCCGGACTGGACCATGACAGATGCCTTCCTCATTGAATTCAGTACCGCCTGGACCTTCTGCAGGTGACTTCCTCAATCCGAGCTGAAGATCATGATGTCATCCAGATAAACAGCAGAGTACTTTTTGTTAGAGATTAGGATCCTTTCCATGGCCCTCTGGAAGATAGCTGAGGCTCCCTGCAGACCAAACGGCATCCTAGTGTATTGAAAGCATTCGTCAGGCGCAGAGAAGGCCTTCTTTTCCTTGGAACTTGGGGACAGGAACATTTGTTTGTACCCTTTTGTTAGGGCGAGGGTGGTGATATATCTAGCTGATCCTAGCCACTCAATGAGTTCATCGACCCAGGGCATTGGATATGAGTTGAACTTGGACATCTCGTTTAGCAACCTGAAGTAATTACAAAAACTCCTCTCTCTATCCTGCTTTGGATCAAGGACAATGGGGTTGGACCAGCCACTCTTTGACTCCTCGATGACTCCCAGACTTAACATTCTCCTCACCTCCATGGAGATCACCTCTTGGCGGGCTTTGGGAATCCGATAAGGCTTTTTGTTCAACCTCACATGCGGTTCCATCAGGATTTCATGCTCTACGAACTGCGTACAAACTGGCAAATCCGAAAACAGATCCCAGTTCTGATGAAGCAGCTGTCTGCTTTTGGGCCAGGGATCACGTTTCTGCCATGGTGACATCTTCGACCCTGGCTTCAGGGTTGGCTCCCAGGCAGGTAGATTTCACTGGTTCCCTGCTTCACCTTGGTTTGAGCAGGTTAACATGGTACACCTGGTACAACTTTCTTCTCCCTGGTTGGTGGAGCTTGAATTTGAGGTCACTCAACTTTTCTACCACCTCATATGGCCCTTGCTACTTGTCCAGGAACACCCAGTCTCCAGGGCTAACTGTTTTAGCCTCGCTGCCCGATTGTAGACCCTTGCCTGGGCCTCCTATGCTTTAAGGAGGCTCTCCTTCACAATTGGCATCACTTTTGCAATTCGGTCATGCATCTGGGCCACATGCTCGATAATTTTCCGGTGCGGTGTCACCTCTGCTTCCCAGGTTTCCTTTGCAATATCCAGAAGTCTCCGAGGGTGCCCCCCCGTATAGCAGCTCGAATGGTGAGAACCCCATAGAGGCCTGTGGGACTTCCCTGACAGAGAACAACAGGTACAACAGTAGGCAATCCCAGTCTCGGCCATCCTTCTTAATGACCTCCTTAGGTATGGACTTTTTGATCCTCTCCACCAGGCCGTCCATATGTGGATGGTATACCAACATCCAGAGTTGTACAATCTAGAAAGCCTTACATAAGGGGTACCACCTTATGTAAGGGTACCATGTTATATAGTCCATAACTACTAGGATGTACAAAGTCCATGGCAATCCAGTCAAATGGGACCTCTTAAATGGGCAACGGTACTTGGGGACTATGGAGGTCTGACACAGGAGCAGTTAGCAGACAACTATGGTAGCAGCGGCAGAAGTTATCAATCTCTGTGACACCCAAGCCAGTAGAACCTCTGAAGGACCCATTCTTGAGTTTTGCCTATTCCCAGATGAGACATGAGAATGAGCCAGGTGTTGTACCCTACACCTGTAGGGACGGGACCCGGTAATAACAACTGCTCTACCACTTCCCCTCTCAGTTTAGTGACCCGATATAGCAGCTCCTCATTTAAAGCAAAATGTGGAAACCTGGTGTCAACCCCTGGCTCTAAAGCAACCCCATTTATCACAGTCACATTGTCATAAGTCCCAGAAGAGGCTAAAGTCCTGCCTTATTATTAGTAAGTCCTTAACCACCCCAACCTCATAGGTCTCAGCCTCACAGTTCACTTTTATAGACACTCTGGCAACAGCATAGTCCTTAACGTCCTTGTGAATACAACGGATGTCCACGTCTTTTCGAGGGATCAACTGGTGGAGGAGTGTGATCCTTGCCATGGTCACCAAACTCTCTGAGTCCAAGAGTCCTGACCACCATTTATTGGTATGGGACATGCCTTCGGGCCCTCACCGGGCTGATAGTCCACATTGCAGGAGGGGTAGGCATAGTATGAACAGTGCCTCCCTAGGCTGCAATCCATCTGTTCGTAAGGAATTGGACATGGGATGGCTATATAACCAGGACAATGACATCTCCAGCAAAGCAAGTCTTTACCGGAGGCCTTTGGCAACCCCTTAGCAACCCTTTAGGACCTCAGACTCCCCCAGTGGTGGCTTTACTACCCCTCTTTTGGGATTTGGGCTCCCTCTGGGTACCCCAGTATGGGGATGCAACAGCACCTGGCTTCCTTAGGGACCTCTCGACCACCTGGTACATTTCTACTAGGCCAACCATGTCATCTGCATATCGGGGATCACTCTAGACAACTCAGGTTTGCACTTGCGCCTTGGAATGGAATGGATAAATCTGTCCACTACGACCCTCTCTAGCATCTGAGCTGGGGTGGAGGACTCAGGCTGCAACCACTTCTGTATCAGCTGCAGCAAATTGAACATTTGGGAGCGATGGGGTTTATCACTGTACGCTCAATAGTGGACCCTTTGAGCTCTGACAGACATAGTCACCCCTGGGCATGCTAGTATTTTAGTTTTCAGTTTTGAATATTCCCTGGGCATCTTCTAAGGCCAGACATCAAAAAGCCTTTTGGGGTTCATCAGTTAGATAGTGGCCAGCACCTCCACCCATTGGTCTGTAAGTAGTTTCTCCTGCTCTGCTACCCCTTCAAAAACAGTCAAAAATGCTTCCACATCATCCCCCGGGGTCATCTTTTGCAATGCTTATCTTACTGCTTTATGGACATACTCAATGTGTTGTCACCTGGACATGGGAGAGGGTCTGTCGGTCTACCACAAATGGCCTCTGTGAGCAACTCAATCTGCTGCTGCTGTTGTCAGAGCTGGTCCTGTTACTGCTGCTGTTGTTGGAGCTGCTGCTGTATATGTTGCATAAGAAGATGACTTGCCTCCAGCTGGCCTTTCACAAGGTGCTTATGGAGCGCCCCGCAGGGCCTTAGGTTACTCGGTACCGGGCCGGTCAGGTTCTTTAAAGGGGATGTCACGGTGGCAGTGACCCGGTCCGTGGCTCTGGGCATCCAGTAAAGTTGGTGTTTAATGAAGGATGATGTGGAAAGATGATGGGAAAATGGTAGAGAAAATGGAATTGTGACGCCATCCTTGGTATTCAGCAAGGGTAGCCGACGCTGCAATGCGGATCCTCTGGGATGGTGTTAGGGCAGCAGAGATGGTGAAGCTCTCCACGGGTAGAGCTGTGTCCCAGGGCAGTTACGGTGGTAACAGTGAGCCGGTGACGGTGTTGGTGCATGCGGTATGGAGCAGATGAGACACAGATTACATGAAGGACACAGTTGGGTGCAGTTTCACAGTTTCTACTCACGATTCTTGTGCACACGGTGACCCACTTAGCACTACAGTCATGGCCAAAAGTATTGACACCCCTGCAATTCTGTCAGATAATACTCAGTTTCTTCCTGAAAATGATTGCAAACACAAATTCTTTGGTATTATTATCTTCATTTAATTTGTCTTAAATGAAAAAACACAAAAAGAATTGTCCTAAAGCCAAATTGGATATAATTCCACACCAAACATAACAAAGAGGGTGGACAAAAGTATTGGCACTGTTCGAAAAATCATGTGATGCTTCTCTAATTTGTGTAATTAACAGCTCCTGTAACTTACCTGTGGCACCTAACAGGTGTTGGCAATAACTAAATCACACTTGCAGCCAGTTGACATGGATTAAAGTTGACTCAACCTCTGTCCTGTGTCCTTGTGTGTACCACATTGAGCATGGAGAAAAGAAAGAAGACCAAAGAACTGTCTGAGGACTTGAGAAACCAAATTGTGAGGAAGCATGAGCAATATCAAGACTACAAGTCCATCTCCAAAGACCTGAATGTTCCTGTGTCTACCGTCACCGTGCGCAGTGTCATCAAGAAGTTTAAAGCCCATGGCACTGTGGCTAACCTCTCTAGATGTGGCCGGAAAAGAAAAATTGACAAGAGATTTCAATGCAAGATTGTGCGGATGTTGGATAAAGAACCTCCACTAACATCCAAACAAGTTCAAGCTGCCCTGCAGTCCGAGGGTACAACGGTGTCAACCCGTACTATCCATCGGCATCTGAATGAAAAGGGACTGTATGGTAGGAGACCCAGGAAGACTCCACTTCTTACCCCGAGACATAAAAAAGCCAGGCTGGAGTTTGCCAAAACTTACCTGAAAAAGCCTAAAACATTTTGGAAGAATGTTCTCTGGTCAGATGAGACAAAAGTAGAGCTTTTAGGGCAAAAGCATCAACATAGAGTTTACAGGAGAAAAAAGAGGCATTCAAAGAAAAGTACACGGTCCCTACAGTCAAACATGGCGGAGGTTCCCTGATGTTTTGGGGTTGCTTTGCTGCCTCTGGCACTGGACTGCTTGACCGTGTGCTTGGCATTATGAAGTCAGAAGATTACCAACAAATTTTGCAGCATAATATAGGGCCCAGTGTGAGAAAGCTGGGTCTACCTCAGAGGTCATGGGTCTTCCAGCAGGACAATAACCCAAAACACACTTCAAAAAGCACTAGAAAATGGTTTGAGAGAAAGCACTGGAGACTTCTAAGGTGGCCAGCAATGAGTCCAGACCTGAATCCCATAGAACACCTGTGGAGAGATCTAAAAATGGCAGTTTGGAGAAGGCACCCTTCAAATATCAGGGACCTGGAGTAGTTTGCCAAAGAAGAATGGTCTAAAATTCCAGCAGAGCATTGTAAGAAACTCATTGATGGTTACCGGAAGCAGTTGGTCGCAGTTATTTTGGCTAAAGGTTGTGCAACCAAGTATTAGGCTGAGGGTGCCAATACTTTTGTCTGGCCCATTTTTGGAGTTTTGTGTGAAATGATCAATGTTTTGCTTTTTGCTTCATTCTCTTTTGTGTTTTTTCATTTAAGACAAATTAAATGAAGATAATAATACCAAAGAATTTGTGTTTGCAATCATTTTCAGGAAGAAACTGAGTATTATCTGACAGAATTGCAGGGGTGTCAATACTTTTGGCCATGACTGTATGTCCTCTGGGGTAGGGGTCCAGCAAACTCCCAAGTAGATTGGGAACACTTTTTCAGGACTCTCCTTTATGTTCACCTTTCTTGGCCGCGTCTCTGCACTGAGCTCTACTTTCTCTCCTGCCCTACACCTTCACAAGCAGTGTCCCCAAGCCGGCAGCCACGTACCCTGTTGGGTGACGTTCTCAATGTTCCCTTGCTCCTATCTGGCTTACCTCAGCCTTAAGTCCTCCCACTAACTGTCACCTCACTGTCACTGATTGGATGTCCTCAATCACACCACTTCCTAAGCTTCTCCCCTTCTACCTACCTTTCCTACTTACTCCTCAACACCCTTTCCTGACCAGCCTGGTGTGTGTTGGGTGCAAGTGATAGGAGTCCTGGGTGGTGCTCCCTCCTTACCTGAGGGTAGGATACCACACCTCTGGATGAGGTGCAGTACCTCTGTGGCGACTGGACTCTCAGGGGTGCCACATCCCCTCCCATTAAACACAGCATGTCCGCAGGCTGGAACAGCGCAAAACACGTGTTACAAGAAAAAAAAATTCTGAAATGCATTTCAACAGGGTAAAATATATGAGTAAATAACTCTTCTTCCCTTTATGGGAGGCACTTTTTCTTTAACGTTACAAATAACTACTATCTTATAAATATATACCTTATAAAGATAAATTAATAAAATACTATATATTGAATATAAATATCTATAATAAATATCAAAGAATTAATACTAATATATAAACATTCATGTAGTCCATTTGATATACTCTATAAACATATACAGTTTTTGCATTACAATACAAATGTATAACCATTTGCTCTCAATACGAACAAAATAAAATATTTTTCCCTAAAACGCAGCAAAGTTCAGTTCATCCCCAGGGTATTCTTCCTCTTTGGTGTAATATGGGGGACCCATCTCAAACCCCCAATGTAGGCCTTGGGCAGGCTACAAGGCATAGTTGATCTCTACGTTGGACCATGTTTTCGGCCATGCCAAACAGGTTTTTGTTCTGTGGCCTATTAAGGCATTTGCAAAGGCCTGCTGTAAAACCATGATGGAGCACCTTAAAAAGTGCTTACTATATACAATAAAAGTTTTGATCACCCATAGTTCAGTGACCCAACTGTCTCTTCAAAATTCTTAAAGGAATGTCAACGAGAACACCTAACCAGGTAAACTTTTACATAAATCAAGACATATTGGCTTACATGCCTAACCAGGTAATATTAACTATCCATATTAATACAGATTCATTGCTCAAACTATTTACAGTTATTTGCTGTATTCATTTACTTATTTTTGATTCCAGGGTAGTACCTGGGACTGGCCACTTTATGGCTGGGAAAGTTCTTGGTGCATGATGACACCTGCAATCACCAGCTGTCCAGGTCCTGTTACCAGGGTTTGGGTAGCCTGATGGCATGCTGCAGTTCCGTCTCCTGCGTTCTTCCTGCTCGCCCTTGACTTCTTCTGGGGCTGGCTTTCCTCTGCTCTTTGTTCCTATCAAAGTAATGCAGGGGGTGGGTCTTTCCTCCTGACAGACACCTTTGCATCAAATGATGACGGTGGTGGGCAGGCATCATCCTTGCTCTCACTCTCTGGCCCCACCCACCGCAGCTCATTCCTCTCAGCTTGTGCTGGTTCCTCAACACAGAGCTATGGCAGTTATCTTCAGAGCTTAACCGTGCGCACCCTGTGATGCAGTCCTGGCTGTAATTTGACAAGCCCACAAAACCGCAGCTATGTTTGTGGTCTGATAGGCGCGTGCACCCTGTGGTGCAGTTATGGAGATTGTTCATCAGCTCACTAACATCTCTAGGACACCATAAAATAAAGTCTCTAGCAATGCAAATAAGTCCTAGTCATACAATCTCTAGTTCACAATATATTAGAGTCTCTGGCACACAGTACCCAGCTTTGCTGGGCTCCAAGTACCCAGCTTTTCCGGGCGCGCACAGTATAATGAAGTCTCTGGCTCACAATATATTAAAGCTTCTGGCACACAGTATATTAAAGTCTCTGGCACACAGTACCCAGCTTTGCCAGGCTCCCAGTACCTAGCTTTGCCGAGCTCGATGATCCTGTTCATGACACTAAGTTGAAGCGCCCCGTGGGGCCTTGGGTTACTCGGTACTGGGCCGGTCAGGTTCTTTAACCCCTTAACGACCGCCGATACGCCTTTTAACGGCGGTAATTAAGGGTACTAAAAGCACAGCGCCGTTAATTCACGGCGCTGTGATTTAAGTGAATAGCGCCCCCCAGAGTCGGATTTTCTCTGGGGTCTCGGCTGCCAGGGGTAGCCGAGACCCCAGAAAACATGAATCGGTCAGTTTTTACCGACCCCCGCTTTTGCGATCGCCGTTATTAACCCTATAACGGCGACCGCAAAAAAAAAAGCCGCGATTTTACATTTAATTTCTCTCTCCTTTGATGTGATTGCCCATCAGAGGAGAGAGAAATAGGGTCCCCGATCCCCCCCCCCGGTACCTCTCCGTGGCCCTCCGTCCCCTCCCGGTGGTCCCACGTCCCGCCGGCATCCTCCGATGGGCGCCGCCATCTTGAAAATGGCGGGCGCATGCGCAGTGCGCCCGCCGGGAATCTGCCGGCTCCGGCTGGCAGATTCCATTCATTATTTTGATCACTATGATAAACGATCATAGTGATCAAAATAAAAAAAATAGTACATAACCCCCCCGTTTATCATTCCCTTATATAGGCCAATATAATGAAATAAAGAAAATATTTTTTTTTTCAGTTTTCCATTAGGGTTAGGGTTAGGGTTAGGGTAGGGTTAGGGCTAGGGTTAGGTTAGGGCTAGGGTTAGGGTTAGGGTAGGGTTAGGGCTAGGGTTAGGGTTAGGTTAGGGTTAGGGTTGTGCTAGGGTTAGTGTTAGGGTTGGGCTAGGGTTAGGGTTGGGCTAGGGTTAGGGTTGGGCTAGGGTTGGGCTAGGGTTAGGGCTAGGGTTAGGCTAGGGTTAGGGTTAGGGTTGTGCTAGGGCTAGATTTAGGGCTCGGGTCACGACTAGGGTTAGAATTAGGGTTAGGGCGAACTGGAATTAGGGTTAGAATTAGGATTAGGGATTAGGGTTGGGATTAGGGTTAGGGTTGGGATTAGGGTTAGGGGTGTGTTGGGGTTAGGGTTGGAGCAAGAATTGAGGGGTTTCCACTATTTCCCAACTTTGGGGGTCTAAAAATTGGGGTCTAAAAAATCACTTTTGTGGAAATAAAAAAAGACTTTTTATTTTCACGGCTCTGCGTTTATAAACTTTTGTGAAGCGCTTGGGGGTTCAAAGTGCTCACCACACATCTAGATAAGTTCATTAGGGGGTCTAATTTCCAAAATGGGGTCACTTGTGGGGGGTTTCCACTGTTTAGGCCCAACAGGGGCTCTGCAAGCGCAACATGATGCCCGCAGACCATTCCATCAAAGTCTGCATTCCAAAATGGCACTCCTTCCCTTCCGAGCTCTCCCATGCGCCCAAACAGTGGTCCCCCCCCACATATGGGGTATCGGCGTACTCAGGACAAATCGCATAACAAATGTGCGGGTATGATTTCTCCTGTTACCCTTGTAAAAATAAAAATTTGGGGGCAAAAATATCATTTTTGTTGAAAAAAAATGGATTTTTTATTTTCACGGCTCTACGTTATAAACTTCTGTGAAGCACTTGAAGGTTCAAAGTGCTCACCACACATCTAGATAAGTTCCTTAATGGGTCTAGTTTCCAAAATGTGGTCACTTGTGGGGGGTTTGCACTGTTTAGGCCCATCAGGGGCTCTGCAAGCACAACATGATGCCCGCAGACCATTCCATCAAAGTCTGCATTCCAAAATGGCACTCCTTCCCTTCCGAGCTCTCCCATGCGCCCAAACAGTGGTTCCCCCCCACATATGGGGTATCGGCGTACTCAGGACAAATCGCATAACAACTGTGCGGGTATGATTTCTCCTGTTACCCTTGAAAAAATAAAAATTTGGGGGCGAAAAGATCATTTTTGTGGAAAAAAAATGGATTTTTTATTTTCACGGCTCTACGTTATAAACTTCTGTGAAGCAATTGAAGGTTCAAAGTGCTCACCACACATCTAGATAAGTTCCTTAATGGGTCTAGTTTCCAAAATGGGGTCACTTGTGGGGGGTTTCCACTGTTGAGGCCCATCAGGGGCTCTGCAAGTGCAACATGATGTCCGCAGACCATTCCATCAAAGTCTGCATTCCAAAATGGCACTCCTTCCCTTCCGAGCTCTCCCATGCGCCCAAACAGTGGTTCCCCCCACATATGGGGTATCGGCGTACTCAGGACAAATCGCATAACAACTGTGCGGGTATGATTTCTCCTGTTACCCTTGTAAAAAATAAAAATTTGGGGGCGAAAAGATCATCTTTGTGGAAAAAAATAGATTTCTTATTTTCACGGCTCTACGTTATAAACTTCTGTGAAGCCCTTGGGGGTTCAAAGTGCTCACCACACATCTAGATAAGTTCCTTAATGGGTCTAGTTTCCAAAATGGGGTCACTTGTTGGAGGTTTCCACTGTTTAGGCACATTAAGGGCTCTCCGAACGCAACATGGCATCCGATCTCAATTCCAGCCAATTCTGCGTTGAAAAAGTCTAACGGCGCTCCATCCCTTGCGAGCTCTGCCGTGTGCTGAAATAGTGGTTTACCCCCACATATAGGGTATCGGCGTATTCAGGAGAAATTGTACAACAAATTTTGTGGTTGATTTTCTCTTTTAACACTTGTGAAAATAAAAAAAATTGGTTCTGAAGTAAATTTTTTGCAAAAAAAAGTTAAATATTAATTTTTTCCTTCCACATTGCTTTAGTTCCTGTGAAGCACTTAAAGGGTTAATAAACTTCTTGAATGTGGTTTTGAGCACCTTGAGGGGTCTAGTGTTTAGAATGGTGCCACTTTTGGTTATTTTCTGTCATGTACACCCCTCAAAATGACTTTAAATATGATGTGGTCCCTAAAAAAAATGGTTTTGTAAATTTTGTTGTAAAAATGAGAAATCGCTGGTCAACTTTTAACCCTTATAACTTCCTAACAAAAAAAATTTTGCTTCCAAAATTGTGCTGATGTAAAGTAGACATGTGGGAAATGTTATTTATTAAGAAATTTGTGTGACACATCTCTCTGATTTGAGGGCATAAAAATTTAAAGTTTTAAAATTGCAAAATTTTCAAAATTTTCACCATATTTCCATTTTTTTCATAAATAAACACAAGACTTATCGAAGAAATTTTACCACTAATATGAAGTACAATATGTCATGAAAAAACAGTCTTAGAATCAGCGGGATCCATTAAAGCGTTCCAGAGTTATAACCTCATAAAGGGACAGTGGTCAGAATTGTAAAAATTGGCCTGGTCATTAAGCTGCAAACTGGCTCTGTCGCTAAGGGGTTAAAGGGGATGTATCACGGTGGCAGTGACCTGGTTCGTGGCCCTGGGCATCCAGTAAAGATGGATATTTAATGAAGGATGATGGATGATGATGGGGAAAATGATGGAAAATGGAAAGGAAATGGAAATGGGGAGTTTGTCACCACCCGTGGTATTCGGCAAGGGTAGCCGACGCTGCAATGCAGATCCTCTGGGATGGTGTTAGGGCAGCAGAGATGTTGAAGCTCTCCACGGACAGAGCTGTGTCCCAGGGCAGTTAAGGTGGTATCAGGTGAGCCGGTGACAGTGATGGTGAATGCGGTGTAAGGCAGGCGAGACGCAAATGACTCGAAGGACACAGCGGGGTGCAGTTTCAGTGTTTTTACTCACAATTCCTTCGTACGGTAGCCCACTTGGCACTGTGTCTTCCGGGGGAGAGGTCACCTCAGGGGCGCCACACTTAATCAGGTCCTCAATGTTGTTGCTTCCTGGCTTATGGCCACCTTCACCTAGGACATGTGATTTTATCCACAGCCGTCACAAATGCTCCCTGGGGAAATTGCCCACATTCTCTGTCAACTGTGATAGATTGGCTCACTCGACTGCACACGGAAGCAGACACAGGTACATTGTCTCTTTAAATCTTCTGTTGGAGTAATATACATACCGCAGAAACCAATATGAAATGAAAATAAGAACAGCTCTTTGGGCAAAAATAGGAGAAACCAAACAAAATGGTAAACAGCCTCTGCATCTGCTGGGATCTGCTCACTCAGGATTATAACCACACACTGGTTCGGGTTTTCCTCCTCAGGACACAAAATGCTGGAGTTCCTCTCTCTAGCCCTACTTAACACTGACTGCCTCTGGTGGCAGAATACTTAAGCCCCGCACCATGGGGCTGAGCTAAGGTGGACAACCTCCCACCTGCTCTATGGTTGTCCACAAAAACCCAGCCCTTAAATTGGCCATTTAACCCCACTCAAAACATAGTGTGCTGGAGAAAACTACTGGGTTTCAAATCAATGAAGCTAGTAGCCTCAGTGAAACATATCTTCCCTCCAGCACTTTGCCAGTGACTTTGTCACACCCTGTACTGTGACATCACTGTGTATACTATCCCTGTACTGTGATATCACTATGTGTATTACCCCGTACTGTGACATCACTGTGCATATTAACTCTGTACTGTGACATCACTGTATATATTACCCCTATACTGTGACATCACTGTGTATATTACCCCTATACTGTGACATCACTGTGTATACCACCCCTGTATTGTGACATAGCTATGTATATTAACCCCTTACTGTGATATTGCTGTGTATATAACCCATGCACTGTGACATCACTGTGTATATTACCCCTGTACTGTAACATCACTGTGTATATTACCCCTGTACTGTGAACTCTCTGCGCATAGTGGCCCTGTACTGTGACATCATTATGTATATTACCACTGTACTGTGACATCATTATGTATATTACCACTGTACTGTGACATCAGTGTGTATACTACCCCTGCACTGTGACATCACTATGTATACCACCCCTGTACTGTGACATCACTAGATATCTTACCCTTATACTGTGACATTACTGTATACACTACCTCTGTACTTTGACATCACTGTGCATACTACCCCTGCACTGTGACATCAATATGTCTATTATTCCTGTACTGCAACATCACTATGTCTATTATTCCTGTACTGAGACATTACAATGTCTATTATTCCTGTACTGCGACATCACTATGTCTATTTTTCTTGTTTTGTGACATCACAATGTCTATTATTCCTGTACTGTGACAATACTATGTATACTACCCCTGTACTGTGACTTAACGTTGCATACTACCCCTGTACTGTGACATCATTTTGCATATTACCCCTGTACTGTGACATCCCTGTGTCTATTATTCCTGTACTGTGTTATCACTATGTCTATTATCCCTGTACTGTGATATCATTATGTCTATTATCCCTGTACTGTGATATCATTATGTATACTACCCCTGTACTGTGAACTCACTATGTATATTACCCCTGTACTGACATCACTGTGCATATTATTTATACTACTCCTGTTCTGTGATATCACTGTGTATACTACTCCTGTACTGTGATATCACTGTGTATATTACCCCTGTACTGCGACATCAGTGTGTATAGTACCCCTGTACTGTGATATCACTGTGTATATTATCCCTGTACTGTGATATCACTGTGTATATTACCCCTGTACTGTGACATCACTGTGTACAGTACCCCTGTACTGTGATATCACTGTGTATATTATCCCTGTACTGTGATATCACTGTGTATATTATCCCTGTACTGTGATATCACTGTGTATATTATCCCTGTACTGTGATATCACTGTGTATATTATCTCTGTACTATGACATCAGTGTGTATAGTATCCCTGTACTGTGACATCACTGTTTTTATTTATCCATGCACTGTAACATCACTGTGTATATTACCCATGTACTGTGACATCGCAATGTCTATTTATCCCTTTATTGTGATATTACTGTTGTGTTCATGCTCAGTACTAAATAAATTGAGATTTTTGAAAATGTTGTTTCCAATTTTTTAACATTCGCTTATCATTTCCATGTCTATCCATCCTGTGATTTTATAAATCTACAACTTTTCCTTTTTCATGTTGCAAAGTCAGTATTGAGGAATATAGTTTCTTTCATTTAGAATTATTCCTGCCAGTAGTCAACTTTATATATAAATTGGGAAACCTTTGGAAATAGGGTGGCGAGTTCCTATAGCCATCCTCCAAATGGCCATCAGCCTCACACCTACTGCAGATTGGCCAGAAGCTCAACCTTAAAAACTCGCCATGGGATTGGCTACACCAAGCGTGCACTGTCCTGCATCTCTGCCAGTTTTGCCAAGAAGACCGATTCCACAACACCAATTATATGGCAAGATAACTGTGACAAATATGACATATGTAATAAAGGCTAAACATAACATAGCCTTATGATGATAAACCAATCAATGACTCATGACATACTAAAGGGCATGTCACACTAAGCGATATCGCTAGCAATATCGCTATAACTTGTGACGTTGCAGCGATATTACTAGCGATATTGCTGTGTGTGATACTTACCTACGACCGCTCCCCCGCTGGTTATCGCTGATCGCGCGAGAACGTCCTGGACCGTTTCTCGTCGTCTGCTTCCTGCGGCGCTTCCTGCTGTGACGACGAGCGACGCGGAGAGCCGGGCGGGAGGACGCAGGATCGCCGCGTCTGACAGGTAAGTAGCGATCCCCGTCCCCAGCGATGTCACTGGTGAGATCTGCCTGTGTGGCAGCTCACTAGCGACCACTTAGCGATGTACCAGCGATCCTGACCGTGTCATATCGCTGGTCGGGATCGCTGGTACATCGCTAAGTGTGACAGTACCTTTAGACTCCTACCTCCCTGCACTTGACATGCATAAAATACTTATCAAATGAATCAGTAAAGTGAGAAGTTTCTACAAATCTAGGAACTGTGATTGTTAATCCAAATAATGAGTCAGAGATAAGGAAAGACCTCCGTTCCTTCTGTTCATGTTCCTCAGATTCCTGCACACACTGTGTTCTTCAGTTGAGTCTGTTATTATTTGTTGGCAATCAATATTTGAGGAGCTATAGGAAGTAGAGTGCTATGACCGGGGATTTCACAAGAAAAACAAATTGACATTTCCCAGCATTTTTAGAAGATACATTGCGCAAGTCATGACAGCTGTACACGTACATACCGCCAATAAGGTAATAGTCTTTATATTTACAAACTGAACCCAAAAACGTAAACCGAGACTGTAGATTTAAGGACTCGAAAGCACAATTAAATAAAAAAATGCTGAAAATTAAATATGTGCAGGACCAATCATACCTTCTAAAACATGATTTCATTAATCTGCAGTTTAACCATACATAGTTAACCTCTAAAAATGTAACTAAACTTACTTTTTTAATAGTTTTATACACCATGAAAAGGCATGAAATGTTGCAAATCATTTTATTAGGAGATTTGAAGGGTAATAGGTTAGACTAACTTCGTACCAAAAAAGTCCGCATAATCTCAGTTGTGATCCAGTGAGTTTCTTCATAATGCCTTGTAGCTATGACATCAAAGGATATATTTGCAAACAATCAGGAGGGACTATCATAGCCTGTATAAAAGCCTAAGCAAGCAATGCAGCAGCCTTTATGAGGTGCTTTACAATAAAGAGAGAATGTCAGAGCTCACAATAGAGCAATAGAGATAGGACGAGAAAGCCGTAAAGAAATGGACAAATCCTTTACACAGTAATGTATTACACAAATGTGTTATAGTACGTGCTCATAATCAGGAATTGGTGCTTTTTTGATGCTGGGTATTTATGTTGTGTCAAAACCACTGCGGACAGATGTTACAACATAGTGGATGGGATTTCTAGAAATCCCTTGTCCACTATGCGTGTATGCGTGCCTGAGCATTACCTGCAGAAACCGACATGCAGCGTGTCTTTCAGGACCGCAGCCTGTCAAATTCTTTAGCAGAGACGCTAGACTCTGCAACAGCCATTTAGTCAATAGAATGTATTGAAAGTGGTTAATCCGCATGGTTCAGCGAACACATGCGGATTTACCTGTGTTCAATAGAACGCAGTGTTTTGGACCCAGCAAAAATGTGCGCTGCTACTTCCAAATGGTAGGCACATAGCCTTAGGCCATGTGCACACATTGCGGATTTAGCTGCGTTGTACAGTACCATTGTTTTCAATGGTAAACTGAAAAACGCTGTGCACATGCTGTAGATTTTTCCACGTGGATTTGCTGCGGGTCCAAATCCGCAGCATGTCAATTCTTTGTGCGGAATCTGCAGCGGTTTCACACCTTCTGCATTGTAGAGGTGTGACACCGCAGGTAAACCGCAGGTATTTTGACCTGAGAATTTACCTGCGGATTTTTCCAAATCCGCACGGAAAAATCCGCAGCACCTAAAACTACGTGTGCACATAGCCTTATACAACTGCAGCAGTGAAAAACATGCAGTATTAGTCTGCAAATACTACAGAGATTCAATTGAACAATTGATATGGGGAGAAAAAGATAGAGATAGGAAAGGTGCTGGCCACAATGTCAGTGTAATTGATCTGTGATGCATTTCAATTAGAATCACACATTCTTAAGCCCCCTTCTCACATAGCGAGATTGCTAGCGAGATGGCTGAAGCATCACCGATTTTGTGATGCAACAGCGACCTCGCAAGCGATCTCGCTACATGTGACACGCAGCAGCGACCGGACCCCGCTGGATATTGCTGATCATGCTTGAATGTCCTGGGCCATTTTTCGTCGAGTGACCTCGTTGGCGACACAGAACTCGGGGACGCAGACTGGAAACGTCTGAAAAGCTGCTGTGTGACAAGGTACCAACGACCGGATCGTTGCTGCGTCGCTGAAGAGATCTGCCTGTTGGCAGCTTACTAGTGATCATTTAGCGACGCACCAGCAATCCTTACCAAGTCGTATCGTTGTCGGGATCGCTGGTGCGTCTCTAAGTGAAATGGGACCCTTAGTTTTCATTCTTAATGCTCTAGAATGCGGAAGCAAGGCAGCACTATAGTTTTTAAGAAAGAAAAATTAAGAAATCATTATCTATCAGGTTAGGTCTGCTTGGTAGTCACAATACTGAAATTTTTGCATTTATTGTGAAGTTCATTTTGTTAAGGGGGGAATAAATGTTTTTAATAAGTACAAAAGAGAATACCCCAAAATATTTATCTATGATAGTCTACCTCACAAAATGTGCATGTCACAAACATTTCTCAAATTTTACATCTGTTCATGCAATATTAATACAGTGCACAGTGGCAGGCTTTTGGATGTGTAGCTACCTAACATTTTTTATCATGCCCTTTTAGTAAAGCGGTTCAAATTTTGTTAAAAAACAGAGAAAAATATTTAAACATTGTAGGCATTTATCTGCATGTCTGTTTTGCACATCTGTTTTACTAATCTAATTTGACAATCGTACATGCTGTACATACAGTGGGGCAAAAAAGTATTTAGTCAGTCAGCAATAGTGCAAGTTCCACCACTTAAAAAGATGAGAGGCGTCTGTAATTTACATCATAGGTAGACCTCAACTATGGGAGACAAACTGAGAAAAAAAAATCCAGAAAATCACATTGTCTGTTTTTTTTTCATTTTATTTGCATATTATGGTGGAAAATAAGTATTTAGTCAGAAACAAAATTTCATCTCAATACTTTGTGATATATCCTTTGTTGGCAATGACAGAGGTCAAACGTTTTCTGTAAGTCTTCACAAGGTTGCCACACACTGTTGTTGGTATGTTGGCCCATTCCTCCATGCAGATCTCCTCTAGAGCAGTGATGTTTTTGGCTTTTCGCTTGGCAACACAGACTTTCAACTCCCTCCAAAGGTTTTCTATAGGGTTGAGATCTGGAGACTGGCTAGGCCACTCCAGGACCTTGAAATGCTTCTTACGAAGCCACTCCTTCGTTGCCCTGGCGGTGTGCTTTGGATCATTGTCATGTTGAAAGACCCAGCCACGTTTCATCATCAATGCCCTTGCTGATGGAAGGAGGTTTGCACTCAAAATCTCACGATACATGGCCCCATTCATTCTTTCATGTACCCGGATCAGTCGTCCTGGCCCCTTTGCAGAGAAACAGCCCCAAAGCATGATGTTTCCACCACCATGCTTTACAGTAGGTATGGTGTTTGATGGATGCAACTCAGTATTCTTTTTCCTCCAAACACGACAAGTTGTGTTTCTACCAAACAGTTCCAGTTTGGTTTCATCAGACCATAGGACATTCTCCCAAAACTCCTCTGGATCATCCAAATGCTCTCTAGCAAACTTCAGACGGGCCCGGACATGTACACGCTTAAGCAGTGGGACACGTCTGGCACTGCAGGATCTGAGTCCATGGTGGCGTAGTGTGTTACTTATGGTAGGCCTTGTTACATTGGTCCCAGCTCTCTGCAGTTCATTCACTAGGTCCCCCCGTGTGGTTCTGGGATTTTTGCTCACCGTTCTTGTGATCATTCTGACCCCACGGGGTGGGATTTTGCGTGGAGCACCAGATCAAGGGAGATTATCAGTGGTCTTGTATGTCTTCCATTTTCTAATTATTGCTCCCACAGTTGATTCCTTCACTCCAAGCTGGTTGGCTATTGCAGATTCAGTCTTCCCAGCCTGGTGCAGGGCTATAATTTTGTTTCTGGTGTCCTTTGACAGCTCTTTGGTCTTCACCATAGTGGAGTTTGGAGTCAGACTGTTTGAGTGTGTGCACAGGTGTCTTTTTATACTGATAACAAGTTTAAACAGGTGCCATTACTACAGGTAATGAGTGGAGGAAAGAGGAGACTCTTAAAGAAGAAGTTACAGGTCTGTGAGAGCCAGAAATCTTGATTGCTTGTTTCTGACCAAATATTTATTTTCCACCATAATATGCAAATAAAATGAAAAAAAACAGACAATGTGATTTTCTGGATTTTTTTTTCTCAGTTTGTCTCCCATAGTTGAGGTCTACCTATGATGTAAATTACAGACACCTCTCATCTTTTTAAGTGGTGGAACTTGCACTACTGCTGACTGACTAAATACTTTTTTGCCCCACTGTATACTGCGGCCTGCTTTCTTTGTGTACCTAATAACTTGCAATTTTTTCATTTGTCAAAGGTTGAATAATTGGGGTTGAAAAGATTGTCAAAAGCTAATTATAATGTTATACAAAATGTAGGGTAAAAGAAAAAGTGGCAATGGGAATTGACGGGTTAGTTTAAAAAAAACACAAAATCATACCATGGCTTAAATTTCTAGGAAAAAAGGAGATATTCAAGCTTCATAAGGGAAAGGGGAACTGTGATTCCTCAAAGCGCGTAGATTGTTTGCTTTTTACACCGCAGGACTCCATATTTCACTGTGCCAACGTCACACACCTCTTACAGTCGCTTAGGGAAGCAACTGGCCGGAGCACCCTGGGATCATCTCTTCCAATAACATCTTTCAGCATTGCGCTGCATCGCCCGGACTTCAACATGCGCAGGAGTGCTGAAGATGTGAACTCACCCACATCCTTCTCCGGATGATGAGGACCCAACCTCTTCACACAATATGACGTTACTTTTTCTTAATTTTTGAAGTGGGGTTTTTATACATTTATGTGGACATCTAAGACCACTATTCCCCTGTACCAAGAACTAATCAACCTTTTATTTGTTGAAGGACTATCAGTTACATTATCTGACTTACACATTTTTTTTTTCTCCTTGTGAATAATTGATAAAACTGCTATTAGCCTATACACAACAAGCAAAATGGTAATGTTTTGAACTTCTGATTTTCAGGCTCCATATCTCACCACTCACTACTGCTTTGATTGTGAGACTACAATCATTTTATAGACAATCATCTTGGTTATCTCATATACTAATTTCTCTTGCAGCTATTTAGCATATGGTTAGTTATGCTTCCGGGAAGGGTATTAGTGGTGATAAAGCAGAGGGCGCTATGAAGTACAGTGGTTTACAAGAGTATTTTCCCCCTTGGCATTTTTCATATTTTGCTACCTCACAACCTAGAATTTCACTGTTTTTTTCATTGTTTGCACCAGCTCATGTAAAGAACATGCCTACATCTGTGAACATTTGATTTTCTTTTTATTGTGAAGCAAACAAGAAATAGGAAAAAGTAACTGAAAATTTCAGTGTGCATAAACACGTGGTCAAAATTGTTGGTACCCCTTGTTTAATGACAGAAAAACCCACAATGGTCACAGAAATAACTTGCATCTGACAAAAGTAATAATAAATCAAAAATCTATTTAAATTAACAAATGAAAGTCAGACATTGCTTTTCCACCATGCTGCCACAGAATTTAAAAATAAAACTCATGAAATATGCTTGAATAGAAATGATGGTACCCCAGAAAATAATGTGACAAAAGGGACATGTTAAATCACTACAGTGATGTCCACTAATTAGCATCACAGGTGTCTACAATCTTGGAATCAGTGAGTGGACCTGTATTGAGGGCTACAGATACTCACTGTGCTGTTTGGTGACATGGTGTATATCACACTCAACATGGACCAGAGGAAGCGAAGGAAAGAGTTGTCTCAGGAGATTAGAAAGAAAATTATAGACAGACATGTTAAAGGTAAAAGTTATAAGACCATCTCCAAGCAGCTTGATGTTCCTGTGACTACAGTTGCACATATTATTCAGAAATTTAAGCTCCGTGGGACTGTAGCCAACCTCCCTGGACGTGACCGCAGGAGGAAAATTGATGTCAAAACAAAAAGACGGAAAATACGAGTGGTAACAAAAGAGACCAGAAAAACTTCTAAACAGATTAAAGGTGAACTTCAAGCTCAAGGAACATCAGTGTCTGAGCCAAAGTGGACTTCATGGGAGACGACCAAGGAGGACACCATTGTTGAAAAAAATCATAAAAAAAAGCCAGACTGGAATTTACCAAACTACATATAGACAAGCCACAGAGCTTCTGGGAGAATGTCCTATTGACAGATGAGACAAAAATGGAAATTTTTGTCAAGGCACATTAGTTCTATTTTCACAGATGGAAAAATGAATTGTAAGAAAAGAAAAGAACACTGTCCCTACTATGAAACATGGAGAAGACTCTGTTATGTTCTGGGGCTGCTGTGCTGCATCTGGCACAGAGTGTCTAGAATCTGTGCAGGGTACAATGAAATCTCAAGACTATCAAGGGATTCTAGAGAGTAATGTTCTTCCCAGTGTCAGAAAGCTTGGTCTCAGTCACAGGTCATGGGTCTTGCAACAGGATAATGACCCAAACACACAGCTAAATCACCCAAGAATGGCTAATAGGAAAACATTGGACTATTCTGGAGTGGCCTTCTATGAGCCCTGACCGAAATCCTATTGAGCATCTTTGGAAAAAGCTGAAACATGCTATCTAAAAAAGTCAACCTTCAAACACGAGACAACTGGAGCTGTTTGCTCTTGAGGAGAGGGCCAAAATACCTGTGGAGAGGTGCAGAAGTCTCATTGACAGTTGCAGGAATCGTTTGATTGCAGTGATTGCCAGGGCTGGACTTGGACAAAAAAGCAGCCCTGCCACACAAACCCCACCAGCACACAAACTTTAACACTCATCAGCCCCGATCAGTGAATTTTTGCTATACTTTGTCGTCCCCTCATCACTCTATTAAAGGAGTTATTTAAAGAGCCACATGTTAATGGCATCACAGTGCATATGATTGGACCACAGCTCCATTTACATGTTGCTCTTCAAAGCTATGTTTCCTAGGATCATGGGGGTCCCAGCGGTCAGATCCACAACAAACAGAAAGTCATCCCCTATCCAAAAGATAGGGGAGAAATTCCGAATTTGGATAACCCTCCATACAGTATTATGGGCACCACATAGTCCTCTGTACAGTATTATGCACCACATAGTCCTCCATACAGTATTATGGGCACCACTTAGTCTTCCATACATTGTTATTGGTACCACATAGTCATCTTTACAGTATTATGGGTACCATATAGTCCTCTATAGAGTATTATAAGCACCATATAGTCCTCCATACAGTATTATGGGCAACACATAATGCTCCATACAGTATAATGGCCCCATGTATTGCTCCATACAGTACAATGGACCTCACATATTCCTCCATACGGTACAATGAGCCCATATAATGCTCCATACACTATTATGGGCCCCATACATTACTCCATACAGTTTTATGGGTCCCATATAATGGTTCATACAGTATAATGGGCCCTCATACTGTATATTACTTCAAACAGTATAATGGGCCCCATATATCACTTTATACAGTATAATGGGCCCCATATAATACTTCTCCACTGCTCTGGTCTTCTAAGTGCATTCTGATCCTCTGCACTACATGGCACAGACGATTCGCTGTAGTGATATCATTGCACCCTCTGCACTAAGATGTCACAGAGCTCAGACGCAGAGGGGGAATGATGAGAGAGGGAGCATCAGCAGGTGGCTCCCTCACTCATCATTGTTTTCAACTGTGTCAGAGCTGGCACCGGAGCCCCACTGTTTACGAGCCCCATAGCATGCCAAGTCCCCGACGGCACTTGCCCGCTTTTTCCGGGTGGTGAGGTCAACCTTGATATGTGTCATAATTGAGCACCACCAAATATTAAGCAGTGGGTGAAATGCTTTTAGGACACACATCCTTAAATCAAAGGCATTTATAAAAAGAAAATAATCAGCATACCGATTAAATGAATAAATAAGAGAAAAGTGGAGGACTCTTTATTAGCCCATGTGGTAATATTTCAATTCCATAGCAGAGAAATGATCTGTTATAGATCCAAAACTTTGTCACATGGGCTAACAAAGAGTCCGCCACTTTGCACAATTCATCGGAGTGCTTTTTATTTTCATAGATAAACACACTTAGAGCAGATACTTATATTTACACCATGTATACAGGACAGGAGGAGTATACACAATGTACACAGCTCCACAGTATATACTGTGGTAAGGAATATAGAGTGGAGCTGTGTATATACAATATAGTGTAGAGATGGGCCAGTGTATATAGTATGGATTCCACACTTTATACTATATACACAGCAACATACTATATGAACAGCTCTACACTAGATACACACAACTCTACATTATAATTGACAGTATTAGGCTATGTGCACACGTCGCGGATTCTGCTGCGGATCCGCAGCGTTTCTGGCCCTGCGTTGTACAGTACCATTCTTTGCAATGGTAAAACCAAAAACGCTGTGCATATGCTGCAGATTTTTCCGCGCGGATTTTCTGCGGGTTCTAATCCGCAGCATGTCAACTCTTTGTGCGGATTCCGCTGCGGTTTCACACCTTCACCTTTGTGTGGTGTGAAACCGCAGGGCTAAACCGCAGGCTAATCTGCAGGTTAACCGCAGGTATTTTGACCTGCAGATTTACCTGCGGATTTTTCAAAATCCATACGGAAAAATCCGCAGCACTTCCAACTACGTGTGCACATAGCCTTATACTATATTATGTTGCATACTGCTGAATATATATCACATTGAGACTACTGTATATACATATGTATATACAGGTGCTGGGGCTGATGTATATATGGTGCGGGGGGCTGATGTATATATGGGTGCTATGGCTGGTGTATATATGGGTGCTGGGGCTGATGTGTATACAGGTGCTGGGGCTGATGTATATACAGGTGAAGGCTGGTGTATATATAGGTGCTGACTAGAGGCTGATCAGTGATGTATATACATACAGCCCATATATACATCAGCCTCAAGTCAGCACCAGTATATACATCACCCCCAACATCACCTGTATATACATCAGCCCCAGCACCTGTGTATTATACAGGTGCTGATGTATATACTGGTGCTGAAGCTTACATATATACTGGTGCTGAGGCTTACGTTTAGATAGGTGCTGACTCGAGGCTGATGCATATACGGTGTACAGTGTATATACATCAGCCATTTTGGGCACAGTGGCTGGTACTGAGGAAAAGAAAGAAAGAACAGAGAGAGAGAACGAAAAAAAGAAAGATTAGAGAGAGAAAGAAGGAAAGAACAGAGAGAGAAAGAAACAGAGAGATAAAGAAATATATCTATAAAGATACTATAGCAGCCTGGCTCCCATTGTAGTGCCCACCTGAGCCTCCCGGTGCAGGACATATCATGATCCGCTCGCATGGCCGCGATCCCCGATTCCAAGGCAATCCCGCTGTCGAAGGAGGACACGGTGATCTGAAGCTTTCCCTGAAGTGCCTCCATGGTTCCGTCACAATCTCCTCCTGAAATTACCTCATTTCCGGTCAGCTTCTAGCACGTCACTTCCGGTAGAACGTCACGTGCGAGTTTTAAAATGCTCCTCGGGGCTCCGCCATGTACTCCTGTGTCCGCGGGAAAAGTAAGCTCCCAGCTGGGGCAGTCTCTCTCAAAATCAGGACTGTTCCATTGGATACGGGACGGTTGGGAGGTTTGAATGCTCCCCACCATACACCTCGTACACGCATGGCTCCGCATGCCTCATACACACACGGTTCAGCTTTGTATGCCTTGTACACACATGGCTTCGCTCCGTACACCTCGTACACATCCGGCTCTGCTCCTTACACCTCGTACACACGGTTCTGCTCCGTACACTTCGTACACACGGCTCCGCTCCGTACACCTCATAGACGCTCTGCTCCGTACACCTTGTACACGCGGCTCCACACCGTACACCTCGTACACACATGGCTCCGCTATGTACATCTCATACACACATGGCTCCGCTCCGTACAACTCGCACACACGGCTCGGCTCCGTACACCTCATAAACATGCGGCTCCGCTTCATACACCTCGCACACACGCAGTTCTGCTCCGTACACCTCGTACACACGCGGCTCCGCTTCGTACACATGAGGCTCCACTCCGTACACCTCGTATACACACACAGCTCTGCTACATCCACCCTGTAAACCCCTCCTGACCCCACACAAACTTCCCTCATCCAGCACCATGACAACCAGCGCAGCAGACTCCTGCAGTCACCAAGAGGCAGGGATGTGCGCACAGGAACTGTGATGAGGTCTCAGGAGGGGAGGAGTCAGGGGTCACATGATCAGGGGTCTGGACAGAGGAACCTGATCATGGGACCCCCAGACTCCTCCCCTCCTGTGACCTCATCACAGGTTCTGTTCGCAGAGAAGAGAGCAGCCAAGCAACGCTGTGAGTGGCTGTGGAGTGGGGGGCTCTCTGGAGGTTGAGGATGGGGTGTGTGGGGGAACGTGGCGGCTTATCTCCCTGCTATAGCCTCCGTACCCGCAGAGGGCCGGCGGCATGAAGAATAGCCAGCGCAGTGGCCACATCAGCTGGCAAGAGGCCAGGTGAGCTGGCGCCGCCAGCCCGCAGCCCACATGACAGCGGCCCAGCGGGAAAATTCCCAGTTGGTCACATTATCAATCCGGGCCTGGTGATTGCCTCAAATGGTTGTGCAACAAAATATTAAGTAAAGGGTACCATCATTTCTGTCCAGGCCTATTTCATGAGTTTTATTTTTAAAAAATTCTATGGAATCATGGTTGAAAAGCAATGTTTGATTTTCATTTGTTCATTTTCGTAATTTTGTTTTATTTGTTATTACTTTTGTCAGATTCAAGTTATTTCTGTGACCATTGTGGGTTTTTTTGTCATTAAACGAGGGGTACCAACAATTTTGACCACGTGTGTAACTATTCACCCCCTAATTTGAGTACTTTGTAGAGCCTCCTTTTGCTGCAATTACAGCTGTAAGTCACTTTGGAAAAGTCTCTAGCTTTAGCAGTATGCTTTGGGCCATTGTCTTTTTCGAAGGTGAACCTCAGTCCCAGTCTCAAATCACCTTCAGACTGAAACTGGTTTTGCTCAAGAATATACCAGTATTTTGCACCATCCATCTTCCCCTCAACTCAAACCATTTACATTGTCCCTGCTGACATCTCCACAAGCATGATGCTGCCACCATAATTATTATTGTGGTCGTATTGACAGATACTGCAGTCTCTGCTTGGGAACTCTGCAGCCCCTTTCGGATTACCTTTGGTCTCTGTGATAATTCTCTGAT
Source organism: Dendrobates tinctorius (assembly GCF_039654945.1). Taxonomy (NCBI): domain Eukaryota; kingdom Metazoa; phylum Chordata; class Amphibia; order Anura; family Dendrobatidae; genus Dendrobates; species Dendrobates tinctorius. Next base: position 91,307,143 of record NW_027361696.1, on the reverse strand, counting down.
TAATGCCCTCCTTATCCGGGCTGAGAGTTTTGGTGGGAGGCCCTCTCTTGGCAGGTTTGTTCTTTCCATTTGGTGATAATGGATTTGATGGTGCTCCGGGAGATCATCAGGTGGACTTCCTTTCACTAAGGATGTGACTTATGAAGGTAATTGCTTGCACTACAAATTTTTAGAGGTTTCATAGCGAAAGGGATGAATACATATGCACATGCCAATTTTTTAGTTATTTGATCCCATAAATTTATTTTATGTCTATATTTTCTCACTTTACCAACTTAGACTATTTAATGTTGATGTATCACACAAAAATCGGATTAAAAAAATGTTTAAACACAGGTTGCAATAACTATAACAGCATTTAAAAAGAGCTGGATTGTTTCTGATTTCCTTGATACACATAACATTGCAGGTTACAGTGAATTTAGTGACAATTAGTGAAGAAAGGTTTAACGTAATGGACCTATGTAAATATGTAATGTAATTAAATAGTTAAAAACTAGAGGGGGGTAAATTTTTCCGCAAACCACTGTATGTGATACATTCCTCGTCACAGTCAAATCAGGATGTTAAATGTGACAGTGACACCATCAGTTCAGGTCAGTATTCTGCAAAGCGCAAATGAATAACAGGGATAATTTTTGGACCTTTTTTACTTTTATAAAAACATGAAAAGTCGACCAGAGTACTGTGATATTAAATGGGCTGTCGGTAACTACACATTAAAATCCATTTAAGACTGTGTGCCCACATTGCGCTTTTGTAAGCATTTCCGCAGCGTTTGTGCCGGCTCAGACGCTGCAGAAACGCTTAGGCTGGAGTCACACACAACCATTAAAATAAATCGGTCCGATTTTTATGGTACGAAATCGCACAAAGAATTCTTGTCCAGGGATCCGTCTGTCATCCGAATTTCCGGCGATGAACCGATTTTATTCGCATCTAAGCATCAAATTGACATCCAATGCCAATGCCTGATGCTCTTTCCTGTTGACATGGAGAAGTCTCGCGATTTAATCGCAAGTCACAGGTGTGGTGCGTTTTCAATGCGATTTTTAATCGCATCCATAGACTTGCATTGGCGAATCCGATCCGAAAATTGGTGACAATCGCAGCATGCTGCGATTGTCTCGGTCCGAGGAACGGATCCGATAAAAAAACGCATGATGGGAGCTGCCCCATAGAATAACATAGTGACGAATGCAATGCGATTTTTTATCTCATTGCATTGGTCTGATTTAATCGCTAGTGTGACTCCGGCCTTACAAGATGCTTCAAATTAATTTGCATGCTTTTTTTTGCTTTTTGTGCCAATGCATGCGTTTTTAACCGCTCAGGAATCGCTTAGCGGCTAAAAGCGCAGCATGCTCATTAATTTCCGCATAGCTGAGCGTTTTTAGCCTTCCCCAATGTTCCCAGAAAATGCGCGTCAAAAAACCCGTCAAAAACGCGTGGCTTTTTTGCCAAAAACGCGCAAGAATCGCGCTGAAAAAAGACGCGCGTTTTCTGGGAAGGGGATCAGTTTCCTGAGCGTTTAAAAACGCTAACGTGGGCACATAGCCTAAATGGTGAGGTCACTTTGATTTTACGATGGCTGTGCATTTGTATAAGAGCTTGTAAGAGGTTGGATACAGTCTTAGGAGACCTCAGAGTGTTACACATGACTTTTTAGGACAATTGGATGCTTTGCACCATTGTGAGTAGGAAATGTGACAAATCTGTCGTATTTGAGTTTCAAATGATTCAATCTATAGTTGCCAGTCATTATAATAAACATAACAGTGCAACATTCACTGGTATAGCCGAGGGTAGAAATGAAGAAGCTCTCATTTTACTGCAAGACAACTTAAACATTACATAACGAACTAATATGGATACCAGGGGTTTATTTGTTTTGTTTTTTTTTAAAACAGACTGCAGCCAGGACAGTGTGTAATCGACACTGGAGAAACCCTTTAATTATAAATTGACATTTATATGATACTTGTGAGATACTCTTAGTAAAGAACTTACTTGGCAAAAGGGCTATATTTATTCAAAACAGAAAAGTTTCTACATGTTGCAGAGGAAGTTATGAAACAAAGTTTACTTTATTTTTTGCACTAAAATGTTCTAGTTGAGCAGACTGAGAATGATCTTCCTTTACCAGAGAAATGAAACAGTACGTTCACTTTATGAATTGGAAACAATAATTGCTTTTGCATTACCATATATTGACCACAAGGTGGCAAAATTGCAACAAAGATTTTCACATTTTTGCTTTTTCATTGATGCTAATTCTGAAATCTTGTCTGACAAATCTCTCTGATGGACAGGGGTCCGTACTGGGATAAAAAAAAAGCAGCTCTGTCACACAAACCCCACATACTATAACACTCCCCAGATCCATGAGCTTTGCTATACTTTTTCATGCCCCTCAACGCGCCTCTTAAAGGCGTTATTTGAAGAGCCGCATGTGAATGGTGCCCCAGTGTGTTTGATTGACCACAGCTCCATTTACATGGTGCTCTTTAGAGCTCCGGTTCTCCCAGTGATTAGAAACTTCTCGTGATTCGAGGATAAGGCCGGGGTCACACTAGCGAGGAATACGGACGAGTGAGAGGCGTTAAAAGCACGCATTACACACGGACAAATTATTCTCTATGGGACAGCTCCCATCAGCCGTATATTTCTCGTCCGTATTCTACGGTCCGTGCCAATCGCAGCTTGCTGCGATTGTCGGCATACTACGGCCGTAGTACGCCAATGCAAGTCTATGGGTGCACAAAAAATACAGATTACACACGGACCACACGTGTGACTTGCGAGCAATACGCAGGTCTTTTGGCTGGTGACAGGAAATGGGCCAATCCATCATCAGGAAGCCTAGACATGCAAATGAGCTCAAAAAGCGCTCCAGACATCCAGGAAGTACGCCTCCACGGAGTACAGCAGCAGCATGGCGTCCACTTACCTTAATGTGGAGATGTTAATAGTCCTGGTGCAGGAGCGTCCCGAACTATGGGGCCAACGTGATGCCCATTATGCCAACCAGGCAAGAAAGGAGGCGTCATGGAGGTGCATATGTAGGCAGATGTTCCAAGACTTTGGTGATCGGCCACGTGAGGAGCAGCAGAAAATTAGTAAGTGCAAGGCAAAAAATGAGTAAAAGTACCGCACAACAAAAAGTGAATATAGAATCAGCACCCCCCTTCCTGTGCTTGTAGTTTTTTCCTCATGAGGCCGTTAGATTTGGATGTGACACGTGGTTTCATACAGCCATAATTTGGGTTTAGGCCACAAGCTCCTCATCCTCCTAGACAAACAAATTATTAAGTGTAGCCTTTTGATACATCAACTAAAGAGACCCTGTGTATCTGCCCAATTAGATATGCCACCATGGGTAGAAAGCACACCCCAGAAGGCCCCATGCCTAGACTACTGGTTGCAAATGTGACCTATCAAATATGTGAATTTGACAATATTTCCTGTCACATTGCAGTGGATGATGTGATGAGACGCTGGCGAAGCATCCGGGACCAATACCGCTGGGAACGCCAGCAGCGGTCCAGGAGTGGGGATGCTGGCTACGTGAAACGCAAATATATATATTACGACCACCTCTCCTTCCTCGCCCCAATTCTCGATCTGAGACCGTAAGTAGATACCTCACACCACATTCCACAGATACTTTACAGGGCCAAACATAGGTATTTATTTTTGGCTCGGTTCTATTTCTTCACAGAACTCAGTCCAACCTTACGGACAGAGGCACTGGCTCGGAAACCGACCCCATCATTGATCCTGGGTCTGCAGGGGAAGAGGTGGCTGGCCCATCTTCTCCCCCTACTAGGAGCAGGGGTGAGGAATCAAGTCAGGATGTTCCATTGTCTGCGCCCCAAAGCCCACCACCAGGACCATCTGGTGCTGCTGCTGCATCAGCAACAGCAGAGGATCAGGGCAATATCAGCAGCAGCCCAACTGGCCACATCCGGGGCTCCCCTCAGCCTGCTGCCACATCCCGGCGAGGAAGAAGCCGAAAATGGCAAATACCTGCCCCTGATACCTGCACTAATGTGGACACTGGGGTCCTCAATTATTTAGCCAGAGTAAACACTGATGATGGGGAGGAGGCATACTCTCGCAGCCTGGCCAATTATCTCCGTGCCCTTTCCCGTGAGGTCAGGCTCCGTATTAGAGGATGCTTTCAGATCCTGCTTGATGCCTGCACATACTCCAATACGCCCTACAAATTATTTGAATATATTGAGAGGTGGCAGCTTTCACCAAGAAATCTCATGCGCCTTAGGCACCCCCCACAAATGCAAGCTCAAGCAGGATCTGAGGATCCTCAAATACGTGGGCTTACACCTCACCCCCTTCCTCCCACTACCCAACCTTCAATTCAGCAGCCACAAATGTCAGTCTCTAGCCAACCCCACCAATATGGCCACTTGTTCCCACCCAGTGTTGGAGGCTGGTCCCAACCTGGTTGGGGACGATATGGCTATATTTGTGGGTATGAGCCACGTGCCTACCACAGCCAACAAGATGCCCCTCCCCATTATTACTCTGGCCAGTACCCCCAACATTCCCAGGAGGCAGGACAATTCCCACATCATGGACATCAGTATGGCCCCACACAGGGCGATGTTGGGCACAGTATACAGCAGCAACCACAGGCTGCTCCTCCACGTTTTCCTTCCCATACGTATGAGAATTTATAAGTATGTGGCCACAATCAGTCTGATGGCCGGACATGTCCAGTGCGGTTTCACTGGTGCTCCAAATACAAATCCAAAGGAAAAAACAGGTGGTCTCCATCACCAAACTTTGTTTAAAAATTAAACATTCACATTTTTCCACAATGTTTTCCAATCATATTAATAATCCATCATGACAGGCAAGGCTACCTCACGCCTTTCAGACAGATATTACATGTCTGTAGAAAAGAGAATATTTAACCGCGCTATACTGTAAAGTCAAAGGATGAAAATACACTACTCACTTGCTAATGCCTAGGAAAGGCGTGCTGGCCTTAGTGAAGTAGTCACCTTTTTTGCAAGCAATCTTTAGTAACAAATCAAGGCGACCAGCCTTCAGAATATCACGCTCTCTCTATGTCTTAACAGGTGAGTATTGTTTTTTCATCCTTTCACTTGACCAGTATAGCATGGTTAAATATTCTCTGTTCTACAGACATGTAATATCTGTCTGAAAGGCATGAGGTAGCCTTGCCTGTCATGGTGGAATATTAATATGATTGGAAAACATTCAGAAGAAATGTGACTGTTATATTTTAGCAATAATTTTGGTTATGGAGATCACCTCTTTTTTCCTTTGTATTGAAATATTCTCATGCAGCAATGTTGTTATTGCCTAATGTTTTTTTGTGTTATGTTTAGAGTTGAGCGATACCGTCCGATACTTCAAAGTATCGGATCGGAATGGATCGGCCTATCTTAAAAAAAAGTATCGGTATCGCCGATTCCGATACCGGAAGTCCCATTCAAGTCTATGGGACTTCCGGTATTGGAATAAGAAAAACCCTATTTTTGCCTTGTACAGCCTCTCTGGGGTCTGTACGGGCCTTTCGGGGGGCTGTGCCGGCCTGCCAGGGGGTCTGTGCAGGCTTCGGTGGTCTGTGCCGGCCTGCCGGGGGGCTGTGACGGCCTGCCGGTGGTCTGTGCAGGCTCCGGTGGTCTGTGCCGGCCTGCCGGGGGGCTGTGCCGGCCTGCCGGTGGTCTGTGCAGGCTCCGGGGGGCTGTGCCGGCCTGCCGGTGGTCTGTGCAGGCTTCGGGGGTCTGTGCAGGCATCGTCCGATGGGACTACAAGTCCCATCGGGCGATGCCTGCTACCATGACAGTGATTGACACATTAGCCAATGATGGGACAGTAGTAGTCCCATCATCCGGCTAATGTGTTGAATGTAAAAAAAAAAAAAAAATTACATGCTACATACATGCTACATACATACAACATGCATACTACATATATACTACATGTAACATACATACTACATATATACTACATGCAACATGCATACTACATGCATGCTACATACATGCTACATTCATACTACATATATACTACATGCATGCAACATACATACTACATATATACTACATGCATGCAACATACATACTACATATATACTACATGCATGCAACATACATACTACATATATACTACATGCATGCAACATACATACAACATATATACTACATGCATGCAACATGCATACTACATATATACTACATGTAACATACATACTACATATATACTACATGCATACTACATACATGCTACATACTACATGCATGCTACATACATATTACATGCATGCTACATACATACTACATACATACTACATGCATGCATGCTACATACATACTACATGCATGCTACATACATACTACATGCTACATACATACTACATATATACTACATGCATGCTACATACATACTACATGCTACATACATACTACATACATACTACATGCATGCTACATACATACTACATGCATGCTACATACATACTACATGCTACATACATACTACATACATACTACATACATACTACATGCATGCTACATACAATACATTCATACAATACATACATAGACATACAGTACATATAACATAGAGTAACATACTTACCAATACTTGTCACATTGTTCCCCGAAGCCATTGTCTTTTACGGAATAAATATTAACATAACAAGCCACAAAAATACTCACCCATGATCCGAAGCAGTCCACGAGTGTGTCCCACGATGATCTTGGGTAGAGAACTGCAGCATCAGCTGATGCTGCCGCTCTCTACGTGCTGCAGGAATCCAATGACGGAAGGTAGGTATCCTTCCGCACTGTATTCCTCCGCCACTTAAAAAAAAAAGTCCCTAGTCTCACTTTATGCCATTGCTGTGTGGGAATTTCCCACGCAGCAGTGGCATAAAGTGAGACTAGGGACTTTTTTTTTTAAGTGGCGGAGGAATACAGTGCGGAAGGATACCTACCTTCCGTCATTGGATTCCTGCAGCCAGTAGAGAGCGGCAGCATCAGCTGATGCTGCAGTTCTCTACCCAAGATCGTCATGGGACACACTCGTGGACTGCTTCGGATCATGGGTGAGTATTTTTGTGGTTTGTTATGTTAATATTTATTCCGTAAAAGACAATGGCTTCGGGGAACAATGTGACAAGTATTGGTAAGTATGTTACTCTATGTTATATGTACTGTATGTCTATGTATGTATTGTATGTAGCATGCATGTAGTATGTATGTAGTATATATGTGGTATGTATGTAGCATGTAGTATGTATGTAGCATGCATGTAGTATGTATGTAGTATATATGTGGTATGTATGTAGCATGTAGTATGTATGTAGTATGTATGTAGTATGTATGTAGCATGCATGTAGTATGTATGTAGTATGTATGTAGTATGTATGTAGCATGCAGTATGTATGTAGCATGCATGTAGAATATATGTAGTATGTATGTAGCATGTAGTATGTATGTAGCATGCATGTAGTATATATGTAGTATGTATGTAGCATGTAGTATGTATGTAGCATGCATGTAGTATATATGTGGTATGTATGTAGCATGTAGCATGTATGTAGCATGCATGTAGTATATATGTGGTATGTATGTAGCATGTAGTATGTATGTAGCATGCATGTAGTATGTATGTAGTATGTATGTAGTATGTATGTGGTATGTATGTAGCATGTAGAATGCATGTAGTATGTATGTAGTATATATGTGGTATGTATGTAGCATGTAGTATGTATGTAGCATGCATGTAGTATGTATGTAGTATATATGTATGTAGCATGTAGTATGTATGTAGTATGTATGTAGTATGTATGTAGCATGCAGTATGTATGTAGCATGCATGTAGTATATATGTAGTATGTATGTAGCATGTAGTATGTATGTAGCATGCATGTAGTATATATGTGGTATGTATGTAGCATGTAGCATGTATGTAGCATGCATGTAGTATATATGTGGTATGTATGTAGCATGTAGTATGTATGTAGCATGCATGTAGTATGTATGTAGTATGTATGTGGTATGTATGTAGCATGTAGTATGTATGTAGCATGCATGTAGTATATATGTGTTATGTATGTAGCATGTAGTATGTATGTAGCATGCATGTAGTATGTATGTAGTATGTATGTAGTATGTATGTGGTATGTATGTAGCATGTAGCATGCATGTAGTATGTATGTAGTATATATGTGGTATGTATGTAGCATGTAGTATGTATGTAGCATGCATGTAGTATGTATGTAGTATATATGTGGTATGTATGTAGCATGTAGTATGTATGTAGTATGTATGTAGCATGCAGTATGTATGTAGCATGCATGTAGTATATATGTAGTATGTATGTAGCATGTAGTATGTATGTAGCATGCATGTAGTATATATGTAGTATGTATGTAGCATGTAGTGTGTATGTAGCATGCATGTAGTATATATGTAGTATGTATGTAGCATGTAGTATGTATGTAGCATGCATGTAGTATATATGTGGTATGTATGTAGCATGTAGTATGTATGTAGCATGCATGTAGTATGTATGTAGTATATATATATATATATATTTTTTTTTTAAACATTTAACACATTAGCCTAATGATGGGACTACTACTGTCCCATCATTGGCTAATGTGTCAATCACTGTCATGGTAGCAGGCATCGCCAGATGGGACTTGTAGTTCCATCGGACGATGCTTGCACAGACCCCCGGACATCAGCACAGCCCCCCGGCAGGCCGGTACAGACCCCCACAGGGTGCACAGACCACCGGCAGGCCGGCACAGCCCCCCGGCAGGCCGGTACAGACCCCGGGCAGTCCACACAGCCCCCCCGGCAGGCCGGCAGAGACCCCCGGAAGGCCCGAAATGACGGCGCATCATTATGTGCACACACCGCGCATCATGATGACGTCATTTCGGCTGTCAATCAACTTTGAACTTCCGATTCCGATGCCGACTTCCGATATTGAAAAAATATCGGAAGTCGGTATCGGAATTACGATACAGCAAGTATCGGCCGATACCCGATACTTGCGGTATCGGAATGCTCAACACTAGTTATGTTATATAATGTTACTTTTCAAAAAAGTTTTATAATGCAAAAAGAGCAGTTTGGCCCATTGCCAAACTTTTCATATGGCAATATTATTTTTGCCTTTATGAAAAAAAAAGCAAAAAGGCAAAACTAAAAATTTGTCTACTAGAGTTAACGTCTCTGTGTGTTTTCTCAAAAACCCTGTCAACATACTAACATACGCTAACCAATGCAATGAAACAGTCATAGAATCAGAAGGGGTTGAGTTATATATATTTAGAAACAAGAAAGGAGAAAAAGACACCACTGCAACAAGCGCACACTAAACCAATTAGAAAATAATGTTTATTGATGCAAAAAGGTTACACATTAAAAACATAATAAAACATGGTGAGCATCCCACAATATATATGAAGTAGAATATGGCATATACAACATATGAGACCTGATATAATAACCCATGTGCAATCCATATGTAGTCCAACCCTACTGTAAATATCACAACCACCACCCTATAGCTAGGCTCATGGAGACCAGAGGCCCTAATATTGCACAATAACCGCATGAAATCAATCAATGCATAAAGCCCTGTATACTTCCTGGTATAAACATGTATGCCATAAGCGGCCACAAAACAAGGTGGCCAAGATAAACAAGTCAATACTCAATTGTGCCACATCAGACAGTCTCAAAGACGCTAGGGAAAAAGGAGGCTGCAATGAGAGAATATAAGAAGCGGGTGCTAACCCAGGACCATACCCCACGCGTATCGCCACAACCCGTGCGGCTTCATCAGGGGAAGTAACTGACCAAGGTCCAAGCACTTTAAATACCTTGCCGAGATCCAGGTGGATATGCATGTGCATCATAAAAAAAAGGCGCTTCCATCTGGGAATCCCAATCAATGAAAAAAGACCGGCATCCCGGTCACATGGAGAAACATGGCCGCCACGCGTGCGCAGTGTGCTGTGTGCACAACTCTGGCCCCAAGGTAAACAGCTCCACCGCGCTTGCGTCCAGTGGAACGCATGGAGCTCTCCCATGGAACGCAGAACCGCGCACTGGCATACCATACTATGTACATCCATCCACATACGGTGCATCAGGTAGTAGCACATTATGTCTCGCCAACACCAAGTACGAGGCCACAATAATATAAAGCGCGCAGTGCTCCCGGGAGCGCAGTACATAGAAGACAGACACAAACAACATCACATACAAAGATACACAAGGAGGGGAGTACAAAACATAAAGAGGGAAGTAAGGAAATGTAAACTGAATAATGGTAAGGAGTCATCCAAATGACGGCAGATCCAGAGGGGAAAGAGAAGGGGGACATAATGGTCCAATCATATACAGAGACCTAGTCTCTTAATTATTCCAAAACATAAGGAAAGGGCATAAAAAAGATTATGCATATAGATCATGGACCCCAATCCCAAATATAATGGTAATAAATTGGTATACGCCAGCCAACTTAATATCGATCAATTGAATGGATATATGTCCCAATTAGCAGGACTCACAGAAGTCAATGGTAATTATAAGAAATACCATGCATCAGTCATTAGCATGGTGTCCATATAGATACCTTTTACCCTACCATGAACCCATGATAGTAAGCACATATAAAGATTCCCCAAGGAGATAAAAAGGGGAAAAGGATATACACATAAATGTGCATAAAAATATATACACATCCATGTACATATAGACCAAGGTACCCTAACGACCAAACCAATAAAATGCATCACTATACCAATTCAGCTGTAATCACCCCATCATGAAAAATCCAAGATCAATAGAAAAATCAAAATCCTACCCAATGGTCCCCATGAGCCCAGATCCAAAGTTATACCATACAGGTCCACAGGACCCAATACATCAAGGGGACAATGATAATCCATAGAAGGTCAAAAAGACCAGAACTCTGTGGGCTTACCTCGTAATTCAAAAATCCTGATGATGATGATATCCCCTACGGAGCTCCCACTAAGCAGAGCATCAGCAAAATTAGTAGAACCCCCCAAAAAGTTGTCCAAATAGTCACATATCCATACCCAATGGAGCAAAATAGCACGATCAGTTGCCCAAAACTTTATTCAAATTTATAATACACATAAGAGAACAAGACCCCAACATGATGTATCCTAAAGGCGATTCACAAGCATTGTAAAGTAGCCGTCTTAACCATTGATGGTAATGTCCAGACAGGATGACTACATAGGAAGAAAGAAGAGGGGAACATCATAAATAATCAACCTAAGAACCCCGTAAACAAAAGCTCCTCGTTTAAACCCCTCGGACTCAATGAGTCCAAGTTAAAAATCCATCTGGATTCTATTTGCAGTAATAATTTCTTAGGTGAACCCCCCCTATTTGACAATAATACTTTCTCCAATCCAACCACCATAGTGCCAGCAACCTTACCAGCATGGTGGGTCAGGAAATGGGCTGCCACAGATGTCAAGGTCTTGCCCTTAGTTTGAATTCGTGCCAGATTGATTGTCGAAAAATGCTTCTGTATCCTCCTGCGTAGTTCCTGGGAGGTTTGACCAATGTATACCTGATGACATGGACAAATTAACGCATAGACCACACAAGTAGTTTTGCAATTAATATATGACATTAACCTATGTCTAGTACCATCTCGTGGGATAAAAAATAGTCCCAGGTGGAATGCATATGGGGGCATATGGTACAATTGCCACATGCAAATGAACCCCTTAATGTCATTCCCCTATCCAACCCAATGGTTGGTCTCATATAATGACTATTTGTTAGAATATCTCTAAAATTCGGAGCCCTTCTTGCTGTAATGCAAGGCCGCTCAGATACAAGAGCGGATGTCTGCAAATCCGTCGTAAGTATACCCCAATGTCTCCCAAGAACTTCTCTCACCTGTGACCATTGACTATTGTATTGTGTAATAAACCGGGGCATCGAGTCTCGAATCCTCTCCCGTGGAACCAAAAGAGAATCCTGTGTACACCCATTTGCTCGTTGGTAAGCTCGTGAAATACTACCCCGAGGATAATTTCTCTTCTTGAAGCGCTTGGTTAGATTAAGGGCTTCCTCACGAAACACATCATCCGATGTGCAATTTCTTCGTACTCTCAGAAACTGCCCTACGGGAACTCCATTTCTCGTATGGGATGGATGGAAACTTGTGTAATCCAACAGACTATTTGTAGCAGTAGGCTTCCTGAACAATCTTGTAGAGATACACCCATTCATATTAGAAACTGTAAGGTCCAAGAAAGTAACTGAAATAGAGGATACAGTGTAAGTGAGCACGATGTTATATGGATTGGACTTGAATAATCCCATGAAAGTCTCACATTCCTCTACCGTACCAGTCCAGATAAAAAAAATATCATCGATAAAGCGTGACCAATGTCGCACTTTATCCCTGAACATTCCTGTTACATATACCCGAGTGGCCTCCCACCATCCGAGAAACAGATTCGCCAAAACCGGGACACACCTGGCCCCCATAGCCACACCGGAGGTCTGGAGATAATAGGATCTGTCAAAGAGGAAAAAATTGTGCTTCATAATAAACCCAAGCAGATCCACAATAAATGAATCATGCATTCTATCCGACTGGACTGCCTGATCAAGAAAATACAGTACCGATGTAATACCGTCAGAATGGTCAATGTTTGAGTAAAGCGATTCCACATCGCAAGTAACCAACAGGGCCCCAGAGGGTAAGGTAACATCCCGAAAATTTCCTAATAAAATTAGAAGTGTCCTGTATATAGGATGGTAAAGTCTTAACTATAGGCTGGAGGAAATAATCAACATAAATAGATGCCTTTTCACATAAACTGCCTATGCTGGCCACTATCGGTCGGCCCGGAGGCTTCACAAGATCCTTATGGACCTTGGGCAACATATAGAAGGTAGGCATAATGGGATGTTCGACCCACAAAAATTCCATCTCTTTCTTACTAATAAGACCCAACTCCAGAGCCCTATTCAATAGCCTTCTAAATTTAATAGAAAAGGGCCCTGTTGGATCTGATGGTAATCTTTTGTAGAATCGAGCATTATCCAATTGACGGTGCGCCTCCTCCTGATATAATTCATGCGGCCACAACACCACATTCCCGCCCTTATCAGCCTCCTTAATTACAAACAGTTTGTTAGACCTTAGATTATCCACAGCTGATCTTTCCCCCGCATGCAAGTTATCCATATGACGTGACCTCGCAGGGATGGCCAAAAAATCCTTTTTAACCAATTCAAAAAACACCCTAATAGCTGGAACCAACGTAAAGGGCGGGGCTACCATCAATTTATTTTTATGCGGAAACCGATTTTTACCATTGATCGTATCCTCCTGTAGAAGATCCAATAGTTCCTGTAGCACCTGGCGGTCCATTTGATCCAGGCCATCAACCATGCGTGGTTTATTGAGTAAAACCTGGAGAACCAAATGTCTGCAAAAGATATAAAGGTCCTTGACCAAAGTAAACTTATCCACACCCTTAACAGGGGCAAAAGTCAATCCCCTCAGTAGCACAGAAATTTCCAATGGTGAAAGATTATATTGAGATAGATTAATAATTTGAAGCACATTCTCCTGTACCTGTGTATCCACGATCCCATCCTCCACAACGCCCTTCTCCTCTATTTGCGAAAATTCCTGTATTGATTGTACTGCGGAGGCCTGCGTCCCCTGAAACGAGTGTTTCTCGTGAGTGAGTCCTGCTAATTGGGACATATATCCATTCAATTGATCGATATTAAGTTGGATGGCGTATACCAATTTCTTACCATTATATTAGGGATTGGGGTCCATGATTTATATGCATAATCTTTTTTATGCCCTTTCCTTAAGTTTTTGAATAATTAATAGACTAGGTCTCTGTATATGATTGGACCATTATGTCCCCCTTCTCTTTCCCCTCTGCATCTGCCGTCATTTGGATGACTCCTTACCATTATTCAGTTTACATTTCCTTACTTCCCTCTTTATGTTTTGTACTCCCCTCCTTGTGTATCTTTGTATGTGATGTTGTTTGTGTCTGTCTTCTATGTACTGCGCTCCCGGGAGCACTGCGCGCTTTATATTATTGTGGCCTCGTACTTGGTGTTGGCGAGACCTAATGTGCTACTACCTGATGCACCGTATGTGGATGGATGTACATAGTATGGTATGCCAGTGCACGGTTCTGCGTTCCATGGGAGAGCTCCATGCGTTCCACTGGACGCATGCGCGGTGGAGCTGTTTACCTTGGGGCCAGAGTTGTGCACACAGCACACTGCGCACGCGTGGCGGCCATGTTTCTCCATGTGACCGGGACGCCGGTCTTTTTTCATTGATTGGGATTCCCAGATGGAAGCGCCTTTTTTTTATGACGCACATGCATATCCACCTGGATCTCGGCAAGGTATTTAAAGTGCTTGGACCTTGGTCAGTTACTTCCCCTGACGAAGCCGCACGGGTTGTGGCGATACGCGTGTGGTATGGTCCTGGGTTAGCACTCGCTTCTTATATTCTCTCATTACAGCCTCCTTTTTCCCTAGCGTCTTTGAGACTGTCTGATGTGGCACAATTGAGTATTGGCTTGTTTATCTTGGCCACCTTGTTTTGTGGCCGCTTATGGCATACATGTTTATACCAGGAAGTATGCAGGGCTTTATGCATTGATTGATTTCATGCGGTTATTGTGCAATATTAGGGCCTCTGGTCTCCATGAGCCTAGCTATAGGGTGGTGGTTGTGATATTTACAGTAGGGTTGGACTACATATGGATTGCACATGGGTTATTATATCAGGTCTCATATGTTGTATATGCCATATTCTACTTCATATATATTGTGGGATTCTCACCATGTTTTATTATGTTTTTAATGTGTAACCTTTTTGCATCAATGAACATTATTTTCTAATTGGTTTAGTGTGCGCTTGTTGCAGTGGTGTCTTTTTCTCCTTTCTTGTTGATTGTTTATCCCACTGTTGCGGCACCTATAACCTCTAATTATACATTGGTCTATTTACACAGTTGGTGCGCCCTATTTTTTCCATATATATTTAGACACACTTAAAGAAACAAATTATAACATAGACACAGCATGCTCTTGCCAAGAAGTTGCCCCCTCAGGTGAGATAAAGTAATTAGTGAAAATATCATGCACTTTGAGGCCAGAGAGCGGTCTATGTTGAGGGTTCATAGGTGGTCTCACCCTGCGCACATTGCCGGCCTACGCACAACACCAGCAGAGGAGGAACAATCATGTATCCTGGTGAAGTTATGAAGAACCACACAGGCTTTCACAACTTCATAAAATTTTTGTTCACTCAACTGAATGGCAGACTGGAGTACCCACCATTTGGCACAAAGAATGCCAAAGGAACACTCCACCAGTCGCCTAGCACGTGATAGGCGCAAGTTAAAAATTCTGCGCCAGTGGTCAAGGTTGCGCCGGGGATATGGCCTCATGACATTGCGTGATAACTGAAACGCCTCATCTGCCACAAGGACATAAGGGACTGATTCTTCAGTGGAGCCTGGTAGCTGGCGTGGTGGTGGTAGATCCAACTGGTTGGTGCGTAGCCACCGAGCCATTATGGAAGTATTGAAGACTCTAGAGTCTCCCGTCCTTCCATAGGCCCCAATGTCAACAATTATAAACTTGTATTGAGGGTCTGCCAGAGCCAACAAAACAACAGAAAAGTATTGTTTATAATTGAAGAATTGGGAGCCAGAATTCGGCGGCTTACGCACCCGGATATGTTTGCCATCCAGGGCCCTAATACAATTAGGAAACTGGCATTCCTCCTCAAAGTCCCTTGATATCCTCAACCAGTCTTCCATCCTGGGCTCGGGCATGACGACTTGATGGAGTCTTGTCCAGATTTCACTACATGTTGACCTCACTATGCCAGAAATGGTAGATCTTCCAATGAGAAACTCATGGTGGAGGGCGGCATAAGACAGGCCAGTGGACAGGAAGCTGAAGAACAACAGAAATGGATAATTTTAGAATGCATAAAGTCCAAAAACATCAGTTACATGCCGACCAAACTTGGTCGGAATTGAGATAGAATAACACACACATATTTGGTTGCACAATGACTAAGTGATATGCAGTACATATTAGACCTAACATTCTGGTTTGTAAGTTGAACCATATTTGGACTAAGATGAGGGCATTAAACTTAGTCCAAGAAGGCAAAAAAACATACTTTAGCCCACACATTATGAACATAGAGAATGTGGTTGTGTAGTACATACCATATTGTGAGTAGAAGTCGCTCCTCTGCAGATATAGCTTTGCGCATCCTTGTGTCCTGAAAGGTTATCCCAGGGTGCACTATCTCCAAGAGTCGATCAAATGTGGAAATGCTCATGCGACAGTACTGGTAAAATTTCACTGGATGCTCCCGCAGAGAAGAATAGAGGCGGTGAAAATGACCTCTTGTGAGTCATTGCCTCAAAAGTGGATGTACCCACATGCGTCTCCTCCTCTGCGGATCCACTATCACTGGGTATGGTTGCCTAAAGCGCCGTGACAAAAGCCAGGTACAGAGAACCTGCTCTGTTGTATTGAAACTCAGACCCTCTGCCATGCTGCACAAAGAACACCAACACACCTAGTGAAGGCAAGGTCACAAATGGACAGAATGGAGGCAGCCACCTGTTCCTGAACCAATAAATAGTTTGCAGGCCTCAAAACTGTTAAATGTCCATTTTGCAAGGCTGCGAGAAAATCTCGCCATACGGATTCCATACGGATGCTCACATGCGCAAAATACGCGACCGCACTTTGCTTACGGATGACCTACAGAGCACTATTTAGGGGTCATTCATCCGTATTACGCCAGTAAACTACGGACCGTATTTTGCGTCGTTTACTGTGACCCCGGCCTTACTTGGGATATTCCATTTAAACGGGTTTTCCAACATTTTTTTAAATTTTCCCATAGGAATACTGAAAATGATAACACAATATTGTCCCTCCTGAAGTCCAATGTCACCTCTCCGACAACAGGACAGGAGAGGTGGTACTGGACAGGGGAAGGGGTACTGTGCAGTGTATATATGCAGGACAGGAGGAGTGGTACTGTGCAATGTATATATACAGTACAGGAGGAGTGGTACTGTGCAGTGTATATATGCAGGACAGGAGGAATGGTACTGTGCAGTGTATATACATAGGACAGGAGGAGTGGTACTGTGCAGTGTATATATGCAGGACAGGAGGAGTGGTACTGTGCAGTGTATATATGCAGGACAGGAGGAATGGTACTGTGCAGTGTATTTATGCAGGACAGGAGGAGTGGTACTGTGCAGTGTATATACATAGGACAGGAGGAGTGGTACTGTGCAGTGTATATACACAGGACAGGAGGAGTGGTACTGTGCAGTGTATATATACAGGACAGGAGGAGTGGTGCTGTGCAGTGTATATATACAGGACAGGAGAAGTGGTACTGTGCAGTGTATATATACAGGACAGGAGGAGTGGTACTGTGCAGTGTATATATGCAGGACAGGAGCAGTGATACTGTGCAGTTTGTATATACATTACAGAAGTAGTACTGTGCAGTGTATATACAGGACAGGAGGAGTGGTACTGTGCAGTGTATATATGCATGACAGGAGGAGTGGTACTGTGCACTGTATATATACAGGACAGGAGGAGTGGTACTGTGCAGTGTGTATATACAGGACAGGAGGAGTGGTACTGTGCAGTGTGTATATACAGGACAGGAGGAGTGGTACTGTGCAGTGTATATATGCAGGACAGGAGCAGTGATACTGTGCAGTGTATATACACAGGACAGGAGGAGTGGTACTGTGCAATGTGTATATACAGGACAGGAGGAGTGGTACTGTGCAGTGTATATATGCAGGACAGGAGCAGTGATACTGTGCAGTGTATATATACAGGACAGGAGAAGTGGTACTGTGCAGTGTATATATACAGGACAGGAGGAGTGGTACTGTGCAATGTGTATATACAGGACAGGAGCAGTGATACTGTGCAGTGTATATATACAGGACAGGAGTAATGGTACTGTGCAGTGTATATATACAGGACAGGAGGAGTGGTACTGTGCAATGTGTATATACAGGACAGGAGAAGTGGTACTGTGCAGTGTATATATACAGGACAGGAGGAGTGTTACTGTGCAATGTGTATATACAGGACAGGAGCAGTGATACTGTGCAGTGTATATATACAGGACAGGAGAAGTGGTACTGTGCAGTGTATATACAGGACAGGAGGACTGGTACTGTGCAGTGTATATATGCAGGACATGAGGAGTGGTACTGTGCAGTGTATATATACAGGACAGGAGAAGTGGTACTGTGCAGTGTATATATACAGGACAGGAGGAGTGGTACTGTGCAATGTGTATATACAGGACAGGAGCAGTGATTTTGTGCAGTGTATATATACAGGACAGGAGAAGTGGTACTGTGCAGTGTATATATGCAGGACAGGAGGAGTGGTACTGTGCAATGTATATATACAGGACAGGAGGAGTGGTACTGTGCAGTGTATATATGCAGGACAGGAGCAGTGGTACTGTGCAGTGTATATATACATGACAAGAGGAGTGGTGCTGTGCAGTGTATATATGCAGGACAGTAGCAGTGATACTGTTCAGTGTATATACACAAGACAGGAGGAGTGGTACTGTGCAGTGTATATATGCAGGACAGGAGCATTGATACTGTGCAGTGTGTATATACAGGACAGAAGAAGTAGTACTGTGCAGTGTATATACAGGACAGGAGGAGTGGTACTGTGCAGTGTATATATGCAGGACAGGAGGAGTGGTACTGTGCAGTGTATATATACATGACAAGAGGAGTGGTACTGTGCAGTGTATATATGCAGGACAGGAGCAGTGATACTGTTCAGTGTATATACACAAGACAGGAGGAGTGGTACTGTGCAATGTGTATATACAGGACAGGAGGAGTGGTACTGTGCAGTGTATATATGCAGGACAGGAGCATTGATACTGTGCAGTGTGTATATACAGGACAGAAGAAGTAGTACTGTGCAGTGTATATACAGGACAGGAGGAGTGGTACTGTGCAGTGTATATATGCAGGACAGGAGCAGTGATACTGTGCAGTGTATATACACAGGACAGGAGGAGTGGTACTGTGCAATGTGTATATACAGGAAGGAGGAGTGGTACTGTGCAGTGTATATATGCAGGACAGGAGGACTGGTACTGTGCAGTGTATATATGCAGGACAGGATCAGTGATACTGTGTAGTGTATATACAGGACAGGAGGAGTGGTACTGTGCAGTGTATATATACAGGACAGGAGAAGTGGTACTGTGCAGTGTATATATGCAGGACAGGAGCAGTGATACTGTGCAGTGTATATATCCAGGAGAAGTGATACTGTGCAGTGTATATACAGGACAGGAGGTGTGATACTGTGCAGTGTGTATATACAGGACAGGATTATTGGTACTGTGCAGTGTATATACACAGGACAGGAGGAGTGGTATTGTGCAGTGTATATACACAGGACAGGAGAAGTGGCACTGTGCAGTGTATATATACAGGACAGGAGAAGTGGCACTGTGCAGTGCCTATACACAGGACAGGAGTGGTACTGTGCAGAGTATATACACAGGACAGGAGGAGTGGTACTGTGCAGTGTATATACACAGGACAGGAGGAGTGGTATTGTGCAGTGTATATACACAGGACAGGAGTGGTACTGTGCAGAGTATATACACAGGACAGAAGTGGTACTGTGCAGTGTATATACACAGGACAGGAGGAGTGGTATTGTGCAGTATATATACACAGGACAGGAGTGGTACTGTGCAGAGTATATATACAGTACAGGAGGAGTGGTACTGTGCATTGCATATATACAGGACAGAAGGGGTGGTACTGTGCAGTGTATGTATACAGGACAGGAGGAGTGGTGCTGTGCATTGTACTGTATATATACAGGACAGGATGAGTGGTACTGTGCAGTGTGTATATACAGGACAGGAGAAGTGGTACTGTGCAGTGTATATATGCAGGATGGGAGGAGTGGTACTGTGCATTGCATATATACAGGACAGGAGGAGTGGTACTGTGCAGTGTATATATACAGGACAGGAGGAGTGGTACTGTGCAGTGTACTGTATATATACAGGACAGGAGGAGTGGTACTGTGCAGTGTGTATATACAGGACAGGAGAAGTGGTACTGTGCAGTATATATATATGCAAGACAGAAGGAGTGGTACTGTGCACTGTATATATACAGGACAGGAGAAGAGATACCGTGCAGTGTATATATACAGAACAGGAGTGGTACTGTGCAATGTATATGTCTTGATAGAGACCAGGTTTTGATTCCTGTCTTTCCATGTTCCCGGTCTGGGCATTTCACAGGTTAACTTTTCTCAGCCTCAGTCTGGTTTCAGGTTTGCTATTTAGCGCAGCAGCATCCTGCAGGCGGTGTAAGCTATAGTTCTGCCTTCGGCGTGTGTATGTGACTCTGGTATATCCTGATTTGTCCTCCTGTGATCCCTGACTTGCCCCATGTCTGTTTATTCCCTCTGTCTGTCCTGACTCAGTGTTTCCCTGTAAGTTTGTAGACTCCCTGGTTTTGACTTTGCTTGCATTCAGACCTGCTTCTGTCTTTTGTCTTTGTCTTTGTCTTATCTGCTTCCAACCGGTACTGATCCCCTGGCTTTTTTTCTGACCACGTGTACTGCTGTGACCTCTGGTACTTCTGCTCCTGACTGTTTCTGACTCGGCTCATCTGACCACTCTTTTGCCACCTGGTGGCGCTTGTGATGCTGCTCAGTGTTGCTTCGCTGTGAGTGCAACCTCTCTTCCCTCGCCAGCACCCCCTGGTGCACTGTAATAGCATGACAGTATATACACAGGACAGGAGGATTGGTACCGTGCAGTGTATTTATACAGAACAAGAGGAGTGGAACCATACAGTGTATATATACAGAAAAGGATGTATGGTTCTGTGCAGTGTATATATACAGGACAGATGAAGTAGTACTGTGCGGTGTATATATACAGGACAGGAGGAGTGATACTGTGTAGTGTATATATAAAGTACAGGAGGAGTTGTACTGTGAAGTGTGTATATACAGGACAGGAGGAATGGTACTGTGCAGTGTATATATACTGGACAGATGAAGTAGTACTGTGCAGAGTATATATAGAGGACAGGAGAAGTGATACTGTGTAGTGTATATATAAAGTACAGGAGGAGTTGTACTGTGAAGTGTGTATATACAGGACAGGAGGAATGATACTGTGCAGTGTATATATACAGGACAGGAGGAGTGGTATTGTGCTGTGTATGTATACAGGACAGGAGGTGTTGCACTGTGCGGTGTATATACAGGACAGGAGGCATGGTACTGTGCAGTGTGTATATACAGGTCAGGATTAGTGGTACTGTACAGTGTATACGTACAGGACAGGAGGAGTGGTACTGTGCAATGTATATATACAGGACAGGAGAAGTGGTACTGTGCAGTGTGTATATACAGGACAGGATTAGTGGTACTGTGCAGTGTATATACACAGGACAGGAGGAGTTATACTGTGCGGTGTATATATGCAGGACAGGAGGAGAGGTACTGTGCAGTGTATATACACAGGACCGCTGTATATAGTATATAGTATACAGTGTATAGTCTCAGTGTACAGGTAACACAATAACTCACCAGTGACGTCTCTAGGTGAAGTCCTTCATCTTCGCTTTTCATCTTCATCCAGCACAGACTGCTGTCATTTCTTCCAGCCAGGGCTCGTCTATGCAGGAAATAAAACAGTTACGTAGAGCACCGCTGGCAGAACACATTACTTATTTTTCCCCAAATTGTAAACTACGCCAGATGAAGAAAACAGGTGACAGTGTTGCTCTGCACAGTAACAGGACCGCCTCCCCCATTTAAAACAGTATGCTCAAAAAATAAAATAAATACATCACTGCAACAATAATGTCCCTTAATTAGCCCCTATGGTAATAATATCCCCATTACTGGCCTCCTTGTGTCTCATTCCTGGCTCCAGCCATATGTTCTCCCATCCTTCCCCCCTGTGATGTCACTGTCATGGTCACGTGAGACTGGACACACCGCCTCCGGCAGGGCGAATTTATATGACACGCATGACCCTGGATACACCGCCTCCAGCAGGGCGAATTTAAATAATAGAACGTGCAGCCGGATACACCGCCTCCAGCAGGGCGAATTTCAGAATAAAGGGGAAAACCAGGAAAACAATTACAATGGTAGCCCTGCGATAGGGAACGGGGACGTGGAGTGGTGGTACTGGACAGGAGGAGTGGTACTGTGCAGTGTATATATGCAGGACAGGAGGAGTGGTACTGTGCCATGTATATATACAGGACAGGAGGAGTGGTACTGTGCAGTGTATATATACAGGACAGGAGGAGTGGTACTGTGCAGTGTGTATATACAGGACAAGAGGAGTGGTACTGTGCAGTGTATATATGCAGGACAGGAGCAGTGATCCTGTGCAGTGTATATACACAGGACAGGAGGAGTGGTACTGTGCAATGTGTATATGCAGGACAGGAGGAGTGGTACTGTGCAGTGTATATATGCATGACAGGAGCAGTGATACTGTGCAATGTATATATACAGGACAGGTGGAGTGGTACTGTGCAGTGTATATATACAGGACAGGAGAAGTGGTACTGTGCAGTGTGTATATACAGGACAGGATTAGTGGTACTGTACAGTGTATACGTACAGGACAGGAGGAGTGGTACTGTGCAATGTATATATACAGGACAGGAGAAGTGGTACTGTGCAGTGTGTATTTACAGGACAGGATTAGTGGTACTGTGCAGTGTATATACACAGGACAGGAGGCGTTATACTGTGCGGTGTATATATGCAGGACAGGAGGAGAGGTACTGTGCAGTGTATATACACAGGACCGCTGTATATAGTATATAGTATACAGTGTATAGTCTCAGTGTACAGGTAACACAATAACTCACCAGTGACGTCTCTAGGTGAAGTCCTTCATCTTCGCTTTTCATCTTCATCCAGCACAGACTGCTGTCATTTCTTCCAGCCAGGGCTCGTCTATGCAGGAAATAAAACAGTTACCTAGAGCACCGCTGGCAGAACACATTACTTATTTTTCCCCAAATTGTAAACTACGCCAGATGAAGAAAACAGGTGACAGTGTTGCTCTGCACAGTAACAGGACCGCCTCCCCCATTTAAAACAGTATGCTCAAAAGATAAAATAAATACATCACTGCAACAATAATGTCCCTTAATTAGCCCCTATGGTAATAATATCCCCATTACTGGCCTCCTTGTGTCTCATTCCTGGCTCCAGCCATATGTTCTCCCATCCTTCCCCCCTGTGATGTCACTGTCATGGTCACGTGAGACTGGACACACCGCCTCCAGCAGGGCGAATTTATATGACACGCATGACCCTGGATACACCGCCTCCAGCAGGGCGAATTTCAGAATAAAGGGGAAAACCAGGAAAACAATTACAATGGTGGCCCTGCGATAAGGAACGGGGACGTGGAGTGGTGGTACTGGACAGGAGGAGTGGTACTGTGCAGTGTATATATGCAGGACAGGAGGAGTGGTACTGTGCAATGTATATATACAGGACAGGAGGAGTGGTACTGTGCAGTGTATATATACAGGACAGGAGGAGTGGTACTGTGCAGTGTGTATATACAGGACAAGAGGAGTGGTACTGTGCAGTGTATATATGCAGGACAGGAGCAGTGATACTGTGCAGTGTATATACACAGGACAGGAGGAGTGGTACTGTGCAATGTGTATATGCAGGACAGGAGGAGTGGTACTGTGCAGTGTATATATGCATGACAGGAGCAGTGATACTGTGCAATGTATATATACAGGACAGGTGGAGTGGTACTGTGCAGTGTATATATACAGGACAGGAGAAGTGGTACTGTGCAGTGTGTATATACAGGACAGGATTAGTGGTACTGTACAGTGTATACGTACAGGACAGGAGGAGTGGTACTGTGCAATGTATATATACAGGACAGGAGAAGTGGTACTGTGCAGTGTGTATTTACAGGACAGGATTAGTGGTACTGTGCAGTGTATATACACAGGACAGGAGGCGTTATACTGTGCGGTGTATATATGCAGGACAGGAGGAGAGGTACTGTGCAGTGTATATACACAGGACCGCTGTATATAGTATATAGTATACAGTGTATAGTCTCAGTGTACAGGTAACACAATAACTCACCAGTGACGTCTCTAGGTGAAGTCCTTCATCTTCGCTTTTCATCTTCATCCAGCACAGACTGCTGTCATTTCTTCCAGCCAGGGCTCGTCTATGCAGGAAATAAAACAGTTACCTAGAGCACCGCTGGCAGAACACATTACTTATTTTTCCCCAAATTGTAAAGTACGCCAGATGAAGAAAACAGGTGACAGTGTTGCTCTGCACAGTAACAGGACCGCCTCCCCCATTTAAAACAGTATGCTCAAAAGATAAAATAAATACATCACTGCAACAATAATGTCCCTTAATTAGCCCCTATGGTAATAATATCCCCATTACTGGCCTCCTTGTGTCTCATTCCTGGCTCCAGCCATATGTTCTCCCATCCTTCCCCCCTGTGATGTCACTGTCATGGTCACGTGAGACTGGACACACCGCCTCCAGCAGGGCGAATTTATATGACACGCATGACCCTGGATACACCGCCTCCAGCAGGGCGAATTTCAGAATAAAGGGGAAAACCAGGAAAACAATTACAATGGTGGCCCTGCGATAGGGAACGGGGACGTGGAGTGGTGGTACTGGACAGGAGGAGTGGTACTGTGCAGTGTATATATGCAGGACAGGAGGAGTGGTACTGTGCAATGTATATATACAGGACAGGAGGAGTGGTACTGTGCAGTGTATATATACAGGACAGGAGGAGTGGTACTGTGCAGTGTGTATATACAGGACAAGAGGAGTGGTACTGTGCAGTGTATATATGCAGGACAGGAGCAGTGATACTGTGCAGTGTATATACACAGGACAGGAGGAGTGGTACTGTGCAATGTGTATATACAGGACAGGAGGAGTGGTACTGTGCAGTGTATATATGCATGACAGGAGCAGTGATACTGTGCAATGTATATATACAGGACAGGTGGAGTGGTACTGTGCAGTGTATATATACAGGACAGGAGGAGTGGTACTGTGCAGTGTGTATATACAGGACAGGAGGAGTGGTACTGTGCAGTGTGTATATACAGGACAGGAGGAGTGGTACTGTGCAGTGTGTATATACAGGACAAGAGGAGTGGTACTGTGCAGTGTATATATGCAGGACAGGAGCAGTGATACTGTGCAGTGTGTACATACAGGACAGGAGCAGTGATACTGTGCAGTGTATATACACAGGACAGGAGGAGTGGTACTGTGCAATGTGTACATACAGGACAGGAGGAGTGGTACTGTGCAGTGTATATATGCAGGACATGATCAGTGATACTGTGCAGTGTGTATATACAGGACAGGAGCAGTGATACTGTGCAGTGTATATACAGGACAGGAGGAGTGGTACTGTGCAGTGTATATATGCAGGACAGGATCAGTGATACTGTGCTGTGTATATACACAGGACAGGAGGAGTGGTACTGTGCAGTGTATATACAGGACAGGATGAGTGGTACTGTGCAGTGTATATATGCAGGACAGGAGCAGTGATACTGTGTAGTGTATATACAGGACAGGAGGAGTGGTACTGTGCAGTGTATATATGCAGGACAGGAGCAGTGATATTGTGCAGTGTATATATACAGGAGAAGTGATACTGTGCAGTGTATATATACAGGACAGGAGGAGTGGTACTGTGCAGTGTGTATATACAGGACAGGAGGAGTGGTACTGTGCAGTGTGTATATGCAGGACAGGAAGAGTGGTACTGTGAATTGTATATATTCAGGACAGGATCAGTGATACTGTGCAGTGTGTATATACAGGACAGGAGCAGTGATACTGTGCAGTGTATATACACAGGACAGGAGGAGTGGTACTGTGCAATGTGTATATACAGGACAGGAGGAGTGGTACTGTGCAGTGTATATATGCAGGACAGGAACAGTGATACTGTGCAGTGTGTATATACAGGACAGGAGGAGCGGTACTGTGCAGTGTGTATATACAGGACAGGAAGAGTGGTACTGTGAATTGTATATATGCAGGACAGGATCAGTGATACTGTGCAGTGTGTATATACAGGACAGGAGCAGTGATACTGTGCAGTGTATATACAGGTCAGGAGGAGTGGTACTGTGCAGTGTATATATGCAGGACAGGATCAGTGATACTGTGCAGTGTGTATATACAGGACAGGAGCAGTGATACTGTGCAGTGTATATACACAGGACAGGAGGAGTGGTACTGTGCAATGTGTATATACAGGACAGGAGGAGTGGTACTGTGCAGTGTATATATGCAGGACAGGAACAGTGATACTGTGCAGTGTGTATATACAGGACAGGAGGAGCGGTACTGTGCAGTGTGTATATACAGGACAGGAAGAGTGGTACTGTGAATTGTATATATGCAGGACAGGATCAGTGATACTGTGCAGTGTGTATATACAGGACAGGAGCAGTGATACTGTGCAGTGTATATACAGGTCAGGAGGAGTGGTACTGTGCAGTGTATATATGCAGGACAGGATCAGTGATACTGTGCTGTGTATATACACAGGACAGGAGGAGTGGTACTGTGCTGTGTGTATATACAGGACAGGAGGAGTGGTACTGTGCAGTGTATATATGCAGGACAGGAGCAGTGATACTGTGTAGTGTATATACAGGACAGGAGTAGTGGTACTGTGCAGTGTATATATGCAGGACAGGAGCAGTGATTCTGTGCAGTGTATATACAGGTCAGGAGGAGTGGTACTGTGCAGTGTATATATGCAGGACAGGAGCAGTGATACTGTGCAGTGTATATATACAGGAGAAGTGATACTGTGCAGTGTGTATATACAGGACAGGATTATTGGTACTGTGCAGTGTATATATACAGGACAGGAGAAGTGGCATTGTGCAGTGCATATACACAGGACAGGAGTGGTACTGTGCAGTGTATATATACAGGACAGGAGGAATGGTACTGTGCAGTGTATATACACAGGACAGGAGGAGTGGTATTGTGCAGTGTATATACACAGGACAGGAGTGGTACTGTGCAGAGTATATATACAGTACAGGAGGAGTGGTACTGTGCATTGCATATATACAGGACAGAAGGGGTGGTACTGTGCAGTGTATGTATACAGGACAGGAGGAGTGGTGCTGTGCATTGTACTGTATATATACAGGACAGGATGAATGATACTGTGCAGTGTGTATATACAGGACAGGAGAAGTGGTACTGTGCAGTGTATATATGCAGGACAGGATCAGTGATACTGTGCAGTGTGTATATACAGGACAGGAGCAGTGATACTGTGTAGTGTATATACATGTCAGGAGGAGTGGTACTGTGCAGTGTATATATGCAGGACAGGCGCAGTGATACTGTGCAGTGTATATACACAGGACAGGAGGAGTGGTACTGTGCAATGTGTATATACAGGACAGGAGGATTGGTACTGTGCAGTGTATATATGCATGACAGGAGCAGTGATACTGTGCAATGTATATATACAGGACAGGTGTAGTGGTACTGTGCAGTGTATATATACAGGACAGGAGGAGTGGTACTGTGCAGTGTATATATGCAGGACAGGAACAGTGATACTGTGCAGTGTGTATATACAGGACAGGAGGAGCGGTACTGTGCAGTCTGTATATACAGGACAGGAAGAGTGGTACTGTGCAGTGTATATATGCAGGACAGGATCAGTGATACTGTGCAGTGTGTATATACAGGACAGGAGAAGTGATACTGTGCAGTGTATATACAGGTCAGGAGGAGTGGTACTGTGCAGTGTATATATGCAGGACAGGATCAGTGATACTGTGCAGTGTATATACACAGGACAGGAGGAGTGGTACTGTGCAGTGTGTATATACAGGACAGGAGGAGTGGTACTGTGCAGTGTATATATGCAGGACAGGAGCAGTGATACTGTGTAGTGTATATACAGGACAGGAGGAGTGGTACTGTGCAGTGTATATATGCAGGACAGGAGCAGTGATACTGTGCAGTGCATATACACAGGACAGGAGTGGTACTGTGCAGTGTATATATACAGGACAGGAGGAGTGGTACTGTGCAGTGTATATACACAGGACAGGAGGAGTGGTATTGTGCAGTGTATATACACAGGACAGGAGTGGTACTGTGCAGAGTATATATACAGTACAGGAGGAGTGGTACTGTGCATTGCATATATACAGGACAGAAGGGGTGGTACTGTGCAGTGTATGTATACAGGACAGGAGGAGTGGTGCTGTGCATTGTACTGTATATATACAGGACAGGATGAGTGGTACTGTGCAGTGTATATATGCAGGACAGGAACAGTGATACTGTGCAGTGTGTATATACAGGACAGGAGGAGCGGTACTGTGCAGTGTGTATATACAGGACAGGAAGAGTGGTACTGTGAATTGTATATATGCAGGACAGGATCAGTGATACTGTGCAGTGTGTATATACAGGACAGGAGCATTGATACTGTGCAGTGTATATACAGGTCAGGAGGAGTGGTACTGTGCAGTGTATATATGCAGGACAGGATCAGTGATACTGTGCTGTGTATATACACAGGACAGGAGGAGTGGTACTGTGCTGTGTGTATATACAGGACAGGAGGAGTGGTACTGTGCAGTGTATATATGCAGGACAGGAGCAGTGATACTGTGTAGTGTATATACAGGACAGGAGTAGTGGTACTGTGCAGTGTATATATGCAGGACAGGAGCAGTGATACTGTGCAGTGTATATACAGGTCAGGAGGAGTGGTACTGTGCAGTGTATATATGCAGGACAGGAGCAGTGATACTGTGCAGTGTATATATACAGGAGAAGTGATACTGTGCAGTGCATATACACAGGACAGGAGTGGTACTGTGCAGTGTATATATACAGGACAGGAGGAATGGTACTGTGCAGTGTATATACACAGGACAGGAGGAGTGGTATTGTGCAGTGTATATACACAGGACAGGAGTGGTACTGTGCAGAGTATATATACAGTACAGGAGGAGTGGTACTGTGCAGTGTATATATACAGGAGAAGTGATACTGTGCAGTGCATATACACAGGACAGGAGTGGTACTGTGCAGTGTATATATACAGGACAGGAGGAATGGTACTGTGCAGTGTATATATACAGGACAGAAGGGGTGGTACTGTGCAGTGTATGTATACAGGACAGGAGGAGTGGTGCTGTGCATTGTACTGTATATATACAGGACATGATGAGTGGTACTGTGCAGTGTGTATATACAGGACAGGAGAAGTGGTACTGTGCAGTGTATATATGCAGGACAGGATCAGTGATACTGTGCAGTGTGTATATACAGGACATGAGCAGTGATACTGTGCAGTGTATATACATGTCAGGAGGAGTGGTACTGTGCAGTGTATATATGCAGGACAGGAGCAGTGATACTGTGCAGTGTATATACACAGGACAGGAGGAGTGGTACTGTGCAATGTGTATATACAGGACAGGAGGAGTGGTACTGTGCAGTGTATATATGCATGACAGGAGCAGTGATACTGTGCAATGTATATATACAGGACAGGTGGAGTGGTACTGTGCAGTGTATATATACAGGACAGGAGGAGTGGTACTGTGCAGTGTATATATGCAGGACAGGAACAGTGATACTGTGCAGTGTGTATATACAGGACAGGAGGAGTGGTACTGTGCAGTGTATATATGCAGGACAGGAGCAGTGATACTGTGTAGTGTATATACAGGACAGGAGGAGTGGTACTGTGCAGTGTATATATGCAGGACAGGAGCAGTGATACTGTGCAGTGCATATACACAGGACAGGAGTGGTACTGTGCAGTGTATATATACAGGACAGGAGGAGTGGTACTGTGCAGTGTATATACACAGGACAGGAGGAGTGGTATTGTGCAGTGTATATACACAGGACAGGAGTGGTACTGTGCAGAGTATATATACAGTACAGGAGGAGTGGTACTGTGCATTGCATATATACAGGACAGAAGGGGTGGTACTGTGCAGTGTATGTATACAGGACAGGAGGAGTGGTGCTGTGCATTGTACTGTATATATACAGGACAGGATGAGTGGTACTGTGCAGTGTATATATGCAGGACAGGAGCAGTGATACTGTGCAGTGTATATACACAGGACAGGAGGAGTGGTACTGTGCAATGTGTATATACAGGACAGGAGGAGTGGTACTGTGCAGTGTATATATGCATGCCAGGAGCAGTGATACTGTGCAATGTATATATACAGGACAGGTGGAGTGGTACTGTGCAGTGTATATATACAGGACAGGAGGAGTGGTACTGTGCAGCGTGTATATACAGGACAGGAGGAGTGGTACTGTGCAGTGTGTATATACAGGACAGGAGGAGTGGTACTGTGCAGTGTGTATATACAGGACAAGAGGAGTGGTACTGTGCAGTGTATATATGCAGGACAGGAGCAGTGATACTATGCAGTGTGTACATACAGGACAGGAGCAGTGATACTGTGCAGTGTATATACACAGGACAGGAGGAGTGGTACTGTGCAATGTGTATATACAGGACAGGAGGAGTGGTACTGTGCAGTGTATATACGCAGGACAGGATCAGTGATACTGTGCAGTGTGTATATACAGGACAGGAGCAGTGATACTGTGCAGTGTATTTACAGGACAGGAGGAGTGGTACTGTGCAGTGTATATATGCAGGACAGGATCAGTGATACTGTGCTGTGTATATACACAGGACAGGAGGAGTGGTACTGTGCAGTGTGTATATACAGGACAGGATGAGTGGTACTGTGCAGTGTATATATGCAGGACAGGAGCAGTGATACTGTGCAGTGTATATATACAGGAGAAGTGATACTGTGAAGTGTATATATACAGGACAGGAGGAGTGGTACTGTGCAGTGTGTATATACAGGACATGAGGAGTGGTACTGTGCAGTGTATATATACAGGACAGGTGGAGTGGTACTGTGCAGTGTATATATACAGGACAGGAGGAGTGGTACTGTGCAGTGTGTATATACAGGACAGGAGGAGTGGTACTGTGCAGTGTGTATATACAGGACAGGAGGAGTGGTACTGTGCAGTGTGTATATACAGGACAAGAGGAGTGGTACTGTGCAGTGTATATATGCAGGACAGGAACAGTGATACTGTGCAGTGTGTGTATATACAGGACAGGAGGAGCGGTACTGTGCAGTGTGTATATACAGGACAGGAAGAGTGGTACTGTGCAGTGTATATATGCAGGACAGGATCAGTGATACTGTGCAGTGTGTATATACAGGACAGGAGCAGTGATACTGTGCAGTGTATATACAGGTCAGGAGGAGTGGTACTGTGCAGTGTATATATGCAGGACAGGATCAGTGATACTGTGCTGTGTATATACACAGGACAGGAGGAGTGGTACTGTGCAGTGTGTATATACAGGACAGGAGGAGTGGTACTGTGCAGTGTATATATGCAGGACAGGAGCAGTGATACTGTGTAGTGTATATACAGGACAGGAGGAGTGGTACTGTGCAGTGTATATATACAGGACAGGAGCAGTGATACTGTGCAGTGTATATATACAGGACATGAGAAGTGGTACTGTGCAGTGTATATATACAGGACAGGAGGAGTGGTACTGTGCAGTGTATATATGCAGGACAGGAGCAGTGATACTGTGCAGTGTATATATACAGGAGAAGTGATACTGTGCAGTATATATACAGGACAGGAGGAGTGGTACTGTGCAGTGTGTATATACAGGACATGAGGAGTGGTACTGTGCAGTGTATATATACAGGACAGGTGGAGTGGTACTGTGCAGTGTATATATACAGGACAGGAGGAGTGGTACTGTGCAGTGTGTATATACAGGACAGGAGGAGTGGTACTGTGCAGTGTGTATATACAGGACAGGAGGAGTGGTACTGTGCAGTGTGTATATACAGGACAAGAGGAGTGGTACTGTGCAGTGTATATATGCAGGACAGGAACAGTGATACTGTGCAGTGTGTATATACAGGACAGGAGGAGCGGTACTGTGCAGTGTGTATATACAGGACAGGAAGAGTGGTACTGTGCAGTGTATATATGCAGTACAGGATCAGTGATACTGTGCAGTGTGTATATACAGGACAGGAGCAGTGATACTGTGCAGTGTATATACAGGTCAGGAGGAGTGGTACTGTGCAGTGTATATATGCAGGACAGGATCAGTGATACTGTGCTGTGTATATACACAGGACAGGAGGAGTGGTACTGTGCAGTGTGTATATACAGGACAGGAGGAGTGGTACTGTGCAGTGTATATATGCAGGACAGGAGCAGTGATACTGTGTAGTGTATATACAGGACAGGAGGAGTGGTACTGTGCAGTGTATATATGCAGGACAGGAGCAGTGATACTGTGCAGTGTATATACAGGTCAGGAGGAGTGGTACTGTGCAGTGTATATATGCAGGACAGGAGCAGTGATACTGTGCAGTGTATATATACAGGAGAAGTGATACTGTGCAGTGTGTATATACAGGACAGGATTATTGGTACTGTGCAGTGTATATATACAGGACAGGAGAAGTGGCACTGTGCAGTGCATATACACAGGACAGGAGTGGTACTGTGCAGTGTATATATACAGGACAGGAGGAATGGTACTGTGCAGTGTATATATACAGGACAGGAGGAGTGGTATTGTGCAGTGTATATACACAGGACAGGAGTGGTACTGTGCAGAGTATATATACAGTACAGGAGGAGTGGTACTGTGCATTGCATATATACAGGACAGAAGGGGTGGTACTGTGCAGTGTATGTATACAGGACAGGAGGAGTGATACTGTGCAATGTATATACAGGTCAGGAGGAGTGGTACTGTGCAGTGTATATATGCAGGACAGGAGCAGTGATACTGTGCAGTGTATATACACAGGACAGGAGGAGTGGTACTGTGCAATGTGTATATACAGGACAGGAGGAGTGGTACTGTGCAGTGTATATATGCATGACAGGAGCAGTGATACTGTGCAATGTATATATACAGGACAGGTGGAGTGGTACTGTGCAGTGTATATATGCATGACAGGAGCAGTGATACTGTGCAATGTATATATACAGGACAGGTGGAGTGGTACTGTGCAGTGTATATATACAGGACAGGAGGAGTGGTACTGTGCAGTGTATATATGCAGGACAGGAACAGTGATACTGTGCAGTGTGTATATACAGGACAGGAGGAGCGGTACTGTGCAGTGTATATATGCAGGACAGGATCAGTGATACTGTGCAGTGTGTATATACAGGACAGGAGCAGTGATACTGTGCAGTGTATATACAGGTCAGGAGGAGTGGTACTGTGCAGTGTATATATGCAGGACAGGATCAGTGATACTGTGCAGTGTATATACACAGGACAGGAGGAGTGGTACTGTGCAGTGTGTATATACAGGACAGGAGGAGTGGTACTGTGCAGTGTATATATGCAGGACAGGAGCAGTGATACTGTGTAGTGTATATACAGGACAGGAGGAGTGGTACTGTGCAGTGTATATATGCAGGACAGGAGCAGTGATACTGTGCAGTGCATATACACAGGACAGGAGTGGTACTGTGCAGTGTATATATACAGGACAGGAGGAGTGGTACTGTGCAGTGTATATACACAGGACAGGAGGAGTGGTATTGTGCAGTGTATATACACAGGACAGTAGTGGTACTGTGCAGAGTATATATACAGTACAGGAGG
Organism: Dendrobates tinctorius; assembly: GCF_039654945.1. Taxonomy (NCBI): domain Eukaryota; kingdom Metazoa; phylum Chordata; class Amphibia; order Anura; family Dendrobatidae; genus Dendrobates; species Dendrobates tinctorius. The sequence continues at coordinate 91,273,171 of NW_027361696.1, read as the reverse complement.
AGTGGTACTGTGCATTGCATATATACAGGACAGAAGGGGTGGTACTGTGCAGTGTATGTATACAGGACAGGAACAGTGATACTGTGCATTGCATATATACAGGACAGGATGAGTGGTACTGTGCAGTGTGTATATACAGGACAGGAGAAGTGGTACTGTGCAGTGTATATATGCAGGACGGGAGGAGTGGTACTGTGCAGTGTATATATACAGGACAGGAGGAGTGGTACTGTGCAGTGTGTATATACAGGACAAGAGGAGTGGTACTGTGCAGTGTATATATGCAGGACAGGAGCAGTGATACTGTGCAGTGTATATACACAGGACAGGAGGAGTGGTACTGTGCAATGTGTATATACAGGACAGGAGGAGTGGTACTGTGCAGTGTATATATGCATGCCAGGAGCAGTGATACTGTGCAATGTATATATACAGGACAGATGGAGTGGTACTGTGCAGTGTATATATACAGGACAGGAGGAGTGGTACTGTGCAGTGTATATATACAGGACAGGAGGAGTGGTACTGTGCAGTGTGTATATACAGGACAGGAGGAGTGGTACTGTGCAGTGTGTATATACAGGACAGGAGGCGTGGTACTGTGCAGTGTGTATATACAGGACAAGAGGAGTGGTACTGTGCAGTGTATATATGCAGGACAGGAGCAGTGATACTGTGCAGTGTGTACATACAGGACAGGAGCAGTGATACTGTGCAGTGTATATACACAGGACAGGAGGAGTGGTACTGTGCAATGTGTATATACAGGACAGGAGGAGTGGTACTGTGCAGTGTATATATGCAGGACAGGATCAGTGATACTGTGCAGTGTGTATATACAGGACAGGAGCAGTGATACTGTGCAGTGTATATACAGGACAGGAGGAGTGGTACTGTGCAGTGTATATATGCAGGACAGGATCAGTGATACTGTGCTGTGTATATACACAGGACAGGAGGAGTGGTACTGTGCAGTGTGTATATACAGGACAGGAGGAGTGGTACTGTGCAGTGTATATATGCAGGACAGGAGCACTGATACTGTGTAGTGTATATACAGGACAGGAGGAGTGGTACTGTGCAGTGTATATATACAGGAGAAGTGATTCTGTGCAGTGTGTATATACAGGACAGGATTATTGGTACTGTGCAGTGTATATATACAGGACAGGAGAAGTGGCACTGTGCAGTGCATATACACAGGACAGGAGTGGTACTGTGCAGTGTATATATACAGGACAGGAGGAGTGGTACTGTGCAGTGTATATACACAGGACAGGAGGAGTGGTATTGTGCAGTGTATATACACAGGACAGGAGTGGTACTGTGCAGAGTATATATACAGTACAGGAGGAGTGGTACTGTGCATTGCATATTTACAGGACAGAAGGGGTGGTACTGTGCAGTGTATGTATACAGGACAGGAGGAGTGGTGCTGTGCATTGTACTGTATATATACAGGACAGGATGAGTGGTACTGTGCAGTGTGTATATACAGGACAGGAGAAGTGGTACTGTGCACTGTATATATGCAGGACGGGAGGAGTGGTACTGTGCATTGCATATATACAGGACAGGAGGAGTGGTGCTGTGCAGTGTATATACAGGACAGGAGGAGTGGTACTGTGCAGTGTACTGTATATATACAGGACAGGAGGAGTGGTACTGTGCAGTGTGTATATACAGGACAGGAGAAGTGGTACTGTGCAGTATATATATGCAAGAAAGAATGAGTGGTACTGTGCACTGTATTTATACAGGACAGGAGAAGAGATACCGTGCAGTGTATATATACAGAACAGGAGTGGTACTGTGCAATGTATATGTCTTGATAGAGACCAGGTTTAGATTCCTGTCTTTCCATGTTCCCGGTCTGGGCATTTCACAGGTTAACTTTTCTCAGCCTCAGTCTGGTTTCAGGTTTGCTATTTGCAGCAGCATCCTGCAGGCGGTGTAAGCTATAGTTCTGCCTTCGGCGTGTGTATCTGACTCTGGTATATCCTGATTTGTCCTCCTGTGATCCCTGACTTGCCCCATGTCTGTTTATTCTCTCTGTCTGTCCTGACTCAGTGTTTCCCTTTAAGTTTCTTGACTCCCTGGTATTGACTTTGCTTGCATTCAGACCTGCTTCTGTCTTTTGTCTTTGTCTTATCTGCTTGCAACCGTTACTGATCCCCTGGCTTTTTTTATGACCACGTGTACTGCTGTGACCTCTGGTACTTCTGCTCCTGACTGTTTCTGACTCGGCTCATCTGACCACTCTTTTGCCACCTGGTGGCACTTGTGATGCTGCTCAGTGTTGCTTCGCTGTGAGTGCAACCTCTCTTCCCTCGCCAGCACCCCCTGGTGCACTGTAATAGCATGACAGTATATACACAGGACAGGAGGATTGGTACCGTGCAGTGTATTTATACAGAACAAGAGGAGTGGAACCGTACAGTGTATATATACAGAAAAGGATGAATGGTATGGTTCTGTGCAGTGTATATATACAGGATAGATGAAGTAGTACTGTGCGGTGTATATATACAGGACAGGAGGAGTGGTACTGTGCAGAGTATATATAGAGGACAGGAGAAGTGATACTGTGTAGTGTATATATAAAGGACAGGAGGAGTTGTACTGTGAAGTGTGTATATACAGGACAGGAGGAATGGTACTGTGCAGTGTATATATACAGGACAGGAGGAGTGGTATTGTGCTGTGTATGTATACAGGACAGGAGGTGTTGCACTGTGCAGTGTATATACAGGACAGGAGGCATGGTACTGTGCAGTGTATATATACAGGACAGGATAAGTGGTACTGTGCAGTGTGTATATACAGGACAGGATTAGTGGTACTGTACAGTGTATACGTACAGGACAGGAGGAGTGGTACTGTGCAGTGTGTATATACAGGACAGGAGGAGTGGTACTGTGCAGTGTATGTATGCAGGACAGGAGCAGTGATACTGTGCAGTGTATATATACAGGACAGGATTAGTGGTACTGTGCAGTGTATATACACAGGACAGGAGGAGTTATACTGTGCGGTGTATATATGCAGGACAGGAGGAGAGGTACTGTGCAGTGTATATACACAGGACCGCTGTATATTGTATATAGTATACAGTGTATAGTCTCAGTGTACAGGTAACACAATAACTCACCAGTGACGTCTCTAGGTGAAGTCCTTCATCTTCGCTTTTCATCTTCATCCAGCACAGACTGCTGTCATTTCTTCCAGCCAGGGCTCGTCTATGCAGGAAATAAAACAGTTACCTAGAGCACCGCTGGCAGAACACATTACTTATTTTTCCCCAAATTGTAAACTACGCCAGATGAAGAAAACAGGTGACAGTGTTGCTCTGCACAGTAACATGACCACCTCCCCCATTTAAAACAGTATGCTCAAAAAATAAAATAAATACATCACTGCAACAATAATGTCCCTTAATTAGCCCCTATGGTAATAATATCCCCATTACTGGCCTCCTTGTGTCTCATTCCTGGCTCCAGCCATATGTTCTCCCATCCTTCCCCCCATGTGATGTCACTGTCATGGTCACGTGAGACTGGACACACCGCCAGCAGCAGGGCGAATTTATATGACACGCATGACCCTGGATACACCGCCTCCAGCAGGGCGAATTTAAATAATAGAACGTGCAGCCGGATACACCACCTCCAGCAGGGCGAATTTCAGAATAAAGGGGAAAACCAGGAAAACAATTACAATGTTGGCCCTGCGATAGGGAACGGGGACGTGGAGACCTCCTGCACTCCCCTGAGTCAGTGTCTCTACACTCCTAACGATCCCTAAGCCGGTTCCACACCGAGCGCCGATCATGATACCTGAAATCCCTAGCTCGGCCTGAACCAATCCCTTACTAGTGAAGTGGACGGTGCAGAAACTAATCCCACCACTGCACTAAAACACACATTGAGGAAAGTGACAAACAGGGAAACACCACTTAGCTTTGCTCTGTTGCTAATGCTCCAAGCACCTGAGTGCATCTTTTCCTCCAACCGGATCCAACACCTGAGTGCAGCTTTCCAGCAACAGAGTCCCGCATCTGAGTGCAGCTTTACAGCAACAGAGTCCAGCTTCCGAGTGCAGCTTTCCAGCAACAGAGTCTAGCATCTGAGTGCAGCTTTCCAGCAACAGAGTTCAGCATCTGAGTGCAGCTCTCTTCCAGCAAGTGTCCAGCATCTGAGAGGAGGTTTCACTATAGCTGCCACTCCACCAAGCTTTGCAAGAACTCCTCGCTGACACCATAGCTGCCACTCCACCAAGCTTTGCAAGAACTCCTCGCTGACACCATAGCTGCCACTCCACCATGCTTTACAAGAACTCCTCGCTGACACCATAGCTGCTACTCCACCAAGCTTTGCAAGAACTCCACCCTGACACCATAGCTGCCACTCCTCCAAGCTTTGCAAGAACTCCTCGCTGACACCATAGCTGCCACTCCAGGATTCTGACTGGGCTGCCCGGGACTCTTCTCAAGTTCCTTCCTTCACCAAGGATGGTTGGAAAACACCAATATCACCAACAGTGAATGAGAACACCTGACACACCTTTATAGTTAGGAGCCAGAGTCTCACACTTGTTAGAGATTCCCGTGCAATAACGCTCACCACCACTGGGGGGCAAACTAGAACAAAAGACACCACTGTGTAATAACCCTAATGGCCACCGGGGGCAAAACCAACTCTAAGCAACCAGCTCAAATCTAAAAAAAAGGTTACTAATTCAAAACCTGTCATATCCAACCTGGATCATGACAGTCACATCCTGCCCCACATGTTCTCCCCATCCTTCCCCATCTGTCCCATGATCCTACACTATCTGTCCCATGATCCTGCCCCATCTGTCCCATGATCCTGCCATATCTGTCTCCATCATATCCATCCTGCCCCATGATTCTGCTCCATCGGTCTCCATCCTGCACCATGTGCCTCCATCCTGCCCCATCTGTCTCCATCCTGCCCCATGATCCTACACCATCCATCTGCTCTATATTCCTGTCCCATCTGTCTCCATCCTGCACCATGTCTCCATCCTACCCCCTGTGTCTCCATCCTGCCCCCTGTGTCTCCAATCCTGCCCTTGTGTCTCCTTTCTGCCCCATGTCTCCCATCCTGCCCCGTGTCTCAATTCTGCCCTTGTCTCCATTCTGCCTCATGTCTCCCATCTTGCCTCCATATCTCCAATTCTGCCCGTGTCTCCATTCTGCCCCCATGTCTCCATTCTGCCCCCGTGTCTCCCATCCTGCCCCGTTTCTCCATTCTGCCCCTGCGTCTCTCATCCTGCCTTCTGTGTCTCCATCCTGCCTCCATGTCTCCATCCTGCCCGTTTCTCCCATCCTGCCCCCGTGTCTCTCATCCTGCCCCATGTCTCTATCCTGCCCCGTGCCTCCATTCTGCGCCTTGTCTCCATTCTGCCCCCATGTCTCCCATCCTGCTCCCGTGTCCCCCATCCTGCTCCCGTGTCTCCATTCTTTCCCAGGAAAGATAGAGGCACATGGTCCATGTGTCTCTATCCTGCCGGTGAAACATATTGCGGCTTGCAGCGTTCAATAAAAATTTAAAAAACCTTTACCTTATCTGGCCACGCTCCTGCGACAATGATCCCTATAGGTGTAAGGAGAAAAACCTGGCCAAGAGTACCTGTCCTGTGCTGAGTCCAGAAGTGTTGGAGCTGTCTCCTCTGTTTTCCCGGGGAAGAAAGAGTAGAAGACCGGACTGACCTTTGCACTCAGAAGCAGGGGGTGTGTCTAAACGGCAACAGTCAAAGCGCGTGCGGAAGCACTCAGTCTTGGCGGGAACAGGCAGCACGCAGGACAGAGAGAGGAGTCCCTTGAGCACCTGGACTGCGCTGGCCCGTGTCCATGTACTTCTGCCGTCACCAGCCCAGATTCCAGAGAGAGATGTAAAGTGTGCCCGTTAGCTGGCAAAGTGCAAGGTGTCGTGCGCTTCATCACAGTGAGTACAGCGCACGAGCCACATAAAGAAAACTGGGTACTGGATAGACGTTCTGGCCGCATATGCTCATGGACTAGGGGTTCAGTGGAACGTGCCGGAGACCGACCGCTGCCGCCAGAAGACGGACCGACGTTACCACCAGAATCTTCTTGGACAAGAACCACGCCTGCCGTTGTTGGCGCTACCAATCCCCAAGTAGTACCTGCAGTCTGAGGAACTGCTGACACGATAAGTGCACAAGAGAACTGCCGTCACTTTGTTTAACTCTGCCATACAAGCGGTGGATACCACGTTTTGATCTGCACTCCCCAAACCGACCTCCACAGGCTTTAGGGGATACCACTACATTGATCATACCGCTCATCTTGAGCTCCCTCTCAGCTACAGTCCTGGATGGACCTCTGGTTCATGAGCACTTAGTTTTTCATATCAAACGCCTGTCTTACATGGCCAAGCATCTCACTATGTGCATCATCCTAATTTGAATCCAAGGAGTTAGATACAGCACCGAAATCAATATATATTGAGTCAGGCTAGTTTACCTGCCCATACTCAAACAGTATCAAGTGAGTGCACAGTGCACACCTGCACCAACCTTGATAGCAGGAATCGATATATACGAAATTAGTTTCTTTTGGACTTGCATTTAGTCACCACACTGTGACATCAGTCGGCAGACCGACGAAGGCCTGTTGTAGGCCGAAACGTTTCTGAGACTGCACATAATAAAATTTTCTTTCAAAAAGGATCATTCAAGTTGAGTGCCAAGTTACTATTTGCGACTTATCCAGCCAGGACTTATCCAGCCAGGACTCATCTGCAGAGATTACAACAAAGACACATCTGACTTTTCACATTTCCAACACCATTCACATGTAGAATTATAATCCTCGTGTCAAACCCCCTGCTCCATTCAGGATTCACTAAATCATCCCAGACAGATGTCTGTCCAGCCTCTGTTTGAAGACCTCCATTGGAGGAGAACTCACCACCTCTTGTGGCAGCCTGTTCCACTCATTGATCACCCTCACTGTCAAAAAGTTTTTTCTATTATCTAATCTCCATCTTCTCCCTTTGAGTTTCATCCTATTGCTTCTTGTGTTTCCATGTGTAAATGTACTCCCAACCCGCACAAACTCCTCATCCTGCTGATACCCCAATACTGAGCTGCTGCTGCCATGATTCCCTATTACTGCATCTGCTGTGTGGAACAAAAACAGAGCTCCTCCTAGTGCCCCATATAGTAGTGCCACCCCGTGCCCCTTACATCGTAATAATGCCTCCTTCGTGATCTCTAGATCTCCAAGAAAAACTTAATTTCCTGTGCATGTGCCCTCCACATTTTGTCCCTAGAAAGTAATAATACTCCATGTGCAACTTTGTTGGTCACAATACTGAGTGCCCCTATAACAATAATGTTTAAGTGCCCACTTAACATTTAATTATGTCCCTTACATTCCCCATGTACAACTCCCCTATATACAGTATGGTGGGCCCACAGCTCCCCTCTACACCATATGATGATCCCACAGCTCCCTCATACACAGTATGATGATCACACAGCTTCCCTATACAGTATATGATGATCCCACAGCTCACCTATACATAGTATGGTAGGCACACAGTTCCCTTATATACAGTATGATGGGTCCGCAGCTCACGTACATACAGTATGATGTCCCCCAGAGTTCCCCTATTTATAGAATTATGTCCCTACTGCTTATCCAATACACAGTAATATTGTTAATAGCGTTCTGACACCATGCAGCGCCTGCACTGAGAGCTCCTCTGCAGGGAGGAAATTAACTTTATTCCTCCCTGCAGCCTTGCTCTTCCAGTCATAGGGGATGCGCTGGCACAGCTTCAGTCACTGCTTTGTGTATAGAAAGTGGCGGCTGTAACAGCACCACGGCACTGACTGACAGCTGCCTCAGCACCGTCTGCCATCCAGTAACTACCCTACTGGTGCCCCTATAAATAATAATGCTTCTTAAGTGCCCACTTAATATTTAACTGAGCAGCAACTCAGGTGACAGCAGGTGCACCATATCATGATTTGGCCGTCTGTAGTCTCAGAGTGACTGCAGACAATTATCCCGAGCCTTTAATAACTTTATAATAATAAATTAATTATGAAACTATTAAATAGAATTCAGCTCATGGTTACTGTATGGTTATACTTGTTAAGGGGCCCACAGATTGACATATTTCTCGTGCGAGGATCATATTGCAATCCTCGGACAGACCGTCGTCTCTCCTGACCTGAGTGTGACAGCTGCATAGTAATCCATCACACTGTCACACTCACGTCAGGAGTGGTACTGGCCAGTCCGAGGATTGCGGTGCGATCGTCGCATGAGTCGTACGGCTGTCTGCCTGCGCCCTTATGCTAAGGCCAGGGTCACACTTGCAAGAAACTCGCACGAGTCTTGCACCTCAACACCCAGCACTGCCGCCAGCACTCGGGAGTGGAGTGTGTGGCTGTACAGTATGTATTTCTATGCAGCCGCACACTCCAGTCCGAGTGCCGGCGGCAGTGCCGGGTGTTTATGCGCGAGTTTTTCGCATCACACTCGCAATTGTGACACCGGCCTTTTACTTATCCTGGTTACACTAATACTTAGATATTAACCCATTATTAATGTATTAATTCTATTAACATGCATGGTTATGCTTGTCATACTAATACTTAAAAAAGACTCAGCTCGCAAGTATAAGAAGTCCCCAAGACAGCAACTGTTGCATGTGATGGGAGTGCATATAATTTCATATCAAAACAGTATAATAATCAGCCCCCTAGTGCCCTGTCCCCCCTCCTGTTATGAATGAGTCACCGTAGGAGGCAAAAGCAGAAATACAAGCTAAGTCCAGAAAACCAGAGAAGTTGGCAACTATCAGATTGCAGACCCCTTGAACCTATCAACACAACTAGCAGTAGCCGTGGGGGGTTCCTACGATGCCCTAGACCCCTCGATCACAGCCGGAGAAATACATAGGCCTAAAGAAAGAAAGGGGAAATCTAAACTGCCCCAGAGCAGACCCCAAAGCAATAGGCAGCCCCCAACATATAATGACGGTGAAGCAAGATGAAAATACTAACACAGACAGAAAGATAGACTGAGCAAAGATGGGGCCCCAAAACTACCTAGATAGGAAAGGACAGGAAGGCTGCTGTCTGCAATCTGCCAAAACCCTATCAAAGACATAAGCCAACCAGCTGATATGAAAAAGGCCCTGAAGCAGCTAGGCTTCAAAAACTGAATCAGCACTCAGGTATTTTCAGAAGACAGAGCTAAATGAATTCAGCACACCCCAGCAGGGAATGGCAGAAATCCAGAAAAACAAAGCAAAAACAAAGTCAAAGCACAAAAGCAAAAGGCCGAGCAGCAAACTTAGCTTTGGAGGAGCAGGAATTCAGACTGGTCTCCAAGGATCCCACAGAGAAAACACCCGCAGGGCAGAAGGGCGTCGGCAGCATTATATCCAGTCCGTAACTCCACTCAGCCAGTCATAATCATCAGCCTCAGGTGTTTGACAATCAGGCTCACTACCTTTCTTTACCAGAAGAGGGAGTTCCTCGGGCCTCAGTAATGAAGGGGAAAATGAACTCACAACAGTACCTCCCCCTTGAGGAGGGGTCACCGAACCCTCAACTACGCCACCAGGGCGATCAGGGTGAGCCCGATGAAAGGCACGCACCAATCGTTTGGCATGAATATCAGAGGCGGAGACCCAGGAATTATCCTCCTGACCATAACCCTTCCACTTAACCAAATACTGGAGTCTCCGTCTAGCCAGACGGGAATCCAGTACTTTCTCTACCTCATACTCCATGTTACCTTCAACCAATACAGGGTCTGGAGGTGCCACCCCCGGAACAACAGGTTCAACAAACCTCTTCAACAAAGATTTATCGAACACATTATGGATTTTAAATGTGACAGGAAGAGCCAAACGAAAAGAGACCGGATTAATCATCTCCACAATCTTGTAAGGTCCAATAAATCTAGGCTTAAACTTAGGAGAAGCCACCTTCATAGCAATATTTTTTGATGATAACCACACCATATCACCAACCTTAAACTGGGGACCAATGGTCTTATGTCGGTTGGAAAACCGCTGGGCCTTCTCCTGGGAGAGAGATAACTTATCCACCACTTGGTCCCAGATCTGGTGCATTCTCTCCACCACAGTGTCAACACCTGGGCAGGCGAAGGGCTCCACCTGCCCTGAAGAAAATCGAGGATGAAACCCAAAGTTACAAGAAAAAGGTGACATCAAAGTGGCAGAACTAGCTCTATTATTCAAAGCAAATTTGGCCAAGGGCAAAAATGAAACCCAATCATCCTGATCAGCAGAAATAAAACATCTCAAATATGACTCCAAGGTCTGGTTTGTTCTCTCTGTCTGCCCATTGGTCTGAGGGTGAAAAGCAGAGGAGAAGGACAGCTGAATTCCCAGCCTGGAACAGAAAGTTCTCCAAAATCTAGAAACAAACTGCACTCCTCTGTCAGATACAATGTTCTCAGGAATCCCGTGCAAACGAACCACCTGTTGTAAAAACAGGGGCACCAACTCAGAGGAAGACGGCAACTTAGGGAGTGGTACAAGATGAACCATCTTAGAGAACCTATCACAAATCACCCAAATAACAGTCATCCTCTGAGAGACAGGCATATCAGAGATGAAATCCATTGAAATATGGGTCCATGGCCTCTTGGGGACAGGCAAAGGCATCAACAACCCACTAGAGCGAGAACATGATTTAGACCGGGAGCACGTCCCACAGGACTGCACAAAATTCCTGACATCACGAGACAAGGACCAAAAAAAACGACTCACCAGATCTCTAGTACCAAAAATACCTGGATGACCAGCCAAAGCAGAGCAATGAACTTCAGACATCACTCTCTTCTTCCACTGGTCAGGAACATACAACTTTCCACTGGGACAACGCTCAGGTTTGTCCTCCTGGAACGCTTCCAGAGCACGTCTCAAATCGGGCGAGATGGCAGAAAGAACTACCCCTTCGCCTAAGATGGTAGCAGGCTTGGTCACCACAGGAGAATATGCAAGGAAGCTCCTAGAGAGGGCGTCTGCCTTGACATTCTTTGTTCCAGGAAGAAAAGAAACCACAAAATCAAAACGTGTAAAAAACAATGCCCACCTAGCCTGTCTAGGGTTCAAGCGCTTAGCCGACTCTAGGTAAATCAAATTCTTGTGGTCAGTGAGGACCACGACTTGATGCTTAGCTCCCTCCAACCAATGTCTCCACTCCTCAAATGCCCATTTCATGGCCAACAGTTCCCTATCCCCACATCATAGTTACGTTCAGACGGAGAGAACTTTCGGGAAAAGAAAGCACAGGGATTCATTTTAGATGTTACAGGATCCTTTTGGAACTAAACAGCTCCTGCACCAATCTCAGATGCATCCACCTCTACCTGGAATGGAAGTGAGACATCAGGTTGCCGCAAAACCGGGGCGGAGGTGAATCTTCGCTTCAACTCCTGAAAGGAAGAAACAGCCTCCAGAGACCAATTTAACACATCAGCACCCTTCTTAGTCAAATCAGTCAATGGCTTGGCAATACTAGAAAATTTTGCCATAAATTTCCGATAAAAATTAGGAAAACCCAAAAACTTCTGGAGAGCCTTCAAAGAAGTGGGCTGAACCCAATCGTGAATGGCCTGTACCTTGGCCGGGTCCATTTCAATAGTTGACGGGGACAAAATAAATCCCAAAAAAGAAATCCTCTGTACTCCAAATAGGCATTTAGATCCCTTGACATACAGGGAATTCTCCCTCAAGATCCGGAACACAGTCCGAATATGTTCCACATGAGAATCCCAATCCTTGGAGAAGATCAAAATATCATCCAGATAGATAATCAAAGATTTATCGACAAAATCTCGGAAAATATCGTTCATGAAGCACTGGAAGACAGAAGGGGCATTAGTGAACCCAAAAGGCATCACCAGGTACTCAAAATGTCCCTCCGGAGTATTAAATGCCGTCTTCCATTCATCCCCATGCTTAATGCGAATAAGATTACACGCCCCCCTGAGGTCAAGCTTGGTAAACCAGCAAGCACCTTTAACTCTGGAGAATAGATCAGAAATCAGGGGTAACGGATACTGATATTTAACAGTAATTTTGTTGAGGCACGATAATCAATACAAGGTCTTAATGATCCATCCTTTTTGGCTACAAAAAAAAAAAACGGCACCCAAGGGTGACGAGGATGGTCTAATATGACCCTTCTCCAACGCCTCCTTAATATAGGATCGCATAGCCTCGTGCTCGGGTACAGATAAATTGAAGAGCCGACCCTTGGGAAATTTACACCCCGGGCTCAGTTCAATTGCACAGTCATAACTCCTATGAGGAGGCAGAGACGCAGACTCATTCTCACTAAATACATCATAAAAGTCCGCCAAATAATCAGGAACATCATGCAACTGAGGAGAGGTGGAAAACACCGGAGCCTCACTAAAGGCACACCGACAACCCCAACTCACCACAGACACAGATTTCCAATCCAAAACTGGATTATGAATCTGTAACCAGGGAAACCCCAGAACAACAGTATCATGCAGATTATGCAACACCAGAAATCTGCAATTTTCTTGATGGTCTGGGGCGACCCGCATTACCACCTGGGTCCAAAACTGGGGTTTATTTTTAGCCAAAGGAGTAGCATCAATTCCCCTCAAAGGGATAGGCGTCTGCAGAGGTGTCATCGGAAATCCACAACGTTTAGCAAAATCCAAGTCCATTAGGTTTAGGGCTGCTCCCGAATCCACAAACGCCTTGGCGGAAAATGTGGACAGGGAGCAGATCAGAGTAATAGCCAGAAGAAACTTAGGTTGAACACCCCCAACAGAAAACGTGTGTGCAAAGCGTTTCTCTCGTTTGGGACAGACAGAAATAATATGCGAGGCATCTCCACAGAAAAAACACAACTTATTACGCCTTCTGAACTCCTGACGCTGCTCTCTGGAAAAAACTCTATCACGTTGCATAGGTTCAGACATTTGTTCAGCAGGTGGCAACACCTCTCGTGCAGCTTTGCGTTCGCACAAATGCCGATCAACCTGAATGGCTAATGACATAGAATCGTCAAGACCAGAGGGAACAGGAAATCCCACCATAGTATCTTTTACGGCTTCTGACATCCCCTTCCGAAAGAGAGCAGCCAAGGCATTATCATTCCAGGTAGTAAGTACTGCCCACTTTCGGAATTTTTGACAGTACAATTCTGCAGAATCACGACCCTGGCTCAATGCCAGCAGGGTCTTTTCAGCCTGATCAATGGCATTAGGTTCGTCATACAACAACCCCAAAGCTTGAACGAATGCGTTCACATTAGTCAGAATAGGATCATCTGGTTTCAAAGAAAACGCCCAATCCTGGGGATCGCCACGCAGCAAAGAGATGACAATTTTAACCTGCTGCGCGGAGCTCCCTGACGAGTTAGGCTTCAAGGCAAAACATAATTTACAATTATTTTTGAAATTCAAAAATTTAGACCGATCCCCAAAAAATACATCAGGTGTAGGAATCTTTGGTTCAGCAGCATGTGAATGAGCAAGGTAGGCGGAAATTCCCCGCACTTCCGCAGCGAGCTGCTCCACACGATCAGACAATTGCTTTATCTCCATTGAGAGAAAAAAAAAATTCCCCCTACGGCCTCAGAGATATAGAGGAAAAAATAAACACTTTTTTTTTTTATATACAATTCTTTCCTGCTATTGAGTACCCTAGAATCTGCGGTATGGCGGGTGATTCTGTTATGAATGAGTCACCGTAGGAGGCAAAAGCAGAAATACAAGCTAAGTCCAGAAAACCAGAGAAGTTGGCAACTATCAGATTGCAGACCCCTGAACCTATCAACACAACTAGCAGTAGCCGTGGGGGGTTCCTACGATGCCCTAGACCCCTCGATCACAGCCGGAGAAATACATAGGCCTAAAGAAAGAAAGGGGAAATCTAAACTGCCCCAGAGCAGACCCCAAAGCAATAGGCAGCCCCCAACATATAATGACGGTGAAGCAAGATGAAAATACTAACACAGACAGAAAGATAGACTGAGCAAAGACGGGGCCCCAAAACTACCTAGATAGGAAAGGACAGGAAGGCTGCTGTCTGCAATCTGCCAAAACCCTATCAAAGACATAAGCCAACCAGCTGATATGAAAAAGGCCCTGAAGCAGCTAGGCTTCAAAAACTGAATCAGCACTCAGGTATTTTCAGAAGACAGGGCTAAATGAATTCAGCACACCCCAGCAGGGAATGGCAGAAATCCAGAAAAACAAAGCAAAAACAAAGTCAAAGCACAAAAGCAAAAGGCCGAGCAGCAAACTTAGCTTTGGAGGAGCAGGAATTCAGACTGGTCTCCAAGGATCCCACAGAGAAAACACCCGCAGGGCAGAAGGGCGTCGGCAGCATTATATCCAGTCCGTAACTCCACTCAGCCAGTCATAATCATCAGCCTCAGGTGTTTGACAATCAGGCTCACTACCTTTCTTTACCAGAAGAGGGAGTTCCTCGGGCCTCAGTAATGAAGGGGAAAATGAACTCACAACACCCTCCCCCCACAATACCCCATCCTCTCACATTCACCCCCCAGTGCCTTATACCCTCTCCACCACCCCAACTCTCGCAATACTCCCATCCTCTCACATTCACCCTCCAGCACTCTGTCTCCTCTCCCCCATAATACCCCCATCCTCTCACATTCACACCCCAGTGCACTAGCCCCCACAATGCCCCATCCTCTTACATTAACCCCCAGTGCCCTAGCCCCCACAATACCCCATCCTCTCACATTAACCCCCAGTGTCCTAGCACTGGTGGTATTTCCTGACGAAGGGGGCATGAGACCCCCGAAATGCGTTGAATAAACCACTGGGAATCTTTGACATCTCTCGCCTAGAATCCATTCTTGCGGCTGCGTGGAATATAACTACAAATTCCTTTGAATGTGCAAGCCAAGTGGATGTGATTTCATGAAAACTGCACCGCTATTAAGGTATGTGCCCATGGTCAGGTTATGCAGCGCATTGGATGCAGTGGAAACACGACTCCGCCCAAAGCACTGCTCCCCTTTGTACATGCAGTGATTCCTCATGTGTTCATTGTACACATGCGGAATCACCGCATCCTATACATAGACTGGGTCATTTATCTTGCAGAGACGGAGCGTCTCCGGAAAATAAATAGACATGCTGCGGTCTATAAAGACGTGCCGCATGTCCGTTTATGCAGGGCTGCCAGATGCAGCGGTGCAGACATAGTGGAGACGGGATTTCATAAAATCCCTCCACTATGCTGTAACATCTGGACGCTGCAGATTGGACACTGCGGCTGCATGCAGCGTCCAATCCGCAGCAAATCCTGAAGGAATCCTGACCATGGGAACATACCCTTAGAACTCAACAATCAGTATCAGTATTTTACATTATGTCACAGTCAGTATTTCTCTATATGTTTTCTGTCCGCCTATTTACAGCTGTTCTTCCTTTCCCTTTTCTTTCCTTGCCTTTCCCATTCCTTTTCTTCCCCTCCTGCCTCTTAAATGTTTATATAGAAGGTATCTTATACATGTACTGTAACCCCTTTCCATCGCCGATCCTGTACAGACCAATCTTTTTCATTTTCCTTCTTCCCTTTAATTTCTTCTTTTTCCCTTTTTCTCATTTTCCTTAATGAACCATATTTTTCCTTCCCCGTCTCATCCTTAACCCTTTCCACCCTTTATTTTGCCTATATCTTTCATTCCTGTATATTTCCCTTTTTTGCTGTTATTGGGTCTTGTTGGCGTCTATATTACTGTGTATTATATGTCTCCTCCCTTTTTCTTTACCCCATTTATGTAAAAGATCCTTAATAAAAAACTACTTTAAGAAAAAAGTCTTGGGCTGTGCGCCCAAGGACACTGCTGAACTGTGCGGTTTTGGGGCTTTTTTTCCTCTCCTGGCATCATGTAAAAAATGGCAGATCCTTTATTAAGAGCAGAATAAAAGCTTTTCTGGACTATAAAAAGCAGATTAAGGCTATGTGCACACGTGCGGAATTGCCGCGGAAATTTCCGTGGCAATTCCGCAACTTCCTGCCGTGGGAAATCCACGGGAAATCCACATGCGGACTTAGCGTTTTGCAAGCGTAATTAGCTTGCAGAATGCTAGCGTTTTCCAAGCGATCTGTAGCATCGCTTGGAAAACTGATTGACAGGTTGGTCACACTCGTCAAACATAGTGCTTTACAAGTGTGACCAACTTTTTACTACTGAGGCTGCCTATGCAGCATCAGTAGTAAAAGATATAATGTTAAAAATAATTAAAAAGATAAAAAAACGTGATATTCTCACCTTCCGGCATTCCACGCAGCGGTCCCAGGCCTCAGCGATGCTCCCGGCAACTCCCGTTCCCAGGGATGCCTTGCGACAATGACCCCAGATGATGTAGCATCACGGGAGACCGCTACATCATCACAGGTCATTGTCGCAAGGCATCACTGGGAACGGGACATGCCGAGAGCATCGCTGAGGCCTGGGGACGCAGTGGGGGCCACCGGAAGGTGAGAATATCACATTTTTTAATTTTAATTCTTTTTTTAACGGGTATGGCACCCAGGGCCTGGAGGACAGTCTCCTCTCCTCCAGGTCCTGGGTACCATCCACACATTTTCTGCTAACTTTGCGCATGGTGGTCATAGACACATGTGGAAAGTAAGTGGATCAATGCATTCCTATGTGTGCAGAATTCCCGCGATTCCACATAAAGAATGAGCATGCTGCGTATTTTTCCACGATGCCATTCCGCTGCGGAAAAATACGCAGCATTAGCACAGCATTGCGCAATGCCATTGAGTTCAATGGGTTGCGGATTGTAAGCATTTTCATGGCGAAAAAACGCGGCAAAACGCTTATAATCCACACGTGTGCACACAGCCTAAAAACACAACTTCACATCTGCACCAAAAGTGCATCAAATAAGTGTAGTTTGGTGCGGATCCTGCAGAGAATAGAAAACACAGTATATCTGCAGCATGTGAACACGGCCGTACAGACACCAGAAGCCGGATGTCGTAGTGACGCTACATAAAGATGAGAAAATTCTGTCGGCTCCGACTGTAAATGAAGGAACAAACAATAATCCCCTGGTCCCAACTAGAGAGGAGCAGGACGCACAAGTGACACCATGCCATAAGGTAAGAGATTTACGGCCCCCTGTCCAGCCACCAGCTACCACTGACCTGGAGCAGAGACCCTGGAATCTTTGGGTCTACGCCCTGCAGTCTCGGGCGTCTGCTGACTGACCCTCACTGCCAGCACCCCTCTGACAACTCCTCCTGTCAGGGGAGAAATGGCAAATGGGCAGGGATTGGGGTGTGGCCAAAATCTACTGCTACACGCTACACTCCCTGTATGATCTGTCCGTCTTTCTGTCCCTCAGAAGTTGGGAGGTCTGCTATTGAGTTCAAGGTCACAACACATTTTCTTTTCTCATCTTTACTGATCTTTCTACTGGGGTTGGCTGTGGTTTCTGAATCCAGGGTCGCAGCGATCAATCAAAGTGGACAGATATCAATTACAGGATCTTTTGGGTGTGTGCACATGTGGCGCCCCTGAGGGTTCAGTCGCCACAGAGGTACTGCACCTCCTCCTGAGGTGTGGTACACCACCATTCAGGTAAGGTGGAGACACCTGACCACACTCCAACACCTGCATCCCACACAACACAGTAGTGTAGCAAAGGACCCTTTGGTGGCTCCCTGCTTGGAACACAAAGCGTGCTGGGAGGCGAGAAGAGTTTAGGATTTAGTCAGTCTGACAGAGTCAGTGGAAGAGCGAAGATCCCCTGAGTGGGATGGATGAAGGAAGTGCTGCAGCCGACCTCGGTGACCTGGGTCCGCTGGCACAGGAGAGGAACATTGATGGAAAGCCTGACTCTCTCCATAAGAAGGAAGGATTAGTATGGAATGTAAGGAGAGGAGGACTAAGGATTAGGGTTAGAGCAGAACCCTTCCCAAGTTGACAGCGCAAGGCCGGGGTCCGGTCCCCGAGGTTGTATGGATATTAATGGTCCTGCAGCAGACACCGGAGGAATAGAAGTTGTCACCACTTTATACCCACACCAGACTTGGGGGCACAACAGCAACGAGAGTGAGCCGGGACTTAGTAGCAAGGAGTCCCCAAAGCAGGCTACAGCTGTCTGCCGTACAAGTAGAGTTCATAGGAACATCTGACAGGAGGAACTCCAGTGTAATTCAGTACTGAGAATACTTCACTATAGGTGCAAAAGAGAGACGTTCAGAAAAGGCACATATGTTGGCGGCGTGTTGGAAGGGAGTACTTAATCTTGCCTGGAAGTTGGCTGGGCCCTGGACCTGGAGGACACAGCATGGAAGCGGGCACCTGTATGCACAACAGACTGTGAGTAAAGCTTTGGAACTACATGCCCTGGTGTCCTCCGCTTATTCCTGCGCCAACCCACTCAGCACTGCTACATCTTTGTGCCTAACACTGCACCATCCACGTCTCTCTCCCCTCGCCGTACACTTCATCTACTCTGCCCTGGGACTACAGCCCTACCTGTGGAGGGCCACAAAATCATTGCTGCACTACACCATCTGTCCCAGAGGATCTGCTTGCAGCGTTGGCTTAACATCTCCATTGCCGAACACCACAGGTGGCGTCACAAATCATTTCCTAATAAACTTTATTCCAGCACTTAATTCCCCCCCTTTTACATGGGCACCCAGGGCCACGGACCGGGTCACCGCTACTGTGACACTTCCCTCTGAGAGACAGGCCCGGTACCGAGTACCCCGCAGCCCTGGGAGGGGGACCCAACTTGGCGTCACGAACAGGATGACGAAGCCCGGTGCCACCGGGTTCTGTGTGCCTGAGTTTTATTGGACTTAAATATTGCTGAGAATGTGCAGAATAACCAAATTAATAGACTCTCAAAATGGCCGCCGGCACGGTGAAGAAGGGCGTGACAACATGGGTGGTCCTAAGAAAAGACCGCGAACTGTCGTGGACCTCCCCTGCCTGAACTTCTATGCAACTGCAACATGGCCCACCCCCCTAGGGGTTCGGATACTGGCCTGGTATGGAGGATAGGAAGAAGACGCCGCCCCCAGAAGGAGGAGCGAGAGCCGGTGGCGGGAAAAGAGCCCAGGAAGGAGGAAGAATGCCAGGACGCCATGATGGAAGAAGGAGGGAGGCCCGAACAGCGCAAGGAGGTTGAGCTGAACCTCCCCGGCGCATTGGCTGAAGGCTCCGATCTGACTTCCACCATGAACCGCCAGCAGCTGGAGGACGAGATTGCTCAGCTGACCTACCGTCTGCGGTTGAGACAGGAGGTGCTCTGGATTATGAACTGGCAGCACGCCCGGGAGGGGCCTAAACCATCGGTACCTCCATCACCGGTACCCTCGCCATTGGTACCCGCCGCCGCTGCTATACCACCAGTACCGAATTATTTCCTAATAAACTTTATTCCAGCACTTAATTCCCCCCCCTTTTACATGGGCGCCCAGGGCCATGGACCGGGTCACCGCTACTGTGACACTTCCCTCTGAGACCGGCCTGGTACTGAGTACACCACAGCCCCGGGAGGGCGACCCACACACATTGCAGATTCTGCTGTGGAATTTTCCACGCAGATTTTGCTAAATCCGCAGGTAAAATGACCTGCGTTTTACCTGCAGATTTAGTGCAGTTTTTGTGCAGTTTTTGTGTGGATATTGTGCGGATTTCCCCTGCAGTTTTACACCTGCGGATTTCTATAATGGAGCAGATGTAAAACTGCAGCAGAACTGCACAAAAAAGTGACATGCTGCAGTTTTAAATCTGCACCAAATCTGCGCGGAAAAATCCGCAGCATGTGCACAGCGTTTTTTGTTTTACATAGCCTTAAATGGTACTGTACATCACTTGCAGTTCTGCAGGGCCAAATCTGCTGCAGAACTGCAGAAGAATCCACACCGTGTGCACATACCCTTAGGGTATGTGCAGGCATTGTGGATAAGTCTGCGAAATTTTCTGCACATAATCCGCATCTCTTGGGAGAAAACGCATGGCAAAACGCTTGCGGATTTCATGAATTGATGCGGATTGTAATGCGTTTTTGCTGTGCGTATTTTTTAGGTGGGAATGTATTCGGTCTGTGAATTATCGAGAAAGAAAGAGAAAGAGAGAGGGAACTGAAAAACGCTGCTGCAGATCCGCAAAAAGAATTGACATGCTGCGGAAAAAAAAAGCGCTGCAAATCTGCGCGGATTTTTCCGCCGCATGTGCACAGCAATTCTTAGTTTACCATTGACTAACATTGGCTGTGCACTACACTGTGGATTTTATGCAATTCCGCGCGTCCGAAAACGCTGCGGATCCGCATCAAAATCCCCAATGTGTGTACATAGCCTTAGACTGGCCTGGGTGCTGTATGTGTGTAACTGAAGCTAACTATTTATGGGAGCTGAATGGTCTTAATTTTGGATGTGACTCCTGAGAATCCTGGGTGGAGCAGGGTCCTGATGTCTTCATTCTGTCTTGTTGTTCGACACAAGATGGACGAGATAGTAACATGAGAGAAGTCACTGCTTAACTCTTGGGCTGTGTGTGCACTGAGCGACGGGGAACACTAAAGGGGGTTTTACACATAGCGATATCGCTAGCGATATCGCTATGACGTCACCGATTTTGTGACGTTATAACGATATCGATAGCGATATCGCTATGTGTGATACTTACCTCCGACCGGCTCCCCCGCTGTCCATCGCTGATCACGCGAGAATGTCCGGCTCCATTTCTCGTCGTCAGCTTCCTGCTGGGCTTCCTGCTGGCGCCGACGAGCGACGCGTGGAGGCGGGCGGGAGGACGCCAGGATCGCTGTGTGTGAAAGGTGAGTATCGTGCGCTGCGTCGCTGCTGCATCGCTGTGAGGTCTGTCTGTGTGACAGCTCACTAGCGATCATTTAGCGATGCACCAGCGATCCTGACCGGGTCGGATCGCTGGTGCATCGCTAAATGTAAAGGGGCCTTAAGGCTATGTGCACACAGAGTTTTTTGGCTCTGTGGATTTTGTAGTAAAAACCGCAGATAAATCCGCAGGACTAAAGTCCTGCGGTTTATCTGCAGTTTTGCCTGCGGTTTTACACCTCATAATGGATGAGGCGTAAAACTGCAGCGTTTTTTTTTTTTTTTACTATTCTGACCAGTGTCACTTTATGGCCGGGGTCACACTAACCGACGCAAAATAGTTTACAGGCGTAATACGGATGAATGACCGCTAAATAGTGCTCCGCACGTCATCCATAAGCAAGGTGTAGTCGCGTATTTTGTGCATGTAAGCATCCGTATGTAATCCGTATGCCATCCGTATGCTGAGATTTTCTCGCCGGCTTGCAAAATAGACATATAACGGAGCCCTATGACAGGTTTTATAACACAAAAGAAAGAATAGATAAAGACACATATAATACATACATATATATATATATATATATACACACATGTCATTGAGACACATATATATATATATTTATATTTCACAGAGTTTTTCATAGCAGAATAGCCGCTAATTCAATTGCCGGCTTTTGTGAAATCATACCCCAACCCGACATGAAATTACACATGGTTTACATACAGTAAAACCATTTCATTTCATGTTTTGTTTTGTATGTCTTTCGTTAGCAATTAGATGAGGGTTGGTGTTAATTTAAGGGGTTAATTCATTGTAAAAAAATGTGTGGGCTCCCGCGGTAATTTGTCAATGCGGGAGCCCACACATTTTTTTACAACGAATTAACCCCTTAAATTAACACCTACACCTCCCAAATTTTACACATCAACCATCATCTAATTACTAATGAAAGACAAACAAAACTTGAAATGAAATGGTTTACTGTATGTAAACCATGTGTCATTTCATGTCGGGTTGGGGAATGATATGACAAAAGCCGGCAATTGAATTAGCGGCTATTCTGCTATGAAGAACTCTGTGAAATATAAATATATATGTGTCTCAATGGCATGTATATATATATATATATATATATTCTATGTGTATATATCTATTCTTTCGTTTGTGTTATAAAACCTGTCAGTGTGATTTTACTGTATCGCGCACTGAATTGCCGGCTTTTCTAAAGGACACCGGGTGCGTATTTCTCGCAAGTCACATGTGTGGTCCGTGTGTAATGCGTATTTTTAGTGCACCCATAGACTTGCATTGGCATAATACAGCCGTAGTACGCTGACAATCGCAGCATGCTGCGATTGGCACGGACCGTAGAATACGGGCGAGAATTATATGGCTGTTGGGAGCTGCCCCATAGAGAATCATTTGTCCGTGTGTAATGCGTGCTTTTAACGCCTCTCACTCGTCCGTATTCCTCTCTAGTGTGACCCCGGCCTATGAGGTAATAACTCTGGAACGCTTCAACGGATCCCACTGATTCTGAGAATGTTTTCTCGTGACATATTGTACTTTATGAAGGCAGTAAAATTTCTTAGATATGACTTGCATTTTTTTTGTGAAAAAAAAAAATGGAAATTTGGAGGAACTTTGGAAAATTTCGCAATTTTCCAAATGTATTTTTTATGCCTTTAAATCAGAGAGTCATATCACACAAAATAGTTTATAAGTAACATTTCCCACATGTCTACTTTACATCAGCGCCTCAGCATCTCATTTTTTGAATAAATCTTACAAAACTATTTTTTTTTTAGGGACCACATCACATTTGAAGTTACTTTGAAGGGTCTATATGACAGAAAACACCCAAAAGTGACACCATTCTAAAAACTGCACCCCTCAATGTGTTCAAAACCATATTCAAGAAGTTTATTAACCCTTCAGATGCTTTACAGGAATTTTTTGAATGTTTAAAAACAAATGAACATTTAACTTTTTTCATAAAAAATTTACTTCAGATCCAATGTGTTTTATTTTACCAAGGGTAACAAGAGAATTTGGACCCCAAAAGTTGATGTACAATGTGTCCCCAACACTCCCCTAACCCCAACTGTTCTGCCTTCTTCCACGTATGATGCTGTGTGGATTCCAGCATACAGCTAAACCCTTCATCCACTCACAGTAACAAGACTGTATGGGTGCTTAAGTCTATATTTATTGGGATGATATGGACAACAATGGGAGATGATAACAGATGGTGTAGTCGTTGAGATTGGTGAACACAGTAGTTGATGAACTCAGAGGTTGTTGAACACAATTGTGGATGAATCAGGTAAAAACTATAAAGAAACAGACAGTGCAGTATGTCAGTACTAGCAGATAATATCACAGCAATAACACAAGGTGCTATCATAACAATAAGGCAATGATACAGAGTGCTGTTATATCAGTAGCATGCTTTATACAGAGTGCTGTTACATCAGTAGGATCTAAACAACTTATGGCTGCCAGCATTGTATTAATTGAACAGAGGTGGATCTGTCTAACATGCAGAGCAAGAGCATTACAGGGAACTGAAAATGCATTGCAAATATTTTGGGGGGCTGCATTATGGCTGGCCAACAGAGATGTATAGCATATATTACATAACTGCATTAAACCTCACTGGAATCCGCTTGATATAAGCAGTGATCTTGCAAGCAGCTGGGCACATGTGAGTTCCTCAGAGATCTGGGAGAAATGGCTACATGTTGCTGACCTGGGAAGGATGAAGGGGAGGTTCTGAACAGAATAACCATTAAATGGACCGGATTCTAAATCCATGAACAGGAAAGAGAAGGGCAACTATGACATCTAATGGCCATTGCTGGAACAGCACTTAAGAAATGTCTTGCTGCACATGAATGGGCAGAACACTCCCCACTTGGCATCAACAGATGCCACTATTTGGCTCTTTTGGGGACAATAATAGTACAAGTTCAGTAACTGGCCTGAGGAACAGTTTGCTCTCCCCAAGTTCGCACACTTTGACCTCTACTTTGTGCACTTTCCCATCCTTGCTGGAAAGACGCTTGGTGACTAGGCTGAGTTGGCCATTCATTTTGATGTGATTGACTGTCTTTGACGAGTACAACATCACCGGGTTGAATGCTTGGGTGGTCCTTTTGCCAGGACAGTTTGCAGAGTGGAGAGATATTGCTTCTTCCATCTGTCCCAGAAGACATTGGACACGCTTTGGGAATGGCCTTGGTGTCTCACTAAGTCATGATGATGCTGAATGAGCAGGGTTGTGACATGATGATGACCAGGGATCATCACCGGGTGTTTCTCTGAAACTTCTACCTCTGCTTCTTGAAGACGGCCACCTACTCTCAGCAGCCTGTCTTGATCAACAATTGGATCGAACTTCTTTAACACGCTCTCTCCAGGAATGGGTTGTCCCTTGATGAGGTTGTCTATGTCTCCAGGGTAGGTTTCCTTTTGTACAACACCAAGAAATGTAATCTTGGCTCTTTCCAGGTTGAGGGCGGTAAATGCATGCTTGCAGTGATGCCAACCTTTACAAGATCCCTGGCTTGCAGGTAATGCTGACTTGTAGGACTGGGCCACATGAAGTAGACAAGCAATGGCTCGAACAAGTGACTTCCAGGTTGAGAACCTGCTGAACCGATGAGATTCCAGGCGATGACTTGAAATCACCGTATGCAAAGCAGACACTTGAGGATGGAGCTCTTCGTCGGCATCTGGATCCACTAATTTGAACATATCGTGCCTGTCGATATGGGGCATCGAACGGTACAAGGAAGCAGGGCCTGTGAACCATGTGGTGTCCTTAAGGTGACTTGGAGCAACAGATCTAGTCGCATGGTCTGCAGGATTGAGGTGTTAGGGACAGCGGAACGCACTAATAAATAAATAATAATAAGTGCGTTCACCGCCCGGGGTCCACCTTGCAGTAGGTGTTACACCACTACTAGATAATGGCAGACGCACAATATTGCGGTATATCGCACACGGGTTGAACGTCACCCTGTGTGCATTGAGCATACTCTGTTATCACCACAGAGACGGTTAGAACTTAAATGTAAATGCTGAGCCTGTTGTCCTCACAGGTCTCAGCGGTGTGCACACACGGTATACGGTCACAGGACTAGGCCCAAGACTCAGGGTCAATGTCCGTCTAGACCTACCGTGCGTGCTGCGTCGCTACCGCGGACGCCAACAAGTGCTGCTGACTGCAGCGTGGCGACCGACCCATCGGCCACATGACAATGCCCAAGATGAGGCACACTGTCGGACACTAGTGCTGTAAGATGTGAACGGAGCGGAGCGTGGATGTTCTCCACTGGCTCCCAGGTCTGGGCCTCTGGACCATGACCCTTCCGGTTCAACAAATAAAAATTTTTGCCACGCACAATCTTGCGTCCCACAATGGCGTTTACCTCAAACTCATCCGAAGATAAGTCTGATGAGCCGGCAGATGACTCGGAGAACCGGGCCATGTGAACAGGTTTGAGAAGGGACACGTGGAAGACGTCAGAGATGGCCAAATGTGGTGGAAGAGCCAGGCGGTAGACCACCGAGCTGATTCGCTCGAGAACCTTAAAAGGTCCGATGTATCGCGGCGCGAACTTGGTAGACTCGGCCCCAAGACTCGGCAGCTTGATATTTCGAGCAGAGTTCCACACCAAGTCGCCGGGGGAAAAGGTTGGAGCGGGACACCGATGTGTGTCGGCGGACGCCCTCATTCTTTCTTTAGATGCTCGAATAGCAACCTGGGTGCGATCCCAAATGTCAAGAGCCTCCACTGCCCAGTCTGCCACCCTGGAATCAGTGGCGGACCCTGCCATCGGGACAGGGACGTGTGGATGCTGGTCGTAATTAAGAAGGAACGGCGTCTGACCAGTGGAATCAGCCACTACATTATTCAGGGCAAATTCAGCCCATGGTAGCAAGGATGCCCAGTCATCCTGCCTGGCAGAGACAAAATGCCGCAGATACGTGACCAAGTTTGGTTGGCTCTCTCAACCAACCCGTTCGTCTCGGGGTGATAAGCGGAGGACAAGTTTAGCTCAATGCTGAGTAGGCTGCAGAGCTCCCTCCAAAACAGGGACGCGAATTGGGGACCTCGGTCACTGACAATTTTGTCCGGCATGCCATGCAAACGGAATACATGTTTTATGAACAGTGTGGCAAGACCACGAGCGGATGGCAACCACGCGAGTGGCACCAGATGCACCATTTTAGAAAAATGGTCGGTGATACCCAGATGACTGTACTACCACCAGACTTGGGCAGGCCAACCACAAAATCCATGCCAACCATCTCCCAAGGTCTGTCTGCCACCGGCAGAGGATACAATAACCCAGCCGGCCTCTGTCTAGAGGGCCTGTTCCGCGCACACGATACGCATGCCTGTATGTATTCCTTCGTGTCTCGAGCCATGTGCGGCCACCAATAAGACCTTGCCTGGAGTTCTATGGTCCGCTTATTGCCGAAGTGACCACCCTCCCTGGACGCGTGTGCCCACGCGAGAACCTCCGGCAAAGGTCTTGCCCGGCGGCACTTACTCAACCACGCGACCACCTAGCTTGACGAGAGTTCAAGTGCTGGGCCGTTTGTAAATAGAACAGATTTTTATGGTCCGTATACACCTGGAAGGTAGAGTTGAGCGAAACGGGTCGGTCAATTTCAAAAGTCGCCGACTTTCGCAAAAGTCGGGTTTCATGAAATGAAACCCGACCATAGCGTGAGGTCGGCCACGAGGTCGGTGACCAG
The DNA here is from genome assembly GCF_039654945.1 of Dendrobates tinctorius. Taxonomy (NCBI): domain Eukaryota; kingdom Metazoa; phylum Chordata; class Amphibia; order Anura; family Dendrobatidae; genus Dendrobates; species Dendrobates tinctorius. The sequence continues at coordinate 91,246,495 of NW_027361696.1, read as the reverse complement.
AGCGCCAAAGTCGCGTTTCAAAAGATGTTTCCAGCGCCCTTTTTCAGCCTATGATGGAGGACACACACTGTGGACAACGCGATGACATAGGCAGCGGTCACCACCATCTTTGAGAAGGGCATGCAAGTGATTGGCTTGCTTTGTGTGGCATCACAGGGGCTATAAAAGGCCGTGCACGCCGACCTCCATCTTACTTCTGCTGATCTCAGAATAGGGAGAGCTGCTGCTGCTGCTGCTGATTCTGTAGGGAGAGCGTTAGGCAGGGAAGAAGATACAAAAAACTGCTTCTGTTGCTAGCGATTTTGCCTGTACAACACACCAGTTAGTGTGCAGTGCAAGGGGAGGCTATATTTTCGTGCATCAGCTCTGTTGGTTATTAGGCTGCCTTATAAGGCTCCCTGATAGCTGCATTGCTGTTTTCACACTGCTGTGCAAACTGCTTTTTTAAAAGCAAAAATACTTTTCATCCTCTTTTTTGCCCAGTTACCAAGCGCTCATTTTTCCACACTTTTGGGTGCAGCAGTCTTGCTTATTAGGCTGCCTGCTGCCATACTTGGGACTGAGAGCATCATTGTCAGCCTCCTACGATCTCTAGGGAGATTCAAATTCTCCCCAGTCCTATATAGACATTTTATACACCATCCAATTTCAGCCTGTTATATTGAGGTGGAATCTACACTGGGCCTGAGATATTAGTTCAGTGTCCTCAAGTCTCTAGGGTGATTCAAATCCTCCCCAGTCCTATATAGACATTTTATACACCATCCAATTTCAGCCTGATATATTGATGTGTAATCTACACTGGGTCTGAGATATAAGTTCAGTGTCCTCAAGTCTGTAGGGAGATTCAAATTCTCCCCAGTCCTATATAGACATTTTATACACCATCCAATTTCAGCCTGTTATATTGAGGTGTAATCTACACTGGGCCTGAGATATTAGTTCAGTGTCCTCAAGTCTGTAGGGAGATTCAAATTCTCCCCAGTCCTATAGAGAAATTTTATACACCATCCAATTTCAGCCTGTTATATTGAGGTGTAATCTACATTGGGCCTCAGATATTAGTTCAGTGTCCTCAAGTCTGTAGGGAGATTCAAATTCTCCCCAGTCCTATATAGACATTTTATGCACCATCCAATTCAGCCTGTTATATTGAGGTGTAATCTACACTGGGCCTGAGATAATAGTTCAGTGTCCTCAAGTCTGTAGGGAGATTCAAATTCTCCCCAATACTATATACACCTTGTACCTTGTTTTACAGAACCATATTGCTGGTGGTATTTTGGGTACATTTTCCCAAAAATGAGGAAGTGTGTTGGAAGAAGCCGTGGAAGTTGGCGGGGGTTGCCAGCTGGTAATGATGGTGTTGGTGGTGGTGGTGGATCTGCTGGTAGTGGCAAAAGCACAATAGCACCTAATGCAGGAGGTGTTGAGCCTGCGTCATCGTCTGGCTCCACAAGGCCTCGAAGGCTCCCTTTTCTGGGAGTAGGTAAACCACTTTTAAAGCCGGAGCTTCAGGAACAAGTTTTGGCTTACATTGTTGATACAGCCTCCAGCTCTATCGCCTCCTCTTCTGAACTTTCAAAAAATAAAAGCACTGAGTGGTCATTGGAGGCTCATGGTCAGGAACCACACCTTTCCTTGTGTCCTTCACCCCTACCAGAAGTAAAGGATGCAGCAGGCCACACTACAGATTACTCCATTGAGCTCTTTTCACATACCATGCCTGGGTTATCAAGTGAAATCGTGAATTACCCAGTCCAAGAAGAATCTGACATGGAGTGCACTGATGCACAGCCACTGCTAGATTTATCTGCTGGTACATTCACTCAGAGCACTACATTGTCCTCGCAGTGTACTGAGCCAGAATCTGACCCTGATGAAACTCAGGTGCCCCTTCCCGCATACTATACCACCTTACATGGTCACACAGAGGAAGGTGCACATGACATTGAAGAGGAGGTGATGGATGACCCAGTTGTTGACCCATTTGGCATCCATTGGGGAAAGAGGGTGTGGCTGCCAATAGCTCAGAAGAAGAGGAGGAGCATCCGCAGCAGGCATCGACATCGCAACAGCTGTTATCTGGCAGGCCCGGTGCAGTCCAAAAACGGGTTACAAAAACCAAGAGTTGCAGGACAGCTAGGCCAGACAGTCAAATTAGCACAGCGTGCAAGGCCTCAAAATGTCTTCCATAGTAGGAGTTCAGTGTGGCACTTTTTTGAACAAAATCCTAATGATCAGGCAAAGGTTATCTGTAAGAAGTGCGCAAAGACCTTTAGCCGAGGGAAAAATCTGAGAAATTTGAATACCAGTTGCATGCTTAGACATTTAACCACCATGCACTTGCAAGCGTGGATGGACTGCCAAACCTCACGTACCACATGTGCAACTGCTCCCAATGAAGGTAGTCAGCAACACTACATCGTTTCCCCCACTGTAAGCCCACCGGATAGCACACAACCAGCAGCAAATGTTGAGGTGTCGTCGCAAGGCCAAAGCAGTCAGGGAATCACAATGTTAATGCTACGAAAGACTGAATCTAGGCCATCAGAAAGAACACCAACTCCATCACCATCATCAACCCTCTCTCAGTCCGCCATGTCCACCGCTAGTTCCATCATATGCAGCTCTCAAGTCCAGCTCACCCTACCAGAGACTATGAGTAGGACAAGAAAGTACTCATTCTCTCATCTGCGTACACTGGGTTTGAACGCCCACATTGCCAAACTAATCTCGTTAGAGATGATGCCCTACCGGTTGGTTGAAAGCAAAGCTTTCCGCGACCTCATGGCCTACGCAGTACCACGCTATGATCTACCCAGTCGGCACTTCTTTTCTCGCAATGCCATCCCAGCCCTCTACCTTCATGTGAAAGACCGCATTGTCCATGCACTCAAGCAATCAGTGAGTGGAAAGGTGCACCTCACAACAGATGCATGGTCCAGTAGGCATGGCCAGGGCCGCTACGTGTCCATCACTGTGCACTGGGTTAATGTGGTGGATGCAGGGTCCACAGGGGACAGCGGCGGTGGGACAGTGCTGCCTAGCCCACGGTATAGGAAACAGTTGGGTGTAGGCATTCGACCCTCCTCCTCCTCCTCCAGAAGCGAAAGCTCTTCCACAGAGTGCAGTTGCACGAGCACTCCATCCGCAGCTGCCAGTGTTGCACACGAGGTGTCCCACTATCGAACAGCTAGTGGTAAGTGTCAGCAGGCTGTGTTGAAGATGATGTGTTTGGGCGACAGACACACCACGGAGGTACTGGCCGACTACTTGCAGCGACAAACTGAGTCATGGCTGGGCAGTCTACATCTTGAGGCAGGCAAGGTAGTTAGTGATAACGGCCGGAATTTTGTGGCAGCCATAGCCCTTTCAAAACTCCGACACATACCTTGCCTGGCTCACACCTTGAACCTGGTGGTGCAGTGCTTCCTCAATAATTATCTGGAGTTAACAGGCCTGCTCCAGAAGGTCCGAAGACTGTGCTCGCACATCCGCCGGTCGCCCGTACACTCCAGTCGTATGCAGAAGCTGCAGCGATTGCTCCAACTTCCCAAGCACCGCCTAATTATCGACGTTGCAACAAGGTGGAACTCCACCCTGCACATGGTTGAGAGGCTGTGCGAACAGAGGCAGGCTGTAATGCATTTGTGGGAGGATTCACGGCCAGGCACTTTGAGGGCAGACATGGAGTTGTCGGGTGTGCAGTGGTCGAAGCTGAAAGACCTCTGCAAGTCCTTCAGTATTTTGAGGAATGCACACGACTGGTAAGTGCAGATGATGCCATCATAAGCATGAGCATCCCACTTATGCGTCTGCTCATGCAAACTTTGACGCACATTAAGGAGCAGGCGTCTGCAGCCGAGGAGGAGGAGGGAAGCCTTGATGACAGTCAGCCATTGTCTGCTCCGGGACCTCTCCTGGACGAGGTGGAGGAAGAAGAGGATGATGATGGGGATGATTATTTAGGGGAGGAGGATGCTTCTCGTGGGGCAAGAGAAAATGTTGGCGTGGCAAGGTCTGGTACAGGGTTTGTGAGTGACTGGAGGGATATGGATTTGCCAGAAAGTGCTCCTCCATCCAGCACTCGCAGTGCATCATTGACACCTGGAACATTGGCCCACATGTCAGATTATGCCTTGCAGATCCTAAAAAGGGACCCCCACATTGCCAAAATGATGAACGATGACGACTACTGGTTGGCCAGCATCCTGGATCCACGCTGTAAAGGCAAATTTCAAAACATCATGCCACAGGAGAACCTTGACCTAATATTGGCTAATAAACAAGCAACTCTGGTAAACCGTTTGTTTGAGGCATTCCCAGCACACAGCAGTGGTGATGGTTCTCCAACGAGCCGTAGGGGGCAACATGGAAGAAGTGTTCGTGGTGCACACATCAGAAGTGGCGTTCTTTACACGACTGGTAATACTGCATCGATTGAAAGTGACAGGAGACAGCAGTTGTCAACTATGGTTACAAACTACTTCTCGTCCCATATCGATGTTCTACCTCACAGGTCATTCCCCTTTGACTATTGGGCCTCTAAACTGGACGCCTGGCCTGAATTGGCACAATATGCCTTACAGGAGCTCGCTTGCCCTGCTGCTAGTGTGCTATCGGAAAGAGTCTTCAGTGCTGCTGGATCAATCCTGACAGAAAAAAGAACCCATCTGTCGACCCAAAATGTTGATGATCTAACCTTCATTAAAATGAACCATGCATGGGTTTCAAAGGATTTTGTCCCACCCCCACCTTCCCCTGATGACACATACGTTGCCAGAAAAATGGCTCGCTTTTGTCCTCCTCTTCCTCGGACTTCTCCAATTCCTCCATGTGCAGCTGCTGAATGTCCAAAATCAACATATGTCATTTTTTAAACCTCCCTAACTGGGCTGCCCCCCCATGGCCTGGGGTCAGCACCTAGCGCACGCAACCGTGCGAGTGCCGTTGCCCTGGACAGGTGGGTAGGCCGACTCTTGGGCACGGGCACTGGCACAGGGTCCCTCATAGTGCAATCAAGTGTCTCTGATGGTGGGGGTGCCCACCGGCCGTCAGACACACCGGCATACTATGAGGGGCCCAGTGCCAGTACCGACACCCACGAGTGGGCCCCCCTTGCTAGGGCAGAGCCCCAGCATTAGCAATAATTACCTCTCCCTGCTCCTCCGCTGCGTAGTCTGGGCTGTCAAATCCTTCCCTGGGACTGCCACTACAAATTTGGTGAACTGATAGATGATGGTTAAGACGTAGCTATGCCCTGTCCTGCTGGCCGGGCTCTAGCTTCAGATGATCAAGGCCTTCCATTTCTTATGGATGTCGACTCACAATGAGATGCAGTGGTGGTTTATCATCAACTTTCACAGTTTTCCTACTCACAGACGTGTGACATTCCTGCCCACATCTTTAAATCCAATAGAATCGCCTACAGCCTGTGGCTTCTGTCTTTTGCACTCCAAAGTTACCTGACAGATCATGATAGGCAGTGAGGACCATGTCTACATCTCTCCCTGTGATCAAAATTTGATGGAGATGAGTAACAGTGATGGGATCAACGGTACTGCAATACAGCCACCCTTTCTTCACAAAGAACTGTTTTCGCTGTCTCCACACACAAAGTAATTGAGGGTCAGCATCGCCTCTGAGAATTCTCCCGGGAGTTTTTCCCCTAATTAGTAATTCCTAAATTGCTGCAATCACTCGACTTTATGTCTGTACTTTTATCCTTCTCGTTTCCTCTTGGAGAGAGCCTGGACTGTCTTACTGAGACAGAAATATATATGAAGATTTTTAAAATACCCCAACAGTGTATACTGGTGTACGCTTCAAAAGCATTTCCTTTTTTCTACTTTTTAGATTGTTGACTAATCCATACTGAGGCTGTGAGTGTCTTTGTCGGACTTCAGAAATAAACACGGAGATTTTAAATGTTTAAACTATGCTATATATACCTGTTATCCGGTGATACTGTACCCTTTCTCAACTTTCTGCAATCTTGTCGAATCCATACTGTGCCTGAGACCGTCTGAGTCTGCCTCCTGATTACAGATGAGTGGTATTTGAGTGGAACTGTTTGCCAAGTTCAAATTCTAGCTGTTTTGGGCGGAGTTAGATCCGTTCGTCGAACTACAACACTTTGATTAAAATTCGGCTGTTTGAGTTTCCGTTCGAGAACGTTTCGTTAAACAAAAGCGTATCTTTTTTTTCACATTAATAATGGTTTTCAATGATAATAGACAGTTTTAGGGCATAGTAGCAGTGTCTGGTAGCCAGCGGTGTAGTACACCTGTGAAGGAGCTACACCGTGTGTGTTTCTAATAATTTTTTACCTCATATTGTCCTGAAAATCCTTTTGGGCCTAGTAACTGTGTCTGCTACTCAGAAGAGGAGCCCACCCGTGAACCGAGCTATGCCGCCTGTTTATGAAAGAACCAGTTTTTGACTGCATTTACACCACTTATTACGTTGGGCCTAGTAACTGTGTATGCTACTCAGCAGAGTTGGCCACCCGTGAACCAAGCTATGCCACCTGTTTATGTAAGAACTGTGTGCTACTCAGCAGAGCAGCCCAGCTGTTAAGCAAGCTACAGCACCTGTGGTTTGGACACTTAATTTTTTCACATTCTTTCTGGAATGCCGTTTAGGCCTAATTCCGGAATTACAGTTGACCTGCTCTTACTGGGAAATGCTTGTTCGTGGGGAAGAATTGTAATCCCAGATCCCCATCACTAACGGGGTTCAGCGTGTTATCCGCAACTGTAAGCGATACACGCTGGTCCTTTCATTGTAACACGCGCGCAGCCCCGGACATGTAAGGGCATGACAGACCTATTATTGGCCGATCTCGCGTGCCAGAGCCTCGCGTGTCCCTCTAGTAAGCTGGACGCGCACCACGGGGACATGCCTGAGTCTCGTTCGTTAACGTAATTAAGCTTGCAATCTGTGCAGCTTTTTTGTGGATGGCATGGTTGAGGTTGCCCGTGTTGAGTCCAATTAAGCCACAGGCTCCACTCCTGGTGGTGCCCTACTGGACATTCCTTTAAGGTTCAGCTTTGCAACCATACTGCCCCCGGAAACCAAACACTTTTCCTGACAGTGACATTCTGGTCAAAGAGCGCGATGACATCACGTCTGTACGCCCTCTGCCTAAACAGTCCAAGTGCAGAGAGATGGAAGATGTGGACGACGACGAGTCTAGACTAGTACAGGGATTCCCTAGCGAGGAGACTTATTTAATTGTTTTAAAGGTTGGGAGCAATTTTTGGGGAGCACGATACTCTGGAGAATGATATCTGGAGCCCACCATACACTGGAGCATTCCAAAGGTGGACATCAGTCACTGGAGCAGCATTTACAGAGCCCATTATACACTGGAGCATTAGAAATGGGGCCCATTATATATGGAGCTTCATCGATGGTGAACAACATACATTATACTGTACCATTATGTGGAGCTCATCATATACTGTATGGAACATTATATGGGACCAATGATTCTGTATGGAGAAATATATGGGCCTCTTTACTCTGTATGGCGCACTATGCGGTGGCCATAATACTGTATGGAGGAATATACTGTCTGTTTTTGGAGCAATTGGAGATTTTAAAATGGATATCAGTCATGTGATGTAAGAATTGAAGTATTTTTCATTGTACTGTACCGCTATTTCTCTGCCGTATCAAAGGATCATGAATTGTGTCATGTGTTAAAGGAGCCCAGTGACACTCTTTGGCCCTGGCCCACGAAAATCTGGAGCCAGCCCTACCCCCCCCCCACAACTTTAGCCAAATAACCCCCAGTTTTCAATGCCTAACTATTATTATAAAGTAAATTAAGGTTGACAGGTTTAAGGAATAAGAATTGATGTTTTGGGCATTAAAATGGGCACTCTAGGTGTGTTTCCTGTCCTCCACTCACTGCCGACTTTTCTTCCCCATTGACTTACATTGGATTTCGTGTTTCAGTCGGCCTTCGACTTTTCACGATAATCGGCCGATTTCGTTCGACCCGAATTTGGCAAAGTCGGGTTTCGTGAAACCCAACTCGACCTGAAAAAAACGCAAAGTCGCTCATCTCTGCTGGAAGGGAAACCAGGCTCCTTCCAGGAGATGTCTCCACTCAGAAAAGGCCAACTTCTTTGCCAGCAGCTCCCTGTCCCCGATGGAGTAGTTCTTCTCCGCCGGTGAGGTCTTAGAGAAGAAGAAGCAGGGATGCTTCCGACCTTGAGCATCCTTCTGGAAAAGGACTGCTCCTGCACCGACGGAAGAAGCATCTACCTCTAGGATAAAAGGTTTATCCACATTGGGACGGTATAAGATGGGAGCGCCAGCAAAATGGGATTTTAGAGACTAGAAGGCCTAGGAGACTTGTTGAGACCAAGCCTTAGGATTAGCTCCTTTCTTTGTGAGAGCAACCAGAGGAGCTACCAGTGTGGAGAAGTGGGGGATGAACTGGCGATAATAGTTGACGAACCCCAAAAAGCGCTGCACCGCTTTGAGTGAATGTGGTTCCTGCCACTCCATTACCGCTTGCAGTTTGGCCGGATCCATAGCCAACTCCTGGGCCGAGATGATGTAGCCCAGGAATGGCAAGGACTCCTGCTCAAACTGGCACTTCTCCAGCTTGGCGAAAAGAGATTTCGCCCACAGACGGTCGAAGACCCTGCAGACGTCTCTCCGGTGGGAGGTCAAATCTGGGGAAAAGATGAGGATGTCATCCACCGAGGTAGAGAGCATATCACGGAAGACGTCGTTATCAAAATCCTGGAAGACAGCAGGTGCATTACAAAGGCCGAAGGGCATGACCAGATATTCATAATGGCCGTCCCTGGTGTTAAATGCTGTCTTCCACTCATCTCCTTCGCGAATGCGGATCAGGTTGTACTCCCCCCGTAGATCTAATTTTGTAAAGATCTGGGGCCCTCGCAACCTGTCAAATAACTCAGAGATCAACGGAAGAGGGTACTTATTTTTAACCGTTATGGCCAGTGGCATAGCAACTGTTTGTGGCGCCCGGGGCGGTCGAAAAATTTGCCGCCCCTTTGGTCGTTGATAATTCGGAAGCATCCGAAGAGCCCACACTACACTCAAAGATCTAATTTTTAGTCTGCTACTAACTCTGCTATTATTTCTAAATTTCTAGACTTTCATCTTCTTGCAGTTCTCTATATATATGTATGTATTAGCTTGATAATGCTGGATGAAGACCTAATGGCTTTTTAACAATAATTTTTAATAATGTGACAGAAAAAATAACAGAAAGTACAAATTATTTTGGCGGACAGGGGGCGGACACTGACAGCTTGGGGCCCCTGTGCAAGAAATGTGTCCAGGTCCCCCTCCTTTTATGGCATCAAAGCTACGTGTGTGTGTGTGTGTGTGTGTGTATATATAGATAGATAGATAGATAGATAGATAGATAGATATTGATATTATATAGCCACACACACACATACAGGTATATATATTACATAGTCTCCTTTATTATGTATATTGCTGTCCCTTACACAGTGCTCTTGTTATGTACAGTGCCGTCCCTTACATATTGGATTATATAGAGCCCTGTTATTTATTACATACCGTCCTGTCTTGTTGGCTGTATAATGCAATGATGGCTGATGGAGCATGGGAAAGCTTCCTTTCTAATGGAGGAGCTGATGGACTGGTAGTTTGGTCACCCGCTCCTCGATCAGCAGTCATTTTATATCTAAAAAGAGAAGGGACTATGTAATAAAAGAGGGCACTGTAAATAACAAAATTAACAAGAATACACTATGTAAGAGACAGCACTATACATAACAGCAGAGGAAGCTATATAATAAGGGACGGCATCATATATAACTAGAGAGGATGATACGTAATAAGGGATGGTGTTATACATAATAAAAGAGGAAACTATGTAACTAAGGATGGTGTTATACAGATTTAGTGAGTACAATATATACTAAGTGACTGTGTTAGACATAGTGAGTACACTATATACTAAGGGACTGTGTTAGACATAATAAGCGATAATATCTTCCTCCACCTCCCCCTGTTCCTAAGGCCATTATAAGTCCCCCTTCCTCCCATCCCAATCCCCCACACCCCTCATTGTCCTCCTCCCCTCGCATCCCATTATTGTCCTCTCCCCCACCCCATCATTGCCCTCTTCACCACCTCCATCATTTTCTTCTCCTCCACCACTATCTTTGCTTTCTCCCTCACCACTCCCATCATTGCCCATTCCACCACCTCCATCATTTCCTCCTCCTCCACCACCCCCATTTATTGCCCTTTCCACCACCACCATCATTGCATTCTCCCCCACCACCCCATCATTGCCCTCTCCATCACGCTCATCATTGCCTTCTCCTTCACCCCATCACTGCCTTCTAGACCATCACTCCCATCATTGCCTGCTCCATCACCCCATCATTGTCTTCTCCCCATCACTCCCATCATTGCCTTCTCCCCATCACTCCCATCATTGCCTGCTCCATCACCCCATCACTCCCATCATTGCCTTCTCTGCATCACCCCCATCATGGCCTTCTCCCATTACCCCCACATGGCCTTCTCCCATTACCCCCACATGGCCTTCTCCCATTACCCCCACATGGCCTTCTCCCATTACCCCCACATGGCCTTCTCCCATTACCCCCTCAAAGCCTTCTCCCGTTACTCCCTCAAGGCCTTCTCCCATTACTCCCTCAAGGCCTTCTCCCATTACCCCCTCAAGGCCTTCTCCCATTACCCCCACCATGGCCTTCTCCCATTACCCCCATCATGGCCTTCTCCCATTACCCCCATCATGGCCTTCTACCGTCACCCCAGGCATCATGGCCTTCTCTCCCCATCACGATCTTCTCATGTCCCCATCTCCTCCAGGGCCAGGCTAACCTACAGACAGACATACACACAGACATACACACACACATACACACACACATACACACACAGACAGACATACACACAGACAGACAGACATACACACACACACAGACATACATACACACACAGACATACACACATACATATACATACACATACTTACACACAGACACCACCTCTCTCCTCTCACCTGTCTGCAGCATCGCCCGCGCTTCCTCGCTCACACAGCAGCGGCCACTGAATGATGATGTCATTCAGCAGCGCTCCTCTGTGTCAAACAGGAAGCGCGGCCTCCGGGCAGGAAGCAGGACGGGTCCTTGCAGCTCCGCTCCTGCTATTCCCTCTTGCAGGCAGCGGAGCTGCTGTGATCGCTCCCTGCCTGCTGCTGCACTGCACTGTGCCTCCGCGCTTCTCCTACAGGGTGGAATTGCTGCTGCTGCCGCGCCACCCCCGCACATGTGCCGCCTAGAGCGGACAGCCTCCCCCACGCTACGCCACTGGTTATGGCACCAGCCGGCGACACCGACTTTTTGATAAAATCTCTTGCTAGGTTCTCCCGGATATATTGAGACACAGCCTCCGTCTCGGGGAGTGATAGCTGATACACGCAGCCTCTAGGAGGTTCCGTGCCTGGCAAAAGATCTATCGGACAATAGTAAGGACGGTGCGGCGGACGCGTCTCCGCAGATTTTTTAGAGATTTAGAGAAGACGTCCGTGTACTGATGGTACGGTTTGGGAAGCGTGGAGAGATCCGCGGGCATTTCAGTGGAAGCCACCTGAACACTGCCCCTCAGGCACCTTCCCTCACAGTCCTTGCTCCAACCCAGTAAATTCCCCGAAGCCCAATCAATATGAGGGGAATGGCTACGGAGCCAGGGAACTCTGAGAAGCACCTGGTCGATGCCATCAGGCAAAATGAACAAGGACAAAATCTCACGGTGGGACGGTAAGATTGAGAGACCAAGTGGTGCTGTCTGGTGGGTCACCTGAGATGGTAAAGGTGCACCATTAACCACCCTGATGGTCAGGGGTTGGGTCAGTAACACCAGAGGAATAGCGTGCTTTAGGGTGAAGGTCGAGGACATAAAGTTCCCTTCTACCCCAGAATCCACCGTGACCTCTACCTCCCAGGTGGAAGGCCCGCTATCTAAGGTCCCTCGGAATATTGGTTTGGGAGAAAAGGGTTTCATATTAGTTAGACCACCACCTACGACCACTGGACGTGATCGTTTTTTCGACCGCAGAGTACACGTGCTAGTCGAGTGACCAAACTGCCGGCACTGGTAACAACGTGCGGAGCTTCGCACCGGACGTGGCTTGAGGCCGGCGCGAGACACCTCCATAGGTTCAGAGGGTGTAAGCTCCTGAGCGGGAAATCTTAGCAGCTCGGAGAAGGTGGGAGCCAAGTTAACCATTCGTCTGGATTGCACACGTTCCAGCCCGCGGTCCGTAAACCGGAGACCAATGCGGGTGGAGATGGCAATCAATTCCTCCAGCGTTGTGGGGACCTCTCTGGTTGCTAGAGCATCTTTGACATGCTCCGCTAACCCTCTCCAAAACACAGGGATGAGTGCTTTATCAGGCCACTCCAGTTCGGAAGTCAATGTCCGGAATCAGAGGGCATAATGGCTGACCGAGAGAGACCACTGTGTTAGAGCCAATAATTGGAGAGAGGTGTCGTGCGTGATCCGTGGTCCCAAAAAGACCTGCTTCAGGGCCGTGAGGAACTAAGCAGCACCCTGAACCACGGGGTCATCACGCTCCCAGAATGGCGTAGCCCACTCTAACGCCCTGCCTGATAGGAGAGAAACAATAAACCCATCTTAGCCCGCTCTGCAGGAAATCGCGTGGCCAGTAACTCAAGCTGGATAGAGCACTGACTCATGAAACCCCTGCAGGCCGTGCTGTCACCGGAAAACGGGAGGCGGGTTATTGTCGGCATAGGCGTGGGTGTGGACACGCATGAGACAGCCTCTGCGACTGCCTGAGCAGCGGCCACTGTAGCCTTCGCAGCTGAGGTGGAGCTCTCAAAGCCACCAACCTGCTCTCCAGCTGCCGAATGTACTGCTGTAGCTGCTGCTGGTCCGCCATTACAAGCCAGACCCTGGTGCTAGTATAATGTTAGGGATGGCGGAATGCACAAATAAATAAATAATAATAAATGCGTTCGCCACCCGGGGTCCACCGTGCAGTAGGTGTTACACCGCTGCTAGATAATGGCAGACGCACAATATGGCGGTATATCGCACACGGGTTGAACGTCACCCGGTGTGCATTGAGTGTACTCTGTTATCACCACAGAGACGCTTAGAACTTAAATGTAAATGCTGAGCCTGTTGACCTTACAGGTGCACACACGGTATACGGTCACAGGATTAGGCCCAAGACTCAGGGTCAATGTCCACCTAGACCTACCGTGCGTGCGGCGTCGCTATCGCGGACGCCAACAAGTGCTGCTGACTGCAGCGCGGCGGCGACCGACCCAGCCGCCACACGACAATGCCAAAGATGAGGTGCACTGTCGGACGCTAGTGCTGTAAGATGTGAACTGTGGCCTGTAGCGCTCCACTGACTGGCGCTGACTCTATGACTAAGTCCCTATCCACACACGTAATATCAGAGGGAGGGGATCTTAATGAGTCATTCGCAGGCACATGCATTCATCATCATTCACACAGATAGCAGTAAGAGTCTATACTAGCGGATGGCCGCTCGGCCATGCGGGCCTTTTATAGTCGTGCGCTTCCGGGACCTTCCGGATCTCTGAGATGGACCAATCAGATCAGGAGAAGGACCTGAGCACGTGACTCCCGATCTCCACTGGGAGATCGTCTCGTGAGCATGCCCAGTAGCGCGGAGAGAGGACTTAGCGTCTGGAATGGCTTGCTGCAGAGCAGGCTGCACTGCTATTGCTGGTCCAGAGGTGGCAGCAACAACCAGACCCAGAGAACTGGTCTGAGCAGGGCGTCTGGATTGCCGAGATTGCTGTGCAGGTCCCTCAGAGGTTGGAGGGGAATGGGAGACGGCTGGCTGCGTGGCTCTGGATTCCTGCTGTGCAGCTGCAGGAACCCAACGCCTAACAGGAGGTGAGTAGACAGGTGGATCTTCTTATCCACAGTACCCAGTTGCTGACGTAGACATAAAAGCGTTGTGTTTCATTGCAGATGTATCCTAGTACCACTTTAGAACTCAGTGTAGAACTCTGCATTTTTGGTCTCCAGATTCATCGCATCTGAGATAAGCTCAGCTAACTTGACTGCGAGGACAGCAACACAGATTTCCAGTCTGGGTATCATATGTTCACGGAGTGGTGCCAGTTTAGTCCGGCTCATCACAAACCAGATGTGGCTCTGTTCATCCATGTCTATGGTTTTGAGGTATGCTACTGCTGCAATCGCTTTGACTGATGCATTACAGAAGATATAAAGTCTTTGTGTCTTGACTGTGGATGTCACAGGAGCATGTGGTCGTTTCACACGAAGGTTGGTCAAGACCTCGAGACAACTCCTCCACTCTTCCCACAGGTCTGCCTTTTCTAATGGAAGTGGATAGTTCCAATCAGACGTGTCTTGGGTGAAGTCTCTTAGCATCATTTTTCCTTGGATAGTTACTGAAGCTACAAATCCCAGGGGTTCGCATAGATTATTCACAAAAGAGAGAACTCCTCTGCGCGTGAAGGGTTTCTCGTCTTTACTGATCTGGAAGGTGAAGGCATCTGTCTTCAGATCCCAAAGCAATCCAAGGCTCCGCTGCATGGGAAGGGAGTCTATGCGTAGGTCTAGCTCCTTTAGATCGCTGGAATAGTCTTGAGAGGGAAAGGCTTCCATCAACTCTCGGCTCTTGTGTAACCTTAGGTTAGACTGAGCAAGCATTTCTTGAGCTCTTTTTAGTAGACTGACTGCAGTCTCATTTGTTGGTGTGGACTTCAAACAGTCATCTATGTAGAAGTCCTTTTCTACGAAGGATCTGATGTCTGATCCATACTTTTCTTCGCCCTCTTTGGCGGAATTTCGGAGGCTGTAGATAGCGACTGCTTAGGAAGGGCTGTTCCCGAAGATGTGCACCCTCATCCGGTATTCTGTGATGTCTTTGTCCGGATTGTTGTCACGGTACCAGAGGAACCACAAGTAGTTTCTGTGTTCCTCTTTGACAAGAACACAGTGGAACATCTGTTGTATGTCAGCCATAAATGCCAGCGTATCTCTGCGGAAAGAGAGCAGTACTTCCAGAGTCTGTTGCTGAGGTCTGGACCCAACAGTAGGACATCATTCAATGAAACATCTTCGCATTTGGTGCTTGAGTCGAATACCACTCTTATCTGACCTGGCTTCTTAGGATGGTATACTCCGAAGATGGGCAGGTACCAACACTCCACTGAGGGCCGAAGTGCAAGTGCAATCTCAGCATGGTTGTTCTGGAATATCTTCCCCATGAAGGTAAAGAAGTGTTCCTTCATCTCGGGTGACTTCTGAAGCTTGTGCCTGAGGGAGATGAATAGACTGTAGATCAGTTCCCTATTTTTGGGTAGGCGCCTTCTCTGAGGCCGAAATGGTAAAGGTGTGACCCAACTGTTCGATTTGTCTTTGACTATTTGTCTATCCATGATGTCCAGGAACATCCTATCTTCTATGGACATCACTTACTTGTCGTCTTCCTTTGTCCTGTGGAAGACCGTACATCCCATGAGGTCTTCTTCACCTTCACAGGCGTGGTCTTCGTCAGTAGATACTGAGAAAGGGCAAGGTAGGGGAGTGCTGTTTGGCAATTTCTTTACCAACAGACTATTGTGACATGGCCGGAAGAGAGACGGACGTCCATTTTCTAGTGTGCTGGTAAGCATACTGTTGACTAAGGCCGACTTTTGTGCTCCTCCTAGGCACATGTCTCCTATGATGACCCATCCAAGGCCATGCCTCTGTGCGTACGGAGCATTCCTGGAGCCGTTTATACATTCTCTAGCCTTGTGTATTCGTAGTATATCTCTTCCCAGAAGTAGAGCTATTGGGGTTCCTGGATCCATCTCAGGCATCAGGTGGGCTATACGCTTTAGATGGGGGTGATGTGTCGCAACCTCCCGTGAAGATATCGCTGACCTGTTGCCAGGAATCTGGTTGCACTCCAGGATGATCGGTAGCAATAGGCAGATTTGGCCATCTATGGACTCCACCTTGTATTCAGTTGCTTTGCTCCCCGGTGTCTCAACGGTACCTGAACAGGTCCTCAGGGTGTAGGGAGAACCAGGGCCTACAATGCTGAAGTTGTCAACAAAGATGGACCTAGCTAGAGACCTGTTACTTTGGTCATCCAGGATTGCATATATCTTAAAGGCTTTGTCCTTTTGGCCTGCAGGATAGACTCGTACAAGGCAGATTTTTGAACAGGACCTTCCTCCTGTGAGTCCCTTACAGATCTCCATACATTTAGAGCTGACCTCAGTGATGTCTTCGTCAGTGTCCTTCTGCTTCCCATCGTGCTTCTCTGCTTGCTATAACACTCGTGGGGGTGATCCAGGGTGCATGGCTGTATTGTGATCCGTGCTGCTGCATTCTGCACATTTCACGCTAGCTTCACAGTTCCTGGTGACGTGAGAGGTTGTGGCACAACATTTGAAGCAGATGTTCTCCTTGAGGAAACCTTTGCGATCCTCTAAAGACTTCTCCCTGAAGGCTCTGCATTTTAGAAGAGGATGTGGTTTCTTGTGTAGAGGACACTGCTTACTGACATCCTGAGGCTTGTTCTCATCTGGAGGGCGTTTATTCACCTTGTGAGGAGGGCCTGTGGAAACAAAGTTAGTTTTGTGGACTGCCACAGGTGTCCTACTGGGTTTGACAACGGGGGCAGTGGAACATGACAGAGCAAAGTCAAAACTAGGGTCACTTCTAATCCTAGATTGTTGGGTGACAAAATCAACAAATACAGTGAAAGGATGGAATGGTACATTATGATTTTGTTTATACCGTGAACCACATGTAACCCACTTTTCTTGTAGGTTGTAAGGAAGTTTCTGTATTATCAGAATGACACCCCTAGTGGTGTCTAAGAATGCCAATCCGGGCAAATCTCTTTCCTCCTGGGCAACATTTAACTCTATCAATAAATCACTCAGTTCTCTAAGCTTTTGGTAACCTTTAGGTCCTATCTTAGGAAAATCATCAATTCTTTTATATAAAGCATTCTCTATGACTTCTACTGTCCCATAGCATTCATCAAGTCTTTCCCACACTTTACGTAAACTTGTGCGTGGATGCTTTACATTAATGTCTCTCAGTCTTTTGGCATGCTCGACCGACTCACTTCTGAGCCACTTTACCAAGAGATCTAACTCTTCACTACAAGAAAGATCCAGACCATGAATGGCTTTCCGGAACAAGGCTCACCATGACCTATAGTTCTCGGGTTTGTCAGTGAACTTTACAAGTCCCTTTGAAACCAGTTCCCGGCGGGCAAAGAACTCTGCAAAGTCCATGGTGGCTCCATCAGTGCTGGCACGAGCCGGTGTGTTATAGTCATGTCTAGTGTGTGGTGTATCACCATACCTGTAAGACGCTTCTGACTCCGGATAGTCTGTGCAGCACCTTCTTGGTGAAGAAGGTGGCTCTTTAAAGCAGAATGGGACCTGTACCTTCTTTTCAGTGGAAAGGTAGCTGTGGTCGACATCTCTGTGCTGGATGTCTCCTCGTCTATGGTAGAGAAGTTCAGGGTTGGGTTGCTGGTATTTGGCATAGGCTGATCAATATGATGCATCAGGGCTGTCATCCACGCCGGAATGTTGACGGACATACACTGCGACGCACTGCGCTGGATCTTGCTGCTCTAGATCTGGTCTGAGAATGTTGCTGCGTCTCTCATAATCAGGATCCTTTATAGCTTCTATATACTCTGCCTTAGCTATTGCAGCTGCTGTCTCTTTGTCTGCCTCCAGTCTTTCTAGCTCTGCCTGCAAGCGGGCTTTTTCCGCTTCTCCCTCTGCCTGCAAACGTGCAGTTTTCACTTGAAGGCGTGCAGTTTCTGCCTCTCTCTCTGCCTGCAAACGTGCAGTTTCAGCTTGTAGGAGTGCAGTTTCCCGATCTATCTCTGCCTGCAAACGTGCGGTTTCGGCATCTTGCTCTGCCTGCAGACGTACCTTTGCTGACTCGTGCTCTGCTTGTCTCAGTTTTAGATGCATCTCTCGTTCGGCGAAGGAGAATCTTGCTTTGGCAGCTTCTGCTTCGGCAGAAGCAACAGCAGCGAGCTCTGCTATTGACGACCTGCTAGAGCTTGCTCACAACCTCGTTTTGAGTGAGGATGTGCTGTTTCGAGACATTGTGCGTTTATCTGCGTACTGCTGAGTATATCGATGGGAAACAGTCTATGTGTGGTGGCTTCCGCGTGGAGTGAATGATGTAGCACATCTTGGCAGGCTGCACTCTCGTTCTGCGGCTGTATGGCGGCTGCTCTGATACCCGTATGCTGAGCAATGTGGGTGTTAGCGGTCCTGTACAGTCTGATCAACTGCAGCTTGCGACTGACTGTCAGTCTCACTGAAGGCAGCCAATCTGTTCTTACTGGGCCCTGGACTCTTGTTCCCTGTGGCTGTATGGCGGCTGCTGTAGTACCCGTATGCAGTGCAGTTTGGGTGATAGCGGTCCTGTACAGCCTGGGTAATCACCGCGTGCAACCAGTGGTCCATTTTTACTGTTCTGCCTTCTTCCACATATAACACTGTGTGGATTCCAGCATACAGCTAAACCCTTCATCCACTCCCAGTAACAAGACTGTATGGGTGCTTAAGTCTATATTTATTGGGATGATATGGACAACAATGGGAGATGATAACAGATGGTATAGTAGATGAGATTGGTGAACACAGTAGTAGATGAACTCAGAGGTTGTTGAACACAATTGTGGATGAATCAGGTAAAAACTATAAGGAAACAGACAGTGCAGTATGTCAGTACTAGCAGATAATATCACAGCAATAACACAAGGTGCTATCATAACAATAAGGCAATGATACAGAGTGCTGTTATATCAGTAGCATGCGTTATACAGAGTGCTGTTACATCAGTAGGATCTAAACAACTTATGGCTGCCAGCATTGCATTAACTGAACAGAGGTGGATCTGTCTAACATGCAGACCAAGAGCATTACAGGGAACTGAAAATGCATTGCAAAGATCATGGAGGGCTGCATTATGGCTAGCCAACAGGGATGCATGACATATATTACATAACTGCATTAAACCTCACCAGAATCCGCTTGATATAAGCAGTGATCTTGCAGGGAGCTGAGCACATGTGAGTACCTCAGAGATCTGGGAGAAATGGCTGCATGTTGCTGACCCGGGAAGGACGAAGGGGCGGTTCTGAACAGAATAACCATTAAAGGGACAGGATTCTAAATCCATGAACAGGAAAGAGAAGGGCAACTATGACATCTTATGGCCATAGGTAGATAATGCAGTTTTATTAATTAGGTACAGCGATACCGATGTATTTTTCTATGTTTTAGCGCTTTTATATAATAAAAACTATTTTATAGAAAAAAACAATTCTTTTTGCATCACTTTATTCTGAGAGCTATAACTTTTTTATTTTTTTGCTGATGACGCTGTGTGGTGGCTTGTTTTTGTGTGACAAGATGACATTTTCAGCGGTATCATGTTTATTTATATCCGTCTTTTTGATTGCGTTATTTATATCTGTCTTTTTGATTGCGTGCTATTCCACTTTTTGTTCTGCGGTATGGTGATAAAGCATTGTTTTTTTGCCTCGTTTTTTATTTTTTTATGGTGTTCACTAAAAGGGTTAACTAGTTAGACAGTTTTATAGGACGGGTCATTACTGACGCAGTGTACATATATTGTTTTTGTAAGAGAATGGTCAGTCATAATATACTGAGCGGCCATGTTGTTTCTAGCAGCCATTTTGTTGAAAGTTAGAGAAGATTCAACTTTTACAAAAGAGCTGATAAAATGTATTAAATGGAGGATGGAAAATGAGATCATGTCTCCTAGCAACCTCAGCCGATGTGCGTAGAGGAAGATTGGATCAATCAATAGGGTCACAGGTTACCAAATATATGGTCAGTATGCTTATACGTGATAGTGTGGTAGCGAAGAGTAGAGTAGTTAAAATGTCAGGATGTAAGAATTTAGGGACCTAGACTGGAGACAATGATAAGATTTTAGGACAGTAGCCATAGATACCAATGACTTATGGGTTTTAGTGTTGCTTGGAGAAATGTTAATTAATATCTTCTTATTATGTCATTATATTCTCTTTTCTAAACCACGTTTCTGTAGATTACCATGAAAACGCCTTAGAATTATAATGTTAACGCCCTCTGCGGCAAAATGCAGCTTTCTTTGTTCTGATAATGTATAAGAAGCCCCTGTTACTGTCGATCGGGGCCATTCCATCGCCATCATGCCACTGTGCCTCACCATGGCCAGGGCACAGAGCCTTACCATCGCCAGACTTCCTAGCAAATCTCTGCCTGTCTGAATTCCTGTTTTTGCCCGCATATTCCAGCTCCTCTGTTATTCTGTATCTGTTTTGCTGTGTATCTCCGAATAAACCTTCAACCTCAGCTTGATAAGAGATCGTCTGTGGAACTTCTTCCCGACTCTTCCAGCTCTCAGTAGAACTTTTTCTTACAGTTTTTTTTTCTTTACATACTTAAATATATTTATTTATTGGTAAAATATTTTTTTTTCTTTATTTGGGGATTTTTAAAAAATATTTTTAGACATTATAATTTTTTTTTAACTTTATTATATTGTCCGAGGTTGGGACTTTACTATATAAAGTCAGATCGCTGATCTGACTCTTTGCATAGCACTGTGTCAGATCGCTGATCGCTTGCCCACGCCACCTCACTGCAGCACCAGGAAGGACCCCTTGGCTATCTTGGAGCTGGGGGTCGCCATGGAGACCACAGGAACAATGTAATCGCATTGCATTGTTCCGGTGGGAGAGCGCAGGGAGCCCCCTCCCTGCATGATTGTTCTGTATGAACTGACAGCGGCATCAGAGGGGTTAAATGCCCATGCCTATACAACCTCAGTAGTAAAAGATATAATGTTAAAAATAATAAAAAATAAAAAAAAGTCATGATATTCTCACCTTCCGGCATACACTGCAGCGTTCCCAGACCTCAGCGATGCTCCCGGCAAGTTCCGTTCCCAGTGATGCCTTGCGACAATGACCTCTGATGACGTAGCATCTTGCGAGACCGCTACATCATAACAGGTCATTGTCTCAAGGAATCACTGGGAACGGAACTTGCCGGGAGCATCGCTGAGGCCTGGGAATGCTGCGGGGGACGCCGGAAGGTGAGAATATCACAATTTTTTATTTTAATTCTTTTTTTAACAGGATTATGGTACCCAGATCCTGAAGGAGAATCTCCTCTCCTCCAGACCCTGGGCACCATCTGCACATTTTCTGCTTACTTTGCAGATTGTGGGCATAGCCACATGCGGAAAGTAAGCGGAACAATGCATTCCTACGTGTGCGGAATTCCCGCGATTCCGCAAAAAGAATGAGCATGCTGCGTATTTTTCCGCGATGCGATTCCGCCACGGAAAAATACGCAGCATTAGCACAGCACGTGCAGAATGCCATTGAATTAAATGGGTTGCTTATTTTATGCGCTTTTGCAGCGTTTCCGTGGGGAAAAAACATGGCAAAAACGCATAAAATCCGCTGGAATTCTGGATGTCTGCACATAGCCTTATTATTCTCTCCCGGGAGGGGGGTGCTGTGGTCCGGGTCCGGCGCCTCCCATCTTCTTGCGATGCCACCCTCCTGCTTGCTTCATGCCTCCCCGGCATAGCGCTCCTGCACAAGCATACTTCTCTGCCCTTTTGCACACTGCAGGAATTTGCTCTACCCTCAATGCCTGCGCAGAAGCGCAATGCTGGAGAGCCGTGAAGGAAGCAGGAGGACTGCGGCGCAAGAAGATTGGAGGCCCCGGACCTGCGACACCCATCAGACCGGACTTCATCGGACCGCCTCCCCCGGGTGAGTATAATAAAACTTATTTTTCTTATCTTTCAGGTTGGACCGGGGGCTTATCTACAGCAATATAGAATGCTGTAGCTAAGCCCTGAAAGCCAATGACCGCATCTTACTGTATAGCGGCCAAAACAGCTGAAAAGGTCACTTTAAATAAAAGTGTTTCCCATTCTATAGGGTGATTCACTTGTTAATTTACCTGGAAAAAATATTTGTAACTTCTAAAAGACACTGTACATACTTTGGTACATGAGAAACTGATGTTTTTAAAGCAGGTGTTGAAAATGTCCTCTGTACGCATCCAAGCACACCTGTACGTGCCATTACATATTGTTGAATGTATTCCGCAGGATGTCTGGGGTTATAGCCTGAATTTCTCTTGGAGTGCCTGTAATGTTCCTGGCTTGTGCAACGATTTACATGGCGATGCCAGAAGTCGCAGACATTTTCGGACATCCTCCATTATGCCTATCTGGTAACGTTTCAGTTTATCAACCAATGACAGAATAGATGATTTCAACCTCCAAACGTTGGAAAATCCTTACACGGTGAAAGTGTGTTTCTAGTTTTCACATTTTTGTTTTTTGCTCTCCTTCTTCCCGTAGCCATAACTTTTTTTTACTTTTCGCTCAATATAGCTGTATCAGAGCACGTTTTTTGTGGGACAAGTTGTACTTTTGAAAGACACCATTGGTTTTACCATATAGTGTAAAAGGAAAAAAAATTCCAATTGCGGAGAAGTTGCAAAAAAAAAAAATGCAATTCCACGATTTTTTTTTTTTACCATGTTCATTAAATGCTAAAACTGACCTGCCGTTATGATTCTCCAGGTCATTATGAGTGTGTAGACACGTCTAGGTTATTTTTTATTTAAGTGGTGAAAAACAATGCAAAGTTATTAAAAAAAAAAAAAAATTGTCCCCATTTTCAGGGACCAGTAGCATCTCCATTTTTTGTGATCTGGGGCTGGGTGATGGCTTATTTTTTGAGCACCGATATTGATACTATTTTGTGGTCAATAGTATGTTTTGATCTCCTGTTATTGCATTTTATTGCAATATTGTAGCGTAATTCTGGAGTGATTTTTTTTACCTTTAGGCCATTTACAGATCGAATTAATTATTTTCATATTTTGATAGGGAGTTTCTGAATGCAGCAATACCAAATGTGTATTTTTTTTGTTATGAATGGGGCAAAAGGGGGGTGATTTGAATTTTTTATATTTTTTTTAAAAAATTCTACTTCCAACTTGCTTCAATAGTATCCTTAGGAGACTTGAAGCCATGATCTTCTGATCGTTTCTGCTACACCTAGCAGAGCTTCATCCCTGCTATGTACAGAAGAAATGATCATCTGCTATAACCGCCAGCCACGGGGTGGTGCACATAGCAGCTTGGCAATAGCAAAGCACGGGGTCTCCTGCAGACCTGATTATCATGTCAACCTATCGACGCCCCGCAATCATGTGACAGGGGTGCTGATGGGTGGAATTAGAGATGCGCTTCCTGCCCGTGTATGTTGAATGCCTCTGTCAGAGATTGACAGCGGCATTTAACATGTAAAAAGCCGCAGGTGGATCACAAATCCACCCGCGGCTGTTAGGGGCACATAGCTGATGAAATCAGCTGTCATGTGACTGAAACAATGCTGGCTCAGTGACATCAAAGAGGGAGAGGCGACCTATAATTTAGCTAAAGGTCATAAAGGGGTTAAGGACTCAGTTTTCCAAAAAGTTTCACAATGAAAGCAAGCTCTTCCAAACTGTATCTGTGCATTGTTATCAAATGGAGAAGGAATTCGTCAGGCGTAAAATGTAAGCACCACACATAAATTACCGACACTCAGAAAGAAAGGTGTGCAGAAAGTTACAGCAGAGACGAATGGCAGGGCGACAAGTTGGCGAGACCACTCGGTGCAAGGATGTTTCTTGTCACTGTTGCTGAGGTTCATTGCACTTCTCACGAACCAAAGTATGTACAGTCCAGATTTCAGTAACGTTTACAGTCTCTTTTAGAACTTACAGCAATTTTTCCCAGTAAAGTAAAATTGAGTCACCCTGTACAATACAGGTAAATAAAACATGTGTGAAGATCTCCGCATACTAAAATAGGCTGCATTAATTTTCATGAGCGCCAGTGAAGAAACCAAGGGAACGTGTGGGAATTAGAAGCACAATTTTATACTTTAAGCACAGTTGATAGGAACACAAACGGGACCTAAAGCTGGGCAGATGGAAAACACAGAGGGTAGATTGCATTACGGAGCACCTGCAGGGAGAAATTTGTTGCTGGGAAATAAGTACCATGTCATACACCAACCGCAAGCAGAAGCATGTAAATAAGCAGAAAAATTATTTAAAAAGGTTTAGAGCTGGTCTCCCATGGCTGTGTGTCCACAAGTTGGGCCCAGTCCCTCTCAGCCCTTATCCACATGCATGTCACTTGAAAAACATTAAGGTTTTTAATATTAGAGTTAGGACTGTTCCAGTTATGGTCACCGTTAAGTGGTGGGATGGCTTTTGCATTATTTTGATCAAAAAAATTAACTAAGTACTTTATATTATTTTCATGCACTTTTGCTGTTTATTGACTGCAGGTTATTCAATCATTAGGTTTCTGGCTTTGTTTTTTTCAAAGCTCAGACACAGTTCTGGTACCCAAACCAAATTTTGGACTACAGTTTGGTCGAACCCGCCGAACCCAAACTTCCACGGGTCTGCAAATCCCTAAACAGGACAAACCACAATAATGAAGCCAACAAGTGCTGGTATAAATAGAAATGGGATTCAGATAAAGGCACATAAAGAAACGCTCTGCTGAGGTCATATGACCAGAATACATGTTCCTCCAAAGGAATTGCATGCAAACGTTGAAAATATTTTGTAAAATATGGTTAAAAATGTATACATTTTATGCAATAAATCAAACAAAAGAAAACCACAATAAAAAATATACACACATAATAGAAATAAAATTAAAATCAAACTGGTCTCTGAGTAGTCATTGTTGAAACGTGGGCTTTGCCATGAGCTACTCACTAGGTGGTATAATATAGAAAAAATTAAAAAGTTAGAGAATAAAGAAGACAAAATAGAAACATTTCCATGCAATTTTTTCATTCAGAGTAACAAGTTGTATTCCGGTCATAAGATAACAGTGATCTGTTTCAGTATGCACCTTTATTTCAGTTACATGTATATTATATCAGCACTACAAATTCTGAGATTTTTATTAGATCATGGTGACGCCCACATACTACCTTTTAGTGAGCTTTTGTGGGGGGCTGTCATGGGATGTATTAAGTCTTTTAGACTTTTGAGATCTCTAATTTTCAGGATATCTTTGCCCCTGGAGGTCCCAGGTGGGAGATATTGCAGTCATGTACCCAATCACAATTTTACCTTTCTATTGAGATGAAAAATAGCAAAGAGGGCATCATCGATATTAAGTCGAAGGTGTTTGATTGGCCTTAAGGTGGTATGAGTGAATGCATTATGTTTGTTACTTTTCTACAACGAAGGAAATATATCTCCCATAAATATCGGATTGATGCAAACTCCAATATTCATCACTGACCACTGGCTCCAGCGAGTCTGAGACTTCCTTTGAAGCCCCTGTACTTCTCCACCTCTGAGAAAATGAATCTTAGACTTATTGGCTGGTTCTCAGGCTAGTTTCACACTTGCTTTTTTTTGCAGCGCGTTTTTCCCGCAAAAAAACGCATTGAAAAAACGCATACAAAAGCATACAACTGCTGCGTTTTTTTCAAGCATTTTTATGAGCATGCATGAAAAAAACGCAGCGTTTTTATGCGTTTGTATGCGTTTTTAGTGCGTTTTTACCGCGTTTGCGTTTTTTTCCAACATTAGGTGGCCCCTCACACTAACCCAAACCATGACTTTACTAACCCTAACCCTGACCCTAACCCTAACCCTAACCCTGACCCTAACCCTAACCCTGACCCTAACCCTTAACCAAACCATACTTAACCCTAACCCAAACCCTAACTAACCCTAACCCTAACCCTGACCCTAACCCTAACCCTGACCCTAACCCTGACCCTAACCCTAACCCTGACCCTAACCCTTAACCAAACCATACTTAACCCTAACCCAAACCCTAAACCCTAACTAACCCTAACCCTAACCCTGACCCTAACCCTTAACCAAACCATACTTAACCCTAACCCTGACCCTAACCCTGACCCTAACCCTTAACCAAACCATACTTAACCCTAACCCTGACCCTAACCCCAACCCTAACCCTGACCCTAACCCTTAACCAAACCATACTTAACCCTAACCCAAACCCTAACTAACCTTAACCCTAACCCTAACCTTAACCCTAACCCTGACCCTAACCCTTAACCAAACCATACTTAACCCTAACCCTGACCCTAACCCCAACCCTAACCCTGACCCTAACCCTTAACCAAACCATACTTAACCCTAACCCAAACCCTAACTAACCTTAACCCTAACCCTAACCTTAACCCTAACCCTAACCCTGACCCTAACCCTTAACCAAACCATACTTAACCCTAACCCTGACCCTAACCCCAACCCTAACCCTGACCCTAACCCTTAACCAAACCATACTTAACCCTAACCCAAACCCTAACTAACCTTAACCCTAACCCTAACCTTAACCCTAACCCTAACCCTTAACCAAACCATACTTAACCCTAACCCTGACCCTAACCCTGACCCTAACCCTTAACCAAACCATACTTAACCCTAACCCTGACCCTAACCCCAACCCTAACCCTGACCCTAACCCTAACCCTAAACCCCCTTAACTAACCCTAACTCTAACCCAAACCCCTAAATTCCATGGTTAACAAAAAAAAACGCATGTGCAAAAAAACGCATACATGAGCATGCCAGTGCGCATGTATGCGCATCCATAGGCTATAATGGCCATTTTTAGCGCAAAACGTGCGCATATGTGCGCATGCGCTTTTTTGCAGGGCCAAAAAATGCAACATGCTGCGTCTGGAAAATACAAACGCACACCCCAAAAAAACGCAGCGCATGGAAATTGCATACATGCGCTTACCAGCGCGCAGGTATGCGCACCCATGTTAAATATAGGGGAAAAAACGCATGCGCACGTATGCGTTTTTTTCCAGCGCAAAAAAACGCAAATGTGAAACCAGCCTCAGAGATCCCTTGTTGAAATTACCTGTCCAAGGCAGGAGGCCCTACTTCAATGGAGGTTGAAATGTCAGCAGTTTCTCATTTCCCAGTTATAACAAATCCCATATGATCAATGTGAGTGTGATCTCCCCTCTCTGGAGAGGTCTTTATGGATTTTTGATCCTGGACCAGGAGAATCATGAGGTTTTAACCTGATAAAGATTCTGGCCCAGGATCAAAAAAGTTTTTGTCAGCACAATTTTAAGTCTTTAAAATAGTTTTCTAATACATCCTGCAATATGAGAATAATTTCCAACTAAGAAACAGCTCCAACGCAGCTCCATTTTTAAACATTTATAATTCGCATCGCAATGGTCACCAGATATGATCCGAATAAGAGCCGACTGCTGCCTTCTTATTACTGTACAGTTGTATTTTACTGTAATAACCAACTCTACAAAACAATTACTACTACTCAAAAGGAATGCATGCTTTCCTCATTTTTATCCTGTATATGACTCTATTATTGTCTTCTTCAGACAGATTTAAAAGCAGGGTACAAAGTCACAGTTGGGATACATACCCAGATTGTAGGGTTGCTGGTGGAGGAGGCAGGAGATGCTGCGGGCTCAAGGCTGATTTCACAGGGTGTTTGGCCGCGGAAGTAGATGAGTCATGGCTTTCTGCCACAGGCTGGTACGACAAGGTGTTCCGAAGTAGTGGGGGATGCGCCGACATTTTGTGAAAGCCTGCCTCAGCCATTTTCCTGGAGTCTATGTAGGGTACAGCAGGTTCTGAGGATGCAGTGACGAGACTTGAGACAGAGTGTGATTTGTGGAATCAACGTTTATAAACTGGAGCTGCTGGGGCTGTGCTGAGCAAGCAAAGGGGATTACAAGAATATGTCCACGCAGGGACTCAAAAACATTAACAAGACTTTTCTTATCGAAAATGCGACTAATCCGGCTAGTCCGGGTGTCATAGGCCACGTACGGCCAAACTATGGGTCCTTATTTCCTATAGTCAGCTTATCCTTCCAGGCGTCTTTCAGGATCACAGACGTGGCCGCTTAGGGATCGCTGGTGCGGCTGCTCTGGTGCCCTGATATCCAGGGATGATTGGACTCGACAGGCCCTGAAGGATCTGTGCTGTTGGGGCGCAACAGGCCCTGAAGGATCTGTGCTGTGGGGGCTCAACAGGCCCTGATGGATCAGTGCCGCTGGGGCTCAACAGGTCCTAAAGGATCTGTGCTGTTGGGGCGCGACAGGCCCTGAAGGATCTGTCTCGGCTCCCACCCCCGGAGCGCAGATATGACGCAGTTCCTAATGTCACGGTTGGCTGGTCTCGGCCCAGGGTCCCTCTGCAGACGGGACGCAGGCCTCTGCTGCCACTTATGGCGAGTTGGCGTCCACTGAAGTTGGTGATGGAAGGCCACAGCCGTGGGCAGAGGCAGGGGGGGCAGTGTCCAGGTTGCTGCAGCGTGTCGGAACATAGCGACAGCAGCCGCTGGGGGTCGCGGACCAGCCGCGATGGAGCGCAGAACAGCGGGCACGGCTGTGGCTGCACGTGGACGGCGGGCGGTTCCGGGTAGGGGCCGAGCACATGTAAATTAACGGTAAGTACATCACTTACCCCTCACAGACCCCTGTGCGTCTTTCGACTCCTCCACGCCCGTTATCTCGTCTCTCCCTAGATCACACGGACTCTCCTCTCCTGTCACCCTCTCTGCTAACTGACTCCTGAGCATGCCCCCTGCTCCTTTTATCCTTGCCTCGCCCCCAGTTGCCCGGCAACCTTCAGTAGTCTCCTTTCTTTCATTGCCCCCCCGATTTTGTTACTTCAAGAACCCTGATGGCGGTCCCCTTGGTTCCTCCCCACACTACCCAGTCTGTTAGGGTATCAATGTTCGTTGCCTTACGAACTGGTCCTGTTCGTATCGTTCGGGAGGTTTGCCGGCTGTTAACCGCTCGGAGCATCTCAGTTCGACTTGGGTGGGGTCTTTTGGGGGGTGGACAGTGGTAGGCTGATTGGTGCAGGTGGGCCAATTGTGTCAGCTGGCTCATTACTGAGTGGAGGGCCTGGGGGTTCTGGAGGAAAATCTTCGTCGCCGTCCGGGTCCCAAAACATGGGCGACGGTTCAGAGGTTGAAGGAGCAGGCTCCGGTTGCTTCGGGTCGGTGGAAATACACGGGCGTAACATATTACGATGCACAATGCGGGTGGGCTGTGTTTCATCCTCTTCGGACCGTATTTCGTACACAGGTCCTTCCGGGTGGATACGGCGTAGAACCCGATAAGGACTCTCTTCCCAACGCGGTTCCAGTTTGTTCTGGGGGCGTTGATCTAGTACAAGCAAACGGTCACCGCTTAGGAGATGGGGAGGTGGAGATGTATTCTTTCCTGGGTGTTCCCAATCTTGGAGCTTTGTTTGTACGATCCGGTGAAGAGTTTGTAGCCGATGATGATGATTCCGGACCCAGGACGACACTCCGGTCCAGGGCTGAGGCTCTTTGGAGTCCAATTCCACCTCTGTGATCCCTTTACCCTCTCGTCCGAACAACAGGGAGTAAGGGGTATAGCCGGTAACTCGATGCACCTGGTTGTTATAGACCCATACTAATTCAGAAACATATTTGGGCCAATGCGCCTTCTTGTCACTCTCCAAAGTATGCAACATCTGAATCAATGTCCGATTAAATCATTCACAAGCCCCATTTCCTTGCGGGTGATA
Organism: Dendrobates tinctorius; assembly: GCF_039654945.1. Taxonomy (NCBI): domain Eukaryota; kingdom Metazoa; phylum Chordata; class Amphibia; order Anura; family Dendrobatidae; genus Dendrobates; species Dendrobates tinctorius. The sequence goes on along the minus strand of NW_027361696.1, from coordinate 91,216,751 downwards.
CGGTGTAGTCTGAGATTTGTCAATCCCATAGAGGTGATGTAGTTCCTCCATAACTTTTCCTAAAAAGCATGCTCCCTGATAAGAATGTATTAATTGTGGACAGGCGTATACTTGTATGAAGTTTCTGCAAATTGCGGAGGCAGCCGACTCCGTGGTCTGATCTCGAGTGGGGGTGACCACAGCGAACTTGGTGAAATGATCCACCATGACGAGACAGTGTTCGTATCCCTGGAATGCGGGACCAATGGTCAGGTAATCCACCGTCAGGAGCCGAAGGGGTGCTGAGGTCACAATTGTCTGTGGTGAGGCTCGCTGAGCTGGCGGTTTGGCTAATTCGCATAAGCGGCAGGCCCAGCAAATTTCATCCACTACAGCCGGCAAGCGTGGGTGGTAAGCTTTCTGTTGCAACCATTGTAAGGTCTTTTTAGCCCCGAAGTGGGCCCCTTTTTCGTGGGCCTCTCGAGCCAGTTCGTGGAGTTGGGTTCCAGGCGTAATCACCTGTCAAACAATCGTTGAGGTTGTCTCCGATGTTATTTTACGGTACAATAGTCCATTTCATATAACCAACCTCTCCCATTGTCGCAACATCAGCGACAGGTCTGGAGTCAAAGTTTGTCGTTGGGAGTCAGTGGGTAGTTGGCCAGCGGCGACCCACATCCGGAGGAGTCCAACTTCTTTATCTTCTTATTGCTGTTGTATCCACTTATCCCATGATTGTTCCAGTATGCCCCTTGGGGTCTCAGGGCAAGGTATTTTTTGATTGGCAGTTGTGAGTACGGCAGCAGTGATGACGAACGGTATTTCCTCTCCTTCTAATTCTTCGTTTCGATTCTTCCCTGGAGTCGTATGTTGGATCCTGGAGAGGGCGTCAGCATGGACATTTTCGGCCCCTCTTTTGTAAATGATCTTATAATTGAACTTTGCCATCCGGGCCACCCACCGCTGTTCCAGAGCCCTCAACTTGGCGTTTTCCAAATGGGCCAGCGGGTTATTGTCGGTCCGCACCACCACCTCGGAGCCCACTAGGTACTCTGCGAATCTCTCCGTCATGGCACACACCACAGCGAGGAGCTCGAACTTGAAGGAGCTGTAATTGCCAGAGTTGCGCTCGGAGTCATGGAGTGAGCGGCTTCCATATGCGATCACCCTCTCGCGGCCATGTTGTACTTGTGACAACACAGCCCCTAACCCATGAAGACTCCGGTCAGTGTGCAGGATGAACGGCTGTGAGAAGTCCGCATAAGCCAACACTGGGGCATCCGAGAGCGCAGCCTTGAGGTCTTGGAAGACCTCTTCCTGAGGGTGTTGCCACTGGATTCTTCGTCCATTGGCCCCAGCGGGAGCCCCCTTTAGCAAGTCGTGCAGGGCTCGAGCTCGACTTGCAAAATTCTTTACGAAATGACGGTAATATCTGGCCAACCCCAGAAAAGCCTGCACATCTTTTACTGTGCCGGGGTAGGCCATTCCTGGATAACAGCAACCTTCTCCCGGGATGGCCTCACCCCCTCTGCCGAAACGACATGACCCAGATACTCAATCTGGGAGCGAAATAGGTGGCATTTCTGGGGCTTTACCTTCAACCCGTACTTTTGCAACTGGCTGAGTACCTGTCCCAACCGCTTTAGGTGGTCCTCGAATGTGGCGGCATAGACGATGATATCGTCCAGGTAGATCAACGTGGCCTCAAAATTGAAATCTCCTAGACACCATTCCATCAACCGCTGAAAGGTCCCGGGAGCATTGGCCAGCCCAAACGGCATTCGATTGAACTCAAATAGTCCAATAGGCAATATGAATGCCGTCTTGGCTCTATCTTCTTCCGAAATGGGCACCTGCCAATACCCACTGGCCAAGTCCAGGGTCGAAAAATATGTTGCCTTCCCCAAGGCGGGCAAGGATTCTTCTATGCAGGGCAGTGGGTATGAGTCCTTGATAGTACAAGCATTTAGTTTCCGATAATCCACACAGAAACGTAATGTACCATCTTTCTTCTGGACCAACACGATTGGCGCCGCCCAGGGGCTTTGGCTTTCCTGTAGCACCCCTTTTCGTAGCATCTGGGCCAGCAAAGTTTTCACCTCTTGGTAGAGTTGTGGAGGGATCTGTCGATATCGTTCCCGGATAGGGGCCGCTCTTGCTGTGGGAATTTCATGAGTGATGGCGGTGGTACACCCAAAATCTTCCTCATGACTAGCGAATACTTCATGGTACTGTCCAAGCAATGTTTTTATCTGTGAGAGTTGGGCTGAAGTTAACCCAGAAAGCTTAGCCCACATCTGCTGCAGAATATTTCGACCCTTCTCCTGAGCTGAGACTTCGGTGGCCAGTAGGGTTCGAATTGTGACTTCCCAAGGATCCTCGGATTGTACTCACAATTGAACCGCAGGAGCTGGCAGCACTTCCTCTAGAAGCCTTACTAGTTTGGCCAGTTCAGTCCGTGCTTTCAGAACAGTGTCTCGGTCTTCAAGGTTGACGCAGCGCACAAGGACCGTCCCCCTTTGCACGGTAGCCAGGGAACAGGCCACCAGTATGCCAGGAGGTAAGCGCTCCGAGCAACACGGCTCCACCTGCACCTCCATACCCTCCAAGGGTATCGAGGCTCGAATTAGCAAGGCCACCACTGTCTGCCTAGGAGGTAGCACAAGCAGGGGAGCCACTGGCACGATGACCTTGCCCAGAGCCTTGCTCTCCTGGCAGTCCTGATGTACCCGCGCTTCCCGCACCAGCTGCTGGAACACCTGCCCCACTGCTTCAGAATCTTCTGTGTAGGATCATTTAGCAGTAAGTTGCCGAATTCTCGTAAAATATTCATGCCTAGGGTGACGGGGTGCCGTTTATCAGTTTCTCCTTGAGTCAGTACCACCCCTCTCGACCAAGGGATTTACCTCTCATCGTCACCTGTACCCACACCACCCCGGCAACCGGGACTGGCAGTTGGTTGGCGGCTATTAGTTTGATCATGGGCCCCCACTGAGGTCTTGCTGCCTCCGGGAAGTTTTGTTGAAAGTACGTTGCGGGCATAGTGGTTACTTGTTTTTCAAATAGTTTTATTAGGGTTTTAAATATTTTAATTGGGTGGAAAGACAAGGGGAAGGGGGGGGGAGCAGGGAGGGAAGGTTGAATATGGGGAAAGGAAAAGAGAGGACAGAACTTAGAAAACCGTTACAAAACTTTTCAAAACAGACCTGTTGGTCAAAAGCAAATTAAAACTACATATAGGTTTTATACAAACATTTTTCATGTTGGGGAGAGAGATAATGTCCTTAGAAAGAAGTAATTGGTTTCAATTCTATTCTATAACTTTATCAAAAGATTTAGGAGATTTAACCGGTTTGGAACTGCTCATTCCACACTTTCCACTTTTTAGAATATTTGTTTATTCCGTTATTGTTAACAGCAAATCTCCACTCTATGTTATTGTGGGTGTGGATTTTTTCTAAGATGTCAGCAAACTTAAGTGAGGTTTGTTTTTTCCACCAAAAAGCAATCTCATTTTTTATTACTAGAAAAATATGAATTATGATATACCTTGTGGTGGGCGAAACATCCTCCATATCCAAGGAAAGCAGGGCTCTTTGTGGAGTGATAGCGAAATCTTTTTCAAATGCGTTGATGTGCTTTGTTGCCTCCAGCCAAAGGGCTTTTACCTTAGGGCAACTCCAGAACAGATGGTATAAATTACCCTTTTGACCACATTCCCTCCAACATAGCGGGGAGCGGTCTTTATTTATGTGAGCGAGTCTCGTAGGTGTGTAATACCACCTGCATAGTATTTTGAAATAAGACTCTTGCAAAGTGGCAGAAATAGTAGAATGATAAGTGTATTTTGTAGCGACGTCCCATTGTTCCACAGAGTAATTAAGATGTAATTCATTTTCCCACCTTCTCATATATTGATTTTTATTGGCAACAGTATCTTTATTAAACATTTTGTATAAGTTGTTCAGACTCCACATTGAGTCATTATGGATATTATCCAGTAGCAGGCTTAATTTGTAATAATTTACTGTAAGGTTATTCATTAATTTTTTGATATGTTCCTTAAACATAAGGAAGGGTATTAGATCACTGTAAGCCAAAGCAAATTTTTGTCTTAACTCACTTTATAACATAATCCCTGAGCTCGTAAACACATCACCTACTATTTTTAATCCTTTTTCTGACCAACCGGGCAGGAGTGGGATATTATAAATTTTTGACACAAAAGATAATGGAACCTTTTTTACTTGTTCAGCTTTGTTAAGTTCAAGTCTGGTCGGCTTGAGCAGTTGTTTCCATGCCTTAAAGGTGGCATTGAAGATAAGGTGGGACGAACAAATTTTGGGTTTATGTATTATGTGTCCATGTAACCTTCTTCGTTCTCCAAGGCTACCCAAGCTGGAATATTATCCTCATAAAACCAGGATCTGCTCAACTGTGTGAATGAGGCATGATAGTAGGCTTGAAGATTGGGCAGACCCATTCCTCAATTAACCCCTTAACGACCAGGGGTATTTTTGGTTTTACATTTTCATTTTTCCCTCCCCTTCTTTCCAGAGCCATAACTTTTTTCTTTCTGTCTATATGGCCATGTGAGGGCTTATTTCTTGCGGGACGAGTTGTACTTTTAAATGACACCATTGGTTTTACCATGTCATGTACTCGAAAATGGGAAAAAAATTCCAAGTGTTGTGAAATTGCCAGAAAAGTGCAATCCCACACTTGTTTTTTGCTTGGCTTTTTTGCTAGGTTCACTAGATGCTAAATCTGACCTGCCATTATGATTCTCCAGGTCATTACGAGTTCATAGACACCAAACATGTCTATGTCCTCTTTTATCTAAGTGGTGAAAAAAAATTCCAAAGTTTGCTAAAAAGAAAAAAAAAATTGCGCAATTTTCCGAGACCCATAGCATCTCCATTTTTCATGATCTGGGGTCGAGTGAGGGCTTATTTTTTCCGTGCCAGGCTGATGTTTTTAATGATACCACATTTGTGCAGATACGTTCTTTTGATCACCCGTAATTGCATTTTAATGCAATGTCTTGGCGACCAAAAAAAGTAATTCTGGCGTTTTGAATTTTTTTCTCACTACGCCGTTTAGCGATCGGGTTAATGCTTTTTTTCATTGATAGATCGGGGAATTCTGAACGCGGTGATACCTAATATGTGTATGTGGGATTTTTTTACCATTTTATTTTGATTGGGACGAAAGGGGGGTGATTTGAACTTTTCGTTTTTTTTAATTTTTTTTTTTTTTTAAACATTTTTTTTTTTAACTTTTGGCATGCTTCAATAGCCTCCATAGGAGGCTAGAAGCATGCGCATCCCGATCCGCTCTGCTACATATGGGCGATGAGCAGATCGCCCATATGTAGCAGATTTTCTGCTGTGCTTTCAGCGCCGACCACCGGGTGGCGCTGAAAACCATATGCCCGGAACAACCATAGAGGTCTCATAGAGACCTCTGGCTGTCCAGGCAACATGACGCCGACCCCCGATTATGTGACGGGGTCGGCAATGACGTCATTTCCGGCCCCGCGGCCAGAAATGTTATTCAAATGTCCGCTGTCAGCTTTAACAGAGGGATTTAACTAGTTAATAGGCACAGGCGGACGGCGATTCCGCTCGCACCTTTTGCGGGCACATGTCAGCTGTTCATAACAGCTGACATGTCCCGGCTTTGATGCGGGCTCAACGCCGGAGCCCTCATCAAAGCAGGGGAGATGTCTGATGATGGACTGTGTCCGTCATTGGACATTAAGGGGTTAAGCTTGTGTTTACAAAGAATGTCAGATGAGATTATGGCCCTCTTATTGCACAATACAAAAGAATTCATCAGTTTTTGCAATCTCTGTAACGTTTGGAAAGGGATGTTGATGGGAAGTGTCCTAAAGACAAACAGCAATTTAGGTAAGATAAATGTTTTGATCGTCATCACTCTGCCAAACAGAGATAAATCAAATTTGGAGAAATAAGCAAGATCTGATTCTATTGTTTTTGAAATTTTGTCCAGATTAGTTCTGACGATTTTGTGTAGATATGGTTCAATGATTATACCAAGGTATTCAATACAGTTGTCTTCAAAACTAAATTTGGATATTTGCTTCAATTTGGAGATTTCTGTCTCATTCATATTAATTGCCATGAATTTTAATTTTTCAGGGTTTATTTTGAAATAGGATATTTCGTAGAATCTGTCTAATTCTCCTATTAATGTTTTGAATGAATTTTGGGGATCGGTTAGAGTAAATATCAGATCATCCGCATATAGGCCTACTTTATGTTCAGCACTTTGAGATGCTATACCTCTAATTTCTACATTTTTCCTGATACTTTCTGCAAAAGGCTCCATAGCCAAAACAAAGAGTATAGGGGACAGGGGGCACCCCTGTCTGGTACCATTGGTAATGCCGAAGGTGTCCAACAGAGTGTTGTTAGCTAAAATTCTTGCGGTGGGATTTGAGTAGAGTGTGAAAATGGAAGAGATGGATTTTTTGTCGAAACCAAATTTAGTCAGAGTGGCCTGTAGGTAAGGCCAACTGACTCTGTCAAAGGCCTTTTCGGCATCCAATGTTAAAAAAGTTGTTTGAAGTTTCATTTTTTGGCTTAAATGAATTAAATTTAGCACCCTCCTCGTGCCATCGGATGCCTGTCGGCCTTCGGTGAATCCTATCTGATCAGTTGATAAAAGATTGGGAATAATTTTTTTGATTCGATCTGCCAATATTTTGGCATAGATTTTGGTATCGCTATTAATTAGGAAAATGTGGCGATAATTATGGGTTTTCCCTGGGTCTCCTTTAGCTTTGGGAATCATTGTGATAACCGCTTCTTGCATTTCTTTGGGGAAGGAATTTAGTTGGGCGGCCGAATTGAATACAGAAACTAGATGAGGTGACAGGACCTTGGAAAATTGTTTGTAGTAATCATTGGATAGTCCATCAGGGCCAGGGGCTTAATGATTTTTTAATTTGTCAATGGTACTAGTTACTTCCAATTCAGACAATGGCGTATTTATTAATTCTAAGTCTGATGAATTAACCTTGGGGAGATTGATTTTGTCCATGAACGTGTTTATCATTGAAATGTCAATTTTGGGAGAATCAGATCTTTCATTTAGGTTGTACAAATTACACTAAAATTCTGCAAAGGTCTTGACAATGTCTTTGGGGTGAACGACTTTTTGACCAGAGTGGGATATGAGATAATTTTCTTTTTTATGCGCTCTTTTTTTTTAGCTTTAGCATCATGTATTTGGTGGGTTTGTTGATGGATGTATACATTTTAGCCCTAGAGGCTCTGATTATTGCATCTTCCTCCTGTAGAATTTCCGCACCCAGCCTGCGTCTAAGGTCCAAGATTTCCGAATGAATATCATTCGAGGGAACTCGTAATTCATTTTGTTCTTTCTCCTTTAAATATGTTTGTTTTTGTAAATTCTGAATTTGCTCTCTATTTTTCCTCCTGAACCTAGACGCAAGCTGAATGAGGACTCCCCTAACAACCGCCTTGTGGGCACTCCAAAGAGTAAAATTGTTTACCTCTTCCTTTGTGTTTTCAGCAAAGTAATTATTTAGGGTTTTATCTAATTCTTTTTTATGCTCTTGGAATTTAAATAACGTGGGGTTACATTTCCAGAGTGGATTGGAGTTAATTGGAGAATTCAGTGCTATCTCAACCAGGACTGGACAGTGATCAGAGACAGATTTATGTAGGATTTCAATTTTTTTTGCTTTACTCAAAGTAAAGATATTGGAGAGTCTGAGATCTATTCTTGACGAAGTCAAATGTGCGTTAGAATAGTGTGAGTATTCGATTGAGGAGGTGTTGAGACACCTGAAGATATCGAAGTATTCATTGTTTATTAGCCAGTTTTTTAGGTTTTATGGCGGACCGAAGATGACGACTCCATCTGAGGGTCTGGCACTATGTTGAAGTCTCCTGCCAAAATCAAATCACCAGACCCAATTTTTTTGTTCAGTTTATTTAGAAACGCGATAGGATTCTTATTGGGTGCGTAAAGATTGACCAGGGTAAACACTCTATTATTTATGCTACCTTTGAGGATATGGAATCTGCCCAATTCATCTGCAACCTCCTCCGTGAGTTTAAATGGGATGTCGCCACTCACCATTGTTAGTACTCCTGCCTTCCTAGAGGAGTGGAGGGATTTGAATACGTGTGGATATTTATTGTGTTGAAACACTGGATGCTTCTCCTTAGCCAATTTCACCTCCTGCAAACAAACTATATCATGTTTTAGACGGTTTATCTCTCTCCAAATATATGATCTCTTGTTTGGACTATTCAGTCCATTTACATTATAAGTAAGAACGCTCATGAGTATCCTATAAAACAGTCAAAACAAAGGTTAACAGAAAACAATACAAATAGAAACCAGTCAAACTTATACTTTTTTAGTTATAAATAAACTACCAGTTTTGTTGGAGGACTTTGTGCAAGGCAAAGTCTCACCTAGGTCAGGGTACCAAATAAGTTTATGGCATAGGACCAGAGAAAAGGCTTCAGGGTTTTTGAGACCAAAGGTTGTTGTCTCATCAGTCTTGGTCTTGAAATTCTGGTTCATTATCCAGAAATCTTTGGAATCTGAGACCCTCCTGCGGGGTGCAGATTAGATTGTCTTTACCTTTGAATCTGACGATTAGTTTGGTTGGAAATTCCCATTTATAGATTATGCGTCGTTCTCTTAATTTAGATGTAACGTCCTTAAATTCTTTCCTGGAGTCCATCGTGGCCCTTGAAAAATCTGCAAAGATTTTTACATTTCCATATTGATCAGGCAAGGAGCTCTTCTCTCTAGCTGCTCTGAGGACTTTCTCCTTTGTTCCGAAGAAATGGACCTTCATTATTGTGTCCCTAGGTTTCTCTGGGGCCACTCCTTTTGGTTTATGAAGTCTGTGAATTCTATCTAATTTAAGGTCCATCAAATCTTGAACCAGTTTCTTGAATAAATCTTTTGTGAATTTAGGGAGTTCTTCCTGTGTCACAGATTCAGGAATTCCTCTAATTTTGAGGTTACTTCTTCTGCTTCTGTCATCCAGGTCAGTGATTTTATTTTTCAACATCAGTATCTTGGCCTGGAGACAAGAGCTCTGCTTGGAGGAGAAAGAGTTGTCTTTTTCAACCTTATAAAGCCTGTCTTCTATTTTTCCCATTCTTTGGTTTATAGCCGCACAGGTTTCTTACAGAGTTCTATCATGTTTTTCGAATCCAATTCTTAACGACTCTTTGAAAGTCAAAAACAAGCTAGCAAGGAAACCTTCAGTGATCACTGTATTAGATGTGAGGTGGGATTTCAAGTCTGGGGATGAAAAAGAGCCAAAATTTTCTTGAGTTGGCTCTCCATGGTGTTTTTTTGCTGCCTGTTTCTTGGGGGTTTGATTAGGAGAGTAATCTTCCGAGAACTCATCAGAGTCACTAATATGAGGGGTTTGTGCATCTTTCTCTTTTCCTTTTTCCATTTCGGATCTTTTGAGAGACTTTGTAGTATCCATGTCATCTCCATTGGTTGGTTTTTGTATTTCTCTATTATTTCCCTTTAGGGTGGGTGCAAAGGTCAGAATTTTTGAGGGTGAAACAGTTTTCTTAGGCCCCTCTTTACCCCCTTTATTGTATTGTGGGCATTGGTTGGTCCACTTACGTTCTTGTTCGTCTGGTCTCAGTGGTGACCTACATCTAACTGGACTCTGCAAATTAGAAAGGTCTTCTATGGATTTTGAATGTCTGTATTGGTAGGACTTAGTATTAGTTTTCCTGTTAGGTGTGCTCATTTTGTTATTGTGCAGGTTATCTTAGCTTAGGCAATTTCAACAACGTCTCATTTGCGGTGTGAAACACTCCTGAGATCCAACAGCGTCTTAGTTGCGTTTGGATTATGCCGGGAAGTCACAGAACCCTCCCAGAGGCAAATAAAGGGGTTGCTATACCTTATAATCAGCAACTACTTTGTCTTGCTCCTCTTGATAGGTCGAAAGGGTTGTGAAGATTGATTTTAGGTTCCTCTTGGGGCTAGTTTCTTTATGCGGAATCCCACTTCCTGTATGTACTTTCACTTTCACTAGGCCCAGATTCTGATGTGAGGAAACTTCAGATTTCTTCTGTTTATAAGTCCTAAAATCGACTGAAAAGGTGCCCAAAGTGGTCACAAAGCATTCCTGTGGTCATCAGGAGCAAAAGATTGGCCTCTTGTAGCTTTAAAGTTGCTTTTGGTGAAGTCCTCACTGGAGCTATAAACTCCTGCTGCTTACATGGCAGAAGTTCAGGCCACGCCCCCTGGCATAGTGGTTACTTGTGACCCCGTATCCACCAGGCATCGGACGGCTCGGCCCTCCACTTCTGCCCAAACCACCGGACATTTTGCTACCAAATCTTCGGGACTTCCACCACCCCTAGTTGTGGTTATCGGCTCCGAGCGGCGTCCCCCCAGCCCGGAGCCCTTTAGCTTAATGGCCGCCGGGGTGGGTATCTCTTACGCCACGGACACTCTCGGGCGAAGTGACCTGGTTCTCCACACTCATAACACTGGGCCTGTGCAGACTGACCACCCCACGGGGAGCGTGATCCCCAGGGGCCAGGGTTAAAGCTAGGTCTTCCAGTCCCGGTCTCGGTTCTTCTCTTTACTTCGGCCAACTCACCCTTAATATTCTTCAACTCTTGTTTCATCTCCTCCACCCACTGAGGCTCCTCAACTGCGTTCCTTGAGACCTCCACACCTCTGACCTTCCCCACGGGGACCGCCATCCCCTGCTCTTGCTCTCGAGCCCAGGCCTGACTTCCCACCTCTGAAAAGTCTATTCAGGGATTCATTCTGATCTGCTCCCGTAATGCCTGTTTTATTAATGGATCTCGCAGACCAGTCACCAGTAGGTCGCGTAAGGTAACGTCAACAGGTCCTACCCCTACCCCGTCCTTTCTTTCAGTGGCTGTATGCAATTCTTGGAGGACATTCATATACTGAGTGATTGTCTCCCCCTCTCCCTGCATCCGACTAAACAAATGGGTCCTTAGCTCCCCCACATTAGTTGGGTCCCCATGGGTCTGTTCTACTATCTGTAAAACTTTTTCAAAAGTGTTGCGGTGCCCCGGGGGTTTCAACATCACTGACCTCCGCACCTCCCCGTCTAGTGCCATGAGAGCCACTTCGGCTTCCAGCTCAGGGGTCATTGGGTGCATTCGAAAGAGACCCTGCATCTGCTCTGTCCAGCTCCATAGCATAGTATTGGAGCCGGAAAATCAAGGTAGGTTGTTCAGCATAGCCCCCAATGAAATGCTGGAACGGGGACCCTCATTATGTGTGGAGTTCACAGCCCTGTCCTGGTCTGGGGCACCACTGTCCGTGCTCGGAGACTGCATCCTGCCGACTACGCCAAGTGTAGGGTACAGCAGGTTCTGAGGATGCAGTGACGAGACACGAGACAGAGTATGATTTGTGGAATCAACGTTTATAAACTGGAGCCGCTGGGGCTGTGCTGAGCAAACAAAGGGGATTACAGGAATCTGTCCACGCAGGGACTCAAAAACATTAACAAGACTTTTCTTATCGTAAATGCGACTAATCCGGCTAGTCCGGGTGTCATAGGCCACGTACGGCCAAACTATGGGTCCTTATTTCCTATAGTCAACTTATCCTTCCAGGCGTCTTTCAGGATCACAGGCGTGGCCGCTTATGGATCGCTGGTGCGGCTGCTCTGGCGCCCTGATATCCAGGGACAATTGGACTCGACAGGCCCTGAAGGATCTGTGCCGTTGGGGCGCAACAGGCCCTGAAGGATCTGTGCTGTTGGGGCTCAACAGGCCCTGAAGGATCTGTGCCGCTGGGGCTCAACAGGCCCTGAAGGATCTGTGCTGTTGGGGCTCAACAAGCCCTGAAGGATCTGTCTTGGCTCCCGCCCCCGGAGCGCAGATATGACGCAGTTCCTAATGTCATGGTTGGCCGGTCTAGGCCCAGGGTCCCTCTGCAGACGAGAAGCAGGCCTCTTCTGCCACTTTTGGCGAGTTGGCGTCCACTGAAGTTGGTGATGGAAGGCCGCAGCCGCGGGCGGAGGCGGGGGGCAGTGTACAGGTCGTTGTAGCGTGTCGGAACACAGCGACAGCAGCCGCTGGGGGTGGCGGACCAGCCGCGAGGGAGCGCGGAACAGTGGGCACGGCTGTGGCTGTACGTGGATGGCTGGCGGTTCCCGGTAGGGGCCGAGCACATGTAAATTCACGGTAAGTACGTTGCTTACCCCTCACAGACCCCTGTATGTCTCTCAACTCCTCCACGCCTGCTATCTCGTCTCTCCCTAGATCACACGGACTCTCCTCTCCTGTCAGCCTCTCTGCTAACTGACTCCTGAGCGCGCCCCCTGCTCCTTTTATCCTTGCCCCGCCCCCAGTTGCCCGGCAACCTTCAGTAGTCTCCTTCCCTTCGTTGCCCCCCCGGTGTTGTTCCTTCAGGAACCCTGATGGCGGTCCCCTTGGTTCCAGCCCAGTCACTCTATGGGAGTCCTCCTCCCCACACTGTAATCTCGCCAGTCCTCGGGCGAGGGTCTCAGTCTATTGGGTTTGGTCTGTGGGGTATCAATGTTCGTTGCCATACGAACTAGTCCTGTTCATATCGTTCGGAGGGTTTGCCGGCTGTTGACCGCTCAGAGCGTCTCAGTTCGACTGGGGTGGGGTCTTTTGGGGTGGTGGACGGTGGTGGGCTGATTGGTGCAGGCGGGCCAATTGTGTCAGCTGGCTCATTACAGAATGGAGGGCCTGGGGGTTCTGGAGGAAAATCTTAGTCGTCGTCCGGGTCCCAAAACATGGGCGACGGTTCAGAGGTTGAAGGAGCAGGCTCCGGTTGTTTCGGGTATGTGGAAATACATGGGAGTAACATATTACGATGCACAATGCGAGTGTGCAGTGTTTCATCCTCTTCGGACCGTATTTCATACACAGTTTCTTCCGGGTCGATACGGCGTAGAACCCGATAAGAAAGAGCTTTTTGATAAAGAACACAGTGTGGGTGTTCGAAAAGGCGTAATAGAGACATTCATGTGAACTCTGTCTTACTTTTCACTCAATAAATGGATCTTTTAGCAGCTGGGATTTTTTTCTTCATTCTGGACTCTCCTCTCCTGTCAGCCTTTCTGCTAACTGACTCCTGAGCGCGCCCCCTGCTCCTTTTATCCTTGCCCCACCCCCAGTTGCCCGGCAACCTTCAGTAGTCTCCTTCCCTTCGTTGCCCCCCTGGTGTTGTTCCTTCAGGAACCCTGATGGTGGTCCCCTTGTTTCCGGCCCAGTCACTCTATGGGAGTCCTCCTCCCCACATCCACCGCATAGAAGAGTATGGAAAGAGTGGGACTCTGGGCTGTCACAAAATGTCAGGGGAGCCCCCGCATTGCTGAACACATCGTTGTACCAGCCTAGAGCCTGCATCCATCAACCGACTCCTGCCTCTGCTGCTGTCAGAAGCAGCGACCCTGGGACCCCGCTCCACCGCAGCTACAATTTGGATTATAAGACACACCACCATTTTCCGGAGAAAAAAAAGTGAGTGTTATAATCCGAAAAAAATGGTAGGTATTTGACACACTGGCAATTTTGCAGCTCTCTCACCTACAAAGAATGAAGAAGTCTGTATTTTTTATTACTGAGAAAATCTTTAAAAAAAACAATACACCAAACAAAAAACATCACATTCTATATTTCATGCATTAAAATGCAAATTAATTAGTATTTGTTTCAATAGAAAAACAGAACTTAATACTTGGTACAGAAATCTTTGCAATTACAGAGGTCAGACGTTTCCTGTAGTTCTTGACCAAGTTTGCACACACATTGCAGCAGGGATTTTGGCCCACTCCTCCATACAGATCTTCTACAGATCTTTCAGGTCTCAGGGCTGTCAATAAGCAACATTGAATTACAGCTCCCTCCAAAGATTTTCTATTGGGTTAAGGTCTGGAGAATGGCTAGGCCACTCCAGGATCTTGAAATGCTACTTAGGTCTCATACTCACTTGCGAGAGACTCAAGCGATTCTCGTGCGAGTCTCTCGCATGAAAACCTGGCACTACCGCCGGCACTCGGACGGGAGCGTGTGGCTGCATGTATTTCTATGCAGCTGCACGCTCTGGTCCGAGTGCCGGCGGCAGTGCCAGGTTTTCATGCGAGAGACTCGCACGAGAATCGTGTGAGTCTCTCGCAAGGGAGTATGAGCTCTTATGGAGACACTCCTTAGTTACCCTGGCTGTGTGCTTTGGGTCATTGTCATGCTGAAAGACCAAGCCACGACCCATATTCAATGCTCTTACTGAGGGAAGGAGGTTGTTGGCTAAAATCTTGTGATACATGACCCCATCCATCCTCCTTTCAATACAGTGCAGTCGTCCAGTCTACTTTTAAGAAAAGTACCCCTAAAGCATGTTCCCCCCACCATGCTTCACGGCTGGGACTGTGTTCTTGGGGTTGTATTCATCCTTCTTCCTCCAAACACAGTGAGTGCAGTGGACACCAAAAAGTTCTATTTTTGTCTCATCTGACCACTTCTTCCATGCCTCCTCTGGATCATCCAGATGGTCATTGGCAAACTTCAAACGGGTCTGGACATGTGCTGGTGTGAGCAGGGGTACCTTGCCCGCCCTGCAAGATGTTAATCCATTACCGTTAGTAACACATTACGCCGTCATGTTTGAGACTGTGGTGCAAGCTCTCTTCTGGTCATTGACCAGGTCCTCCCGTGTACTTCTGGGGTGATTCCTGACCTTTTTCAGAATCATCCTTACCCCATGAGGCGAGATATTGCATGGAGCCCCAGACTGAGGAAGATTGCCTGCACTTGCCTGTTGTCCTCTAGCCTAACCCAGCCTTGCGCAGGTATACAATTTTGTCCCTGGTGTCCTTGGACAGCTCTTTAGTCTTGGCCATGGTGGAGAGAATGGAGTGCAAGTGTGTGGACAAAGTAATTTTTGAGTTCAAACAGGTGCAAGTAAAAGGTAATGAGTGCAGAGTAGGAAATGAACAGGTCTGTGAGAGCCAGTATTCTTGTAGGTTGGTAGGTGATCAAATACTGTATATATTCATGTATAAGCCGAGATTTTCAGCCCATTTTTTTGGGCTGAAAGTCCCCCTCTCGGCTTATACACGGGTCATATACCTGGGGGGGTCGGTGGAGCGGGGGTGTCAGAGATCATACCTGTCCTGCCGCGATATCTGCAGCATCGCTTCTCCACTGTCTCCCTTCCTGTCTTCAGCGGTCTTGTGGTACCGCTCATTACTCTCATGAATATGCGCATATTCATGAGTGTAATGAGCGGTACCACGTGACTGCTGAAGACAGGAAGGGAGACAGTGGAGAAGCGAGGCTGCAGAGACCGCGGCAGGATGGGTGAGTATAGCGATATTCACCTGTCCCCTGGTCCATCGCTGCTCACCGCTGTCTCTACTGCATCCTATGTCAGTGAGGTTTAGGCAGCAGGGGGCCGTGACGTGATTAGTGCGCGCCGCCCCCCCTGCTGGCTGAACAGTCACTGACACAAGAAGCGGCAGACAGCGGCGATGGACCCAGGAGAGGGGAGTATGGCTTTTTTTGCAGCCTATGGGGGCATATTCTATGGAGCAGCATATGGGGGCATAGTCTATGGAGCAGCATATGGGGCATATTCTATGGGGCAGTATATGGGGGCATAGTCTATGGGGCAGCATATGGGGGCATAGTCTATGGGGCAGCATATGGGGGAATAGTCTATTGAGCAGCATATGGGGGCATATTCTATGGAGCAGCATATGGGGGCATAAACTATGGAGCAGCATATGGGGGGCATAGTCTATGGATTACACCCTCGGCTTATACATAAGTCAATAAGTTTTCCCAGTTTTTTTGTGACAAAATTAGGGCGGTCGGCTTATACACGAGGACAAGGCAACTGTTAGGTGGATTCATAACTGGCTTAGTGATCGGACCCAAAGAGTGGTCGTAAATGGCTGCACATCCAGTTGGAAGAATGTCTCAAGTGGGGTACCACAGGGCTCTGTCCTGGGCCCTGTATTGTTCAACATCTTTATCAACGATTTAGATGAAGGAATTGAGGGTAAACTGATTAAATTTGCTGATGACACGAAGCTAGGAGGGATAGCTAATACTAGAGAAGAGAGAGAGGATTCAAAAAGATATAAATAAACTGGAGCAGTGGGCAGCAACTAACAGAATGTTTTTTAACAGGGAAAAATGCAAAGTCCTACATCTGGGCAATAAAAATTAAAAAAGCATATACAGAATGGGAGGAATAGGGCTAAGCAACAGCACATGTGAAAAAGACTAGGGTATACTAATAGATCACAGACTGAATATGAGTCAACAGTGTGATGCAGCAGCAAAAAAGGCAAATGCAATTCTAGGATGTATTAACAGAAGCATACAGTCTAGATCACGTGAAGTCATTATTTCCCTCTACTCCTCTTTGGTCAGACCTCATCTGGAATATTGTGTTCAGTTTTGGGTACCACATTTCAAAAAAATAACATCAACAAACTGGAGCAAGTTCAGAAAAGAGCGACCAGAATGGTGACCTGTCTGCAAACCCTGTCTTATGAGGAAAGGTTGCAGAATTTGGGAATGTTTAGTTTGCAAAAGAGAAGACTGAGAGGAGACTTAATAGCTGTCTACAAATATCTAAAGGGCTGTCACATTGTAGAAGGATCAACTTTATTCTCATTTGCACAAGGAAAGACTAGAAGCAATGGGATGAAACTGAATGGGAGGAGACACAGATTAGATATTAGAAAAAACTTTTTGACAGTTAGAGTGATCAATGAGTGGAACAGGCTGCCACGAGAAGTGGTGAGTTTTCCTTCAATGGAAGTCTTCAAACAGAGGCAGGACAGACATCTGACTGGGATAATTTAGCGAATCCTGCTTTGAGCAGGGGGTTGGACCAGATGGCCCAGGAGGTCCCTTCCAACTCTACGATTCTATGATTCTATGACTTTACGGTACTTATTTCACACAATATAATTATTTAAAAATCATATAATTTGATTTTCTGGGTTTTTTTAGATTTGAAGTGAAGTTGAAGTGTACTTACGATAAAAAATTACATACCACTCCATTCCTTGTAGGTGGGAAAACGTACACTCCCAATTTAGCATCAAATACTTATTTTCTCCACTGTGTGTGAAAACTTCAGGAACCGCAGACTGCATTATCCGGGCAGTTTTTATTGTGGGGGAGAAAACTGCCATGTTTAACAATTCTTTTAATTACATATCACTGCTGCAGCTTATTCCCACAAATTGCACAAAACACAAAGATCGCAAATATTGTAAATCAATGTATTTATTACAATAAAAAGGCACAGAATTTGTTCATCTTAAAAAAATACAAAAAATAAAATACAAAATGAATATAAAGCTTTAAAAAGTTTACATCGTTTGTGTACAATACTGTTCGAAAAGGAGGCACTTGATACAAAAACAAGAAAACTCAGCGCATGCTATAGATAAACTATGTGTAAGAATATATTTTTGCAATTTTTTTTTTCCAAGCATAGTTCATTCATTTTGACACTACAAGATTGATAAAGCCCCAAACGTTCATTCTAAGTTTATAAGGCTACATGTGAAAATAAATGGAATTTTTTTTTGCCTGGGATACAAAGTGAAATGGCACTTATATTTGGTGGTAAACATTTTCCATTAAAGAGCAGTTACTAGTGATGAGCGAGCGTGCTTGGATATAGAGCTATCCGAGCTTTCCCCGATGTTATCCGAGTATCGTGGGTGCTCACAAAATATGTTCAAGTCCCAGCGGCTGCTAGACATGACAACGCATGTGAGGATTGCCTAACAGTCAACAGTCGCGAATCATGCAGCTGCAGGGACTCAAACACATTACTCGAGCACCCACAATACTCAGGTAACACCCGAGCATGCTTGGTCACTCATTACTAGGAGCTTCTGATTGATATCAAGGCTTGACGTTTCAAACCAACAACAAATCAAGCCAGGATTAGGATGGACACATGAAGGGTTAAAAATTAACCCTGAACACCACATAAAAGATTAAATACATAAGTATCATGGAGGTGGAATTAGTGGTGTTAGATGCTTCATAGTTCTACAAAATATCTGATTAATAAGGCAAAATAATCTGACTTTTGTCAAGACTTTTCACTTCTCTACAATCGATTGTCATTTTGGACTTGAGTTGAAGGACAAATAGCCTGAGATAGTAACCAATCTAAGGATGAGCTGCCCGACCATCCCATACTAATGGCTGTAACTTTGGCAACAGTCAAGCCATGAGATTTACTTTCTCAGCCTGCTTTATTAATCAGATTTCTCTAAAATTACATTTAGTTGATGACCTCTTGAGAAAATAAAATGCAGTTCAAAGTTGCATTGTCAGATTTTTCTTTACTTTGATACCTCTTTTGTTCATGTTTTTCATGGCTAGAGCACAAATACACCCATTCTAATCTACGGGATGTTCAAATGTCCATCTCAGGCCGGTTTCACATTTGCGCTTTATAGCACAGCGACGGCCTGCGCACGGCCGCCGCTAAGCCCCGCCCCCTCCCGACTCCCTGCCCGCCCCATCCGGTCATCGCTGCCTTCTAGCGCAAATAGACGCTTGCGATCTGTGCACCCTATCTTTAGCATAGGGTGCGCAGATCGTGCGCTGGCCGTGCGCTAGCAGGATTTTGCCGTGCGCTGTGCAGTTTTGAAGGTGCGCCGTGCGCACCGAAATGCAACATGCTGCGTTCGGCGCATACGGGCGCACCTTCAAAAGTGCGCAGCGCACGGCAAAATCCTGATAGCGCACGGCCAGCGCACGATCTGCACACCCTATGCTAAAGATAGGGTGCGCAGATCGCAAGCGTCCATGTGCGCTAGTAGGCGGCAATGACCGGATGGGGTGGGCAGAGAGCCGGGAGGGGGCGGGGCTTAGCGGTGCCCGTGTGCAGGCCGTCGCTGCGCTATAAAGCGCAAATGTGAAACTGGCCTCATTTAACAGATTGCAACAACATAAAACAGATACAAGTTCATTTTTGTTCTGCATCACGTTTCGAAGCTCACCAATGCAAGTCTCTGTGTCCAAGAAAAACTTGAACAGTAAACTGATGACATTCTGGAAACCCCCGATTTTTTGTCATACCAGGAAAGCTGATGAAACTCTGATGGTAAAAACTCAAAGTCTGACCCAAAACACTGATGGAAAACTGCGAAACTGATCTTGCACAAATAAAAAGTTAGATCATTTTTCATCAGTGTGAAGGATCTTTGTCTCACCTTTTTGGTCCGTGTCTGCTTGGACCAGCAGTGTGGCATCCGCTTTTCTTGTATTTGGGTAACTGACAGTATGAGTGATGGAATGGAAGTACTAGAAAAAAAAAAGTACAAGACAAACTCGTATGTAAATTATGATGTAAATCGGATACTTATACCTAAGAAGCTCCGAGAAGACGTAAATTAGTTATGACTCAAAAACAAAAATGAAACTATTTTGTCTGTCAAACAGAAGTAGGAACTCTTGTGATCGCTAATATTTCAGTGAATGTCTTACTAAATCTTACTATTCTCTAATAATTATCTTCATTGACATACGTATATAAATGTATCATACATCTGATTGTTCCCAGAAAACAGATCCATCTCAAGTTGTAATGCAAAGCTTCCAAAACCACATTTCCTTTGGTTAAGATATGAAAATCCAATATGAAATACAAATGCGTAAAACAACATTTAGCATGGGTGATCATGACACCAGTGCACAAGGGCATTGATGGCGTTGTTGACCCACGGCACAGAGTATAAGAAAACATCTCATAATTTTGGATTAAATGGACCTAGGTTCACTTGGACTAAAGGCATGCTTATCCCATGTTCATATTAAAAGTTCCCATTGACACATTTCCCATTAATGTCTCTCCAATTGTCTCGGGTGGTATTGGAAATAATGGCGTCCCTTTCATTAGTCTCATTACCGCTGCAGTCAATGACTGGCCATGGCTGTCATAAGCCTGTGTGGAGGACTGATGGATCGGACATCACCACTTTGAGATACCAGAGGAGACGGCTGGGAGCGCTGGAAATAAAGGTGGTCGTCAAAGTCCTTTTTTTTACTTTTTGACATTCCCTACTCTATAACATAAATGTCACACAAACTCTTTCCAATGTGTTATTTACTTAAAAATAAAAGGCAGGGCCTAAATTTGTGTCACTAACAGAGGTCTACATTAAACTGACACCAAATTAATCCCGAAGGGCCAAAACCTAGGCAAGGAAATGAGTGCAGTACATTGGAGATTGTGGGGAAAAAAGCCAGGGTGGATAATCAAGGATGACATCCGCCTGAAATTACGTAACACTTCCACAATTTCAGTTCATTTAAAAAGAAAAAAACATGAAACCTTCATATTAAAATGTGATATAGTGAAGGAATGAAGCTGATCTTTGGCCTAAAACCATTTTTCAGTGGACTAGTTACAGCCTGTATGCATAGAGCTACCTGAAGACGTGGTCTTCTAATAAACTGTGATGAAAATAAAGTCTTACCGAATGCACAAGATCACCAACATAAAATATAAGATTGCAGGAGGTCAGATCAGCAATGGCTATTACTTTATCAAAATTACAGAGTTCTAGTTTTCCCGAAGAACTTCTGCAGATATCAGGGTTTTTGGAAGAAAACTGAAAGATAAGCCAGATGATCAAGGCAGATGCATAGAAGAGGATGGCAAGGAGTGCATAGGCACTGAGGAACTTCTCAAAAGCACAGGGCAGCCAGCTAGTGCACTCTCCAACACACAAAATAATAACCAGAATAGAAAGGATGAAGCAGAAACAGTATACGGACATACACCAATGCAGCGCATCATGGCTTTCATACAGAGGTGGATCTGAAATAAAGACAAAAATGACGCAGGGAATGTAGCTTTCTATGGCTTTCCGGAGTCCAGGCACAGTGGCCATGTATCCGATAACTTCTCCTGGCTGAGCTCTGGTTAAAGACACTTCAATGATGTAGGCCAAGGTGGTAAGGCACGAGAACACAGTGGCCACGATTTCGTAGGTACGTTTACTGCTGCCATAGCTTCTGTCTTCCAGGAAGTACAGTGGATAAATGATGGAGGCAGAAAGACACATCAGGACAGCAAACATGGCAAAAGTAAATGGGAAGTTCTTCCAGGACACTGGCATCTGCTTTTGCACTCCGGCAAACTCTACCAAGAGGATAACTACAGTGACTACGAAAGAAAAGCACCAGGAAAACATGCACAAATCTCCGACTCGGCCACTCCATCTTCCACTGTGGGCGACCAAGCTGAAGGTGACACAGGCGAAGATGGCTGCAAGAATCTGCACAATTTCGACTGAAGACTTTAAGGTGTGGACATTGCCCACCACCACGGTCCTCTTTTGGACTGGCATGGTTTATGTACCTGCCAAAAGAAAATACAATTACAATACAATAGAGCAGCGACAGTAAATCATCATAATTTTATAGGAGTTTGGTAATGAGAACAAACTCTCAACAATCAAGAAGTTGTACGACCCCCCAACAAGTGAAGTTCATTCTGTTCCAAGATGTTTTCACGACTTTAGGATATGAATATCACAACAGCACCATACTGGGAGCAGCAGCTTTCCAGCAAGCTTAGAGAGGACCACTCACTTGCCACTGACATGTCATTTTATTGTACCTGGTATAAATGGCGCCGCTCTCCTGAGGCTGGGGACGTTTTTCTTTTGTTTCTACACCTCTCTATTCTGGAGATATGCCCCCCATTATCCTGTATGTTCATCTATTGTTAGCCATGTGGGTGTGAACTAGATGAATATGTCCACAGAAAAGAATTGAAAACACCCAACTGGCTTCCCAATCCCACCAAGGACAACATCAGCAAGTAGTTTGTATGTTCTCCCTGTGTTTGCGTGGGTTTCCTCCGGATTCTTCCCGCATTATAAAGACACAGGTTTGGAATGTAGATTGTGATCCCCAATGGGGACAGTGATGATATTGTCTGCAAAAAGCTGTCGAATTAATGGTGCTATATAAATGAGGAAGATATTATAAAATATATATATCGCCCTTTTTCATTTTTGAGTTTCATATTTTTGCTCCCCTTCTTCCCAGAGCCATAACTTTTTATTTTTCTGTCAATATGGCCATGTTACTGCTTGTTTTTTTGCAGGACAAGTTGTACTTTTGAACACATTGGTTTTACGATATCGTGTATTCAAAAAAAAGGGGAAAAAATTTCAAGTGCGGTGAAATTGAAAAAAAAAGTACAATTCCACAATTTTTTTTAATTTTTTTTACCATGTTCACCAAATGCTAAAACTGACTTGCCATTATGATTCTCCAGGTCATTACAGGTTCATGGACTCCAAACAGGTCTACGTTCTTTTTTATTTAACTGGTGAAAAAAAAAATCTAAAGTTTGTACAAGAAAAAAAAAAATTGCGCCATTTTCTGAGACTCATAGCGTTTCCATTTTTGGTGATCTCAAGTTGGGTGAGGGCTTATTTTTTGTGTGCCGAGCTGACATTTCTATTCATGCCATTTTGATGCAGATACACTCTTTTGATTGCCCGTTATTACATTTTAATGCAATGTCGCAGCGACCAAACAAAACGTAATTCTTGCATTTTGATTTTTTGCTCGCTATGCCGTTTAGCAATCAGGTTAATTTTTTTTTATTGATCGGGCGATTCTGAACGCGGTGAAACCAAATATGCGTAGGCTTGATTTTTTTTTTATTTTATTTTGAATGAGGCGAAAAGGGGGGGGATTTGAACTTTTGTATATTTATATTTTATTTTAAAAAACTTTTTTTTAACATTTGGCATGCTGCAATAGTTTCCATGGGAGACTAGAAGCAGCACTTGTCCAATCGGCTCACCTACATACAGGTGATCTTATCGCCTATATGTATCCAGACCTCTGGTTGTCATGCCAACCCATCGGTGACCCGCAGTCACGTGACGGGGGTCACCGATGGGCGAATTTCCGTCCAGATAGCCGGAAGCACGCATTAAATGCCACTGTCAGAGTTTGACAGCGGCATTTAACGGGTTAATAGCCGCAGGTGGCTCGAGATTCCACCCACGGCTGTTCCATGCACATGTCAGCTGTTCAAAACAGCTGACGTGCCGGGAAAGATGTGAGCTCAGCGCCGAAGTCAACATCAAAGGAAGAGAAGCGGTCTGATTTACTGTGCCTGCGTGAATTCTACGTAGGCGCAGTGAATAATTCGGCTGATCCCAGTGGCAGATGAGTGATGTGTCTACAGGCAGAGGAAGCCGGTTACATCAAGGGTGTGTGCACACGTAAACTTTTTTTCACATTTTTTAAGCGTTTTACTGGCAAAAACGCTTAAAAGCATCCCATTTATTTGAATGAATTCTGCACTTTTTGTGCATATTGATGCGTTTTTTCCACGAAAAAATGCATTGTGGTAAAAAACGTAGCATGCTTATTAATTTCGCGGAAAAATCCGCATTTCTATCTATTTTCTATGAGACTGGGGATGCTCCAGAAAAAAATTGCGGCAAAACGTGCAAAAATCGCGCAGAAAAAACACGCGTTTTCTGGGAAGGAGTCCGTTTTTTTCTCAGGAATTTTCTGCATACGTGGGTACATAGCCTAAAGGGGTTTTCCCACGAATGAAAGTTCATTTAAAAAATTTTCTGTGTCTGACCACATCTCCTGGGCATGGGAGGAAGCAAAAGACAATACTGACGGGGGGGGAGATTCTCAACACTGCAAAGCCTGCCCCCATCGTGACATTACCACCCCCAGTATCGGGCCTCCATCTAGTATAATGAAAATAAAATTGAAATCGAACTGGTCTCTGAGTGGTCATTGTTGAAACATGGGCTTTGTCATGAGCTACTCAATAGGTGGTAAAATATAGAAAAAGGAAATAAAAAAATTAGAGCGCAAAGACAAAAAAGAAATATTTCCATG
Source organism: Dendrobates tinctorius (assembly GCF_039654945.1). Classification (NCBI taxonomy): domain Eukaryota; kingdom Metazoa; phylum Chordata; class Amphibia; order Anura; family Dendrobatidae; genus Dendrobates; species Dendrobates tinctorius. The sequence goes on along the minus strand of NW_027361696.1, from coordinate 91,192,812 downwards.
CAATTTTTTTTCCTTGTAACAAGTTGTATTCCGGTCATATGATATCAGAGATCTGTTTCACTATGCACCTTTATTTCAGTTACATGTATATTATACCAGCACTACAAACGCTGAGATTTTTATTAGATCATGGAGACGCCCACATACTTCCTTTTGGTTAGCTTTTGTGGGGGGCTGTCATGGGATGTGCTAGGTCTTTTAGAATTTTGAGATCTCCAACTTTTAGGATCTTTGCCCCTGGAGGTCCTAGGTGGGAGATATTGTGTTCATGTATCCTATCACAATTTTACCTTTCTAATGATATGAAACATGGCAAGGAGGGCATCATCGATATTAAGCTGAAGCTGTTTGACTGGTCTTACGGTGAGGTGAGTGAATGCATTATGTTCGTTACTTTTCTACAACGCCGGAAATACTGTATATCTCCCATAAATATCGGATTGATGCAAACTCCAATATTCATCACTGACCACTGGCTCCAGCAAGTCTGAGAATTTCTTTGAAGCCCCTGTGCTTCCCCGCCTCTGAGAATACGAATCTTAGACTTGTTGGCTGGTTCTCAGAGATCCCTTGTTGTAATTACCTGTCTAAGGTAGGAGGTCTTACTTCAATGGAGGTTGAAATGTCAGCGCGCTCTCTCTCATTTCCCAGTTAAAACAAATCCCATATGTTCAATGTGAGTGTGATCTACTCTCTCTGGAGAGGTCTTTATGGATTTTTGATCCCAGACCAGGAGAGTCATGGGGTTTCAACCTGATAAAGATTCTAGCCCAAGATCAAAAAAGTTTTTGTGAGCACATTTTTTAAGTCTTTAAAATAGTTTTCTAATACATCCTGCAATCAGAGAATAAATTCCAACTAAGAAACAGATCCAACGCAGATCCATTTTTTAACATTTCTACTTAGCATCGCAACGGTCACCAGATGTGATCTGAATAAGAGCCAGGTGCCTCCTTATTACTGTACTTGCACAAAATTGTATTTTACTGAAATAACCAACTCTACAAAACAAATACTACTACTGAAAAGGACAGCATGCTTTCCCCATTTTTTTTTATCCTGTATATGGCTCGATTATTGTCTTTTTCAGACAGATTCAGAAGCAGGGTACAAAGTCAAAATTGGGATACATACCCAGGTTGTAGGATTGCTGCTGGTGGAGGCAAGAGATGCTGAGGACTCCAGGCTGACTTTACAGGGTGTTCGGCGGCAGCAGGAGTTAAGCATTGGCTTGGTGCCACAGGCTGATACGAGGTGTTCAGTAGAGTGGAGGATCCTCCGACAGTTTGTGACAGCCTGCCTCTGGCGCCATTTTCCTGGAGTCCACCGCACAGAAGAGTATGGAAAGAGTGGGTCTTCGGGCTGTCACAAGATGTCAGAGGAGCCCCCACATTGCTGCACACCTTGTTGTATCAACCTGGAGCCCGCATCCATTAACTGACTCCTGCCTCCGCAGCTGCCAGCAGCAACCTTGGGACCCTGCTCCACCGCAGTTACAATTTGGATTATAAGACACACCACCATTTTCCGCTCAAATTTGGGGGAAAAAAGTGAGTCTTATAATCGAAAAAAAGGTAGGTATTTGATAGCTGCAAAATTGCCAGTGTTTCTCGCCTACAAAGAATGGAGAAGTCTGTAAATTTTTTTTTTTTTATTACTGAGAAAATCTTTAAAAGCACCAAAAAACAAAACATCACATTGTATGATTTTACATATTTAATTTGCATTTTATTGCATGAAATAAGTATTTGATTCAATAGAAAAACAGAACTTAATACTTGTTACAGAAATCTTTGCAATTACAGAGGTCAGACATTTCCTGTAGTTCTTGACCAAGTTTGCACACACATTGCAGTAGGGATTTTGGCCCACTCCTCCATACAGATCTTCTCCAGATCTTTTAGGTTTCAGGGCTGTCAGTGGGAAACATTGAATTTCAGCTCCCTCCAAAGATTTTCCATTGCACTCAGGTCTGGAGACTGGCTAGGCCACTCAAGGATCTTGAAATACTTCTTATGGAGACACTCCTTACAGTCATGGCCAAAAGTTTTGAGAATGACACAAATATTATATTTTCACATGATCTGCTGCCCTCTGGTTTTTATGTGTGTTTGTCAGATGCTTTTATCACATACAGAAATATAATTGCAACAATATTATGAGTAACAAAAGGTTATATTGACAGTTAGAATGAGTTAATGCAGCAAGTCAATATTTGCAGTGTTGACCCTTCTTCTTCAGGACCTCTGCAATTTTCCCTGGCATGCTCTCAATCAACTTCTGGATCAAATCCTGACTGATAGCAGTCCATTCTTGCAAAATCAATGCTTTTATTTTGTCTGAATTTGAAGGTTTTTGTTTGTCCACCCGTCTCTTGATGATTGACCACAAGTTCTCAATGGGATTAAGATCTGGGGAGTTTCCAGGCCATGGTCCCAAAATCTCTATGTTTTGTTCCCTGAGCCATTTAGTTATCACCTTTGCTTTATGGCAAGGTGCTCCATCATGTTGAAAAAGGCATTGTTGATCGCCAAACTGCTCTTGGACGGTTGGGAGAAGTTGCTCTCGGAGGACATTCTGGTACCATTCTTTATTCATGGCTGTGTTTTTAGGCAAGACTGAGAGAGAGCCCATTTCCTTGGCTGAGAAGCAACCCCACACATGAATGGTTTCAGGATGCTTGATAGTTGGCATGAGACAAGACTGGTGGTAGCACTCACCTGGTCTTCTCCAAATAAGCCGTTTTCCAGATGTCCCAAACAATCGAAAAGGGGATTCATCAGAGAAAATGACTTTACCCCAGTCCTCAGCAGTCCACTCCCTGTACCTCTTGCAGAATATCAGTCTGTCCATGATGTTTTTTCTGGAGAGAAGTGGCTTCTTTGCTGCCCTCCTTGAGACCAGGCCTTGCTCCAAGAGTCTCCGCCTCACAGTGCGTGCAGATGCACTCACACCTGCCTGCTGCCATTCCTGAGCAAGCTCTGCACTGCTGGTAGCCTGATCCCGCAGCTGAAACACTTTTAAGAGACGATCCTGGCGCTTGCTGGTCTTTCTTGGGCACCCTGGAGCCTTTTTGGCAACAAGGGAACCTCTCTCCTTGAAGTTCTTGATGATGCGATAGATTGTTGACTGAGGTGCAATCTTTCTAGCTGCGATACTCTTCCCTGTTAGGCCATTTTTGTGCAGTGCAATGATGACTGCACGTGTTTCTTTAGAGATAACCATGGTTAACAGAAGAGAAACAATGATGCCAAGCACCAGCCTCCTTTTAAAGTGTCCAGTGGTGTCATTCTTACTTAATCATGACAGATTGATCTCCAGCCCTGTTCTCATCAACACCCACACCTGTGTTAATGGAGCAATCACTGAAACTATGTTAGCTGGTCCTTTTAAGGGTATGTGCACACGCTGCGGATTCTGCTGCGTTTCTGCGTTTTTGGCTCTGCAGAAACGCAGCAGATTTTGCTGCGTTGTACAGTACCTTTATTTCCTATGGAAATAAAAAAAAGCTGTGCACATGCTGCGTTTTTTTCCACGCGGTTTTGCTGCGGTTTACAATCCGCAGCATGTCAATTGTTTGGTGCAGAAACGCTGCGGTTTTACACCTCATCCATTATGAGGTGTAAAACCGCAGGGCAAAACCGCAGAAAAAACGCAGATAATCCGCAGATAAACCGCAGAAAAACCGCAGCACTTTGTCCTGCGGATTTCCTGCGGTTTTCTCTACAAAATCCGCAGAGACTAAAAACTACGTGTGCACATACCCTAAGGCAGGGCTGCAATGATGTTGAAATGTGTTTTAGGGGATAAAGTTCATTTTCTAGGCAAATATTGACTTTGCAAGTAATTGCTGTTAAGCTGATCACTCTTTATAACATTCTGGAGTATATACAAATTGCCATTAGAAAAAATGAAGCAGTAGACTTTGTAAAAATTAATATTTGTGTCATTCTCAAAACTTTTGGCCATGACTGTAGTTACTCTGGCTGTGTTTTGGGTAATTGTCATGCTGAAAGACTAAGCCACGATCCATCTTCAATGCTCTTACTGAGGGAAGGAGGTTGTTGGCCATAATCTTGTGATATATAACCCCATCCATCCACCCTTCAATACAGTGCAGTTGTCCAGTCTACTTTTAAGAAAAACACCCCTAAAGCATGTTCCCCCCACAGCTAGGACTGTGGTCTTGGGGTTCATCCTTCTTCCTCCAAACACAGCAAATGGAGTGGACACCAAAAAGTTCTATTTTGGTCTGTCTCATCGGACGACAAGACGACCTCTCATGCCTCCTCTGGCTCATCCAGATGGTCATTGGCAAACTTCACACGGGTCTGGACATGTGCTGGTATGAGCAGGGGTACCTTGCGTGCCCCGCAAGATGTTAATACATTACCGTTAGTAACACATTATGCCGTCATGTTTGAGACTGTGGTGCAAGCTATCTTCAGGTCATTGACCAGATCCTCCCGTGTACTTCTGGGGTGACTCATGACCTTTTACAGAATCATCCTTACGCCACAAGGCGAGATATTGCATGAAGCCCCAGACTGAGGAAGATTGCATGCACTTGCCTGTTTTCCTGTAGTCCAACCAAGCCTTGTGCAGGTATACAATTTTGTTCCTGGTGTCCTTAGACAGCTCTTTGGTCTTGGCCATGGTAGAGAGGTTGGAGTGCGATTGTGTGGACAAGTAATTTTTATATACGTAATGAGTTCAAACAGGTGCAAGTAATACAGGTAATGAGTGCAGGGTAGGAAATCAACAGGTCTGTGAGAGCCAGTACTCTTGCAGGTTGGTTGGTGATCAATTACTTATTTCACGCAATCTATTTAAAAATCATGTGTTTTTCTGTATTTTTTTTTTTTTAGGGACCACATTACATTTGAAGTCACTTTGAGGGGTCTATATGATAGAAAATACCCAAAAGTGACACCATACTAAAAACTGTCCCTCAAAACCAGATTCAAGAAGTTTATTAACCCTTCAGGTGCTTCACAGGAATTTTTTGAATGTTTAAAAAAAATAAATAAATAAAAAATGAACATTAACTTTTCACAAAAAAATTACTTCAGGTCCAATTTTTTTTTTTATTTTACCAAGGGTAACAGTAGAAATTTGACTGCAAAAGTTATTGTGCAATTTGTCTTGAGTACGCCATTACCTGATATGTGGGGGGGGGGGGATCACTGTTTCGGTGCATGGCAGAGCTCAGAAGGGAAGAAGCATCGTTTGACTTTTTCACTGCAAAATTGGCTGGAGTTCAGATCGGACGCCATGTCACGTTTGGCGAGAACGGGATGTGCCTAAACAGTGGAAACCTCCCACAAGTGACCCCATTTTGGAAACTAGACCCTCCAAGGAACTTATCTAGATATGTGGTGAGAACTTTGAACCCACAAGGGCTTCACAGAAGTTTGTAATGTACAGCCGTACAATTAAAAAAATCTTTTATTCCACAAAAATGATCTTTTCACCCACAATTTTTATTTCCCCAAGGGTAACAGGACCCCAAAAGTTATTGTGCAATTTGTCCTGAGTACGCCGATACCCCATATGTAGGGGTAAACGACTATTTGGGTGTATGGCAGAGCTCAGAAGGGAAGCAGCCCCATTTGACTTTTTTGGCTGGAATTGAGATCGGACAACATGGCGCGTTTGGAAAGCCCCCGATGTGCCTAAACAGTGGAAACCCCCATAAATGACACCATTTTGGAAACTAGACACCCCCCCCCCCCCCCAAGGAGCTTAGCTAGATGTGTGGTGAGCACTTTGAACCCCCAAGGGCGTCACAGAAGTTTATATCGCCCAGGCGTGAAAATGAAAAAAATATCTTTTCTATAAACATGACCTTAGTCCCCAATTTTTTTATTTTCCCAAGAATATCAGGAGAAATTGGACCACAAAAGTTGTTGTCCAATTTGTCCTGAGTACGCCAATACCCCATATGTGGGAGAAAACTACTGTATGGGCACATGTCGGGGCTTGTAAGGGAAGTAGTGATGTTTTCGAATGCAGACTTTGATAGAATGGTCTGCGGGTGTCATGTCGCGTTTGGAGAGCCTCTGATGTGCTAAACTGTTGAAACCCCCCACAAATGACCCCATTTTGGAAACTAGACCCCCCAAGGAACTTATCGAGATGTGGGGTGAGCACTTTGAGCCCCCAATATAACGTAGAGCCATAAAAAATAGAATCTTTTTTTTTCCACAAAAATGATTTTTTTTGGCCCCAGTTTTTTTATTTTCTTAAGGGTAACAGGAAAAATTGGACCCCAAAAGATGTTGTGCAATTTGTCCTGAGTAGGCCGATACCCCATATGTAGGGGTAAAACACTGGGCGCATGGCAGGGCTTGGAAGGGAAGGAGAACCATTTGACTTTTTCAACGCAGAATTGGCTGGATTTGAGATCAGATGCCATGTTGCATTTAGAGAGCACCTGATGTGCCCAAACAGTGGAAACCCCTCCAATTATAACTCCAACCCAAACCCCAACACACCCCTAACCCTAATCTCAGCCCTAACCCTAGCCGGAAAATGGAAATACATTTTTTATTTTATTTTTCCCCTAACTAAGGGGGTGATAAAGGTGTGTGTGGGGGGAGTTTGATTTACTATTTATGGAGGGTTTTTATGTTTGGCAGCTGTCACACGCTAAAGACGCTTTTTATTGTAAAAATAGTTTTTGCATCACCACATTTTGAGAGCTATAATTTTTCCATATTTTGACACACCGAGTCATGTGAGGTGCTTTTATGCAATGAAAAATTTTATATAAAAAAAATTATTTTTGCATCGCTTTATTCTGCGAGCTATAACTTTGTTTCCCTGATGACGCTGTATGGTGGCTCGTTTTTTTGCTGGACAAGATGACGTTTTCAGTGGTACCATGGTTATTTACATCCATCTTTTTTGATCGCGTAATATTGCACTTTTTGTTCGGCGGTAAGATAAAGCATTGTTTTTTGCTTTTTTTTTTATTTTTTAAGGGGTTCACTAAAGGGATTAACTAATGGGACAGTTTTACAGGGCGGGTCGGTATGGACGTGGCGATACTAAGTGTGTACTTGTTTTTTTATTTCCAAAAAATGAATTAGGGATATTTTTATCAAGTAATTTTACACTTTTTTTTAAACTTTATTACATTGTCCCAGGGGGACATCACTAATATGTCAGATCACTGATCTGACAGTTTGGACAGCACTCTGTCAGATCAGCGATCTGACAGGCTCTCAGTGCCTGCTCTCTGCAGTCACAGTTGAAGCCGCCTCCCTGCAGCCATATTGGATCCGGGGGCCTGCAGGGAAGGAGGCCCCCCAGAGCAGCGCTGCACATCACGCTGCTCGGGGGGTCTCAGGGAAGCACGGAGGGAGCCTCCTCCCTGCCAGTGCTTCCCAAATCCCCAAGTACACTGCAATCATATTCGATCGCAGTGGGCCAGGGGGTTAATGTGCCGGGGGCGGGTGCTGACTGATAATCAGGTGACACCCGGCCACGATCAGCGGCATCCCCCCCCCCCCCCCGGGAGCGCCGATGATCGCTATGATGTACTATCCCGTCCTTGGGAAATAAGTCCCAGGTCACAGACGGAATAGTACGTCCAATGGCAGAAAGGGGTTAACAATTAATTGCATATCACTGCTGCAGCTTATTCCCACAAACTGTACAAAACACACAGCTCGCAAATATTGTACATCAATGTATTTATTACAATAAAAAGGCACAGAATTTGTTCAACTTCAAAAAAATACAAAATATAAAATCATACAAAATATAAAGCTTTAAAAAGTTTACATCGGTTGTGTACAATACTGTTCGAAAAGGAGGCACTTAATACAAAAACAAGAAAACTCAGCGCATGCTATAGATAAACTATGTGTAAGAATATATTTTTGCAATTTTTTTTTCCAAGCATAGTTCATTCATTTTGACGCTACAAGATTGATAAAGCCCCAAACCTTCATTCTACCAAGTCTATAAGGCTACATGTGAAAATAAAAGGAATTTTTTGTTTTTACCTGGGCTACAAAGTGAAATGGCACTTATATTTGGTGGTAAACATTTTCCATTAAAGAGCAGTTACTAGTGATGTGATATAGAGCTATCCGAGCTTTCTCCGATGTTATCCGAGTATCGTGGGTTCTCATGAAATATGTTCAAGTCCCAGCGGCTGCTAGACATGACAACACATGTGAGGATTGCCTAACAGTCAACAGTCGCGAATCATGCAGCTGCAGGGACTCAAACACATTACTCGAGCACCCACGATACTCAGGTAACACCCGAGCATGCTCGGTCATCACTAGGAGCTACTGATTGATATCAAGGCTTGACGTTTCAAACCAACAACAAATCAAGCCAGGATTAGGATGGACATATGAAGGGTTAAAAATCAACACTGAACACCACATAAAAGATTAAGTAGTACCTAAGTATCATGGAGGTGGAATTAGTGGTGTTAGATGCTTCATAGCTCTACAAAATATCTGATTAATAAGGCAAAATAATCTGACTTTTTTCAAGACTTTTCACTTCTCTACACTCGATTGTCATTTTGGACTTGAGTTGAAGGACAGATAGCCTGAGATAGTAACCAATCTAAAGGGGGTTTTACACTAAGTGATATCGCTAGCAATATCGCTAAAACGTCACTGGTTTTGTGACGTTATAGCGATATTGCTAGTGATATCGCTATGTGTGATACTTACCAACGACCGGCTCCCCCGCTGTCCATCGCTGATCGCGCGAGAATGTCCGGCTCCATTTCTCGTCGGGCGCTTCCTGCTGCGACGTCCAGCGACGCGTGGAGGCGGGCGGGAGGACGCAGGATCGCTGTGTGTGAATGGTAAGTATCGTGCGCTGCGTCGCTGCTGCATCGCTGTGAGATCTTTCTGTATGAAAGCTCACTAGCGATCATTTAGCGATGCAACAGCGATCCTGACCGGGTCGGATCGCTGGTGCATCGCTAAATGTAAAAGGGCCTTAAGGATGAGCTGCCCGACCATCCCATACTAATGGCTGTAACTTTGGCAACAGTCAAGCCATGAGATTTACTTTCTCGGCCTGCTTTATAAATCAGATTTCTCTAAAATTACATTTAGTTGATGACCTCTTGAGAATATAAAACGCTGGAGTTCAAAGTTGCAGTGTCAGATTTTTCTTTACTTTGATACCTCTTTTGTTCATGTTTTTTTATGGCTAGAGCACAAATACACCCATTCTAATCTACGGGATGTTCAAATGTCCGTCTCATTTAGCAGATTGCAACAAAATAAAACAGATACAAGTTCATCACGTTTCAAAGCTCACCAATGCAAGTCTCTGTGTCAAAGAAAAACTTGAACAGTAAACTGATGACATTCTGGAAACCCCCAATTTTTTGTCATACCAGAAAAGCTGATGAAACTCTGATGGTAAAAGCTCAAAGTCTGACCCAAAACACTGATCGAAACTGCTCTTGCACAAATAAAAAGTTAGATCATTTTTCATAAGTGTGAAGGATCTTAGTCTCATCTTTTTGGTCCTTGTCTGCTTTGACCAGCAGTGTGGCATCCGCTTTTCTTGTATTTGGGTAACTGACAGGTTACCCTGGCAGGCGGGGGCCTACTGAAGGCTGCGACGGCTGCCATCTGCTTACTCCTGTGTAGCTCAACCACAGGCTGGGCTTCATAAGAGATTGGTAACAGACTGCAATGCATTGGGTGTTGCTGTATATGCTATGAGTGATGGAACGGAAGTACTCGGGAAAAAAAAACAAAAAAACACAAGAGAAACTTGTATGTAAATTGGATATTTATACCAAAGGAGCTCTGAGAGTACGTAAGATATGTTATCACTCAAAAACAAAAATGAAACTATTTTGTCTGTCAATCAGACGTGGGAACTCAATCTAATTTTTTCAGTGAATGTCTTACTAAATCTTACTATAATAATTATCTTCATTAACATACATATATAAATGTATCACACATCTGTTTGTTCCCAGAAAACAGATCCATCTCAAGTTGTAATGCAAAGCTTCCAAAACCACATTTCCATTGGTTAAGATATGAAAATCCAACATAAAACACAAAGGCGTAAAACAACAACATTCAGAATGAGTGATCATGACACCAGTGCACAAGGGCATGGATGGCGTTGTAACCCATGGCAGAGTATAAGAAAACATCTCACAATTTTGGATTACATGGTCCTAGGTCCACTTGGGCTAAAGGCATGCTTATCCCATGTTCATATTTAAAGTTCCCATTTACACATTTCCCATTAATGCCTCTCCAATTGTCTCGGGTGGTATTGGAAACGATGGCGTCCATTTCATTATAGTTTGATTACCGCTGAAGTCAATGACAGGCTGTCATAAGCCAGTGTGGAAGGTTGATGGACTAGACACCACCACTGAGATACCAGAGGAGATGGCTGGGAGTTCGGGAGATAAAGGTGGTCAGTTTTTTTTTTTTTACTTTTTGACATTCCCTACTCTATAACAAAATATCACACAAACTCTTTCCAATGGTAAAAGATAATGGCATTAAACATAAACTACTGTATATGCCGACTTACAGTAAATGCATGCAAATAAATGTGCTATTTACTTAAAAATAAAAGGCAGGGCCTAAATTTGTATCACTAACAGAGGTCTACATTAAACTGGAACCAAGTCAACACCAAAGAGACAAAAACTAGGCATGAAAAACAAGTGCAGTTCATTGGAGTTTGTGGGAAAAGAGCCAGGGTGGACAATCAGGATGACATCAGCCTGAAATTATGTAACACTTCCACATTATCTGTTCATTTAAAAAGAAAAACAAAAAACAAACATGAAACCTTCATATCGATAAATATATTAAAATATGATATAGTGAAGGAATGAAGCTGATCTTTGGCCTAAAATCATTTTTCAGTGGAGTAGTTACAGCCTGTATGCATAGAGCCGTGGTCTCCTAATAAACCGTGATGAAAATAAGTCTTGCCGAATGCACAAGATCACCAACATAAACTAAAAGATTGAAGGCGGTCAGAACAGCAATGGCTACTGCTTTATCATAATTACAGAGTCCTAGTTTTCCCGAAGAGCTTCTGCAGATATCAGGCCTTCGGGTGTAGCCACCATGTTTGGAATCAAACTGAAAGATGGGCCAGATGATCAAGGCAGATGCATAGAAGAGGACGGCAAGGAGGGCGTAGGCACTGAGGAACTTCTCAAAAGCACAGGGCAGCCAGCTAGTGCACTCTCCAACACACAAAATAATAACCAGAATAGAAAGGATGAAGCAGATACAGTATACGGACAAACACCATTTCAGCGCATCATGGCTTTCATACAGAGGTGGATCTGAAATAAAGACAAAAATGACACAGGCAATATAACTTTCTATGACTTTCAGGAGTCCAGGCACAGTGGCCATGTATCCGGTAACTTCTCCTGGCTGAGCTCTGGTTAAGGACACTTCGATGATGTAGGTCAAGGTGGTAAGGCACGAGAACACAGTGGCCACGATTTCGTAGGTACGTTTACTGCTGCCATAGCTTCTGTCTTCCAGGAAGTACAGTGGATAAATGATGGAGGCAGAAAGACACATCAGGACAGCAAACATGGCAAAAGTGATTGGGAAGTTCTTCCAGGACACTGGCATTCGGTTTTGCACTCCGGCAAACTCCACCACGAGGACAATTACAGTGACTACGAAGCAAAAGCACCAGGAAAACATGCACAAATCTCCGACTCGGCCACTCCATCTTCCACTGTGGGCGACCAAGCTGAAGGTGACACAGGCGAAGATGGCCGCAAGAATCCGCACAATTCCGACTGGAGACTTTAAGGTGTGGGCATTGCCCACCACCACGGTCCTCTTTTGGACTGGCATGGTTTATGTACCTGCCAAAAGAAAATACAATTACAATACAATAGAGCAGCGACAGTAAATCATCATAATTTTATAGGAGTTTGGTAATGAGAACAAACTCTCAACAATCAAGAAGTCGTACGACCCCTCAACAAGTGAAGTTCATTCTGTTCCAAGATGTTTTCACGACTTTAGGATATGAATATCACAACAGCACCATACTAGGAGCAGCAGCTTTCCAGCAAGCTTAGAGAGGACCACTCACTTGCCACTGACATGTCATTTTATTGTACCTGGTATAAATGTCGCCGCTCTCCTGAGGCTGGGGACGTTTTTCTTTTGTTTCTACACCTCTCTATTCTGGAGATATGCCCCCCATTATCCTGTATGTTCATCTATTGTTAGCCAAGTGGGTGTGAACTAGATGAATATGTCCACAGAGAAGAACTGAAAACACCCAACTGGCTTCCCAATCCCACCAAGGACAACATCAGCAAAGAGTTTGTATGTTCTCCCCGTGTTTGCGTGGCTTTCCTCCCGCACTCCAAAGACACCGGTAGGGAATGTAGATTGTGATCCCCAATGGGGACAGTGATGATACTGTCTGCAAAAAGCTGTCAAATTAATGGTGCTATATAAATGAGTAAATTATAGTTTTATAATGCCCTTTTTCATTTTTGAGTTCCTTATTTTTGCTCCCCTTCTTCCCAGAGCCATAACTTTTTATATTTCTGTCAATATGGCCATGTTACTGCTTGTTTTTTGTGGGACAAGTTGTACTTTTTTGAACGCATTGGTTTTACCATATCGTGCACTCAAAAAAGGGAAAAAAAATTGCAAGTGCGGTGAAACTGCAAAAGAAGTGCAATTCCACAATGTTTTTTGGGATTTTTTTTACCATGTTCATCAAATGCTAAAACTGACCTGCCATTATGATTCTCCAGGTCATTACAGGTTCATGGACACCAAACATGTCAAGGTTCTTTTTTACTTAACTGGTGAAAAAATTTGCACCATTTTCTGAGACTTATAGTGTTTCCACTTTGTGATCTCAGGTTGGTTGAGGGCTTATTTTTTGTGTGCTGAGCAGATATTTTTATTCAGGCCATTTTGATGCAGATATGATTTTTTGATTGCCAGTTATTGCATTTTAATGCAACGTCGCAGCGACCAAACAAAACGTAATTCTTGTGTTTTGACTTTTTGCTCGCTATGCCGTTTAGCAAACAGGTTAATCTTTATGGATAGATCAGGCGATTCTGAACGCGGTGATACCAAATATGTGTAGGTTTGATTTTTTTATTGTTTTATTTTGAATGGGGCGAAAGGGGGGGGGGTGATTTTAACTTTTATATATTTATTTTAATATTTTTTTAAAAAAACTTTGGCATGCTTCAATAATTTCCATGGGAGACTAGAAGCTGCACTTGTCCAATCGACTCTGCTACATACAAGTGATCTGATCGCCTGTATGTAGCAGAATTCTTCACTTGCTTGTGAGGGCCGACCATTGGGCAGCGCTCAAAGCAATCCGGCAGTGACAAACAGAGGTCTCCAGGAGATCTCTGGTTGTCATGCCAACCAATCGGTGACCAGCAATCACGTGACTGATAGCCGGAAGCACGAGTTAAATGCCGCTGTCAGTTTGACAGCGGCATTTAACGGGTTAATAGCCCCAGGTGGCTCAGGATTCCACTCACGGCTGTTCCATGCACATGTCAGCTGTTCAAAACAGCTGACACGTGCCAGGAAAGATGCAAGCCCAGCGCCGGAGTCAACATCAAAGGGAGAGAAGCGACCAGCGTTGTACATGTACGGTGCAGGTCACAAAAGGGGTTAATAATTGTCAACTCCATATTCAGTACACCGTTGGCATTTACACAAGATAAAAAATAATTCTTTATGGCAAGTAACGGGTCCCCAATAAGATGAAGTCCACTAGTTTATTGTACTAGAAAACCAGGTTGGATGTGAGCGTCACTAGCAGTGACAGCAGAACTATAAGCAGCCTATATATACACTGTAAATCACATGAAATATACTACAGCACAGTGAACCCCAACCTTTACCTCGAGAGTCACATTCGGCTCTGAAAGATTTGCGACCCCCTCCCAAGCAGGGACATCCAGCTCTGCCTCTCCCACATTAATGACACCCAGTGCCGCCCCCATTATTGCTATAGTGTCAGTCAAAGCTTCCCCACAGAAATCACATTGCGGCAGTATACTTGCACCCATGGGTTCCCACCTTACCGTCATTACGTATTCTTGCATCCAGCACTCCCACCACGCTATCGCATCCAGCTTCAAGCCCCCCCTATCCACCCATATCATGCCATCTCCAGCTTAGCACTTCATTCCTTTCTCCACCACAATGCCAGTATATGTGCATCCAGATCAGCTCTGCTACCCACAAGAGTCCTGTTCTTCATAGCAGTTTGATAAACCTGGTGCTAATGCACCAAACTGTCAGACAGCCACGAGCCACACATCATGGGCCCGCCAGCCACACGTCTCCCGAGCCACAGGTTGGAGATGCCGGCTATAGCATTAGTGCATAAATCTGTATACAAGCTTTACAATCCATAGGCTTCATACAAAAGTTGTCTGTTGTAAAATTTTTAATATTCCCTCTGTCCACATTATATCAAGGTCCTAATCTTCCTATCAAATGACCCACAGGACATCATTTTACCTGTATGGAGGAGGTATGGCTTTGCTTTAGCTGCATAGTAAACTCTTCTTTGTAAATGAATATACTTAAAATTAAAAAAAGTATATATATTTACATGCAGCCATAGTGGTATTCGGCAAGAAAATACAGTTTTGAACATGTTCGGCTGCCTACCTGGAAGTGCGGCTGCAGGGAAAAACACCCCAAAAATTTAAATATATTCTTCCTGCAGCTGCTTGCCTTCAGTCATCAGGGAGGTGTGAGCATGCTGTGTTTGCTTCTTCTGCACCCTGTGACAGCAAACAATGCCCACGCTGCAGAGGAGGATATTAGTCAAGCAATGGCGGGTGTGCTCAGTGTGTAGTCAGTGCTGAATGTTTATGCCCTGGCACAGCCCCAATGACTGGTCACCAGTTGAATTGTCAAAAATCCAACAATTTTTCAAATTAAACATGTAAAATTGTAAAGACAATAGCATCAAGCATGAGCCTCATAGCAAGAACTCTAAAAGGACATTCAGACTGATAGAAAATTGTAAAGCATGCTCCGTCTGCCAAACGTCTAATTAGGAAGGAAGTCCACCAAATTAGTGTAAATGTACTCAGCAGCCCTGGTTACATAGTGATGGAGAGCGTGCAGTGTGTGGCGCCCGGCCAGGCCTCGCAGGGAGGGGGCCTTATAAGGAAGCAGCCTTCTCCCTGTGATCATTTTTTCTCCATTAGTAAAGGATTCCTTGCGCACGGATTGTCACAACGACCTCTCTACAACTATGAGAAAAGAAAAAAAAAAAAAAAAAAAGAAGCAGGAAACGTCTCCAACAAGTCCATTAGGTTCCAAGAATGTAAATCAAAGATAACAGCCAGGATGGCAGCCACTTTATATATTATGTTTGGCTTCCTGAGAAAGAAGGAGCTGATCTTTAGGGTTCGCGCACACTGTCAAGTAGCCAGCGTATAATTCGGACGAGTGCTATCAGATGTTTCATTGGATAGCACTCTCTCCAATGTTGTACTAGGTTTCTTTTTGCAGAGTTGGCATGAGGAAAAAGACAAAAAAAAAAAAAAAAACACCACAACAAATGAACACATCCATGTGTCTATGGGTTGTGCAAAATATCGGAGTGCACTCGGATGTCAACCGACTAAAGTCGACTAACAGAAAGATTGAGAAATTAAGTTTTCCATACCCGTGACTCGATTCTCACATGCGAGAGGATCACACTCGCAGCAGAGTCTCAGCTGACGGTCATATCCATATACGATCCGATTCTCTCACTTGAGCGAATCATAGGATGCTATACACTAGTGTGAGCGAGCCCTTTGTGATCTGTAGGGTAGGCCTGTTCTAAAGGTCAAAAAGGTGAAGCCCCTCCTAGTCAGCTTCTTTCTGCTGTCCGCACTTGTGGCCTAATGTACAGTGTACAGTGGCAAGTACGTTACTGGTATTGTGAACAGTTAAGCAAGTTGAAGATGAATGATTTATAAAAAAACCTAAAGATGACAATTCCTATGTATTTTAGGAAATAATATACCGTATTTTTCGGACTATAAGACGCACCGGACCATAAGACGCACCCTTATTTTCAGAAGGAAAATAGGGAAAAAAAAAAATGTGTCAAATGGGGGTCCGCCTTACAGTCCGAATTCAGCTTACCTGGGAAGGGATCCGGCACAGGTGGAGAAGTAGTCACAGGGGTCATTCAGTGGTCCAGGCTCGTGCAGTGGCGGCGGCTCTGTGCTGGGGCAGCTGCGGTGGGGCAGGTGGGCTCTGCGGTGGTGGCAGCGGGCGGCGCTCTGCGGTGCGGTGGTGGCAGCGGGCTGTGCTCCGGTGCAGAGGCGGCGGCTCCGCCGGCATTTCTTCGCAGCCCGGAGGCCCCCGCACACCCCTTGCTGGGCGCCGTCATGTTGTGGTGGCCTCCGGGAGCCCCTGACGAAGCTACTTTGGTAGCGACACGCGTCGGGCACTCTCCACAGGCTCCCCCTAACTTTGGTATGGTACGGCTGCTACATACTCACATGCACGTCATGTACTATTTTTGAGCATGGCTTCGTGGCTCTGTTTATCACTTTTTCCAGGGCCTAGATGCATTTTGGGATATTTTTCTTGTTTTTAGATTGTGTCCTTCTTTTACAATTTAGGGCAGTCAGATTTATGATATATAGTATATAGCGGTCTGCTATTGGTTATGTATTGTGTCCATGATATGCAAGCTTCTCCATGTATGTTTTGTATCACAATTACATGGTTGAAATTATTGTTCTTATGAACTAACTATTTGTCTTCATTATATCTGTACCATTGGCGATAGGGGTACCTGTATAGGTTATATTATTAACCTTCTCTTGGGTGTACCGTCATTTCATGACTTTTAGATGTTTTTAACTATGTTTTGGTCTGTTTGACACTTAATAAAATATTTGACATTTTTTGTGACTTATTGTGGTGATCCCAGTTTTTGGTCAATAGCTTTCTCGCTCATGATTATTTGGTTCTTTATATTGACCATTGGTGTATCCCCTATCTATTTTTGGTGGTGCCCTCCCTATCTCCAGTGTTGCAGGACGCCGGCAAGATGGCCGCCGATCCGGGGACGGCGCATGCGCAGCTTCAGATCTCGTGCCGATATATCGGGGGACGAGATTCAAATCTCGGCAACGGGACGAGATCTGAAGCTGCGCATGCGCCGTCCCCGGACCGGCGGCCATCTTGCCGACATCCATGCTCCCGGAGGCCACCGCAACATGGCGGCGCCCAGCAAGGGGTGTGCGGGGGCCTCCGGGCTGCGAAGAAACGTCGGCGGAGCCGCCGCCCCTGCACCGGAGCACAGCCCGCTGCCACCACCGCACCGCAGAGCCTCTCCCGCTGCCACCAGCGCACCAGGTACCATGCATTGCGACCATAAGACTCACCCCCCACTTTCCCCAAAAATTTTTTGGGAAAAAAGTGCGTTTTATGGTCCGAAAAATACGGTACATAGTCATCTTTAACGTCAAAAATTGCAAAAAGGAAAGGGTACCAATGCAAAAGTTTGGGCACTCTGCATGGTTAGTACCTACTTGCACCCCCATTTGCAAGCATAGCTTGTAAATGCTTTTTGTAACCAACCAAGAGTGTTTCCATTCTTGTGTGAGGTATTTTCATCCATCCTTCCTTGGAAAATACTTCCAGTTCTGCATAATTCCTGGGTCGTCTTGCATAGTCTGCTATTTGAGGTCTAGCCACAGATTTTCTATGATGTTCAGATCAGGAGATTGAGGGCCATTGTAAAAACTTTCAGCTTGCGCCATTGGAGTCTTCATCCCATCTCTAACACACCTCTTCAACCTTTCACTTACAAATGGTGTCTTTCCCTCATCCTTCAAACATGCCTCAATCACACCCATCCTCAAAAAGCCCTCCCTTGAACCATCCTCTGTGTCTAACTATCGCCCGATATCTCTTCTCCCTTACGCCTCAAAACTACTTGAGCAGCATGTATATCTTGAACTGTCCTCCCACCTCTCCTCCTGTTCCCTCTTTGACCGGTTACAATCTGGCTTCCGACCACATCACTCAACTGAAATTGCCCTAACTGAAGTCACTAACGACTTACTAACCGCCAAGAGCGACACTACTCTGTCCTCCTTCTCCTGGACCTGTCCTCTTCCTTCGACACCGTAGACCATTCCCTCCTGCTACAGACTCATCTCTTGGCATCACAGACTTGGCCCTATCCTGGATCTCATCATACCTAACAGACCGAACATTTAGTGTCTCCCTCTCTCACATCACCTCACCCCCTGTCTGTTAGTGTTCCTCAAAGCTCTGTCCTAGGACCCCTACTATTCTCCATCTACACCTTTGGCTTGGGACAGCTCATAGAATCCCACGGTTTGCAGTATCACCTCTATGCCAATGACACGCAGATCTACCTATCTGGACCCAACCTCGCCTCCTTACTGACTTAAATCCCACAATGTCTGTCTGCTATCTCAGCCACCTTCTCTGCTCGCTTTCTCAAACTGAACATGGACAACAGAATTCATCATCTTTCCACATCTCACTCCATCCCTCCACCAGACCTATCCATCAATGTCAATGGCTGCTCTCTTTCTCCAGTCCCGCACGCTCGGTGCCTTGGGGTGATCCTCGACTCTGCGCTCGCTTTCAAACCACCTATCCAAGCCCTCGCCTCCTCCTGCTGCCTTAAACTCAAAAATATTTCCCGGATCCGCTCATTCCTCAACCACGAAACCATAAGAACACTAGTGCATGCTCTTATCTCCCGCCTCGACTACTGCAACCTCCTACTCTCTGGCCTCCCCTCTAGCACTCTGGCTCCACTCCAGTCCATCCTACACTCTGCTGCCTGACTAATCCACCCGTTTCCCCAGCCTACCCCCTATGCCAGGCCCTTCACTGACTTCCTATTGCCCAGAGGCTCCAATTCAAAACCCAAACCATGACATACAAAGCCATTCACAACCTGTCTCCTCCATACATCTGTGACATGGTCTCTAGGTACCTACCCACACGCAACCTTCGATCATCTCAAGATCTCCTTCTCTACTCTCCCCTTATCGCTTCTTCCCACAACCGCATACAAGACTTCTCCCGTGCTTTCCCCATACTCTGGAACTCTCTGCCGCAACACATCAGACTCTCACCATCAACGGAAACCTTCAAGAAGAACCTGAAGACCCACCTGTTCCGACAAGCCTACAGCCTGCAATGATCCTCGGTCTACTGAACCACCGCACGGGGAGAGTTTACCAGCATCTAACCTCACTAAATTTGTCCTGTTTTTCAGTGGCCAGCAGCAGGTAAAAAAAAAAACAAAAAAAAACACCTATATCTAATCTTCTATTATGAACGCTTTATAGAATGTCCGTTCTGCTGTGCCAAAATCTTTCCTTTGGGAAATAATTATAAAAACAAGTATATATATCCAGGACAGAGGATTTAACTATTGAATTACATCTCCCTGGGTGTTTTCCTCTATAGCTTTTTCCTCCCCCCCCCCCCCCACCCTTTTTTTCTCCACACATACCTTTTGATCATTGTGGCCAAAGACTTCTGTTTTATCATCATCGGTTCACAGGACTTGTTTGCAAAATGCATCAGGATTGGTTAGAAGTTCTTTTGCATACTTCTGATGCTGAATTTTAATGGTGAGGATGCAGTAGGTTTTCTTCTGATGATTCTTCCATGAAAGCCATATTTTTGCAGATGAGAAAATGGAAAACGGTCTTAGGAGCGCAGGAAGAGACTCAAACAGGAGATGGGTTTAAACCACAACACGTTTCGACGGAGGATCCATCTTCATCAGGTTGAAGTATTTTTGCAGATGTCTCTGAACAGTAGAACAATGTACCACAACTCGATAGTCTGCTAAATCTTTCTGATGTAAAAACATGCAAAACACAAGCCGCGGAGACACCATCACATGTTTCTCAACGCAAGCAACGACTAGCCAGGTCTTTCCCCGGGAAGGAACAATCACGGGAAGGGCAGTCTCCAATGAAGGAAACCACCTATGCCAAAACATGGTATCCATCCACAGACCGCTGTTTCGGGGTATTGCCCCTCATCAGTGTGGAGTAGGAAACTTGCCAGTAGGAGCAATGCCTAGTAGAAGACTGAAAAATGAGGATGAATGAACTCATGGAGATCAACATCCAACACTGCAGAGACACCATCACTTGTTTCTCAACGCAGTTTCTTCCCGGGGAAAGACCTGGCTAGTCGTTGCTTGCGTTGAGAAACGTGATGGTGTCTCCGCGGCTTGTGTTTTGCATGTTTTTACATATTTCCCATAAGGGATGGGGGCATTGCTCTAGAATCACTGCGTGATGGTGTCTCCACAGTGTTGGATGTTGATCTCCATGAGTTCATTCATCCTCATTTTTCAAAATCTTTCTGATGGTCTTTTGTAGTCAAGTGGGGGTTCCAATTTGCCCCTCAAGCAATCCTACAAGCATCTCTCACAGGAATTTTGCTTTGTCTTCCAGATTTTATCTTGACCTCCACTGTTCCTGATAACTGCCATTTCAAACTGAGGAAAGGGCAACTTGAAAATGCTTTGCTATCTTCTTGTAGCCTTCTCCTGCTTTGTGAGCCTGCACCATTTTCAGAGTGCTAGGCAGCTGCTTAGAACCACCCATGGCTGCTGTTCTTGCCACAAGGTTGGTTAGAGGAGGCTGGGTTTTTATAAAGCTGGGAAATGTGCATCACCTGGCCTTTCCTAAATATGATAGTGAAAAAGCTATAACCCTAATAGGCAAAGCAAGGTCTGAAACCTTTGTCAATGTTATCTGGGCACACAAATGTCGAAGGATGCCCAAACTTTTGCATTAGCCCATTTTCCTTTTTGGAATTTTTAAAATGTAAAAGTTGAAAATAATAAAAATACAAATTTGTGTGTGTGTAAAATACAAAGGATATGTGCTTATTTAACTTTAGGCCTTTTAGAGATCATTTCACATTCAACTTGTTTAACGTGACCGATTATAAGTCACTGTTCTGATTGTACCAGAAAATAGGCTGGATTAGTGAGCGGAGATGGATAGATGCCCCTCTTCTTCATACACTTCACTAGCACACAGAGCAGGGAGGAAGCATTCTGCCACTGAATCCTATGTTAGATCATAATTACTGCAAATTCAATGACCATACAACTTTTTCTGTCATCTAACAACTCCGTAAAACTATTGTCCAATACCAAAAAACTTGTTTTTTTTCGAATCCAAAGTCGGGTACTCTGGACATTCTTTCAGAGTCCAGGCAGACCTTCGTAGCGGCCATGGGAAGGCGAGTGGAGAGTAAGCCTCAGTTTGTATTTTCAAAAAATAACTGACAAAAAAAATAACAAAACAAAAAAAACAAAAAAAAAAAAAACAAACACACAACGTCTTCAAAGACAGTACACCCCAGGAGGTGCTGTACTATGTGCCCTTACTGCATACCATTAGCCGCCCATCAGTACCATGTTGTCTGGATTGACTGTATACCTCAGTCAGTGTCATACTATTTAGGAATAGCAGTATTAAAATGACTAAAGAAAGGGAGAGAGGCGCCTGTCTGAAATAATGCACCCCCCATAGAGAAAGCCAGTTATAAATTTCCCAATTGCGGAAAACTTAGCGTACTGTGGTAGATTGGCTCACTCGGCTGCACACGGAGATAGTCAGTGAACACTCCACCTTCAAGGATGCACTTGGTTTATTAGTACCACATAAACCAAGGTGTGGTAAAGAAAATACAGCCCTCTGGGCAAAACAGGATAACAAAACGGTAGCACTTTGTGCAGTGCTTGCACTAGTGGGGGTCAGCCCACTCAGGGTTATTAATGTCCTTGCACAAGCACTATGTGCACAAACACTCTTCTGGAGTCTTCCTCTCCACGACCTCAACAGCCCAGACTAACCCTGAAGTTAAGCTATTTAAAGCCAGATCATGTGACTGAACACATGATCCTGATATCACACAGGTCCTGTCAGGACTCTGCATGTGGAGACAAGGTGGATATTTTCCCTCCCACTCTATGAAGGTCCACTAAAACCATCCCATAATACATCATTCAATAAACCAACCCAACACAGTGCCCTGGAAAAAGCTATTCTGGTTTTACATTACTGACGCCATTATACGCGGCGACACGCATCTCCCTTCCATCACTTCACCAGTGACTGTCACAGTACCTAGAACAGCAATACCACTCACTCTTGCTGGAATAGTTTTGGTGACCACATGAACCAACAAAGGATCCCAGATTAGCTCTATAATCATATTTCACTAATTATTTTGATAGAAGTAAATCTACCGAGAAAATGTCCTACACGTTTGCACGATTTTAACCCCTTACCTACAATTGACGTAATATTCCGTCCATGTGACCATGGACCTAATTACCATGGACGGAATATTACGTCACCATGATCAGCGGCGCCCACGTGGTGAGCGCCGCTGATCGCGGCCGGGTGTCAGCTAATTATCATAGCTGACACCCGGCACAATGTGTCAGGGGCGGTCACGGACCGCCCCCGACACTTTAACCCCTTGCACACCGCGATCAAACGCGATCGCAGTGTACCGGGGGTTAAAGGGAAGCATCGACAGGGAGGGGGCTCCCTCCGTGCTTCCCTGAGCCCCCCACAGCAGCGCATTGTGCAGCGCTGCTGCGGGGGTCTCCTTTCCTCCAGGCCCCCGAATCCAAGATGGCGACGGGGGCCTTCGGGGGCCTGAGGAAGCTGGCTTCCTCAGTGCCTGCAAAGCGCAGGCATGAGGAAGTCTGCAGCAGTGCCTGTGTCAGATCGCTGATCTGTCACAGTGATCTGTGATGTGACAGATCAGCGATCTGTCACAGGACAGTGATGTCCCACCTGGGACAAGGTAATAAAGTAAAAAAAAAAAAAAAAAAAGTGTTAAAAATAATTTAAAAAAAAAAAAAAAAAAAAAAAAAAAAAAAAAAAAAAAATCGCTAAATAAATTAGTAAAAAAAAAAAAAATATAAAAAATATTCCCCAATAAATCCATTTTTTCAAAATAAAAAAAAACCAAAAACAATAAAAGTACACATATTTGGTATCGCCGCGTCCGTAATGACCTGCCCTATAAAACTGTCCCATTAGTTAACCCCTTTAGCGAACCCCTTAAAAAATAAAAATAAAAAAACGAAGCAAAAAATAATGATTATCATACCACCGAACAAAAAGTGCAATAACGCGCGATCAAAAAGACACATATAAATATCCATGGTACCGCTGAAAACGTCATCTTGTCCCGCAAAAAACGAGCCGCCATACAGCGTCATCCGCAAAAAGATAAAAAAGTTATAGCTCGCAGAATAAAGCGATACAAAAATAATTATTTTTTATATAAAATTGTTTTCATTGCAAAAAACAGACAAAACATAAAAAAACGACCTAAATGAGGTATCGCTGTAACCGTACTGACCCGAAGAATAAAACCGCTTTATCAATTTTACCGCACGCGGAACGGTGTAAACGCACTCCCCCAAAAGAAATTCATGAAACGCTGGTTTTTGTTCATTCTGCGTCCCAAAAATCGGAATAAAAAGCGATCAAAAAATGTCACGTGCCCGAAAATGGTACCAATAAAAACGTCAACTCGTCCCGCAAAAAATAAGACCTCACATGACTCGGTGGGTCAAAATACGGAAAAATTATAGCTCTCAATATGTGGTGATGCAAAAACTACTTTTACAATAAAAAGCGTCTTTTAGCGTATGACAGCCGACAAACATAAAAACCGCCATAAATAGTAAATCAAACCCCCAGTTATCACCCCCTTAGTTAGGGAAAAATAATAAAACTAAAAGAAAATGTATTTATTTCCATTTTCCCGCTAGGGTTAGGGTAGGGTTAGGGTTAGGGCTAGGGCTCAGATTAGGGTTAGGGGTGTGTTGAGGTTAGGGTTGGAGATATAATTGGGGGGTTTCCACTGTTTGGGCACATCAGGTGCTCTCCAAAGGCAACATGGCGTCTGATCTCAGTTCCAGCCAATTCTGCGTTGAAAAAGTCAGATGGTGCTCCTTCCCTTCCAAGCTCTGCCATGCGCCCAAACAGTGTTTTACCCCCACATGTAGGGTATCAGCCTACTCAGGACAAATTACAAAACAACTTTTGGGGTCCAATTTCTCCTGTTACCCTTAGGAAAATAAAAAATTGGGGGCAAAAATATAATTTTTCGGAAAAAAAATGTTTTTTTTTATTTTCACGCCCAGGCGTTATAAACTTCTGTGAAGCACTTGTGGGTTCAAAGTGCTCTCCACACATCTAGATAAGCTCCGTGGGGGGTCTAGTTTCCAAAATGGGGTCACTTGTGGGGAGTTTCCACTGTTTAGGTACATCAGGGGCTCTCCAAACAACATGACACCCGCAGACCATGCCATCAAAGTCTGCATTCCAAAACGTCACTACTTCCCTTCCGAGCCCTGATGTGTGCCCATACAGTAGTTTTCTCCCACATATGAGGTATCAGCGTACTCAGGACAAATTGGACAACAAATTTTGGGGTCCAATTTCTCCTGTTACCCTTGGGAAAATAAAAAAATTGGGGACTAATTGATCATGTTTGTGGAAAAAATACGATTTTTTTATTTTCATGCCTGGGCATTATAAACTTCTGTGAAGCCCTTGGGG
Organism: Dendrobates tinctorius; assembly: GCF_039654945.1. Taxonomy (NCBI): domain Eukaryota; kingdom Metazoa; phylum Chordata; class Amphibia; order Anura; family Dendrobatidae; genus Dendrobates; species Dendrobates tinctorius. The sequence continues at coordinate 91,168,157 of NW_027361696.1, read as the reverse complement.
GTTCAAAGTGCTCACCACACATCTAGATAAGTTCCTCAGGGGGTCTAGTTTCCAAAATGGGATCATTTGTGGGGGGTTTTCACTGTTTAGGTACATTAGGGGCTCTCCAAAGGCAACATGACACCCACAGACCATTCCATCAAAGTCTGCATTCCAAAACGTCACTACTTCCCTTCCAAGCCCTGACGTGTGTCCATACAGTAGTTTTCTCCCACATATGGGGTGTCAGCGTACTCAGGACAAATTGGACAACAACTTTTGGGGTCCAATTTCTCCTGTTACCCTTGGGAAAATAAAAAAATGGGGACTAGAAGATGATGTTTGTGGAAAAAATACGATTTTTTTATTTTCACGCCCGGACGTTATAAACTTCAGTGAAGCACTGGGGGGTTCAAAGTGCTCACCACACATCTAGATAAGTTCCTTGGGGGGTCTAGTTTCCAAAATGGTGTCATTTGTGGGGGGTTTCTAGTGTTTTGGTACATCAGGGGTTTTCCAATCGCGACATGGTGTCCGATCTCAATTCTAGCCAAAAACGTCAAATGGCGCTGCTTCCCTTCCGAGCTCTGCTATGCGCCCAAATAGTCATTTACACCCACATATGGGGTATCAGCGTACTCAGGACAAATTGCACAATAACTTTTAAGGTCCTGTTACCCTTGGAAAAATAAAAATTGGGGGTGAAAAGATCATTTTTGTGGAAAAAATATGATTTTTTAATTGTACCGCTGTACGTTATAAACTTCTGTGAAGCCCTTGTGGGTTCAAAGTTCTCACCACATATCTAGATAAGTTCCTTGGGGGGTCTAGTTTCCAAAATGGGGTCACTTGGGGGGTTTCCACTGTTTAGGTACATCAGGGGCTCTCCAAACGCGGCATGGCGTCCGATCTGAATTCCAGCCAATTTTGCATTGAAAAAGTCAAACGGCGCTCCTTCCCTACTGAGGTCTGCCATGCGCCGAAACAGTGGTTCCCCCCCACATATCAGGTATCAGCGTACTCAGGACAAATTGCACAATAACTTTTGCAGTCCAATTTCTCCTGTTACCCTTGGTAAAATAAAGAAAATTGAACCTGAAGTATTTTTTTTGTGAAAAAAAGTTAAATGTTCATTTTTTTTTTTAATATTCAAAAAATTCCTGTGACGCACCTAAAGGGTTAATAAACTTCTTGAATGTGGTTTTAAGCACCTTAAGGGGTGCATTTTTTAGAATGGTGTCACTTTTGGGTATTTTCTATCATATAGACCCCTCAAAGTGGCTTCAAATGTGAAGTGGTCCCTAAAAATAAAATGGTGTTGCAAAAATGAGAAATCGCTGGTCAATTTTTAACCCTTATAACTTCCTAACAAAAAAAAATTTTGGTTCCAAAATTGTGCTCATGTAAAGTAAACATGTGGGAAATGTTAGTTATCAAGTTTTTTGTGTGCCGTATCACTGTGATTTAAGGGCATAAAAATTCAAAGTTGGAAAATTGCGAAATTTTCAAAATTTTCGCCAAATTTCCGTTTTTTTCACAAATAAACGCAAGTTATTTGAATGCAATTTTACCACTAACATGAAGTACAATATGTCACGAGAAAACAATGTCAGAATCACCGGGATCCATGGAAGCGTTCCAGAGTTATGACCTCATAAAGGGACAGTGGTCAGAATTGTAAAAATTGGCCCGGTAGTTAACGTGCAAACCACCCTTGGTAGTGAAGGGGTTAAAGGGAAGGTGACATCCCAAAAAATTTTTTACAGCAATTGAAAAAAAATGTAAAGAATTAATGTTTACATTTTCTTAAAAAAGATTATCATTTGTTTTTAATTTTGTAAAATATGAAAAATAATTTTAAAAAGTTTGGCATTTCCACTTGTTAACACTAGGGGGAGCAGCTACTGAAGTTTGGCACAAAAACCTAGTGTACAACTAGCTCACATTACTGCACTGGAGTAAATATGGGCGGAGTCTGCTGACATGGGTGTGGTGTCACTCCTCTCCTCCCCTTCTGGGTGTTTGCTAAGGGAAAAGAGAGGATGACATTTAGGAACACAGTGAGCAGCCATTTTGATGGGGCCTGCAAAATTACTGACTGTCTTTGCATGTAAAGTATGGATCAGAACAGGCCATCAATCAGCAGACATGTTTCCTGGATTTCTGTGGAGCAGACAAGCAGACGGTACATCCATGTGTATAAAACACAGCGCTCTATGTACAATCCCTGGCACCGAACAAGGTGCCCCCCATAGACCAGCACACTGCTCTCCTGAAATACTCTGTGTTGCTGTCACCCTGCTCCTTCCACCATATATCAGGCCCCTGTCGCCTCGCTTTCACACATCGCCAGGACAGGATCTGAGGAGAGGAATGGGGTCTTCGGTCACTGAGGATGGCAGGCAGCAAGGATTCGGGGAGCAGGGCGACAGCAGCACAGAGTATTTCAGGAGAGCAGTGTGCTGGTCTATGGGGGGGCACAGAGGGAGATATATGGGGGAGGAGCAGGGTGACAGCAGCACAGAGTATTTCAGGAGAGCAGTATCACACGGGATAGGATTAGATACACGGCTCAGCAGCCAGTATCACACAGGATAGGATTAGATACACGGCTCAGCAGTCAGTAGAACACAGGATAGGATTAGATACATGGCTCAGCAGTCAGTATCACACAGGAGAGGATTAGATACACAGCTCAGCAGTCAGTATTACATAGGAGAGGATTAGATGTCCAGCAGATTGCCAAGTGTTTTGAAACAGCAGGGAGCAGCTCCTCCTATGTTTTGCAAGAGCAGGGGCAGCAGCTGGCCGTGTGTTTTGGAAAGAGCAGCTTGGTGTCCAGCAGCTCGTCCTGGTTCCTCTCCTACAGCTGGTATGTGCAGAGGGAACAAGCCGTTATGCTGGAACAGTACAGCATCCAGGGCTTGCAATGGAGTGTAAATGGAGCTAAAAGGAACGCACTGAGCTCTAATAAGATGGCGCCTGGCCACACCTACAGCTGTGAATTGAGCTGCCCACAGAGGCGTGGCCAGTTCACTCCTGATGCAGCTGCAATGAAAGAGATAGGGTCGGCAGCCAACTATTGTCTCTTATGCCCAGGGACTGCCGTAAATGAGCATGGAAAGTGTCGTTCAGCAGCCAGAAAGGTAAGATGTCAGCCCCCAGTGGCTGCATTACTACAGAAAAAAAAAAAAATCCATACACACCACTGAGTCAAGCTTAAGGGACAATATCTTTTTATACTATTTTCTTTTTTACATTAAATTATGAAAAAACACAGCACCTTCCCTTTAAGACTACCGTACCAGGTGTATCCCAGTTAGAACAGGTTATCGACTATCTACAGAATAAGTGAAAACTTTTAGATCAATGGGGGGTCTGATACCATGAACTCCATCGATTGCCAGACCAAGGCACTTTTATCCCTGTTAGAAGAGCTTTCTGATCTATGGTTATGAGGGTTGATGGTATCACTTATGCGCTCAGCACCTGTATGATGGAATGGTTATGAGGCCAATCATAAAATGCTCCCGAAGCAGTCTATCCGGGTGAGGTACGTCAGCACAACCCTCTGGCTCCACAGACTCTCCCCCTGCTTTTGCGCTCTATTATGAAACTCTGTGTGTAGGTCTGTTGGTGTAGGTCTGTTGCGGTGTCCCCACATAACAAAACCATCTCTGTATAGCAGCTTCTATGGTTCACCATAACTTCGATGATAATGTGTGAAAACTGTACAGCGCTGCGGAATATGTTAGCAGCGTTATATAAAAATAAAGATCATTTTTATTATTTTGATTATTACTTTGCTGCATCACAATAACTCATATCTCATTCCAAGTCCCTCTTGGACCTGACACAACCAGGTCACACCTTGTAGATGTTTGATCCAGCCTGTTACCAGCAAGTTTTTACAGACAAGCTAGAGGGCGTTGGCCATTGCTACCCCTGTAAGAGTGACACACGCTTGTTGATCAGACATAATGATGAGTGCAAGTGCTCGTTACATAATTTTGCCGAGGGTACTCGGGTATGCAGAGTATTGCGGGTGCTCGAGTGACATGTTTGAGTCCTCATAGCCGCATGTGCAGCTGTTAGTCAGGCACAAAACATGCGATATATCAGGCAATCCATGTGTTTTGTGGCTGACAGCTGCGAAACATGCAGCAGGGAGGACTCCAAGCAACATGTTTAGCACCCACAAGACTCGGTGCATACCTCAGCACCCTGGGCAAACTGGAGCACTTGCGCTCATCACTAATCAGAAGCTCTATTGTCGCTTTTGGTGTCCATATTTGTGTCTGGGTCTTAAGGTACTGTCACACACAGCGATATCGCTAGCAGTATCGCTATAACTTGTGACATTATAGCGATATTGCTAGCGATATCGCTGTGTGTGTGATACTTACCTACAACCCGCTCCCCCGCTGGTTATCGCTGATCGCGCGAGAACGTCCTGGACTGTTTCTCGTCGTCAGCTTCCTGCGCCGCTTCCTGTGGAGAGACGAGTGTGGAGCCAGGCGGGAGGACGCAGGATCGCCTAGTGTGACAGGTAAGTAGCGACCCCCGTCCCCTGCGATGTCGCTGGTGAGATCTGCCTGTGTGGCAGCTCACTAGCGACCACTTAGCGATGTACCAGTGATCCTGACCGCGTCATATCGCTGGTCGGGATCGCTGGTACATCGCCAAGTGTGACACTACCTTTATCCTTGCAACTACACCTTATGCAAGCAGGGCCTGATGTGGAGATTATAGGGACGGATAAGATAGCTTCAACTTGTTTTATGTAAACGCACCTACGGTCAATTGAGGAAGTGGTATACACTGGAGCCTATGGATATCGAACTCAAAGATGTCCCACCTGAATCTAGGTCTTGTGTGAGCAAGGATTCAGGTTCCTCACACTACAAGAAGGTAAACACAACAAATGTCACTCACGGATTCACCCGTCACTGCGCTGCCAGCAGCTCCTTATTAATGCAAAATGGCTGCTCACCAACTGTCGACTGCGCAAAGCTCCTCCAACTAGACAGGACACACCACGGGGGAGCAAACACATTGAAAACAGATGGGGCCACACCAGACAGCAAACACACCGGGGCATGACTCCCATGTATCAGCACAGAGTCACTGGACCGTTATCCCCTGCATATGTTTCCACATTATCTGCAACTTTTTTTTTTAGTTAAGTCCTCCCTGAGAAATAGATGAATCCTTTCCACTCCTCTCTGATCTGCGCACAACCCCATCCCTGCCTCTTATTTCTAACACCAAGAGAAAGGCAGGAGAGGTGTCAATGCTGGGAGCAGGGCGCTGATGGATTTGGCCAGTGTGGCCAGCTAAGTGAAGGGCTTGTACACACTCTACAATCAGAGTTCTACCATTCTGTTGCTGCAGAGTACAAATGCTTCTCATTAAATTAGAATATCAAAAAGTTAATTTATGTCAATTCTTCAATACAAAAAAATGAAACTCATTATATAGAGTCATTACAAACAGAATGATCTATTTTGCATTTTTATTACTGTTAATGTTGATTATGGCTTACAGCCAATGAAAACCCAAAACAATATCTCAGTAAATTAGAATACTTTGTAAAACACCAGCTTGAAAAAGTGATTTTAAAATCCGAAATGTTGGCCTATTGAAATGTATGTTCAGTAAATGCACTCGATACTTGGTCGGGGCTCCTTTTGCATCAATTACTGCATTAATGTGGCATGGCGGCGATCAGCCTGTGGCACTGCCAAGGTGTTATGGAAGCCCAGGATTCTTTGATAGCAGCCTTCAGCTCGTCTGCATTGTTGGGTCTGTATCATCTTCTTCTTGACAATACCCCCCATAGATTCTCTATAGGGTGAAGGTCAGACGAGTTTGCTGGCCAATCAAGCACAGGGATACTGTTATTACACCATGTCTTGGTACTTTTGGCATTGTGGACAGGTGCCAAGTCCTGCTGGAAAATGAAAATTCCATCTCCAAAAAGCTTGTCGGCAGAGGGAAGCATGAAGTGCTCCAAAATTTCCTGGTAGACGGCTGCGCTGACTTTTGTCTTGATTAAACACAGTGGACCTACACCAGCAGATGACATGGCTCCCGAAACCATCACTGATTGTGGAAACTTCACTCTAGACCTCAAGCAGCTTGGATTGTGTGCCTCTCCACTCATCCTCCAGACTCCATGACCTTGATTTCCAAATGACATGTTTTCAGATGAAAGTAAATTTTACAACACCTTGAACCACTGAGCAACAGTCTAGTTCATTTTCTCCCTGGCTCAGGTAAGACGCTTCAGGCATTGTCTATTGGTCAAGAGTGGCTTGACACAGGGAATGTGACACTTGTAGCCCATGTCCTGGATACGTCTGTATGGTGACTCTTGAAGCAACGACTTCAGCAGCAGCCCACTCCTTGTGAATCCCCCCTAAATTTTTAAATTACCTTTTTGTAACAATTCTTTCAAGGCTGAGATTATTCTGGTTGCTTGTGCACCTTTTTCTACCACACTTTTTCCTTACACTTAACTTTCCATTAATAAGCTTGGATACAGCACTCTGAACAGCTAGCTTCTTTAGCAATGACCTTTTGTGTTTTACCCTCCTTGTGGATTGTGTCAATGACTACATTCTGGACATTTGTCAAGTCAGCAGTCTTCCCCATGATTGTGGAGCCTACTGAAACAGACTAAGGCTAGTTTCACACTAGCGTTACCAAGCGCAGGGCCGCCGCTAAGCTCCGGCCACACCCCCACGGTCAGCTCCTCCTATGGTTGCATGACTATGCATGCGATCAGGGTACCCTATATTTAGTGTTGGGTACGCTGGCCGTGCGCTGGTATAATTTTGACGGCGCATCCGCCCTTTTTGCGCTGCGCCGAGCGCACAAAAATTCAACAGAGTGCGTTTGGCGCACGTCGGCGTAGCACAAAAATGGCACATGTGCCAGCAAAACCATACCAGCGCACGGCCAGCGTACCCAACGCTAAATATAGGGTATGCTGATCGCATGCATTGTCACGCGACCATAGGAGGAGCTGACCGGAGCCTAGCGGCGGCTCTGTGCTTGATAACGCTAGTGTGAAACTAGCCTAAGAGACCTTTTTAAACACTTCGGAAGCTATTGCAGGCATTTTTATTCTAATTTACTGTGATAACGACTTTTGGGTTTTCATTGGCTGTAAGCCATATTGATCAACATTAACAGAAATAAAACACTTTAAATACCGTACATCGCTGTTTGTATTGACTCTACAATATAGGAGTTTCACTTTTTGTATGGAAGAACTGAAATAAATTAACTTTTTGATGATAGCCTAATTTAGTGAGATGCACCTGTAAATAGAAATACTATTCCCCAAACTTAACATGGTGCTTAGCTGCAGGTAGAAAATGCTGTTGCATCCTCCCTGCAGCCGCTAGCCTTGAGTCATCTGGGTGGCACCTGCATCTAGTGACTATGCAGAGTATGATGTCACTTATGGAGCGCAATTACAATGCTCTGTTCAGCAATGACTGCTCACTGTCACCAATCAGATAATTGGAAGTGAGCAGCTGAAGGGAGGATGTGACTATATTTCTCCCTGCAGCTAAACATCACATTAGACCGCTGCATGTGTGCACACTATATTGCTGGTCTGCAAATTAAAAAAAAAAAATGCTTTCATGTGACAGCCATAGACTATAATAGGCAAATGTTCCATCCATGAAAAACACGGTAGCAGTCGTTCATGACTCTGAATAGGGCCTAAATAAGCATAGAAATTCAATGGGAGATTTCTACAAAATAAAAAAAAAAAAAAATTTGGTAAAGCACTTATGAACCGTCATAGTCCTCTCATGGATGTAAGCTGCCCCTAACATGGACCTTGGTCAGTCTGTGCTGCGAATTAGAAGTAAAGTAGATTCTGCAAGTTCTTTACACACAATAACTTCTCTATTTACCTAGAGATAAAAACAGGTCACAAATCTCATCTGTGCTTTTGGAATCACAACTTTAGTTTTCAGTTGCCTGTCCTAGTTTTTTTCAGAACAAGGTGTCCGGCGCCTGCTCTTTTGGAATAACACCATTGGTGCCCATGTGACTTATCCTGCATTCTCACCCGTTTTCCTCTCTGCACGCGCTCTCTGTAATTTGAAGTCCTCCGCTTCTTGTGATGGGATGAGCCGTGGCGATTTCTCCCCTAGACCGCTCAGCACACGAGGGGGACCGCCTGCTTGTCAGTCACTTTTTAGCTCACGGAGACAAGCTGCAGCGACTGAGGACATTACACAGCAGAGCCGAGTGTGTATCCGAGTCCGCGGGGAAGGAAGCCGATTTCTCTGATAAGATCTATTACAAAGTCTTCCATTATACCCAGTACTATTGATTTATGAGAAGTTTGTTGAAAGGACAGTTCCATTTTAAGGTAAAAAGGAAGATATTTCAGCAGCTCGGGTGCATGAGTCACAGACATTTCCTGTTACTATAGAGTATGAGGTAATCTGTAATAAAAGTACAACTGCAGCATTAACAAGAGCAGCCAAATAAAGATGGGGCGTCTCCCGCTACCAGTCTGCTCCGAACGGGCGAGGCATATAGGGATGGTGAGCTGCTCTGCGAGACAAGCAGGATGCTGGTGGTTGTAGTGCACTCCCATTTCAGGCCGGTTAATGGAACAAGCTCCGATCCCGCCTAGCTAAAAGCTGCAATATGCACAAGAATTTGGCAAAGCAACCAACTTTGTGACTAGACATTCTCCCTCTATTTTCCGCTCGGCTCAGTGTCAGGGGAAGAGGAACAAGCCAAACATCACTCGCACACCCGAATCTACCAGCTTAGTACTGAAATCTAGCCTGCATCATCACTACAGGGCGACACGAAGGCTGTGTTCACACGCAGCAGTCACACTGTAGGCTTTCCTTTATTTTTCTGCACATCTTCCTTTAAGGCTAACAGCTGCTTCACCGACAAGACATCTAGCCACATCATGACTGCCGCCTGTCTACAGCCAAAAGGAAATCCATACTTTGGACAATTCTAACTTGTCCAGGGGCAGAGGGTAACCGGTCATTGTGCAGGTCTGGTGACTGTCCCCCACCCACGTAAACATGCATATGCACATTAGAAACAATGTACGTGACTACCAGCTTGTTTTCAGCCCAGAAAACCCCTTTAAGATCTTATCAGTAAATATGATGCACTACCTGGTTACCCTAGCAGCGCTGAAATTTCAGGGAGGAGTGTGTCTGAAGACAGTTATGGAGAGTCTGGTCATAAAAGGACTGAGTATGTGATACTACAAACATTCCTAATCCCCATGACACTGAGCAGAGGTCTTTTTTTTTTTTTTTTTACTCCTCAAACAAATTTTAGTTTCCCAAGACACATATGACTCATTGTCTAGGAGGGTATGCACCAAGCTCTATTTCCAGGCAAAGATTTTTGCATCGTGGTCATAAGGAGACTGACATTTTAGAAGAGGGAGAGACAGGATGTTATTTTTTCTAACTTTTAATACAGAATGTCTTACTTTAACTGCTCTTCCACTCCCTTCTCCAAGTTTCACATGAAAGTGTTTGTAAACAGATCTCCAGTGTGGAGAGCGTGGAAAGCATCAACAGTCTCAGGGTGGGTAGAAAAAGAGGAAAGCACATGAAGAGGCAATAAGTGCAGTTCTGGAGATAGACACAAAGCTCATATCCAGCCTACATTATTGGGAGTCACCTCCACAAGAGAAAAAAAAACCTTGGATCTGGCTGCAAACTGCATATCATGGGCATCTGAAAATGAATGAAGATTGAGGACTGAAATTTTAAAAGTTAGCCAGTAACATGTAAAAAAAAACAAAACAAAAAAAAACCAAAACATTCAAACGTGCCCGTAGCTTTTATATCACAGCACTGACTGCGTGACATAAAATATAGTTTATTTTATGTCAGCTTCTAGATCATGGGACGTCTGCATTTTAGGCTGCTTTGAAGATCTGTTGCTGTTAATGTGATGTCAGGCAACTTCCTCCTCGGGGTTAGTGCAGGGGTGACATAGGTCAGATTACATTAGTGCAATCTATACGATAAAAAGCAGAAAAATATACCTATTCCAATACTCTTTCCAGGATGACCCACAGTCATGTCTGACACATTTTGCAGGCAAATTTGGTGTCCTGCCTACATCGAAATGAGCCTGTAAGTGGTGGTATTGTCCGTGATGATCTTGGTCGGGGGCTGGGGTCCCTTGTGTGCAGCATTACTGATAAAGATATCATGTTATTCAGCTTCCCATGACATACATGCCCATATGGACAGCTTTTAGGAGAGTCAATCCTACTGACAGACTCCCTTTAAGGTTTAGATTGTTCTACTCTGTGTAGGCATTGCCCAAATATTCTCTAACGAGCCACATTTCCATGCAGAAAACATTCTGCAAGTTCTCATCAGAGCACACAGTGTATGTAATAAAGCGGCTGCTGCACAATCACAAGTGCTGGCAAGAAATGAAGGATATTAAAACCAGGCTGCTAGCTGGGAGCTGCTCATAGACGTACTAATTATACTAGAAAACATTTATCTGGGACATCTTATCTAGACATCAGCTTCCATCCTCAAACAGGAAACTCCATCAGATCATGCATATTTCAGTGCACCAGATTAAAGACCCTTATCAACATATTGGGTTCATATGCTTGGCTAAAAATAATTTTTTCACCAGGCGATGTGCTGCTGAGAACAATGATTTTTGTTCCGGAATATACAGTCTAATCACTCGATGATTAGGCAGCATTTTGCTTGTTTAATATAATGCACTCCCCGTATAATGCAGTCTCTTAGAGTTAAAAAAAAAAAAAAAAAAAAAAAAAAAAAACCACCTCTCCTCCTCATTCCCCCACAGTTCTAGTCTTTGCAGAGTGTCTCGGCAGCTCCACTGCCCTGCACAGCATGGTGAATGATGAAGTGACGTCATCACGCACCCGCTGCATCATAGGCAAATGATGGGGAAAGGAGCATAATCTGACAGTCTCTCCCCCATCATTGCTTTCAACTGTATCGGCATCTATGAAGAAGATACAGCTGAATGCAGGGGTGGGGTGGGTTACTGAATAGCGCCGTTACCCCCTGACTCACGGGCCCCATAGCGGGCGTGTGGTGTGCCACTATAAGCAGCATGCCACTGACTAGGGTCCCCTAGGCAGCTGCCTTGTCTGCCTGCCCCCAAAGCTGGCTCTGACAATTGTTAAGCAAATATACCATAAACCTGCAATGGTTTATTTCATATACGTCATCAGTCCATACTGCGGAGTATAGAGAGCGGGTAGCTTCTAAGTGGAAGACATCCGAAAAGTGAACAAATCACTTCTTTTAAAGGGAACCTGTCAGGTCCACCCCAGCCCTCAGGACCACCAGCAGGTGTCTCCATATGTCAGATCTTTAGGTCCACCATTTATTACATGTAAATGAGACATTTGACTAGTGGGCGTGATAATATACAAGTGTCAGGCCACTGCCGGCGTCATCTTAAGCATTATACATACCTTGCGCAAGCGCACAGCTTCTTCCCCTCTCATCATAGATCCTATGAGTGTACAAATCCTGGCTTCACTGAGGCATACTGCACATAATCAGAAGTGCACCTCTCTGAAGATGGGACGCGTGGTAACATGCTAAGTGGGCCGACTACTCTGGAGACTCCTTTAACTTCTTCAGGATTTCAGAACTCTCAAGTGGTTAAAAGAAATTACACTAAAAGGAACATGTACAGTAATGTCATTTTGCCATTGCTCTGCTATATTTTCATTTAATTGGCGTTTTTTTGGCAGTCTCCGTGCGGAATCCTCCTTAGGCTAGTTTCACACTAGCGTTTTTGAGCGCAGCGACGGCCTGCGCACGGCCGCCGCTAAGCCCCGCCCCCGCCGGTAGCTCCGCCTACCAGCGCATGACGCTGCATGCGCCCTGCGTCCCCTATCTTTATCACTGGGGGGCGCAGGCCGTGCGCAGTATGCGTTTGGCGGCGCATGTGCCTTTTTGACGGTGCTCCGGCGCAACCAAACTGCAGCAGGTTGCGTTTGGCGCAGGTCGGCGCACCGTCAAAAGGACGCATGCGCCGCCAAACGCATACTGCGCCCCCAGTGATAAAGATAGGGGACGCAGGGCGCATGCAGCGTCATGCGCCGGTAGGCGGAGCTACCGACGGAGGCGCGGCAGGGGGCGGGGCTTAGCGGCGGCCGTGCGCAGGCTGTCGCTGCGCTCAAAAACGCTAGTGTGAAACTAGCCTTAAAAAGGCTTCATGTACACAAAGCCTTATAGTGCAGTCCAGGAGAAAAAGTCACTTCATTTGTGACTTGTGGTTTTTTGCCGACTTGTTTTGTGCCCAATTAATCAAAATGATGCACAGGATTCATGCATTTTGTGCAGAAATAAAAAAAAAAAAAAAAAAAAAAGTCTGTCCAACTTGTTTTGTGACTTTTAGGCTATGTGCACACACTGCGGATTGGTCTGCGGATTCTTATCTGCGGAACCGCAAGTAAAACTGCAGGTAAAATGACCTGCGGTTTTTCCTGCGGATTGGCCTGCGGTTTTGCCCTGCGGTTTGCCACCTGGACAATGGAATAGGTGGCAAACCGCAGCAGAATCCGCAGAAACAATTGACATGTCAATTGTTTTGAATCCGCAGAAAGAATTGACATGTCAATTCTTTCTGCGGATTCAAAACCGCAGCTTTTCTGCAGTTAAAAATCCGCAGCATGTGCACAGCAGATTGTTAATCCCATAGGATAAGGTCTGTTTCACACTTCCGTTTTTGTGTCCGCCAAACGGATCCGTTTCCGTTTTTTTGATGGAAACGGATGCAAACGGATCCGTTTTAAAAAAAACGGATCCGTTTGACGGATCCGCGGTAACCGCTATGGGACAAAAACGGATCCTGCAAAAAAAATGGCGGATCCGTTTTTTTACGGAAACCAACGGATTTTGTCGGATTTGAAAAAACGGAAGTGTGAAACAGGCCTAACATGCTACTGTACACTGTCTGCAGAACTGCTGCAGTTCTGCTGCGGCCAAAACCGAGGCGGAACCGCAGCAAAAACCGCAGCGTGTGCACATAGCCTTAAGCAAGAAAGTTGCACGTTTCGCAAAATATGTGTTAAAATAACTGGAGTATGGAGAAAAAACAAAAGACACTTTCACACCACTGGCAGAAATCATTTCATGAATTTGTCAGTAATTGAGAGGTATTTGGATCAAAGCATGTTAGAAATACATCAAAAGTGTGAAAACATGCCACCAAAAGCTGTATGTAGCGCATTTCATGTTTACGTACTGACTCGACCTCCAACATCTAGGCCACAGTGCAGCATGGTAAAAGTAAAGAAATGACAGTTCCTTACCGGTAACGGGATTTCTCAGAGCCAATGACAGCACCATGGAGCGAGGGGATCCGCCCTTCAGGGACAGGAAACCTACAGATAAAAGGGCGGTATATCTCCCTCGCATCAGTTTACAGCGCATAGGAGGACCTCCAGGTCATTGACAATAGTTAAATTATATTACTTATCAGAAACACACCTTGTTTATACATAAATCACACTACAAACAGTGAAAGCGTGATCACCCACACGTGACTGACGGGAGGGAATAAACGGGAGCTGTCATGGGCTCTGAGAAATCCCGTTATCAGTAAGTAACTATGTCTTTCTCCTTCCCCCATGACAACACAACAGAGAGAATTACAGAGAATTGTATTTTATGGAGGGACCACAGCCTGTAGAACCCTTCTCCCAAAGGTTAGGTCAGAAGAGGTGGCTAGGTCCAGCTGATAGTGCCTGAAAAAGGTAGGTGGTCATGACCAGGTTGCAGCCTTACAGATCTGCTCTATTGATACCCAAAACCTTTCTGCCCAGGAGGTTGCCACTACTCTTTTGGAATGAGCTTTCAGACCCTCCGGGGCGACATTCCTAGTAGACGAGTAGGCCAACGATATTGCATCTCTTATCCATCTCACCAAGGTACTTTCGGAGGCTTTGAGTCCCTCTCTAGGCCCCTTAAAAACATGCAGAGATCCATCCTTCCTTCTTACACCCCTGGGTGGACTCTAGGTACTGAACCAAACACCTTTATAACTAAGGCCTCTTTCACACATCAGTTTTTTTGCCATCAGTCACCATCCGTCAGCTCGACGGATCCGTCGCAGATTGTGAAAAACTGATACGACGGATCCGTTTTTTCGACGGATCTGACTGACACACACACAGACAGATAGAATACATAGATATAGCCATGGCTATATAGCAATATATATTTTAAAAAAATGGCGTGGGCTCCCATGCAATTTTCTGCACCAGAGGGGAATAGCTCACGGCCGGGGGCGGCCATTGTCCATGGCCCCTTCCCAGGCTATAAATATCAGCCCGCAGCTGTCTTCACAGCCTTTACTGATTAAAATAGGGGGACCCCCCCCCCCAAAAAAAAAAAAAAAAAAAAATTATGACTTGAGGTCCCCCTATATTTTTATTACTTTCCCACGCTATCTAGTTCACTTCAGGTCAGCCAGGAACTCCGCGCAGTCTCACTGACGTCAGCGGTAGTCACTGAGGCTGTGCAGACTCCCCGCCTGACTGGCGGTGAACTGACAGCGTGGGAAATTTTCCCACGTTAATTAGTTCATCCCCGACCAGCCAGGGCACCTGCGCAGAGATGAATTCATTCTGCAGTGGTTTACAGAGGGGCCAGTAGCATTAGCACCGGTCCCCGTTGTAAACTAGTTAACCCCTTGTGATGGACTGCAGCGGGGGACCTGCCTGAACTGCGGAGAGGTATGTATATTGTTATTTTTTTATTTTATTTTTTTTTACAGAACATTTTTTTTTGGATAAGCAGATTAATAAATGTTGTCAAAAACTTGGTGTGATTATTTAATTAAAAGAGGTTTTAATTAATGTGTGTGTTTTTCTTACTGACACCTCTCCATTATTGATCCGGCTTAATGTCACCTTTCAATTGCAAGGTGACATTAACCCCTTATTACCCCACTTGCCACCACTACAGGGCAAGTGGGAAGAGCCGGGCAAAGCGCCAGAATTGGCGCATGTAATAGATGCGCCTTTTCTGGGCAGCTGCAGGCAGCTATTTTTAGGCAGTGGGGGGCCAAGTCCAATGGCCCCTTACCAGCCTGAGAATATCAGCCCCCAGTGGTCTGCTTTAGCAAGGCTGGTTGTCAAAAATGGGGGGGACCCCACGCCATTTTTTTTTTATATATTTAAATTTAGAAAAAAAAAAAAAGTGTGGAAACCCCTCTATTCTTGATAACTAGCCTTGCTGAAGCTGACAGCTGAGGGTTGCAGCCGCCAGCAGTGAGTTTCGTCTGACTGTTTATCAAAAATAGGGGGATACCCACGCCGTTTATTTATTTTTTTTATTTATATTCAGCGCAGGTGCGGCAGATGAATACTCCCATCCGCCGTTCCTGCTTTCACTGCAATTAGTCGTAGTAGGTGTCGGATGATGGGATCAGTTGTCCCATCAGCTAACACCAGTGATCAGAGGTAAACTAAGCATGCTCACTTAAAAAAAACGGAATCCGTCAACGGACTAACGGATCCGTCTATTCTAGCAGATGACAGACGGCGACGAATCAGTCGCTGTTCGACTTTTCGACGGAGATAAAAAAACGTTTCTTTGTGCGTCGGCTCCGGCCGACAGACAAAGATTTTCCTACGGATCCGTCGGACCACAGAGGAAACGTGCGGCCATCCATCACATTCCGTCGCTAATACAAGTCAATGAGAAAAAGACGGATCAAGCAGCATCAGTCACTGGATCCGGTTTTCAAAATTCGACGGATTGTGACTGATGGCAAAAGGTGTGGAATTTTTCTTCCTCCCTATTTTCGGGGTTAAAACTAAAGGAAAGAAAGACTACCTCTTGAGACCTGTGGAATCGAGATGCTATCTTAGGCAAGTAAGCAGGGTCAGGTTTTAAAATAACCCTATCTTCTAAGATCTCAGTAAAGTACTGATGTTAGAACCAATAGAAGGACGGTTTTAAGGGACATGACCTTGAGAGGAATCGAATCCAGAGGTTCAAAGGGAGGACCTGTTAGGGCTGATTTGACTAAATTTAGATCCCATGGCAATAATTTCTGGCTGATAATGGGCCTAGATCTTGCAGAGGGTCTAATAAATCATGCTGCCCAGAGTTTGCCTGCAATTTCCTGATTATATAAGGCCTCCAGAAGCTGCTACCTGAACTTTTAAAGGCACGGGTTTCTAAGCCTCGTTCCAACTCTTTCTGCAGAAATTCAAGGATTGCCATAATAGGTACTCCATCCTGGACTTTCACCCCCCAAGGAGGATAAGAATTTTCTCCAGGTTTTACTGTAGGCTCTAGTGGTGACAATTTTCCTACTCTTGAGCAGGGTGGACACCAAATTAGGTGAAAATCCTCCATCCTGCAACAGCGTCCTCTCAAATTCCATGCTGTCAAATGCAGTTCTCTGAGAAAGAAGGTGCAGTATTTCTGGTAGAACCCAAAGATCAGTGATAATCATCATCCTCAGCCAGGAGAACTAAGTTCTTCGTGGCCAAAAGGGAGCCATCAGTATTACTCTTGCCCTGTCCTCCCTGATCTTTCTTAGGACCGCTGGTATGAGGACGACCGGGGCAAAGGTACATGCCAGGCTCTGATTCCATGAAGGAGTCTAGAGCCTGAGAATTCCCTCTGGGCTCTAGGGAGCAAAAGAAGTCTACCTTCGCGTTGTCGATATTGGCGAAGAGAACCATGACCAGGAGAACCCACATTTTTACAATCTGATTGAAAACAGACTCCTTCAGCAGCTTAACTGAGTGCGGCTCAATAAGTCTGCCTTGTGAGCCTCTATCCCCCAAATGTGTAGTGCCGAAAGGGATAGGAGATTGCTTTCCGCCAACCTGAAGACCTGAGACGTGTTCATCAGGGCTTGTGACCTGGTTCCCCCATGATGGTTTAGATAGACCACCACCTGATTGTCTGAAAATATTCATACATGATGACCTCGCAGGGCATCCAGAAAATCAATCAGGGCATAATTCACCACCAGTAGCTCTTTTTGGTTTGAGGACCCCTCAAACTCATGCCCCCTCCAGATCCCGAGTAACCTTGTTGCCCAGGTGAGCCCCCACACCCAAGAGGGGCTTGCACCCGTGGTTACTACTCGGGACACTTTAGTTACCCAAGGGACACCTTTGGTGAGACTGCTCATATTTCCCCACCAACTCAGGGAACGAATAGTAGCAGCCAAAGACAGTGTCATGCACCCTTCCAAATGACCTTTTAGAGAGATGTGTTTTTTAAAATCTCCCACTGGAGATCTCGTGTGTATCTGGGCCCACTCGTCTGCCAGCAAAGAGGTTAGGGAACCCAGCAGGGACATGGCCCTTCTCAAAGTCATGGATGGGTTTTGGAAGGCTCTTGATACTTGATCTATAATCTTCCCCCTTTTTTCTACTGGGAGGCGACACTTGCTTCTGTGAGTCCAATATCAGTCCTAGAAACTCTTGTATAATCTTTTGGTCAAGCCTTGATTTAAGTTTAAAAGCCAACCCAGGTCTAAGGTAGTCTTTACTCTGTCTAGTTGTTCCTTGCACAGTTGAGCCCAGCCGCCTATTACCAGAAAATCGTCTAAACTAGGGTACGATCGAAGTGTCATGTTCCCTCAGGTACGCCATAACCTCTGCCACTAACTTGGTGAATACCTGAGGGGCCATTGATAACCCGAAGGGAAGGGTCTTGTACTGGAGAGAGAAATAAGGTCCCTCGATCATTCCCCGGTACCTCTGGTGTCCATGCAACCCCCTGTGACGTCACTCGGGCTGCCGGCATCTTCTTCCAGGAGAAAATGGCGGGCGCACTGCAAGATCTGCTGGCCGGCACCAATGGGAAATTTTTCATATTGGTTCATTTTGATCACTGTGATAGACCCCATCAGTGATCAAAATACAAAAAATAGTAAGTCAAACCAATCTTTATCACCCCCTTAGTTAGGCAAAATTAATAAAAAAAAAAAAAAAAAAAAAAAAAAGTTTTTGTTTCCATTTCTCCATTAGGGTTAGGCTTGGGCTAAAGTTAGGGTTAGGAGTGTGTTGAGGTTAGAGTTAGAATTGGTGGTGGTGTTATGCCGCCCACCATTGATTCCAGCCAATTTTGTGTTCAAAGAGTCAAATGGAGCTCCCTCCCTTCTGAGCCCTGCTGTGGGGAGGTTGAGCTGGGTACGGTTCTGTCTGTCATAGGAGACAGAGAGTTTGACAGCAGGTGTCATGTGGCAGTCTGCCCATCAGAGGTCACTGGAGAGCGCCGATGGCAGCGATTATGTAACTGTCATTTGAGTATTACATGACTGCCAGAGGTCAAGGTGACTGATTGGGCAGAGGTGACTGTCAGTTGACAGAGGGTGGGGCTACCTGGTCTGTTTGAATAAATACTGAGGTAAGCCTCCAGAAGCTTCAGTCAGCCAGGGGAGCTCACAGGTTAGGAGAGTCTGTCACACAAAGGAGACCCCTCAGAGACTTTGGACAGTGGAAACGGTCATGGGGGGTGACCCTATAGGACATTGGTCAAAGGCAGAGACGGCCTGTGAGGACCTGGATTATTGGTGGACTTTGTAAGGTGAAACGCCGTGGTGGATTGGCCTAGGGCAGCCACGGCGGATAGAGCCACGAAGTACGCCTGACAGAGAAAGTGTACAAGTGAAGGTACCCGGGCCTGTCTGCAGGAGGATAACAGTGTGAAACATCTGTCATGTTTTGTTCTGGTCGTCGTGAGGGCTGCTAATAAAAGCAAACCTGTTGAATACAATTCCTGCCTCTGTCTCGTGCCTGTCGACGTCAAGAAGTGGGTCACCCCCCCCATTCCTGTGAGTACAGCACACCTCCGCCACCTACCAGCCACACCACCTAAATACCACAGCATGCTACCCTCCGCCCCAGCCTGCCACCGGTCTCTACATTTGGCGTAGTCGGCAGGATCCATCGCCGCCAATACAACATTTTCAGCAGCAGGCCTGCCACCAAGGAGCAAAGGCCCCAAGCTGTGTGGGGTGAAGTACTGCTTTGTCTTGTTCCCTGTGGATTACAATTTGGAGAACTGGACTGTGGATTGCTGACTGTTAAAAAATTGACTGTGGTGATTTGGGGCCCAAAGCAACAGGCACAGACACTGCTGTTTGTTCTGGATGGCTCGTGGCTTTATAGCATCCGCCCCTGGAGGGAGTGGTGTTCGTTGGAAGAGAACTGCACCCTCATGTTCCAAAATTTGGAAACCTGCCCAGGGAGTTTCCCTGTGGAGCTGTCGGGCCTGGAGGCCGGCCCTGCCGGACGGCGGGGTGAAGACTCATGGCTAAGAATGGAGCGATGGGAAAGTCTGCAGGGAGCAGCGGCGGCTGTAAAGGTGAGCGTGCCACGGTCCCACCTGCAGCATTCCACCCCAGCCTGATTTCTACGCTCCCAGTATCGGACAGACCACGGGGTCCCGACACTGGCCCTCAGCCTCCCCGCCTGACGCCTTGTGCGGTGATGCCGGCTGTTCCGGATGACGGTGTGTCCCCTGCCAGACTGACGGCCGCTGTATCAGCCACGCTCCCGGCCCCAACTGAAACCGGACTTACGGTTGCAATGTCTGCAATACCAGAGAGCGCGGCCGCTGCCTCATCTGTGGCCCCGCCCGTGGAGACCTTGGTTCCAACTGCGGCCTCCCCTGCGGCCGCGCCGACGTCGCTGCCAAAGCCGGCTGCGGCCTATACGACACCAGAGCCTGTGGCCGCTTCTGCCTCGCCCATGACCTCGACTGCGGCCCGCCCACCGGACTCTGCGGCTTACGCCGGACCCTCCACTTGGTTGGCGGAGATAATTGCAAAGAAAAAGGCCAGAGAGCGGGAGGTATGGGCACTGCTACATAAGGAAGGAGAGGCCGCCATGACTACCCCTCAATCATATGGGCGGCTTGTACATGCTAAGATCGCTAAAGGCTACGGGTTCATCTGGGACCTCGCCACCAGCCACAAAGACTACCTCAATGTGACCCCCATAGGACATGGACGGGCTCTGTGGGAGGGAGACCCGGTCTCCTATTACAACGAATACTGCCCCTGCGGCAGCTATACGGTAGCGGTCATCACCTACCCCTGAGGGGTATGAGCCTCCATAGAAAGAGACAAGGACTCCTGGGTCTTGGGCATCAGGGACACTCGAGGCCCAGAGGTATTTTTAGCATCCCAGGGACTTCACGGCTGTGGAGTTCCCTGCTAATTGGCGAAACATCGGCCGCCAGGAGGTGGCCCAGAGTATCCTGCTAAATGAACTGCCGGGGACTCTCATGCGCCGTTGCACGACCTGGGGACAGTTCGAAGTCCTCAATTGTGTAATAAGTGCGCCCACTCTTGGTGTAGCGGGGATGCATACGGGGGAGTGCTCTCCTCAAAGAAAGGGGGAACACTAGTGTCCTTGTTTGTTAAAAATTTAAAGATGTTATGCTTTATTTAAAAAAAAAATGCTTTGCATAATGATACTGGTAGATATAGGTAACAAAACTAGTGAGTAATTTAAGCATAGTATGGTACGTAATGTAGAATGCTGCAAAGAAGAGGGTAAATATTGTACCCATCAAAAAGTAATGTATGTCGAAGCTATGTGTAATATGTATAGTGAGTTAGAAATGTTATTTGAAAAATGAAAATGTGTATTCAGCAGGTCCCGGGTACGTGGAATATGCCGACCCTGACGATGTTAAGCTAAAAGGACGACGGGACAGAGAGAAGGCAAAATGGACCGGGTGCCTGAGTAAGAGAAGTCTGTGTGACACAGGAGTTTGTGTGACACAGAGAGGTCTGTGCGACCGGGAGACTGTGTGATGCAGGGAAGACTGTGTGACAAGAGGGTCTGTGTGACGGAAAGTATGTGCGACTCAGGTGACGACCATGTCAGGTATTGACACCACGTTCATCCTCAGGACGCAAATTGTCGAGGACGACAATGGGCAAAGGAAGGGAGAATGTGGGGAGGTTGAGCTGGGTACGGTTCTGTCTGTGATAGGAGACAGAGTTTGACAGCATGTGTCATGTGGCAGTCTGCCCATCAGAGGTCACTGGAGAGCGCCGATGGCAGTGATTATGTAACTGTCATTTGAGTGTTACATGACTGCCAGAGGTCAAGGTGACTCTGATTGGGCAGAGGTGACTGTCAGGTGACAGAGGGTGGGGCTACCTGGTCTGCCTGAATAAATACTGAGGTAAGCCTCCAGAAGCTTCAGTCAGCCAGGGGAGCTCACAGGTTAGGAGAGTCTGTCACACAAAGGAGACCCCTCAGAGACTTTGGACAGTGGAAACGGTCACGGGGGGGTGACCACATAGGACATTGGTCAAAGGCAGAGACGGCCTGTGAGGACCTGGATTATTGGTGGACTTTGTAAGGTGAAATGCCGTGGTGGATTGGCCTAGGGCAGCCACGGCGGATAGCCACGAAGTACGCCTGACAGAGAAAGTGTACAAGTGAAGGTACCCGGGCCTGTCTACAGGAGGATAACAGTGTGAAACATCTGTCGTGTTTTGTTCTGGTCGTCGTGAGGGCGGCCAATAAAAGTAAACCTGTTGAATACAATTCCTGCCTCTGTCTCGTGCCTGTCGACGTCAAGAAGCGGGTCACCCCCATTTCTGTGAGTACAGCACACCTCCGCCACCTACCAGCCACACCACCTCTGTACCACAGCACGCTACCCTCCGCCCCAGCCTGCCACCAGTCTCTACACTGCCATGCACCCAAACAGTGGCTTTTCCGCACATGTGGGGTATCAGCGTACTTTTAGTTCTCGAACCAATTGAAGGGTTAATAAACTTCTTGAATGTGGTTTTGCGCACCTTGAGGGGAACCATTTTTAGAATGGTGTCACTTTTGGGTATTTTCTGTTATACTGACCCCCCAAACAAAAAAAAAAAAAAAAAAAAGATGTTTTAGGGATGGTACAGTGGAGGATGTGCTCTAAGCTGGATGTGACAGTGGGTTGGGAGAATATTGACAGAGGATTTTGTGGGAACCTCTGGATCTCAGTGTACTGCTTTGGAGTGCTTTCTGTGGAAAAGCTTTGGTCATTATACATGTAATGGGGGCTTTGGTTGACACTACTTTGAAGGGGGTGGGAGCTGGATGTGGTTCGCAACCCTCTCTATAAGCTTAATGTGGCTCTCAAGGTCAGAAAGGCTGGGGACCACTGTTGTATAGTGACAGTTGTTGGTCAGTGGTGTGGGTGAGGATGGACCAGGAGACATGACACTGAAATAGTGAGGATTGCCTGCTGATAAAACACTGATTCTAATCTAACAGCGACTGCTGGAATCAGGGTCTCTGTCCCTACATTATGCTGCGCTCAATTACATAGCAAAAATCTGCTGACATATTCCCTTTAAAGCATGACATAAGAGAAAAAAAACCACAGTACAAATAATCGTAAAAAAAACACATGCAAAAAAAATGCAGTCTAAAACGCAGGTAACCTTATTTACATAATTGGTGCAGAAATACTGCCACGCAAAAAACTCATGTCAACGTAGCTAGCCGAAAATCTTCTAAATGACAGTATATAAAAACAAGAAGCACAGTGGCTACAGTAGTTGAGGTTCGTGACTAGTCCATAGTGTGGTGGGCATGTCCCCTTGGCCTGTGTAGCTGTAGGATGCATCCCTGTACTGATGCAAGGTTTCAACTTATCTTATCTGGAATGAATAGGATTTCAGCATAAAAATAAACAGAGAACATTCCCAGCTACCCATCACATGATATACCACCAGTATAGGGAGCGTTACCTCCCTACCCAGGACAGTACCGTGCACACCACTCATACCTGACTGTAGTATCCCCAGTACTGAACATGCTATGGACAGCTGCTATTATAAGGCTGCTTTTACACTTGCCGTGTTTTTTGAGGGCCGCAAAAAACCTTCTCGGATCGCCGTTTTTCCGTTATAACAAATAGAAGGGGAAAAAACGGCGATCCGCAAATACGGAGTACTGCAAAAACAACTTAACTTTGTTTTGGCAGTACCATTGACATGCATTGCGGCCGTGTCCGTAAGCCGTGAAAAATATCGCGCTTGCTCGATATTTTTTCACGGCCGCAAATACGGCCCTCACGACCATCCTACTAATTTTTGTGGCCCCATAGAAATGCATTGGGGCCGCAAAGATACGGCAAGTGTAAAAGAATCCTTAGGAGCGTGCATTACCGCCCTACACAGGACAGTACCTGACTGTAGTATCCCCAGTACAGGACACACTATGGACGGCTGCCAGCATAAGGAACATGCATTATCTTCTTACACAGGGCTGTACTGTCCAAATCACTCCTACATGACTAGTACAGGACATGCTATGGACGACTGCCAGGAACACAGCACATTACTTGTCCACTTAAGGGCATAATGGTATCCAGACACAGTGATGCTAAATCCCGGCGGACGTGTGCGATGATGAGGACGGAGTCTTGTGAAGGAACGTTTCCATCCTGCTCCTCCATGAAGAGCTTATGACGTTTATTGCTGGACAATATCATAATGTGATATGCCCTCTACCACTACAGACATACCGTATACTAAAGCATCACACCTGTAGATTGGCCTTTCATAGCTCAGCTGTGGTAAAACGACATCACCTCAAGAAACAAGTTGCGTTTTTGAGCCAATGATGTAAAAACGATCAGTAACCATTAGTCCGTGGCTGCAACTAAATCTTTACCAACATAGCTTATACTGAATCTAATTCCGTACAAGGGTCAGCTCTGCCTCTCCCAGTGAGGTCGTAGGAAAACAAATCATCCAGAAAAAGAGAAAATGGCTATGTGCACACGTAGTTTTAGGTGCTGCGGATTTTTCCGCGCAGATTTTGGAAAAATCCGCAGGTAAATTCTCAGGTCAAAAGACCTGCGGATTAGCTTGAAGTTTAGCCCTGCGGTTTCACACCTCTACATTGGAGGTGGCGTGAAACCGCATCGGAATCCTCACAAAGAATTGACATGCTGTGGATTTGAACCCGCAGCATGTGCACAGCGGTTTTCAGTTTACCATTGAAAACAATGGAACTGTATAACGCAGCTAAATCTGCTGCGGACCCGCAGAGCCTGAAACGCTGCGCATTCACAGCAGAATCCGCAACATGTGCACATGGCCTAAATTTTTCATCTGTATTCTCATCCGCAGTGAAGATAATTGACAAGACCAGTTACAGTGTCCTCTACTAATAACCGGATGCTATACAGGTGACATGTGGACATTCGATCTAGAAAAATACAGTCATCTGCACAGCTCTACTGAATAAAAGTAACAATGCCCAATCACACAGCGTATGCTGACTTGGAAAGAACAGTACAGACACAAAAGAAGCCGATAACGGTGCAACAAAGCTGTGCCGTCTCTATCTGCAAATAGCACCATTTATAAGGCCAATTCTCGACACATTTATACAATTGCTTCTCTGCTCTGTGGCCTCCCCTCTAATACCCCTCCAATCTCTTCTAAACTGTGCTGCCCGACTAATCCACCTGTCCCCCCCCCACTATTCCCCGGCCTCTCCCCTCTGTCAATCCCTGCACTGGCTCCCCATTACCCAAAGACACCAGTTCAAAATCCTAACCATGACATACAAAAGCAATCCACAACCTCAGTCCTCCGTACATCTGTGACCTAGTCTCCCGGTACTTACCTGCACGCAACCTCTGATCCTCACAAGATCTCCTTCTCTACTCCCCTCTTCCCAGAATCGCATACAAGATTTCTCCTATGCATGCCCCTACTCTGGAACGCTCTACCACAACATATCAGACTCTCGCCTACCATGGAAACCTTCAAAAAGAACCTGAAGACCTACCTCTTCCGACATGACTACAACTTGCAGTAACCACCGATCCACCAAACCGCTGCACGACCAGCTCTACCCTCGCCTACTGTATCCTCACCCATTCCCTGTAGATTGTGAGCCCTCGCGGGCAGGGTCCTCTCTCATCCTGTACCAGTCGTGACTTGTATTGTTTAAGATTACTGCACTTGTATGTACTATGTATACCCCTCCTCACATGTAAAGCGCCGTGGAATAAATGGCGCTATAATAATAAATAATAATTGTTTCATCAAGAGGAATAATCCAGGCTCTTCAGTAACAGGAGGTGATCAGTGCGCTCAGTGTATGCGGGATCATGCACACAGTTGTATTACGGCTTGTGCACACACATGCAGTATATATAGAGCCAAGGATGGAATGAGGACATTGGCATTACAGATCCATCACTAAGGGTGTGTGCACACGCTGCAGATTCTGCTGCGGGTCTGCAGCAGTTTTTGCTGCGATGTACAGTACCATTATTCCCTATGGGAATAAAAAACCGCAGTGCAGACGGTGCGGATTTTATGCGGTTTTGAAACCGCAGAAAGAATTGACATGTCAATTCTTTCTGCGTATTCCGCTGCAGTTTGCCATCTCCTCCATTGTGGAGATGAAAAACCGCAGGGCAAAACCGCAGAGCAATCTTTTGACCTGCAGATTTACCTGCGGATTTTACAAAATCCGCGCACTACAATCCGCAGCGTGTGCACATACCCTTATCCAAAGGTGATGAATGCCTGAACCTTGGAGCCCCACAATCACAAGAAGTGGGGGTTCCCAGCTCCCTATTGTCCTTTACTGCATTACCACAGTAAGCTTGAGGCTATGTGCCCACGTAACGTTTTATTCCGGACACTAAAAACCGGACTCCCAGAAATCGCGCGGTTTTTTCCGCGCGATTTCACCGCGATTATTTTCGCTTGCGATATTCAAGCACTTTCCAAGCGATCTGAAGCATCGCTTGGAAAGTGATTGACAGGTTGGTCACACTCGTCAAACATAGTGTTTGACAAGTGTGAGCAGCTTTTTACTATTGAGGCGGCCTATGCGGCATCAATAGTAAAAGATAAAATGTTAAAATGCTAAAAAAAATAATAAAAAAAAAAAATCGGGGTATATTTACCTTCCGGCGTCACGCGCTGCATTCTCGGGCCTCAGCGTTCCCAGTAATGCCTTGCGAGACCTGTGATAACGTTGGTCTCACGTTACTATAGCGATCTTGCGAGACCGCTAGAGTCACGCGAGACTACGTCATCACTGGAAACGCTGAGGCCCGGGAATGCAGCGCGGGATGCCGGAAGGTAAATATACCCCGATTTTTTATTCTTTTTTTTACAGGGGTATGGTACCCAGGGCCTGGAGGACAGTCTCCTCTCCTCCACACCGTGGGTGCCAACCACACATGAGACGCTTAACTTCCTGCATGGTGGGCATAGCCACATGAGGGAAGTCAGCGATTCTCATGCATTCCTATGGGTGCGGAATCGCGGCAATTCTTTGCGATTCTACACTAAAGAATGATCATGCTGCGATTTTTTCCGCGATGCGATTCCGCTGCAGAAAGAAGTGCAGCATTAGCACAGCATGTGTGCAATGCCATAGGAATGCATGGGGGGCGTTCTGTACACGATTTTTAAACGTTTTTGCGCCGAGAATCGCGGCAAAAACGCTTAAAAATCGTTACGTGGGCACACAGCCTGAATGTAGAAATAGTCACCAGCGTCTGCCTCTCCACTTTATGACTATCGGGCCAAAGCCACCACATACATGGTTGATGATGGCTGCACCACTGATAAATAAGGGGGGCACGCTATTGTGTGGGGGGTACATGCCAACTGTTCGTCAGATATGTGGTTGATTTGGCTTGTTTAATTGCAGACAGACTGCTCTGGTCTCCCAGAGATAGGCCGGTGGCAAAGATGTCTGGCAGCGGATCTCAGGAAGAGACCACTGACGTGTTTGTCGGCCAAAGTGGCCATCAGCCCGACTATTTGCCAAAGTGTCTCTCAGAAGGGAGCCATCTCCTGTGTATGGGGGGCGTTAGGAGAAACAGCGGAGCGCTACACCCAGGGGTGAGGGGAGTCCTTCAAGTTTCCGTATAGCCCCAGCTGAATGGAAGCCACTTCCACCATTTTTCTTTTTGTAACCAGAAACATCCCCCCCTTTTTCCTAAAGAGTTTTGAAGTGTTTGGCATGTATTCTCATCCTAAAACGTTCTCTGCATCCTTCAGCTTGAGCAGTGCCTTGTTTGGAGCATCAAGATCCTCCCAAAAAAAACCCACTCCATATAGTGTTAGGCTACGAGCCCACGAAATAGCAGCGTTTTGGATGCAGCGTAGGGGAGATGCACCCAAAACGCTGCTCTTCCGAATCGTGGGCATGTACCCCCAGGGTAGGAGTACCTTTGCACAGTGGAAACTGAGTGAAAAAAAAAAGAAAAAAAAAAAAACCACACACACCTCTCGAAATCTGAAAACTTGGAGCTACTGCGCCGAAAACTCTGCAAGAAGCCTCCTCGTGAGAACACGGCCAACTATCGAAAACCAACACTGTGACCGGTGGATTGGTTTTGGGTTTTTGACCTAAGAGAAAAATCACTGATATTGAATATTTCATAGGGGTATACTTATAAAACACGAATCACCAATCCAGTAGATAAAAATAAAAAAATATGAAAAAAAAAAATGACAGAACCCCACCAATAAAATGAAAACTCCTTAGGGTAAGTTCGCAGCACTTTTTTTAAAAATGTGTAAACGCATGAAAACTGCAGTGTTGGAAGGAGAAACTCCGCATGCATTCTGCACTTTGTTCCTGCGTTACAAACATTGTGTGACATAAGGGGAAAAGTGGGGGGAAATAAAGCCAAATAAAAACGCTAAACCAGGAGAAAGAGGATGAGCCCGGTAATGTCCAGCAGCTGGGAACATCTGTGCCGCCATCTCACCTGCACACCCTCCCGCACCCTGCTCTGCACTTACCTGGGGAGCCCCGACAATGTGCAGCTCTCCGACCGAGGACAAGAAGGCAATGAGAGCAGCAGAGCCTGGTGCTGGGCGGGTGCGGCCAGAAGACACATACACAAGGCTGAGGGAGCGGAGACAAGTGCGCGTCACACACACGGCGGAGCCCAGCTGCGGCTGCACCATCGCTCTCTGCGAGTGTACATTTCCTCTCTGTCCCTACACGTCTCCTTCCTTCAGGAGGCTGCTATGTGGGGAGCTGAGGTAACTGCTGCTGCTGTGGTACAGCCTCCCTTGTGCTGCTCCAGACGGCATGCTGGGACTTATAGTTCTCAACATTAGAGATGAGCGTATTTGTATTTGTTTTTGCAATATTCGGAGAACACAGCTGGACGTCATTAGAGCCAATGAGAGTAGAAATTACCGAATATGTTCGGAACCAGTCATAAGACATACATTCGGTTCAAATATGGCCTGAGCATGTCAAAATCGGGGACAATATTCGCTCATCTCTACGCAGCATACTAAATGTAAAACTCACCTTTTAGGGTGAAAGACTTAGGCTATGTGCACACGTAGTTTTAGGTGCTGGGGATTTGTCCCCGCGGATTTGGGAAAATGCGCAGGTCAAAATACCTGCGGTCTAGCCCTGCGGTTTCACACCTCACAATGGAGAAGATGTGAAACCGCAGCGGAATCCGCACAAAGAATTGACATGCTGCAGATTGTAATCCGCGCGGAAATTTTCCGCAGCATGTGCACAGCGTTTTTGGTTTTACCATTGCAAAGAATGGTACTGTACAACGCAGCAGAAACTGCTGCGGACCCGCAGGGCCAAAAACTGCGGCTCTGCAGCAGAATCCGCACCGTGTGCACATAGCCCAAGGCTAGCTCCACATTTGCGTCTATGTGCACAGCGTATCATCCGCAAGCGCACGCTAACGCAGAGGATTTTTTATCAGCATACGCGTGACGGCAAAAAACGCAGCATTTGCATGTGTTGTTGCATGCGTTTGCGCTTTTTTTGCGCATGCGTTCAATAGGAAAATGCTTTTCCAGGAGAATTTCCCTGACACAAGCCACGGCCAATGGGTGTCTCATGGGATTTCTGTATATAGACCCTTGTACAGATGAAATCCTCAGATTTTGCTCCTGTATCCGGCATCAAGATGGATCTTCGCATGGAGAGATTCTATCGGAATCTGGATTTGGATGTCAACTTGTTTCTTGCCTTTGCATTTGCTTGTGAGCAAGAATGGAAAAGAGAAAGACGGAGAAGACGGCGTCGGCGTTTTTGGCAATACCCCATTGTTGAACTCAGAGAGAGCCTACCACTCCTTATTCAGTGAGCTCCGTGAAAACCTGGATAAATATTTTGAGTAAACATGGATGTCTCAAAAATGCTTCAGGGATTTGCTGCTTCGTGTACAAGGAGCCATCAGCAGGCAGGACACCCAGCTCCATAGAGCGATTCCAGCTGAGGAAGTCTGCTGGTGACACTAAGGTGCGTAATATTTAGGCTATGTGCACACGCTGCGGATTGGTCTGCGGATTTGTATCTGCGGAACTGCAGGTAAAAACGCAGGTAAAATGACCTGCGGTTTTGCCCTGCGGTTTATCACCTCTACAATGGAGGAGATGGTAAACCTCAGCAGAATCCGCAGAAAAGAGGTGACATGTCATTTCTTTCTGCGGATTCAAAACCGCAGCTTTTCCGCAGCTAAAAATCCGCAGCATATACATAGCGGATTGTAAATCACATAGATTTACATGGTACTGTACACTGCAGAACTGCTGCAGATCCGCAGCGGCCAAAACCGCAGTGGATCCGCAGCAAAAACCGCAGCGTGTGCACATAGCCTTAAAAAGAAACGCCTGTCACAATTATTCTTCTGCCTTCAGGCACGCTGACACGATGTGCAATCCAGCACACAGTATAAACCACAGCTCTGTCTTCCAAAATAAGCAGACTGTTCTCTGGAGTCTAAATTGTTTATTTGTGAAGAGTATAGAACATGCGCGGTAAAACAGATATGCTTTAGCCGGGTAGTGACTCAAGTAGAGAAGTTGCAGGAAAAGCAAAGGTTACACAGGAGGACAAAATAACATGTGCATCCTGTGAGATCCACAGAAGCAAAATGGCCCTTCTTCATCCCAGAATACATTGCTTCCTTCCCACAAAGCACTGCTTTAATCCTGTAGTGCATTGCTTCTGTTAAAGTCACAGGCTTTATAATGCTATTTAAGACATTGCTATAAATTCAGCCACCACTAGATGTGCTATAATTAACCCAGCACATAATAAAACATTCTTTGCCCTATTAAGAGGGTAGAACACTCTCCGCTTGGCATTAACTAATGCCACTTACAGACTCTTTAGGTGAAAGCAATAGAATTAGCTCCGCAACTGGTCTGAGGAATAGTTTATTCTCCCCAGCCTTCCACACTTTGACCTCGACCTTGGGCACCTTCTCATCTTTGCTTGGGAACACCTTGGTGATGAGGCCCAGAGGCCACTCATTTCGATGTGACTGACTGTCCTTCATGAGCACAATATCACCGGGTTTGATGTTCGGCTTGTCGATCTGCCACTTCTTCCTAGGCTATAAGGTGGAGAGGTATTGCTTTCTCCATCTGTCCCAGAAAGTATTGGAGAGACCTTGAACTTGTCTCCATTGACGTCTGTAGAGGTCCTTGTTGCTGAATTCTCCCAGTGGAGCGCTAGGAGTGTCGGTTTTCTGAGTGAGTAACATGGCGGGAGTGAGAATGGTTGGATCTTCAGCATCACTGGAGAGTGCAGTCAATGGTCTGGCATTTATGATGGCCGAAACTTCTGCTAAGAATGTAGTCAAACCTTCGTGTGTGAGTCTTGTGCTACCTTCCTGCAAGAAGATAGAGTCTAAGATTCTGCGTGCTATTCCTATCATCCTCTCCCAAGCACCTCCCATGTGAGAAGAATGTGGTAAATTGAAGGTCCAGGTACATCCCTGTTCACTCAGGTATCTTTCCACACTGGTATTGTCTAGGTTGGAAGGAATTTGGAGTTCTTTCACTGCTCCTACGAAATTTGTGCCTATGTCAGAGCGAATGTGTTTCACGGTGCCTCTGATGGCAATGAATTGTTGGAGTGCATTTATAAAACTTGATGTGTCCATGGATTCAATCACTTCGATGTTGACCGCTCTGATGGACATGCAGGTAAACATAACTGCCCAGCGTTTTGCGTTAGCTTGGACTCTTCTAGTATGCCGTGCAACCACAGAGCACGGCCCGAAGACACCCAGTCCAATGTTGGTAAAGGGAAGATCCATACTAAGTCTGTCTGATGGGAGATTGGCCATCTTTGGGCTTTGATCGCACCGCGGAGTTTGCGACAAGTTACACAGTTGAAGATGAGTTTACTCACACATCTCTTTGCTCCGACTCTCCATAGTCCAGCAGTTCGTAGTTTTCCTTCGGTAAATAATCGGCCCTGATGTTTCACCAAAACATGATGGTGCTGTACGAGCAGAGTAGTCACATGATGATGGCCAGGAATTATTACAGGGTGTTTTTCCACGAATTCCACCTTGGCTTCCTGAAGACGACCTCCAATTCGTATCAGCTCGTTTTGGTCAATTATTGGATCAAGCTTTGTCAAGACGCTGTCTCTAGAAATGGATTGACCTTTGTTGAGGTTGTCTATTTCTTTGGCATAACACTCGCGTTGTATGGTACGAATTATCGTGTTTTGGGCATTTTCCAGGTTCGGAGCGGTAAATGCGTGTTTGCAATGGTGCCAACCCTTACAAGACTTCTGACTGGTGGGTAAGCGTTGCCTCTGAGGTTTAACCCCTTCCTGACATCCGACGTACTATCCCGTCCACGGTACCCGGGCCCGTATGACCGTGGACGGGATAGTACGTCTACCGCGATCAGCGGCTCCCACGTGTTGAGCGCCGCTAATCGCGGCCGGGTGTCAGCTGATTATCACAGCTGACACCCGGCACAATGTGTCAGGGGCGGTCACGGACCGCCCCCGACACGTTAACCCCTTGCACACCGCGATCACACACGATCGCGGTGTACCGGGGGTTAAAGGGAAGCATCGGCAGGGAGGGGGCTCCCTCCGTGCTTCCCTGAGCCCCCCACGGCAGCGCAATGTGCAGCGCTGCTGCGGGGGGCTCCTTTCCTCCAGGCCCCCGAATCCAAGATGGCGACGGGGGCCTGAGGAAGCTGGCTTCCTCAGTGCCTGCAAAGCGCAGGCATGAGGAAGCCTTCTGCAGTGCCTGTGTCAGATCGCTGATCTGTCACAGTGATCTGTGATGTGACAGATCAGCGATCTGTCACAGGACAGTGATGTCCCACCTGGGACTATTTAATAAAGTAAAAAAAAAAATAAAAAAAGTGTAAAAATAATTAAAAAAAAAATCGCCAAATATATTAGAAAAAAAAAAAAAATATTCCCCCAATAAATCCATTTTTTGGAAATAATAAAAAAAAAAACAATAAAAGTACACATATTAGGTATCGCCGCGTCCGTAATGACCCGCCCTATAAAACTGTCCCATTAGTTAACCCCTTTAGCGAACCCCTTAAAAAATAAAAATAAAAAACGAAGCAAAAAATAATGATTTATTATCATACCGCCAAACAAAAAGTGTAATAACGCGCGATCAAAAAGACGCATATAAATATCCATGGTACCGCTGAAAACGTCATCTTGTCCCGCAAAAAACAATCCGCTACACAGCATCATCAGCGAAAAAATAAAAAAGTTATAGCTCGCTGAATAAAGCGATGCAAAAATAATTATTTTTTATATAAAATAGTTTTCATTGCATAAAACTGACAAAAACATAAAAAAACGACCTAAATGAGGTATCCCTGTAACCGTACTGACCCAAAGAATAAAACCGCTTTATCAATTTTACCGCACGCGGAACGGTGTAAACGCACCCCCCCAAAAGAAATTCATGAAACGCTGGTTTTTGTTCATTCTGCGTCCTAAAAATCGGAATAAAAAGCAATCAAAAAATTGTACGTGCCCGAAAATGGTACCAATAAAAACGTCAACTCGTCCCGCAAAAAATAAGACCTCACATGACTCGGTGGGTCAAAGTACGGAAAAATTATAGCTCTCAATATGTGGTGATGCAAAAACTATTTTTACAATAAAAAGCGTCTTTTAGCGTGCGACAGCCGCCAAACATAAAAACCGCCATAAATAGTAAATCAAACCCCCCGTTATCACCCCCTTAGTTAGGGAAAAATAATAAAATGTAAAAAATGTATTTATTTCCATTTTTCCATTAGGGTTAGGGCTAGGGGTGTGTTGGGGTAGGGTTAGGGCTAGGGTTAGGGTAGGGCTAGGGTTAGGGCTAGGGTTAGGGCTAGGGCTAGGGTTAGGGGCGTGTTGGGGTTCGGGTTGGAGTTAGAATTGGGGGTTTCCACTGTTTGGGCACATCAGGGGCTCTCCAAATGCAACATGGCGTCTGATCTCAATTCCAGCCAATTCTGAGTTGAAAAAGTCAAATGGTGCTCCTTCCCTTCCAAGCTCTGCTATGTGCCCAAACAGTGTTTTACCCCCACATGTAGGGTATCAGCCTACTCAGGACAAATTGCAAAACAATTTTTGGGGTCCAATTTCTCCTGTTACCCTTAGGAAAATAAAAAATTGGGGGCAAAAATATCATTTTTGTGGAAAAAAATTATTTTTTTATTTTCACGTCCGAGTGTTATAAACTTCTGTGAAGCACTTGGGGGTTCAAAGTGCTCACCACACATCTAGATAAGTTCCGTGGGGGGTCTAGTGTCCAAAATGGGGTCACTTGTGGGGAGTTTCAATAGTTTAGGTACATCAGGGGCTCTCCAAACGCACATGACACCCGCAGACCATTCCATCAAAGTCTGCATTCCAAAACGTCACTGCTTCCCTTCCGAGCCCCGACGTGTGTCCATACAGTAGTTTTCTCCCACATATGGGGTGTCAGCGTACGCAGGACAAATTGGACAACAACTTTTGGGGGTCCAATTTCTCCTGTTACCCTTGGGAAAATGAAAAAATTGGGGACTAATTGATCATGTTTGTGGAAAAAAATATGATTTTTTTATTTTCATGCCCGGGCATTATAAACTTCTGTGAAGCCCTTGGGGGTTCAAAGCGCTCACCACACATCTAGATAAGTTCCTTAGGGGGTCTCGTTTCCAAAATGGGGTCACGTGTGGGGGTTTCCACTGTTTAGGTACATTAGGGGCTCTCCAAAGGCAACATGACACCCGCAGACCATTCCATCAAAGTCTGCATTCCAAAACGTCACTACTTCCCTTCCGAGCCCTGACGTGTGTCCATACAGTAGTTTTATCCCACATATGGGGTGTCAGCGTACTCAGGACAAATTGGACAACAACTTTTGGGGTTCAATTTCTCCTGTTACCCTTGGGAAAATAAAAAAATTGGGGACTAATTGATCATGTTTGTGGAAAAAATATGATTTTTTTATTTTCATGCCCTGGCATTATAAACTTCTGTGAAGCCCTTGGGGGTTCAAAGTGCTCACCACACATCTAGATAAGTTCCTTGGGGGGTCTAGTTTACAAAATGGTGTCATTTGTGGGGGGTTTCCACTGTTTAGGTACATTAGGGGCTCTCCAAAGGCAACATGACACCCGCAGACCATTCCATCAAAGTCTGCATTCCAAAACGTCACTACTTCCCTTCCGAGCCCCGACGTGTGCCCATACAGTAGTTTTCTCCCACGTATGGGGTATCAGCATACTCAGGACAAATTGGACAACAACTTTTGGGGTCCAATTTCTCCTGGTACCCTTGGGAAAATAAAAAAATGGTGACTAAAAGATCATGTTTGTGGAAAAAATACGAATTTTTCATTTTCACGCCCGGGCGTTGTAAACTTCTGTGAAGCACTGGGGGGGTCAAAGTGCTCACCACACATCTAGATAAGTTCCTTAGGGGGTCTAGTTTCCAAAATGGTGTCATTTGTGGGGGGGGTTCCACTGTTTTGGTACATCAGGAGTTTTCCAAACGCGACATGGTGTCCAATCTCAATTCCAGCCAAAAACGTCAAATGGCTCTGCTTCCCTTCCGAGCTCTGCCATGCGCCCAAATAGTGGTTTACCCCCACATGTGGGGTATCAGCGTACTCAGGACAAATTGCACAATAACTTTTAGGGTCCTGTTACCCTTGGAAAAATAAGAATTGAGGTTGAAAAGATCATTTTTGTGGAAAAAATATGATTTTTTAATTGTATGGCTTTATGTTATAAACTTCTGTGAAGCCCATGGGGGTTCAAAGTTCTCACCACACATCTAGATAAGTTCCTTAGGGGGTCTAGTTTCCAAAATGGTGTCATTTGTGGGGGGTTTCCACTGTTTTGGTACATCAGGAGTTTTTCAAACGCGACATGGTGTCCGATCTCAATTCCAGCCAAAAACGTCAAATGGCACTGCTTCCCTTCCGAGCTCTGCCATGCGCCCAAATAGTGGTTTACCCCCACATGTGGGGTATCAGCGTACTCAGGACAAATTGCACAATAACTTTTAGGGTCCTGTTACCCTTGGAAAAATAAGAATTGAGGGTGAAAAGATCATTTTTGTGGAAAAAATATGATTTTTTAATTGTATGGCTTTATGTTATAAACTTCTGTGAAGCCCATGGGGGTTCAAAGTTCTCACCACACATCTAGATAAGTTCCTTAGGGGGTCTAGTTTCCAAAATGGTGTCATTTGTGGGGGGTTTCCACTGTTTTGGTACATCAGGGGTTTTACAAACGCGACATGGTGTCCGATCTCAATTCCAGCCAAAAACGTCAAATGGCGCTGCTTCCCTTCCGAGCTCTGCCATGCGCCCAAATAGTGGTTTACCCCCACATGTGGGGTATCAGCGTACTCAGGACAAATTGCACAATAACTTTTAGGGTCCTGTTACCCTTGGGAAAATAAAAATTGGGGTGAAAAGATCATTTTTGTGGAAAAAATATGATTTTTTAATTGTACCGCTGTACGTTATAAACTTCTGTAAAGCCCTTGTGGGTTCAAAGTTCTCACCACATATCTAGATAAGTTCCTTGGGGGGTCTAGTTTCCAAAATGGGGTCACTTTTAGGGGGTTTCCACTGTTTAGGTACATCAGGGACTCTCCAAACGTGACATGCCGTCCAATCTGAATTCCAGCCAATTTTGCATTGAAAAAGTCAAACGGCGCTCCTTCCATTCTGAGCTCTGCCATGCGCCGAAACAGTCGTTCCCCCCCACATATCAGGTATCTGCGTACTCAGGACAAATTGCACAATAACTTTTGCAGTTCAATTTCTCCTGTTACCCTTGGTAAAATAAAAAAAATTGAACCTGAAGTATTTTTTTTATGAAAAAAAGTTAGATGTTCATTGTTTTTTTAAATATTCAAAAAAATTCCTGTGACGCACCTAAAGGGTTAATAAACTTCTTGAATGTGGTTTTGAGCACCTTAAGGGGTGCAGTTTTTAGAATGGTGTCACTTTTGGGTATTTTCTATCATATAGACCCCTCAAAGTGGCTTCAAATGTGATGTGGTCCTAAAAATAAAATGGTGTTGTAAAAATGAGAAATCGCTGGTCAACTTTTAACCCTTATAACTTCCTAACAAAAAAAAATTTTGGTTCCAAAATTGTGCTGATGTAAAGTAAACATGTGGGAAATGTTAGTTATCAAGTTTTTTGTGTGCCGTATCTCTGTGATTTAAGGGCAAAAAAATTCAAAGTTGGAAAATTGCGAAATTTTCAAAATTTTCGCCAAATTTCCGTTTTTCTCGCAAATAAACGCAAGTTATTTGAATGAAATTTTACCACTAACATGAAGTACAATATGTCACGAGAAAACAATGTCAGAATCACCGGGATCCATGGAAGCGTTCCAGAGTTATGACCTCATAAAGGTACAGTGGTCAGAATTGTAAAAATTGGCCCGGTCATGAACGTGCAAACCACCCTTGGGGTGAAGGGGTTAAATGGCAGAGTGGCTATCCAACTCTTTGACTCATCTCTTATCATCTCTCGATCCATGATGTTCAAAAACAATCTGTCTTCTATGGACATTGCTACCTTGTTGTCCTCTCTTGTTCTGTGGAAAACTGTGACCCTATGTGATCTTGGTCGCCGTCACATGAGTGGTCTTCACAGGAATGGACATGGTAGAGGAGCATTGAGTGGCACCTCTTTTACCAGGAAGCTACTCTTACATGGCTGGAAGAGAGACGGACGTCCATTTTCAAGAGTATTAGTAAGCATGCTGTTGACTGAGGCTGGCTTGTGTGCTCCTCCTAGGCAGACATCCCCTATGATGACCCATCCAAGGTCGTGCCTCTATGCGTGAAGGTATTTCTGACCTGTTGTCAGGAATCCAGTTGCACTCCACGATGGTCGGTAGTGATAGGCAGGCCTGGCCTGGGTACGCAGGTCGCATGCAGCGGCATGCGCCCATAGGCGGGGCTGACCAGAGGAGGCGTGGCAGGGGCGGAGCTTCACGGCGAGCGTCCGCTGCTCCTCCAAACGCTAGTGTGAAACTAGCCTTAGGCTGGTTTCACACTTGCGTTTTTTTTTCGCGGTATTTTAGCGCTAAATAGCGCATGCGTTTTTTTTCCTATACTTTGCATGGGATGCGCTTATGTGCGCATACACATGCGTTTGTACGCGTTTTACCGCGCATGCGTTTTTTTGCGGTATGCGCTCGGGCGCACAAAATGCAACCTGTTGCATTTTTTGGTGCGTCCGACTTGCCTCAAAAAAACGCATGCGCGCGCAATTCGTTTTTTTACAGCAAGACACCCATTATAGTCTATGGGTGCGCATTGGCATGCTTATGTATGCGTTTTTTTGCACATGCGTTTTTTTTGTTAACCATGGAATTTAGGGGTTTGGGTTAGAGTTAGGGTTAGTTAAGGGGGTTTAGGGTTAGGGTCAGGGTTAGGGTTAGGTTTAGGGTCAGGGTTAGGGTTAGTTAGGGTTTAGGGTTTGGGTTAGGGTTAAGTATGGTTTGGTTAAGGGTTAGGGTCAGGGTTAGGTTTAGGGTCAGGGTTAGGTTTAGGGTCAGGGTTAGGGTCAGGGTTAGGGTTAGTTAGGGTTTAGGGTTTGGGTTAGGGTTAAGTATGGTTTGGTTAAGGGTTAGGGTCAGGGTTAGGGTTAGGGTCAGGGTTAGGGTTAGTTAGGGTTTAGGGTTTGGGTTAGGGTTAAGTATGGTTTGGTTAAGGGTTAGGGTCAGGGTTAGGGTCAGGGTCAGGGTTAGAGTTAGTTAGGGTTTGGGTTAGGGTTAAGTATGGTTTGGTTAAGGGTTAGGGTCAGGGTTAGGGTCAGGGTTAGGTTTAGGGTCAGGGTTAGGGTCAGGGTTAGGGTTAGTTAGGGTTTGGGTTAGGGTTAAGTATGGTTTGGTTAAGGGTTAGGGTCAGGGTTAGGGTCAGGGTTAGGTTTAGGGTCAGGGTTAGGGTTAGTTAGGGTTTAGGGTTTGGGTTAGGGTTAAGTATGGTTTGGTTAAGGGTTAGGGTCAGGGTTAGGTTTAGGGTCAGGGTTAGGGTCAGGGTTAGGGTTAGTTAGGGTTTAGGGTTTGGGTTAGGGTTAAGTATGGTTTGGTTAAGGGTTAGGGTCAGGGTTAGGGTCAGGGTTAGGTTTAGGGTCAGGGTTAGGGTCAGGGTTAGGGTTAGTTAGGGTTTGGGTTAGGGTTAAGTATGGTTTGGTTAAGGGTTAGGGTCAGGGTTAGGTTTAGGGTCAGGGTTAGGGTTTAGGGTTTGGGTTAGGGTTAAGTATGGTTTGGTTAAGGGTTAGGGTCAGGGTTAGGGTTAGGTTTAGGGTCAGGGTTAGGGTCAGGGCTAGGGTTAGTTAGGGTTTAGGGTTTGGGTTAGGGTTAAGTATGGTTTGGTTAAGGGTTAGGGTCAGGGTTAGGGTCAGGGTTAGGTTTAGGGTCAGGGTCAGGGTTAGGGTTAGTTAGGGTTTAGGGTTTGGGTTAGGGTTAAGTATGGTTTGGTTAAGGGTTAGGGTCAGGGTTAGGGTTAGGTTTAGGGTCAGGGTTAGGGTCAGGGTTAGGGTTAGTTAGGGTTTAGGGTTTGGGTTAGGGTTAAGTATGGTTTGGTTAAGGGTTAGGGTCAGGGTTAGGGTTAGGGTCAGGGTTAGGGTTAGGTTTAGGGTCAGGGTTAGGGTCAGGGTTAGGGTTAGTTAGGGTTTAGGGTTTGGGTTAGGGTTAAGTATGGTTTGGTTAAGGGTTAGGGTCAGGGTTAGGGTTAGGTTTAGGGTCAGGGTTAGGGTTAGGGTTAAGTATGGTTTGGTTAAGGGTTAGGGTCAGGGTTAGGGTCAGGGTTAGGGTCAGGGTTAGGGTTAGTTAGGGTTTGGGTTAGGGTTAAGTATGGTTTGGTTAAGGGTTAGGGTCAGGGTTAGGGTCAGGGTTAGGGTTAGGGTTAGGTTTACGGTCAGGGTTAGGGTTAGTTAGGGTTTAGGGTTTGGGTTAGGGTTAAGTATGGTTTGGTTAAGGGTTAGGGTCAGGGTTAGGGTTAGGTTTAGGGTCAGGGTTAGGGTCAGGGTTAGGGTTAGTTAGGGTTTAGGGTTTGGGTTAGGGTTAAGTATGGTTTGGTTAAGGGTTAGGGTCAGGGTTAGGGTCAGGGTTAGGGTTAGGTTTAGGGTCAGGGTTAGGGTCAGGGTTAGGGTTAGTTAGGGTTTAGGGTTTGGGTTAGGGTTAAGTATGGTTTGGTTAAGGGTTAGGGTCAGGGTTAGGGTTAGGTTTAGGGTCAGGGTTAGGGTTAGGGTTAAGTATGGTTTGGTTAAGGGTTAGGGTCAGGGTTAGGGTTAGGGTCAGGGTTAGGGTTAGGGTCAGGGTTAGGGTTAGTAAAGTCATGGTTTGGGTTAGTGTGAGGGGCCACCTAATGTTGGAAAAAAACGCAAACGCGGTAAAAACGCACTAAAAACGCATACAAACGCATAAAAACGCTGTGTTTTTTTCATGCATGCTCATAAAAATGCTTGAAAAAAACGCAGCAGTTGTACGCTTTTGTATGCGTTTTTTCAATGCGTTTTTTTGCGGGAAAACGCGCTGCAAAAAAAAGCAAGTGTGAAACCAGCCTTAGTGAGGTGACGTCACTGAGTTTGTGTTCGCCACTGGCATGAGCTCCTGTGACCTCAGCATCGTCATTTTCCCACGGTGGTGAAGTCACAAAAGTTCATGCCGGCAGCAAGCACAGACTGAGTGATATCACCGCTACTCACTGAGTCTGTGCGCGCTGTTTCTCATTCATTCACCAGTAGTTTAGCATCGCTCCCGGTTGTAAACTGATTAACCCCTGAGATGGATTTGAGACTTGACTGTCCGTCGTACTGATGATGTGGCGGCCGCATCAAATTCCAACATTTTGCATTCGATGCGGGTTGCCGCATCATCAAAACGACGCATGTGGATGCATCCGCATACATCCGCATGACCGGCGTACCCAATGTTAAATATAGGGTACGCATGCCGCATGCAGAAGTATGCAGACGTAGGCGGAGCTGACCAGAGGAGGTGCAGCAGTGGGCGGAGCTTCACGAAGGAAGTCCGCAGACCTCCGCAGCTCGGCCATCCGCAAATGTGAACCTAGCCTTATTTCATTAAAAGACTTTATTCTTATTGTGTGTTTATTTAACCCTTTAGCAACTCTAGGATTAGTAATGGATAGGTGTCTTTTTGACTCCTATCCATTACTAAGCCGGCTTAATGTCACCTTAGAATAGGAAAGTGACATTAACCCCTCATTACCCCACTTGCCACCACTACAGGGCAGTGGGAAGAACCAGGCAAAGCTCAAGAATAGGCGTATCGAATAGATGCGCCTTTTCTGGGCAGCTGCGGGCTGCTATTTTTAGGCTATCGGGGTCCAAGATCAATGTCCCATTACCAGCCTGAGAATATCAGCCCTCAGGTGTGAGCTTTAGTCAGGTTGGTTGTCAAAAATGCGGGGTCCCCACGCCTTTTTTTTAAAATTATTTATTTAAAAAATTTAAAAAACAGCGTGGGGACCCCTCTATTCTTGAGAACCAACCTTGCTGAGGGTTGCAGCCCCCAGCTGTAAGTTTCGTCTGGTTGGTTCAAAAAATAAGGGCAACAGACTGTGTTCTAGGACCAAGCAGCACGCATGCGGCACACTGGATGGTGCCATACACAAAGAGAGGGGGACGCCTCCCCTAAAGAACTAATGACCTCACGGACCGGTCATACCCTGTAAATATGTTATACGTGTAACCAGGAGGGCTGTGGGCCAGGTACCTTTTTAAGAGAAAAAGGACTCTTGTGCTGTTCTCCCTGCGTGGAGTATTTTATGTATTTAATAACATTTTTGAGCAAATGGTCTTAGGACGACCATTGTTAAAGGGAGGAAGAATGTAAGGGGTTAACGTGACTGTACTGTATTGATGTGCATATATTAATGTACTGTTATACAAATGTATATTGCTGTATGGTAGGGAAAGTATAGTACCCCAGTTGGACCACTAGATGGGGATAGTGTGATGATCAGCATGTAAATAGTTAAAAGTAGGATGGGCTAACTGTGGTTAAGCCAGGAAGCATCCAAAATTTTAGTCAGTTAGGCTTAGTAGCCCTGACAGGGCAGGTAGCCCGGTAATGTTAAAGAACACGAGCCAAGCTGTTCAGAGCCTGAGGGCCACAGATGACAGCAGTGCAGAACATTGCAGTACCGAGCACTACACTGCAGATGGTAGTGAGACAGTTGGCAGCAGTATTGCAGCACAGATTGCTCATTATGAGGTAGCTTGCTACGTGGGCAGATGCCCTTTTGTCTGGGGTGAAACAGGGTAACGCTCAAAGATGGTGAAGCTGGACAGGGAGGATGCTGTGATGCTGACTGGGATGGGACGACCAGGGAATGTTCAGGAAGGTGACAGTGAGAAACTAGGGAAAGTGCAGAAGGCAAACTGTGTGTTACCTGATGTCAATGCTGTAACTGAAGAGAACAGACTGAGAATACAAAAGAGTAAAGTTTCTTGTTTAAATTTGGAATTGGACTGTCTTCGTTTTTGCCAAAAGAATTGGAAAAAATGCGCAGCCACCTGGGGAAGGCTCTGAAGGTGAGAAGAGCAACAGGTATGCTGACAGAGAACTGTCATGTCTATGTGAGGGAAGACCAGAGCATTCCTGAGCCGTTTACCTCAGCCACGACTACCGCCCTGGTCGATCCTTACAGATATTTAAAAAAAAAAGTTTAGAGTAGCAGGAAAAAAAGAAAAATATTGCATCCTCACCCCCAGTGATCCTCAGTAACTCCCATTTTGAAACTTAGGCCAAGGTTCACACGCTCAATATTTGGTCAGTATTTTACTTCAGTGTTTGTAAGCCAAAACCAGGAGAGGAACAATCAAAGGTAAAGTATAATAGAAACACATCACCACTTCTGTATTATCACCAAACGTGTGAATGTGGAGTGTGTTCTTGTTGATCTTGACAGCTCAGCTGGTTGAGGGTTAGCCCTGTGGTCAGGATTGTCTTTGCAGTTGCCTGATCCTTATGTCTCCTGACATAATCTGTCGGTGGACATTTTGGAGGCTCCGTGCATATTGGAAGGCTGGACAATCCTGCCGAAATTGGATTTGGATGACTTTCCTTTAACCCCTTAACGTCCATTGACGGGGATAGCCCGTCATGGCAGCACCATGACGGGCTATCCGCGACATACCTTTGAACTACCACTGCGTTTAAACACGCAGTGGTTGTTCAGTGCCGAGAGCTGTCATAGCTGAGAGTCACGGCAAGGGGTGCAGGGACCCTTGCATTCGGTCCCTGCACCCCAAGTGCTGTGATTGGTCAGTCAATCTGACCGACCAAACAGCAGCGATCGGGCAGGAGAGGCTGAAATTTCATGTCTCCTGCCTGATCAGTGCAGGAGCTCAGTGCTGCAGCGGCTGAGCTTCCTGCACTGAGCCAGGAGCAGCGCCCCCACCGCCCCTGGCTGCTAACCCCCTGAGTGCTGCG
Organism: Dendrobates tinctorius; assembly: GCF_039654945.1. Classification (NCBI taxonomy): domain Eukaryota; kingdom Metazoa; phylum Chordata; class Amphibia; order Anura; family Dendrobatidae; genus Dendrobates; species Dendrobates tinctorius. Next base: position 91,125,386 of record NW_027361696.1, on the reverse strand, counting down.
ATAGAGTGCAATCGCAGCATTCAGGGGAGGAGGCAGAGGGTCGGGGCCCGACCTGTGCCATGATGACCCGGAGGTTGTCTTGACAACCTCAGGGTCATTCAGCTACAGAAAGCTGCTGAGAACATGCTCACAGCATGGTGTCAGCAGCTTTCACCATAGGCATAATACATTACAATGCTGGAGCATTGCAATGTATTATACCTAAAGTGAAAGCGAAAATGAAAGTCCCATGAAGGGACAAGGTAAAAAAAACATTTAAATAAAAAATATAAAAAAAAATAAAAAAATCCACTAAAAAAATACACATTTTTATGTAAAAAAAAATAAAATAAACAAAAAAGATACACATTTTTGGTATCATTAAATTCAAAAAACAGATCCAAAAATTAGCTTGTGCTATAAAATCAATTACTGCCACTCCACACTCTACAACAAGAGAAGGAGTGAACAGGTAAAACACAAGAACCAAAATTTTTTTTTTAATAAATTGCAATTTTATTAATATACAACAATAATTAAAAAATATTATTATAATGCCTTATTAAATTAACAGGAACAATAATGGCTAAAGGACATCATTAAACACACCTAGGAATATCAAGCATTATGCTCATAGTATACATAAAAGCTCTATTTTAAACAAAAATACAAGGCGCTAGTAAAAAGTCACGCTTTACACTGTGCTCAATGAATTGGCGTCTGTTATCCCGAAACCATGCGGTTAATGCAATGGCCTCACTGACACAATGTAACAAAAAGTATCTCACCCAGCGTGTGATGTCCACTTTTCGTCACACTTCCTCAGGGGGAGTGCCGGGCCAGAGGGACACCGGACATTATATACCTATATGCATGTCCAATCAACTAATTAAAAACCTGTCACCTGCCTTGCTGACATCGCTGCCGAAGATAATGCGTCACACCATATTCTTCCGCAGCAATGTCGAAAAAGACATGTCATCTCCAGTCTATGGATAGCAAGCATTCAGGCGCCATGGTAACAGACGCTGTAAATGTCTGCCAGTCCATGTCTTTGCCGGAGAGACAAGTCAAATTGCAGCAAGGAGAAGATGACATGCACACCTCCCAGCAATACCAGTGTGAACTCATATTAATCCTTTTCCTTAATTATTATAAACCATAATAATAATAATGATAAAAAGGGTTTAGTGCCATTAAACATCTATTATGCATATAAAAAATTACCATAATCAATTATAATAATAAAGTGCATATAATGATACAAGAGTGAACAATATAATTTAACCCCTTCACCCCCAAGGGTGGTTTGCACGTTCATGACCGGGCCAATTTTTACAATTCTGACCACTGTACCTTTATGAGGTCATAACTCTGGAACGCTTCCATGGATCCCGGTGATTCTGACAATGTTTTCTCGTGACATATTGTACTTCATGTTAGTGGTAAAATTTCATTCAAATAACTTGCGTTTATTTGTGAGAAAAAAGGAAATTTGGCGAAAATTTTGAAAATTTCGCGATTTTCCAACTTTGAATTTTTATGCCCTTAAATCACAAAGATACGGCACACAAAAAACTTGATAACTAACATTTCCCACATGTTTACTTTACATCAGCACAATTTTGGAACCAAAATTTTTTTTTGTTAGGAAGTTATAAGGGTTAAAAGTTGACCAGCGATTTCTCATTTTTACAACACCATTTTATTTTTAGGACCACATCACATTTGAAGCCACTTTGAGGGGTCTATATGATAGAAAATACCCAAAAGTGACACCATTCTAAAAATTGCACCCCTTAAGGTGCTCAAAACCACATTCAAGAAGTTTATTAACCCTTTAGGTGCGTCACAGGAATTTTTTTGAATATTTAAAAAAAAATGAACATCTAACTTTTTTTCATAAAAAAAATACTTCAGGTTCAATTTTTTTTATTTTACCAAGGGTAACAGGAGAAATTGAACTGCAAAAGTTATTGTGCAATTTGTCCTGAGTACGCAGATACCTGATATGTGGGGGGGAACGACTGTTTCGGCGCATGGCAGAGCTCAGAATGGAAGGAGCGCCGTTTGACTTTTTCAATGCAAAATTGGCTGGAATTCAGATTGGACGCCATGTCACGTTTGGAGAGTCCCTGATGTACCTAAACAGTGGAAACCCCCTACAAGTGACCCCATTTTGGAAACTAGACCCCCCAAGGAACTTATCTAGATATGTGGTGAGAACTTTGAACCCACAAGGGCTTTACAGAAGTTTATAACGTACAGCAGTACAATTAAAAAATCATTTTTTCCACAAAAATGATCTTTTCACCCCAATTTTTATTTTCCCAAGGGTAACAGGACCCTAAAAGTTATTGTGCAATTTGTCCTGAGTACGCTGATACCCCACATGTGGGGGTAAACCACTATTTGGGCACATGGCAGAGCTCGGAAGGGAAGCAGCGCCATTTGACGTTTTTGGCTGGAATTGAGATCGGACACGATGTCGCGTTTGGAAAACCCCTGATGTACCAAAACAGTGGAAACCCCCACAAATGACACCATTTTGGAAACTAGACCCCCTAAGGAACTTATCTAGATGTGTGGTGAGAACTTTGAACCCCCATGGGCTTCACAGAAGTTTATAACATAAAGCCATACAATTAAAAAATCATATTTTTTCCACAAAAATGATCTTTTCACCCTCAATTCTTATTTTTCCAAGGGTAACAGGACCCTAAAAGTTATTGTGCAATTTGTCCTGAGTACGCTGATACCCCACATGTGGGGGTAAACCACTATTTGGGTGCATGGCAGAGCTCGGAAGGGAAGCAGCGCCATTTGACGTTTTGGGCTGGAATTGAGATCGGACACCATGTCGCGTTTGGAAAACTCCTGATGTACCAAAACAGTGGAACCCCCCCACAAATGACACCATTTTGGAAACTAGACCCCCTAAGGAACTTATCTAGATGTGTGGTGAGCACTTTGACCCCCCCAGTGCTTCACAGAAGTTTATAACACCCGGGCGTGAAAATAAAAAATTCGTATTTTTTCCACAAACATGATCTTTTAATCACCATTTTTTTATTTTCCCAAGGGTACCAGGAGAAATTGGACCCCAAAAGTTGTTGTCCAATTTGTCCTGAGTATGCTGATACCCCATATGTGGGAGAAAACTACTGTATGGGCACACGTCGGGGCTCGGAAGGGAAGTAGTGACGTTTTGGAATGCAGACTTTGATGGAATGGTCTGCGGGTGTCATGTTGCCTTTGGAGAGCCCCTAATGTACCTAAACAGTGGAAACCCCCCACAAATGACCCCATTTTGAAAACTAGACCCACTAAGGAACGTATCTAGATGTGAGGTGAGCACTTTGAACCCCCAAGGGCTTCACAGAAGTTTATAATGCCAGGGCATGAAAATAAAAAAATCGTATTTTTTCCACAAACATGATCAATTAGTCCCCAATTTTTTCATTTTCCCAAGGGTAACAGGAGAAATTGAACCCCAAAAGTTGTTGTCCAATTTGTCCTGCGTACGCTGACACCCCATATGTGGGAGAAAACTACTGTATGGACACACGTCGGGGCTCGGAAGGGAAGCAGTGACGTTTTGGAATGCAGACTTTGATGGAATGGTCTGCGGGTGTCATGTGCGTTTGGAGAGCCCCTGATGTACTTATACTATTGAAACTCCCCACAAGTGACCCCATTTTGGACACTAGACCCCCCACGGAACTTATCTAGATGTGTGGTGAGCACTTTGAACCCCCAAGTGCTTCACAGAAGTTTATAACACTCGGACGTGAAAATAAAAAAATCATTTTTTTCCACAAAAATGATATTTTTGCCCCCAATATTTTATTTTCCTAAGGGTAACAGGAGAAATTGGACCCCAAAAATTGTTTTGCAATTTGTCCTGAGTAGGCTGATACCCTACATGTGGGGGTAAAACACTGTTTGGGCGCATAGCAGAGCTTGGAAGGGAAGGAGCACCATTTGACTTTTTCAACTCAGAATTGGCTGGAATTGAGATCAGACGCCATGTTGCATTTGGAGAGCCCCTGATGTGCCCAAACAGTGGAAACCCCCAATTCTAACTCCAACCCGAACCCCAACACTCCCCTAACCCTAACCCTAGCCCTAACCCTAGCCCTAACCCTAGCCCTAACCCTAGCCCTAGCCCTAACCCTACCCTAACCCTAACCCTACCCCAACACACCCCTAGCCCTAACCCTAGCTTTAACCCTAATGGAAAAATGGAAATACATTTTTTTAATTTTATTATTTTTCCCTAACTAAGGGGGTGATAACGGGGGGTTTGATTTACTATTTATGGCGGTTTTTATGTTTGGCGGCTGTCGCACGCTAAAAGACGCTTTTTATTGTAAAAATAGTTTTTGCATCACCACATATTGAGAGCTATAATTTTTCCGTATTTTGACCCACCGAGTCATGTGAGGTCTTATTTTTTGCGGGACAAGTTGACGTTTTTATTGGTACCATTTTCGGGCACGTGAAATTTTTTGATCGCTTTTTATTCCGATTTTTGGGACGCAGAATGAACAAAAACCAGCGTTTCATGAATTTCTTTTGGGGGGGTGCGTTTACACCGTTCCGCGTGCGGTAAAATTGATAAAGCGGTTTTATTCTTCGGGTCAGTACGGTTACAGCGATACCTCATTTAGGTCGTTTTTTATGTTTTTGTCGGTTTTATGCAATGAAAACTACTTTATATAAAAAATAATTATTTTTGCATCGCTTTATTCAGCGAGCTATAACTTTTTTATTTTTTCGCTGATTATGCTGTGTGGCGGCTCGTTTTTTGCGGGACAAGATGACGTTTTCAGCGGTACCATGGCTATTTATATGCGTCTTTTTGATCGCGCGTTATTACACTTTTTGTTTGGCGGTATGATAATAAATCATTATTTTTTGCTTCGTTTTTTATTTTTATTTTTTAAGGGGTTCGCTAAAGGGGTTAACTAATGGGACATTTTTATAGGGCGGGTCGTTACGGACGCGGCGATACCTAATATGTGTACTTTTATTGTTTTTTTTTTTTATTATTTCCAAAAAATGGATTTATTGGGGGAATATTTTTTTTTTTTTTTCTAATTTATTTGGCGATTTTTTTTTAATTATTTTTACACTTTTTTTTATTTTTTTTTACTTTATTAAATAGTCCCAGGTGGGACATCACTGTCCTGTGACAGATCGCTGATCTGTCACATCACAGATCACTGTGACAGATCAGCGATCTGACACAGGCACTGCAGAAGGCTTCCTCATGCCTGCGCTTTGCAGGCACTGAGGAAGCCAGCTTCCGCAGGCCCCCGAAGGCCCCCGTCGCCATCTTGGATTTCGGGGGCCTGGAGGAAGGGAGTCCCCCGCAGCAGCGCTGCACATTGCGCTGCCGTGGGGGGCTCAGGGAAGCACGGAGGGAGCCCCCTCCCTGCCGATGCTTCCCTTTAACCCCCGGTACACTGCGATCGTGTTTGATCGCGGTGTGCAAGGGGTTACCGTGTCGGGGGCGGTCCGTGACCGCCCCTGACACATTGTGCCGGGTGTCAGCTGTGATAATCAGCTGACACCCGGCCGCGATCAGCGGCGCTCACCACGTGGGCGCCGCTGATCGCGCCGACGTACTATCCCGTCCCCGGTCATACGGGCCCGGGTACCGTGGACGGGATAGTACGTCAGATGGCAGGAAGGGGTTAAATATTAATTACATCTCATATTTTAACAATTTACATTATCAATCATAAATTCATTAATGTGCTAAATAAATAATTAGTGAACAATTTAATTTTAAAATAAATAATTATGTGTTAAATTATAAGTGTTAGGCTATGTGCACATGTAGCGGAACTCTCGTGGAAGTTACCGCAAGAATTCTGGATTCCATTCCGCGGGAAAATCGCATTTTAAATTCCCGCGATTTTCCTGCAGAAAAACTAGCGTTTTGCAAGCGTCCGTTCTCGCGGGATCGCGACGTCTCGTGGTCATTCGCGATGACGTCGGAGCGCGAGCATGGAGAGAGGCGGGAAGGCTGTGCGGGACGCCGGAAGGTAAGAATAACAATATTTTTTTATTTTAATTCTATTTTTTACAGGGATATGGTACCCAAAGCCCAGAGGACAGTCTCCTCTCCTCCTGACCGTGGGTACCATCCGCAAATGTTCTGCTTACTTTTCACATGGTGCGCACAGCCACATGCGGAAAGTAAGCAGGACAATGCATTCCTATGTGGGCGGAATTGCCGCGATTCCGCTAAATTAATGAGCATGCTGCGTTTTTTACCACGAAGCGATTCCGCCGCGGAAAAAAACGCAGCATTAGCACAGCATTGAGGAATCCCATAGGAATGCATGGGATGCTTATTTTTTGCATTTTCGCGGCAAAATCACGCGTTTAAAACTGCCGCGGAAACGCGAAAAAAGCGCTACGTGTGAACACAGCCTTATAGTGTATATTAACCAATTAATCATGGTCCACAAAGAAGAATTTTCCAACATCTATAAATTATTCATAGTCTTCATTAATTCTTCCAAGGAGGGATATTCAATTAATTTCACACGAGGATTGTATAGGATGATAGGTGTTTTTTTCTTCCACATTGGCAATATAAATTTACTAAAATAAAAAAATTCTTCATTAATACATATTATAATTAATAAAATAAAAATAATAAAATATTAAAAAAATAATGAAAAGATAAATACCCTCTACCCCTAAAATGAAAATTACCCACAATAGATACAACTCTCTTTTATAAAAATGCACTAAACCCAAGATTCTCATTAAGCTCATATGGGGCTATACTCACCAACCTATATATCCACTTACTCTCCAATTTAGCCAAATTTTTGGCAAGATCACTTCCCCTAGAACCCATGTGGATAACATCAATACCTTTTATCCTCAGTAATCTAGAATCACTTCTATGGTAGTCAAAAAAATGTCTTGGAATAGTTTTTAATGTGGACGAATCCTCCACTTTTACACTTTTTTCAATGTCTCGCACATGTTCCCTTGCACGAACTCGTAATTCCCGAGTTGTGAGTCCTATATATATTTTTCCGCAAGGACACTCTGCACAATATATCACTCCTTTGGTAGAACAGGTAATGTATTGTTTTATCGTATATGTATGATTACCAGATGCATCCAGCGTCGGACTGGCCCACCGGAGAACCGGTGGATTCTCTGGTGGGCCCTGGCATCTGGTGGGCTCTGGCACCTGCTGGCATACAGGGCCAGCAGTTGCCTAGGGCCCCTGCTGCTCCAGGGGCCCCCAGCCAGTGGTGTGTCGCACACCATGCAGCTGCTATGGGGGCCCCTGCCAGTGGCGCAGCAGCGGGTGACAGGAGGCAGAAGTCCCTGTCCCCACTGCTAAAGAGATGAATATTCACTGCAAAGCAGTGAATATCATTTCACAGTCTCCACCCCCAGAGGCCCCGCCCCCAGCCCAGTAAGCCGCTCTGCATCTGTAAATCAGGGCCGGTGCCGCCCTCAGTCCCCTCTGCTCCTGACTCACAACCAGTGCACGATGACGTCACTACATTGCGCACCCGCTGTGTGTCTGGCAGAGGGGGCAGCTCCTGACACTGAAGCCGGGATCAGAGTGGGAGCGAGGAGGAGAGGTGAGTATCGTGGTTTGTTTTTTTATATCTCTATCTCTCTCTCTATCTGTCTCTCTCTCTCTATCTAGATATCTATCTCTATATCTATCTATCTCTATATATCTCTCTATATATATCTCTTTCTCTATTATCTATATCTATCTTTCTCTATCTATCTATCTATCTATCTGTCTCTATATCTATCTATCCATTATTTATCTCTATATTTATCTCTCTATCTATATCTATCTCTATATCTATCTATCTATCTCTATATCTATCTCTCTCTATATCTATCTATCTCTATATCTAATGCTATGTATCTATCGCTCTATCTCTATAGCTATCTATTATCACTATATCTATCTATTTCTATATCTATCTCTATATCTATCTTTATATCTATCTATTATCTCTATATCTCTATCTCTATCTATCGCTCTATCTATATCTATCTAACTCTATATCTATCTAACTCTATATCTATCTCTATATCTATCTCTATATCTATTATCTCTATATCTATCTATCTATCTATATATCTGTAGCTATCTATCTCTATATCTATCTATATATCTCTATATTATTATTATTACTATATCTCTATATTTCTATCTATTATCTATCTCTATCTATTATCTATCTATCTATCTCTATATCTATCTATCTCTATATCTATCTTTCTATCTATAGCTATCTATCTCTCTATCTATCTATCTATCTATCTATCTATCGTTTATCTATCTATCCATTATCTATTTTCTATCTATCTCTATATCTATCAATCTATTTCTATATCTATATTTCCATCTATATCTATCTTTATATCTATCTCTATCGATCTCTATCTATTATCTATCTCTATCTATCCATTATCTACTATCTATCTCTATATCTATCTATTTCTACATCTATCTTTCTATCTATATCTATCTAACTCTATATCTATATAGCATTATACCCTATGAGAGGGCTATATTCTATGAGATGGCTGCATTATATTCTATGAGGGTGCTGCATTATATTCTATGAGGGGGCTGCATTATACTATATGAGGGGGCTGCTTTATATTCTATGAGGGGGCTGCATTATACTATATGAGGGGGCTGCTTTATATTCTATGAGGGAGGCTACCCCAACTCCTGCTACATAATTAAGATTTGTACTACTTTATATTATACCCTGATATTAGTGTGTTTTACCACACAATTGGTGGTCTTGTATTTATTTCTATGTAGCTACATAGTGGGCCCCAAGAATGATTTTCTCTGGTGGGCCCAAGGTGCTCCAGTCCGACGTTGGATGCATCTGTAAAGGTTTGGCTTTTGGTCATATTGCCACAACCCTTAAAATGCCCACAAGGAAAAAAGCCTTTTAAATCTAGCCATGTGTCACTTATCTTCTTTGCTGGCTCATAATGGCTATGTTAGGCGTCAGATTTCTGTTGCTGTACAGCAAGAATCCCAAGCCTTACTTCCAGCAGTTTCCCATTCCTCTCCAGCCACAGAGGAGGTTGCTCAGCAAACTCATTGGTCGAGGTGCTCTGCCCAGTCCAGCTCCATGGGTTTGCTTGCTGCTGCCACCTCTGGCACAGCTCTGGCAATACATGCTCCTCAGCAGCGAGATACTCCAGGGACTAACTCCCCATGTCAGGCCACTGAGCATGCCCGTGGAGTGATCTCCCATTGGAGATCGAAGGTCACGTGCTCAGGTCCTGCTCGTGTTCGGATTGGCCCATCCGAGAAGCCAGGAAGGTCCCGGACACTCGCGGCTATAAAAGGTTTGCATGGCCGCTCGGCCATGCGCTAGGATAGACTGTATTTACAGACTATGTGGAGTGAGTGATGTATGCACGCCTGAATGACTCTGGTGAATGACTCATTAAGAAACCCCTACCCTTGGTACGCATGTGTTGTGCAGCCTAGCCTGCTAGCGCCCAGGCTTAGGCGTATGTAGGTCAGAGGTTGGGTCAGGCATCAGTCCTCACCAGAGACTCGGCACGCCTCTGTGCATGTGCTCCACACCTCATAGCCAGCGTCTATAGCGGCACTCGCAGCAGCGACACCGCGCGCTAAGTGGGCCTAGAGGGACTCTAACCCCGTGTCCTTGGGGTAGAGTTCTGTGGCCATACACTGTGCGCTCTTTTGACCGGGTTCTGTGAGCTAAACAGGCTCCGGCATCTACGTTCAGCGGTTGTGCGGCTGTGTGCATTAACAGAGTTCGCTCCTGTTCACATTGGGTGACGTAACCCACGTGTGACTGTTTTCTCACCGCTTAATTCTTCCGCAATTATCTAGCAGCAGTGTACCACCTCTGCACAGTGGACCCCGGGCTGCGAACGCACCTACTACTATTTTATAATTTGGGGCGTTCCGCCAGCCCTAACATTCTAGCGCCAGGATCTGGCTAGTAATGGCGGACAAACAGCAACTGCTGCAGTACATTCGACAGCTGCAGGGCAGGTTGGCGGCTCTCGAGCATCCAGCCTCAGCTGCGGATGTTACTGCGGTCGCTGTTCAGGCAGCCACAGAGGCTGTCTCCCGTGTGACCACTGCCATCCCTACCCCGACTTTGTCCCGCCTCCCACTGCCCGAGAAGATCTCGGGTGATAGTGCCTCTTGTAGGGGTTTCGTGAGCTGCTGCTCGATACAGCTGGAGCTGCTGGCAGCACGATTCCCCTCCGAGCGGGCCAAAGTGGGATTTATTATTTCCCTCTTGTTGGGCAGGGCTTTGGAGTGGGCCACACCGCTGTGGGAACGTGGTGATCATGTGGTGCAGAGTACCCTCTCGGTTCTTGGACACTCTGAAGCATGTCTTCCTGGGACCGCGAGTCACCCATGACACCATGCTCCGGCTGCTGGCATTGTCACAGGGTTCGTCCATGGTCAGCCACTTTGCTATCCAGTTCCGGACGCTGGCCTCGGAGTTAGAGTGGCCAGATAAGGTCCTCTGTTATGATTGAGTCACCATAGGAGGCAAAAACAAAAATGCTAGCTAAGTCCAGAAAACCAGAGAGGTTGGCAGCTATCGGATTGCAGACCCCTGATCCTATCACAACAACTAACAGTAGCCGTGGGGGGTTCCTACAATGCCCTAGACCCCTCGATCACAGCCGGAGAAATAAATAGGCCTAAAGAAAGAAAGGGGAAATCTAAACTGCCCCAGAGCAGACCCCAAAGCAATAGGCAGCCCCCAACATATAATGACGGTGAAGCAAGATGAAAATACTAACACAGACAGAAAGATAGACTGAGCAAAGACGGGGCCCAAAACTACCTAGATAGGAAAGGACAGGAAGGCTGCTGTCTGCAATCCGTAAAAAACCCTATGAAAATAAGAGCCAACAGGCTGACAGTGAAAAAGGCCCTGAAGACGCTAGGCTTCAAAAAAGCTATGTCAGTCCTCAGGAATATTCTGAAGACAGAGCAACCGGCAAAAGGAGATTCAGCTCATCCCAGCAGGGAATGGCAGAATCCAGAAAAGCAAGGAAAACAAACACAAAACACAAATGCAAACAGGCAAAGCAGAAACTTAGCTTTAGGGAAGCAGGAATCAGACTGGTGTCCTGAAAGTCCACAGAGAAATCACCCACAGGGCAGGAGGGCGTCAGCAGCCTTATATCCAGTCAGTGACTCCACTCAGCCAGTCATCCTCATTAGACTCAGGTGCCTGATAATCAGGCTCATTACCTTCCTGTACCAGAATAGGGAGTTCCCCAGACCTCAGTGAAGAAGAGGAAAATGAACTCACAACAGTACCTCCCCCTTGAGGAGGGGTCACCGAACCCTCAACCACGCCACCAGGGCGATCAGGGTGAGCCCGATGAAGGGCACGCACCAATCTTTTGGCATGAATATCAGAGGCAGAGACCCAGGAATTATCCTCCTGACCATAACCCTTCCACTTAACCAAATACTGGAGTCTCCGTCTAGCCAGACGGGAATCCAGTATTTTCTCTACCTCATATTCCATGTTACCTTCAACCAATACAGGGTCTGGAGGTGCCACCCCAGGAACAACTGGTTCAACAAACCTCTTCAACAAGGACTTATGGAACACATTATGGATTTTAAATGTGACAGGAAGAGCCAAACGAAAAGAGACCGGATTAATAATCTCCAAAATCTTGTAAGGTCCAATAAATCTAGGCTTAAACTTAGGAGAAGCCACCTTCATAGCAATATTTTTTGAAGATAACCACACCATATCACCAATCTTAAACTAGGGACCAATGGTCCTATGTCGATTGGAAAACCGCTGGGCCTTTTCCTGGGAGAGAGATAACTTATCCACCACTTGGTCCCAGATCTGGTGCATTCTCTCCACCACAGTGTCAACACCTGGGCAGGCAGAAGGCTCCACCTGCCCTGAAGAAAATCGAGGATGAAACCCAAAGTTACAAAAAAAGGTGACATCAAAGTGGCAGAACTAGCTCTATTATTTAAAGCAAATTCGGCCAAGGGCAAAAATGAAACCCAATCATCCTGATCAGCGGAAATAAAACATCTCAAATACGACTCCAAGGTCTGGTTTGTTCTCTCTGTCTGCCCATTGGTCTGAGGGTGAAAAGCAGAGGAGAAAGACAACTGAATTCCCAGCTTGGAACAGAAAGTCCTCCAAAATCTAGACACAAACTGAACTCTTCTGTCAGATACAATGTTCTCAGGAGTCCCGTGTAAGCGAACCACCTGTTGCAAAAACAGGGGCACCAACTCAGAGGAAGATGGCAACTTAGGGAGTGGTACAAGATGAACCATCTTAGAGAACCTATCACAAATCACCCAAATAACAGTCATTCTTTGAGAGACCGGCATATCAGAGATGAAATCCATTGAAATATGGGTCCATGGCCTCCTGGGGACCGGCAAAGGCATCAACAACCCACTAGAGCGAGAACAAGATTTAGACCGGGAGCAAGTCCCACAGGACTGCACAAAATTCCTGACATCATGAGACAAGGTCGGCCACCAAAAAGAGCGACTCACCATATCTCTAGTACCAAAAATACCTGGATGACTAGCCAATGCAGAGCAATGAACTTCAGACATCACTCTCTTCTTCCACTGGTCAGGAACATACAACTTTCCACTAGGACAACGCTCAGGTTTGTCCTCCTGGAACTCTTGCAGAGCAAGTCTCAAATCGGGCGAGATGGCAGAAAGAACTACCCCTTCGCCTAAGATGGTAGCAGGCTTGGTCACCACAGGAGAATCAGCAAAGAAACTCCTAGAGAGGGCGTCTGCCTTGACATTCTTAGTTCCAGGAAGAAAAGAAACCACAAAATCAAAACGTGTAAAAAACAAGGCCCACCTAGCCTGTCTAGGGTTCAAGCGTTTAGCCGACTCTAGGTAAATCAAATTCTTGTGGTCAGTGAGGACCACAACTTGATGTTTAGCTCCCTCCAACCAATGTCTCCACTCCTCAAATGCCCATTTCATGGCCAACAGTTCCCGATTCCCCACATCATAGTTACGTTCAGATGGAGAGAACTTTCGGGAAAAGGAAGCACAGGGATTCATTTTAGATGTTACAGGATCCTTTTGAGACAAAACAGCTCCTGCACCAATCTCAGAAGCATCCACCTCTACCTTGAACGGGAGTGAGACATCTGGTTGCCGCAAAACTGGGGCGGAGGTAAATCTTCGCTTCAGCTCCTGAAAGGAAGCAACAGCCTCCGGAGACCAATTCAACTGTGACGACTCCTGGAGTGGACCCTCTGGGTCGTGACACCAACCCTCCCAGGGCGAGCTGACCTAGTGAAGACCACCCCCTATACAGGGAGTGTCAGGGGCAAGCCCCAGGGGGTGAGGCACCACGACTGCTGGCACCAGGCGGCCGGCTCACAGGAGACACGAGTGGGTGAGAGTGTCTGCAGGAACGTGTAAAGTGTGGACACGGGAACACGTGGTATACAGAGACTTCGTTCGTCCGGGTGTGAGTGAAGCAGGAAGCGTGCAAGGAGCACGTCAGAGCACTGAGTCAGGCAGCAGATGTGCCAGGAGGTGTAACAGAGTAAGAGACTGAGTACAGGATCAGAGTGTGTGCCCGGAGGCACAACCGAGTATAAGACAGAGCACGGAATCAGAGTGTGTGCCAGGAGGCACGACTGAGTATAAGACAGAGTACAGGGTAAGAGCGTGTGCCAGGAGGCACAACCGAGTATGAGACAGAGTACAGTGTCAGAGCATGTGCCAGGAGGCACAACCGAGTACGAGACAGAACACAGGATCAGAGCGTGTGCCAGGAGGCACAACCAAGTACAAAGCAGAGTGCAGATTCAGAGCGACCTGAGTACAGCGCACAGCCAGGCAGGGACACGGCAGACCATGCCAGGAAGCACAACAATAATCAGGCACCTCCCCTAGGGGGAGGTCGTCTGATATAGCACATGACTACTACTGGTTCCGGGTCAGGAACTAGCCAGAAAGCACATGACCACTACAGGTTCCGGGTCAGGTCCTCCATTACCATAGAGAGGACCGAGCCCTATACAGCACTGACAGGAGCACGCAAGCGCAAACGTGACATGTAGGAGGAGGCCCGGGGACGAGAGCTGCGCGTGCGCACCCTACGGGACCCCCGGAGTGACCGCAGCTCCGGAAGAGATGACGTCGGGACCGAGGTCCCGCCCCCAGGTGAGCACGGCGTGACAGTATCCCCCCCTTTACGCCCCCTCTTTCTAAAACTGGAGAGGAACTTAGACAAAATCTGGGGTGCGTGGATATTCTCCCTGGGTTCCCATGACCTCTCCTCGGGGCCAAAACCCTTCCAATCGACCAGGAACATGGTTCTCCCTCTTACCTTCTTCATGGCCAAAATGTCAGTCACCTCAAACTCATCCCCCAAGCCAACAGGCTGGGGTGTGTGGCCTGGAGAAGGATGAAATCGGTTAAGAACCACAGGTTTTAGGAGAGACACATGGAAGGAATTGGGAATACGGAGTGAAGGAGGCAGCTTCAATTTGTAAGCAACATCATTAATCCGCCTGAGGACCTCAAAAGGACCAATGTAACGGGGACCCAGTTTGTAAGATGGTACCTTAAGGCGGACGTATTTGGTGGAGAGCCACACCTTGTCACCAGGGAGAAATGGAGGAACGTCCAGGCGCCTCTTGTCAGCGTGTAATTTCATTCTGTCCCGTGCTTTCTCGAGAGCGGTTTTGGTCTCCTGCCATACCCTGGAGAACTCCACAGACTGAGAATCGGCAGCAGGTACCCCCGAGACAGGAAGTACCGGTAGAGGCACATTGAGATGCTGTCCAAAGACGATGAAGAAAGGAGACTTGGTAGACGATTCACTGGAGTGATTATTGTAGGCGAACTCAGCCCAAGGAAGTAGACCGACCCAGTCATTCTGATGAGCATTAGAAAAATGCCGGAGATAGGATGTAAGGATCTGGTTGGTACGTTCCACCTGCCCATTGGTTTGGGGGTGATAGGCGGAAGAGAAATCCAATGACACTTTCATGAGTCCGCATAGAGCTCTCCAGAACCGGGAGGTGAATTGGACCCCTCTATCCGACACGATGTGCTGGGGGAAGCCGTGAATCCTGAAGATATGGGAAATGAAGATCTTCGCCAAGTCAGGAGCAGAGGGTAGTCCGGGAAGAGGAATGAAGTGAGCCATCTTTGAAAATCGGTCTACAACCACCAAGACCACAGTACAACCGGAAGAACAAGGCAGATCAGTAATGAAATCCATGGCTATGTGCTGCCATGGAGCCGACGGAATGGGAAGCGGGAACAGAAGACCGGAGGGTGGTTGTCTGGGTATCTTGTTCTGGGCACAGGACGGGCAAGATGCTACAAAGTCTTTAACATCCTGGGAGAGTGAAGGCCACCAATAATGGCGAGAGATTAAGTCCAAAGTCTTTTTGACACCAACGTGGCCGGCAATCTTGGACGAATGTCCCCAATTTAGCACTCGTTTTCCGTTATTCTCAGCCACAAAGGTTCTTCCCGGAGGTAACGTGGTTAACTTGACAGGAGCCACAGTAATTACTTTGGATAAATCAATGATATGAGAGGGTTCTTCCTCTGCATCAGACGACAGGAATGATCTTGACAACGCATCCGCTCTAACGTTCTTATCGCCGGGCCGAAAATGTAGCTCAAAGTCAAAGCGGGCGAAGAATAGGGACCACCTGGCTTGCCGAGGATTGAGCCTCTGTGCGGACTGGATGTACGACAGGTTCTTATGGTCTGTGAAGATCTTGAATGGATGTATGGCACCCTCCAGTAAGTACCTCCACTCCTCCAAGGCCAACTTAATGGCCAATAGCTCTTTGTCGCCAATTGAGTAGTTCTGCTCAGTGGAGGAAAATACTTTAGAAAAGAAGCCACAGGTGACAAAACGTCCAGAAGAGGATTTCTGCAGAAGGACTGCGCCAGCCCCAGTAGAGGATGCGTCTACCTCGAGAGTGAAAGGTCTACTAACCTCAGGTCGGTGAAGCGCCGGAGCAGCGGCGAAGGCTTGTTTCAACGACTGGAAGGCCTCTTCAGCCTCAGAGGGCCAAGCCTTTGGGTTAGCTCCCTTGCAGATAAGGGACGAGATGGGGCGAACCAACGAGGAAAAATGAGGAACGAACTGTCGGTAGTAGTTCGCAAAACCAAGGAAGCGTTGGATTGCCTTCACCCCATGGGGCTGTGGCCAATGGAGGACGGCGGACACTTTTGCCGGATCCATGCATAGACCTGATTCTGAGATAATGTACCCCAAGAATGGCAGGGACGTTTGCTCGAAGGCACATTTCTCGAGCTTGGCATAAAGGCGGTTCTCCCTCAGGCGCTGGAGGACTTGACGCACGTTCTTTCTGTGGGCGGAGAGGTCTGGAGAAAAAACGAGGATGTCATCCAGATAGACTACCACGCAGAAGTACAGCATATCCCGGAAGACGTCATTCACGAACTCCTGGAAAACCGCTGGGGCATTGCAGAGGCCGAAGGGCATGACCAAGTACTCGTAGTGACCGTCTCTGGTGTTAAAGGCGGTCTTCCACTCATCCCCGGAACGAATGCGGATCAAGTTGTAGGCCCCACGAAGATCCAGTTTGGTGAAAATTCGAGCTCCTCTAAGTCGGTCATAGAGCTCCGGGATCAATGGCAATGGGTACTTGTTCTTGACCGTGATATTGTTCAGGCCTCGGTAGTCTATGCAAGGACGGAGGGAGCCGTCCTTCTTTTTTACAAAGAAAAATCCCGCTCCCGCGGGCGAGGAGGACTTACGGATGAAACCTCTAGCAAGGTTCTCCTGGATATAGTCAGACATAGCTTGGGTCTCAGCAGGGGATAGCGGGTATATCCTACCCCTGGGTGGCGTAGAACCAGGAATGAGGTCAATCGGACAGTCATATGGCCGATGGGGGGGCAGAGTCTCGGCCTCCTTCTTGTCGAAAACATCTGCAAAGGACCAGTAAGCCGACGGCAGACCTGTAGGTGCTGGGGATGGACCGGCAGAGTTCATCAGACGGACGGGCAACAGGCACTTCTCCTGACAGAACGGTCCCCACCGGAGTATCTCGCCCGACCGCCAGTCCAGGGTTGGCTCATGAGTCCGTAGCCAAGGGAGGCCTAGAAGAAGTGCGTGAGACATGGTGGACAAGACGAGGAAGGAGATCTTCTCCAGGTGCAGGGCTCCGATCTGCAGCTCGATCTCTTCAGTGGCCTGGGTAACGGACTCCAGCACGGACGTACCATTGACCGAAACAATCGACCGAGGAGTCTCCAGGGATCTGACAGGAATCCGGTATTTTTTAACCGCCTCGAGTGTGATAAAATTCCCCTCCGCGCCAGAATCCAGGAAAGCCTCCTCAGAATAACGCTTGCCACCGAGATTCAATAATACGGACACGAGCAGGGGGGGAGAGGAATCACGTACACCTAGGGAGGCCTCTCCTATCAACCCTAGGCGGAGAAGTTTCCCGGCTTCTTGGAGCAGGAACGGAGGAGGTGAGAGGAGCTCCTCTCTCTGGCTAATTCACGGGCACGTTCCTGAAACCGCAGGTCGATGCATGTCGCCAGTGAGATCAGATCCTCTAAAGAGGTGGGAGTATCCCGACCTGCCAGTACGTCTTTGATCCGACTGGACAGGCCACGCCAAAAGATCCCTACGAGAGCCTCGTTGTTCCAACCGAGTTCGGAGGCCAAGGTACGAAAATGGATGGCATACTGTCCTACCGGTAGCGTACCCTGATGGAGGTTAAAGAGGGACTCGGTGATAGAGGCCAGCCGACCCGGCTCGTCGAACACCTTGCGGAAGGTGTCCAAAAAGGTGGAAAGCCGAGAGACGAGTGGGTCATTGCGCTCCCAGAGGGGATTCACCCATGCTAATGCCTCCCCCTCTAAGTGTGAAACAATAAAGGCAATTTGGGCGCGCTCAGTGGGATAGTGCTGCGGCAAAAGCTCAAAATGTAACCGGCATTGGTTCAGAAATCCTCGACAAAACTTAGGGTCCCCGCTATATCGGGGTGGCTTGCCGAGGCGCGGCATCGGGTGCGGGGCCGAGGACTGGGCAGAAACGGATTGTATGGCCGACAAACGAGACTCCATGGATTTCAAAAAGACCATAATCCTGGTCTGACTCTCCCGTAGGAACACCAGTTCCTTTTGGATGGAGGTGGTGGCACCAGCGGGGTCCATGGCCTGATTATACTGTGACGACTCCTGGAGTGGACCCTCTGGGTCGTGACACCAACCCTCCCAGGGCGAGCTGACCTAGTGAAGACCACCCCCTATACAGGGAGTGTCAGGGGCAAGCCCCAGGGGGTGAGGCACCACGACTGCTGGCACCAGGCGGCCGGCTCACAGGAGACACGAGTGGGTGAGAGTGTCTGCAGGAACGTGTAAAGTGTGGACACGGGAACACGTGGTATACAGAGACTTCGTTCGTCCGGGTGTGAGTGAAGCAGGAAGCGTGCAAGCAGCACGTCAGAGCACTGAGTCAGGCAGCAGGTGTGCCAGGAGGTGTAACAGAGTAAGAGACTGAGTACAGGATCAGAGTGTGTGCCCGGAGGCACAACCGAGTAAAAGACAGAGCACGGAATCAGAGTGTGTGCCAGGAGGCACGACTGAGTATAAGACAGAGTACAGGGTAAGAGCGTGTGCCAGGAGGCACAACCGAGTATGAGACAGAGTACAGTGTCAGAGCATGTGCCAGGAGGCACAACCGAGTACGAGACAGAACACAGGATCAGAGCGTGTGCCAGGAGGCACAACCAAGTACAAAGCAGAGTGCAGATTCAGAGCGTGTGCCAAGAGGCACAACAGAGTGCAAGGCAGAGGACCTGAGTACAGCGCACAGCCAGGCAGGGACACGGCAGACCAAGCCAGGAAGCACAACAATAATCAGGCACCTCCCCTAGGGGGAGGTCGTCTGATATAGCACATGACTACTACTGGTTCCGGGTCAGGAACTAGCCAGAAAGCACATGACCACTACAGGTTCCGGGTCAGGTCCTCCATTACCATAGAGAGGACCGAGCCCTATACAGCACTGACAGGAGCACGCAAGCGCAAACGTGACATGTAGGAGGAGGCCCGGGGACGAGAGCTGCGCGTGCGCACCCTACGGGACCCCCGGAGTGACCGCAGCTCCGGAAGAGATGACGTCGGGACCGAGGTCCCGCCCCCAGGTGAGCACGGCGTGACATCAACACATCAGCACCCTTCTTAGTCAGATCAGTCAATGGCTTGGCAATACTAGAAAATTTTGCTATAAATTTCCGATAAAAATTAGCAAACCCCAAAAACTTCTGGAGGGCCTTCAAAGAAGTGGGTTGAACCCAATCATAAATGGC
This sequence comes from Dendrobates tinctorius, assembly GCF_039654945.1. Taxonomy (NCBI): domain Eukaryota; kingdom Metazoa; phylum Chordata; class Amphibia; order Anura; family Dendrobatidae; genus Dendrobates; species Dendrobates tinctorius. Next base: position 91,106,003 of record NW_027361696.1, on the reverse strand, counting down.
CTGTACCTTGGCCGGGTCCATTTCAATAGTTGACGGAGACAAAATAAATCCCAAAAATGAAATCCTCTGCACTCCAAAAAGGCATTTCGATCCTTTGACATACAGGGAATTCTCCCTCAAGATCCGGAACACAGTCCGAATATGTTCCACATGAGAATCCCAATCCTTGGAGAAGATCAAAATATCATCCAGATAGATAATCAAAAATGTATCGACAAAGTCTCGAAAAATATCGTTCATGAAGCACTGGAAGACAGAAGGGGCATTAGTGAGCCCAAAAGGCATCACCAGGTACTCAAAATGTCCCTCCGGAGTATTAAACGCCGTCTTCCATTCATCCCCCTGCTTAATGCGGATAAGATTATACGCCCCCCTGAGGTCAAGCTTGGTAAACCAGCAAGCACCTCTAACTCTAGAGAATAGATCCGAAATCAGGGGTAACGGATACTGATATTTAATAGTAATTTTATTGAGGGCACGATAATCAATACAAGGCCTTAAAGAACCATCCTTTTTGGCCACAAAAAAAAAACGGCACCTAAGGGTGACGAGGATGGTCTAATATGACCCTTCTCCAACGCCTCCTTAATATAGGACCGCATAGCCTCGTGCTCGGGTACAGATAAATTGAAGAGCCGACCCTTGGGAAATGTACACCCCGGGCTTAGTTCAATTGCACAGTCATAACTCCTATGAGGAGGCAAGGACGCAGACTCATTCTCACTAAATACATCATAAAAGTCCGCCAAATAGTCAGGAACATCATGCGACTGAGGAGAGGTGGAAAAAACCGGAGCCTCACTAAAGGCACACCGACAACCCCAACTCACCACAGACACAGACTTCCAATCCAAAACTGGATTATGAATTTGCAACCAGGGAAACCCCAGAACAATGGCATCATGCAGACCATGCAACACCAAAAATCTGCAATTTTCTTGATGGTCTGGGGCGACCCGCATGACCACCTGGGTCCAAAACTGAGGTTTATTTTTAGCCAAAGGAGTAGCATCAATCCCCCTCAAAGGGATAGGCGTCTGCAGAGGTGTCATCGGAAATCCACAACGTTTAGCAAAATCCAAGTCCATTAGGTTTAGCGCTGCTCCCGAATCCACAAAAGCCTTGGCGGAAAATGTGGACAGGGAGCAGATCAGAGTAATTGCCAGAAGAAACTTAGGTTGAACACCACCAACAGAAAACGTGTGTGCAAAGCATTTCTCTCGTTTAGGACAAACAGAAATAATATGCGAGGCATCTCCACAGAAAAAACACAGCTTATTACGCCTTCTGAACTCCTGACGTTGCGCCTTAGACAAAACTCTATCACATTGCATAGGTTCAGACGTCAGTTCAACCGGTGGCAACACCTCTCGTGCAATCCTGCGTTCACGTAAACGCCGATCAACCTGAATGGCTAATGACATAGAATCGTCCAGACCAGAGGGAACAGGAAATCCCACCATAGTATCTTTTAGGCTTCTGACAAACCCTTCCAAAAGAGAGCAGCCAAGGCATTATCATTCCAGGTAGTAAGGACCGCCCACTTTCGGAACCTTTGACAGTACAACTCTGCAGAATCTCGACCCTGGTTTAATGCCAACAGGGTCTTTTCAGCCTGATCAATAGCATTAGGTTCGTCATACAACAACCCCAAAGCTTGAAAGAATGCGTTCACATTAGTCAGAATAGGATCATCTGGTTTCAAAGAAAATGCCCAATCCTGGGGATCGCCACGCAGCAAAGAGATGACAATTTTAACCTGCTGCGCGGAGCTCCCTGACGAGTTAGGCTTCAAGGCAAAAAATAATTTACAATTATTTTTGAAACTCAAAAATTTAGATCGATCCCCAAAAAATACATCAGGTGTAGGGATCTTTGGTTCAACAGCATGCGAACGAGCAAGGTAGGCGGAAATTCCCAGCACTTCCGCAGCAAGCTGCGCCACACGATCAGACAATTGCTTTATCTCCATTGAGAGAAAAAAAAATTCCGCCTACGGCCTCAGAGATATAGAGGAAAGAATATACACACACCTTTTTTTTTTTTTTTTTTTTTTAAACACAATTCTTTCCTGCTATTGAGTACCCTAGGATCTGCGGTAAGGCGGGTGATTCTGTTATGATTGAGTCACCGTAGGAGGCAAAAACAAAAATGCTAGCTAAGTCCAGAAAACCAGAGAGGTTGGCAGCTATCGGATTGCAGACCCCTGATCCTATCACAACAACTAACAGTAGCCGTGGGGGGTTCCTACGATGCCCTAGACCCCTAGATCACAGCCGAAGAAATAAATAGGCCTAAAGAAAGAAAGGGGAAATCTAAACTGCCCCAGAGCAGACCCCAAAGCAATAGGCAGCCCCCAACATATAATGACGGTGAAGCAAAATGAAAACACTAACACAGACAGAAAGATAGACTGAGCAAAGACGGGGCCCAAAACTACCTAGATAGGAAAGGACAGGAAGGCTGCTGTCTGCAATCCGTAAAAAACCCTATGAAAATAAGAGCCAAGAGGCTGACAGTGAAAAAGGCCCTGAAGACGCTAGGCTTCAAAAAAGCTATGTCAGTCCTCAGGAATATTCTGAAGACAGAGCAACCGGCAAAAGGAGATTCAGCTCATCCCAGCAGGGAATGGCAGAATCCAGAAAAGCAAGGAAAACAAACACAAAACACAAATGCAAACAGGCAAAGCAGAAAATTAGCTTTAGGGAAGCAGGAATCAGACTGGTGTCCTGAAAGTCCACAGAGAAATCACCCGCAGGGCAGGAGGGCGTCGGCAGCCTTATATCCAGTCAGTGACTCCACTCAGCCAGTCATCCTCATTAGACTCAGGTGCCTGATAATCAGGCTCATTACCTTCCTTTATCAGAATAGGGAGTTCCCCAGACCTCAGTGAAGAAGGGGAAAATGAACTCACAACAGTCCTCATTCCGGCATTCTGGAGAGGTTTGGCTGGTCATGTGAAGGATGCTCTGGCCACCAGGGAGATTCCTGCAACACTGGAGGAGCTTATCACCGTCTCCACCCGTATAGACCTTCGCTTTGCAGAGCGAAGGTTGGAGCGGACCCAGTGTAGGCAGAGGTTTAGGTTGGCACCCAGTTTTGCTAAACTTCTGGAATCTCCCGATTGGGCGTCCGAGCGTCAGGGGGCTTCCCGCGAGGGATCCAGGCCCCGGCCCGCTCGAGCCCCTGTGATCTGTCATGGTTGCCGGCAGTCCGGTCACTTTGCCAACCAGTGCCCACAGCAGCTGGGAAGACACTCGCCCCTAGTGGCTGTAGGAGGTGGCTCACTAGAATCCGTGACCTTTTCCTCCAAGTTGTCCTTTAAGGGGACACTTGGGTTTGGTTCTTCCACTCTGGAGGTGGAGGTTTGCGTGGATTCCGGAGCGGAGGGCAATTTTTTGTCATCTGCCTTCGCTCAACGGCACGCGACACCACTGCTTATGATGTCCAAGCAGTCACCGTCAGAGTAGTGAATAGAGCGACTCTGCCCTCACAGATTACCCACCAAACCGCTCCACTGTTACTCTCGGTGTCTCCATCTCATTAGGAGATGATATCCCTCCTTGTCATGCCTGAGGGTATCAACCAGGTCCTTCTAGGGGTCCCCTGGTTGCGGTATCACGCTCACCATATAGAGTGGTCCTCGGGGAGAATTCTTGGTTGGAGTAAGTCATGTGAGGGTAGATGTCTGAGGGAATGCATACAGGTTGCCTCCACTGAGGTCCCCGCAGATCTTTCCTCGCTTCCCAAACACTATCGACAGTATGCGGCCGTGTTCGCCAAAAAGGCGGCGGAGAAACTTCCACCGCATCGCCCCTATGACTGTCCTATTGACCTCTTGCCTGGTGCTTAGCCTCCCCGGGGTCGAGTCTATCCCCTTTCTCTCCCGGAGACAGAGGCCATGTCTCAATACACCAGGGAGAATCTAGCAAGAGGATTCATTAGGAAGTCAGTGTCACCAGCGGGGGTGGAATTCTTCTTCGTCCAGAAGAAGAGTGGGGAACTACGTCCTTGCATCGATTACAGGGGTCTTAATGCCGTCACCGTTAAGAATAAGTATCCTCTACCCCTGATATCGGAGCTGTTTGATAGGCTACGGGGAGCAAGAGTGTTTACCAAACTTGATCTGCGGAGGGCTTACAACCTGATTCGCATCCGTGATGGGGACAAATGGAAGACGGCATTTAACACCAGAGACCGGCATTATGAATATCTGGTGATGCCCTTTGGGCTTTGTAATGCCACAGCCATCTTCCACGACTTTGTGAACGATATCTTCCGGGATATGCTTACCACCTCGGTAGTAGTCTATCTGGATGATATTCTCATCTACTCTCCAGATATTGACTCCCACCGGAGAGATGTTTGCAAAGTTTTCGACCTCCTGCGGGCAAACTCCCTCTATGCCAAGTTGGAGAAGTGTGTGTTTGAGCAGGAGTCCTTGCCTTTCTTGGGCTATATCATCTCATCCCAGGGTTTGGCCATGGATCCTGCCAATCTACAGGTGGTGATGGATTGGCAGGAACCCCATTCTCTCAAAGTGGTGCAGCGCTTTATCGGGTTCATAAATTACTATCGCCAATTCACTCCCCAGCTTTGGTAGCGCCCTTGGTAGCCCTCACCAAGAAGGGTGCAAACCCCAAGTTGTGGTCAAAAGCTGTCTCCAAGGCCTTCTCCTCTATTAAATCCCATTTCGCTAGCGCTCCCATTCTACATCACCCCAATGTGGATAAACCCATCATTATGGAGGTGGATGCCTCTTCTATCAGTGCTGGAGCGGTCCTGTTCCAGAAGGACTCACAAGGTCGGAAGCACCCATGCTTCTTCTTCTCCAAGACCTTCACTCCGGTGGAGAGGAATTATTCCATCGGGGGCAGGGAGTTGCTAGCAATGAAGTTGGCCTTTTCAGAGTGGAGACACCTCCTGGAGGGGGCTCGCCACCCTTTCAAGGTGTTCACCGACCATAAGAATTTGGTCTATTTACTGTTAGGCGTCAGATTCCTGACACTGCACAGCAGGAATCCAGAGCCAGACATCCAGCGGTCTCCCATTCTCCTCCGACCGCTCCGGGTGCTGCTCAGCAATCACGGCGAGCCAGGCGTGCTACTCAGACTTGCTCTGACAGCCTGGATGTTGCTGGCACCTCTGGTGCAGCAATGGTAGCGCATCTTGTTCTGCAGGGAACCGCTCCAGAGGTCCTCATGCCGTGCTACTGGGCATGCCCGCAAGGTGACCTCTCACTGGAGAGCAGGGGTCACATGCTCAGGTCCTGCGTCGGATCTGATTGGTCCTTTCCAGGGTACTGGAAGGTCCCGGAAGCGCATGGCTATAAAAAGCCCGCATGGCGGCTCGGCCATGCGCTAGTGTAGCATATTATGTGTATGGTGTATGGTGTGTATGGTGATGGATGCATGGACTGGTGTCTGACTTATTATGAAACCCCTTCACTTGGATATTACGAATGGTGACTGTGTGTTGGGTTAGTCAGCTCCAGATTGTGGCAAGCTACACGTCATTGTGCTTTCCACGCCTACACTAGCGTCCGTCGGTGCCTGGTTCGCGGCGCCGACACTTGCGGCTATAGTTGCCGCTACGCTGCATTAATAGCAGCTATTGGTGTTCGCGGCTGCGACGCCACACGCCGGCTCCTGTGACGTTAACAGGGCTAGCGCCGTTACATATATGTATGCCCAGCGAGTCTGTGTCTGAACAGAGCCGCTCCTAGCATTCGGGTGACGTTAACCCGAGCGCACTACTTCTTCTTCTGGTGCATCTGCCATTGTCCAGCAGCGGTCTAGTCACCTACCGCACGGTGGACCCCGGGCGGCGAACGCACCTCCTATTATTTATATTTGGTGCGTTCTGCCGTCCCTAACATTTACAAACAGCCCAGCAGCTGAATTCTCACCAGGCCAGATGGTCCTTGTTCTTCTCCCGATTCCACTTCACCCTGCATTTTCTCTCCGGGGAGAAGAACGTCCGGGCCGATGCTCTCTCCCGCTACGTGGTGTCAACAGAGGAGATGGAGCCTCGGCTGATAGTCCCGTCTGAGAGCCTGAGGACCGTGGCTCCGGTCGCCCTCGAGTCTGTACCTCCGGGCAAGACATTTGTCCCTGCCCTTCTGTGACCGGAGGTCCTCTCTTGGGCTCATTCGTCCTGGCTGGGTGGACATTTTTGGACCAAACGGACCTCTGAGCTTCTGGCGAGGACTACTGGTGGCCGCATATGGCCCGTGACGTCAGGGACTATATACGGGCTTGCGTCTCTTGCGCCCAGAATCGGCCCTCTCGGCAGCGGCCCGCTGGGTTACTCTATCCTCTGCCGGTTGCTGACAGGCCCTGGGAGATGGTTGGTATGGACTTTGTGGTGGGTCTGCCCAAGTCTAGTGGCAGCACCGTCATTTGGGTGGTCACCGATCAATTCTCCAAGAAGGTGCATCTGGTACCACTCTCTTGACTACCTTCGGCACGGGGCCTGGCAGCGTTGTTTATTAAACATGTTTTCCGCCTGCACAGCATGCCGGATAAGATTGTCAGCGACCGGGGTCCTCAGTTTGCGTCTCGGTTCTGGAGAGAGCTCAGCATAGAGCTAAATCTCTCCTCGGCCTATCATCCTGAGACGAACCGGTTGGTTGAGAGCGCCAACCAGACCCTGGTGACATATCTGCGATATTTTGTCTCAGCCAGGCAGGATGATTGGGCACCCTTGCTGCCATGGGCGGAGTTCGCCTTGAACAACGCTGTGGCCGACTCCACCGGTCAGACCCCATTCCTCTTAAATTACGGCCAGCATCCGTGCGTCCCCGTGCCCATGCCCGTGTCGTCCACCGACTCTAGGGTGGCAGACTGGGCGGTGGAGGCACGTGACATTTGGGATCGCACGCAGGATGCTATCCGGGCCTCCAAGGAGAGAATGAGGTCCTCCGCTGAAACTCGCCGGCGCCCGGCTCTGACCTTCGCTCCTGGCGACTTAGCGTGGCTCTCCACAGGCTGCGGGTGGAATCCGCTAAGTTTGCACCGCGCTATATTGGCCCTTTCAAGGTCCTCAAGCAGGTCAACCCTGTGGTCTACCGCCTGGCTCTTCCACCACACTTGGTGCACATGTCCCTGTTTTTTGAGCCATCTGCCGGGACATCAGACCTGACGTCAGACGAGTTTGAGGTCATTGCCATCGTGGGATGAAAGATGATGCGGGGAATAAAGTTTTACTTGGTGGATTGGAAGGGTCGTGGTCCAGAGGCTCGGACCTGGGAGCCGGTGGAGAACATCCACGCTCCTCTTCTCATTGCGGAATTTGAGCGGAGTGAGGCTCAGAGGGGGGGGCCCTAGGGGGGTAATGTTAGGCATCGGATTTCAGTCGCTGCACAGCGAGAATCCCGAGCCTTACTTCCAGCGGTCTCCCATTCCTCTCCAGCTGCAGAGGAGGTTGCTCAGCAAACTCGTCGGTCCAGGCGCTCTGCCCAGACCAGCTCCGTGGGTTTGCTTGCTGCTGCCACCTCTGGCACAGCTATGGCAATACATGCTGCTCAGCAGCGAGATTCTCCAGGGACTAAGTCCCCATGTCAGGCCACTGAGCATGCCTGTGGAGTGATCTCCCATTGGAGATCAAAAGTCACGTTCTCAGGTCCTGCTCGTGTTCGGATTGGCCCATCCAAGAAGCCAGGAAGGTCCCGGATGCTCGCGGCTATAAAAGGTTTGCATGGCCTCTCGGCCATGCGCTAGGATAGACTGTATTTACAGATTATGTGGAGTGAGTGATGTATGCACGTATGAATGTCTCTGGTGAATGACTCATTAAGAAACCCCTACCCTTGGTACGCATGTGTTGTGCAGCCTAGCCTGCAACTGATTTTCCAAACTATCTTCCTTAGTTTTATTTTTATATAAAAGTTCATCTCTCGGTGTATTCTTTGCACTTTGATATCCTTTTCGGATCATTTGTCTACTGTAACCCCTATTTTTGAATCTTCTGCTAAGTTCTCTGGACTGCTGTTCAAAAGCTAATTTGTCCGAACAAATACGCTTTACCCGGAGAAACTGCCCAGTAGGTCTTCCCCTAATAACTGAAGGGGGATGAGCAGATGTGGCGTGAAGTAACGTGTTAGTTGCAGTAGGTTTTCTAAACACATCTGTTATAACATTGCCACTTGGTAGAGTATCAATTTGTAAATCCAAAAAGTCCACATTCCTACCTGCCTTAAAAGTCAATCTAATGTTCAATTTATTTTTATTTAGTTCAATCATGAGAGAATCAAAATCCTGTTTCGAGCCCTCCCAAATGAACCACACATCATCGATGTATCTCATCCAATGATGTGTGTTTTCAATGCCGAAACAGGATTACTGATAAAAGTTTCCCTTTCCCATGCACCAAAAAATAAATTAGCATATGATGGTGCACAGGAAGCACCCATGGCGGTACCTTGCTTCTGAACATAAATCCTTTTGTTAAAAATAAACTATTATGAGTAAGTACAAACTCCAAAAGGACTAATAGTAATTCTACTAGTTCTGAATCTAAATTACTAGTTTTAAGAAACCAGGAAACAGCTGCCAAACCATCCTTGTGTCTTATGGATGTATATAATGCTTCTACATCAACAGTTACCATCAGCATATTTTCAGATAAAAACATATTATCTAATCTTTTTAAAGCAGCTGTGGTATCTTTGATGTAAGAAGGCAGACTCGTTACCAAAGGTTTAAAAAAATGTTCCAGGTTATCACATATAACTTCACAAAGACCCTTATTGCCTGCTACAATTGGTCTACCAGGAGGATCGACCGGGTCTTTGAGAATTTTGGGAATTAAATAAAAAGTGGGGAGTTTAGGTACTAATTTAGCCACTGTTTCCAATAATTTTTTAGGAATAATCCCTTTTGATACGGCTTCTTCTAGAATCAGGATAAGTTCTTTTTGATATCCTGGGAGGGGATTGGATGGTAACCTACGGTAACACGTAATGTCATTCAAAGGTTTATACGCTTGTTCTTCATAAAATTCACATGGACAAATTACTAGGTTGCACACTTTATCTGCAGCCTTAAATACTACATCATCCCAGCCTTACATTTCCTTCAAAGCTTTTTGTTGATCTCTAGTTAAATTCTATTTCTTATTTTTTTCTAATGAAAGTTTCTCAATATCTTCAGTTACTAGCCTAGTAATTCTCAGTATTACCAATCAGGGATTCCAAAATTTGTAAAGCCTGCTGCTCTTCAGCCGTATCAAAATGGTCTTGACTCTTGAGGCATATTTTTAGAATGAAATTTTCTTAAAATGATTTTTTGTGCAAATAGATGGACATCTTTAATAGCTAAAAACGGATCTATGGAATTTGAAGGAGACAAGGTTAATACCTTTTCTAAAACTTCAATTAGAGATGAAATAAGAACATGTGAAGAAAGATTAATTACCTTACTTCCATCTGTATCAAAATTTCTTGCTCTGTTATGATAATTTGGTGACTGATATGATTTCTTTTTATTAGCATATCTAGTGACTGGCCCCAGTCTAGATAAACTCTCCATGTCACTATTAGACCCTCGGGTATCAACAGCGGAAGCCAAAGAATTTACAGATTCACTTCTTACAGATAGTGTTCTTTTCTTCTCAGGATTTTGCCATCTGAAAATATTGTTTGCTTCATAATCTGATACATCTCTGGCAAATTTCTTCTTTTTACCTTCACAAATGTTAGATTCACATTTTTCCAATTCTTTTTCAATTTCCTTGAGATACTGTTCCAAAATATCAGCCTGAATTTCCTTCCGGATGTTAGGGTTGCGGATCGCACTAAATATAAAATATGAGAAAGTGCGATCGCAACCCGGGGTCCACTGTGCAGAGGTGGTATACTGCTGCTAGGTAATGGCAGATGCTATATGGCGGTATAAAGGAAGAACACACGTGGGTTAACGTCACCGGGTGTGTACAGGGCGAACTATGTTACCTTACAGAGCCGCACTACCGCAGAACATAAATGCCGGAGCCTGTTTAGCTCACAGAGCTCGGCAACGGAGTGCACAGAATGCGGTCACAGAACTCTGCTGCAAGGACACCGGGTCAGAGCCCCTCTAGACCTTTTAAGCGTGCGGCGTTGCACCTGCGGACGCCACTATAGACACTGACTATGGTGGAGTGTCGAGCACGTGCACCGTGGAGTCACCGGTGGACACTGATGCCAGTCTCAGACTCTGCCTCTACCTACACCTAAGCCTAGGCACTTAACAGGCTAGGCTGCACAACACATGCATACCAAGGATAGGGGTTTCTTAATGAGTCATTCACCAGAGACATTCATACATGCATACAACACTCACTCCTCATAGTCTGGTAATGCAGTCTACACTAGTGCATGGCCAAGCGGCCATGCGACCCTTTTATAGCAGCGTCCTTCCGGGACCTTCTGTTAGGCGTTGGGTTTCTGCCGCAGCACAGTAGGAATCTCGAGCCTTGCACTCGGCGGTCTCCCGTTCTCCTTCGGCTGCAGAGGAGCCTGCTCAGCAGACTCGTCGTTCCCAGCGCTCTGCTCAGACCAGCACTGTGGGCTTGCTTGCTGCTGCAACCTCTGGTCCACCTTTAGCAACGCAGGCTGGCCAGCAGCGAGTCTCTCCAGGGACTAAGTTCTCCTTGCGGTCCACTGAGCATGCCCGTGGTGTGATCTCCCATTGGAGATCGAAGGTCACATGCTCAGATCCTTCCCAGCTAGGATTGGTCCATCTGAAAGGCCAGGAAGGTCCCGGAAGCACGTGGATATAAAAGGTTTGCATGGCCGCTCGGCCATGCTCTAGTATTGACTGCATTAGCTGACTATCAAGAGTGTGTGTCATATGCATGTATGAATGTCTCTGGTGAATGACTCATTAAGAACCTCTACCCTTGGTACGCATGTGTTGTGCAGCCTAGCCTGTTAAGCGCCCAGGCTTAGGTGTAGGTAGGTCAGAGTCAGTGACAGGCATTGGTCTCCACCAGTGGCTCGGCACGCCACAGTGCACGTGCGCTACACACTGAAGTCAGCGTCTATACCGGCGTCCGAAGTTGCGACGCCACACGCTCAGAAGGTCTAGAGGGACTCTGACCCTGTGTCCTTGGGGCAGGGTTCTGTGACCGCTTTCTGTGCGCTCTTTGGTCGGGCTCTGTGAGTTAAACAGTCTCCGGTGATTATGTTCAGCGGTAGTGCGGCTCTGTGAGTTAACAGAGTCGCTGCTTTTCACACTGGGTGACGTTAACCCACGTGTGACCTTCCCACACTGCTTTATACTTCCGCCTTTACTTAGCAGCAGTGTGCCACCTCTGCACGGTGGACCCAGGGCTGTGAATGCACCAACTATTATTTTATAATTTGCTGCGTTCCACCAGCCCTAACATTATACTAGCGCCAGGGTCTGGCTAGTAATGGCGGATAAGCAGCAACTACTGCAGCACATTCTGCAGCTGTGGGGCAGGTTGGCGGCTCTCGAGCATTCAACCTCAGCTGCAAATGTTACTGTGGACACTGCCCAGGCAGCCGCGGAGGCTGTTTCTCGTGTTCCCACTTCCATCCCTGCACCAATGTTATCCCACTTCCCGCTGCCCGAGAAGTTCTCGGGCGATAGTGCCTCCTGTAGAGGATTCGTCAGCCAGTGTGCTATTCAGTTAGAGCTGCTGGCCGCGCGATTCCTCTCTGAGCGGGCTAAGGTTGGATTCATTGTTTCCCTTCTGGCTGGCAGGGCTCTGGAGTGGGCCACCCCACTGTGGGAGCGTGGTGACCCCGCGGTTCAGAGAGCCTCTCAGTTCCTAGGCTCTCTGAAGCAGGTCTTTCTGGGACCACGTGTCACACACGATACCGCGCTCCAGCTGTTGGCCCTGACACAGGGTTCATCCCCGGTCAGCCAGTATGCCATCTGTTTTCGGACACTGGCCTCCGAGTTGGAGTGGTCGGATAAGGCCCTAATACCAATATTTTGGAGGGGTTTGGCTTCCCACGTTAAGGACGCTCTGGCCACTCAGGAGGTTCCCGATACTCTGGAGGAGCTTATTACCATCTCCACCCGCATTAATCTCCGCTTCCTAGAGCGAGGGTTGGAGCGCTCCCAGTCCAGACAGAGGTTTAGGTTGGCTCCAACTTTCTCTAAACCTCTGGAGCCACCCGATCGAGCGTCCGAGTTGTCGGTGGTTATGGAGGTGCCTCGCACGGGCTCCAAGTTCCGCCGTGCTCAAACCTCCAAAGCTCATTCCTACTGCCGACAGTCTGGTCACATTGAAAATAGGGGCTCACAGCCCTCGGAAAAACACCCGCATCTAGTGGCAACAGCAGAAGGGTCATGTGATTCCACACCATTTTCCTCCAAGCTAACCTTCAAGGGGGAGCTGGAGTTTGGTTCCTCCACTCTGGCGGTGGAGGTTTGCGTAGATTCTGGAGCGGAGGGTAATTTTATGTCCTCGGTCTTCGCTCTTCAGCACGCGATACCCTTGGCCAGGTTACCTCAACCGCTCACCATGAGAGTGGTGAACGGTTTAACATTACCCTCGCAGATTACTCATCAGACTGCTCCATTAAGACTCTCACTGTCTCCGTCCCATCAAGAGACAGTGTCCCTCCTTATTATGCCCGAGGGTATCGATCAGGTTCTCTTGGGAGTTCCCTGGTTGCGCTGCCACTCTCCCCATATTGAGTGGTCCTCGGGGAAAATTCTTAGTTGGAGTAAATCTTGTGAGGGTAGATGTCTGAGCGAGTGCGTTCAGGTTGCTTCCACTGCAGCTCCCGCAGATCTCTCTTAGCTCCCTAAACACTATCAGCAGTACGCAGATGTGTTCTCCAAGAGAGTGGCAGAGACTCTCCCGCCGCACCGCCCCTACGACTGTCATATCGACCTCCTGCCTGGTGCAGAGCCTCCCCGGGGTCGGGTGTATCCCCTGTCTCTTCCGGAGATGGAGGCCATGTCACAATACATCAAGGAGAACCTGGCCAGGGGATTTGGAAGTCGGTGTCACCAGCAGGGGCAGGATTCTTCTTTGTGCAGAAGAAGAGTGGTGAATTGCGGCCTTGCATCGATTACAGGGGTCTTAACGCCATCACCGTTAAGAATAAGTACCCTCTGCCCCTGATATAGAAAGCTGTTCGATCGGTTGCGGGGAGCAAGAGTATTTACCAAACTCGAACTGCGGGGAGCGTACAACCTCATAGGCATACGTGAGGGAGACGAGTGTAAGACGGCTTTCAATACCAGGGATGGCCATTATGAGTATCTGGTCATGCCCTTTGGCCTATGTAATGCCCCGGCAGTTTTTCAAGACTTCGTAAACGATATCTTTTGAGATATGCTTTCCTCTTCGGTGGTGGTCTATCTGGATGATATTCTCATCTTCTCTCCAGATTTGGAATCCCACCAGAGAGAGGTTTGCAAAGTCTTCGATCTCCTACGGACAAACGCCCTATACGCCAAGTTGGAGAAGTGCGTGATTGAGCAGGAGTCTCTGCCTTTCCTGGGCTATATCATCTCAGCCCAGGGGTTGGCCATGGATCCTGCCACACTGCAGGTGGTAATGGAGCCTCACTCCCTCAAAGCGGTGCAGTGCTTTATGGGATTTATTAATTATTACCCCCAGTTCATCCCGCTTCTCGACTTTGGTAGCTCCCTTGGTTGCCCTCACCAAGAAGGGAGCGAATCCTAAAGTGTGGTCAGAGGAGGTATTCCTCTCCATCAAGTCACACTTCGCTAGTGCTCACATTTTACATCGCCCCAATGTGGATAAGCCGTTTATTCTAGAGGTGGATGCCTCGTCCGTCAGGTGCTGGAGCAGTCCTGTTCCAGAAGGATGCTCAAGGTCGGAAGCATCCTTGCTTCTTCTTTTCCAAGACCTTCTCGCCGGCGGAGAGGAACTATTCCATTGGGGACAGGGAGTTGCTAGCCATGAAGTTGGCATTTTCTGAATGGAGACACCTCCTGGAGGGGGCTCGCTCTCCCTTCCAAGTTTACACTGACCACAAAAATTTGGTCTATCTCCAAACCGCGAAGCAGTAAAATTCTCGCCAAGCTCAATGGTCTCACTTCTTCTCTCGGTTCCACTTCACCTTACATTTTCTTTCTGGTGAGAAGAATGTCCAAGCCGATGTGCTCTCTCGCTCCATGGTATCAGCGGAGGAGGAGGAGGAACCTTGGTTAATCGTACCATCTTAGAGTCTGAGGACAGTTGCTCCGGTCGCCCTTGTGTCTGTACCCCCGGGCAAGACTTTTGTTCCTGCCCGTTTGCATCCGGAGGTCCTCTCTTGGGCTCACGTGTCCAGGGTGGGTGGACACTTTGGTACTAAGCGGACAGTTGAGCTTCTGGCAAGGACGTACTGGTGGCTGCATATGGCTCGTGACGTCAAAGACTACATTCAGGCGTGCGTCTCCTGTGTCAAGAATAAACCTTCCCGGTAACGACCTGCTGGGTTGCTCTACCCCTTACCGGTGGCAGACAGGCCCTGGGAGATGGTTGGCATGGACTTTGTGGTGGGTCTACCCAAGTCCAGTGGCAGCACAGTTATTTGGGTCGTCACCGACCATTTTTCCAAAATGGTGCACTTGGTGCCTCTCTCTCGGCTACCTTCCGCACGGGGTTTAGCAGTGCTATTCATCAAACATGTTTTCCGTTTACACGGCATGCCAGACAAGATTGTCAGCGACCGGGGTCCCCAGTTTGCGTCTCACTTCTGGAGAGAGCTCTGTCGTTTTCTCAGTATTGAGCTGAATCTCTCCTCGGCCTATCATCCCAAGACGAACGGGTTGGTAGAGAGGGCCAACCAGACCCTGGTCATATATTTTCGACATTTTGTCTCAGCCAGGCAGGATGACTGGGCATCTTTGTTGCGTGGGCAGAGTTCGCCTTGAATAACACTGTGGCCGATTCCATCGGCCAGACTCCATTCCTCCTTAACTACGGCCAACATCCTCCTGTCCCTGTGCCCATGCCCGTGTTGTCCACCGACTCTAGGGTGGCAGACTGGGCGGTGGAGGCATGTGATATTTGGGACCGCACCCAGGATGCCATTCGGGAATCTAAGGAGAGAATGAAGTCCTCCGCGGACGCACATCCGTGTCCTGCTCCAGCCTTCTATCCTGGCGAATTAGTGTGGCTCTCCGCCTATAACATCAGACTGCGAGTAGAGTCCACTAAGTTTGCTCCTCGCTACATTGGGCCCTTTAAAGTCCTTGAGCGGATCAGCTCTGTGGTCTATCGTCTGGCCCTTCCACCGCACTTGGCTATCTCTGACGCCTTCCACGTGTCCCTCCTTAAACCTATTCACATGTCCCGGTTCTCCGAGTCATCTGCCGGGACATCAGACCTGTCTTCGGACGAGTTTGAGGTCAATGCCATTGTGGGACGCAGGGTGGTGCGTGGTAAAAAGTTTTATTTGGTGGACTGGAAGGGTCATGGTCCAGAGTCTCGGACCTGGGAGCCAGTGGAGAACATCCACGCTCCGCTCCTTATTGCGGCATTTGAGGATAGCAAGGCTCAGAGGGGAGGGTGCCCTAGGGGGGGGTAATGTTAGGTGTCGGGTTTCTGCCACTGCACAGCAGGAATCCCGAGCCTTGCACTTGGCGGTCTCCCATTCTCCTTCAGCAGCAGAGGAGCCTGCTCAGCAGACTCGTCATTCCCAGTGCTCTGCTCAGACCAGCACTGTGGGCTTGCTTGCTGTTGCCACCTCTGGTCCACCTTTGCAACGCAGGCTGGCCAGCAGCGAGTCTCTCCAGGGACTAAGTTCTCCTTGCCGTCCACTGAGCATGCCCGTGGTGTGATCTCCCATTGGAGATTGAAGGTCACGTGCTCAGGTCCTTCCCAGCTAGGATTGGTCCATCCAAAAGGCCAGGAAGGTCCCGGAAGCACGCGGCTATAAAAGGTTCCCATTGCCGCTCGGCCATGCCCTAGTATTGACTGCATTAGCTGACTATCAAGAGTGTGTGTTGTATGCATGTATGAATGTCTCTGGTGAATGACTCATTAAGAACCCCTACCCTTGGTACGGATGTGTTGTGCAGCCTATCCTGTTAAGCGCGCAGGCGTAGGTATAGGTAGGTCAGAGTCAGTGACAGGCATTGGTCTCCACCAGTGGCTCGGCACGCCACAGTGCACGTGCTCTACACACTGAAGTCAGCGTCTATAGCGGTGTCCGCAGTTGCGATGCCACACGCTCAGAAGGTCTAGAGGGACTCTGACCCCGTGTCCTTGGGGCAGGGTTCTGTGACCGCTTTCTGTGCGCTTTTTGGCCGGACTTTCTGAGTTAAACAGTCTCCGGTGTTTATGTTCAGCGGTAGTGCGGCTCTGTGAGCTAACAGAGTTACTGCTGGTCACACTGGGTGATGTTAACCCATGTGTGACCTTCCCACACCGCTTTATACTTCCACCTTTACTTAGCAGCAGTGTACCACCTCTGCACGGTGGACCCCGGGCTGCGAACGCACCGACGATTATTTTATAATTTGGTGCGTTTTGCCAGCCCTAACATCTTCCTGATGGTCCAATCCAAGCTGGAGAAGGACCTGAGCACGTGACCTCCGATCTCCAATGGGAGATTGTCCCATGGGCATGCTCTGTTGACCGAATGGAGGACTTAGTCCCTGGAATAGGTTGCTGCTGACCAGTATGCGTTGCTATAGCTGGACCAGAGGTGGCAGCAGTAACCAAACCCACAGAGCTAGTCTGGGCAGAGCACTGGGACCAATGAGTCTGCTGAGCAGCCTCCTCTGCGGCTGAAGAGGAATGGGAGACCGCCGGAAGCAAGGCTCGGGATTCCCGCTGTGCAGCGACAGGAGCCTAACACCGGATATTATTTAAAATTCTATTAATATCCTCTTCAAAGAGATAATTCATTATGTTCAATAATAATTTGAATAAATGTACGTGAGCACAGATTTGTCGCTTCAATCCACCTCTGATAAATTTTCATTCTCAAGATTAAAGGTCGGATATAGCTGAATATGTAATCCCCTAGGGATAATCTGTCACTCAAGATAATTATCCAGTGATGTTTTTGTCCACCATAATTTTGTTTGTCTTAACAACATATTTTTATACTGTTTTATCAAATCTTTATGGGTAATTGTCACATCATTAAAATTACCAGCGGCATTTGTTTTAAAAATATCTGAAGCTTTATTTCACCAGATAGTTTCCCTGGCCTTCATATCCATATTCAAAACAATCTACGATCGTCTGTCTTAAACAGAAAAAATACAATTAAATTCAAAAACCAGATCCAAAAATTAGCTTGTGCTATGTAAAATTCTTAAAACTAATTACTGCCACTCCACACTCTACAACAAGAGGAGTGAACAGATAAAACACAAGAACCAAAAAATGTTTTTTAATAAATTGCAATTTTATTAATTTACAACAATAATTAAAAAATATTATTATAATGCCTTATTAAATTAACAGGAACACTAATGGCTAAAGGGCATCATTAACCCCTTCATGACCCAGCCTATTTTGACCTTAATGACCTGGCCATTTTTTGCAATTCTGACCAGTGTCCCTTAATGAGGTAATAACTCAGGAACGCTTAAACGCATCCCAGCGATTCTGAGACTGTTTTTTCGTGACATATTGGGCTTCATGTTAGTGGTAAACTTAGGTCGATAATTTTTGCGTTTATTTGTGAAAAAATCAGAAATTTGGCAAAAATTTTGACAATTTTGCAATTTTCAAATTTTTAATTGTTATTCTGTTAAACCAAAGAGGCATGTGACACAAAATAGTTACTAAATAAGATTTCCCATACATCTACTTTACATCAGCAATTTTTTTTTCTGTTAGGGAGTTATAAGGGTTAAAAGTTGACCAGCGACTTCTCATTTTTACAACAAAATTTACAAAACCATTTTTTTTACGGACCACCTCACATTTGAAGTCACTTTGAGGGGTCTATATGGCAGAAAATACCCAAAAGTGACACCATTCTAAAAACTGCACCCCTCAAGCTACTCAAAACTACATTCTAGAAGATTATTAACCCTTCAGGTGCTTCACAGGAACCAAAGCAACGTGGAAGGAAAAAATGGACATTTTAATTTTTCCAACACAAATTTTCTTTTAGCATCATTTTTTTCATTTTCACATGGGCAACAGGATAAAATGGATCCTAAAATTTGTTGGGCAATTTCTCCTGAGTACACCGATACCTCATATGTGGTCATAAACCACTGTTTGGGCGAACGGCAGGGCTCAGAAGGGAAGGAGCACATTTGACTTTTTGAATGGAAAATATGCTGGAATATTTAGCGCTTGCCATGTCGCGTTTGGAGAGCCCCTGTGCGCCTAAACATTGGAGCTCCCCAATAAGTGACCCCATTTTGGAAACTAGACCCCCCCAAGGAACTTATCTAGATGCATAGTGATCACTTTGAACCCCCAGGTGCTTCACAAATTGATTCGTAAAAAAAAAGTACTTTTTTTCACAAAAATTATCTTTTAGCCTCAGTTTTTTTCATTTTCACTTGGGCAACAGAATAAAATGGATCCTAAAATTTGTTGGGCAATTTCTCCTGAGCACACCAATACCTCATATGTGGTCATAAACCACTGTTTGGGTGCACGGCAGGGCCCGGAAGGGAAGGAGCACCATTTGACTTTTTGAATGGAAAATTAGCTCCAATCGTTAGCGGACACCATGTCGCGTTTGGAGAGCTCCTGTGTGCCTAAACATTGGAGCTCCCCCATAAGTGACCCCATTTTGGAAACTAGACCCCTTAAGGAACTTATTTAGATGTGTAGTGAGCACTTTGAACTCCAATTGCTTCACAAAAGTTTATAACGTAGAGCAGTGAAAATAAAAAATCATTTTTTTTCCTCAAAAATGATTTTTTAGCACGCTATTTTTTATTTTTACAAGGGTAACAGGAGAAATTGGGCCACAAAAGTTGTTGTCCAGTTTGTCCTGAGTACGTTGGTACCCCATATGTGAGGGGGAACCACTGTTTGGGCGCACGGCAGGGCTCAGAAGGGAAGGAGCACCATTTGAATTTTTTAAATGAAAATTAGCGCCAATCATTAGCGGACACCATGTCGTGTTTGGAGATCCCCTGTGTGCCTAAACTTTGGAGCTCCCCCACAAATGACCCCATTTTGGAAACTAGACCCCCTAAGGAACTTATCTAGATGCATAGTGAGCACTTTGAACCCCCAGGTGCTTCACAGAAGTTTATAAAGCAGAGCTGTGAAAATAAAAAATATTTTTTTTTCCTAAAAAAAATATTTTTTAGTCCACAATTTTTTATTTTCACAAGGGTTACAGGAGAAATTGTACCCCAAATGTTGTTGTACAGTTTGTCCTGAGAATGCTGGTATCCCATATGTGTGGGGCAACCACTGTTTGGGCACACGTCGGGGCTCAGCAGGGAAGTGACATTTTGAAATGCTGACTTTGATGGCATGGTCTGCGGGCGTCATGTTACATTTGCAGAGCCCCTGTGTGCCTAAACAGAAGAAACCCCCCACATGTGACCTCATTTTGGAAACTATACCCCCCAAGGAACTTATCTAGATGCTTAGTGAGCACCTTGAACCCCCAAGTGCTTCACAGAAGTTTATAACGCAGAGCCGTGAAAATAAAAAATCATGTTTTTCCTAAAAAAAAAATGATTTTTAGCCCGCAATTTTTTTTTTCACAAGGGTAACAGGATAAATTCGACCACAAAGGTTGTTGTCCAGTTTGTCCTGAGTACGCTGATACCCCATATGTGGGGGATGACCACTGTATGGGCACACGTCAGGGCTCGGAAGGGAAGTAGTGACATTTTGAAATGCTCACTTTGATGGAATGGTCTGCGGGCATCATGTTACATTTGCAGAGCCCTTGATGTACCTAAACTGTGGAAACCCCCCACAAGTGACCCCATTTTGGAAACTAGACCCCATAAGGAACTTGCCTGGATGTGTGGTGAGCACCTTGAACCCCCAAGTGCTTCACAGAAGATTATAACGCAGAGCCATGAAAATCAAAAATCATTTTTTTCCTCAAAAAATGATTTTTTTAGCTCGCAGTTTTATATTTTCACAAGGGTAACAGGAGAAATTGGACCCCAAAAGTTGTTGTCCAGTTTATCCTGAGTACGCTGGTACCCCATATGTGGGGAGGAACCATTGTTTGGGCACACGTCAGGGCTCAGAATGGAAGTAGTGACGTTTTGAAATGCAGACTTTGATGGAATAGTCTGCGGTCGTCATTACGTTTGCAGAGCCCCTGATGTGCCTAAACAGTGGAAACCCCCCACAAGTGACCCCATTTTGGAAGCTAGACCTTTCGAGGAACTTATGTAAATGTGTTGTGAGCACTTTGAACCCCCAAGTGCTTCACAGAAGTTTATAATGCAGAGACGTGAAAATGAAAAAATCATTTTTTTTCCACAAAAATAATTTTTTAGCCCCCGATTTTTTATTTTCCCAAGGGTAACAAGAGAAATTAGTCCCCAAAAGTTGTTGTGCAATTTTTCCTGAGTACGCTGATACCCCATATGTTGGGGTAAACCACTGTTTGGGCACACGTCGGGGCTTGGAAGGGAGGGAGCACCGTTTGACTTTTTGAACGCAAAATTGGCTGGAATCAATGGTTGCACCATGTCGCATTTGGAGACCCCCTGATGTGCCTAAACAGTGGAAACTCCACAATTCTAACTTCAACCCTAACCCCAACACATCCCTACCCACAGCCCTAACCCCAACACATCCCTAACCCCAACCCTAACCATAACCCTAACCCCAACACACCCCTGACCCTAATTCCAACCCTAACCCTAATCCCAGCCCTAACCATAACCCTAACCACAAGCCTAACCCTAATTCCAACCCTAACCCTAATTCCAACCCTAACCCTCTTTCCAACCCTAACCCTAACCCTCGTTCCAACCCTAACCCTCTTTCCAACCCTAACCCTCTTTCCAACCCTAACCCTCTTTCCAACCCTAACCCTTGTTCCAACCCTAACCCTTTTTCCAACCCTAACCCTAGTTCCAACCCTAACCCTAGTTCCAACCCTAACCCTCTCTCCAACCCTAACCTTAATGGAAAAATAAAAATAAAAATATTTTCTTTATTTTATTAGTTGTGCCTACCTATGGGGGTGATAATCGGGGGGGTTATTTGCTTTTTATTTCATTTTGATCACTGTGAGAGTGATCAAAATGAAAAAATGGAATCTGCAGCTGGCAGATTCGGGCGGGCGCACTGCGCATGCGCCTGCCATTTTCCAAGATGGCGGCGCCCACGATCCGGACCCGCAGGACACCGGGAGCGACAGGGGGACTCAGGAGGTACCGGGGGGGTGACAGGGGGATCGGAAGCTGGTGGGGAGTGGAGGGAATGGGAGGGGGGGCAGATGATGACAGCGGCAGCAGATCGCCGCTGTCATTCAGTGGCGGGGGGGGGCGATCGCCGGTGGGGGGGGTCGAATCGGTGTCTCCAGCCATGTCCGATGCTACAGCAGCATCGGCCTTTCTGGATTGTAATATTTCATCAATTTTCATTGATGAAATATTACTATCGCTCTGATTGGCTGTTTCACTTTTAACAGCCAATCAGAGCGATCGTAGCCATGTGGGGGTGAAGCCACGCCCCCTGTGGTGAATTACAAAGCCCCCTGTATTTGCGGGTCAGGTGACCTTTCATTGACCCCGGTCACCCGACCCGCAGGGGGGCTTTGAAGTCATGACACAGGATATGCGTCATGGGTCGGATTGGCACCGACTTTCATGACGCATACGCTGTGTCACAGGTTGGGAACCAGTTAAACACACCTAGGAATATCAAGCAATATGCTCATAGTATACATAAAAGCTCTATTTTAAACACCAATACAAGGCACTAGTAAAAAGCCGCTTTACACTGTGCTCAATGAACTGGCGTCTGTTATCCCGATAGGTGATAGATTTTTAATTAGTTGATTGGACATGCATAGGTATATAGGTCCCTCTGCCCCGGCAAGCCCCCTGAGGAAGTGTGACGAAACGCGCGTCAGGTTAAGGGAACACGGCTTGGACATCACACGCTGGGTGAGATACTTTTTGTTACATTGTGTCAGTGAGGCCATTGCATTAACCGCATGGTTTCGGGATAACAGACACCAATTCATTGAGCACAGTGTAAAGCGTGACTTTTTACTAGCGCCTTGTATTGGTGTTTAAAATAGAGCTTTTATGTATACTATGAGCATATTGCTTGATATTCCTAGGTGTGTTTAATGATGTCCTTTAGCCATTATTGTTCCTGTTAATTTAATAAGGCATTATAATAATATTTTTTAATTATTGTTGTATATTAATAAAATTGCAATTTATTTTAAAAAAAATTTGATTCTTGTGTTTTATCTGTTCACTCCTCTTGTTGTAGAGTGTGGATTGGCAGTAATTGGCTTAAACATGTTTGGTATCGCCACATCCGTAAAAATCCCATCTATAAAAGGGTCACCCTAGTTAACCCCTTCAGCGAACGTCTTAAAAAAAGCACAAAAAAGTAGCAAATTATACTTTTTCCAAGCGTTATCATCATACCACTTGGAAAAAGTGCAATAACACGCGATCAAAAAGATGGATATAAATAAACATGGCACTGCTGAAAACATCACCTTGTCCCTCAAAAAACAAGCCGCCATACAGCTCCATCAGCGGAAAAATAAAAAAGTTATAGCTCTCAGAATAAAGTGAAAAATAATTATTTTTTCTACAAAAGTTTTTATTGTGTAAAAAACACCAAAACACAAAAAAAGATATAAATGAGGTACCACTGTAATCGTAGTGACCGAAGAATAAAGCTGCCATACTAATTTTACCACACGCAGAACGGAGGGAAAAAAAATCATTCCTGAATTGCTGGTTTTTGTTCATTCAGCCTCCACAAAAATCGAAATAGAAAACGATCAAAAAACATTATGTGCCCGAAAATCATACCAATAAAAACGCCAGCTCGTCCCGCAAAAATCAAGCCCGCACATAACTCTGTCAGCTGAAATATGGAAAAATTATAGCTCATTAAAGATACAGGAAAGATATTCAGTATATCTTTGTACCATGTTAGCCAGTAGATAGAAGAATATTTAGAACTGAGAGTCCTCAGTGGTTGATACCTTTTAATGGCTAACTGAAAAGATGGTAACACATTGCAAGCTTTCGAGACTACGCAGGTCTCTTCATCAGGCTAGACTAATACAAAATATGAAGAATAACATATTTATACACAAAACAGCACATATAATGTGCTGTCTTGTGTATAAATATGCTATTCTTCAGATTTTGTATTAGTCTAGCCTGATGAAGAGACCTGCGTAGTCTCGAAAGCTTGCAATGTGTTACCATCTTTTCAGTTAGCCATTAAAAGGTATCAACCACTGAGGACTCTCAATTCTAAATATTCTTCAGCTCATTAAAGATCATTAGATCATTTTTGTGGAAAAAAATATGATTTTTTAATTTTCACAGCTCTACGTTATAAACTTCTGTGAAGCATTTGGGGGTTCAAAATGCTCACCACACATCTAGATATGCTCCTTAGGGGGTCTAGTTTCCAAAATGGCGTCACTTGTTGGGGGTTTCTACTGTTTAGGCACATCAGGGGCTCTGCAAATGCAACATGATGCCCGCAGAACATTTCATCAAAGTCTGCATTCCAAAACGGCGCTCCTTCCCTTCTGAGCTCTACCATGCGCCCAAACAGTGGATCCACCCCACAATTTAGTTATCAGCATACTCAAGACAAATAGCAAAACAACTTTTGGGGTCCTGTTTCTCCTGTTATACTTGTGAAAATAAAAATTTGGGGGCAAAAAGATCATTTTTGTGGAAAAAATATGATTTTTTTATTTTCACGGCTCTACGTTATAAACTTCTGTGAAGCACTTGGGGGTTCAAAGTGCTCACCACACATCTAGCTAAGTTCCTTGGGGGGGTCTAGTTTCTAAAATGGTGTCACTTGTTGGGGGTTTCCACTGTTTTGGTACATCAGGGGCTCTCCAAATGGGACATGGTGTCCGATCTCAATTCCAGCCAAAAAAGTCAAATGGTGCTTGTTCCCTTCCGAGCTCTGCCATGCGCCCAAATAGTGGTTTACCCCCACACATGGGGTATCAGCGTACTCAGGACAAATTGCACAATAACTATTGGGGTCCTGTTACCCTTGGGAAAATAAAAATTAGGGGTGAAAAGATCATTTTTGAGGAAAAAATGATTTTTTAATTGTACCGCTGTACGTTATAAACTTCTGTGAAGCCCTTGGGGGATCACAGTTCTCACCACATATCTACATAAGTTCCTTGGGTGGTCTAGTTTCCAAAATGGGGTCACTTGTGGGGGTTTCCACTGTTTAGGTACATCAGGGGCTCTCCAAACGCAACATGGCGTCCACTCTCGATTACAGCCAATTTGACATTCAAAATCTCAAATGATGCTCCTTCCCTTCTGAGCACTGCCGTGCACCTTAAGATTGGTCTTCCTCCACACATGGGGTATCAGTGTACTCAGGAGAAATTGCAGAACAAATATTGATGTTCATTTTCTCCTGATACCCTTGACAAGATAAAAAAAACTGTGTCCAAACAAAAATTTGGGGGAAAATAGTTAACTGTTCATTTTTTCCTTCCACATCGCTTCAATTCTTGTGACGTACCTAAAGGGTTAATAAACTTCTTGAATGTGGTTTTGAACACAATGAGGGGTGCAGTTTTTAGAATGGAGTCACTTTTGGGTATTTTCTGTTATATTGACCTCCCAAACTCCCTTCAAATGTGAGGTGGTCCCTAAAAAAATGGTTTTGGAAATTTTGTTGGAAAAATGAGAAATTGCTGGTCAACTTTTAACCCTTATAACTTCCTAACAAAAAAATTTTGGTTCCAAAATTGTGCTGATGTAAAGTAGACATGTGGGAAATGTTATTTATTAGCAATTTTTGGTGACATATCTCTCTGATTTAAGGGCATAAAAATTAAAAGTTTGAAAATTGCAAAATTTTTTACATTTTCGCCATATTTCCATTTTTTTCATAAATAAACGCAAGTCATATAGATGAAATTTTACCACTAACATGAAGTACAATATGTCACGAAAAAACAGTGTCAGAATCAGCAAGATCAATTGAAGCGTTCAAGAGTTATAAGCAGTGCACATAAAGTGACAGTGGTCCGATTTCAAAATTAAGGCCAGGTCATCAACCTACAAAATGGCTTGGACCTTAAGGGTTAATATGCTTGAGAGCATAAACATTTTAATGACATTATTTGTTTGTCTACACTTGCTTATTGTGAGCGTTCTTGTGACACTGACCAGCACTCTGTATGACGCTGCTGGATATACTGTTGGTACACAAATAGTGGGACAGCCGGATAGGAACTCGCCATGGTTAGTCAGGCTTGTTTCCATACAGCAGAAGTGAGAACAGAGGCAGGAATGCTACTTATGTAGTAAGAGGGAACTGGTGCCATATCAATCACCAGGAGGGAACTCCATTCTTTTCTTTTTATAGCTTAACATTTAGGAAATTCCTGCAGAATGATAGCATCTGGCTTTCTGCCCAACCTGATTAATTGTATAGTGAAGGCTGCACTGTGCTACGGTACTGATCATAGGGGAAACTGGTTTATTTGTGCAGAAATAAACTGTAGCTAAGGAGACCGAGACCAGAAAAGGGAACACTGTGCAATGTTCAAGACGTTTTTATTATGGGTAACTACAGCAACCAACGCTGGGTTTGGTCATTTAAGAGTCAGCTCATCTCTATATCATTCATTTCACTTTTTCTTTTTTTTTTTACAGTCCACAGTTAGAAGTTGACTCATTTCATTTATCTGTTTCCTGTCTAAAAGGAAACACCTATGGGGTTTGTAATATAGACTTTGGGTTCAGGGTAAGGTAAGTGCTAATCACTATCTAAAGATCACTGATCTAGTGTGTAACCCCTTATTGACTGCCCTTTTTTAGTTTTAATGAAATATCCTGTTGAATCAAGTGTCCAAGTTGTGACGGCCATTTGAATATCTAATACAGGTGCATCTCACAAAATTAGAATATCATCAAAAAGTTAGTTTATTTCAGTTCTTCAGTTTCAATACAAAAAGTGAAACTCATATATTATGTAGAGCAGTGGTCCCCAACCTTTTTTGCACCAGGGACCGGCTTCAAGCAAGAACATTCTTCCATGACCCGGCAGGGCGGGGATAGAGGTGGGGCACGGGGCGGGGCTTTGGTCATATGGGGGCAGGGTTATGGACGGAGTTGTAGTATGTATAGCAAGATGGTCCCACACATATAATCCCCCCATGTATAGTATGATGGTCCCACACATATAATCCCCCCATGTATAGTATAATGGTCCCACACATATAATCCCCCCATGTATAGTATGATGGTCCCACACATATAATCCTCCATGTATAGTATGATGGCCCAACAAAGTACTGATTGATATATATATTTACTGTATATACTCGAGTATAAGCCGACCAGAGTATAAGCCGAGGCACCTAATTTTGCCACGGAAAACTGGGTTTGCTTATTGACTCAAGTATAAGCCGGATAGGCATTGTCCCCTCATTCCTATCCCAGTATGTGTGGTTCCCCCATCCTGTCCAGCTCTGTGTGGCTCCCACCCTTGTATGCATGGCTCCGCTCCCACTCTCCCATCCTGTACACATGGCTCCACTCCCACTCTCCCATCCTGTATGCATGGCTCCGCTCCCACTCTCCCATTCTGTACACATGGCTCTCCTCCCACTCTCCCATCCTGTACACATGGCTCCACTCCCACTCTCCCATCCTGTATGCATGGCTCTGCTCCCACTCTCCCATCCTGTATGCATGGCTCTGCTCCCACTCTCCCATCCTGTACACATGGCTCTCCTCCCACTCTCCCATCCTGTATGCATGGCTCTGCTCCCACTCTCCCATCCTGTACGCAAGGCCCTGCTCCCACTCTCCCATCCTGTAAACATGGCTCTGCTCCCACTCTCCCATCCTGTACACATGGCTCTGCTCCCACTCTCCTATTCTGTATACATGCCTCCCCTGTCCCATCATTGTATATATGGCTCCCCTGCCATCCTTGTATGCATGGCTCCGCTGGGCTCCCCCTTCCTCCCCCATCATACTTACCCTGACACCGTCACTGCACGTCCCTGCATCTCTATCCCGACGCGTCAGCTTCTTCCTGTGCGGTGCGGTCACGTGGTACCGCTCATTAAGATCATGAATATGGACGCCACGCCTATGGGAGAGGTGTGGCATTCATATTCATGACCTTAATGAGCAGTACTACGAGACAGCTCAGCACAGGATGAAGCTGCCACACCAGGACAGTGATGCAGGGACGGAAGGTGAGTATTGACGACTTCTGGAAGCCGGTGGCTGCAGCTGTCACTACAGTGCTACAGCCGCCGACTCCCCGTGTATCCAGCATTTGAACCTGGCTCCACGGACCGGCAACAGAAAAGCAACGGCACGGTCCTGGGCCACGGACCGGTGGTTGGGGACGCCTGTGTTAGGCGTCGGATTCCTGGCACTGCACAGCGGGAATCCAGAGCCAGACATCCTGCGGTCTCTCATTCTCCTCCGACCGCTCAGACTCCTGCTCAGCAATCACAGCGAGCCAGGCATTCCCCTCAGACTCGTTCTGTGAGCCTGGATGTTGCTGCCACCTCTGGTGCAGCAATGGTAGCGCAACCTGCTTTGCAGGGAACTGCTCCAGAGGCTAAGTCCTCGTGCCGTGCTACTGGGCATGCCCGCAACTTGTCCTCTCAGTGGAGAGCAGGGGTCACATGTTGGATCTGATTGGTCCTTCCCAAAGTACTGGAAGGTCCCGGAAGCGCATGGCTATAAAAAGCCCGCATGGCGGCTCGGCCATGCGCTAGTGTAGCATATTATTCTGTGTGTGTATGGTAATGGATGCATGGACTGGTGTCTGACTCATTATGAAACCCCTACCCTCTGATATTATGAGTGGTGACTGAGTGTGTATAGTCAGCTCCAGGGTTGTGGCAAGCTACAAGCCACTTGCTCCACGCCTACACTAGCGTCCGTCGGTCCCCGGTCCTCGGCGCCGACGCTTGCGGCTTTCTCTGCCGCTGCGCTGTAGTAACAGCAGCTATTGGTGTTCGCGGCTGTGACGCCACACGCAGGCCTCTGTGACGCTAACAGGGCCTGCGCCTTTGCTTTAGGGTTCGCCAAGCGACTCTGTGTTTTTACGGAGCCGCTCTTAGCGTTCGGGTGACGTTAACCCGAGCGCAGTACCGCACCTACTAGGTGCATCTGCCATTGTCCAGCAGCGGTCTTGTCACCTACCGCACGGTGGACCCCGGGCGGCGAACGCACCTACTATTATTTATATTTGGTGCGTTCCGCCGTCCATAACAGCCTGATGTAGAGTAATTACAGAGTGATCTATTTTAAGTGTTTATTTCTGATAATGTTGATGTTTATGGCTTATAGCCAATGAAAACCCAAAAGTCATTATCTCAGTAAATTAGAATACTTTATAACACTAGCTTGAAAAAATGATTTTAAAATCTGAAATGTTGGCCTACTGAAATGTACGGTCAGTAAATGCACTCAATACATGGTCGGGGCTCCTTTTGCATCAATTACTACATCAATGCAGCGTGGCATGGAGGCGATCAGCCTGTGGCACTGCTGAGGTGTTATGGAAGCCCAGGTTGCTTTGATAGCAGCCTTCAGCTCCTCTGCATTGTTGTGTCTGGTGTCTCTCATCTTCCTCTTGACAATACCCCATAGATTGCTTATCGGATTACGATCAGACAAGTTTGCTGGCAAATCAAGCACAGTGATATTGCTGTTTTTAAACCTGGTATTAGTACTTTTGGCAGTGTGTACAGGTGCCAAATCCTGCTGGAGAATGAAATTTCCATCTCTAATAAGTTTATCGACAGAGGGAAGCATGAGGTGCTCTAAAATTTCCTGGTAGACGGCTGCGGTGACTTTGGTCTTGATAAAACAGAGTGGACCTACACCAGCAGATGACATGGCTCCCCAAATCATCACTGATTGTGGATACTTCATACTAGACCTTGGAAATCAAGGTCCCAGAGTCTGAAGGAAGAGTGGATAGAAGCACAATCCAAGCTGATTGAGGTCTAGTGTGAAGTTTCCACAATCTGTGATGGTTTGGGGAGCCATGTCAACTGCTGGTGTAGGTCCACTGTGTTTTATCAAGACCAAAGTCAGTGCAGCCGTTCACCAGGAAATTTTAGAGCACTCTTTGTATTGAAGAACTGAAATAAATAAACTTTTTGATGATATTCTAATTTTCTGAGATGCACCTGTATGTGTATATTTTTTTTGTTACTTATATGTAATGAAATGTATTTTACAATTTACTTTTTTTTTCATTTTTTTTGCCACCCTTTTTACTTTTTGCTACCCTTTGTAATTTTTTTTAGATGTTTTATATACGTCTATATTTTTAAAATTATTTATATAAATGAGGCATCTAGGACTTTACAGCGCCACACACAGCTACAACAGATGCTCTTCTTTAGCGGTTGTCTCATCATGGTTTCTATATATCCCGTAGCAATCCATATCTGATGAAGGTCCATGTATTTGGCCAAAACATTGTTATTATATTCTGTGGATTGCTCAAAATAAAATCAGAATTCTTTTTCTCGCATTGAAGGGCAAAGTACCTTTCTTTTAAAATTGTAACAGACTTGGAAGTTTTCTTCAGCACTCGTTCTTTATAGGAATTCTGAATATCCATAATTCTAGTGACCCCAAACATACTGTCCATGTCATTAACCCCTTAGCGACAGAGCCAGTTTGCAGCTTAATGACCAGGCCAATTTTTACAATTCTGACCACTGTCCCTTTATGAGGTTATAACTCTGGAACGCTTTAATGGATCCTGCTGATTCTGAGATTGTTTTTTCGTGACATATTGTACTTCATGTTAGTGGTAAAATTTTTTCGATAAGTCTTGTGTTTATTTATGAAAAAAACAGAAATATGGCAAAAAATTTTAAAATTTTGCAATTTTAAAACTTTAAATTTTTATGCCCTTAAATCAGAGAGATGTGTCACATTAATTTCTTAATAAATAACATTTCCCACATGTCTACTTTACATCAGCACAATTTTGGAAGCAAAATTTTTTTTTGTTAGGAAGTTATAAGGGTTAAAAGTTGACCAGCGATTTCTCATTTTTACAACAAAATTTACAAGCCATTTTTTTTAGGGACCACATCATATTTAAAGTCATTTTGAGGGGTGTACATGACAGAAAATACCCAAAAGTGGCACCATTCTAAAAACTAGACCCCTCAAGGTGCTCAAAACCACATTCAAGAAGTTTATTAACCCTTTAAGTGCTTCACAGGAACGAAAGCAATGTGGATGGAAAAAATTAACATTTAACTTTTTTTTGGAAAAAAATTACTTCAGAACCAATTTTTTTTATTTTCACAAGTGTTAAAAGAGAAAATCAACCACAAAATTTGTTGTACAATTTCTCCTGAATACGCCGATACCCCATATGTGGGGGTAAACCCCTTTTTCAGCACACGGCAGAGCTCGCAAGGGATGGAGCACCGTTTGACTTTTTCAACGCAGAATTGGCTGGAATTAAGATCGGATGCCATGTTGCGTTCGGAGAGCCCTTAATGTGCCTAAACAGTGGAAAACTCCAACAAGTGACCCCATTTTGGAAACTAGACCCATTAAGGAACTTATCTAGATGTGTGGTGAGCACTTTGAACCTTCAAGTGCTTCACAGAAGTTTATAACGTAGAGCCGTGAAAATAAGAAATCCATTTTTTTTCCACAAAAATGATCTTTTCGCCCCAAAATTTTTATTTTTACAAGGGTAACAGGAGAAATCATACCCCCACAGTTATTACGCGATTTGCCCTGAGTACGCTGATACCCCATATGTGGGGAGGAACCACTGTTTGGGTGCATGGGATAGCTTGGAAGGGAAGGAGTGCCATTTTGGAATGCAGACTTTGATGGAATGGTCTGCGGGCATCATGTTGCGTTTGCAGAGCCCCTGATGGGCCTAAACAGTGGAAACCCCCAACAAGTGACTCCATTTTGGAAACTAGACCCATGAAGGAACTTATCTAGATGTGTGGTGAGCACTTTGAACCTTCAAGTGCTTCACAGAAGTTTATAACGTAGAGCCGTGAAAATAAGAAATCCATTTTTTTTCCACAAAAATGATCTTTTCGCGCCCAAATTTTTATTTTTACAAGGGTAACAGGAGAAATCATACCCCCACAGTTATTATGCGATTTGTCCTGAGTACACTGATACCCTATATGTGGGGGGAACCACTGTTTGGGCGCATGGGAGAGCTCGGAAGGGAAGGAGTGCCATTTTGGAATGCAGACTTTGATGGAATGGTCTGCGGGCATCATGTTGCGTTTGCAGAGCCCCTGATGGGCCTAAACAGTGGAAACCCCCCACAAGTGACCCCATTTTGGAAATTAGACCCCCTAAGGAACTTATCTAGATGTGTGGTGAGCACTTTGAACCCCCAAGCGCGTCACAAAAGTTTATAAACGCAGAGCTGTGAAAATAAAGTCTTTTTTATTTCCACAAAAGTGATTTTTTAGACCCCAATTTTTAGACCCCCAAAGTTGGTAAATAGTGGAAACCCCTCAATTCTTGCTCCAACCCTAACCCCAACACACCCCTAACCCTAATCCCAACCCTAATCCCTAATCCTAATTCTAACCCTAATCCTAGTTCGCCCTAACCCTAACCCTAGCCCAACCCTAGCCCAACCCTAACCCTTAACCCTAGTCCAACCCTAACCCTTAACCCTAGCCCAACCCTAACCCTAGCCCAACCCTAACCCTTAACCCTAGCCCAACCCTAACCCTAGCCCTAACCCTAGCCTAGCCCTAACCCTAGCCTAACCCTAGCCTAACCCTAGCCTAACCCTAGCCTAACCCTAACCCTAGCCTAACCCTAACCCTAGCCTAACCCTAACCCTAACCCTTATGGAAAACTGAAAAAAAAATTTTTTTTTTATTTCATTATGTGTGCCTATATAAGGGGGTGATAAACAGGGGGGGTTATGTACTATTTTTATTATTTTGATCACTATGATCGTTTATCATAGTGATCAAAATAATGAATGGAATCTGCCAGCCGGAGCCAGCAGATTCCCGGCGGGCGCACTGCGCATGCGCCCACCATTTTCAAGATGGCGGCGCCCATCGGATGACGCCGGCGGGCGCGGGACCACCGGGAGGGGACGGAGGACAAGGGAGAGGTACCGGGAGAGGACCGGGGACCCTATTTCTCTATCCTCTGATGTGCGATCACATCAGAGGAAAGAGAAATTAAATGTAAAATCGCGGCTTTTTTTTTTTTTTTTGCGGTCGCCGTTATAGGGTTAATAACGGCGATTGCAAAAGCGGGGGTCGGTAAAAACCGACCGATTCATGTTCTCTGGGGTCTCGGCTACCCCTAGCAGCCGAGACCCCGGAGAAAATCCGACACTGGGGGGCGCTATTCACTTAAATCACAGCGCCGTGAATTAACGGCGCTGTGGTTTAAGTACCCTTAATTACCGCCGTTAAAAGGCGTGTCGGCGGTCATTAAGGGGTTAAAGAACATATCCAGTACTTTAGAAAAAAAGGCATGAAGTTGCTAACAGAGGCAACAACCTGCCTGTTGTCATTGACCGCTCCTGCCTGAGTTTCAGCTGTTACCTGTCAACAGAGCAGCAGTTTCCCTTCATGTTGACAGGGCGGGACTAGTGGTGTCAGGCTGATTGACAGTCAGATTCCACTGCCTAATTGGGTGAAGCCGGCTGTCAATCATCATAACACAAATAAATGTCTGATATAGGTGCCAGTAGGTATTCTCTAATCTTCCTACCTCACCCTTTTTCATGATCCTTACCTGAGTCTCTATGATCATTATTGTTGTCACTCATCTACTTATTGTCTTGCCACCATCATGACTAATTGTACCACTTTTGCAATGTTCTCTACCTTAGTTATTTTGATATAGGACTGGCACCATTGACATTATTATTCTCTATCTAATACCTGGAGGGTTCACATGGACCCTTCTTGTTGCTCGGGATGTATCTTGCCCGACTGATTGAATTTTAAGTGTTTCTAATATTGTCCTTGTTGTTCAATAAACCTTTGCATATTACAATATTTTGGGGTGTGCACATCCTTATGTAGTGTCTTTCTTTCTCCAATTTTCCCTTGCATTGCTTTCTGCATCCTTGTATGTTCAAGCTTGATTATTAGTGTACCCTCTCATCTCCCTCAACACCAGTAGTCTCACCCTGTCAATAGGAAGAGAAACTGCTGCTCGGCTGACAGGGAGCAGCTGAATCTCTGGCAGGAGCGATCAATGACTGCCGCCAGGTACAATAGCCAGGTAGTTGCCTTTAGCAGCAACTACATTCCTTTTTTTAAGTCCTGAATATCCCTTTTAAAGTGGTTTTCCAATACCATTTTATTATTACTTCGGTCCTAATTACTAGCTACCTTCCTGTTGTAGCCGGCGCCGGCTTAGGGCCCCGTCACATATAGCGATCTCGCTAGCGAGATCGCCACAGAGTCATAAGTTTTGTGACACAACAGCGATCTCACCAGCGAGATCGCTGTGTGTGACAGCGATCAGCGACCGGCCCCCCTGCCGGTATCGCTAATTGCTGCAAGAAACCTCTGGACATTTTTTTCGTCGCTGATCTCCCGCTGGCCAGCACGCATACCCGATGTGTACGTTAGTTACCAGCGAGTTACAGGTGCCGCCGCCTCACGCTCGGGACCAGGAGCCCGCGGAGTGTGTACCTGCCGCCGCCGCACACTGGGGACCAGGAGGCAGCAGGACGCCGCCAGGAGAGGCCGGGGATGCAGGCGCGCCCTCTGCTGGTGGAGGACTGGGACAGCAGGCACACTTTTCCACTGCTCCCGGGCTCGCCCCTCACCTCAGCGTCGGCGTGCTGATCGCTGGTGAAGCTGTCTGTGTGACAGCTCACCAGCGATCACATAGCGACTTACCAGCGATCCTGACATGTTGATATCGTTGTCGGGATCGCTGGTAAGTCGCTATGTGTGACTCCAGCTTTAGAGAGGTCTCCGACTGCTCCTGCTGGTGATTCAGCTGATCATGTCAACAGAGCAGCTCTTCTTCTTCCAGGCTACTTTGTCCACATGGCATGACTGCTGATGTCATGCGATTGACAGCCAGCTCCCAGCAGTTAGGCTATAGGGAGTTCGGCTGTCAATCAGCGTGACATCAGCAATCACGCCCCATCAACAGAAAAGAGCGGAAGAGAAGCCACTTTGCATTTAGTTAATTGATAAAAATAAACTATTAAAACATTTTTTTTTTGTTTCTTGCTGCAACTTTTTATCCACACCTGCCTAAAAATTTTGCACAATACTGTATATGTTATTCAGATATTGCGAATACGCAGCTATGTAAATGTATGCTTAACTAGTGCTGTGTTAGTATGCTTCAGAGTAAACTTTCCTGTCTTGGTTTTCCTAATTTCTAGGTATAAATAATACAGGAAATCATTAGGACACAATAGACGGAATTGCAAGAATAAACATTTCAAACGAATGTAAACTGTCGTCTGAATGTTTCAGATCTGCTGCCTCAAACTAGATTTAAGCATGGTGTTATTAAATTATCAGTCATCAGATAAAGGAAAACTAATGATTCTATGTGGCTTGTCTGATGCCATATACAGATGCATTTCTTTTATTGAAGCTTGGATGTCACCACTCTGCAAATTCTAAATATTGAATAGAGATATCTCGAGCACTAATTATCGTCTAGCATTAAATTATGCAATTTTACCAAATGTCTAAGTTCTGTATTGCTCACTTTAATATTGCAGCAATAAATGTATATTGATGCAGACAAAATATAATAAAACTTTGTGATATTACTTAAAAAGGTGATTTTTTTTTTTTACTTTACTTTTTCCTTTTGTAAATTGCACTGCACTCATTTTTCCTCAAGTCCTCCGGCGAGTTTCTGCCACTGCTGCCACTGTTTTGCATTGTCTGTGGTGCTGACTTCACCTTGGCAGCACAGCAGCCAATCTGTTAGCTAAGCTGCTGATAAGACTGGAATGCCCCGCTCAGAGTGGTAGAGCTCAATGATTGGCTAAGCACTGACGAGTAGTGTTGAGCATTCCGATACCGCAAATATCGGGTATCGGCCGATATTCGCGGTATCGGAATTCCGATACTGAGTTCCGATACTTTTTGCATATCGAATACCAGAATCGGAAGTTCCCATAATGCTATGAGCCAGTTTTGTTTTGATTCAGCCAATGAGGAATCCTCAGAAGTGTGGGCACATCCTGTTAGGCATGTAGGCATGTTAACTAATGGCATGGCTGTGATTGGCTGCTGAAATGATGTCATGATGCACTATAAAAGCCGCCGCCGCCATTTAGGGTTCACTCTGCTGTGAATTCAGTTAGGGACAGGCTGCTGTTCAAGACTCTGAGGGACAGTTAGAGATAGCGATTTTCAAAATAATATTGTGCTTTACCCAGGCTACATTATCAATCACTGTAGCTTTCTTTTGCCTTGCAGCGCTGTTCACAGCTGTCTGCAAGGTCTGTGTGAGTGCAGCTCACGCTGTGTAGTGTGTCCTGCAGCCACCTCTGGTTGTAGGCTGCTCAGCGTGCGTCACTGACTCATACATATTTTTCTTTTATTGCTGCTCATTTTTCATTAATTCTCCTATTAGTGTGCATCCATCCGTATCCATATACATTGGTTGCAAACATATAGGAGTAGACAGCGGAGCCTTTCTGCAGCCTTTCAATGCTAGTGCCCAGTTCTCTGCACTGTTCACGGCTGTCTGAGAGGTCTCTGTGTGTGAGTGCAGCTCACGTTGTAGCGTGTTCTGCTGCCACCTCTGGTTGTAGTCCGCTCAGCGTGCATCACTGCCTCATACATAGTCCTTTTTTTGTTTTATTGCAGCTCATTTTTCCAGATTTTTTTCTCCTATTAGTGTGCTTCCATCCGTATCCATCTACATTGGTTGGTTGCAAACACTATATAGGAGTAGATAGAGGAGCCTTTTTGCTGGCTTGTGCCCTGCAGCCGCAGCCAGATTAGTATTAGCCTATTTTTTGGAGCCTCATCTATTGCATTGTAGGTTACCTTCCTGCATTGTAATAGCTCCAAAAAGTTTGTGATACTATCGTTTTCACATCTTTGGTCACATCCTTTTTGTTTTTTTGAAAAAAACACATAAATAAAGTTCACCAAACACTCCATTTGACAGTTGTGTAGGTCACATTAGCTCATATTAAAGTGTAGTCCACACACTTTATAAAATTAGTGTTTCTTATACCTGTTAGCAGCTGTTCAGGAATAAGCACACTAAGCCCCCCATTTGTACTTTTCTACCTATCTTTATCAGTCTACCAAGATGAAGAAGGCAGGGAGTAAGGCACGTGGTAGTGGGCGTGGAGTTTCAGCAGGAAGAGGACGTGGGGATTCTGTGCCTGCTGCGGGCACCAGTGACTCAGCATCCCCCAGTTTTACCAGGCAACAGTCCTTTATGCGCAGCTTTGTAGGACCTCGCCGTACCCCACTGCTGTGGGACGAACAAATTGAAACCGTTGTTGGATGGATGGCAGCTAACGCATCGACTTCAATGACTTCCACATCCTCTCAGGGCCAGAGCACTGAAGATCAACCATCTGTCTCTTCACCACCTGCCAAATTGCCCAGGCAGTCAGAGAGCCCTGTACAGGAGCCATCTCATTCTCTACTTCTGTTCTCTGAATCTGTTGGCCTGGAAAGAGGGGGCCAGCCAAGCAGCATTCTAGAATGTGAAGAAGAGGGAGTATGCAGTGATGCGCAACTGCTTTGTCCCTCTGAATCTGAAGAGGCGGGTGGGCCAGTGCCTATGGTCAGCCCACCTCAGTACGCATTAGATGATGAGACTCAGGTGCCACTTTCTGGTGCGTATGGTGCTGGCGAGACTACCCAGGAGAAGCAGGTGTTTGAAGAGGGGAGTGTAGATGATGATGTCCTTGACCCATCATGGCGTGAGGAACAGGAAGGTGGTGGGAGCAGCTCTGAGGAAGAGATTCCCCGAACGGCCAAAACAGGAGGGAGAGGGAGGGGGCAGACTTGGTTGCCTGTAGCCGCCACTTCCACACCCGTTAAGAGTATTCCTCTTCCAAAACCCAAAACGGGCGCTCCCAGGACTTGCAGTGCGTGGTCCTTTTTTGACACAGTTGCAGATGACATTTGCAGATGAGGGAAAAGTGTCAGCAACCTGAATACCACAAATATGTGGAAACGTGCGGATCAAGCACGTGGTGGAGTTACAAAGACACACTGAAGACGTAGGCCAACCTACAGCACCACCTACCACCTCTTCAGCTCGTGTTGTAGCCTCTTCCTCCAGCTCACACACAGCTGGTTCGGCTTTCTCACAAGATCACCATGGAAGAACCTCTGGCACTGTTGTCCAGAGACCCAGTGACATTCCACCCACAGCACCACGTTGCCTGTCATCCTCACACTCCCAGGCCACTCTACAGCCATCGGTAGCACAGGCATGGGAGAAAAGGCGGCCATACTCGGCAAACCATCCCCGAGCACAGGCTCTGAATGCTGGCATTGCCAAACTACTGGCCCTTGAAATGCTCTCATTCAGGCTGGTGGAAGACTTACACCATCCGTAACTTCATGGCATTGGCAGTCCCACAATACACCATGCCCAGCCACTTTTATTTCAGCAGGCAAGCCGTCCCTGCCCTGCAAAAGCATGTGGAGGGAAAAATTAAACATGCGATACTAAACGCCGTCAGTAGCAAGGTCCACCTGACCACCGATGCGTGGACCAGTAACCATGGACAGGGACGATACCTTTCCCTCACTGCCCATTGGGTCAATGTTACGGAGCCGGGTACAGATCTTGAGAGTGGCGCTGTACGTGTTCTGCCAACGCCAAGTATTGCAGGAATCCAGTCTGTACACATTGACTCCTCCTCATACTCCAGTTCCTCAGAATCAGCGCTGTAGGAGCCTGTTACTACCGATATGAGCACAGCCGTGGCCAAACGTCAACAGGCTGTACTGAAATTAATTTCTTTGGGGAATCAAAGCCACACAGCGCAGGAGCTCTGGAATGCCATCAAGCAGGAGAGCGACGTGTGGTTTGTGCCAGCGAATCTCCAGCCAGGCTTGGTAGTGTGTGACAATGGCCGAAATCTGGTGGCAGCTCTGGGCCTAGGCAACCTCACTCACATCCCATGTCTGGCACATGTGCTCAACTTGGTCGTGCAGAGCTTTCTGAGGGACTATCCGGATCTTGATGCACTGCTGCACAAGGTCCGCATAGAGTGCGCTCACTTGCGGCTTCCAGCATGGCAAGATCGCGCATTGCAGCTCTGCAGCGCCGATTCCGCCTTCTGGAACAACGCATCATATGTGACCTACCCACCAGGTGGAATTCAACGTTACATACTGTATGTTGGAGCGGTTGTGTGAGCAGCAGGCAGCAGTAATGGAGTACCAGCTGCATCAGGCGCAAACTAGTCGCACTGCGCGCCGGTCACACTTCACCACCACTGAGTGGGCCTCTATGAAGGACATGAGCCTCGTTTTGTGTGCCTTGGATGATTCCATGTGGATGGCGAGTGCAGATGATGCACTAGTAAGCATGACTGTCCCCCTTATCTGCCTGCTTCAAAAAACACTGCAAGCACTAAGGGAGGAGGTTTTGGAAGAGGTGGAGGATGAGGAGTCACAAATGCCATCTGCTTCTGGACAGTCTGCACAACGTGGTTCCTCACAAAGGCCTAGGCAGGGGACACTTTGTGAGGAGGATGAAGAGGAGTCAATGGAGGAGGAAGACATCTCTCCAGAGGAGGGAGGTACACAATGCTCTAGTAGTCAGTATGTAGAGCGAGGGTGGGGTGATGCAGAGCAGGCAGAGATAACGCCTCAAGCAGGGGACAGCGTTTCTTGGGCAGTTGGGAGTCTGCAGCACATGGTTGATTTCATGCTGCAGTGCCTGAGAAACGACCGCTGCATCGCCCACATTCTCAACACGGCTGATTATTGGGTGTACACCCTCCTAGATCCTCGCTACCAGGACAACTTACAAAGCCTCATAACACCATTGAACCGGGAGCGTAAAATGCGGGAGTACAAGACACACTGGTGCATTCCATCCTGTTCTCCATTCCATCCGAGAGCAGTGCTGCTAGTGCTTTACAAAGCAGCTCTGTGCATCGAGGCAGTGGAGAAAGCTCTGCACAAAGAGGGAGCAGAGGCAGCGCCTCAGCACAAGGCAAGACCAGTATAGCCCAAATGTGGCAAAGTTTTGTGTGCCCGCCACAAATTTCTACACCATCACAGATGGCTCCAATCAGCAGGAGGCAACGTTTCCGTCAGATGGTGACAGACTACATGTCTTGCCCTGTCAGTGTACTCCCAGACGGCTCTTCCTCCTTCAAGTTTTGGGTCTCTAAGCTGGACACATGGCCAGAGCTTAGCCAGTATGCATTGGAGGTGCTGGCTTGCCCAGCTGCTAGTGTATTATCGGAACGCGTCTTTAGCGCCGCTGGTGGTGTACTAATAGACCGTCGCATGCGACTATCCTCCGAAAACGTTGACCGGCTTACTTTTCTGAAAATGAACAAGGGCTGGATCTCGCCGGAATTTGCCAGTCCTCTTCCAGAATAAATAATTGGTTGGCAACAGTATCCAGGTCTCCTGTTGTGTTCATGTTTCTACCACCTGAACTGTAATCCCAGGGCTCCAACACCGCCAGTTGTTGCTCAGAAGTGCCATCTGCACAGAGAAAAACACTAGCTCCTGTGTTAGTGGGGTTCAGTAACGCCAGCTGCTCCCCTGCTGTGTGTCCGGCAATATCTCCTGCTCCCTCCACATTCAAACTACATCACATTTCACACTTGCTCCAAGTAGGCCTCAGCCTACACCATGATTGATCCTGGGCTCCAACATCACCAGTTGTTGCTCAGAAGTGCCATCTGCACAGAAAAAAACACTAGCTCCAGTGTTAGTGGGGTTCAGTAACGCCAGCTGCTCCCCTGCTATGTGTACGACAATATCTCCTGCTCCCTCCAAAATCACACTACATCATATTTTACACTTGCTCCAAGTAGGCCTCAGCCTACACCATAATTGATCCTGGGCTCCAACACTGCCAGTTGTTGCTCAGAGGTGCCGTCTGCACAGAGAAAAACACAAGCTCCTGTGTTAGTGGGGTTCAGTAACGCCAGCTGCTCCCCTGCTGTGTGTCCGGCAATATCTCCTGCTCCCTCCACATTCAAACTACATAACATTTTACACTTGCTCCAAGTAGGCCTCAGCCTACACCATGATTGATCCTGGGCTCGAACACTGCCAGTTGTTGCTCAGAAGTGCCATCTGCACATAGAAAAAAATAGCTCCTGTGTTAGTGGGGTTCAGTAATGCCAGCTGCTCCCCTGCTGTGTGTACGGCAATATTTCCTGCTCCCTCCACATTCAAACTACATCACATTTTACACTTGCTCCAAGTAGGCCGCCTACTCCATGATTGACCCTGGGCTCCAACACTGCCAGTTGCTGCTCAGAAGTGCCATCTGCACAGAGAAAAACACATGCTCCAGTGTTAGTGGGGTTCAGTAATGCCAGCTGCTCCCCTGCTGTGTGTCCGGCAAAGTCTCCTGCTGCCTCCACATTCAAACTACATCAGATAT
This sequence comes from Dendrobates tinctorius, assembly GCF_039654945.1. Classification (NCBI taxonomy): domain Eukaryota; kingdom Metazoa; phylum Chordata; class Amphibia; order Anura; family Dendrobatidae; genus Dendrobates; species Dendrobates tinctorius. The sequence continues at coordinate 91,065,315 of NW_027361696.1, read as the reverse complement.
AAAACTTGCTCCAAGTAGGCCTCAGCCTACTCCATGATTGACCCTGGGCTCCAACACTGCCAGTTGCTGCTCAGAAGTGCCATCTGCACAGAGAAAAGCACATGCTCCAGTGTTAGTGGGGTTCGGTAATGCCAGCTGCTCCCCTGCTGTGTGTCCGGCAAAGTCTCCTGCTGCCTCCACATTCAAACGACATCAGATATAAAACTTGCTCCAAGTAGGCCTCAGCCTACTCCATGATTGACCCTGGGCTCCAACGCTGCCAGTTGCTGCTCAGAAGTGCCATCTGCACAGAGAAAAACACATGCTCCAGTGTTAGTGGGGTTCAGTAATGCCAGCTGCTCCCCTGCTGTGTGTCCGGCAATGTCTACTGCTGCCCCCACATTCACACTACTACTGATTTCAAACTTGCTCCAATTAGGCCTCTGGCTCCACTCTGTCTCTAGTATTTACCCTGGCCTCCAACACCGCCAGTTGCTGCTCAGAAATGCCGTCTGCACAATCAACACTTGTTCCTATGTTACTGGGGTTCAGTAACGTCAGCTGATCCCCTGATGTGTGTCCGGCAATGTCTCCTGCTCTGTCCACAGAATAATAGGAAGAAGGTGAAGAAGAAGAAGATGAATAAGGTGAAGAAGAAGTTGATGAAAAAGATGCTGCTGCTAAGGATCATGAAGGAGAAAGTGTGGGAGAAGTAAAAAAGAAGGTGAAGAGCATGGAAGTAGTGAAACATACATATCTGACAAAATATAAAAAAGCTTAACATAGTCAATATCTTTGTAACTCCGAACGTCTTAAAAAAAAAATTATTCCTGCTATTCCATTTGATTGGGCTAAACCTCTATGCCTTTAATGTCTCCTCCACCTCCCCCAATACATTCTATATTATTCTTAGTTTCTTCATGTAGAATTAACCTACAAGGAAAGAAAGGGTTTTTTTTTTAATTCCAATATTTTTGTCCCATTGACTTGCATTGGTTTCCGGTATCGGAATCGGCGATACCCAATACTTTTTTGGTATCGGTCCGATCCAATCCGATCCGATATTTCACAATATCGGATGGTATCGCTAAAACACTAGTGTTGAGCATTCCGATACGGGTATCGGCCGATATTTGCTGTATCGGAATTCCGATACCGAGTACCGATATTTTTACAATATCGGATACCGGAATCGGAAGTTCCCATAATGCAATGAGCCAGTGTTGTGGCTGTGATTGGCTGCTGAAATTATGTCATTATGATGCGCGGTCTGTGCGCATCATGATGCGCTGTCTGTGCGGGCCTGCCGGGGGTCTGAGCGGGCCTGCCGGGGGTCTGTGCGGGCTGCCGGGGGTCTGTGTGGGCCTGCCGGGGGTCTGTGCGGGCTGCCGGGGGTCTGTGCGGGCCAGCCGGGGGTCTGTACGGGCCAGCCGGGGGTCTGCGCTGGCTGCCGGGGGTCTGTGCGGGCCTGCCGGGGGTCTGTACGGGCCTGCCGGGGGTCTGTGCGGGCCTGCTGGGGGTCTGTGTGGGCTGCCGGGCGTCTGTGTGGCCTGCCGGGGGTCTGTACGGGCCTGCCGGGGGTCTGTATGGGCCTGCCGGGGGTCTGTGCGGGCTGCCGGAGGTCTGTACGGGCCAGCCAGGGGTTGTGTGTGTGTGCAGGCATCGTCCGACGGGACTACAAGTCCCATCGGGCTATACCTGCTACAATGACAGTGATTGACACATTAGCCAATGATGGGACAGTAGTAGTCCCATCATCCGGCTAATGTGTTGAATGTAAAAAAAAAAAAGACATACATACTACATACATACTACATATATACAACATTCATACAACATACATACATACATACTACATACATACTACATATATACTACATTCATACAACATACATACATACTACATACATACATACTACATGTATACTACATTCATACAACATACATACTACATATATACTACATTCATACATACATGCATACTACATATATACTACATTCATACAACATACATACACACATACATACATACTACATAGATACTACATTCATATAACATACATACATACTACATATATACTACATTCATACAACATACATACATACATACTACATATATACTACATTCATACAACATACATACATACTACATATATACTACATTCATACAACATGCATACATACTACATATATACTACATTCATACAACATACATACATACTACATATATACTACATTCATGCAACATACATACATACTATATATATACTACATTCATACAACATACATACATACATACTATATATATACTACATTCATACAACATACATACATACATACTACATATATACTACATTCATACAGCATACATATAACATACATACTACATACATACTACATACAATACATTCATACATTCATACAATACATACTACCTCTCAGTGATGCAGTGCAGGAGATCGTCGTGGGACACTCGTGGATTTCTGCGGATCAGGGAGTATATCGGTTGTTTGTTATTTTAATATTTTTTAAAGATGACACTGGCTTCGGGGATCAAAGTGACAAGTGATGGTGAGTATATACTCTATGTTATATGTACTGTATGTCTATATATATGTATTGTATGAATGTATGAATGTATTGTATGTAGTATGTATGTTGTATGTCTGTAGTATGTTTTATGCATGTATGTAGTATGTACAGTATGTAGTATGTACTATGTATGTATGTTGTATGAATGTAGTATATATGTAGCATGTATGTTGTATGTATGTTGTATGAATGTAGTATATATGTAGTATGTATGTATGTTGTATGAATGTAGTATATATGAAGTATGTATGTAGTATGTATGTATGTTGTATGAATGTAGTATATATGAAGTATGTATGTAGTATGTAGTATGTATGTATGTTGTATGAATGTAGTATATATGTAGTATATATGTAGTATGTATGTATGTTGTATGCATGTTGTATGAATGTAGTATATATGAAGTATGTATGTAGTATGTATGTATGTTGTATGAATGTAGTATATATGAAGTATGTATGTAGTATGTATGTATGTTGTAAGAATGTAGTATATATGAAGTATGTATGTAGTATGCAGTATGTATGTATGTATGTTGTATGAATGTAGTATATATGTAGTATATATGTAGTATGTATGTATGTTGTATGAATGTAGTATATATGAAGTATGTATGTAGTATGTATGTATGTTGTATGAATGTAGTATATATGTAGTATGTATGTAGTATGTATGTTTTTTTTTTTTTACATTCAACACATTAGCCGGATGATGGGACTACTGCTGTCCCATCATTGGCTAATGTGTCAATGACTGTCATTGTAGCAGGCATAGCCCGATGGGACTTGAAGTCCCATCGGACGATGCCTGCACACACACACAACCCCCGGCAGGCCCGCACAGACCCCCAGCAGGTCCGTACAGACCCCCGGCAGGCCCGCACAGACCCCCGACAGCCCGCACAGACCCCCGGCAGCCCGCACAGACCCCCGACAGCCCGCACAGACCCACAGCAGCCGGCACAGACCCCCGGCAGGCCCGCACAGACCCCCGACAGCCCGCACAGACCCCCGGCAGGCCCGCACAGACCCCGGCTGGCCAGCACAGACCCCTGGCAGGCCCGCACAGACCCCCGAGAGGCCCGTACAGACCCCGCCCGCACACACAGACACGCACAGTGTCCGCCCACGCACCGCCCACACTCTTCCCCCCTCCCGAAATGGTTGTCCAAGTAAAGAAAGGGTTTTTTTTAATTCCGATATTTCTGTCCCATTGACTTGAATGGGTCTTCCGGTATCGGAATCGGCGATCCCCGATACTTTTTGGGCATCGGCCGATCCAATCTGATCCGATATTTCTCAATATCGGATGGTATCGCTCAACACTACTCAACACTACTGGCGAGATAATGCCGGCTCTGCAGCCAACACCACATACCAGGAGCTGTGGTGGAGACTCGCCAGTGGACTCGAGGAATGTGAATACATCATGGTTTATTTGTTTTTTTTTTTTTTAAAACAAAATACAGCGAGGGAGAAATTATATTTGACAGAGAACAACTCTTTAAATGCCTACAATTGAAACTACAACATGCACACATTGTCTTTTCTTTGGCTTTGTTTCCATGGCCAGTGTGAACATGCTTTTACATCATGCATGATATTCAAGTTATACTCCGACTCAGTTTTCTGTTTTTCTTCAGTATTTTTGTATTCAGTTCAAAGTGGGTGTGGCCCCCTTTACACTGATCTGGGCAGTTCATTTATTGTCCCTCCAAAGCTGGGTGTCCGGTTGGGACCCGGTCACTCTCTGCCACTATTCACATTATGCAGGTTTTAACATTAGCGAGTGTAGGTACTGTCCAAATGGGGTATACCTTGTCGCGGTGGGACAGCTTTATGCTTTTTTGATCGAAAACAGAGCTTACTAAGTACCCTATGTTAATTATTTATTTTATTTCCACAATCAGTGATGGTTTGGGGAGCCATGCCATATGTTGGTGTAGGTCCACTGTGTTTTATCAAGACCAAAGTCAGCGCAGCCGTCTACCAGGAAATTTTAGAGCACTTAATGCTTCCCTCTGCCGGCAAGCTTTTTGGAGATGGAAATTTCATCCTCCAGCAGGGCTTGGCACCTTTCCATACTACCAAAAGTGCCAATACCTGGTTTATAAACTACAGTATCACTGTGCTTCATTGACCAGCAAACTCATCTGACCTGGGTTATTGAAAGAGGAAGATGAGAGACACCAGACCCAACAATGCAGACGAGTTGAAGGCTGCTATCAAAGCAACCTGGGCTTCCATAACACCTCAGCAGTGCCACATTCTGATCGCCTCCATGCCATGCCGCAATGATGCAGTAGTTGATGCAAAGGAGCCCTGACCAAGTATTGAGTGCATTTATTGAGCATACATTTCAGTAGGCCAACATTTTTTTTAAATTATTTTTTCAAGCTGGAGTTATAAAGTATTCTTATTAACTGAGATAATGACTTTTGAGTTTTCATTAGCTGTAAGTCATAATCATCAACATTAACAGAAATAAACAGTTGAAATAGAGTAATTACAAACAGTGATCTATCTAATATATGAGTTTCACTTTTTGTATTGAAGAACTGAAATAAATTAACTTTTTGATGATATTCTAATTTTGTGAGATGCACCTGTATACAGCGCATGTCGGTAAGGGGTTAAACATGAAAGTTAAAAAATGGTATCGGTGTCATCAGTGTTTGGTCTTTATGTCCTTTTTTACCATCAGTGTTTTTTCACAGATGGATAAATGAATAAATTACAAAACTTATTCTTTCATTTGCAATGTTAAATGTAAGCTGTTAGCAGGTTTTGCTATTTAAACTGAGGCAGCATAATATAGATCAAGAGAGCCTGATTCCAGCGATATGTCACATATTAGACTGTGTTGTAGTTTCAAGACAATGTCAGCAGGAGATTATCACTACAGGACTACATCTCACTTGCCAGGCAGTCAGGCTTATCTGCGTAACCCCTCCCCCACCATTTGATTGGCAGCTTGCTGACAATTCACAGTATACACAATAAGCTGGCAATCAGGGGGGTGGGTTGAGTATGTAAGGAGAAGACCAGGACCAGGCCTACCTACTCCGTGACGGATCCGGAACTGTCACCCAGGGTTCACGGGGGAAAGTTTAAAGCCCCGGACCGACCTCTGCACCTAGGAGTAGTGGGTGTGGCTAAGATAAAAGGGTTACAGTGTGGGGAGGAGGACTCCCAGACAGTGAATGGGCAGGTACCCAAGGGACCGCCATCAGGGTTCCTGAGGGAATGATACTGCGAGGGCAGTAAAAGGAAAGACTTGACTGAAGTTCTCAGGGAAACAGGAGGCGGGGCAAGTTTAAAGGGAACAGGGGGCGCGCTGAAGTGGCAGTTGACAGAGAGCCGGACAACAGACAGGGAGCCGTGTGAGACAGAGAGAATCGAGGGAGCGGACGGTGTGTTGTGGAGAGACCGACTGGGGCCTGTGAAAGAAAAGCTGCGGACTCACCGACATGTGAGACTTCAGAGCTGGTCACCGGCGGCCGCTCCCCTCATACGGTCGCATACAGCCACCCCCGCTGTTTCCCGCCCTGTTGTGGCAAGTCCACGACCTCTACTGACCTCTGCGACGACAGACCATTCATTTACAGCGGTCAGGACACTGCCCCCCTGCCTTCTCCCTCAGCTGCGGCCCTGTCATCACCGGGCCCAGGAGGCGCAACCTCGCTACAGGCGGCAGGAGAGGCCCCCGTCCAGTTTGCTAAGTGGCCCCAAGCAGAGGTTGGTGAATGGTTATATTTAGAGACTGCGTCAGAACTCCACGGTGGGACGAGAGCCGCAAGGAGACGCCTGTTGTGCCCCACCGGCATCGTTTCTTCAGGGCCTGTTGCGCCCCACCGGCATCGTTTCTTCATGGCTTGTTGCGCCCCACCGGCATCGTTACTACAGGGCCTGTTGCACCCCACAGGCATCGTTTCTTCAGGGCCTGTTGTGCCCCACCGGCATTGTTTCTTCAGGGCCTTTTGCGCCCCACCGGCATCGTTTCTTCAGGGCCTGTTGCGCCCCACCGGCATTGTTTCTTCAGGGCCTGTTGTGCCCCACCGGTATCGTCTCTTCAGGGCCTGTCGAGCCCAGTTCCATCCCGGAATATCGAGGCGTCAAGGCAGCCGCATCAGCGACCCCTACGCGGCCACGCTTGTGATCCCAACAGACCCTCTGGAAGGATAAGTTTAATATAGGAGATAAGGATCCGTAGTTTGGTCATACGTGGCCTATAGCACCGGGGCAAACCGGGTTAATCGCATTACAATAAGGAAGTGTTGTTAGGATTGTTGAGTCCCTGCGTGGACTAGTTTGTTGTTAACACTTTTGGTTTGCTCAATATAGCCCCAGCGGCTACAGTTTTATAAATGTTTATTCCACAAACCACACTCAGTCTCGTGTCTCGTCACTGCATCCTGCGAACCTGCTGAACCCTACAACAGCACGCGGCAAGTCCGTTAGTTGCCGTGGGAACGTGCATCGCACAGGAGGGCAGTGTCAGGGCTTCTGTGGGCGGGGGGGACAACTGCCAGAGCGGGCAAAAACCAGCTGTTCACAGAGACTGCTGACAATGAGGTACCTGGTCCCCGCTGACACCGCTGACCGTGACAGGGCGCCCAGTCAGGACATACGCCTGCGCACGCACCGACGGGAGAATTGGAACACCCGCTGTGAGGGGTTTCCCTTTATACCTGAATCAAGTTGCTTGTCCCTGTACGCTGACAGGGGGATAGACTGTGCTCTTTCCGGCTCATTGTTTCCTGACACACTGATCACCGGCTGGACCACAAGGAATCACCGTCGCTGCCAGGAGCCAAGACGTCTTCTTTTCCAGGACTAAACCGGACCACGAGGAATTACCTCTGCCACCAGGATCCAGGACGCCATCTTTTCCAGGACCAAGCCAGACCCTTTTTGCGCCACTGCTTTGGCCCCAATGTCCACATCCTGAACTAACCACATTCTGAAGTCGTCACACTGATAAGTTTGCTATCCTTGAACTTCCTTGCTCTGCCTCCGACCCGTTGCTGCATCTTCCTACCTGCTCACAAGTACACAGCCAAGAAGTCTTGGCTTTACTTCATCTACACCATATTCTATCAGAATTACACCAAGAAGTTCTGTAAGTGACAATGAAATCAGGCTTTTTTGCCCTATATTATGCTACAGTCAGATTATATAGCAAAATCTTGGTGATAGATTCCCTTTAAATACAGACAGTATTCGGATGGTGTGCTGTATGTGTTTTCTCAAGCATCTATCATATACCCATCCGTGCTGCCGGAAAAAGACAGACATGTCTCCATGAGTTTTGCACGGACATAAGGTCCATGAAGGTAATGGACATGAGAACAGCCCCATAGACTATAATAGGTACATGTTCTGTGCATAAAAAAAACAATAGAACATGTACAGTACGTGCAACACAGATGTCTGAATGAGGACTTAAAAAGACTTTTCTTTAAATGCTTATTTTATAACAATAATGAAACTTGGAAAGTTTAAAGGGAAGCTGTCAGGTCCCCCGGGCCACCAGAATCACCAGCAGTTGTGTCTCCATATATAAATCACAGCCTAACAGTCCCCATATTACATTACATACATAATCAGATCTTCAGAAAAAGTGTTTCTAAAGTCTGTCTATGATATGTAAATGAGGGCTTTGACTAGTGGATGGGGCATTAGTCTCCCCAGAATAGTCGGCCCACTTGCCATGTCATTACGACTCTGTTGGCGTAATAACATGACTTACAAGCGTTGGTGCTATTGCTACCGCTATACTTACCTTGCGCACTTGTGCAGTTTGTTACTCTCACTGCATTGATCCTTTGAAGCTGTGTGTACACATCCCGGCATGAGAAAGGCACACTGGTCATGATCAGAAGCTTTCTGCACTCCCAATCATGCGCAGTGCACCTCTATCAAGCGGGGACGTGTGCACCCAGCTTCAGAACATCAATGCAGTGAGGGGAAGAAGCTGTGCAAGTACGCGAGGGATGTATAGCGCTTGTGATGACATCGGCGCTTGTAACTTATGTTATCACGCCCACTGGGGCGTGATAACATGCTAGGTGGGCTGACTAGTCTGGGGACACGAACGGCGTATCTACTAGTCAAATGCCTCATTAAAAAATCATAAAGGGAAATTAGAAATACTGTTTTAAAGATCTTATTACGTATGTAATGTAATACAGGGACTGTTAGGCAGGGATTTACATATGGAGACACAACTACTGGTGGTTCTGGGGGCACAGGGGACCTGACAGCTTCCCTTTAAGATAAGTGAAACTGCATTTGACCCATACAAAGTTAACAGTGATGCAGTTTGGATTTAAAGGGAATCTGTCACCCCATTTTTCGAGTATCAGGTGCCGGCAGTGCGCAGGCGCTGGACCTCTCTGACCTCCCCCGGCACCTGCACACTGCAGTACTCTGCGCTGCCCTCAACAGGGCAGAGCAGTGCGCCTGCGCAGGAGCCACCACGGGAAGCAAAGAAGAGGATGTCACCGTTGGAAGACTGGAGGCGCTGGACAGGACCACGACACCCATTGGACCAAAACCGGACCCGGACCGCCCCTGGGTAAGTATAATATAACTCATTTTTCTTATCTTTCAGGTTACTTCGGGAGCTTATCTACAGCATTACAGAATGCTATAGATAAGCCCCTGATGGTGGTGCCGGCGGCTGATACTCAAAAAAATAGGTGACAGATTCCCATTAACAAAGTTTCTTAAAACCTAACTTGCAATCACATTAGTGGTGGTGGACACTGATAGGATTAATTTTGCGTCTCAAACTGTGGAGCAAGCATCATTGACAACCATCAAGTTCTGCCCCATATTCCTTGATTGGTTTTATCTTTTTCAAAAAGGGGTGTTCCTCCTCCCCCTCCTCATTCCTGTAGCCAATAGGATCATGTGGCCTTCCCATATATATATGTTACGCTTTAAGGTCCATCCTTTTTCCCCCAATAACTTGGGAACTGGTTGCATCTCCCACCCTCCCTCCTTAAGATATGTTTCTAAATTAGCACTGTTTGTCAACAGTTCTTTGTAATGAATCAAGTCACAGCACGTATATGATGGTGAAAATTGGTGACCTCGTAGATTTGCATGCTGGTTTGGTGTTTCGCACATCCCTTGGATCTGTGTATCAAGTTTGTTGTTGGTTTTGAAAAATAAAAAAGAGAGTAAAGCTGTGACCAACTGCCACCCATCTTGTTGTTTTGTGTTTTATTTCATACTAGCTGAAGAGCCCAGCGCTGCCCAGGCATAATAACTAATTGTTTGGTTAGTTATAGCAAATTATACACACACACACTTTCTGCTTTATGTAGATAGGGGCAAAATTGTTTGGTGAATTGGAACGCGCGGGGTTAAAATATCGCCTCACAACATAGCCTATGACACTCTCGGGGTCCAGACGTGTGACTGTGCCAAATTTTGTGGCTGTAGCTGCGACGGTGCGGATGCCAATCCCGGACATACACACATACACACATACATACATACACACACTTGAGCTTTATACAGTATATTAGACTAGCTGAAGAGCCCGGCGCTGCCCGGGCAAAGTAACTAACTGTAGTTAGTTATAGCAAATTATAAATATCCTCCATCCCATAGTCCCATGCCCATATACCCATCATACATATCCACGATCCCATAGGCCCGTGCCCATATACCCATCATACATATCCTCCATCCCATAGTCCAGTGCCCATATACCCATCACACATCCTCCATCCCATAGTCCCATGCCCATATACCCATCACACATCCTCCATCCCATAGTCCCATGCCCATATACCCATCATACATATGTAGCTGAAGAGCCCGGCGCTGTCCGGGCATAGTAACTAACTACGGTTAGTTATAACAAAATATAATGATTATATCTATATAAAGCTGAGTGTAGAGCCCCGCCCACTCCGCATAGCCACATTCACTATAATATCCCACATCATCCTGTCAGTCAGAGCTACCGGACAACAAACCCTAATATCCCACATCGTCCCATCAGCCAGAGCCACCGGACTATTACCTCTAATATTCCACATAATCCCGTAAGCCAGAGCCACTGGATTACTACCCTTAATATCCCACATCATCCCGTCAGCCTGTGTCAGAACCAGAGCACTAAGTGGAACGGTCCTAACTTCCATACCGGGGATCCCTTTAAGAGAGGCCTGGTGTCAGAACTAGAGCACTGAGTGGATTTTCCCTGACTTCCATACCAATGATCCCTTTAATAGAAGCCTGGGGTGAGAATCAGAGCGCTGAGGGATTTACCATAACTTCCATACTGGAGATCCCTTTAAGAGAGGCCTGGGGTCAGTACCAAAGCACAGAGTGGATTTGCCCTCACTTCCATACCGGGGATCCCTTTAAGAGAGCCTGGGATCACAACCAGATCGCTGAGTGGATTTGCCCTGACTTCCATACCAATGATCCCTTTAATAGAACCCTGGGGTCAGAATCAGAGCGCTGAGGGATTTGCCCTAACTTCCATACAGGAGATCCCTTTAAGAGAGCCTGGGATCAGTACCAGAGCATTTAAAGGCAATTGCCCTGACTTCCATACCGGAGATCCCTTTAAGAGAGCCTGGGGTCAGAATCTGAACGCTGAGTGGAATTGCCCTAACTTCCATACCGGGGATCCCTTTAAGAGAGGCCTGGCATCAGAACCAGAGTGCTTAGTGGAACGGTCCTAACTTCCATATCGGGGATCCCTTTAAGAGAGGCCTGGTGTCAGAACCAGAGCGCTGAGTGGATTTGCTCTGACTTCCATACCAATGATCCCTTTAATAGAAGCCTGGGGTGAGAAACAGAGTGCTGAGGGATTTACCATAACTTCCATACTGGAGCTCCCTTTAAGAGAGGCCTGGGGTCAGTACCAAAGCGCAGAGTGGATTTGCCCTCACTTCCATACCGGGATCCCTTTAAGAGGGGCTTTGAGTCAGAACTAGAGCGCTGAGTGGATTTGCCCTAACTTCCATACCGGAGATCCCTTTAAGAGAGCCTGGGATCAGAACCAGAGCGCTGAGTGGATTTGCCCTGACTTTCATACCAACGGTCCCTATAATATAACCCTGGGGTCAGAATCAGAGCACTGAGGGATTTGCCCTAACTTACATACAGGAGATCCCTTTAAGAGAGCCTGGGGTCAGTACCAGAGCATTTGAAGGCAACTGCCCTGACTTCCATACCGGGGATCCCTTTAAGAGAGCCTGGGGTCAGAACCTGAACGCTGAGTGGAATTGCCCTAACTTTCATACCGGGGATCCCTTTAAGAGAGGCCTGGCGTCAGCACCAGAGTGCTTAGTGGAACGGTCCTAACTTCCATACCGGGGATCCCTTTAAGAGAGCCAGGGGTCTGAACCAGAACGCTGAGTGGAATTGCCCTAACTTCCATACCGGGGATCCCTTTAAGAGAGGCCTGGCGTCAGCACCAGAGTGCTTAGTGGAACGGTCCTAACTTTCATACCGGGGATCCCTTTAAGAGAGGCCTGGTGTCAGAACCAGGGCGCTGAGTGGATTTGCCCTGACTTTCATACCAATGATCCCTTTAATAGAAGCCTGGGGTCAGAATCAAAGCTCTGAGGGATTTACCATAACTTCCATACCGGAGATCACTTTAAGAGAGGCCTTGGGTCAGAACCAGAGTGCTGAATGGATTTGTCCTAACTTCCATACCGGGGATCCCTTTAAGAGAGCATGGGATCAGAACCAGAGCACTGAGTGGATTTGCCCTGACTTACATACCAATGATCCCTTTAATAGAACCCTGGGGTCAGAATCAGAGCGCTGAGGGATTTGCCCTAACTTCCATACAGGAGATCCCTTTAAGAGAGCCTGGGGTCAGTACCAGAGCATTTGAAGGCAATCGCCTGCATACTGTGGATCCCTTTAAGAGAAACTGGGGTCAGAACCACAGAGCTAAGTGGAAAGGACTTAACTTCCATACCAGGGATCCCTTTAAGAGAGGCCTGGGTTCAAAACCAAAGCGCCGGATGGATTTGCTCTGACTTCCATACCAATGATCCCTTTAAGAGGGAAGATGTGCCTATATGATGGAGGATGTGTGATGTGTATATGGGCACAGGAGGGGGGAATTCATTTCTGTAATGTGCTCTGTGCTCCTTTTTGGGGGGCAGACAATGACTGGGAGCTTATGTTCCCAGGGATGCTAGATTTCTCCCACCATGTCAGTGTCTGCTGAGGTGTTGTCAAGTGGGAAAACTTGCTCATAGCAACCAATCACAGCTCAGCTTCTTTTAACCAGCTCTGGTGAAATGAGAGATGCATAGTGATTGGTTGCAAGGAAAACTGTTGCTCATAGCAACCAATCATAGCTCAGCTTCTTTTAAACAGCTCTGTTGAAATGAAAGATGCTTCGTGATTGGTTGGTGATACACACACACATTCAGTTTTATATAGAGAGATATATGGGGCCTTAGTTATATTGGTTTTGTCTCTACAGTCTGGAAATGGTATTCATTAACCTCATTACCTACCTTCAATAAAACCTATGAGGTTTGTGGTCTGATAAAGCTAAGGCAGACATTTGTAAACTAAGAAATGCTCTGACAATGCCAATGCCTGCAAAAGCAACTAGTCTACTATGAAGTGTGCTGGTTTACTTACAAATGTGCATCAAGGTCAGAATTAGGCTGTGTGCACACGCTGCGGAATGGGGTGCGGATTTGGCCGGGTGGATTTTGTAAAATCCGCAGGTAAATCTGCAGGTCAAAAGACCTGTGGTTTTACCTGTGGATTGCTCTGCGGTTTTGCCCTGCGGTTTTTCATCTCCATAATAGAGGAGATGGTAAACCGCAGCGGAATCCGCAGAAAGAATTGACATGTCAATTCTTTCTGCGGTTTCAAAACCGCAGGAAAACCGTGCTGAAAAATCTCCACCGTCTGCACTGCGGTTTTTTATTCCCATAGGGAATAATGGTACTGTACACCGCAGCAGAATCCGCAGCATGTGCACACACCCTTACTGTTCACACAACTGTTTATACATGGCATTTATGGCAGGGCATTTTGACATTGTTAAATTTAAAAAATTTGGTCTGGTCAGGAAGGTGAAACAGGCCTCGGCATGAAGGGGATAACACACAGTAAGAGTAATCAGTGAAAAAATGTCATATAAGGCTACTTTCACACTAGCGTTTCCTGGAGCTGCGGAGGGATGCGCACGGCCACTGTGAAGCTCCGCCCTCAGCCGCGCTTCCTCCGGTCAACTCCGCCTATGGGCGCATGACGATGCATGTGACCTGCGTACCCTATCTTTAGCATTGGGTATGCAGGCCGTGTTGCATTTTGGTGCGCTCGGCGCACCGTCAAAAGGTCACATGCGCTGACAAACGCTTACTTGCGCACGGCCTGCATACCCAATGCTAAAGATAGGGTAGGCAGGTCGCATGCAGCGTCATGTGCCCATAGGCGGAGCTGACCGAAGGAGGCGCAGCCGTGGTCGGAGCTTCATGGAGGCCGTGCGCATCCCTCCGCAGCTCCTCCATACGCTAGTGTGAAAGTAGCCTTATATGACATTTTTTCACTGATTACTCTTACTGTGTGTTAACCCCTTCATGCCGAGGCCTGTTTTCACCTTCCTGACAAGACCACATTTTTTAAATCTGATGTGTCATTTTACTGTATGTGGTAGTAAATCTGGAATGCTACAACATATCCAGGTAATTCGATGACTGTGACCAAAGTATAGAAAAATCTGCAATTTTTCAACTTAAATTTAAAACAGATCGTTATACCACACCAAATAGTTGATAAATACCATCTACCACATGTCTACTATAAATCAGCATCACCCTTTTTTTTTGTTAGGATGTTAGAAGGGATAAATGTTTAGCAGCAATTTTTCATATTTTTCGATGAAATTTACAATACCTATACCTACCCACCTTGAAATAACTTTGAGGGGCCCATATGTCAGAAAATCCACAAAGAAGATTAAAAAAAAAAAAAATCTGCACCCCTCAAGCTGTTCAAAACCACATTCAGGCAATTTGGTAACCCTTTAGGAGCTGAACCTGTACCCAAATCGTCTGGTCCTTGTGTGGCCAGAGCCTGAACCTGTAAACACTTCTGGCGGCATCTGTGAATCCTGAAGCCGCTCCGGAGGTACCTCCTACGGCATTACCTGCCCCTTGAAACCGCGACGGCACCTGTGAATATTGAAGCTGTTCGGTGGTAATTGAAACCTGAAACCCCACTGGCGGTACCTGAACCCTGATGCCGCACCAGCGGTATTTGGACCCAAAAACTGTTCCATCAGTACTAGACCCTGCAACTATGAAAGTCCTGGTTAGAGTTCCTGAGTCTGTACTGCTGGAGCGTGTTCCAGGATCCAAATCGAGTCCTGTCTGTGACTCCGAGTCACCATCCTTTCTGTCTGAGGATCCAGAACCTGTGTAGTTTGAACTGAATCCATATCCTGACCTGCCAAGTTACTCCAAGCACAGTCCGTGTCAGCGTACCTGACCATCAGGTCAGCAGTTGCAGTATCGGGGACTGCCTAGGAGTGGTATCTGAGGCTACCGGGAATTAAAACCTGACTTCACAATCATGAGCTCCAGTGAACACCATGTAGCCAATTAGCTACTCCTCTCCTAGAAAAGCCCGACCCCGTGGCACAGTGAGTCCATGAACCATGGGTGCCACATGCGATCGTGACAGGTTAAATTATGTAGTTGCCTAAACCTGTGGGATTTGTGTTGTTTTAACATTAATTTGGGGTGAGAGTTCTTAGAAGCCTATGATTTAAATGCCATTACATAAAGATAGATGTTACCTTGTGGTAATATTTTAATGGGGATGTTCGTTGCTGCCAAATTGATGCACTTGTAAAGGGTTGTAATATATGTTGCACCTTTTCATATTTGTCGTGCTGCTATTGTGTATTCCTTGTAAGATGTCTTATGTAAAATGTGTATAATATGCATACTATATTTAGGGAAAGTGTATTACCCCGGATGGCCCACTAGATGGGGGAATTGTAGTACATAGTATACAAATGGTTAATATAGGAGGGGCACGGTGGGATAAGGTGTAGGATGAATCCTGTTAGGAGTTAGTCAGTGCGAGGGCGCACATTAGCTCCGGAGGGCTGGCTAGCCCTGGGCAACACTGTGCCACGTAATGTTTGGCAAGCACAGAACACAGCATATATTTGTGACCGGGATCATCACAGGAAGGAGTTGCAGCAGCAGTGCTGGCAGTGCAGTTAAAGTGGGTCTGCAGTTGCTGATGATGACTAGGAAGTATGAACACAGCACTCAACATGTGCCAGCTTATCTCGTGGGCTGATGCCTTCAAAACTGGGGCGAAACGGATGAGGGAACACCTAACTGGAGTGTAGCTGGGCACTGAAAGTGCTGTGGGACCGTTCGGCACGGCCTGCCCCGGAAGCGGGCTTAGTGATAGAGAGAGAAGGAAAGGGACAGAAGAGGATTTGTATGCTGTGAACCCCTATGATGATGATGCTGGAAAGAATATGAATATGCTGTGTGCAAGTCTCAGTAAAGTTGCTCCGTTTAAAGTTGAACTGGACTGTGACTCAGTTATTTCTAAAGTGGATCCTGAAGTCCTCCAGAAACATACAGAGGTCACTGATGGAGCTGTGAAAGGCGCTGCAGGTATGCGGAGTGATGGGCAGCGTGTTTATGTGATGGGAGGCTAAGGCACACTGATGCAGATGTTAGTGGCCATGACTAGAGTTGAGCGAAACGGGTCGAACAATTTCAAAAGTCGCCGACTTTTGGCAAAGTCGGGTTTCATGAAACGAAACCCGACCCTAGGATGAGGTCGGCCACGAGGTCGGCGACTTACGCGCCAAAGTCGCGTTTCAAAAGTTTGTTTAGCGCTCTTTTTCAGCCAATCAGGATCCACGGACACTGTGGGCAACGTGATGACATAGGCAGGGGTCGCCACCATCTTTCAGAAGGGCATGCAAGTGATTGGCTTGCTTTGGTGGGCGTCACAGGGGTTATAAAAGGGCGTGCACGCTGACCGCCATCTTACTTCTGCCGATCTTAGCATAGGGAGAGGTTGCTGATTCTGTAGGGAGAGCGTTAGGCAGGGAAGAAGACAAAAAAACTGCTTCTGCTGCTAGCGATTTTGCCTGTGCAACACACCAGTCACTGTGTGTGCAGTGCAAGGGGAGGCTATATTGTGGTCGATCAGCGGTGTTGGTTGTTAGGCTGCCTTCTAAGGCTTCCTGACAGCTGCATTGCTGTTTCCCCACTGCTCTGCAAACTGCTTTTTTAAAAGCAATCCCAATTTTTTTTGTCCTGCTAAGGTACTGAGCATGCATTTATTCACACCATACAGCGGTGTACGCTCCTCACACAGTACCGTGTAACGGCTGTTATCACAGCCACAGTGAAGCTATCTGTGTGTCACTGTGGAGGACTTGTTCCGTTCTTACAGACCTACACTCTAGGGAGATTCCTATTCTGCCCAATTCTACAATTCACTTTTTTCACACCTGTGCCATCGAGCCTGTGACATAGCGCTCTGATATTCAGTGGGCCTCACACAATCCAAAAGTGTCCAGTGTCCACAAGTGTCTGCAGAAATTCAAAATCTCCCTTATCCTGTAGTCACTTTTTTCACACCTGCTGCATCGAGCCTGTGACATAGCGCTGTGATATTCACTGGGCCTCACACAATCCAAGTGTCCAGTGTCTGCAGAAATTCAAAATCTCCCTTATCCTGTAGTCACTTTTTTCACACCTGCTGCATCGAGCCTGTGACATAGCGCTCTGATATTCATTGGGCCTCACACAATCCAAAAGTGTCCAGTGTCCACAAGTGTCTGCAGAAATTCAAAATCTCCCTTATCCTGTAGTCACTTTTTTCACACCTGTGCCATTGAGCCTGTGACATAGCACTGTGATATTCAGTGGGCCTCACACAATCCAAGTGTCCAGTGTCCACAAGTGTCTGCAGAAATTCAAAATCTCCCTTATCCTGTAGTCACTTTTTTCACACCTGTGCCATCGAGCCTGTGACATAGCACTGTGATATTCAGTGGGCCTCACACAATCCAAGTGTCCAGTGTCCACAAGTGTCTGCAGAAATTCAAAATCTCACAGAAATTCAAAATCTCCCTTATCCTGTAGTCACTTTTTTCACACCTGTGCCATCGAGCCTGTGACATAGCACTGTGATATTCAGTGGGCCTCACACAATCCAAGTGTCCAGTGTCCACAAGGGTCTACAGAAATTCAAAATCTCCCTTATCCTGTAGTCACTTTTTTCACACCTGCTGCATCGAGCCTGTGACATAGCGCTGTGATATTCAGTGGGCCTCACACAATCCAAGTGTCCAGTGTCCACAAGTGTCTGCAGAAATTCAAAATCTCCATTATCCTGTAGTCACTTTTTTCACACCTGCTGCATCGAGCCTGTGACATAGCGCTGTGATATTCAGTGGGCCTCACACAATCCAAGTGTCCAGTGTCCACAAGTGTCTGCAGAAATTCAAAGTCTCACAGAAATTCAAAATCTCCCTTATCCTGTAGTCACTTTTTTCACACCTGTGCCATCGAGCCTGTGACATAGCACTGTGATATTCAGTGGGCCTCACACAATCCAAGTGTCCAGTGTCCACAAGTGTCTGCAGAAATTCAAAATCTCCCTTATCCTGTAGTCACTTTTTTCACACCTGCTGCATCGAGCCTGTGACATAGCGCTGTGATATTCAGTGGGCCTCACACAATCCAAGTGTCCACAAGTGTCTGCAGAAATTCAAAATCTCCCATATCCTGTAGTCACTTTTTTCACACCTGCTGCATCGAGCGTGTGACATAGCGCTGTGATATTCAGTGGGCCTCACACAATCCAAGTGTCCAGTGTCCACAAGTGTCTGCAGAAATTCAAAATCTCCCTTATCCTGTAGTCACTTTTTTCACACCTGTGCCATTGAGCCTGTGACATAGCACTGTGATATTCAGTGGGCCTCACACAATCCAAGTGTCCAGTGTCCACAAGTGTCTGCAGAAATTCAAAATCTCCCTTATCCTGTAGTCACTTTTTTCACACCTGCTGCATCGAGCCTGTGACATAGCGCTGTGATATTCAGTGGGCCTCACACAATCCAAGTGTCCAGTGTCCACAACTGTCTACAGAAATTCAAAATCTCACAGAAATTCAAAATCTCCCTTATCCTGTAGTCACTTTTTTCACACCTGTTCTATCGAGCCTGTGACATAGCACTGTGATATTCAGTGGGCCTCACACAATCCAAGTGTCCAGTGTCCACAAGTGTCTGCAGAAATTCAAAATCTCCCTTATCCTGTAGTCACTTTTTTCACACCTGCTGCATCGAGCCTGTGACATAGCGCTGTGATATTCAGTGGGCCTCACACAATCCAAGTGTCCAGTGTCCACAAGTGTCTGCAGAAATTCAAAATCTCCCTTATCCTGTAGTCACTTTTTTCACACCTGCTGCATCGAGCCTGTGACATAGCGCTGTGATATTCAGTGGGCCTCACACAATCCAAGTGTCCAGTGTCCACAAGTGTCTGCAGAAATTCAAAATCTCCCAGAAATTCAAAATATCCCTTATCCTGTAGTCACTTTTTTCACACCTGTGCCATCGAGCCTGTGACATAGCGCTCTGATATTCAGTGGGCCTCACACAATCCAAAAGTGTCCAGTGTCCACTAGTGTGTGCAGAAAATCTAAATCTCCCCTGTCCTATAGACACCTTGTACCTTGTTTTACATTACTATATAGTTTGTTGGATTTTGTCTACATTTCTACCAAAAATGAGGAAGGCTGGTGGAAGAGGCCATGGAATTGGGCGGGGGTTGGCAGCTGGTAATGATGGTGTTGGTGGTGGATCTGATGGTAGTGGCAAAAGCAAAATAGAACCGAATGCAGGAGGTGTTGAGCCTGCATCATCGTCTGGCTCCATAAGGCTTCAAAGGCTTAGTTTTCTAGGAGTTGGCAAACCGCTTTTAACGCCAGAGCATCAGGAAAAAGTTTTGTCTTACATTGCTGACTCAGCCTCCAGCTCTATCGCCTCCTCTTCTGAAGTTGTAAAAAGTAAAAGCACTGAGTCGTCATTGGAGGCTCATGTTCATGAACCACACCTTTCCTTGTGTCCTTCACCACAACCAAGATTGAAGGATGACGCAGGCCATACTACTGATTACTCCATGGAGCTGTTTTCACATACCATGCCTGGATTATCAAGTGAAATGGTGAATTACCCAGGCCAAGATGAATCTGACATGGAGTGCACTGATGCACAGCCGCTGATAGATGATTCCGCTGGTACATTCACTCAGAGCACTACATTGTCCTCGCAGTGTACAGAGCCTGATTCTGACCCTGATGAGACTCAGGTGCCCCTTCCCGCACACTATACCACCATACATGGTGACACAGAGGAAGGTGCACATGACATTGAAGAGGAGGTGATGGATGACCCAGTTGTTGACCCAGATTGGCATCCATTGGGGGAAGAGGGTGCTGCTTCCAATAGCTCAGATGAGGAGCATCCACAGCAGACATCAACATCGCAACAGCTGTTATCTGGCAGGCCCGGAGCACTCCAAAGACAGGTTCCAAAAATCAAAAGAGTTGCTGGACAGCTTGTCCAGAGGGTCAAAACAGCACAGCGTGCTAGGCCGCAAAATGTCTGCCAAAGTAGGAATAGTGCAGTGTGGCACTTTTTTGAACAAAATCCTCATGATCAGGCCAAGGTTATCTGTAAGAAGTGCGCAAAGACCTTTAGCCGAGGGAAAAATCTGAAAAATTTGAATACCAGTTGCATGCTTAGACATTTAATCAGCATGCACTTGCAAGCGTGGACACAACACCAAACCTCAAGTGCCACATGTGCAACTGATCACAAAGAAGGTAGTCAGCAATGCTACATTGTTTCCCCCACTGTAAGCCCACCGGTTAGCACAGCAGCAAATGTTGAGGTGTCGTTGCAAGGCCACAGCAGTCAGGGAATCCCACTGTTATATCAACGAAATACTGAATCTAGGCCATCAGAAAGAACACCAACTCCATCACCATCATCAACCCTCTCTCAGTCCGCCCTGTCCACTGCTACTTCTACCATATGCAGCTCTCAAGTCCAGCTCACCCTCCCAGACACTATGAGTAGGTCAAGAAAGTACTCAGTCTCTCATCCGCGTACACTGGGTTTGAACGCCCACATTGCCAAACTAATCTCGTTTGAGATGATGCCCTATCGGTTGGTGGAAAGCGCAGCTTTCCGCGAACTCATGGCCTATGCAGTACCACGCTATGACCTACCCAGTCGCCACTTCTTCTCTCGCAAAGCCATCCCAGCCCTCCACCATCATGTGAAAGACCGCATTGTCCATGCACTCAAGCAGACAGTGAGTGGAAAGGTGCACCTCACAACTGATGCATGGTCCAGTCGGCATGGACAGGGCCGTTACGTGTCCATCACTGCGCACTGGGTTAATGTGGTGGATGCAGGGTCCACAGGGGACTGCGGTGGTGGGACAGTGCTGCCTAGCCCACGGTATAGGAAACAGTTGGCTGTAGGCGTTCCACCCTCCTCCTCCTCCTCCTCCAGAAGCGAAAGCTCGTCCACAGAGTGCAGTCGTACGAGCACTCCATCTGCAGCTGCCACTGTTGCACACGAGGTGTCCCCCTATCGAGCAGCTAGTGGAAAGCGTCAGCAGGCTGTGTTGCAGATGATGTGTTTGGGCGACAGAGACACCGCCGAGGTGCTGGCCGAGTACTTGAAGCGACAAACTGAGTCATGGCTGGGCAGTGTACATCTTGAGGCAGGCAAGGTAGTTAGTGATAACGGCCGTAATTTTGTGGCAGCCATAGCCCTTTCAAAACTCAGCCACATACCTTGCTTGGCTCACACCTTGAACCTGGTGGTGCAGTGCTTCCTCAAAAATTATCCGGAGTTAACAGCCCTGCTCCATAAGGTGCGAAGACTGTGCGCGCACATCCGCCGGTCGCCTGTACACTCCGTTCGTATGCAGAAGCTGCAGCGATTGCTCCACCTTCCCAACCACCGCCTCATTATCAACATTGCAACAAGGTGGAACTCCACCCTGCACATGGTGGAGCGGCTGTGCGAGCAGAGGCAGGCCATAATGCATTTGTGGGAGGATACACGGCCAGGCACTTTGAGAGCAGACATGGAGTTGACAGGTGTGCAGTGGTCGAAGCTGAAAGACCTCTGTAAAGTCCTTCAGTGTTTTGAGGAATGCACACGGCTGGTAAGCGCAGAGGACGCCATCCTAAGCATGAGCATCCCACTTATGCGTCTGCTCATGCAAACTTTGACGCACCTTAAGGAGCAGGCGTCTGCAGCCAATGTTGACGAGGAGGAAGAGGTGGAGGGAATCCTTGATGACATTCAGCCATTGTCTGCTCAGGGACCTCTCCTGGACGAGTTGGAGGAAGAAGAGGAGGAGGAGGATGATGATGGGGATGCTTACTTAGGGGAGGAGGATGCATCTCGTGGGGCAAGTGAAAATGTTGGCGTGGCAAGGTCTGGTACAGGGTTTGTGCGTGACTGGAGGGATGTGGATTTGCCAGAAAGTGCTCCTCCAACCAGCACTCGCAGTGCATCATTGACACTGGGAACATTGGCCCACATGTCAGATTATGCCTTGCGGATCCTAAAAAGGGACCCCCGCATTGCCAAAATGATGAACGATGACGACTACTGGTTGGCCAGCATCCTGGATCCACGCTATAAAGGCAAATTACAAAACATCATGCCACAGGAGAACTGTGACGGACTCAGCTCCTGCTGAGCCCATTTTTTGAGTGGACCCTCTGGGTCGTGGCACCCACCCACCGAGGGCGAGCTGACCTTGTGAGAATCCACCCCCTATACAGGGAGTGTCAGGGGCAAGACCAAGGGGGTGAGCCACCACGACTGCTGGGACCAGACGGCCGGCTCAGGGGACACTAGACGAGTGTCTGACGACAAGGACGAGCAGGAAGCAAGACGAGACTAGACGTAGGTGCAAGGTATCTTCATTAGAATAACACAAGATCACATACAGAGAAAACAAGCAAAACGTGCAAGATGCGCGCGTGGGCACGCCAAGGTCCATAACATGGTACGTGCCAGATGGCACGCCTAGGCACAGGTAATGGCATGATGGCATCGGACTCCGGACTGCTGGCAAACCGACAGGGTCCAGGGATCAGGCTGCGGACGTCAGCTCCGGACATCAGGCCGTAGTCATCTGGTTCCGGACCTCTGGCAACGGTCGGCAGGTTCCGGGCATCCGGCAGGCAAACCAGGGTTCAGGCAAGGAGGCACGACAGATATCCAAGCAGGGTGCGTGTTTAGGGAACACGCCAAGGTCCAAGGCTAGGTGCGTGTGTAGGGGACATGCCAGGGTCCAAGGCTAGGTGCGTGTGTAGGGGACACACCAGGGTTCAAGACTAGGTGCAAGGCAAGGTGCGTGTGTAGGGGACACGCCAGGGTTCAAAGCGAGGTGCGTGTGTAGGGGACACGCCAAGGTTCGCAAACGAGACAGGGTGCGTGTGTAGCCACGCCAAAGCATAGAATAAGACAGAGTGCGTGTAGAGACACGCCAAGGTACAAGGTATAAGACAGAGTGCGTGTAGAGACACGCCAAGGTACAAGACAGAGTGCGTGTAGAGACACGCCAAGGTACAAGACAGAGTGCGTGTAGAGACACGCCAAGGTACAAGACAGAGTGCGTGTAGAGACACGCCAAGGCACAAGACAGAGTGCGTGTAGAGACACGCCAAGGCACAAGACAGAGTGCGTGTAGAGACACGCCAGGGTTCAGAGCAGGGCTGCGTGCTAGGAGCTACGCAGGGACGCACACCTCACTGGCCAATGCACACGGCTGTAACGCCAGCACGAGGCACGACTAAGGCACAGGAGGGGGCAAAGGAACCTTCGTGCTAGGAGCCACGCCAGGGTTCAAGGCAGGGTGCGTGCTAGGAGCCACGCCAGGGTTCAAGGCAGGGTGCGTGCTAGGAGCCACGCCAGGGTTCAAGGCAGGGTGCGTGCTAGGAGCCACGCCAGGGTTCAAGGCAGGGTGCGTGCTAGGAGCCACGCCAGGGCACAAGGAAGGGCTGCGTGCTAGGAGCCACGCAGGGGGCACGCCACACTGGCCAGTACACACGGCTGTACACAAACACGTGGCACTTACCACGGCACAGGAGACGGCCAAGGGGAACCCACGCCGGGGTTCAATGCAAGGACAAGGCAAGGAATACAGGCAGAAACAGAGCCAGGTCAGAGAGAGGACAGAGTCTAGCAGCGGAGCGTAGGCAGAAGCCCAGAGCCGGGCCAAGGGAAGACCTTGGGTTTAGACAAAGAAACGAGCACTAAGGAGAGGAGAAATGGTGCGTGTGCCAGGGAGCACTACAGAGCACCATAGGAGAGAGCGAGGCAGAGCAAGCAAAGACTGAGACCATAGGGAGGAACACAAAGCAAGGAATAGCAAGGCAGAGAACACAGGGAGGACTACAAGTCAAAGCATAGCAAAAGCAAGACATGGCAAAACAGGCGAGGCAGAGAACAAAGGAAGGACTACAAGTCAAAGCATAGCTAAGGCGAGACATAGCAAAACAGACTAAGACAAAGAACAGCAGAAGGACTACAAGGCAAAGCAAGGCAAAGACAAACATGGCACGAGAGACAACACAAGACAAGAGGCAGAATACGAGCACGGAGCGTGTGCAGAGACGCACTACAGAGCAAAGTGCAAGGGCACAGAATAGAGGGAGCAACCCCACAGACCCAGAGCCTTGCAGGGAAGCAACACAATAATCAGGCCCTGAGCATAGGAAGAGGCGGCCTGATATAGGGCATAGCATCTCCTCCTCCAGGTCAGGACCAGGGGAGAACTTCCGGGATTCTAGACATGACGAGATGATAGCAGAACCAGACAGTGCAGGATCTTAGGAAACGTCACATGATCAGGGTTTCAGACATGACGAGATGATCACCGAACCAACCAGTGCAGGATCCTAGGAAGAACACATGATCCGGGATTCTAGACATGACGAGATGATTGCAGAACCAGACAGTGCAGGATCTTAAGAAACATCACATGATCAAGGACTCCAGACATGACGAGAAGATCACAGAAGGCAGAGCAGAAACGCAGGGATCCTGCAGCTCAGACATGAGGTGAGTCTGCACACAGCTCTAGTGAACATGCAGGACAGCAGACAAAACATGCGCATGCACATCGCTCCAAGAGTTCTTGAGACAAACAGACATGGCAGACATGGCGGACGTGACAAGAACCTTGACCTAATATTGGCTAATAAACAAGCAACTCTGATAAATCGGTTACTTGAGGCATTCCCAGCACATAGCAGCGGTGATGGTTCTCACACGAGCCGTACGGGCCGGGGGCAGCTTGGCAGAGGTGTTCATGGTGCACACAACAGAAGTGGCATTGGAGACAGGGGTTTCATGACAATGTTGTGGACTGATTTTTCAAGTACTGCTCACACAACTGGTAATACAGCATTGATGGAAAGTGACAGGAGACAGCAGTTGTCAACTATGGTTACAAACTACTTTTCCTCCCATATCGATGTTCTCCCACACAGGTCATTCCCCTTTTACTATTGGGCTGCTAAACTGGACACCTGGCCTGAATTGGCACAATATGCCTTACAGGAGCTCGCTTGCCCAGCTGCAAGTGTGCTATCGGAAAGAGTCTTCAGTGCCGCTGGATCAATCCTGACAGAAAAAAGGACCCGTCTGTCAACCCAAAATGTGGATGATCTAACCTTCATTAAAATGAACCATGCATGGGTTTCCAAGGATTTTGTCCCACCTTCCCCTGATGACACATAGGGTGACAGAAAAATGGCTTGCTTTGGTCCACCTCTTCCTGGGACTTCACCTATTTCGCCTTTTGCATCAGCTGAATGTCCAACATCAGCATATGCCACTTTCTAAAACTCCCTAACTGTGCTGCCCCCCCCATGGCCGGGGTCACCACCTAGCGCACGACACCGTGCGAGTGCCGTTGCCCTGGACAGGTGGGTAGGCCGACTCTTGGGCGCGGACACTGGCACAGGGTCCCTCATAGTGCAATCAAGTGTCTCTGACGGTGGTGGGCACACCCGCCGTCAGACACACCGCCGTACTATGAGGGGCCCAGTGCCAGTACCGACGCCCACGAGTGGGCCCCCCTTGCTTGGGCAGGGCCCCAGCATTTGCAATCTTTACCTCTCCCTACTCCTCCGCTGTGTAGTCTGGGCCGTCAAATCCATACTGTGCCTGACACCGTCTGAGCCTGCCTCCTGGTGTATTGACATATATTTTGAATGTGTACGCTATCCATACATGTTATCCGGGGATACGGTACCCTTTCTCACCTTTGTGCAATCACTTGCAAGCCATACTGTGCCTGACACCGTCTGAGCCTGCCTCCTGATGTATAGACATATCTTTTGAATGTGTACGCTATCCATACATGTTATCCGGGGATACGGTACCCTTTCTCACCTTTGTGCAATCACGTGCAAGCCATACTGGGCCTAACACCATCTGAGCCTGCCTCCTGATGTATAGACATATCTTTTGAATGTGTACGCTATCCATACATGTTATCCGGGGATACGGTACCCTTTCTCACCTTTGTGCAATCACTTGCAAGCCATACTGTGCCTGACACCGTCTGAGCCTGCCTAATGATGTATAGACATATCTTTTGAATGTGTACGCTATCCATACATGTTATCCGGGGATACGGTACCCTTTCTCACCTTTGTGCAATCACTTGCAAGCCATACTGGGCCTAACACCATCTGAGCCTGCCTCCTGATGTATAGACATATATTTTGAATGTGTACGCTATCCATACATGTTATCCGGGGATAAGGTACCCTTTCTCACCTTTGTGCAATCCCTTGCAAGCCATACTGGGCCTTACACCATCTGAGACTGCCTCCTGATGTATAGACATATCTTTTGAATGTGTACGCTATCCATACATGTTATCCGGGGATACGGTACCCTTTCTCACCTTTGTGCAATCACTTGCAAGCCATACTGGGCCTTACACCGTCTGAGCCAGCCTCCTGATGTATAGACATATCTTTTGAATGTGTACGCTATCCATACATGTTATCCGGGGATACGGTACCCTTTCTCACCTTTGTGCAATCACGTGCAAGCCATACTGGGCCTAACACCGTCTGAGCCTGCCTCCTGATGTATAGACATATCTTTTGAATGTGTACGCTATCCATACATGTTATCCGGGGATACGGTACCCTTTCTCACCTTTGTGCAATCACGTGCAAGCCATACTGGGCCTAACACCGTCTGAGCCTGCCTCCTGATGTATAGACATATCTTTTGAATGTGTACGCTATCCATACATGTTATCCGGGGATACGGTACCCTTTCTCACCTTTGTGCAATCACGTGCAAGCCATACTGGGCCTAACACCGTCTGAGCCTGCCTCCTGATGTATAGACATATATTTTGAATGTGTACGCTATCCATACATGTTATCCAGGGATACGGTACCCTTTCTCACCTTTGTGCAATCACGTGCAAGCCATACTGGGCCTAATACCGTCTGAGCCTGCCTCCTGATGTATAGACATATCTTTTGAATGTGTACGCTATCCATACATGTTATCCGGGGATACGGTACCCTTTCTCACCTTTGTGCAATCACGTGCAAGCCATACTGTGCCTGACACCGTCTGAGCCTGCCTCCTGATGTATAGACATATCTTTTGAATGTGTACGCTATCCATACATGTTATCCGGGGATACGGTACCCTTTCTCACCTTTGTGCAATCACTTGCAAGCCATACTGGGCCTAACACCGTCTGAACCTGCCTCCTGATGCATAGACATATATTTTGAATGTGTACGCTATCCATACATGTTATCCGGGGATACGATACCCTTTCTCACCTTTGTGCAATCACGTGTAACCCATACTGGGCGTGAAAACGGCTGGCGAGCTGTTAAGCAAGCTACAGCACCTGTGGTTTGCACACGTAAGTTTTTCATTTTTTTCAGGAATGACGGTTAGGCCTAATTCCGGAACTGCGGTTGACCTGCACTTACTGGGAAATCATCGTTCGCGAGTAATAATTGTAATCAATGATCCCCATCACTAACGTTGTTCAGCGGGTTATCTGCACCTGTAAGCGACAAACGCTGGCCTTTTCAGTGTAGCGCACATACAGCCACGGACATGTAAGGGCATGACACACCAGTTATTGGCCAATCTCATGTGCCAGAGCCTCACGTGTCCCTCTAGTAAGCCAGACTCGGACCGCGGGGCATGACGGAGTCTCGTTCGTTAACGGAATTAAGCTTGCAATGTGTGTATCTGTTCTGTAGCTGGCATGGTTGAGGTTGCCCGTGTTGAGTCAAATTACGCCGTAGGCTCCACTCCTGGTGGTGCCCTTCTGGACATTCCTTTAAGGTTCAGCTTTGCAACCATACTGCCCACGTAAAACAAACACTTTGCCTTCATGAACGCTGTTTGGAGGGTCATGACTCGTGGGAATAACGCCGCCCAATCAGTTAACCTGCTAGAGAGATCCTTCGTTGCTCCCAAGCATGACATCACACTCCCTAGGAGGAAGGTAATGCCACTGTGGCGACCGTACTCCTGGGGGCGACACAAGTGCACTGATGCCCAGCCACTGCTCGATGAATCTGCTGGTACATTGACCCAGACCACTACATTCCCCTCGCACGCTACCCGGCCTGAATCTGACCCTGATGAAACTCAGGTTACCCTTCCCATATACAGTTCCATCTTACACGGTGACAAAGAGGAAGCTGCAGATGAAAGTGCAGGTTCGGCCCACCCGCCATCAGACACACCACCGTGCTATCAGGGGCCATGTGCCAGTGCCGTCGCCAACGAGTGGGCCCCCCCTGCTTGCTCAGGATCACAGCACTTGCAAGGTTGAAATACTGTGCAGTGAGATGGAAGATGGGGACGACGAGGAGTCCAGACTAGTACAGGGATTCCCTAGCGAGGAGACTTATTTGATTGTTTTCAATGTTGGGACAGCAATTTTTGGGGAGCACTATACTCTGGAGAATAATAGATGGGGCCCACCATACACTGGAACATTCCAAAGGTGGACATCAGACACTGGAGCAGCATTTACAGGGCCCATTATACACTAGAGCATTAGAAATGGGGCCCATTATGTTTGGAGCATTATTTGGGCCCATAAGACAGTGGAGCTTCATCCATGGGGACCAACATATACTGTAGCATTATGTGGAGCTCATCATATACTGTTTCAAACATTATATGGGACCAATGATTCTGTATGGAGAAATAGATGGGCCTCGTCATGAGATGTAAAAAGTGAGGTATTTTTCATTGTACTATACCGCTATTTCTCTGCCGTATCGGAGCATGATGAGTTGTGGTATTATGTGTTAAAGGGGAGCTCTTTCGCCCAGGGCACATGAAAACCTGGAGCCAGCCCTACCCCCCCACAACTTTAGCCAAATAACCCCCATTTTTCAGTGCGTAACTTGTATTATGAAGTTAATTAAGGTTGACCAGCTTAAGTAAGAAGAATTGATGCTTTTGGCATTCAAATGGGCACTGTAGGTGTGTTTCCTGTCCTCCTCTCACTGCCGACTTTTATTCCCCATTGACTTACATTGGGTTTCGTGTTTCGGGACGACCCCGACTTTTCCCTATAATCGGCCGATCTTGCTCGACCCGACTTTTGGAAAAGTCGGGTTTCACGAAACGAAACTCGACCATAAAAAAACAAAAGTCGCTCAACTCTAGCCACGACTACTACAGCCCTGTCCGTCCCTCACACTCTATTAGTAGGATATGTCGTCAGTATAAGATTGCTGGGGGTCTGACACCCAGCACCAGCGTCAATCAGCTGAAGTTCACTTTGGCAGCTGCCAGATATAAATGTAAGGTGAGGGACACGGTTTCCCCATACATTATTTAATCGCCACTGCTGAGTACTACATTTTATCTTCTATATTAATGGTACATAAAGTGCAATACTCGGCAGCAGCCACCAGGCAATGTACAAGACTGCTGTGTACTGCCACGTACAGTGTCTGTATCTGGCTGCTGCTGGAGTAAATTTCCGCTGATATGTCTGGTAGCGGTATGTCAGTCACCCATGGATGTTTTATTGATGACCAATACTATAGATGACCTCTAGTTCATCAATATGGCAGTCCTGTACAACTCCTTTAGCATGCAACATTATGAGCAAGAAATAGGAGTGAATAACCAATACACAGGGTACGCAGACCACAAGAAATCTATCGCTTAAGCAACCCACAGTGAGCAAAACCAGAATATAGAGCCACAACAAAGTGAGGCATCACCAATACAAGACAGGAAATCCTGTGTAAAATGCAACCACAGATGTCAGCAGAGCAGAACCTGATCATGAGGAAAGGGCGTATGTCAGCCAAACACGAGACCTAAATATTCAGGGTACGAAGGTGGTGGAAGTTATACCAGTAGACAGGGATGCCACCAAAATGGCAATTTATTTATCTAATATATAAAGCTCAATGTGGGTGTGTATGTCTGGGGTTGGCATCCGCACCGTCGCAGCTACAGTCACAAAATTTTGCACAGTCACACGTCTGGACCCCGAGAGCGTCATAGGCTATGTTGTGAGGCGAAATTTTAACCCCGCGAGTTCCAGTTCACCAAACAATTTGGCCTATTATTCTTATTTCTATGGTGTTATCTTCCTTCTGTAAAGCTGGAAATAACACAATTTATTACCGTGCCAACACGGACCACCCTCTGACACAGACTGCAGAGGGAGCCCAGTATCACACAGGATAGGATTAGATACACGGCTCAGCAGTCAGTATCACACATGATAGGATTAGATACACAGCTCAGCTGTCAGTATCACACAGGAGAGGATTAGACACATGGCTCATCAGTCAGTATCACACAGGATAGGATTAGATACACAGCTCAGCAGTCAGTATCACACAGGATAGGATTAGATACACAGCTCAGCAGTCAGTATCACACAGGATAGGAATAGATATACGGTTCAGCAGACAGTATCACACAGGATAGGATTAGATACACAGCTCAGCACACACTATCACACAGAATAGTATTAGATACACGGCTCAGCAGACAATATCACACAGAATAGGATTAGATACACGGCTCAGCAGTCAGTATAACACAGGATAGGATTAGATACACGGCTCAGCAGACATTATCGCACAGGATAGGATTAGATACACGGCTGAGCAGTCAGTAACACACATGATAGGATTAGATACACAGCTGAGCAGTCAGTAACACACATGATAGCATTAGGTACACGGCTCAGCAGTCAGTATCACACAGGATAGGGTTAGATACACGGCTCAGCAGTCAGTATCACACAGGATAGGATTAGATACACAGCTCAGCAGTCAGTATCACACAGGATAGGAATAGATACACCGCTCAGCAGACAGTATCACACAGGATAGGATTAGATACACAGCTCAGCACACAGTATCACACAGATTAGTATTAGATACACGGCTCAGCAGACAGTATCACACAGAATAGGATTAGATACACGGCTCAGCAGTCAGTATCACACAGGACAGGATTAGATACACAGCTCAGCAGTCAGTATCACACAGGATAGGATTAGCTACACGGCTGAGCAGTCAGTAACACACGTGATAGGATTAGGTACACGGCTCAGCAGACGGTATCACACAGGATAGGATTAGATACACTGCTCAGCAGTCAGTATCACACAGGACAGGATTAGATACACGGCTGAGCAGTCAGTAACACACGATAGGATTAGATACACAGCTCAGCAGTCAGTATCACACAGGATAGGGTTAGATACACAGCTCAGAAACAGGATGTGCCAAAGGAGAAGACATTTTCATTCGAAGAATTCCCCTCATTCCATCTGATTTGTTTCTTGATTTTAAACGCCTCCAGTTTCCAGTTCAACTGCTATTTGCATTGACCATTAACAATGCTCAGGGACAGTCCTAGAAAGTAGTAGGGATCGATTTAAGTAGTAAGGATCGATTTGAAATCCCCATGCTTTTCTCATGGTCAACTTTACGTGATCTGTTCAAGAGTTGGAACTGCCAAAAATCTGTTCATCTTTGCACCGAAAGGAAAAACCAAAATTCTTGAATGAGTTGAAAATAAAATACTATCAATACTGATCTTTTTTATCTTAGACCTGTGACGGGGACAAGGGGGCATCCTCTACGTCTGGAGGAAAGAAGGTTTAAGCATACTCACAGATGCGGATTCTTTACTGTAAGCGCAGTGAGACTATGGAACTCTCTGCCATATGATGTTGTAATGAGTGATTCCCTACTAAAATTTAAGAAGGGACTGGATGCCTTTCTTGAAAAGTATAATATTACAGGGTATATACACAAGTTTCATTACTATTGCGTTGATCCAGGGAGCTAGCCTGATTGCCGTATGTGGAGTCGGGAAGGAATTTCTTTCCCCAATGTGAAGCTTACTGCTTGCCTTGCCACATGGTTTTTTTTGCCTTCCTCTGGATCAACATGTTAGGGCAGGTTAGGATAGGATATGGGTTGAACTAGATGGACTTAAAGTCTTTCTTCAACCTTAATAACTATGTTACTTGGGTAATCATTTAATTAATTTGTGTTGCAAATCTGCAGTGTTGAATATATGATGTGAAATGTTTTTATGTGCAATATAATCATTATAATTTGTTATAACTAACCATAGTTGGTTACTATGCCCAGGCAACGCCGGGCTCTTCAGCTAGTATATAATATTTACTTATATAGTGCCATTACTTCCACTGCTTTACCAATATAATCATCACTGTCCCCACTGGGGCTCACAACCTAAATTCCCAATCGGTATGTATTTTTGAGTGAGGAAATCCATGCAAACATGGAGAGAACATACAATCGCCTTGCAGTTGTTGTCCTTGATGGGATTTGAGCACAGGACCCCAGCACTGCAAATTAACAGCGCTAACCACTGAGCCACCATGCTGCCATACACTGGTCCAGTTGGCACTGGTAGTATAAATGCAGTGTCAAAAATTATTTCTCACTAGCAATAGTAATTGCTGTTTTTGTAATAGATGAGGGTAACCATCATTCATCCCCTGCAGAGTCTCCCCAGCAGGCAGCGTCTTCCTGTTCATGTCTCCCCTGAACAGTCTTTTACTTATAGGAATTATTCCATAAACAGGTGACAAATGTATGATAGATGGGAGTGTGGATGATAAGGACATCCATTGATCATGTAAACAGGGGTGACAAAATTCTCTGTGTGAATGTAGAGTTAGCGAGCATGTACAACCACTGCTCCATTCACTGTGTATAGGAGTGGTGCTCATACATGCTCACTACCACTCTAATTATATGGGGCACTTTGGTTTCCCCATTTTTGGTACTGGTTGGCATCTCAGGAGATGGACCCCTACAATAATTCTGTCACAGATGTATCATGACAGAGAGAAGCCAGAAATCTGCAGCATCTGAGTTCATCTATTCTTGCGCTGAACAGAATCACTTCACCTTCTTATTAATCTGTGTAAATTTCTTTGGGCAGTGCAAGAATTAATCTTCACTGTTGAGAGCTCCTGGAGCTAAGGCTCTCAGCTGTGCACTGTTAGCCATTCCCATCTCCTATATAATCTGGGCCCTGGCTAGCACTCATTGTCAGAGTAGCTAATGCTGCATGGTTAGGAAGATAGATGGTGGTTAATGGAGTAGTCGATTGGTGGATTTATCTGTGACAGTTGCTTGATTTTGTGAGTGTGATAATTCTATTTCTTCTCCTTCTTTGGTTTAACCCCATCCTTCACTTCCCGATGGGTTCCTCTATTCCATGTGAGAGTATATTTGCATGACTGGTATTTTCCATTACCCCCTGTTCGTATTACCTTGTTAATCTGGTTGGTGTACTACAGTGCACTACTACTCCCCTCTCCCCTGGGTGGGAGAAGGATACAGACTGAGGGCGGATTCAGGAGCTAAGGCAAGGGATGTGGCTCCGGCATCTTCACCTTCAGAAGTAACCCGGGAAACAGGACGAGCTAGGGCATCCCCTAGCGTTAGAGACAGGAAAGGAGCCCCTGGTCCCCGGACACCCGATAACAGAGTCGTGACACATTTTTTTCCCCTAACCTTTAAATAGGTGATACATGTTGTTTTTAGATAGCCCCTTATTGTCCTTTTACATTGATATCAATATGTTTAATATCCTTGGACTTGAACATAACTGTTTTTTGTTGCTCTACTGTGACATAATTGTGTGTATTACCGCTGTACTGCTGTATTACAATAGTATCCAACAAGACAAAGAAAGTTGAGCCATAAAATACATAGCCTTTATTAGAGCACAATAGCCAAACAATAAAAACACTATAAAAAGAGATACAGGTCCAATATAGCCAGACAAGGTAAATATGTACAAGTATTGCCAAATGGCAGTTAGACACCCGTAGGAAGTACAGAGATGTATACATATAAACAGTGTAATAACATAGTAAACACTGATTAGAGGCTTCCTACATATAGATATCTACAGTATAGCCCCTCTGCACAGATAATGAGAAAAATGATCCACATAGACAGTATGCATAGTAAAACTGACCACTGCTGATAAATAAATGCACACTGCATATAAATAGACTGCAGCACATACCAATGTGAAACTGATGCCTACATACTACACATATACACAATTAGTCTCCAAAGTGTAAAAGTGCATATCTAAAGGGGCATATAGCCTCATAGATAAGGTAAAAATACAGTATAAGCACAGACCAATATGTAACAAAATAGATCCAATGTATTATAACTAGCTGGAATATAGTGCAGTGGCAGGAAAAGACAGGATACAGCAAAGAAAAACTTATGCTGAGGTAATAAATAGTGTCCATAGTGTAGTGGTCTCAGCCACTCAATTAGTATCAGGCACAGCATTTAGGAAAAGTGCAGAGTGCATGAAGAAAGCATACAACCTTGTGAGGCGCGAATCCCCGACGCGTGTTTCGCTCTAGCTTCGTCCCAGGGGGTAATGGTCAGTTTTACTATGCATACTGTCTATGTGGATCAT
This sequence comes from Dendrobates tinctorius, assembly GCF_039654945.1. Taxonomy (NCBI): domain Eukaryota; kingdom Metazoa; phylum Chordata; class Amphibia; order Anura; family Dendrobatidae; genus Dendrobates; species Dendrobates tinctorius. The sequence continues at coordinate 91,030,632 of NW_027361696.1, read as the reverse complement.
TTTTCTCATTATCTGTGCAGAGGGGCTGTAGATATCTATATGTAGGGATTCTCTAATCAGTGTTTACTATGCTATTACACTAAGTTTATATGTATACATCTCTGTACTTCCTACGGGTGTCTATCTGTATCTGCCATTTGGCTATACTTATTTACCTTGTCTGGCTATGTTGGACCTGTATCTCTTTTTATAGTGTTTTTATTGTTTGGCTATTGTGCTCTAATAAAGGCTATGCATTTTATGGATCAACATCCTTTGTCTTGTTGGATACTGTAGTACTTAGAAGGGCCATTTTGTTAGGCCCAATTATTTGATATATGCTGTATTACAATGTTGATGATCTCATTACAGAAGACGCGAGAGAGCGTCTCTAGCAAGGTGCAGATGGGGACACGCAGGGTACAGGTGTTTGTAAAGCGTGGACACGGGGGCACACAAGGTACAGGTTAGTGCAGGGCATGTACACGGGGCACGCTGGGTACAGGAGTGCGTATAGCTTGCACTGACAGGCACGCTCGGGTAGGATGCAAAACAGAGCGCGTGCTGCGAAGCACGCCTGGGTACAAGGCAAAGCAGAGCACATGCTGGAAAGCACGCCTGGGTACAAGGCAAAGCAGAGCGCATGCAGGGAAACACGCCTGGGTACAAGGCAAAGCAGAGCACGTGCTGGAAAGCACGCCTGGGTACAAGGCAAAGCAGAGCACGTGCTGGGGAGCACACCTGGGTAAAAGGCAAAGCAGAGCATATGCAGGGAGCACGCCTGGGTGCAAGGCAAAGCAGACCGTGTGCTGGGAAGCACCCCAGAGCACAGGGCAAGGGACCTGAGAGAGCGGCCAAGCAGGGACTGAGCAGGTCTAGCAAGGAAGCCAGAACCAAAATCAGGCTCTGCCTACAGGAAGAGGCAGCCTGATATAGGAGAAGTGTGCTGGGACTTCCTGGTCAGGTCCTCCAGGACCATAGAGACGTCAGAGATGGCGCAGCCATAGTCAGGGCTGTGGGCTGAGCGCATGCGTGCCCGACGGAGGCCTAGAGAGAGTGTACAGCCACAGAGTCAAGTGCGGGAGGTGCGCTTGCGCACACGACGGGACCCCCGGAGCGGCCGCGATACTGGAAGTGATTATGTCAGGCACTGTGCCCCGAGTCTGGAGGAATGCGGTGAGAGCGGCGTGACACTCACCTTGAACCCACATATACTCAACATACTGCTTTCACCTCCATGTACCCCACACACAGCCAGCACTTCCATGTACCCCACACACAGACAGCACTCCCATGTACCCCACACACAGTGATCACTCTCATGTACTCCACACACAGCCAGCACTTTCATGTACTCCACACACAGCCAGTACTCCCATGTGCCTCACACACAGCCAGCACTCCCGTTTACGCCAAACACAGCCAGCACCTCCATGTACCCCACACATAGCCAGCACTACTGTGCACTCCACTCACAGCCAGCACTCCCATGTATTCCACACACAGCTAGCATCTCCATGTTCCTCACACTCAGCCAGCACTCCCGTGTACCCCACACACAGCCACCACTCCCGTGTATCTCACCCACAGCCAGCACTCCCGTGTACTCCACACACAGCCAGCACTCCCATGTGCCTCACACACAGCCAGCACTCCCGTGTTCCTTACACACAGCCAGAACTCCCATGTACCCCACACACAGCCAGTACTCCCGTGTACCTCACACACAGCCAGCACTCTCGTGTACCCCACAAACAACCAGCACTACCTTGTACCCCACACACAGCCAAACTCTCATTTACCCCATGTACTATCTACACCCCCATCAGGGGCGTAACTAGAACTGATTGGGCCCTATAGCAAACTTTTAAACGGGGCCCCCTCAAAGACACACCCCCTTCAAGACACACCCCCTTCAAGACACACCCCCTTCAAGACGCGAGGGCTCAGGGAAGGGGCAGGACTGAACTGAAGCAATACACTGGCTGCAGGCAGGGAGGTGGGCCCAATATGTGCTTCGCTCCGCACAGCAGGCACAGAAATGCAGCATAGGCTGCAAAATCATAGTGTACATTTTTTCCGCCGGGGCCCCGGATCCCCTACACGCACCGGGCCGGCGGGCCCCCAAGGCAGCGTTGGCCACAGCACCCACTGGAGCTCTGCAGTAATGTACTTAATTGTACTCAGGGCTGCCACTAGGAATTTTGGGGCCCCATACTGGTAAAATTTTCAGGGCCCCCTTGAGACTCCGCCCAGGCTCCACCCCTGCCTCGCCTCCACCCCTCGAACTGTCCAAAGCCCCACCGCTCTCTCTTGTAAAAACTCCACTTCTCACCAATCACACATTAACATTTCCCATCACCAGATCACACATATAGCCGGCAGCTTTTGTTTTGGCCAAAAGATTTTTTAAGCCGCCACCATAACACGGTAGACTCTTTTGGCCGAGCCCTACTCTACTGTAACCTATTAAATATTTGTTAAAATATGTGATACAATTTAGGTTTTTTTTATTTTTCAATTTTTAAAATGACCAATAATATCACATACAAGGGAAAAATACCGCCACACCATGTCCAGACCACATAGTGACCTATAATACCACACACAAGGAACAAATACCGCCAGACCATGACCAGACCACATAATACCACCAGTGACCGAATAATATCACATACAAGGAACACCACCGCACCATGACCAGACCACATATTACCACCACAGTGACTGAATACTACAATACTGATCAGTAATAAAAAAAAACGATACTATCGCCATAAGTGCCATTATACACAGGAGATCTGTACTTCGTATGCAGTGTCTGTGTACAGGTAATACAGTGATCAATTACATTATACACAGGGCCTCTATACAGCGTATAGTGTCAGTGTACAGGTAACACACTAACTCACCAGTGACGTCTCTAGGTGAAGTCCTTAATCTTTGTTTTTCATCTTTCATCCAGCACAGATCGCCATCACGTCTCCCAGCCAGGGCTCGTCTCTGCAGGAAATAACACATTACTTATTTTTCCCAACTTCTGCATTACATCACATGAAGAAAAAAAGGTGACATAGTGTCACTCTACACAGTAACAGGACCGCCCCCCCCATTTAAAACAGTATACTCAAAAGCTAAAATAAATACATCACTGCAGTAATAATATCCCTTAATTAGACCCTGTGGTAATAATATCCCCCATCCTGACCCCCGTATGTCTCATTCCTGGCTTCAGCCCATTCTCCCATCCCACCCTCATAAGTATCCATTCTGCCCCACATGATCTCCCCATCCTGCCCCATCTGTCTCCACCGTATCCATCCTGCCCCATGATCCTGCATGATCTGTCTCCAACCCTGCCCCATCTGTCTCCAATCCTGCCCCCAGTGTCTCCAGTCATGCCCCCATGTCTTTGATCCTGCCCCCTGTGTCTCCAATCATGCCCTGTATCTCATTGTGCCCCTTCCTGTGTCTCACTGTCACATTCTGCCCCTATGCCTCACATTCTGCCCCCTCCTGTGTCTCACTGTCACATTCTGCCCCGTGTCCATTCAGTCCCCTCCTGTGTCTCACCGTCACATTCTGCCCCTATCGTGTCCAGCATTGTGCCCCATCGTGTCCAGCATTCTGCCCCCATCGTCTCCAGCAATCTGCCCCATTGTGTCCAGCAATCTGTCCCATCGTGCCCAGCATTCTGCCCCAATCATGACCAGCAATCTGCCCCATCATGTCCAGCAATCTGCCCCATCGTGCCCAGCATTCTGCCCCCATCATGACCAGCAATCTGCCCCATCATGTCCAGCATTCTGCCACCATCATGACCAGCAATCTGCCCCATCGTGTCCAGCAATCTGCCCCATCGTGCCCAGCAATCTGCCCCATCGTGCCCAGCATTCTGCCCCATCGTGTCCAGCAACCTGCCCCATCGTGTCCAGCAATCTGCCCCATCGTGCCCAGCATTCTGCCCCATCATGACCAGCAATCTGCCCCATCATGCCCAGCATTCTGCCCCATGTCCAGCATTCTGGCCCAGGCCGCCAGCAGTCTGCCCCCATCTCACAGTCTGCCCCAGGCCCCCCGAATCGCCGCTCTCAAAAAAAAAAAAATAAAAAAATTTCTTGTTACCTGGCCGTCCCTCTCCCAGTCCCACGTGGCACACATTGACCGAATGAGGCAGAGGAGCAGAGCAGTGTGTGACGTCAGGTGAGGGCGGTGCTGTGGCTGGACCATTGTGCAGGGGGGATTGCAAAGCTGGCTGGACCATGGTGCGGGGGGGCCCGGGGGGCCCGGCAGGCGCTGGGTATTCATTGAAAATAAAGCTGCAGAGCAGACACCTGAATAAAATGTAGGGGGGCACTAGCGCGGACCGGGCTGCCAGCGTGGTCGGGAGTCGGGGACGGGCCCCAAAGCAACCGCTTCGGCTGCTACCCCGGTAGTTACGCCCCTGACCCCCATGTACTCCACACGCAGCCAGCACCCCACAACCATTATAATGGTGGGCACTGTACTGATTAAGGAGAGTGCCACTGACTGTGGGGCCTTTCCTCCCCTCCCCTTCCCTTATGGGTTAAAGTTGAACTCGCCCACCCATGTCATGCTGGGGCAGAGTATTAATGTATGGGGCTAATGGGATTGGGTAGGGATTAGCACAACCCCTTCCTGGGGTTATATAGTACCAAATCTGTGGCCACCCTCCCTCTTTCCTTCTGACCGGATCCTGGAGGTGCTTGTCACAAGCACTATCTGGCGGTATTATGAGTGACCCACTATTGGAGGCATTGCGCCTGCGGGTCTTACAGGAGGGAGAGCCCTGGCTACATGGCGTCCTGGCGGAGATCGGCGCTCACCTGGCGGCCTCGCAGGCCCCGGCCTCTGATGGGGTGCCCGGTCCTGACGCGTCTTCATGGCGCTCTGGTCTGGCCGCCGCCTCCGGGTTGCGGCAAGAACAGCCGGCGGCGGGAATCCCGCCCTCCTCTGCGGCTGCGCGACGCTTCGCCAGCGTTGGCCGGTGCTTCCCAGCGACGCGCGGCTGGGCGGAAGTCACCGCCCCCCGACTTCTGGTCTGGCGGCGCTGACTGTGCAGGGGCTCCTGCACGTGGGAGAAGCGCGCGAAGGAGCAGTGCGGCATCGCGGCGGGGGGGCAGGGAGGTGGTGGCCTCGGGGAGGGTGCCCACGTTGTTATCGGCAGGGGAGAAGGGTTGGGAGCCCAGGGGGGTTAATTGGACCGGGGCGGCGAGTGTAATCATGGGGGGTAGGCACAGTGCGACCTCCTCTGCTTCAGCAGGGGAGCAGATTAATGAGCAGCCGGAGCGGCCCTTGGTGCCCGGGGTGGAGGAGCGGGGGCAGGTCTGTGCATCACAGGCACCTGTCGCAGGGGTTAGTCAGACATCCCCTTCTCTGGGGGGGGGTCGGGTACGCTGAGTGCCGAGGTGCTCGCTCTTGCACCGCATAGAGAGGGGGCTCACGAGGATGTTCGCGGCCCGGCTCCGGCTATTGCCGTACCCGGTGGTAGCAGGGAAGTTTCCGTGGCTGCTGCTCCTGTAGATGATGGTCCCTTGAGGGGGAGGCGGGACAGGCGTAGACGCCGGAGATCTTCTTCCTCCTCCTCTTATTCTTCATCCCCGCAGTTGCGACGCCATGGGCGCCATGCTTCGCAGCGGCGTCATAAAAGATCTAGGCGCTCCGGCCGCAGAGGTTCCTCCCGTGGTCGTCCCCGGTCCTCGAGACGTGGCTATCCATCTTCATTGTCAGAGGTGTCCAGCGCGTCTGCGAGTCCCGAGCATGTTCGTGGTCCTCCTCCCGAGCGTCGGGAGTCGAGGGCTCGTTCAAGGACTTACAGCCTGGTCGAGTCGAGCGCAACCCCTGAGGCTCCAAGTTATGGCATCAACAGTACGGCGGGTTATCCGGGAGCTGGAGTTCCTCCATCTACGGGAGTCCCTCCTCCAACGGTCAATCCGGGTGAGTGTTCCCTATTGGGTTCTTCAAGTATGGATAATGCTGCTATGATATCTGTTTTGAGAGCGTTGATCGGGCAATTGCCCTCCATGGCTGGTACAGCAAAGGAGTGTAATAAGGTGGACGCCCCGCTAGCGGGGGTGTATAAGGATACCATGTTCTGCGGGGTTAGTGCGCTAGGATCGCACATAGATGACGACACTAAGAAGAAGATTTGGAGCAATGATTATGTAGATATTTAGTCGTTGGTGTCGGTGGATCAACACACTGTTGACAAGGAAAGGAGGCCGGTTGAGAGGTTTTCGGAGAGAGTGCGCCAAAAGGTGGCGAAAACTATGAATAATTGGTTGCAAGCTTTCGCTGTATTGGGTTGCATTATGGGTCAGAAGCACCTGGGCCGCTGCTCCGAGCTGTTTATCTATCAGGATATGATCTACAATTCATACAAGGCTCACGGTGGGTCGGCGTGGTGGAGGTATGATGAGGAATTCAGGAGACAGTTAGCCCTCCATCCAGACATTGGCTGGGGGGTTAAGGCGACTGAGGTGTGGTTGCGTCTTATGATGACGCAGAAGCAGTATCCCTTTCCATCAGCGGCTGCTGAACAAGGCTCAAAAGGTTCCAGTTCAGTGGTCGTGCAGAGACCCGGTGCCTGTTGGTTGTTCAATGAGGGACACTGTAGGTTTTACGGCCTTTGTAAATTCCGGCATGAGTGTTCGGCCTGTGGAGGCTCCCACCCGGCCTCTAAGTGTTCCCGTCCTGCGGGAAAGCTACCGGTCAAGCCGCAGCACAATGAGAGGAAAGACACCGGTGAGCGTAGTCGCGATGGAGCCGTGGCTAGACCGATATCCTAACAAGGAGGCAGCGGGTCAGCTGCGTTTTGGGTTTTCAGAAGGTTTTTTCATTCCGTTTAAATTGCATAGGTCCTCCGGTTTTTCGGTAAATTCAAAGTCTGCTCGTGATCACTCGGATGTTTTGTTGGCGAAGGTGCAGAAGGAGGTAGCACTGGGTAGGATGGCCGGTCCGTTCTTATCCCCGCCTTTTCAGGATCTTAGGGTGTCACCTTCGGGAGTGGTCCCGAAAAAAGATCCTGGTTCCTTTCGTTTGATTCACCACTTGTCGCACCCGAAGGGGTTTTTGGTGAATGATGGTATTTCTCCCGACGATGCGTCAGTATCTTATGCATCGTTTGATAGGGCTGTGGCTTTGATTAGGATCGCGGGGGATGGTGCTTGGTTGGCCAAGTCGGATATCGGTTCGGCGTTTCGTTTGTTGCCGGTGCATCCGGATTGTTTCCATCTGTTGGGTTGTCAGGTAGATGGGGAATTTTATTTTGACATGTGTCTCCCCATGGGATGTTCGATTTCTTGCTATTATTTTGAACTTTTTAGTTCTTTTTTAGAATGGGTAGTGAGATGGCAGTCGGGAATGCGGTCTGTCACTCATTACCTGGATGATTTCCTTTTTGTTGGCCCGAATTCCTCGGATGTGTGTGATAGGCTTCTTTCCACGTTCAAGTCAATTGCGCAGAAATTCCGTGTTCCTTTGTCACCGGAAAAGACCATTGGCCCGGTTCAAATTTTGTCTTTTTTGGGCATCGAAATTGATACGGTAGCGATGGTGTATCGGCTACCCGCTGAAAAGATTCAAAAATTGGTCTCTTTGATTGAGGGTTTGCTTTCAGTTCGAAAGGTTACCCTCTTGGAGATGCAACCACTATTGGGGTTGTTGGTTTTTGCATGCAGAGTCATGCCAGTGGGCAGGGCGTTTTCACAACAACTGTCATTGGCTACGAAAGGAGCCTCCAGCCCACACCACAGGGTGCGGGTTACAAGACCCATGAAGGCAAATTTGGAGGTGTGGCTTTCTTTTTTACAAACATTCAACGGTCACACTTGCTTCATGTTACCGTGCCGGACGGCACAGGACTTAAATTTGTTTGCATCGGAGGACGGAGTTGTGGGTTTCATGACAAGATTTGGGCATCGACTGTGTCGCGAAGTTTGGCCAGAGTTTTGGGCCAGGTCGGGTTTTGGCCATGACAGAACCCTTTGCGAGATTTTTCCAATCATCGTTTCGATTGAGTTGTGGGGTAGTTTGCTGTGCAATCAGGAGATTCATTTTAGGTCAAGTAACCCTGGGGTGGTTCGCTGTATTAATCACATGTCTTCCAGGTCTCCGCAGGTTTTGGCTCTTCTTCGTAGACTGGCTCTGCTTTGTTTGCAATTCAACATTTGGTTTCGGGCTCGACTTGAACAGGGCCCTGATGGTTTGCTTGCTAACTTTTCTGACTCTTTTGATTTACAGGTTTTCACGGATCTTGTTCACCATGCCCTTCCGGAGGTTTACAGTTGCCCGCCGATTCTGTGGGACGTGATCAGGAACAGTTGATGTCCCTTGTTCGTTCCTCGGTGTCCCAGTCGACGTGGCAAGCGTATGGTAAGGCATGGATGGAGTGGTGCCAGTTGGCGGGTAACAGACCGGTTCAGGTGTGTGAGAATTCGCGATTGCAAGTTACGATTGAGTTCTTGTGTCAGTTGAATAGTAAGGGTTTGTCGGGCGAGTCAGCACAGCAACGTTTGTCTGGTGTTGCTTTTCATTTTCAGTTGTTAGGCTGGTCTGATGTTACGAAATGTTTTATTGTTAGGCAGGCTATGAAGGGTTGGAGGAGGTTCCAGCCTAGTACTGAGTGTCAGCGTCCGGTGTCTCTAGCTCTCCTTAGTCGACTTATAGCAATTGCGGATCAGGTGTGCAGTTCCGTCTTTGAAGCTCTTGTGTCCGCTGCTTTTGGTTTAGCTTTTTTCGGAGCCCTAAGGGTTGGGGAGTTGGTTCCGCGTTCAAAGCTCGATTTGGGGTGTGGTTTGCGGTTTGAGGATGTGGTTTTTTTGGAGGAATCGGTGCGCGTGAGAATCCGTAAATCGAAGACTGATCCGTTGGGTCGGGGCTCTTGGGTTTTGCTGCATGCTGCCAATTCGTCAATGTGTCCGGTCGCGTTGCTTAAAGCATATTTGGTTGTGAGAAAAGGGGGTAGTTTTTTCTTCACACACGCAGATTACCTACCTTTAACCAGGTATCAATTCCAGACTGTGTTTGACAGATGTTTGAAGGGGCTGGGAGTTCCCGCTGGTGAGTATGGCACTCATTCATTCCGCATTGGGGCCGCTACGGAGGCGGCCAAGGAGGGCCTTCCTGATGCCGAAGTCCAGAGGATAGGGAGATGGAGATCGGCGTGCTTTGCTCGTTATATTCGTCCGGATTTGTTGTATTAATGTTTTCTTTTCCTGCAGGTTCCGTCAGACCGACTGTCTGGTTGCTGGGACACTCCTATATTTTCTGGGCTGCACAGCGGGCCGAGTGTCGCCCAGGAGGAAGGCATCTGGGATTCCGGGATGTCGTTTTCATGTGGAGAGGCATTAGGGGCTTGCAGTGGCCGCAAGTGTTACCTGAGGTTGTTTCGATCGCAAGAGGAGCTTGGGGGCCGACTATTTTCATCTTGCATGTGGGGGGTAACGATCTTTGCTCGTATAAGATGGCGGAACTTTTAACTATGATGCGAGCTGACATAGAACGCTTTTCATAGTTTTTTTCCGGAATTGGTGCTAGTGTGGTCTGAGATTGTCCCGAGGGCGGTGTGGCAAGGGGCTCGTGATGGGATGGCAGTCGAGTGCACTAGGAGGTCAATCAATGCCCGTGTTTCTAGGTTTGTACGCGAGAGGTTTGGTGTGGTCATTCAACACAGGCAACTGGAAGGGGATAACAGCGCTCTGCTAAGGCCTGACGTGGTTCATCTGAATGACATTGGGCTCGATATTTTCTTATCCGGTCTGCAAGATGGAGTAGAGCAAGCTTTGCTATTGATGGGTGGGGGTCGGAGTCCTGTTTAAAACAGGATCCTCCGTGGCGGTGAAACAAGGATTGGCACAAAGTTACGGCTCGCTGACCTTCACCCATCATTTGGTTTCTGAGTCTGTTTATTATGGTTAAGTGGGGCAGAGGAAATGCCATTGGGGTTTTAACCCTGGGTCACAACAGTCTGGTGGGCACTGTACTGATTAAGGAGAGTGCCACTGACTGTGGGGCCTTTCCTCCCCTCCCCTTCCCTTATGGGTTAAAGTTGAACTCGCCCACCCATGTCATGCTGGGGCGGAGTATTAATGTATGGGGCTAATGGGATTGGGTAGGGATTAGCACAACCCCTTCCTGGGGTTATATAGCACCAAATCCGTGGCCACCCTCCCTCTTTCCTTCTGACCGGATCCTGGAGGTGCTTGTCCCACCCTCCCTCCCCATTTTTGTTATGATGGTTTCCTAATGTTCATTTTGTTCTGTTTATTATAGTTTTCAAGTCACAGCGGCGGTGAAACAAGGATTGGCACAAAGTTACGGCTTGCTGGCCGACTTGCCTGCGAATACAGAGCAGGGCATTTGGTGGCGAGCGCGTTTTTAAGAGAAGTAAAGTGCCTTTAAAATGGTTGTTAAGAAAACATTCAATAAAGCTGTGACCGACCTTCACCCATCATTTGGTTTCTGAGTCTGTTTATTATGGTTAAGTGGGGCAGAGGAAATGCCATTGGGGTTTTAACCCTGGGTCACAACAGTCTTCCTATGTAGAGATGTGACTGCTTAGTCTCTCTGTACTGTGACATCAATCGGGGGTTATATGTAGCTGTAAACTGGTAGTGCCACAAGAATACAAGCAAAGACAGCATGAACTAGCATTGTCCCCCATGGAATGTAGTCCTGTCCACGAGTCACTCTTCCAAACCTATTGGTTTATTCTATACCTTGGCTCTATTACATCTCATTTCTGAACCCTGGGATAGTTGGCTTCTTCCCAGTGACTGGAATTCGGTGCTATAAACTGCTGGAATTTAATGACCAGATTTCTGTTTATATTCTCCTCATTTGTCATGTCTACTTACTTGCTCGAAAGTAAGAAAGTTTATACATGAAGTAAAGCAAAGAAGAGTTTAGAACACCAGGGAGCTAATAGTTACAAAATGAAAATGTCCTTGTATCACAATCCAATGTTCTGACGTTGGGAGAGCGAGTGTCAGATACAGTCTGTATATTGTGCAGCGCTTGGACATGTGGCCAATGTTAGCGAGCGCTTTTTCTAATGCCGGAATCTGCGTTCACATAGTGCAGAATACAAGGAAATTAGCAATTAGGCAATTTTTCAGCAACATGAGAATTTTAAGGGAAACACGATGTTGCCACAATAATTTTTCAAACCTGCCCAGAAACTAATATATACAGCTTTGGCAAAAATTAAGAGACCACTGCAAAATTTTCAGTTTGTCTGATTTTTCTCTTTAGGCCGGAATCACACATGCGAGAAACTTGGACAAGTCTCGCATCTTAATACCTGGCACTGCCACCAGCTCTCGGATCGGAGCGTGCGGCTGCATAGAAATACATGCAGCCGCATGCTCTGCTCCCGAGTGCCGGTGAGCACATGTGATCCTGGCCTTATAGGTATATTTTTGAGTAAATTGTAAATTGCTCTTTTATTCTATAAACAACTGACAACATGTCTTCAAATTTCCAAGCACTAAATTTTGCATTTATTTTCAGAAAATGAGAAATGGTCAAAATAACAAAAAAATGCAATGCTTGCAGACCTCAAATAATACTAAGAAAACAAGTTCATGGTCATTTAGAAACAACAATACTAAAGTTTTAGCTCAGGAAGAGATCAGAAATTAATATTTTGTGGAATAACCATGGTTTTTAATCACAGCCTTCATGCGTCTTGGCATGCTTTCCACCAGTCTTTCACACTGCTTTTGGGTGACCTTATGCCACTCCTGGTACAAAAATTTAAGCAGTTCTTTGTTTGATGGCTTGTGACTATCCATCTTCCTCTTGATTATATTCCAGAGGTTTTCAATGGGGTTCAGGTCTGGAGATTGGGCTGGCCATGACAGGGATTTGATGTGGTGGTCATTCATCCACACATTGATTGACCTAGCTGTGTGACATGGCGCATTGTCCTGCTGGAAAAAACAGTCCTCAGAGTTGGGGAACATTGCCTGAGCAGAAGAAATCAACTGTTTTTCCAGGATATCCTTGTATACGGCTTGATTCATACATACTTCGCAAAGATTAACCTGCCCAATTCCAGCCTTGCTGAATCATCCCCAGATCATCACCGATCGTCCACCAAATTTCACAGAGGGTGCAAGACACTGTGGCTTGTACGCCTCTCGAGGTCTCCATCTAACCATTAGACGACCAGGTGTTGGGCAAAGCTGAAAATTAGACTCATCAGAGAAGATTACCTTACTCCAGTCCTCTATGGTCCATTCCTTATGGTCTTTGGCAACTTCAGCCTGGCTCTCCTGTGCTTCTCATTGATGAAAGGCTGTTTTCTAGCTTTACACGACTTGAGCTCAGCCTCTAGGAGCCTGTTACGAACTGTTCTTGCCATGCACTTCACCCCAGCTGCCATTTGCCATTCATTTTGTAGGTCACTTGATATCATCCTGCAGTTGCTGAGTGACATTACAATAAGATGACGGTCATCCTGGTCAGTGGAGAGTCATTTTCACCCTCTGATGGTCTGTAGCTTTGTTGTCCCCAATTTCTTCTGCTTGACCTTGTTGTAATGGACTCCTGTCTTAGAAATTTTAAGGATGGAGGGAACATAATGCTCACTGTATCCCTCTGCTAGTAAAGCCAGAATTGAGCTCTTCTCTTCCTCACTGAAGACTTTTCTTTTCAACTCCTTTGGCATTGTTAAAAGTTATTTTTTCATTCCTATTACTTTTGGGATATTACTAGCACTTGTTTTGCCATCCAGTTTGTCCTATTGCAAGAGTATTGTGAACATTACAGCAGGGTTTTTTATACTTTCCTTCGTTAACCCCTTAACCCCCAAGGGTGGTTTGCACGTTCATGACCGGGCCAATTTTTACAATTCTGACCACTGTCCCTTTATGAGGTAATAACTCTGAAACGCTTTCATGGATCCCGGTGATTCTGACATTGTTTTCTCGTAACATATTGTACTTCATGTTAGTGGTAAAATTTCATTCATATAACTTGCGTTTATTTGTGAAAAAATGGAAATTTGGTGAAAATTTTAAAAATTTTGCAATTTTCCAACTTTGAATTTTTATGCCCTTAAATCACAGAGATATGGCACACAAAAAACTTGATAAGTAACATTTCCCACATGTTTACTTTACATCAGCACAATTTTGGTACCAAAATTTTTTTTTGATAGGAAGTTATAAGGGTTAAAAATTGACCAGCGATTTCTAATTTTTGCAACAACACTTTATTTTTACGGACCACATCACATTTGAAGCCACTTTGAGGCATCTATATGATAGAAAATACCCAAAAGTGACACAATTCTAAAAACTGCACCCCTTAAGGTGCTCAAAACCACATTCAAGAAGTTTATTAACCCTTCAGGTGCTTCACAGGAATTTTTTGAATATTTTAAAAAAAATGAACATTTAACTTTTTTTCACAAAAAAAATATTCAGGTTCAATTTTTTTTATTTTACCAAGGGTAACAGGAGAAATTGGACTGCAAAAGTTATTGTACAGTTTGTCCTGAGTACGCTGATACCTGATATGTGGGGGGGAACCACTGTTTCGGCGCATGGCAGAGCTCAGAAGGGAAGGAGCGCCGTTTGACTTTTTCAATGCAAAATTGGCTGGAATTCAGATCAGACGCCATGTCACGTTTGGAGGCCCCTGATGTACCTAAACAGTGGAAACCTCCCACAAGTGACCCCATTTTGGAAACTAGACCCCCCAAGGAACTTATCTAGATATGTGGTGAGAACTTTGAACCCACAAGGGCTTCACAGAAGTTTATAACGTACAGCGGTACAATTAAAAAATCATATTTTTTCCACAAAAATTATCTTTTCACCACAATTTTTTTTTCCTAAGGGTAATAGGACCCTAAAAGTTATTGTGCAATTTGTCCTGAGTACGCTGATACCCCACATGTGGGGGTAAATGACTATTTGGGCGCATGGCAGAGCTCGGAAGGGAAGCAGCGCTATTTGACGTTTTTGGCTGGAATTGAGATCGGACAACATGTTGCGTTTGGAAAGCCCCTGATGTACCAAAACAGTGAAAAACTCCCACAAATTACACCATTTTGGAAACTAGACCCCCCCAAGGAACTTATCTAGATGTGTGGTGAGCACTTTGAACCCCCCAGTGCTTACAGAAGTTTATAACGACCGGGCGTGAAGATAAAAAAATCGTATTTTTTCCACAAACATGATCTTTTAGTCACCAATTTTTTATTTTCCCAAGGGTACCAGGAGATATTGGACACCAAAAGTTGTTGTCCAATTTGTCCTGAGTATGCTGATACCCTATATGTGGGAGAAAACTACTGTATGGGCACACGTCGGGGCTCGGAAGGGAAGTAGTGACGTTTTGGAATGCAGACTTTGATGGAATGGTCTGCGGGTGTCATGTTGCTTTTGGAGAGCCCCTGATGTACCTAAACAGTGGAAACCCCCCACAAGTGACCCCATTTTGGAAACTAGACCCCCTAAGGAACTTATCTAGATGTGTGGTGAGCACTTTGAACCCCCAAATGCTTCACAGAAGTTTATAACGACCGGGCGTGAAAATAAAAAAATCATATTTTTTCAACAACATGATCTTTTAGTCCCCATTTTTTTTATTTTCCCACAGTAACAGGAGAAATTGGACCCCAAAAGTTGTTGTCCAATTTGTCCTGAGTAGGCTGATACCCTATATGTGGGGGTAAAACACTGTTTGTACGCATGGCAGAGCTTGGAAGGGAAGGAGCACCATTTGATTTTTTTTCAACTCAGAATTGGCTGGAATTGAGATCAAACGCCATGTTGCATTTGGAGAGCACCTGATGTGCCCAAACAGTGGAAGCCCCCCATTTATAACGCCAACCCTAACCCCAACACACCCCTAACCCTAACTCTAGCCCTAACCCTAGCCCTAACCCTAACCCTAGCCCTAACCCTAGCCCTAACACTAGCCCTGTTCAGCGGTATGATAATAAATCATTATTTTTTGCTTCGTTTTTTATTTTTATTTTTTAAGGGGTTTGCTAAAGGGGTTAACTAATGGGACAGTTCTATAGGGTGGGTCGTTACGGACGCGGCGATACCAAATATGTGTACTTTTATTGGTTTTTTTCTATTTCCAAAAAATGAATTTATTAGGGAATATTTTTTTTTTTATTTATTTAGCGATTTTTTTAAAATTATTTTCACACTTTTTTTTTTTAACTTTATTACATTGTCCCAGGGGGGACATAGCAGTCATGTGACAGATCGCTGATCTGTCACATCACAGATCACTGTGACAGATCAGCGATCTGTCACAGGCACTGCACAAAGCTTCCTCCTTGCCTGCGCTTTGCAGGCATGAGGAAGCCAGCTCCCTGCAGGCCCCCAAAGATCCCCGTCGCCATCTTGGATTCGGGGACCTGCAAGGATGGAGCCCCCGACACCCGGCCGCGATCAGCGGCACTCACCACGTGGGCGCCGCTGATCGCTGTGACGTACTATCCCGTCCCTGGGAATTGAGTCCCAGAGCACATGGATGGGATAGTACGTCACATGACAGAAAGGGGTTAGATAAGATTTGGTTCAGGTGATCACCTAATCAGAAGCATATTAAGTAGAATGAGGTGTACTCTGGTTGGTATTCAACTGACATTGGAATGGAATGGCTGTCAGACATGTACAGAAGCTGATTTTTATAAAACTTTGCAGTGGTCTCTTAATTTTTGCCAGAGCTGTAAATCCACAATTATATATTTTTCATTATGTTTAAAAAACTGAAAATGAAACTTTTGGACATAAATTATTGGTGCCAAGATGCAGTATGAGATGAAATTCGCTATGCTTATTTGCAACCTGTTATGTTCTTCCCCAGGTTCGTATGCGCTACAGCAGTGCAATGGTTAATTCTTCCTGCTTCTGATTTCTGCTGTTACAGCTTACTCAAGGAGCGTATATCGCGGCCCGATGTTATTCGATGGGGCAGTGCCAAATAGTGCCTTTTACCCATGCCAATTTTTTTCTCATCCGACTGCAGTCCGGACGGAGACAATGGAGAATATGGAAGAAATTAAGTTCTCCATCTTCTCTGCACCTGAGCTGCGATTCTCTCATGCAAGAGAATAGGATCATGCTAAGATGACACTCAGCCCCTAACTCAAACTGACAGAGTATAAGCCGGGGTCCCAATAGCATAATGGGCCCTATTTTCTCATAAGAGAGCGTCTGTCCATCTGACCGCAACATAAGGGTTAACGTATTCCGTTCTGCTATAGCCAGTCCAATTTTTGGCAATGGTGTCTATGATGCCCATAAAATATTTTTAACAATTTTATTCCCCCAGGGGGAAATGTTTGTCAGCCCATGCACATAGTGTATGGGCATTACGAGTCTAGGAGACCTGCTCCTTTAAATTGGGCCTAATTTTTAATGAGGCCTTACTTAACATCTCATCATCCACCGCCACTAGATCACCAGGGTTAACGTGTTCCGTGCTGCTACAGCCAGTCCAATTTTTGGAAAGGGTGTCTATGATCCCCATAAAATATTTTTTAAAAATGTACCCCACATGTGGAAATGTTTGTCAACTCATACACTTAGTGTAGGGGCATTACGAGTCATAGAATCATAGAATCATAGAATCGTAGAGTTGGAAGGGACCTCCTGGGCCATCTGGTCCAACCCCCTGCTCAAAGCAGGATTCGCTAAATCATCCCAGTCAGATGTCTGTCCTGCCTCTGTTTGAAGACTTCCATTGAAGGAGAACTCACCACTTCTCGTGGCAGCCTGTTCCACTCATTGATCACTCTAACTGTCAAAAAGTTTTTTCTAATATCTAATCTGTGTCTCCTCCCATTCAGTTTCATCTCATTGCTTCTAGTCTTTCCTTGTGCAAATGAGAATAAAGATGATCCTTCTACAATGTGACAGCCCTTTAGATATTTGTAGACAGCTATTAAGTCTCCTCTCAGTCTTCTCTTTTGCAAACTAAACATTCCCAAATTCTGCAACCTTTCCTCATAAGACAGGGTTTGCAGACAGGTCACCATTCTGGTCACTCTTTTCTGAACTTGCTCCAGTTTGTTGATGTTATTTTTTTGAAATGTGGTACCCAAAACTGAACACAATATTCCAGATGAGGTCTGACCAAAGAGGAGTAGAGGGAAATAATGACTTCACGTGATCTAGACTGTATGCTTCTGTTAATACATCCTAGAATTGCATTTGCCTTTTTGGCTGCTGCATCACACTGTTGACTCATATTCAGTCTGTGATCTATTAGTATACCCAAGTCTTTTTCACATGTGCTGTTGCTTAGCCCTATTCCTCCCATTCTGTATATGCTTTTTTCATTTTTATTGCCCAGATGTAGTACTTTGCATTTTTCTCTGTTAAAAACCATTCTGTTAGTTGCTGCAGACTTCTCCAGTTTATTTATATCTTTTTGAATCCTCTCTCTCTCTTCTCTAGTATTAGCTTTCCCTCCTAGCTGTGTGTCATCAGCAAATTTAATCAGTTTACCCTCAATTCCTTCATCTAAATCATTGATAAAGATGTTGAACAATACAGGGCCCAGGACAGAGCCCTGTGGTACCCCACCTGAGACATTATTTCAACTGGATGTGCAGCCATTTACGACCACTCTTTGGGTCCGATCACTAAGCCAGTTATGAATCCACCTAACAGTTGCCTTGTCCATTCCATACTTAGTCATTTTTTCAATAAGGATTGTATGAGAGACTTTGTCAAATGCTTTGCTGAAGTCAAGATATACTATATCTACAGCATTTCCTTGATCCACCCAATCAGTGATTCCGTCATAGAAGGAAATTAAGTTAGTCTGACATGACTTATTAGTTACAAACCCATGCTGACTCTGTTTAATCACTTCATTCTTATCCAGGTACTGACATACATGTTGTTTAATAATCTGTTCAAAGATCTTTCCTGGTATAGAAGTCAGACTCACCGGCCTATAGTTGCCTGGGTCCACCTTCTTCCCCTTTTTGAAGATAGGAACAACATTTGCTCTTCTCCAGTCTTCTGGGACTTCTCCTGTTCTCCAAGAATTTTCAAAGATTATGGAGAGGGGTTCAAAAATTTCTTCTGCTATCTCCTTCAGTACTCTGGGGTGTAATTCATCTGGACCTGGAGACTTGAATTCATTTAGGTTAGCTAAGTGTCTCCCAGTCTAGGAGACATGCTCCTTTGTAATGGGACATTTTTTTTAGGAGGCCCTCCTCCATGTTTCTTCCAAGGGGGGATTGGGGTGCGTGCAAATTTGGGTCAAGGCAGCCCTTGCATTCAATGCATAAGGAAACTGTATGGCAGGACCAACTGAAGACTGTGAAGTGGGTTTTCATGTGGCCTTCCAGTATATGGGTTCAAAGGCATATTGGGGTGCATATGACTTGATAGCAGGGCAGGCCTTGCATTCAAAGCAACATTTTTTCAGGAGGCCCTCCTGTACCTCTCGTGAAAGGGGTATTGTATTGGGGTGCATCGTAATTCTTGGCGGCCCGTCCATTCACTGCATAGGCTATAACAGTTTAGGAGACCCACTGTTTAATAATGGCCCTTTAAGAATATTAATGCCGCCTGATGCCCCTCTAAAAATAAGCTTTGTGAATTTAAGAGTTCCTCCTTCATAAATGAAACAAGATGTGTCTGCTTATGTGTCACACACCACATGGCCAGCTAGGGTCGGTAAATGTTACAATGACATTTCCCAGTGAATGCATTTGTATTGGTTGAAAGCAATGCTAAAGTTGAAAAACGCATCAAAAACGCTGCGTCTGAACATAGCCCAAGTGGTGGAGGAACATTTTGGTCGGGGGTTAATTATTTTACCTTATATACAAGTCATTAACCTGGAAAGGATGTACCTTAACATATTTCCCAGCAAAATCTGTTTTGGTTTTGTTTTGGTATGTTTTTTGGTGCACCGGTAAAAATGGCATGAAACTCTGATAACATTGTTTAGAGCTGTGACCTAGGAGTCAGGAATGCTTCCAGGGGCAATTCCCTAAGATGTCCCTGTGTCATTTGAGCAGTGTTTCCATCATTTTATGACGTTGTTAGACCTAAAAAGGACCCTCGGGGGGATCGCAGTAAAAATGCTCGGGTCTCCCATAGACTTACATTGGGCTCGTTGTTCTGTCCGCGTACCCAAGTATTCCAATTTGCTCGACGCAAGCAACGAGCACCCGAGCATTTTAGTGCTCGCCCATCACTAATAGAAACATGTCACCACTTTTGTATTTATCACCCATTCCTGGTTTTGGCTTACAAATACTGATGTGAAATACTGACCAAATACTGAACGTGTGAACATGACCTTAAACTGAATGAACCTGATGCCGGCAATGTCGGAGATGGAGAAATTAATTTCTCCGTCTCCTCTGCACCTACCTCTGATTCTCTGATGCAAGAGGATTGGAGCACAGAGCACTGACATTCGGATCACACTCACAGCAGAGCTGGAGTTGCGTATCATCAGCATATCACACATCTGATGCCATACGTTTGTGTGACTCTGGCCTTAGTTAAATGCTCAGTTATTAGCAATGCAATTGGATAAAGTATGAAGATACAGAATGGACTTTGAAGTGGAAAAAGCGGAGGAGCTTCTGAAATATTTTTCTCCCAGCAAAAGGTCCTGCTGCCACCTACTGGCAGCAATGGATGTTTACTATTGACTTTCTCTTTTATCAGTAACTTTGTATTACGGTATGTTGTTCTTGTTCGAAGCACATCTTTGGAAAAGTTTCAATCTGCGGAAGAACATTGATATTACCACATTGTATATCACCATTTTCCTAACCGTGACTACAAAAAGGTTCATCTGAACACTAAATATTAATTTGGCCTCCTTCACATGTCCTGGTGATTCCTGTACAGTAAAAACAGTACTGATGAGATACGTGATCCGTGTCCATGTGCCATCCGTATGTACATACAGTATGTGACATCCGAGTATCCCTTTACTGTGTCATATCTGTGTGCCATTTGTGTGATGTGTCCCAGCTCTCGTCATTGTCACTTGAGCTTTCTGAGATCAGCATGACTAGGTGACAATGATGGGAGTTGTATTCAGCACTCGCTGTGAACATTCTCTGTGAAACTAATAATTAAATAAAAAAATAGCTGATGTCTGTGAACAGAGTAGTATCCCAAAAGGTTCACAGGTTATTATTAACAGCTCACAGCTGTTTGCTTAGCCTTTACTGGTGAATTTACGGGGGAAAATGAGGTAGGGTCACCCTATAAATTCAAACCAGCAAAGGTTAAACAGACAGGGTTGATATTAATAGCTTGAGAAAAGGCCAGGGATATTGCCCTCCATTCCAGGCTACCAACATCAGCCCTCAGATGCCCCAAAAATGGCGTATCCATAAGTTTTGAAATAAACACACAGCAAGAATAAAATCCTTTATTTGAAATAAAGCTCAACACCCTGTTTTACACTTTTTTTTTAAATAAAAAGCAAAGTTCTACTCACCTTTACGCCTAAAATCAATTGAAGCCCATGTACTCTGTTAAAAAGCAAAAATAATAATCAAGCATATCGCTCACCTGCCCATCATGAAGATAATCCATACTGTCCCATGCCGTAATCCATCTTTGCCACATCTGGCTTTAAAACTGAAAAGTGGTATGATGCTACCATTCAGGCTGAAAACAAGCAGACACTGAGCTGCTTCAGTGACGAGCGGTGACATCATAGAATTTTCTCATGGTGTTAGTGGTGATCTCATTGAGGTAACCGCAGTTCATCATCCCAGCTCACAGTGAACTGAGTATGGGAACGCAGCTTCAGTGACCGGTGGTAACCTCTATGACATCCCTACTCATCACTGACCCCTGGGATTGATGTCAGCTGACAATACAAAGCTGACATCAACCCCGACCCTATTACTCCACTTGCCACCACACCAGGGCAAGAGGCTAAACTCCAGATTTGGCACATCTTATGGATGTTTCATAAAAGTTTATAAGGTTGAGCTGTAAAAATAAAAAAATCACATGTGTCCCACAAAAATGTTCTTTTAGCCCCAAGATTTTATTTTCACAATGGTAACAGGAGAAATTTCACCATACAGTTTGTTGTGCATTTTCTCCAGAGTACGCTGTTGCCCCATATGTGGGGGAAAACTACTGTTTGGGCACATGGCAGGGCTTGGAAGGGAAAGAACGCCATTTGACTTTTTGAACGCAAAATTTTCTGGGATCATTAGCAGATGTTGCTTTTGGCGAGCCCCTGATGTGCTTAAACATTGGAAACCCCCACAGATGACCCAATTTTGGAAACTATTGAACCCCCAGCTGCTTCACAGAAGTTTATAATGTTGAGTTTGAAAATAAAAAAATCACATTTTTCCCGCAAAAATGTTCTTTTAACCCCAATTTATTTATTTTCACAAGGGTAGGAGGAGTAATTGTGCCATACAATTTGTTGTGCAATTTCTCCTGAGTACACTGATACCCCATGTTTGGGGGAATACTACTTTTGAGGCACAGTGCAAAACTCAGAGGGTAGCGAGCGCCATATTGGAGTGCAGATTTTGCTGAAATAGTTTGAGGATGCCATGTCACATTGGCAGAGCCCCTCTGGTGCCAAAACATCAGAACCCTCCCCCATGAGTGATGCAATTTTACAAACTGCATCTCTCAATTAATTCATCTAGTGGTGCAGTGAGCATGTTGACACCACATATGCCTCACAGAACTGTATACTATTGGGTGGTGAAGAAAGAATAAATTATATTTTACCACTAAAATGTTTTAGCTTCAATTTTTTTATTTTTATAAAGGCTAATAGGAAAAAATGGACCTTAGTTTGTTGTGTAATTTCTTCTGAGTGCGCCAATGCCTTACATTTAATCAGGAACTACTTTTCAGGCACATTAAGAATCTCAGAAGGGAAGGAGTACTACCAGTAACTTGGAAACCCCTTTATTTCCATTAACAGATGATGGACCTGAGTGTGGACTTGCTTTTTTTATGGGTTGAGTTGAAGCTTTTATCAGGACGATTTTACATAACGTTTGGGATCACATTCATCCGGCGCTTTCTCCTGAGCCCTCATGTCGGGGTTTCCATCCAAATCTCTGAAAGACTTGATTTAGATGAAACTACCCAAGGGATCCATTCACTAGTATTAGACAAAATAGTTACTCTGGACTCCATCTGGCCTCTGTCCAGCTGTGTCCTTCTTTTCATAGGTGCATAAAACTGCAGTGCACTGCACTTTTATGCACACCTTATAAGACGGACACCACCGGATCATAAGCCAGATGGTGCACACAGTGCCTACATCTACCTCATTATAGGAAATCTTCCGCTGGGGTTTCTGTTCTGTCTGAGTCACGTATTTTACAGATTTACATGGAAACCCCAGTGTAAGCACTCAGCACAGAGTGCAGGATAAATGTGAGACAAACCTTACTGCGATCTCTGGGAGGCAGAATGAACAAATCAACAGCAGGTCAACAATTGGTTTTATTTATTTTTCATGCTGTTCTTTGTGCGGTAGAAATGATTAGACAACTTTCTTTTTCAGGTCGGTGTGATTACAGTGATACCAGATTTATCTAGTTTTTTTATGTTTGGCTGCTGTCACACACTAAGGCCTTCTTCATACGTCCATTTTTTGTATCCCTATGTGATCCATTTTTTAAGGGCTGTAAGTATGGACACAAGCACACACATTGTGTTCAATGGTGGTGTGCACATATCAAACCCGCAGACATGTTAGTTTTTTTGGGCAGCATTGGCAAATGCGTGCCTCACACTTGCACACTGATGACATCCATGTGTCACCAGCGTGACACATACTGGCGCCTGGGAAGAATCGGTACAGTTCATGCTGTTCCCAGGCCCTGGCGGCTGCAGACAGCTCTCATCGTTGTCGCCTGGCTGCGCTGATATCAAAGCGACCCGGAGACCATAATGGGAGTTGTATTTAGCAGGAGCTGTGTCATTCCTGTGTAAAATAAAGAATTAAGTGAAAAAATGATGTGGGCTCCAGCACAATTTTGATAACCAGCAGAGGGGCTGTTGTTAATTATTTGGAACAAGGAACAAAACCCCATAATGTTCCCAGGCTATTAATAACAGCTCACAGCTGTTTGCTCAGCCTTTCCTGATGAATTTATGGGGGACTCCTAAAAAAATGACTTGGGGTACCCCTATGAATTCAAACCAGCAAAGGCTAAACAGACAGTTGTGGGTTGATATTAGTAGCCTTGGAAGGAGTCAAAGATATTGCCCACCACCTCTAGACTACCAACTTCAGCCCTCAGCCACCACAGAAATAGCGCATCCATAAGATGCGCCAAATCTGGCGCTTAGCCTCACTCTTCCCACTTGCCCCGTGGTGGTGGCAAGTAGGGTAATAGGGTTGGGGTTGATGTCATCTTTGTATTGACACTTGACATCAAGCCCAGGGGTTAGTAATGGAGAGGCGTCTACAAAACGCCCCAATAACTAACCCCATAGTAAGATTGCAAATAAACACATAGAAAGAATAATGTCCTTTATTTGAAATAAAACAAAACAACCTGTTTTACACATTTATTTAAAAATAAAAAAGCACTGTTATACTTGCCTTACGCTTATTTCACTGAAGGCCTTGTCCCCTGTAAAAAAAACTGAAAATAATAAACAACAAAAATACTCACCTTACACATAAAGTGCCCTATAAAAAAAATAATCATACCACTCATCTGTCCAAAGTGAAGATAAGCCACACTATCTCACGCTGTAATCCAGTACCTCTTCCCAGCTCACAGTAAAGTGATCCTGGGAACGCACCTTCAGTGGCCGGCAGTAACCTCTATGACGTTGGATCGCCCACCAGGGCAGTGGGGATACTCAGTACTGTGCCGGTATTTAAAGGGGATGTGTCACGGCATCAGTGACCCGGTCTGTGGCCCTGGGCATCCAATTAAAGGGATATTTACAAGGGATAAAGTTTATAATAAAGTGTTCGTGAAGCCACCTGTGGTATTTGGTCAGGGGACTGACACTGTTATGCAGATCCTCTGGGATGATGATAGGGCAGCAGAGATGGTTAAGCTCTCCATAGGTAGAGCTGTATCCCAGGGCAGCTTGGTTGTAGATGTTAAAGGTGATGTTATTGGAAGTGATGCAGGTGACGCAGGAATAATTAGAAGACATGGCTGGGTGCAGTTCCATAGGTTTACACACAGTTTTTGTGTACAGAGGTGCCCGCTTGGTGCCTTCTCCAGGTGAGGGGTCCAGGAAACTCCCAGGTAAATCAGGACACTCCTTTATAGGACTCCCTTCAGTATATGCCTCTCCTGGCTGTCTCACTGTGTTGGCTGCTTGCCTCTTCTGCCCAACACTTCACAGTCAGTGTCCCAGGCCAGCAGCCGTGGACCTTGTCAGGTGACGTCCTCTCTGCATCTCCTTGCTCCCTTATGGCTGCTTTTATGGAGAAGATAACTGTGGCTTGTGGCTTAAACACCTACAGATGTCTCTGCCTCCGGCTTGCTAGTTGAGTCTGATGATTTCTCCACTAGGCTAGTGGGCCGATAACCCCCATGCAACCTGGTCTCTCCAATACTGGAACGGGCCCCATGAGTGGCTACCTGTTTCACTATGACCCTTTCTACTCACCGGGAGCTTCCTTCTGTCTCTTTCTCTCCTTCTGCAGCTCCTCCTAACAGGGAGCTGCTTCACACACATCTCTCCACTCTCCTTCCTCCTGACTGAACTAAACTGTCCTCTCCCTCTCTCTTCCTACCAACACCACCCATCTTCCAACACCCTTTACTATCCAGCCAGGGATGAGAATGTGGCGTCCCCAAGAGTATGGCCGCCACAGTGGCTTTGCCTTCCTCCAGGGGAGGGTAATGCCAGGCTTGGAGGCAATGATGGGTCTCTCTCGCAGTCAATCCACACATGCAACACAGTTCCACTCCAGGCCAGCAGGGGGAACTATGAACCAGGATTAAGGGGAGGTGTGCCCTCTGAGGGCCAAGAGGAAGGAGTGGTCAGTTAGTCTGCGGAGGGTGAAGTGTACAGACGTGGAGAGAGAAGCTGGAGGTTGAGCTAGGAAAGGAGAACTCCCTCACAGTGAGCGCATGAACTGGAGCCTGGTCTCCACAGCTGTATGGATACTAATGGTCCAACAGCAGATACCAGAGGAGTAGGAGGCTGTAAATGCCCTACTCCCATCTAAGACTTGAAGCACAACAGCAGCTTGGATAGAGAGCCAGGACTGAGAGAGGGAGAAGAGTCCCCGAGAGAGGATACAGCTGTCTGCCGTGCAAGTAAGGTTCTTGGGAACAGGAGGGACTTCAGAGTAACTTAGTACTGGAGTGCTTCATTCAAACCAGCGTTAGGAAGGAGACTGCACAGCCCGTCTGCTGAGATAGAATCCCTGAGTTGCTTCCAGGCTAGCCTGCTCTGTTACCATCTGTAATCAGGACCCTGGACTGCAGTTATCAAGTAAAGGTACAGAAATTGCACCCCGCTGTGTCTTGTCTGCTTCTTACCCTTACGGCACTGCTACATCCCCATGCCAACCACCTCTACACTGCCCTGGGACAGTAGCTTCACCTGTGGGGAGCTATTACATCATTGCTGCACCTTATCATCAATCCCAGCGGATCTGCATGCAGCGTCGGCTTAACACCTCCCTCGCCGAGCACCACAGGTGGCATCACAAACTATTCCATTCCATTAACTACATTCCCCCATTACTTGGGCGCCCAGGGCCATGGACCGGGTCACCGCTGCTGTGACACATTCCCCAGACACCGGCCCGGTACTGAGTACCCCACAGCCCTGGGAGGGCGACCCAATTTGGCCTCACGAACAGCATTACGGAGCCCGGTATCCCCGGGTCCTGTGTGCCATAGATTGTGTGTGTGCAAAAAGACTGTGTGTGAAATTGGCGCCAATTGCCGCCTTTGCTGCGCTGCTTGGCGCGCACGGGAAGAAGGGGCAGGCCTTCGTGGGCGGAGCCTACCACAGAGCGCGAAGAAGTGAAGTGCCGCGCGGGAAGAGAGGACAGCGCATGAGAAGAGGAGGAGCTGAGGCCTACAGCCGGAGCGTCGGGCCTGTGAAGCGGCCGCCGGTGAGCTCCCATAACCCCCGGTCCTGGCTAACATTAACTAGGGGGGAGAGGATGTCCGTGCCCAACGGCGATGCAGCGGCAGGCGCCGGTGCCAACCCCGCAACACCGCCAGGAGGAGCGTCTGCCACAGCGGTCTCCATAATGCCGGTGTCTATGCCCTATATACCGGGAGCGGCCTGGCTACCGCAGTACTCGGGTGAGTCACATACCCTGAGTGAATTTAAAGAGAGACTGTGCAGGTTGTCTTAGAATAAGGACTGGTTTTTTGTCCGAAACGCGTCCAACTACACGTCCTGATGCGTCTCTTATCATGATGGAGAATCTTATGATTTTTTTAAATTTTGGAATAAAAGAATAAAAAAATTTTTAATCTAATTACTGATCTGGATGCTGGAATTTTTTTCCATATTACGCTTTGCTGCAGAGGGATCCTGTTTCCACATTCCGTGCACCGATCGGACTTATAGCTGTCTTCTTTGGGGTGAGCTGAAAAAATTTTCTTTTTTTACCTTGCAGTTTGTTTAAAGTATACCCTCTGTCTGAAAGCCAGAAAGTGAATATCCTGATTGGACAGCTAACGGGTGCAGCACAGAGAGAGGTGAAAGCCTGGCAGGACACGGATAAAGAGACTGTTGCAAAGATCCTGGCCAAGCTGAGGAGCACCTTTGACACTAGCACTGCAGCTGAAATCAAGAAGAGGTTCTTTGGCTGCAAACAGAAGGCGCAGGACAGTATCAGGGATTATGCTCTCAACCTGCAGGAGGCGCTGCGAGCAGTTAAGCAAGTTGATCCTGACAGTGTGAAGGAGGAAGATAAACTGTTAAAGGAGCAGTTCATTGAAGGACTCCTATCCAGTACCCACAGAGGACAGTTGCGTATTTTAACCCTGCAAAACCCTGATCTGGACTTTGCTGATTTTAAGGACAGGGCTATTCGGGTACTGCAGGAGTCCACTGACAGCCGTCCAGCGCCCCCTGGGCAGCCAGCGATCACCTACCATCAGGAAGCAACATCTTTTCCTTCCATCCCTGTGGAGGCTGATGCACAGACTCTGGATAAAGATCCAACTGAGGAGCTGCGTCTTCAGGTCCAGGAGTTGACCAAAGGGATGGCTGCACTTACCAAAACCATGCAGTCCCTGCAAGTGTCCTCCAAAGAAAAGATCCAGCTTGCTTCCAGTCCAGAGGATGTCCCGTGGCTCCGGAGGAGGAGAGCCCCGCCACTTCGAGGGAGGAACAACGATCGCTATGACCTGGACGGACGTCCCATCTGTCGTCGCTGCTACAAGGTCAGTCATCTTGCAAGATATTGTCCTTTAAACGAGCAACCCCTGGGGCAGTGGGCCAACCCCCAGGAGTAGGATCCCCAGGCCCAAGGAACTGGAGAGCCAAGTATGTGAGAGGGAGACCGATTCTTCCAGTGGTGATTGACGGCATCCCCATGAACGCTTTGCTGGACACTGGCTTCCAGGTGACCACTATGCCGTACATTCTGTACAAGAGTTATTGGGCTGATTCAGAACTTACCCGTGGCCCCACTGATGAACTGACAGTAGTTGCTAGTAATGGTCAGTCTTTACTGCAGATAGGATGTAAAGAAATTACTGTTAAAGTGGGGCGGGTAGAGCTAAAGTCTCAAGGTTTAATAGTTGTTGATATTGATCGACGTGAATGTAATCCCATGATGACTCTTGGTACAAATGTAATTGAAAACTGTCTGTCCGAGGTTATTGTCTTGTTGCAACAGGTGGCTGAGACTACTGGTTCCGGAGAACAACGAGTCCTGCAGAAGGAGATCCGAGCCCTGATGTAAAGGCAACAGGTAGAACTCTCTGGCGGAGAGATTGGCAGCGTCAGAGTGAGTGATGCTTTTCCCATTGCAATACCCCCCAGATGTGAAATGTTGGTTTGGTGTCGGGCAGCTATAGGTCTTAGAGGGAGAGATTACCAGGCGTTGGTAGAACCAGTATACTCCGAGAGCAGGCCCACTGTCCTGACAGCCAGAGGGGTGGTTGACGTACGAAAGGAGAGACTACCTGTACGCCTTTTGAATTGTGGGGAAGAGGAAGCCACAATACCTCGGTACGCCACAGTTGCTAAGCTGCTCACCGTTAATAACAACTCTTTGCAGGCAGCAGAACCCTTGGTCTCATCCGATCAGGTGGAGGACAATGGCTCTGTGAAGCAGCCAGATGAGTGGTGTCAGCAACTGCAGGTGGGAACTGTCTCTACACCTTCATACCAGAAAAATGGGGTTTACAGAGTGACACAAGAGTATGAGCGGGTATTCAGCAAACACCCACTAGATTTTGGGCAGGCAAAATGGACTCAACGTCATATTCCCATGGGAGACCATCCACCCATAAAGGAGAGGTACAGACCTATACCCCCAACACAATACCAATGTGCTAAGAGTATGTTGAGGGAGATGAAGGAGGCAGGGGTCATCAGAGACCGTTGTAGCCCCTGGGCAGCTCCAATAGTGTTTGTAAAGAAAAAAGATGGTACCATAAGAATGTGTGTTGATTACAGGAAAATTAACAGCATTACACATAAAGATGCTGTCATGTCGGACACTGTTCACACCAGGGTGTCCGGCAGACAGCGGTAATACCCTGTTGGGTATTCTGTTCCAGTCGGGATAGGGTTAACCAGGTTGTCATGCTGGCTGAGGGCTGGGCCACGCCCTTGGTCTTTAAATAGTTCGTCCTGACTATGGGCGTCGCCGACTATAGCTTTAGCCTAGTGCTAGCAATACCGGTCAGCAGTGGTGGTGTTGGAGCGTCTGATATCTGGTGCAGTATATCCCTCAGTGGTTCTTTCTCCAATCTGTTATATATATATATATATATATATATATTTGGTTGCCCTTGCACATTATTGTATTCCCTTGTGTATTATCTGTGTGGTGTTTCTTTTACCCCTGTCCATACGTATTTGTGGGGTCTGGTGTCTGGTCCCCTCACTGGGTGGAGGGTGGTGGGTTCAGCTTAGGGCTGGACAGGAGACAGGGACAGGGTGGAGGCTCAGGCAGGCACACCTTCAGTGTAAACCCTGGGTAGAGGGACAGACAGGGTTCCCCTAGTCTGAGGGACATCGCAGGGGTCCCGGGGGTTTTGCCTAAAGTAACCTAGGCATACCATGACATTATAGTCGGCCCAAATAATAAAGTGAAAAAAAAAAAAAAAAGGTATAGATAAGGAATATAGGGGTTACTTACTATGGATCCTATACTTTCCCTAACCAAGCAGCTGGAGGCTCTATCCATACAGGTCACTGAACTCAGGGGGGCGGTCCAGCAACAAGGCCTGTCAGCTCCTGCAGTACCTGCTGAGGCTGCAGCCAGGGCAGCTGAGCCCAAGTTTCCCCTTCCTGAACGATTTGCTGGTGATCGTGGTAAGTTCACGGTGTTTCGTGAATCATTCAAATTGTATTTCCGTATGCGTCCACATTCCTCAGGTAATGAGGCTCAACGCGTGGGCTTGGTGATTTCTTTGCTGAGTGGTGACCCACAGGCCTGGGCCTTTTCACTCCCTTCAGACTCACCGGCATTTGAATCTGTAAATTTTTTTTTCTCTGCTCTGGGTTTGATCTATGACGATCCGGATAGATTAAACTTAGCAGAGTCTAAGATACGCTCACTGCTACAGGGTGATCGACCAGCTGAGGATTACTGCACGGAATTCCGGCGCTGGGCGGTGGACACGCAGTGGAATGACCCTGCGCTTAGAAGTCAATTTTTGCATGGGGTTTCTGGAAGGGTTAAACAGACTCTCCTAATGTACGAGACTCCCGCCTCTCTGGAGGCTGCGATGGCACTTGTAGTACGCATAGACCGACGTCTCCGTCAGGGGGCGCTGGTTTCGTTGCCTCCGGGAGGTGGGGGAGTGGTCGGTGAGGTTGCCGCAGGTGAATCCGTGGAACCCATGCAGATCGCTGGTATAGCACAGTCACCGAGTAACAAGCCTAAACGTCCTTGGCACAGAAGGCAGGGGCTCTGTTTTTTTTGTGGCAAAGGAGGACATTTTATTAACGCTTGCCCCCTGGTACCTAAGAAGGGCGCGCCGGCGGAAAACTGATAGGCTCAGAGGGTTTGGAGGAGTCTAGTCTGAGCCTTTGTGTATCCTCCGTCATGGTTTCCCAGTGTATGCTCCCTGCTAGGGTGGTACTTGGGGGGCAAATGCTCTCTATTACAGTATTTATTGATAGTGGCTCAGCTGCCAATCTCATTGATGAGAGGTTCGCGCATACAGCGGGATGATTTCCGGTGGAGAAATTGCCGAACCCCATCCGGGTGGTTACCATCAATGCTTCCCCATTGTCTCAAGGGGAGATCACAGAGTGTGTGTTGGATATACAACTCCACATCGGAGTATTACACTCAGAGCGGGTAACTTGTAAGGTGCTTAGTAACTTACCGGCTCAGATGGTTCTGGGCTTTCCATGGTTGTCAATGCATAATCCTGTTATTGATTGGAAGACCCAGGACATAATTCAGTGGAGCAGGGAGTGTCAGGAGAGGTGCCTGGCTACATGTATTTCCGCTTTGACCCCCAGTATCCCGGAGCCGTTGCTGGATTATGCGGATGTATTTTCTGAGAAGGGTTGTTCGGAACTACCACCGCATCGCCCCTATGACTGTGCTATTAGGTTGAAACCAGGGGCCAAGTTACCTAAAGCTAGAATGTTTAATACCTCAGGTCCCGAGAGGCTAGCTCTCAAGGAATACATTGCGGATAGCCTGAGCAAGGGTCATATTAGACCTTCCTCTTCTCCTCTGGCTGCTGGCTTCTTCTTTGTTAAAAAGAAGGATGGCGGTTTACGCCCGTGTCTGGATTTCAGAGAACTCAACCAGATTACGGTCCGTGATCCTTACCCTATGCCACTTATACCCGATTTATTCAACCAAGTGGTTGGTGCCAGGTGGTTCTCCAAACTGGACCTCAGGGGGGCGTACAATCTTATAAGAGTCCGTCAGGGGGATGAGTGGAAGACAGCGTTCAATACCCCTGAGGGTCACTTTGAGAGTTTGGTAATGCCGTTTGGGTTGACTATGGCACCGGCGGTCTTTCAACACTTCATTAATGATGTCTTCTCTCAGTTGTTGGGGAGGTTCGTTATAATTTATCTTGACGACATCCTCATTTTCTCTCGCGACCATGATACACATATAGAGCATGTTAGACAGGTTCTGCAGTTGCTCAGAGAGAACAGGCTCTATGTCAAGCTTGAAAAATGTGTGTTTTTCGTACAGGAGCTACCGTTCTTGGGTTATATAATCTCCGCCTCAGGTTTTAAGATGTACACCGCAAAGGTGCAGGCGGTACTACATTGGGATCGGCCTGATAATCTTAAGGCGCTTCAGCGATTTCTTGGCTTCTCCAATTACTATAGGAAATTTATTAAGAACTTCTCTATGATTGCCAAACCACTGACTGACATGACTAAGAAGGGTACCGACTTTTCTGACTGGTCTGAGCCTGCGGTACAGGCGTTTGAATTCCTCAAGAATAGTTTTGCCTCAGCGCCCATTCTGGTGCAGCCCGATGTCTCCTTACCGTTTGTCGTGGAGGTGGATGCGTCGGAGGTTGGAGTGGGGGCTGTACTGTCTCAGGGTCCTTCTTGGACCAAGTTGCATCCGTGTGCCTTCTTCTCCAAGAAGCTGTCGCCTGCGGAGCGTAATTATGATATTGGCAACAGGGAACTATTGGCCATCAAATTGGCATTTGAGGAGTGGCGACACTTCTTGGAGGGGGCTGTTCATCAGATTACTGTGATAACCGACCATAAGAATTTGCTTTATTTAGAATCTGCTAAGCGCCTGTCCTCCAGACAGGCTCGCTGGGCATTATTCTTCACCCGGTTCAACTTCATTGTTACCTATCGACCTGGGTCGAAGAATGTTAAGGCAGATGCTTTATCCAGGTGTTTTCCTGGTGGAGAGTTATGTGAAGAGCCGGTGCCTATTCTCCAAAAGGGTGTGGTGGTATCTGCCATCACGACAGAGATTGAGGCAGAGATTGCGGAGGCTCAGGAGGTGGTACTGCCGGGGTTGCCTGCTAATAAATCTTTTGTGCCGCTACATCTACGCTCTAGAGTGTTGGGCGAACATCACGACACGGTATTGGCAGGTCATCCAGGGGTTAAGAGCACTCTGGAACTGGTATCGCGTCGTTTTTGGTGGCCTAAGATCCGGCAGGATGTGGCCTCATATGTGGCTGCCTGTACCACGTGCGCACGGGCCAAGACTCCTCGTTCCCGTCCCGCTGGTAGCTTGCAGCCTCTCGGGGTGCCCAGTAAGCCATGGACTGAGATTTCCATGGATTTTATTACTGACTTGCCCGCCTCGGCAGGGAACTCGGTCATTTTGGTAATTGTTGATAGGTTCTCCAAAATGTCACATTTCGTTGCTTTACCGTCTTTGCCCAATGCTAAGACTCTTGCTCAGATATTTATTCGCGAGGTGGTCAGACTTCATGGTGTCCCGTCTGACATTGTGTCTGATCGAGGTACGCAGTTTGTGGCAAAGTTTTGGAGAGCTTTTTGTTCTCGCCTTGGAATCAAATTATCTCATTCATCTGCTTTCCACCCTCAGTCGAATGGACAGACTGAGCGGATGAACCAAAACCTGGAGCAATACTTGCGCTGCTTTATTTCCGACAATCAGGAAGAGTGGTCAGCGTTTCTTCCTCTGGCAGAATTCACAATAAACAACCATTGCCAGGAATCGTCTGGGGAATCTCCTTTTTTTTGTGTGTATGGTCAACATCCTCAATTTTGCACCTTGCGTCAGGGGTGCTCAGTTGGCGTCCCTGAGGAGGACCAGTAGGGAGCTCAATTGTCATCTGTTTGGAGGAGAGTCAAGCAGCGCTTGTTGAAGGTGGGTTCCAGGTACAAACGGGTGGCTGACTGCAGACGTGTGCCAGGTCCGGACCTGTGTGTGGGTGATTGGGTGTGGTTATCTACTAGGAACATTAAGCTCAAGATACCATCACTTAAGTTGGGTCCCAGGTTCATTGGCCCATTTAGAATCTCCGCAGTGATCAACCCCGTGGCATTTCGTTTGGAGTTGCCGGCTGTGTATAAGATTCATAATGTATTTCACAAAGCATTGCTAAAGAAGGTCGTGGGTTTGGTGGATGGTTCCCCCGGGCCACCACCTCCCGTCTTGGTGGATGGCACGTTGGAATTTGAGGTGTCCAAAGTGGTGGACTCTAGGGTTGTGCGTCGCACTCTACAGTACCTGGTCCACTGGCGTGGCTATGGTCCTGAGGAGAGGACATGGGTGCCGGCCTCTGACATTCATGCTGATCGACTGGTTACTATGTTCCATCGTCGCCATCCGGACAAGCCAGGTCCTCGACATGGTGAGGTTCCGGAGGTCCCTCGTAGAAGGCGGGGTACTGTCATGTCGGACACTGTTCACACCAGGGTGTCCGGCAGACAGCGGTAATACCCTGTTGGGTATTCTGTTCCAGTCGGGATAGGGTTAACCAGGTTGTCATGCTGGCTGAGGGCTGGGCCACGCCCTTGGTCTTTAAATAGTTCGTCCTGACTATGGGCGTCGCCGACTATAGCTTTAGCCTAGTGCTAGCAATACCGGTCAGCAGTGGTGGTGTTGGAGCGTCTGATATCTGGTGCAGTATATCCCTCAGTGGTTCTTTCTCCAATCTGTTATATATATATATATATATATATATATATTTGGTTGCCCTTGCACATTATTGTATTCCCTTGTGTATTATCTGTGTGGTGTTTCTTTTACCCCTGTCCATACGTATTTGTGGGGTCTGGTGTCTGGTCCCCTCACTGGGTGGAGGGTGGTGGGTTCAGCTTAGGGCTGGACAGGAGACAGGGACAGGGTGGAGGCTCAGGCAGGCACACCTTCAGTGTAAACCCTGGGTAGAGGGACAGACAGGGTTCCCCTAGTCTGAGGGACATCGCAGGGGTCCCGGGGGTTTTGCCTAAAGTAACCTAGGCATACCATGACATTTGCCTACCCATTACCTAGAATTGAGGAATCATTAGCTGCACTTAAAACTGCTAATTACTTTTCCACCTTGGATCTCACCAGTGGGTATTGGTCGGTTCCCGTGGCAGAGGCAGACAAGGAGAAAACTGCATTTACCACTCCAATGGGTCTCTGTGAGTTCAATTATATGCCATTTGGGCTCTGCACTGCTCCAGGAACATTTCAACAGCTGATGGAGTGCTGCCTGGGACACATGAACTTTGAGATGGTCCTGCTGTTCCTGGATGATGTCATTGTTTTCTCCAAAACCTATGAAGATCATCTGGAGCACCTGGCTGAAGTGTTTGAAGCTTTGTCCAATTTTGGCCTGAAGGTGAAGCCCTCCAAGTGCCACCTCCTGAAGCCCAAGGTGCAGTACCTCGGTCATGTGGTCAGTGCAGAAGGTGTGGCACCAGATCCTGACAAGGTCACAGTCATCCGGGACTGGCCGAAGCCCAGCAACCTTCATGAAGTACGCCAATGCCTTGGACTGGTAGGCTACTACCGAAGATTCTTCAAAGGCTTTACCGAAATAGCCACTCTATGCAAAACCTTCTGGTGGGGCAGTCCAAGAAGACCAAACAGAAAAATTCCACCTTTGAATGGACTGAAGAGTTGGAGAGGTCCTTCACTCGGCTGAAGATGGCTCTCACCGGTGATGAAGTTCTGGCCTACCCAGATTATGACAATCCCTTTGTGCTGTACACAGATGCCAGCAACATGGGACTAGGAGCAGTACTGTCGCAGGTACAGAATCGGAAAGAAAGAGTGATCTCCTATGCCAGCAGGAAGCTGCGCCCCACTGAAAGGAATCCTGATAATTAC
Organism: Dendrobates tinctorius; assembly: GCF_039654945.1. Classification (NCBI taxonomy): domain Eukaryota; kingdom Metazoa; phylum Chordata; class Amphibia; order Anura; family Dendrobatidae; genus Dendrobates; species Dendrobates tinctorius. The sequence continues at coordinate 90,995,724 of NW_027361696.1, read as the reverse complement.
AGTTCTTTCAAGCTGGAGTTCCTTGCCATAGTCTGGACTGTCACCAAAAGGTTCAAACATTACCTAGCCTCTGCCAAGTTCACTATCTTCATGGACAACAACCCGTTGACGCATTTGAACACTGCAAAAATAGGTGCACTGGAACAGCGATGGATGGCTCGGCTATCTAACTATGAGTTTACCATCAAGTACCGGGCAGGGCACAAGAATGCCAATGCTGATGCGCTGTCCAGAATGCCTAACCTACCAGATGCAGGAGAAGACCCTGAGGCTCTTGAGGAAATAGAATTGCCTCCCTTCCACCAGCCACTTCCGGCCCAACGTGCTCAAGGAGTGAGGAACCGACGGTCTGGCTTGAAGGAGGTCACCCTGAATCCGTTGCCCCATCATGACTGGGCAGAAAAGCAAGATAGTGACCCTGCAGGCCGCCTGGTGAAAGAGCTGCTGACACGAGCTGACTCACGTCCAGAGTCGGATGCTCCTGAAGAAACTCAGCAGTTGTGGAAGGAGAGAGGCCGGCTGTTGATTTATGAAGGGAAGTTGTGCCGGAGGAGTATCAATGCCCGCACTCATGAGCTGGTCTGGCAGGTGATAGTCCCAAAGAGAGAGGCATCAATGGTCCAGGAAGCATACCACAATGGAGCTGGACACTTCGGATGGAAGAACTTGGAAGTATTGCTCCGAGAGATGTTCTACTGTGCTGGTATGAGGAAAGCCATTGAGAGGTGGTGCCGGGAGTGTGGACAATGTAACCTGCGCAGAAAGGATCGGGACAGCCAGTGAGCTCCTCTACAGCCAATCATCACCAAACAGCCCCTTGCGTTGGTAGCCCTGGACCATGTGAAGCTGGTTCCAAGCCGTCGGGCTACATCTATGCTCTTACCATTATGGACCACTACTCAAGATTCCTGGTAGTTGTGTCTGTCAAAGATCAGACAACCAGGACAGCAGCCAGAGCATTCCAACAGCACTTCTGTAGACCACATGGGTATTCTGAAAGAGTGCTTATGGATCAAGGTCCAGCTTTCGAGGCGGAAGTGTTCCACGAATTCTGTAAGCTGTATGGTTGTAAGAAGATCAGGACAACACCGTACCACCCACAGACCAATGGCATGTGCGAGAAGATGAACCAGGTAGTGATGGACCTCCTGAAGACTTTGCCCTTGGAGGAGAGGAATCTGTGGCCAGAGAAGTTGCCCGATCTGTAGACCTCTACAACCATATTCCAGTGAACTCTACCAACTGTACCCCAGCCTTTTTAATGAGAGCAAGACCTGGTAAGCTGCTTATTGACTTAGACATGGGAGTCCTGACACCCGAAGTAGCGTCCCCAGATGCTGATTGGGACACAGAGGGCAGCAACAGTACAGAAGAGTTCAAGAATGTGTGGAGAGGAGTTTGGCCCAGGCAAGACAAAAGCAAGAGAAGCTTTACAATCAAAATGCACCTGCCGTTCCTTTGTCGCCGGGAGAGCAAGTCTTGAAAAGAAAGAGAAGATTGCACAAATTGGATGATCAATGGGAAGCTGAACCTTATACCATTCTGCTCTCGAACTTTGATAATACTAAGGTATGCCTTGTTAGTAAAGATGGAGGAGTGACCACAGCAGCGGTATCGAGAGATCATTTGAAGTTGTGTCCTGACCAGTAGTGTAACTAGTACATTACCCACTACACCAGTCTTACGCAGGTCTACCCGCACCACACAAGGAATACCACCCCTTAGATATCGCATATAGCAAAATAAATGTAAATGTTGAAATTGTGTATGTGTAAATATGCAACAGTTTTTCAAGCTTTGTGCCTACAGGTAACCTGTAAGAGTTTCCTTTGGAATTTGTTTTATGGACACTGAACCACAGGACTTGTGTGTGGTCAAAAACTTTTACCATTTTCCCAGGAATGGACCATGGTCATTGATGCTTGAACTTATCATCATAGGACCATTTTTGAAGCACTTGGTTTTTGTAACTTTTTCATTTTTAAGTCTTGTACAATTATTATTGTAACTGTTTATATGTTAATGTTTTTGTTCACCCCAGGAGTGCTGACTTGCACTAGGGGGAATGTGGCGCCCCCAGGAGTATATTGCCTTCCTCCAGGGGAGGGTAATGCCAGGCTTGGAGGCAATTATGGGTCTCTCTCGCAGTCAATCCATACATGCAACACAGTTCCACTCCAAGCCAGCAGGGGGAACTCTGAACCAGGATTAAGGGGAGGGGTGCCCTCTGAGGGCCAAGAGGAAGGAGTGATCAGTTAGTCTGCGGAGGGTGAAGTGTGCAGACGTGGAGAGAGAATCTGGAGGTTGAGCTGAGGAAGGAGAGCTCCCTCAGCTTGAGAGCGCATGAACTGGAGCCTGGTCTCCACGGCTGTACGGATACTAACGGTCCTACAGCAGATACCAGAGGAGTAGGAGGCTGTAAATGCCCTACTCCCATCTAAGCCTTGAGGCACAACAGCAGCTTGGATAGAGAGCCAGGACAGCTGTCTGCCGTGCAAGTAAGGTTCTTGGGAACATCTGACAGGAGGAACTTCAGAGTAACTTAGTACTGGAGTGCTTCATTCAAACCAGCGTTAGGAAGGAGACTACACAGGCCATCTGCTGAGAGAGAATCCCTGAGTTGCTTCCAGGCTAGCCTGCTCCATTACCATCTGTAATCAGGACCCTGGACTGCAGTTATCAAGTAAAGGTACAGAAATTGCACCCCGCTGTGTCTTGTCTGCTTCCTACCCTTACGGCACTGCTACTTCCCCGTGCCAACCACCTCTACACTGCCCTGGGACTATAGCTTCACCTGTGGGGAGCTTTTACATCCTTGCTGCACCCTACCACCAGTCCCAGCGGATCTGCATGCAGCGTCGGCTTAACACCTCCCTTGCCGAGCACCACAGGTGGCGTCACAAACTATTCCATTCCATTAACTACATTCCCCCATTACTTGGGCGCCCAGGGCCACGGACGGGGTCACCGCTGCTGTGACACATTCCCCAGACACCGGCCCGGTACCGAGTGCCCCACAGCCCTGGGAGGGCAACCCAAGTCCATCCTCCCTTAGGGTACGTCCAGGGTGCCCTGCTTCTGTATTGGATGCAGGTGTTAGAGTCCTGGATGGTGCTCCCTCCTTACCTGAGAATGGGGTACCACACCTCTAGGTGAGGAGCAGTACCTCTGTGGTGATTGTACCCTCAGGGGAGCCACAATGTCACAAGTCATCACTGAAGCTGCGCTCGCAGCACCTCATTGTCTCCTTGTTTTCAGCCTGGACGGTCGCATCATGGCACCTATGACAATGTGAATGGCAATGTATATATCACGAAGATTGCTATCTTTCATGATATGAAAACCCAGAAGTTTCTAACCAGAATGTTATGTTCTGATAGGAATAATCAACCATGATGGGTTTTCTATTTCTTTGTGAGATGTTGAAAGAGATGGGCGAGATGACTACTCATACTCACCATATCTCCACCCCACGTGTGATGTTCGGCAAGTTAAATATCCTGCCACTGTGATTTTTTCTGTGTATGTTTGGAGACAAGGAAATCTCCAGTCTGGAGTTCCAGTGGGAGCTGAAGTGTGTTATTTCCCACAAGGCTGGAGCCACAGTGGAAAGGACTTTTGCATGAACTCTTTAATTTTTCACATATGCTAGAAAAGGCCACTTTATGTTACTACTAGCTGAAGAGCCCGGAGTTGCCCGGGCATAGTAACTAACTACGGTTAGTTATGACAAATTATAATGATTACTTCTCTCTCTCTATATATATATATTATCTATCTATCTATATATATATATATATATATATATATATATATATATATATACACTGCTCAAAAAAATAAAGTGAACACTTAAACAACAGAATATAACTCCAAGTAAGGAACTCTCGCGGAAGTTACCGTGAGAATTCCAGAATTCCATTCTGTGGGAAAATCGCATTTTAAATTCCCGTGATTTTCCCGCGAAAAAACTAGTGATTTGCAAGCGTAATTAGCTTGCAGAATTCTAGCGTTTTCCAAGCGATCTGGAGCATCGCTTGGAGAACTGATTGACAGGTTGGTCACACGCGTCAAACATAGTGTTTGACAAGTGTGACCAACTTTTTAATACTGATGCTGCCTACTTTCAGTACAGCAAACTCACTCCAGAAATTCATTGTGGATCTCTGAATGATCCAATGTTGTCCTAAACGACTAATGATAAATATAATCCAACTGTGTGTAATCAAGTCTCCATATAAATGCACCTGCTCTGTGATAGTCTCAGGGTTCTGTTTGAAGCACAGAGAGCATCATGAAGACCAAGGAACACAACAGGCAGGTCAGTGATATTGTTGTTGAGAAGTTTAAAGCCGGATTTGGATACAAAATGATTTCCAAAACTTTAAACATCCCAAGGAGCACTGTGCAAGTGATAATAGTGAAATGGAAGGAGTATCATGCCGTTGCAAATCTATCAAGACCCGGCCGTCCCTCTTAACGTTCATCTCAAACAAGGAGAAGACTGATTGGAGATGCAGCCAAGATATTTGACTTGATACATCTAGTCCAGAAGTGGTTGCAGCCAAAGTCTTCCACTCCTGCCCAGATGGTTGAGCATGTGGTGATGGACAGATTCATAAACTCCTTTCCCAAGCCGGTGCAGACCTGGGTTACCCAGATCGATCCTCGGAACGTAGACGACCTGGTTGACCTAGTGGAGAGGTACCAGGTTGTTGAGAAATCCAGATTGTCCAGAAATCCTTAGGGAAACAGGACATAATCACTTCCCCAAACTAAAATACCCAAAAAAGAGGTAGGCTTACTACGGTGATGCTCTAAAGCAACAAATGGGGGACATCCAAATTCCACTGAGGGTCCCCCAAAGACTGTTGTTAAGGAAGTGGTCTGTTTGCGATGTCACAATCTGACACGTAGCCGCCAGGTGTCATATGTTCCCTGAACTGATGGACTGCAACCCAGCGTGCCATTGTTCATCTTCGGTGTATCAGGCCTGATGGGTGAACTGTTAACCCAGCGAGGGGCCGGAGGCATGTACCATGTCAGTTAATGGGCTACTGGTACTTGGACTCTTGTACTTGTGAAGTCTGGTAAGTCTGATCAGTGCTACACTTCCACACTAGTATATCCCTGACAAATTTGTGGACGCTTGCTTTATACATGGAGACGTCAAGGACTACCTGGTGGCCGGAGTAACCGTGGCAACAGACTGTGATACCATGTCCCATGAAGCAAAGGCAGTTAGGACTTGATACATCTAGTTATGTTGGGGCAGGATCTTTCCTTCTTTTGGGTCTTATGGCAAAAAGAGTCCGTACCAAGCTTAGTGGACAAAAGCCAGACCCCTCGTGAAGAGACCCTGTCAAAATCAAAAGTGGATGAGTTCCACTGTGTATCCTTGCAGGCGAGGAGGATGAGATGGTGACTGAGGAGACCAACATCCCTGAGATGAGAGTGTCTGGTGAAAACTTTGGGACTGCTCAAACTAAGTACCTTACCTTAAAGGGGTGTTTGATAATGTTATCGTCTGTAACAGGGTTGCTCAAGAGCCCGTGGCAGACACCAGGCTCCCACACTTTGCAGTCAATGAGGAGTTGTTGTATTGCTTGACTATACTGAGGGGAGGGGAAATCGCACAGCAGCTGTTGGTTCCAGGTCCCTATTGGCGAAGTGTTTTAGACATGGCCAATTTGCATGCTTTGAGGGAACAGCTAAGTGTAGAAAAAACTCAGGAGAGGATAATGCGGAGATTCTATTAGACCAGATGCTATCGGGAGACCTTCAATTATTGTAGGTCCTGCCCCACCTGCCAGGTAACTGCTCCCTGTTCCCACTTCGGAAGTCCTCGTGTCCCATTACCTGTTATAGAGGTCCCATTTGAGAGAATTGCGATGGGCTTAGTGGGTCCCCTAGTTAAGTCTGTACGGGGACAATAATACATCATGGTGGTCTTGGACCATGCGACCTGTTACTCGGAGGAGGCACCACTGAGGAACTCATCCGCCAAGTGTATAACACAAGAGCTTTTCTCAATTTTTTTTCTACAACCGGCCTGTGAAAGGAGATCTTGATGGACCAGCAGACACCCTTTAAGAGCATGCTGATTGGAGCTGTGTAGGGTCCTTTAGATCTCACAGTCTCACAGCTACGAACCTCTGTCTAAAATCCACTGATGGACAGCCTATTGTAGCATTTCAATAAGTCCTAAAAGGCTAAGGTCAAGAAGGTCACTGAGATGGATGGTCGAAACAGGCACTATCTGCTTCCGCTCCTGCTCTTCTCTATCAGGGAAATTAGTTCCTCAAACTGTTTTATGATCTCACTAATCGCTTGAAGCTCCTTGCCTGAGAGCTCGTCCCGAAGCCAAAGTAGAGGATGTCACGATTGCAGAGACTCTATCGCAGCCTAGAAGAAACAGTATCAAGAACTGCTGCAGTGGAACCTTGACCTAGTCTCGGAGTTACATTACCACCCATGGACTTCTGGCACATCTCCATGTTCAAGAGTGAAGATAGCCTTCTCAACACCTCATGAGTGCTTTCAATATGCCAATATGCCTTTCGGTCTACAGGGTGTAATCCCCAAAAAAGTGAAATGGGGAAGGAGGAGGCCTAGTACTTAGGTTACATTGTCAGGGAGGGCGAAATTAATCCACAAGTAAACAAGGTTGAGGCAATCCAGAAGTGGAGGGAACGCTTTCCAAGAAGCATGTGAGAACATTTCTTGGTATTGTTGGATATTATCGGTGGTTTATCCCAAATTTCACTATGATTGCCGTACCACTGACAGATTTCATTAACCCCTTCATGCCACAGCCCTTTTTTACATATCCGTTTTTCCCTCCCCTTCTTTCCAGAGCCATAACTTTTTTTTATTTTTCCATCAATATCGCCATGTCAGGGCTTATTTTTTGTGCGACAAATAGTACTTTTGAAAAACATCTTTGGTTTTCACATATCTTGCACTTGAAAATGGGAATAAAATTCCAAGTGTGGTGAAATTGCAAAAAAAAAGTGCAATTCCACAACTTTTTTGGAATTTTTTTATTTACCATGTGCACCAAATACTAAAACTGACCTGCCATTATGATTCTCCAGGTCATTATGAGTTTGAAGATAACAAACATGTATAAGTTCTTTTTTATTTAAATCATGAAAAAAGAATCCAAAGTTTGATTAAAAAAAAAAATTGTGTCATTTTCAGAGACCCATCCATTTTTCGTGATATGGGGCTGGGTGAAAGCTTATTTTTTTGTGTCAAGATGACGTTTTTAATTATACCAATTTGGTGTGGATGCGATCTTTTGATCGCCCGTTATTGCATTTTAATGCAATATCGCGGCAACCAAAAAATCATAATTCTGGCGCTTTGACTTTTTTTCGCTATGCTGTTTACAGATCTGATTAATTATTTTTATAGATTGATAGATAGGGTGATTCTGAACACAGTGATACCAAATATGTGTATATTTAATTTTTCATTGTTTTATTTTGAATGGGGCAAATGGGGGGTGATTTGAACTTTATTTTTTTTTATTTTTTAATACTTGTAAAAATTTTTTTTTTTTTTTTGCATGCTTCAATAGTCTCCATGGGAGACTAGAAGCTGCGCTAACTCAATCGCCTCTGCTACACACAGGCGATGATCAGATCGCCTGTATGTAGCAGAAATGCTCATTTGCCATGAGCGCTAACACCGGGCGGTGCTCATAGCAATCCGGCAATGACAACCATAGAGGTCTGCTGCAGAAGTCTGGTTGTCATGCCGACCTATTGGTGACCCATGATCATGTGACGGGGTCACCAATGGGCGGTATTAGTAACACACTTCCAGCGCAATCACATTAAATGCTGCTGTCAGCGACATTTAACAGGTTAACAGCCACAGGTGGATCGTGATTCCACCCATGGCTGTTAGGGTCACATGTCAGCTGTTCATGCACCATTTCTGGGGCAGCAGAGGGCTGAAGTTGGTAGGCTGGGGAACAATATTTTTGACACCTTCTAAGGCTATTAATGTCCACCCACAGCTGTCTGTATAGCCTTTGCTGGTTTGAATGTATAGGGGGCCCTACGTTATTTTTTTTCTGGTGTCCCCTGTAAATTCACCAGGAAAGGCTAAGCAAGCAGCTGTGAGCTGTTATTAATAGCCTGGGAATATTATGGGGTATTGTCCTTGTCCCAGGATGTTAATATCAGCCCCCACCTGTGGGCTTTCCTTATGCTGGTTATGAAAATTGTGGGGGAGCCCAAGCCGATTTTTAAAATTCTTTATTTTACACAGCAGTGAAACAGCTCCTGCTGAATACAACTCCCATAATTTTCACGTGGTTTCGCTGATCTCAAAGCGAGCAAGCAACAATGAAGAGATCTGCCTTCAGCAGCTGGCGCCTGGTAACAGTGTGTACTATACTTCTTTTTCCAGGTGCCAGTACGTGTCACACATGCAAAACACAAGCCGCGAAGACACCATCACATGTTTCTCAACACAAGCAATGACTAGCCAGGTCTTTCCCCGGGAAGGAACAACCATGGGAAGGGCAGTCTCCAATGAAGGAAACCACCTATGCCAAAACATGGTATCCATCCACAGACAGCTGTTTCGGGGTATTGACCCTCATCAGTGTGGAGTAGGAAACTGGCTAGTAAGAGCAATGCCTAGTAAAAGACTGTGAAAAATGAGGATGAATGTAGTCATGGAGATCAACATCCAACACTGCGGAGACACCATCACGTGTTTCTCAACGCAGTGATTCTAGAGCAATGCCCCCATCCCTTATGGGAAATATGCAAAAAACATGCAAAACACAAGCCACGGAGACACCATCACATGTTTCTCATCCCAAGCAATGACTAGCCAGGTCTTTCCCCGGGAAGGAACAACCACGGGAAGTTCAGTCTCCAATGAAGGAAACCACCTATGCCAAAACATGATATCCATCCACAGACAGCTGTTTCGGGGTATTGCCCCTCATCAGTGTGGAGTAGGAAACTGGCTAGTAGGAGCAATGCCTAGTAAAAGACTGAAAAATGAGGATGAATGAAGTCAAGGAGATCAACATCCAACACTGCAGAGACACCATCACATGTTTCTCAATGCAGTGATTCTAGAGCAATGCCCCCATCCCTTTTTGGATATATGCAAAACATGCAAAACACAAGCTGCGGAGACACCATCACGTTTCTCAACGCAAGCAATGACTAGCCAGATCTTCCTACTCCACACTGATGAGGGGCAATACCCCAAAACAGCTGTCTGTGGATGGATGCCATGTTTTGGCATAGGTGGTTTCCTTCATTGGAGACTGCTCTTCCCGTGGTTGTTCCTTCCCGGGGAAAGACCTGGCTAGTCATTGCTTGCGTTGAGAAACATGTGATGGTGTCTCCTCAGCTTGTGTTTTGCATGCTTTTACATTTTTCCCATAAGGGATGGGGGCATTGCTCTAGAATCACTGCGTTGAGAAACGTGATGGTGTCTCCGCAGTGTTGGATGTTGATCTCCATGAGTTCATTCATCCTCATTTTTCACAGTCTTCTACTAGGCATTGCTCCAACTGGCCAGTTTCCTACTCCACCCGAAACAGCTGTCTGTGGATGGATACCATGTTTTGGCATAGGTGGTTTCCTTCATTGGAGACTGCCCTTCCCGTGGTTGTTCCTTCCTGGGGAAAGACCTGGCTAGTCATTGCTTGCGTTGAGAAACATGTGATGGTGTCTCCGCAGCTTGTGTTTTGCATGTTTTTGCATATTTCCCATAAGGGATGGGGGCATTGCTTTAGAATCACTGCGTTGAGAAACATGTGATGGTGTCTCCGCAGTGTTGGATGTTGATCTCCATGAATTCATTCATCCTCATTTTTCATAGTACGTGTCACACAGACTGCACACAGATATAACACACGGACTCGGACAACTATTTATAACTATACTGCAATCTCTTACATATCTGCAGTAATACTATCTACCACTGTATGATCACTGTATGGTGGTAATATTGGTCTTGGTGTTTGCATAGTGATTTTTTTTAATAACAGCAGGGTCACCTGCTGAGGTTTCCCTATACTTAGTATGATTAATCCCTTCAGATTGCCATTGTAAAATTTAGGCCCGTCACATGCGCAAATTAAAGAAACCACTGGAGCCATAGGCGGAGGAGGACATGGGGATGGGTGGACCTTTACTCCTGCAGCTTTTTTGGTATAGAGGTGTAGATTTTAAGCAAGAGTGATGTTGCTTTCAGAGGAAGAAGCACAGTATGTCTGTGACTGGTGGGTTAATGTGAGGAGAGTGAGGCTTATATAGAGCAGGAAATCTGTGTCTCTCCCTCTTTCTTGCACAGGATGAACAGGAGGAAGCATTTCCCGCCCTCCCGCCCTGTTTATAATCATTGTCCTAAAACGTTTTAATTATTGCTTGTATGATGAATGCTTTATTGTATTTTTGAAATTACCATTGTATATTTTGTTCCAGGTTCAATTTTATCATGGCTATAAAGAGTTAACAGCATTAACCTTCTAAGCCCAAGGGAAGGGCCATCCTTCTGCCATGGTTCCCTAGAGGTTTCCTCCACAGGGGGTTTTTCCTCTCCTGAGCGCTGTAGGATGACTCTTTGTGAGTCGGAGGTTTACCAAGTTAGTCCCCTTAATGCTTTTGCAGGGACTTCTAGTTTATAAGTTTACTAAAGTGATTTATTTAAAAAAAATAAAGTGTCAAATGTGAATTCATAACCCATCACAGCTTTGCGGTTTAGGAGTCAGGTGGAAGTTGCAGACAAGTTAAGGTGGACTCATTTTCACTAATAGAGGATGTAAAACCTCATGGTGGTGAAGAGGCTCGGCTTTGGTGGCCAGCCTCAAGGACATTGTAATGGTAACATCAATCAGGGGCGGGCACAGTGGTTAAGCACAGGAGTGAGGATAATAGGGTCATTGGTGCCCTGAAAGTTTACTGGCTCTGCTTGAATGGCAAGCCAGTGCGTGCCACCCCTTTATGGCTGGCTGTCCTGGTTCCGTGTGTCAGACAGATGGGGATATCACAGTACTTGTGAATCCCAATGTACTAGCACTTCACCTGACTCCTACTGTGATTGTTTTAATCCTGTGATTTAAATAAAGCTGTGGCCATTTTGACAGCCAAAATAATGTGTTGTGTATTTATTGTAGTGCCTAGGTTTTCTATAGTTATGGTGGTTTTAAGATGGAGTGGGGGTTCGTCCCATATCTATGTCAGGATGCAACTATCCCTTTGAGCCGCTGCTTGTTCTTGTCCACTTTGGAGCTTCCTGCTATTAAGGTCAAGAATATAAGACAAACGTGTAAATCAGAAGTGGCTATCTCATTTTTAATTGGATACCACATGGGTTTGCACAGTGTGTTAGTCAATAGTGCTGTTCAGGTTACTGATTTTTCTTAGGGACTGAGTGTTCATGCAAAAAAAAAAATCTAATTTCAGATTAATCTCTCATTCAGATGTCAGTGATTTTTCTTGTGTGCATAAAAAAATGAAAAAAAAAAAAAGTTTGATTTTCATCAGTGTTTTGGACCTGATTTTCAGCATTACTTGGTCAGTGTTTCATTTTTTACCACTAGTGCTTCATCAGTGATTTTCTTGTTTGCTAGAAAAAACAAAACAAAAAAACTCCCACTGAAACGTTAAAAGGAACAGAAAGGAAGAAATCAGAAGCTCTAGTATCACCCATTGGGTATTGCAATCCTAAAAGTCAATATCAACACTTTTAATGACTTAGGATAAGAAGCCACACCTGACACTTCATTTGCAGACATGTGTCTTGGTGTGTTTGCCCCTCATCAGTGCAAAGTAGGATTTCTGATTTGGCTGAGTGAGAGGCTCTGCCAATGGATGCAAGGTTTAGAGTTTCTTGGAATGAATGGTCTGAATTGGCTTCTTGTCCTAGGTCATGTGGCCAGACTCATGATAGGGTCAACAATGACTTTTAGGATTGCAGCTTCCACTAAGTGTCATTAGAGTTCCAGTCCTCTTCCTCTCTGAATAAACTACTTACAATTTGACTTTCCTATGGAGGCATTGCATGGTCTTGAAGTTTAACAATTTTCGCCAACTTAGCGTTCTCCAAAAGGAGAAACTTTTCTGTTTAGATCCCTAAAAATGTGCAGTGTACAGATTGTGCAGGGATGTGTGCTGTCTGTGATTTTCATTGACTTGTATGGGAGATATTGATTTGCTACTAGTGATAAGCGAGCGTGCTCGGGTGGTAACCGACTGTCTTCGGCGTGCTTGAAAAATATATTCTAGCCTCCAAGGCTGCGTAATTCGCGGCTCTTCGACAGCCCCAACACCTGCAGGGATTGACTGTTTGTTAGGCCTGTTTGTTAGGCAATCCCCGCATGTGTTGCGGCTGTCGAACAGCCATGAGACATGCAGCCGCGGGGACTCGAACATATTATTCGAGTACGGCAAAGTCACTTGATTAGCACCCGAGCATGCTCAGATAACACCTTATCCCAGGGCGTTCGCTCATCACTATTTGTTACGAAAAATGGACATCTCCATGATTTTTCTGTGGACATGTATCTGCAAGCAATACACTTGCTTTGTACTAATAACCGCTGCATCAGTGCCAGTTCACTAGTATTTTTTGATGTTTGCATATTTGCATAGTAATTTGCAATTTTTCCTCTATATCTTTTCTGCTCATAGCTGGCAAAAAAAAAAATCTAATTCTGCGAAAGTAAAAAAAAGCCAAAGATATATCAGAAAGCACACTCCTTGGAAAAAAATGGCACCAAATGCATTTTTAAGTTACATTTATTTACATAAAGAAGGTCTTAATAAATCTTATTATTAGGAGAAAAAAAGGAAAGGAGAAGTATTGGGATACGGCGCAAACAAAGACATAAAAGCGAATAGTAAGGTCAGAAATGCTTCCAAGACAACTGAAAGGTTGTAGCACAAAAACCTAAGAAAATAATCATGTTGTGCAAATTCCCTATGATCTGGATATTATGTCCATGTGTGATACATCCGGCCCGAGATCTCCCGCATGAACACTGGGGGTCACTGTGGTATCAGCTGTGATAAGAGCAAAAATAAACTTTTCTCCATCCTTTCATTCCAAATCCTGAAAATTAAACTTGTGCTTCTGGTCCGAAGATATACAACAGGGATTATATTTTCAGAATAAATCTAGTTCTAACAGTGCATCGACATTTTATTAATTTGTGGTAAACTAGTTGCTTGATCTTCTGGATTGCTTGATTTACTGGATGCATAAGCTCTAAATATCTGAATATGTTGTTTTGTTTTTTTTAGAGAAAATGATCATCACATATTTACACAGTTCCTCGGTCTAAAGCAGTGCATTTCAAATCATGAGGTGACCTAAATTCAGCAGTGAGAATCCTCCTCCATCAGAGATATCGCAGCCCTGTTGGGCAATTGGTTAGGCCAATATGTTCATTACCCTACTGTAAACATCTCATGGTTACCTAAGGAGGACTGGTATACTTCTTCTCAAGCATTTGACGGTATCTTAAAGGAAATCTGCCTCCAGGAGACCCTGATTCCAGTGATGTGTCACTTACTGGGCTGCTTCCTGTAGTTTTGAAAAAACTACAGTTTGATCAGCAGGAGATTATCACTAGAGGATTAGTAAACTTCCTGTCAGGTAGTCCTCCATATTAATGAGCTTTGTATAACACCACCCCTGATTGGCAGCTTTCCGTGTATAGTCAGAAAGCTGCCAATCAGGGGTGTGGGCGGGGTTATACAGAGATCAACATTCAGGAAACTGGGAAATCTGCATCAGTTAAAACACAGATTTTATCAAAACTGCAGCAAACAGTCCAGTAAATGACACATCACTGGAATCAGGGTCTCTATCCCTACATCATGCTGCTCTCAGATATGGTAGAAAAAAACAGGTGAAAAATTTCCTTTAATTAAAGTTGAATAACATGATCTTTATGCAGCCTCTCCATCCCATGCCATGCCTAGTGGGTCTATAGGAAATAGAAACAGTTTGCATTTACACTGATGTAAAATGTCAGAGGAGCTGTGTTGTGAACCAGATTTCTAAATAATTGCCTTTTGAAGGGAACCTATCAGCAAATTCATGCTGCCAAAACCATGGGCTGGATGAATTAGAGCCTAGCTGCCTTATTTCAGCCGCAGTGCATGGTACCTAACCATCTTCCCAGAGTTTATTTTTTCTGGTTTCAGAATGAAACCTACACGACAGCGGTAACTCATCCAGTCTTTTATTCATGCTGGCCGTTGTTCGGGCAGCATGAAACAGCTGACAGGTTTCCTTTCAGTAGGACCTTTTGTAGCTTCCATGCCACAACTGGTGGAAAGTGGATGGTTTGCAGTCAGCGCCATCAGTACTGCCCATTCTGCTTACAGATAAGTGTTTTGCTATATACTTCCAGGTTAGCTGACATACACTGCACACCTCAGTAGCGATCAGATACCTGTGAACCCTTCCTAAAGCAATCCTGATAAAGTAGGGCCATGGCAGGTTTCCTATAAGTCCTACCCAAAGGTGGACTTTCCTATTCGAGACCTGTGGAACAAAACCTGCCCGTCAAGTAGGTATCGAAGAGGAAGAGGAATTTTGCACATTGGCCATGGTGCCTAAAGTTATGGCTCTGATCGATTGCATCCAAAGAAATGTTTTTTGGAATATTCTTATGTAAGTTTTGCAAAAAGAAAAAATGCTTCGGATATGATGTGGTTTTAGTAGTACGGTTTATTATATTGTGTGCACCTTTACAGTGCTTTTCTTTTCTTTTAGATTTTGCAATTACGGTATCTTTTTTTTTTAACAATTCAAGATCTCCATAAAAGCACATAGATAATATAAAACAGTTTCATCTCCTTGTCTCCCATTGCTTTTATTTTGCCACATAAATACATATTGTCCTGACAGATATATATGTTCTATGAGCAGTTCTCCACTTATTTGATATCAGTTGCTCTCATTTCTTTGCTGTTGCCATCTTGGCAAGGGAACTTTCACTTGTAAATCCTTTTTTATTGGCTTTCACTTCTTTTTTCAAAACCTGTCAAAAAAAAATAAACACAAATAATAGATTATGTGATAGCGGATATGCTCGTTACAGAATTTACACATTATTAAAGGTAAATGTGATGTCTTCTAAGTGTCCATAATAATCACCACGTATAGGAACAGCAGCAGTTTTCTCCCATTGAACTGTTCATCCCCAAGTACTTGGGTTGCCCCCAGGCTATGTACTGTACCTGCTCCTACATTAACTGGCCAAGCTTTATTCTAGAGGTCCTTAGGATATAACACATTAAGACAAAGCCTACGCTCGAGCAGATAATAAACAGCCAAAAGGTAAAAGTCAGGGCACAATTTATAGTTCAGCAATAAATATCAACCTTAGGGATATTTCTACTTACAATCACACATGCGTTACTGTATACTCGTATAATCAAGGCTAAAAATAAGAGTATTATTTACAAGAAGCCAATGACAAAAACAAATCCATAATCATACATGTGGAAAGATGTCATTAGAAGTGATCAGAAAAGTACATATTATTTAAATTAGGTTTTTAGTAATATATTTTTTATTTGTAGTGGTCACATCAGAATGAGACAGCTTTGCTGTGTGTACTGGGCCAGAGTCAGCAGAGCGCAACGGACTGAATGACAGCAATATTGTACTGCTGGAGACCTAGATAAGAATGGATAGTAAGATTATATGACATATACACTAATAAAGCTTTGGTCACATATAATTTTTTCCTGCATTGAAGGCATACCTCTGGAATATTTGCCAACATGCAACCTACAGTGGGTATAGAAAGTATTCAGACCCCTTTAAATTTTTCACTCTTTATTTCATTGCAGCCATTTGTTAAATTCAAAAAAGTTAATTTTTTTCTCATTAATGCACACTCTGCACCCCATCTTGACTGAAAAAAAACAGAAATGTTGAAATTTTTGCAAATTTATTATAAAAGAAAAACTGAAATATCATGTGGTCATAAGTATTCCGAGTTCCGACCCTTTGCTCAGACACTCATATTTAAGTCACATGCTGTCCATATCCTTGTGATCCTCCTTGAGATGGTTCTACTCCTTCATTGGAGTCCAGCTATGTTTAATTAAACTGATAGGACTTGATTTGGAAAGCCACACACCTGTCTATATAAGACCTCACAGCTCACAGTGCATGTCAGACCAAATGAGAATCATGAGGTCAAAGGAACTGACCAAGGAGCTCAGAGACAGAATTGTGGCAAGGGACAGATCTGGCCAAGGTTACAAAAGAATTTCTGCAGTACTCAATGTTCCTAATTACTCCATAATCCTTAAATGGAAGAAGTTTGGGACCACCAGAAATCTTCCTAGACCTGGCCGTCCAGCCAACTGAGCAATCGTGGGAGAAGAACTTTGGTGAGAGAGGTAAAGAAGAACCCCAAGATCACTGTGGCTGAGCTCCACAGATGCAGTAGGTGGATGAGGGAGAGTTCCACAAAGTCAACTATCACTGCAGCCCTCCACCAGTCAAGCCTTTATGGCAGAGTGGCCTGACTGAAGCCTCTCCTCAGTGCAAGACATATGAAAGCCAACATAGAATTTGCTAAAAAAACACATGACGGATGCCCAGCCTATGAGAAATAAGATTCTCTGGTCTGCTGAGATGAAGATAGAACATTTTGGTAATAATTCTTAGCAGTATGTGTGGAGAAAGCCAGGCACTGCTCATCACCTGCCCCATACAATCCCAACAGTGAAACTTGGTGGTGGCAGCATCATGCTATGGGGGTGGTTTTCAGCTGCAGGGCAAATCAACCCACTTGAGCATCTCTGGAGAGACTTGAAAATGGCTGTCAACCAACGTTCACCATCCATCCTGACAGAACTGGACAGGATCTGCAAGGAAGAATGGCAGAGCATCCCCAAATCCAGGTGTAAAAAACTTGTTGCATCATTCCCAAGAAGACTCATGGCTGTACTAGCTCAAAATGGTGCTTCTACTCAATACTGAGCAAAGGGTGTGAATACTTATGACCATGTGATATTTCAATTTTTTTTCTTTTTTAATAAGTTTGCAAAAAATTCTATCTACATTTCTGTTTTTTTTCAGTCAAGATGGGGTGCAGAGTGTACATTAATGAGAAAATATGAACTTTTTTGAATTTACCAAATGGCTGCAATGAAACAAAGAGTGAACACTTTAAAGGGGTCTGAATACTTTCCATACCCACTGTATGTCCTTATATAGAATTAGTGTAATTTAGCATAAATGCAGGAAGAGCTTTGTAAGGAAAAAAGATGCAGTAGGATAATACCATATGGAAAATGACAATGGTAGAAGAGATCAATCCCTCCCTTTTGTATAAGCACACTCACCATGGGTGCTATGTTCAGGACACAACATCTATCCAGGTGTGTCATTAGTCAGCTGCTACCAATCCAGTAAAGGCAGGGCGATACACTTTCTTGAATCTAGAACCAGGAAGAAGCCTAGAAAGATTAGATGCACTGCTGCACTGCTTGTTGTGAAAAGTACTGTTTTATTAGGCTCATTCCTGTTTTCCTGTGTGAGTCCGCGATCGGTAGCTGCTCCTGTTTCCTTTCTGCGGCTAGCCGCTAACACTACCTTATCAATAATAAAGAAAGAAAATTAGAGAAAATCTTTAAGAGGGTTGCTGCTCAGAAATGATGGAAAGGGATATGAATATATCTAAAAAAGAAAAGTTTATTTACAAAAATGCATATGGCTATGCGTTTCAGCACCTAAGCCTGAAGAAGGGACTTGTTCATCAATCCTGAAATCCGTAGCCCTATGAATTTTTAGTTAAACTTTTTGTTTGGATATATTCATCTCCCTTATCATTTCTGTGAAACAACACTTTTAGAGAATTCCCAAATTTATTTTATTTTCATTTCATAGATTAAATGGTGTTATCAGTGACTAGCCACGAGAGAGCAAGCATGAACAGCTAACGATCACTGCTTCAACCAATGAAAACAGGAGCGTGCCTAATACACTTTTCACAACAGGCAGCATTGCTGTGCATCCCATCTTCCTAGATTTCTTCCAGCTTCTACATTCGGCACCAATGGACTCACAATGTAAAATAAAACTATATGTCAGCTCTGTGTACAAATTTTATTTAGCCCCTCTGTAGTGGAAAGCAATTTTGATTTTCTATATGGTAAAACATAAAAGTCCAGTATATGTAAAATGGACACTTAGACTTTGGGTGCATGGAGTCCTATAGATACATTTGGCATTCAATAATTTCCCTATATACAGTCATGTTCAACAACTTTGCTTCTCAAGTCCTCAGACAGTTCTCTTCTCCGCTTTCTGTTCTCCACACAGGCACACCATGCAAAGATTGAGTCAATATCTCCCCTTTTTTCTGATTTCAGGTGTGATTTTCATATTGCCCACACCTGTTAGTTGCCATAGGTGAGTTTCAACAAGCATCACATGCTTGAAACAAAGTTTTTTATCCACAATTTTGGAAAGGTGCCAACAATGTTGTCTGGCCCATTTTTGGGGTTTTGTGTGAAATTATGTCCAATTTGCCTTTTTTCTCTGTTTTTCTGTGTTGTTCCAATACACAAAGGAAATAAACATGTGTAATAATTTCCTGGGAGAGATACTTTATTTTCTGGAACAATTTCAAGAGCGCCAACACTTTCGTCCATGACTGTATATGCGTGGTTTGTTCATATAATGAGATATGAACACAACCTAATGCCCTGGATACTCTTTGGCCATTTCCTGGAGGAGTTCCAAGAAAAGGAACAAAATAGAGAAATAAAACACAATAGTGCAGTGCACAGAATACATCAATGTCATGAGACGTGAAGGGGGACAGGGCAGGATGATAGGATCTTTTAGTCAAGTAGCCATTCTTATTAATTAACGTCATATACATTACATATCCGTTAAATCAATTTCTAAGTTACAAGCCGCAAGTAAATATTGGTGAAGAGGCAGAAACAAGGCACATCAATCATTACAAATTCCAGCCTTATGATTGCATACATTATCAATCTGCTGATTCCTCCTGGCAGTAATGAAGCCCAGCTCAGATCCCCGGTCACGGCGCTGGGTTTCTTTTCATACTGTTACTTTCTGAATATAAACAGAAACCAGCACTGCTTGATTCACTTTGCAAATAGAAAACTATCCGCCCTCTACCCTTCGCCAAGCAACACTTATCAGCGTAGACCAAGGAAAAGGAAACTGCGGAGAAGAAAACATTATGGCAATGAATGCGCTGATGAAATACAGAAAAAATGCAAATCCATCCTCACATGGAAATAGAAAATTAATGATTGCGAGCAAAACTGTATTGAGATGGGATTGATGCAAAAATTATTTAGAAACCAGACAAGTGAGCAGCGCTACAGAATGAATTATGGACAAGATGGGATGGAAACCCCTCAATAACCCACTACTTCAACCCATCTACCATAAGAGCCCTCAGATTTGTAGATGGAACTATTTACTGTCTGTTATAAAGCAGTTGTTTCGGATTAGAAAAAAATGATTTTTTTTTTTGTTATAGATGTTTTAGCTCATCCAAAATGTAATTTTGCTGCAATACCAGACAAAAGTGGCTCCGTTCTGTTCCCAAGGGAAAACCACCCTTCCACCCCCAAATCTTATGTCCTATAGTTTCCTGAAATGCATTCTTAGAGTCCCTCTAAATTCTCTTGCTTAACACATGTCTGTCAAATTACAGACTAGCGTCGCGATTCCACCCCTTAGTTTGTCTGCTGTTACTGATGGCTCAGTGTCCAGCCAGGTGCAGGGGTGTGCTGAGCATCAATGTATTGATTGACAGCTCGGCGTCCAATGTGAGAGTGGGAGGTCTGAGCTGTCTTAAGGTGTTCTGAGTCCACGTGATCGCCCAGCTACTTAGCTGGGCTGTTAATAAAAGACCTCTAATCAGATGTAGCTTCAGCTAAGTGTGATTGGTCTTCTCTGTACAAATAAAAGTAAGGTTAACCAGCTCACCCCAGCTAGGTGTCCTAGGAAGCACGGAACTGCAAGGAACCACTTGCAAGATGAAAATAGGAGAAGATAATCTAACTTTCAAAAGGCAAAATTTATTGAGTTAAAAAAAAGATTCCATCATGAGTGTAGACGCAACTATGTTGTTCGAACTTCCATTGCATTTTTTAACAAAGCTTCTCTGTGCCTAATGTTTTGCTTGATGATCTTTCATTGCCTGACCTTGTAACTTGTTCTGACCCTCCATCTGTTTAACACTTTTGCTCAGATCCGCTATCCTTCTGGTATTTTGATCTCGGACTGCCACCTGACTACTCTTTTGTCACTTTGCTCTGTTTATGATATACCTCCCAGGCTTTACCTCGGACTACTTGACCATTCCAACTCACGGCTTGTCCATGAGAAGTGACTCAACGTCACTGCTACATTCACACATCTATATCTATTTTTACATCCATGTAAAATGGACATTTTTTCCCGTATGTGCCATCTGTATTGCACCAGTTATTCTCTCATCCATTTTACCTCCTTCCCAACATATGATGTAATAGTATGCTTTATGTTGAGTTCCTGCATATGGAGTCCAAAAAATCCATGGCCTCAGATGTTCTCCAAATAGTTACCTTTATTATATCATAGCATATAAAGGATAAAAAAGGTGATGTTTCTGCCACATAGGGCCTTTTTCAAGCCATATACAATGTCACCTAAATGTTATCCTAACTTTTTGGAGCAGAACATATGGTGTATTGGATTATTCAGATTTAGTAATATGGCAATATCTTGAGGAGTTGCACCAAGACTGCAAAGACTTCGGAGTGGTGCATAGGACAGCCCAATTTTGACCGGTATGGGTTCTTGTGTATGGCACAGGCTCAGGAGCTGAACCTGCAGCATACCAGGTTGATTCAGCAGCCAAAGAGAGTTCTGATTGCTGTAGTTTAATTATGTAAATGATGCTGTCAAATGATGTCAGAGATGGGGAACACAATCACCAGCTTCTACTGACACCACCTCCAACAATCAATGGATTGGAATAGCATCCAGGGGCCTGCTCAAGTCCTCAGTATCCATCATTTTGGTCCTCCTATAAAGCCCAGCGTGTGACATTATTTCACTATGTAATGCAATACTGGGATATTGCACTATAGATATTATAAGGAATAAAACGATCGCAAGTTTTATTTCACCAAAAAATGTATAGGGCAGATAATGTGCTGCTGTCTTTTTTTATATCATTATATTGATATGTCTGTTTTAGTAAGTGTTAGTATTTCCCATAAAATAACAATTCTGGAATATAATTTCTTAGAACTCTACATTGTCTTGTTCCTTTGTTATTCCTCTTCAGAATTTATGAATAAATATACAAATGGGCATCACTACTCCATTTGTCAAACAGGTGTGATTCTACAAAGTCATACACTGGCAGCATTGATTGGACAGTGTCACACTGTGTGGAGACACTCCCCCATCTGATAACACCCAGATGTCAATATATCCATAAGTTGCAAGGAGGAATAAAATAGGAAAGGCATAATGCAGAATTCTGAGCAAATGTGATTTAAACCCTTTACGACCATTGACGTATATTTACCTAAAAAGTCCCTGCCTTTGATGAGGGCTCTAATGCTGAGCCCACAACTTTCTCAGCACTTGATGGATGATTTAATCATCCATTAAGTGCCTTTAACAGCCCCAGGTGGAGCAAAGATCGTCAAGCAGCTGTTAATCTGTCAATCACTGAATTTAACACAAGCAGGCTGGAAGCTCATCACAAAACCAGCTCATCAGCGCACCTGTCACATGATCATGGGACACCGATGAGTTGTCATGGAAGCTGGGGGTCTGCAGAAGACCCTGAGCTTGTCATTGTGAATATCCTGTGAATGCAGGTTTGTGGCCGTCATTCATAGAAGATCGTGATTTTTGCTATACATGTAGCACAAGTGATTGGATGATCGCAGCATCATGTCTCTTATGGGGACTATTGAAGTCAGTGAAAAAAAGTTTTAAAAAATAAAATAAAAACAGAAAAGTTCAAATCACCGCCCTTTTGTCTCCGAGTAAATAAAACTATAAAAACAATAAAAATTACACATATTTTGTATTCTCTGTTCAAAAATGTCCAATCTATCAAAATATATAAACAATTACTCCAATCGGTAAATGGCGTAAAGAGAAAAAGAATGAAAATGCCAGAATTATAATTTTTTTGGCTGCCGCAATGTTGCAACAAAATGCAATAAGAGGTGATCAAAACATTAATCTAACCTAAAATAGTATCAATAAAAACGTCAGCTCAAGCTGCAAAAATTAAGCCGTCACTCAGCGCCAGATCAAAAAATTAAAATGCTATGGGTCTCAGAAAATGGCGACATAAGCAAAATTAATTTTTCTTACAAATTGTAGAATTATTTTTCACCATTTAAATAAAAAAAAAAACCTATACATGTTTGATATCTGGGTCTTTGGATTGACTTGCGGAATCATAGTGGCAGGTCAGTTTTACCATATAGTGAACATGGGAAATGAAAACCCAAAGAACAATTGTGGACTTGCAGTTATTTTAAAATTTCACTGCACTTGAAATATTTTTTCCCGTATGTCAGTGCACTATATGGTAAAGTCAATGGTGTCATTCAAAAGTAAAGCATGTCCCACAAAAAAAAGCCTTCACATGACCATATTGATGGAAATATAAAAAAAGTTATAGCTCTTGGAAAAGGGGAGAAAAAACAAAAGTGCAAAAAACAGAAAATTGAAAGGTCTTGAAGGGGTTAAAATTATTATTTTTAAGGAGAATACAGGTTTGTTGGTATGTACATACCTCTACCATGCATCATCTTTTACTCCAGTATCTCGCGAAGGTGATGTCCAGACTAACATGTCATGTGTGCACAGTAATGATATGTTGACTGCAGAGTAGAATTGAGCGAAACAGGTTGGTCAAATTCAAAAATAGCCGACTTTAGCTAAAGTCGGGATTCGCTGATCGAAACCCGACCACAGCGTGAGGTCGGCCATGAGGTCGCCACAGAGCGCCAAAGTCGCGTTTCAAATAATGCTTCCAGCGTCTTTTCTCAGCCAATGATGGAGGACGCACACTGTGGGCAACGTGATGACATGGGCAGCGGCCACCACCATCTTAGAGAAGAGCATTGATGCGATTGGCTGGCTTTGTGTGGCGTCACAGTTGGTATAAAAGGCCGTGATCACCGACCTCCATATTACTTCTGCTGATCTTAGAATAGGGAGAGGTGCTGCTACTGATTCTGAATAGGGAGAGCGTTAGGCAGGGAAGAAGAAAAAAAAATTGCTTCTGCTGATAGCGCTTTTCACTGTACAGTTAGTGTGCAGTGAAAGGGGAGGATTTTTGTTGTGCGCAGCAGCGCTGGTGGTGATTAGGCTGCCTTTTAAGGCTACCTGATAGCTGCATTGCTGTGTGCACACTGCTGTTCAAACTGCTTTTTTCAAAGCACTCCAACTTTTATTATTTTGTTCTGGTGACTGTGAGTTACTGAGCGTTCATTTTTTCACACACCGCATAGCGGTGTATGCTCCTCACACACTACCGTGTACCGGCTGGTATCACTGACAAATAGAAGCTATCTTGGTGTGACTCTGGAAAAACAAGCCGTGGAGATTTTCCATTTTTCCAGACCTACACCTTATAGAGCTGTCCGCTTTTCAAACAGTTTCTTACATCTGCGGTTTGATTAGTCAAAACTAGACAGAAACAGCATGTGTCAGTCCGTAGACGGAGATTGACAATTTTCCATACAGACACCGTATAGCGGTGTACGCTCCTCACACACTACCGTGTACCGCCTTGTATCACGGACAAATAGAAGCTATCTGGGTGTGACTCTGGAAAATATAAGCCGAGGAGATTTTCCATTTTTCCAGACCTACACCAGAGCTGTCAGCTTTTCAAACAGTTTCGTATATCTGCTGTTTGATTACGGTCAAAACTAGACACAGACAGCGTGTCACTCCGTATAAAAATAGACGGAGATTGACAATTTTCCATACAGACACCGTATAGAGGTGTCTGATTCTCAAACAATATTGTATATCTACCGTTAGCATTACAGTCACATCTATACAGAGTCAGCGTGTGTGTGTGTGACACTCCGTAAATACATATACAGAGATTGTTAGTTACACAAAAAACGCATACAGCTGTACACTTCTGATACAGTTCTGTAAATCTGCTTGTTGGATTACGGTCAAATACATACTGGGAGAGCGTTTGTGACTAATAAAATATATACGTAGCTTTAATTTTTTTAATACACCTTACACAGGTGGACGCTCCTCATACAGTACCATCTCTCTGCTGGTATTTTTGGTACATTTTCCCAAACATGAGGAAGTATGGTGGAAGAGTCCACGGATGTGGGCAGGGGGCCGCAGCTGGTACTGATGGTGGTGGTGCATCGGCTGGTTCTGGCAAAAGCACAACAGCAGCTAAGGCAAGAGGTGTTGAGCCTGCGTCATCGTCTGGCCCAAGAAGGCCTGTAAGGTTCCCTTTTCTTGGAGTAGGAAAACCGCTTTTAAAGCCGGAGCATCAGGAACAAGTTTTGGCGTACATTGCCGAAACAGCCACCAGCTCTATTGCCTCCTCTTCTGAACGTTCGAAACCTGCAAGCACGGAGTCATCAGTGCAGGGTTCTGGTCAGGAAAAACACCTTTCCTTGTGTCCTTCACCCCCACCAAAAGTTAAGGATGCGGTAGCCCACACTTCAGATTACTCTATGGAGCTCTTTTCACATACCATGCCTGGGTTATCCAGTCAAATCCTGAATTCCCCAGTCCAAGATGAATCTGACATGGAGTGCACTGATGCACAGCCACTGCTAGATGATTCGCTGGTACATTGACCCAGAGCACTACATTGCCCTCGCAGTCTACTGAGCCAGAATCTGACCCTGATGAAACTCAGGTGCCCCTTCCCGCATACTATACCACCTTACACAGTGACACAGAGGAAGGGAAAGAGGAAGGTGCAGATGACTTTGAAGAGGAGGTGATGGGTGACCCAGTTTTTGACCCGGATTGGCATCCATTGGGGGAGGAGGGTGGCGCTGGCAATATTTCAGATAAGGAGAAGGATCTGCAGCAGGCATTGACATCGCAGTAGTGGTTATCTGGCAGGCCCGTAGCGGTCCAGAAACGTGGAAGAAAAACTAAAAGAGTTGCAGGACAGCTTGGCCAGACGGTCAACTTAGCACAGCGTGCAACGCCAGAAAATGTATACCATAGTAGGAAGAGTGCAGTGTGGCACTTCTTTGTCCAAAATTCTACTGATGAGGCAAAGGTTACCTGTAAGAAGTACGGAAGGACCTTTAGCTGAGGTAAACAACTCAGAAATTTGAATACCAGTTGCATGCTTAGACATTTAATCAACACGCACTTGCAAGCGTGGATGGACTACAAAACCTCAGGTAGCACATGTGCACCTGCTCCGACTGAAGGTAGCCAGCAACGCTCCATCGCTTCCCCCACTGTAAGACCACCGTCACCGTTAAGCACACCACCAGCACTAAATGTGGAGGTGTCGTCGAAAGGCCAAAGCACTCAGGGAATCACAATGGTTTTGCAACACAACACTGAATCTAGGCCATCACCACCAATACCATCACCAACCCCCTCTCACTCCGTCCTATCCACCGCTACTTCCCCCTTATGCAGCTCTCCAGTCCAGCTCACCCTGCCAGACACTCTGAGTAGGACAAGAAAGTACTCATCCTCTCATCCGCGTACACTGTGTTTGAACGCCTACCCTGCCAAACTAATCTCATTAGAGATGATGCCCTACCGTTTGGTTGAAAGCGAAGCTTTCTGCGAGCTCATGGTCAACGCTGTCCCACGCTATGACCTACCCAGTTGGCACTTCTTTTCTCGAAAAGCCATCCCTGCCCTCCACCGGCATGTGAAATACTGCATTGTCCATGCACTAAAACAGTCAGTGAGTGTAAAGGTGCACCTCACAACTTATGCATGGACCAGTAGGCATAGCCAGGGCCGTTATGTGTCCATCACTGCGCACTGGGTTAATGTGGTGGATGCAGGCTCCACAGGGGACAGCGGAGGTGGAACAGTGCTGCCTAGCCCACGGTATAGGAAACAGTTGGCTGTAGGCTTTCGACCCTCCTCCTTCTTCATAAGCGAAAGCTTGTCCACAGAGCACAGTCGCACAAGCACTCCATCCGCAGCAGGCAGTGTTGCACACAAGGTGTCCCACTATCAAACAGCTAGTGGTAAGCGTCAGCAGGCTGTGTTAAAGATGATGTCTTTGGGCGACAACAGACACACCGCGGAGGTACTGGCCGACTACTTGCAGCGACAAACTGAGTCATGGCTGGGCACTCTACATCTTGAGCCAGGCAAGGTAGTCAGTGATAACGGCCATAATTTTATGCCAGTCATAGCCCGTGCAAAACTCACACACATACCTTGCCTGGCCCAAACTTTGAACCTGGTGGTGAATTGCTTCCTTAATAATTATCCTTAGCTAATATCACTGCTCCATAAGGTGCAAAAACTGTGCTCGCACATCCATCGCTCGGCCGTACACTCCAGTCATATGCAGAAGCTGCAGCGATTGCTCCACCTCCCCAAGCACTGCCTAATCATAGACGTTGCAGCAAGGTGGAACTCCACCCTGCATATGGTTGAGAGGCTGTGCAAACAGAGGCAGACTTTAATGCAATTGTGGGAGGATACACGGGCAGGCAGTTTGAGGGAAGACATGGAATTGTCGGGTGTGCAGTGGTCAAAGCTGAAAGACCTCTGTAAAGTCCTTAAGTGTTTTGAGGAATGCACACAGCTGGTAAGCGCAGACGACGCCACCATAAGCATGAACATCCCACTTATGCGTCTGCTCATGCAAAGTTTGACGCAAATTAAGGATCTGGCGTCTGCAGCAGAGGAGGAGGAACAGGAGGAGGAGGAGGAGGGAAGCCTTGCTGACAGTCAGCCATTGTATGGTCAGGGAACTGTCCTGGATGAGGTGGAGGAAGAAGAGGAAGAGGAGGAGGAGGATGAGGGGGATGATTATTTTGGGCAGGAGGATGCTTCTCAGGGGGCAAGAGAAAATGTTGGCGTTCCAAGGTCAGGTATAGTGTTTGTGCGTGACTGTAGGGATGTGGATTTGCCAGAAAGTGCTCCTCCACCCACCACAGACAGTGCAGCACTGACACCTGGAACATGTGCGATTATGCCTTGCGGATCCTAAAAAGGGACCCCCGCATTGCCAAAATGATGAAGGATGACAACTACTGGTTGGCCAGCATCCTCGATCCACGCTACAAAGGCAAATTACACAACATCATGCCACAGGAGAACCTAGAGATAATATTGGCTAACAAACAAGCAACTCTGGTAAACCGTTTGTTTGAGGCTTTCCCAACACACAGCAGCGGTGCTGGTTCTCCCACGAGCCGTAGTGGGCACAATGGAAAAGGTGTTCATGGTGCACACAGCCGAAGTGGCATTGGAGACAGGGGTTTAATGACCATGTTGTGGAATGATTTCTCAATTACCGCTCACACGACTGCTAATACTGCATCGATTAAAAGTGTATAACACAAAAAAAGTCTCACAGATCAATTAAGAAGAGGAGATCACAGAGTTTTTGGAAGCTAAAATCATATAATTTTATTGAACAATCAGTAAAATACAGAGTATATACACCTAAAGGCCAAGGGTATGCAAAACAACATAGTCAAACTATCAATATGAGATAAAGCACGGTGGGCCAGCAGTCTATTCCGGAGCTGACATAATAAGCCAATGCTACCTGCTGCCACACACATGTGAAAATATACATACAAATGAGAGCTCTAATAACAACCGCCCATCCAGCTAAACAAGTGCATCACAACAATGCCCTATCAAAAAGAGGCGTGAATAAATGCAAAATGTCATACTAAAGTTACACTTACATGTTGTGAGTGATACCGCTGCCCAGGCCTGTCAGCTTTTTGATAGTTCAATAAAATTATATGATTTTAGCTTCAAAAACTCTGTGATCTCCTCTTCTTAATTGAACTGTGAGACTTTTTTTGTGTTATATGCTATTTGAGTTGTGCTGTTTCCTGTGAACAGGGTAGTGTGTATCTAATCGATTAAAAGTGAGAGGAGACAGCAGTTGTCAACTATGGTTACAAACTACTTCTCCTCCCATATCGATGTTCTCCCTCACAGGTCATTCCCCTTTGACTATTGGTCCTCTAAACTGGACACCTGGCCTGAATTGGCACACTATGCCTTACAGGAGCTTGTATGCCCTGCTGCTAGTGTGTTATCTGAAAGAGTTTTCAGTGCTGCTGGATCAATCCTGACAGAAAAAAGGACCCATCTGTCGACCCAAAATGTTGATGATCTTACCTTCATTAAAATGAACCATGCATGGGTTTCAAAGGATTTTGTCCCACCTTCCCCTGATGACACATAGGTTGCCAGAAAACTGCCTCGCTTTTATCCTCCTCTTCCTCGTACTTGCCCTCTTCCGCCATTTGCAGCAGCTGAATGTCCAGCCTATACATCAACATATGCCATTTTTTAAACCTCCCTAACTGGGCTGCCCACCCTTCCCAAGGGCTGGGGTCAACACCTGGCGCACCCGGGCTCTCAACAGGTGGATGGGCCCACTGATGGCCAACGGCTCTGGCACTGGGCCCTCATAGTACAATACAGTGTCTCTGACGGTGGGGGGGCCCACTCGCCATCAGACACACCAGCGTACTATGAGGGGCTCTGTGCCAGTACCGTCGACCACGAGTGTGCCTCCCCTGCGTGGTACTGGCCACAGCACTTGCAAGTTGCAATACTTACCTATCCCTGCTCCACCGCTGTGTAGTCTGGGCAGTTAAATCCTTCATAGGGATGGCCACTAGAAATTTGGTGTATTGATCGATGATGGTTAAGATGTAGCTATGGCCTGTCCTGCTGGCCTCTACCTTCAGATGATCAATGGCTACCATTTGTAATGGACATCAACTTACAAGCGGATGCAGTGGTGCTTTATGATCACCTTTCACAGTTGTGATAGTCACAGACGTGTTACATTCCTGCTAGCATTTTTCAATGTCTCCTCTCATTCCAATCCAATAGAATCGCCTACGGCCTGTGGCTTCTGTCTTTTGCACCCAAAATCACCAGACACATCATGATAGGCAGTGAAGACCATGTGTAGATCTCTCCCTGTGATCACAATTTGATGGAGATGAGTAACGGTGATGTGATCCACGCTACTGAGATAAAGCAATCCTTTCTTCACAAAGAACCGTTTTCGCTGTCTCCACAGACACAGTAATTGAGGGTCTGCATCGCCTCTGCAACATCTACCGGGAGGTTTTCCCGTGATGAGTAATTCCCAAATTTCTGCTACCTCTCAACTTTCCGTTTGTACTTGTATCCATGTAGTTTCCAGTAGCGGAGAGTCTGGACTGGCTTACTGAGATTGAAATATAAAAGTACCACAACACTGTACACTGTTGTACGCTTCGAATACCTTTCCCTTTTTCTTCGTTTTAAATTCTGGTGTAATACATAGTGAGCCTGTGAGTGTCTGTGTCTGACACCGGAAGGATAGACGGAAATTTACAATTGCCCCTAGACTGGATACACCTGGTATGTGCTGATACAGTACCTTTGTTCAAAATTTTGTATTACGGTATCATCCATTGGGAGTGAGCGTGTGTGGTTTACGCCTTCTATATATATGGTGAATTGGAGATACCAATTTTTACCCTATACTCGATACAGCTTGTATCTTGTTATACAGTACCTTTGTTCGACATTTAGTATTACGGTCAAATCCATACTGAGTGTCTTAGAGTGAATACGGGACTATGTTTACGGAAATTTAATTGTACCCTATAATATATATATATTTGCTATCTTGCTATCCAGTACCTTTTTTACAACATTTTTTATTATGGTCATACCCAGACTGATTGAGCGTCTGAGGGTGACTCCGGAAATATATACCGAGATTTCAAATTTGTCCAACACTGTATACAGCTGTATGTTTCTGATACAGTAAACTTTTTTGCTATTTACTGTCACTCCGGAAATATATTTGGAGATTTAAGATTACCCCAACACTGTATACAGCTGAACGCTTGTGTTACATTACCCATTTACAGCTTTTCATATTCTTGTGTAATCCATACTGGGCCTGAGAGCGTTTGTGTCTGCCTCCTGAAATATATACGGAGATTCCTAATGTTTACACTATACTACATATACCTTGTATCTGGTGATATTGTACCCTTTTTCAACTTTTTATTTACTCCATATTGAGCCTGTGAGCATCTGTGTATGACTCATGAAATATATACGGAGATTTACTGTTATCCCTAGACTGTATAGAGCTGTATGCTTCTGATACAGTACCATATATCTGCTGGTATTTTGAGTCCATTTTCCAAAACATGAGGAAGTATGGTGGAAGAGGACACGGACGTGGGCGGCCACCTGGTACTGATGGTGATGTTGGTGCATCTGCTGGTAGTGCCAAAAACACAATAGCAGCTAAGGCAGTAGGTGTTAAGCCTGCATCATGGTGTAGCTCTGGAAGGCCTGGAAGGCTCCCTGTTGTGAATTCACTTTCTGGCCTAACTCTGGTTACTGGTGAAGGTAGTGGAGATGGTTATATTGACAGAGGGGTGGCGAGTTCTCTTTCCAGGCTCCCTCTGGTGGTTACAGGAGGTAATGGAGCTGATCTACTTAACAGAGGCCTGCCACCTGATAATGAGGAGGACAATTGGACATTGGGAGTTTCTGACTGGATTTAAGACAGCCGACTCCCTCTATCCCTGCTGGTGATTTTTTCCTGCCTCCTGATGTCTTTGTTTCCAGCTCAGTCCCTGCATGCTCAAGCTAAGTGTTCTTTTGCTATTGTACACATTTGATTAGGTTTTGTCTATTTCAGTTTTGTGTGGTCAGCCAGCCCCGGCTCGGCCTGTGCTGAATTTCCATCCTTATGTTACTGTTTGTGCCAGTTTGTTTTTGTCCATTATTAGATTGGCCTCTCTTTGCTCTGCTTTCAGAATATACCAGAGTGCTGATATAGTGGGCGAAGTCTAGTGACTTCAGTATTTTTTCTATCAGACGTGTTGAGCATTTTTTGCAGGGTTTTTTGTGTGATTGCAGACAGTGTCTTTCCTTTCCTGTCCTGTCTAGTTAGTTTGGGCCCCATCATTTGCTCAGCCTATTTTCCTACCTGCATTTGTGTTTTCATCTTGTCTCATCGACAATATATGTTTGGTGGCTATCTATTCCTTTGGGGTCTGCTCTGGGGCAGTTTAGATTTCCCTTTTCTTGCTTTAGGCTTATTTAGTTCTCTGGATGTATCAAGGCGTCTAGAATCATCGTAGGTACACTCCACGGCTACTGCTAGTTGTGTGGATAGGATCAGGGGTCTGCAATCCGCTTAGTTACCAACCTCTCTGGTTTTCTGTGGCTTAGTTTGGTCTTGCTTTCCTCCTCAGTGACCCATTCATAACAGCTCCCTTTTCTGGGAGTAGGTAGACTGCTTTAAAAGCCGGAGCATCAGGAACTGTTTTTGGCTTACATTGCTGAAACAGCCTCCAGCTCTATCGCCTCCTCTTCTGAAGTTTAAAAAAATGCAAGCACTGAGTCGTCAGTGCAGGCTTCTGGTCAGGAGCAACCCCTTTCCTTGTGTCCTTCACCCACACCAAAATTGAAGAATGCGGCAGCACGCACTTCAGATTACTCCATGGAGCTCTTTTCACATACCATGCCTGGGTTAATTAAAAATGGGGCCCATCATATACTGGAGCATTACAAATGGGAGACATCAGACTCTGGAGCAGCATTTACGGGGCTCATTATACACTGGAGCATTAGAAATGGAGCCCATTATATATGGAGCGTTATTTGGGCCCATCATACACTGGAGCATCATCCATGAGGCCCATCATATACTGGAGCATTCCAGATGGGGGGCATCAGACACTGGAGCAGCATTTACGGGGCCCATTATACATTGAAGAATTAGAAATGGAGCCCATTATATATTGAGCATTATTAGGGCCCATCATACACTGGAGCATCATCCATGAGGCCCATCATATACTGAAGCATTCAAGATGTGGGACATCAGACACTGGGGCAGCATTTACAGGGCCCATTATACATTGGAGCATTAGAAATGGAGCCCATTATATATGGAGCATTATTTGGGCCCATATAACACTGGAGCATCATCCATGGGGCCCATCATATACTGGAGCATTCTAAATGGGGCAGATCATACACTGGAGCAGCATATATGGGGCACATTATACACTGGAGCATTAGAAATGGAGCCCATTATATATGGAGCATTATTTGGGCCCATAACACACTGGAGCATCATCCATGGGGCCCATCATATACTGGAACATTCTAAATGGGGCAGATCAGATACTGGAGCAGCATCTATGGGGCACATTATACACTGGAGCAGTGCAAATGGGGCACATTATATATGGAGCATTATTTGGGCCCATAACACACTGGAGCATCGTCCATGGGGACCATCATATACTGTAGCATTATGTGGAGCTCATCATATACTGTATGGAACATTACATGTGACCAATTATTCTGTATGGAGAAATATATGGGGCTCATTATTCTGTATGGCGCACAATGTGGTGGCCATAATACTGTATGGAGTAATATACTGTCCTTTTTTTGAGCTATTGTGCAATTTAAAATAGATCAGTCATATCATGTAAGCAGTGAAGTATTTGTCATTGTACTATACCTATATTTCTGTGCCGTATCGGAGCATCATGAGTTGTGGTATGTGTTAAAGGGGCGCACTGACACTCTTTGGCCCAGGGCACACGAAAACCTGGAGCCAGCCCTATCTCCCCACAATTTTAGCCAAATAACCCCCAGTTTTCAATGCGTAACTATTATTATGAAGTAAATAAAGGTTGACAAGCTTCAGTAATAAGAATTGATGTTTTTGGCATTGAAATGGGCACTGTAGGTGTGTTTCATGTCCTCCACTACCTGTCGACTTTGCTTCCCCGTTGACTTGCATTGGGTTTCGTGTTTCAGTCAGCCTCCTACTTTTTCCCTATAGTCGGCCAATTTCGTTCGACCCGACTTTTGCGAAAGTCGGGTTTCATGAAATCCGACTCGACCCTAAAAAAGGCAAAGTCGCTCATCTCTACTGCAGAGGTAACATTTCATCTGCAGTATAATCCCTGCTGAGCCCAGTGATGCACCATCATGGTCACCTAGTGTCATTTATGACCATGATGTGGACACGGAGGGACATAAGTAGTAGTGGGAGACCCGTGAGACCGGCACCAGCAGCTAGGATCAGTAATTACTAAGGTAAATGTAAAATTTTACAAAATTTGTTGCATTCAAGTTCAGATCTAAAGTCATTGATTTTTAGATAATTTAACAAAATAAAGTGCTAACATTCGGGCTAGAAAAAAAATACAAGGCCTGAAATCTACACTACCATCAGATCCACATTATCTACGACTTGAACAGGAGTCAGTATGCGCCAACATTCCAGTAAAAAAGCTACAATTGTTCAGTCCAAGCACGTAACACCTAATCATAAAACATTTACGGTATTCCTTTTACCATTGCATCTGATTTATAAAGGATGCACATAAGGAAAGCTCAAGGAAGCAGCGAAGGAGAAAAGCTAGGAGCGGAGAAAGGTGAATCTCATAGTAGGTACATTCCCGAGCAAGAAACTTTTATATCCAAGCAAGAAATTCTGAAAAATAATATCTGAAATAACAGCAGCTGAGCCAAACATGTCAACCTGGAAAAGAGAAAGGATACCGAGAGAATCAATAAGAGAAAATGTACAGCCATATTTCTACTCATTTTTTAAGTGCTTTCCAGTGACAAATATAAGAAGGTAGAGCATGATGAATAAGTAATGTATCGTATGTTCATATCTTCTACTTGCTGTTATTTTACTGCAGGTAGATGAAAAGTTACCATACAAGGACATGTACATAAAATGTTTTATTACATAAAGGAGGTTTATGTGAATTTCTCATAAAGAGGCAATTGATCTTTACTATTAAAGTGGCATGTAAACATTTTTGCACCCCCTGCTCAAAATTACTGTTATTGTGAAAATTATGCAAGTTAAAGATGAAATGATCTCTAAAAGGCCAAAAGGTGAAGGTGACACATTTCCTTTGTATTTTAGGCAAACAAAAAATATATATTTTCATATTTTGCATTTTAAAAATTACAAAAAGGAAAATGGACCAATGCACAAGTTTGGGCATCCTTGGAGTTTTGTATCCTCAAATAACTTTGACCAAGGTTTCAGACCTTAATTGGCCAGTTAGGGTTATGGCTTGTTCACTATCATCATTAGGAAAGGCCAGGTGATGCAAATTTCCCAGTTTTATAAAAACCCAGCCTCCTCTAACCTTGTGCTAAAAATATCAGTCATGGTTTCTTCTAAGCAGCTGTCAAGCACTCTGAAAATGAAAATGGTGGAGGTCCACAAAGTAGGAGAAAGGTAAACAGTAAGAATATAGATTTCAAGTAGCCCTTTCCTCAGTTCAAAATGTAATTAAGTAATGGTATTTAACAGGAACAGTGGAGACCAAGATAAGGTCCTGAAGACCAAGCAAAATTTCAGCGAGCGATTCTCGTAGAATTGCTAGAGAGGCAAATCAGAACCCCCGCTTGACTGCAAAAGACCTTCATAGAGATATAGCAGACTCTGGATTATTGTTCAGAGACACCTGTACAAATATAGCCTTCATGGAAAAGTCATCAGAAGAATCTGGTGCATCTTTACCATAACATTCAGCATTCAGCATCAGAATTATGCAACAGAACATCTAAACAAGCCTGATGCATTTTGGAAACAAGTCTTGTGGACCAATGGGGTTAAAATAGAACTCTGTGGCTGCAATGATCTAAGGTATGTGTGGAGAAAAAGGGCACAGAAGTTCAGGAAGATAACATTTCTCCAACCATTAAGCA
The DNA here is from genome assembly GCF_039654945.1 of Dendrobates tinctorius. Taxonomy (NCBI): domain Eukaryota; kingdom Metazoa; phylum Chordata; class Amphibia; order Anura; family Dendrobatidae; genus Dendrobates; species Dendrobates tinctorius. Next base: position 90,960,714 of record NW_027361696.1, on the reverse strand, counting down.
TGGGGGTGGATCAATCATGCTTTGGGGTTGTGTTGCAACCAATGGCACAGGAAACATTTCCCAGGTAGAGGGAAGAACGGATTCAATGAAATTTCAACAAATTCTTGAAGCAAGCATAACACCATCTTTAAAAATGCTGAAGTTGAAAAGAGGATGACTTCTACAAATGGATAATGATCCTAAACACATGTCAAAATCCACAATAAACTACCTCAATAGGCACAACCTGAAGGTTTTACAATGACCCTCACAGTCCCCTAATCTGAGCATCATTGAAAATCTGTGGCTAGACCTCAAAAGTGCAGTGCATGCAAGACGACCCAGGAATCTCATACCTGAAATACAAAGGAAATGTGTTATCTTTAACGTGTTATCTTCAACTTTAGGCCTTTTAGGGATTTTTTCATGTTCAACTTGCTTAACTGTTCACAGTAACAGTAATTTTTACCATGGGTGCCCAAACATTTACATGCCACTATGGCTAGGGTCCCACCACTGTATTTTCTCTCATGCAAGGGTCAGTGGGTGATCTCGTCCGCTGGTCTGGATGTCTTTTGAAAGACCGCATGGACTAGGGCTCATCCCACTGAATGCCCATACTCCTTTCCCATGGGCATAATACTACTCAGACAACACAGGGTGAGGGTTCACACAGAGAGGGGGAAGCTGCAAGGTTAGGAAGCTGAGTGCATTGAGGTACGTGGCCAGGTGACCTGATTATCCCAACTTGGCTTCTCCGAACACCTCCATGGGGACACGTGACCTGATTGTCTCCATGGGGCCAGGTGACCCGATTGTCCGAACTGGGCTTCTCCAAACTTCTCCATGGGTTCAATGATGGTCAAAGGAACAGATCTGAATCCCTCCAGCTGGGGCTGTGGTTCCTTAAACGAGTGTCCTGTAGAGTGTCAAATCTGTATTCCTCCAGTTGGATCCATGGGACCTTGGCTACTGTCATGTAGAGTCTCAAATGTGTATTAATAAGGTTGGAGCCATAGTTCCCTGGCTGCTGTTCTGTAGAGTCTCACTGCCGAAGGACAGAAGTCCATTTTTATACTCACATCTGTCCTTCATGCCATCACCCAAAGGTCAATGGGAAGGTGAGATGAGGTCAACTCTCATTGTTTGAGTATTCAATCAATCTGCAGAGTTTGTCCTTCAATATTTGCAGGTCAACAAGCTGCATGAACTTACACAATGGGTAATCAACATATTAGCAAACACCGATTGTTCAATGACCCTGTGTCCCTGCAGTCCAAGGATAGCAGTGCAATAAGTTGCAACAAACGTCAATATAAGAGTCAATGTTCAATCTCATATGAACAATGGCCTATATCTCTTTACCTACTGGAAAATATGTCTGGCATAATTAAGAATAAATGCTGTGTTGTCACATGAGGGAATTGAGACGATTTGTCACTCACAGTATAGGAAAGACCAAGTGCAACAAGAAGACATGACAGGAATGGAGCACAACACTAGGGAAGAGGGGAATGGAGACCCCTAAACAGATCTAAAGTCACCCTGTCTACCCTAAACATCCCTATATAGGTTTTGCACCTATCGCCAAGCAGGAACCTAATCCCTACCTGACCCTGGCTATAAGAACTACTTAGGGAATGACGAGGTGTGCAATAGTCGATCTCCACTACCACTAAAGACAGCTGGGATAGACAAACAAGTGGAACACTTATCTAGAGTAGACTCAGATGTAACACAGAGGTCCTCCAGCAACACCAAAGAGGAAGACAGCCACCTGCTATAGCTCCAAGCCTCAACAGAGGGAAATAGAAATATCACTGCCAACTCCAGCAGCAAGCTGGGAGTCTATAAACACCCAGGTCCAGGTGTGTAAATTAGAGCCGGAGAAAGGCTGCCACTGGGTCAAAGAGTCAGAAGGGGTTAAGAAGGTGTCTGCAAGGCCAATAGCAGAGAAATTCTGCAGCTAGATGCAGTGCGACTGTCTGAAGCCTTTAAGATAAAAATTGCTGTCCACTAGATCAGCATAGGGTAAACAATATTACTTCCAAATTGTCTAAGGCAACAAAAGAAACCCCATCTAAGGACCTTAAAACATAACCTTTAATTGTTGCTTCTAAGAATATCGATTAAAATCATAACAAAGGTCAGTGTGCAAAAGGAGCAATTTCATCACAATCAGAGCTTTTAACAGCCCTTGTCTCACATGTGCTCAGATCATTTAGCCTCTATCCTCTGATGACACCAGGTCTCTGGTAAAACATGTTGGGGAGGCTTTAGGGAATTTTAATTGACATTGGTCTTGTGCGTGTGGGTAGTTGGTGCACATGGGTATGTTCTAGATTGTCAACTATTTTGATTTCTAATGAAATGCGGATTGATAGATCTAAATAAGCATATCTATAAAGAATTGTTCTTAAAGTGGTTGTACCAATATTGCAGGTTATCCCTTTTCTATTTCCCTCACAACTACCAGGTACTAGGACCCTAATGATCTGGAGAAAGGGGATCTCCTCCTTGAATGGACCTCTCTATCTTCCTGTTTTATTTTTTACTTCTGTTTTGATTACGTTTCATTTGAGAATCCCCAGTGCATGCTGGGCTACTCAATCAGGATGTCATCAGGAGACCTGGGCTGTGGTCACTGCAAAAGCTACTTTTATTACCCTGAAAGGAAGTGTCATCAGTGACGTTTATTTGGGGGTTGCGCTGGTCTCTGTTCTCCCTGCTTGCCTCGCTCTCTATTTTTCAATGCACATTGACAGTGCACTCTCTTGCCGGCTCATCACTTTTCATTAGGCCTAGCAAAGGAGCGCACTGTCACTTTGTATTAAAAGGAAATATAGCACTGTGAGCAGGGAGCTCATACTGAACATTTGTCAGAATTGACAACTAACACATGCTCAGTAGAGCAGGAAGAAACCCAACCACTGAAACGAATGCCACTAATAATGATTTGTTTCAGGCTGTGAAGAATAGCTTCAGCAGGAACCGCAGCCTCTGTCCCCAGATGACATCCCGCTTGTGTATCCTAATATATACTGGGGATTCTAAAACAAATCAACATGAAAACAGAAGTAAAAAAATAAGAAAATAAAATAGAGTACAGAGGGAATGGTAGAGAATTTGTAATTTAGAATTAAATTAAACTTTGGCTTCAGACCACCCTTTTTAAATTCTAATGGGGGATGCTACCAAAATTGATATTTGATGATTTTTTTGAAGAGGACCTGACTTGTCAAAACTTATATTCCCCCTAAAGTCACAATGCTCATGTCTGCATTGTGTTGTTCATCTGCTCTTCCTGGGTGGAGCATGAATGATACCATTCCCCTTGTCAAAGGGGCGTATCCCTGTAAGGTACGACATAGTAAGCACTAACTGGACAGTGTGAAGGACACACCCTGAACTGGTAACACCTTATTGTCAATTTATGAATACATTTATAGGAGGAATAATGGGAACGGGACAACAGAGTTCTGTGAAAAGATGGGGAACACATGCATTTACTAAAACAAACAAGGAGAGGTGATTGGTCCTGTTTAAGAAAACTGATTTTTGCCAGTCATCCAATTACTAACCTGGCCTTGTTATTTTTCTGTCAATAACTATTTCATTAAGAAATGATAGAATAAATAGTAAAATTGTTATTGAGAAAAGTCTTCGAGTTTATGCGATGCAAAAATAAATTGCAAAATTATAATTTTGCTTAAAAGTCCCGCAGAGAGATCATAGAAGAATTCATTTGAGTCACAGCGAGGGCCATTGCAGACTTGAAATCCAGTTTTACTTTGATGCGCTCTCCACAGTGGCCTGTAAAGATAATTCTAATACGATAATATGATTTCTTTAGTACATGGCTTCTGATTCATGCTTTGAAATGACTTTACATTACATGACAAAATGGTGAACAATCCAAATTCAGCTGCAGCATTGCCAGGATCACATAATCAAGCTGTGAAAGAATTATGCTGGGGGCTCTCCTAAGGCTACAAGGCAATGGATAGATAACTCTTATCAGCCGGCTCATCTGTGTCATTGTCACATTAATATCCTATGACGAGGTGAATTGTTAAAAGGGATAAAATGAGCTACAAGGCTAAAAATTTTATGCTAGATAATCCCAGGGAATTTGGAGCTTGACAAGGAAAGGAAGCTCTGAGAAGATGTGCAGCTTCCACCCTACCTCTAATTTGTGGGGTCTTACACAAAGGGAAGGTGATTTATCATTCATTCTTTACATTTAAAAAGAAAAAAACAACTTAAAAATCAGTTTATTTCCCTTAGGCTGGGTTCAGACAAGAGTATGCAACGTCATCCGTTTTTTCATCCAAAACAAATAGTGATTTATCATCCGTATCGTCATTTGTATGCTATACGTATGTTTTGTTTTTGGACATTTTTACACTAAAAATGTAATAAATAATAAAAGGCTATATTGATAATTGTAATGTGTCCTTAAAAATTCATGACGTACGGATGATGTGATCTGTTGTATTCGCACCCATTAACTTATAATGGGGGCATCTGAGCTGCAAAGCAGATCAAAGTAGTAGTTTGTGCTACAATTTTCACTTATGTATTACGTAAGAACCTATCCCATTGACTTGCATTGGCCCTTATGATGTCCATATGCTGCCCGTGTGGACACATTATACACTCATTATAGCCCCCAGGTCTATTGTTTTGGATGAAAAATCTATCGTAATAATGTTATAACAGAGTGATGCACCTTATGTCCCTCAAACATTATAGCAGCTGCAGTTTGTGCTCCAGAGCTGCTCTTCCTACCTTGGAGGACTGTTTTCGGTGCTCAGTCCTTCTTTTTACTGTCGTAGCAGTTTCTGTTGGTTATTCCTACAATCATGCCTTATTGCCTTCCTTATAGGTACAAAAGTAAGAAATTAGGATGAAGGATTAAAATTCCAGCAACAGAGTGAAATTCTGGCTTTATCTCCTTTTAATAATGTAAAATGAGAATAGAACATTTTTGATGTAATATTTTGAATTCTTAGGTGGTGATGTAATCCCTCAATTAGGATTTCTGCAGCTCTGACTGACTGAGGCCATCGGCTGCTAATGAGACAAGTTAGCATGGAGTCATATCACCGATTTGTCACTCTTCCTTTCTCGCCATGTTAGGAGACGGACTCCCACCCTCGCATGATGTACCCTGCTGCATCCTCATTACATTGGTGTTATCCTCTAATTCACCTGCTCTAATAAATGAAGCAGAAGTCAGGAAGAAAAACACATCAGCAGGTCCTTTAGGTGCTGAAACTCGAACACTGCATTTTAATAATGACAGGATTTCTAACATTTAAATGGAATATGCCATTAGGTTTTTCTACCTCATCTAACAGTTGTGTGATGTAGTGGCAGAGACCCTCCTGGGAAGCTTGCTGTAGTTTTAGTAAAATCCCTGTTTTATCTGCTGCAGATTTATCTGTTCTCTAAACGCCGAGTTGTATATAACCCCGCCCACACCACTGATTGGCTGCTTTCCGTTTACACTGTGCATAGGCAGAAAACTACCAATCAGTGGTAGAGGTGGGTTTATACAGCGCTCATGAATATAGCAGCAGATTTATTAATCATCTAGCGAAACATTGCTGGAATCACAGTTTCTGTCTCTATAGTATGCTGCTCACAGACTAGGTAGTGAATCAAATTCCAAGAGTGTTGTCCAGAATAAATATATAAATAGAATATATATACATATATACAGGGTGGGCCCTTTATATGGATACACCTAAACAAAATGGGAATGGTTGGTGATTTGGTGATATCAACTTCCTGTTTGTGGCACATTAGCATATGGGAGGGGGGAAACCTATCAAGATGGGTGGTGACCATGGTGGCCATTTTGAAGTTGGCCATTTTGGATCCAACTTTATTTTTTTCAATAGAAAGAGGGTCATGTGACACTTCAAACTTATTGAGAATTTCACAAGAAAAACAATGGTGTGGTTGGTTTTAACGTAACTTTATTCTTTCATGAGTTATTTCCAAGTTTATGACCACTGATAAAATGTGTTCAAAGTGCTGCCCATTGTTTTGGATTGTCAACGCAATCCTCTTCTCCCACTCTTGACACACTTAAAGCAACACTGCAGAAGAAATGCTGGCACAGGCTTCCAGTATCCATTGTTTCAGATGCTGCACATCTTGTATCTTCACAGCATAGACAATTGCCTTCAGATGACCACAAAGATAAAAGTCTGAGGGGGTCAGATCAGGAGACCTTGGTGGCCATTCAACTGGCCCACGATGACCAATCCACTTTTCAGGAAACTGTTCATGTAGGAATGCTCGGACCTGACACCCATAATTGATGGTATGGTGTGGTATATGGGGTACAAAGATAGTGGGGCAATTCTTCATCAATGGAAACCTCAATGCCACTGAAATTGCTACATGATGTGCTACTGTCTTTATGCACTGAAGATGGCACATTCCCTGAGTTTTTCCAGTAAGATGATGCACCACCACATTATGAGTGTCAGGTCCGAGCATTCCTACAAGGAATCTGACCCCCTTAGACTAGCATTTCTTCTGTGGTGTTGCTATCAGTGTGTCAAGAGTGGGGGAAGAGATATCCAAACAAAAAGCGTCATTTAAAGTTTGCAACAAGCCACCTGGAAGACACACCAAACACGTGGAAGAAGGTGCTCTGGTCAGATGAAACCAAAATCGAACATTTGGCAACAATGCCAAATTATATGTTTGGCGTAAAGGCAACACAGCTCATCACCCTTAACACACCATCCCCACTGTCAAACATGGTGGTCGCAGCAACATGGTTTGGGCCTGCTTTTCTTCAGCAGGGACAGGGCAGATGGTTAAAATTGATGGGAAGATGGATGGAGCCAAATACAGGACCATTTTTGAAGAAAACCTGTTGGAGTCTGCAAAAGACCTGAGACTGGGACGGAGATATGTCTTCAACAAGACAATGATCCAAACATAAAGCAAAATCTACAATGGAATGGTTCACTAATAAACGTATCCAGGTTGGTCAAGTCAAAGTCCAGACCTGAATCCAATCGAGAATCTGTGGAAGAGCTGAAAACTGCTGTTCACAAATGATCTCCATCAAACCTCACTGAGCTCGAGCTGTTTGACAAGGAAGAATGGGCAAGAATTTCAGTCTCTCGATGTACAAAACTGATAGAGACATACCCCAAGTGACTTGCAGCTGTAATTGCAGCAAAAGGTGGCGCAACAAAGTATTAAGTTAAAGGGGCCGAATAATATTGCAGTTTTTGAATTTCAACAAAAATTTAAAATAATCAATAAATTTCATTCAACTTTACAATTGTGTCCCACTTGTTGATTCTTCACCAAAAATTTACGCTTGGCATCTCTTTGTTTGAAGCATGATATGTGGGAAAAGGTTGAAAAGTTCCAGGGAGATGAATACTTTCGCAAGACACTATGTATATATATATATATATATATAATATATATATATGTACAGGGTGGTCCAAAAGGAGGTGGACAGTATGTGTAATAGGGTTATGAAGGGGGAGATTTATCAAACATGGTGTAAAGTGAAACTGACTCAGTTGCCCTTAGCAACCCATCAGATTCCACTTTTCATTCTTCACAGACTCTTTGGAAAATGAAAGTTGGAATCTGATTGGTTGCTAAGAGCAACTGAGTCAGTTTCAAAGATCCAGTTTTCACAGATAAATCTCCCCCAAATCTGTTTTCTTTTCAGATAATTCAGATAACCCATAATGGCAAATAATTTAAATACAGATCAAAGAAAATGGATTTTAAAAGAGTATTGGATATCTCAAAATGCTGAAACAGTTAGAGCAAATTGGGTTGAAACATTTGTGTCATGTCGGACGCTATTCACACCACAGCGTCCGGCAGGCAGCGGTAGTTCCATCTCCGTCCACTATAGCCTCAGTGGCGCCGGCTTGATTTTACTCAGGTTATTGGGGGTTAATCTAGCTGGAAATCAGGTGGGATGTTTGGTCACGCCCACGGTCTTTAAATAGTCGTGCTGGCCTATGGGCGTCGCCGGTTATAGCTTGTGTTTTATGCCAAGTGGTTCCGGTCTGGAGAGGAGGTGTTGGAGAGAGAAATTCGTAGCTGGTGGCGTATGATCCGTTGTTACCTTTTCGCCTTCCTATATTTGTGTTTTGTTTTGCCCTGTTCACATTACCGTATTGTCCTGTGTGTATGCGACGCCGTGCGGTTTAAGTTCTCCCTGTCTGTCATTACTGTGTGGGCTTTGGTGGTTTGACGATTCACTGGGTGGAGGGTGGAGGGTTCAGCTTAGGGCTGAGCAGGAGATAAGGAAAGGTTGGAGGCTCAGGCATTTGCACCATTAGCAAAAACCCTGAGTTGAGGGTCAGACAGGGTTTTTCCTAGTTGGAGGGACTCCGCAGGGGCCCCGGGTATTTCAGCCTTCTTTGACCTAAGCCCCGCGTAACATTATAATCGGCCCACAATATTTTGGTAGTCCATGGATTACATGACTTCCATAAACCGCCAGTTGGCGGTGCTGTCCTTACAGGTCACCGAGTTGAAGGGGGCAGTTCAGCAGCAGGGCCTGGTTGTAGCTAATGTGCAAGCGGCTTCTGCAGGTGCAGGTGCAGAGCCGAAGATTCCGCTGCCTGAACGATTTGCTGGGGAACGCAGCAAATTTGTCATCTTTCGGGAGGCCTGCAAGTTATACTTTTGCATGCGCTCTGTCTCCTCAGGTAATGAGGCTCAGCGGGTGGGTCTGGTGTTATCCTTACTGAGTGGGGACCCCCAAGTATGGGCGTTTTCCTTACCAGCTGACTCTGCTATGTTTCATTCGGTTGAGAATGTTTTTTCAGCACTCGGGCTCATTTATGATAATCCCGACAGATTGGCTCTAGCGGAATCTAAAATCCGCGCCCTCCGTCAGGGGGAACGTATGGCGGAAGACTATTGTTCAGAATTCCGCTGTTGGGCAGTAGACACACAGTGGAATGACCCAGCGCTGCGGAGTCAGTTTATTCATGGGGTTTCAGGAAGAGTTAAACAGGCCCTCCTGATGTATGAGACTCCTGCATCGTTAGAGTCTGCCATGAGTTTGGTTATTCGTATTGATCGCCGTTTGCGTCAGGGGGCGCAGGAGACGCTGCCCCTGGGGGAAAGCAGGGGTGCAAGTGTGGTTGCTGCAGGTGAGCCCATGGAACCTATGCAAATCGCTGGGGTATCACATGTTAAGCGTCGCGTTCCTGGGTTCAGGAAGCAAGGAGCATGTTTTTACTGTGGTAAAAGAGATCATTATGTGAATGCTTGTCCTGTGCTACCTAAGAAAGTCGCACCAGCGGAAAACTGGTAAGTTCAGAGGGTATGGAGGAGGCCCAACTGAGCGTATGCATATCCTCCATGATGGTATCTCAATGTATGCTCCCTGCCAGGGTTATTATTGTGGGCAGAGAGCTACCAATATCAGTGTTTGTGGATAGCGGTTCCACCACCAATCTTATGGATGAGGAGTTTGCACGCACGGCCGGTTTTAAGATCGAAAAACTCCCTCATCCTATTCGCATGGTTACCATTAATGCCGCTCCCCTCCCACAGGGGGAGATTACTGAGTTTGTAGCTGAGGTTAAACTCCACACTGGGGTCCTACATTCTGAGTGGGTTACATGTAGGGTACTCAATAATCTCCCAGCACAAATGGTCCTGGGTTTCCCATGGTTGTCCAAGCACAACCCGGTGATTGACTGGAGAACCCAGGACATAGTCCAGTGGAGTGGTTTCTGCCAGGAAAATTGCTTGGCCACATGTGTGTCCGCCGTGAAATCCAGCCTTCCGGAGGCATTGCTGGATTTTGCGGATGTATTTTCTGAGAGGGGTTGCTCAGAACTACCTCCACATCGAACCTATGACTGTGTGATTAGGTTAAAACCTGGGGCCAAATTGCCAAAGGCTAGGATGTTTAGTATTTCTGGTCCGGAGAGACAAGCTCTTAAAGACTACATCGCGGAGAGTCTAAGTAAAGGGCACATCCGGCCTTCATCCTCGCCTGTAGCAGCGGGGTTTTTCTTCATTAAGAAGAAAGATGGGGGGTTATGCCCGTGTCTGGATTTCCGGGAGTTAAACCAGATTACGGTCCGTGATCCCTACCCGATGCCTCTGATCCCTGATTTGTTCAACCAGGTGGCTGGTGCGAAGTGGTTCTCCAAACTTGACCTCAGGGGGCGTACAACCTCATAAGGGTCCGTCAGGGGGATGAGTGGAAGATGGCGTTTAATACCCCTGAGGGTCATTTTGAAAGCCTAGTTATGCCATTTGGGTTGACAACCGCGCCTGCTGTTTTCCAACATTTCATAAATGATGTATTCGCTCATGTGCTGGGGAAATTTGTGATTGTATACCTGGATGATATTCTCATTTATTCAAGCGACCGGGACACTCATTTAGAGCATGTCAGGCAGGTGTTACAGTTGCTCCGTGAGAATAAGCTCTATGCTAAGCTTGAAAAATGCGTATTTTTTGTTCAGTAGTTGCCTTTTTTGGGATATATTGTGTCCGCCGCAGGGTTTAAAATGGACGCCGCGAAGGTGCAAGCGGTGCTGCGATGGGAACGGCCTGATAATCTAAAAGCGCTCCAGCGGTTCCTTGGGTTTGCCAACTATTATAGGAAGTTTATTAAGAATTTTTCTACTATAGCCAAACCGCTCACGGACATGACGAGAAAAGGTACCAATCTCGCTATCTGGTCTGAAGTTGCGGTGCGTGCATTTGAGCTTCTGAAAAACCGTTTTGCTTCAGCCCCCATTCTGGTGCAACCGGATGTATCTAAACCTTTTACTGTGGAGGTCGATGCGTCTGAGGTGGGAGTGGGGGCAGTACTGTCACAGGGCTCGTCCTTGAGCAATATGCGTCCATGCGCCTACTTCTCCAAGAAGCTCTCGCCTGCCGAACGGAATTCGATATCGGCAACAGGGAGTTGTTGGCCATCAAATTGGCTTTTGAGGAATGGCGACACTTCTTGGAGGGGGCGGTCCACCAGGTCACAGTCATCACCGACCATAAAAACCTGCTCTATCTGGAATCGGCCAAGCGTCTGTCTCCCAGGCAGGCTCGCTGGGCATTGTTTTTTACTCGATTTAACTTTCTGGTGACTTACCGTCCTGGGGCTAAAAACACCAAGGCGGATGCCTTGTCCAGGTGTTTTCCGGGGGGAGAACCTCGGGAAGATCCGGTACCCATCCTCCAGGAAGGTGTAGTGGTTTCGGCTCTCACGAATGAGATAGAGGCGGAGATTGCCGAGGCCCAGGAGGAGGTACCGCAAGGACTTCCCGCTAACAAGTCATTCGTACCCCTTCCTCTTCGTCTTAAGGTGTTGGGGGAACACTACGACTCTGTCCTGGCCGGTCATCCAGGGGTTAGGGGCACCTTGGAGCTGGTATCGCGCCGCTTCTGGTGGCCAAAGATCCGGCAGGACGTGGTCTCGTATGTGGCAGCTTGCATCACGTGCGCCAGGGCCAAGTCGCCCAGATCCCGTCCTGCTGGCACTCTACAGCCTCTGGGGGTACCTAGTAGGCCATGGACAGAAATCTCCATGGACTTTATCACGGACTTGCCTGCCTCGGCGGGGAACACGGTCATCCTGGTGGTGGTTGATCGATTTTCGAAGATGGCGCATTTTGTGTCGTTGCCTTCCTTGCCCAACGCGAAGACGTTGGCTCAGATTTTTGTGCAGGAGGTGGTCAGACTACAAGGAGTTCCGTCGGACATAGTGTCTGATAGGGGTACCCAGTTTGTGGCGAAGTTTTGGAAAGCTTTTTGCTCACGATTGGGGATCAAGTTGTCTCATTCGTTGGCGTTTCATCCGCAGTCAAATGGTCAAACTGAGCGCATGAACCAAAATCTGGAGCAGTCTTTGCAATGTTTTGTGTCTGACAACCAAGAGGAGTGGTCGACATTCCTTCCCTTGGCCGAGTTCGCGTTAAATAATCACCGCCAAGAATCATCGGGAGAGTCTCCGTTCTTTTGTGTTTACGGGCACCATCCTCAACTTTGTACCTTGCGTCAGGGTGGCTCTGGGGGCATCCCAGAGGAGGACCAGCTAGGAGTTCAACTATCATCGGTCTGGAGGAGTGTGAATCAGCGATTGCTGAGCATGAGTGCAAGGTACAAACGAGTGGCTGACGCTAGACGCGTGCCAGGTCCGGACCTGTGTGTGGGTAATTGGGTGTGGTTAGCTACTAAAAACATAAAACTCAAAATTCCATCATTGAAATTGGGTCCAAGGTTTATTGGCCCTTTTAAGATTGCTGCCATCATTAACCCGGTTGCTTATCGGTTGGAACTTCCTGCGGTATACAAGATACACAACGTGTTTCACAGGGCTTTATTGAAAAAGGTGGTAGGCTCTGTGGACATGACGCCGATGCCACCTCCAGTCATGGTGGATGGCGATTTAGAGTTTGAAGTCTCCAAGGTGGTGGACTCTCGAGTACTGCGCCGTACTCTTCAGTATTTGGTACACTGGCGGGGGTATGGTCCGGAGGAGAGGTCTTGGGTACCAGCCACGGACATACATGCGGATCGGCTGGTCAGTTCGTTTCACCGCCGTCATCCGGACAAGCCGGGTCCTATGAGTCTTGAGGGCCTTGGGGTCCCTCGTAGAAGACGGGGTACTGTCATGTCGGACGCTATTCACACCACAGCGTCCGGCAGGCAGCGGTAGTTCCATCTCCGTCCACTATAGCCTCAGTGGCGCCGGCTTGATTTTACTCAGGTTATTGGGGGTTAATCTAGCTGGAAATCAGGTGGGATGTTTGGTCACGCCCACGGTCTTTAAATAGTCGTGCTGGCCTATGGGCGTCGCCAATTATAGCTTGTGTTTTATGCCAAGTGGTTCCGGTCTGGAGAGGAGGTGTTGGAGAGAGAAATTCGTAGCTGGTGGCGTATGATCCATTGTTACCTTTTCGCCTTCCTATATTTGTGTTTTGTTTTGCCCTGTTCACATTACCGTATTGTCCTGTGTGTATGCGACGCGGTGCGGTTTAAGTTCTCCCTGTCTGTCATTACTGTGTGGGCTTTGGTGGTTTGACAACTCACTGGGTGGAGGGTGGAGGGTTCAGCTTAGGGCTGAGCAGGAGATAAGGAAAGGTTGGAGGCTCAGGCATTTGCACCATTAGCAAAAACCCTGAGTTGAGGGTCAGACAGGGTTTTCCCTAGTTGGAGGAACTCCGCAGGGGCCCCGGGTATTTCAGCCTTCTTTGACCTAAGCCCCACATAACAATTTGGTACTCAAGCCCCAAAGAGACAAACCATTTACCGCATTCGTGACAAATTCGATACCACTGGCTCAATCCTTAATGCTCCAAAAACTGTTCAACTCAAAACAGCCTGTACAGAAAATAATAAACAACTTGTTGCTGAAACATTTGCTCAGAGTCCAAAAAAGTCAACAAAAGTCCACCAGAAGAGTCTCTTTAGCATTGGGAATTTCACAAGCTTCCATCATGCAAATCCTGAAATCTATTGGGTGGAAAGCTTATCGTCCACGTCTAATTCATGGTTTATTGGAGGATGATCCAGACAGGCGGCTGCAATTTAGTGAGATTAGGCTTAACGAAATTGAAGAAAATCCAGTAATTTTAGATAACATTATGTGAAGTGATGAAGCTTCTTTCAAATTATGTGGCCATATTAACAGACATAATTGTATTTACTGATATAATGAGAACATGCATTTAACACGCAAGGCCACGAACTGCACCTGTGCAAGTGACATTCACGTCACCGCTGTTCCCGCGCATGCACAGTAACAGATAATTTCACCGCACTCGCATCGGGCCTATTTCTAGTATTCTATAAACTACTGACAACATGTCTTCGAATTTCCAAGCACTAAATTTTGTATTTATTTTTAGAAAATGAGAAATGGTCAAAATAACAAAAAAAGCAGTGCTTGCAGACCTCAAATAACACTAAGAAAACAAGTTCATAATCATTTACAAACAACAATACTAATGTTTTATCTCAGGAAGAGTTCAGAAATCAATATTTTGTGGAATAACCATGATTTTTAGCCACAGCTTTCACGCGTCTTGGCATGCTTTCCACCAGTCTTTCACACTGCTTTTTTGGTGACCTTATGCCACTCCTGGTACAAAAATTTAAGCAGTTTTTCTTTGTTTGGCTTGTGACTATCCATGTTCCTTGTGATTACATTCTAGAGGTTTTCAATGGGGTTCAGGTCTGGAGAATGGGCTGGCTATGACAAGGATTGATTTGATGTGGTGGCATTCACACATTGATTGACCTAGCTGTGTGGCATGGCGCATTGTCCTGCTGGAAAAAACAGTCCTCAGAGATGGGGAACATTGCCTGAGCAGAAGGAATAAACTGCTTTTCCAGGATAACCTTGTATGTGGCTTGATTCATACGTCCTTCGCAAACATTAACCTGCCCAATTCCAGCCTTGCTGAAGCATCCCCAGATCATAACCGATCCTCCACCAAATTTCGCAGTTGGTGCAAGACATTGTGGCTTGTACGCCTCTCCAGGTCTCTGTCTAACTATTAGCTGACCAGGTGTTGGACAAAGCTGAAAATTAGACTCATCAGAGAAGATTACCTTATTCCAGTCCTCTATGGCCTAATCCGTAAACTCTTTGGCTAACTTCAGCCTGGCTGTCCTTTGCTTCTGATTGATGAAAGGCTTCTTTTCTACGTTTACATGACTTGAGCTCTGCCTCTAGGAGCATGTTATAAACTGTTCTTGCCATGCACTTCACCCCAGCTGCCATTTGCCATTCCTTTTGTAGGTCACTTGATGTGATCCTGCAGTTGCTGAGTGACATTTGAATAAGATGATGGTCATCCCGGTCAGTGGAGAGTCGTTTTCACCCTCTGCCGGTCTGTAGCTTTGATGTCCTCAATGTCAACTGCTTGACCTTGTTGTAATGGACTGCCGTCTTAGAAATTTTAAGGATGGAGGCAACATGACTCTCACTGTATCCCTCTGCTAGTAAAGCTAGAATTGAGCCCTTCTTTTCCTCACTCAAGACTTTTCTTTTCAACTCCTTTGGCATGGTTAAGGCCTAGAGCACACGGTGCGGATTCTCCTGCAGATTTTTCCGCGCAGATTTTGCTGAATCCACAGGTAAAATGACCTGCGGATTTAGTGCGGTTTTAATGCAGATTTAGTTCAGTTTTTGTGCGGTTTTCCCCTGCGGTTTTCCACCTGCGGATTTCTAGAATGGAGCAGGTGGAAAACTGCAGGAAATCCGCACAAAAGAAGTGACATGCTACAGTTTTCAATCCGCAGCAAATCTGTACGGAAAATACCGCACCATGTGCACAGCGGATTTTGAATTACATTGCCTTTAATGGTACTGTACATCACATGCAGTTCTGCTGCAAATCCGCAGGGTCAAATCCGCTGCGGATCCGCAGCAGAATCCGCACCGTGTGCACATAGCCTTAAAGTTATTTTTTCATTCCTATAACTTTTGGGATGTTACTAGCACTTGTTTTGCCATCCAGCTTGTCCTATTGTCCTATTGCAAGAGTATTGTGAACACCACAGCAGGGTTTTTTTACTGAGCTGGAGCTGCTGGCAAGGAGAAAGAAAGAAGGATCAGTTGTTCAGAAGGAAGATAGATAAGAACGGAATGTGAGGAGGAGACTGGGGATTAGGACTAGTGCAGAGCCTTTTCCTAAGTTTAATGCGCCAAGGCCGGGCGCCATTATCCGAGGCTGTGTGTGATACTAATGATCCTACAGCAGAAACCGAAGGAATAGAAGTTGTGACCACTTTATTCCCACCTACGACTCGAAGACACAGCAGCAACAGGTGTGAGCCGGGACATGATTGTATGGAGTCCCCGAAGCAGGCTACAGCTGCCTATCATACGAGTGGAGTTATAAGTAACATCAAGAAGGAGGAACTTGAGTGTAATTCAGAACTACAAGTACTTCAGATTAGCCCTAAAAAGGAGACGTTCAGAAAAGGCACACGAAAGGGAGTGCTGGAAGGGTGTTTTCCATCCGCCTGGGAGTTGGCTGAGCTCCTGACCTGGAGGCTGTGGCACTGAAGAGGGCACCTGTCTGTGCCAGAAACGTGAGTAAAAGAATTGCAATTGCACTCAGCTGTGTCATTGTCTCCTTCCTGCTCCAACCTACTCAGCACTGCTACATCTCGGTGCCTAACACTACACCATCTACCTCAACACGTACTACTACTGCCCTGGGACTACAGCTCTACCTGTGGAGAACTATTCCATCTTTGCTGCCTTAAACCATCTGTCCCACAGGATCTGCACTGCAGCATTGGCTTAACACCTTCATTGTCGAGTACCACAGGTGGTGTCATGAATTATCTACATATAAACTTTATTCAATTCCACCTATTGTACACTGGACACCCAGGGCCACGGACCGGGTCACCGCCACCGCGACACAACCCTTTAAGACACCTGCCCGGTACTGAGTAATCCTACACCCCTGGGGGTGATCCATGACCCTGCTCCATACCCTTCCAAGGGAGCAGTAGTGTAATGTGCGACCCCACTCTGTCCACTTCTATGGGAGCAGTGGTGTAATTTGTGACCCCGCTCTGTCTACTTCTATAGGAGCAGTGGAGTAATGTGTGACCCCGCTCTGTCCACTTCTAAGGGAGCCGTGGTGTAATGTGTGACCCCACTCTCTGTCCATATCTATGGGAGCAGTAATGTACTGTGTGACCCCACTCCATCCACTTCTAGGGGAGCAGTAGTGTAATGTGTAGTACCACTCTGTCCACTTCTAAGAGAGCAGTGGTATAATGTGTGATCCCACTCTGTCCACTTCTAAGGGAGCAGAGGTGTAATCTATGACCCCGCTCTGTCCACTTCAAGTGGAGCAGAGGTTTAACGTGAGCTCCCGCTCCATTCGCTTTTAGGGAAGTAGTGGTGTAATGTTTGATTCCGCTCTATCTACTTCTATGGGAGCAGTGATGTAATGTGTGACCCTGCTCCATCCACATCTCTGGGAACAGTGGTGTAATGTGTGATTCTGCTCTGTCCACTTCTATGGGAACAGTGGTGTAATGTGTGGCCCCACTCTGTCCACTTCTATGGGAGCAGTGGTGTAATGTGTGACCTTGCTCCATCCACTTCTGTGGGAGCAGTGGTGTAATGTGTGACCCTGCTTTGACCACTTTTATGGGAGCAATGGTGTAATGTGCGACCCTGCTCTGTCCACTTCTATGGAAGCAGTGGTGTAATCTGTGACCCTGCTCTGTCCACTTCAAGGGGAGCAGTGGTGTAATGTGTGATCCAGCTTTGTCCACTTCTATGGGAGCAGTAAAGTAATGTGTGACCCCACTCTAACTACCTCTATGGGAGCAGTAATGTAATGTGTGACCCTGCTCCGTACATTTCTAAGGGAGCAGTGGTGTATTGTGTGACCCCACTCTATCCACGCCTAGGGGAGTAGTCATGTAATATGTGACCCTGCTCCGTCCAATTCTAGGGGAGAAGTGGTGTAATGTGTGACCCCACTTTATTCACTTCTAGGGGAGTAGTGATGTAATATGTGACTGTAACGGGGTCTACCCAAGCTGGGGTACCTCTTTCAGTACCACCCCGTGTTTTCAGAGGTCCGCTCTGCGTTGGCTGGAGTCTGAATGAATGACGCTGGCTGGAATTCCTTGGTTACATGGGCACATATAAAAGATCACTGCTTCTCCACGTATTTCCAGTCTGACAACACTTTACTCACAGGACACAGAATATATCACACAGATACAGAGGGCAGGCCAATAGAAAAGCGGCAGGCCAGATATGCATTACAAAAGCCGCAGGTGGCCGGAGCCTGCCGATGTTTACTGTGGGAATTACAAAGGTGGGGGGAGGGCGGACAAAAGGAGAATATCGTGTCCCCTCTGCCCAGGGGCGCAGCCTGTGGGCTGATGCATTAGGGACATGCATCTCACAGAACCTATTATACATACATATAACTGCACAACATATTCTGGGTACTGAGTGGTTCTGTAACACGTAACAGTGACCCTGCTCCATCCACTTCTAGGGGAGCAGTGATGTAATGTGTGACTCCGCTCTGTCCACTTCTATGGGAGCAATGGTGTAATATGTGACCCCACTCCATCCACTTCTATAGGATCAGTGGTGCAATATATGACCACGCTCCGTCCACTTCTAGATGAGCAGTGGGGTATTGTGTTACCCCTCTCTGTCTACTTCTATTGGAGCAGTGGTGTAATATATGACCCCACTCCATCCACTTCTAGGGGAACAGTGGTGTAATGTGTGAACATGCTCCATTCACTTCTATGGGAGCAGTACTGTAAAGTGTGACCGCACTCTGTCCACTTGTATGGGAGCGGCAGTGTAAAGTGTGACCCCACTCTGTCCACTTGTATGCGAGCAATAGTATAATATGTGACCCCGCTCATCACTTCTAGGGGAGCAGTGGTGTAATGTGTATTACATGCTGGGATTGGATGCTCATCTCTGCGAGTTGTATCACATGATAGTCAATAGATACACAGCGCTGGGTTGTATCATGCATGATAGACTTTAGATACATGGCTCTGCTATGGTTCAGCTCTGCCTCCTTTAGAGGCTTACACTGGCATAAAAGAGCTGAGCTAGTGTTCAGAGCACCGCAGCATTATGGTTACACTTCTGTGCTCTGAATCCTGCAGTGACAGCCGTGGTGAGTGGTAATCAGCAACCTGGTACTGTACTACTAATCCCAGGCTGCTGATCACCACTCTCTCACCTCATCCAGGACCTCTGCTTGCAGCATCCCTTCCACCTCCTGTCACCACTCACACTGAACACTGTGAGTGGTGACAGGGGAAAGTGTAGCTCACAGCATAGCTGCAGGCTTCAAGAAAATGGCAACCATCTCCTCTCTCAGCTGTGATCTGGACAGCCCAGGGGGGAATGAAAAAACATTGTGGGACTCCAGTCAGCGGAGATAATTTAGTAATTTCCTACCAATGTCTAGCAGAGAGATCAATAATTAGTTAATCGCTCCAGACAATCAGCCAATTTTGGATAAGTATTACATTGATTTATTTACATGTATGTGTCCTTGATTTGAACACATGAGCATATTCCCAGTCTCAGTAAATGCGCACTTATATTATTTAATACAATGTCATTGCCATCTTCCTCTCAGGTTCTCAGTTTGGTCTCTATAAGTTATTAATGTCATCTATAAGTGGTAAAGGGACCTTGGCCTAGATATCAGGAGTAGGGCCGGCTGCACCCCATACCGCTGGCACACTATAATGTGATGTGGATTGGTACAATTCTTCTGCTTGATATCTGGTAATAAATCTTGCATGACTCCGAGTAGGACAGCCTCCGGGCTTCTTTTCCTGCTCCAGGCTCATCACAGCTGTAGAAGGACTGATTTGTTTTATTTGTAAAGTTCCCAAGTCCCTTTACATTTCTATGGAACATTCTGGATAAAATGCCCCAAAGAAATGGAGACAGAAAGGTAAACAGGACACACAGAGGAGTCCCTTATTGGAAATGACAGCAGCTGCCGTGCCCTAGGCTTCCACGCTGGGGACTGCAGTACGACATCACATCAGAAAGGATTTGCTGTCTTCCTCTTTTTCAGGTTTACAGGATCCTGTAATCATACAGTTATTTGGGGCGTACAGCATGACACAGCGACTCAGGGCAGATTTGCTGCAGACATTTTTATTTATTGTTTCTCGAAAACCAAACAGTCGAAAGGACAAACCATACAGCTGAAAAACTGCATGCGTGAATCCTGCCCCATGCTTTTCTTCTTCCGGATTCTTTAATGGTTTTAATAAAACATCCCCTAGAGATCTGAACCAAAATCTGCCACTTGTGGGAGTTGTGGAAAGTTTTCTGGCAGGTTTTCAGGTATCTTTTTCAAGTGGGTCCACTCTAAAACCTGTCTGAAAAAAACACCCAGGAAATGCTCGAAAGAAAACCACCTGCCGAGCGCATGGTCAGTTTTTTGATCGTCTTTTAACAGTTTCAGGTTTCCAAAGACGTTAAGCAATTAAAAGAGGTGTCATCGATTTTTCAGTCACTTTACGCTCTGAAGAAGCCCTATACTTTACAAGTCAGAAGAAAGACTCAAAAGGCGCCAGTAAAAAAAAGTTGTCACAAAAAAAAATTGTAAAAATGGAAAAAAAACAAACAGTGGATAAAAATGTTAAAAAAGCACTAAAGAAATTGCTGAAAAAGATCCTTCAGGAGGAAAAACAATGCCTTCATGTGCATATACCCTTATTATGTTTCTTCATGTCTCCGGGATTATCATCTGTCCTTTCCTTTTAACACATGGGAGACTGGATAACAAAAACGGACTACTACTAGAGTGAGTGGGGGAGTAAAAAGAACAGATAAGAAGATGTTAGGATCATCTCGTATGTCTATAAGATACGATCCGTGCTCGGATCACAATGACGCCGGCTCTGAGCTATTTGGCTAGTAGGCTTATATGATGCAGTTGGCTATGGCCAGGAGACCCAGCAGTCGGACTGGGCATCCGAGAGTAGCCCATGCTTCACGCACAATGAAAAGCTCCATTACTATAAATTACCATCATTCCTTCCCATATGGTAGTATTAAACATATGTGGCAGAGTCATGGTAAACATAGGTGGATCATCACTAATTACTGTGCCACACCATTACTTGCCATGGTTTTAAGGGGGTATTCCCATCTCCAGGATCCTATCCCAATATGTAGTAGATGTAATAATAATAATATCAGCAAATACTTCTAATTAGGTAGAATAGTTTTACTGATTCGCTATGTTTCTTTCCACACGTGCAGGCATTGCAGGACCTTAGGTGTCCATGGTTATGACTAGTGATGAGCGAGTATACTGCTGGTTTTTCCGAGCATGCTCGGGTGATCTCCGAGTATTTTGGCGTGCTCGGAGATTTAGTTTTCATCATCTCAGCTGCATGATTTGCGACTGCTAGACAGCTTGAATACATGTGTGGATTGCCTGTTTGTTAGGGAATTCCCACATGTATTCAGCCTGTCTACAAGTCGCAAATTACGCAGCTGAGACGACGAAAACGAAATCTCCGAGCACGCCAAAATACTCGGAGATCACCTGAGCATGCTCAGGGAAACCCAAGCAATAAGTATACTCGCTTATCACTAGTTACGACTAATGATGGGCGAGTAGCATCGTTGCTTGGGTGACCTAAGATCCTGCAATGCCCTGCACATGAGGAAATAGACATAGCAAATCAGAAGAACTATACTACATTTCTAATTAGAGGTATTTGCTAATATTATTATTATTACACTTACTACATATTGGTATAGGATCCTGGACATGTGACTGCCCCCTTAAGTTACCGGTATAGGTAGTAGTTAGTGCTAATCCATCAGCTGTCACAATGGTTTGAAACTAGCAAGCTTAGATAAATATTAGAAATGCCTTATCAAAGCTGTCTCACAAAGAAAAATCCCTCAAAGAAACCAGGGACCAGCTTTAGTATACCATAAAATGTTATGGGGTCTTTTGACCAGCTAATCAAGTGTTTATTTTTTTTACCATTTTACTCACTTATATAGCGCCATTACTTCCACAGCACTTTACAGACATTATCGGCACTGTCCACATAGGGGCTCACAATCTAGAATCTCTATCAGTATGTTTTTGGAGAGCTTTATATAAGTTTTATAAGTGATTTTATACTTCCATTCCTATGGTCATATCATGACTCTATATTGAGTAAATCTACAGTAAAATGATAAAGCTGTCTACAGCGTACTTTGTATTCGCCTGATTTTATAATTTATGTCCTGGCATCCAAGAAAATAAGAGAAATTATAGCATACCCCATCAAATATCATTTTAAGAGATATTCTCCTATAGAAGCAGAGTTGTAGTGTGAGGGAGTGTGGGCGCAGGAACTGTTACCCAGGCACCAAAGTCTATGGCAGTGCACAATTTTGCCAGCCACCACTATCAAATGATTGACATCTGCAAGCTCCGCGTCTCCTTCGAGTGCAGCAAGTACTAACCCAGTGCTGCTGATGCTGAATGTAGCAGTCAAGAAAAGCTTGTTATCAGCTGCTAGGCTCTGCATAGGCAGTAACTGATATGACAAAACTCATTATAATAAACAAGACTTTATCATCTCAGTCTATGCACATGCACAGCGCAGCAGCCTGTGATAAACTCGTGAACTGCTGCGCTCTGCATAAGCAGCGGCCGATATGCTTATAAATGCAGACTGTATTGATTTATGTGCAGCGAAAATTATCCAACTCAGTCTTCATTCATTATTAAAATCTGCTTGCACAATGCTAGGGATTGGGTTAGGGTTAGGCCTAGGCTTAGGGATAGAATTAGAAATAAGCTTTGTGATAGGGTTCTGGATAGGGATAGAGTTATGTTAACAAAATTATTATGTAAAAAAAGTAATACAAAAATAAAACTCAAATTAAAAGCATAACCTTGTATTTAATATTATACTTTGATTTTACAAAAAACTAGATGGTCAAACTACAATAACACTAGTATTTTTCTTAAATTATAATACTTGTGCTAGAGGGCACGACAGGCAACCCAGGATAAACAACTGCATACAAGCATTAAATTATAAAACATAAGTGCCACATTAAGATTTTTTATTGATCATTAATGGGGTTGTCCACTACTAGGACAACCCCTTCTCATTTCCCACGCTTGGCCCAGATAAAATAAAAAAGCCTATATCCACCTCCTGTGCAGGCGCTGTTCCTTTGGTGTCGGTACTCGCGGTCCTGGGGTTCTCATGAGGCTGTATGACACATGGTGCCTGGTGACCAATCAAAGCTGGCGTCACTGTCCCCACCTCCTGTCGAATTGATCTTGAAGAGGGGGTCACAGATTAGCTGCAGCTCTGACTTCCTCTTCATGTTCAATTTGTTCGAAGGCAAGGACAGTGACGCCAGCGCTGACTGGGTGCCGGGGTCATGTGTTATACAACTGTATGGGAGCCCTGGGAGAACTAGTGCCGACATTGAAGGAATGGCGCCGGCACGAGAGGTGAGTGTAAGCTTTTTTATTTTATTGGGACCAAGAGTGGGTAATGAGAGGACAACCCCTTTAATTTCAACTTGTGAAATCATAGCTAGTCCCGTTTTTAAAGCATATCTGTCATCTGATGCATCACAATGCAAACTGTGCACATTATTAAGCACAGTACTGATGAGACTGGTGTAGTTACTTTGAAAATCCATCAGAATGGTTGTTATAGTAAATTCTATTTTGAAAATGCTCATAATATGTATGAAAATTAGCATTTTAAAGAGTTCGGCTTAGTAGCAGGCAGTATAATAATAAAGAATAAAATCATACTTGGTCGGCCAACCTTAGTGTTCTGTTCAGATGGATTCCTTGACTTAAACACTTAAGACCTAAATGACTGTATGGTCTTATGCAAAGAAACCTATTTGAGCTCCAAACAATATCGTAACATATATGAATATGACAAATTATGGTATGCCCCATAGGATGTACTTTTTTCCCTTACAGCTTTTCAGGAGGAGAAGCCCAATAACGTCATTGTAAGGGGCTCTATGCAGTGGGAAATGCCTAACGCTCTGTCATCTGTAGTTACAGCTCCTTGTGCTCTGTCCTGTGCATGAAGCCCATTCACCTCTACTTAGAGTGAGACACCCTGCACCTTTATCAGGATCATATTATTCTCAGCTATTATAGAAGCAAGCCTGCGGCTGTGATAACTAGATTTTCATGAACAAAAATGATAGCTGTCATCAGTCATAGGGAATATAGCTGTTAACAGGCGGCACATGGCAAATCTGAAAAAGAATTATGTATTGTGAGCCTGCTTTACATTCTTTCTTTCCTCTTAACGTCCTGGAGTGTAAATCTGAATGCATATCACATTGTCATTCACCAGCATGTGATATGGAGAAGCGTGAATCTTACCCCTCTCATAATTCTTTCCCGTAGTTCTGCCTGAGTCAGAGGTCTATCTTCTTCTTCTGCTGTAGCGGAGTCACTGTCGCTGTCATACTCATCCCTATATAAAAAATGGGAATTGCAAACATTAGTCTCATCTGTGATGTGCAGAATTTAATCATTCTATTTGTAGTTCTTGTTAATTAAATTTTCTCCAGATTGGTTGTGGAGAAAACCTTACTAATCTTTACCCATGGGCAGTAACCACACTATATGCACAATGGATATAGGCAGGTACTGGATGTTTCTAGAGATATAGATGAAAGCAGAGTTCCCACGTTCAATGTTAAAGGACATCGGCTGCACTACTTGACCTTGGCAGAAAAAGAAAGACATTACTGCTGTTACCAGATTCTTTAGGAGGCAGATAGTCCAAAAATATGAGTAACTGCTAACAGACCTACAGAAAGACATGGTGGCAACAGACACCGAGAATTCAGTTTGCACACCGAGGAACATACTAAATGCTGGAGCGATTGTTGAGCGATGTAAATTACTCTTGTTTCATTGGTTTATTGCAAATAACAGAAAGTTTGTACATTTTGCTCACAAACCTAATTTGCAATGGTGGACTGAATAATTTTGAGAGCAAATGTATTCATTACCACTTATTATTATTATTGTTTTCCTCACTCAGACTACTTTCACACTTGCGTTTTTTTGCGCTGCGCTGCGTGAGCAGTGCAAACTCGCATAAACAACGCATCATGCTTTTTTTATGCGTTTTCTTGTTTTTTGTGCATGGTTTTTACAAAAAAAAAGCATGCTTTTTTGGCGCTGACGTGCGCATGACCATGCACACGTCAGCGCACCCATACACTATAATGTGCTTTTGGGTGAATTTCGTGCGCATTGCCTGCACATGCGTTTTTTTGAGACAGGTCGGACGCACAAAAAATGCAACAGGATGCATTTTGTGCGTCCAGGCGCACACTACAAAAAAAGCACATGCACATACAAATGCGTACAAATGCATGACTATGCGCACTCATGTTAAGCATAGGAAAAAAAACACATGCGCATTTATGCGCAAAAACGCAGCACAAAAAAAGTGTGAAACCAGCCTCATAAAGCACCATTATTTCCACAGCGCTTTACAGACGTCATCACCTAATGTGGTGATATTCTGGTGTTCTGATCCAGCTACTGTATTTCTTGATTACTCCTCTGGATTAACCCCTAGATGCCCATACTGCTATGACCTCAGAATGTATGACATTTTGTCTGTGTACTCTGTCTGACTCCAGGACTCTGACCCAGTTATCCCCGACTTTGCCTCTTGGTTCTGTTTTTGTCGTTTATTTATGTCTTTGGTTCTAACCCAGACATCTTTGGTTTTTCCCTCCCTTTGCATCACCAGTTGGCGTTAACTTTTTAGCACAAGCTGAAAGCCATTACAGCAAATTCAGGATCCTGGCAAATGTGTCAGAGGGTGAATAAAGGACTCTGCTAAACTATATGGCCAACATAAAGCCTGACTGCCCATTTTGACCTGGCGGTTTCATGAGACCCATATGATCCTTGTGATAACATCAAGTTTTTGCAAAACTAACCATACTATCTCAATGATAGCCATTAGTGATGAGCGAGTATACTCGTTGCTCGGGTTTTTCCAAGCATGCTCGGGTGTCCTCTGAGTATTTTGGCGTGCTCGGAGATTTAGCTTTTGTCGTCTCAGCTGCATGATTTGCGACTTGTAGACAGGCTGAATACATGTGGGAATTCCCTAACAAAGAGGCATTCCACACATGTATTCAGCCTGTCCAGCAGCTGCAAATCATGCAGATGAGAACGACTAAGGGTACGTGCACACGCTGCGGATTCCGCTGCGGATTAATCCGCACGGATTTTGCAAAAAACGCAGATAAACCGCAGGTCAAAAGACCTGCGGATTATCTGCGGTTTTGCCTGCGGTTTGGTCCTGCGGATTCACCATCTCCACAATGGTGGAGATAGGAACCCGCCGCGGATTCCGCAGAAAGAATTGACATGTCAATTCTTTCTGCGGTTTCAAAACCGCAGCAAATCCGCGCGGATTTTTCCGCTACGTCTACACAGCGGTTTTTTTTGACCATTCATCTGAATGGTACTGTACACCGCAGCTAAAACTGCTGCGGGTCCGCAGCGGCCAATCCGCAGCGTGTGCACGTACCCTAAAACTAAATCTCCGAGCACGCCAAAATACTCGGAGACCACCCGAGCATGCTCAGTAAAACCCGAGCAACGAGTATACTCGCTCATCACTAATAGCCATCAAGGATCCTTCTCTTCTCTGAAATCTTTCTGTTCTGTTTTTTTGCTGTTGTTTTATTTAAACTAAAGGCGAGGATCGCTTATACGAGAAAATCCAACATGTTGGGAAATTTCCTTCTGTGATATCAATTGTTTTTTTTACTTTTACAGGTGTTTAATAGAATCACATCAATGATGGAAAACCAAGACTGGTTGTTACATTAGATCAAAAAATGTGACACAATGTGTGGTTACAGGAAATGACAGACAGTGAGAAATGTGCCTGTATGATCTTCATGGTTTGATTCTTTATATATATTGCATAAAAATAAAGCAAATAAATGCTATCAGGCAGCACAACATGAAAGCCTTCCCATAGATAAGACAGGGATAGAAGGAATAGTATATATATAGTATATATATATGTGTTTTCTTTTTTTTTAATTTCTTCTCTATGTAACCTTTATACGTGCCTGAGTACTGTGGATCTTATTACTTAAGCTTTAAACATTTCAAAACTGCATAACTAAATGACAAGTGTGTATTTGTTTTTTTTTATTCTATAGGTGAGCCGCTTTTTGGATTAGGCATAAAACTCAGAAAACAAGATTCAACTCCAGCAACCCATGAATATAAATTATCGTTAAACATATGTGACAGCCTTGTGCAAATTACTCTCAATATATTTTTACTTGCATAAAAAGAGGCAGCGATGTACAAAATTAATGTAGTTAATTTCATAGACAGCTACGATCCATGACTGTGCAAGGCTTAAACATAAACTATAATTATGTTGTGTCTACACAGCAATAACTTTTAGGCTTCATAAATCATTACAGCCTGGCAGACCGGCTTGTGCTACATAAGAATGAACGCGTCACACGCTAGAAACAAACTTTTTAATTTAAGTTTGTATCTATCTCATATCTATGAATCCCACATCTATCTATCTATCTATCTATCTATCTATCTATCTACAGTGGGTACAGAAAGTATTCAGACCCCTTTAAATTTTTCACTCTTTGTTTCATTGCGGCCATTTGGTAAATTCAAAAAAGTTCATTTTTTTCTCATTAATGTACACTCTGCATCTGAAAAAAACCCAGAAATGTAGACATTTTTGCAAATTTATTAAAAAAGAAAAACTGAAATATTACATGGCCATAAATAATTAGACCCTTTGCTCAGTATGGAGTAGAAGCCCCCTTTATAAAGCACTTTATGCACTGAAGCACTTTTTTTTAATGATTAACTTATCATTTTGTCATTGTGTAAAGGTCGGCCAGGGCAGTAGTCGTGGCTGACATTGTTGGGCATTGTGTATTACACCCTTGCCCCCATCTACATGAAAAAGGTGCCTCTTATTCTGCATAATTCGGGCAGTACTCACTGTGCTGTCAGTATCCCCTTTGCTGCGCTGGCAGACTGCTGCTTCTGGATCCCAATGAATGGAGACAGTCCAGGGCAACTCTTAACTGAACAATTTTATTCACTTCAGGACACAGCACATCCAAGTAGTTTCCAGCATTCCCATCACAGTACAAACAGTACATCACTTCATCTTTCACTTTACTGTTTCCTTCATCACTAAGTGTTTCCGTGGGTTGGAGCATCTTAGATGGCCCCTCAGCGTCCTCCCTGTAGCACATCACTACGGTGAAGCACTCTCCTGCCCGTTTCACCCCGGACATAAGAGATTTAGCCCAAAAAGCAATCCACCACATTTGGAGCGACCTGCCCTGACACTTTTACGGTGACCTTTATGTCTTCTGCTTCCTTCCTTCTGTCTATTGAGGGATTTGCTGCACTTCGCTCTTCCCTGGGTTCCCTGGATGGCTGGGCACACGCTTGAACATTGCAGGGGTATTGGGCACCCCGGCCTATAGCCAACCCGAGCACCTAAGGAGCTCCCTAGCCCCAACTGGGCTCTTTCAGCTCCCTAGCCCTACTGACTAAAATCAGGAAGGTTTCCTACCTTACTCCCAGCTAACCCCTCCTATGTGGTTCACTATTTACAGGGTGACTTACACTAAAGAACTCCATGCCTCCATCTATTGGCTAAACTTTACACTGCACTTTCCCTATTAAATACATCATGCAACAAAATCACATTACCCTGGACATTATATATACATATCAAAGCAACTTCAAAATATATACACTGGTCACATATAACATACTTAAGGGGTTAGGGGAACACATCATCCTTTGTAACCCCTTACATTTGCACGATGGATAAAATTGTATAAATCTTATGAAATATGTTTTTTATTGCACCATGCAATATAATTGTTTATAATGAATGATTGTTGAATAATGTCTATATATACTCACATGTTTGTTAAACTTACTGCTTGAGAAAATCTCAGTGGAAGCCAAAACTTTGCGTCATGCTCTGTGGGTCCCCCTTTTTTCACCTTGAAAAAAAAGGAGTGCTGCCTTCCTTTTATTTTTCATTTGTTTATCTATCTAATATCTATCTATTATCTATCTATCATCTATTATCTATCTATTTTTCTATCTATTATCTATCTGTTATCTTTCATATATCTATCTATTATCTATCTATCTACTGTATTATCTATCCGTCTATGATCTATTTATTATCTATGTATTTATCTATGTATTATCTATCTAATATCTATCCAACTATTGTGAGGCAGTGACCGGTGTCACAGGTAGGGGTCACTGTTTGTGCTCCCCAGAATGTGCACGGAGGCGTATTGAGGTCATGAGGGGTCATTGCAGTCGCAGGTGTAGCTGTGATTGCAATGGTGAAGCAGTGACTGATGTCACAGGTAGGGGTCACTGTGTGTTCTCCCCAGGATGTGCATATATGAAGGCCATAGGAGTGCATGACAGTCACAGGCGTAGCGGTGACTGCAATGTAGACTAGAGATAATAAAAATAAGTGTAGTCTTGGACATTGTGATGGACACACTGCTTGTGTCCAGGGAATAAACACTAGAGGAAGTGAGTGGAAAGACAGCAGTAACAAATAGAAGCGTGCGGCCGCTGCTGAGAGCAAGCTGCACTAACCAGGACCTGAGACATGTGACCACTGGGGGAGTGGCTGGAGGAGGGCTAACCTCTTTGCAAGGGAGATAGAGAGTGAGAGCGGGAGAGAGAGAGATCAGACAAGCCAAATTCAAAAGCCAGAGGGTAACGCAGTATCCAAATGCACAGACTGAAGAATGGTCAAACACAAGCCAAAGTCAGAAACTGGACAGGAATGCAGTAAGCAAGGGCACAAACAAGGATGGTAGTCAGAGGGCAAGCCAGAGATCAGAACCAGAGAATAGCATAGGTACAGAATCAGAGCGCAGGCTCAAAATGAGGGACAAGCCGGATCATACACAGGACAAGCACACGGGAACGAACGGTATACACAAGTATAGCAAGGTCAGCTGCTCAGCTGAGGACAGAACCATCACTGACAGAAACCCAACAGAAGGGCGGGTTAATATAGTGCTCCACAGACCAAAGGGAGGCCAGCAAATTTAACTCCATAGAGCACAGGATGGGGAAAGGAATTCCCGTCCAGAGCCATGACAAACATGTTGGTGTCCAAGGCAGATGTAGGGAAACCTGCTCTGGGATGTTGTGTTGTGCAGTTTGTTTCATTCCAGGTTTTACCTGTGGCTGAAGGCCACAGGTTTCTTTGTTAAAAGCACTGCAAGAAAGGGTTTGGGTGTGTCAGGATCAGTTTCAGTTTGGTGTAGGTGAGAGTGCAGAGCAGAGGTTCTGCAGAACTTTTTCTGTGTGAAGAGACACAGGACAGAGCGGAGCCAATAGGCCTGGCACCCACAGTGTACACAGAGGTGCTGCCATCCATGGTGACTGGTCTCGGAGGTGGACTGTTTTGTGCCCGGAGGTGAACCTTAGGTAGATTATCCTGTGCCCGGAGGAGGACTAACATACAGGTGGATATGGTACCCGGCTGTAATCTGGAAGATATCAATGATTGTGTACAGCTGTGAGAAAGAGACAATGACACAGCGCTGCAGTCGCCCATGGCTACTGGTCGAAGGGAAGTCCCGTGGCTGTTACTTGCAGATGATGTTGAATATCACAGCTATCATCTGCCGAGAAAGATGCGGATGTGACTTGAAAGCTTGCATCAAACTCAAGGTGCTGGCATATGGCGTAAGTGCACATCGTATGGTATTGATTCAAGCATATCACAGGATATATGGGTTTGTGACTGGAGCACATCACAGAAGACATTGGAGCTGGAGCACATCACCAGAGACATGGAGCTGGGCTGGAGTACAAGACTAGATGTAGGTACGTTTGCCGACTGGGAGGTGGTCCCTTTTTTTGCCGCGATCAGAATCGAGACAGAAACCGGTGTACGTTCAACAGGTCCTCTTTATTGGCTGTCCTCCTGACGACCACAGCAGCATGACAGCTTCCGTACACACAGGCCCGGGTACCTTGCACCTTCTTCTCTCTTCTAAATTGACGTCCCTCGCAGTTCTGTAAAGGGGGTGCTGTATGTGATATGTTTCTATCCCTTTAATTGTTGTATATATATAATATGTGTTGTTGTAATGTCAAAGCATTGTAGGGACAGCATAGTTATGTAGTGCTTAGGACACTAGAGGGCACTGTAGGGTTAGAATGTAAGTTGTTAGCTGTAGTATAGGGAGATTAGATGCTAGATAGAATATCAATAGTTAGCTGGTTTTAGCCAGAATAGAAATAGTTAATTAGCTGTACCAATGGGATTTTTGGTGGGAGGAGTTACCCAGAGGAGACAGAATTGTTCTAGAAGAAGTTAGTCAGTCAGAGTGTGTGTGAGCGGCGAACAGCAATGCAGGCTGGAGTTACAGTCGCAGTGGAGTGTGAGAACAGGCAAGACGTGGTACAGTGGTCTGAAGAAAGTTTGAAATTTGGCTTCTGGGAAGCACTCTCTGGGAGAGGCCAGGAAGAGGATCTCGGGTTGGAGTCTGGGGACACCGTCTGGAACTGTCAGGGACCTAAGGTCCAGTTGAGGCTGCAAACGGCAGTCTGGTTCTTTTGCCAAAGATGGGCAATGTAGACGGGGAGTGTTCAGTGACTGCTAACAGGAGGATTCTGCAGGGCTTGGGCTCAGAGAACGCGCAGGACAAGAAGTGGCAGGGCCAGACTAGGGACTGTACAGAAGATGTCATGTTTACATTTTACTGGAATGGAAGGACTGTAACTGTGCTGCTAGAACCTGTTTCAAATAAAACCTTAAAGAAAAAGAACAAAGATTCTGCGGACATTTGTTTGTGTTTGGATCCCCGTGGGACACTGTATCTTGATCAGGCTCCGGTCCCGCAGGTGGGTGAAGAATTGCACACATGCCGCACCAACATCAAGACATACTCCAAAGTTGTAGTATTGGGGTGCCCTGGTGCTGAAGAGTTAAAGCCCCTCACCACAGCTGGCACCCGGGCCCCCGTTACAGTTCTATCACTGTGGCTGCCCTAGGCCTACCACCACCGCGCTTCGCCTGTCCGAGACCATCCGTCTTGTACCCCTACGGGCTTCCTCTGTCCTGGCGGCTCTCCTGTCAGGGCCACCCCCCTGACTGTTTCTCCTTCCAGTCCCTCCCGGAGTTCCTCCTCTCTCAGTCTCTTCCTCCTTCAGTCTCCTCCTCTGCTGAACTCCTCCTCCTGGACTGGCTTCCTTCTGGAACTCTCTCTCCCTTTTTATTCCCCTCCCTGGGAATTCCCTCTTGAGTCCCTGTAACTCTGCCCACCATGACTATGCGGTTTCCTAGCCTTAAGCTGCTGTTAAGCTCTTTTCTCACTGCTCTCTGCCTCCATCTTCTGGCCAAACTTTTGTACTGTACCGTCTCCTTT
Organism: Dendrobates tinctorius; assembly: GCF_039654945.1. Lineage (NCBI taxonomy): Eukaryota > Metazoa > Chordata > Amphibia > Anura > Dendrobatidae > Dendrobates > Dendrobates tinctorius. Next base: position 90,928,709 of record NW_027361696.1, on the reverse strand, counting down.
TCCTACTGCCCTTGGTCTCCCCCTAGTGGCCAAACCCAGTACTTTACCATCTTTCACTGTCTCTAGCTGTCTCCCCACATACATATACACCAGTTCACATCAAGTACTTTTAATGCACATCTTGCTTTCACCTTCCTGCTGCAGACAGGTCCATAGGTCAGTCCACTCCCCTACATAGACACATTGAGCTAGGGCTGGAGCACATCACTAAAGATATGGAGCTGGGCTGGATCATATGACTAAACACATGGAGCTAGGGCTGGAGCACATCACTAGAGACATGGAGCTGGGCTGGAGCACATGACTAGACACATGGAGCTGGGCTGGATCACAAGAATAAACACATGTAGCTGGGCTGGATCACAAGACTAAACACATGGAACTACGGCTGGAGCACATCACTAGAGACATGGATCTGGGGCTGCAGCTCATGACTAGACACATGGTGCTAGGGCTGGAGCACATCACTAGACACATGAAGCTAGGCATGGAGCTAGGGCTGCAGCACATCACTAGACACATGGAGCTAGGGCTGGAGCACATCATAGGAGACATTCAGCAGGAGCATGTGTGGTGCCCCTGAGGCTCAGTCGCCACAGAGGTACTGCACCTTCTCCTAAGGTGTGGTGCCCCACCATCCAGGTAAGTTGGGGGCTCCTGACCATGCTCCACCACTCGCACCCCACACAATAGAGTAGTTCAGCATAACCACATTGCGGCTCTTTGCTTAGAGTGAGGCAAAGCACCTTTGGTGGTTCCCTGCTTGGAACACTAGACGTGCTGGGAGGTGGGTGGAGCTCAAGAGTATATATATATGAGCGGGATGGTTTAGGATGACAGGTCAGTCTGACAGGAGGTCAGTGAGGAAGGGGATCCCTGGAAGAAAGGATGGAGGAAGGAGTGCTGCAGCTGCCTCAGTGACCTGAGCCAGCTGGCACGGGAAAGGAAAGGAAAGAAGGAGAAGGACGTTGACCTGAAGCCTGAGCTTCCATAGAAGGGAAAGGACACGTACGGAACGTAGGAGTAAAAGGGAACACAGAGGAAGTTGGTTAGAGGAAGAACCCTACCTAGAAGTTCTAAGCGCAAGGCCGGGGGCCGGTCCCCGAGGTTGTATGAACCCTTATGGTTCTGCAGCAGACACCGGAGGAGTAGTGGGCTGTAAATGCACTACTCCCATCTTAGGCTAGTTTCACATTTGCATTTAAAGCAGCAGCGGCGGCCTGCGCACGGCCGCCGCTAAGCCCCGCCCCCTGCCGTGCCTCCGCCAGTAGCTCCGCCTACGGACGCATGACGCTGCATGCGTCCTGCGTCCCCTATCTTTAGCACTGGGGACGCAGGCCGTGCGCAGGTATGCGTTTGGCGGCGCTTGTGTCCTTTTGACGCTGCGCCGACCAGCGCCAAACGCAACAGGTTGCAATTTGGTGCACTCGGCGCAGCGTCAAAAGGACACATGCGTCGCCAAACGCATACCTGCGCACGGCCTGCATCCCCAGTGCTAAAGATAGGGGACGCAGGACGCATGCAGCGTCATGCGTCCGTAGGCAGAGCTACTGGCGGAGGCACGGCAGGGGGCGGGGCTTAGCGGCGGCTGTGCGCAGGCTGCCACTGTTGCCTTAAACGCAAATGTGATACTAACCTAACACTTGAGGGCATAACAGCAATATGGATAGAGAGCCGGGACTTAGGAGTAGGAGTCCCTGAAGCAGGCTACAGCTGTCTGCCGTGCAAGTAGAGTTCTTGGGAACATCTGTCAGGAGGAACTCTAGTGTAACACGGTACTGGAGATCTTCACACTTAAAGGCGCTATAGAGGTGAAGTTCAGGAAAGGCACATAAGTTGGCGGAGTATGGAAGGGAGCTTCCATCTTGCCTGGAGGTTGACTGAGTCCCTGACCCGGAGGACACGGCACAGAAGCGGACACTACAGACTGTGAGTAAAGCTTTGGAACTACATGCCCTGGTGTCCTCCATTCCTTCCTGCGTCCGTCCACCTGACACTGCTACATCCCCTGCGCCAGACACTGCATCACCTAAGTGTCTCCACATCTACACTACCCTGGGACAACAGCCCTGCCAGTGGAGGGCTATACCATCCTTGCTGCACCACACCATCTGTCCCAGAGGATCTTTCTGCAGCGTCGGCTTAACACCTCCCTTGCCGAACACCACAGGTGGCATCACAAACTATTCATTTAATGACATTCACATCTTCCTATTACTTGGGCGCCCAGGGCCACGGTCTGGGTCACCGCCGCTGTGATACATCCCACTGACACCGGCCCGGTACCGAGTACTCCGCAGCCTTGGGAGGGCGACCCACATGTATGATAGGAGACATTGGGTCAGCTGCTTCTATCTTCATCTGTGGGATAGGAGCACATTGTGCGTTAACTCTAACCACAAAGTATGTTCTGATGCTGGCACTGGCCAGCTTCAGTATATAATTCTTCAATGCATATGCACACAGTGCAAGAGGGTTTTAAAGGGTCAGCGGCCGGCAAAACATAGCTGCCAGCCAGAGTTCTGTGGTCCCGCGGGCTGCAGAAAGGTTCCCCACCCTTGCTGTAGATGGTTTGGTAGGGTACAAAATATCCTTTCTTGAGAGCAGAGATGACAAAATGATTTGCAGCCTGTGAAATTTTAGTTTTTACTTCTTTGCTAATTGGGTCAGTTGTCCTGCGATCTGCTGGTGCTGGTCTTGCAGGTTGTTTGTACCCCTGTGTATAGTAATATGGTTTGGGATGGTAAATGTGGACTATTAATGACAATTGTTGTCTTTTCAACAGTTGGACAGCTAATTTTCCTGACCCTCTTTCCTGGGAATAGCCACCGTGTATTCAAGTGCTGGCGATCTGAGTCTATTAATAGGATGGTATCAGGACGATTAATTTGGCGAATATTCGCTGAACATAACCGAATGCCATTGATGTCAATGCACAACACCTTATAACAGCCTCAAATACTGCCAAAACACAACAAATGAGGGGCAGAAACTAGGAAAGTGGCCTCAATTCACCCACAGTTCAAAATGCAGCATGGAATTGCAGCAATCAGCCAGGCCTGAGGTATCGGGGTCTGGGACAGCATTTACAGCTTTCAATTGAACGTCACAGTAAAACGAGGTGGGTGAGGGATCGGTGTAGGCCCCCTTTGTTTGGATCCCTGATATTATATGCAACACCTCTATCTGCTTTCATGCTGAGCCACATTCAGGTGGCACAAATATCAGTTTTGTATACTATCATTGTCAGAAAAATTTAAGGATAGTAACACGGGTAGTTGAGTCCAAGGAAGTACTGCTACAGGCAACATGCATGAAGGAGACCCAACCAGGAGTGTTCACATTTACAAAAATTATTGGCAGACACAAAAGTGGCATCAATTTCACCACAGTAGAAATAGTATAATAGAGACTGACAGTTCTTTCACAACACCCAATACAGCAGATGGACACCCAACCAGGAGTGCTCACATTTCCAAAAAGTATTGGCAGACACCAAAGTGGCATCAATTACACCACAGTAGAAATAGTATACTAGGGACCAACAGTTCTTCCACTGCACCCAATACAGAAGATGGACACCCAACAAGGAGTGTTTACATTTCCAAAAATTATTGGTAGACACCACCAAAGTGGCATCAATTTCACCACAGTAGAAACAGTATAATTGGGACCTACAGTTCTTCCACTACACCCAATGCAGCAGATGGAGACCTAACCGGGAGTGTTCACATTTAAAGAAATGAGGGCCTTACTCCACAGAAGTGGCATCAATTTCACCACAGTAGAAATAGTATAATAGTTCTTCCACTACACCCAATACAGCAGATGAACACCCAACCAGGAGCGTTCATATTTCCAAAAATTATTGTCAGACACCAAAGTGGCATCAAATACACCACCGTAGAAATAGTATACTAGGGACCGACAGTTCTTCCACTACACCCAATACAGCAGGTGGACATCCAACAAGGAGTGTGCACATTTAAAGAAATGAGGACTTTACACCACAGAAGTGACATCAATTTCACCACAGTAGAAATAGTATAATAGGAACCGACAATTCTTCCACTGCACTCAATCCAACAGATGGACACCCAACAAGTAGTGTTGAGCATTCCGATACCGCAAGTATCGGGTATCGGCCGAAATTAGCTGTATCGGAATTCCGATACTGACTTCCGATACTTTTTTCATATCGGATACTGGAATCGGAAGTTCCCATAATGCTATGAGCCCACTCGCTTTGATTCAGCCAATGGGAATCCTCAGAAGTGTGGGCACATCCTGTTAGGCATGTAGGCATGTTAACTATTGGCATTGCTGTTATTGGCTGCTGAAATGATGTCATGATGCACTATAAAAGCCGCCGCCGCCATTTCTGGTCACTCTGCTGTGAATTCAGTTAGGGACAGACTGCTGTTGAAGACTGTGAGGGACAGTTAGAAATAGCGATTCTCAAAACAATACTGTGCTTTACCCAGGCTACATAAACCACCACTGTAGCTTTCTTTTCCCTAGCAGCAGTGTTCACAGCTGTCTGCAAGGGCTGTGTGAGTGCAGCTCACGTTGTGGAGTGGGTCTTGCAGCCACGCCTGGTTGTAGGCCGCCCAGCATGCCTCACTGCTGCCTCATACATATTTTTCTTTTTGAGCTGCTTATTTTTAAAAAATTATATCTAGTGTGCTTCATCCGTATCCATATACGTTGGTTGCAAACACTAGTAGTAGACAGCAGAGCCTTTCTGCAGCCTTTCAGTGCTAGTGCCCACCTAGCTGCACTGTTCACGGCTGTCTGAGAGGTCTCTGACTGTGTGTGAGTGCAGCTCACGCTGAGTAGTGTGTCCTGCAGCTACGTCTGGTTGTAGACCACTCAGCGTGCGTTACTGCCTCACACATATTTTTCTTTAATTGCAGCTCATTTTTTCTTCTCCTATCAGTGTGCATCAATCCCTATCCATCTACATTGGTTGGTTGCAAACACTATATAGGAGTAGATAGAGGAGCCTTTTTTCTGGCTTGTGCCCTTCATCTGCAGCCAGATTAGTATTACCCAATTTTTTTGGAGCCTCATCTTTTGCATTGTAGGTTACCTGCCTGCATTGTAATAGCTCCAAAAAGTTGGTGATACTATCACTGTCAAATCTAAGGTCACATCCTTTTAGTTTTTTTCACAAAAAAAAACAATAAAGTTGACCAAACACTACATTTGAAAATTGTGTAGGCCACATTAGCTCCTATTAAAGTGTAGTCCACACACACACTTCATAAAATTAGGGTTTCTTCTACCTGTAACCAGCTGTTCAGGAATAAGCACACTAAGCCCCCCCTTTGTACTTTTCTGCCTATCTTTATCAGTCTAGCAAGATGAAGAAGGCAGGGAGTAAGGCACGTGGGCGTGGAGTTTCAGCAGGGAGAGGACGTGGAGATTCTGCAGGGAGAGGACATGGGGATTCTGTGCTTGCTGCGGGCACCAGTGAGTCAGCAGCCCCCAGTTTTAGCAGGCAACAGTCCTTTATGCGCAGCTTTGTAGGACCTTGCCGTACCCCACTGCTGCGGGAGGAACAAATTGAAGCCGTTGTCGGATGGATGGCAGCTAACGCATCGACTTCAATGACTTCCACATCCTCTCAGGGCCAGAGCACCGAAGAGCAACCATCTGTCTCTTCACCACCTGCCAAAGTGCCCAGGCAGTCAGAGAGCCCTGGACAGGAGCCATCACAGTCTCTACTTCTGTTCTCTGAATCTGTTGGCTTGGAAAGAGGGGTACAGCCAAGCAGCATTCCAGAATGTGAAGAAGAGGGAGTATGCAGTGATGCGCAACTTCTTTGTCCCTCTGAACCTGAAAAGGCGGGTGGGCCAGTGCCTATGGTCAGCACACCTCAGTACGCATCAGATGATGATGAGACACAGGTGTCACTTTCTGGTGCGTACGGTGCTGGTGAGACAACCCAGGAGAAGCAGGTGTTTGAAGAGGGGAGTGTAGATGATGAGGTCCTTGACCCATCATGGCGTGAGGAACAGGAAGGTGGTGGGAGCAGCTCTGAGGAAGAGATTCCCCGAACGGCCAAAACAGGAGGGACAGGGAGGGGGCAGACTTAGTTGCCTGTAGCCTCCACTTCGGCACCCGTTAGGAGCATTCCTCTTTCAAAAGGCAAAACGGGCACTCCCAAGACTTGCAGTGCGTGGTCCTTTTTTGACACAGTTGCAGATGACATTTGCTTTGTCAAATGCAAGCTGTATCATCAGAGAGTCAAAAGAGGGAAAAATGTCAGCAACCTCAATACCACTAATATGTGGAAACATGTGCGGACCAAGCACGAGGTGGAGTTACACAGACACACTGAAGACGTAGGCCAACGTACAGCACCACCTACCACCTCTTCAGCTCGTGTTGGGGCCTCTTCCTTCAGCTCACACACAGCTGGTTCGGCTTCCTCACAGGATCGCCAAGGAAGAACCTCAGGCACTGTTGTCTGGAGACCCTGTGACATTCCACCCACAGCACCACGTTCCCAGTCATCCGCACACTCCCAGGCCACTCGACAGCCATCGGTAGCACAGGCATGGGATAAAAAGCGGCATACTCGGCAAACCATCCCCGAGCACTGGCTCTGAATGCTGGCATTGCCAAACTACTGGCCCTTGAAATGCTGTCATTCAGGCTGGTGGAGACTGACACCTTCCGGGACTTCATGGCATTGGCAGTCCCACAATACACCGTGCCCAGCCGCTTTTATTTCAGCAGGCGAGCTGTCCACATTCCCATTACTAGTAGTGTGAATGAGGACTGAGCAGGAAACCTTGCCAGACACACATCAGGGGATCAACTGACGTGACTGAGCCCCTGTAACCCAGGAACAAGTGTGGATTGTGCAGACGCCACTTCAGAGCAGCAACTTGCATGGTTGGAGGCCAGGGGAAATACTAGAGACAGTGGAGCCGGAGGCCATAGTGGAGCAAGGTTACAATCAGTAGTAGTCTACAAACTCTATAAAACCAGCTGCAAGTTGGCCTCCGCCTGCTGCATGCTTCATCCTGGGCACAAACACAGCCAGTTGTAGCTTGGAAGTGCTGTCCGCACAGATAGAAACACTCGCTCTGGTGTCAGTGGGGTTCAGTAATGCCTGTTGTTCCCCTGCTGTGCGGATGGCAAATTCTCCTGCTGCCTCCAAAATCACGCAACATCTTATTTTCTACTTGCTCCAAGTAGGCCTCAGCCTGCTCGGAGCATTGATCCTGGGCTCCAACACAGCCAGTTGTAGCTTGAAAGTGCCGTCCGCACAGATAGAAACACTCGCTCCGGTGTCAGTGGGGTTCAGTAACGCCTGCTGTTCCCCTGCTGTGCGGATGGCAAATTCTCCTGCTGCCTCCAAAATCACGCAACATGTTATTATTTTCTACTTGCTCCAAGTAGGCCTCAGCCTGCTCAGAGCATTGATCCTGGGCTCCAACACAGCCAGTTGTAGCTTGGAAGTGCCGTCCGCACAGATAGAAACACTCGCTCCGGTGTCAGTGGGGTTCAGTAACGCCAGCTGTTCTGTTGTGAGTTCATTTTCCCCTTCACCATTGAGGTCTGATGAACTCCCTCTTCTGGTGAAGGAAGGTAGTGAGGCTGATTACAGAGCACCTTAGCAGAATGATGATGACTGGGTGACTGGAATTGCTGACTGGATATAAGGCAGCCGACGCCCTTCTGCCTTGCGTGTGATTTCTCTGAGGGATTCTTGGAGACCAGTCTGATTCCTGCTCCTCAAAAGCTAAGTTTTTCTGCTCTGCTTTTTGCATTTGTGTTTTGGTTTTGTTTTGCCTTGTTTTTCTGATTTCTGCCTTTCCCTGCTGGGTGAGCTGAATTCCTTTTTACTCTGTCTTCAGAAAATACCTGAGTACTGATATAGTCTTTTTAAGCCTAGCGTCTTCAGGGCTTTTTTCCCTATCAGTTTGTTGGCTCTTGTTTTGAGAGGGTTTTGGCGGATTGTAGACAGCAGCTTTTCTATCCTGTCCTATATAGTTAGCTTGGGCCCCATCATTTGCTCAGCCTATCTTTCTATCTGTGTGAGTGTTTTTTCATCTTGCTTCACTGTCATTATATCTTGGGGGCTGCCTATTGCTTTGGGGTCTGCTCTGGGGCAGTTTAGATTTCCCTCTCTGTCTTTAGGCTATGTAGTTCTCCGGCTGTGATCGAGGGGTCTAGGGCACCGTAGGAACCTCCCACGGCTACTGCTAGTTGTTGTTGTTAGGTTCAGGCGTCTGCAATCCGATAGCTGCCAACTTCTCTGGTTTTCTGGACTTAGCTAGTATTTCTGTTTTTGCCTCCTACGGTGACTCATTCATAACAGAATCACCCGCCATACCACAGATCCTAGGGTACTCAATAGCAGGAAAGAATTGTAAAAAAAAAAAAAAAGTGTGTATATTTTTCCTCTATATCTCTGAGGCCGTAGGGGGAATTTTTTTTTTCTCTCAATGGAGATAAAGCAATTGTCTGATCGTGTGGAGCAGCTCGCTGCGGAAGTGCGGGGAATTTCCACCTACCTTGCTCATTCACATGCTGCTGAACCAAAGATCCCTACTCCTCATGTGTTTTTTGGGGATCGGTTTAAATTTTTGAATTTCAAAAATAATTGTAAATTATTTTTTGCCTTGAAACCTAACTCGTCAGGGAGCTCCACGCAGCAGGTTAAAATTGTCATCTCTTTGCTGTGTGGCGATCCCCAGGATTGGGCATTTTCTTTGAAACCAGATGATCCTATTCTGACTAATGTGAACGCATTTTTTCAAGCCTTGGGGTTGTTGTATGACGAACCTAATGCTATTGATCAGGCTGAAAAGACCCTGTTGGCATTGAGCCAGGGTCGAGATTCTGCAGAATTGTACTGTCAAAAATTCCGAAAGTGGGCGGTCCTTACTACCTGGAATGATAATGCCTTGGCAGCTCTCTTTTGGAAAGGTTTGCTAGAAGCCGTAAAAGATACTATGGTGGGATTTCCTGTTCCCTCTGGTCTTGACGATTCTATGTCATTAGCCATTCAGGTTGATCGGCGTTTACGTGAACGCAGGACTGCACGAGAGGTGTTGCCACCTGTTGAACAAGTGTCTGAACCTATGCAATGTGATAGTTTTGTCCAGGGAGCAATGTCAGGAGTTCAGAAGACGTAATAAGCTGTGTTTTTTTTGTGGCGATGCCTCGCATATTATTTCTGTCTGTCCTAAACGAGAGAAACGTTTTGCACACACATTTTCTGTGGGTGGTGTTCAACCTAAGTTTCTTCTGGCAATTACTCTGGTCTGCTCCCTGTCCACATTTTCCGCCAAGGCTTTTGTGGATTCAGGAGCAGCCCTGAACCTAATGGACTTGGATTTTGCTAAACGTTGTGGATTTCCGATGACACCTCTGCGGACGCCTATCCCTTTGAGGGGGATTGATGCTACTCCTTTGGCGAAAAATAAACCTCAGTTTTGGACCCAGGTGGTAATGCGGGTCGCCCCAGACCATCAAGAAAATTGCAGATTTTTGGTGTTGCATAATTTGCATGATACCATTGTTCTGGGGTTTCCCTGGTTGCAAATTCATAATCCAGTTTTGGATTGGAAATCTGTGTATGTGGTGAGTTGGGGTTGTCGGTGTGCCCTTAGTGAGGCTCCGGTTTTTTCCACCTCTCCTCAGTCGCATGATGTTCCTGACTATTTGGCAGACTTTTATGATGTATTTAGTGAGAATGAGTCTGCGTCTTTGCCTCCTCATAGGAGTTATGACTGTGCAATTGAACTGAGCACGGGGTGTAAATTTCCCAAGGGTCGGCTCTTCAATTTATCTGTACCCGAGCACGAGGCTATGCGATCCTATATTAAGGAGGCGTTGGAGAAGGGTCATATTAGACCATCCTATTCACCCTTAGGTGTCGGGTTTTTTTTTCGTGGCCAAAAAGGATGGTTCATTAATGCCTTGTATTGATTATCGTGCCCTCAACAAAACTACTATTAAATATCAGTATCCGTTACCCCTGATTTCGGATCTATTCTCCAGAGTTAAAGGTGCTTGCTGGTTTACCATGCTTGACCTCAGGAGGGCGTATAATCTTATCCGCATTAAGCATGGGGATGAATGGAAGACGGCGTTTAATACTCCGGAGGGACATTTTGCGTACCTGGTGATGCCTTTTGGGCTCACTAATGCCCCTTCTGTCTTCCAGTGCTTCATGAACGACATTTTCCGAGACTTTGTGGATAAATTTTTGATTATCTATCTGGATGATATTTTGATCTTCTCCAAGGATTGGGATTCTCATGTGGAACATGTTCGGACTGTGTTCCGGATCTTGAGGGAGAATTCCCTGTATGTCAAAGGATCGAAATGCCTTTTTGGGGTACAGAGGATTTCATTTTTGGGATTTATTTTGTCTCCGTCAACTATTGAAATGGACCCGGCCAAGGTACAGGCCATTTATAATTGGGTTCAGCCCACTTCTTTGAAGGCCCTCCAGAAGTTTTTGGGTTTTGCTAATTTTTATCGGAAATTTATAGCAAAATTTTCTAGTATTGCCAAGCCATTGACTGATCTGACTAAGAAGGGTGCTGATGTGTTGAATTGGTCTCCGGAGGCTGTTTCTTCCTTTCAGGAGCTGAAGCGAAGATTCACTTCTGCCCCGGTTTTGCGGCAACCTGATGTCTCACTCCCGTTCCAGGTAGAGGTGGACGCTTCTGAGATTGGTGCAGGAGCTGTTTTGTCCCAAAAGGATCCTGTAACATCTAAAAGGAATCCCTGTGCTTTCTTTTCCCGAAAGTTCTCTCCATCTGAACGTAACTATGATGTGGGGAATCGGGAACTGTTAGCCATGAAATGGGCATTTGAGGAGTGGAGACATTGGTTGGAGGGAGCTAAACACCAAGTCGTGGTCCTCACTGACCACAAGAATTTGATTTACCTGGAGTCGGCCAAACGCTTGAACCCTAGACAGGCTAGGTGGGCCTTGTTTTTTTACACATTTTGATTTTGTGGTCTCTTTTCTTCCTGGCACTAAGAATGTCACGGCTGACGCTCTCTCTAGGAGCTTCTTTGCTGATTCTCCTGTGGTGACCAAGCCTGCTACCATCTTAGGCGAAGGGGTAGTTCTTTCTGCCATCTCGCCCGATTTGAGACGTGCTCTGGAAGAGTTCCAGGAGGACAAACCTGAGCGTTGTCCCAGTGGAAAGTTGTATGTTCCTGACCAGTGGAAGAAGAGAGTGATGTCGGAAGTTCATTGCTCTGCATTGGCTGGTCATCCAGGTATTTTTGGTACTAGAGATCTGGTGAGTCGGTCTTTTTGGTGGCCCGCCTTGTCTCGTGATGTCAGGAATTTTGTGCAGTCCTGTGGGACTTGCTCCCGGTCTAAACCTTGCTCCCGCTCTAGTGGGTTGTTGATGCCTTTTCCGGTACCCAGGAGGCCATGGACCCATATTTCAATGGATTTCATCTCTGATATGCCTGTCTCTCAGAGAATGACTATTATTTGGGTGATTTGTGATAGGTTCTCTTAGATGGTTCATCTTGTACCACTCCCTAAGTTGCCATCTTCCTCTGAGTTGGTGCCCCTGTTTTTGCAACAGGTGGTTCGCTTGCACGGGATTCCTGAGAACATTGTATCTGACAGAGGAGTTCAGTTTGTGTCTAGATTTTGGAGGACTTTCTGTTCCAAGCTGGGAATTCAGTTGTCCTTCTCCTCTGCTTTTCACCCTCAGACCAATGGGCAGACGGAGAGAACAAACCAGACCTTGGAGTCTTATTTGAGATGTTTTATTTCCGCTGATCAGGATGATTGGGTTTCATTTTTGCCCTTGGCCGAATTTGCTTTAAATAATAGAGCTAGTTCTGCCACTTTGATGTCACCTTTTTTTTGTAACTTTGGTGTCATGTCGGACACTGTTCACACCAGGGTGTCCGGCAGACAGCGGTAATACCCTGTTGGGTATTCTGTTCCAGTCGGGATAGGGTTAACCAGGTTGTCATGCTGGCTGAGGGCTGGGCCACGCCCTAGGTCTTTAAATAGTTCGTCCTGACTATGGGCGTCGCCGACTATAGCTTTAGCCTAGTGCTAGCAATACCGGTCAGCAGTGGTGGTGTTGGAGCGTCTGATATCTGGTGCAGTATATCCCTCAGTGGTTCTTTCTCCAATCTGTTATATATATATTTGGTTGCCCTTGCACATTATTGTATTCCCTTGTGTATTTACTGTGTGGTGTTTTCTTTTACCCCTGTCCATACGTATTTGTGGGGTCTGGTGTCTGGTCCCCTCACTGGGTGGAGGGAGGTGGGTTCAGCTTAGGGCTGGACAGGAGACAGGGACAGGGTGGAGGCTCAGGCAGGCACACCTTCAGTGTAAACCCTGGGTAGAGGGACAGACAGGGTTCCCCTAGTCTGAGGGACATCACAGGGGTCCCGGGGTTTTTGCCTAAAGTAACCTAGGCATTCCATGACATTATAGTCGGCCCAAATAATAAAGTGAAAAAAAAAAAAAAAGGGAATATAGGGGTTACTTACTATGGATCCTATAATTTCCCTAACCAAGCAGCTGGAGGCTCTATCCATACAGGTCACTGAACTCAGGGGGGCGGTCCAGCAACAAGGCCTGTCAGCTCCTGCAGTACCTGCTGAGGCTGCAGCCAGGGCAGCTGAGCCCAAGTTTCCCCTTCCTGAACGATTTGCTGGTGATCGTGGTAAGTTCACGGTGTTTCGTGAATCATGCAAATTGTATTTCCGTATGCGTCCACATTCCTCAGGTAATGAGGCTCAACGCGTGGGCTTGGTGATTTCTTTGCTGAGTGGTGACCCACAGGCCTGGGCCTTTTCACTCCCTTCAGACTCACCGGCATTTGAATCTGTAGATTTTTTTTTCTCTGCTCTGGGTTTGATCTATGACGATCCAGATAGATTAAACTTAGCAGAGTCTAAGATACGCTCACTGGTACAGGGTGATCGACCAGCTGAGGATTACTGCACGGAATTCCGGCGCTGGGCGGTGGACACGCAGTGGAATGACCCTGCGCTTAGAAGTCAATTTTTGCATGGGGTTTCTGGAAGGGTTAAACAGACTCTCCTAATGTACGAGACTCCCGCCTCTCTGGAGGTTGCGATGGCACTTGTAGTACGCATAGACCAACGTCTCCGTCAGGGGGCGCTGGTTTCGTTGCCTCCGGGAGGTGGGGGAGTGGTCGGTGAGGTTGCCGCGGGTGAATCCGTGGAACCCATGCAGATCGCTGGTATAGCACAGTCACCGAGTAACAAGCCTAAACGTCCTTGGCACAGAAGGCAGGGGCTCTGTTTTTTTTGTGGCAAAGGAGGACATTTTATTAACGCTTGCCCCCTGGTACCTAAGAAGGGCGCGCCGGCGGAAAACTGATAGGCTCAGAGGGTTTGGAGGAGTCTAGTCTGAGCCTTTGTGTATCCTCCGTCATGGTTTCCCAGTGTATGCTCCCTGCTAGGGTGGTACTTGGGGGGCAAATGCTCTCTATTACAGTATTTATTGATAGTGGCTCAGCTGCCAATCTCATTGATGAGAGGTTCGCGCATACAGCGGGATTTCCGGTGGAGAAATTGCCGAACCCCATCCGGGTGGTTACCATCAATGCTTCCCCGTTGTCTCAAGGGGAGATCACAGAGTGTGTGTTGGATATACAACTCCACATCGGAGTATTACACTCAGAGCGGGTAACTTGTAAGGTGCTTAGTAACTTACCGGCTCAGATGGTTCTGGGCTTTCCATGGTTGTCAATGCATAATCCTGTTATTGATTGGAAGACCCAGGACATAATTCAGTGGAGCAGGGAGTGTCAGGAGAGGTGCCTGGCTACATGTATTTCCGCTTTGACCCCCAGTATCCCGGAGCCGTTGCTGGATTATGCGGATGTATTTTCTGAGAAGGGTTGTTCGGAACTACCACCGCATCGCCCCTATGACTGTGCTATTAGGTTGAAACCAGGGGCCAAGTTACCTAAAGCTAGAATGTTTAATATCTCAGGTCCCGAGAGGCTAGCTCTCAAGGAATATATTGCGGATAGCCTGAGCAAAGGTCATATTAGACCTTCCTCTTCTCCTCTGGCTGCTGGCTTCTTCTTTGTTAAAAAGAAGGATGGCGGATAACGCCCGTGTCTGGATTTCAGAGAACTCAACCAGATTACGGTCCGTGATCCTTACCCTATGCCACTTATACCCGATTTATTCAACCAAGTGGTTGGTGCCAGGTGGTTCTCCAAACTGGACTTCAGGGGGGCGTACAATCTTATAAGAGTCCGTCAGGGGGATGAGTGGAAGACAGCGTTCAATACCCCTGAGGGTCACTTTGAGAGTTTGGTAATGCTGTTTGGGTTGACTATGGCACCAGCGGTCTTTCAACACTTCATTAATGATGTCTTCTCTCAGTTGTTGGGGAGGTTCGTTATAATTTATCTTGACGACATCCTCATTTTCTCTCGCGACCATGATACACATATAGAGCATGTTAGACAGGTTCTGCAGTTGCTCAGAGAGAACAGGCTCTATGTCAAGCTTGAAAAATGTGTGTTTTTCGTACAGGAGCTACCGTTCTTGGGTTATATAATCTCCGCCTCAGGTTTTAAGATGGACACCGCAAAGGTGCAGGCGGTACTACATTGGGATCGGCCTGATAATCTTAAGGCGCTTCAGCGATTTCTTGGCTTCTCCAATTACTATAGGAAATTTATTAAGAACTTCTCTATGATTGCCAAACCACTGACTGACATGACTAAGAAGGGTACCGACTTTTCTGACTGGTCTGAGCCTGCGGTACAGGCATTTGAATTCCTCAAGAATAGTTTTGCCTCAGCGCCCATTCTGGTGCAGCCCGATGTCTCCTTACTGTTTGTCGTGGAGGTGGATGCGTCGGAGGTTGGAGTGGGGGCTGTACTGTCTCAGGGCCCTTCTTGGGCCAAGTTGCATCCGTGTGCCTTCTTCTCCAAGAAGCTGTCGCCTGCGGAGCGTAATTATGATATTGGCAACAGGGAACTATTGGCCATCAAATTGGCATTTGAGGAGTGGCGACACTTCTTGGAGGGGGCTGTTCATCAGATTACTGTGATAACCGACCATAAGAATTTGCTTTATTTAGAATCTGCTAAGCGCCTGTCCTCCAGACAGGCTCGCTGGGCATTATTCTTCACCCGGTTCAACTTCATTGTTACCTATCGCCCTGGGTCGAAGAATGTTAAGGCAGACGCTTTATCCAGGTGTTTTCCTCGTGGAGAGTTATGTGAAGAGCCGGTGCCTATTCTCCAAAAGGGTGTGGTGGTATCTGCCATCACGACAGAGATTGAGGCAGAGATTGCGGAGGCTCAGGAGGTGGTACCGCCGGGGTTGCCTGCTAATAAATCTTTTGTGCCGCTACATCTACGCTCTAGAGTGTTGGGCGAACATCACGACACGGTACTGGCAGGTCATCCAGGGGTTAAGAGCACTCTGGAACTGGTATCGCGTCGTTTTTGGTGGCCTAAAATCCGGCAGGATGTGGCCTCATATGTGGCTGCCTGTAACACGTGCGCACGGGCCAAGACTCCTCGTTCCCGTCCCGCTGGTAGCTTGCAGCCTCTCGGGGTGCCCAGTAAGCCATGGACTGAGATTTCCATGGATTTTATTACTGACTTGCCCGCCTCGGCAGGGAACTCGGTCATTTTGGTAATTGTTGATAGGTTCTCCAAAATGTCACATTTCGTTGCTTTACCGTCTTTGCCCAATGCTAAGACTCTTGCTCAGATATTTATTCGCGAGGTGGTCAGACTTCATGGTGTCCCGTCTGACATTGTGTCGGATCGAGGTACGCAGTTTGTGGCAAAGTTTTGGAGAGCTTTTTGTTCTCGCCTTGGAATCAAATTATCTCATTCATCGGCTTTCCACCCTCAGTCGAATGGACAGACTGAGCGGATGAACCAAAACCTGGAGCAATACTTGCGCTGCTTTATTTCCGACAATCAGGAAGAGTGGTCAGAGTTTCTTCCTCTGGCAGAATTCGCAATAAACAACCATTGCCAGGAATCGTCTGGGAAATCTCCTTTTTTTTGTGTGTATGGTCAACATCCTCAATTTTGCACCTTGCGTCAGGGGTGCTCAGTTGGCGTCCCTGAGGAGGACTAGTTGGGAGCTCAATTGTCGTCTGTTTGGAGGAGAGTCAAGCAGCGCTTGTTGAAGGTGGGTTCCAGGTACAAACGGGTGGCTGACTGCAGACGTGTGCCAGGTCCGGACCTGTGTGTGGGTGATTGGGTGTGGTTATCTACTAGGAACATTAAGCTCAAGATACCGTCACTTAAGTTGGGTCCCAGGTTCATTGGCCCATTTAGAATCTCCGCAGTGATCAACCCCGTGGCATTTCGTTTGGAGTTGCCGGCTGTGTATAAGATTCATAATGTATTTCACAAAGCATTGCTAAAGAAGGTCGTGGGTTTGGTGGATGGTTCCCCCGGGCCACCACCTCCCGTCTTGGTGGATGGCGCGTTGGAATTTGAGGTGTCCAAAGTGGTGGACTCTAGGGTTGTGCGTCGCACTCTACAGTACCTGGTCCACTGGCGTGGCTATGGTCCTGAGGAGAGGACATGGGTGCCGGCCTTTGACATTCATGCTGATCGACTGGTTACTATGTTCCATCGTCGCCATCCGGACAAGCCAGGTCCTCGACATGGTGAGGTTCCGGAGGTCCCTCGTAGAAGGCGGGGTACTGTCATGTCGGACACTGTTCACACCAGGGTGTCCGGCAGACAGCGGTAATACCCTGTTGGGTATTCTGTTCCAGTCGGGATAGGGTTAACCAGGTTGTCATGCTGGCTGAGGGCTGGGCCACGCCCTAGGTCTTTAAATAGTTCGTCCTGACTATGGGCGTCGCCGACTATAGCTTTAGCCTAGTGCTAGCAATACCGGTCAGCAGTGGTGGTGTTGGAGCGTCTGATATCTGGTGCAGTATATCCCTCAGTGGTTCTTTCTCCAATCTGTTATATATATATTTGGTTGCCCTTGCACATTATTGTATTCCCTTGTGTATTTACTGTGTGGTGTTTTCTTTTACCCCTGTCCATACGTATTTGTGGGGTCTGGTGTCTGGTCCCCTCACTGGGTGGAGGGAGGTGGGTTCAGCTTAGGGCTGGACAGGAGACAGGGACAGGGTGGAGGCTCAGGCAGGCACACCTTCAGTGTAAACCCTGGGTAGAGGGACAGACAGGGTTCCCCTAGTCTGAGGGACATCACAGGGGTCCCGGGGTTTTTGCCTAAAGTAACCTAGGCATTCCATGACATTTGGGCTTCATGCTCGATTTTCTTCAGGGCAGGTGGAGCCTTCTGCCTGCCCAGGTGTTGACACTGTGGTGGAGAGAATGCACCAGATCTGGGACCAAGTGGTGGATAAGTTATCTCTCTCCCAGGAAAAGGCCCAGCGGTTTTCCAACCGACATAGGACCATTGGTCCCCAGTTTAAGGTTGGTGATATGGTTTGGTTATCATCAAAACATATCGCTACGAAAGTGGCTTCTCCTAAGTTTAAGCCTAGATTTATTGGACCTTACAAGATTTTGGAGATTATTAATACGGTCTCTTTTTGTTTGGCTCTTCCTGTCAGGATTATGGGTTATTAAGGGTTATGGTCAGGAGGATAATTCCTGGGTCTCTGCCTCTGATATTCATGCCAAAAGATTGGTGTGTGCCTTTCATCGGGCTCACCCTGATCGCCCTGGTGGCGTGGATGAGGGTTCGGTGACCTCTCCTCAAGGGGGAGGTACTGTTGTGAGTTCATTTTCCCCTTCACCATTGAGGTCTGATGAACTCCCTCTTCTAGTTAAGGAAGGTAGTGAGCCTGATTACAGAGCACCTGAGCAGAATGATGATGATTGGGTGACTGGAATTGCTGACTGGATATAAGGCAGCCCACGCTGTTATGATTGAGTCACCGTAGGAGGCAGACACAAAAATAGAAGCTACGTCCAGAAAACCAGAGAAGTTGGCAACTATCAGATTGCAGACCCCTGAACCTATCAACACAACTAGCAGTAGCCGTGGGGGGTTCCTACGATGCCCTAGACCCCTCGATCACAGCCGGAGAGCTAAATAGCCTAAAGAGAGAAAAGGAAATCTAAACTGCCCCAGAGCAGACCCCAAAGTAAAAGGCAGCCCCCAACATATAATGACGGTGAAGCAAGATGAAAAAACACTCACACAGATAGAAAGATAGGCTGAGCAAACGATGGGGCCCAAGCTAACTAAACAGAAAAGGAAAGGAAGGTTGCTGTCTGCAATCTGCCAAAACCCTATCAAAGACATAAGCCAACAAGCTGATATGGAAAAAGACCCTGAAGCAGCTAGGCTTCAAAAACTAAATCAGCACTCAGGTATTTTCAGAAGACAGAGCTAAAGGAATTCAGCTCACCCCAGCAGGGAATGGCAGAAATCCAGAAAAACAAAGCAAAACAAAGTCAAAGCACAAATGCAAAAAGCCGAGCAGAAAACTTAGCTTTAGAAGAGCAGGAATTCAGACTGGTCTCCAAGGATCCCACAGAGAAATCACCCGCAGGGCAGAAGGGCGTCGGCAGCCTTATATCCAGTCAGTAACTCCACTCAGCCAGTCATCATCATCAAACTCAGGTGTTTGATAATCAGGCTCACTACCTTTCTTTACCAGAAGAGGGAGTTCCTCGGGCCTCAGTAGTGAAGGGGAAAATGAACTCACAACACCACGCCCTTCTGCCTTGCCGGTGATTTCTCTGAGGGATTCTTGGAGAGCAGTCTGATTCCTGCTCCTCAAAAGCTAAGTTTTTCTGCTCTGCTTTTTGCATTTGTGTTTTGGTTTTGTTTTGCCTTGTTTTTCTAATTTCTGCCTTTCCCTGCTGGGTGAGCTGAATTCCTTTTTGCTCTGTCTTCAGAAAATACCTGAGTACTGATATAGTCTTTTTGAAGCCTAGCGTCTTCAGGGCTTTTTTCCCCTATCAGTCTGTTGGCTCTTGTTTTTGAGAGGGTTTTGGCGGATTGCAGACAGCAGCTTTTCTATCCTGTCCTATATAGTTAGCTTGGGCCCCATCATTTGCTCAGCCTATCTTTCTATCTGTGTGAGTGTTTTTTCATCTGGCTTCACCGTCATTATATGTTGGGGGCTGCCTATTGCTTTGGGGTCTGCTCTGGGGCAGTTTAGATTTCCCTTTCTGTCTTTAGGCTATGTAGTTCTCCGGCTGTGATCGAGGGGTCTAGGGCACCATAGAAACCCCCACGGCTACTGCTAGTTGTTGTTGTTAGTTTCAGGGGTCTGCAATCCGATAGCTGCCAACTTCTCTGGTTTTCTGGACTTAGCTAGCATTTCTGTTTTTGCCTCCTGTGGTGACTCATTCATAACACTGTTCCCCTGCTGTGCGGATGGCAAAGTCTCCTGCTGCCTCCAAAATCACGCAACATCTTATTTTCTACTTGCTCCAAGTAGGCCTCAGCCTGCTCGGAGCATTGATCCTGGGCTCCAACACAGCCAGTTGTAGCTTGGAAGTGGCGTCCGCACAGAAAGAAACACTCGCTCCGGTGTCAGTGGGGTTCAGTAACGCCAGCTGTTCCCCTGCTGTGCGGATGGCAAAGTCTCCTGCTGCCTCCAAAATCACGCAACATCTTATTTTCTACTTGATCCAAGTAGGCCTCAGCCTGCTCGGAGCATTGATCCTGGGCTCTAACACAGCCAGTTGTAGCTTGGAAGTGCCGTCCGCACAGATAGAAACACTCGCTCCGGTGTCAGTGGGGTTCAGTAACTCCAGCTGCTCCCCTGCTGTGTGGATGGCAAAGTCTCCTGCTGCCTACACAGTCACACTACTACTGATTTTTAACCATGGTCCACTTAGGCCTCTAGCTCTACTGTCTCTAGTATTTTCCCTGGCCTCCATCCCCGCCAGTTGCTGCTCTGAATTGGCGTCTGCACAATCCACACTTGTTCCTGGGTTCCAGGGGCTCTGTCACATCAGTGGATCCCCTGATGTGTGTCCGGCAATGTCTCCTGCTCTGTCCACATTCCCATTACTAGTAGTGTGAATGAGGACTGAGCAGGAAACCTTGCCGGACACACATCAGGGGATCCACTGACGTGACTGAGCCCCTGTAACCCAGGAACAAGTGTGGATTGGGCAGACACCACTTCAGAGCAGCAATTTGTGGGGTTGGGGGCCAGGGGAAATACTAGAGACAGTAGAGCCAGAGGCCTAAGTGGAGCACGGTTACAATCAGTTGTAGTGTACAACCGATGTAAAAACTTGCTCCAAGTAGGCCTCAGCCTGCTCCGTGATTGATCCTGGGCTCCAACATCGCCAGTTGCTGCTCAGAAGTGTCTTTGGCATGGGCACTCCCTCCTGCCCAGCCTGGTTCCAGCACGCCTGCTGTTTCCGGGTAGTGTCAACGTCACTTTGCCACCAATACGTTGTCCTGTCGTGTTGCGGTCGGGTTAGCAGAGTCTATGGTGCCTGCAGTTTCGTTGCTTCCTATGTGGGCTGCGGGTTCTGGTAATAAAGGCTGGTTCCGTAGTGCCAATAGGACAAGCACCCCCTGTAGGACTGTGGGTTTCGGTAACTGCGGCCGGCTCACGGCCTTGCAACTTTGTTTTTTTCCTGGGTACCTTCTGCTACCCATCCGGGTTCCAGCACCGTCAGCTGGTTCTCGGCAGAGTCTTTGGCCTAGGTGCCTCCTTCTTGGTATCCGAGTTCCAGCAACGTCTGCTGGTCCTTGGTAGTGCGTTGTAGCACAGGTACCTCCTGCTTAGTAATCGTGTTCCTGCACAGTCAGCTGGTCCACAGTTGTGCCATTGGCTCTTGTTCCTTCTGCTGCCCCTCCGGGTTCCAGTACTGTCAGCTGGTCCTCGCTAGTTCCATTTGCTATTGTTCCTTCTGCTACCCATCCGGGTTCCAGCACCGTCAGCTGGTTCTCGGCAGAGCCTTTGGCCTAGGTGCCTCCTTCTTGGTATCAGAGTTCCAGCAACGTCTGCTGGTCCTTGGTAGTGCTTTGTAGCACAGGTACCTCCTGCTTAGTAACCGTGTTCCAGCACCGTCAGCTGGTCCACAGTTGTTCCATTGGCTCTTGTTCCTTCTGCTGCCCCTCCCGGTTCCAGCACCGTCAGCTGGTCCTCGCTAGTTCCATTTGCTATTGTTCCTTCTGCTACCCATCCGGGTTCCAGCACCGTCAGCTGGTTCTCGGCAGTTCCTCAGCCTTCTTGTACCTTCTGCTACTTTTCCAAGTTCAAGCTTGTGGAAATGGTTTTTGATTCTCACTCTGGATCTCCCTGACAATGACCCTGAAGACGATGACCCTGAAGACCACACAGAAGAATACCTAAAAGATGACCCTGAAGAAGATGACCAAGAGGACAAAGAACATGAAGACAACCACCAAGATGCAGAACAACAAGAGACAGAAGAACAAGAAGCATAAAAACCAAAAGCAGAAGAACATTAAGCATAAGACTAAAAATCTGAGCAAATGATATTATCTAATTTATAAGCAGAAGAAGACTAAGCAGTGTATGGGGGTGAGTCCGTTCCTCCTCGTGGTGCCCCTGGAAAAGGCCTGCTGCTGCAGGCCCAACTGAACGCGGACAAATCCTGTTGTAAATCTTTTGTGACAGGCTGAACGGAAGGTGTAATCTTCAAACTGTTATAGATTACAACTACAGGAACGCCAGACACAAATAAGAATATGATTAAGAAGAAGAATAGGAAGAAGATGAAGAAGTAGAATATGAAGAAGAATAATAGTTGAATAAGAAGAATATGAAGAATGTAAAAAAAAATAAAAATAGGAAGAAGGTGAAGAAGAAGAAGAAGAAGAAGAAGGAGAAGGAGAAGAAGAAGAAGATGAATAAGGTGAAGAAGTGGATGAAAAAGATGCTGCTGCTGAGATGATGAAGGAGAAAGTGTGGGAGAAGTAAAAAAGAAGTTGAAGAGCATGGAAGTAGTGAAACATACATATCTGACAAAATGTTAAAGACTTTAACATAGTCAATATCTTTGTAACTACGAACGTCTTAAAAAAAAAAAAAATTACTGCTATTCCATTTGATTGGGCTAAACCTCTATGCCTTTAATGTCTCCTACACCTCCCACAATACATTCTACATTATTATTAGTTGTTTTTCTTCACGTAGAATTAACCTACAGGGAAAAAAATGTTTTTTTTTTTAATTCCGATATTTCTGTTCCATTGACTTGAATGGGACTTCCGGGATAGGAATCGGCGATACCCGATACTTTTTTTTAGATCGGCTGATCCATTCCGATCCGATATTTTTCAGTATCGGGTGGTATCGCTCAACACTACCAACAAGGAGTGTTCACATTTCCAAAAATTATTGGCAGACACCACCAAAGTGGCATAAATTACACCACAGTAGAAATAGTATAATAGGGACCGACAGTTCTTCCACTACACCCAACACAGCAGATGGACACCGAACAAGGAGTGTTCACATTTAAAGAAATCAAGACCTTATACCACAGAAGTGACATCAATTTCACCACAGTAGAAATAGTATAATATGGACCGACAGTTCTTCCACTACACCCAATCCAACAGATGGACACACAACCAACAATGTTCACATTTAAACAACGGAGGGCCTTACACCAAAGAAGTGGCATCAATTTCACAAGAGTAGAAACAGTCTAATAGGGACCAATAGGTCTCCACGAAACCCAATCCAGCAGAAGGACACCCAATCAGGAGTGTTCACATTTTAAAAAATGAGCGCCTGACACCACTGAAGTGGAATAACTGTCACGAGAATAGAAGTAATATAATTGGGACCCAGACATCTTCCACTACAGTTAATCCAGCAGATTTAGACCAACCACGACTGTTCACATTTCCACAAATTTGTGTTAACATCAGCAGCAGCAGCCACACTAAAGATATCACAGATTGCAGTTACGTGACATTAATGCATCACACTATAAAATGAAATATCACCTAGTCTGTACAATCTGTGATTGGGGTGTAAGAGTCCTTGGAGATCCATGACTTGTTCATCTTAATGAAAGTTAGGCAGTCTACACTTTCAGGGGACAGCCGGCTGCGCTTATCCGTCAAGACACCACCAGTAGTGCTGAAGACACGTTCTGAGAGAACACTGGCTGCCGGGCACCATAAAAGCTCCAAGGCATGTGAGGCGAACTCAGGCCACTCATCAATTTTAGAAGACCAAAATGTGAAAGGGTCCAAACCCTCCCTGATGGTATTGATATTTAGTTCTAGATACTCCTGCACCATCCTTTCAATTCATTCATCATGTGTAAGACTTGGATTCTGTTGTGCTGTTGCACGAGTTGGTCTAAAAAAAGTGTCAAAGGACTCACAGAAATTGCTTCTTCCACTTCCACCTTTACTGCTGCTAATGTCTTGGCATTGACGAATTGACATGCCGAAGGTTGGACGTCTATAGCTGCGATGCCAACTGTGTGCTTCATTGCTTTTTTGGGGAATAGCTCTCTTGAGGTTCTGTAAAAGCGTGTTTCGATACTCAAACATTCACGGATCCCTTTCTAGGGCGGGGATCATCTGGCAAAATTTGGTTTTAGAACGTGGATCTAACAAAGTGGCAACCCAGTAGTCATCATTATTCCTAATCATAACTATATGGGGATCATGTTGCAGATACTGCAGCAAGAAGGGACTCATATGTCAGGCTCTACGATGAGATCCAAGCCCATGCTGTGTTGGTGGCTGGGTAACAATTAGACTTGTTTCCTCCATTCCCTCCCACCAACCACGAACAACAGAGAGGGGAGGATTATCCTCTTCATCCAACAATTGCTCACCCATCACCTCTTCCTCCTCCATTTGTTCCTTGGATCTTGTACCTTCGATAACAGTTTGTCTATTATCACCAGCCACCCTCGATCGCAGTAATCTACCCTCCCTTGGCACCCGCCTGTGTGACGACAGTCTTGAACTTAGAGACAATGTTATCCCTTCCGCATCCTCCTGTGCTTTCTCCTATTCTTCTGGGACCACCATCTCCTCCGCAGGCTAAGCAAAGTCTGCTCCAGCATATAGGTGACCAGAATAATGATGCTGATAACGTCGTCATCAACACTAACCATCTTAGTAGCCATTTTGAAACAGTGCAGAGGTTCTTAATCTGTGTCCACTCTGTAAACGTGATATGCGCCACATCTGTACTGCGTTGGCCCAGGCTATACAACATGACATACTGCATCAGGGGTCTTTGCGGCTGCCACAGTCACTAAAACAGGTACAGACTGGAATTCCAACGTGTCGGCACATCGCATATCAACCTGTTAACTGGCATGGACAAAGACCTTTGTATTGATGACAGTTGATGACCAGAGCAGAAAAGAGCACATGGCTTATGTGCTTTTTGGAGCAGCTCACCCAAGGCAGGATAGTGACGGAGAAAATGCTGTACCACCAGGTTGAGGACGTGAGCTATGCAAGGCATGTGTGTGAGCTTGCCTCGCCATAGGGCCGCCTCCACGTTCGCACCTTTATCGGACACAGCCTTCCCTGGATGCAGGTTCAGTGGAGACAGCCATTGGTCAAACTCAGCCACAACTCCACAACTCTTGTGTTGTCCACAACTCTTCAGCTGTATGACTGCAATCTCCAAGGCATATCAATTTTAAGACTGCCTGATTGTGGTGAGACCTGGTTGCGCAGTAAGTGGTGGGGGTTCACTCTGCACTGTGGGAATGAGTGTCTCGTTAAGGCAGAGGTTGAGGGTGCAGATGGAGGCCCTAGAGGAGATAGAGGAGGCAGAAGCAGTGGAGGAAGTGTTAAATGTAAAGGTTTGTACGGCAAACCTTGGGGATTCCAAGACTTGTGGAGCAGCGCCTGTCCCCACAGCCACCTGAGTCACCCAGTGCCTAGTCATTGAGATGTAACGCCCTTGGCCATGCTTACTGGTCCAAGTGTCTGTGGTGAAAAGCACCTTGGCAAACAGAGATTTTGTCAAGGAACAGGTAATGTTGTCTGTCATGCTGGTTTAGCACAGGCACAGCTTTCTTAGAAAAGTAATGGAGAATAGGTAATTGGTACTGGGGGACTGCGATGGCCATCAACTTTCGGAAACCGTTTGTAGCTACCAGGCAGAAAGGTAGCATTTCCGTGGCCAACAGATTGGAGATGGTGGAGTTCAACCTCTTAGCTTTGTTATGCATAGGAGGAAACAATCTTTTACGTGACCACAACTGTGGAACCGTGGGCTGGCTGCAGTGCAGAGAGAGGGTGGAGTACGGTGAACCGGACAAACTGCTGGACCATGAGAGAGGTGCAGGAAGAGAGGGTATTGTGGATATAGAAACTTGCGATGTGCTCGTTTCTCTGAGATCGGTCAAAAACAGCAAGCATGTCTGCTTCTATTACAGGTGCAGTCGGGCTCTCAGTCAGCCTGACTGGAGCGGGTAAAGAATCTGAAGTTCTGCGGTCGAAGACCTGCGTCTCAATAGTTGGTACAGTAACAGAGGAGGAGGAAGAAGCAGCAGATGCAATTGATGGGGCAGCTGATCGTTGTTGAGGTCCGCTGGTCCGCATTTTTGCGCAGTGGGATTTCCACAGTAAAGCAAGTTTATTGTGCATGTAAATATTCATACATGTAGAAGTAGAATTATTGCACTTTTTACTTCAACTCAGTTTTTTCTTGCAGAGTTGGCAGATTACATGAGTTGGCTCATGCTTTGCTGTGTCAAAAAAGGCCAAGGCTAGGCAACCCTCCTGCAGACGCTGCTGATCAGAGGCACAGTTGTGGCTGAGGATGCATCGCTCGTCGTGGCTGCATCACTACGTCTCTGCGACAAACGGCGCAACGTAACCTCCTTGTCTTCCTCCTCAGATGACCTATTCAGTTTTGTGCCTCTATGCTCACACCAACTAGGATCTAATCGCTCATCATCATCATCCTCTGTGTTATCACATTCCTCACCCTTGGAGTCACCCTCCTCCTCTTCTTGTCCTGACAGCACAGTACAGTCAGTAAAGTCAGGTCCCTTACTGTATGACATTAATAGCAGAAGACTTTTTTGTGGCCTATGGGTGAGGCCTCTATAACACACTAGAAGCTACAAACTATTTTTAAAGTCAAGTCCCTTACTGTATGCCGTTAATAACAGAATAATTTTTTGTGGGCTATGGATCAGGCCTCGATAACACACTAGATGCTGCAAACTATTTTTAAAGTCAGGTCCCTTACTTTAAGAGGTTAATAACAGAAGAATTTTTTGTGTCCTGTGAATCAGGCCTCTACAGCTTAATTTCAACCCAACCAAATAACTACGTGTGATACGGCTGGTTGTCTAACTTTTTGCAACTGAAAAATTATAATTTTTTTTTAATGTGCCTCAGGTCTGCAGACAGGTTCATATCACCGCCACAAAATGACAACGTGGGATACAGCAGGTTATTTCACATTTAGCAACAGAAAAAATTATAACTTTTCTTTAATGAGCCTTAGGTCTGCAGACAGTTTTATATCACCACAGCACTAAATGACAAGGTGGGATACAGCATGCTGTATAATATTTTTTCACTAGCTATCTCTGATTTAGAATGCTATACTCGTGCATGGAGCACAACAGAAGCAGTGCACAACACGTGCCCTGCTGGCTTTCTTTGTGGACCTCAGTAATGTCCAAAAAAGAAAAAACTGCTGAAGGTAAATTTAACAACCACACTGGACAGTAGCTCGTTACACTATCTGACTGATATATAACCGCCTAACTAACTAGCTAAAATCTTGCTGTTACCAGTGCAAGTGTCAGGAGCAGCACCTCTGTGCTGTTACAGTGTCAAAATGGCGCTAAAACAAGATGTCCACTATTTATATGGAGAGGGACATGTGATTTCAGCAGCCAATGACACAAGCCGTAGTGTCAGGACATTGTGGGTGTTTGCTGCGCCTTGATTGGCTAGCCGCAATGTGCACACATTAAGTTAGGGAAAAAAATGACTGCTTACAAAGACATGTGCCAAACACTCATGATACACCACCATTATAGTTGCTGAAGTGCTGAAAATATTTTTGTGGCAACGCAAATAATTTCCCGCACTTTTACCGAATGCTACCGATTTTATTAAGTTGTGCTTGGGTTTCCGATCATGAATCCGAATATGCCATATTCATGCCGAATTTATATTTGACAATCGTTTTCCGTACAAATTCACTCATCACTAGTTGTGACACCACGGTCGGCTGCTGTATGATATTCGTATTCTGAGTGCCATTTGGTGGGTTACTTGGAAGCTGCTAGGGGTCTGTGCTGGAGGTTTTGTTGGTGTTTAGCTCTCTCCTCACTTGTATTAATCACTTTCATTGATTTCAGGTTTACTAATTTTGTTGGGTTGTATTAGGCACAGTAGCAACCTGGCCAGATGGTGTCATTTTGTTTGCACTCCTTGTTTTGGTGGTCCCCTCCTGTTTCAGTTATTCAGGTGTTTGTGTTTTTTGGTTTGCTGTCTCCTATCTCAGCCTGGTATTCTGCTGTGGTCTCCTATTTCCCGTAGAGGTGACATATAGTCACATTTCTATTTCCTTATCTCAGTAATTACTTGGTGTTTTTGAAGCTCTGCCCCAAATAGCACAGTTGCTTTCCAATTGAAGAAAAAGTTATATGTAGAGCAAGGTGGTTCAGCATCCACCAATAAGAATGTAACAAAACTTCCATTTATCTGAATTAGGTTAAAACACAGAAAAAACTAATTATAACTTTTGGGACACCGGGTCTACGTGTTAGGAGTACCTTACAGTGCTGGACTTGGGAAGGTGAGTATCGGCTGAGTTTGTTAATTTAAGTATTTTACAGAGTTTGGAACCAACTTTCATGAAATAGACAATTCCTTTAAGGCTCTAAAATGATACTGGTTTACATGGTAGCTACTTGAAGGTGGTACTGAAGTGTTTTCTCCTTCTGGAGGAGAGCTATTACCATATTATTTCCTAGGAATCATTGCTCTAAAAAGTCCCCACTAGCTAGATATCGTCAAGGAAAATCACTACCTTTTGTGAAGTATTTTTTAAACCCTTTTAACGTAAGATATAACTTGGAACTCACCCTGTTCCAGGTGGCTGTATCTCAAAGGCTGATGGGCGCAAGTCAACCAACTGTCCTAGAAGAACTCGAGCTGTTTCTTGTGGGTCATATGGTTTGTCATAGTTCTGAAAGAGCAAAAACGTAAAAATAAGCGATCTATTTGATATATTTCTGAAGAGGATTTTAATGATTTAAATATCTAAGGATGACTAATTAGATGTAAATGAGCCAACGAACAACTGTTTCTCAATGGTTTCAAACTCAGCGCAGACTACATAGGAAATATTGGATTTCTCGACCGATGATGCAAAGAGAGCTGCCACACCAATCCTATGATTGCGAACAAGTTCTCTGTTCATAAGACTGCAGTGGTGACATTCCATCTACACCATATGACCGCTGCAGCCAATCCCTGGCTCCTTCAGTGACGCTGACGTAGACAACACCAGACTGCCGAGACAAATGATTGGCTGCAGTGGTCATGTGTTATAGAGGAGATATCACTGCTGCAGTCATATGTACAAAGACCATAGGAGAGCAACTGAAAGGTAGCATTGCAATGGAAGGTGCTTAAACAGGTAAGAAATGTTTTATCATGTTATTTTTAAGCATGATTTGCAGTTGCTAGACAGCCTGAATACATATGGGGGTTGCCTGTTTGTTAGGCAATTCCCTCATGTATTAAGGCTGTCTAGCAGCCACAAATCATGCAGCTGAGGCGACAAAAACTAAATCTCCAAACACGTCAAAATACTCGGAGACCACCTGAGCATGCTTGGGGATACTCGAGTAACGAGTGTACTTGCTCATCACTAGTCTTTACCAACAGAGGGTGGCTCATAGATTCTATGTGGGACTTTCTTTGGGCTTGTACACATAATTACCCTTTAAGCATAATTTTATGTTCTTGGTGAAGAACAGAAAAATTAGCACTAAATAAAAACGCTCATATCTCTGGAGCCATATGACCTTTTTAAAAATGCGGAATACTCAGGGGAACTAAGGGAATAAATTAAGAGCAAAATCTGGTCACTTTAGGCCTCGTGATAGGTCCTACTCAGGTCCTAGAAAATTTCTTTAGTGCTATTTATGTAATTATACATATATCAAAAATTTGAAAGAACTGCAGTAATTAGGATTTTACACCTGAAGTAAAAAAAAAAGGCAAGTCTAATGTAGAAAATACAAAGTTTTTTAAATAATAAAAAATGTTCTCTCAAAATGTACAACTTTATCAAAAGTGCACTGAATCGCTAAACTTTCCCTTAGACCTTCTTCTTCTTTTGCACTGTATCCTCGGAGGGTGTGTACCAATTCATTTTATTAGTTGCAGCACAATAATACTTATAAGACAATTCTAATTGATTCCAATTCTTACAAGACCCTTCATGAATATAATTTTTCTTAGTTATTAGCATTAATCAGGGGGTTTTCATGTTGTTTTTGAGGGCATCAGAGATAAAGGAAGGTTGCAGGCTCTGGGAGCATATATTTCTAAGCCGATGTTGTATCTACTGGGCAAGTAGACTGAACGCAATGAAAGTTTATTTTAACCTTGGAAAAAAATGGTATAATTTTGCTTCTAGAACTGAACTGAGATTTTGTCCTTATAGGATGGTCGCACAACGAGCCGGCTGCTTGTGTGTTCTCACAAGGGAATATATCAGACTGAGTACATTTTGTAAAACATGCTTTGTCCTTGATAGCGGATTACCCATTCTAACCATGCATTGTTCTTAGTGATGTTCCTACATGTAATGATGAGGGGATTCTATCTACCTTAGAGTCAAGGAAGGACTGGGCAGCCAGAAGCTCGTTAGTTTTCTGCTCAATGAGGCCAAGGTACTGCATTATGTTTGCTTCACGAATGCTAGATGAAGAGCCCAACATTTCGTCCAGGACAGAGCGGTCACAATTTATCTTCTTGAACAAGGAATCAATTCCTAAGAAATAAGAACCATTACTTTAGCAGAAGGTAGAAGTCCAGCTTCATTATTTACCTGTAAATGCATACAGGCATAGGAGTGGTATGATAAAAAAAAACACGGAGGGTAATATGGAAAAGATTGATGCCACTATGGATTGTGATGTTACAGTAAACTTGGTTTAAACTTGGAATCAAAAGTGCATGAATGATACATAGTAAGTATATTGTACTTTAAAAGTAACTGCACACTACAAACTTCACTTTATTCTTGATATAATGGAAAAGGCAGAGCTTACTGGGGCTTCATAGCAGCACACAGAGCCCTTTATGGTTCCATACTACTGTACAGAGCGCCTATAAAGTGCTTCTGTGCTTCTTGTGACTCCATATTATATGAGACATTATCTGCAAGAACCAATGATTCTTCGGGGCAATAATACCATATTCAATGGCACATATTTGATTTTGTGTCAATGAAAAAATGTATGAATCTTAAGACATAAGAATTTACTGTAGGTTTATTTGTGATGGGTACATAAGCCCTGTAAGTAAAATCTAAGAATGCAGTTTTTGTCCTTCCATTGCTATTCATCTAGGGCATATTTACAAATTGAGGTTCATGGCTTCATCATAAGCTTCCATGAGATGGTGTCCATCAGCAAGTGTAAATGAAATAGTGTCCATCAGCAGCTGGAATTATATTTTGTCTATCAGCTACAATGAGTTAGGGTCCATCATCAGCTACTTTGAGATGGAGTCCATCAGCAGCTACATTGAGATGGAGTCCATCAGCAGCTACATTGAGATGGAGTCCATCAACAGCTACATTGAGATGAATCCCATCAGCAGCTACAATGAGATGGAGTTCATCAGTAGCTACAATGAGGTGGAGTCCATCATCAGCTACAATGAGATGGAGTCCATCAGCAACTACAATGAGATAGAGTCCATCATTTGCTATATTGAGATGGAGTCTATTAGCAGCTTCAATGAGATGGAGTCCATCAGCAGCTACAATGAGGAGGAGTCCATCAGCAGGTACAATGAGAAGTAATCTGTGCAGGCTGGGGGTGCGAAAGCAGAGTGCGCCAGAGGCAGAGCAGTGTGCATCATGTAAGAAGCAGGCTGCAGCACTGCGCTCCAGGAGAGAGAGAACTCCCCGTCAGAGGACGGGGGCTGAAGGACGAGATATAGAAAGCGCTGTATGTGAATACATGGACTCGGTAGCCCCTGTGACAAGAGGAGGCTTTCCCCCTGACGGTGACAGGCCAGAGTCCCTGAGTGTGGCAGAGAGACTTTTCAGTGTGCGCAGCATCGTTCCTGCGGATAGAGTGTTAGCTTTACATACAGAGACTAAGAACAGGGGAGACTCAGGTTCACAGCGTCTCCCTGCTTCCTGCTTTAACCCTGGAGTTCCCGGTATCAAAGAGATGAGAGACTACAGAGACTTCAAGTGCCGCTGTTGACGGTGCCAACGTTGGAGAAAGAGACCCTGCAATCATGACTTCACCGGACTGATAAGCTACAAGAATTCCTGTTTAACCATTTCTACTCTGCTTAACTTTTTGATAGCTTTACCTTGCCTTTTGTGTACCGTTTTACCATTTACCCTATCACTTTTAACCCCCACTGCTTCTCCCTGCATGGAGAGTCTATACTCTTTAACCCCTTCCTGACATCAGACATACTATCCCGTCCATGGGACCCGGGCCCCTATGTCCATGGACTGGATAGTACGTCTAGAGCGATCAGCGGCGTCCACGTGGTGAGCGCCGCTGATTGCGGCCGGGTGTCAGCTGATTATCACAGCTGACACCTGGCACTATGTGTCAGGGGTGGTCACAGACCACCCCCCGACACGTTAGCCCCTTGCACACCGCGATCAAACATGATCGCGGTGTACCGGGAGTTAAAGGGAAGCATCGGCAGGGAGGGGGCTCCCTCCGTGCTTCCCTGAGCCCCCCACGGCAGCGCAATGTGCAGCGCTGCTGCGGGGGACTCCTTTCCTCCAGGCCCCCGGATCCAAGATGGCGACGGGGGCCTTCGGGGGCCTGGAGGAAGCTGGCTTCCTCAGTGCCTGCAAAGCGCAGGCATGAGGAAGCCTTGTGCACTGCCTGTGACAGATTGCTGATCTGTCACAGTGATCTGTGATGTGACAGATCAGCGATCTGTCACAGGACAGTGATATCCCACCTGGGACTATGTAATAAAGTAAAAAAAAAATTTAAAAAAAGTGTAAAAATAATTTTAAAAAAATCGCCAAATAAATTAGTAAAAAAAAAAAAAAAAATTCCCCAATAAATTCATTTTTTGAAAATAAAAAAAACCCAAAACAATAAAAGTACACATATTAGGTATTGCCGCGTCCGTAATGACCCGCCCTATAAAACTGTCCCAATAGTTAACCCCTTTAGCGAACCCCTTAAAAAATAAAAATAAAAAACGAAGCAAAAAATAATGATTTATTATCATACCGCCAAACAAAAAGTGTAATAACGCGCGATCAAAAAGACGCATATAAATATCCATGGTACCGCTGAAAACGACATCTTGTCCCGCAAAAAACGAGCCACCACACAGCATCATCAGTGAAAAAATAATTATTTTTTATATAAAATAGTTTTCATTGCATAAAACCGACAAAACATAAAAAAACGACCTAAATGAGGTATCGCTGTAACCGTACTGACCCGAAGAATAAAACTGCTTTATCAATTTTACCGCACGCGGAACGGTGTAAACGCACTCCCCCAAAAGAAATTCATGAAACGCTGGTTTTTGTTCATTCTGCGTCACAAAAATCGGAATAAAAAGTGATCAAAAAATGTCACGTGCCCGAAAATGGTACCAATAAAAACGTCAACTCGTCCTGCAAAAAATAAGACCTCACATGACTCGGTGGGTTAAAATACGGAAAAATTATAGCTCTCAATATGTGGTGATGCAAAAACTATTTTTACAATAAAAAGCGTCTTTTAGCGTGCGACAGCTGCCAAAAATAAAAACCACCATAAATAGTAAATCAAACCCCCCGTTATCACCCCCTTAGTTAGGGAAAAATAATAAAATTAAAAAAATGTATTTATTTCTATTTTTCCATTAGGGCTAGGGTTAGGGCTAGGGTTAGGGTTAGGGTTAGGGCTAGGGCTAGGGATAGGGTTAGGGTTAGGGCTTGGGTTAGGGCTGAGATTAGGGTTAGGGGTGTGTTGGGGTTCGGGTTGGAGTTAGAATTGGGGGTTTCCACTGTTTGGGCACATCAGGGGCTCTCCAAATGCAACATTGCGTCTGATCTCAATTCCAGCCAATTCTGAGTTGAAAAAGTCATATGGTGCTCCTTCCCTTCCAAGCTCTGCCATGCACCCAAACAGTGTTTTACCCCCACATGTAGGGTATCAGCCTACTCAGGACAAATTGCAAAACAATTTTTGGGGTCCAATTTCTCCTGTTACCCTTAGGAAAATAAAAAATTGGGGGCAAAAATATCATTTTTGTGTAAAAAAAATGATTTTTTTATTTTCACGTCCGAGCGTTATAAACTTCTGTGAAGCACTTGGGGGTTCAAAGTGCTCACCACACATCTAGATAAGTTCCGTGGGGGGGTCTAGTGTCCAAAATGGGGTCACCTGTTGGGAGTTTCAATAGTTTAGGTACATCAGGGGCTCTCCAAACGCACA
Source organism: Dendrobates tinctorius (assembly GCF_039654945.1). Taxonomy (NCBI): domain Eukaryota; kingdom Metazoa; phylum Chordata; class Amphibia; order Anura; family Dendrobatidae; genus Dendrobates; species Dendrobates tinctorius. The sequence continues at coordinate 90,895,092 of NW_027361696.1, read as the reverse complement.
TGACACCCGCAGACCATTCCATCAAAGTCTGCATTCCAAAATGGCACTGCTTCCCTTCCGAGCCCCGACGTGTGTCCATACAGTAGTTTTCTCCCACATATGGGGTGTCAGCATACTCCGGACAAATTGGACAACAACTTTTGTGGTCCAATTTCTCCTGTTACCCTTGGGAAAATGAAAAAATTGGGGACTAATTGATCATGTTTGTGGAAAAAATACAATTTTTTTATTTTCATGCCCGGGCATTATAAACTTCTGTGAAGCCCTTGGGGGTTCAAAGTGCTCACCACACATCTAGACAAGTTCCTTAGGGGTTCTCGTTTCCAAAATGGGGTCATTTGTGGGTGTTTCCACTGTTTAGGTACATTAGGGGCTCTCCAAAGGCAACATGACACCCGCAGACCATTCCATCAAAGTCTGCATTCCAAAACATCACTACTTCCCTTCCGAGCCCTGACGTGTGTCCATACAGTAGTTTTCTCCCACAAATGGGGTGTCAGCGTACTCAGGACAAATTGGACAACAACTTTTGGGGTTCAATTTCTCCTGTTACCCTTGGGAAAATAAAAAAATTGGGGACTAATTGATCATGTTTGTGGAAAAAATACGATTTTTTTATTTTCATGCCCTGGCATTATAAACTTCTGTGAAGCCCTTGGGGGTTCAAAGTGCTCACCTCACATCTAGATAAGTTCCTTAGGGGGTCTAGTTTCCAAAATGGTGTCATTTGTGTGGGGTTTCCACTGTTTAGGTACATCAGGGGTTTTCCAATCGCGACATGGTGTCCGATCTCAATTCCAGCCAAAAACGTCAAATGGCGCTGCTTCCCTTCCGAGCTCTGCCATGCGCCCAAATAGTGGTTTACCCCCACATGTGGGGTATCAGTGTACTCAGGACAAATTGCACAATAACTTTTAGGGTGCTGTTACCCTTGGAAAAATAAGAATTGAGGGTGAAAATATCATTTTTGTGGAAAAAATATGATTTTTTAATTGTACGGCTTTATGTTATAAACTTCTGTGAAGCCCTTGGGGGTTCAAAGTTCTCATCACACATCTAGATAAGTTCCTTAGGGGGTCTAGTTTCCAAAATGGTGTCATTTGTGGGGGGTTTCCACTGTTTTGGTACATCAGGGGTTTTCCAATCGCGACATGATGTCCGATCTCAATTCCAGCCAAAAACGTCAAATGGCGCTGCTTCCCTTCCGAGCTCTGCCATGCGCCCAAATAGTGGTTTACCCCCACATGTGGGGTATCAGCATACTCAGGACAAATTGCACAATAACTTTTAGGGTCCTGTTACCCTTGGGAAAATAAAAATTGGAGTGAAAAGATCATTTTTGTGGAAAAAATATGATTTTTTAATTGTACCGCTGTACGTTATAAACTTCTGTAAAGCCCTTGTGGGTTCAAAGTTCTCACCACATATCTAGATAAGTTCCTTGGGGGGTCTAGTTTCCAAAATGGGGTCACTTGTAGGGGGTTTCCACTGTTTAGGTACATCAGGGACTCTCCAAACATGACATGGCGTCCGATATGAATTCCAGCCAATTTTGCATTGAAAAAGTCAAACGGCGCTCCTTCCATTCTGAGCTCTGCCATGCGCCGAAACAGTCGTTCCCCCCCACAAATCAGGTATCAGCATACTCAGGACAAATTGCACAATAACTTTTGCAGTCCAATTTCTCCTGTTACCCTTGGTAAAATAAAAAAAATTGAACCTGAAGTATTTTTTTTGTGAAAAAAAGTTAGATGTTCATTTTTTTTTAAATATTCAAAAAAATTCCTGTGACGCACCTAAAGGGTTAATAAACTTCTTGAATGTGATTTTGAGCACCTTAAGGGGTGCAGTTTTTAGAATGGTGTCACTTTTGGGTATTTTCTATCATATAGACCCCTCAAAGTGGCTTCAAATGTGATGTGGTCCTAAAAATAAAATGGTGTTGTAAAAATGAGAAATCGCTGGTCAACTTTTAACCCTTATAACTTCCTAACAAAAAAAAATTTTGGTTCCAAAATTGTGCTGATGTAAAGTAAACATGTGGGAAATGTTAGTTATCAAGTTTTTGTGTGCCGTATCTCTGTGATTTAAGGGCATAAAAATTCAAAGTTGGAAAATTGCGAAATTTTCAAAATTTTTGCCAAATTTCCGTTTTTTTCACAAATAAACGCAAGTTATTTGAATGAAATTTTACCACTAACATGAAGTACAATATGTCACGAGAAAACAATGTCAGAATCACCGGGATCCATAGAAGCGTTCCAGAGTTATGACCTCATAAAGGTACAGTGGTCAGAATTGTAAAAATTGGCCCTGTCATGAACGTGCAAACCACCCTTGGGGGTGAAGGGGTTAAATAAACCCTTTAACTCTTGATCTGTCTTGGTTTCATGGTCACATCATCAGTACCTGCAGATTATTACATACCATCATCAGCACTTTCACTTCCAAGACCCTTACCACAGGTCTTACCCATTTTGTAATTACTAGGTCTGTTGAAGCCAAGTTTATTTTTTAGAAAAGAAAAAAGCAGTTTTTGTGAGTTTAATCCATCATGATGTAACAGAAACCACGCAAAGTGTATAGTTAACAATCAAATTCAATCCCAAAAAAAATATTCAGTGCTTTTTCTCAGTTTTAGAGATCACAGAAATGTGCACATAGTAGATAACACTCTATGGTTGAGAAATGGAAGCCTAACATTTTTTTTAAAAGCTTTTTATCAGTTTTAGAGATCACAGAAAGGTTCACAGACCATGTAACACTGTATGTCTGAGAAAGAGAAGCCTATAACATTTTTAAAAGCTTTTTAGCATGCCTTACACATCTTGAAGGTCTCTTGAAACCAAGTTTATTTTTAATAAAAGAAAAAAATTGGTAGTAAAAGCACTTTATGGGAGTTTAATACCACCGTAATGTAACAGAGCACAAAAGTGTATAGATGACAAGCAAATTAATTCCAGAAAAATGTTTCAGTGCATTTTTGGAGTGTTATGCACCACAGAAATGTAACACAAAGCACATATTTTATGGGTGAGAAATTTAACCCTGCAAAAATTTTAAATGCTTTTTTGGAGTGCTATATATCACGGAAGTGTACTTCAGACAATGTAATACTGTATGGTTGATAAATGTAAGACTGCAACATTTTTGAACACTTTTTTCAGTTTTATAGATCACGGGAAACGTCCCCCATACCAAGAAATAGTGTATTTAACTGTAATCTAGACAATTTTTTTTACGCTTTTTTGTTATGTTAGTTAATATCACAGATGTGTATCCCATGGAATAGAGTATGGATGAGAAATGTAATCCAGTTAATTTATTTAATGCTTTTTTGGAATGTTAGATATCACAGAAATGTACCACAGAACATGTGAAACTGTATGCTGAGAAATTGAAGCCTGCAAAATTTAAAGCTTCTTTTCAGTTTTATAGATCATGAGAAATGAACCCCACGTCATGTAATACTGTAAGGGTGACAAATTTAAGCCTGCAAAATTTTTAAAAGCTTTTTTGGAGTGTTATACTGTGTATATATATAAAAAATCCAGAACAGTGTATGGGTAAGACATTTAACCCAGCAAAATGTTTTAACAATTTTTTAGAGTGTTATAAAACACAAAAAGGTAACATGAATAACGTAATACTCAATGGATCAAATTATATTAAATTTTTTCAATCCCCCCTCCACAAAAACTACAGCTATATATTTACCAATGTACTGCACATACCTAATCCCTGTCTACAGACTGGATTCTGTCACTCTCCCTGCTCCTGCAACATTCTCTCCCTCCCTAGGCTAAATGCAGATTGTTTGTGAAACAATTAGCCCTGCTTCAGCACCAGTATCAACACTACAGGCCTCTGATTTGTTATACTGTGCACACATGCCTAAATAAGCACTCTATTCCTCCAATACGAACTGTCACATCAGTTCAGTGCAATGGCATCAGTGCGCTGAGCCGGGAGGCTCCTGTTTCTTAATATACCTCTGATGATGTCACACGGCCAGTTAATCACAGTCGTGCCACAACCAAGATGTCTACGGCAGTACAGTGATGGGCACACAATCCCCACATGCTTAGTAGCTCTGTAACAGGTGCCAAAAATGCAGAGCAGCGATTCAAGATTCGAGTTTGATATAGAGCACCGCCCATTACTTTCTGAGTTACGAGTACTTACGAGCACTGTGGTACTCATGTGAAAACCGAGTATCAGCGAGCAAGTGTGATGATTATAACAGCTGACATGTGCGGGGAAAGATGTAAGCTCTGCGCCGGACCCAAATCAAAGGAAGGGACACTTCCTTTTGGAAGTGCATTGAGCAGCAAGGTGGTGTGCTGTTGAAAGGGGAAAAAAAAAAAAAAAAAAAAAACTCTTTTAAATCTTCTTCCTGAGCGAGTGTGAACGAGCTGAGTGTGACCTGAGCGTAAGTGCGAACTGTGGTAAGTGTGTGACTTGAAATTCAGTGAAGAGGTATTTGGAAAACCTATAACAAATACCTGTGTGAGTTGCTGAATTGTAGGTTGCTGAGTGCTTTCTACCTGTTCAATTTTTGGGGGGGCTTTGGGGGCTTGTTTAACCTATATTTTCTCTCTTCAGGGTTAATCTCTTCTTTTACTATCTGTGTTTTTAAGGGTAAACTATATTGCATTTAAATCTAGAGGTGTAACTATATTCACAAGGGGTTAATTAAGGGTGGGAGTTCATACAGTAATTAAGGGTTTATAAGGGGCAGCTGGTTGGGGCTCAACTCCTTTTGGAAGTGCATTGAGCAGCAAGGTGGCGTGCTGTTGAAAGAGGGAAAAAAAAAAAAAAACTCTTTTAAATCTTCTTCCTGAGCGAGTGTGAACGAGCTGAGTGTGACCTGAGCGTAAGTGCGAACTGTGGTAAGTGTGTGACTTGAAATTCAGTGAAGAGGTATTTGGAAAACCTATAACAAATACCTGTGTGAGTTGCTGAATTGTAGGTTGCTGAGTGCTTTCTACCTGTTCAATTTTTGGGGGGCTTTGGGGGCTTGTTTAACCTATATTTTCTCTCTTCAGGGTTAATCTCTTCTTTTACTATCTGTGTTTTTAAGGGTAAACTATATTGCATTTAAATCTAGAGGTGTAACTATATTCACAAGGGGTTAATTAAGGGTGGGAGTTCATACAGTAATTAAGGGTTTATAAGGGGCAGCTGGTTGGGGCTCAACTCCTTTTGGAAGTGCATTGAGCAGCAAGGTGGTGTGCTGTTGAAAGGGGAAAAAAAACAAAACAAAACAAAAAAAAACTCTGTTAAATCTTCTTCCTGAGCGAGTGTGAACGAGCTGAGTGTGACCTGAGTGTAAGTGCGAACTGTGGTAAGTGTGTGACTTGAAATTCAGTGACTTTAGATTCAGAGAGTTTCCAAGGGAGGTCTTACTGAATTGCTGTTATAGTAATACTTTTTTTTTTTTTTTATTTATTTATTTATTTTTGCTTATCTTATTGTCTGGTGCAATCCCCATTAGGATGTGCTCCACTATTGCCAATGCCATCCAGTGCACGTCTTGCCGCATGTATGCAGTCCTTGAACAGCCGGTCGAGGGTGCATACTGCTGTGCAAGATGTGAGCACGTTGTGCATTTGGAAGCCCAGATACTGGATCTAAATGTGCAGCTGGCAACACTGAGATCCATAGACAATATGGAAAGGAGTCTTCTGCTCACTGAGCAGACGCTCAATGGGATAGAAGAGGGGGGGATGCTAGGTTGGAGCTGCAGGACAATGAAGCAGCTAGCTGGGTGACAGTTAGAAGGCGGGGTAGAGGGAAGAGCACCAGGGAGGCTAGTCCTGATCTGGCACACCCCAATAAGTTTGCAAAGTTGGCAGATGAGGGGAGTGTTAGTGCAAGAGTAGCACTGCTGCAGCAAGGCATGTCCTCTGAAAGCCGGAGGAGTGTCTTCTCCAGTAAGGGGGGAAATAGGAGAGCAGTGCAGGCCAGACAGGTTCTGGTAGTGGGAGACTCAATTATTAGGGGAACAGATAGGGCAATCTGTCACAAAGACAGGGATCGTCGAACGGTGTGCTGCCTACCTGGCGCTCGAGTCCGACACATCGCTGATCGGGTTGACAGATTACTGGGAGGGGCTGGTGAGGATCCAGCGGTCATGGTGCACATTGGCACAAATGACAAAGTTAGAGGTAGGTGGAAGGTCCTTAAAGATGATTTCAGGGAATTAGGCTGTAAGCTTAAAGCAAGGACCTCCAAGGTGGTATTTTCGGAAATACTTCCTGTACCACGTGCCACGCCAGAGAGGCAACGGGAGATTAGGGAGGTTAATAAGTGGCTCAGGAATTGGTGTAGGAAGGAGGGGTTTGGGTTCCTGCAGAACTGGGCCGACTTCTCAGTTGGCTACAGGTTCTACGCTAGGGACGGGCTGCACCTCAATGGGGAGGGTGCAGCTGTGCTGGGGGAGAAAATGGCTAGAAGGTTGGAGGAGTGTTTAAACTAGGGACGGGGGGGAGGGTATTCCTTTTATAGGAGGGGAAGACAGTGCAGATAGAGATCTGGGCACAAATAATGACATTGGGGGTGGGGGTGGCATGGGGGGTGGGGTTAGAACAGTTAATAATTTAAGAAAGAATAGAGGTACAGAGAGATACATAAAGTGCATGTATACTAATGCCAGAAGTCTCGCCAACAAAATGGAGGAATTGGAGTTAATGTTGTTGGAACATAATTATGACATGGTGGGGATATCTGAGACATGGCTGGATGAGAGCCATGACTGGGCAGTTAATTTACAGGGCTATAGTCTGTTCAGAAATGACCGTACAAATAAGCGAGGGGGAGGCGTATGTTTATATGTAAAATCATCCTTAAAACCCATCCTTCGTGATAATATATATGAATCTAATGAAAATGTAGAGTCCCTGTGGGTAGAGATAAGGGGAGGGGGGAAAAATAATAAATTACTGATAGGGGTTTGTTATAAATCTCCAAAAATAATGGAAGCTACAGAGAATATCCTCATAAAGCAAATAGATGAAGCAGCGACTCAAGGAGAAGTCATTATTATGGGGGACTTCAACTACCCTGAAATACATTGGGGAACCGAAACCTGCCGTTCCAGCAAAGGTAATAGGTTTTTGACTACTATGAGAGAACATTACCTTTCACAACTGGTTCAGGACCCAACAAGAGGGGGGGCACTGCTAGACCTAATATTATCCAACAGGCCAGACCGCATATCAAATGTAAGGGTTGGGGGTCACTTGGGTAATAGTGATCACAAATTAATAAGTTTTCATGTATCCTTTAATAAGATGTGTAGTAGAGGGGTTACAAGGACACTAAACTTCAGGAAGGCAAATTTCCAACGGATGAGAGATGATCTTGGTGCAATTAACTGGGACGATATCCTGAGACATAAAAATACACAAAGAAAATGGGAGACGTTTATTAGCATCCTGAATAGGACCTGTGCACAATATATACCGTATGGGAATAAACATGCGAGAAATAGGAGGAAACCACTATGGCTAAATAGAGCTGTAAGGGGCGCAATAAGAGATAAAAATAAAGCATTTAGAGAATTAAAGCAAGTAGGTAGTGATGAGGCATTAAATAAATACAGAAGATTAAATAAATTCTGTAAAAAGCAAATCAAGACAGCAAAGATTGAGACAGAGAGACTCATTGCCAGAGAAAGTAAAAATAATCCCAAAATATTCTTTAACTACATAAATAGTAAGAAGCTAAAAAATGATAGTGTTGGTCCCCTTAAAAATAGTCTGGGTGAAATGGTGGATGAGGATGAGGAAAAAGCCAATATGCTAAATGACTTTTTTTCAACAGTATTTACAGAAGAAAATCCCATGATGGATAACATGATCAGGGATAAAAATTCTCCATTAAATGTCACCTGCTTAACCCAGCAGGAAGTACGGCGGCGTCTACAAATCACTAAAATTGACAAATCCCCGGGCCCGGATGGGATACACCCCCGAGTACTGCAGGAATTATCACAGTCATTGATAGACCACTATTTTAAAATCTTTAAAGATTCCATAATAACAGGGTCTGTGCCACAGGACTGGCGTATAGCAAATGTGGTGCCAATATTCAAAAAGGGGACAAAAACTGAACTTGGAAATTATAGGCCTGTACGTTTAACCTCAACTGTGGGTAAAATCCTGGAGGGTTTTCTAAGAGATACTATACTGGAGTATCTGGAGAAGAATAACCTTATGACCCAATATCAACATGGGTTTACAAGAGACCGTTCCTGTCAGACTAATCTGATAAGCTTTTATGAAGAGGTAAGTTCCGGACTGGACCAAGGGAATGCAGTGGACGTGGTGTACATGGACTTTTCAAAAGCTTTTGATACGGTGCCACACAAAAGGTTGATACATAAAATGAGAACAATGGGGATAGGGGAAAATATGTGTAGGTGGGTTAAGAGCTGGCTCAGGGATAGGAAACAAAGGGTGGTTATTAATGGAGCACACTCGGACTGGGTCACGGTTAGCAGTGGGGTACCACAGGGGTCAGTTTTGGGCCCGCTTCTTTTTAACATATTTATTAATGACCTTGTAGGGGGCATAGAGAGTAGAATTTCAATATTTGCAGATGACACTAAACTCTGCAGGGTAATTAATACAGAGGAGGACAATTTTATATTACAGGAGGATTTATGTAAACTAGAAGCTTGGGCTGATAAATGGCAAATGAGCTTTAATGGGGATAAATGTAAGGTCATGCACTTGGGTAAAACGAACAAGTTGTATAATTATGTGCTTAATTGTAAAACACTGGGCAAAACAGTCACTGAAAAAGACCTGGGTGTATGGGTGGACGACAAACTCACATTTAGTGGCCAGAGTCAAGCAGCTGCTGCAAAGGCAAATAAAATAATGGGATGCATTAAAAGAGGCATAGATGCTCATGAGGAGAACATAATTTTACCTCTATATAAGTCACTAGTGCGACCACACTTAGAATACTGTGTACAGTTCTGGTCTCCGGTGTATAAGAAAGACATAGCTGAACTGGAGCGGGTGCAGAGAAGAGCGACCAAGGTTATTAGGGAACTAGGGGGTCTGCAATACCAAGACAGGTTATTACACTTGGGGTTATTTAGTTTGGAGAATCGAAGGCTTAGGGGTGATCTTATTACAATGTATAAATATATGTGGGGACAATACAAAGACCTTTCTAATGATCTTTTTACTCTTAGACCTGTGACGGGGACAAGGGGGCATCCTCTACGTCTGGAGGAAAGAAGGTTTAAGCATACTCACAGACGCGGATTCTTTACTGTAAGAGCAGTGAGACTATGGAACTCTCTGCCATGTGATGTTGTAATGAGTGATTCACTACTAAAATTTAAGAAGGGACTGGATGCCTTTCTTGAAAAGTATAATATTACAGGGTGTATACACTAGTCTCCTTAATATTGCGTTGATCCAGGGAGCTAGTCTGATTGCCGTATGTGGAGTCGAGAAGGAATTTTTTTCCCCAATGTGAAGCTTACTGTTGCCACATGGGTTTTTTTTTGCCTTCCTCTGGATCAACATGTTAGGGCAAGTTAGGATAGGATATGGGCTGAACTAGATGGACTTAAAGTCTCCCTTCAACCTTAATTACTATGTTACTATGTGTGAAGGGGTTAGATAATAGATCTTAATGCACAAACAAATGACCAAAAATCCTTGATAAAATGGAACACCGCCTGCAAAGAATAACCACTAAAACAAAATTAAGCAATTACCCAAATAAGAACACATTTACTTAACATTGCCCAAATCAGCACCTTATATAAAACATGTAACGGTTAGAACTCCATCTCTCAATATGTCTGGTTTGCAGAGGACCAAAGCATCTGTTAGTTGCTTCAGTTGCAGCGCCAATTCCCTCAATCCCTTTCTGAAAACCACTGAAAACTGGAAACTAGATAAAAATAAACCAATCGCATGACAGAGCAATGGGCTTACCATGCCAGGCAAAACCTGCCAATATTCCACCAGACACTTCCGAGGGCACATCAATGCCCCATCGACCCTTGCTAACACCACACATTTCCCTCTTCCTAACCTCTCAGTTTTCGATCTCTTAATCCAAAAATCAAATCTACCAGCCCATCAGCTAACACCCATTGCAAACAAACTGCCCTCTCTACCTTTACTGGAAGCGTTCAGCTACCTAACTCTCAATGCCCGGAAAAACGCTAATGATAAAACCAACTTAAACAGCAACATTTCAATCTAAACCACACTCATATTATTGCAATGAAATCTAATGTTCTGGTTCCGAAAAACCTCCCCAATATCGAAACTGCGACTATTGGACACAATACGACTTTTGGACACAATTTAAGCAAAGCGAGGTTCCTAAGAAAACCATGCACCTTCCAAATCTCCAGCCATTTGTCCGCACTCCATTGACCCTTACAATAGGTTCCAAAATCAGTGGCATCTGCCATATCTGTATAAATCTCACAATCAAAACGGTCTACTACTATCTCATTTTGAATTCATGACCTCCCGTTATAATTTAATGATCCCATTTCAATCAGATATAACCTTCGGTTGCTTTGGAAAAAACATTCTGCCCATAGGCACAATCCTAAATGCAGAATTGAATCTCCCTACCAGGGACTTCAACTCCTTCAACGTCACTTTATGCAAACTTAACACAGTACAAAGGCCATCTGTCTTTTGCTTTGCTAACGGGACCCTGAATCAACAATAAATTCTGGCAAACCACTGACTCTGGGGGTCCATATAGATAATGAGTCATGGACTCTAAAGCGGAAATATTTTTCACTATCCATTCCAAAAAAATACTAAACATTTCAAATAATGAACAAGAAATTGCACAACCCATGGTTAAGCATCTGTCCAAATAATACTCCCTATCACAATAATAACCTAACAACCGTATATTCTCTGGGTGCACCGGACGCAACCTAATCATTGACTTAATGTCCGTTTTTGCTAACATTGACCCCTGCCCGCAACAACGCACTCACTGGAAGACCATATCAAATGACGTATACTGTACACCATCAAGCATAAGTCAGGGTCAATGCATCATTAACGGAGAGCCCCTTTGACTAAGACAGATGATAAATCAGCCCAAATTTGTTTGGTTCTTTTTTAGGCACCACATCCAATGGGAAAATAATCACATCATTAAGTAGTATAGAACAAAACTGGCCAGTGTTGCACCCCTAATGTTACTTCCTTCCTTAGGTTTTCTACAGACACCATTGGACATTCCAAAATTGACTGGAGGTTCATAATGAAAAGGAGACCTAATGACCCTGGGCCGGAATCCAAAAACCCACAGAAAAATCCTTAAAAATAACCTCCGCCTTCACCTTATCAGGGAACCTATTTAGAAAGTGGTCATCACGAGATAGTTCAGTGGAGTCACCCCCTTGACTAGTACCGGCATGTCCTTTTCCTATTCCTTTCTTAAAACATTTAGCGGTCTCGTGTGAAGTTCCATTACAGTGGGAACACGCGTGCTAAACGTGCAACTAGTGCCATACTTGCACTGACCATCATTAAGCTGTCAGCACGCTTCTGATTTCTCTTTGGACCCCTGTACTCACTGATTAACTCCCACTGAGAATGATTATTGGGTCCGTTACTTCCCCCCCCCCAAGAAAGGACCTCCCATACCTCAAAGAACCATTATCTTCAACCATATCACTATGTTCATCTGATCACACTGAATGCTCGGCTGTACTGCTTTTCTCTGCAGGAATTGCTTGTCATACCTCAACCAAGCCTGCCCACCATAAGTTTGATGTGCTTCCCTAATAGAATCCTTGTAGGAAAACAAAGGAGAGCAGTTCTCAGGTGCCTTTTCCCCAATCACGCTGATTAAAACTGCAACCGCCTGCAACCAATTGACAAACATCTGTGGAATCAACTGCCACCTTCGCTTCTCTTCCTCCTCCTTTTTACTATCATCTTTCTTACCATTCTCCAAGTTATATTTTTCAAAAAATCTCCACATTATCATCACGACAAATCTTTTCTTTCACTTTTTTCTTTAAGAGGACACCCAATGGCCCTTAAATTACCATAAACCTCACTCTTAGCCCTGTCATCAAGCTTAATTGCATCTACCTTGTCCTTCTCAGTCTGAACCGAGACCTACACACCCGTAGCAACAACCTCACCATCCTTGCTGCATTGAGGCCTGCATTTGCCAATACCGACTGCAATGGTAACCAAACTTCTGTAGGCGATCACCCCGACCCTGCCATTGATCCACTATCCAGTTGTGATAGAAATTGTGTCATATGTACTAAAAGATCCTTGAGCCCTGGTGCTTTCGAACCACCATGACCCCCATCATTCAGACCATTAGGACCCACCGTCTGACCTCTCACAAACCACTCTGATCTAAACCTCTGAGGCAACAGACATGACATACTCATCGGGCTGTACAGGCTGTAACGCCGCTGTTTTTGGACCTTGATTCACGGCTTTACTCTGCATCTCTGCTTTAACCCTTCGCTCTTTTTCCCTCTAATGTGCTGGAATGCTGTTGTCAGTTATCTGTGTGGATGCTGCCCAGTGTCCGGCACCGCCACATAGCCGTACATGCGTGCGTGGTTCCTCTGCGCTGCATGACCACCCGTGTGTGCAGTCCCTGGCAGCCACCCGTGGGTTAATAGGTCTGCTACACATTGCGTGTCTTACCACATGTGTTCAGGCTTCAGCTTCTGCCAGGCGTACTTTGCACTGCTGATTATGTTCTGTCTTGCTTAGGGCACGCGCGGCCACACCTCCCTTCCTTTTATCAGGAAAGGGTGTGTGCTACAATTGCTGCTCTAGCCTATGGCTGTGTGGCAGCTCCTATATAAAGGTCCCACCCCCTTTGGGGCGTTGCCAGAGCTTCGCATTGAGGTCCTGAACCTTGCCATGTGAGTCTGTGTTCTGCTCCTGCTCTGATTCTGTTCAGTTCTGGGGGTGTTGTTGCTCTTTATCCCTCTGTGAACTGTATGTTGGCCTGCTCTGGGGGCATAATACCCAGATCGCCTTTCCTGGAGGCTGCATATCCAGGCCTGTCTGAATTGTGACTTGTTTCTCCGCCTACTCTGGGGGCAGTAATACCCAGATTGCCCTTTCTGGAGGCTGCATATCCAGGCCCTGTGTATGTTATGTGGTGGATCCTGGATCTGCTCCTTTACCTGACCCTGTCTGAACTATGCTCACTGTGTGATGTTCCTGAGGTCCTTCCGTGCCTTGAACCCTGTGCCCAGTGACTGAGACTCTTTGTTACCTGACTTTCCGTGATCTAACCTGGGTTCATCTAGGAAGTAGGCATCCAGTGTGTCCGCTGAATTTCTGCTCCTCAGTACTCAGCTGGGGATTCAGTGCAATTCCCTGCCGGCTCCTGTCCAACCCGGCAGGGTTTGCACCAGACCACTTGGGTTCCTTTCTAGGTCGCTTCCAGATGTCCGGAGCCTGATGACCGTGGTTTCTCATCCGGAGCCTGTCGTCCACGGCCTGATGTCCGGTGTCTGACGACCCCTTCCTGATGTCCACCTGATGTCTTCCTGATGTCCAGCTGGCATCCTGATGTCTTCCTGATGTCCGACCTGGTGTTCTGATGTCCTGATGTCCGCTCCGTGATCCTGATGTCCGCTCCGTGATCCTGATGGCCGACCTGAGTCCGGATGTCTCTCTGAGTTCTGATGTCCAGCCTGCGTCCAGATATCCAGTACGTGGTTCTGGCGGTCCAAGTTGTGCTCTTAAGCCGGTTCCATTCTCCTTCTTGGATGGAATCCTCCTCCATGGTTTCCGGGAGTTTCCAGCTCTGCTCCCTGGTGACGGTCCCACCTGCGAGTCCTGATCTGACCAGCCTATGCCCGGTGCTGTAGTGCCACCACTCCTGGACCTGCGCAATCCGAGTCCTGTTCTGTTGTCCTGCCGGTTCCCTGGGGTCTTACCTGTGATGACCTCTGCCATCATCTGAAGTTCACCTCTGGTCGGCGTCTGACTTTCTCCTGCTGTGCCTGTGCTACGCCCGTTGCCGTACATGCGTGCGTGGATCCGCTGCATGACCACCCACACGTGCGGTCCCCCCTGGTAAGCCTGTGCCAGACAACCCTGGACCGCGTCAACCCAAGATGACCTCCTGCTTCGCCTGTCAACCTGACATGGGTTTCCTTCATGATGTGCATATTACGGAACCTGGTGTTTCTATGTTTTTGCCTTATTTCAGTAAACTTTATTTTTTCTTCATACCTGAAGTTGTGCGGTGTCTTTTAGTCCTGCTTATGGCCATCTTGTCCACAAGCTCAGCTGCCACAGACCCCGGTCGCTAACCTTCCCTAGTCCGGGTAGGTCCGGGTCCCCCCTGTGGTCCAGTGGGTCCACATTCCACGACCGCCTGGGACGCATACCCCGTCGACGATATAGCTCAATGACACGGGAGTGTTGGCTGTAAGCCACGCTGCATCCGCGTTCGTAACACAGGCCTTTTTTACTCCACAGCTGAAGATCAAGAATCCAGATGTCCATAACCCAAATATTGCTCCTCTCCGGAATCCAATCCATTTGACATTGCTCGATGTTCATGACAGTTGCGCCCTTAGCCACCATCTCAGCAGGGGGTACTGAAATGCTTGCAGACGACAGTGGTTTGTCCCGACCTGAAGCCCGACTCCTGCTTCCACTCACGCTGCTCCTCCTGGTTGCTGCTGTCTCTTCCATGGGTCCTTCTTCAGCAGCCTTCAACTGGCACCTGCTTCTTGGAGGTCCCCTGCAGTCCACAATAGTGCCTGTCACAATAGCGGTATCCTGCCACCATGTAGAGCCAGGCCGCGCCTCCCCTCCAGCATGCTGCCCACCGACCTGTAAAAGATCACTGCCTCATGAATTCCTTGATTGCTCTGTCTGGCAGGCACCCTGACTGGAACATCACCAGGTGTGCCTGCTGCAAAGATCCGAGATGCTGTAGTTCTGGGAGAAGCAGGCTGCACTTCCGGTCCCTGCGCTCACTGTCCTCAGGATCTCTGGAGCAAGGGGTTGCTTCAAACTTCAAACGCTCCAGTCACCTCGTTTTTCTCACCTGCCTTCCAAATCCCTCAGATCTTGCCCTTGCCCACCTCCCTGCATGCTGGCAATCTGCACCTGCAGCCATCCTTCTCCTCTTAACCCCTTACTGACCAGGCCAATTTTTTAAACTCGGACCAGTGTCACTTTATGTGATAAACTCTAGAACGCTTCAACAGATCTCATTGATTTGGAGAATGTTTTTCATGACACATTGTACTATATGTTAATGGTAAATTTATGTTGATATTTTCTGTGTTTATTTATAAAAATATCAGAAACTTGTAAAAAGATTCTAAAAATTTGCATTTTTAAAATTTTGAATGATTAACCCTTTAATCCAGACAGTCATACCACATAAAATAGCAATTAAATAACATTTACCTCATATCTGCTTTGCATCAGCACCATTTTTAAAATATCCTTTTATTTTATTAGGATGTTAGAAGGTTTAAAATTGCATAGACCGATATAAACCCCAAAAACGATACCATTTTAAAAACAGCGCCCCACAACGTATTCAAAACTGTTGTCAGGTAGTTTATTAACCCTTTGGGAGCTTTTCAGAAATTAATACAACGTGGCATGACAGGAATGAAAAATGTTATTTTTACCACCTAAATGTTGCTATCTTTTGAACAGACCATTATAGCGTGCAGACTCTAAGGCTGTGTGCAGATGCTGCGGAATCCGCTGCGGATTAATCCGCACGGATTTTGCAAAAACCGCAGATAAACCGCAGGTCAAAAGACCCGCGGATTATCTGCGGTTTGGTCCTGCGGATTCACCATCTCCACAATGGTGGAGATAGGAACCCGCTGCGGATTCCGCAGAAAGAATTGACATGTCACTTCTTTCTGCAGTTTCAAAACTGCAGCAAATCCGCGCAGATTTTTCCGCAACGTCTACACAGCGGTTTTATTTTTACCATTCATTTGAATGGTACTGTACACCGCAGCTAAAACTGCTGCGGGTCCGCAGCGGCCAAAAACGCTGCGGAAACCGCAGCGTGTGCACATACCCTAAGGCCGTCATTTGGCTGGGAATTGCCATGGCAAACATCAGGACCACACAATCATGATATCTGGGTGCTAATAGGGCTAAAGAGGGAGCCCCCACACTATGTTAACCATTTACATGCCGTAGTCACTACTGACAGCAGCATCTAAGGGGTTAAAAAGCCATGGTTGGTGCCAAAACCAATCAAGGATGATACAGCAAGGTGTCAGCTACAGTGGACAGTCAACAGCTCTTGCATTTTCACTAGTTGGGGGATGCTATTTTCTGATATGAGGTCAGTAAAAACATGTATTGGTTGATCCTAAAATGGCCACTTTCCCGCACTTTTGCCATAAATACCCCTAGTATTTGTCCCCTTCTCCACTCACAATAAACTCCCTGTTCACACGGGATACATTATAGTTAGCACTGGGCAGCCCCCCTATATGGTGTTACTAAGAGGCTGTGAACCATATGCTCTGCATTCCCTGTGTGAACATTGCCACATACGGATTATTTTTTTGCACTGGTGTACCACACGGCCAATCCCTGATTGCAGGCTGGCTGTCTCATTTGGTATCTTGCACTTGTGCAGTTGCCATTTTACTTGGTCCGCCGCACCCTGTTTAGTGCAGATGTATTGAGGCCTGTTTATACAGGTAAGCATCTCTGCCTGTTTTGGCTGTTTTCCTGAATATTGGAGGATTTTTTCCTCTTTCTGTTGTTTTTAGGTTTGCAATTGTGCCACCATCTTCCATCTTTGGGTGATGGATTGAACTGTGCTCCATGAAATGTTCAGAATTGGGTTATTTTTTTATTTTTTTCAAAGAACCCCGCTTTACTCTTCTCAACAACTTTATCCCTAGCCTACATATTAGTCCTTTTTACCTAGACAACACCATAGGTCACACTCCGTAATAGATCAAATAACTAAATGCCAAAAAATAAATTAATGGCACAAGGAATGTATAGAAAACATAAGAATTTTATTTATAATATCACAATGCATAAAACCAAGTACATAAATGCCTCAAAATCTAGAAGTCGCAGGTAACGAACACATTTTAATCTTTACAATGACTGCTCACTGATACATCTAATAACCATGTTGCTAACCACTGACCTGTTACAACAATCATTCTCTACAGTCCACAATGGTAACAATGCCTATAGTGCATCACTCCTAGCAATAGTGCCTGGACTTTAGGACAATGAAAACTATCCGCAGTTAATCCAACCAATCAAGATGCCAGCAAAGGTGCAATGAATATAATACCTGAATATGTGTTCAGATCTGCCGCTGCGACCCACCCCGCTATTTGATCCCTAATGTTCTCAAACAAACCTCTGAGGCCTTCACAGAACAGCTGTAGTTATACTGAAAATAAATTACACATAGGTGAACTCAATTTACAGATTTTCTGACTTCTAGAGGAAATTGGTCACTTAGGATTTTATGTAGGGGTATCAGACTACAGAGGACTAAATGCAAGTCACAATTTTCAGATTTATATTTTTGAAATAAATAGTAAATCGTATATCATTTCCTTTACACGTCACAAATACTTGCTAATTTGTATATCACATAAAATCCCAATAAAGTTCATTTAAGTTTGTGGGTGTAATGTGAAAAAATGTAGAAAGTTCACTGGGTGTGCATACTTTTTCAATGCACTGTATGTAATGCATAGACGTTTCAGATCCTCTACAGTGATTGATGTTCTGTGTATCTTTAGTCTGGCTAGTAACCGGAACGTCTTGCTCAATAGGATATTTAAGATGATAATTGCAAATAGGAATATATGTAGAAAAAATAATCATCCAAATATTTGCTTCATATTCAGCAATGAAATTTTGGCTTTTTACTCTGGGACTTAAAGCTATAATGTATATCCTTTGTCAGGCTATGTGTATGTCTTCTGTGTTATGAAGGATCTTACAGAGTTTTTTTTATATTGGAGGGTACTTGGCATCTTTTTGTCCACTTCAATATAGCCTTGTTCCAATAAACCTTTATGTGAACATTCCTATCAAGAGTGCATCAAGGCCTTTTAAAGATCACTCCAGCAGTGAATTAGTAAGGGAAAATGAATGTATGGCAGGCAAAGTAATCTGTGGAGGTGGAAATTAATTATCTTTAGAGCTATGCTTATCAGCCGCGTCTCCTTTACAAGCTGTTAGCAAAGCCAACATTGATTGGACTGTAAACTGGTTGCCAGAGTTCTCACTTGGAGTGTATACAGTTAAGCTGGAGTCACACATAGCGACTTACCAACGATACCGACACCGATATCAAGGTGTCAGGATCGCTGGTAAGTCGCAAAGTGATCGCTGGTGAGCTGTCACACAGACAGCTTCACCAGCGATCAGCACAGCGATGCCGAGCGCCCGGCATCGCTTGCCATCCCTGTAAAAAATAGAATTAAAATAAAAAATATTGTTATTCTCACCTTCCGACGTACCGCGCAGCCTTCCTCTCTCCACGCTCCGGTCCCAGTAATCCTTTGCGAGAAAGTCCACGAGACATCACGGTCTTGCAGGAGCACGAAGTCTCGCGGTCATTTGTGCAAAGGATCACTGGGACCGGAGCGTGGAGAGAGGATGGCTGCGCGGGACGTCGGAAGGTGAGAATAACAGTTTTTTATTTTAATTCTATTTTTTTACAGCTGATCGCTGGTCTCCCGCCTGTCAGACGCAGCGATGCGTGCTAGCCAGCGGGAGACCAGCGACCAAAAAAATGTCCAGAGGTTTCTAACAGCGATCCCGGCAGGGGGGCAGCTCGCTGATCGCTGTCACACACAGCGATCTCGCTGGTGAGATGGCTGTTACGTCACAAAAGTTGTGACTCAGCAGCGATCTCGCTAGCGAGATTGCTATGTGTGACTCCCGCTTTAGTCGTAAAGCTATTTCTGCACATGATGAACCTGTTTACACTGATAATATGGATCACCAGATTTTTTTTGTTATGCACTATACTTGGAATACTTATAGTACGACAATTTCACCAATTACATGTGGTAAATCACAAAATGTAATTAACTATGTGCCTCAATCAACTGCAGCAAATTTGCTTTAGATGAAAAAGTAATTTAACCCCTTAGCGACAGAGCCAGTTTGCAGCTTAAAGACCAGGCCAATTTTTACAATTCTGACCACTGTCCCTTTATGAGGTTATAACTCTGGAACGCTTTAAGGGATCCCGCTGATTCTGAGTTTGTTTTTTTTTCGTGACATATTGTACTTCATGCTAGTGGTAAAATTTCTTCGATAAGTCTTGTGTTTATTTATGAAAAAAAGGAAATATGGTGAAAATTTTGAAAATTTTGCAATTTTAAAACTTTAAATTTTTATGCCCTTAAATCAGAGAGATGTGTCACACAAATTTCTTAATAAAGAACATTTCCCACATGTCTACTTTACATCAGCACAATTTTGGAAGCAAATTTTTTTTTTATTAGGAAGTTATAAGGGTTAAAAGTTGACCAGCAATTTCTCATTTTTACAACAAAATTTACAAAACCATTTTTTTTAAGGGACCACATCATATTTAAAGTCATTTTGAGGGGTGTACATGACAGAAAATACCCAAAAGTGGCACCATTCTAAAAACTAGACCCCTCAAGGTGCTCAAAACCACATTCAAGAAGTTTATTAACCCTTTAAGTGCTTCACAGGAACTAAAGCCATATGGAAGGAAAAAATTAACATTTAACTTTTTTTTGCAAAAAATTTACTTCAGAACCATTTTTTTTTATTTTCACAAGTGTTAAAAGAGAATATCAACCACAAAATTTGTTCTACAATTTCTCCTGAATACGCCGATCCCCCATATGTGGGGGTAAACCACTTTTTCAGCACACGGCAGAGCTCGCAATAGATGGAGCGCTGTTTGACTTTTTCAACGCAGAATTGGCTGGAATTGAGATCGGATGCCATGTTGCGTTCAGAGAGCCCTTAATGTGCCTAAACAGTGGAAAACTCCAACAAGTGACCCCATTTTGGAAACTAGACCCATTAAGGAACTCCTCTAGATGTGTGATGAGCACTTTGAACCTTCAAGCGCTTCACAGAAGTTTATAACGTAGAGCCGTGAAAAAAAGAAATCCATTTTTTTTCCACAAAAATGATATTTTCGCCCCCAAATTTTTATTTTTACAAGGGTAACAGGAGAAATCATACCCCCACAGTTATTGTGCAATTTGTCCTGAGTACGCTGATACCCCATATGTGGGGGGGAACCACTGTTTGGGCGCATGGGAGAGCTTGGAAGTGAAGGAGTGCCATTTTGGAATGCAGACTTTGATGGAATGGTCTGCGGGCATCATGTTGCGTTTGCAGAGCCCCTGATGGGCCTAAACAGTGGAAACCCCCTACAAGTGACCCCATTTTGGAAATTAGACCCCCTAAGGAGCTTATCTAGATGTGTGGTGAGCACTTTGAACCCCCAAGCGGTTCACAGAAGATTATAAACGCAGAGCCATGAAAATAAAGTCTTTTATTTCCACAAATTATTTCCGTGAATTAGCGGCGCTGTGGTTTTAGCACACTCAATTACCGCCGTTAAAAGGCGTATCGGCGGTCGTTAAGGGGTTAATTATTTTCTTTAAGAGGGGACAGTGTGAAGGCCATAGTTTAAAATGGAGAATTATGTAAAGGTTAACCCCTTAACCCCCAAGGGTGGTTTGCACATTTATGACCGGGCCAATTTTCACAATTCTGACCACTGTCCCTTTATGAGGTAATAACTCTGAAACGCTTCCATGGATCCTGGTGATTCTGACACTGTTTTCTCGTGATATATTGTACTTCATGTTAGTGGTAAAATTTCATTCAAATAACTAGCGTTTATTTGTGAAAAAATGGAAATTTTGGCGAAAATTTTTAAAATTTCGCAATTTTCCATCTTTGAATTTGTATGCCCTTAAATCACAGAGATACGGCACACAAAAAACTTGATAAGTAACATTTCCCACATGTTTACTTTACATCAGCAAAATTTTGGAACCAAAATTTTTTTTTTGTTAGGAAGTTATAAGGGTTAAAATTTGGCCAGCGATTTCTCATTTTTGCAACACCATTTTATTTTTACGGACCACATCACATTTGAAGCCACTTTGAGGGGTCTATATGATAGAAAATACCCAAAAGTGACACAATTCTAAAAACTGCACCCCTTAAGGTGCTCAAAACCACATTCAAGAAGTATATAAACCCTTCTGGTGCGTCACAGGAAATTTTTGAATATTTAAAAAAAAAAATGAACATTTAACTTTTTTTCACAAAAAAATACTTCAGGTTCAATTTTTTTATTTTACCAAGGGTAAAAGGAGAAATTGGACTGCAAAAGTTAATGTGCAATTTGTTCTGAGTACGCTGATACCTGATATGTGGGGGGGGGACTCAGAAGCTCAGAAGGGAAGGAGCGCCGTTTGACTATTTCAATGCAAAATTGGCTGGAATTCAGATCGGACGCCATGTCACGTTTGGAGAGCTCCTGATGTACCTAAACAGTGGAAACCCCCCACAAGTGACCCCATTTTGGAAACTAGACCCCCCCCAAGGAACTTATCTAGATATGTGGTGAGTACTTTGAACCCACAAGGGCTTCACAGAAGTTTATAACGTACAGTGGTACAATTAAAAAATCATATTTTTTCCATAAAAATGATCTTTTCACCCCCAATTTTTATTTTCCCAAGGGTAACAGGACCAAAAGTTATTGTGCAATTTGTCCGGAGTACGCTGATACCCCATATGTGGGTGTAAACGACTATTTGGGCGCATGGCAGAGCTCAGAAGGGAAGCAGCGCCATTTGACTTTTATGGCTGGAATTGAGATCGGACACCATGTCGCGTTTGGAAAGCCCCTGATGTACCATAACAGTGGAACCCCCCCCCCACAAATGACACCATTTTGGAAACTAGACCCCCCAAGGAACTTATCTAGATGTGTGGTTAGAACTTTGAACCCCCAAGGGCTTTACAGAAGTTTATAACGTACAGCCGTACAATTAAAAAATCATATTTCTTCCACAAAAATGATCTTTTCACCGTCAATTCTTATTTTTCCAAGGGTAACAGGACCCCCCAGTGCTTCACAGAAGTTTATAACGCCCGGGCATGACAATAAAAAATCATTTTTTCCACAAACATGATCTTTTAGTCACCAATTTTTTTATTTTCCCAAGGATACCAGGAGAAATTGGACCTTAAAAGTTGTTGTCCAATGTGTTTTGAGTACGCTGATACCTCATATGTGGGAGAAAACTACTGTATGGGCACACGTCGGGGCTCGGAAGGGGAGTAGTCACGTTTTGGAATGTAGACTTTGATGGAATGGTCTGCGGGTGTCATGTGCGTTTGGAGAGCCTCTGATGTATCTAAACAGTGGAAACCCCCCCACAAATGACCACATTTTGGAAACTAGACCCCCCACGGAACTTATCTAGATGTGTGGTGAGCACTTTGAACCCCCAAGTGCTTCACAGAAGTTTATAACGCTCGGGTGTGAAAATAAAAAAATCATATTTTTTTCCACAAAAATGATATTTTTGCCCCCAATTTTTTATTTTCCTAAGGGTAATAGGAGAAACTGGACCCCAGAAGTTGTTTTGCAATTTGTCCTGAGTATGCTGATACCCCATATGTGGGGGTAAAACACTGTTTGGGCGCATGGCAGAGCTTGGAAGGGAAGGAGCACCATTTGACTTTTTCAACGCAGAATTGGCTGGAATTGAGATCAGACCCTAATGGGAAAATGGAAATAAATTCTTTTAATTTTATTATTTTTCCCTAACTAAGGGGGTGATAATGGGGGGTTTAATTTACCATTTATGGCAGCTCTCACAGGCTAAAAGACGCTTTTTATTATAAAAATAGTTTTTGCATCACCACATATTGAGAGCTATAATTTATCCATATTTTGACCCACCGAGTCATGTGAGGTCTTATTTTTTGCGGGACGAGTTGATGTTTTTATTGGTATCATTTTCGGGCACGTGACATCTTTTGATCACTTTTTATTCCGATTTTTGGACGCTGAATGAACAAAAACCAGCGTTTAATGAATTTCTTTTGGGGGGTGCCTTTACACCATTCCGCGTGCAGTAAAATTGATAAAGCCCTTTTATTCTTCGGGTCAGTACAGTTACAGCGATACCTCATTTAGGTCTTTTTTTTATATTTTGGCGCTTTTATACAATAAAAACAATTTTATATAAAAAATAATAATTTTTGCATCGCTTTATTCTGCGAGCTATAACTTTTTAATTTTTTTGCTGATGATGCTTCATGGTGGCTCGTTTTTTGCGGGACAAGATGACGTTTTCAGCGGTACCATGGATATTTATATGTATCTTTTTGATCGCGCATTATTGCACTTTTTGTTTGGCGGTATGATAATAAATCATTATTTTTTGCTTCGTTTTTTATTTTTTAAGGGGTTCGCTAAAGGGGTTAACTAATGGGACAGTTTTATAGGGCGGGTCGTTATGGACGCGGCGATACCAAATATGTGTACTTTTATTGTTTTTTTTTTTTCATTTCCGAAAAATGAATTTATTAGGGAATATTTTTTTTTTTTATTTATTTAGCGATTTTTTTAAAAATTATTTTTACTTTTTTTTTTTTTAACTTTATTACATTGTCCCAGGGGGAATATCACTGCCCTGTGACAGATCGCTGATCTGTCACATCACAGATTGCTAATAATAATAAAGTAACTTGGCACTCAACTGAATTGTCCTTTATAAGTCAAGTTTTTATTTATGTGCAGTCCTACAAAAAGACGTTTCGGCCTACACTTGGCCTTCGTCAGTCCGACTGCTGTCTATATAGTATGAACAAATGTATGTCCACGAGCAAAATAATTTTTTTTGTAAGTTCCTGCTTCCAATTATGTTGTAGGCATATAGCAGGCTTCCAGCTACCCTTAAGGTGTGCTGTGCTGGTAATTCAATTAGATACAATATATTCCATAAGGAAATGAGGAGAGGTTCCCACTGGATCACTGAAGCAATTTGCCTGTGGAAGATGTCTGTACTGAGACCGGTGTAAAAATATACCTGTAGAAAATGTCTGTACTGAGACCGGTAGCAAAAGGCCTGTATGGGGCATATAATAGTAGCTTGCAGGTGTGCAGGTGAGACTGGCAGCCTAAGTCTAATATGGGGCTTATAGAAGTAGGTTGCAAGTGTGCAGGGCTGAACGTGGTATCCGCCGCCGTTTGGATTCCAAATATATATTGTACCTAATTGAATTACCAGCACAGCACACCTTAAGGGTAGCTGGAAGTCTGCTATATGCCTACAACATAATTGGAAGCAGGAACTTACAAAAAATTATTTTGCTCGTGGACATACATTTGTTCATACTATATAGACAGCAGTCGGACTGACGAAGGCCAAGTGTAGGCCGAAACGTCTTTTTGTAGGACTGCACATAAATAAAAACTTCACTTAAAAAGGAAAATTCAGTTGAGTGCCAAGTTACTTTATTATTATTCACTTGGGTCTGGGTAACCTACTTGTGCACTTTGTGGTAGTGCCACGCTATACTTGACACATCACAGATTGCTGTGACAGATCAGCAATATGTCACAGGCACTGCACAAGGCTTCCTCGTGCCTGCGTTTGCAGGCACTGAGGAAGCCAGCTCCCTGCAGGCCCCCAAAGGTCCCCGCCGCCATCTTGGATCCGGGGACCAGCAGGGAAGGAGTCCCCTGCAGCAGCGCTGCACATTGCGCTGCTGTGGGGGGCTCAGGGAAGCACGGAGGGAGCTCCCTCCCTGTCGATGCTTCCCTTTAACCCCTGGTACACCTTGATCATGTTTGATCGTGGTGTGCAAGGGGTTAACGTGTCGGGGGCAGTCCGTGACTGCCCCTGACACATTGTGCCGGGTGTCAGCTGTGATAATCAGCTGACACCCGGCCGCGATCAGTGGCGCTCACTCTGTGAGCGCGTTGATCGCTGTGACGTACTATCCAGTCCCTGGTAATTAAGTCCCAGGGCACATGGACGGGATAGTACGTCACATGGCAGAAAGGGGTTAAAGTTCATGAGGGGGTGTTAGGCTGGCGGAACGAACCAAATAATAAAATGATAATGAGGTGCATTCACAGTTTGTGGTCCACCGTGCAGAGATGGTAAACTGCTGCTCGGTAATGGCGGAGACTATACAGCAAAGTAATAGATAAACACACGCTGGTTAAAGTCACCCGGTGTGCACAGTGGCGAGTTCTGTTACCTCACAGTACCGCCTTGCCGCAGAGTGTAGCTACAGAAGCCTGTTAAAACTCACAGGTCTCAGTCGGATGAGCGCTAGAATACGGTCACAGGACTCTGACCCAGAGGCACAGGGCCAGAGTCCCTCCAGACCACCAGCGCTTGGCGCTGCAGCTGCGGTGCAGGAGAGAACAATAGAAATATAAGAACGCTAGGTGCGCGCTGCACCGCTCTGGCGGATGCCACTAACCTCCTTGAATAGGGCAAGGAGAGCGCACAACTTGCGCACGGCGCTGCTACTGGCGGTTGCAGCTACTTAAGGCGGTACAGTGATGCCTTATAGCTTAGCGCCCACTGTCGCTAGCATGGGTGAAGAGCAGGGAGCACTGCGGCGCTAGGCAGTGTCACAACTCGGTGCTGACTGTAAACTCTAATGTAACCCTAACCACAGGCGTATCAAAGTGAAGGGGTTCCATAATAAGTCAGTCAGTGTTTCACAAGCATCCATCAACACACACACCTCTACCAAATACTGTGTATACCAGCGCATTGCCATGCAAGCCTTTTTATAGCAGTCTCCTTCCGGGACCTTCCTGATGGTCCAATCCAAGCTGGGGAAGGACCTGAGCATGTGACCTCCGATCTCCAATGAGAGATCGTCCCACGGCCATGCTCAGTAGACCGAAAGGACTTAGTCCCTGGAGTAGCTCGCTGCTGACCAGCATGCATTGCTATAGCTGGACCAGAGTTGGCAGCAGCAACCAAACCCACAGTGCTAGTCTGAGAAGAGTGCTGGGATCGACGAGTCTGCTGAGCAGCCTCCTCTGCATCTGAAGAGGAATGGGAGACCACCGAAGGCAAGGCTTGGGATTCCTGCTGTGCAGCAACAGGAACCTGACACTTAACAGGGGGACAGTATTGTGGCTATCATTTAATGGGGGCAGTGAGGAAAATATGGTTCATAAGGAAACAGTGTTGAGAGATTATAGTTTATAAGGGAGATGGTGTGATAGATTTAGTTCATAAGGAAGCATCGTAGAGGTTATAGTTTTTAAGGAGGACAGTGCGACAGATATAGGTCATAAGGAAATAGTGTAGAGGTTATAGTTTAAAAGAGGGACAGTGTGGCAGATATATTTCATAAGTAAATAGTGCAGAGGTTATGGCTTATAAAAGGAACAGTGCAGCAGATTTAGTTAATAAGAAAATAGTGTAGAGGTTATAGTTTATAATGAGGACAAAGCAGAGATTAAACTTCATAAAGGGTCAGGGTGGATGTTATATCGAGGACATTGCATCAGCTATAGTTCATAAGGGGGGCAGAGTGACAGTTATGCGTTATAAGGAGGAATGGGGTGGTATCATGTTTCATAAACAGGGATAGTGTGGATGTTATAGTTCATAAGGGTACACAGTGTGCAGGTTATAGCTCATGTGAGGCAGTGACCAGTGTCACTTGTAGGGGTCACTGTGTGTTCCCTCCAAGATGTGCACGGAGGCTTATTGAGGCAATGCGAGTGCATGGAAGTTACAGGCGTAGCTGTGGTTGCAATGCAGAATAAAAGTGATTATAGGTCTTGGACATGCTAGTTGTCCAAGACAGATTTAGGGACACCTGCTCTGGGTTTTGTGCTTTAAAGCAGACTACAAGAGCTCCACCTGTGTGAGGCAACACAGGCAAGCAAAGCCAAACAGCAAAGGGAGCTGAAAGACCTGGCATCCACAGCATACACGGCGGTGCAGTCACCCACAGCAACGGTATCGAAGGTAGACTGTCCTGTGCCTGACTGTGATCTGGAGGTAGACTGTCTTGTGCCCGGTGGTAAACCGGAGGAGGACTGGCGTGTTTATTGACTGCAATCCAGAGGATATGGTTCCCGGCTGCAATCTGGAGGATATTGTGTGCTGTGTTTTGCTGTGAGTTGAACATTAAATAGACTTTTGTTTTGAACTTTGCTGGGTTACTGCCTCATCACTGCTCAGTGTGTATACCACTGCACTACATATAGTTGGACCATGTGGGCAGTGTGAACTGAGGCATGCCCTAAAAAGTGCTGCATGTCGGTGAGCAAGTCTGCTGGAAAAATGGAGGAGCGTTTGAAGCAGTGGATTCTCATTCAGCATCAGGAGCTGCAGTTCCTGTAGCAGCGGCAAGAGGCGCTGCAGTTCCAGCAGCAGGAGCTACTGTTCCAGCAGCAGCAAGAGGTGCTGCAGGTGCAGCGTGCTGCAGGACCTTTAGTGGTGTAAATAGGAGACCCCTAAGGTGAGGGGTGATCAGTGGTGTCAAGAAGAGATCCGTAAGGTAAGGGGCAATCAGAGGGTGTACCAGTGGTCCTTTGCAGAGACTTGTCCCGCCAGGTCTCAGGCATATGACCTATTGCAGTTGGAGGAATGACTCCAGCCTGAGACTTTGACCCTGGCCTAGATGATAGAGAGGGTGGTCGGTCGATCGGCTTTTGAGGGCTTTGCCAGCCGCCATGCAGAGTTGGGTGGGGCAAGGGGACCTGTGCACTCTGGAGCAGCTGATAAGTTTGAGCGGTATACAGCCAATCAGGACTTTGTGCCGGAGCATGGGAAAAGTCCAAAAACCACTGTTGGGGCTAAACAGGACCGAGCCCGTGATGAGGGGGTAACCCGAAGTGAGGGTGAGAAAACTTCCATTTCCCCTAAAGTGGCTCCCAGATGTCGTACCGCACCGATTAAGTGTTGGTGGTGCCAAGGGCCTGGACATGTGGCTGTCAGCTGCCCTCTGACATCTGAACCCTTGGACTGTGGGTATACTCAGCGTGTATCTATGTATGCCCAGCCCGTCTGTATCGCCAGTACAGGCACTGTCAGCGGCGGACCGCAGCTGTACCGGGAACTCATCAATGGGTGCCAAAAGGACGCTCTCCTGTACTCGGGGAGCATATTGACTTTGGTCCATGGGTCCCTTGTTGTCGGGGAAAACCCCAAAGGATGGAAAGTGGGCGTGATGGGTATCCATGCTGAAATTTGAGAGTACCCGACAGCAAAGGTTAATTTTTCCAAAACATGCGGGGACATTAAACATGTGGTGGGAGTGGTGAAGACCCTTCCATATGGGACTATGGTTGGAAGAGACTTGCCCCTGTTCTGGTCCCTGTGGGAGACCAGGGTTAACCCTCCCAACGTAAATGCTGTTCTGGGCGCAGAACCCGAAGATCCCAAGTCAGGGATATCTGAAAAAGGGGTCGCCAACCTAGGGACAGATTGTAACCCAATAGGTTTCCCCTAGAGGTATTAGCAGGAGAGGTCGAGGAGACCCCACTGAACCCTGAGCTGGAAATGTCCCCTGGTAAGTTCAGGACAGCTCAGTTCCAGGGACCTATACAAAAAAGCGTGAATAAAAAGAAAGCCTGGAGGAACCGAGAGTGTGTGATCACAGAGGCAACTAGAGATGTAAGCAAGAGGAACCCTCTAGCACCAGCCAAAGATGTGGCCAGTGTCGGAGGAAAATGGATAGAGTTCTTGCTAGACAGCAGCGTTGGGAGGCTCGGGTTCGGGTAAGGGTACAGAGGAAAAGGTACCAAGGGCCCAAATGCAAGTACTTAGGTTATGGGATGAGCTGCGGGGTTAGTGAACCCCAAATAAACAAGGCCAAGACCATCCAAAACTGGCCCAAATCTACTGTTAGTCAGGAAAGTGGGCGTATCTTCTGCAAAAGAGAACGGGGAGGTGGATGGTCATGTAACGAAGTATGAAGGAGAAACGCGAAGGGTAGAGATGCTTACGTCAACCGATGGTTCCGATCCCTACTTTGGTTTCTCAGTACAGTCTCGGGTGAGGGTGTCACAGAGTCATGCGAATGTCCTGTCACGCGCCCATGTGGGGTGACAAGTGTTCAACCCCACAGGTTTGAACAGGGGGTATGTGAGGCAGTGACCGGTGTTACATGTAGGGGTCGCTGTGTGTTCCTCACACGATGCGCACGGAGGAGTATTGAGGCAATGAGAGTGCATTGCAATCACAGGCGTAGCTGTTGCTGCAATGCAGAATAAAAGTGAGTATAGGTCTTGGACGTGCTAGTTGTCCAAGGCAAATTTAGGGAAAACCTGCTCTAGGCTTTTGTGTTTTGAAACAGACTACAGATGGTAGTGGTGCAGTCCGTGTCATTCCCAGCCTGGATTTTCCATGTGGCCCACGGCCACAGATAACTGTTAAAAGCCCAGCAGTAAGGGGTTTGGGTGTGTCAGGGTCAGTGTCAGTCTGGTGTTTGCAAGAGTGCAGAGCAAAAGGCTCTGCAGAGCTCCACCTGTGTGAGGCAACACAGGCAAGCGGAGACAAACAGCCAAGGGAGCTGAGAGGCCTGGCACTCACAGCTTACATGGCGGTGCAGTCACTCATGGCAACAAGTCTCAAAGGTAGACTGTCCTGTGCCTGGCTGTGATTGGAGGTGGACAGTCTTGTGCCTGGCGGTGAACCGGAGGAGGACTGTCGTGTTTATTGGCTGCAATCCAAAGGATCTGGTCCCCGGCTGCGATCCGGAGGATATTATGTGCTGTGTTTTACTGTGAGTTGAACATTAATGAGACTTGTTTTGAACTTTTCTGGGTCACTGCATCATCACTGCTCAGTGTGGATACCGCTGCACTACACTCATAAGGGTGGTGATAGTACGGTTAGAGTTCATAAAGGCATATACTGTTAGTGTGGAGGCAATATTTTATTCGAGAGGATAATGTGGGGAAATGTACTAGAAGAGAGACATTGTGGGGAACACATTTTGTGCAGGGAGTACCCTGTGAGGAGTAATTATTAATTCAAGGGCATATTATAAGCAGATATTGTTATTAAGGGGCACTAAAAATACACTGTTGTTTTTAAATACACCATGTTGGGATGTGCTGCAGAAGGCCAAGAAGAGCAAAATCTGCAAAAATTAGTTGTAGATGTAAAAAATCATCCTGCCATCTGGATCAGTTGGGAATGAAAAAGATAAGAATGACTCCAATAGGAGAAGATTTCATCTAAAGTACCTGGGTGAAAATGTTTACTTTTGATACTAATAGTCCATGAGCCGGGCCAGATATCGGTACTACCCGGAGTGACTAATTCTCTTTGGTGTTTTTAGGTAGATGCATGTCTGTAGTTTATGTTTTGATATGATAGCCCTTGCACATCAGTAGCTTAACCCCTTCAGGCCTATTTGTACCCAAATGCCTAGGCCATTTTTTGTAAATCTGACCTGTCACTTCATGCGGTAATAACTTTGGGACGCTATCACCTACCCACGCCATTCTGAGTTTGTTTTCTCGTGACATATTGTACTTCATGGTAGTGCTAACTGTGAGTCAATAGATTTTACCTTTCTGCATAAAAATTACAAAATACACGAAAATTTGGGAAAAATTCGCTATTTTTGAACTTTGAAATTCTCTACTTTTTACAAAAATGCTGATACCCCCCATAACAGTTATTAGTTTACATTCTCCACATGTCTACTTCACATTGGCATCATTTTGGAAATGAAATTTTATATTTTTCGGATGTGATAAGGCTCATAGTTTTATACGCAATTTTTAAAGTTTACGACTAAATTTCCAAAACCCATTTTTCCAAGGACCAAGTCAGTTCGGACGTCACTTTATGGGTCTTGTATAACAGAACCCACCCATACATTAACCCATTTTGCAAACTACACCCCTCAAGGTGTCCAAAATGGATTTTCAAAACTTTGTTAACCCCTTAGGTGTTGCACAGGAATTCAAGCAAAATGACAGTGAAATATCAAAATTTCAATTTTTTGGCAGATATTCCATTGTAATTCAATTTTACCTGCAACCCAGCAAGGGTTCACAGCAAACCCAAACCCAAAATTGGTTACCCCAATTCCAATGTAAAGCAGCAAATGAGATAAAATATAACTTTTAATGTACCAATTAAAACAATAACAAAAATAGTGTCACCCAGAAGTGAATTTTTTAAAAATGCAGAAAGAATGGGTGATCCTCAGAGGATATTTGAAAACACCCAAAAGCATAACATTAGGGATATAGAATGTAGCTGTTAGAACAGACAACAACCTATATGATGGATACAGCATGAAAAATAGCACAATACTATAACCAATCACACATGTATACACATGTATAATATATGAGACCAGACCAAGGGTTCATAGCCCCAAATAACGAGATTTCAAAGTAGGAACGAGATTTCAAAAAAAGGAACAATCTCACCAGTTAATGCAGACGGTCAGGAGTCATCAGGGATACTCTGTATACCTACAGGAAGGTAGCGACGGGAAGGCAATACCCTGTCAATTCCCTTATATGCTAACCATTAACTGATCCCCAGGCTCCTGCCCTTACAAGGGCAGTCCACAACTAGCCCTATATTGCACATGCCCTGCACTTTCCCTATAAGGAGCGTCCCAACGCGTTTCATCCAAGTAACTCTTCAGGGGACTAACTTGTTTAAAGTGCCATAGTGCTATAGCTAAGAGAAATACATCCTCCCGCTCTCTATACTGTCTGCTGTCTGCAGAGAATGGAAGGAAAAGGGCATATATATATTGTTGTGTTAATGCACACATATTGCCGCAATTAGACAATTAGCATATATATGTTTGATCATACCTCACATATCAATCATCTCTCATTGCAGGATTTAAAAACTCCCAGGGCGCGCGCCATAACCCGCGCTGAAAACGCCCCGTAATGACATCACTGGAGGGGGAAGAAACCCCTATCCAATTGGTGGACAGGGCCCCATTTCCGGTATACTCACAAAATGGTGGATGCCCCACTTCCGGTAACAAGCCCAATATATAAATGGCATATTTCAAAACATCAATAACCACTCATAGTTTGGGCACTGGGTATACAGCATAAGGCGAATTAGATAGGGAGCGCGCGGCATGATTCGTGCTAAACAACGTCTCAGTCAGTCTCCCAAAGCCGATGTCGCCCCACTTCCGGTAAGGGCAAGATGGCGGATGCCCCACTTCAGGTGGCGTCCATTAACAAAACGGCGCCACACTTCCGGCTCGCAGGGAAAATACTCTGCCCCACTACCGGTAGGAGCAAGATGGCGAATGCCCCATTTCCGGTGGCGTACATTAAACAAGACGGCGCCACACTTCCGATTCGCAGGGAAAATACCCTGCCACATTTCCGGTGTCGTCTATCAAAACAAAAGGCGCCATGCTATCGGTTAGCAGGGAACAATTCCTACCATACTCCTAAGCATGCGACGCCGCCCCCAGCATCGCCATCATGAAGAAAGGCAATCATATATAATTAAACCGGAGAGGCACGTTAATTCAAAAATGGATATTCATATAAGCACACCATTTTTGTTTGTCTAAATGTCAATAAAGACGAATGGCGCCCAATTAGGTGCCAATATAAGATACCAACAAGATAAGCGGCAACATGAAAATGCAAATATAGGCATATAATATATATGTATACACATATGCCAATCCCCAATAATGGGTGACAGACAAGTGATTCAGGCTTAAGGAAAATCCAGGTTGTGGATCAAAAAATTGGAAAAGACAAAAGAAGGAATTCAAATTGATCTGTTCATTGAGGCCTTTAGGTGTTACAGTATCCAAATAGAATATCCACTTAGCCTCACGTTGCAATAGCAATTGATCCCAATTGCCACCTCTTTGTGGTTTAGAAACCTTATCAATGGCAGTAAAGGAAAGATATGAAATCTGCCCCTCATGCATACCATGAATATGCCTTGAGACTGGGGTGTCCCTCTTATGTGTTATGTCTCCCACATGTTCACCAATTCTCCTCTTAAATTCTCGAATCGTCTTTCCCACATACTCCAATCCGCACTTACAAGTCATTTTATATACTGTACGACACCTCTTGTGCTGCAATTCATGAAATGTCTAATGACATAGTTTTTACCAGTCACATTACTAACAAAAGTCTTACTCACACCAATATGCGAACATGCTAGACAATGGCCGCACTTAAAGCAGCCCAAAATGTCACTGTGGAGCCATGTTCTATTTACTGAAGGTGAAAAATGACTACGCACCAGTCTATCCTTCAAGGAGCGTGCTTTCCTATATGTGATCATAGGCGAATCACTCAAAAACGGAGAAATGTCATTATCCATCTGTAGAACAGACCAATGCTTTTTCATAATGTTTCTTACAGGAATTGCACCATTGTCATACGTTGTGATGAATCTGAGGATATCACTATCCGGGGGCTTTCCATTGTCTGTAGTCAGCAGATCACAACGTCTGCTCTCCTTAGCTCATTGGTAGGCCTGTTTCAACACGTGCCTGGGGTAGCCCCTATTCAAAAATCTATCCCTCAAATCTCTAGCCTGTACCTCAAAACTCGATGTCTCAGAACAATTTCTGCGAATTCTGAGATATTGTCCCTTAGGGATTGCCTTCTTAAGATGTTGAGGATGATGACTACCCCAGTGCAATAGGGAGTTGGCAGATGTAGGTTTCCTATAAGTAGAAGTCCCTATCTCCCTTTTCTCATTCTTCTCAATCAATATATCCAGAAAGGGCAGTCTACATGTCTCAATGACTGAAGTGAAAAACAGGCCTATATCATTGTGGTTGAGTGCCACAACAAATTCATTAAATTCCTCAACGGAGCCTCTCCAAACAATGAAAATGTCGTCTATGTACCGCGTCCACAATTCAGGGACGCGGCACACAGACGACCCCCCATCCTCATCACCACCAAAAACCAGAATCTCCTCCCACCAGCCAAGGAGGAGGTTCGCATATGCCGTGGCACTGGGGCTCCCCATAGCGGTCCCCCTCAGCTGGTGGTAAACCTTATGGTTAAAGATGAAAAAATTCCTAGTAAGACAAAATCTAAGGAGTTGCAGGACAAAAAGGTTATGTTCTCAGTATTGACAACCTCTTGTATTCAAAAAGTATGCCACTGCCTCCAAACCATGTGTGTGCGGAATAGATGAGTATAATGCTTCAACATCAATACTTGCAAGATAGGCCTCAGGATCGATGGTTAGCCCATCCAATCGACGGAGGAGGTCCGGTGTGTCTTTAACAAAGGACTGAAGTGAGGAGACAAAGGGGACAAAATCCGATCCAAATAGATTCCCACATTCTGGCAAAGACCACCCACTCCTGAGACTATTGGCCTACCTTTAAGGGGACTTAGCCCCTTGTGTATCTTGGGTAGGCAATAGAAAGTTGCAGTAACAGGATGACTAGGGAGCAAAAACTCAAATTCAGTCTTATTAATGATCTTCTTACTCAAAGCTTCTAATAGAATCTGCCGTAATTCTTCTCTATATATGTTCATGGGATTATTAGACAGAACCTCATAAGTGTCACCATCTGAAAGGATAGTATCGCACATCTGCTGATAAAGATCCACCCCAGGACGACAACATTGCCACCCTTATCTGAGGGTTTAATAACAATGCTGTCATCCCGTTCCAGGCGCGCGATAGCATCCATCTCTTCTTTGGAACAATTATAGTGGCAATAGATTCGATCATGTGAGAGCCTAATCAAATCCTCAGTTACCAGATTAGAAAAGACATCAATTGCAGACAAATCACCAGTAAATGGAGGCATTTTTGTACTCTTATTTCTTAATTCAGTGAATTGCTATTGCAACGTGAGGCTAAGTGGATGTTCTATTTGGATACTGTAACACCTAAAGGCCTCAATGAACAGATCAATTTGAATTCCTTCTTTTGTCTTTTCCAATTTTTTGATCCACAACCTGGATTTTCCTTAAGCCTGAATCACTTGTCTGTCACCCATTATTGGGGATTGGCATATGTGTATACATATATATTATATGCCTATATTTGCATTTTCATGTTGCCGCTTATCTTGTTGGTATCTTATATTGGCACCTAATTGGGCGCCATTCGTCTTTATTGATATTTAGACAAACAAATTGTGTGCTTATATGAATATCCATTTTTGAATTAACGTGCCTCTCCGGTTTAATTATATATGATTGCCTTACTTCATGATGGCGATGCTGGGGGCGGCGCCGCATGCTTAGGAGTATGGTAGGAATTGTTCCCTGCTAACCGATAGCGTGGCGCCTTTTGTTTTGATAGACGACACCGGAAATGTGGCAGGGTATTTTCCCTGCGAATCGGAAGTGTGGCGCCGTCTTGTTTAATGTACGCCACCGGAAATGGGGCATCCGCCATCTTGCTCCTACCGGTAGTGGGGCAGAGTATTTTCCCTGCGAGCCAGAAGTGTGGCTCCGTTTTGTTAATGGACGCCACCTGAAGTGGGGCATCGTGATCTTGCCCTTACCGGAAGTGGGGCGACATCGGCTTTGGGAGACTGACTGAGGCGTTGTTTAGCGTGAATCATGCCGCGTGCTCCCTATCTAAGTCGCCTTATGCTGTATACCCAGTGCCCAAACTATGAGTGGTTATTGATGATTTGAAATATGCCATTTATATATTGGGCTTGTTACCGGAAGTGGGGCATCCACCATTTTGTGAGTATACCGGAAATGGGGCCCTGTCCACCAATTGGATAGGGGTTTCTTCCCCCTCCAGTGATGTCATTACGGGGCGTTTTCAGCGCGGGTTATGGCGCGCGCCCTGGGAGTTTTTAAATCCTGCAATGAGAGATGATTGATATGTGAGGTATGATCAAACATATATATGCTAATTGTCTAATTGCGGCAATATGTGTGCATTAACACAACAATATATATATGCCCTTTTCCTTCCATTCTCTGCAGACAGCAGATAGTATAGAGAGCGGGAGGATGTATTTCTCTTAGCTATAGCACTATGGCACTTTAAACAAGTTAGTCCCCTGAAGAGTTACTTGGATGAAACGCGTTGGGACGCTCCTTATAGGGAAAGTGCAGGGCACGTGCAATATAGGGCTAGTTGTGGACTGCCCTTGTAAGGGCAGGAGCCTGGGGATCAGTTAATGGTTAGCATATAAGGGAATTGACAGGGTATTGCCTTCCCGTCGCTACCTTCCTGTAGGTATACAGAGTATCCCTGATGACTCCTGACCGTCTGCATTAACTGGTGAGATTGTTCCTTTTTTTGAAATCTCGTTCCTACTTTGAAATCTCGTTATTTGGGGCTATGAACCCTTGGTCTGGTCTCATATATTATACATGTGTGATTGGTTATAGTATTGTGCTATTTTTCATGCTGTATCCATCATATAGGTTGTTGTCTGTTCTAACAGCTACATTCTATATCCCTAATGTTATGCTTTTGGGTGTTTTCAAACATCCTCTGAGGATCACCCATTCTTACTGCATTTTTAAAAAATTCACTTCTGGGCGACATTATTTTTGTTATTGTTTTAATTGGTACATTAAAAGTTATATTTTATCTCATTTGCTGCTTTACATTGTAAATTTGGATGGGAAATATTTGCCATTTCGGACTGTTATTGGCTTTGCTTTATTTGGTTACCCCAATTCCGCAGTTTATAGAAACACCCCACATGTACACGTAAACTAAGTTATGGGAGCGCAAGAGGGCTCAGCACAGAAGGAGAGCTAGGCGGTTTTTGGGATAATAGATTACACTGGAAGAAATCCAGTGGGCCATGTCGTATTGGAGAGACCCTGAGGTACCCCCAGAGTGGAAACCCCCAAAAGGTTACCGCATTTTGGAAACTACACCCCCTAAGGAATGTTTTAGGGGGTATAGTAACCACTTTGACCCAACAAGCGCTCCATTGGAGTTTCATGCACTTGGTTGAGGAAATTGAAAAGTACGTTTTTTACCGAAAAATGTCGCTTTAGGCCCACATTTTTCATTTTGAAAAGGGGGACCAGGAAAAAGTACACCCCACTTTTTATTCCCCATTGTCTCCCAAACACGGGAATACCACAAGTGTTGTCTAAAACCACAGTATTGGCGCACGGCAGGCTTCGTAAGCGAAGCTGCGGCAAAATTCACTGTAAGAAATCTATGGGGCCATGTCACATTTGGAGACACACTGAGGTCCCGCACAGTGGAAACCCCAAAAAAGTGACCCCATTTTTGAAACTACACCCCCTAAGGAATGTTTTAGGAGGTACAGTAACCACTTTGCACCGGGAACCGGCTCCCGACCCGCGGCGATCGCCCGGCATATGATCCGGGTACGATTCGCCGTACCGCTACGGCGGCCGGCGCGAAGGGGTTAATGGTATTTTTCACCTTTTGAATAGATCCTACCTATATTTCCCAAAAATAATGATTAAAGGTCGATTTAGGGGAAATGCCAAAATGTCAATACAATGCATGTAGTATTTGTAACAAAATTTAATCCAAGTTATGTAAATACACACTGAACATGTCATGGGCTTGTCCATACTAATGTGTGTGTGTGTGTGTGTGTGTGTGTGTGTGTGTGTGTGTGTGTGTATATATATATATTGTGTGTATGTATAATTATATAACGTTACTCCATAATATCTTCAACATCAGACTCTGAATCTGACTGTTGTTCTACTGGCTCGTCTTCAATACCCTTGTCCTGGCATGTCTGTAACCTGCACATGTCCGTGCACTTCAGGCCATTGCTGAGGCAAGTACACTGAGAAAGTTCCCATGACCGCACACACTTGCAGGACAGTAGCTGGATAATAGCTTCTGGTGCTGGTGCCCCTCGCATCCACTTAACAAGCTTTCCATCATTATCTATCATCCAACCGCAGTCTGTTGGGTTTGCAACAAATGGCTGGCTCTGCAGACTTCTCCTCCAGATCGCAGCCTGGTAGATTGCACGCAGTGCATGCATGAAAAGGCAGTCTTGGCAAGGAGGGAGTTGACTTGACTCTACCACTCCACGTCTGGCACAGAACAGCTGATACCAGAGCCTGTTTTCCTCAGTTGTTTGGGTAGTTGGCAGGTACATGTGGCAGGTGATTTCCTGTAACTTCTCAAAGAGTTCGGGAGACACTTCCCATGAACGACCAACTTCCTGAAAGGCATCCTGGTATGTCTTGTTCATCTTCAACTGCTTGAGTGTCGTCATCTTCCCACGGCCAGCGAATGCACTGACTGTGTCACAGCCTGTAAATGCATGCATACCAATCAATGAATCACACACGCTGCCTCCCAATGTTCTGCTCAGAGTGGTGATATCCAGGAATCTTGTCCGGTTCTGTGTACCGCATTTCTGGAACAGGTGGGATGGGATTTTGTGGCACAAGCCCAGACACAGGATCATGACATCAGTATCCTCTGAAGTGATGATGACAGACTTGTAACCAGATTCTGCTGCATGAAGAGCATGGAGAAGGAGGCGTGTGTCTGCTTCTTCTTGACTTGACTTAAGGTCAGCAGCCTCTTCCCACTGTTCTTTGGTGATCTTAAAGCAGAGCTGCTCACATGTGACATACATCTCCTTCTCCTCAAGCTTCTCCCTGTGGTGTTTCGCCTTCCATTCTTCTACCAGAAACTTTATGAGACTTGCCTTGTTGGAGGAATTACTTAGTAGCTTTCTCCACTGCTGGAAGTTGTGCCCATGTTGAATGTTCTTGAAATGGATCCCTGTGCCTTCATATCTGTTGACTCTTTCTGTATCTTTGATGGATGTCTCCTTGTAGACGTCAAAGACAATATCAATGCGCTTGCTCTTAGCACCCTCATGGATAGCGCGACTCATTGCTGTGCCTGCTAGCTGGGCAAATGTTGCATCATTTCCCTTCAGTTTCTGAACCAGGCTCATCCCATCAATGATGGTTGCAAAGGGCTCAGGGATCACCTCTGCAGGAGGAGCATTCCTCTCCAACTCCCTTGCTAGGGCAGCCTTGTTGGTCTTGCGGATAGACCCATCACCGTTGGCAAGTGCCCATGGCAATGGCCCCAGGGGATGAGTCAAGACATCACTCATTTGTAGCTTTCTGTTCTCAGCTACAAGTATCATCTGGCCAAATAGGTTCCTGTCAGCCTTCAAAATTACCTCCTTGCCAAGGCCTTGTCTGTGTGTCTTCATTCTGATGTTAGAGAACGTTTTAAGATTGTTCTTCGTCATCTTGTCATGAAACAGTGTAGTTGGCGTATCGGTACCCAAACGCTCATCCTTGAATGTGTGATATGCATCCTCTCCTATACTGTATGCCCCTAGAAGGTCTTTGGCTACATCTGGTGGTGATGCAGTCGCTGTTGATAAACTGATAAGTTCACCATTATGCTCTTTGTTGAAGGGGTTCAACCAACCAGTCTCCAGCAGTTCAACAAAAGATCGGACATCGGCTTCATCTCTTCTAATCCTGGACACCTGTAGGTCTGAATGACTGAAGTCAGTATATTGTTGGCCTACTAGGGCCCTCAGCTGCCTCAAGTACATGCTGCGGTACTCCGATGTCAGGTAGAATCTGGCGACAGCTCCAACTTTGAGGCTGAAGCCTTTTGTGCCCCCTGGTGTCTGGGTGTCTTTGTTGATTATTTCTTCGATGGTCTGGTCCACAGGAATCCGTCCAAAAGGATTCTTGCTACCGATCTGGACCGAAAAGCCACCTTTCATAAAGTATTCATGGACCTCTGGGTGGTCTATGGGCAGCCGAGACATCGTAGCATAGTAATAGGTTAGGTATCGGGCATAGTTGACCTTGTCATAGGCAAAACACCACGGTATCATCTGTCGGATTGCTCCTAGGTGAAGCATCCAGTTGCCTTCTCTTGAAGCTCGAACCAGGGCCAGCATGGTCTCGACCATGTCCAACGATGACATCCAGAATCCTGAGAGTTGTTCATTTCTGAAGGTCTCAAGATAAACTTGAAAGAGCTTCAGGGTAAGTGTGCAAGATTCATTATCCATGAACTTTTCGAAGGATCCCTGCGACACACTGATGCGAAAGTTTGTGATGTTCTTCA
The DNA here is from genome assembly GCF_039654945.1 of Dendrobates tinctorius. NCBI lineage: Eukaryota > Metazoa > Chordata > Amphibia > Anura > Dendrobatidae > Dendrobates > Dendrobates tinctorius. Next base: position 90,855,008 of record NW_027361696.1, on the reverse strand, counting down.
GTGTTTCATCCAGATGGTGAAGGTCCCTTGCATGGTTTTCTTCTAGCCATGGAAGAAAGTTTTTCCATGCAAGCCTCATAAGTGCTTCATAGACCAGCTTGTGTAGTCTCACTGCTCTGTTGTACCTCCGGCCGTCCATCACTCCAGACACTGATCCTTCAGCGATGACACTGGATTCAACACACAGATCTCTAAGGCCTGAATCCTGAAATCTCTTACCTATGATGGAGAGGAGATTACAGATTGTGTGGAAGACACCCATTCTAATTATAATGTTCTTGAACTTCTCCTGTTTCCAGATAACCTCGGCAGCTTTGGCATAGAGTGCTTGATCAAACACGCACACAATTCTGTTAAGCTTCAGGGTCTGCATGATGGCATGTGTTTGCTCCAAGACTTCATTCACAGTGGACATGGCTGTTGCAGGAGCATTGATAGTGGGCAGGTAGCTTACAGTGTCCTGGGCCACTACAATGTCGCTACGGATTTGGATGTTGAACCCAGTCCAACTGCTAATGGTCTGATCATCATGGTCTGACATTCTAGCCAGAAGCCAGATATGGTTCTTGGTTTTTCAATCCTGGACCTCCTCGGTAGTGTTAACATTCGCAGTCTCAATCCTGGGTGGCCCTCCCCGCCGCCCAACATTGTATATTGGTAGCATTAATTCTGTCGGAATTATGCTTCTTTTCTTCGACTTGGTTACATCTGGCAGGACTTTTGTCACAGAGCATGCAACATTGGACTGAACAGCGATGCCATTGACTCTATGAGATGTACCTGCTCCACTTAGTGTCTCCTCAAGTCTGTCAATTTTATCCCAGGCCAAGGTTGTGAACACACCAGGGTAGATATTTGCTGGCATTGGGATGTCATCCGTTGAACATTCCAACTTCTGGATACAAAGGGCTGTATCGATCTCCTCAGCCGTTGAATATGACACACAGTGGCCAAGACGATTCAGAGTTCAAACCAGTTCTGTATTGCCGGTCAAAGACTTAATTGCAAAGGACAGCAGTACGTGCTTGGGTGGCTTTGTCTTTCCATTGGTAACAGCAAAAACCAAGTCACTGCCGAAGGATGTGGCAAGACGTTGAGCTCTTTCAGAGGGAGTTTGGCACTCACAATCTCCTGTAAGCAGGGTTTGCAGGAATTGAGTGACTAATGCAGGAACGACATTCTGATCTGTATCGGGAGGCCATGGCTGACTCACATCTTGCTTCTTGATCTCATTCCTCAGCTGCATTGCTGCTTTGGTTACGACATCTCCAGAGTTAGCGGCTCTTGCTTCTTGCAGATCTTTTGTCATGCTGTGTGCTTGCCGGGCAAGGTCGTCCATTGATAGGCTATATGGATAGACTAGAAGCTTACCTTTCTCATCGGAGAGAAAGCGGAGTGATTCACCAAACTCTGTTTCAAGTTTTCGGCGAACATGTTTCTTTGTCGATGGTTTCAGTTTGATGATACCACGGGACATCATGCATCTCTGAAGCCTAGATGTGAGGTTTAACATAGGCAGTACTTCTGGGTTTGGGAACAATTCAGTCCTTATATACAAGAAGAGTTCCTCAAGGGCTTCTCTCTGCCTCTCCGTAGCGTACTTCCTTGCTTTCTTCCTGATTTTCTGCTGCACCAGACCTACAGGCCACTTGGGAATCATCTTTTGTGAATAGTTTGTAGCACGACTTGTGGTAGTGCCCCTCTGAAGCAACAAGGTCTCTGCTAAGTAAACCAAGGATTCTCTGTGTGCCTTTCCTTATCGCTGCTCTGCGGATCGTCTCATCTGCTCGTAGCTCAACACACTGGACGATTGGCTCCCTTGTTTTTTCTCCTTTGAGATACTTGCTTGACTTCTCACAGAACATACATACTTTGGCATACACCCTGCTATCACTGGGGGTACCCCTCGGTAGCCTCCTCCTGGGGATTTCGCTTGCTGTTTCGACATTGACACCCTTGGCAAGGATAGAATCCAGTGATTTCTTCATTGTAAAGAGACTACGACATTTACGGTGATATTGTATGTGTGGTATTTCTCGTTCTTCAAGGCCCTTAGCTGCTTCCAGGACGGATTCATGCTGTCTGATCTCTGCAGCCCTAAGCAATGTTTTCCAGGAGTCCAAATCCTGTAGGGACGCCAGATCATCACTGTCATCATTAGAGCAGTGTATGATACAGTCGATCCGTGATTTCTTCCTCGCTGGTACTTCCATCATGCCATTAGATATGTCAGTAAACACCTGCAAACACAAAGAAAAACATTAAAACCCTTGGCACCGAGCGCCGTACGAGAACTGCTCTCTCGTCCTGGACCAAAGGACAAGAGCAGTACTAGTACGGCACAACCCCTTTAGCGTCCCCGCCGCTAATTGCGCGGGGATCGGGGGTAGATGACTGCACTTACCGGCAGCAGGGCTTGTCCCCTCGCCGTGTGTGGCCATCGCGCCGACCCCCTGCAGCTAGAATCACTGTGATTCGCTGGGCTATATAGCCCAGCGAATCGCAGCATGTCTTGTAAAACATGGCGTGATTCGCTGCAGGGGTTCGTGCCTGTGGAGCGATTGGTGCATTTACCAGTCACTCCACAGGCCAGGGGGAGGATGTCAGTGTCTGATCTCCTCCCCCTGTGCTGCGATTGGCTAGAACATCGTTCTAGCCATAGCAGTGATGTAGCAGGGCTGACACAGTGTCGCCTCTGCCTGTATGAGATCCTGTCAGCACAGGGTCTCATACAGGGACGATCGCTGCACTGTGCAGGCTGGCCGGACCTGCCTGCACTCGCTGGAGGGCAGGCAAAAAGTGTAAATGTTAAAAAAAACAAAAACACTACACTACACATCCCCCCCCTCCCCCTCCCATATGCGCCAATACTGTGGTTTTAGACAACACTTGTGGTATTGCCGTGTTCGGGAGACAATGGGGAATAAAAAGTTGGGTGTATTTTTTCCTGGTCCCCCTTTTCAAAATGAAAAATGTGGGACTAAAGCGACTTTTTCCGGTAAAAAAACGTACTTTTCAATTTCCTCAACCAAGTGCATGAAACTCCAATGGAGCGCTTGTTGAGTCAAAGTGGTTACTATACCCCATAAAACATTCCTTAGGGGGTGTAGTTTCCAAAATGCGGTAACCTTTTGGGGGTTTCCACTCTGGGGGTACCTCAGGGTCTCTCCAATACGACATGGCACACTGGATTTCTTCCAGTGTAATCTATTATCCCAAAAACCGCCTAGCTCTCCTTCTGTGCTGAGCCCTCTTGCGCGCCCATAATTTAGTTTACGTGTACATGTGGGGTGTTTCTATAAACTGCGGAATTGGGGTAACCAATTTTGGGTTTGGGTTTGCTGTTAACCCTTGCTGGGTTGCAGGTAAAATTGGATTACAATGGAATATCTGCCAAAAAATTGAAATTTTGATATTTCACTGTCATTTTGCGTGAATTCCTGTGCAACACCTAAGGGGTTAACAAAGTTTTGAAAATCCGTTTTGGACACCTTGAGGGGTGTAGTTTGCAAAATGGGGTAATGTATGGGTGGGTTCTGTTATACAAGACCCATAAAGTGACGTCCGAACTGACTTGGTCCTTGGAAAAATGGGTTTTGGAAATTTAGTCGTAAACTTTAAAAATTGCGTATAAAACTATGAGCCTTATCACATCCGAAAAATATAAAATTTCATTTCCAAAATGATGCCATTGTGAAGTAGACATGTGGAGAATGTAAACTAATAACTGTTATGGGGGGTATCAGCATTTTTGTAAAAAGTAGAGAATTTCAAAGTTCAAAAATAGCGAATTTTTCCCAAATTTTCGTGTATTTTGCAATTTTTTATGCAGAAAGGTAAAATCTATTGACTCACAATTAGCACTACCATGAAGTACAATATGTCACGAGAAAACAAACTCAGAATGGCGTGGGTAGGTGATAGCGTCCCAAAGTTATTACCGCATGAAGTGACAGGTCAGATTTACAAAAAATGGCCTAGGCATTTGGGTACAAATAGGCCTGAAGGGGTTAAGCTACTGATGTGCAAGGGCTATCATATCAAAACATAAACTACAGACATGCATCTACCTAAAAACACCAAAGAGAATTAGTCACTCCGGGTGGTACCGATATCGTCAAAATTGGCTCTTGGCTCATGGACTATAACTATGTCTAATAGTTAATTTGTACTGAGGTTTCTATATTGTCCACAGTCTGATGATGGCTGTAACAACAACTCCCAGTATCTCCTTACCACTGTTAAAAGAAGTTGTCCGGGAAAAGGTATTTAATGCTACTATCTGCGGGATAGGTCATCAATAGCAAAATGGTGGGGTGCGACATGCAGTGACCCCACCAGTCAGAGAAAAAGACAGCTAGTTCGTGAGGATACCAGGTATTAGACCCCCACTGATTTGATATTGATGACTTATCCTGTGTGTGCATCATGAAATACTTAGGTCTGGACAAACTTTTTAAAGGACATACCAGGTGATGCAAGTCCATGCTATATATGTATATATGCTACAAATATATGTGGTGGAGGCTTACCTGATATTGCAGTAGGTCATTGTACTAAGCTTGATACGGCATTCAAGTACTGATGATTGTTGTGGTTATGTATCTATGCATTGATATTGATATGCACTGATATTATATTCATGTATTTATTTTGGTTATAATGCTGTATTTATGCACTGATGCTGTATTTCTGTACTGTTGATGGCTATGGAAACCAGGGGAAGAGTCTTGAGGAGATCATTTGCATATTCCCAGTGCCTTCTGGGATAAGTGAAGAGTCTCCGCGAGCTCAACGATCACTGGGTTTTGGCCGTTGCAGCTGAAAAGAGGAAATCGGAGAAACCAGGGGAAGAGTCTTGAGGAGATCATTTGCATATTCCCAGTGCCTTCTGGGATAAGTGAAGAGTCTCCGCGAGCTCAACGATCACTGGGTTTTGGCCGTTGCAGCTGAAAAGAGGAAATCGGAGAAACCAGGGGAAGAGTCTTGAGGAGATCATTTGCATATTCCCAGTGCCTTCTGGGATAAGTGAAGAGTCTCCGCGAGCTCAACGATCACTGGGTTTTGGCCGTTGCAGCTGAAAAGAGGAAATCGGAGAAACCAGGGGAAGAGTCTTGAGGAGATCATTTGCATATTCCCAGTGCCTTCTGGGATAAGTGAAGAGTCTCCGCGAGCTCAACAATCACTGGGTTTTGGCCGTTGCAGCTGAAAAGAGGAAATCGGAGAAACCAGGGGAAGAGTCTTGAGGAGATCATTTGCATATTCCCAGTGCCTTCTGGGATAAGTGAAGAGTCTCCGCGAGCTCAACAATCACTGGGTTTTGGCCGTTGCAGCTGAAAAGAGGAAATCGGAGAAACCAGGGGAAGAGTCTTGAGGAGAACTCTGCTATTAGAAGTGGAAAGGAAGAACAAAGACGAAAGAATCTAATTAAAAAAAATATTGGAGAAAGAGAAACCAATCACAAACTAAAATGTTTCTATACTAATGCACAAAGCATGGGCAACAAACAAGGAGAATTGGAACTACTAACACAGGAAAAGAAATATGATGTCATTGGAATCACTGAAACTTGGTGGGACAATACACATGATTGGAATACAAGACTAGAAGGATACAACTTATTTGCAAGAAACAGACTTGATAAACGAGGAGGGGGTGTCGCATTGTATGTTAGAAATGCGTATATCTGCACAGAGATTGAAGCTTCAGAGACTGGGAGTTCTGTGGAAACTGTTTGGGTAAGAATACAAGGACAGAACAATGGAAAGGACACCATTGTAGGCATTTACTTCAGGCCGCCTGTGCAAGCTGAAGATATGGATGAACTCTTTATGCATCAAATGGCCAAGTTCTCCAAAAAATATGCCATAGTTGTCATGGGAGATTTCAACTATCCAGACATTTGTTGGGAATCTCTCTCAGGCAAAACTAACAGGTCAAGGAAATTCTTATCCTCTCTTGCTGACAACTTTATCTTCCAAAAGGTAAAGGAGAAAACAAGGGGAACTGCTACCTTGGATCTAATCCTTATAAACAGGGAGGAAATGGTTGAGGAGGTAAAAGTGGCTGGGACCCTAGGAGGTAGCGACCATGCTATTTTAGAATTTTGGATAACTAGAGGCGGAAGACCTGTGAAGACTCAGACGTCAAGGTTAGATTTCAGAAAGGCAGATTTTAAGGGATTCAGAAAGAGAATTGGAGGGATCCAATGGCTGGATATCCTTAAAGACAAAAATGTCCAGGAAGGATGGGAAATCTTGAAAAATGAAATTCTCAAAGCACAGTTGTTAACAATTCCGAAAAGAGGGAAGAATAGGAAGCATTTAAGGAAACCAGGATGGATGAACACAGAGCTTAAGCACATGCTAAAAAGGAAGCAAAAAATGTTTATAAAATGGAAAGAAGGAGGCATATCTAAAGAAGAATATAATGCTGTCTGCAGAACCTGCAAGGCACAAATCAGATTATCTAAAGCTGAAAATGAATTGAGGCTTGCAAGAGATGTCAAAAGCAATAATAAAGGATTTTGGGGATATGTCAAAAGTAAAAGAAAAGTCAAAGATGCTATAGGATTTTTACAGGATGAAAATGATGAAATGGTAAGACAGGATGTTGAGAAGGCTGAACTTTTAAATTCCTATTTTGCATCTGTTTTCTCTCAGAAAGGAAATGTAACATCAACTGTTATTCACTGTCCTATTAAGGGAATAGAAGAATCCAGGATATCTATAAACAGAAAGATAGTGAGGAAACACTTAGCTAACCTAAATGTATTCAAGTCTCCAGGTCCAGATGAATTACACCCCAGAGTACTGAAGGAGATAGCAGAAGAAATTTTTGAACCCCTCTCCATAATCTTTGAAAATTCTTGGAGAACAGGAGAAGTGCCAGAAGACTGGAGAAGAGCAAATGTTGTTCCTATCTTCAAAAAGGGGAAGAAGGTGGACCCAGGCAACTATAGGCCGGTGAGTCTGACTTCTATACCAGGAAAGATCTTTGAACAAATTATTAAACAACATGTATGTCAATACCTGGATAAGAATGAAGTGATTAAACAGAGTCAGCATGGGTTTGTAACTAATAAGTCATGTCAGACTAATTTAATTTCCTTCTATGATGGTATTACTGATTGCGTGGATCAAGGAAATGCTGTAGATATAGTATATCTTGACTTCAGCAAAGCATTTGACAAAGTCTCTCATACAATCCTTATTGAAAAAATGACTAAGTATGGAATGGACAAGGCAACTGTTAGGTGGATTCATAACTGGCTTAGTGATCGGACCCAAAGAGTGGTCGTAAATGGCTGCACATCCAGTTGGAAGAATGTCTCAAGTGGGGTACCACAGGGCTCTGTCCTGGGCCCTGTATTGTTCAACATCTTTATCAACGATTTAGATGAAGGAATTGAGGGTAAACTGATTAAATTTGCTGATGACACAAAGCTAGGAGGGATAGCTAATACTAGAGAAGAGAGAGAGAGGATTCAAAAAGATTTAAATAAACTGGAGAAGTGGGCAGCAACTAACAGAATGGTTTTTAACAGGGAGAAATGCAAAGTACTACATCTGGGCAATAAAAATGAAAAAAGCATATATAGAATGGGAGGAATAGGGCTAAGTGACAGCACATGTGAAAAAGACTTGGGTATACTAAAAGATCACAGACTGAATATGAGTCAACAGTGTGATGCAGCAGCAAAAAAGGCAAATGCAATTCTAGGATGTATTAACAGAAGCATACAGTCTAGATCACGTGAAGTAATTATTTCCCTCTACTCCTCTTTGGTCAGACCTCATCTGGAATATTGTGTCCAATTTTGGGCACCACATTTTAAAAAAGACATCAACAAACTGGAGCAAGTTCAGAAAAGAGCGACCAGAATGGTGACCGGTCTGCAAACCCTGTCTTATGAGGAAAGGTTGCAGGATTTGGGAATGTTTAGTTTGCAAAAGAGAAGACTGAGAGGAGACTTAATAGCTGTCTACAAATATCTAAAGGGCTGTCACATTGTAGAAGGATCAACTTTATTCTCATTTGCACAAGGAAAGACTAGAAGCAATGGGATGAAGCTGAATGGGAGGAGACACAGATTAGATATTAGAAAAAACTTTTTGACAGTTAGAGTGATCAATGAGTGGAACAGGCTGCCACGAGAAGTGGTGAGTTCTCCTTCAATGGAAGTCTTCAAACAGAGGCTGGACAGACATCTAACTGGGATGATTTAGCGAATCCTGCTTTGAGCAGGGGGTTGGACCAGATGGCCCAGGAGGTCCCTTCCAACTCTACGATTCTATGATTCTATGATTCTATGGAGCGCTATTCATTTATTGATGTTGGTTCTTTTTCTGTATTCATGTACTCATGATTGTTCTGGTGCTGTATCCATGTAATGTTGTTGATTCTGGTGCTGCATGCATGTACTCACGGTGGATATTTTGCTGTATTCATGTCCTGATGCTGTTTATGACAATATAATCATATACTGATGGTGGTCCTTGTAATGAACTGTGCAAAGAAGGCATAAGACAAAATGTTGTGATGAATTAGGTGAAAGAACACATGTCAGGGACTTGTAGAGACTTAGAAGGAGAGTGGACACATATGTGTCCAATCTATTATTGCATTGTGTCATATCTCGTGTTACATTGCATCCTCACTTGTTATGTAAAGCCCTGTCCTGTTATTACATAGTGTCCTCTTTTGTTATGTATAGCGCCATCCTGTTATTAGATAACATTTTTATGTATTATTGCCATTCCTTATTACAAGGCGTCCTCCCTAGTTATGTACAGCATTATCCCTTATTACATAGTGTACTTCCCTATTATGCACAGCACTGCCCTTATTACATAGTGTTCCTCCCTTATTATGTATAGCACTGTCCCTTACTACGTAGTGTACTCCCTTTTATGTAAAGCACTGTCTGCTATAACATAATGTTATGTATGTATAGCACTGTCCGTTATTGCAAAGCGTATCCCTTTATTAGTTATAGCACTGTCATGCCTTATTACAGAGTGTATTCCCCAATTATGTATAGCACATACCCTGATTATATAGTGTATTCCCCTATTATATCTAGCACTGTCCCTTATTACATAGTGTATGCCCCTATTATGTATAGCACTGCCTCATATTACATAGTGTATTCCCCTATTATTTATAGCACTGTCTCTTATTACATAGTGTACTCCCCTATTATGTATAACATTGTCCCTTATTACTTAGAGTACACCCCTGTTTTGTATAGAACTGTCCCTTATTACATAGTGCATATCCCCTTATTACATAGTGTTCTCTTTTGTAATGTATAGGGCTGTCCATAAGGAAAAAAAACACTACATGGAGCTTTGCTAAAAAAAATTATGCACAGCTGGTTCTTAACTAGAAACATTCACACCGGAAAAGAGAGAGCCACATAACACACTTTTCCACATTCCTGACTCCTAAAAACAACACAGGTCCTCTACTGAGGAGTTGGAAAGTACTTAAACTGTGGTAATTAAGCTGACCACAAGCTGTGACACAACCAGGAGCATCAAAAATTAGTGGGGATTTACAAGAGAACCTAGCAGCAAGTACTACATTTCCATGCACTTCTACCACAGGTAAACAAGGCATTACTTGGTGCCCACTGAAATCAAGGAGCAGTCTGTGAGCTGCTCTATATAGATGCTTATAACTAAGGCCTGTTTCACACTTCCGTTTTTGACCATCAGTCAAAATCCGCCGGTTTTTGAAAAAAACGGATCCGCCATTTTTTTTTTGGCGGTTCTGTTTTTTTCCCCATTGAGCTGCATTACCGGCGGAACCGTTTTTTTGCGGATCCGCCAAATTTTTTGCGTCCGCTGACATGCCTGGACGGACCCTGCAACGTTTTTTTTGCTGCAGGATCCGCATTCTACAGTGCGCATGCCCAGAGAAAGGAAGTCAGCCGGGAATTTAACCCTGAAATCCTTTCTGGTGGATGAAAAAAATTCTCTCTCTCTCATATTCTCTCTCTCTCTCTCTCTCTCTCTCTCTCTCTCTTGTTCTTTTAAAATTCTTCATTCGGCGGATCTGTGAAAAAAACGGATCCGGTTGCATCCGTTCACATCAGTTAAGAACGGATCCGCTTTCCGCCTTTTTGGTGGATTTTGACTGACACAAAAAACTGAAGTGTGAAACAGGCTTTATGTACATCACAAATGAGAGACTTTTTTCTCATTTAGAATGCCATTATATGGTGGCAACTGGCAATTAATTTTATAGTTCAGAAAATTCTTTTGATCCTTGTAAAAGGCTATTAAATGTCTAATCTTGTTCTGATTTGATAGGACATCTTAGGGTCTGTTCACATGTGCACTTTAATGACTGAACCACCATATCCACCTATTAGCCATGCCTGGGTAGTGTCAATTTATATTATTCTGAAAGTCTTATCTTCATGTTTTACTGATCCTCTATGATCTGAATATTCTCTCTACATGATCCTGTATCAGTAATCAAGAGAAGTCTGACTACAACCCCAGCACAATGCTGAACAGAATGCAGATTTCACATAGGAGTTTTATCATTGAAAGCGAGAACTGCTGAAAGTCAAAGTGCTGTTACCGGCTTCTGATGGTCTTTTCCTTAATGTTGGTTACTTTATGAATGTAAATGACACCTTTTTATAACAATAAATAAATGTTCTCTTTTGGAATTGCTGGAGAATTTGGACAGATGAAATCTTAGATTGTTGACAATTTTTTTTCATTTATAATTTGGAAAGAAAAACAAAAAGAAGCTTCTAAATACAATGGAAATGTGTTCAAATAATAAAACACTAGTATTTGCCTATCCAATACCTCGCCACCCTTAGCTATCCCTGTCAGTCCCGCAGTGCTAACACTACTTGCATCATTAACATTTCAGCTGCAGCCAATCACTGGCTTCAGTGGTGAGCGCTAAAGCTTATCATTGATTGGCTCCATCGCACACTGCCATGGCAGGATCAAAGGGGGTCACCAAAGAGACTGCACTGTAGTGGCATGTAATGAATAAGTAAAAGAAATGATAGAATTCTTATTTTATCCTAAACATTTTCTGCTGTTTTTAAAAAATCTCAGACAATTCCTTTAAGGTGGTATTCCTATTTTGGACAAACAGTCATGGCAAAGTGTTCCAGAAAATGAACTATTTCTCCCAGAAAATTATTGCAATTACACACGTTTCCTTATACACTTGTTTATTTCCTTTGTGTGTATTGGAGCAACACAAAAAAATGAGAAAAAGGCAAACTGGATATCACTTCACATAAAACCCCAAATATGGTCCGGACAAAATTGTTTTAATATTTGGTTGCACACCCTTTGGAATAAATAACTACAATCAATCGCTTCTTATAACCATCAACAAGCTTCTTACACCTCTCAACTGAAAATTTTGGACCACTCTTGTTTTGCAAATTGCTCCAGGTCTGTCATATTTGATGGTGCCTTCTCTCAACAGCAATTTTAAGATCATCTCTTCAGAGGTTTTCAATGGGATTTAGATATAAACTCATTGCTGTCCACTTCGGAACTCTCCAACACTTTGTTTCCATCTAATTCTGGGTGCTTCTTGAGGTATGTTTTGAGGTCATTGTCCTGCTGGAAGACCCATGACCTAGGAAGCAAACCCAGCTTTCTGATACTGGGCACTATATTGTTACCGAAAATTCTTTGGTAATCTAATCTTCAGATTTCATGACACCTTACATAAAGTAAAGGCACCCAGTGCCAGGGACAGCAAAGCAACTTCAAAATATTTTGAAACTCTACCATATTTGACTGTAGGTATTGTTTTATTTTCTTTGTAGGACTTTTGTTTTCGGTAAATAGTACAATGATGTGATTTACCAAAAAGATATATCTTAGTCTCATCTATCTACAAGATGCTTTCCCAAAACGATTTTGGCTTACTCCTTTACATTTTGGCAAATTGCAGTCTAGCTTGTTTATGTTTCTGTGTCAGTAGTGGGGTCTTCCTCAGTCTCCTGCCATAGCATTTACTTTCATTCAAATGTCGACAGATAGCGCTGACACTGATGCACCCTGAGCCTGCAGGCCAGCTTAAATTTCTTTGGAACTTGATTGGAACTGCTTATCCACCATCTAGACTATCACGAGTTGCAACCTTTCATCAATTTTTCTTTGCGGTCCGCGTCCAGAGAGATTAGCCACAGTGGGTATTAAACTTCTTGATTATGTTGTGCACTGTGGACAATGGAATATCAAGATCTCTGGGTATGGACTTGTAATCTTGAGATTGTTGATATTTTTCAACAATTTTGGTTCTCAAGTCCTCAGATAGATCTCTTCTCCTCTTTCTGTTCTCCATGCTTAGTGTGGCACATACAGACACAATGCAAAGATTGAGTCAACTTCTCTACTTTTCATCTGATTTCAGATGTTACTTGCCACAAGTGAGTTTGAAAGAGCATCACATGTTTGAAACAAAATTGTTTATCCACAATTTTGGAAAGGTGCCAACAATTTTGTCAGGCCCATTTTTAGGGTTTTATGTTAAATTATGTCCTATGTCCAATTTGCCTTTTTTCTCTTGTTTTTTTTTGTGTTATTCCAATACACGAAAAATAAACAAACATGTCTGTAACAAAACGTGTAATTGCAATTTTCTGGGAGAAATGCTTCATTTTCAGGAAATTATTTAAAGGGTGCTAACATTTTCAGCCAAGGCTATATATGACAACTAAGCATAAATGTCTGATAGATATGAACTCCTGAGAAAAGGGTGATGTCACTTACAGGGTTGTTTACTGTTGGTTTGATAAAATCATTTTTATCAGCAGATGATTATGACTAGAGGACTAATAAACCTGCTGCCAAGTAGTCCTTAATATTCATGAGCTTTCTATAACCCCGCTCCCTCCACTGAATGGCAACTCTCTGTGTATACTGTGCATAGGGAGAAAGCTGCCAATTAGTGATGTGGGTGGGGTTAAACAGAACTCATCATTCAAAGAACTAGTAGACCTGCAGGAAAAAAAAACAGTACTTGTATCAAATGGCGGGCGCACGCTGAGATCTGCCGCCGGCACTCAGCATCAATAGGAGATTTTTCCTATTGGTTCATTTTGATCACTGTGATAGACCCTATCACAGTGATAAAAATAAAAATAGTAAATCAAACCCCCATTTATCACTTCTTTAGTTAGGTAAAAATAATAAAATTAAAAATAATGTATTTATTTCCATTTTTCCATTATGGTTAGGGTTGAGTTAGGGTTGGGTTACGGTTGGTGCTAGGGTTAGAGCTAGGGTTAAGGTTAGGCTTGGGTTGGGGCTAGGGTTAAAGCTAGGGTTGGACTAGGGTTGGATTGGGGTTAGACCTAGGGTTAGGGATAGGGTTGGGGTTGAAGCTAGAGTTAGGGCTGGGGTTAGACCTAGGGTTAGGGTTGTGTTGAGGTTAGGGTTGTAGTTAGGGTTAGGGATATGTTAGGGATGGAGTTAAAATTTGTTTATTTATTACTCATTTATATAGCACGATTAATTCCACAGTGCTTTACAGACATTATTGGCACTGTCCCCAATGGGGTTCACAATCTAAGTTCCCTATGTCACGCCATTCTGTCTGTACTTGGTTGTCGGCGTGACAATGCATGTCTTTGCTTTTAACCCTTTGCTCCTTTCCTCCTAATTGAGCTGGGATACTGCTGGCTGTTACTAGTATGGAGCCTGCTGAGTTCCCTGCTCAACTATCTTTGCTCTGCTGCTTGACCATCCGCATGTGCGGGCCCTGGTTGCTGCTGTGGAAGCTGTCCGCAGGTTGTGAGGTCATTTGCACTGGTGCATGACTTTCCACGTGTGTCTAGGCTTGCAGACGATGCCAGGTGCTCTAAGCCTCAGTTCCTGCACTGACTGTGCTGTCATGGTTTCTGTTTCTGCTTAGGGCGTGCACGGCCACACCTCCCCTGCATTTATCAGGGTTAGTGTGTGTACTTGAAATGCTGTCTCCAGCCAATTGCTGGGGGCAGCTCCTATATAAACTTCCCCTTCCCTGCTGGGCGTTGCCAGAGCTTCTCACAAAGCTCCTGAACTTTGCCATGTGTGTTTTGTGTCTGTCTCCCTGGACCTCTCCTGTCTATGTTTTGGTACCAAAGTCCTTGCCTTGATTCTTGCTTTGTCCTGTTCCTGCGCCCTGCCCTGGAGGCAGTATATCCTGGCCTGAATCCTTGATCCTGTACCTGACCCTGTCTGAACTGTGTCTGCTGTTATGTTTCTGGAATCCCTCTGTGTTTGGAGCCTCGCACCAGTGACTCTGAGTCTCTTGTAACCGGTGGTCCTGCTGAGCATCTGCTACCCTGTGCTCTGACTACCATACGGTGCTAGCACCATGCAGGCCCAGCAATCCTGTGGTTCTAGCACCATCATGCTTGAGTTTCTTCCTCGGTTCGATGCCTGGAACCTGATGACCGCTGCCTGGAGCTTGATGACTGCATTGGTGCCTGTAGGTTGTGTCGGATGTCCGGAACCGAACGACTCCTGTCTGATGTCTGCTGGTAACTCTGATGTCCAACCTGTGTCCTGATGTCCTCATGTACCCTTATGTCCTGCCTATGTGTGCCTCGGTGATCCGTTGGTGCCTTGGGGTCCAAAGGGTGGTACCCTTCTGGGAGGTGTGGAATCAGGAGCCTGGCATAGCCCTGTTTCTTCTATGTACTATGACTTTACTTTAGTAAACTTTACGTTCTTTATACCTGAAGTTGTGCGGTGTTATGTAGTCCTACGTGTCTTCTTTATCAACATGCTCAGCTGCCACAGAATCCTGGTCGCTGCCCTTCCCTAGTTTGGGTAGGCTCTGGTCCCCCTCTGTGGTATATAGGGTCCATATTGCGACCCCAGGGGACACCCGCTCCTCGCCGTCGGCGTGGAGGCGCCTGCTGGACCGTGTCCGCACCCCAGTTCATGACACCCTATCAGTAAGTCTTTGGAATGTGGAAGGAAACCGGAGTACCCAGAGGAAACACAAACACAGGGAGAACATACAAACTCCTTGCAGATGTTGACCTTGGTGGGGTTTCAACCCAGGAACCCAGCGCTGCAAGGCTGCAGTGCTAACCACTGAACCACCGTGCTGCCCTAAATTGGGGGGTTTCTGCTGTTTAGGTACATCATGTGGTCTTCAAACTTGACATGGCACCTGCCATTGATTCCAGCCAACTTTGCGTTCAAAAAGTCAAATGGTGCTTCTTCCCTTCTGAGCCCTGCCATGCACCCAAACAGTGGCTTTCCTCAACATACTCAGGAGAAATTGAACATCAAATTTTGTGATCCATTTTCTCCTGATACCCTTGTGAAAATAAAAAAATTTGGTTCCAAAATAAATTTTTTGTGAAAAAAGTAAAATGTTCATTTTTTCCTTCCATATTGCTTTAGTTCTCGTGAAGCATCTGAAGGGTTACTAAACTTCTTGAATGTAGTTTGGCGCACCTTGAGGAGTGCAGTTTTTATAATGGTGTCACTTTTTGATATTTTCTGTTATATTGACCCTCCCAAAACTCACTTCAAATGTAAGGTGGTCCTTTAAAAAAAGGTTTTGTTAAATTTTGTTGGAAAAATTAGAAATCGCTGGTCAACTTTTAACCTAACAACGTCGTCCTAACAAAAAAAAATGTTTCCAAAATTGTGCTGATGGAATGTAGACATATGGGAAATGTTATTTATTAGCTATTTTTTATGATTTAAGGGCACAAATGTTAAAAGTTGCAAAATTGACATTTTTTTTTCATAAATAAATGCAAGCCATATGGAAGAAATTTTACCACTAACATGAAGTTTAATATGTCACGAAAAAATACAGTAGTCAGACTCAGTGGGATCCATTGAAGCGTTCCAGAGCTATAACCTCATAAAGTGACAGTAGTCAGAATTGTAAAAATTGGCTCTGTCACTAAGGGGTTAAGTGTACAGACGAAACGGCCCAAGTTGAGAATTCCATTTCTCTACTAATTGCTTTTAAAGTAACTTTTTTAGGGATTTGTTTTTTTTATGTGTTTTGAAGCTTATTAATATGTTGTTACAAGATTACCTTGGATTGTAGGACTCAGCACAAAGACAATACGTACCTGATTTCAGCTGATCTAGAATTTTCATAACCCCTTTCAGTTTCAGTTGGTAGCCATCTGCTTGTGTTACAGCCTCCTCTTGTTTGCCTTCAATGTTCTTAAGAATTGACCGGTGCTCTTGCTCTAGTCGTACTCCCTGGGCTTTGAATTCTTCAATTTCTCTTTTGATCTGTAAAATACAGACACTCTTCACATCCCTGTACATCTAAACCAAGAGGTCTTCTCAAAGCTACATCCTGTGGAAAGTGAATGGCTTCGCAGACACCGGCATGTTTTAGTGATATCTGTGTTATGACACCTTGTCTTTTATCTCAATTTTTGCCTTACTGCATATCTACAGATTCCTACATCAAATACATGAATTATAATAAAACATAGAATATGTATTAGCAGCTAAAATTTTCAGAATGTAGAATATCATTAAAATAAACAAGAAGAGTAACTAAAAAAAGAATAAATTGACATAAAAGAACTTGCCCAACTGGATGCATCTGTGTGACATCCATCTATATACATTCAAATGCAAAATATTGAGGTTGTAAATGATGGATCATTTTTAGCATAGTTATATAGAATCTGTGCTAGAAGACTGATCATCATTCTTAGCTGTAATTTGTAAGCTTTCCTGACATGGCTGTATTACTTAACAATTGCTTTCCCCATAAAATAAATATGCAAATTGAGTGTTGCAATTGTCCTCAGACTTGACATGTCACTCTCCACAAGGAGAAAACTTACCCCATAAAATAATAATTGTGAAGCATCCTTACACATCCTCAATGTGTTTTCCTAGAAAAGACCTTTAACTCCTTAACGACATGACTATGTACGTCATATGCCGTCTCCCTATCTCTCATGAGGGCTCACAAGCCGAACATGTATCTTTTCTGGCACATGATGGCTGAATTATTCAGCCATCATCTGTCTCTAACAACCGTGGGCAAAGCGAAGCTCCACTTGCAGCTGTTAACCTCTTGAATGACGCTGTCAATCTGTGACAGTGGCATTTACAGCACATCTGCAGGGGGCGCATTGCTCATCAGCGCTCCTCCAATGCGATCATGGGATGTCAATGAGTTGCTGTGACAGCCAGGGGTCTGCTGACTGGAGTTCATTGGAAACTATGACTATGTGTTTTTTACTATATAAAGCAATGCTGTGGCATCGCTGTATGTAGCAAAACAGATCAGATGATCACAGGTTCAAGTTCCCTAAGGGGACTAACCAAAACTGTGAACAGTAAAAAAATGAAAAAAAAAAAGTTCAAATCCTCTTTTCCCAGTTAAAAATTAGGAATTAAAAACAACACATATCTGACATAGCAAAAGTCTGATCTATCAAAATATGACATAAATTAACCTTATCAGTATATGGCATAGTAAATTTGAAAAAATAAAAACTCCAGAATTGCGTTTTTTCGACTGCTGCAACAACACAAAAGAATTTATTAACATGAGATCAAAACATAGTATTTACCTCAAAATAATTTCAATTAAAACATTGGCTCAGGGCACAACCAAGCCCTTACAAAGCCGCATATCCCAAAAATGTAAAACATTACAGCTCTCGGAAAATGGGGACACAAGCAATTTTTTTTTTGCTCTTTCTATCCTGCAATGGTCAACAAAATGATAAAGTTATTTAAATAAAGAATATTATACAACTTTAATTACAAAAAAATTGGGACACATGGAAATGTCTTATAGCTAGATTTTATTCACAGCAGAACATGGAACACAGATCAGAAGGTGAATGCTTGACATTAGAGTTGAGCGAAACGGGTCGAAAAAATTCAAAAGTCGCCGACTTTTGGCAAAGTCGGGTTTCATGAAACGAAACCCGACCCTAGGATGAGGTCGGCCACGAGGTCGGCGACTTACGCGCCAAAGTCGCGTTTCAAAAGTTTGTTTTGCGCTCTTTTTCAGCCAATCAGGATCCACGGACACTGTGGGCAACGTGATGACATAGGCACGGGTCACCACCATCTTTCAGAAGGGCATGCAAGTGATTGGCTTGCTTTGGTGGGCGTCACAGGGGGTATAAAAGGGCGTGCACGCCGACCGCCATCTTACTTCTGCCGATCTTAGCATAGGGAGAGGTTGCTGCTGATTCTGTAGGGAGAGCGTTAGGCAGGGAAGAAGACCAAAAAACTGCTTCTGCTGCTAGCGATTTGGCCTGCACAACACACCAGTCACTGTGTGTGCAGTGCAAGGGGAGGCTATATAGTGGTGTATCAGTGGTGTTGGTTGTTGGGCTGCCTTCTAAGGCTTCCTGACAGGCTGGCATTGCTGTTTACCCACTGCTCCGCAAACTGCTTTTTTAAAAGCAATCCAATCTCACTTATCCTCTAGTCACTTAGGTCACAGCTGTGCCATCGAGCTTGTCACATAGCGCTCAGATATTCATTGGGCCTCACACAATCCAAAAGTGTCCAGTGTCCAAAAGTGTGTGCAGAGATTCAAACTCTCACTTATCCTCTAGTCACTTAGGTCACAGCTGTGCCATCGAGCTTGTCACATAGCGCTCAGATATTCATTGGGCCTCACACAATCCAAAAGTGTCCAGTGTCCAAAAGTGTGTGCAGAGATTCAAACGCTCACTTATCCTCTAGTCACTTAGGTCACAGCTGTGCCATCGAGCCTGTCACATAGCGCTCAGATATTCATTGGGCCTCACACAATCCAAAAGTGTCCAGTGTCCAAAAGTGTGTGCAGAGATTCAAACTCTCACTTATCCTCTAGTCACTTAGGTCACAGCTGTGCCATCGAGCTTGTCACATAGCGCTCAGATATTCATTGGGCCTCACACAATCCAAGTGTCCAGTGTCCAAAAGTGTGTGCAGAGATTCAAAATCTCACTTATTCTCTAGTCACTTAGGTCACAGCTGTGCCATCGAGCCTGTCACATAGCGCTCAGATATCAGTGGGCCTCACACAATCCAAAAGTGTCCAAAAGTGTGTGCAGAGATTCAAAATCTCACTTATTCTCTAGTCACGTAGGTCACAGCTGTGCCATCGAGCCTGTCACATAGCGCTCAGATATCAGTGGGCCTCACACAATCCAAAAGTGTCCAAAAGTGTGTGCAGAGATTCAAAATCTCACTTATTCTCTAGTCACTTAGGTCAAAGCTGTGCCATCGAGCCTGTCACATAGCGCTCAGATATCAGTGGGCCTCACACAATCCAAAAGTGTCCAGTGTCCAAAAGTGTGTGCAGAGATTCAAAATCTCACTTATTCTCTAGTCACTTAGGTCACAGCTGTGCCATCGAGCTTGTCACATAGCGCTCAGATATTCATTGGGCCTCACACAATCCAAAAGTGTCCAGTGTCCAAAAGTGTGTGCAGAGATTCAAACTCTCACTTATCCTCTAGTCACTTAGGTCACAGCTGTGCCATCGAGCTTGTCACATAGCGCTCAGATATTCATTGGGCCTCACACAATCCAAAAGTGTCCAGTGTCCAAAAGTGTGTGCAGAGATTCAAACTCTCACTTATCCTCTAGTCGCTTAGGTCACAGCTGTGCCATCGAGCTTGTCACATAGCGCTCAGATATTCATTGGGCCTCACACAATCCAAAAGTGTCCAGTGTCCAAAAGTGTGTGCAGAGATTCAAACTCTCACTTATCCTCTAGTCACTTAGGTCACAGCTGTGCCATCGAGCTTGTCACATAGCGCTCAGATATTCATTGGGCCTCACACAATCCAAAAGTGTCCAGTGTCCAAAAGTGTGTGCAGAGATTCAAACTCTCACTTATCCTCTAGTCACTTAGGTCACAGCTGTGCCATCGAGCTTGTCACATAGTGCTCAGATATTCATTGGGCCTCACACAATCCAAAAGTGTCCAGTGTCCAAAAGTGTGTGCAGAGATTCAAAATCTCACTTATTCTCTAGTCACTTAGGTCACAGCTGTGCCATCGAGCCTGTCACATAGCGCTCAGATATCAGTGGGCCTCACACAATCCAAAAGTGTCCAGTGTCCAAAAGTGTGTGCAGAGATTCAAAATCTCACTTATTCTCTAGTCACTTAGGTCACAGCTCTGCCATCGAGCTTGTCACATAGCGCTCAGATATTCATTGGGCCTCACACAATCCAAAAGTGTCCAGTGTCCAAAAGTGTGTGCAGAGATTCAAAATCTCACTTATTCTCTAGTCACTTAGGTCACAGCTGTGCCATCGAGCCTGTCACATAGCGCTCAGATATCAGTGGGCCTCACACAATCCAAAAGTGTCCAGTGTCCAAAAGTGTGTGCAGAGATTCAAAATCTCACTTATTCTCTAGTCACTTAGGTCAAAGCTGTGCCAACGAGCCTGTCACATAGCGCTCAGATATCAGTGGCCCTCACACAATCCAAAAGTGTCCAGTGTCCAAAAGTGTGTGCAGAGATTCAAAATCTCACTTATTCTCTAGTCACTTAGGTCACAGCTGTGCCATCGAGCTTGTCACATAGCGCTCAGATATTCATTGGGCCTCACACAATCCAAAAGTGTCCAGTGTCCAAAAGTGTGTGCAGAGATTCAAACTCTCACTTATCCTCTAGTCACTTAGGTCACAGCTGTGCCATCGAGCTTGTCACATAGCGCTCAGATATTCATTGGGCCTCACACAATCCAAAAGTGTCCAGTGTCCAAAAGTGTGTGCAGAGATTCAAACTCTCACTTATCCTCTAGTCACTTAGGTCACAGCTGTGCCATCGAGCTTGTCACATAGCGCTCAGATATTCATTGGGCCTCACACAATCCAAAAGTGTCCAGTGTCCAAAAGTGTGTGCAGAGATTCAAACTCTCACTTATTCTCTAGTCACTTAGGTCACAGCTGTGCCATCGAGCCTGTCACATAGCGCACAGATATCAGTGGGCCTCACACAATCCAAAAGTGTCCAGTGTCCAAAAGTGTGTGCAGAAATTCAAAATCTCCCCTGTCCTATAGACACCTTGTTTTACATACTATATAGTTTGTTGGATTTTATCTACATTTCTACCAAAAATGAGGAAGGCTGGTGGAAGAGGCCGTGGAATTGGGCGGGGGTTGGCAGCTGGTAATGATGGTGTTGGTGGTGGATCTGATGGTAGTGGCAAGAGCAAAATAGGACCGAATGCAGGAGGTGTTGAGCCTGCGTCATCGTCTGGCTACATAAGGCCTCGAACGCTTAGTTTTCTAGGAGTTGGCAAACCGCTTTTAAAGCCAGAGCATCAGGAAAAAGTTTTGTCTTACATTGCTGACTCAGCCTCCAGCTCTATCGCCTCCTCTTCTTCAGTTGTAAAAAGTAAAAGCACTGAGTCGTCATTGGAGGCTCATGTTCATGAACCACACCTTTCCTTGTGTCCTTCACCCCAACCAAGATTGAAGGATGACGCAGGCCATACTACTGATTACTCCATGGAGCTGTTTTCACATACCATGCCTGGATTATCAAGTCAAATGGTGAATTACCCAGGCCAAGATGAATCTGACATGGAGTGCACTGATGCACAGCCACTGATGGATGATTCTGCTGGTACATTCACTCAGAGCACTACATTGTCCTCGCAGTGTACAGAGCCAGATTCTGACCCTGATGAGACTCAGGTGCCCCTTCCCGCACACTATACCACCATACACGGTGACACAGAGGAAGGTGCACATGACATAGAAGAGGAGGTGATGGATGACCCAGTTGTTGACCCAGATTGGCATCCATTGGGGGAAGAGGGTGCTGCTTCCAATAGCTCAGATGAGGAGCATCCACAGCAGACATCGACATCGCAACAGCTGTTATCTGGCAGGCCCGGAGCACTCCAAAGACAGGTTCCAAACATCAAAATAGTTGCTGGACAGCTTGTCCAGAGGGTCAAAAGATCACAGCGTGCTAGGCCGCAAAATGTCTGCCAAAGTAGGAAGAGTGCAGTGTGGCACTTTTTTGAACAAAATCCTCATGATCAGGCCAAGGTTATCTGTAAGAAGTGCGCAAAGACCTTTAGCCGAGGGAAAAATCTGAAAAATTTGAATACCAGTTGCATGCTTAGACATTTAACCAGCATGCACTTGCAAGCGTGGACACAACACCAAACCTCAAGTGCCACATGTGCAACTGATCACAACGAAGGTAGTCAGCAACGCTACATTGTTTCCCCCACTGTAAGCCCACCGGTTTGCACAGCAGCAAATGTTGAGGTGTCGTTGCAAGGCCACAGCAGTCAGGGAATCCCACTGTTATATCAACGAAAGACTGATTCTAGGCCATCAGAAAGAACACCAACTCCATCACCATCATCAACCCTCTCTCAGTCCGCCCTGTCCACCGCTACTTCCACCATATGCAGCTCTCAAGTCCAGCTCACCCTCCCAGACACTATGAGTAGGTCAAGAAAGTACTCAGTCTCTCATCCGCGTACACTGGGTTTGAACGCCCACATTGCCAAACTAATCTCGTTTGAGATGATGCCCTTTCGGTTGGTGGAAAGCACAGCTTTCCGCGAACTCATGGCCTATGCAGTACCACGCTATGACCTACCCAGTCGCCACTTCTTCTCTCGCAAAGCCATCCCAGCCCTCCACCATCATGTGAAAGACCGCATTGTCCATGCACTCAAGCAGTCAGTGAGCGGAAAGGTGCACCTCACAACTGATGCATGGTCCAGTCGGCATGGCCAGGGCCGTTACGTGTCCATCACTGTGCACTGGGTTAATGTGGTGGATGCAGGGTCCACAGGGGACAGCGGTGGTGGGACAGTGCTGCCTAGCCCACGGTATAGGAAACAGTTGGCTGTAGGCGTTCCACCCTCCTCCTCCTCCTCCTCCTCCTCCTCCTCCTCCAGAAGCGAAAGCTCGTCCACAGAGCGCAGTCGTACGAGCACTCCATCTGCAGCTGAAAACTGTTGCACACGATGTGTCCCCCTATCGAGCAGCTAGTGGAAAGCGTCAGCAGGCTGTGTTGCAGATGATGTGTTTGGGCGACAGACATACCGCCGAGGTGCTGGCCGAGTACTTGAAGCGACAAACTGAGTCATGGCTGGGCAGTGTACATCTTGAGGCAGGCAAGGTAGTTAGTGATAATGGCCGTAATTTTGTGGCAGCCATAGCCCTTTCAAAACTCAGCCACATACTTTGCTTGGCTCACACCTTGAACCTGGTGGTGCAGTGCTTCCTCAAAAATTATCCGGAGTTAACAGCCCTGCTCCAGAAGGTGCGAAGACTGTGCGCGCACATCCGCCGGTCGCCTGTACACTCCGTTCGTATGCAGAAGCTGCAGCGATTGCTCCACCTTCCCAACCACCGCCTCATTATCGACATTGCAACAAGGTGGAACTCCACCCTGCACATGGTGGAGCAGCTGTGCGAGCAGAGGCAGGCCATAATGCATTTGTGGGAGGATACACGGCCAGGCACTTTGAGAGCAGACATGGAGTTGACAGGCGTGCAGTGGTCGAAGCTGAAAGACCTTTGTAAAGTCCTTCAGTGTTTTGAGGAATGCACACGGCTGGTAAGCGCAGACGACGCCATCCTAAGCATGAGCATCCCACTTATGCGTCTGCTCATGCAAACTTTGACGCACCTTAAGGAGCAGGCGTCTGCAGCCAATGTTGATGAGGAGGAAGAGGAGGAGGGAATCCTTGATGACATTCAGCCATTGTCTGCTCAGGGACCTCTCCTGGACGAGGTGGAGGAAGAAGAGGAGGATGATGATGGGGATGATTACTTAGGGGAGGAGGATGCATCTCGTGGGGCAAGTGAAAATGTTGGCGTGGCAAGGTCTGGTACAGGGTTTGTGCGTGACTGGAGGGATGTGGATTTGCCAGAAAGTGCTCCTCCAACCAGCACTCGCAGTGCATCATTGACACCGGGAACATTGGCCCACATGTCAGATTATGCCTTGCGGATCCAAAAAAGGGACCCCCGCATTGCCAAAATGATGAACGATGACGACTACTGGTTGGCCAGCATCCTGGATCCACGCTATAAAGGCAAATTACAAAACATCATGCCACAGGAGAACCTTGACCTAATATTGGCTAATAAACAAGCAACTCTGGTAAATCGGTTGCTTGAGGCATTCCCAGCACACAGCAGCGGTGATGGTTCTCACACGAGCCGTACGGGCCAGGGGCAGCTTGGCAGAGGTGTTCGTGGTGCACACAGCAGAAGTGGCGTTGGAGACAGGGGTTTCATGACAATGTTGTGGACTGATTTTTCAAATACCGCTCACACAACTGGTAATACTGTATCGATGGAAAGTGACAGGAGACAGCAGTTGTCAACCATGGTTACAAACTACTTTTCCTCCCATATCGATGTTCTCCCACACAGGTCATTCCCCTTTGACTATTGGGCCGCTAAACTGGACACCTGGCCTGAATTGGCACAATATGCCTTACAGGAGCTCGCTTGCCCAGCTGCAAGTGTGCTATCGGAAAGAGTCTTCAGTGCAGCTGGATCAATCCTGACAGAAAAAAGGACCCGTCTGTCAACCCAAAATGTGGATGATCTAACCTTCATTAAAATGAACCATGCATGGGTTTCCAAGGATTTTGTCCCACCTTCCCCTGATGACACATAGGGTGACAGAAAAATGGCTTGCTTTGGTCCACCTCTTCCTGGGACTTCACCTATTTCGCCTTTTGCACCAGTTGAATGTCCAACATCAACATATGCCACTTTCTAAAACTCCCAAACTGTGCTGCCTCCCCCCCCATGGCCGGGGTCACCACCTAGCGCACGACACCGTGCGAGTGCCGTTGCCCTGGACAGGTGGGTAGGCCGACTCTTGGGCGCGGGCACTGGCACAGGGTCCCTCATAGTGCAATCAAGTGTCTCTGACGGTGGTGGTGCACACCCGCCGTCAGACACACCGCTGTACTATGAGGGGCCCAGTGCCAGTACCGACGCCCACGAGTGGGCCCCCCTTGCTTGGGCAGGGCCCCAGCATTTGCAATCTTTACTTCTCCCTGCTCCTCCGCTGTGTAATCTGGGCCGTCAAATCCATACTGTGCCTGACACCGTCTGAGCCTGCCTCCTGAGACATATATTTTGAATGTGTACGCTATCCATACATGTTATCCGGGGATACGGTACCCTTTCTAACCTTTGTGCAATCACGTGCAATCCATACTGTGCCTGACACCGTCTGAGCCTGCCTCCTGAGACATATATTTTGAATGTGTACGCTATCCATACATGTTATCCGGGGATACGGTACCCTTTCTAACCTTTGTGCAATCACGTGCAATCCATACTGGGCCTGACACCGTCTGAGCCTGCCTCCTGAGACATATATTTTGAATGTGTACGCTATCCATACATGTTATCCGGGGATACGGTACCCTTTCTAACCTTTGTGCAATCACGTGCAATCCATACTGGGCCTGACACCGTCTGAGCCTGCCTCCTGAGACATATATTTTGAATGTGTACGCTATTCATACATGTTATCCGGGGATACGGTACCCTTTCTAACCTTTGTGCAATCACGTGCAATCCATACTGGGCCTGACACCGTCTGAGCCTGCCTCCTGAGACATATATTTTGAATGTGTACGCTATCCATACATGTTATCCGGGGATACGGTACCCTTTCTAACCTTTGTGCAATCACGTGCAATCCATACTGGGCCTGACACCGTCTGAGCCTGCCTCCTGAGACATATATTTTGAATGTGTACGCTATCCATACATGTTATCCGGGGATACGGTACCCTTTCTAACCTTTGTGCAATCACGTGCAATCCATACTGGGCCTGACACCGTCTGAGCCTGCCTCCTGAGACATATATTTTGAATGTGTACGCTATCCATACATGTTATCCGGGGATACGGTACCCTTTCTAACCTTTGTGCAATCACGTGCAATCCATACTGGGCCTGACACCGTCTGAGCCTGCCTCCTGAGACATATATTTTGAATGTGTACGCTATCCATACATGTTATCTGGGGATACGGTACCCTTTCTAACCTTTGTGCAATCACGTGTAATCCATACTGGGCGTGAGAACGGCTGGAAAGCTACAGCACCTGTGGTTTGCATACGTAAGTTTTTCATTTTTTCAGGAATGACGGTTAGGCCTAATTCCGGAACTGCAGTTGACCTGCACTTACTGGGAAATCATTGTTCGCGGGTAATAATTGTAATCACTCAGTGATCCCCATCACTAACGTTGTTCAGCGGGTTATCTGCACCTGTAAGCGACAAACGCTGGCCTTTTCAGTGTAGCGCACATGCAGCCACGGACATGTAAGGGCATGACACACCAGTTATTGGCCAATCTCATGTTCCAGAGCCTCACGTGTCCCTCTAGTAAGCCGGACTCGGACCGCGGGGCATGACGGAGTCTCGTTCGTTAACGGAATTAAGCTTGCAATGTGTGCATCTGTTCTGTAGCTGGCATGGTTGCGGTTTCCCAGGTGGAGTCGAATTTAACCGTAGGCTCCACTCCTGGTGGTGCCCTTCTGGACATTCCTTTAAGGTTCAGCTTTGCAACCATACTGCCCACGTAAAACAAACACTTTGCCTTCATGAACGCTGTTTGGAGGGTCATGACTCGTGGGAATAACGCCGCCCAATCAGTTAACCTGCTAGAGAGATCCTTCGTTGCTCCCAAGCATGACATCACACTCCCTAGGAGGAAGGTAATGCCACTGTGGCGACCGTACTCCTGGGGGCGACACAAGTGCACTGATGCCCAGCGACTGCTCGATGAATCTGCTGGTACATTGACCCAGACCACTACATTCCCCTCTCACGCTACACGGCCTGAATCTGACCCTGATGAAACTCAGGTTACCCTTCCCATATACAGTTCCATCTTACACGGTGAAAAAGAGGAAGCTGCAGATGAAAGTGCAGGTTCGGCTCACCCACCATCAGACACACCACCGTACTATCAGGGGCCATGTGCCAGTGCCGTCGCCAACGAGTGGGCCCCCCCTGCTTGCTCAGGATCACAGCACTTGCAAGGTTGAAATACTGTGCAGTGAGATGGAAGATGGGGACGACGAGGAGTCCAGACTAGTCCAGGGATTCCCTAGCGAGGAGACTTATTTGATTGTTTTCAATGTTGGGACAGCAATTTTTGGGGAGCACTATACTCTGGAGAATGATAGATGGGGCCCACCATACACTGCAACATTCCAAAGGTGGACATCAGACACTGGAGCAGCATTTACAGGGCCCATTATACACTAGAGCATTAGAAATGGGGCCCATTATGTTTGGAGCATTATTTGGGCCCATAAGACAGTGGAGCTTCATCCATGGGGACCAACATATACTGTAGCATTATGTGGAGCTCATCATATACTGTTTCAAACATTATATGGGACCAATGATTCTGTATGGAGAAATAGATGGGCCTCGTCATGAGATGTAAAAAGTGAGGTATTTTTCATTGTACTATACCGCTATTTTTCTGCCGTATTGGAGCATGATGAGTTGTGGTATGTGTTAAAGGGGCGCTCTTTCGCCCAGGGCACATGAAAACCTGCAGCCAGCCCTCCCCCCCCACAACTTTAGCCAAATAACCCCCATTTTTCAGTGCGTAACTTGTATTATGAAGTTAATTAAGGTTGACAAGCTTAAGTAAGAAGAATTGATGCTTTTGGCATTCAAATGGGCACTGTAGGTGTGTTTCCTGTCCTCCTCTCACTGCTGACTTTTATTCCCCATTGACTTACATTGGGTTTCGTGTTTCGGGACGACCCCGACTTTTCCCTATAATCGGACGATCTTGCTCGACCCGACTTTTGGAAAAGTCGGGTTTCACGAAACGAAACGCGACCCTAAAAAACCAAAAGTCGCTCAACTCTACTTGACATTTTTCAATTTCTTAAAAAAAAAAAAAATAATAATTTAGGCTGGTTTCACATTTGCGTTTTTTTTCGCGGTAATTTAGCTCTAAATAGCGCATGCGTTTTTTTTTCCTATACTTTGCATGGGATGCGCTTATGTGCGCATACACATACGTTTGTACGCGTTTTACCGCGCATGCGTTTTTTTGCGGTATGCGCTCGGGCGCACAAAATGCAACTTGTTGCATTTTTTGTGCGTCCGATTTGCCTCAAAAAAACGCATGCGCGTGCAATGCGTTTTTTTACAGCAAGACACCCATTATAAGTCTATGGTGAGCATATGTGCGCATTGGCATGCTTATGTATGCGTTTTTTTGCACATGCGTTTTTTTTTTTACCATTAGTTTAGACAATGGAATTTAGGGGTTTGGGTAAAGTTAGGGTTAGTTAAGGGGGTTTAGGGTTAGGGTTAGGGTCAGGGTTAGGGTTAGGGTTAAGTATGGTTTGGTTAAGGGTTAGGGTTAGGGTCAGGGTTAGGGTTAGGGTTAGGGTTAAGTATGGTTTGGTTAAGGGTTAGGGTTAGGGTTAGGGTCAGGGTTAGGGTTAGGGTCAGGGTTAGGGTTAGGGTTAAGTATGGTTTGGTTAAGGGTTAGGGTTAGGGTTAGGGTCAGGGTTAGGGTTAAGTATGGTTTGGTTAAGGGTTAGGGTTAGGGTTAGGGTCAGGGTTAGGGTTAGGGTTAAGTATGGTTTGGTTAAGGGTTAGGGTTAGGGTTAGGGTTAGGGTCAGGGTTAGGGTCAGGGTTAGGGTTAAGTATGGTTTGGTTAAGGGTTAGGGTTAGGGTCAGGGTTAGGGTTAAGTATGGTTTGGTTAAGGGTTAGGGTTAGGGTCAGGGTTAGGGTTAGGGTCAGGGTTAGGGTTAGTAAAGTCATGGTTTGCGTTAGTGTGAGTGGCCACCTAATGTTAGAAAAAAACGCAAACGCGGTAAAAACGCACTAAAAACGCATACAAACGCTTAAAAACGCTGCGTTTTTTTCATGCATGCTCATAAAAATGCTTGAAAAAAACGCAGCAGTTGTATGCTTTTGTATGCGTTTTTCAATGCGTTTTTTTGCGTGAAAAACGCGCTGCAAAAAAAAGCAAGTGTGAAACAGGCCTTAGAAATTGATGGCAGCAACACATCTCAAAAAAGTTGGGATATGGCCATGTCTACCATTTTGTAGCATCCCCTCATCTTTTTACAAACGTTTCTACATGTCTGGGAAGTGTGAAGACAATTGCTGGAGTTTTGGGAAAGGAATGCTGTTCAATTTTTGTCTGTTGTACAATTCGAGCTGCTCACCCGATCTGAGTCTTCTTTGCCAGATATTTTGTTTCATAAAGCACCAAATGTTTTCCATTGGTGAAAGGTCTACACTGCAGGTGGCCAGTTTATCAACCAAACTCTTCTGAGAAGCCATACTGTTGTGCTGAATGCAGTATGTGGTTTAGCTTTGTCTTTCTGAAATATCCAAGACCTTCCATCAACATTGATAGTGCCTTTCAAAATGTGTACGGCCCATGCCATAGACACTAAAGCAACCCTATACAATCAGGCCAAGTTCACATAGCGTCATGGCAGTCCGTTTAATGGATGCGTTACAAAGCGGCATCAACGCGATGTAACGCAACCATTAATGCACCCATAGACTGCCATAACCTTGCGCATCGCTAACGCATGTCAAAATCAGCATGCGTTATTGATGTCCGGTTATGCTGTGACGGACCCTGGGACGCGGTCTACTGCGTTCGAGAGTCCCTCACGGCTAGTGTAGAAGGAGCAGCTGCGCTAACGCGATCAAAAGAAGACTAGTGTTAGCGCAGTCTGTTTAACGCATCCGTTAAATGGACTGCCATAACTCTATGTGAACCTGGCCTTAGAGATGCAGGAGCTGTGTGCTGATAACAGGCTGGGTGGTGCCTCTTGTCATGAGTTCGCAGGACACGGTGTCCGTGGTCTACATAATTCATTTCACATTTTGATTCATCTGACCGCAGAACAGTGTTCCATTTAGCCTCAGTCCATTATAAATGAGCTTTGGCCCAGGGAAGATGGCAGCGTTTCTGAATTGTGCTTATATATCACTTTTTCTTTGCATAATAGATCTTTCACTTGCATTTGTGGATTGTATGAAGAACTATATTCACAGGAAATGATTTCTGAAATTATTCATGAGACCATCCGGTGATTTATATGACCAAATCACGCTGGTTTTTAATGTAGTACTGCCTGAAGGCCCACAGATCATAAACATCCAATACTGACTGTAAGTCTTGACCCTTTAACACAGGGGTCCCCAACCTGTAGCTCGGGAGCCACATGTGGCTCGCGGTGCCAGGAATTGTGGCTCGTGACTGTCTGCCAGTTTGGTGCGTTAGCTCAAGGTCTAGCAAACAGGTATGAAGAGTACATCTGAAAATGGTGAATTTTGTGAGTAACCCTGCACAGAAGAGCAGATCTGGATGCACATTTACTGGTCTTAGGGGTTTAGAGATGTTTTGGGTATGGTACACTGGAGGATGATACTACCTGTTAGAGGAAGTTCTTGAAGCTGGATGCGACAGTGTGTTGCGAGTCCTTGATGGGAGAATACTGAATTGGAGCATTGTGGGAACCTCTGGATCTCAGTGTACTGCTTTGGAGTGGTTTCTGTGGAAAAGTTTCGGTTATCATTATACCCGTAATGGGGGCTTTGTTTGACACTACTTTGAGGGGGACAGGAGCAGCATGTTGCTCGTGACCCCCTCTCAGAGCTGAATGTGGCTCGCTGCCCTCTTTCTGTGCTGAATGTAGCTTTCAAAATCAAAATATTGGGGACAGCTTCTTTAGCACATGGATTTCTCCAGAATCTCTGAATATTTTGAAGATGCTATGTACTGTAGATTTTGGGATATTCAAAGACTCTGCAATTTTACATTGAGCAATATTTTTCTTAAATTGTTCATCAATTTTTGAGACACAGTGGTTCACGGATTGGTGAACATCTGACCACCTTTGCTTCTGAAAGACTCTGCCTCTCTAACATGCTATTTTTATACACAGTCATATGGCTTAGTTGAAAATTGACCATCCAACTGGTTTTCATTGGTATCACTTACTCTTCCAGCTATTTATTGTCTCAATTTTTTTGACGTGTTGCTGCTATCAATTTCTGTGTTTTTTTTTCAGATGAAATGGAAAAATGTCTAACTTTTCACTTTTGCTCTGTGTTCAGTGTTTGGTTGTGAATAAAATATGAAAATAAGAGACTTCCAAGTCAATGCATTCTTGTTTTTTCTACATTTTACACAGTGTCTCCATCTTTATTGAAATTGGGGTTGCAGTTCTAAAGTGTTACATTACTTCTGTATGCCACAAAAAGATATATTGTGGGACATAGATTAAACTGGATATCAGCTAAATGCCTTGCAGAATTTTCAAACTGCTCAGAAATCTCCGTTTGCTGTCTGTTGATCTCTTGTTTGAGTCACTATTGGGCTCTTGCACAGAGGTTCACATACTTTACTATATCATACGAAAATATCACAGGGAAGTCTATTGATTTTATAAAGATGCCATGAGATAAAAAGCTAACAAATGAATATTTAATCTTTCAGGTTTATATGGATTATTTATAGTGGACAATACATCATTGAGAGTTAGGTGATACGGTAACTTAGCTTGAAGATAAAGCATCTGAACCTTGCTGAGAATTGCTTAGATGTATCTACAGTTAGGTCCATATATATTTGGACAGAGACAACATTTTTCTAATTTTGGTTCTAGACATTACCACAAAGAATTATAAACAAAACAATTGAGATGCAGTTGAACTTCAGACTTTCAGCTTTCATTTGTGGGTATTCACATTAAAATTGGATGAAGGGTTTAGGAGTTTCAGCTCCTTAACATGTTTTTAAAGGGACCAAAAGTAATTGGACAATTGACTCCAAGGCTATTTCATGGACAGGTGTGGGCAATCCCTTTGTTATGTCATTCTCAATTAAGCAGATAAAAGGCCTGGAGTTGATTTGAGGTGTGGTGCTTGCATTTGAAAGGTTTTGCTGTGAAGGAAACATGCGGTCAAAGGAGCTCTCCATGCAGGTGAAACAAGCCATCCTTAAGCTGCAAAAACAGAAATAACCCATCCGAGAAATTGCTACAACATTAGGAATGGCAAAATCTACAGTTTGGTACATCCTGAGAAAGAAAGCACTGGTGAACTCATCAATGCAAAAAGACCTGGGCGCCCACGGAAGACAACAGTGGTGGATGATCGCAGAATAATCTCCATGGTGAAGAGAAACCCCTTCACAACAGCCAACCAAGTGAACAACACTCTCCAGGAGGTAGGCGTATCAATATCCAAATCTACCATAAAGAGAAGACTGTATGAAAGTACCGTATATACTCGTGTATAAGCTGACCCGTGTATAAGCCGACCCCCCCTCCCCAATTTTGTCACAAAAAACTGGGAAAACATATTGACTCGTGTATAAGCCAAGGGTGCACAGTGAGTGGCCCCAGATAATGCTGCACAGTGTGTGGCCCCAGATAATGCTGCACAGTGAGTGGCCCCAGATAATGAGGACAGTGAGTGGCCCCAGATAATCCTGCACAGTGAGTGGCCCCAGTTATCTGCACAGTGAGTGGCCCCAGATAATGAGGACAATGAGTGGCCCCAGATATTGCTGCACAGTGAGTGGCTCCAGATAATGAGGACAGTGAGTGGCCCCAGCTTTGCTGCACAGTGAGTGGCCCCAGTTATCTGCACAGTGAGTGGCCCCATCATATTGCTGCTGCCGCTGCCTCCGTTACAAGAAAATAAAAACCTGTATACTCACCTCCATCGCTGCCCCCTGCTCATCAGCGTTGCGGGCTCTGCAGTGACTGTGCAGGCAGAGGGCACGATCGCGCCCTCTGACCTGAATATCACTGCAGAGGACGCAAGACAGCAGAGCGCAGGGACAGGTGACTATGCCTCCCCCCGGTCATACCCGGTCCTGGCGCTTGTCTCTGCAGCTCCCCTGCTTGTTCCATGTTGTCGGCGCTGCTCTCTTCCTGCTTCAGCGGTCACGTGGTACCCGCTCATTATTTAATGAGCGGGTACCATTTGACCGCTGAAGCAGGAAGAGAGCAGTGCCGACAACATGGAACAAGCAGGGGAGCTGCAGAGAAGGGTGAGTATGATCTGACCCCCCCGCTCCCCCGCCGATCCCCCCCCAGTATATGACTTGTTTATAAGCCGAGAGGGGGACTTTCAGCCCCAAAAAATGGGCTGAAAATCTCGGCTTATACACGAGTATATACGGTAAGTACAGAGGGTTCACTGCACGGTGCAAGCCACTCATAAGCATCAAGAATAAAAAGGCTAGGCTGGACTTTGCTAAAAAAAAATCTAAAAAAGCCAGCACAGTTCTGGAAGAACATTCTGTGTACAGTTGAAACCAAGATCAACCTCTACCAGAATGATGGAAAGAGAGAAAAGTATGGCGAAGGCGTGGTACAGCTCATGATCCAAAGCATACCACATCATCTGTAAAACACGGCAGAGGCAGTGTGATGGCTTGGGCATGCATGTCTGCCAGTGGCACTGGGTCACTAGTGTTTATTGATGATGTGACACAGGACAGAAGCAGCCGAACGAATTCTGAGTTATTCAGA
This sequence comes from Dendrobates tinctorius, assembly GCF_039654945.1. Lineage (NCBI taxonomy): Eukaryota > Metazoa > Chordata > Amphibia > Anura > Dendrobatidae > Dendrobates > Dendrobates tinctorius. The sequence continues at coordinate 90,821,474 of NW_027361696.1, read as the reverse complement.
GACATACTGTGTGCTCAGATCCAGCCAAATGCAGCCAAACTGATTGGTCGTCGTTTCATACTACAGATGGACAATGACCCAAAACATAAAGCCAAAGCAACCAGGAGTTTATTAAAGCAAAGAAGTGGAATATTCTTGAATGGCCAAGTCAGTCACCTGATCTCAACCCAATTGAGCATGCATTTCACTTGTTAACCCCTTACCTACAAATGACGTAATATTCCGTCCATGTGACCATGGACCTAATTACCATTGATGGTTACTGGAAGCGGTTGGTCGCAGTTATTTTGGCTAAAGGTTGTGCAATCAAGTATTAGGCTGAGGGTGCCGATACTTTTGTCCAGCCCATTTTTGGAGTTTTGTGTGAAATGATCAATGTTTTGCTTTTTGCTTCATTCTCTTTTGTGTTTTTTCATTTAAGACAAATTAAATGAAGATAATAATACCAAAGAATTTGTGTTTGCAATCATTTTCAGGAAGAAACGGAGCATTACCTGACAAAATTGCAGGGGTGTCAGTACTTTTGGCCATGACTGTATGGGGTATCAGCGTACTCAGGACAAATTGCACAATAACTTTTAGGGTCCTGTTACCCTTGGGAAAATAAAAATTGGGGGTGAAAAGATCATTTTGTGGAAAAAATATGATTTTTTAATTGTACCGCTGTACATTATAAACTTCTGTGAAGCCCTTGTGGGTTCAAAGTTCTCACCACATATCTAGATAAGTTCCTTAGGGGGTCTAGTTTCAAAAATGGGGTCACTTGTGGGGGGTTTCCACTGTTTAGGTACATCAGGGGCTCTCCAAACGCGACATGGCGTCCGATCAGAATTCCAGCCAATTTTGCATTGAAAAAGTCAAACGGCGCTCCTTCCCTTCTGAGCTCTGCAATGCGCCGAAACAGTGGTTCCCCCCCACATATCAGGTATCAGCGTGCTCAGGACAAATTGCACAATAATTTTTGCAGTCCAATTTCTCCTGTTACACTTGGTAAAATAAAAAAAATTGAACCTGAAGTAATTTTTTTTGTGAAAAAAAGTTAAATGTTAATTTTTTTTAAATATTCAAAAAATTCCTGTGACGCACCTGAAGGGTTAATAAACTCCTTGAATGTGGTTTTAAGCACCTTAAGGGGTGCAGTTTTTAGAATGGTGTCACTTTTGGGTATTTTCTATCATATAGACCCCTCAAAGTGGCTTCAAATGTGATGTGGTCCGTAAAAATAAAATGGTGTTGCAAAAATGAGAGATCGCTGGTCAACTTTTAACCCTTATATCTTACTAACAAATACAAATTTTGGTTCCAAAATTGTGCTGATGTAAAGTAAACATGTGGCAAATGTTACTTATTAACTTTTTTGTGTGCCATTTCTCTGTGATTTAAGGGCATAAAAATTCAAAGTTGGAAAATTGCGGAATTTTCAAAATTTTCGCCAAATTTCCATTTTTCTCATAAATAAACGCAAGTTATATGAATGAAATTTTACCACTAACATGAAGTACAATATGTCACGAGAAAACAATGTCAGAATCACCGGGATCCACAGAAGCGTTTCAGAGTTATGACCTCATAAAGGGACAGTGGTCAGAATTGTAAAAATTGGCCCGGTAGTTAACGTGCAAACCACCCTTGGTAGTGAAGGGGTTAAAGACTAAACTTCAGACAGAAAGGCCCACAAACAAACAGCAACTGAAAACCACCGCAGTGAAGGCCTGGCAGAGCATCAAAAAGGAGGAAACACAGCATCTGGAGATGTCCATGAGTTTAAGACTTCAGGCAGTCATTGCCAACAAAGGGTTTTCAACCAAGTACTAGTAATGAACATTTTATTTACAATTATTTAATCTGTCCAATTACTTTTGGTCCCTTTAAAAACGGGGTGGCACATGTTAAGGAGCTGGATACCCTCAAATGAAAGCTTGCTACACTCATCAGGAGAGCTTTAAACTAGAACAATATGGAAAGGGAAGCAAAAGGCCAGAAAAAGCCATACACCTGACAAACGCTACTGAGAACTCTGCTATTAGAAGTTGAAAGGAAGAACAAAGACAAAAGAATCTAAATAATAAAAATATTGGAGAAAAAGAAACCAATCACAAACTAAAATGTTTCTATACTAATGCACAAAGCATGGGCAACAAACAACTAGAATTGGAACTACTAACGCAGGAAAATAAATATGATGTCATTGGAATCACTGAAACTTGGTGGGACATACACATGATTGGAAAACAAGGCTAGAAGGATACAACTTATTTGCTAGAAACAGACTTGATAAATGAGGAGGAGGTGTCGCATTGTATGTTAGAAACGCGTATATCTGCACAGAGATTAAAGCTTCAGAGACTGGGAGTTTTGTGGAAACTGTTTGGGTAAGAATACAAGGACAGAACAATGGAAAGGACACCATTGTAGGCATTTACTACAGGCTGCCTGTGCAAGCTGAAGATATGGATGAATGCTTTATGCATCAAATGGCCAAGTTCTCCAAAAAATATGACACAGTTGTCATGGGAGATTTCCACTGTCCAGACATTTGTTGGGAATCACAGGCAAAACTAACAGGTCAAGAAAATTCTTATCCTCTCTTGCTGACAACTTTATCTTCCAAAAGGTAGGGGAGAAAACAACAGGAACTGCTACCTTGGATCTAATCCTTATAAACAGGAAGGAAATGGTTGAGGAGGTAAAAGTGGCTGGGACCCTAGGAGGTAGCGATGATGCTATTTTACAATTTTGGATAACTAGAGGAGGAAGACCTGTGAAGACTCAAACATCAAGATTAGATTTCAGAAAGGTAGATTTTAAGGGACTCAGAAAGAGAATTGGAGGGATCCAATGGCTGGATATCCTTAAGGACAAAAATGTCCAGGAAGGATGGGAAATCTTGAAAAATTAAATTCTCAAAGCACAATTGTTAACAATTCCGAAAAGAGGGAAGAATAGGAAGCATTTAAGGAAACCAGGATGGATGAACACAGAACTTAAGCACATGCTAAAAAGGAAGAAAGAAGTGTTTATAAAATGGAAAGAGAGAGGCATTTCTAAAGAAGAATATAATGCTGTCTGCAGAACTTGCAGGGCACAAATCAGATTATTAAATCTGACAATGAATTGAGACTTGCAAGGACGTCAAAAGCAATAATAAAGGATTTTGGGGATATGTCAAAAGTAAAAGAAAAGTCAAAGATGCTATAGGATTTTTACAGGATGAAAATGATGAAATGGTAAGACAGGATGTTGAGAAGGCCTAACTTTTAAATTCCTATTTTGCATCTGTTTTCTCTCAGAAAGGAAATGTTACATCAACTGTTCTTCACTGTCCTATTAAGGGAATAGAAGAATCCAGGATATCTATAAACAGAAATATAGTGAGGAAACACTTAGTTAACCTAAATGAATTCAAGTCTCCAGGTCCAGATGAATTACACCCCAGAGTACTGAAGGAGATAGCAGAAGAAATTTTTGAACCCCTCTCCATAATCTTTGAAAGTTCTTGGAGAACAGGAGAAGTCCCAGAAGACTGGAGAAGAGCAGATGTTGTTCCTATCTTTAAAAAGGGGAAGAAGGTGGACCCAGGCAACTATAGGCCAGTGAGTCTGACTTCTATACCAGGAAAGATCTTTGAACAAATTATTAAACAACATGTAGGTAAGTACCTGGATAAGAATGAAGTGATTAAACAGAGTCAGCATGGGTTTGTAACTAACAAGTCATGTCAGACTAACTTAATTTCCTTCTACGACAGAATCACTGATTGGGTGGATCAGGGAAATGCTGTAGATATAGTATATCTTGACTTCAGCAAAGCATTTGACAAAGTATCTCACACAATCCTTATTGAAAAAATGGCTAAGTATGGAATGGACAAGGCAACTGTTATGTGGATTCATAACTGACTTAGTGATTGGACCCAAAGAGTGGTTGTAAATGGCTGCACATCCAGTTGGAAGAATGTCTCAAGTGGGGTACCACAGGGCTCTGTCCTGGGCCCTGTATTGTTCAACATCTTTATCAATGATTTAGATGAAGGAATTGAGGGTAAACTGATTAAATTTTCTGATGACACAAAGCTAGGAGGGATAGCTAATACTAGAGAAGAGAGAGAGAGGATTCAAAAAGATATAAATAAACTGGAGCAGTGGGCAGCAACTAACAGAATGGTTTTTAACAGGGAAAAATGCAAAGTACTACATCTGGGCAATAAAAATGAAAAAAGCATATACAGAATGGGAGAAGTAGGACTAATAGTGTTGAGCATTCCGATACCGCAAGTATCGGGTATCGGCCGATATTAGCTGTATCGGAATTCCGATACTTAATTCCGATACTTTTTTCATATCGAATACCGGAATCGGAAGTTCCCATAATGCTAGGAGCCCGCTCGATTTGATTCAGCCAATGGGGATCCTCAGAAGTGTGGGCATATCCTGTTAGGCATGTAGGCATGTTAACTACTGGCATGGCTGTGATTGGCTGCTGAAATGATGTCATGATGCACTATAAAAAGCGCTGCAGCCGCCATTTCTGGTCACTCTGCTGTGAATTCAGTTAGGGACAGGCTGCTGTTGAAGACTGTGAGGGACAGTTAGAAATAGCGATTCTAAAAACAATATTGTGCTTTATCCAGGCTACATAAACCACCACTGTAGCTTGCTTTTCCCTAGCAGCGCTGTTTTCACAGCTGTCTGCAAGGGCTGTGTGAGTGCAGACCCACGCTGTGTAGTGTGTCCTGCAGGCACGTCTGCTTGTAGGCCGGCCAGCGTGTGTCTCTGCCTCATACACATTTTTCTTTTATTGCTGCTTTTTTTTTCTCCTGTATAGTGTGCTTCCATACGTATCCATATACGTTGGTTGCAAACACTAAAGGAGTGGACAGCGGAGCCTTTCAGCAGCCTTTCAGTGCTATAGCCCATCTCTCTGCACTGTTTTTGGCTGTCTGATAGGTCTCTCTGTGTGTGAGTGCAGCTCACGTTGCAGTGTGTTCTACAGCCACCGCTAGCTGTAGTCCGCTCAGCGTGCGTCACTGCCTCATACATAGTCCTTTTTTGCAGCTAATTTAGCCAGATTTTTGCTCCTATATTAGTGTGCTTCCAACCGCATCCATTGTCATTGGTTGGTTGCAAACACTATATAGGATTAGATAGAGGAGCCTTTTTGCTGGCTTGTGCCCTTCAGGGCCAGCCAGGCTAGTTTCACCCTATTTTTTGGAGCCTCATCAATTGCATTGTAGGTTAGCTTCCTGCATTGTAATCGCTCCAAAAAGTTTGTGATACTATAGCTTTCAAACTTTGGTCACATCCTTTCCTTTCCCCCCACCCAAAAAAAAAAGGAAATAAAGTTCACCAAACACTCCACTTTATAGTTGTCTAGGCCACATTAGATCATATTAAAGTGTAGTACACACACTCTTAGCCAAATTAGTGTTTCTTATACTGGTTAGCAGGTGTTCAGGAATAAGAACACTAAGCCACCCCTTTTTTACTTTTCTGCCTATCTTTATCAGTCTACCAAGATGAAGAAGGCAGGGAGTAAGGCACGTGGTCGTGGCCGTGGAGTTTCAGCAGGGAGAGGACGGGGGATTCAGCAGGGAGAGGACGTGGGGAATCGGTATCTGCTGCGGCCACCAGTGACCCGGCATCCCCCACTTTTACCAGGCAACAGTCCTTCATGCGCAGCTTTGTAGGACCTCGCCGTACCCCACTGCTGCGTGACGAACAAATTGAAGCCGTTGTCGGATGGATGGCAGCTAACGCATCCACTTCAATGACTTCCGCATCCTCCCAAGGCCAGAGCACTGAAGAGCAACCATCTGTCTCTTCACCACCTGCCAAATTGCCCAGGCAGTCTGAGAGCCAGCCCTGGACAGGAGCCATCTCAATATTTACTTCTGTTCTCAGAATCTGTTGGCTTGGAAAGAGGTGGCCAGCCAAGCAGCATTCTAGAGCGTGAAGAAGAGGGAGTATGCAGTGATGCGCAACTGCTTTGTCCCTCTGAATCTGAAGAGGCGGGTGGGCCAGTGCCTATGGTCAGCACACCTCAGTATGCATCAGATGATGATGAGACTCAGTTGCCAATTTCTGGTGCGTACGGTGCTGGCGAGACAACCCAGAACCAGCCGGTGCTTGAAGAGGGGAGTGGAGATGATGAGGTCCTTGACCCATCATGGCGTCAGCCACAGGAAGGTGGTGGGAGCAGCTCTGAGGAAGAGATTCCCCGAACGGCCAAAAGAGGAGGGAGAGGGCGGGGGCAGACTTGGTTGCCTGTAGCCTCCACTTTGGCACCCGTGAGGAGCAATCCTCTTCCAAAACACAAAACGGGCGCTCCCAGGACTTGCAGTGCGTGGTCTTTTTTTGACACAGTTGCAGATGACATTTGCTTTGTCAAATGCAAGCTGTGTCATCAGAAAGTGAAATGAGGCAAAAATGTGACCAACCTCAATACCACAAATATGTGGAAACATGTGCGTACCAAGCACGAGGTGGAGTTACACAGACACACTGAAGATGTAGGCCAACCTTCAGCAGCACCTACCACCTCTTCAGCTCGTGTTGGGGCCTCTTCCTCCAGCTCACACACAGCTGGTTCGGCTTCCTCACTGGAACGCCATGGAAGAACCACTGCCACTGTTGTCCAGAGACCCAGTGAAATTCCACCCACTGAACCACGTTCGCAGTCATCAGCACCCTCCCAGGCCACTCACCAGCAATCGGTAGCACAGGCATGGGAGAAAAAGCGGCCATACTCGGCAAACCATCCCCGAGCACTGGCTCTGAATGCCGGCATTGCCAAACTACTGGCCCTTGAGATGCTGTCATTCAGGCTGGTGGAGACTGACACATTCCGGAACTTTATGTCATTGGCAGTTCCACAATACAATGTGCCCAGCCGCTTTTATTTCAGCAGGCAAGCTGTCCCTGCCCTGCAAAAGCATGTGGAGGGAAAAATTAAAAATGCGCTACTAAATGCCGTCAGTAGCAAGGTCCACCTGACCACCGATGCGTGGACCAGTAGCCATGGACAGGGACGATACCTTTCCCTCACTGCCCATTGGGTCAATGTTGTGGAGCCGGGTACAGATCTGGAGAGTGGCTCTGTACGTATTCTGCCAACTCCAAGGATTGCAGGAATGCAGTCTGTACATATTGAGTCCTCCTCCTACTCTAGTTCCTCGGAATCAGCACTACGTGAGCCTGTTAGGCCAGATATGAGCACAGGTGTGGCCAAACGTCAACAGGCCGTCCTTAAATTAATTTCTTTGGGGAATCGGAGCCACACAGCACAGGAGCTCTGGAATGCCATCAAGCAGGAGAGCGATGTGTGGTTTGTGCCAGCGAATCTCCAGCCAGGTTTGGTAGTGAGTGACAATGGCCGAAATCTAGTGGCAGCTCTGGGCCTAGGCAACCTCACTCACATACCATGTCTGGCACACGTGCTCAATTTGGTCGTGCAGAGCTTTCTGAGGGACTATCCGGATCTTGATGCACTGCTGCACAAGGTTCGCCTAGAGTGTGCTCACTTGCGGCATTCCAGCATGGCAAGATCGCGCATTGCATCTCTGCAACGCCGATTCCGCCTGCCAGAACATCGCATCATATGTGACCTCCCCACCAGGTGGAATTCAACGTTACATATGTTGGAGCGGTTGTGTGAGCAGCAAGCAGCAGTAATGGAGTACCAGCTGCATCAGGCGCAAACAAGTCGCACTGTGCGCCGGACACACTTCACCACCACTGAGTGGGCCACTATGAGGGACATCTGCCAAGTTTTGCGTGCCTTCGATGACTCCACGTGGATGGCCAGTGCAGAGGATGCACTAATCAGCATGACTGTCCCCCTCATCTGTCTGCTTCAAAAAACCTTACAAGCACTAAGTGAGGAGGTTTTTGAAGAGGTCGAGGATGAGCAGTCAGAAATGCCATCTGCTTCTGGCAAGTCTGCGCAACGTGCTTCCACACAAAGGCCCAGGCAGGGGACACTTAGTGAGGAGGATGACGAGGAGTCAATGGAGGAGGAGGAACACATCTCTCCAGAGGAGGGAGGTACACAAGGCTCTAGTAGTCAGTGTGTACAGCGAGGGTGGGGTGATGCTGAGCAGGCAGAGATGCTGCCTCAAGCTGGGGACAGCGTTTCCGGTCCAGTTGGCAGTCTGCAGCACATGGTTGATTTCATGCTGCAGTGCTTGTTAAATGACCGCCGCATCGCCAACATTCTCCACACAGCTGATTATTGGGTGTACACCCTCCTAGATCCTCGCTACCGGGACAACTTACAAAGCCTCATACCACAGTTGAACCGGGAGCGAAAAATGCGGGAGTACCAAGAAACACTTGTGCAGGCCATCATGTTCTCCATTCCCCCCACAAGTGTTGCTGGTAGTGCTTTTCAAAGCAGCCATGTGGGTAGAGGCAGTGGAGGAAGCTCTGCACAAAGAGGTAGCAGAGGCAGTGCCGCAGGACAAGGCAAGGCCAGTATGGCCCAAATGTGGAAAAGTTTTGTGGGACCGCCACAAACGGCTACACCATCACAGACGGCTCCAGTCAGCAGGAGGCAACGTTTCCGTCAGATGGTGACAGACTACTTGTCGTGCCCTGTTAGTGTTCTCCCAGACGGCTCTTCCCCGTTCAAGTATTGGGTCTCTAAGCTGGATACATGGCCAGAGCTTAGCCAGTATGCATTGGAGGTGCTGGCTTGCCCTGCTGCCAGTGTATTATCGGAACGTGTCTTTAGTGCTGCAGGTGGTGTGGTAACAGACCGTCGCATGCGACTATCCACCGATAATGTTGACCGGCTTACTTTTGTGAAAATGAACAAGGCCTGGATCTCACCTGAAATTGCCAGTCCTCTTCCAGAATAAATAATTGGCTGGCAACAGGATCGAGGTCTCCTGTTGTGTTCATGTTTCTATGACCTGAACTTTATTTCCTGGGCTACAGCAACGCCCGTTGTTGCTCAGAAGTGCTGTCCGCACAGACAAAACACTCGCTCATGTGTAAGTGGGGTTCGGTAATGTCAGCTGATCCCCTGCTGTGTGTACGGCAAACTCTCCTGCTGCCTACAACTTCTGACTACCTCTGATTTAATATGTTCTCTGATTTGCCCTCTGTCTCCACTCTGTTTTGAGTATTTCCTCCGGCCTACAACACCGCCTGTTTCTGCTCTCAAGTGCTGTCTGCACAATCCACACTTGTTCCTGTGGTACCTGGGTCCTGTAACATCTGCTCATCTCCAGAGTTGAGCACGGCAATGTCTCCTGCTTTGTCTACATTCCCACTACTTGTAGTGGAAATGTGGACAGAGCAGGAGACATTGCCTGACTCACCTCTAGGGAGAAGCTGCTGTTACAGAACCCCAGTAACACAGGAACAAGTGTGGGTTGTGCAGACGGCATTTCAGAGCAGCAACTGGCGTGGTTGGAAGCCAGCGGAAATACTCGAAACAGAGTGAAGACAGAGGCCTAATTGGAGTACGTTGACAGTTAGTAGTAGTCTAGAAACAATCGCAAACTGCCACCAAGTAGGCCTCGGCCTACTACCTGATTTTCCCTGGGCTCTGACACCGCCAGTTGGTGCTCAGAAGTGCTGTCCACACAGAAAAACACACTCGTTCATGTGAAAGTGGGGTTCGGTAACGTCAGCTGATCCCCTGCTGTGTGGCGGGCAAACTGCTGCTGCCTCCAAATTTTAGCTACTTCAGATTTAAACATTCTATGATTTGGCCTCTGTCTCCAGTCTGTCTCTAGTATTTCCCCTGACCTCCAACACCGCCAGTTCCTGCTCACAGTTGCCGTCCACGCATTCCACACGTGTTCCTGTGTTACTGGGGTTCTGTTACGTCAGCAGATCCCCCAATGTGTGTCCGCCACTGTCTCCTGCGCTGTCCACCTTCCCACTGCAAGTGGTGGGAATGTGGACAGAGCAGGAGACATTGGCAGACAAACATCAGGGGATCTGCTGACATTACAGAATCCCACTAACACAGCAACACGTGTGGATTGGGCAGACGGCTACTGTACGCATAAACTGGCGGTGTTGGTAGTCACGTGAAATCCTGGAAACAGAGTGGAGACAGATGCCTAATTGGAGCACGTTGACAGTCTGTTGTAGCCTACAAACAATCTAAAACTGCCACCAAGTAGGCCTCGGCCTGCACCCTGGTTCTCCCTGGGCTCCAACAACGCTAGTTGGTGCTCAGAAGTGCTGTCCACACAGAAAAACACACTCGTTCATGTGAAAGTGGGGGTCAGTAACGTCAGCTGATCCCCTGCTGTGTGGAGGGCAAAGTGTCCTGCTCCCTCCAAAGTCAAAATACCTCAGCTTTACACCTGGCTCCTAGTAGGCCTCGGCCTGCACCATGATTGTCCCTGGGTTCCAACAACGCTAGTTGGTGCTCGGAAGTGCTGTCCACACAGAAAAACACACTCGTTCATGTGAAAGTGGGGTTCAGTAACGTCAGCTGATCCCCTGCTGTGTGGAGGGCAAACTGCTGCTGCCTCCAAATTGTAACTACTTCAGATTTAAACATTCTCTGATTTGGCCTTTGTCTCCACTCTGTCTCTAGTATTTCCCCTGACCTCCAACACCGCCAGTTCCTGCTCACAGTTGCCGTCCACGCATTCCACACGTGTTGCTGTGTTACTGGGATTCTGTAATGTCAGCAGATCCCCCAATATGTGTCCGCCACTGTCTCCTGCGCTGTCCACCTTCCCACTGCAAGCGGTGGGAAGGTGGACAGAGCAGGAGACAGTGGCAGACACACATCAGGGGATCTGCTGACATTACAGAATCCCAGTAACACAGCAACACGTGTGGATTGGGCAGACGGCTGCTGTACGCATAAACTGGCGGTGTTGTTGGTCACATGAAATCCTGGAAGCAGAGTGGAGACAGATGCCTAATTGGAGCACGTTGACAGTCTGTTGTAGCCTACAAACAATCTAAAACTACCACCAAGTAGGCCTCAGCCTACACCATGATTGTCCCTGGGCTCCAACAACGTCAGTTGGTGCTCGGCAGTGTCTTTGGCACGGGGACTCCCTGTTGCCCAGCCTGGTTCCAGCACGCCTGCTGTTTCCGGGTAGTGTCAAGGTCACTATGCCACCAATCCGTTGTCCTGTCGTCTTGCGGCCGGGTTAGCCGACTCTACGGTGCCTGCAGTTTAGTTGACTCCTATGTGGGCTGCGGGAACTGGCACTGAAGGCTGGATCCGTAGTGCCAATGGGACATGGACCCCCTGTAGGACTGTGGGTTTCGGTAACTGCGGCCAGCTTGCGGCCTGGCTACTTTGCTTTCAATGGGTACCTTCTGCTACCCACCCGGGTTCCAGCACTGTCTGCTGGTTCTCGCCAGAGCCTGTGGCCTAGGTGCCTCCATCTCGGTATCCGAGGTCCAGCACCATCAGCTGGTCCTTGGTAGTGCTTTCTAGCACAGGTACCTCCTGCCTAGTAACCGTGGTCCAGCACCGTCAGCTGTTCCTCGGTAGTGCCATTGGCTCTTGTAGCTTTTGATACCCATCTGGGTTCCAGCACCGTCAGCTGGTTCTCAGCAGTGTCTTTGGCACGGGGACTCCCTGTTGCCCAGCCTGGTTCCAGCACGCCTGCTGTTTCCGGGTAGTGTCAAGGTCACTATGCCACCAATCCGTTGTCCTGTCGTCTTGCGGCCGGGTTAGCCGACTCTACGGTGCCTGCAGTTTAGGTGACTCCTATGTGGGCTGCGGGAACTGGCACTGAAGGCTGGATCCGTAGTGCCAATGGGACATGGACCCCCTGTAGGACTGTGGGTTTCGGTAACTGTGGCCGGCTTGCGGCCTGGCTACTTTGCTTTCAATGGGTACCTTCTGCTACCCACCCGGGTTCCAGCACTGTCTGCTGGTTCTCGCCAGAGCCTTTGGCCTAGGTGCCTCCATCTCGGTATCCGAGGTCCAGCACCGTCAGCTGGTCCTTGGTAGTGCTTTTTAGCACAGGTACCTTCTGCTTAGTAACCGTGGTCCAGCACCGTCAGTTGGTCCTCGGTAGTGCCATTGGCTCTTGTTCCTTCTCCTACCCATCCGGGTGCCAGCACTGTCTGCTGGTTCTCGCCACAGCCTTTGGCCTAGGTGCCTCCATCTCGGTATCCGAGGTCCAGCACCGTCAGCTGGTCCTTGGTAGTGCTTTTTAGCATAGGTACCTTCTGCTTAGTAACCGTGGTCCAGCACCGTCAGTTGGTCTTCGGTAGTGCCATTGGCTCTTGTTCCTTCTGCTACCCATCCGGATGCTAGCACTGTCTGCTGGTTCTCGCCACAGCCTTTGGCCTAGGTGCCTCCATCTCGGTATCTGAGGTCCAGCACCGTCAGCTGGTCCTTGGTAGTGCTTTTTAGCACAGGTACCTTCTGCTTAGTAACCGTGGTCCAGCACCGTCAGTTGGTCCTCGGTAGTGCCATTGGCTCTTGTTCCTTCTGCTACCCATCCGGGTGCCAGCACTGTCTGCTGGTTCTCGCCACAGCCTTGGCCTAGGTGCCTCCATCTCGGTATCCGAGGTCCAGCACCGTCAGCTGGTCCTTGGTAGTGCTTTTTAGAACAGGTACCTTCTGCTTAGTAACCGTTGTCCAGCACCGTCAGTTGGTCCTCGGTAGTGCCATTGGCTCTTGTTCCTTCTGCTACCCATCCGGGTGCCAGCACTGTCTGCTGGTTCTCGCCAGTTTCTCAGCCTTCTTGTACCTTCTGCTACATTTCCAAGATCAAGCTTTTTGAAATTGTCTTTGGTAATCCTTATTGATCTCCATGACGATGACCCTGATGATGACGACCCTGAAGACCACACCAAAGAAGACCAGAAATATGACCCTAAATAATAAGACCAAGAGGACAAAGAACATGAAGCCAACCACCAAGATACAGAACAAAAGACAGAAGAACAAGAAGCAAAAGAAGCAAAAGCAGAAGAACAGAAAGCAGAAGAACATTAAGCATAAGACAAAAAATCAGCATAGAAGAAATCAAAATTATAAGCAGAAGATGACTAAGCAGTAAATGGGGGTGAGTCCGTTCCTCCTCGTGGTGCCCCTGGAAAATGCCTGCTGCTGCAGGCCAAACTGAACGCGGACAAATCCTGTTGTAAATCTTTTGTGACAGGCAGAACGTAAGGTGTAATCTTATAACTTTTATAGATAAGTACTACAGGAATGCCTGTCACCATAAGAAAATGAAGAAAGAGAAGAATAGGAAGAAGATGAAGAAATAGCATATGAAAATTAATAATAGCTGAATAAGAAGAATATGAAGAATGGAAAAAAAAAATTAATGGGAAGAAGGTGAAGAAGAAGAAGATGAATAAGGTGAAGAAAAAGTTGATGAAAAAAATGCTACTGCTGCGGATCATGAAGGAGAAAGTGTGGGAGAAGTACAAAAGAAGGTGAAGAGCATGGAAGTTGCGAAACATACATATCTGACTAAATATAAAAAAGTTAACATAGTCAATATCTTTTTAACTCCGAACGTCTTGAAAAAAAAAATTGGAATTAATGCTATGCCATGTAATTTGAATAAACCACTATGCTTTTAATGTCTCCTCCACCTCCCACAATACATTCTACATGATTTTTATTTGTTTTCAATTATGTAGAATTAGCCAACAAGGAAATAAAGGCCTTTTTTTAATTCCGATACCGGAAGTCCCATTGACTTGAATGGGACTTCCGGTATCGGAATCGGCGATACCCGATATTTTTTTCGTATCGGCGATACCATCCGATACGATATTTTTGGGTATCGAACGGTATCGCTCAACACTAAGGACTAAGCAACAGCACATGTGAAAAAGACTTGGGTATACTAAAAGATCACAGACTGAATATGAGTCAACAGTGTGATGCAGCAGCAAAAAAGGCAAATGCAATTCTAGGATGTATTAACAGAAGCATACAGTCTAGATCACGTGAAGTCATTATTTCCCTCTACTCCTCTTTGGTCAGACCTCATCTGGAATGCTGTGTCCAGTTTTGGGTGCCACATTTTAAAAAAGACATCATCAAACTGGAGCAAGTTCATAAGAGCAACCAGAATGGTGACAGGTCTGCAAACCCTGTCTTATGAGGAAAGGTTGCAGAATTTAGGAATGTTTAGCTTGCAGAAGAGAAAACTGAGAGAGGACTTAATAGCTGTCTAGAAATATCTCAAGGGCTGTCACATTGAAGAAGGATCATCTTTATTCTCATTTGCACAAAGAAAGACTAGAAGCAATGGGATGAAACTGAATGGGAGGAGACACAGATTAGATATTAGAAAAAACTTTTTGACAGAGTGATCAATGAGTGGACCAGGCTGCCACGAGAGCTGTTGAGTTCTCCTTCAATAGAAGTCTTCAAACAGAGGCTGGACAGACATCTGTCTGGGATAATTTAGCGAATCCTGCTTTGAGCAGGGGGTTGGACCAGATGGCCCAGGAGGTCCCTTCCAACTCTACGATTCTATGATTCTAAGTCTGAACTTCAACTGCACCTGAATTGTTTTGTTTAAAATTCATTGTGGTAATGTCTAGAACCAAAATTAGAAAAATGTTGTCTCTGTCCATATATATATGGACCTAACTGTATCTATCTATCTATCTTTCTATCTATCTATCTAAAAGGAGTATCGATGATCGTTAACGTAGTTTATGATTTAGGAACAAATTGGTTTATTAACTATGTATTGTCTCTCTTTTTAATTACAGATTATATTTTTGCTGACTCATCCCATTATGGACTAAACATCAAAATTGAACAAATTGGAAACTATTGCATGCATTTTTATTTTTCTTCTTTTCTTTTTATTTTATAAGTTATACACATTTTGTTTTGTTTTTATCTATACATAGTACTCTATATTGTTATAAGGACACACAATAAAAAGGACCATGCTAAGGTTATAAAGTTTCTCCTTATGATGAGTTGGGCAGGATATAGAATTTCCAATCCGGAGATGGGTGTTGAGTGTTGTGCCCTATGAGGAGCACGTAACTCCCACCTTCCCTAAGGTTAATAGGTTACCAACCTCAGCTAACGGTGGTGTTCCTGTTCCATTTTGGTATTATCCATTTGCCTTCAACTATCTTCTTATGCTAAGATTTAATCACGTGAGCGCAGAGTCACGCTGTTAGTGTGACAGTTTAGCACATGTGTTGATAGATTTCCACTTGTTAATATGGCGCTGGACTAGCCGTAGCACAATTGAATATGCGTGAGCTTCTGTTGTACTCTTTCAATATACTTCCTGACATGCGCATTTGATTTTCTAGGACACCGATAACAGCGCTATTAGACATGGGGTGAGTCATCTATATATATAAAGCTGGGTGTATGTATGTGTGTGTATGTATCAAGCCCAGCCCACTCCACATAGCCCCGCCCACTCCATAGCCAATGGAGAGTGGCAATGGGTTGGAAGGGGCCGGCACTGACTGAGGGGATTTCGGGTGACAGTTGACAGAGGAAAGGAGGATTTGGTGCTTGGGCGGTGGAGGAGGACAATACGGGAGCCGGGCGCAAGTAATCATTGCATGGGGGCCATGGAGGGGGCGGCGGGAGTTCCAAGGGAGGAGGCTGCAGCTGCGGACAGGAGGAAAGGGGTGCGCAGACCACTTCTCCGCGTCCTCCCCCTCTCACTAAGCACACTCCCTGTGTCCTCACATGACTCCGCTGCCCTCAGCCTGTCACAGCCCTGTCATGGCTGGCGGCGGAGGACAGTGAGGGAGCCGGGTGCAGGTAATCACTGCATGGGGGGCCGTGGAGGGGACGGCGAGAGCTCCGAGGGAGGAGGCAGCAACCATGGACAGGAGGGGAGCGCAGACCACTTCTCCGTGTCCTCCCCCTCTCACTGAGCGCACTCCCACGTGTCCCCACATGACTCTGATGCCCTCAACCTGTAACAGCCCTGTCATAGCCGGTGTGCAAGCTGGGCTCACACTGCACAAGGGCGGCTCACAATACCCGGGGGGGGGTCTCACAACACAGAAGGGGGTTTCACACTGCAAGGGAAGGGTGCTCACAATACATGGGGGGTCTCACACTGCAAGGGAAGGGGTGCTCACAATACACAGGGGGTTTCACACTGCATGGGGAGGGGGGTTCACAATACACAGGGAGGTCTTGCAATAAACAGCGGGTCTCAAAATATACAGGAGGTTCTCACACTGCAAGGGAAGGGGTGCTTATGATACACAGGGGGTCTCACACTGCAAGGGGAGGGGTGTTCACAATACACAGAGTCTCACACTGCACAGGGGGTTTATGCCCAGGCAACGCCGGGCTCCTCAGCTAGTATGTTATAATTCCCTACAGCTGATTACATTATGATCAACTGAGTTTGCAATTGATTTTTCACAAGACTGCACTATATGCACTTTGTTGTGGCACTGTATATTATTGAAAATAATATGCTATTGCACTTTATATGCAACAAAGAATTGTATATTGTGTAATAACAGTCTTATGAAATTGATTGTTGTAATGTATGTTCACTTAAGCAGATACCTTAAAGAGTCTGTATATGCATTTACACGTTACTTGAAGAAGGTTCACGCACAGAGCCGAAGCATCGCACAAATGGGCCATTAAAACAGCTTTTTTGCACTAAAGAAATGGTGTGCTGCTTCCTCATTTTTTCTATTATCTACTTATCATCTATTTATCTAATATCTCTCCATTATCTAACTATGTCTATCTATTGTCTATCTATTATCTATTTATCAATCATCTATCTATTATCTATCTATCAATCTTCTATCTATTATCTATCAAACATGTAGCTATCTATCTATCTAAATGGAAAAATATCAGGCAGCACTCCAGTTCAAGGAAAAATTGTGGACTTTAATCCAGAACCAAGTGGTGCAACGTTTCGACCTCACAGCACGGTCTTTGTCAAGCACCATTTATATTTTTGCGTTGGACAACCGCATTATTCAGGAAGTATTGCACCCAAAATCTGCTCAAGTTTGTGCTGCTGTCTGTTTTTTCTATTTATCTATCAATAAAAAGAAAACACAGCAGCACTCTATATAAGCCAAGATATATGCAAACATTGAAGACATTGAATCTAAACTGTGTTATTATTCAGTAAGATGTATTTCCAAAAATGCATAAATTGGCCAATTCATGTATGCCCATCAGCCATGGCAAGGTGACCTCCCTCTAATGATGGTGATTTTAATCAGTTATACTTAGCCATTTCAATTGTAGACTAATGTGTGTCCATTTAACTGTAGGCTGATAGCTCTAGAAAGGTATGTACAGTGGAATAGGGACCCATCAGAGGGAGGTCACCGTGCCTTGGTTGATGGGTATGCATGAATTGGACAATTTATGCACTAAGAATCTTCATTTTTGGAAGTACATCTTACTGAAAAATAACATAGTTTAGATTCAATATCTTCAGTGTTTCCATATATCTTGGCTGATATATAGTACTGCTGTGTTTTCTTTTTCTATATAATGCAGCTATCACAGCTTCGAGCTGTTCACACTATAGAAGGTGCTGGTCAAGATTTTTCTCTATATAACTATATATTTTGATATTAAATGTGATATAATTCAGAACTATTTGCTGGATTTTTTTAACAGCATGCCACTGGTATCTTATTCATGATCTATAAGATTAGTATTATATTTAATGGTAGAAGAATACTAATTTGGATACAAAGAAAACTATAGTATGTTATACTAAGTATATAACTCCTCTTGTAAATATCTGTAATGGTTTTAAAAGATTGAAGAGTAATTACAGTTTTTTTTTATTTCATTTTTGGTCAACCTTTCCAAAATTATGGATCTGTGTAATTTACAAAATTATGGTAACTTATCTTGCCTCCTTCTCTCCCAAATACTGCAGGAAGTTCTGTTTTAACTGCCTTGTCAATGCTCTTTTACAAGTTGCTTTGAGCTGCCGCTCTAGCAAGAATCCATAATTAAACACTATTTACAAACATTCTCACTGAATGAGCCAAGGTATGGTTTGTAGGGAAGCTTACACATGGAGAAAGTGTTTGTAAATAGTTTTTGAGCATAGCTTTTTTTTCTAGAGCTGCAGTTCAAAGCAACTTGTAAAAGAATATGAATTGTAGTTGTTTTTTTCTTTTTGAGAGAAAAGGAAATAAACTATAATCATGGTGGTAAAATAAAAAGATTGATAACTTTGCAAGGGCTATAAACAAAAGCTCACATAAGATATTAATAAATTACATACGCCTACCTCTGTTATCTGTTCTGTTAGCCTCTCAATTTCATTGTTCTGCTCATTAACATAATTAAATAAGGCAAAGTTGCGATCCTCCACTGCAATAAAGCAAGAAGATATCATTACATTAAATACCAAGAGGCTGCTCCCTGTAAAAGAAGTAACATGTGCCGCATTCAGCGATATCCTTACACATTTCTTACATTTCCAATAGTTCTGCACAGGAGCAAATTGCTTTCAAACTAGGAGAAACATCACCTTGCATGACAAGATGAAAAATGAATTTTTCCCCCTCTCTTGAATTTGTGTCTTAACCCCTTCATGCCCAAATTCACGTATTACGCAAGTAGGGAACGTCGGTGTAAGAAATCTCAGCTCAGACATTGCTTTTTCTTCCTTGATCAAATTTGCAGGTCAGCAGCAATATGTGTTTGACTCCTTTATATTCATTTGTCAGGAAATTAAATGACAGTCATTGTGTGTGACAGCGCACTGATGTCTAAAAAGAAAGTAAAAGAAAACAAAACCCAGCACTAATTGACAGCTGGTCTTAAAAAGATATTGACGCTGCTGTTTTTCTCTATATGCACAGATGACATGATAAGGCTCGGGGGCTTTTCGGAGAGTGCTAACTCAAGACGACAATATTCCTCTTCTGTCTAAGCGCATGGATATTTTTAAACACATTATGGGTAAATTGAATGATTAGCCCAAGTCGCAGATGAGACGACCCCATATCTCAAGGTTGATCTCACTGATATGAAGTTATACACACTTTTTAAGTTTGAGAAAAGAAGCAAAGTGGATATTTAGATCATGTAAGGAGAAGAAGCGGTTAACTTTCCATGTAGCTTCTCTGTAGCGTTTTGTATACTAGGCACCGCCGCCGCATCTCAGCTAGCATCAGACGTAGTCCTGTGGGATTGGTTCGGAGGTAGGGCATCCATGATCGGCTGGAGTGAGTGCGCGTCAGAGATGGGAGGCGGGGTATTTTCTATAAATGTCTGGTGTCAGCTGTCACGCACGGCTCACTTCAAGGCCTGGAGTATGAGCTCCTGTGCTCAGCTACGGACGGGACAGCAAATGATTTCATTTAATGCAAGAAATAGAAACCTCGTGATGGGATGTGTAGGGGTGGGTGAAACGTGTCAAGGTGCCGATGTATAAAGTGCAGGGAATTCCTCAATCAAGAACTGATCTAATAGGAGAACTGCAGCGGTATCAGAAGGATGACCTAGTATTCACCTGACGTGAAGCAGTAGCTCCATGCCTATATGGATGGCATCTAAGAGAAGATCATCAGGAACTGAGGTCTAGGAGATGATCTACAGTTGAAATTTAGGGACCAATGTTCAGTTCTATGAATAAAAACACAATAGGAGCGGTCAAAAAGGAGAATAAAGAAAAAGCCATAATAATTATTAGTCCTATCAGGGAGAAAGGAGTTTTACCCCTGCTGGGAATACTAGTCCTCACTGATCTGAACCATATATGAGAAGTATGTGAAATAAATCTGAATCTGGTAAAGACATTACAGGGACGGTTATAAGGATTTCAATATACAGAGAAGTATAGCCTCAGCATAAAAGTGTTGAATAATATCATTAGTACAATACTAAGAATTTTTCCTGCCTGCAATAGTGATAAACTGAGGGCAAAGTGTAATAGGAAGTGATTGGCTGTATCATAGGCAATGAAAAATAGGAGGTAAGGCCTGTTTCACACTTCCGTTTTTTGGCGTCAGTCATAATCCGCCGTTTGGGGAAAAAAACGGATCTGACTGATTTGCCTGGTGGATCCATCTTTTTCCCCATAGACTTGTATTGGCGGCGGATTGTGACAGATCGCCTTCCGTTGGGTCCGTCGTGCGACGGATCCGTCATAAAATTGGCGTCCGTCAGCCAGAAAAAACGGCTGGTGACGGATCCGTCACCGTCCGTCGTTTGGTATAATGGACGTCTATGGGCGGTGGATGGCACAGAAAAAAAATCTCTCTCTCGAATTCTGTAGCTTTAAAATTCCTACACTAACTGCTGTAACGGATCCGTCAAAAAAACGGATTCGGCACATCGTTTTTTCAAAATATGTAACGGATCCGTTTTTCAACACTTTGGCGGATTTAGACTGATGCCAGAAAACGGAAGTGTGGAACAGGCCTAAGAGATTTAAAATCTGCTAATGATGATACATTGGGAAAAACTATATGACTGTCATGAGGAGAAGGCTGATCTCTAATGTATTAGAGTGCTCGTATTAACAATGATCTCTATTGTATTAGAGTGCACGTATTACGATGATCTCTAATGTATTAGAGTGCGCGGATTATGTTGATCTCTAATGTATTAGAGTGTGCGTATTATGCTTATCTCTATTGTATTAGAGTGTGCATATTACGATGATCTCTAATGTATTAGAGTGCGTGGATTATGTTGATCTCTAATGTATTAGAGTGCTCATATTATGCTGATCTCTAATTTATTAGAGTGCTCGTATTATGTTGATCTCTCATGTACTAATTGCTCCCTGAAGAGTGATTAAATACGATGCACACGATTGATAGAGGAGACGAGTAGTACACACAGTGTTGATTTACTTTTATTATACCAGTATCCGCAATAAGATCTGAAAGCACCATAGTGGATAGACGGCCAAAAGAACGGTGGATGTGAAATCACAGTTTAATAAATTAAAATACAGGACAATTTTTAACATTGCTAGTCCTCCTCAGTGAGTCATTCACTTTAAGTTTCCAATAGCATATGTGTATTCACTATATCAAGCTTCATAGAAGTCTTTAAAATACACATACAGTGGGTACAGAAAGTATTCAGACTCCTTTAAATTTTTCACTCTTTGTTTCATTGCAGCCATTTGGTAAATTTTTTCTCATTAATGTACACTCTGCACCCGTCTTGAATGAAAAAAACCCAGAAATGTTGAAATTTTTGCAAATTTATTAAAAAAGAAAAACTGAAATATCACATGGTCATAAGTATTCAGACCCTTTGCTCAGTAATGAGTAGAAGCACCCTTTTGAGCTAGTACAGCCATGAGTCTTCTTGGGAATGATGCAACAAGTTTTTCACACCTGGATTTGGAGATCATCTGCCATTCTTCCTTGCAGATCTTCTTCAGTTCCGTCAGGTTGGATGGCGAACATTGGTGGACAGCCATTTTCAGTTCTCTCCAGAGATGCTCAATTGGGTTTAGGTCAGGGCTCTGGCTGGGCCAGTCAAGAATGGGCACACAGTTGTACTGATGCCACTACTTTGTTATTTTAGCTGTGTGCTTAGGGTCATTGTCTTGATGGAAGGTGAACCTTCGGCCAAGTCTGAGGTCCAGAGCACTCTTTAAGAGGTTTTCATCCAGGATCTCTCTGTACTTGGCTGCACTCATGTTTCCTTCAATGGCAACCAGTCGTCCTGTACCTGCAGCTGAAAGACACCACCAGAGCATGATCCTGCTACCACCATGTTTCACTGTTGGGACTGTATTGGGCAGGTGATGAGCAGTGCCTGGTTTTCTCCGCACATTCCACTTAGAATTATCACCAACAAGTTCTATCTTCGTCTCATCAGACCAGATAATCTTATTTCAAATAGATGGGAGTCCTTCGTGTGTTTTTTTAGCAAACTCTATGCAGGCTTTCAAATGTCTGGCACTGAGGAGAGGCTTCCTTCGGGCCACTCTGCCATAAAGGCCCGACTGGTGGAGGGCTGCAGTGATAGTTGACTTTGTGGAGCTTTCTCCCATCTCCCTACTGCATCTCTGGAGCTCAGCCATAGTGATCTCGAGGTTCTTCTTTACCTCTCTCACCAAGGCTCTTGTCACGCCATTCTGTTTGTATTTGATTGTCGGCGTGACAATGCATGTTTTTTGCTTTAACCCCTTACTCCTTTCCCCCTAATTGAGCTGAGATACTGCTGGCTTTTACCTGTGTGGAGCCTGCTCAGTTCCCTGCTCTGCTGCGTAGCTGCACATGTGGTGTTAGGTCTTATGTCTGGCGGTGACTCTGATGTCCTGTGGGTGTACCCTGATGACCTCGTGTGTCCTGATATCCTGATGACCTCGTGTGTCCTGATGACCTCGTGTGTCCTAATGACCTTGTGTGTCCTGATGTCCTGATGACCTCGTGTGTCCTGATGACCTCGTGTGTCCTGATGTCCTGATGACCTCGTGTGTCCTGGTTTTGTCTATGTACTGTGACTTTACTTTAAGTAAACTTTACTTTATTTATACCCGAAGTAGTGCGGTGTCATCAAGTCCTACGTGTCCTTGTCCACATGCTCAGCTGCTACAGAATCCCGGTCACTGCCCTTCCCTAGTTTGGGTAGGCCCAGGTCCCCCTCTGTGGTATAGAGGGTCCATATTGCGTCCCCGGGGGATGCCCGCCCCTCGCCATCGGCGTGGAGGTGCCTGCTGGGCCACGTCTGCGGCTGCAGTCGTGACAGCTCTGCTCCCACGATTGCTCAGTTTGGCTGGATGGCCAGGTCTAGGAAGACTTCTGGTGGTCCCAAACTTCTTCCATTTAAGGATTATGGAGTAACTAGGAACCTTGAGTACTGCAGAAATTCTTTTGTAACCTTGGCCAGATCTGTCCCTTGCCATAAATCTGTCTCTGAGCTTCTTGGCCAGTTCCTTTGACCTCATGATTCTCATTTGGTCTAACATGCACTGTAAGCTGTGAGGTCTTATATAGACAGGTGTGTGCCTTTACAAATCAAGTTCTGTCAGTTTAATTAAACACAGCTGGACTCCGATGAAGGAGTAGAACCATCTCAAGGAGGATCACAAGGAAATGGACACCATGTGACTTAAATATGAGTGTCTGAGCAAAGGGTCTGAATACTTATGACCATGTGATATATCAGTTTTTCTTTTTTAATAAATTTGCCAACATTCCTACATTTCTGTTTTTTTCAGTCAAGATGGGGTGCAGAGTGTACATTAATGAGAAAAAAAATGAACTTTTTTGAATTTCCCAAATGGCTACAATGAAACTTAAGAATGAAAAATGTAAAGGGGTCTGAATACTTCCGTACCCACTGTATAAGTAAAAAAAACCTTACAATACAGGCCTGAAGATGAACGACAGGCATCTTTTCATAATCTAAAATGGAGAGACCTGTCAATAAAGTCAAGGTGGGCAGAGAGAAGAGCTGCTTGAGGCTCTCTGCTTTATTTTAATGGGTTTGGATATGATCAGCATATCACCCATTTGGCTACCATCTGCCTTAAGAAAGCATTTGAATGAAGGTGGTCCTGATGGGATAACCAACATTATATGGACAAATGTATTGGGATACCTAAACATTACACCTACAGGAGCTTTTATGACATCCCATTCTGAATTCATAGCATTACTATGGAGATGGATACTTCTTTGTAGCTAAATCAGTTTCCATTTTTCCACTGTGGGAGAGATTTCTATGAGATATAGGAGTGTACATTTGGGCAATTTTCCCAGTCTTCCAGAATATCATTTGTGAGGTTAGATGCAGTCTTTGGGTGAGAGGGCTTGGTTTAGAATCTCTGTTTTAGTTCATCCAAAAGGAGGGCTTATCATGGGCAAGTCAAGTTGATCAACAACAAAGTCACCTAAACGTGCCCTTTAGGTGATATGCGAGTGTCTCAACTCTGGGACTAGGCTTTGTTCCCTTTCCTTATAGCCTTCGCCTTTTGCTGTGCTCAACATTATGTTTCAAAAATTGACCTCTGAAGTTCAGCGACATCATCTCTCAAGACCTTTTAAGATTGAGTGAGACAGATATATATGTCTGAATATTGACAAGTTATGTGTTCAGTTGCCACCATGAAGTTTTTAAAACTGCACTAGTTGATGCAAATTCCTGTGGTTTTCATACCTACATTTACTTCTTGCCTTAGACCTGCTGACTAACCTTTCATCTGCTGTAAGTTTAGCAAACTCTCCCATGTACTTGATCACATTATGTTTTCTGGTGAAAACTGCTCCATTTGCCTGCCTACCATCTAGCTTACCGTTGGTCTTGGTCCTCACTATTCCATATGTCATCTGGCAAATCCTTCTCTCTGTGTGTACTGTGTGTTCACCCTTACCTAATGCTCAGTGAATCCACCTCGTCACGTGTGCACTGGGCACAGTCATGCTGGAACAAAAAAGGACTTTTCCACAAACTGTTCCCACAAAGTTAGAAGCTGCAATTTTCCATAATGTCTTGTGTACTAAATCACTGCAACTAAGAGACAAGGCCGATCCCCGAAAAAGAATCATAGGAACATGTTGGTATCAGTGAGCTCTTTAAAATGAGCCATTCTTTCAAAGAAGGTAATAAAAGCAGCCTCCATGGCGAGAGGATGGATTTTATACAACTTGGCTAATGGGACTGAACAAGAATCCTGAATTCAATGATTAAAACTTGTGCGTCAATATTTTTGTCCTGATAGATATTGAAATCTGAACGTAAAGAAGTACAAGGCAAAGCTTTTTAATGCTGTTCTTTTTTTTACAAACAAAAACATTTGCATTTTTCTTTTTTATAGTTTTTATTTTGCATTTTGTATAAAATGTTTGTAATCTTTTGTGGTCATCATTTTACAAAAGCCAAAAATGGTATGCACTGCTACAGTGTCTCCTTAGCAAAGAGAAACAGTCACTTTCTTAGATTAAAGGGACATGTCACCTTGGAAAACGCTATATATGAGGTTAATCAGCTGGTACATAGCATTACAATGCTGCCCGTCTGCCTTACTGAAAGTGCAGCTACAAGAAGAAAATCATATTTTTATTCCTTCTGAGAGTTGCCGGCTTTCAGTTGAGGGGGAGAGCATGGAGCAATTAGAGTCATCGCTCACAAAACCACTCTATGCACTGTAAGTGGTAGCTGTAACCCTGTCCCGGCACATTAATTGACAGCTCGCCTGCACCGATGAACTACAGAGCCTGGTGTTATAGAGCCACAGTATATAGAGCAGTTCTGTGAATAATGACTGTGAATATCTCATGACTGAAAGCTGGCAGCTCCTGGGAGGAAATAAAGTAATTTCTTCCTGGTAGCCGCACTTTCAGTAGGGCAGCCAGGCAGCACTGTAACAGTATTTGCTTGCAGATTAACCCTATATCTAGCGTTTTCCGAGATGACAAGTTTCTTGTAAACTGCTGATAAAAAAATCTACTGTAAAAGTTACAATTATTAATATTGAATTTGGGCTATTAACTTTACATATGATTTTATACTGAATTTTTTTGGTGGAAGGTTATTTGATTTTTGTTGCTACTGTTGCAGCAGTAGTGATGGGTGAACGTGCTCGGATAACGTCTTACATGCTCGGGTGTTATCCGAGCATCTGGGCGTCCTCGTATATTATGTCCCCGTGGCTGTACGATTTATGGCTGTTAGACAGCCTGAACAAGTGTAGGCATTGCCTGTTTGTCAGGAAATCCCCACATGTGTTCAGGATGTCTAACATCAGCAAATCATGCAGCCACAGGGACGGGAACATAATATACGAGCACACCCAGGATACTGAGATAACACCCGAGTGTGTAAGACATTATCCGTACACATTCGCTCATCATTAGTCAGCAAGAATTTTTTACTATGTAATCTAGCAGCAGCATAATGTAGAGGTAGAGATCCTGATTCCATTGTTGTATCACTTAATTTACTGGGTGCAGCAGTTGTGATACAATCACAGTTTTCTCTGCTGGAGATTTAGTAGAACTCAGATTGCTGAGTTGTGTGTGACCCCACCCACACCACTGACTGTCTGCTTTCGGTGCACACTATATAGGCAGAAAGCTGCCAATCAGTGTTGGGGGTGTGGTTGTACCAAGGGGCACGATACTTACAGACTGTAGTGATAATCTCCTGCTAATAAAACACTGATTGCAGTGAAATAAAAACACAGGCTAGTAAGTGACACATTTCTGGAAACAGGGTCCCTGCATCAACATCATGCTGCTCTCAGATTACATAGCAAAAACCTGCTGCCAGATTCCCTTTAAGGCTTTTTTTCACAAAAAATAAATGTACGATCGCTGTGGAACCCTTTGATAGTACTCTGACCAGTCATTAGAATTGGGGTCCCAAGCCCAATACACTGCAGTGAGAGCCTTGAATCAATCGGCAATTGAACATACGCCCTGGTGTACCATTCACTGTCTACCAGACAGCAACAAGCACTGAAGTGCAGTGAGGAAAAATGGAGGGGCAATGTTTTAGTCATTATGGGTGCATTCTGTAGACTGGAGATGTCATTTTTGGAAAAGTGGTTGACCTGCTATGTGTAAAAAATGTATTTATTTCCGATGAAAAAGAATGTATAATTTTCTTGTTTTTTTGTAAGGCATGCAACCAATTATACAGTTGTATTTCTGTTGCCAAACATGTCCTCTATGTATTCTTCTGAGCGCAAAGGAGGTCATTATTGTAGAGCACTTTATTTGTAAAACTATATTTCCCCCCAAAGTGTGATAATCTAAATCTTCTAAGACAGCTTTATTTTATTTTTTTCCAAGGCTACCTTTAAAGGAGAGAGAAAAACATTACAGTCAGCCTGGGGCATCTGAACCCAAGAAGAGGAATCTGCCACTTTAAATTATAAAGACAAGCAAACATATCTTAACCTTGTTTTCTTCCTACATTTTAGCAGCTTGTAACACATTTACCAAACACAGCAGATAAAGTTATATAACTGCAATGCGTAACAAACAGTAAGTCACGTCTCGGCGTATGACGGCAGCTCCGTATGGTTGCCTCATTATATGTATGTGACATTCATGGCCTTATATAACCCCCTGCCAAAAAGCATGTCTATGGTTCCCAAAGAAGAGATTAAAGTCGAAAATTGGAAACTGCATGATGTAAGACTGTGTCATGAATATTATGTGACTCTACAATACAGCAATACACATCCCTGGTTATTTCTTTCTTGTAAAGAGACTTTTTGATGAGAGGGGGTCCGTTCTCCGAGACCCATACTGATTCTGAGACAGAAGAGATTTCACTGCTGGATGGTTCACCCAGGAAACTGCTTACGGCCCCATTAAACTGATAGATCTGTAACATAGCCATGGGCATGAGACCCCCCACTTCTCTACATTGCTGTCAAACTCATAGAAAGTTGGAATAAGGAATATGAGACCGCTTAGTTCTTGCTACTTGTTTTTACTATTTTTAATGCAGATTTAAAAGTAAATAGTAATAGTACATGTGAATAACCTAGGGTACTTAGTTAACGCTATTTTGATCAAAAAAGTATAAAAGCCATCCCGCCACGACAAGGTGCACCCAACCGGGATGGTCCTATCCTGCCTCTGCCGACCTCAATGTAGATAAGGGCACAGCAGGACAGGGACACAGATCAAAGTAGTGTTAACTCCCCTACTTATTCACATGTACTATTACTATTTACTTGCTGTAGGATATTTGCTGTTTTTTTTCTTTTTTCTTGAGTTTTGTCTGTGAAATGGCCACATTGTGAATATACTCTTACACACTGCACATATACCAACTTATGCTCCAGCTCATTTCTTTGGTTTTGCTATAGTTTCTTGCATTTTGTACAAACAGAGGCAAGGTCCCATTTTTGACTTGGCATTTCATCTTCCCATGAACAGCTGTCAGAACAGTCAGACCCCGGACCTGCTCTGCTCTGATCTACATTGAGATCGGCCGACACAAGGCGAGGTTTTAATGTTAGAGACCGGATACAGCCGTCCCGAATGTGTACACCTTGTCGAGGTGAGATGGCTTTTATATCAAAATAGTGTCATTTCTACGTACCATTACTATTTACTTAATAGACGATATATGCTAAATTGGGGTTTTATTCTTAAGTTTCCTATGTGAACTGGCCACAGTGTGAACATGCTCGTACACACTGCATTTACACCAACTTATACTCCGGATAGTTTCTTTGATTTTGCACATTTAAAGGAGTAAAAATATAGTCTCACATTTTCTCTGAATTTTCGATAGACACAAAAACCAGCCAGCTTACTAATAATTAGACACAAATTAACCCTTTCAGGGTATTGCCATTCTGATGTGGTTTTAATAACTATTTTTATTATAGCGATATTCAGGTTCTTATCCCTCATAATAATAAAAGTTAAAAATGTTCAAAGCTATTTTCCATCTAATAACCAAATGTTGGATTACTTCCCATCCTCCTAGCATTTAAAAGGTTGTAGCTGTAAGGCCTGGTTCACATTAGCGTATGTGAAAGTCCATATATATGGACTGCGAATCTCATGACCCAAACCTACAGTCCTATAAACACATATGAAGCTGAAAGTTTGGGTCAGGAGGCCCATGGTCAGTCCGAACACTGTGTTCCATATATTGTGAGATACACCCGTGTATATCTCACCTTAGGTTGTGTATCCCCGACAACTAGTCTGTCCTATAATACTCATTTTATGTACTTGCAAGTGACCAACAGCTGAAAATGAGAACAAAAGGCTGGCAGCACCAACACGATTCCCAGTTTCCACCTAGATTCTAGACAAATAACCTCATATTAGAATTTAGTTTTGTCTTCCCAATATATTGTTGCAATGAGGGTCTATCTTTGTAATGTACCCATTAAAACAGACCAAAAAAAAACCCACAACACTGTACCTTCAATGAACCTATTGACCAGTATGTCAAGGTTGTCTTCCCCAGTGACAGACTGGATTTGCTGGAAAGCTTGTTCAAAGGTCTCAATGGTGTCCTCAGTTGGATCTTTCTTTTTTCTTTCTTGCTCTTCTTTTTCTATATTATAAGAAATTGATAAAACACTTAGTTGATACACGCTAAATATTCTA
Source organism: Dendrobates tinctorius (assembly GCF_039654945.1). NCBI lineage: Eukaryota > Metazoa > Chordata > Amphibia > Anura > Dendrobatidae > Dendrobates > Dendrobates tinctorius. The sequence continues at coordinate 90,792,492 of NW_027361696.1, read as the reverse complement.
AAAAAAAGAAAAGTCCATGCATTCATCTTATCGTTGACTGAACATTGAGTTATAAGGAGAACTTCAGCTATGGGCACCATAAACCTGGATAAAAGCTATTCACAAGTGCATCTAACAATGAAATACTTCTCACACAGTTTACCTTCATTATTAATATACTGTACTTGAATAGCCTAAAAAAACAGCAATTCTACTTAGCATCAAGTCTTTGCTTAACACATCGTGCCATGATCTTGCCACAAGCAGCCGTGTCCCAACTAATAAAGCAAGTTGTAGTATGACCATTCTCTGCCAGGTCAGTAAGTGAGGGGACATGTCAGTGCATCTGTTATTCTTAACTATCAGCAAAAAGGCTCTCAACAATTGAAAGAATGTAAGTGAATTACCATTAGGGGTTTTTACAAGTACCTCTCCTGCGGCGAGCGTCAAGCACTTCTTCACTGATTGAGCGTTCCTGAGTCTTAGTTCCCATAAACTCCTTCAGCCTGCGATCGTGATCAATAACACGTTGAAGCTCCTTAATCTCTGCCGTGTGCTGGTTCAGATCCTTTTCCGCTTTTTCCTTCATCTGCAGCATTTTGGTTTGTGCTTCATCCCTTCACATCAAATGTTAGGTGAAAAGAATACAGGAAAGATATATATATATCTTTGTACCGTGTTAGCCAGTAGATAGAAAAATATTTACCACTGAGGACTCTCAATTCTAAAGGTGAAGAGAAAATAACTTTACTTACTTATACCGTGTCAAGTAATATTGTGGTATGGTGATGGCAATATATGGAGCGGGCTCAAGAACTGAGCCAGCACCACACCAGGCATATGCCAGTTGTCTTACACAGCCAGCATCTGCCATAACACCAGTGACCAGGGTAAGCTGCTCCCGCAGCTATTTAACTATTCAAATGCTGTTTTCAGTCTCTAACAGCAGAATTTCAAATTGGCGTCACCGCATCTGTAAAAGTCCGATCTCTCAAGTCATAAAATTATTTAAAATTATAATACTAATAATCGTAATTTATTTTGTAATTATGATTTTATATGTTAAAACAATCAAAACACAAATTACTAGTGCTGATTTTGTCTCGCCCATATTTATACTGTTATTTAATTTCTACCACATAAGGAATGCTGTAAAAGAAAAACCCAATAAACCATGGCTGAATTGCGTTTTTGTTTTTTTAACCATTTTACCACACTTGCATTTTTCACCCATTTTTTAGCAGATCATATGGTAAAGTTATAATAAATAATAATAAGCGCCAACATATTCCGCAGCACTTTACAATTAAGCGGGGACATAAGTTAAAGGTGTCATTCAAAACTACTTGTCCAGCAAATATGTATGGCTACATTGGTAGACAAATAATAAAAGTTAGAAGGGGAGTAAAAAGGGGGAAGAATGGGAGTAAGAAGAAGGGGCATAGAAAATGGGAAGAAGGGGAGTAAGAAGAGGGGGAAGAAGGGGAATAAAAAGGGGAAGTAGGGGAGTAAGAAGAAGGGGAATAAAAAGAGGAATAAGGGGAGTAAGAAAAAGGGGAAGAGGGGAATAAAAAATTAAAGCTCTAAAATTGCAAAGTTCCTGGTCATAAAAGGGTTGAGAAAGGATTGTGAAAGTACAGCAAAATGTCATCAGGTGAAGTCGATTGGCATCACTGACTTCTTTCCATAAAATAACAGCATGTCATAGGTAGGCTAAAACGAATGTTTTGTTATTGGTTCAATTTGCCAATTTTGACCAACTTTAGACTACTCATAGAATAGCGGTAGAATATATTGATTTAGGAGAATTCTCCATCCTCTTCATGCAGCAATGATGGTTGAAAAGTAGATTTAGACTTAAATGAGTACAATGTGCTTCCTAATACATTGGGAAAATAAGTAAGACACATTCATACTTCTGGTAGCCATGTTCAGTACCTTGCGTCGTAAGCTGCAGATGACTCATCAATCACAAAACCAATTTCCTTTCGGGTCTGAAGCAGTTCCTAAGAAGAATAAAGAACAAATAAGTGTTACACAGCACAGATCTGATAAGTTGTCTTCTGTATTATCCTAATACTGTCAATTAGCATTTTCTGGAGGACAGGCAGCTTTTCACACTAGAACTTGAGCTTTTCTTTTTAGTTTTTGTGCTTACCTTTTCAAGTCTTTTATATAGTTGGTCAAAACGAGACCGTTCAATTCTCAATATGTCAATCTCTTCTCTCATCTTGGAATTTTTCGACAGTTGCAAATTAAATTTAGTTGAAGCCTAGAAAGTAGAAAGAAAAAAAATCAAGAGAAGGAAAATGCTGGGCAAATAATATATTGTATCTAGACATGTCAAAATGGTCATCAATATAATATCCACAGTCGCGTGTTGAAGGGCTGCCATTAGAGATGAACGAGAGAATCCAAGCAGAATTGTTTTCTACTCAAATTTCACAAAAATCCACACTTGCTGAAACACAGATTTATTGGCAATTTCCTTCCAAGCGGAAACAGCAAAATTGCTGATGATGGCCACCATTTTTCCGAACTGTAAAAGTTGAAAAAAAAATCCTTCTACTCAACTTATGCCTCACCTCTTCAACCTCTCCACACCTAACCGTCACCTGTCTGGACCTCACCACATCTTCTGACCACATCACTCATGCTGAAATCCCCAGGTCTGTCAGCTAGGTTAGGAATTAGAGTAGAGAGAACTTACAAACATGAAATAAGACTTTTCCGGCATGGCCTGTGTATATTACAAAGCTAGGAAGTTTTAGTTGCAAGCATCCCAAATAAGGTAGACACTAATTATGCTCAGTGAGGCTGTGATCAAATCTATATTCAAAGCAATATAAATATCTCATGAGTCATTAACTTGAAGTGTCAAAAATATGATGCAAGTAATTATTCTCTAAAAACGGATGGCATTTTTCAGTCTCAGGGAAATATTTATCTTCTCAGCTTTTGCTTATTGCACATGTTATAAAGTCTGTAATTACCGCGTAGTTATTTTGCACTCTTCTGTATCTTTTACATTAATGATTTGTTTTCTTCTGCTGTTGCAGGTGGATATTCAGAAACACTGTAAATCTGCAGGTGGCTCTCCGTGTCAGATCTATCACACCCAGCTTCTCTCCAAGGTTTATGCTGTGATCCATAATGGCTCAATCTGAACATTAATAGTCTTTTAACGCAACATGCAAGCATTTTTTTTGCATTTAAAGTGCAGCATAAGCCTATATTAAAGGATAATGTAGAAGTATGCATGTTTTATGCCATTTTTTTGTTTTCTGTCTTTATTGCTACTTCTCCGCTGACATGGTCCCCCTAATGCAAGTTACAGTTCCAATGATGCCATCGCAGGGAATTTCATCACATTGCTTTTACTCCTATATAATGGCAGCCAGTTATTGATGAGTTGGACTGCTATCCCCTGATGTATACAGATGGTTTCTCAGTGTATCCTATGTGGTGTGTAGAGCACTGTATCCTATATGATGGAGTCAACAGTTTCAGTGTCTCCTATGTGATGTATACAGCAGCCTCAGTGTGCCCTATGTGATGTATATGCAGCAGTCTCAGTGTCTCCTATGTGATATATAATAGAATGTCAGTGTATCCTATCCGAGGGTATACAACAGTCTCAGTGTATCCTATGTGAGGTATACAGCAGAGTCAATGTATGTCACATTCCAGCATGATCTTTGTATAAAGTCTCAGAATATTCTCCAAAGACTACATTTTTAATTTCTGAGCATACAAAGTTTAATTGTGATAGGCTTGATGGTTTTCGACAGTCTGTACACTTTTTTTCTAATGTGTAAAGTTCCTCATTTTATTTGGATACAGAAAAGATATGTATCTTTGTACCGTGTTAGCCAGTAGACAGAAGAATATTTTGAATTGAGAGTCCTCAGTGGTTGATGGCCATAGCATGATGGACATTAAATTACTTGTATTAAAAGGTAACTTCAAGTCTCAGAGAGACAGAAGAGTTCCTGAAAACAAATTTATGAAAACTTTTGACACTCTCATTGCAGGAATGAATGTGTCTCATGGATTTATGTATTTTTACATCAATTAAGGAATTTGCTCTTCAGACCTTCTGGGGTCATAACACAACACAGAACTAGACCCCAATCAGAGGGCAATAAAACCTTCACACTGCTTATCTATGAACTGTTCCAATATTTATGCTTATTCCTCTCCCATAATGACAATTCTGCTTCATATCACGTGTCTTATCTATTGCCGTTATTTCTGTGCTGTTTTGTGTATAAATATGTGATTCTTCAGATTTTGTATTAGCTAGCCTGATGAAGAGACCTGAGTAGTCTCGAAAGCTTGCAATGTGTTACCATCTTTTCAGTTAGTTATTAAAAAGTATCAACCAATGAGGACTCTCAATTCTAAATATTCTTCTTTAATTTTATTTGGTAACTGATGAACATTTATTACAGTGTTGTCTTAATACTGTTTTATGTGTTCCACAGTGTACAGTATATGCTGGAACTTCTGGAATACCATCAAAATAATCTTGTGTGGTCTCTTTACCACACTTCTGAGCATTGTCAAGGGTTAACAGCTACTGCCTTAAAAGGGTTGTCTATTCTTCATTCTTCAGGAGCACACAGCTTCCCTGCTGCTGGATGCACAGTGTGCTTCTGCTGATTGACAGTTTGCACCAGCAGCAAGGTTGCACCACTGGTCCGATCTGTGATACAGTAATATTGATTTGGCTCACAGCATTTTCCAGTTAAAAAATTATAAAGCTTTATTAATTCATGTAGATGAAAGAGTTTATTTACATGAATAATTAAAGCTTTGCAAATTTTAATTGGACTGTGCTGTGAGCCGGATCACTATTACTCTATCAGGATATGTTTGTTCAGCGGACACACTCTAGATCCATGAAAAGCCATATGCAGGAAGATGTTGCACATGTATTGACCTGAAATGGTCCAGTCAGTACTCTCTCTAAAAGCAGAGCCAGCTTTTCCCTCTGAAGCATCGGAGGAGCGCAGGGGCACTGAAGCTGGTCAGATACAGCCAAATATAAAGCAAAGAGCTTGTAAGCAATGTGCTCCTTATCTAAGAGCCTGGCCATCTTTAATAGACTGCAGTGGTGGCTGGTATCCTAGGTAATGAGAATTATAGGGCACCTGTCACATGAAAAAACGGTATTAACCTGCAGATATGGGGTTAATCTATAGGTTAATAGCGTTCTATACCTGCCCGATGCACACACTTAGAGTCACAGGGGTGGCGCTGGTTCAGTCACCACTGTGTATAGAGAGCGGCAGATGTAACCATGCCCCCGGCACTGACTGACAGCCGTCCCTAATGCTGTCAGTCAGTGCTGGGGGCACAGTTACAGTCACTGTTCTCTTTACACAAATCAGTGAATGAACCCACGCCAGCACCAACGCAATGACTTGAAGCTGAACGCTGTTGGGAGGAATAAAGTTCTTTTCCTCCTGGCAGCGGGGCTCTAAGTGCATGCACCAGGCAGATTCAGAACGCTATTAGGCTGAAGATTAACCCCATATCTGTAGGTTAATAGCATTTTTTTTACGTGGCAGATTCCCTTTAAACTATAGACTTAAAAATGTCTCCTTTATTTAAAACAGAGAGGATTTTTAATATGAGGTAAAATTAAAACTTGCTTATTTGCTTATTGCTTGTCCCACAATTGCAACTCATCAACTGCCCACAGGATATGTCATAAGTGCTTGATTAGTTTGAATGGAGCAGCTGTCAGGCTAAAAGTCCATTTATTGTTTATGGGACTGTGTGAAAGCGAGGGGTTTGACCCACTATGCCACTGGCCTGGCTTACGCAGAAGGGGAGTACCTAAGTGACTACCTGGTCTTCACTAGAACCTCTGATGGTGAGTATAGGCTTGGGCCATTAAGGTAGCCACCGCTTGCCACTCCAGGGCAGTCCCTGGACCTGCAGCAGCTGACCAACGGGTCAAAGGCAAAATATGAGGCACAGAGGGTGAAGATAGAGATGTTGTCAGAAAGTCCTAAGTCAGGGCGGGAAGCACAGGTTCCAAATATGAAGCCGGTGTCAGGAGCAGAGAGATCAGACGAAACTAATAAATAATCCAGGTTGGTTACAGTAGAGTCTAAACAACAAAGTACCTTTGACAGGGAACTAGTGACTAACTGCAACAATGACCTTAACTCGGGCATGGTGTGGAGAGGAGCTGCCTAATATATCCACTGCTTGCAAAGGGGTAGGACAGGGAAGCAAAACTCTGCAAGACAAAGTGGTTTTAAATTCCTGCAGAGTCTGGCTGTGCCTCCTTATAGCTGGGTGGAGTCTCTACAGCAACAGGAGGATGCAGCAGTGCTGGATGTGTTGTACAAGGCAGCTCATTGAGATAGTTTGACACTGGGAGGAGCAGAGCGGTGCACACAGTGAGCAGGACAGCAGGATGGTGCTTAAAAACCATATGAGTCATCGGCATGACAGACTCATGGAGGTAGCTAAATACTACTACTTTAAATCTCCTTTGACAGTTAGAATGTGTCTAAGGGTACTATTTCACTATTCAAGAGTCTTCGAGGAGTGATCTCACTAAACTGTATTTATCTACTGGGTGGTGCTGAATGTGTCTAGAACAAGTGCAAAGTGAATGTATCAAACTTTTTTTGTAATACAATGTATTGTGAAAAGTAATAAAGAAGGTGCTATTTTATTTCAGAGTTTTTACCTAACACCACATATCAGGAAGATTCTGACCTTTTAAATTCATGTCAAGTTTAGCAGTTTGAAATCTGCATCTACAGTAGTGTTAAAGTAGTAGTAAGATGGATTGTGGCATTATTTCTCATGATTTTAATTATCATTCTGGAGAACTTTAGCTGACCTTTGTTTGGGGCATAAATGTTAACAAGCGAATAAGCCTGACTGTCAATATCACATTTAAGAAGGATAAATCTACCCTGTGGATCTAGGAGACAATCTTGACAAGTGAACTGAAATACCTGCTTGGAGGCAATCACCACTTGCATCTTTCCTACTCCTCCAGTTGCATAATATTAAATATTGCCTATGAGTAAATGTAAAATTGTCATTTTTTCAAGAGGTGAGTTTCCTAACTAAAGGCTATATCAAAGTCTGCTTTTGCAGTCTGTTCCCCGTCTTTTAAGTGGTAAAAGATATTTTCAATTTTTTTTTAGAAACGCCAAGTATTAACTCCAAGTATAATAAATATTGAAGAGAACCTATTATCAGCAAAACCCACTTGATTATAATTGATTAAGAATTAGACTCCATAAAATAATTGCAAATATGACAAACAAAAAAAATGTAAAAAAAATATACAGAAAAATTATCTTTATAGAGCAAGTGAGTTATGAAATTTTCTAAAACTCAGCTGTTTAGCCAGCACATCATTTTGCTTTGGTGGACGTTAAAGGGGGTGTCTGATATAAACTACCCTTTAATATATACCTGTCTTTGATCCCTAACCACTTTTGTAATTTGGTTTGTTTCCCTACTATTCTCCCTATAGAGCTAATCCCTATATCAGTAAACTCCTGAAGATTGACAGTCAATAAGCCATCAACCTCTGAATTAGAAATCCTTCTGTTCTTGAAAGCGAAGAGGATCTTAACACTTTCAACGCCCAAGCCTGTTTTCACCTTCATGGCCAGGACAAATTTTACAATCGTGTCCAGTGTCATTTATGTTTCAATAACTCTGGAATGCTTCAACGGATCTCACTGTTTCTGAGATTCTTTTTCTTTAGATGCATTGTACTACATGACAGTGGTAAAATTTGGCCGATATGACATTCATTTATATGTGAAAAATCGGAAATTTGGCACAAATGTTGAAAATTTCGCAATTTATTAACCCTTCAGGTTCTTCACAGGAACTGAAGCAACTTGGAAGGAAAAAAATGGATATTTAACGTTTAACCCCTTAATGACCAGGGGTATTTTTGGTTTTGTATTTTCATTTTTCCCTCCCCTTCTTTCCAGAGCCATAACTTTTTTATTTTTCCGTCAATATGGTCATGTGAGGGCTTGTTTTTTGTGGGACGAGTTATACTTTTGAACGACATCATTGGTTTTACCATGTCGCGTACTACAAAACGGGAAAACAATTCCAAGTGCGATTCTGAATGCAGCGATACCTAACATGTGTATGTGTTATTTTTTTTTTATTGTTTTATTTTGAATGGGGCGAAAGGGGGGTGATTTAAACTTTTATATTTTTTTATTTGTTTCATATTTTTTAAAACATGTTTTTTTAAATTTTGGCATCTTGAATCATCCCTTACTTGATTGGCTCTGCTACATATAGGTGATGAGCAGATCGCCTATCTGTAGCAGAATTACTGCATTGCTATGAGCGCTGACCACCGGATTCACTGTTGGATGGCAGATTGTTCTTTGCTGGACAAGATGATGTTTATCGTGGCACAATTTTTATTTACATTCGTCTTTTTGATCGCGTTTTATTTCACTTTTTACTCAGCAATATGATGCTAAAGAATCGTTTTTTGCCTCGTTTTTTTTATTTGTACGGTGTTCACTGAAGGCGTTACCTAGTGGGAAGTTTTATAGGTTGAGTCATTCCGGACACGGTGATGCTACATGTGCATACTTTTTTATTTTTTTCATAAATATATTTATTTATGTATATGATATTTTTTTTTTGGGGGGGGGGCTATTTTATTATTTTTTGATATTTCAAAAAAGAATTTTACAATTTTTTTTTACTTTTTTACTCTGTTCCACTATGGGACTTTTCAATTTCACAGCTCACTTTTACAGTTAGAAAGCATACCAATGCAGGAGCATTATGATCTATATATATATATATATATATATATATATATATGTGTGTGTGTACATATGTGTGTGTATCAAGCCACGCCCACTCCACACGCAAAACCCCATATAATAAATATCTAATATACACATATATATAATAAATATCTAATCTAATATATATATAATAAATATTTCATAAGCACATCTTCTTGACCACAACAGGTTACACTGGCTGTGTTGCCCATAGCAACCAATCACTAAGCATCTTTCATTTCGCCAGAGCTGTTTAAAGGATGAAAGTTGAGCTGTGATTGGTTGCTATGAGCAATAGATTTCCTTGTAGACAGTTGTGGTAAATGAGGCCTATTATTCTTATTTCTTTGGTGCTATCGTCCTTCTGAGCTGGAAATAACACAATTTATTACTGTGCTGACACAGACCACCCTCTGACACAGACTGCAGGGGGAGCCCAGAATCAGGAACTTCTCTTTGTCTGGCATGAAGTATCTCATTAACTTAAAAATTCAAACACAGATTAAAAAAAGAAACACAAGACGGATTTCTCCAACCCAGATATTATTTTAATTGGTGTAACAGCGCCAACCTGACAATGCCTGGTTCGCTTTAAACTTATTTATGTAGCTACAACTAATGCCACTCTAAATTAGTCCATCTTTACAATTTCTAACTAAATGGTATTACACTCCCACAAGGTTGAAATCTGCTTTCTCTAAGAGAAAAGTTGTATTACGCCTCAATGAGAAAGACTTACAGAAAGAAGAAAGGGAGCCAAGACTTACAGAAAGGAGTACAGAAATTGAGGCAAAAGCTGCTTCCTCAAGGGCCACTGAAATGTCTCAGCAGAGACTGTGCCCCCACCATGTACAAACAGGAGGGAACCTGCGAGACGTACAGGTATATACTATATACAGGGGAGATGACATAAAGGTATATATTATACACAGGGGAGATAACATACTTGTAAATACTATATACAGGGGAGATGACATAAATGTATATACTATATGCAGGGGGAGATGACATACAGGTATATACTATATACAGGGGGAGATGACATACAGGTATATACTATATACAGGTGAGATGACTTACAGGTATATACTATACAGGGGAGATGACATACAGGTATATACTATATACAGGGGAGATGACATACAGGTATATACTATATACAGGGGAGATAACATACAGGTATATACTATATACAGGAGAGATGACATACAAGTATATACTAAATACAGGGGGAGATGACATACAGGTATATACTATATACATGGGGAGATGACATACAGGTATATACTATATACAGAGGGAGATGACATACAGTTATATACTATATACAGGGGGAAATGACATAAAGGTATATACTATATACAGAGGGAGATGACATACAGGTATATACTATACAGGGGAGATGACATACAGGTATATACTATATACAGGAGAGATGACATCCAAGTATATACTATATGCAGGGGGACATGACATACAGGTATATACTATATACAGTGGGAGATGACATACAGTTATATACTATACAGGGGAGATGACATACAGGTATATACTATATACAGGGGAGATAACATACAGGTATATACTATATACAGGAGAGATTACATACAAGTATATACAGGGGAGATGACATACAGGTATATACTATATACAGGGGGAGATGACATACAGGTATATACTATATACAGAGGGAGATGACATACAGTTATATACAAGGGAGATGACATACAGGTATACACTATATACAGGAGAGATGACATACAGGTACATACTATATACAGGGGGAGATGACATACAAGTATATACTATATACAGGAGGAGATGAAATACAGGTATATACTATGGACAGGAGGAGATGAGATACAGGTGTATATACTATATACAGTACATAAGGAGATCACATACAATTATATACTATACTAGCTATGAACCCATTCTATGCCCAGGTGACAAGCATTTTTATTGGTATATGGTCTTCCATCCTGGTATGTGCTGCCCCCCTCCTATCCTGGTATGCATGGCATCCCTTCATCCCTATACTGCTATGCATGGCCCCCTCATTCCTATAATAGTATGCATGGCCCCCTCATCCCTATCCTGGTATGCATGGTACCCCTTCATCCCTATCCTGCTATGCATGGCCCCCTCATCCCTATGATGGTATGCATTGCCCCCTCATCCCTATTCTGGTATGTATGGTCCCCTCACCCCCTCAATCCTGGTATGCATGGTACCCCATTTCTCATCCTGGTATGCATGGTCCCCTCACCGCCCAATTCTGATATGCATGGTACACCCTCATCCCTATTCAGGTATGTATGGTCCCCTCACCCCTCAATCCTGGTATGCATGGTCCCCTCAACCCCCCATCCTGGTATGCATGGTCCCCTCATCCCCCCAATCCTGGTATGCATGGTCCCCTCACTCCCCAATCCTGGTATGCATGGTCTCCTCACTCCCCCAATCCTCGTATGCATGGTCCTCTCACCCTCCAATCCTGGTATGCATGGTACCCCCTCATCCCTATCCTGATATGTATGGTTCCCCCACCCCCCAATCCTGGTATGCATGGTCCCCTCAAACCCCAATCCTGGTATGCATGGTCCCCTCACCCCCCAATCCTGGTATGCATGGACCCCTCACCCCCCCAATCCTGGTATGCATGGTCCCTTCACCTTCCAATCCTGGTATGCATGGTCCCCTCACCCCCCAATCCTGAAATGTATGGTCCCCCTCACCCCTATTAAACTGCAACATTTATACTCACCTTTCTTCCTTGTGCTCCAGCGCTGTCCCATTCTGCCAGAGACTGGGGGAGGAGTGCGGCGCTGGAGTACGCGCATGCATAAACCACGCTGTCCGGCGCCATATTGCTGAAGACACACTGCAAATGGTCTCCGGCGTGAAGAGAAGCGTAGCGGCAACGCTCCTCCCCGTAAGGTAAGTACGTATGGATGTATGGATATGTCCAAGGTTGTGAAGGTGCTAAATATGGGGTAAATTGAAAAATTTCTAGTTTTTCAAGCGCTTTGCAACTTTATATATTTAAGACCTTGAGATTACTACTTTAAATGTGTTCTCAACTTTTTTCACAATAAACCGAACTGAAAAACCCAGACACTACAAAAAGTTTAATAACTGCAACGTTTCAATGACCTCCCATTATTCCCATTTACCTTAACAATGTAATATGAGTGGTACTTTATAGATTGCATATTACTTCCAGTCAGCAAGCTGAGGCAAAGAAATGAACGTATGCACGGACCTCAAACATTTTTTTAAAAAAATAGTCACATAAAAATGTCTCTTAGTGACTGAGTGGGTTTTTCCCTTAGTCTGTTGACCCAATAAATATTTAGATGCAATTTGATTCTGGATGGTTTACCAACATGTGTTTCTCTAAAAAATCTTACCAACCGGTTATCTCAAACCTTACCAGGGATCCCACAAATGTGCACCCTCGCCACCATCTGTCCTCCAAGTAATTTCATTTTACAAGTGCTAGTTTCTTTTTCCAAATTACATATGTGTTCCAAAATAGCATTATAATTCTTATATGGTGTCTGTTTTTCTAAGATAGTTGTATTCCCTTACAGGTCATTTAGAATATCTTGAAATGATTCCTTAAAGGGGTTGTCCACTACTCGGACAACACTGTCTCAATCCATATGTTGCCCCCTTCTAAGATAATAACATTTATACTCGCCTCCAGTTTTGGCGTCATTGCAGCGGCGATGACACTGTCTCTCCCAGGATTTTCGTGACATTGTCATGTCACGAGATCCCTGCGGCCAATAAGTGCTGGCTTGACTCTCCCCGCCATCAGGTGAATCTCATACATCCAGATGAAATTAGAGAGCCGCATCAGAGGAGAGTATTATTATATTACATGGTGTTATTATTTAACATAGAGGAAACATGAGGGTTGAGAAGAGTTGTCCAGGTAATGGACAAACCCCTTAAATTCCTTTTGAAGTCTTATTTGAACTTTTTTACATAGCATCACCTTTGATGCCCTTCTAGCAAAGACAATTCTGCACTACATATTACATACCCGATCCAAGCGATTCTCCATCACCTTAACATTTTTTTGACTGTGAGTGTTCAGCTTTGCAGATCCGGAAGATCCTCTAACAAGCTTCCTCTGATTAGAAAGTTTCTTTTCCCAAGATTTTATCTAGAATATATTATGTTGCAAATTAATTTAAATGTATGGGTGACTCAAATGGTCAATAAATGGTCAATACTGGGTAAGTACTTTAGCTGACATGAAACTTAATGAAGACCTACCTCCTCCAGAGAAACTGAGTAACAGGAAAATTATGAAATAAAACCTTCTACCCTTTATTAGCAGCTATGTTTCCCACAGGCAAATTAACCCTTTAGCATCATCTACACCCTCCTCTTTTACGTAAGCTGTATAACATTATGAACAATGTTTTACAGAAGACATATAACAATATTCTGCATACAGTATAGTTCAGACACCTGGTGGAACGTGAAGAACATTTTCACCTAATTTTCATTTTGCTAGTTTGGTTAATTAATTATGTTTCTATTTTTCTTTTGATGAATTTATTATAAAAATATTTTTTTCAAAATGTCAAAAAGGCAAGTTCATCTATTCACCCAAAATTCTGCAGATCTGAGTACAATACTTACTTTTACCATTCAGATCCTGTATGTACTCAGCTCCCTAATTTCACACTTTATGTCCCTGTAAAGGGATTTTCACAAGGTTTTTTACTCACTCTGAAAATGACTAGATAATTTTTCTCAGTAAACTTTCACATTTGCTAATAATTTATACACTACTCAACATTAAAACTGCAACACCAAGAAGGAAAAGTCAAAGAGTTATGGAAATCACAGGATTGATAGACATGGCAATGATATACAAGTGAAAAAATGGAAAACAAAAAATTTTCTGAAAATCTCAATTTAATCCCCGCTCTTACAGCCTTGGTTCCTATCAATAAAGTTATTAATGTCTGCCTGAGGAATGTTCTATTGCACTGAATGCACTTGGGCAGTAAATCAGAAAGATCATCTACTGGCAGCTCCCTTTGCGGCTGCCGACCAATGACGTCCCAGAAGTGCTCGATAGGAGACAAGTCCAGAGACTCTGTGAGCCATGGTAGCACATTTAGGCCATGTAGGATGCTCACACTAGCACAAGCAATATGTGACCTAGTGTTATTGTATTGAAAATTGGCTCGTTACATCTTGGAAAAATGGTCATACCACAGTTTTCACAACCAAATCAATGTAACGTTGAGATGTTAGTTTAACGAGGTCCAGCTATCGCACATTAGGCCACCTCACACCATAATCCCGAGAGTGGGACTGATGTGATGTTTCCTCCTGAAGGCCCCTTCATGGCATTGCCAATATGGTCTCCAGACCAATCCCCTGCTGTCACTATGTCCAAAACAAAGTCAGGTCACATTGCTGAAGAGGTTATACCTCCATTCCAGATTCTGTTCTCCAGCTGGAGAATATATGTTAATGTCATTAAGAGGCCTTCATGAGGGAGAATCACACCAGTTCTATTCCTGGGGTTATGATGTGAGATGGCAGAATGTATGTTACTTGGGCCTCTCTAGTGCCTATTTAGATTTGGGTGTCCAAGTGCATTCAACATGGCAGAACATTCCATAGACAACCATTATTCACCTCATTTGTAGCAGTCAAGGCTGCAAGTGCGGGGATTTCTGCTCATGACAGTCATAGTTGTTACTGAATAAATGTAGATGTTTTCAGAAAATTTGTATTCATTTTTTCATCACTTACATTTCTATACCTGCTGTGATATCAATAATTCCACAATTTTTCCTTCTTGGTGTTGAAATATCAATTTTGAGGAGTGCATTTGGGAAAAGTGGTTTTATTTCAACAAGTTTTAGTATTTTCCTCATAACTAATAGATCCCTTTTAAGTGTCAGACAGCTGCTGACAAGGCAAATAAGGTCATAAGATCATAATTCTTTTACAAATCAGTAGTTAAATAGTAAATGCAATGGAAGAAACTTGCGAAGCTGAATGTGCCAGAATTCTAGCACAACTTAATCCAAAAATCTTTCTTACATGCCTTGCAGCAAATTTCTGGCAAAAAGTAAGCCAATTAAAGAAGTTGTCCTCTACTTGGACAACTTCACACCCCTCACTTGGCCCCCATAAAATAATAAAGCTTATACTCACTTCCCGTTCCGGCGCTGTTCTTGCGGTGTTAGCACTCCATTTCTCAGGGCTCACGTGCTGTTGTTGCGACAGCGTCACTGTCCCAGCCCCCTGTCGAATTGAGCAGTAAGAGGAAGTCCGAGATCAGCTGCAGCCCAGACTTCCTCTTCATGTTCAGTTTGTCTGAAGGTGAGGACAGTGATGCCAGCGATGATTGGGCGACGGCATCACGTGTCTCAACAACCTCATGAGGGACCACGAGTGCCAACACTGCTGGAACAGCGGCAGCACGGGAGGTGAGTATAGGCGTTATTATTTTATGAGGGCCAAACATTTTAATAAAGAAGGGGTTGTCCTAGTAGTTGACAAATCCTTTAAAGGTACAGTATATGCACATGGTGCCTTTTGGACATCAGTGTACTTGCATTGTTTTTAAACAGAAACCACTTGAGTAAAAAGATTTTCCTGAAATATCCTCTTTGACATCCTTGCACCATTTTTAAGGCAACTTTGGGGTTGATGTCAAAAGATCTTATCATTTTTCTTCTGAGAGCAAATTTAAATGCTCTTTATCACTCTATTAGAGTAATTTATTTCCCATAATCTACTTTTTAGTTCTATAGCACGTGTTTTAAAAGATTTAAAGGTTGAACAAGTTTTGTTGCATGAAAAGAAATTTCCTTTTCGGGATCACCTTAATGGTGTTGGCCGGTCATGCATTTTTGGCATCTTATAGTCTATTTGTTGACATCTTCTTCCTATAACAGTAGTGTGAATGCGATTACAAGGATCTCTAAAAATGGCCATGTCTAGAAAGGGAATGAAATGTGAGGATAATGTCAGCTTCAAGTTCAGGCTGCTGTTGTTTACAATATTGATAAATTCATATAACTGAGGTTAAGTGCCGCTTCAAGTGATCAATATATCATCAATATAGTGTCTCAATATCCCCATTTTGCTAATGAACCTGGACCTATGTTTGGCAAAGATTATCTCCACTTACTACCAACCTAAAAAACAGTCTTTTCCCCGCCTCCTGTTTGCCTCAGACTGACAGGTCACTCCTGTTTCAATGACCGATCAGTCAGAGACAGAAGGCAGGCAGATGGAGGGGAAAAGTCAGAGAAGAAAGAGAGCTGGAAGTGCAGTGCCCGCCCATAGCACTTGCAATTCATTAGAATACAATTTCAAGTATGGATTTCTCTAAAGCAGCAAAATGAATATCTACCACAAAGGTAAGGCAATAATCAGCATTACTAAAAAGATTTTAAAGAGGTCTGGTGCAACCCTGCAGGAAAATAGGCTGGATTATAAGGATCTTGTCATACCTCTTGATCTAGATCAGTAATTGTTTGCTTCTCTGAGGCCAGCTGCTGATCTAGCTCATTCTTCTGTTCTAGCAAAGAATGCAACTTTTCCTGATGATCCTGGTCACGGGACTGGTTGCTTCGACTCTCCGAGATCCTCAAATCCTTCAGCAGTTCATCCCTCTCTCTTTCCAGTGCATGCATCTCTGCTCTGCAAACATCAAAGTTATTCATTGTGCTATGCTTATATGACTGTATTTGATGTTATTATGTATTTGATTCTATGGCCACCTTACAAAAATAATTATAATAATAAATAAAAAATAAAGGTAGAATAAAACTAAATATTTTCTGCCTTCAGTACAGCATGGGAAGACCAGCATGATCTATCAGTGATAAGAAGGAAATTTTAGAGAACATCTGCTATTTTGGTAGAAGTTATTACTGCCTTACCAAACTGTTACGTTGAGGTTAAATTACCATATTTATACCTTGATACTGTTTTCTACTGGGCGCTAAATAATATATATTTTTTGTGGAAGAATACCTGAGAACAAATACACTGTATTTCAATGTAACTTCCTTTTGGCGGTGTCATGTATAGATAGAATTGTAGAATAGTGTCTTAGATGATGGTATCAACTACAGGTAAGTCAATCTAAATACTATGAAAAGCTGCAACCTTACAAGTACACACATTGGCCTACTGTATAAGCCATTTAGGCAGGACTAACCATCATTATGTTTTCCCTGGTGGGAGCAATTTTAAAGGGAATATGTCAGCAGGTTTTGCTATGTAATCCAACTGCAGCATGATTTTAGGGTCTGAGACCCTGAATATAGCAATGTTTTACTATACAGGAGTTGTGATAGAATCAGTTTTCTCTGCTGCAGATGTTGCAGAGCTCGGAATGCTGAGCTGTTTATAATCCTGTCCACACCACTGATTGACAGCTTTCTGTGTACAATGTATAGTGACCAAAAGCTGCTAATCAATGGTTAAAGCCCCCCGTCACACTAAGCGACGCACCAGCGATCCCGACAACGATATGACCTGGTCAGGATCGCTGGTGTGTCGCTACATGATCGCTGGTGAGCTGTCAAACAGGCAGATCTCACCAGCGATCAGGACCAGCGACGATGTGGGTAACAAGCGAGGGCGTCGCTTAGTTACCCACTGTTTATATTGGATACCAGCTCCCAGCACGAGCACGCTGGTATTCAGGGTGCACAGCGGGTAACTAAGCGACGCACACGCTTAGTTACCCGCTGTTTACCTTGGATACCAGCTCCCAGCATCTGCTTACAGTGCTGGGAGCTCGCTGATCGATGGTCTCCCGCTGCCACACGCAGCGATACGTGCTGGCCAGCGGGAGACCAACGATCAAAAAAAGGCCCAGGAAATTCCTGAACGATCAGCGATACCCGGCGGGGGGGGGCTGTCGCTGATAGGTGTCACACACAGCGGGATCGCTGCTGAGGTCGCTTGTTGTGAGTTCATTTTCCCCTTCACCATTGAGGTCTGATGAACTCCCTCTTCTGGTGAAGGAAGGTAGTGAGGCTGATTACCAAGCACCTGGGCAGGATGATGACTGGGTGATGGGAATTACTGACTGGATATAAGGCAGCCGACGCCCTTCTGCCTTGCTGGTGATCTCTCTGAGGGATTCTAGGAGACCAGTCTGATTCCTGCTCCTCAAAAGCTAAGTTTTCTGCTCTACTTTTTGCATTTGTGTTTTGGTTTTGTTTTGCTTTGTTTTTCTGGATTTCTGCCATTCCCTGCTGGGGTGAGCTGAATTCCTTTTTGCTCTGTCTTCAGAAAATACCTGAGTTCTGATATAGTCTTTATGAAGCCTAGCGTCTTCAGGGCTTTTTTCCCTATCAGCTGTTGGCTCTTGTTTTGATAGGGTTTTGGCGGATTACAGACAGCAGCTTTTCTATCCTGTCCTATGTAGTTAGCTTGGGCCCATCATTTGCTCAGCCTATCTTTCTGTCTGTGTGAGTGATTTTTCATCTTGCTTCACCGTCATTATATGTTGGGGGCTGCCTATTGCTTTGGGGTCTGCTCTGGGGCAGTTTAGATTTCCCTTTCTGTCTTTAGGCTAGGCAGTTCTCCGGCTGTGATCGAGGGGTCTAGGGCACCGTAGGAACCCCCCACGGCTACTGCTAGTTGTTGTTGATAGGTTCAGGGGTCTGTAATCCGATAGCTGCCAACTTCTCTGGTTTTCTGGACTTAGCTAGTATTTCTGTTTTTGCCTCCTACGGTGACTCATTCATAACAGTCGCTGTTGCGTCACAAAACTTGTGACTCAGCAGCGATCTCGCTAGCGATCTCGCTTAGTGTGATGGGGGCTTAAGGCATGGTTGGACCATGAGGCATGAGACACCTAGTCCTGCAGTGATAATCTCCTGCTGGAAAAACACTGATCTAATTGATGCAGCAAAATACAGCCTTGCACATAACAAATCACTGGAATAGGGGTTTCTGCCTTTACATCATGGTGCTCCCTTATATGGCAAAAAACTGCTGACATATTCCTTTTAAATCACAATATTCTCAAATGTTTATCTCAGAAATCAGAATTGATCCTTACATAGAAAAGCAGGGCTTTTTTCCTGAGTTTTGCTCAATTATATAGTAGCATTTTGGGTTGTGGAATTCTAATCTAAGTACATTTGGAAAGGTTCTTAGGTTCTTTTTGAATTCCACATAATTAACTCTAGCAATATGTAATGACAGTGGGTGTGGATCCACTGGCCAGGCTTTCTCTAGAGGGGCGTATCTAAGTGGCTACCTGGTCTTGACTAGAGCCTCTGATGGTGAGGATAGACTTGGGCCTTTAGGGTAGCCACCAGGTGCCACTCCAGGACAGTCCCCAGAACTGCAGCAGCTGACCGAAGAGTCAGAGACACAGATGCAAAGCACAGAAGGAATAAACAAAGACGAGGTTAGGAAATCCGATGTCGGGGCGGGCAGTATACGTTCAGAATACGAAGCCAAGGTCAGGAGCTTTTGCTCTTATTGTATTCTCGCTCATCTCCTGAGCAATCTGCTTTTTTTCTTTTTTCTAATCCACCTGTCACGATGTGACTTTAATGGAGAGGGGCCTGAAACTGTCCCTGGAACTGGGCCCTACCTATCCCTATATCAGGGGTACTCTTAAAGGTTGAGAGGCCTGGTTAACCTCCTGTTAAACCCTAATCTGTCCTCTCTCCAACTTCATGAGGCATGGCACAGAAATGTAAGGGAAACCAGACACAAAGACAGACAGTGATAACTGAAAACCACTATTATGCAAAAACGTTCACCAAAAGTAGGGAGGAAGGTAGGGAAAGGGAGGAATAAACAAGCCAAACAGGAATAAAGAAAGAAAAACTCTCACGAACCTAAATCACACAGAGCACTTCAACTACTGCTACCAACTACACAACACAACACTTTCCAGGAAGAAGATTCTTTCACCGGCAAGGACTAAACACCCAGATTTAGAATAAGTAGTATAAGTAGGGAGAGGAGTTGATCTCAGTAGCTGCAGTTGAGAACAACAACCAGCTAGCATGGAAAGAGTCATTATGCCTTTCCGCACTGGCTGAAAGGAAATCCATTTAAAATAGAACCCAAATCACCCAGTCTCTAAGGAGGACCAGCGATTCATTACCTGTTGTGACCTTCTAACTCCAGGTCTTCCAGGGTGTTAGGAACGGCGGAACGCACTAAATGAAAATAATAATAAAGTGCGTTCGCCGCTCGGGATCCACCGTGCAGTAGGTGATATAACCGCTGCTAAGTGGTGGCAGGAGCAATATGGTGGTAATGCGCACCGGGTTAAACGTCACCAAGGTGCGCAGAGCAATCTCTGTTAAGTCACAGAGATGGCAAATAAACACAAATACACAGACTGAGCCTGTTGAGGTCACAGTACTCAGTATAAATACACACACGGTATCAGGTCACATGAGAATCCCAAGACGGCGGCACTATGTCCGTCTAGACCTACGGTGTGTGCAGCGTCGCAGCTGCGAACGCTGAGAGCTGCTACTGCAGCGCGGCGTGGACACTGCCGCTAACCGACAAAGCTATGACGCAAGCGCAATGTCGGACGCTAGCAGCTGTGGATGTTGCAGCAGAGGAGCGCTGGTGCTGATTCTAACTCAGTCCCTAACCACATACGTAATATCAGAGGGAAGGGGTTTTATAATGAGTTATTCACCAGAATCATACATCCATCCTCATGCACACAGCAGCAAGTAAGTCTATACTAGCGTATGGCAGAACAGCCATGCACGCCTTTTATAGTAGCCGGGACCTTCTGCAAGCCTCCAGATCTCTGAGATGGACCAAAGAGATCTGGAGCAGGACCTGAGCACATAACTCCCGTTCTCCAATGGGAGATTGTCCCATGAGCATGCTCAGTAGGAGGGCAGAAGAACTAAAGGCCCCTTTACATTTAGCGATGCACTAGCGATCCCGACCATGATACAACCCGGTCAGGATTGCTGGTGCATCGCTAAATGGTCACTAGTGAGCTGCCACACAGGCAGATCTCACAGCGATGCAGCAGCGATACAGCGGTCGTTACTAACCTTTGGGACGAGGCGATCCTGACGTCCTCCCCGTCCATGCGTCACTCGTCGGCGCCAGCAGGAAGCCCAGCAGGAAGCGCCCGACGAGAAATGGAGCTGCGCGATTTCGCGCGATCAGCGACAGACAGCGGGGGAGCCAGTCGGAGGTAAGTATCACATATAGCGATATCGCTAGCGATATCGCTGCTGCATCACCAAATCGGTGATGCTTTAGCGATATTGCTAGCGATATCGCTATGTGTAAAATCCCCTTTAGCCTCAGGAGAGATTTGCTGCAAGGTAATCTCCTCTGCTATCTCCTCTGCAGTAGATAAACAGCAGGAGACTGCAGAACGTGAGGGTCTGGATCCCTGCAAAGTAAACGCAGAAATTCGACGCCTAACACAGGGGGAGTGACACCCTTGTGACACCACCCTATGAGGGTCCCAGAGACATTTTGTTTAGTGGTATTTTTTCTTTACCAAAAGGGCATTACTCACAAAGTAATAATACAAAAGCAGCCTAAACACATGCCTCCAAAGAACTCTGAGAGCAATGCCTTTATGTAAAGACCATAATAATTAGCACTAAATGCAAACATCCATATTTCTTGACCTATATTAAAGAAGCAAACAATATGCAATGCTCAGGGGGAGCAGCAGCAAGAATAAAATAAGGGCAAAAAATTAGCTGGTATGTCACTCTCCACAAGGAGAAACCTAAGACCTCAGTCCAGAGCCTCTCACCTAGCCAAATCAGTTCTCATACTTTGCACTGACGAGGACCAAAAGCCCGAAACACTGTGTCTGCAAATTGAGATTCTGATTTGGCTTTTATCCTAAATCATATTGCAAGACTTGTTAAAGGGTTGATTGTGACTTGTAGGATTGCTACTATGAACACGTGGTGCTATAGAGTTCAAGTCCTCTTTCTCGCTGAAAAGGCAATTTGCATATTAAATTTCCCAGAGGAGCTTTCCACAGCGAATAAGCCTCCTTACCTTGACAAGCCAGAGCTGGTATGTCACTCTGCACAAGGAGAAACCTTACCCCTTTGACCTAAGTCCGGAGCCTCTCACCTAGCCAAATCAGTTCTCATACTTTGCACTGACGAGGGCCAATAGCCTGAAACACTATGTCTGCAAATTGAGATTCTGATTTGGCTTTTATCCTAAGTCATATTGCAAGACTTGTTAAAGGGTTGATTGTGACTTGTAGGATTGCTACTACCAACAAGTGGTGCTATAGAGTTCAAGTCCTCTTTCTCTCTCAAGAGGCAATTTGCATAGGGCAAAAAATGACCACTTTTGACCTAATGAAGGGTCTTCTTTATTTAAGGCACCCCCAAACACATTAACTGAAAGTCGGCCAAACCAGCCAACAGATGTGTATGGGGACATCGTGTCTCTCCCATGTCAGGCAATGTCGGGTGGGAGAAGGATCTGTATCCTGGTAAGATAACAGCGGCTCTCTCATATCGCCCCATTGAATACACATAATCGCTCTGTTGTGGGGGACTCAGGAGAGATATCTGTGAGCTGAACATCCCAGCATAAGACTATGTTCACTAAACAGTATATAGTACTGTGTTCATGCCACAACATTTATCCTCCAGGATATTTATTTTTTTAGGAAGTGCTGGCTATATTTGTTTTTCTAGATAACATAGACAGACAATTATAACACTTTAAGCTGCAAATCTTCAGGGACGAGGCTTCTTTATTTTTTAGCTATGTGTTCTTCCTTTTTTCATCTATGACAAGACATTAATAGTTAGCAGGTACCTGACAAAGCCTTAAATTTTTCATTCTGTCAGCTGAAAGATCTGCAGAACTCATAAGAAGAGCAGGAAGAACATTACAGAAGGTGTAATATGAAATATCATTGTTCTGCTGAGGGCTAGATGCCATTATGTCACCATAAAAGTATCTCCTGACAAGACAGACAGAAGTGATGACAGGCTGTACGAAGTACATTTGGCGATAATTGGCACTAGGAGAGCGAATAGTAAAATTATCAGGTTCCTGGGCAGTTTATGACATAGTACTGTAGGTACTTGCTACATTTTCAAACAAAATATCAACTTTATCCAAATTCACAATAAAATAAAAAATAATGTATTTGAGTAACCTAAATACAATTTGTTATGTCTGCCAATACCCATATGGTCCTTCCACCAATGGACAATTGGACAATTCAACTGAATGAATGATACTTAGAACTTAGAGAGTCAATAAAAGATAATATGTATGAAGTGTATGTGCATCTTTTAACCCCTTTCCGACATGTGGTGCTGAGCCAGCACCTTTCTGGGCACATGACAGCTGATCTACACAGCTGACATGTGCCCGCAACAGCCACGGGTGGAATCGTGATCCACCCGTGGCTGTTAACTAGATAAATGCTGCTGTCAATCTCTGACAGCGGAATTTAACTCACACTTACAGGAAGCTAATACCTCCCATCCATGACTTTGTCACATGATCGCGGGTCACTGATTGGTCGGCATGACAACCAAAGGTCTGCATCAGACCTCTATAGTTGTCATTGCTAGATTGCTATGAGCGGCGATCATAGCAAGTGAGCATTTCTGCTACACACAGGTGCCTGTATGCAACAGAGGCGATTACAGTATTGCAGCTTCTAGTCTCCCATGAAGACTATTGAAGCATGCAAAATGTAAAAAAAAAAAAAAGTTTTTAAAAATATTTTTAAAAATATAAATGTTCAAATCACCCCTCTTTCATCCCATTCAAAATAAAATAAAAAAATTCAAATATACACATATTTGATCTCACCGCTTTCAGAATCGCCCGATCTATTAATATTAAAAAAAATTAACCCGATCGCTAAACGGCGTAACAAAAAAATATTAAAAATGCCGGAATTAAGTTTTTTGGTCACCACTACATTGCAATAAAATGCAATAACAGGCGATCAAAACATTATATCTACACCAAAATTGTATCAATAAAAACTTCAGCTCGGAGCGCAAAAATAAGCCCTCAACCTGCAAAAAAAAACCCTCACATAGCCATAGTGACCAAAAAATAAAAAAAGGTTATGGCTCTGGGAAGCAAGGGAGCTAAAAACGAAAACGCAAAACGGAAAATGGCCCGGGGGTTAAGGGATTAAGCAAAAAACATTATACAGTAGAATAGCCTTTGGGTGGTTACAAATTTGATCTGCATTAATATGATGTGATATTGTGTTGTAAATGACAGACGATATCACAGTTGCAAATATGGTTGACATCATTTCACATCACATGGTCACTGCACGAGCAAAGTGTCCGCCCTGCATAATAACAAGCGCTCTCACAAGTTATAACAAGCCTTATTTCTTGTTATTTTACTTTATTTTTTAGTGACCTTAGGGAACTTGAACCAGCGATTGTCCGATCACTTATACTATATACTGTAAAATCAAAGTAAACAACGAAAATTGCGCTCTGTTATGAAACTCAGCCTGTGGCAACATGGCAGTGGTAGGCTGCTGAAGGTTCCCAGCTGTTAGGGGAACCCATTGGTGCCCTGAGCTTGCATTGCAGGGAATCGATGACTGATTGTGCCTCATTGCAAACTGCTCCATTTATATGCTGCAATCAGAGATTAATAGCAGTATGTGAATGGTTAACAGCAGCCATTAGCTCTCAGCTTCGGCCACTG
The DNA here is from genome assembly GCF_039654945.1 of Dendrobates tinctorius. Taxonomy (NCBI): domain Eukaryota; kingdom Metazoa; phylum Chordata; class Amphibia; order Anura; family Dendrobatidae; genus Dendrobates; species Dendrobates tinctorius. The sequence continues at coordinate 90,767,974 of NW_027361696.1, read as the reverse complement.
CTGTTAGAGCCAGATGACATCAATATAGCAAATCCAACGTCAATGTGAGCCCCCTCCACACTCAATAACACCAACCCTCACGTTCAAGAACGTCATTTTGTGCTAAATGTCATTTTGCACTGAGGGGTTATACCTCATACGTGTGTTATATCTCTGATGCTGTAGCCTGTATATAAGTTTTTCATAGTTGCAACTAAAATGATTGAACCCACATTTAAAATTGTTTATTAGCAAACTTTGTTCTTTTTCCATTTATTTCAAAAGTTGTACTGTAAATAGCTCAACATGACTGATACACGATCGATACAACATATGTTCTCTCCAAATTCAACATAAAATGCAACTTTTACCGACTACTGCCAACTCTAAATTAGTCACCCTCTTGACAAATACTTTTGGCACATAGTAGAGCAAAGCCAGATACCAGTTTCTGGCAGCGTTCCTGAGGAATCTTAGCCCATTCCTCATTGGCAATAGCCTCCAGTTTACTAATATTCATGGGTTTATATTCTGCAACCATCTTTTTCAAATTCCATAAATGTTTTTTATGGGGTTCAAACCAGGTAATGTGACAGCCACTCGTAACTTAGTGCAGACTTTCCTACATTTGTTTTCTCGAAATATAAATCATATCAATATTTGGTGACCACTAGAGTTGAGCGAAACGGGTCGAAAAAATTCAAAAGTCGCTGACTTTTAGCAAAGTCGGGTTTCATGAAACGAAACCCGACCCTAGGATGAGGTCGGCCACGAGGTCGGCGACTTACGCGCCAAAGTCGCGTTTCAAAAGTTTGTTTTGCGCTCTTTTTCAGCCAATCAGGATCCACGGACACTGTGGGCAACGTGATGACATAGGCACGGGTCACCACCATCTTTCAGAAGGGCATGCAACTGATTGGCTTGCTTTGGTGGGCGTCACAGGGGGTATAAAAGGGCGTGCACGCCGACCGCCATCTTACTTCTGCCGATCTTAGTATAGGGAGAGGTTGCTGCTGATTCTGTAGGGAGAGCGTTAGGCAGGGAAGAAGACAAAAAAACTGCTTCTGCTGCTAGCGATTTGGCCTGCACAACACACAAGTCACTGTGTGTGCAGTGCAAGGGGAGGCTATATTGTGGTGTATCAGTGGTGTTGGTTGTTGGGCTGCCTTCTAAGGCTTCCTGACACGCTGGCATTGCTGTTTACCCACTGCTCTGCAAACTGCTTTTTTAAAAGCAATCCAATCTCCATTATCCTCTCGTCACTTTGGTCACAGGCAGCTGTGCCATCGAGCGTGTCACATAGCGCTCAGATATCAGTGGGCCGCACACAATCCACAAGTGTCCAGTGTCCAAAAGTGTACGCAGAGATTCAAAATCTCCATTATCCTCTCGTCACTTTGGTCACAGGCAGCTGTGCCATCGAGCGTGTCACATAGCGCTCAGATATCAGTGGGCCGCACACAATCCACAAGTGTCCAGTGTCCAAAAGTGTACGCAGAGATTCAAAATCTCCATTATCCTCTCGTCACTTTGGTCACAGGCAGCTGTGCCATCGAGCGTGTCACATAGCGCTCAGATATCAGTGGGCCGCACACAATCCACAAGTGTCCACTGTCCAAAAGTGTACGCAGAGATTCAAAATCTCCATTATCCTCTCGTCACTTTGGTCACAGGCAGCTGTGCCAACGAGCGTGTCACATAGCACTCAGATATCAGTGGGCCGCACACAATCCACAAGTGTCCAGTGTCCAAAAGTGTACGCAGAGATTCAAAATCTCCATTATCCTCTCGTCACTTTGGTCACAGGCAGCTGTGCCATCGAGCGTGTCACATAGCGCTCAGATATCAGTGGGCCGCACACAATCCACAAGTGTCCAGTGTCCAAAAGTGTACGCAGAGAATCAAAATCTCCATTATCCTCTCGTCACTTTGGTCACAGGCAGCTGTGCCATCGAGCGTGTCACATAGCGCTCAGATATCAGTGGGCCGCACACAATCCACAAGTGTCCAGTGTCCAAAAGTGTACGCAGAGATTCAAAATCTCCATTATCCTCTCGTCACTTTGGTCACAGGCAGCTGTGCCATCGAGCGTGTCACATAGCGCTCAGATATCAGTGGGCCGCACACAATCCACAAGTGTCCAGTGTCCAAAAGTGTACGCAGAGATTCAAAATCTCCATTATCCTCTCGTCACTTTGGTCACAGGCAGCTGTGCCATCGAGCGTGTCACATAGCGCTCAGATATCAGTGGGCCGCACACAATCCACAAGTGTCCAGTGTCCAAAAGTGTACGCAGAGATTCAAAATCTCCATTATCCTCTCGTCACTTTGGTCACAGGCAGCTGTGCCATCGAGCGTGTCACATAGCGCTCAGATATCAGTGGGCCGCACACAATCCACAAGTGTCCACTGTCCAATAGTGTACGCAGAGATTCAAAATCTCCATTATCCTCTCGTCACTTTGGTCACAGGCAGCTGTGCCATCGAGCGTGTCACATAGCGCTCAGATATCAGTGGGCCGCACACAATCCACAAGTGTCCAGTGTCCAAAAGTGTACGCAGAGATTCAAAATCTCCATTATCCTCTCGTCACTTTGGTCACAGGCAGCTGTGCCATCGAGCGTGTCACATAGCGCTCAGATATCAGTGGGCCGCACACAATCCACAAGTGTCCAGTGTCCAAAAGTGTACGCAGAGATTCAAAATCTCCATTATCCTCTCGTCACTTTGGTCACAGGCAGCTGTGCCATCGAGCGTGTCACATAGCGCTCAGATATCAGTGGGCCGCACACAATCCACAAGTGTCCACTGTCCAATAGTGTACGCAGAGATTCAAAATCTCCATTATCCTCTCGTCACTTTGGTCACAGGCAGCTGTGCCATCGAGCGTGTCACATAGCGCTCAGATATCAGTGGGCCGCACACAATCCACAAGTGTCCACTGTCCAATAGTGTACGCAGAGATTCAAAATCTCCATTATCCTTTCGTCACTTTGGTCACAGGCAGCTGTGCCATCGAGCGTGTCACATAGCGCTCAGATATCAGTGGGCCGCACACAATCCACAAGTGTCCAGTGTCCAAAAGTGTACGCAGAGATTCAAAATCTCCATTATCCTCTCGTCACTTTGGTCACAAGCAGCTGTGCCATCGAGCGTGTCACATAGCGCTCAGATATCAGTGGGCCGCACACAATCCACAAGTGTCCACTGTCCAATAGTGTACGCAGAGATTCAAAATCTCCATTATCCTCTCGTCACTTTGGTCACAGGCAGCTGTGCCATCGAGCGTGTCACATAGCGCTCAGATATCAGTGGGCCGCACACAATCCACAAGTGTCCAGTGTCCAAAAGTGTACGCAGAGATTCAAAATCTCCATTATCCTCTCGTCACTTTGGTCACAGGCAGCTGTGCCATCGAGCGTGTCACATAGCGCTCAGATATCAGTGGGCTGCACACAATCCACAAGTGTCCAGTGTCCAAAAGTGTACGCAGAGATTCAAAATCTCCATTATCCTCTCGTCACTTTGGTCACAGGCAGCTGTGCCATCGAGCGTGTCACATAGCGCTCAGATATCAGTGGGCCGCACACAATCCACAAGTGTCCACTGTCCAATAGTGTACGCAGAGATTCAAAATCTCCATTATCCTCTCGTCACTTTGGTCACAGGCAGCTGTGCCATCGAGCGTGTCACATAGCGCTCAGATATCAGTGGGCCGCACACAATCCACAAGTGTCCAGTGTCCAAAAGTGTACGCAGAGATTCAAAATCTCCATTATCCTCTCGTCACTTTGGTCACAGGCAGCTGTGCCATCGAGCGTGTCACATAGCGCTCAGATATCAGTGGGCCGCACACAATCCACAAGTGTCCACTGTCCAATAGTGTACGCAGAGATTCAAAATCTCCATTATCCTCTCGTCACTTTGGTCACAGGCAGCTGTGCCATCGAGCGTGTCACATAGCGCTCAGATATCAGTGGGCCGCACACAATCCACAAGTGTCCACTGTCCAAAAGTGTACGCAGAGATTCAAAATCTCCATTATCCTCTCGTCACTTTGGTCACAGGCAGCTGTGCCATCGAGCGTGTCACATAGCGCTCAGATATCAGTGGGCCGCACACAATCCACAAGTGTCCAGTGTCCAAAAGTGTACGCAGAGATTCAAAATCTCCATTATCCTCTCGTCACTTTGGTCACAGGCAGCTGTGCCATCGAGCGTGTCACATAGCGCTCAGATATCAGTGGGCCGCACACAATCCACAAGTGTCCACTGTCCAATAGTGTACGCAGAGATTCAAAATCTCCATTATCCTCTCGTCACTTTGGTCACAGGCAGCTGTGCCATCGAGCGTGTCACATAGCGCTCAGATATCAGTGGGCCGCACACAATCCACAAGTGTCCAGTGTCCAAAAGTGTACGCAGAGATTCAAAATCTCCATTATCCTCTCGTCACTTTGGTCACAGGCAGCTGTGCCATCGAGCGTGTCACATAGCGCTCAGATATCAGTGGGCCGCACACAATCCACAAGTGTCCACTGTCCAAAAGTGTACGCAGAGATTCAAAATCTCCATTATCCTCTCGTCACTTTGGTCACAGGCAGCTGTGCCATCGAGCGTGTCACATAGCGCTCAGATATCAGTGGGCCGCACACAATCCACAAGTGTCCAGTGTCCAAAAGTGTACGCAGAGATTCAAAATCTCCATTATCCTCTCGTCACTTTGGTCACAGGCAGCTGTGCCATCGAGCGTGTCACATAGCGCTCAGATATCAGTGGGCCGCACACAATCCACAAGTGTCCACTGTCCAATAGTGTACGCAGAGATTCAAAATCTCCATTATCCTCTCGTCACTTTGGTCACAGGCAGCTGTGCCATCGAGCGTGTCACATAGCGCTCAGATATCAGTGGGCCGCACACAATCCACAAGTGTCCAGTGTCCAAAAGTGTACGCAGAGATTCAAAATCTCCATTATCCTCTCGTCACTTTGGTCACAGGCAGCTGTGCCATCGAGCGTGTCACATAGCGCTCAGATATCAGTGGGCCGCACACAATCCACAAGTGTCCAGTGTCCAAAAGTGTACGCAGAGATTCAAAATCTCCATTATCCTCTCGTCACTTTGGTCACAGGCAGCTGTGCCATCGAGCGTGTCACATAGCGCTCAGATATCAGTGGGCCGCACACAATCCACAAGTGTCCACTGTCCAATAGTGTACGCAGAGATTCAAAATCTCCATTATCCTCTCGTCACTTTGGTCACAGGCAGCTGTGCCATCGAGCGTGTCACATAGCGCTCAGATATCAGTGGGCCGCACACAATCCACAAGTGTCCACTGTCCAATAGTGTACGCAGAGATTCAAAATCTCCATTATCCTTTCGTCACTTTGGTCACAGGCAGCTGTGCCATCGAGCGTGTCACATAGCGCTCAGATATCAGTGGGCCGCACACAATCCACAAGTGTCCAGTGTCCAAAAGTGTACGCAGAGATTCAAAATCTCCATTATCCTCTCGTCACTTTGGTCACAAGCAGCTGTGCCATCGAGCGTGTCACATAGCGCTCAGATATCAGTGGGCCGCACACAATCCACAAGTGTCCACTGTCCAATAGTGTACGCAGAGATTCAAAATCTCCATTATCCTCTCGTCACTTTGGTCACAGGCAGCTGTGCCATCGAGCGTGTCACATAGCGCTCAGATATCAGTGGGCCGCACACAATCCACAAGTGTCCAGTGTCCAAAAGTGTACGCAGAGATTCAAAATCTCCATTATCCTCTCGTCACTTTGGTCACAGGCAGCTGTGCCATCGAGCGTGTCACATAGCGCTCAGATATCAGTGGGCTGCACACAATCCACAAGTGTCCAGTGTCCAAAAGTGTACGCAGAGATTCAAAATCTCCATTATCCTCTAGTCACTTTGGTCACAGGCAGCTGTGCCATCGAGCGTGTCACATAGCGCTCAGATATCAGTGGGCCGCACACAATCCACAAGTGTCCACTGTCCAATAGTGTACGCAGAGATTCAAAATCTCCATTATCCTCTCGTCACTTTGGTCACAGGCAGCTGTGCCATCGAGCGTGTCACATAGCGCTCAGATATCAGTGGGCCGCACACAATCCACAAGTGTCCACTGTCCAATAGTGTACGCAGAGATTCAAAATCTCCATTATCCTCTCGTCACTTTGGTCACAGGCAGCTGTGCCATCGAGCGTGTCACATAGCGCTCAGATATCAGTGGGCCGCACACAATCCACAAGTGTCCAGTGTCCAAAAGTGTACGCAGAGATTCAAAATCTCCATTATCCTCTCGTCACTTTGGTCACAGGCAGCTGTGCCATCGAGCGTGTCACATAGCGCTCAGATATCAGTGGGCCGCACACAATCCACAAGTGTCCAGTGTCCAAAAGTGTACGCAGAGATTCAAAATCTCCATTATCCTCTCGTCACTTTGGTCACAGGCAGCTGTGCCATCGAGCGTGTCACATAGCGCTCAGATATCAGTGGGCCGCACACAATCCACAAGTGTCCAGTGTCCAAAAGTGTACGCAGAGATTCAAAATCTCCATTATCCTCTCGTCACTTTGGTCACAGGCAGCTGTGCCATCGAGCGTGTCACATAGCGCTCAGATATCAGTGGGCCGCACACAATCCACAAGTGTCCACTGTCCACAAGTGTACGCAGAGATTCAAAATCTCCATTATCCTCTCGTCACTTTGGTCACAGGCAGCTGTGCCATCGAGCGTGTCACATAGCGCTCAGATATCAGTGGGCCGCACACAATCCACAAGTGTCCACTGTCCACAAGTGTACGCAGAGATTCAAAATCTCCATTATCCTCTCGTCACTTTGGTCACAGGCAGCTGTGCCATCGAGCGTGTCACATAGCGCTCAGATATCAGTGGGCCGCACACAATCCACAAGTGTCCACTGTCCACAAGTGTACGCAGAGATTCAAAATCTCCATTATCCTCTCGTCACTTTGGTCACAGGCAGCTGTGCCATCGAGCGTGTCACATAGCGCTCAGATATCAGTGGGCCGCACACAATCCACAAGTGTCCAGTGTCCAAAAGTGTACGCAGAGATTCAAAATCTCCATTATCCTCTCGTCACTTTGGTCACAGGCAGCTGTGCCATCGAGCGTGTCACATAGCGCTCAGATATCAGTGGGCCGCACACAATCCACAAGTGTCCAGTGTCCAAAAGTGTACGCAGAGATTCAAAATCTCCATTATCCTCTCGTCACTTTGGTCACAGGCAGCTGTGCCATCGAGCGTGTCACATAGCGCTCAGATATCAGTGGGCCGCACACAATCCACAAGTGTCCACTGTCCACAAGTGTACGCAGAGATTCAAAATCTCCATTATCCTCTCGTCACTTTGGTCACAGGCAGCTGTGCCATCGAGCGTGTCACATAGCGCTCAGATATCAGTGGGCCGCACACAATCCACAAGTGTCCACTGTCCACAAGTGTGTGCAGAAATTCTAAAACTCCCCTGTCCTATAGACACCTTGTACCTTGTTTTACATTACTACTATATAGTTTGTTGGATTTTGTCTACATTTCTACCAAAAATGAGGAAGGCTGGTGGAAGAGGCCGTGGAATTGGGCGGGGGTTGGCAGCTGGTAATGATGGTGTTGGTGGTGGATCTGATGGTAGTGGCAAGAGCAAAATAGGACCAAATGCAGGAGGTGCTGACCCTGCGTCATCGTCTGTCTACATAAGGCCTCGAACGCTTAGTTTTCTAGGAGTTGGCAAACTGCTTTTAAAGCCAGAGCATCAAGAAAAAGTTTTGTCTTACATTGCTGACTCAGCCTCCAGCTCTATCGCCTCCTCTTCTTCAGTTGTAAAAAGTAAAAGCACTGAGTCGTCATTGGAGGCTCATGTTCCTGAACCACACCTTTCCTTGTGTCCTTCACCCCAACCAAGATTGAAGGATGACGCAGGCCATACTACTGATTACTCCATGGAGCTGTTTTCACATACCATGCCTGTATTATCAAGTCAAATGGTGAATTACCCAGGCCAAGATGAATCTGACATGGAGTGCACTGATGCACAGCCGCTGATGGATGATTCTGCTGGTACATTCACTCAGAGCACTACATTGTCCTCGCAGCCAGATTTTGACCCTGATGAGACTCAGGTGCCCCTTCCCGCACACTATACCACCATACACGGTGACACAGAGAAAGGTGCACATGACATAGAAGAGGAGGTGATGGATGACCCAGTTGTTGACCCAGATTGGCATCCATTGGGGGAAGAGGGTGCTGCTTCCAATAGCTCAGATGAGGAGCATCCACAGCAGACATCGACATCGCAACAGCTGTTATCTGGCAGGCCCGGAGCACTCCAAAGACAGGTTCCAAACATCAAAAGAGTTGCTGGACAGCTTGTCCAGAGGGTCAAAAGATCACAGCGTGCTAGGCCGCAAAATGTCTGCCAAAGTAGGAAGAGTGCAGTGTGGCAGTTTTTTGACCAAAATCCTCATGATCAGGCCAAGGTTATCTGTAAGAAGTGCGCAAAGACCTTTAGCCGAGGGAAAAATCTGAAAAATTTGAATACCAGTTGCATGCTTAGACATTTAACCAGCATGCACTTGCAAGCGTGGACACAACACCAAACCTCAAGTGCCACATGTGCAACTGATCACAACGAAGGTAGTCAGCAACGCTACATTGTTTCCCCCACTGTAAGCCCACCGGTTAGCACAGCAGCAAATGTTGAGGTGTCGTTGCAAGGCCACAGCAGTCAGGGAATCCCACTGTTATATCAACGAAAGACTGATTCTAGGCCATCAGAAAGAACACCAACTCCATCACCATCATCAACCCTCTCTCAGTCCGCCCTGTCCACCGCTACTTCCACCATATGCAGCTCTCAAGTCCAGCTCACCCTCCCAGACACTATGAGTAGGTCAAGAAAGTACTCAGTCTCTCATCCGCGTACACTGGGTTTGAACGCCCACATTGCCAAACTAATCTCGTTTGAGATGATGCCCTTTCGGTTGGTGGAAAGCACAGCTTTCCGCGAACTCCTGGCCTATGCAGTACCACGCTATGACCTACCCAGTCGCCACTTCTTCTCTCGCAAAGCCATCCCAGCCCTCCACCATCATGTGAAAGACCGCATTGTCCATGCACTCAAGCAGTCAGTGAGCGGAAAGGTGCACCTCGCAACTGATGCATGGTCCAGTCGGCATGGCCAGGGCCGTTACGTGTCCATCACTGCGCACTGGGTTAATGTGGTGGATGCAGGGTCCACAGAGGACAGCGGTGGTGGGACAGTGCTGCCTAGCCCACGGTCTAGGAAACAGTTGGCTGTAGGCGTTCGACCCTCCTCCTCCTCCTCCTCCTCCAGAAGCGACAGCTCGTCCACAGAGCGCAGTCGTACGAGCACTCCATCTGCAGCTGCCACTGTTGCACACGATGTGTCCCCCTATCGAGCAGCTAGTGGAAAGCGTCAGCAGGCTGTGTTGCAGATGATGTGTTTGGGCGACAGACACACCGCCGAGGTGCTGGCCGAGTACTTGAAGCGACAAACTGAGTCATGGCTGGGCAGTGTACATCTTGAGGCAGGCAAGGTAGTTAGTGATAACGGCCGTAATTTTGTGGCAGCCATAGCCCTTTCAAAACTCAGCCACATACCTTGCTTGGCTCACACCTTGAACCTGGTGGTGCAGTGCTTCCTCAAAAATTATCCGGAGTTAACAGCCCTGCTCCAGAAGGTGCGAAGACTGTGCACGCACATCCGCCGGTCGCCTGTACACTCCGTTCGTATGCAGAAGCTGCAGCGATTGCTCCACCTTCCCAACCACCGCCTCATTATCGACATTGCAACAAGGTGGAACTCCACCCTGCACATGGTGGAGCGGCTGTGCGAGCAGAGGCAGGCCATAATGCATTTGTGGGAGGATACACGGCCAGGCACTTTGAGAGCAGACATGGAGTTGACAGGCGTGCAGTGGTCGAAGCTGAAAGACCTTTGTAAAGTCCTTCAGTGTTTTGAGGAATGCACACGGCTGGTAAGCGCAGACGACGCCATCCTAAGCATGAGCATCCCACTTATGCGTCTGCTCATGCAAACTTTGATGCACCTTAAGGAGCAGGCGTCTGCAGCCAATGTTGATGAGGAGGAAGAGGAGGAGGGAATCCTTGATGACATTCAGCCATTGTCTGCTCAGGGACCTCTACTGGACGAGGTGGAGGAAGAAGAGGAGGAGGAGGAGGAGGATGATGGGGATGATTACTTAGGGGAGGAGGATGCATCTCGTGGGGCAAGTGAAAATGTTGGCGTGGCAAGGTCTGGTACAGGGTTTGTGCGTGACTGGAGGGATGTGGATTTGCCAGAAAGTGCTCCTCCACCCAGCACTCGCAGTGCATCATTGACACCGGGAACATTGGCCCACATGTCAGATTATGCCTTGCGGATCCTAAAAAGGGACCCCCGCATTGCCAAAATGATGAACGATGACGACTACTGGTTGG